>NC_135620.1:12711666-15413333 GCF_053574225.1 Canis aureus | reverse complement strand
TCACCCATTGAATCAAAAATCTCCCAACAAGCAGAAGAGCCAAATGGCTTCTCAGAGAAGTTCTACCAGACATTTATTTATTTATTTAAAAAAATTCTTTTTTGTTTTTATTTATTTATGATAGTCACACAGAGAGAGAGAGAGAGAGGCAGAGACATAGGCAGAGGGAGAAGCAGGCTCCATGCACTGGGAGCCTGACATGGGATTCGATCCGGGGTCTCCCAGATCGCGCCCTGGGCCAAAGGCAGGTGCTAAACCGCTGCGCCACCCAGGGTTCCCTCTACCAGACATTTAAAGAAGAGTTAAAACCTATCTTTCTAAAACTGTTCCAAAGGAAAAAAAAAAAAAAAAAGGAAGGAAGGAAAACTTCTAAACTCATTCTATGAGGCCACCATGACCTTGATTCTAAAGCCAGACAAAGACTTCACTGAAAAGGAGATACTGGCCAGTGCCCCGGTGAACCCAGATTAAAAAAATTCTCATCAAGATTCTAGCAAATCGAATCTAGCAGTACATTAAAAGAATTATTCACCATGATCAAGTGGAACTTGTTCCTGGGCTGAAAGGGTGATTCAGCATTTGCAAATCAATCAACATGACACACTACATTAATAAAAGAAAGGATAAGAACCATATGATCTTCTCAATAGATGCAGGAAAAGCATTTGACAAAGTAACAGCATCCATTCTTGATGAAAAACCTTTCTCAAAGTAAGGATAGAGTGTATCTACCACTACGTTGTAAAAGCCAGACAGAGAGACATGTTCCTCAAAGGGAACAAATGAGATCCCTTCCCCCATGGCCAGGAACAAGACAAGGGTGTCCACTCTCACCGCTGTTGTTCAACATAGTACTGAAAGTCCAAGCCTTAGCAATTAGACAAAAATAAATAAATAATAAATAAAAGGAATCTGAGTCGGCAAAGGAGAAGTCAAATTTTCATTCTTCACAGGTGATATGATACTCTATGCAGAAAATTCAAAAGACTCCAATGAAAAATTGCTAAAACTGATACATGAATTCAGTAATGTTGCAGGATACAGGCTTAATGCACAGAAATCTGTTGAATTTCTATACACCAGTCATGAAGCAGCAGAGAGAGAAATCAAGGAATTGATCCCAATTACAATTGCACCCAAACCCACAAGATGCCTAGGAAGAAACCTAATGAAACAGGTAAAAGATCTGTACTCTGAAAACTATAGAATGCTCATGAAAGAAATCAAAGAGGACACAAAGAAATGGAGAAACATTCCATGGTCGTGGATCGAAAGAACAAATATTGTTAAAATGTCCATACTACTCAAAGTGATTTATTCATTTAGTGCAATCCCTATCAAAATACCACTAGTATTTTCTACAGAGCTAGAACAAACAACCCTAGTGTTTGTACAAAACCACAAAAGACCCTGAATAACCAAAGCAATCTTTTTTTCTTTTAAGATTTTATTTATTTATTCATGAGAGACCCAAAGAGAGGCAGAGACATAGATAGAGGGGGAAGCAGGCTCCCTCTGGGGAGCCCGATGCGATACTTGATCCCAGGATCCTGAGATCATGTCCTGAGCCAAAGGCAGATGCTCAACCACTGAGCCACCCAGGTGCCATTAATCAAAGCAATCTTGAAAAAGAAAAGCTGGAGGAGGCATCACAGTTCTGGACTTGAAGTTCTTCTTTTACAAAGCTGTGATCATCAAGACAGTCTGGTACTGGCACCAAAACAGACACATAGATCAATGGAACAGAATATAAAACCCAGAAATGGACCCACAGCTCCATGATCAACTTCATCTTCGACAAAGCAGGAAAGAGTATCTAGAGGAAAAGAGGCAGTCTTTTCAACAAATGGTGTTGGGAAACCTGAACAGCCACATGCAGAAGAATGAAATCGGACCACTTTCTTATACCATTCACAAAAATAAGTTCAAAATGGATGAAAGATCTAAATGTGAAACAGGAAACCATCAACATCCTAGAGGAGAACACAGGCAGCAACCTCTTTGACCTCGGCTGCAGCAACATCTTCTAGACACATCTCCTGAGGCAAGGGAAACAAAAGCAAAAATGAACTATTGGGAAGTCATCAAGATAAAAACTTCTGCATGGTGAAGGAAACAACAAAACTAAAGGACAACCCATGGAATAGGAGGAGATACTTGCAAATGACCTATCTGCCAGTAGTCATTTTAAATCCCCAGAATAAGAAATTGCGGCATTTTGCATATTTATTTTTCTCCATCACCTCCTTAATGAGGTGATCCAAGAAAAAGAGTTTACCAACTCTTCTTCTTCTTCTTCTTCTTCTTCTTCTTCTTCTTCTTCTTCTTCTTCTTCTTTCCATTTAAAAAGATTAGTTTATGTTTGAGTAATATTTGTCTTGGAATAATCTTCATTGAGTTACCAAGTTTATCAATGATTTAAGACTTACATATTATATCATTTTATTCATAAATCCTGGACCAGAAAGACATGTTCCAGAGTTTTTTCCCTCAGTGAGAAAATCACAAGTGAGCATTGGACTTTCTGTCTACTACTGGATTTCCTTCTTGAATTTAGATATAGAAGTATATTTATCCAGCATATCTTTATAAATGAATTAATGAGTAAGTGAACTAAACAAATAGCATACCTAATATATCTTGGAAATGAAGGAAAGCCTTCATGTAACTTTTTGTATATTACTAATGTACCATTACAGTGTAACTGAATTCATCCTTAATAAGTGAAATCACAAAAACTGAAGAGCTGTGGAGGGGTAAATAGTGAAAATCAAGAGCTTCATGTTCATTTAGGCATGTGAAAAGATGCTAAAAAACTAAATCGCAGGTAAATGGTGAGATTATCCATTTAGCTTATCAATCAATAATATTAAGACTGTATGGGTAAAATGGAAAGAATTTCAAATTGGAAACTTGCCATTTCTAAAAGTGGCCCTAAGATATTCTGGAAGCACAGTGACTCATGGGTCTGGACGCTTCATTCTTTGTTGAGGTTGGTGCATTTTGTTGGGGCTTAAACAATAAAAACCCTGAAGTTTGAGAAGAGAGAGAAAAAAGCAAGGGCAGACTTTTTTTTTTTTTTTTTTTTTGTATATTTCACTAAGAAATTTACACCCAAGGTTTAGATGATATTCATCTATAATTGTGGTGATGAATCTGCTAAAGTGTAAATAATTCAACTCACACACTGTTGCTCTCTACTTTCCTGTTTCTCCTCTTCCCCTCCCTCTCCCATCTAATTCATGCCAGGCAATAGCTGTTCAGAAATATTGAATAAATACTTGTTGAGAGAAACTAAGTTTTGGAAAGCAGCACATTTGACAGCAATTTGTCATGAGAATTCATAGACATTCTTCTGCCATTGTGAAAGCTCTGAATAAAGGGTCAAGAGCCTTTAGGAATTGATAGAGTAATATTATGTGTGAAACTAATTATATCTGAAGGTCCTAAAACTGGTTTTTAAAAAAATCCATTTTCAGAAGAAATTCTTAAGGGAAACAAATAGTTAGTGGTTGCTTTAGTTACTCCTCCCAATAACACTGTGAAGTAGATATTAACTTCATTTTACTGACAGAGATGTTAAAATTCAGAGAAATTATGTAACTTGATCAAATGTACACAGGATATGGAAGATGAAATTTGAACTTGGACCTTTTACTGAACACTTAAAATTTTTAATGCATTCTTGATTATAATAGCATGCTTTCCTCTTGACTTTGATAACACTGGAATCATGTTTGTATGTGATCAAGACATAGGGATAGAGACCCAAATTGGGGAGGAGATTTGTGTTTTACATCTTTTTTTTAGATCATTATCAATCAGGTTGCTTATGGAAATGTCAGACTTGCTTTATTTTAGCGTGGAACGATCAGTGGAGTAAAATGGCACAGAATATCAGCGTCTACCTCAGATTAGTTGAATTAATGTTTCATTCCTTGCATCCTCCTACCCCACCCTCACCATTCCCAGTATACACTTATATCCTCCCAGCTATGAATAACCTAGAGACTGGATATAAGAACAGATTTGTTTCTGTTTTCAGCCTCTCCCTTCCTTCCTTCCTTCCTTCCTTCCTTCCTTCCTTCCTTCCTTCCTTCCTTCCTTCCTTCCCTCCTTCTTTTCTTTCCTTCCTTTCTTCCTTCCTTCTTTTCTTCCCCCCCTCCCTCTCTGAGTTTCTACCTTTTACAGAATTTTCTGGATACCTCTTCAATATCCATTTTCTACTTTCAATTTCTAGATATTTCCTTATTGGCTGTTATGTTGGGGTTGATGCCACCTCTTGATCCAGACATGGATCTTGATTGGCTTAGACCAGTCAATATAATCTTACTCCCCTTTTCCCAATAGAGGGCAGTCACCTAAACCCACATAGCCTTTCTTTACCCTCTGGAAGGGAAGATTATGCAAATAGAATGTCCGGCACTGAGGAAGTCATTTTACTACCAAGGAGAAAGCCAAACCAAAGATAAAACTACAGTAGGAGGAGGGCAGACCCAAGAGAATCCTAGGGAAATGGTGGTAGAGCTGATCAAACCCTCTGAAGTTCTTACCTTTTGGATTTTTCATTTCTGTGGTCCAGTAAATTAATATGAAAGCCAATTTATTGTGGATTTTCAGTTACTTGCTTTAGAAAGTATTCATGATATATCTTTTCTCCTCTCAGTAAGACTGTATTGAATACCTACTATATTTCAAAGTTCTATATTATAGGTATCGAGGAATACAAAGAAGTAAAATCTCTCCTAGGAAGAAGGTTACCTTCATTTTTTGTTCTACAAAGTCCATTTATCCCACTTCCACACCTTTTTTACTATGGACATTTTGTTCTGTTTTTGGTCCCATTGCTGCTCTAGGTGCTGAGATCATCGGGTTACCTTGACCTTCTGTGTTAGAACCCATATATCTGAGGAGAAGAATTACATACCATTTGGATTAAAAGATGTCTAGGACCAAATACAAGGCCACCCCTGAGGTCTCCTTTAATTCACTGATCTCTGAGAGAACAAAAGCCTTTTATCTTGTCAGAGTAGAGAGATTTGATGTGTATCATCCTTCTTCTCTCACTGTCTCTTTACATCTAGTGAGGCCTAGCTGTCACAGTGGAAAGTGGAGGAGAGATGGAATACAAAATGAAACTTGCTTTGGCAAGTGTTGGAGTCAGAGGCCACATTCATCCAATGATGATAATGGTTATAGATGCAGGAGAGCCGAGTCCATGCTATTCCACCCAACACAGTATTGTCACAGTGGCAATAGAAGCTAGGAGCCTAAGAACTAGATCAAATACCGTGCATCCGGTATTGATTGTCCATTCATTATTTCAAGACATCTGTTGAACTCCTAATACATAGTACAGACTGGGAACCCAACCGTTCACAGGACCCTCACTCTGCAAAGCTCACACTCTAGTAGAGGGAATAGATACATAAACAAGTAGGTGTAAATGTAGAATGAGAAACATTAAAATAGAAGCAAAGGAAAGCATTCTCTCTACTCAACGGTCAAGAAAGAGTCGATGTAGCAGTTAGTACATAGATTGAGGAACAAACAAGTGATCTTGTCCATGGTTCTGGCAGATTTAGGATCGAATCTGATTCCTGATTCCTGGTCTGATATGCTTCAGACATGTGTCTTAAAAGACAAATCATGCCACCGTGTTGTGAAGAGCCCACATGAATCGATAGGAAAGAAATATCCAGAAGAATAGAACTGAAACTGAGGAATAATTTTGGGAAAAGAGAGACAAGTACATCAAGAGCTACAAATACCAGTATGGAGGTAATCACTCAGAAGCTTGATGAAGCAAGAAACTGAGTTAAGCCTGAAAGGAAGCACCTCTGTGGAGAAGTCACATGTTCAGTTGGCTTCCAAAATTAATCCATCTGAGAAAACTGCCATAGAGCCAGAGCAGCAGATTGCAAGGTTGGGAGTGGACAAATTGCTCTAAATTGAGATGCTATGATGCTAGAGAGTTGTTCTACAGACATGTTATCAGATTCTTCTGGTTGCCATCTTTTCTGTATCTTTGGTGACTTAGAGTTCCTGGTGAGAAGTTAATAAAGACACACATTTCCTTGATCTTTTGTAGAAATTCATAAAGAGAAAAGGGGAGATTTTAGTGATCATTCAACAAATTTATATTGAGGGCCTACTTTGTGTTAGGTACTATACTAGGTACTTCACTTTTTAGTCTTTCCTAAATTATTTATACACCTTGTCCCTCATAAAGAAGTAAGGCTGCTAAGAAACAATAAGTAAAATATAAGATGGTATAAGTTTAAAACTCTTTTTCCTGCTCCTACTTTCAACTCTGTGCAATTCTGATTTTTATATTAGATGGACTCTACAACTTCCCCATCCTTCCGGTTAGGAAAATATAGGCCAGTCTGCTTGTAACTCCAGTCTGTAAATTCCAACTCAGATCAGCACATTTAATTCTCCAATCTCCAATTTAAATATCTCCTTGACAGATTAGATACCAAGTTAGAATGAGTCAGCCTGAAGAAGAGAGGAGGCGAAATGCATCTAGCACATCTCTTCTCTCTTCTCGCTGGTTTCTCCTCCAACCTCTTCCTGCAGGAATGAAGAGAATAGATGCAGGAGGCAAAGATAGCCTTCGGTTACTGGTCACTTAAAATGTCCATGGCAAGAAGAGCCCCAGGCTTGCAGATCTTTGGTTTTATCTAGTTCTAGATGTTGCTGATGACTTCTGCTGACATAGTGGACTTGAGTAGGTGAATAGATTTGCCTTGGGGCAATGCTCAGATCCAGCACCCTACTCACCAAAGACAACTGAAAGAGGCACAGCTAAGCCTCCATGCCCTACGGGCTCATCTACCTCTTGCCTTCCTCCAATCTTCTGCTGAAATGACAAGGACCATTTTTTGTCAAGGTCTTTTTTTGTCAAGGGTGCCTCATGGCAGCCCATCTCAAAAAGAACAGTGGGATTTCAGTTTATATTGGTGACTGAGTGACAACACAGCAGCATCAATGTCATTGAATGAAGAATTTATTGCTTCCATGTCCTAAGAGAAGGAGGTACGCCATTCCATGCTGGGCCTCATGGGGAAATACCAGGGTTTGACCAGGAGGCAGAAGCAGGAGTAAGGGAAAGCCTGGAAAAGAAATTTCACTTGTATTTCTGTGGGAAAGATAAAGCAGAACAGGGTGAGCAACTCAGGACTGGGTGGATGCTTAGTCATTTGCTTCTTGGCCTTGGGTTGACAAAAAGAAGGGGATGAACTCAACTTGGTGTGTGAATTAGAGAAAAGAGGTGTTTGGGCAATTGGTGTTTGGAATTGGTTGGTTTGCATAGGAAAGGTATGTTCCCATGTGTTCTCTTTCTAAGAGTTGGCTAGCCTTGGAAGGGGCAGTCTTTCCCTGGCCAGCAAGATTTTTAAGATGTCAAAACATCATAAAAGCCAAAAAGTTTTAAAAACCAACAACAACATGATTAATATTCCTTCATCCTGTGGTCCCTTTGCACACTTCTAGCCAGCCTTTCCAAATCTCTAGACCAGAAAGGGCACAGTCTCTACCTCCAGGTGCATCTCTTACAGTTGAGAAGACCATCAGATTCCTTCCCAAACTCCTACCCATCCATTCCCCTCTCAGGAAGCAGCTCTAAGGGGAGTGAGTACCTTGGGGGTTCTGTGCTCCAAGTGGGCTCCAGTCAGGGACACAAAGCCTTCCAGAGGCTGTCTCCTCTTTTTGAAGTCACCCTCATTATTTCTGTAGGATTGAACAGCAAGTTTCTACTTCTCATCCCTTCAAGAGAAACAAAAGGAAATCATCACCCAATGCTATGGACCGTCTCCTTCCCCAAATTGCTATGTCGAGGCCTTAGTCCATAATGTGACTCTATTTGGGAATGAGACCTATAAGTGGGTAATTAAACTCAGTGAAGTCCTAAGGACTGGGACTTGATGTGATAAGATTAGTGTCCTTCTGAGAAGAGACTCCAGAGAGCTCGCCCTCTCCTTCCTTTCTTACCCAGTCCACGCAGAGAGAGGCCACAGGAGGATGTGACAAGGCTGCATTTGTCACCCGCTGGTATCACCATCGAGAATGAGAATCCCGCTTCACAGCCAGGAATATTTAAAACATAATAACTCCCTGTGAAAGGGAGGGATTCATTAGCCACATGGAATCTGCTTACGAGTGAATTCTGACTGGCCCTGAACACCAGGCTGTGTGTTATATGGCAACTGTTGGGGGGAAATGGCAGCTCCATTGAACCTAGAGCCTTCCTTTTTCTGATTTTAATCCCACTGTCTGGTCGCCCTGTTTCTTCCCCCCAGCACATGCTGCCTGGAAACGACAGTTGCTGCAGAGAGTGACAAGGGGTCCTCCATAGGCCACAGCTTCCCGAATCAAGAACAGGTGCAGTCACACCCCCTCCGCAAACAAAGATATTTTGTTTGAATGGGCACAACGTGGAATAATGGGATGTATTAATAGCTAAATAGTGTCTTTATTAACAGTAGAACAGCTGGCAGTTCTCTATGACAGCGCTCATTCCAATCCATTTTATCCAATTGCAGAACTATAAGCATGCTCCACCAGGGGACCACACGCAAGCAATCAGCCATTCAACAGCTCTCTAATTGCTTCACAGTTGGAAGTGTGTTCTCCTCAGCCACTGTTATTCTTTCAGGAGGAATTGTTGGTGCACTAGCCTATCTAGAATCAAGTGCTGCTGATGCAGATAAGCTGCTTGAAGAAACTTCCTTTGTTTTATGAGGCCAGGCTAGCCCTCCCTCCACGGAAGGAGGCACTCCCTGGGCCTGGCTGATCAGAAATCCCGGGTGCCAGGAGGGAGGCTGCTGCGGGTCTCAGCATCTCTGTTATCTCCTAGCAAAGCGATGCCCCTAAAGAGGGAAAAATAAACTCCCAACTCATAAAGATCCTGTTAGGCCCTGCTTGAGAACCTTTCTTCCGGGCATCCTACTGAGCGGAAGAATAGATTCAGTGAGTCAGTACAGATGTCTAAAGGCCTGCTGCTGTGCTCCCAGGGTCTGAGGGTCTGGGAGGTATCAGTGTCAGGCTGTAATCAGGTTCCACAGGTAAGAGGGAGGAGGGACAGGACAGGATGGCAGGGGGGACGAAAATCACAACCCACGAGGCAAATTTAGAACAAGGCCCAGACCATCCAGGCAGATATAAAACTACCCCTAATTCATTCCTGAGCGTCTTTATCAAGGAAGGATGGGGTGAAATATGGCTTTAGAGCATCCGCAATGTCAAATAAAGGAGGCTGCGTTCCTTCCTTATTCTTTTCAACTACTGTTTAATTTTCTCCATGTGTTTGTTTTATTTGCAGTTTACCCAGCCTAAGAAAATATTGTTTGCAGAGCATTGTATTTCTGCCTTTTTACAGGGTAATTCCTGTTTGGTGAGTTTTCAAAGTATCCTTTGGGGAGAATATTAAAAAGCTCTTGACTGTATTTAGCCCAGACAAATACAGGCAGATATGAAATTATAAAATCTTCCTGATTTGCAGGGCTTTCTTTGTTCTCTGTGATCATTTGGGGATTAAATGACTCAGAGGAATAAGAGTTATTGTTTAGCATTTGCCAATCAGGCCACTGATCCATCTCGGGCTCACCCAAGTTATTGTTGGGACTTCTTGTTTTGTCCTCATTTGCATATAGCTCCAGATAATAAAATGATAGGTTACTCCAATTTATCTACCTCCAATTTTTTTCATTTCCCCCACATGGCTTTCGAGCTATATATATATATATTTTTTTTTTTTTTCATCCCTAGTGACGGTAATTTCTGAATAAAGAAACACATCTTTGGCCATGACAATAGATTCAGATGAAATGGAAATCATTGTCAGGAACAAAATAGACCCTGGAGAGCTCAGGACAGTGGAAATCACCCATTCACAAAGAAAGTCGCCTGAGCTTTCATGAAAGGCAACCGAATGCAGGAGACCCAGCAACAGACTCCAAAAGGAGGCAAAAGGTCATGTCTTTTATGGGAGCTCTTTCATGTCGCTTCCACGATGGGTTAAGGTTTCAGAGCAATCTAAATTCCCCACAAGAATTCTTAAATTCTCAGCCCTCCTGCCAAGAAAGTGAAGATGCATATGCATCTGTTTGGAAATCTCCCAAATGCATGTGCAGATTGGGCCAAGCCGCCTTCCCTGCCAAACACAGCGAGCCAGTCCCAGCCTCATGCAGAGGACTTCATTTTCAGGGCGAAGGCACCTGCAGACAATGCCAGGAAGGCAGGAGGGGGAGGCGAGGGTATTTTTGGCGACAGGATGCCAGGGTCTGCTTAGAGTGGAATAAACAAATCAGATTCCTCCCTAGTTAGTGTGGATATTTAAAGGGACACACTGAAACATGTCCATTTTTTTTTTAAACTAATATCTGCCTGGAAGACTGAATTTATCTCCCCCCCTTCACTCTACCCCCTACCCCCACCACACACCCACACCTAACTCAACATTACTGTCTTGCTGTTCGATTGAGTTCAACATCAGGAAAAGATGGTATCCCTGGCCTTTAGGATTCAGGGCTTCTTGACTATTTAAATCACATTCTACCATCTCTTGGGAAATGTAGAGGAGTTCAAAGAAATCTCCATATTTACCTCTGCTTAGACAGCTATTTTCAAGGGAATATCTGACTGGGAGTATCTGAACATGCCTGTGTGTGTTCCAGGGCAAGTTACTTCTTGTAGATAATCATGGCCACCATCTTTGCCCTCATGCCTTAGCTGGGTAATATTTTCATCTCAAAGTATGTCATATAGGAGTAGGAAAAAAATTGTGTTTTGACATCTTTTTAACCTTTTCCAATTTGGATTTCCACAGTAGTCTTATGAGATAGGGTAGTTATTATTCTTACAATAATCTACATATGGAGGTACCAATGGTTCAAAGGATACATCCATAGTCAGTGGTACCAGATGCTTCCCCACTAAGATGGCCAGTGCCTTCATCAGAGCATTCATTAATTTTTAGTAGAAGCAAGAGTTCAAAAGAGGCATTGAGTAAAATTGCATTGCTCCTGGAGTGTCAAAAGCCATGTGTCTTATCAGGATTTCCTGAGAGATCTTTGTCATCTTGGCAATTTCTTTCTTTTCTCTGAGTCCACCTGTGCACCCAGTCAGAGTCTATCTAAGTTTTAGATCTTTTCTTCACAGATTTCTGGTGTTCTTATCCCACGTTACTTCTAAGGCACATTCTGTGAGACTGTGTCCTAGTTTGTTCACCTGTGGTCCTAGTTTCCTTTTCCATATGAGTGATACTGACAACCTGAAAATGGTAAATCCTCTGATACCATTCTAATTCTCATTGCCAACTGCATGATGTTCTTGCCAATGCTGGCATAGCCATTTCCTGCTTTGGCTATGAGAAGGAATAGAAGGCGCCATCTGGGAAGAGTGACCGCCCTTCCCCTTGTGCCAGACTTGCCAGGGAGCTGCTGACCGTGTGTGCCCGAGGACTGGCTCCCCTCTCCTTGTGGCACCAAGCATTGCCACCAGCCCATAACCTGCTGGTTCAGCTGGAGGTCCTGTTCCCGTGGGCAGCGGGGAGGAAGAGGGGACAGGTGTCCTGACTACAGTGAGTCTAAAGTATGAGCTTATTCTTTGACTGTCTTCGTCATTCTTTTAAACTCTGTGTGGATTTGGTTTGGTTTTGGACTGTGGGGCCTGAGAGTATGACCGAGTAACTTTCTCCTGCTTTGATTAAGTGACTCCAAAGCTAATGTTTACATTGTCTGGGGTGAAACATGCCAAGATTACCTCAGGGCCTGCTGAAGCAGCGTCACATGTACCATTAGATTTATTCAGCTTCTGAATTTTTTTTTATTGAGGTACCATTGACATATTAACATCATATTAGTTTCAGGTATACCACATGATCTGATATTTGCATAAACTGCAAAATGGTCACCATAATAAGTCTAGTTAACATCCATCACCATACATAGTTGCAAAAAACCATCATTTCTTGTGATGAGGACTTTTAAGATCTACTTTCTTAAGCAATTTTCAAATATGCAGTGCAGTATTATTCCCTATAGTCATCCTGTTGTGTATTATATTCCCACAACATTGATTTTATAACTGGAAGTTTATACCTTTTGACCCCCTTCACCCATATCACCAACCTCCCGTATTCCATACCTCTGGTAACCACTAGTATATTCTCTGTATCTATGAGTTTAGGTTTTCCTGAAAGTGTATTTTTAATAATGAGAGATGAATTGGCTGAATAAATTATAGTACCTTTATTCGCTGGAATACCAAGAGCCTGCTGGAAAAGATGATGTAGCACTCTATTTTTTGACCTGGAAAGATACTAGTGACACAATAACATATATAAAATTATTCCACTTATGTAAAATTATAACTATTTATATCCATATATATTTATTTGTGTAGACAGATATCTAGAAGGCTATTTATAAATTAGGTCTGGTCATCTCTGGGTGGTAGATTTTGATATGACTAAAAATGTTTTCCTGTTGTAACTAAGGTGACAGATATATTAACTCCCCTTACTGTGGTAATAATTTTGCAATATGTACGTATATCAAATATTACACCGTATACCTTAAAATTACACAGTGGCTTATGTCAATCATATCTCAATACATTAGAAAATTATTATTTTCCTAATTGTGTGTGTGTGTGTGTGTGTGTGTGTGTATGATTTAAAATTTCTCAGAGTGAGACAATCTCATATTTAGTAGCAGAAGAAGGTAAAGCTAACTTCATTTTGAAAGATGTCTTGGTTTTTTTCATTGAGCAGCTTTTGCAGTTCCACTCTCTTAAGCAGTATCAGAAAGCATTTACAAAGTATGTATTTGTAACTGAGGCATTTTTAGACATCAAAGAGTCATTTACATGAACCTTAACCCTACCCTTCCATAGCAAAATAAAGGGGACCATGGAAGGCACTGACGAGCAAATAAAAATGAAACTTACATATTCAACAAACAAGGATAGTAAGTGTTGCTCTAATCCCTATTGCCTATTTCATTGGAAAGTCTGTGAAGGTACCAGTCAGAATCAATTTCCATATACATGATCTGGGTATGAAATTTTGAGTGGCTTAGATACAATTGCCATTGGGATCTTAGAATTCCAAAGGTAGGCAAGACCTGTAGGTCATTTAATTCAACTGCCCACCTAATGCATGATTCCCTTCCTGCATGTAGTGCTTATATTTAATGAGAAGGGAGCAAGGTTCTGATAATTTACAGTCTGCCAGAGCTCTCAAGAGAAAAGAATAGGCTTTTTAATCTCTCTGAGAATATGTTCAAAGCACTTAATGGCGTTTGCTGGTGCTTCTCAGGTGAATTCTTATAGCGTATAGTCTGGAGCACTGGGGGCAGGGGATGATGGTGGGAAGTAGGGAGGAGGGAGTCTTTGCAAGTTCTTAGGGCATGGTTGGAGAAGTATGGCGTGACTCTTAGATAAATAATGGCGATCAGCATTATTTCTTGGTGAATAATAATACATAAAGAATACGTGCACAGTTAGGGAAGAAGGAAAATCCAGGCAGGAGAGGAATCAAAGTATTTATGGAATGAGGCAGGACACATGGAGGGAAACATTGCCTCTAGAAGTAAGAATGAGAGGGAGCAGAAGATGATGGAATAAAGGTAACATTCACGAGAGAAGAAAAACTCAAATGACTTTTGAAAGGCCAACACTGGGATGTCTAAACAGCAGGAAAATCTGTGTTTCTGTGACAGGAAAATCTCAGGATCAACAAATCCAAAAGTGTCTTATTGTCCATATTCATACAATGCATTCACTAAGCACCTAGGCAGCAAAATCTTTTTCAGCTTGTCCAGAGATTTGCCTAAAAGGAAAAAACAGAACAAAAATAGGGATCTTTACCGGTGGCTCCTATATGATGTGTGGATAGAAATCAGAGGCCCACGAACTCGAATGGGGGAAAAAAAAAAACCACCTTTGTTTTGCCTAATCTGTAACTAAAGTTGATATTTCTTTCAATTATGAGTGTAGGCAAAAACCTCACACTAACAAGTATGAGAGGCACCTGTGACTTTGTCACCAATGAGACTCACCGAGACTTCTGTATCATACTACGGTTTCTGCAGGATTGTTGTGAATGCTGCTTACTTACCTCAGAATGACGGTAGGTATTGACCCTCTGCCCAATTCTCTTATTTCATGGGTTAATAAAAGAGCACATACATTGCTATATCACAAGTGTGTTTGTTTAAACATTGTGATAAGTACTTTTAAAGATAATTAAAACATATTAATATGAAATATCATTACATTGATAACTATATTCCCAGAAGAAACAGACGTATAGAAATGACCCTCAGGACACCTGCTCTGGGTCAGGGACGATGTGACTGTGATTCAAGTTGACAGACGCTCACATCACCATGCACATTTTGCGTGTTCCCTTTTTTCAGTAGGTCTAATGATCCCAAACCCAGTTGAAATCAGGAAAGCTTAAGCAAGGAGGTACAAATATCCCATTTGCTTGAAGCAATTGTATTTTGCCCACATTGTCTGCACCATCCCATGCATATAATGCTCCAGTGACAATCCCATCCAAATGGACAGACGGCAATGAAAGGGGGAAGAAATAAGGAAACTCCCATAGTTGTGGTGTGTGCGTGTTTCCAACAAAGGACGCACCTACCGAGCTCTGCCTCTTTGAGGCAGCCAGAGTGTGGAGCTTATAGCAGATGGTTCTGCTACGTCAAGCCCACAGCTGTGTGTTTCTGGCACAGGAACAATGTTTGAATTCCATACAGAAATTTTGTGAGATATGTTTCTTGTTGCCTTTTCATGAATTTTATTTGGTAATTTTTTTTAAACCATAAAGAGTCTGGAGACCATATTGAGAAAATGCTGGCAAGAGAAAGCTATTCGTTAGCTAGCCAGATTTATTTAGAGAGGATCAATCACATAGAATTCCTGGAAGAGAGGCAGCCCGTTGGCATCAACTGTGCATCCCGACCAAGTCAGAGGCTGTGCTGTAGCCACTGTTCTGCTCTCTTACTATTAAATTCTTGACCAAGCCAGGGAGGAGTGAGCATTTCTGTGGGCAACAAATAGAAGGCTAGGACTCCTCAGTATCTAGAAAACTCATTTATTCCCTGAGTTTGTCCAACACATAGCATTTCAAATTGAGGAGGCAAGACATAGATGACATTCACAAATTTTGGAGCAAAAAAGGTGCAGCGTTGCCTGGTTTTATAGAAATGGTGCCTGGTCACAACTGGGTCTACGATGAAGGATGTCTGCTGCCTTATTCTAGAACTACGTGAGATAAAATTATTGGAGGCTTTCTATGTCCACTGTACCCCATCTCCCTCCAGGGAACCTTTAACCTTGCACATGGGGTGTGTATGTGTGTGTATATGCATGTGTGCATGCCCAGACCCCAGTTCCATTTTGGCTGAGAATTCCTGATTTTTTCCAAGATAATCCAGCAAGTCCAAGTAAACCCAGACCTAGGACATGGGCGTCTCTAATTCCGACCACATGTCTAATTCAGCAGGACCCACTGATGTATTTAAAGAATCCTGAACTAGCCACTTTGTTTCAAGCAGAGATATGAATGTCAGGTGGGTTGTAAAACATTTTCTGTTTTTAAAGAAAATGCATACTCTCCCTCTGGAAGTCCTGTCATTTCCTCTGGTTCCCTAATCCTCAACTTGGTGTCTGAAATAAATTTTGGATCATTTCCACTGTGTTGTTGAAAGGCAAGGCCCTAAGGACTGCTACTGTTATCAGAGACGGGGTCCAGGGCCATCGAGGGCACTATTCACTAGTGAGCCTGGTGGTCTGCAGCTGGCACCAGCACTCACTCTGGGCTGTCTTAGGAGCTGTTCCTCTGACAGACAGGACTCTGCAACCAGGGTCAGCGCTTTGGCAGGTGCTCGCAGGGGCGGATTCTTCTGCCTCACATTTGATGGATAGACCAGAAGAATCTGGCAGTGAGATCCATATCAATGGCTTTGGCCAGCTTTCCTTTTCATGATTTTCTTGCCTTTCCATTCTGTGTGAGATTGAATTTGAAGTTGGTTCCATTCTATAGCCTATGGCAGTGGGCAAATGAGATGAAACTGTGCAGAGCCATTGCTGCATATGGCTTGCACGCCAAAGCAGATTTTTGAAAAACAGAAATGACAAGGGTGGTTGGGCCTGACTTGTTTGTTATAAGAGCTGAGCTTCCACTGAGGAGTTCTTCAGGGAGGCTGCGAGGAGGAGGAGGAGGAGGTGCTGGAGTTTTAGCAATCTTCGCTTAACTGGCTTTCCTGGAGAAAAAAATGAAAGTGTGCTTTCAGCTGGGTTTGTGAGGTTGCTTTGTCAGTAATCAAGAGGCTCTTTGGACTCAGCATCGGTAAAGAAAGCCAGAATAACCGGGGATGGCAACAACAAGATGATGCCATCTCTAAAGAACAGAAGCCCTCCCCCACCATACCCATCCTGGCCCCATCCTACCCACCTTCCACCACCAGGCAGGCAACTTTAGGAGCAGAGGACATCTCATTGATAATGTAATTTGCCATAAAATTGCCTCGTCCTTCTGATAATCTTACATTGCTGCTATTCCTTTTGCAATATTTTCTTCCAGTCTGTGGCTTGTGTTCTAATTTTCTTGACAGTGTCTTGCTCAGAGCGCATGTTTTGAATTGTAATCAAATTCAGCTAAGGGGTTCCTTATTTCATGGATTGTGTTTTTCGTGTCATATCTCACAAGTCATCCCCATTCCCAACATCATCTGGGCTTTTGCCTATGTTAGGTTCCAGAAATTTAACAATTTTGTGTTTTATATTTGGGTCAATGATCCATTTTGAGTTAATTTTTTGTGATGAGTGTAAGGATTATGTCTAGAGCCATTTTTTGGGGGGGGGCATGTGGCTGTCCAGTTGTTCCATCACCATCTACTTGAAAAGATTATCTTTGCCTGTGCTCCCATATCAAACATCAGTTAACTGTATTCACTTGGGGTCTATTTCTAGGTTTTCTTTTCTCTTCTACTGATCAATTTGTCTATTCTTTTGTCAGTACCACACTATCTTGATTGATATAACTTTATAGGAAGTCTTGAAATCGGATAGTGTCAGTCCTCCAACTTCGTTCTTTTCTTTTATTATTTTATTGGTTATTCTGGGTCTTTTGCCTTTCTGTGTAAACTTTAGAATCAGTTTGTCAATATCCACAAAAAACTTTCTAGGAATACTCTTGCTATTTCTTTAACGTGGAGTTTCTCAGAGTGACTTATCCTGGAGAAGTTTTGATAAATCCTAATGTCCAACCAATCAACAGCTCCACCTTCAAGAATTCTCCTGTAATTAGGCTAGGGAGTGAGGGAGAGAATCCAGTGGGATTCTAATATATCACCAGGGCTGGAAACTATGCACTCATTTTCATCATCATCGTAACAACTGTAATGCCAGTACATTCTCTTAAAATTTCTCTGTAAATTCCTGGCTTAGATAGAATGTTCTCAGGAACATGCCTTCTGCCTCTTCCGGCATGGCTGTGCACTTTCTAGATGTTCCTCATTTCCTGTGGCTTGCACTGTGCAGGGAGAAGCTTGACCTACCTCAGACAAAGTTGCATATGAGGACAATTTTTTCTTCTGATGCAAATTCTACAGCCTCCCCCATTCCCTTTAGTGACAGTTTTTAAAGGAAAAAAAAATCTTTCTAAAAAGACTATGATCATGATCTTATTCTAGATTTGAATCAGTGATCAGATATAAAATCATGGTGATACCCGCTCTCAGAACTCTTGCTCATGTCTACATTTTCTCCACCCAACCCTGCCAACCTTCTTTTCTTTCATTTTCATTTTCTCTTTTTCCCTTGTCCTTTTCTTGTCCATCATTCTATCCTTTGTCTTTAAGGATCACTTACCTGCTATCATCCTGTCCCTTGCATTTTTTCATCTTCTCACCCTCCCTTAACCTTTGTTTCTTGGTCTAGGGTTCCTGTTCTCAGAAAGGGTTCAAGAAGGCAGTTTAACTTGTTCATTAACTCTGGCTGGGGGAGGAGGAGCAGATTTGCATGAATAAAACTGAGTAATCAGAGGTTGATTTAATCAAAGAAAGAGCCCATGTGTGGAGCATGAACGTACTTGGGATGTGACCTTGGAGACGTTATTCAGCTACTCTAGGGCTTTACTTTCCTCATCTGTAAAAAAGGGACCTGGTGGCATGTGCCTCTTTAGGTTGTATGTGTCCATTAAATGAGTATATGTTTAGCTCTCTACTGGTCAGGCAGTTAACTGTTCAGTAATTGTTACATATGAGTATCATTGCTACTCCTAAGGTTAGTGAGTAGCCCTTCTGATGGGAGAGGGAAATGATTGCTTAAACAACCAATAAGAACAATTCATAATTTATGCCTGTATTGTTTTGATGGCAATGTTATTCACTTATGTAAGCTAACATTTCCTTTCCTGACACCTAATTTGCTTATAAATATCTGTATTCACATCCTAGGTGAGTTTCCAAGTGAATAATTTTTTTTAAAGTAAAGCTACTCCTATTCCTATGGGTCTGCCATGGAATTAAGTGGTTGAAATTTGTTAATCTGCGTGTGACTAGTCTCTGTATCATATATCCTATATCATCTCCTAGAACTCTGCTTTCCCCGTTTGTGGCTGCTGTCATCTGCTGACAGCCACCAACATTCAACTACCTTGAATCTTTAGATCCCATAATAAATGAAGGGGATGTGAGCTGAAAGTAGTGATACCCTCCTTTCTCACTCATTCTTACCGAAGAGAAGGACTCAGAAGTCACATGGTCATAAGAAGTTTAGAGTAATATGGCCAGATGGGGCTGCCAGGATATGTCTCCTTTCCTCTAAAACCATATATGTTCACAGGAAAACTTTTATGGGGAACCCCTTCTTTGCCTATGGGACTAGCTCAAGTGAGATATGGGTAATCATTTCATCTATGATACAAGTAAGGGACCAGTCATTTTAGCCCAGGACTGGGGGATTTCTTGGAATATGGGAATCTCATTGTGAAAATAAGGACAGTCCTGGGCCAACTGGGTGGCTGGTCATCCTAGAAATAAGAACTACACATTGGATAGAATTATTTAACTATGAACAAAATATTTCCATGTTGATTGATATATAAAAGTGAAATAATAGATTCTGAGATATAAAAAAAGTTTTCTAATTTGCACTGGGGCCTATGCCTGACCTCCTTCAAACCCTGTTCTACTTCCCATCTCCATAAACATAAGTCCTCAGCTTAAGAAGTGAAACTCCCTTCTCTATATTGAAGGATGTTGTGTTAGTTATCTATCGCTGTGTAACAGATGAACCCACAAAAACAACATAATCATTTGTAATCTTCTGGTTTCCATTGGGTTGGGAATTCAGACAGGTCACAGCAGGGATGCCTTCTATCTGCTCCAACTTGTGAGGGCTGAAATCACCTGAGAGCTGAAAGGTAGAAGAGCTGAGACCTGAAAGCCTTCTTCCAGGATGGTTCAATTCCATGACTTCTCCATTAGGCTGCCTTCCATTGGGTTGTGGTGTCCTTACAACATGGCAGCCAACTTCCTGTGAGAGCTGGTAATCCAAGAGAGAACATGGCAGGAATGGAAGTGCCTTTTAGGAGCTGGCCTTGGAATTCCCATGTCATCTCTTCCACTGTGTTTTATTCATTGGAATTGAGTCCCTGGTGCATTCCACAGCCAAGGGGAGAAGTGAGATCTACTTTTTTTTTTTTTTTTAAGATTTTATTTATTTATTCATGAGAGACAGTGAGAAAGAGAGAGAGAGACACACAGGCAGAGGGAGAAGCAGGTTCCATGCAGGGAGCCTGACGTGAGACTCAATTCCAGGTCTCCAGGATCACGCACTGGGCCAAAGGCAGTGCTAAACTGCTGAGCCACCCAGGCTGCCCACGTTCTACTTTTTAAAGGTAGGAATGTCACACAATTTGTGGGTATATTTGAATACCTAATATGTTATGAACAGATTCCTCTGAGTGTAGAGCACCGGTGGTGGTATGATGATGCAAATCTTCCTCAAATGCTGGTTTCATTCTAAAAGTAATAATAATACAGTAGCTTACAATAACAGAGTACTTATCTTCCAGACACCTCATGGGCATTCTCTTGCTTATAATGCACACCACACTAATGCACTGGTTTTATTATTATACCTGTTCAGCAGATGAAATGGAGGCCTACTCAAGCCTACATACAGAGTGGTTAAATAATTTCCCCTAGGTCACACAGTAAGGGCTAGGGCTGGGGTTCAAACACAAGTAAGCCAGCTCCAGAACGCTTTGGCTATGTGTGATCACATTACAGTGATTTTTTTCCTCTGAAATCTAAGAAGACAAGTTTTATGATTTCATCAGATTATTTAATGACTCTCTCTAGTGGTCTGTGTAAAAATCCTATCCACCTCAGTGAGTTCACAGTTTCTGTTTAATCTTATGTCAGACAACTTTGGCCATCATAAGAAATTATATTTTGGAAGGGAGAGTCAGGGGGTTGTTTGCAAGCTATTGAAAACCTTGTGGGTGTGGTGAGGACTGCCCTGTCCACCACAGGTGGCCATTTTGAGATCAGAAGGAAGTAATGAATGAAAGCAGTATGAAATCCATGAAAGTCTCTTGAGTTAATACATGTTTCCTCACATAAGGTGGCATCTCTGTGTCCTGTTCTGTTTCTGTTTCTGTCTCACAACCTGAAGCAAAATAAAATGACATTAAGATAATTTGGAGAGTCATTATTAATTTGGATTCAGCTCATGAAGACTCTTGGGGTTTTCTCCATTGAGTGTTTTTCTTGAGTAGTTTTTTTTTCTCCCACCTGCTCCCCAGTGCTCTATGAACTTGCCAGCTTAATGTTAGCGAGACTGGCAAAGTCCAAAGGTGCTTATTGTTTATTAGCTGGTGAACTCCCACTGAATGGCTTGCTGCCACCCTCACCAAGGCATGTTAATGCATGACTTGACTTCGGCTGGAAGCATTGATGGCTGATGAGGTTTAGTACAGCCATCCAAAACTTAAAGATGGACTTGAGCTTAAGGAAATTAATTAGATGCAGAAGAGAATGACAGCTTAGAGGAGGAAACAGCAAAACAAACCAACCATGCAACTGGTCTATTTTATTTAGTTAACTGACACCAGACTTACTACATTCCAGCAACTATTCTAAGCGCCTTTGAAATATTAACTCGTTTATCCTCATAACCACCTTTGAGCTCACAACCCCTTTATGGGTCTCATTTTAGAGATGAAAATTTGCTCCGAAGCCCAGAGCCGTTGAGTCACTTGTCCAAGGTCACAGGACTCATGTGGACCAGAGCTGGATTCCCGTCTGGGGATTTTCACTCCTGAGAGTCCTGCTGAAATGTGGCCTTGTGCAGTTTTGCCTCAGACACAGGGCTACTCCAGAAGGATTGCATCATGGCTGATCTCAGAATAAAAGCCTATTTCTCATCTGAATGCCCTGGTAGGCATTTCCCATAGAGAGAAAGGGGGGGGTGGTGGGGGGGAGTGGGGGGGTATGGGATGCTCTGCAGCCAACCAAATGTCAGTAGCTAAAAACTCTAGCTCCAATTGATATATACTGCAGCGTGCTGTCTGATATTTCCCAGATGTGTGGATATAATATTAGAAGAGCATTTAATGTAATAGTCCTTTTGGCATTTAAATATGGGTGACAGGAACTCTTTAAGGCTGCCTAAACAGAGCACACAGGTGTTAGGAAAAACAGCTGTTAATAAAGGCCAGGTCTCTTCCAACAGAGAGAGAAATGGTGCAATAAAAGGGTTATAACCTTATGTTTTTAGGCTTATGACCTTTGTTTCATTAGGTGAACCTTTAACTGTGATAAACATCCACTTAAATGAATATCATTTCCTTACAATTACAGAAGGGTCATACATAATACACTAAGTCCCCTTGGCAGCCTACGTGTTAGTCATGCATATTTCATGAGCACTTTTATTCCCCAAGTCACTTTCAAGCAATGCTCAATCCCATGGCTTTGGTGCCTAGGAGATAAAGGTCTTGTCCGTAAAGAGATCTCAGAGCAATTATTGTAGCTCTGCACTTTATCAAGGAGAGCAGCCAAATGACCTGCTTGCAACATCTGACCAGCACCATTATCAATTTTCTTAATATATGTGATTCCTCTTATTTATCACTGGATATGAGAAACATGTTCCTTGGTTTTATTTGCCTGATTTGAATTGTTTGAATGATGCTGAATGATATAAGGCCATTGGCCCTAAAGAGAACACTCATAGCCATCTAATGAATGTAAAAAGAAAAAAAAAAAGTCGTGTCCTCGTGCCTACAACATGCTCAATACTTGTGGGGCAGCAAAAAATAGATCACGGTCCACGGAGCATGGCCAGGCAATCTAAGTGAGTCGACATCTGTTTGTGCAATGTGATGTTTTTCCCAGCTGCATCAGCTGGTGGGAAATAAAGTGTTGGAATGATAATAAGCAGAAAGGAAGTTTGCAGTAACAGTGAAATATAAGCCTCTTTATAGTCTCAATATCTTTTGTGGGCAATTTCCCTTGTTCTCTTCAAGACTATTGAGTTCATCAAGACGGCTTCATCGTTTTTGAGATCTCCTTCCACACTTGGAATATGACTGAAGAAACGTGAATCCCATCTGCCAGCTTTCACAGGTCAACTTTCTGGCTTGGATAAAACCAAAAACCGTTTACTTTTTTTTTTTTTTTTTTTTTTTTTAATGATAGCTTTAGAAATCTCAGCAACACAGAAAGTAACTTCCTTGTCTTTTGCTCCTCCTGCAGTCTAGCCTGCCTTGTTAGCTTTTACTGTAAACCTATTAAGATCGAGGCCAGGTCATGATCAGGGTATTGAATGCTATCTGTTGATTCAGCATCCCACCTTCCCAACTCCATCCTGCCCCAGATAGATTTGGGTTGGGAGCCTTTGTGTATGTTGGGTGGGGGTAGCAAGGGAAGAGAGAGAGAGAGAGAGAGAGAGGTTTCCTTTAAACCAGCTAAATTAATATTTACGTTGTTCCAATATTAGAGAAACCACAGAAAATTATTAATCTGAAAAGGTTATAATTATCTTTAAAATGGCGGCAGCCATTGAAATGTAAATCCTAATGTGTGGGGGAGAGGGCTCCTGTTCTTGGTGCCTGGGGCCGCCTGCCCGGCTGCCACAGCTGCAATTGATCATTCGGAATCAAAGGCAGAGGGAGACATCTCTGATGGCACAACCAGGGAGGGGGGGGACACTAGCAGAGAAAGATGCTCTGTTCTTTGGGTCTGTTATCAAAAAAAAAAAAAAAAAAAAAAAAAGCCAGAGCGTGTTTCAAATCTCTCTTCTGTTGAATGTGCAGCCCTTCAAAGCTTACCCACAATAAATAAAGTTTTCAAAACCCATAGACTCGAAAAGATTTATTGAAATTTCCTCTGAATTAAGCAGCCTCTCTCTTTCCTTGCCTTCCCCATTCCCCCCCCCCCCCCCCAGTCTCTCTCCCTCTCTCATTACTGAGGCCGGCTCAGTTTGAAACAAATGTGAATTAGATGATAAAATATGACACATCCTTAAACTCCTTTAATGCTTTCATTGATGGTATGGTTACTTTTTGGCCTGCACTTCTGCTAAGAGAATGTATTGGTTCCATTGTTAAAGACCCTGCCTTCTAAAGAAGAGAAGAGGAGGGCAAGGAAGGAAGACCCCCGTGATGAAGCAGGGACAGAAGTGTGAATTCCCTGTGTTAGGCACAATCCCAAGGCCAAGGCTTCAGGAATTCACCAACAAATGACAGGAGACAACTGGAATCTCCCCCGGTCCCTGAATATTACTGACTGTGTAGACATTTCTCAAGGTCCATTAAATTCTATTTGACGTACATTAAAAAAGATTTAATCACAGATGCCAGTCAGCTAACCAACCCATTAATCTAGCTGTTTTTCCTAAGAAAATTGTATTTAAAAAGGTCTTTTTTCCCCAATTTAATTTAGTCATCCTTTTAAATTTCATGTATTTATCATGTAAATGCGCCTTATTTGCAAAAGAAAAGCGCAGGATTCAATGAAATAAATAGTTATTTCATTAAAATGGATACAAAAAACCCTGTGATTAGGGTAATTAATTTGCACACTAAAAGCTATCTTCCTGGTTCAGATCATTAATATTGATGGCCTTCGATTTTGTTCTCAGTAATGTTCCTTGAAATATACTCAGAACTGGCACCGAGGCTGAAAGAGCAGCCGTTGGAACACAAGTAAAAATGAGGCATCAGTGTGCGTTTGGGCCTCCCGCTCTTCCCTCTTCTTCGACCAAGAACTAGCTCGCAACGTGAAGTCCTGTGTCCTGTGTCCCGAAATAAACTGGGCAAGTGCTGTCTGAACGGGTTGGTGCTGTTTATTTTATCTCGAACGTCAGTTATCGATGCCTGCCACTTATTGACATGTGTCTTCTTTGGGAGGAGAAAAAAAAACATTTAAATTGCAAAATAACGTTACAAGAGATTATGTCTAGCTACCACATACTGTTACACACAGCATTGCCAGATAACAAGGCAAGGGCTGTCAATATACCTTTCTCATTAGATTTGCATCTGCATATTATGCAAATGGGTTTGAGCAAGTTTCCACTTTGATAGCTCTCTGCCACAAGTTTGAGTCAAGGCACATATTTTGTTTCAGTTCTGTTCAGCAGATGTATTCCACCAAAGACCTTGTAGAAAAGGTGTCATATCAATGTGGTGCACTATTAAATGCAGCTGTAGGCTGCATTCACATGAAAATCAAATCCTGGAACAATTTTAGATTGCCTCACCTAGCTGTGTCAGCATGCTCAACATTCCTGGTGATGGAAAACAAATTAACATTCTGCACTGGATGTACGCGTGTGCAAACGAAATCATAGAGCTACACGGGAGCTGGTTGATATCTTGACTCGCATTTTGGGGTTTGCTGACAGGGATGTTGCTAAGGCTTTTTAATTACAGACAGAAGTATGATTTGTAAGATTGGTTTTCATTTTTCCAAGTGCTTTTTTTTTCTTTGTGCATTTGAAGCTCCTCTTGCAAAAGATCATAAAGTTGTCCGAAGTTAGCCAAATTACCTTCTTGCCACTGCCACCGGGATCCTTACTTCAGACCATTAATTTTTTTCCAAATACTGGGACTCCCAAATATAGGGCTTTCACAGGCTGTGTTGTTGCTTGGGTGTTGAAGTGCCTGTGCTAACATTTTAACACGGTTTTATTGAGTCAAGAGTGTATGGCAGGCTCTGTCCCACCTCTGATCTTGATAGCGTGTGGTCCATCTCTGATCTTGCGATAGATCCGAATTGGTTCAGTTATATACTTTGAAGAGCAAAGAAATCAGAGATTAGCAAATGAGGACAGCTTCATGCATTTCTATGGTGTTTTCTATGCAAAACCAAATGAAAAACCTAGCCAGAACTCTTTTAGACACTTCATCTCAACACGGAAAAAAATAAAATAAAATAAACACCCAAAAGCAAAAACGGAAAAAAACGGTGGAGGTGGGGAGAAAAAAAAAGTGGAAGTTTTCTAAATCTACTCCAAGGCTACTACTCACTGGGGCTTCTTTGCCCATCTTGTTTTGTGCAGCGCTTCAAGTGGGGCTCTCTAGGAGCTCTGTAATAAGAGAGGGTGCTGCTGCAGAAGGCAACGTGCTAATTAAAAAGAGGAACACACCACAAATCTGCTCGTTATTATTCATGGCAAGTGTGCAGCAAATCACTTAGCTGTTTGCTTTTAAAATAAAAGCTTTTTTTTAACCCCATTTTTTTCTTTCTTCCCTTACCTTTTTTTTTTTCTTTTTTGTTTCTTTTCTTTTTCTTTTCTCCCCCTAGCCTGCCTTGTTTAAAAAGACACGCATGGTCTCAAAGACTTTTTCTAAAGAATGACATTGAAAAGACATTGCCCCGAGGTTTGGTAGAGCAAAAGCCTGGATCATTTGTACTGTTTAATGTCATGCCTTTTCTTCCCCCTGATTCTTTTTTTTTTTTAAACAGCTATTCACCCATTACAATATGCCTTCCACAATATGCTTCCTTTAACTGACTCCAGATTAACAAGTAGGTGAGATGAGTAGGGAGTATTATTCCAGGGTTGTTGTTGTTGTTGTTGTTGTTTCCCTAGCATTAAGCAGGAATGGTAATAAGAAAAGCAGTTTTGTGTAACTCAGATCCCCCAGATGCTGACATGAGGATGGATCCGTAGCCTAATTATTAAGCCATGTTCATGTTTATTAAGACACCAGACACTGCATAAAGGGGAAATATCATTATTCTAGGAACAAAAAATCCTCAATCCCCCAACAGAGTCTAAATTCAAACCCCATCATCTGGGACTTCTACATTCCAGTACCTTACACAGGGAAAACAACAACTGACCCTGGCTTTCGTCATCACTAACCTTCTGCATTTGTCTTTTGGAAATCTGTCACCATTGCAAGGAAGCTATTAAAACTATTCTTTCAGATTTATAGAGCCTTTTCCTTCCAAGGCATCTAAGAAGTTTATAAATGAGCAGTATGGCCACACATTGCATCATTCCCCTCGATGTCAGACTCCTTATTTTCCAAGTGTCATGGCTCAAGAATATGAAGATTATATAGCTTCCTCAAGAAGAACACAGGAATAAGAATGTTCAAAGAACTGCTTGTTCTGTTACATCTGGGGTACTTGGGAAGCAGTTTCAATATTGCTCTTCTTCTGCTTCATTTCTTTCAGACAATGCTGTTTAAATCAGATCTATAAGCTTTGGGTGGTAAGTCTGTTGTCTGGATGTAAGTTCTACCTCTCTTTCTGATGCTCCTTAGAGTCACAAAAAAGTATTAAACTTTTACTCAGAAGGAGAATTGTTCATGTAGAAAGACAAAGCTAAACTGTTAAGTATTAGATTTGCGCAGCCATTTCCAAATGTCCTGCGTTACTGCGGGCTTTGGTTCTGTTTGCTGGGATTATTTCACTTCAGCTCCAGGGTGTCCGCTGAACATTCGCAGTACAGTTATGATATTGTAGGTAGCCCTCTACTCTTTGGTAGACTGGCTGGGTTTGTATGAATTCGCCGTTGGTGATCCTGTTCTATTCCTTGATGCTGTTCGGTAGGGTTCATGGATTACTCAAGGACCTGGGAAGATCATAGTGGTAGCTCCAAAGGACTTTGCAGGTTTCATGGCTTACATCTGTTCATTTTGAACCAGAGTGTGCTGCTATGTTAGTGTTGTCCTGATAGGTTGAACAATTGAGGAAATTTCTATTTTAGACGAATGGCAAATGCCTTATCTTTCTTTTGTTATAGGCTAAATTGGGCCTCTCCCCCACTCTGTGTCTGTTGAAGTCTTAACCCTCAGTAACTCACAGCATGATGATATTTGGAGACAGAGCCTTTAAAGAGGTGATTCCCTTAAAATGATGCTACTAGGGTATCCTTACAAAACTAATCCAGTATGACTGGTGTCCTTATAAGAAGGGAACATTTGGACACACAGACTAAAGATATACCCACACAGATGAAAGTCCATATTAAGAATCAGCAGGAGGGTGGCCATCTGTAACCCCAGGATAGAGGCCCCAGAGGAAACCAACCCTCTTGGCACTTTGATCTTGTACTTCTAGCCTTATGAACTGTGAGAAAATAAATTTCTATTGTTTAAGCCACCCAGTCTGTGCTATTTTGTTATGGCAGCCCTATCAAACTGATCAACTTCTGTTGGATGGTGTTGGGTTACATTTTGCTTGATTGCAGAAACTCTCCATTATGATCATAATCTTAATAGCATTCTGATGAGTAATCCATACAGTTCACCAAGTTTTACAAATGGCTGTCAATGTTAATTTCAAATTGACAAATGAGAAGACTGCCTCTGTGATGCTAATCTTCAAATGTATCCTTATTTTATTGGCAGAAAATCTGCTCTCCTTTTCTCCTTGGCAGTCTTATATTCAAGAGAATTTATCAAGCTATTTCATTTTGAATTTTTAAAAGGAGGCATGTTTGTGAATTTTATTTTTCCTTAATTGATTCTTGTTTAAAAAGGTCAAAAGCACTCTAAATATGAAGATCAGGTTTATTAGATTAAAACTGAAAAGGTTATAGTCAATATTGATGTGATCATAATACTGGTCCTGTATTTATAATTTTGGTGTTTTATTTATTGTGGATTTCTTGCATAAGTTTTCTTTTTAAACGTGTTTCATTAATGTATCAGTTTTATTGATCATGGAGTTTTTTGTGTCCCTTGCATTTTGTTCCTGGGTGCCTTGTGTGCCTCATACCAGTCCTACTTCTGGATGTGTAGGCAAGTCATGTTTCTAGTCACATCTGGGCAATCTGTTTCTGCCTCTATAGCTCATGGGTGCATGGCCCCAGAACGGCTTAGAGGCTGATTTTGATGGTCAGGAAACATCAGAGTGGATATTAGTTCATTACCTAGAAAATTCCAGAAGGTCTTGAAGCTATTTCACTTTCCTGTAAAGAGGGAGAGGATTGGCTGAGCTTCTGACGGTTTTATAAGTAGGGAAAAAAAAATCCTAATTTGGTGTCATAATAAATTTGGCATCAAAAGGGGGAAGGGGAAATCTCAAGGTATAGGGTACAAGTGGGGCAGAGAAGACAGAAAAAGAAAACAAAAAAAGCACGAAGAGAAAAATCTGTAAATTTGTTGACAGAGCAGGCCCGGAAACCCTTCCTGTTCTACCTAAATGCTGGAAATGCAATGCAGACTATGAGAATAGCAGTTATTTTCAAGGGTATTGCACAACAGGAACCCTCATAGTCTCCTGGTGGGAGTGTAAATTTTCTTTGATGAGAATTTTGACAGTTTATGTTAAGGTTTGAATTCTTCATGCCTGTGATTCAGAAATTCCACTCCTAGGTATGTAGCTCAGAGAAACTCTCACATCTGTGAATGGAGAGATACTAGAAATACTCAAGGTGGCATTGATTACAATAGCAACCAAATAGGGAACAACCAACTGCTTCCCTTAGGGGATAGATAATGAGTTATGCTATATTCCTAGAAGGAAATGGTGGACAGTAGGTAAAATGAATGAATTAGGCCTACCTGTGTTGATATATAGATAAATCTCAAAAACAAAACTGAAAAACACTGGTGAAGATGTGGAGAAATCAGAAGCTTTGAGTGTTGCTGGCAGAAATGTGAATTGGTACAGCAGCTGTGAAAAAGTTTGGTGGTTCTTCAAAAAACTAAATGTGGTGGTTAATTTGATGTCTCAACCCCACTGGCCTAAGGCATGTCCAGATGGGGGGCGGGGAATGCAGTATTTCTGGGTGTATTCTTGAGCATGTTTCTGAAAGAGGTTAGCATTTGAATTGGCAGACTGAGTAAAGATCGCCCTCAGCAACTTGGATGGGCAGTGCCCAATCTGATGAAAGCTGAATAGAAGGAAAAAGCAGAGGAAGAGCTAATTTGCTTTCTTTGTGTTGTGTATAGCTTGTCAAATCAGAAAGGTTTTCATAGCTATGTACAAATGCACTCCATTGATATGTTCTAGGCGTCTGATAGAATTTTCCTCTGGATCTGTATGGTCACAGGAAACTTTGAATCCAGGTCTACTCCATTAGGGATAAGTAATCAATTTGAAAAGTTTTCATTTTGTCCTGATTTGACTTGATGGTGGGCTTTTTTAGGCAACTAAATTGTATTTCAGGAGGCTTGGAGCCTGCTTAAGATTCTCTCTCCCTCTGCTCCTCTCCACTTGTGCTCTCTCTCTCTCTTTCCCTCTCTCTCAAAAAACCAACCAACCAAACCAAAAAACCCCAACTACTATTTAATAACCTTCCTTAGATTTTTCTGCAATTGACATAAAACAAACTATGGTGTCTGTACCATGCTGTAGCTGGTTAGTTCTCTGATTCTAGGATTATATTATTCAAAACGACAAATGTGGCAGCAGGAGTGATTACCATCTGTGTCATAGTTGGGTGGTGGTAGTTAAAAGCACCGATAAGAGAAACAGAGGCAATGGGGCTAAAGTTCAGCTTCCCCATTTGTATTACTGCATTGATCTTCAAATTTTCTTACCAGTAAAATAAAGATAACAATGTCAACCTCATAGAGTTGCAATGACATAATGCCTGGATATATCTAGCATGTGGCAATTTTCAACATAAAATATTTTTGAGGTGCTATCACTTGCATCCTTCTCAGAAAGTCTTATTATTTTCACTTTCATCATCCTGAAGATGTTTCTTTTACTTCCAAATGGGGGAAAAGCACATTCAGATGCCTTTTTACTAGCTTAAAAATGCTAAGTTTTTGAATTTAATAATTCTTCATGACTGTAGTGATAACCTCTTAAAAAGTCAAGTTAAAGTCCACTAAGTTTTTATACTTGAGTTTATGGGATTTTTTTTTTTTACCCTTAATAGAGGAAGCTGTATTTAAAAATTTATACTAGTGTGTTCCAGTGAATATGTGTGTGACTTGAAATGAGAGGTTTTTAGGGGAGAACATAAAGTATAAGGTGGCAGAAGTTCTGAATTATATTATTGTGCTATTTCTCAGATTTCTGGTTGAACTTGAAAAGGTAACTCTTCTCTTGATTTCAATCTTCCTATGAGTCAAATGGGGATGACAGTATCCATTAGCTGTTACACATTTCTACCTTATTAAAAAAAAAAGGGGAGGGTTGCTATCAGGATTGATGAGATGATGTTTGTAAACAGCTCTGAGCTCTTTGGGAGGCAGATGTTCTATAAATACAAATTATTAATAAAGTATTTATACTGATGATTGCAGGGAATGTTAGCAGTTCTGGAGTAAAGAACTCATCAATTATTTCACACATTCAGTAGGAGGGGAAAGTATGCCTATGGAACAGAGATGCTCAACAGGCTCATTCAATTCTTGGAAAATGTACTACTGTGACATTGGAATGGCACCAACTGCAATGATACCAATAAATTGTTTTAGTTAGACTCTTAACAGGTTACAAGGATATCTCAATATTAGTGATGTATTGCTAAGGATACCTGAAAAGCAGGGAACATGAGACTGTATTCTATAGATGAGAAGTCAGACTCCAAAGAAGTATAAGTTCACTTCTCCTGTCCAGGGAAAAGAACTCTTGTCATCTCAGAGGACATCTGTGTCGTACTTTATTTATTCTGCTTTACTCATTACTGTGTTTCTTTCTCTCTCTTCTGCTATAATGATATTACATTTTTTCTTCCTCTATCATCTCTGTCTCTTTTTACTCACCTCTTTATTTCACGATTTATTTTGATTTATGGCTTCTCCATCCTCATGGTTTCTGCTTCCTAATTTCTCCATATGTGGTTCTTGTCTTTTGCTTTACTCTGCTGCCAGTGTTTCTGTCTCACATCTGATTTTGAATCCCCTGAGAGAATAGAATTGAGTTGACTATTCAGATTGAGTAGTCACAAATAGGTGCAAGAAGTATTTATTGGGAGAAGTTCTCCATGCTGAGTTACTTCACTGGCCTACTTGCTTTTTTTTTCTCCTTTTTTTTGGGGGGGGGGATTCTTTTTGTAATACACACTGATTGTTATTACACTGAGTTGTGGAGAGAATTATAGGAGACATTAGACAAGGAATGGAAGCCAATTGAAGGAAATAGCCTTTGGCCACTGAGCCCAGAAGTAGCTTAAGGGCATGTCAATCTCAGTGCTGTATGAACTGTCTATTCATAAAATGAAAGAGATAAGGAAGAAAGTTTAGGGGGTTGATACTTATTTCTCTAAACATTTTAGTTCCTTTATATGTTATTCCTTCTGAATATTCAGACCTACACTAAGGGACCATGTCAACTTGGGATTATTGCTTTAACAATCTTGTTGATGGTGTCCATCGCCATAAAAGTTTTTAAAATTCTATATTGAAATATGTTAATCTATTTTAATGATCTCTGAACTTGATATCTTGATTGTAAAACATTTCCTTAACCAAAATTATAAAAGTATTTTCCAGTAATGTCCTCTAATACTTGATATTTTTCTCTGCTGTTGTTTTCACTTTCAGATCTTTACTTATTAAAGTGAGAGAAGCACTTTATGAGAAACCTTTTGTAAATTACTCTTGGTCTTTGAGACATTAAAAGGAATAAATATGTAGAGACTTTAAATGACGTAAGTAATGTCATAATTCATTTTTAGCAATATTTAAAACTTTATATCCAAACAAAAAGGAATATAATTTCTTCTTTCATGAAATGGTTATAAAAACTGACCATACAAGAGGCCATAAGGAAACTCTCATTATATTTTCCAAGGGGTTAACCTGCCTCCCTTATAATTCAGCTGCTTTCCTAAGCAACTTTTGAGTGAAAGAGTAGCTCAGAATTAAAATTGAAGATTATTTAAAAATAAACACATGTGAAGCACTGCTCATAAACAAATCTGGGATAGAACCAACTCTACTCAGAAGAAAATCCATAGCCTTAAAGGCCTTTATTATTAAACAAGAATGAAAAGTACATCAACTAGACATGGATTTAAGAAATCAGACAAACAGCAACTAAAGCCCAAAACAAGAGAGAAGCATAAATAAAGGTTAAAAAAAAAAGTAAATCATGCTGGCAAATAGTAAACAGAAGTACGTAAAATAATAAACTAGAAAAGAGGGGAAAGGTAGATTTAAGAAGTAAATCTAAGAACTTTGAAAAGCCTAGTAATGGAACCAAACTGTTGGCCTGGCTAGATAAGAGAGAGGGAGCGAGGACTCTGTTATACACAGAAAACCATACACAGAGAACAAGTACCATGATTCTGTTCTGATGGGCAATAAACATAAAATCTTTAAATTACATAAATGCTTTCCTGAGAAAATACAAATGACCAAAAGTGATCTATGCTAAGCTGAAAACCTGCATAGAGATAAATCATGAGAATATAGTAAGGAGAGAAAAGGGTGACCCAGATAAGAGAAACTCTAAGTTAGATTAACAGTACAAAATAAGAAAATCCCCAAAAAGACCTATATGAAACTATAACCAATCATGAGGAGGGAAGGTGCTTCTAGTACATTGAGGAAAAGTGGGGTTATCCAATGAAGTGTGCAGGGAAATTTAGTCATAATTTGGAAATCTATCCTTTAATATCCTTATTTCATCACTTACACCAAAATAATTTTCTATTAGAGTAAAAATTTTAATGCTAAAAAAAACTAGAATATCCAGGGAATCTTAGTATAATCTTCAGAGAAAAAAACTGTCTAATCTGAACCCAAAGACAGAAGCCATAAAGGAAGAATCTGTTTGCGTAAACCAAGTATAAATTTAGAAGTTTTGTTTTCAAAATTACTCAAAATTATCAGGGTGCCTGGGTGGCTCAGTCAGTGAAGCGTCTGCCTTTGGCTCAGGTCATGATGATCTCATGTTCTAGGGATGGATTCCTACATTGGACTCTGTACTCAGTGGGGAGCCTGCTTCTCCCTCTCCTGCTGCCCCTCCCCCTGCTCATGCTCTTTCTCTTTCTTAAATAAAATCTTTTAAAAAATTACTCAAAACTGTCAATTCAGTTTAAAAAGAACTTGGGAGAATATTGGCAATGTATGTCCTAGAAAGAGTGCTGCTATTCTTCATAAATAACAAGTTGCCACAAATAAAGAAAATGATAATGCTCTAAAGGAAAACTAGACTAAAAATTAAAAAAACACAAAACACCAAAAGTCCAGAGAAACTATTCAGTTGGCTTATGAAACAAATGACAAATCTTGCTGCTAATTGAGAAATGCAAAGTAAAAAATTTTCACCTTTTATATCTTTAATTGGTAAAGATGGAAAAACTGGGAAAAGTAAACTCCCATACCTTGTTGGTAATTGTTATTGTAAAACTATAGATTTTTTGAGGAGCAATATAGCAAAATTTACTGAGACACTTGACCCTTGTAAAACACAGGTTTGAAATGCTCAGCTAGATTTTTTTTTCAATAAATGGAGTACAGTACTGTAAATGTATTTTCCTTATGACTTTTTAAAAAAAGATTTTATTTATTTATTCATGAGAGACACACAGAGAGAGGCAGAGACCTAGGCAGAGAGAGAAGCAGGCTCCCTGTGGGAAGCCTGATGCAGGTGACTCGATCCCAAGATCCTGGGATCTCGACCTGAGCCAAAGGCAGATGCTCAACCAGTGAGCCACCCAGGTGTCCCTCCTTATGATTTTCTTAACATTTATTCCTCTAGCTTACTTTATTATAAGAATACAGTATGTAATACATATAACACAAAATATGCATTAATCGACTGTTACTGGTAAGGCTTCTGATCAATAGTAGGCAATTGGTAGTTAAGTTTTAGGGGACTCAAATCTTATTCTTGGGTTTTGGATTTTGCGAGAAGTCAGCACTTCTAACCCCCATTGTTCAAGGTTCAAATTAATACTTGAAGTATCTTTAACAAAGCAGGGTTACAAAGAGGAAAAGTATATTCTAGGTAGCTCATTATAGTTATTGTTCCCTGTAAGTTTTTTGTAGTAGTAAAAGACAGGTGACAGACTGAATGTTCTAAAATAAAGTATTGATTCACCAAATCATAATGTATTCTTATGATGAATTCTACAGAGCCATCAAAATTATGTAGATGAGTGCTTACTTTTGTGGAATATTTTCCTAACATATTAAATAATAGGAAACAAAGCCTCCAAGAGTAAAATCTCACTTTTGTTAAAATGTATCTACTTAAAAAAAAATCGGGATTGTTATAACCAAGATACTGACAAAGAGTCCATTTGGATTAAATTATATTGGGGACAAATGATTATCTTCTAGTAACTTATTTTCTGTCATAATTTTTTATAACAAGTAGGCCATGTACTTGCAGTAAAATAGTGAAATGTTAACAGAAAAAAGTATTGATTCTTTGTCATTTTTTTTATTGCATTGCCACGAACAAATATTTTTCCTTTGTTTTTTTTTCCCTTGAAAATGTTCAAACTTGTGGAGAAGTTGAACGAGGAGTACATTGACAAGTTATAAACTTTTTATATAGCTTTGGCAATTATTTTGCTATATCTCTCTTTCTTCTACATAAAACTGTATATATATATCTATACACACACACACATACACATCATGACTCTTTGCCCCTAAATACTTCCCCATGTACCTCCTAAGCCAAAGAACATTGCCCCGCATAAGCCCAATACCATGACCAGGCCAAAGGAAATCCCTGAGATTTCTCATTCCGGCTCTGAAACAACAGTTGCCTAGTTTCTCCTAGGCCTTCAAAATAAATACACTTTTCCGTGCTTGGTGGATGTGCTACTAAAAATTACATGCACAGAGAGTCATATGTTCCCTTGGAATTCCACTTTATTTAGAAATGCAACATGGATGGGATTTTTCTTTTTCTCTTTTCCGTGTGTGTGTGTGTGTGTGTGTGTGTGTGTGTGATATTTTTCTGAGTGCTTTTCCTAAGAGGTCACTGGACTGCCCCTTCCCAGGAACTATTTTAGATTTGGCTTTCAAAGGATATTGAAGCGTACCTTGCAGAAGGTCTCCTGGCTTATTTCCTGGCACAATGCCTTGTTGTTTCTGGTACCCAAACTGCACAGAGCTTATGTATTTTTTAACAAAATATTTTCTGGCCCAATGTTGGTTAAAAAATTATATTTATAAACCTAAAACTTTGTACAACTTTTTAAACAGAATACCAGAATGGTCTCTTAAGATCCAGATTCAGCTGTTAGGATACCACGGTGTAGGGCATTTGGAAAGCAGGCTGAAATACGGTGCCCCATCAGCAAGTCTTGGTTCACAGTAGTCACTGTTTGGTAATCAGGAAGCAATATTTTAAGCATGTTATGACCTAACAGGGTAATTTGTTACTTATGTATGTAGGCAATTTGCTGTAGTTTAGTTACCTTTTAAGAAATCACTAGGGGGCTTTGTATTAAAGTATGATGGATTATAATTCTTTTCCACTTAAAATAAGAGAAAATAGGCTCCTGATCAGCATTTTTAGGAAAAATGTCCTTTTGTTTTGTAGGCATGAAGTACTTGCATTAAGCAAGAGACCCTTATATTTATTTAATTTTAGTTTTCCCGTGGGCTAAATGTGGAGTCTTTAACACTTAAGGCATATTAATTCTCTTTGCTTCATTCGTAAAATGGTGATAATATCACCTTCTTCCCAGGAAAGATCACATCAGAGTTATAAGTAAACGTCTCAGTGGAAAGATGCAAAAGTGCTTTCTGGTTTTATCTTTTTTTTTTTTTAAGATTTTATTTATTCATTCATGAGAGACAAAGAGCGAGAGAGCGAGAGAGAGAGAGAGTCCGGCAGAGGGAGAAGCAGGCGCTATGCAGGGAGCCTGACGTGGGACTCGATCCCGGGTCTCCAGGATCACACCCTGGGCTGAAGGCAGCACTAAACCGCTGAGCCACCTGGGCTCCCCTTTATGGTTTTATCTTAATGGATACTGATAGACTCCCTTCATGCAGACTAGAATATCCTAGGAACAGGACCATCCTATCAAAAAAATGGAATAAACAGGCATAAAAATAATAACAAAGCCCTACTTACTCACCAACTATCAGATGGCAAGAATATTCCTAGAGAGAGTTATTATTCACCATAGTGAAGAGATTAGAGTATGAAAATCTTTTTTTTTAATTTTTATTTACTTATGATAGTCACACACAGAGAGAGAGAGAGAGAGAGAGAGAGAGGCAGAGACATAGGCAGAGGGAGAAGCAGGCTTCATGCACCGGGAGCCCGACGTGGGATTCGATCCCCGGTCTCCAGGATCGCGCCCTGGGCTAAAGGCAGGCGCTAAACTGCTGTGCCACCCAGGGATCCCCTAGAGTATGAAAACCTTAAATGAGCCCATTACTGTTTCAGAGGAGATCCACATGGAAAAGGTATGTTATAGGTGGAATCCCAGGTATTTTTAGGACAGTGAAAACTATTCTGTATGAGATTCTAATGATCTGCACACGTCACAATACATTTGTTAAAATTCATAAAGCATCCAATACCACGAGTGAACCCTAAGGTAAGCTCTGAGCTCTGGGTGATAATGATGCATCAGTATAGGCTCTTAGACTCCAGCAAACATAGCCTGATAGAGGATGATGATGATAGGAAACTGTGCACATGTAAGGAAAGGGTACATGGGAACTCTCTGCTCTTTACACTCAATTTAGCTGTGAATTCACAATTGCTCTAAAGAATTTTATATTTAAAAAATGAGGCATATTGAAGAGGCTAACTCTGTGAGCCATATAATAGGAAACCATTTTCTTCATTCATTGTGTCCAATTTACTTTGTCAAATCTCCAGGTTGTATTGCATAATTTAACAGTAAGTCTGGACCAGCCTGAAGCTTTACTTGAATCTCTTCTTTCTTCCCCTTTGAACAGGCGTAAGCTGGGACCCTGAGAGCTTGAGTAGGTGGGATGGGGCAGAGAAGGTGGGTGATCTTGCTTGGAGACACCTGCCCACTTCTTGAAGGCCTAGGCCCTCCTGTGGGTTGGGGCAAAGAGCAGAGAGAGAAGGGGAACCGTTGCCTCTGTACCCAGTGTCTGATATTGCAGCTGTCTTTCTGCTGTGTCTGCTTCTCTCCAGAGAAGAGTGTAGGCTGGTGAGTGCAAGGCCTTGGTCCACAAATTTAATAGGCATTAGGGAAAGTGTCTAACCTCCTATGTAAGTGTCTCTCTTTAGAATGGGTTATCTTTAGATGGTTCCTGGTTGGAAAGCACATTTGCCTAGTACATTCTAAAGAGAGCCACTCCCAGGGCAGCAGCAAAAACGCCTGTCAGCATCCTGTTTGGGCAGTCATATTTTGGTTTGGTTCACTTCCAGCTCTGCAGCTGTCCTCTGCTGGTGAGGCTGACTTATCATAGAGGATGTGTTTGTTTGCCTTGGAGGGGCAGCTTTATATCCAATCCCCTCCAATATCAAGAATTCAGAGAGAGGCAGCCATGTACTGCCTTAGCCCTGCTAAGTAGTCCATGCCTCAAACCCTTCCTCCAAGCAGGACTTTCATCTTCCTTCACTCGATTTGCCTGGAAACCACCTAGGCAGCTTTATGGCTGCTTATTTCACATAGAACATCTAGGAGCCTTTCCACAATCTCTGAGGTCACTTAAAAAAAAAGATTTATTTATTTATTTTGGAGACAGAGAGAGAGAGAGAGAGAGAGAGAGAGCTTACCTGCATACAAGTGGCAGTGGGAGGGGCAGATGGAGAAGGAAAGAGTGCAGAGCCTGACACAGGGCTCCACCTCATGACTCGGAGATCAGGACCCTGAGATCTTGGCCTGAGCTGAAACCAAGAGTTGGATGCTTAACTGATTGTACCACAAAGGGTGCTATAAATGACCTTAGAGATTCTCTGAGGTTGTGAGACCCTAGTAAGAGTTGTGGAACCCTAGAGTGGTGGTATCTTCTCTCAGTTTCTTCTTAGACACTCAGTAGTGTGGTCTCTACTCAAGCTCTGCTCAGACAATTCTGGCAATCTTTCTGCCTTTGAGAAATTTTCAAGTGAGAAGCAAATATGTATATATCTTTAGAGGTCTTCCTTCCTCCCCACCCCCCAGTTCCATAGATATGTGTCCCATACATCCACTAACCTTACTATTTGTTGCTCAGGGCATGGGTGAGTCTGCAAATTTTGCATTTCTTCAAGGATCCACCTGAGAATAAGATGCTAGTTTCTCTATCTCCCTGGCATCCCTGGTCTCTTTGAATGAGTTTCTTGGAGGCTTTCCTCCCCTCCTCCCACCCTCGACATACAAAAGGCTCACTTTGGGAGGAAGATTCACTCTGAAGACTCCAGTGAATCTCTTGCCATATCATACCTTAGCTTGTGAGGCAGAGGAAGGGTGAGGTGAAAGATTTTGAAAGTAGCTGTTAGGACTAACAGTAGTTACTAGTTGCCTTATTTGTAAGCCTCCAAAACATTGACCTGTTGCATTATGGGCATCCTCTCTTTAAAATGTGGGATTCCTTTTTTTATTAAGATTTTATTTATTTTTCCATGAGAGACACAGAGAGAGGGGCAGAGACATAGGCAGAAGGAGAAGCAGGCTTCCTGTGGGGAGCTCGATGCAGGTCAAGCATTCTTGGACCCAGGATCATGCCCTGAGCCAAAGGCAGACACTCAACCACTGAGTCACCTGGGTGCCCCTAAAATATGGGATTCTTAATGTTCTCTTGACCTCAGCTTTGGTCTCCACACCCTGATACTGAGGCAACAGGAAAAATTCTTCCACTATCCTCTTAACAACATTTGGGGTTAGAAAGGTATGATGCCTTTGATGAAGTTCTATTTTTTTCACATTTTTTTTCAGGGTTTTGTATATGACTCTGAAGAATAATTTTTTTGAGAAGAGGGAGGGTGGAAAAGGTATCATCCTACCATCACCATCCTCCCAACCCTTGCTGAGTGATTCATATTTTGCAAATCTTCAAAATTCCACAGGCAAGCATGTTCTGAATAGGTGAAAGAAAAGAGACATTGTGAGTGATTAAGGGAGATATATCTGTCAACGCTGTGAAAATAAAACAAGTGGTATCATGAAGCTTTCTGTAATTTCACATAATTTTCTCAAGTGATAGTAAACCAAGCATCAGAAAAACGCACCTAATCCTCTTATGGATTCACCATTCACTTGCTCACCAATTAATCATCTGAATCTTGCTTGACTTCACATAATGGCCTTGTCTGAGCATGAATTGTCCCCGGCAAGCTGCTTTGACAACTCCCCCACCCCCTTCAGTATTTTGGAAGCAGAATGGATGCAGTGCTTGCCTCTGTGCAAGAGATTAACTGGAATGGCCCAATGGAAAAATCTTGCCTGGTCGAAGAAATGCAAGTCCTGACTTCCATTCTAGTATCTGGCCGGGCAGCTGTGGGGACATCTAGGCCTTATTTCTTCCTTTGTAAAATCAGATGAGGATTATATTAAAAGCCTCAGAAGTTCTCCTCTGCTACACAATCCTGTGGACATTATATCTGGAAAAAAATCCTAATTCGTGGCAAATATTGCCTAACCAGAGACTCTCCTTATAGATGAAAAACTAATTATAATATATAAATATATACTCAGCTGGAAAATACCTGCTCTCATAGGCTGGAGTAAGGGTATAAGTTAGTCACAGCACAAATTACCCTGAAATAATAGCTGCAGATTCAACTTCAAAGTATTTACCTTCTCAGTTTGTTCTGCTTAACTTCGTTTGAAATGAATTATTAATTCTATGAAGGAATATCAATTAGAAATTAATTTCTATAACAATCTAAAGTACTGATAACCTATGTGATGATAATTGACAGATTACTGATACTTCCTTGAAGCTTATTATGTATTAGACATTATGCTAGGGAAAATGTCGTCAGTCAAAAAATACAAAAACAGAACAGTTCAAAAAATGTGTAACCAGCATTCTCATTACCTGGAAATATTTATGGTTATAATTTCAGTTCCTTTATTCTCCAGTCATCATTTAGGTCTATCTAATATATGTTTTAAATTTTTTAAAAGTGGCACTGAAATGAATACACTATTTTAACTCATTTCCTCCCCTTAACATTATACACGTAGTTCCACAGTTTCCTAAGTAATGTGTTTCCAAAAAATGTGTATGAAACCCAAATATTTAAAGTCCAGTAGTAGACTCATGATCAGAGTCGAGGTGGAAGAAGGAGGTTCTTCCCAGAGAACAAAGAGGTATTGTAACATTTGCAATTATGGTTTCTGTCAGTGTGGCTTTCCTTAGGCATAGCAAGTGGGGAGAGCCTTCCCTGGCCCCCCTAAGGACTAGAGGTAGCTTCCAGCTTGGGTATCAACTTTGGGGCACCAGCCAATACATAGTGACCCCAAGACTTGGCAGAGCCAATGCAGGAATCTTCCCTTCATTGTACTCAATGTCCCACTTCCATACCTCTATAAGGTGATGGAGGAAGGTAGGAATACTTCACATTTTAATACCTGCAGAGAGAGCCAATGATTTTGTGGTTAGGACATCAGATTTTGCCAGTGTGCCTGGGGTGAATCACTGGATGAAGCGTCCAACTCTTTGTTTCAGCTCAAGTCATGATCTCAGGGTCATGAGACCAAGCCCTGCATCAGGCTCCATGCTGGGTCTGGAACCTGCTTAAGATTCTCTTGCTCTCCTCTCCCCCTCCCCATTTACACATTCTCCCTTTCTCTCTGTTTCTCTTTCAAACACACACACACACACACACACACACACACACACACACACATTAGATTTTGCTATTATTTTTGAGGAGGTGACTGCTTCCTCTCTTGGTTCGCACTCATTAGACTGGAGAGCCACCTAGCCCTAAATTAGTTATTAATCAAATGAGTAACTATTTAAGAGTCTATATTGAATACCACCTTCTGTTAGTTTCCTAGGGCTGCCAGAACAAACTGCCACAAACTGAGTGTTTTGCGACAACAGAAATTTATTCTCTCACAGCTCTGGAGGCCAGAGTTGAGAAATGTGGATGCTGGCAGAGCCGCATTTTCTCTGAAAGCTGTAGAGGGGCATCTCTCCTTGCCTCTTCCAGCATCATGGCTGTTCACACTCCAATTTCTGCCTCTGTCTTCACATGGTCCTCTCTGTGTCTTCTCTTCCTTTGTCTCTTATAAGAACACATTATTTGATTTAGGGCCCGCTCAAATAATGCAGGATGATGTCATCTGGAGATCCTTAACTGAATTACATCTTCAAAGACCCTTTTTCCAAACAAGATCACATTCAAAGGCTCTGGGTGGAAAAATCTTTCTTGGGGGTAGGGGAAGGCATCATTCAATCCACTATCTTCCTACGTTCCAGATACTTCAAAAATGAGTTGCTATGAGAGACTTTTAAGCAGTAACTATAACGCAGTATAGTGAATGCTAGAAAACAGTCATGCAGAACTGCTTTTGGAATACAAATGGGAATGGAAAATTGGGTGGAGGATATGGTTACCTAAGGAAACTTCATAGAGGATGACATTTTAGGCTGAAATATGATTCATTCTGGGCTTTGACAAAAGACTTTAAAGAAATGGTTAAAAAATCGTATTTAAAAATAAATCTGGTTATTTTAAACATGGATGGTGAGTGACATGGATTGGTGTTAGACATTGGAGAATGGTGGGGTCTATGGTGAATGGTAGAGCAAGGGTAGTATCTGATTGTTTGATCAGGTCTAAATGGGCCTAAGTGGTCACACTTTCACTTCCACTATTCACATTTTTCCCCCTACCATTCAAATTTGACCAGAGCTCCATGTGGGAATGGGAGTGAACTGGCCTTTCTTTTGAATAGTGAGCTCCGGAGTATCTACTGCATTTTGTTTGTTTTTAAAGATTTTGTTTCCTTATTCCTGAGAGACACACAGAGAGAGACAGAGACAGAGAGAGACAGAGAGACAGACAGAGACATAGGCAGAGGGAGAAGCAGGCTCCCTATGGGGAGCCTGATGTGGGACTCCATCCCAGAACCCTGGGATCACAACCTGAGCCAAAGGCAGATGCTCAACCACTGAGCCACCCAGGTGCCCCCTGAATGTCTATTGTTAAATATACCAAGACTTCTGTCCATTCCTGATGCCTTGTTCTGGTATAGTTCGCTCTTTTTTTTTTTTTTTTTTTTTTAAGATTTTATTTATTTATTAAGAGACACACAGAGAGAGAGGCAGAGACACAGGCAGAGGGAGAAGCAGGCTCCATGCAGGGAGCCCCACGCAGGACTCGATCCTGGGTCTCCAGGATCATACCCCGGGCCCAAGGCGGCACTAAACCGCTGAGCCACCAGGGCTGCCCTAGTTCGCTCTTTTTGAACTATTTCTCTAGAACATTCTCCTTGGCTTGCCCCATCCCTCACTCCCAGCATTCAGACTCCAGTGTCCAGCCTGCCTTCTCTCCCTGTCATAGGATTCCAAGTCCATCATATTCTGTCCATCTGCCTCAAATCATATTTAATTATTTTTGTGTCAGTTTTCCCCACTGGTCTGAAAGTTCCACAAGTACAGAAATCACGTCTTGCTTATCTTTCTAACCCTACTTTCTCCCTAGTACCTCTTACCTGAGGATCTACCTGAGGGAGTTCAGTAAATAAATGAGCTGGGAAGAAAAGGCTCATTCTCTCTTTGGTGCCATCAGCGTCCAGTTTTATGGAAGGAAGCACATAAAACCCAAGTCCAAGATTTATCTTCCACTGTCAGTGGTGAAATGTTTTAGCTAATGATCATCCCCATTGCTGTTAGGTAAACATGTGGGGGACTCTAGGAAAAACCAATTCATTTGTCAATACATCCCTAACCTGTCTTGCTACTGCTGCATAGATACTGCTCCTTATTTCCTGGGCTGTCAATCTAGCAAGATTTGGACACTAAATCACCTTCACAGCATACCACCTAAACTGCTGTGTATGACAGTCCAGCTCATGAGGCAGTATTAGGTAGATAGATGAACCAAACTCCAACATTTGAAGAACATGGCTGCTTTTGTCATCCTTCTCTGTTTCCCTATCAGGTTTCAGAGACTCAAAGAAGGCAGCGTGAATGAGAAAGTGCACTGGTGTTAGCCATAAGAGAATGGTGGGGACTGTGGTGTATATCAGAGAGCATGTGCACTACCAAGGTCACACCAGTTACCGCCACTTGACAAAGGATCTACTGTTGGCCTATTGGCAGATGTTCAAGTGTTTCAAGGCAGGATACAAATCTGAAGTTTTCTGTGCCATTTCCAGATTTTAAAAACACAATGAGAAAGGAAAATAAAGTAGATGAGTCTTTTGCAACTTCCCAATAAAAATCAGTGTTTTAAGCTGCCAATAACATACCTCAATTTTATTTAGTATTCTTAGAACTTTGAAAAAACTTGGGAGGTTTCTCATCCCTGAGTTGGAACGTTTCCCAAATATTTTTCCTCCATTCAAAATTGGAGTTTTGTAAAATGGCCACTTGGGAAGGACATGAAGCTTAATGGGCATCTAGAATCTTGCCAGTTGAGGCTCAATATCATATCTAGGAAATATGAAGTATCAATTCTGAAGGTGATTTTTTTCTCTAATTTTTAACTGAAGTAGTCTTTAAGTGAAGTAGGTTTTCAATTGGGGAAATTGATCTCTGGTTGCTCTGTTAAGGTTATTCTTGGTGTTGACAAGAGTTTTAAAGTGATCTAAGGGTTTCTCTAACTGCCTTGAGCTCCTCGAAGGGTAGATGCCTTCTCTTCCTGGTAAAATCTTGGCACATACTTGGCTGGTGGCGGTGGGTTCTCATTATCTTAGTCAGCCCTCATCCCCCATGGCCCAGCTCTTTGATCTGACCCTGTACTATAAACATGCTAACGTTTGTGCATCTGCACAACTTAGCCATTTCAACCTCTGGGATTCTTCTGCTACCCTGAAGATCATGCATGGATCTAGATCTGGAACCCCTGGCCTAGCATGAAACTACAGTTGGGCAATTGAGAAGTAGGCACCGCTCCAGTGTGCCTGGCATCAGGCTAAATATTCTACATGCATTTCCTCGTTTAATTATCAAAATATAAATCTCATGTAGTAGGCTTTACTATTACCATCTCCTAGATGAGTAAACTGATGTGTAGAAGGAATAAATAACTCCTCTGAAGTTACATGGCTCATGGATGCTGGCACTGGGATTGCAGTGTTATAGTGTAGACGTTAGGAGCAGAGCCTTTTGCTTTGGCCAGACTTGGAGTTGACCCCTGGCTCTGCCAAGTTACTTAACTTCTCAGAGTCAGTTTTTCCATCATGGGACCTAGCAACTGCACATAATGATGTAGGCATAATAGGTATGAATTAGCAATGCTCAGGTGAGGAACTAATCCAACTACTTATTTTTTTTCTCCAAAATCAGGTTAAATAAGATTCTAGCCCATATTTGGATGGCTTAGCAGAAAATTCATTACCTGCCATCCTTGGGATTTCCTTCTCCTTTGCCCCAGCTTTGCAGAGATCTATCAAGGCTCTTCTTTTTGAGCAAATACGAATTAATGTCAGTTTTGGAAAGGAGGCAATGCATACTCACACCTGGAGTGTACCATCAATGAAAACACCACTCAGCTGACTTATAAAGAAAATACCTTCCTAAAAGCACCTTTTAAAGTGGCTGCAGATTCTAAAGGAGTTTATAGTTGTGGGTTGGAGTAGAGAAAGTCCTGTGTCCACATTGTGCTTGACTTAACATTAGCTGCCACTTCTGAGTGAGCAATGGTTATGATCTAGCATTTCCATAGCTATTTATTCCTTGGCAACTCAGACGCTTTATATTCTCCCATTTCCCAAGCAAATGCTATGATTTGTCATCATGAAATAGTCCCTCATGGACAGTTACGTTTTCCTATGTTTCTATCAGCATTCAGCTCCTTATTGGTTCTTATGAGTTTATCTGGCTTTCACGTCTCTGTTCTGTTGTTGTTTCTGAGGCATCAAAAGATAGATGGCTATTTCTTTTGCCTTTTCAACGTGAAGGGCTGGTTTTATCAGCTCCCTCTCAAAATTAGTATAGCATCACATACTCATTTGAATCTAACTGCTTGGTATTGCTTTGCGAGACACTTGCCCCAACGCTTCTCAGTTCTGGAAGCTGGTTATGCCTGATGTGTGTCATAGTCGTTCTGTGGTTGGCCCTGGGGTCACAGACCCTCACACACTCAGGAACCACATGCCTAGATATTCACCCTCCCGTGTGAATCGCTCATCTCTGGCCACCCTGGATTTGATGTCCATGGTGAATGGGCTTAGGAAAGTTAGCCATGGATGCAGATCTTGCTCTCATAGACTTGCTTGTGCCTTATAAGGCCCGCTGTGATGTTAGTCCAAACATGAGGGACATGCCATGTTGTGTTTTGTAAAAATAGGTTAGTAATCAAAATCTTATGGGTTTCTAATGCCTGTTTTATTTTCACAGTAAGCCAGAGAATTTGGTCCATAAAGAGATTGTTTTTGCTCTTCATTGTCAACCTTCAACCCTCATAATATCATAATACATATGAGAGCATATATGTGTGTGTTCCTCCTTTTGTTGAATAATAAAAGAAGCTGACTCACTGATTTCCATTTCCTTTCTTTGAAAATCATAGCTTTAGAAAAACATAATAAGGAACATCTTATAGATAAGAGGATTCTGCTTACCTTAAAGTACCTTGATTTGGGACAGGAAAAGAGGACAAAAATAAGATTACATATGACAGTCTTCTGTGTCAATGTAAACTAAGACTTGTTTCATAAATATGGATCCAACCTTGTTAAAATAATGATACTATTAAAAATAAGCTGTCCTTAATTTTTAGTATAAAATATTTCTAATCTAATCTATCTAATCTATCTAATTTCTAAAGCTTCAGCAGTTTATTCTTAATAAAGGAAATTTGGTTTTGGGTTTTATATTTAATTGAAAGGCATAAGCAAAGAATGAGGAACAGCAATGATTTGACTCGGTTCTGTCATGATCTTATGGAGGGACCTCAGATTGAGCCAAAAAAAGACATACCAAATGTGTAGCAGTGAATTATAAAAGCACTTGAAAAGACTCAAGCTACATCCCCCCAAATTATTACTTCTCTATGTATTCCAAAATATACTCTTTGTATTTAAGATAGTCACTACTCAAAAATTTGATTGGTTTCATGGCCACACTGTATACTTGCTTTTGCTCCAGCTGCACTGACACACATGCACATGCATGTACGTACATGCATGCACACACACACGTGCACACCCATGTGTGCAGAAAATCCTCAGTACATTGGATAAGCAGGTCACTGTACTTATCTCCCAACTTTGAAATTAGCCATGAAAGTAGACCATTGGTTTTGGAAAACATTGAATCCATTTTTATACAAGATGCATGTTTCCAAATCTCCTCCTCTCCTCAGAAGCACTGGGACAATTGTCAGTGAAATTTCCCCAAAGCTTAACTATTTAAGTTAAAACTCATGCCTTCCACTTTGTTCAGATTTCTTGTCTTCTATAGTTAAACCAAAGAGGGAAAAGTGTTCTGTGAAATGTCTACTCAGTGATTGTATCAATTTAGGAGCAGTATTAAACAAGCGAATGAATCATGCAATATGCCTCATATGCTGGAAAATGGGTCATCGTTCTGAGAGTAGTAAGACATCTGGAGCCAAACCAGGTTTAGGTGGTTGAAAATGTCATTTAAGTAGATTCTTTTAACTTGCTCCTGAAAAAAAAAATGTCACTGACAATTATTTGTCTTCTCAAAGACACTACTTTCAAATATCTTATCCCGCAAGCAGAAGAATATATTTAATTCCAGAGAAAAAGCCTTTCAGCGCCCTGAGAAATCCTTTTTGTTCAAAACTAATCAATTTTTGCTTTGTGCACAAAAGTAAAATACTTTGTCAAACTCTGTGCAGAAATCCTTTTAGCTATCTTAAAAAATACATTTGGTGCAGCCCTGGCTGATTTCTGTTATATGGGCAAAAATTTACTTTGTCAAATTATATTCTTCACAAAGCCTTTCAGCTGACTTAAAAATCCATTTTGTGCAAAACAATGACCATGCATCAGCTCGGAGTGATTGCACAGTAGTTACTTAGCCTGGCAAATGGCAGCAAAATGTCAGCTGAAATGAAAGACACACAACCCAGGGCTTATCAGGGAAAGTGCAGATGATTCATGTAACATCATAAATAAATAACTCCGACTTTGTGTTGAGGTAGGTTTAACAGCGGAGGTTCCATTACCGACCATAGTATGTTTCAAAGCAGTGGTAAGGCAGACTTACCTGGTGACAGTGACATGTGTAAGATAAGGTATGGTGTCTTTAATGCTTATTTTTCAAGGTCACTAAACATGATTATTTGTGGGTAAAGAGGGGAAAAAAAGATCCTCTGCTCAATGACAGACTGGAACACAAAGTATCATCGAAGTAATGATAGTCATGCAGAGAGGGAAATTTTGCAGCCCAGTGCTCAGGGTGGTCGGAACTTTCTTCAGCACTCTGGTGCTATCTCCTTGCTACCTCTGGTTGTAGGAGTTGTGTGAAGCTTCCTTCACACACAAGGGGATTGGAAATGTAGAAAGAAGGGGGGAAAATAGGTGAAGACGCTGGTCTTCGCTCCTGAAACACTAGCACCTAACAATACAGCTAACAACACCAATGTTGTAGGGTGTTGTAGCACCCTACAACAATACAATACCTAGCCTTCAGCCAGCTAACCAGGGCCAGTGTACCGGTCCTTGAACTAACACTCTGATGTCACCACCTTGAAATCCATAAAGGGCCCTTGCCATTTTTCATTTGGAATAAGGACCCTGAAGATCTCATAGCTGGCTATGATCAAGGATCACCAAGTCTGGCTTGTGATTTTCGTAGCACTTATGTCTTTATGAGCCCTTTCTCCTGTAAAAATGTTAAAAATTATATTGTACAACTTCACTGGTATAAAGATGAATATATTAACATCTTCTTTGATTTAATTCTTTTTTTCTGGTTTTAAAAGAAATGGAAGCATTTTCATGGGCCCTAAAACTCCTGTTGACCCTAAACTGTGCCTGCTGTACCTTAACGGAAACATTTTCCCCGGGGTGACAGCTGGTGGGGACCCCACATCAGCAGCCCATTGCTGATATTGCCATCAATTTGATGTGTGCTGATGGGGAACCAATGTGCATAGACATCAGTTTTGTTACTGAAAGATGGGAGTTACAGTCTCTGAGCGTGTGTGTTACATAATGGAGAACACACATGGCCCTTGCTGTGAGTAACTACCAAGCAGGCAGCATGGTTGCTACCAAGAAGCTTCTGGAATCCCTAGTCTTTTTCATAAGACCACTCGGAAGCGTTCTCAAGGTTCACACCAGAATCATGTTTCCTCCAAGTTGACTCATTTTCAGGCAACCATATCACAACCAGTAACCTCACTCTGCTATCATTTTTTGTGTTCCATAAGCAACACAAATACTAAACAGAATGGCTGAGTGATGAGAATTAATTGGCAGATGATCTTCTACCTCTGGACACTTTTATTTCGATGTGTCTTTCAACTCCATTCGTGGCCGCTTTGACTTCTTTTTACCCCTCTGAAAACCCAGGGAACTCAGCTGCTGAGTCCCAAGGGAACCCCAGCTGCTCTGGGGTCAAATTGAATGTTTTGTGTGTTTAATTTTCCTTCTCCACTGCCTTCCATCAAAGCTTTGCTGTCTAGGTGGCTCTGATGCCCGCCCACACACAGCATGGGACTATGAATGATGAGTTCTAATGGGATTTAAGAATCCTCAGTCTGTGTTTCTCAGCCCTGGTTGTGTCTCGGTGTTATTAGAGAATAGAAAAAAAAAAATCAGATATCCCTGCCTCATCCATCCATCCATCCATCTCCTGAGTCCAGATCTCCAGAGAAGGTGTCTGGGCTTTTATGCTTTTACAAAGTTCCCAGGTCATGCTAATTTTGGGTTGAGAACTTATCTGTTCTGGGTAGCTCAAGTCATGATCCCAGGATCCTGGGATCCAGTCCCCGAGTGTGTGTGGGGGTTCCCTGCTCAGTGGGGAGCCTGCTTCTTCCTCTCCTCTCCCTCTGCGCCTCCCCCTGCTTGTACTCTCTCTCTTTCTCTTGCTTGTTCTCTCTCAAAAAATAAGTGAAATCTTTAAAAAACAAAACAAAAAATCCCCAGGGTTATCCAGGTAATGCTCATATTTGGGTTGATTACCTCTCTACTCTTCCAACTAGTCAATGAACACAGGACTCACTCTGAAAGCACTCCTGACCTTACTTTGCTCTGCATTTGAAAGAAAGATATACAAGTGAATAGATGTGAATTATGATGATCCTTATGGGAGATATTCATATAATAAAATACTATCTTCTGTCTCTTTGTTGCCTGCTATATAACACTTGGGACCATGACATGGATATTTTTACTGAATTTGAAAGGTATATTGAGAATGGTCAATTAAAGTATGGGGCCTGTGCACAGCTTATTTCAGCCTCTGGGAGCACCTCACATAGGTTGGCATATGCTCAGAATGGCCAAACTGAGTTGCACAATGGAAGACCTATGTACTTGCCTCAGAGAGGACAGGGGATATGTAGGAACATGCCGTGGACAGAAAAGACCTAACATGAATTCAAATATGAGCCTCTAGACCCAGGTTAGGAGGGAGAGACTCTTGAATGCAATCATCAATCTGTGGTGGAGCTGATTTTCACAAGAACTGTGTTAGTTAGTTTTGCGTCAGTTGGAACGTTAGATACTCAATAAACATTTATTAATTGTAGGAGCTTCATAAATGCTTTTGGTCAAATGAATCATGGTAGGTGAGTGTTTGGTAATATGCATCTGCAATTCCATCTTCTTTGCTAAATAATCACTTTTTTAAACTTGCTCCCCAAATTAAGAGACATTATGTGACTTCCTTTATAGATCTCATCTTCATCATTTTCAAAACGTAAATTAAAAATTGAAGTTGTTCCTTTTTGCCATTTCTTTTGGACTCTCTGTGTTGGAATTTAAGACATTCCCCAAAGCCTCTTATATTACCTAGAATTTGCTGCTTGGCTTGTTTCACTTTTGCCATATTTTTCAGAATGCTCTTTTAGGTTCAAACTGTGAAAGAGGTTTTTTGTTTTGTTTTGTTTTAAAGATTTTATTCATTTATTCATGAGAGACACACAGAGAGAGGCAGAGACATAGGCAGAGGGAGAAGCAGGCTCCTTGGGGGGAGCCCAATGTGGGACTTGATCCTAGGACCCCGGGATCATGACCTGAGCCAAAGGCAGACATTCAACCACTGAGCCACCCAGGTGTCCCAAACCATGAAAGAGTTTTAATAGTAAAAATATCTTAAACATCCCTTAAAGTGCCATGATCACTTGCTGTCCTGAGAACCGTCTTTGTTATGAATTGTGGATGCAGGCCCTCTAGTGAAAGTCTCCAGATTGGAATCTGTGCCTAGGTGCTCAGGGAGCCAGTTGCTGTTATGTGGTTGGCAGCAATGAGACAGTAGGAATTCAGAACCTAATTTATATGGTTAATATTCCAAGAGTAGCTCACTTCACAGACCTCTGTGTCTTAGGTCAAGGTCTTAAATTCTGAAGTCTGTTGTCTAGGATACCCTTGTAAGTGCGACCATCGCTCCTGGTGTGGTTATTCTTAATAATTACCAATTTCTCAAGGGTTTCCAGTGACCTCAGTACTGCCCTGAACTTTTCTTTCCCCGCTCTTCTGCTGTTCCCTAAGTATTGTATCTCAGTAGGGGTGTCCTATTGTATTTTTCACTTCACACTTCAACAATGGCTCTGATTTTGCAGATCCCTCAAAATAATAACAAAAGTAGCTGTAGTCACAAAACACCCCAGATTCTCACAATTGTCTGCTTATACATAAGAGATATTAAAAGAACTCATCCTGCAGTGCTTGTGTATGTCTATTTCGCATTCAATTTTAAAGGCTTTTCTGCCTAACTCCAGATCTCTATTTGCAGTATATTTTATAAAGTCAGGTAGTTAATACAGGAGAAGATCGTGTATTTACGATGTAAGACCTTATACGTAAATTATATTCTCGCTCCTCATACAGTTCAAAAGGATATCCTAGGGGATTTTCTTATCAGCCTGTATGCTTTATGCTTCTCCATTAGCAGATAACAAACAGAGAAAGAACATATTGCAGAAGCAAGAAAAAATTTCTGAACATGTATGTTTTTCTAAAGGTGGTTTGGAATATGGTTTTAGGTATTTCAATTTTACTGGGTTTTGTCAGAAATAAATCACACCTTTAGTCATGGTCTGTGTCTTCACAATAGTTTTATATATTTAAGTGTGAGTGAATTTGATTTATTTTTCCTGTGTCCACTCAAATTATTCCATCCTATTAGTATTTATGTCAGCTAGGTTGAAGAGTGTTTTATACCTGGGCCCTACACTCTTTGCAGATTCCAGTTTTATTGTCATTCTGTTAAAAGGTCACTTTAACCTCTCTGCAAAGTGAAGAGCATAAAGACATACAGCTTTGCTGTCACTTCACCAATACGCATCAGTAAACATTCAGCTGGGTTTGTGCTGTCATAAGTTTGTGAAAGAAAAGCTGTCTGGATACAAAGGATGACATGATGAATAATCAAAATAATTCCAAGCTCCAAATCCAAGCCTATAGCAAGTGTTATGATGGAGAGTGCTGGGCAAAAATCACATAATTTCCATGTAGAGAACAATTGAGCCGGCTTTGCCTCCTTCCCCATGATACCATGCTGAGTAATGTCTTCCAGCTTAGGAGGCCCTCGGGTTATAGCCAAACATTGATTATTTGTCAGATAATGCTATCAGACTTACAAAGACATCCACAGAGCTCCTGCAAGGAAATAAATGACTCCAGCATTCTTTTTGGTGAAAGAGAGAAAGAAAGAAAAAAAAGAAAAGAAAAGAAAAGAAAAGAAAAGAAAAGAAAAGAAAAGAAAAGAAAAGAAGAAAAGAAAAGAAAAGAAAAGAAAAGAAAAGAAAGAAACAAAGAAAGAAAGAGACAAAAAAAGAGACAAAGAAAGAAAGAGACAGAAAAAAGAGGAAGAAAGAGGAAAGGAAGGAATGAAGAAAGGAAGGAAAAAAGAAGGAAACACAATGAGACTCACTGAGTAAGCATTCCAACAGTCTAGAGGAAGTTGAATGTAGACTGTTTTGATAAAATTCCAAGTCCATCAACAATATTATTAAAATACATTTTCTCTGTATAACAAGACATGATTTTTGCATTTCAGAGTGAGAAGAGTAAGGCTTTGAAATTTGTTAAATGGGGACAGTGTGCCACGTGCTGTGGTTATATTTGCTCCCCCCAATTTTCTTGGCAATCATGAGATAATAGACATTGTCCTGTAATCCAGAGGAAGAAAGTGAGATCCAGAGAGGCTTAGTGAACTGCTCAGGGTCACCTGTAGATAAGGAGTTTCTTGTCTGCAAAATCTCTGGTTATTAAAAATTGTGGTTGTGTGCCTGTAGAAAATTAGTACTTATCTGTGATTCTTTTTCAGAATATTTGATGCCAACTGGAGTTATGGCCGACTGAATCTCTTTTTCTGTGACAGGATCAAGTGGCAGATATGACTTTGCAAACTGGGTTCTCTAGTGTCGTGAAAAACTTCTATATGTTTCAGACATTTGGTCTTTGGTTTCTTGGAGGTACGCACACACTTGAGGCTTTTTCCCCCTGGCTTACTCTTCATGGCAAAGCACTTGGGGGTGGTCTTTTGCTATTTTGAGCCTCTCTTTTCGTTTTGAGGGATTTATGGTTACATGACAAATCTGAGTCTTGAGGATTTTCTCTGTAACTGGCCACAGCTGGGGAAGATTATTCTCTACATTTACATAGGATTAAAGAAACCGGGATCCCTGGGTGGTGCAGCGCTTTGGCGCCTGCCTTTGGCCCAGGGCGCAATCCTGGAGACCCGGGATCAAATCCTACATCGGGCTCCCGGTGCATGGAGCCTGCTTCTCCCTCTGCCTATATCTCTGCCTCTCTCTCTCTCTCTGTGACTATCATAAATAAATAAAAAAAAAATTAAAAAAAAATTAAAAAAAAAAGAAACCTTGTAAGAAGAAGGGGAAAAAAAGTTCCTAGAAAAATAAATAAATAAACAGCAGGCAGGGGTGTCTGTGTATGGTGAAATCTCTTTTTCAGGGGTAGAGAATTTCCATCGATAGGAAGTGAAGTGCACATTCTTGCTTTACCGTTGATGTTGCTAAAAGAGCAGAATAAGGACACTTGTTTCCCTCCAAGCATTAACAGGCTGCCTTTTTGACCATGCCCTTCACGTTCACTTGCTTTAACAAGATTTACACTGTCCTAACTCACTTATTAAATGCTTCAAAAGTGTTTTAAGGCAAAGATCTTCAGAAGCAGAATGCATGTCTCAGCCCTCAGTCTGAAGAAGCCTCCTGCATGGAGTTCACTGATTTAAATATGTGTGCTGGACTTGAAAGGTGGCCATGGGGTCTCTAATTCTTCGAGTTCTCATTTCTGCTATATTGCTTTAATTCCTTTCATCGGATCCCCTCCCTGCTCTCTGGTTAATACCAGAAGGAGGGGAAGGAGATGCCTGGAACATGGTGCAGAGTTAAAGTAGAGGGTTAAATCTTACTGGCAGCCTTGTAGAATGCATTTAGAGGTGGCAGGAATTAAGTCCTGTGATCAGCAATCTGTAAATAAGAAACTCTGAAGTGTAAGGGTAATGAAGCAAGGGAAAAAACATTTCTCTAAAGAAAAGGACTCACTAAGCTCATTTGACCACTTAGCTCTTGCAGTCAGCACTTTAGAAAACCCTACACCAAGCTCTATTTGTTTTTCCACCAGAGAAACAGATGAGACTACTTACATGAACTAAAAGATTTTTAAAATATTGATTTGAAGAAATATAGGGTAATAAAAAAGAATAAGCTGAAGAAAAGGAGAATTGTCTTTTTCTTGGCAGCTCACACTTCTACACTCTGATCTACATTACTGTTATGAGAAAAATGTTTTCTAGAAATGAAATATTATGTAGACAGTGGGAAGGGAAAGACTTAGGGCATGGACAGTTTGCGTACATTTACCTCTATTAATATCATTAAGCAGGACAACCAGTGACACTACAGCTAAAAGCTGGAGATGAACTAACCAGTGCTTTATCTCCTGTTGCCAAGGACTGCATGATGAACTCTGCAGTGACCCAAATTTATTACAGAATAGTGCTCATTGCTGCTCTACCCAGTGCTCTGTGGCAATTACAGCATATTACGCAGAGGAACCAATCTCAAGGGGAAATGTCTAGTCTTTTAATCAAGTACTGGAAAAGTCAGGGTGTATAAAAATCACCCTGCAAGATATAATACATACATATATGTATGTATGTATGTATATAGTTCCCATCTGAGCATGTGCATCTGTATCTGATAACAGTCCTAATTTTGCCTAGAAACTGCTTTTATTATATACAGAAGTCATGAAGGTCTGATGCCCTCACTTTATCTTTGCTCCACTGAAGTCCAATTTTTTCTTATATTCTCAGATTTCAGTAACTTAGAAGCTCAGGAAGTTATACAAAATAAAATAAGCACTTGAAACAGTATTTTATTTTACATGTTGGGTTCATTTTTCCGGGAAGTGTTCTTTCATTGTCCTTACCTACCTATCTACCTACCCATCCAACCAACCATCCATCCATCTGTCCATCCACCCATCCATTCATCCATCCATCCAGAAATCCATCTACCTATCTATCTGAACAGTAAGGACTTTTCTAGTTTTCAGCAATTTGATTAGCTCCACAGACCCACTTACATCATTCCAAAGGACATATTTTAGTATTCTGATAAGCCATTGATTGGTTATAATGGATGAGAGGAAAGCTTGTATAAACACAAAGCTAGAAGACACTATTAAGATGCTTTAAGAAGAAATAAGCAATTGTTTTCCACAGTTCCCTGAAATAGCTTCCAAGAAAAGTTTAAGAATTGTAAGTTTGGGTTACAAATAAATCAAGTCAGTGCAGTTAAAGTTTATAAAGAAACTTGGTATAAAACAGCAGGAAGAAGAAAGGAAGTAAACAAGAGGCAAGATGGATCAAAGGACAGCCTGGAAGAGAGACACAGGTTAGGTCTGCACTCAACAAACCAACATCCATCATTTGCTCTTGTTAATGTGGCATAGGTTATAAACAATCCGTAGTTTCCAGTGTCGTTTGCGATGATGAAACTGGTTTGTATGGGTCATCAAAGCTGAAAAACATAAAAAATAAAAAAGAACATTTCAGCTATTTTAAAGCTACAGCTGTGGTAATTATCCTGATCGTAACATTTCAGAGTTCCTTATTGATGTCTTTTTTTTTTTTTTTTTGCTAAAGGCATCCACTATTTGAGAAAGCCAGGTAAAAGAGATCATATGCGAAAGACCCATATTTGCCTTTTAGGAAGAATTGGCATAGGTGAGGGACATCCGCCAACCCAGAGCATCTGTATTCTGAGCTACTCCTGGGGAACACACCTATGCCTTTTTGACATTTTCAGTTGGAAATGCTGGAGCCTGTGAAGTTGTGATCCTTCTGGTTGTGAGTGTCTGCATCTCTCCCACACTCCTGTAATACTCAGTAGACACTCACAAAGACCAACACATATGAAGGAGTATTGAAAGGTTTCGTTTCTCATTATGGTCACACCGCTAGGTCCTCTGAAATGCACTTGGGGAGTTGGAACCCAACACTTGCATGAAATGCCAGTAATATGATTTTAAGCCCTTAAGCTAATGCAGCTCCATCAATAGTTCTTTACTCCAGCGTATGGATTTCCACTTCTTGGACCTGCAATCAGAGGGAATTTATGTCTTCCCCCTGTGGTCAATTTTTACTACCAATTGTGCATGTCTGATTTTGTGAGGTACTAAACAATCTATTGACAAATTAGATCAGTAGAACACCATTTTAGTAGTAAAGAGATTGGTTCTTTCTGTAATTTACAAGCTCACTCTTTCCCACTTTACCCTTTCTGGAGTGTTAAATGAAAGCAGAGTGAGGTACATTGCAGAGCAGTGAAAGAAATGAGACGTCAGAGTGGTGGACGGGGCAAGGTTGAAGGGAAAACCTGAGAAACACAATAGATTTTTCAAAGTAAGATCTATGACAGCATAAGGGAAGGTCTGTAGAGAGCTTGAAATTAAATAAGATGGACTAACAGAGATGGAAAGATCTACAGGAAGGCAACCACAGACCCAGCAACAAGGAGACATTTTTCTGATATCACTGGAAGTGAGAACTGAAGACAGGCCTATTACAGTAGAAAGGGAGAGACAAATGAAGCCATGGAAAAAGACACATATACGCACATCTCTGTGAACAGTCCAAGAAAGATGGCAAAGTCAGAAAGCGCTCATCATTGTATGCAAGTTGGAGAGCACCTTGCCATGATTTCATCTTTACAGAATCCTTTCTATTCAGAGCTTTTAAATTTTGCTTTTCTCAAATGTAAACCCCTGAGGGAGCAATCATTATCATTATTCATTCAAGTGCCCTGATTTTTTGGGGGGACAGGGGGAGGCTCTATACCACGTTACTGCAAATGGTTTCCCCCAGAACCTGGAGTCTTACCATTCTTCCCAATCCTTCCTAATGGTTCCCATTACTTTTCAGTGTCTGTTCAGACTTCTGCTCTGGTGGGCTCTTCGTTCAGCCTGCCCTCACACCCCTTAGGAAAATGGAACAGAGCCATGATGTAGCATTTAATCATGTCTTCTCTCTGAGATTTCCCCCCATTCTCTTCATGCCCTTTCTTCCCTAATGGGATCAATCTTTCTTCCTCCATTATATAGGCCAAGATCCATCACAGCTCCTAGGATTTCTGCAGGAAGGCTCTTCAAGGTAGGAAACTGGAAGAGAGGGCAAAGGAATGTATTAAAACTGTACTCGGACAGTGAGCATGCTACTCTAACTTAACATTATGAATTTCCTGTGCAGGTTTTAGGATTCATAAAGATCACATAGAGGTGAAAGTTGCCCCTCCATGGCACCCCTTGGCAGCACCAAGTATGAACTGTAGGGTTTACAACCTATAAAACATATGTAAAGTGCCTTTCTAGAATTAAAATGAGTTTTATCTTTTTATCCTTCATGGAAAGCTATGCTTTTTGCTTAGTGTTGCGGAAAATAGAAAATAAGTTTTGAGCAAATTTTGGAAATGTTAATGTTCAAAAACATTCATTGTTGGTGTGAAACATTAAGCTCAATCAAGTTTTTGGGCAAGTGAATTTCAAATCTGCTTTCTATTTTTTTCTATAATTTAACCCAAAATAGCTTTTCTCCCCACTCCTCCAGTCTCTCTCTCCCTCTCTCTTTCTCTCCCCCCCCTTTCTTTTTCTTTCTTTTTTTTTTTTTTTTTTTTTTTTAAAGATTTTATTTATTTATTCATGATAGTCACACAGAGAGAGACAGAGAGGCAGAGACACAGGCAGAGGGAGAAGCAGGCTCCATGCACCGGGAGCCCGACGTGGGATTCGATCCCGGGTCTCCAGGATCACGCCCCGGGCCAAAGGCAGGCACCAAACCGCTGTGCCACCCAGGGATCCCTCTTTTTCTTTCATTTCAGGATATTGATAAAAACTGACCCTGAAAACAATTTTTTAGGTAGGACACCTCAAGTTTTCAGAACTACAGTTTGTTACATGGCCAAAGAAAAAAATAGATTGTGAAGAGATTTTTTTAATGAAACCTTTCCATGTGGAACATTTATTATTGACTTACTCTTTTTCACAGGAGATACAAAGTCTAGAGCTTATATGTAAGTGTGACTAGTGACTGCTAACTTAACCAGATCGAAAGATAAAGGATTTTGCATCAAAGGAAAATGTATATCCTGTCAAATATCTGCTCATATACAGTATTATCCAAAGCTGATGTAGGGGGCTGCCATTTCTTATACCAGGTATATTAGGATCCTACAGAGAAACAGAACAAGCGGATACATAAGACTATATATATAGAGAGATTTATAATGAGGGATTGCCTTGTATAGTTATAGAGGCTGAGAAGTCTCACAATTTGCCATCCTCAAGCTGGAGAACCAGGAAAACTGGTGAGGTTCCAGTTCAAGGACGAAGCCTGAGGCACAGGGGAGCCAATGGTGGTGTAAATCTCAATTTGAGTCCAGAGGTCTATGAAGCAGGAGCAACAGTGTGTGAGAGCAGGACAAGATGAATGTCCCAACTCCAGCAGAGAGAGCAAATTTACCCTTCCTCCGCCTATTTTATTTGGGTCTTCAGTGGATTGCTTGCTGTTAATCCATGTTAATGAGGGCAGATCTTCTTTGCTCAGTCTACAGTTGAAATGTTAATCTCTTCCAGAAATACCCTCACAGACACATTCAGAAAAAATGTTATACCAACTATCTGAGTATCCCTTAGCCCAGTAGAGTTGACACATCAAATTAACCATCACACCAGCCCAGGAAATGACTCAAATGTGTGGAGGCAGGATTGAATGAATTTGCAGTTAGAAAATCCAGCTGAGTTCTGGCTACTATCACTATAGGCCAATGAGATATGGGTCTTTCATATATGAATCTTCACGATATAATCACTTAATTTGATAATCATAAAATAAAAGGTGCTGATTCCTATTCTTCACTCAGCTCCCCAAGCACTAGAGATATTTTTCACCCCAGATTCAAGAGCTATAGTAATTAAACATCAACCCTTGAGCCAGAACTTTGGCTGGCTCCCTCTTGTTGCTCTTTACAGGGCATTTGCCATCCCAGTGTTGCCCTTTAAATTTTTCAATTGCAATTAGAATCATACATGCTCAGTGATGATCAAAGAGGGGTGGCCAGGTTGCACCTCTGCACACCCCCATTCTGTTAAGTGTTCTTCTTGTACCTGACTTCCTGAGTCCCTCACCACTTGTGGTTATATATCTAAGATCCCACCTAAATGTGAACCTTTGTTTCAGTATCCTAGCTGCCTTCTAGGACCCTACCTGGCATTTGCTATCCTTATGTCTGGATACTAGAGTCTTTTCTCTGAATATTGGTCCAATAGCTCCATTCCTATGTTTCATGTCACTTAGTTATATTTTCTTTGTTGTACTTAAACATTACTTGATATTTATTTGTTTGTTTCTTGGCTGTCTTCCCCCCACTAAAAGGTAAAGACAATAATTTGGGGTTCTTATTTGTCTTCTTCTTTATTCTATCTCCAGTACATAGAACAACATCGCTCAGTAACAGTTTAATGAAAGCATAAGCCCTGTACTGGGAAATTAGTCCAGATACTCGCTGCCTTTCTGTCTGGAGTTTGGAGTGTTGGCTTTCTGGACATCTTGGGGAACTGTTACTTCATGGAGTTGTGCTGCTAACAGTTTGTGTGAACACTACCAGAGAGTGGAGTACACTTGAATGCCAAGACAAACCTCAGAGCATCCACCATCAGCTGAGCCCTAAGCAGGTTAGGTGGTTCTTGGTCCAGGTTCCTTTCTAGTAGGAAACATCTAGTCCAGGTCGGCGACTCAATATGTTGAGACTATCACATCATGGTGACTCTGTTATCAGATAACTCATGAAATTAATTGCTCGGATACAGGGAACTTGAGAAACAAGTGCTTGGGATTTCTAAGCTCTTGGTAGCTTGGACTGGGTTACCATCAAGCATGACTATCTGTCTATGGCATATGGTTTCACGATGCCTATAAGTACCATCATTCATTTTCCAAACATTGCTTTTACTTACTTGCCTAAAATAAGTAAGTCTTATGTTCTTTCATATGGATGTTTCAATTCTGTTGCATGCGAATATATTTGTGAAAGAAAAAAAGCTCTTATCAAGCATTTTTACCTTCCTTTAAGGAGAATCAGATTACCATTTAATAGAGAAAAGATGAAGGCTCTAAGCTCTTAAGTGTGAAGGCAGGCTGCCTATTATGGAAGAAAAATAGGGCTGAGTGGAACTTAGGGTCAGAATGGACCAACCAACCACCTATCCTCACCATTGGACCCAGAACCATGTATAAAATGTGTATATTAGTTAACTTAGATTTGGGTTCCCCAAAGTGTATTCCAAAGGAACCCTCTTCCTGCAAGATTTGCCTCAGAAGAAGAGACTGTGAAGTCCCATAAGTTTGAGAAACCTGGATTCTAGGAAAACAGACAATTTGGTAAACCAGATTTAAATCCATGTTTCCTAGATGACTCACCTTGGTAGCAGAGAACAGTCAGCTAATACGTATTAACATTCCATGAGTTTTGTGTTCCCTGGAATACGCTGTGGGAAACACTGCTTATTCAGTCTCATAGAAATATAAATCAGCTGGAGGGCTCTAGCTAACAGTTACCACATTTCGTCCATAAAGAACTCAAGAAAAACTTGGATTTCTGTAGAAGGCCCTTGTCTGTGGAATTTTTTTGTTCACCATACTTTGGTCCAATCCTTTTCTAATGACTTTCTATAAGCAGAACTATAAAGAACTGAAAGACACATCTCTTTACATTGACATCTTATTTATTTTAATATATGCCAGTTGTTACTCTACTTTTTATGCATTCTGATTGTTATCCCTTTGAACTTTTGCCCTGAGGCAATTTAATCATGATTGGTTCAATTGTGTAAATCCAATAAACAAATCTTGGCCAATGTCCCTTGGAGGTATTATCCTGATGTTTCTCTGAGTGTGTTTATAAAGTCCTTTCACCGAGGCATAGAACCATAGCTTTTGCCATGTGTTCTTGAATTCAAAGAAACCCACTGCTTTACAGAAACAAAACATCTTAGATCACTTAAAGTCTCTTCATTCCTAAAAGGAACACATTTTTGATTGATCTGAAGTTTCTAATTTCCTTCGTATTTTTACCTTAAGAACACACTTGGAAAAGGCGTAGCCACAAGGAGTCATTTGCTACAACCACACTCAGCCCTTACATGGAAATAGGACTAGCAGACTTCATTTTTTTATGTCTCTTTTTCCTAAGGATAATTTCTGTGTCTTCGACAATGTCTAAGTGTACCCTAGACCAGAAGGATATTTTCTATTACCTTTACAGAGTTACTCTCATTTAAATGTTATGATGTTCTTTTCCCTTTTGGTTGACACTACCTCTGACCAGATGCTAAATATTGCTCAAAATTGGTCTCCTGCAATAAATAAGCAAACTAGATGACAGTGGGGTTATTATGCATCACCCTCGGGTAATAGGCAAGCATAATTTGAGAGCTGCTTCTAACACATGCTTCTCCCCCGATCTTTCCTTGCAATTGTAAATATAGGTGGGATGTTTTATATTATTAATTAAGAAACTTGAGAAAATTATCATTTTAATAGCCCTTGTCTTCCTTTTGAAAGGGAGAAAAATGGGCCACTTATGTGAACATAATTTCATTTCTCCAAGCTGTTTAAGATAGTTATTTTCATGTGGAATATTCACATCAGCTTGTAAACTGATATATAAGAACTTAAGTTAAAATGTTTCCACTCCATATACTAATGTGTAGCTCTGGTATTCATCCAAGAATTGGGCCCCTCACAATTATAGCATCTGTTTTTGTTTGGTTAATTTTATAATCTCAGATGTTTCCATAAATCCTGAATTAAAGAGAAAACTGCTGGGACCAGTTTGTATGGGTAGGCTACATGTAATAGTATACCTTCACTGTGTAAGGGTGTTTTGCTTTTTTCTTTTTTTTCCTTGTGGCTTGTTATTACAGATATCACATTTCAGCAAATGATTCCATGCCTTAGAAAAGAAACAGAGGTACTACACAGAAAAATAGTCCATTTCATCTTGTTTCAGTTAGATTATGATTTTTGGAATTTAGGCCATTCATTCCATTGAGAAGATGGTAACAAATATGTTAGTCCCTTTTAGCTCTATCCTGAAATTTTCTATACAGTTCGTAGATGTTTCTGGTTCCTTGGATTAATTCAGTGCATACTGATAAATGCTTCCTTAGTAGTGAAAAGAACAGACTCAATAAACAGGATGGCCAGGGACACTGAAATAGCTTATAGTTCCTTATATGTTTCTTTCTTTCTCTCCCTTTCTTTCTTTCTTTCTTTCTTTCTTTCTTTCTTTCTTTCTTTCCTTCTTTCTTTTCTTTTCTTTCTTTCTTTCTTTCTTTCTTTCTTTCTTTCTTTCTTTCTTTCTTTCTTTCTTTCTTTCTTTCCTTCCTTCCTTCCTTCCTTCTTTCCTCTTCCTTCTTTTCTTTCTTTTGAGAGCAAGTGAGCAGGTGGAGGGGCAAAAGAAGAGGAAAAGAGAGAATCTTAAGCAGACTCCCTGCTGAGTGCAGAGTCCCATATGAGGCTCCATCTCACAACCCCAGGATCATGACCTGATCTGAAATCAAGAGTCAGATGCTTAACCCACTGAGCCACCCAGGCGCCCCTTCCTTATATATACCTCAAAGAATAATGGAGACTGAAAATGTGGAATACTGTCCAAAAGCCACAATTTTGTACCTTTCCATGTCACAGATCAGATATGTTCATTGTTTTACGACCCCTTCAGAATGTAGGGTACAACGTACAAGAGAGTACCAGGAGCTTTTAACAAGTTAAATATTTATTTAACCATTGGAAGGGTATTTAAAAGAAATCTCATTACCACTGATGAAAATGGAATCACACACACACACACAAAAAGAAGCAGCAGCATCTCTGTCAGCTCCTGCTCCTTTGCTCTCTAGGTGAAATCCTCCTTTGAGTTGTGCTCATTTGTGGATGAATAATTTGGGGGACTCCACTGGAGAATTGATATTTTTAATTGAAGGCTAAAAGCCTGCTCGTTCTATCTCTCAGATCATAATAATTTTTCTCAATAAAAATGAAGTTATTTATCTAATTTTCATTTAGAAGACAATTGAACTTTTTCAAAATGACTCCAGTTCTTTTATAAAAATTAATTGATGGCATTTATTTAAGTCTAACTTCTGAATTTTTAATTTTGGAACTAATTTTATGTGCTTTGGAGACCATAGTTTTCTCTTTATTGAGAAATGTAATATAATTTCATTTATCATTATAACTCTAAGGGATGCCCTTAAAATAATGTGTTATCCTTCAGTGAGCTTTCCCCTACAAGTTACTTGAATTTTGGTTATTTCAGATAAGAACTTGCCATTTTATTTAAGGAAAACTTTATAGTCAGTTTTAGTTATTAGGCATAGGGAAAGGTGTAAAAGATAATGCAGGAGAAAGTAGCAGATCTATAAGGTAAGGGAGGAGTGGGACAGGGTTATAGCTCTGGAGTATGACAGATATGGCACATTCAGGAGTAAGACCTTACATGAGGTATCTAATATGTATGAGCTTAATTATGAATGATAATAATGTTGAAGGCATGCTAAAAGAATGCAGGGGAAAACTAGTGTAACATGCCTAGCATAGTGTCTGGAAGAAATACATATATATATATATATATATATATATATATATATATATAATTGAAAAATATATGTAATGTTAAAAACAAATGATTTTCTAGGGTGACAGAGAAGGTACAAAGCCCCCTCTCCCCCAACTTTTAAGCTTTTCTTTGCCAAGACTTGTATGATTTAGATGGGACTAAAAGTGCCAAAGAAAATGAAATCCTTCCTTTATATTATAATAATATGCCCTTTCAAGTAGTCTAGAAGGAGATATATGCTTATTTAAGCAATTATAGAAAGGAAGGGGGAAAAGGATCAATAATATTCCAATTAATATTTATATTATTAGAATCCTATTCAGTTGATGAAGAATCAATTCAGGTCTACTACAAGGGTACATAGCAATATTTTAGATATGTACTAGAGTTTCTCAGATTCTGGAATTTCTCACCTAAAACTTCCATGAGAAACTTCCAAGAAGCATTGAAGAGCCAGAGAGCTGAAGTACTATTAGTATTACTCCCAAAGGGTACTAGATTGTGTCCAATTTCACTTTTCTACCACAGATATCCAGGATAGAGAGACAGATTCTCGCAAATATTTCTTGTTTCTCTTTTTATCTTTTGACACATTTCTGGAAGTCAGTGAAGGCATCTAGTTCCACTTTTGCCTCTGGATAAAGGCATACCTTTTTTTTTTTTCCTTTCTAGGACTAAGGAAAAGAGCAAATTTAAGAGACATTAAAACACTATTGCCTTCCTTAGGTCACAAGAAATATTTCTTCACAGCTTAATTGCAGTAGAAGACAGCTTAATTTAGTACATAAATTATATAGATTATTCATATATTCATTATATAATTACACTGATGGGTTTATACAAATGGCTTAAGCATTGCCACTTTCACAGTTGAATATGTTTACATAAATGGAAAGGTTATACACCACCTCTTGAACTTTTAATAAGTCCTGGTTAGCCATTGGCAAGCAAAATGCATTGTTAGAGACCCAAAATAGGAGGCTAATTGTGAAATGGTGGCTATTTCTTTATTTTTGCTGAGAGCAAGTAATGACTCAGAGGGCAGAGCCAAGAGTCCCATACACAAGTCATGAGCCAAGAGAACAGTGAATAAGAAAGTTATTCCCAGATGGCAGAGCTGGTCCCTAATCAAGTAACATTTCCTGTTCCCAGGAAATGCCTGGGAATTGCCCTAAAAATATGTCTCTGACCGGATTCCAGAATTGCTTTGGAGCATTGGCTCTCTGCATCTTCCATTGTCCCTTTTCTTGAGCAGGAATGTCTATTATAGTGATCCTACCCTGCCTCTCACTATTGTATTCTGTATGTATGTGTAGGGGGTGGGGGAGAGGCAGGGTAGCTGGTCATTTTGGTTCACAAATGAAGAAGAGCTGTACTTGAGCAGGTGCATCTGAGTAGCAGAATCTGCAGAGATTTGTCCTCATCTGAAACAGATTTAATGAGGACATCCTTGACTTTGAGCTACTACTGTAATTGAATGAGACCTGAGGATCTTGGGGGGGTGGGGGATAGCGGCATTTCACATGTGCAAGGGGCATGCACTGTAGTGGCCACAGGCTGAGCTGTAGTTGTTTGTCTCCATAGATGAGACTGCAACCATTCCTATCATTTCTCTATTTGCATGCCTTTTCCATCAAGAAGTAGAATTCCTTTCTCCTTGAACTTGGGCTGGCCTTGTGACTACTCTGATCAACAGAATGCTATGAAAATGGTGCTTGCATTTGAGAGCCTAGGTTTTAAGGAGGCCTGGTAGTTTCTGTCTTCATTTGGTAGGCACTAGGTACTGTGACAGGGATCCCAGCCAGGCTACTGAATGATGAAAGACCATGCAGAAAGAAGGGGTGAAGCCCTCTCAGTGTTTTAGCTGAGTCCACCCACAGTCAGCTCCACTGAATTCTACTCCATAAGCAAGCTCCGGAAGACCAACAAAAGAACCACCTTGCCAACCTACAGAATTGTGAACAACAAAACATCACTTTTTCTCAAGGTCACTAAATTTTGGCTTAGTAAGTCACACAGCAATAAGTAACTAGAACACTACCTGTTCCCAACCAGATTTCAGACATTTCTAGCCAAGTTTGGGAAACTGGTGAAATATGCTTGATGGATGCCATTGAAAAAAAATACTTTTTGGTTAGAGGAAAATGAGACAAGGGGTTTTCATATTTAGGGACAAAGGAAATGGAGAGGCTGGAAGGAATGTGAAAAGCAGTACTGTCTGCCCAAGACTTTGGGCTGTAAGCCTGGACTCCTGACAGGGAGTCCTATGTGTAGAATGGGAGGTAGGAGGAAACAGAGGGCACTTAGAAATACAGCTTATTGCCAGTTTGATAAAGAGTGACTTGGCCATTGTGCCAAAGTGATGGGCTTTTTCTCAATTTATGTGCAGAATGGGAGCCCAGAAGCACTCTGGTCCTTTGAGTGTCCACAACTTTGTGGGTGTGGGAGGATGGCACTTGGATGCAGATGTCACTTTGGGTGGGTAGGCTGGGAAGGGGTGGCGTGGGCCCCTCAGGTGGCTTCATGGAAGTGTTAATGAAACATGAGAAGATCTTCCATAAGCTCCCAAAACTCTGCTCCCCCTTCTCCTGAAGCAGGCTGGGTCAGATTTTGAGGTGGCATCATTAGCATGTAGGCTACAGAATGGTGAAATAGGATTATTATTGTTTACAATCATTGGACCTTATTTGAACTCATTGGTGACTGCTAGAAAACCCAGGCCATATCATAATATTTGTACTTATATTCACAATTATATTTAATATATATTATGTAATATAACAATACACAAGTATATGCCTAATTATGGGATTTTTTTGCAATATCAAGTCCATTTCATTCACATTGTGTCTTTGAAATGCCTCCTGACGACCTTGTAAGGTATAGAGAACAATATTATTTTCTCTATATTAACTGAATAGTACAATCATCTTAAATAAGAGACTAAGGGACTTTACCAAGATTACAAACTAAAAGAGACAGAACCAGAACTTGACCTTGGTTCTCCTAATTCCAGTAATCAGTAGAGGATTGGTGCTTACATGCCAGATTGGATGTATGTCTGCAGGTATTGACTTTGCAATTTTATCTATATGCATATCAGTATATAAACACATGCATTTGTGCATGCACTTACAGAGACACATTTATTCTGAAGACATAGGTGTAAATAAAAAATGTAATATTACTGAGATATAAATTACTATCTTATCAGAAAAATATACCCCCCATAAAATCTCCTATAATATATATGCTGATACAATACATGAAGCATATTTTTGCTCACTCTTAGGTACTCATTTCTTAAAAATTATTCTCACACATTTCTAGCGTCATGTATAGTTTGTTTTTTTTTTTAGGTTTAGTCACTACTGATATAATGTTGTCTAGCAAAAAGGTTATGCATCAACAGTTCCTACTGAAATAAGCTGTCATCAGCACATTTCTTTATGAAATAATATTCATTAAAAATAGGATATTCTCTCAGCTAAAGTGACAGCTCATCACCTTGTCAATTTTCTATAATAATATACACTTTACAATCCAGTGTTAACAAGACACTAAGGTAGCATTTCAGTCATCTACTATAGTGTCAAAATGGAGACTAGATATACTGCATTCAAAGAAAAGGTGCCAATTAAATATATTCTCTCTACAGTCAGTGCTCCAGTACCATACAATAATGTGATCTGAATCCTTGTTATCCAGTATTAGATACTAATGTTCAACCACATTCTGCTTCTCTTTCTCTCTCTCTTTTTTTCAATAGTAACCCCAAGAATATTGCTGTAACTGCTACAAGACGTGGCAGGGGGGACTGCCAAGTCAGGGCATATGGAGACCTAGAGCCTAGGTGGATGCACAGGAGTGGAGGGGGAAAAAAAGCAGAATGTTTATCATGCAGGAGGAAGCATAATATATATGATGAACATGTTTGGAGTCTGTCACATTGAAATTGAAATCTTTACCACTGGTTAGCTTTCTACATTCAGATACATCATTAACTCTTTCAAGCCTCAATTTCATTTTATTAAAATGGCAATATTAATTCAACCCTTTGGGGCTGGGAGGGATGTGAGGATTAAATGGGATAACATTTGTAACGGATTTGGCCTAAGGAATGCTAGCTCTATCCACATGCCTCACTTTGAAGATGTCATTCCACTGAGAAGTAAGTTCTCAGTCCTGCTGCTGCTTCTCTGAATGCTTGGAGAGGTTTTTTTCTTCATTTTTCAACAATCTGTGTTTTCTTTATATTCAAAGGAAATGCTTGTAGCTGACTGCATTAACTGAATATGTGGCTTGAAGTCTTTCATCTGTTTGAAAAAAATTCTGAGTCATTAAAAAGAAATGCTTCTAGCCCCTTCTCTTTCTCCTCTCTTCTAAAATTCCAATTATATTTATGCTAGTCTTTAGCATTGATTCTAGTATCATTTATGTACCTTTCTCTATTTTCAGTTCTTAATTCTTCAGCCTGACTAAACCTCTCTTTAGCTATATCTAATTTGCTGATAAATTCCTATATTACATTCTTTTTTCTCTAACATTTTTTAAAATTTTTATTTATTTATGATAGTCACACACAGAGAGAGAGAGAGGCGGAGACATAGGCAGAGAGAGAAGCAGGCTCCATACACCAGGAGCCCGATATGGGATTCGATCCCGGGTCTCCAGGATCACGCCCTGGGCCAAAGGCAGGCGCTAAACCGCTGCGCCACCCAGGGATCCCTCTCTAACATTTTATTAAGAAACACTCAAACACACAAAAGAATGGAAAGAATTTTACATAGAACACATATCCATCAACTATATTCTATCATTAATATTATATTTGCATTATCACATATCTACCTACCCAAGCTCTGTATCCATTCATCAACCCATCTTAATCTTTAATGCATTTCAAATTAAAATCCAGACATCAATATACATCCTTCTAAATACTTTAGCACACATACCTTTAGCTGAGTTCAGCATTTGTTTCCAGTGTGTGTATTATTTTGGAGGTGGAATTTACACACAACGAAACACATGAATTGTTAATATTTTTCGCCAAATTTTGATAAACGCAAACGCTTGGGTTAACCAACCCCCATCAAGATATAGAACATTATCATCACCCCCAAAAGTTTCTTCATTCCCCTTCCCAGTCAATACCAACTTCCACATCCATAAGCAAGCACTGTTCTGGCTTTCTTCCACCATAGAATTGCCTGTTCTAAGGTTTCATATAAAGTGAATCCTATACATGTCCTTCATGTAAGGCCCTTTTGCTCAACATAATGCTTTTGAGATTCATCTATCTATTTATATGTATCAACTTTTTAGGTTAAATTGTATTTGTAGTTGTATTAATTTCCTAGGGTGGTCATTAAAAAAAACAAACAAACAAACAAACAAAAAACACCACAAATTGAGTGGCTTGAAAGAATAGATGTTTATTGTCGCAGAGTTCTGGAGACCAGAAGTCTGAAATCAAGGCATTGGCAGTGCCATGCTCTCTGGTAGCTTCAGGGCAGAATTGTTCCTTGCCTCTTCTAGCATTTGGTGTTTTCCAGCCACCTTTGGCATTTCTTGGCTTGTAGATGCATCACTATAGTCACATGACTGTCTTCTCCCTTTGAATCTTCATACCATCTTCTCTTTGTGTTTATGTTTTGATCCAATTTTCCCCCCTTTCATAAAGACAACAGTCAGATTGGTCATTGACCTCATTTTTAACTTTATTACCTTCATAAAAGTCCCATTTCCAAGTAGGGTCAAATTCTAAGGTATGGGAGGGGGGGATAAAGACTTCAGCATATCTTTTTTTGGAGGATACAATACAACCCATAACAGTAGGTCAATCCCTTTTATTGTGAATAGTATTCCATTGTATGAATATTTTATAGCTCATTTTTAATTTATTCTTATGCTGATGGACAACTGAACTCATTCAAGTTTTGAGATATAACAAAGTTGCTATAAATATCTTCATTCAAGTCTTTTTGTGATTATATGTTCATTTGTCTTAGATAAATACTTAGGTATAGGATTGCAGGATCAGAGGGAAAATATATTATATAGTTTTATAAAAAAAACTGTCAAATCTTTCCCCAATGATTTTGTACCATTTTGTAAAGATACTAACAACATGTAACAATCTTGGTTACTCTACTCTGTCACTGTCACTTACAGCATTTATATTGTTGTATGTAGTTTTTTTTGTTTAAGATTCTATTAGTGTAAAAAAAAAAAAGATTCTATTAGTGTTTAAATAGTTTAGGACAAATCGACCATGAATCAGAAGTTGCCTTAGTACAGATGCTTCTTGGTTTGGAAAACTCAAGAGTAACTTCTCCTAGGAAGGTGGAGAATGAAAAAATAGCAAAAAGTGGAGGCAAAGAATTCTAAGGAATGGAATAGTGGAACAGGATATTTGGGCCAGGGGATGCCTCACACAATGGGTGATAGTGGAAACCTATCCAAACTCTAGGTCTTTATGCAGTCTACCCAAAAAGGGGGGAACCAGGAAACCTACAGTGGTGACAATAAATATGAGCCCTGTGGTTGGTGTATCCCTGTCTCTCTGTGCACAAAGTGGAATCTAGGGGTTTTGGGGGAAGTGCTAGTGTCCCTACTTCCCCTATGGGGAAGACAGGGCACGAATCTCACTGAGGTGGTCAGCAGGGAGACAAATATCCCATGATGGGGAGTAAGAAGCTAGGGGCTAGTTCTCCGTGCTACAGTAATTTCTTCACTTGTAACCCGGACCCAGATACATGCCCCTTCTACTAGCTGATATGACAAACTCCTTCAAGCTCTGGCACAGGACCAACTGCTTTCTTTCAATTACTTAATTAATTAGACAGAGCAATGCCTAGGAGCAGAGGGAGAGGGAAAGTCCCATGCAGACTCTGCACTGAGCACAGAGCCCAAAGTGGGACTCGATCTAAGGTCCCTGAGATCATGACCTGAGCAGAAACCAAGAGTCCAATACTTAACTGACTGAGCCATCCCGGCGCCCCAGAAACAATTTATTTCTGATACTCCTTTCCTCCACAAAATCAGAAACCCCCACCTCACTGAACCTGTGCCTGAAGGCAGAGAGGTGGGTTTGGAGAATGAGGGATGGGGCACTCAGCTTGTCAAACAGGCCACAGGGAGCATCTCCAGAGGGTTGGGGATGGGTCTTCTTGGCTCTTGTCTTCCACCAAATCCTTGGGAAGAATTCTGAGAAGAAGCCATTAGCCAGAGAATAGCTACCTTCCTGCTATCTGGCCTCATGGGCAGTCTCACCAAGACCCTTTACCTTAGAGGGGGCAAGCTACCACACATGGTTAGTACTTTGTTTCTCAGAGTGCAGAGGAGAATGGGGAGCTGCCCAGCCTGGAAGTGTGTTCCCTCACCACCCTGAATGTAGGAACAGCCTCTGGCACTTAAAACTGAAAAGCGACACTGTGACAAGATCCTAATCTCCACTTTAGTTGGCTTGTTTAAACTCCATTTATGGAAGCTTCTTGCAACTCCCAGGTCCACCATGAGGATATAACAGACGAACTCAGTAGGGATATTCTTCAGTACTCCTTTGAAAGGATCTTTGAAAGCCAGGAAAACCCCAAACACTGTATTTGCTTTAAATGAAAACCCTCTTAGAACACAGCAAACCAGCATGGAGCCTGGCCACCTGCAAGGAGCCACCAGCAAGGAGTTTGCTGGGGCACTCAACTGTGAAGTTTTCTTCTTTCTAAAACCTTGTCCCATTCCAATAAAAGAGACAGAACAGAGAAAAGACCTACTGTGAGATAAGGGTCTCCCTCCACCCTGGTCACAGACCCAGGGGTGGCCGTGTTAGCATGGGCTTACCTGATGAGGGGCTCCAGAGGGCTCCCTGGCCTGGGTTTCTGCACTCGGGCCCCACCTCCCATCTCCCTTTTCTTTGCCTGCAGGCCAGCGGTGAGCACTCCCTCTCTCTCGGCTCTTCTCTCCCTTACTTGCTCCTCTCCTGTTGCTGACAGTGGCCCTTCAGTTTTAGCAGTGGCAACAGATATCCATTTATGTATTTAATATTTTATGGTTCAGAATAAGATCCTGGCAAACTAAGTCCCCTCTAGTCCTGGGACAGCCCCATCATACCACCGTGCTGATAGGAAGAGTCTTGCAGCAGTGCCACACTGATGCATGTGACTTCAGCTCCTCATCAAGGCATCTAGTCCTGGGATGGTTCAGGCTGACTCCCAAAGACACAGTCCTGAGCCAGGGTGTCCTGTGAGAACAGCTGAAATGCCACCTCCTGGCTGCCAGGAAGATTCCTCTGGCTGAACCCAGGAAGCCCAAAGCTCTTCCGGCATCTACCAGGACCTATCTTGCCTTTTGGGGTTCTCTGGGTCTGCTTGATCCAAATACCCCGGTGGCTACATGAGGGTGCCTAACCAGGTGGAAGGGGATGGGGAATGTTCATGGCCACCATGTGGCTGGGGCCATGTTGCTGGACCACATGGGCTCTCGCACAGGTGGTTCAGCAGCCCCTCCACCAGCACCTTCTGTTCTTTCTTTGTCATTGTTCAGCTGGATCCAGATCAGCTGCAAGGACAGGGCCTCTGAGTTGCCTATGGTAATGACCACCTATCATGCTTTGGTTAGAGCCATGTTAAACTGTTGTTTAAAAATCCAGTACCTTGTTGCTCATTAGCCCACATACAGGAGAGTAAGAGAGAGTCCTGGTCCTGCCCGTGGAATGTGTCCATGTGGACAAACTCCACTTCTTCGGAGAGCCTGGTGTGCAGGGAGCCGCTGAACTGCACGAATCACCTTAGGTAGGAGCGCTGGCCCTGGCTAAGGGCATGAGGATGCTGATTGGTTCTGGCTCTTGGCCCCTTCCTTCAGCAGCTTTGAGAAGATCTACTCCATGTGTGCAGCTTCCTTCCTGTTTAGGGACGAGCTGCTTGAGCTGGCAATCTCCTCTGGGCTCTGGGTCACCTAGAACATCAGCCTATCAGGCTGGGGCCTGGAAGTCAAGTCCCTTCTTCCTGAGATGTCTTTCTAAAAGAGAGACCTCATGGGTGTCGGACCTGTAGGTGGATGAGGTGGATGGGACAGACGCCCAGCACCATGAGCTACTCGAAGAGGACTGGGAAAGCCCAACCGTATCCTGCCGGCAGGATCTTCTTTTCCCAGGTTCTCTGCGTTATTGACTGATCTGCAGAGCGGTGATCTGCGCAGCTCACACCTGCTCCGGCTCAGAGGCGATCCTGCCTGGCGAGCACGCGGAGCGGTGGTGCTGGATCAGGGGCTGGATCAGGGGCTGCCACGCCGGGCTGTCCCCGCTGATGTACTTGGAGCTCCTCGGACGGCGCAGCGCTGCCCACAGAGCAGCACTGTGACCCAGCGGTGAAGCCGAGGTGGATGACATGGTGGCAGCCACAGTGATAGCCTTCCAGAGCCGGTTCCCAGAGAAGCCATCCCTGCGGCAAGTCTCCTCTTTGCATTTTGAACCTCGGGAGGTGATTTACAGGGTGGCTGCCGGGAGTATTTACATGAGGGTTACAGACCCACTGCTTGCAGGCATTGCAGTAAATCACACAAGCGGTACTGTGTGTTCTGCAGTAACTGCACGCGTGCACTGGGAGATGCTTCGAATAACACGTGTCTACATACGTGAAGTTCAACTCAGTGAGTGACTGGCTGGTCTTGACCACACCGTTATTCACGGACCGGTGATGCTGGGTGCCGTGTGTGTCCTGACCTGCGCATGGAGCTAAGGTCACTGCTGCCCTGCACCCCATCCCTCCCCATGCGCGCCAGGGACCCCTGGACCTGGGAACATCTGCACCTCGCTGGTAAGGGGGAAATCCGGGACCTTGAACTCGGAGCCGTGCAGCTGAGTAGCTCGCCCTCCTGCGCATCCAGAAGGGTGGGCATCTGCAAGCGGGGCCCCTAGGCCTGCCTTACGCATGGTGCCTCCGGGTAGAAGCCCAAGGCCGGCTCCCAGGCGCCGCCCTGGAGGCCCCCACAGCGCTCACGCTCTTGGACTGGACCGAAGCGCCCGTGGGGAGCAAGGGGTGCCCCCCGAGCCTTTGCGCAGCCCCACCTGAGCGCCTGCCTGCCGCTCACAGCCCTGCAGAAAGCCCAGGCGCCGCCACTACCATCCCCACCACCTGCTGTAAGTAGTTTTAATTTTACCTAATAGTTTGGCGGGTGTGAAGTGGCCTCGATGGCATTCCCTATTTGAGATATTATTGGTTTTTAGCTTATGTTTTAGAATTTCCATTTTATCCTTTTAATACAAATTCCAGTTTTCTGGTTAGTGGTTCCATCTTGCCAGCACGTGTGATATATTAACCACAGTTAAAATCAATTTCTGAAAACCAGTATCTGGGTGACCTGTGCATCACTTTTCATTGCCTTTTTTTTCTTTCCTTTTGTATACCTGGGAAATTTTTTATTGAATTATGGAAATTATAAAAATTACAGAGGTTCTGGGGAAAAATGTTATCTTTCTCTAGAGAGGATTTCTTTAGCTTCTGGCAGGCAATTAGAGTAGGCATGGATTACTTTAATCCAAACAGATTGAGCTGATTCACAGCTGGGTTTCATTCTTTGTAAGGCTGGTCGATTTCCCCCCCCCCTTTTTTTTTTAGTAGTTTTTCCCCCCACTTTTATTGAGAAATAATTGATCTTCATCACTGTATAAGTTTAAGGCATACAGTTGATGATTTGATTTACATAGATTATGAAATGATTAGCACAATAGGTCCAGGTAACATTCATCTTCTCATATACATAGAATGCAAGGACAAGAAAGAACACAAGAAATAAAAAATCCTCCTTGTAATAGGAGCTCCTAAGATTTACTCTTAACAACTCACCTGTATACAGACAGCAGTATTAGCTACAGTCATGGTGTTAAATGCTAACCACTGGTACTTATTTATAACAGAAAGTTTCTATCTTTTGATCACCATCCCACCTTTCTTCAATCCCTTCTGCACTTCATCTTTGGTAACCACAAGTCCGATCTGTTCTTCTGTGTTTCTTTCTTTCTTTCTTTCTTTTTTTTTTTTTAAGATTTTGTATGAGTGAGATCATACAGTAATTTGCCTTTTTGATCTTACTTCACTTAGTATAATGACTTCAAGGTCTATTCATGTCACAATTGGTAGGACTTCTTTGTGTGTTTTTTATGGGTAAATGATATGCTGTGTGTGTGTATGTATGTATCACAGCTTCTTCATCCATCCATAGATGGATACTCAGGTTGTTTCCATGTCTTGGCTATTGTAAATAATGCTGCTATGAACACAGGAGTGAAGATATCTTTTCAAGTTAGTGTTTTCATTTCCTTTGGATATATTCCCATGGAATTTCTAGACCATATGGTAGTTCTTTTTAATCTTTTGAGTATTCTCCATACGGTTTCCCCTTGTAGTGGCTGTACAAATTTACATTCTCACCAGCATGTACAAGGGTTCCCTTTTTCCACATCCATGCTAGCATTTGTTATCTCTTGTCTTCTTGATGATGACCATTCTAAAATGGTGTAAGTTGTGGTTTTAATTTGGATTTCCCTAACAAGTAGTTATATTGAACATGAGGATGGTCTATTTCTAGTTTAACTTCGCTCTTAAACTGTAGCCCTTCTGGCATTCAGTTGAATCCTTGAGGTTTTCATCAGAACCTTAAATGTGTCCAAACTTTTGGATAAACAGGATGGAGAGGGTTTGGGTATAAAGAGTACAGTGTTTTTATGCTTTGAGTAGTATATCAAAATCACATAAAACATAGAATAAGAAAGTCGTCTACTTAGATCAAAATGATTCATATTCACAATTGTTTGATAATTTGAACTGAAAGAAAATTTAGCCAGAGCCTTCTAGTCAAAATGAATTTAGGAAAATGCTATAAATACTTTTTTTAATGTAAGGTAAAAATGGATATAATCTGTGAACACATAAAGGTTCAAAGTAGACAATTGGGAACTACAAAAGAGTCAAATGAAAATTTGAAAAATGAGATGAAAAATTCACTGGAGGTCATAACAGCAGTTTGGATAATGAGAAAAGATTAGTGAACTTGCAGATAAGTCAACAGAAATAAGCCAAACCAAAGCCAAGGGTGTAAAAAACAAACAAACAACAACAACAACAAAACACGAAAGAAAGAAAAAAGAATCACTGGCCTCTCTTTATTATGGGACTGTGGGACAATATCAAGACCTCCAACATACCTGGAACTAGAATCATAGGATGGTGTGGGCAAGGGGCTGATGGAGACTGCATAGAGAAAAAGTATTGGGAGAAAAAAATTGTGAAACGTTTTCCAAGTTAAAAGTATGAAAGCTTAATCATTTATTGAACATGAAAGCTCAGTACGATTTGCAAGGTGAACTTTTCTTATCTAGCAAACTGGTTTGCCATTGGAAAGAAGGCTTTAAACTTTACTGAGCTATAATTGAACAAAACAAGTGTGCATATTTCAAGTGTACAGTAAATTTTGACATAGGAAGGACCCCCTCAAATTTACTTCTGCTCATTTGTAATTCCTCCTGCTGATCCCTCTCCCTGGTTCCAGGCAACTAGTGATCTGTCACTAAGGATGATTTTACATTTTCTAGAGTTTTACATACATGGGATAACATGGTATGCACTTCTTTTTTGACTTTTACTCAGAATTTTTCGGAGATTGATTCATGTTGTCATGTCTAGTGGTCAGTAATTCTTTTTTATTGCTAAGTAATGTGATTCTCTTTAATGAATTATTAAAATCTGGTAGAATTAAGGTTTGGTGCTAGAAGGGTGATTGCCTCTAGCAGAAGGGTGAGGACATGAATTGGGAAGGGCCGTGAGGAAAGTTTCTGTGGTGTGGATGCTGTTTATAGGATGTGCACATTTTTGAGAACCCATTTGACTGTATTCTTAAGATACATGCAATTCACTGTAATTTGTATGTCAGGAGAAGAAGAAGAAAGGCAAGGAAAGAAAAATAACCAGGGACACTGCCCAATTTTCATCCTGTTTTGTTGATACTTTTGTATTTATTTTTCATGTTTCTGGTTAGCCAGAAGTACTATCTTTGGACATATTTCTAAAGCATTTCCCTGTGATTTTACTCTTTTGTGAAGGCAAATTTAAGAACAGTGTATTTTATGACAGCCTTTATTAAAACACTCTATATCAGTCAATATTGCTCCCGGGCTGTCCCTATGGAAATGAAATCTCTGCCCCAAACCAAGTATATTTATGATAATGCCCAATATATTATATATGAGAATGGAGTTGCTAACGTTAAAGTGTCATTTTATAATTTTTTTCTCATCAATAAAATGTGATAAAGTATCATATATCCCTTATATCAGAGAGATTTAAATTTGGTCATAAAAAGGGAGAGAAATTCTTTAGACGAACTTACAACTCAAATAATTCCAACTAAATAGGATATTTTTATTGAATGGCAATTGACAGAAGTTTGGGCATTCATTTATTCATTCAAAGTTTTATTAACAACTTTCGTTTAGAGTGAGTGTAAGATTTTATGTGCTTTACCAACTTCCAGACACCTGTGGTCCTTCTAACAATAAATACAAGTTCATATATAGAAAAGTGATTGCATTTTGTATATGGCTTGGTATACATAATATACACACTATATTGGGCTGTACATAACTAAGCTGGGAATATTACTGAACATACTCAGCACTCAGTATCACACTCAGTATTTTACCCAATGTTAAGCTATATGTAACTTAAGGAAGAGTTGTCGGCTTTATCAGAACCTGCTGGTGCCTGAAGCGGCTCTTGTAACAGACGGTTTTCTGAGGATGTTCAGTCTGCTGTTTCATTTAAATATCATCCATTACAACAGAGCAAAAATGGGCAGGTTAAGGTCCAAGTGTATTTGAAAAACAATTACTCAGCCGGACAAATCTATAGTGCTCCTGTCTGGAGTTTTTGCTTCTCCAGGGTTTGGATCATTATGACCTTACAATTTGAACTGCAGTACAAGAATCTGCATTTCATGATAATTTATCTCCATTCCTGGTTTTCTTACCTCCACATTCCATCTTCTGATCCTCCGAATCGTTCAGGATGGGACCAGATCCCTTACTGCTGTGATACTTTCATGCTCCTGGGAACTCCAGCATCACTGTCTTGAGTAGAAGAAACTCTGTGGAGACTACTTCACTTTGCCCCTAGAAAAATTTCAAGCTCCTTGGCTTATTAGCCCTTCTGAAGAATGTTTCCCCTCCCTCCTTTTTTTAAGGGTGGGGAGATGCAGAAGGAGAGAGAATCTTAAGCAGGCTCCATGGAGCCTAGCGTGGAGTTGGACATGGGGCTCCATCTCACGACCCTGAGATCATGACCTGAGCTGAAATAAGTAGTTGGACATTTAACAGACAGAGCCACCCAGGCTCCCCAAGAATGGCCCCCTTCTATTCACCAAGCTTCTTTCTGCCTCTGTCCCCTTCTCACCACTCTGGTTGCTCAGATACTCTCTGTGACCCCAGGGACCAACAAACTCATTCTTACGTTGTGGCACTTAGAACGTTTTTCCTCTGATAATCAATCCATCTACAAGGCTGGATCTTTCTTATCAGTGAATCTCAGCTTAAATGTGACTTTTTATTTTTCTTTCTGCTTCATTGAAGTATAATTCACAAACAGCAATGGTTAAGGTGTACAATGTGATATTTTGAGATATGTATACTTTGTGGAAATGGGTACCTCAGTCAAGGTGATTTAACATATCAAACACATGGTTATCATTTTGTACACATGTATGTGGTTGTGTGTATGGTGAGAACACTGAGGATCTATTGTCTTAGCAAACTTCAAGTATATAATATTGTTAGCTTTAGTCATCATGCTATATACCATGCTATACAGTTACTCATCCCCCAGAACTGAAAGTTCGTACTCTGACCAATGTCTCCTCATTTCCCCCACTTCTCAGCCCTTGGCAACCACCATTCCATTCTGTGCTTTTATGAATTTGACTTTTTTAGATTTCACATATAAGTGAGATCATGTGGCATTTGCCTTCTTTCTCTGTCTGGCTTATTTCACTTAGCATAATGTCTTCCAGGTTCATCCATGTTGTTGCAAATGGCAGGATTTCTTTCTCTCTTTCTCTTCTTTCTCTCTCTTTCTCGCTCTCTCTTTTGAAACCTTTCTGAAATCCCCATGTGATATGGCCCCTCTTTCTACTTCCAGTCATTTTTTATAACATTACCTGTATTGTTATATTTATGAAACTCATAATTCTTGCCTCATTTGTCTGTTGACTGCCTTGTACATTTTCTATCTCCTTCTATTAAACTAGAAGCAGGGTTATGCATTGTACACCTCCAGGGGGTCTCTTTGCATTGTACCTTATGTGAACAGGGCCCCCTAGAACAAGGCTGGCTACATCTACACATCTGCCCACAGTGGCCCTCCCTAGCAGCCAGAGTTCTTGCAAAATGCTGTTACCCTTAGTACCTAAAACGGTGCCTAGCAGACAGCAGGTGCTCCAAAAATATTTAAGAAATGACCGCCTGAATTTATGCTTTCAAGAGCTAAGGGAGTCAGTTTTTTTCAGCCATCATCTTTTCCATTGGTAGTCCTGCTGATTTCTCAAAAATAAAACCCAAAACCAAACCCTCCATTGGATACACAGTCAAAATAACCAAATTTTTAATAAAAATGACAAAAGAATCAATGATTGAACTGCTTAAGTGCTTAGGATGATGTGCTTGTGATACTAATACTTGAGTTTAATATTAATGATTATGGTCAGAATGTATTTCTTTATCTTTGTCATTAATATTTGGATATGTATTTGTGTTGAATCATTAATAACAAACGTGCTGCCAGTATGGGATGTTACCCATTTTTATAAATCTTTTGGGATAAGACCACTTTGCTAGGTAGATTAGATTTCAAAATAATTTATGTGAGTCTTGGAAATGAAAAATATTCTACATTCTCAAACACTGTATGTTAATGAAAAATAATACTGCATTTTATTTAAAAGGAAGTAGAACATTTTCTTCAAAAGTTTCAAGCGCACACAATAACCTAGATGAGCCCACACCATCTAGATAGGCAAAATAGTATTCATGGACCAGGATTATAAGATTTGAAATCTCTTCTCTGTCACATAGGGTCTATTTATTCACTTTTAGCATACAGATCCTACATGAAATCTTTTTCCATTTTTGGTTTTCTGAGAACCTTTTAAACATGGGAGGGGTGGATTTTCTTTTCTTTCTTTCTTTCTTTTTTTTTTCTTCTTTCATCTTACCCCATCTTTGGATTCAGGGTTGAAGCCACATGAGCACTTGGGGCAGATGAGGTGAGGTTGGCCTATCTGATGAGTAATTGATCCTGCATACATGCATTTCCTTCCGGGGGATGGATAACAACCACAATAAGCCTACCAACCCCCTTGCCTTCCAAGCCCATCTACAAAATACAAATGCTGCAGCTAGTGTATTAAAGAGAGAGAGAGAGAGAGAGAGAAGGAGAAGGAGGAGAAAAAGAAGAAGAAATCGACGTTTTATTACACTTCGGCATTTCCTCCTTTTTCTCCACAGTATCATTTGAAGTCTGCTTTTTTAAGACAGAAGTTGAACAAATGAATCCTTCTGTCCTCACTTTCGTTGTCAGCAGTGCTTCAGTGTGAGATGAAATAAATTGCCGAGCCCTTTCATCTTCTATAATCAGCTCTGCACAGCTGAGTACACCCACAGCCCCGAGCCGCCCCTGCCAGCACTCCCTCCCCGCAGCACAGGAAGTCTTTGTCGGGCTGCGTTGCCAGCGCGCCACACAGGAGTGGGTTTCTTTGGCTTCCCTCCTGCCTCGCTTGCTTCCTTGCCTGATCCGCCTCGCCTCCTTTCTCCCTGCCTGCGCAGCTAACATGCCATCCAGAGAGACAGAAGTTGTAGGGGGTAGCCTTATTGTTTCTACAGGTGCGCCTGACATAGGGGTGGGTCTTGTTTTTTTGTTTTTGTTTTGCTCACCCTCCAGCACGTTCAAGTGTTGCATTACTGCTATAGTTCTGCACACCTGTCCACAGGATCTACAAATGGGAAAATGCTTTGTCCCTTGACCCCGCCAGAGGGCTTGAGTTTTAAAAGCAGAGAAGCCACACATTTCTATTTATGGCCAAGCCAGGCAGGATGGCCATCAAGATTTACTTACTGCGGGTGCTCTCCTTGGAGCACCCAGACTAGGTGGGACGCAATTAGGGAACAAAACAGAGGGTGGAGCTTATCGTAGGAGTCAGGGACAAGTACCTGCTAGTCTGCGGGGATTTTTTTTTTTTTAAGATTTTATTTATTTATTCATGAGGGACACACACACACAGAGGCAGAGACACAGGCCCAGGGAGAAGCAGGCTCTGTGCAGGGAGCCTGATGCAGGGCTTGATCCCAGGACCCCAACATCACACTTGAGCTGAAGGCAGCACTTAATCACTGAGCCAGCCAGGTGCCTCTCTGCAGGGATTTTTGTTGTTGGTTTACTTGTTTTGCTAGGAACTGATTTCTTTTTAAGACTGTCCTTCTCCCCTCCCCATGCTTTGGTGGGGATAAGTCTCTGATTCCTGATGGTGCCCCTCTACCTCCTCTTCCTCCTAGTAGGCTGCACTGCTGAAGGTCTCTGAGCCAGTGATTACTAGGCATCTGGCATCGTTGGAAATACCTTTTGTGTATTAGCTCAGTTACTTGTGCAACAAAATGATGAGCTAGGTACAGTTGATTGCCTCCATTCTTCAGATGAGGCTCCTTAGGCACAGATTGGCTGAACAGTTAGTTGCCCTGATGTCACATGAATAAGGGGTAGGACTGTGATCCAGACCCAGTTCATGTGTTTCTAGACTTGTGCTTTTATTGAGTGCACCCGAGGGTTGCTCTCAGTGCAGGCAGATGACCTGTATCCCAGGCTCCTGGACTCAGAGGTTAATTCAGGCTTGAGCACAAGGCCCAATGGGAGAGCATGGTGCAGGTGGGGAGGTTCTTATGCTGTCCTCCTGCACTGGTTACACAGTGGTCGGGGGGTGGGGGGTGGGGGAGACTCTTGGGTTGATAGGGAGTGGTGTGTGCATCATGTGTAAAGATGAAACTCTAATGATATTTATTGAGTTCTGGTCTAGCCACCCCTAAATTCAATTTACATCAGGATGTTTCTGTTTTTTACTTTCATGTGAGACAATAGGTTCCTTTTGTTTGCTTAAGCCACTTACCTTTGGATTTCTCTTAGCAAAGGAAGAAATGTTATTGAGTTGTAGAGGGAAGAAAGCAGAATTTCTAAAGATTCCCAAGTAATACTGGATGTTCCCCCTCTATCTGGGCCTGATGTAAAATAAAAAGAGCCGTTTTGAAATAACAGGGTATGCTGGCCTGGAATTGTGTATTGATCTTTTAAATTTCAACTTAGAAATTTAAATTTTCTCTCAAGGGGAAAGGAACTATGAAATGATTTAATGTTTTCCAGCCACTTTCTGGTGAGGGATCAACAACACTTGGAAATCAACAACAGACTAGAAAAGTCACTTCTCAGGGAATGTCTCTGTCTAGAGAGCTGGTGGGCACCAAGAGAGGTGAAATGATTTCTCCTTGGGCTTTCATTCAAATTAGCTCTTTTCTCAAGACCACACTCTATCCATTTTTAAATAATGCTATCACTATGCAGATGAGGTATGTGGGAAGTAGACAACACGTCTCATTGTGACCTCTTGGTCATCCATGACAGGGCGCTCCCAATTGGGATTCTAGAAAAGAGCAAAATGATGGCTGTTTGCCCAAGTTTTGCAGAGCCACCTTGTTTTACAGGAGGAGGTTGGGTTGTCATTACACCATATCCTAGCACCAAACACAGTGCCTTGCACACAGCAGTTGACTTTCATGTGGTGGCTAATTCTACATGTCAACTCGACTGGCCACGGGATGCCCCGATGAAACATGATTTCTGGGTGCCTGTGAAGATGTTTCTGGATGAGATTAGCATTTGAATGATGGACTCTGCAAAGTAGATTATCCTCCCCTGTGTGTGCACATCATTCAGCCTCTTGACAGCCTCCATGGAACAAAAAGCAGAAGGAGAGGAATTTGCCCCCTTTTTCCTGCCTGCCTCCTGGACATCTTATCTTACCTTCAGGCAGGGATTTAGACCATTGGCTCCCTGGTTCTCAGGTCTTTGGACTTGTGCTGAATTACACTACTGGCTTTATTGGGTTTCCAGCTTGTAGATGGCACATCATGAGACTTAACCTCCATATTACTATGAGCCAATTTTTCATAATAAATCACTATATGTAGAAAATATATCATACATAAAATATGTATTTGTGTTCTATATAAATATAAATGTATATAATGGATGTGTATACATGTCTATCTAGATGTATATGTAATAGACATATAGGGATTTCATATATCTATATATCATTTTTACATCTTCTTGGTTCAGTTTTTTTTTTTTTAAAGATTTTATTTATTCATGAGAGGCAGAGAGAGAGAGAGAGAGAGAGAGGCAGAGACACAGGCAGAGGGAGAAGCAGACTCCATGCAGGGAGCCCGACGTGGGATTTGATCCCGAGTCTCCAGGATCACGCCCTGGGCCAAAGGCAGGCGCCAAACCGCTGTGCCACCCAGGGATCCCTTGGTTCAGTTTTTGTGGAGAACCCTGACTAGTACAATTAAGCACTTCCAGCATCAAGACTTTTTAAAGAACTTTATGCACGTGATTACTTTTTTAAAGATTTTATTTATTCATGAGAGACACAGAGGGCAGATACCTAGGCAGAGGGAAAAGTAGGTTCCCCGTGGGAAATCCAAAGCAGGATTCAATCCCAGGACCCCGGAATCATGACGTGAGCCAAAGGCAGATGCTCAACCCCTGAGCCACCAAGTGTCCCCACATGATTTTGTTTAAACATATTTTGTTCTATGAGCTAGTATCGCTGCTATCCTGCCCATTTACAGATTAAGGAACCAAGATACAGAGTAGGAAGTAACTTTAGCAGTTAGCAGTCACCCAGGTATGAAAGTGGTACAAGGATTTGGCCCAGAATTTAGCTCCTGAGGCCCACCATTAACTGATTTGTTAGGTTGACTCTTTTTTGCAAAAGGCACCTAATGAATATTTGTTGAACTGAACTGAAATTTTTGAATTTACCATGTGGCTTAGCAAAAAAACAGGCCTTTTTGTGTTATGAAAAATAAATGCACCTGCAGGTTATGAGAACTAGCCACAGTCAAAATTCCTTCATTCTCCTGAGGCTCTGATGACCTTAAGATAACTCCAGTCTGCAGAATTACTTTACTGTCATTAGCATACATAATTAAATATTTGTTAGGAAAATTAATATATTTAAATTTGTTTAAAATTAAGCTGACCACTAATAGCTCTGCTCATCGGTAGGGACTTTATGTTATTCTACAGCTTAAGAACATTTTAATGGCCAATAAAATTGCTCCCTAGATCCTAGCAGTGTTCAGATTTTAAAATTATAGCTGAAGATACTGTTAATCATTCCTAAATTACCAACTGCTCACTATTAACCTCTAAATTATCTAGCTGATCTGTACATTTGAGAAAAGTAATAAATATGACTTCCCCAGAGGTAGATTATGGGCAGGACAGGTATGCCTTATACATTTGTATATACATTTAATGCACAGATTGCTGTAGTGTGAAAACTGTGCTGTCTCTACATGGGTATCTTTGAATATAAGTGTATGTGTTTAGATGATCAAAAGATTTGACCATTTTAGAGTTGGTTACAGTAATGGTATTATTTAAATGTTTCCCTATATAAATAGAGTTTTGTTAAGTTTCTAAAATAGATTTCTATTTTGTTTACTTGGTATGTCTGTTTGGGGACTGATGTTTAGCTGTGCATGCCCACCCTGAAATATGGTCCAACACTAGCCTTTGAATAGATCTCTGATCATTTGGAGATTAAATGTCAATTAATACTGTTCATCTAAACTTAAATTACTCCATCTAACACTTTCTAGGTACAAGTCAAAATAAGAGAACAGTAAAAAAAAAAAAATGAGATTGTAAGAAGATGTTATGGTCTCTGTGTATATGAATATAAAGTAATATATTCTGAGCTCTCAGGATGGAGAGGATGATACTCTTGAATCATGCTTTGCACAGGCATTGAATTATACCCACAGCACTGTGCAGTCAGTTGTAATCTAGCTAGATCCATGTTGAGATGGGGTAACTCTCATATCCACTTTTGGGGATATTTCTATGACTTTGAAAAAAATCAAACTAAAGATACATTGTTTTATCTGGCTAACTGTATTGACTCTAAAAATTCCATGATCATTTTATAACTCCTTTAAATTCAGTTGACTAAACATTATAAAATACCAGTTCTGTATGAGATAATGTACGGACAGTACAAAGATCATCAAACAGATCTTATCTTTAGGAGTTTACTGAAGGGGAGCAGACAGGCAAAGTTAATCATGAAATGTACTGGTGCTATAAAAGAGGTGCAAAATCTATTAGGAATAAAGCAGAGGCAGAGACTGATTTTTCTGCTCGAGTGAAGGCAGAGTGGCTACAGGGAAGTAGCAGCAATTGAAGTAGGCAAATGTTTTGACATAGGAAGAGGTGGCAGTGAGAATATCCTGTAAATGTGGTATCTTTTCACACGAACTCCAAAAACCTTTTAAGGATGAGGTTGGGGGCACATAGTGTAAACATTAAGAAGACTATAGACTAATGTAGACGGCTCCCGTACCAGCAATTTCTATTAATGTGACTTGAATCCCAGCATCTACAATTTGGCTTCTTTCCGTGACTTCTTTAAATCACAGTAAATACACTCTGTTTTACTTGGCTTCCTGGTATCCCTAAGCCTCCCATTCTCATTTACAAAATAGTGGTGAAGCACTTAGTAAGTATTGGACAGAAACACCTTGTCCTTAGCAACTCACAGTCTAGGCCTTACTCTCTCCTATCAGGGTCTGGCTGGCCCATTCCTTGTAGGCAGGACCTGGTAGGACAGGGGGCAACTTTTTTTATTTTATTTTATTTTATTTTATTTTATTTTATTTTATTTTATTTTATTTTATTTTATTTTATTATTTTATTTTATTTTATTATTTTATTTATTTTATTTTATTTTATTATTTATTTTACTTTATTTTATTATTTTATTTTATTTTATTATTTTATTTTATTTTATATTTTTTTTTAGGGGGCAACTTTTAATTCAAGTGTTAGCAACACGGGAGTGGCCAGATTTGGAGTCTCCTACCTTGAGACCCTCACACATTGAGACCTGTGCTGGATACAGGCCGGGGTCCAAATCTCCAGGATTATTCCTTTCAAACTGGCCAGCTCTTCTCCCCTCACTGGCTGTGGTATGCCAGTGAGTCAGAGATGAAGAGGTGTTGGAAGTAGAACCCATGTGGGTGGACCCATCTCTCTTTCTCCTTGTGCTGAGGATGTGCTCCATTTATAACTGTGTTTTAATTCAGCAGTTGTGTAAACATGCCCTTTGTCTTGTTGGAGCAACCACATCATCTCTTATTTATCCCAAGGAATACATATTTAACCTACAACTATAAATACCCATTAGGTTATTATGGTACTAATTGAATTTAATTTCTTGTGAATGAGAAACTATGGCTATCCAAATTGAAGTTATTTTTAGAAAGCTGGCTACCTGCAGCCAGATGCTTTCTTTGATCATGGACACTGTCCCCTCCTGGCTCTATATACCTCATCATTTTAAGTTCATAAAATCTCACAAATCTTTGAGAAGAATCTTTCCATACAATCTGTTCTGTAAAAGATGTTGTTCAATTTCTTACAATAAACATTACATTACAAAAAAGAATTATTTCAGTGACAAAATAGGGGGTTTCAGGCTTATAATCATGATCTTTTTCCCCCCACTGTATCACCTTCAGTAATTATTTTTACCACCAGAAGTGAATTATGTTCTTCCACCAAAAAATAATACTTTGGTTCATTGAAACTGACAAAAACACACACTTGAATGCTTCCTCATTCATCCATCATACCACTCTTCAGAAGTTTCTTGGTTTTCTTGGTCATCTTCAAATTTGATCTTAAAAATTTACTTGTAGCTCAGTTCATCACTGACAAAGATAAATGGAAGAATAAAAAAAGTTGTTGCCAAGAAAACAGTCCACAGTCAGTGTGCAATAGTATGTTCTTAGTTTCATGCAATGTTTTGTGACTCGGGGGGGTTGGGTCCACATGCAGAAAACTGTAGCCCTCAAATCTTGGTGACCCTAAGAATCTTTAGGATGTTTGTCAAACATACAGATTCCTGGCCTCATCCCGAATGTATTCAATATGGTAGATTTGGGTGGGGAGCAGGAGGCCGTGTTTTTACAACTTCATCAGATGGTTTTGGTATGCTTGGTTTGCAGAATATTTTGAAGAAAAAAAATGCAAGAGTGGTTATTCATGATTAATCAGCCCCTTTATATCCGATTTGAGTTTATTATTAAACTAATACTCTAGGGGAAGAGCTTGTTTACTTTTGTGACTTGTAATGCAGATCTAAGCCTGCAATTGAGAAAAGCCCTTAAGTGCCCACAGTTTCCTGTGATTTGTCCTTTCATTGACTTTATGAACCAACCAGAAGTCCTTTGAAGATTGCCAATAGGCTGTGGACCACACTTTAAAAATCACTTTTCTCAGCTGTCTTAAAATTATGGCAGAATGCCCAGAAACTGATATTTAACAACCATGTAAATATATCTGCTTGGAATCTTACAAGGAAAAACAACTTCGGGAAGCCAGTGTCTACTTCATTATTTGGCACTGAATAAAAGTTTCACATCCACATTGGAGATCCACATTCAAAGGCAGAGACACTTCAATATTCACGTTAATTTATTTACTTAAAAATAACAGCCAAAGAATGCACAGCTGATGTTGATCCCTGGCGGCATTTGGTTTGTTTATGCCCTGTCTTGGTGGTGCCCATTATTATCATGTCTGTATCCTTTGGACATACTTAGAGGAGCCGCAGAGACTACAGCCTAATTATAGAGAAGTAGAAAAGCCTACATTTCTGCCTGCAAATGCTAAAATCGTGTAATGTAAAGTGAACAAAAGTCACAATCGCTCAAGTTTAAAAGCAGTAAGTGAATGAGCAGATACATATCAAGAGATAAAATGATGTAACCTCAGGTGATTTCTACACGTCATTTTAATAATCTTAAATTTTTTTATTGGAGTGTAACTGACACACAATAAACTTCATAGAATAATTGTATAAGTTTTGACATATGTGTATACTTGTGACATTATTGCTACAGTGGAGGTAATGAATATGTCCTTAATTCCATAAGTTTCTTTGTGCTCTTTTGTAATCTCGCCATGTCCTCCCTGTCCGCTGTTCATCATCACATAACCATTGATTCATCTTCAGTCTCTACACAATAGTTGATGTTTCCTAAAATTTTATGTAAGTAGAATTATACAACATGTACTTTTTAATCTGATTTCTTTTATTTGGCAGAGTTATTTCCAAATTCATCCATGTTGGTGTATATATCATCTGTATGCAGTAATAGTATACTTGGATTTCTCTTGCTCAGCCCTTGTGGTGTTCTTGTCATGTAGCTTACTTTTACATAAGTTATAAGACCCACCACAGTATTTTAATTTTTGTTTAAACGATTGCTACAAAGGTTTAAACGATAAAGTACGATTTACCTATTTCCATGTTTTTCAACTTGCCCTTGAGTCTTCCTATTTGACCCATAGATGATACAGAAGTCAGTTGTTTAGTTTATTAAGTGTGGGAGATTTTTCTGTAATCTGTCTGTTGAGGATTTCTAGTGTTGTTCCATTGGGATTGGATAATACACTTGGCATAATTTCAGTTCTTTTCCATTTGTGGGCCAAGATATGGTCTACCTTGGTATATATTCCATGGACACTTGAAAAACACGTAATCTAGTCTAGTTGGGTCCAGTGTTCTATAAATACTGATTTGATCTTGTTGGTTGGTATTGAGTTCTTCTGTAATCTTGCTAATTTTTTCTGTAGCTGCTCCATCAATTGTTGAGAGCACACTGTTGAAGTATTCATTTTGGATGTCTATTAGAATTTGTTCAGTTTTGTTTCATGTATTTTGCATCTCTGTTGTTTGATGCATATGTCTTCTTTGTACTTGGTCTCTTTTATCATCATCACATGTTTTTCCTTGGGGCTGGTGATTTTTTTTCTCTGAAAGGTATTTTATTTGGTATTAAGGTAGCCTTTCTTTTTTATTAATGTTTACAAGATATATTTTTAATATTTACTTCTAGCCTGACTGTCGTTATATGTGGAATGAGTTTCTTATAGACAGCATAGTTGGTTGATTTTTTAAAAAAATATACTCTGTCAATTTGTCTCTTAAATAGTAAGTTTAAGCCATTTAAATGTAATGTAATTGCTCATATGTCAGGATTTAAGTCATTTTATATTTTGTTTTTTGTTTTTTCTCTTTTAGCTTCCCATCTAGTCTCTGGGGACACCATGGGGTATAGAGTTGTTACTAGTTGGTCAGGATGAAAAGCCCAGTACCCTTCTTGACCTTCACTGATACCACCCAAGAAGGGTGTTATAGTGCCTCACAACATTGGAAGCCTAGGCTTTCCACTGGGCCCTTGCTAGTGTAGATTGGGTGGGTCTATAGTTCTTGTCTGTGATGTCTGGCTGGACTAGAGAGGTAGTTGTCTAAAGTTTTCTTTCTTGCTATTCTGCCCCTTTCATGATCTTTTGGCTAGAAAGAGGAGACTTTTGTTGAACCTTTTTTATTTATTTTTTTTGCACATGTTTGTATTTTGGGCTTGTTGCAACAAATCCAGGATGTATGAGGCAAAATTGTTCCTTGGGTCATAAGTTCTGTAGCTGGTCTGCTTTCTTTTTCTTTCTTTAATGATAGTCACACACAGAGAGAGAGAGAGGCAGAGACATAGGCAGAGGGAGAAGCAGGCTCCATGCACCAGGAGCCCAACGTGGGATTCAATCCCGGGTCTCCAGGATCACGCCCTGGACCAAAGGCAGGTGCTAAACCACTGCGCCACCCAGGGATCCCGCTGGTTTGCTTTCTTGTTTTTGCCCTACAGGTTCTTATGTTTGTTTTATGTATACTGTCCAGGTTTGTAGTTGTAGCCAGCAGGAGAAATAGGGAAAAGTCTGCATCTGTTTTGATTGAGTGCTTTTTATTATTATGGGTCATATTTTTCTGCTTCTTTGTCTACCTGGTCATTTTTTATTGGATGCCAGACTTTATTTTCATCTTGTTGGTTCCTGGCTATTTTGTATTCCTGTAGATGTTCTTGAACTTTGTTCTGGGACTCATTTAAGTTATGTGGAAACAGCTTCAGCTGTTTGGATCTTGCTTTTAAGAGATTTTAGGCAGGACCAGAGCAGTGCTCAGTCTAGAGCTAATTATCCCCCAGTGTTGAAGAAAGACTCTTCTGTGTACCCACTGCCCCATTAATCTTGATTTTTTTTTTTTTCCATTCTGACTCATGGGAACAGGCACCATTCCCAGTCCTGGGTAAATGCTGGGTACTAACCTCTATTACTCTTTGGGTGTTCCTTTCCCTAGCTTTGGGCAGTTCCCTCACATGCATGCATAGAGAGTACTCATTTGAATACTCCAAGGGACCCTCTGTTAAACTCCAAAGTGCCATCTCTATGCACTTTTCTTTTGTCTTATTCTGACTTGCAAACTCCAGCCACCTTGGTCTTTCTGACCTCTCAGCTCTGTATCCATAATTCAGGGATTCTGCTGGGCTCTCCCTTGGTTTTCCCTCTCTGCACTGCAGCCTGGAAATACTCTCAAGGCAATAAGCTATGGGAATCATAGGGCTCATCTTCTGTTTTTCCCCATCTCTGTGGGATCACTGGTTTTCACTGACTAACGTCCTAGTGAAAACTTGTTTTATATATATTTTTTCATTATTTCAGGTGGGAGGCTAAGTCTGGTCCCTGTTACTTCTTTATGGCCAGAAGCTCAATATCTGTTTATGACATCTGCAAAGTGTGTGACTGGAATAAATTATCTCTCAGCCTGCCTCTAGCTCTTTTATCCTACAATTCTGTAGTTTGAAGTTCAAGTCTATGGAGTGGATAAAGTCATTGCTCTCACTTCTTATATGTGGAACACTTAATCATAGGACAGACTTTTAAAAACTAACTCTTAAATAGATTTGCTAAGTGCTGGCTACTGTTCTAAGGCCACAGTCCCTTAGCTGCACCCCTTGGGAGCTAATTTTGTATTTTTCTATTTTAAAAAGGTACATGCACCAAATATAACTTTATATCCCAAGTTGAGTCTGAGGCAGCACTCTGTAATCAAATACATTCATATTTCTGTAGCAAAAACATGAATAATAGCACTCAGGATAAATCAGGATTATACATAGCCTAATTTCAGTTTAGATCAAGATTTGCTGCCAACTAAGTTTGTCCTTTTTTTTTTTTTTTTTAAAGCTATTTGGTTTGAGGACTTCAGATGAGGAATTATATACATATACTAACTCGTGTAATTCTCAAAATCAACCTTTGAAATAGACAGTATATAAATGAGCATTTTACAAATGAGGGGAATGAAGCATTGGGAATTAAGTAACTTACCCAAGCTCATATAGGGTATGATCCAGGGTTCACATCCAGTATCCTGGCCTCTGAATCTGAGGTCTTATCCATTATATACTACTGCCCCTCCTCAAGGAGCATCCCTCTAGGTCATTCCAGGAAGTCAAGCCCAACTTTCAGTAATCTTCATGGCAAAGGGCTTCTTGGGGACTACACAATCTGAACTATGATGCACTCTCTGTGCCACCATGATCTAAGGATATGTTTGTACTTGGCTGAGATCCCAGGTAGACTCTTGCCTATGTTACAGAAGCTCTTGCATTTCCTTGAGGTATATATCGGGGTGTTTGGGCGACTCCTCTGACCTGAACCTGAGACTGATGTCAACTGAGTTGTGTGTCTGGCATGCCAGGTTATCTAGTAGTTGTCTACGATGGAAGGTAAATGTTTTAGGATGGGTTTTCATGGTATCCATATTTAAAAGTTGGCTTCTGATCATCTCTGCTGAACACCTTGTTTGTTATAACTCACATTCCAGGGTGTCTCAGGCTCCTCTTTAGAAGCTCCTCTTCAAATCAATTTTGCCTATACAAGTTGTGCCCTGCAAAGAACTTATGACTATGACAGTAATTGAGTGCCAGAATGGAGTCTGTGTTCCATAGCACAAATCTTGAGGCTGCCCACCCCCAAAACACTGCATTAGGACCACAACTACGGAGAGGAATGGATGTCTTGTTCTAGTATCTGCACAGGTGGCCCATGGGCTACATGGGATCCTATCCCCAGGGTTTCCTAACCATGTGTCAGGAACTGAATTGCATCCCTCCAAAGATTCATATATTGAAGTTCCAGCCCTCACTATGACTGCATGTGGAGATAGGGCCTTTGTGATGGTAATTAAGATGAACTGGGGTCATAAAGGTGGGGCCCTTACACCTGAGGATCTGAGGTCTGACCTTGCTCTCCAAGCACAGACAGAAGAAAGGCCATGTGAGGAAACCATAAGAAGGTAGCCATCTACAAACTGGAAAAAAGTTCTCCCCAGACATGTAATTTGCTGATGCCTTGGTCATAGACTTCGAGCATCCAGATCTCCATGAAAATAAATGTCTGTTGTTTAAATCACCCACTGTGTGTTATTTTGTTACAATAGCTTGAAGAAAATAATATATTCTCTCACCATATGGAGGCAAGGTAAAATGACCCTGTATGGGGCTCCCCAAAAATCTGTAGACTAGGTATCTACCATATATAACTGTGGCAAGCTGGGGTAGCTCTTAAAAATTACCCTGACTTAAGCATTAACAAAACTATTAACTATGCAACTCAACACCAAAAAAAAAAAAAAATAATAATAATAATAATGATGATGATGTAATTAAAATGAGTAGAAGACTTGAATAGGCTCCCCCCCCCCCCCCCCCAGAGAACATACTGATGGCCAAAAAGCACAAGAAAAGATGTTCATCATTCATCAGCAGGGAACTGCAAATTAAAACCATGAGGAGAGAATACCTCACACTTGTTAGATTGACTAAGCCAAAAAACACAATAAGCAACAGGTATTGGTGAGAATGTGGAGAAAAAGGAACCTTCATGCATTGTTGGTGGTAATGCAAACTGGTACAGATGCTGTGGAAAACAATATGGAGGTTCCTCAAAAAATTAAAAATAGAATTACCAGATGATCCAGTAATTTAATTACTGTCTGTTTACCCAAAGAAAATGAAAATACTAATTTGGAAAGATATATGTAGTATGCATGTTTATGTTTATTGCAGCATTATTTACAATAGCCAAGTTATGGAAGAAGCCCAGTGTCCATTCATAGGTGAATGGATAAGGCAGATGTTTATGGATAAACACAAATACAACAATGGAATATTACTCAGCTACAAAAAAAGAAAAATCTTGCCATCTGCAACAGCATGGATGGATCTAGAGGGTATAATGCTAAGTGAAATGTCAGGGAAAGAGAAATACCATATGATTTCACTCGCATGTGAGATTCAAAAAACAAAATAAATGAGCAGACAAAAAAGACAAACAAAAAAACCAGACTCTTAACTATAAAGAACAAACAGATGGTTACCTGATGGGAGGGTGGGAGGAGGGATGAATGAGATAGATGAGAGGGATTAAGAGTACACTTAGCATGATGAACACTAAAAATTTATAGAAGTGTTGAATCTCTATATGGTACACCTGAAACTAATAAAATGCTGTATGTTTGTTATACTGGTCATAAAAATTTACTCTGACTTTTCTTTATTAACATATTTTTTACTAAGGACTTATGCTCAATTTTGTACCTCCTTCTTTTCTTCTAGCTTTCCCAAAAAGCTAGATAAACATCAAGCAGGCTCTTCATGTCCTGTTCCTAAAGGTCTGACTTTTGCACAAAGCTCTAGTATTATGCCTAGTCCACAGGTAATATTGTGCGTTATTAGTTACTGAGGAGAAAAATAGAGCAAATGTGGGCACAGCTAAAATCAGTTTACCTTTGGAAGACCACTTGGACTTGCATTTAATATCTTGGAGGGGGAAGCCCCATGGCTTAGCAGTTTAGTGCCGCCTTCAGCCAGGGCGTGATCCTGGAGACTCGGGATTGAGTCCCACGTCGAGCTCCCTGCATGGAACCTGCTTCTCCCTCCGCCTGTGTCTCTGCCTCTCTCTGTGTGTCTCTCATGAATAAATGAATGAATGATTGAATGAATGAATAAATAAATATCTTTAAAAAATAATATATTGGAAGGAAAAAGGATCTATACTCATCTTTCAATGTTTTAAATCAGATAACGGGGCATATTGGACTTTTGTCATCATCTCTGCTAGGAAAATACTAGTTTGGACTCAGTTTTGTATTAACTCTTTTGCCTTCACTTTATCTTTACAACTCTCTCTCCTTCCTTAAGTTCTGGTTCTTTTTTTTTTTTTTTTTTTTTTTTAAGATTTTATTTATTTATTCATGAGAGACACAGAGAAAGAGAGGGAGGCAGAGGGAGAAGTAGGCTCCATGCAGGGAGCAGGATATAGGACTCGATCCCGGGTCTCCAGGATCACGCCCTGGGCCGAAGTCAGTGCTAAAGCGCTGAGCCACCTGGGCTGCCCGGTTCTTTTAAAGGTTATTCAGCAAAACTTTATTTCCTTTTGGTTCCTTCTGTCTTTTGGTAGGGGGAAAAATATGTTTTTACATAACTAATATTTGGAAAAGGTTAACCCTGTATTGTGTCCTGAAAGAACATCTCACCCTATCATACACGTACTAGGGTTTCCCCCCACATGTGGGTTTGTATGGGAGGTTAGACCTGTCAGGAATGTTGAACAGTGATGGCATATGAGATATGTTATTGGTGTGAAGCCGTGCCCATCTTTTTCAGGTAGAACTGTGATTCCTACTGTTTATTTTAAAAATCCTCTGGAAGTTTCTTAATAAAAATAGATTTCTGGGCCATTTAGAAGCCTGGCAGATCCAATACGTTGAAGAGGCTTGTATTTAAAACTCAAATTCTGAGGCAGTTGGTTGGCTCATTCAGTTGGGTGCTTGACTTTTGGTTTTGCCTCAGGTCATGATCTGAGGGTTGTGAAATGGGGCCTTGCTTGGGGCTCCATGCTCAGTGCAGAGTCTGCTTGAGGTTCTCTCTGTTCCTCTGCCCCTCCCCCTGCTTGGGCTCTCTCTCTCTCTCTCTCTCTCTCTCTCAATCAATCAGAAAAACCACACAAAACAAAACTCAGATTCTGAGAAGGCAGGTGTGATTTCTGTACTATTTGTTATAGCATCTTAATACAGGAAGCAATAGTATGCATAGGATAGTTGTGAACAAATTTTTTTGTTTGAATTTCCTTTTATTATATAAAAGATAAAGTGGAACTATTTTTTTGTTTCATGGACGAACAATTTCCTTTGGTTTCAGACTGACTTGTATGGGTCTGCTAACTTCCTCCTGCATAATTAGTGCTGGAAAATATCTTTTACCAGCTTGCCATTATTGACAATGACAAAGAAATTTGCTTTTGAATACTGCATTATCACAGTATGTGGAAGTGTTCAGAGGGTGGAGAACAAACCGGTTTCTCTTCCAGATAACAATGCCTTGCCATAACCTTGACATGTACACATTGATTTTACATTATACCCAGGAGTCAGGGGAAAATTAAAGCTCCTGCTATTATCTCCTCGAAAGGGCTGATAACCTTCTGGCAAGAGGTTCAGGCATGCCAAGACCATGCCTGTGTCATCCATCATCTAATGATCAATCCACTAACCAAAATGCCAGCACTTAGACCAAAAATCCCTAACACATTCACCTCTCTGGCTTCCATTTTAATGAGCATTTATTTAGCCTTTGGTTAGAAAACATTTCAGCAAGGTAGAGCTACATGGTTGGATTGTAACCTACACTTTGTGATTTTTCTTTTTATGCACTTTTATGCATCTAGGAATCATATAGGGAGACTGAAAAATCACAATGACTGAATTTCTAAACAAAGACTAAGTAAATCAACTTTATGAAATAGAAAAACTGAGTAGCCTCTGGTTCATTGACTCACTCACCAAAATGTCCATAGTTCAAAATGGAGTAAAATAGGCAGTTGGGGCTTTCAAATCTAAGCCCAGATATTTTTTGAAAGACAGTATCAGATACATGGTAAAGGGAAAAATAGTTAATATTTTATAGGAACTCACCCAAAACAATTAGCAGTTTTCCACCAATGATTCAAGTCTTTTTTTTTTTTAAATTTTTATTTATTTATGATAGTCACACAGAGAGAGAGAGAGAGAGAGAGGCAGAGACACAGGCAGAGGGAGAAGCAGGCTCCATGCACCAGGAGCCCGACGTGGGATTCAATCCCGGGTCTCCAGGATTACGCCCTGGGCCAAAGGCAGGCGCTAAACCACTGCACACCCAGGGATCCCACCACCAATGATTCAAATAGCAATGTTTTCTTTGAATATCTGTTGGCAAAAGTAGAGCGTGAAGTGTGAAGGATTTCTGGATGGACCACTACATTTTCTACTCAGAGTCTAATAACAATGTCTGAGTAAAAAGGAAGTTAAAAAAATACAGATATATAAAAAGACATGCTTATCTCCTCATCCCAGTGTCCAGTATTAACATGTTTGAATAGCATTCCTTTTGTCTCATTTTTGGGGGGGACTGGATGCTTCTGTTATAAATGTATATTAAATTATTCTGTAATCCATCCAGAGGCAACCCGTTATCAATATGGTAAAAATTTGGGCCAAATGTGTATGTCCTTAGCAGACAGAATGGTTCCACCAAGAGAAACAGAGATAGTCATGCCCTCAAAATGCATTTTAGCTTTCGTGTAGTTCTGAGAGACACTTCTTAAAATAGAATTCTTCTTCGTGGAGTTCTACTTGTCTTTCTTTTTTTTTTTTTTTTTTTAACTGATGAGCTTGTTTGTGTCTCTATTGGATGTGCCAGATGGAAAGGTTTTTTCATTAGAGGCAGCTGTTTTAGCAAATTACCTCACTACAGCATAATGACAGAGTTACAACAGACTATTGAAGAAAATCCTTTCTCTTCCCAGTGAGATCATGAAAACTAGAAACAATTTCAATGAGATTTTTGATTTACTTTGGAAATGGTTCAGTTGGACTCAGGAGTGATAAGATGAGGTATTTTTTTGTTCATATTTCATTCAATATTTAGGTATAACAGTGTAAATATAAGATATAGATTTACAATTTGATTTCTTTTTCAGCTAATGGATTCATTATCTTTGGCAGATGATCTCATTAGTTCCTTAAGTATGAATGATTCTACTGGGGGAGATTTCTCCCTTTACAATATCCCATTTAAAATACATGTATGCCTTACACATGATCAGAGATCTCCCTTTTGCACTGGAGCCTCCCGGTTATAGTGTTACTCTTGAGATTCTTCTAAAGAAGAGATCTCCCATGCAGAATTTTTTTTTGCCTAGAAAAATCCCTTTGGTTCTTCAGATAAAATTTGCACAATAGGATGTGACATTTGTATGGAATCTCCATTGTGGCACGTAGGTTTTTCACAAGATGTGGAAATAGTATTTATAGGTATATACTGGATATTAGAATTTATGAAATGTATGTTATCATTTGAGTTTCATAATTATTGTCATTTCACAGAGGTAGAAATTTCAAGTTCATTTCTGTTGGGTGACTTGTTATGCCAAAGATGTTGTTAAGTTGTAAAGCCACTCTAGGTAATGTTCGACATTGGTCAATATCTGCTTCTATCTGGAGGCATTCAGTTCGGATCCTATCAGGAAATATTAACCTGAGGTGTGAAGATATTTTTTAAGATATTACCAACATGTATATGCATTTTAATTAGTTTCAGATGCCATTATGTGAAGTTGGAGAGTCTCTTAGTATGTGTGTAAATTTTCATGATTTTGCTCTGTTTTGTTTATCATAACATCATATGGGTATCTGTGACCGATACCACATTTATTTTATTTCTTTAAAATATCACCTAGTTTGGTGGAAGAGTTGGCTCCTGGGTGATAAAGTGAACGTCATGCACAGCAGAGTTTTTTCCAGATGGCCTTTAGTGCTGAAACTTGGCCATGAGTTTTACATATTGTCATCCAGGGTTCATTTTTGTTCCTGTAAGCTCAATTATTATTGTAATATTTTAGTCTCCAACTCTAATTACTTTCTTTGATGACATTTAGTAGAACTAAATTTTATAAGTCTTTGTGAGGAGTCAAGTTTATATGATCCTCTGCATCTATTGAAGTTTGCTTCTTAATATGTTTCTCATCAGAGTGGTCTTACCTCGTGCACATGTGCACATATGCACACACACAAATATTTGTAATGGCTAGAAGATTAGTACCTGAGGGTATTAAAATTCTATTATCCATTGACTCCTTCTTAATGGACCCTAATCTTTTGGGCTGTTATCCAAAGAAATGAAGAGTTTCCAAAGAAATCTCTGGAAAATGCGGAAACCCTGTGATAGGCAGGCTACCAGCGCCTCAGGAGGGAGCACTGGCCCACTAAATCTGAAGAAGCAAAGGAGATGAAGCCGAATCAAATGAATCTTCCTTGGGGCAAAATGACTCTCTGCAGATCAGGACAAACTACCTGGGGAAATTCTCATTTACTCCTGAATGACCGTTATTGCTATGTCCCTCTTCTCATGTTTTCATATTTACTTGAAATATAAGAGAGCTGTGAGAGCCCACAATACCATATCAAGAGCCATCCTTGGGGTCATGGTGACCAGAGACAAAGAGGGAAAGATGGCTTCCAGACTCAGTGGTCACCAAGGATAAAGGAAGGAAGGGCTCTACTCCACCAGTAATTTCTACTGCTGGGACTATGAGCAGTTTAAGGGGCCTCCATATTCATTCACAACTTCAAGTGTCTAAGGAAATCTTCACCACGCAAGATAGATACACATCTATTGCACCACATACTTCATGCTTTCCTGTCATGATCATTCAGAAAGACAGGGTCTCGTTTCTTGATTCCAAATTTCTTCGAAGTGTCTTGCATGTGAATCACATACCTGGAGGCACCCCTCTGAAGATTGTTGCTGTGTTTGGTTCTGAGTGTCATATTTAGACACAAATTAGCAAAGCTAGAAGGGTAAAATATCTGATAGGGTGGCCAACTTAGGAGTTCACAAAGATAGGAGACAACAGGGCCCTTAAAAAGAGCCAAAGTATGGCTGAAGTTGACTTCCATCTTATACAGAATGAACATCTACTAGTTCAGTTTTTGCTTACTTAATAACAAAATTATTCACAGCAATTATCTGAGTCCTTAATCAAATTTAGTCTGCTCTTGCATATTTAGAAGAGATTCTTCCTGAATAATGCATGGTTTCTCGCATCCTTTTTTATTTTTTTTTTCTGAGAGACTTCAATGCATCCAAGCTTCTTCTTTTTTCCCTTTGCTTGTTCATTTAATATGTGGTTTCCTCAGATTGTTTTCTATAGTAGTCCACTATCTTCCTTAATTTTTTAATTTTGTCATCGACAGATTCAACTGCTTTTCATCTCATCTGTCTTCCTGGTTGTTAATAAATAAACCAGAGGATCATGGTCCTGGTATTGATGGATCCCAAGGGAGTTTTCCTATTAATCACTTCAGTCTTCAGGTTACCCATCTCTTCTTATTCTGTGTTCTCCCATTAACTACAGGTCATTCTATGTACAGGTTTTAAATAGTCACACCACAATAGTTGATTAGTATTGTTATTAGTTACTAGTATATGTTGTTAGTTATTACCCATCAACAACTTTCCAGCACTTCCACAGTTTTTAGGGGTCTTAAAGTGGGAACCATGCCTACAGTGTATAATGTGGGGGTTGGACTGATGACTTCATTACTCTAACATTCGATGATCTATCTTTGTCCCAAGTAGAAACCAAACAAGTGCCAATGTCTGTCACGGAGAAGAATAATTAGCACATCCATTAACTTGGGTCCCATTAACATCTAGAGTTAACTCTACTGGTAGATTTCAACTGAGCTCTTCTGTCTATTAGTGACTGTTGGCAAATGATAGTATATTTGCTTTGACATACGTCATACACACTGAGGGCGAATCCACAGTCGGCTTTCACAGAACTCCTGACAAAAGGCTGAAGGTTGTAAGCTAATGGATTAAAAATACGTATGCATGTTACTGACAGAAGAGCATGGAATTAAAGCATTTGTCATTGTTATCTTTGATAAGTCAAAATGTGGGACTTATGTGTAATACTTATTAACAGTGTTTATTAAAGTGGTTCACTTTGTCAGTTTTTAAGAAGCCATGCACCCTAGTGTTAGTAACACAAATCTACAGACTGGCCAAAGGTATATATTAATAAAAAAGATGTTAAATCACTTTTCCCTTATCAATTCCGGAGAGAATATATACATTTCTGCCATCACATGAAATTATGTCATCACTGGAAAACACAGTTGGGTTCCTATCATGGCAATGCTGTGTGTTTCTCTGCAGAGAGGCTCCTGCTTGCCGAGTCCTTGTGTGATAAGAGATGCAAGTCACAAACTCTGTCACCCTGGCCAAGAAACAAAGGGTCTCTTGGCACCACCTCCTCAAGCAGATGCCAGAAACTGCCAATTTCAAAGTCCCTCTTGCCTTCCCTTCTGAAGGATAGTGTCCCTTAAAGGAAGATCCCTGCCTTGTGTGTGTTTGTAGCTCTGACCTATTTATAGTCTTCAGATTATTCTAGCTACTAATATCAGTTTTGGTAGTTATGAGGAGTAATAAAGCACTGCCTCTTTTCTCACCTGCTTGTTTTAGGACAGTTGGCCCCGGGCCTTACAGTGGCACTGCCGTAAAGACAGGAGTGTTTGCTCTTATGTTAATAATGAGAAGAAGAGGAAACCACAGCCACAAAGTATTGTTGCTCCTTTTACTTAAATCAGAGGACAGTGGCTTAGAACCGCTTAATTACTTGTCCAAAGTCTGTAAGTTAGCCCTCCGTGGAACTGGGCCTGGAACTCCAGCTGGTCTGATTTTAAGTCTAGGTATGTGACCTTGGCTAAATTGTGTGTGGGCTTTTTAGAGAAAATCCCTATGAGAATAGATGAGTTACAACTAGTAATAGTCCAAGTAATATAACAAGTAATGATTTCCTTCCTTTTAAAAGTATCATTAGAAAAAGAAATTATATTTCACAGAAACTGTTCTCAAATGTATGACATATCATCATTGAATGGAGACTTATCAGGGTCACCCCCAGGGAAAGCATCACGCCCATGGTGGGGAAACCTGGGCGCTTTTTTTTTTAAGATTTTATTTATTTATTCATGAGAGTCACAGAGAGAGATGCAGAGACACAGGTAGGAGAAGCAGGCTCCATGCAGAGAGTCTGATGTGGGGCTCGATCCCAAGACTCCAGGATCATGACCTGAGCCGAAGGCAGATGCTCAGCTACTGAGCCACCCAGGTAGTCCAGGAACCTAGGCTTTGAAGCAGAGCTTTCTGACTTCCCAGTAGTGTGATCCTGAGCAGGGATTTAACCTCCTGGAACCTCAGCTGACTTATCTGTAGAAACTGGAAACACCACCAGACACTTTGCCACGCTCTTCTGATGAGGTAGTGGGGTGATAAATGTCAAGTACCCAGACAAAAATAACAATGACCTTGCATTATTTTAAGTCTGAGCTACAGTGGCTGTTTCCATTTGCCTTCTGGATCCTTTTGTTCTTAGAAGGTGTTACAAAAGATAGATTTAGGTGTTCTGGTAGCAGGTCTGGGGAGATTGAAATATACAGTGGGATGGCTGCTTGTGAACTGAGTAGTGTAGCACTTAGCAGAAAAGAGGGGGAACCCACCACAGCCTCCGCCACCACTTCAGCCTGGATAGCCTGCTCTGCTGAGAACCAGCTGAGGGATTCATTCCAGATGTTTGGGGTGTCCAAGTCCTCCAGCACATTTACTCCAGGACCCTCAGAAATGAGTCTGTGCTGGAGTGAGGGATAGGGGATAGGGAGGACCCGATCAGAGGCTTCACAGCAATCCAGCTTAGGTTTGTGACACTCTTCTGGGTTTACAAGGTCAGGCACAGCTTGTCTTACTACCCACGGAGGGGGATGCTGGTCACAGATCACCCTAATAGCCCAGGAAGTATATCACAGTGGGGCAGCATGGGGTCCAGTCTCAGCATTTCTGTGATCTAGCTGTGTGACTTGGATACGGACCAGTGCCTTACCCGTTCTTCTCTGTAAAATGGGTAGAGTGAAACCCACATCACTGTGTTGTGAAGGGAGCATGAAAGCCCTGTAAACTCAAAGTTGCTGTAATGATGTACCCTCTCCATCCTTCTTGCTCCACCTGGTCCCCTGAATAGGTTGTGAGGTAGTAAACTGTCATTATTACAATTTCATCAGCTATTTTGCAGGCTGAGAAATAGAGGAAGGAAAATTGAAGATTTAGCAGTTGCTCATACTTACATGGCATGTTAATACAGGGGTGCTTCACCTGCAGCCCGTTTTCTAATCTGGAGGTGTGGTGTGTGTTCTTGTCAGAGCAGGGAGATCTTCTTGATGCTGACCTTTCACATTTGGTCATCTGGCACACTCCATGCACACTTTCCCAGTGCATTTGGTTGCTGTGTGCTGCTAATGGAAGTCGTTCCCTTCCATGGACATCTGGGAGTTCTCACCCAGGAGCCCTATACAGTCAGCTCCCTCATGGCTTCTGTAAATAGTGGTCAGCCTGGAATAATCGCCAGACCTGGACCTTCTCTTCAACGGTTCTGTTTCCTCCAGTTACCTTCTGTTCCCCATCAGTCACACATTGCACGAAATTCGAGTTTACCCACATGTGAGACCCTGGTTAGCTCAGTCCAATGCCTTTTGCACTAAGCTCTCTCTATTCCTTCACCACACCCACACCTTCTTTGTGTAGGCGTGTGTTCATTTAATTAACAAATTTCCCTTTTTAGAGCAGTTTTAGGTTCACAGCAAAATTCAGAAAGGGCAGAGTGTGCCCATATACCCTTTGTCCTCACATATCACCTTGTTTTCCAAAGCTAACACAACTTTCCTAATGGGCTCATTGACCATAAGATGCTACCTCTCAATGGAACCACCGTGGCACAATGCAATAAAGAATCCATAGCAATAGCTGTTGTACTGTACATTACTATTCCAATCATATATTTTATTGGAAGCCATCTACCCCTTAAAGCTGGCATTTCATTTGCCTCCTTCGCCTGATAGAAACCCTGCTGCTGTGACAACGGGTAGTAGTAAAGCTAATGGTCTTTTCCCAATTCCTTCGTAGACTCAGAGCACAACAAAAGTGCAAGAGAGAGAGAAAAATCACACAGTCATTTCCAACCATTTGTGTTAAAACACAAAGAAAACAAGGCATATTCAAAAATGGTGTGCCGAGCAGCTTCCATTAATATTTATTTTGGCATTAATATTGATAAGGAAGTACTTTGTAGCTGGGCTTTGTTGCCTCCCCCAATGTCCTCAAGCTCCCTGTTCTTCAAGCTGGTGGCCATTAGCTCGTGTCTTACTCTGTACCCAGAGCCTCCAAGAGGCTTGGCGGGCCTCCAGCTCACTTACGCTTAAATGGACACTCAAGCTCCGTCGGACACACAGCTAAATAGAGGCCAATAATTCAATACAGTATGACTGTACTGGGGCTGCTAGTAAATCCATCAAGCAGTAAATATCATCTGAAGCCAATGCAAGCTTTTATCTTTCCAATTTTTTTGTATGTCTGAGCGAAGCCCAGGCATTCAGCGACTCATGTAATTTATTCTGCAGTGCTGAGCCTGGGCCGTCTCAGACATCATATTGACTTTTTTTTTTTTTTTTCCATCTGTCAGGGGCAGTCAGCAGCTCCGCTATTGTGAGAGCGCATCACATTACATGTATTTATTTATTTATTTCTGCTGCTGCTTTGTAGCATGATTGGGCAAGAACGCATTATCTCAGATCAACGAATACTAAGAAAAGCATCTGAACATCATTACGACAGCATGTTAAACATTTGTCCTACCCAGTTTGTTAAATCAGCAAATGTATTTCCAGCAAATGCTTGTAATTGTTCATAAAGGGCTCCCTACTGCAGGATTTTATTAAGCTGAAAATATGGCCTGTTATTTTCTTCAGCTCTTTAGGTCAGCAGTGAGGCCAATATATTGTAAATAACGCTGAGCAGCTGTTGTATTGACTTGCTCTGTATCTGTGTGTGTGCACATGCACGCATGCACATGCACACACACATCCCCAGCTGTGCCTCTGAATGTTGCATACATATTTTGTACACATGTGTAGGTCAGTATGATGTAAAGTACTGCGTATTTACTTGGCAAGTTTAATTGAATGATTAGGTTATGGTTCATAATGGTTAGAAAATATCTTGTCTCCTAATGAACCAAAATTTGGCCTAAAAACAGAGTTCTTCTGGTTGCTGTGGCTGTATTACTGAAAATTTAAGAAGTATAGGCCCTAAGTTTGAATGTTAGTTAGAACTCTCTTGGTCTTCCTTCTGTGAAACGTACCTAACTGAAAAGAAAAGTCAGAGGAAGATGGATGACCCAAAAGTGCTTGCTTCACAGTGGGATTTGAGACTGCTGAGGACACAAGTAGGCTAGTGGTCCATAGAAGGACTGGATGATGACATCCCATGTACAGCCTGCTTCCCCCTGAAGGTATCCAAAGCCACCAGCTCTTTCTTGAAAGTCAGCTGTTCTCCTCCTAGGATTCAGCTTGACTCTGAGTTAATTAAATTTTGGTTTGATTAGTGTTCTATTCTGGAAGCACACATTACAGAAGAGTCTTTTAAAACTTAGTTTCTTGGTCCTCTCTAAGTAAATAAATATGCGTTATAAGTTTACTTCTTCTAAGATGACTGGGTGGCTCAGTTGGTTGAGCATCTGACTCTTGATTTCAGCTCAAGTCATGATCTCAGGGTCATGAGATTGAGCCCTGCACCAGGCTCCTTGCTCAGCAGGGATTCTGCTTGAGATTTTCTTTCCCTCTCCTTCTGCCTCTCCCCCACCATATGCATATGCGTGCGTTCTCTCTCTCTCTCTCTCTCTCATATAAATAAATAAATCTTAAGGGGCACCTAGGTAGCTCAGTCAGTTAAGTGTCTGCCTTTGGCTCAGGTCATGATCTGGGGGTCCTGAAATCAAGCCTCGCATCAGGCTCCCTACTCAGTAGGGAGCCTGCTTCTTCCTCTCCCTCTGCTGCTCCCCCTGCTTGTGCACTATGATATTCTCTCTCTCTCTCTCTGTCAAATAAATAAATAAAATCTTAATAAAAATAAGTTTACTTCCTCCAAATATCAATATAGAATATACAAGTGGAGCAGAGCCTTAGAATCAGCTGTGTTGTTGGCCCAACTTATCTTAAAAAATAGCACTTAAAGCAAAAATAACAGACCTTTTTTTATATGACTGTGAGACGATTCATATTTTTGAAAGTGGCAAAATCACCATTGTCTCAAGAACCCAGTTCCTTTTTTATGTATGATCAGATGTTTAAAAAAAATAACATCCCATTCCTTTGGAAGGCTCTGCATTCTTTGAAAAAATACTTGTGGGTTGTACTTGGAGAAAACATCTCCCTTTGGACTGATGGTGAAAAATGACTCTGGATTTCATACTCCATTATTACTGTCACTACGTCAGAAAATACCAAACGGGTTTCTACTGCCATATCAGACCAGGAGAATCTGGGTAAACGTGAGTCCTATCCTGAGATCGGATGAAGTGCTCAGATTCTTCCGTATAGAGTTAAATACATCCTTCTCCGCCACATGGTGGAGAGCATCAGTGCATATGTTCAGTTCCCCTTTATTAACCTCCAGTTAGAAAGTCCTGCACAGTACATGATGCTTTTAGTATTCCAAAGAGCAGCCACACTGTCTCTCTAAAGAAACACATTAAAAGGCAACTCGCTGAGCCATTTTCTAACACCTGAGAGCAATTAATGTAAGCAGAGACAGGAAACATCATCAATTATTTAAAATAAAATGAATATGTAATGCCGACCTTCTCCAACTGCCATCACTTTTATACTTACACCTGAGTAAACTCAGGGGAACACAAAACCCACAAGGCACTTCACATTGTAGTCTGCAGCAAGGCGGGTGCTGGTCGCTTGCAGGGAGAGTGCCTAGCGGGCTGCATTTACCCCAGGGATGGTGGTGCAGAAGCCCTACACACCTGATGAGGGTGGGCTCTCCCACTCCACAACTGCTTGGCCACCTGGGACCAATGGCTTCATGTATGAACTTGCCATGCCCGTCAGCCTTCCCACCAAGTTTCACTTATTTCTGAATCCTTTATTTTATATTTCTACTGACTAAAGGGGAAGGGCTCACATTTCTGTTAGTACGTATTCCTGAATGTGTCTGTGTATGTATGTGTATACAGATATTCTATTATATCTCTTTATTTGCTCATATAAAGTCATTAGCCCTTTCCTTTTCTGTTTTGCATCAAGTCTTGTCTACCCTGGAAAAATAGAAGAAGTGGTAAATATGGGTCATGCTTATTTGGGAAACCCAGAGAGATGTGTTTATATAGCTGCAGTAGTGAGTTGCTGGAATTAAATGAATCATCTGCTTTCTGAACAGAGGGTCTTTCTACAAATAGGAGAGCCCAGACATTCTCTCAGGATAGTGTCACCGACTAGGAATAGAGAAGGGTACATCCAGGGGACATGGAGTTTATTACCTAACGTAATTGCTGTGCATGACACATGGCATGAGCCAGGATTTGGCACGGTAATGGTCAAAGATTTTCAGAACTAAAGCCTATTAGACAAAAAGTCCTTTGTGACTGTTCAGGCTAAACAAGGCTTGAAGTGCTGGTGTCTATTTTTCCCCTGACTTGTATTAGTGATTCCAAGAAAACACACAGAGGGCCTCCTGCAGGATGACCCAAGCTTCTGACTCAGGCATCATCTTATGATCCTCATACAGGTATTCTGAGACTTGGTCATGGTGGTGAGTTGCAATCATGACTTCAGAGGCAAAGTTGATTTCTAGTTTCTGGGACAAGATTCATCAGAGTGATTCCTTGGGCTGTTATTAAGAATCTTCCTGACTTGCTATTATAAGGCTTTAATTTTTTTTTAATTATTATTATTTTTTTTTAGGAATGGTCATTCACATTGGCACAAAGCCTAATCACAGAGTTTCAACTGAGAAGCTTAAGAAGAGGGGGAACCATTTGCTAATGCTGATTATAGATGAACAACAATAAGTTTTTTAATGCTATCTTTATAATCCTGTGGCCCAACTGTTTCATCTCACATGGTATTGTCTGTCTTAAACTTTAATGTGATTAAATGGCTTTGGGGGGAGAGCTGCCATGAAGAATGTTTTATTGCTTGCTTTCCTTATCACCCCACCATATCAGAGGTCACCTCTCCCACAAAGAAAGGATGCGAGGTTTTAGAAATCCAACCTAAGGAGTGGGGCTGGTAATAAGTAAACAAAATTCACAGACAGCGCAAAATTATCTCTTTACCCAGAAATTCCTGACTAATTAGCTATCTGTGCAAACAAGGAGACAGGGATGTTCATCACTCCTGTGTCATGAATTCCCATGGCCACAGGTGGAAACATGGCTTCAGGGCAAATGGTAGACTCTTGAATATTATAAATCTGGTTATTTCAGTGATCTATATGTGGCAGTGTTACTATCTGGTATAAGTAGTTAAATAAACCCCAAAACTCGAGGTTATTGTAGTAGGGGAATAAGTAGAAAAGGAAATGTTTAAATATATTGGAAACAGCGTGTTAGAAAGTTCACCATTCTGGGATATTGGAGAGTTGTATTCAGGGTAAACAATCAGAAAGCTAGTATCCCTATCTAAAAGCCAGAATTGAATATAAAATATCTTATAGATCCTGTGTCACACAGAGCTCCAGGAGGTATCACACTACAGAGGGGGATATTTCACAGGTCATGGAGTCTTCATGAGAATTTTAAGGGGCATAAAGGAACACTCAGCTTCTTCACAGCTATCATGGCAGAAGTCTGTGCAGGAACATTATTTAAAAGCACAGTCCCCAAGACTGTGGACTTGAGTCCATTTAAAGCAACTGTACCTGGAGAGACTGGGAATTCTTTGTCATCCAGGTGTTTGCAATGCAGAGCAGGAACACAGAAGGCAGTTAGATGGTGTGGACCAAAGTTCTCATGATTAGTAAAATGAATACGGTGAAGGAAGGAGAAATTGTCCACCGTCAAAGCAGGAAGAGTCTTTTCCCTAATGAGAAGGTGTTACCAAAAGTCTATTGCCACCAGAGGAGATACTTAGCTTGGTTTTAATATCAGGGTGAGTGAGACTGGGCAGTGGGGAAATGGAGTGATGGGGCTTTTGGGGCTGGGGGCTGGTATCATTTGCTTAACATTTATGGAGGAGACAGCACATAAAAGGAGACACCATCCTTTGTACTGCCTTAGATTTGTGCTTTCAGTGGTGTATTTCATTGTTTCAGGTCAATTTTTTTTTTGTCACAATCTTAACATCACATCTGTATATTTGTGTTGTTTTTTTCAAATGCTGTTATGTTTGGAAAAGGTGTCCCAGCCCCTCTAGCTATCCATCTGTTTAAGAAGTTATGTCTCTGAAGAGTATTCCAGTTGGCAAAGTCACCTTGGCAAGATCAAGGTCAATACGCTATGCTACTTCCCTCCAGTTTTAGTTCCAAAACTAAACAGCTTTAGAGTTCCGTCAATCTTCTTTGCTTTTGCATCCTTCAGTGATTCAGGAGCCATGGCACTATTCTTTAATCACATCTCCCTCACTCTTTATATACTACATGGGCCAAAACACTTCTAATGTTTTGCAAATATGATGACAAATTGCACCTTGAAAATTTTTGGTATAAAATATAAAAGTACATGATCTCAAAACCACCAGTAGTAATACTTTTAGTGGGTGGAAGATTACTGTCCACTATTGGTAACTGTGCCTATACTCTGCCATATACTGAGCCATATACACTGTATCCTATGTTCATGCTTATATTAATTGTCTCTTTAACAGATGTAGTTAGCTGTCTTCTCAAGATAGAATTTAACCACTATTAATTAGTGATGCTGTCTTTATAAAGTTCTCAGTTGGAGGTTCCTTCTGGGTACTGCTATAGATTTGCAAGATCCATCCTTTTGTGGAAGTATTCGGAGACAAGGAAGAACATGTGTGGAAAAACTGTGGAGGGAAGTAGCATGGTTTATTCAAAGGAAGCCAAAGTGAAATAAGAGTTTCAGATAGAGTGCAGACAGGTTAGACCTGAGCGGTAGGCAATGTTGAGATCCTACAAAGTCCAAACCAGACTTTTAATAGTAATGAGAGAGTATTGAAAGAATTTCAGCCTAGGCTGGGAAGGAGGCACATATTTTGGTAGGAGTTACTCATGGATTGATGGAGAGGGAGGAGAGAGTAATCTCAGGCAAGAGTGCTCAGACTTTTGGTTGATTAGCTATATGTGTGGTGTCTTTATGGGATACAAGAGAAAACCAAAAGTAGGCTTTCAAAGAAAGGTCCTAACTTTGATTTTTGAGTGTGGATGTATCCAAGTGGTGATGCCAAGGGGGCAGTTGGAAAATACCCAAGTCTGGCAGTCCCAATAACAGAGCTATATACATCATGTAACCTGCTGGACTAATAAAGAAAAATTTTCCAGCAGCCAAAAGCCTTAATATTTGACCAGTAATTTAGAGGATTTCAAAAGCATATCAGCTCTCCTTTCACATAGATCTTTGAAAATTTGCTAATGTATGGGTCCTTCGTTTCCTTCTCTCCTGAGTTTTGATCAGATTCCTGTTCTCAACTTGAGTTTCTCAGTTTCATGAGAACTCACAGAGAAATTCAGTTTCTCTGTCTTTTCTTGTTGACCTCAAGCATTTTTCAGAGGTGGTAATGATTTTACCTAATGGAAGAGAGCTAGTCATTTTGAAGAACCTGAGGTATGATAGTTGTAGAAATTTTGACTGGTGGCAATGTCCCTTAATTTAAAGTGAGATTTAAATTCTACATCTAGTCTGATTTTCCTAGCAAGAAGCAAATCAGACATGAAGTCCCAAAGGGACATAAAATTTTAAATCAACTCTAAATGGGTGGAGTAATTCTTGGTGTGCCATTGCTAAAATTGCCTATTGAAAGGGACTAGTATGGAAGGGAAGACTCTTAGAGTTTACTACCAACTTTTAACTCTTACTATTGAAATGTATTGGTCATTGCATGGGTTTGACACATTTCCTTGTTGAATTTTTACATTTGTTCTTTTTATTGGCACCACGTGATGCCAGCTTAATTGACTTATATTTTATGAAAATTATCAAATTGCTTATGTATTTTATTGTATTTTTTATACCTTGGTCTCCCATATCAGGGAATAAGAGGAAGTGTACAGATGCCACAGCTGCCATTACATTTTTTTTTAAATAGGAATTCAGACAGTAGTTATAGACTAGGATCCTGTTTTATACATATATCAACTACTAGCAAATTGAAGAATTGACTGCAAAAATGTATCTTTTTTCCTCTCTGCCAAAACCTTCCTGTGAAAAACAGACACAGAGAGCATGGATAACATGAAAATTAGATCCATTACAGGATAATCAAGAGGTGACTGTATAAGCAACTATTAAGAATTTTATACATCTTTACTCTTCAAAACTTAGTCTTTGAGCTTTTCAATAATGCAACACATACAGGAAGGTGAATGCTCCTATGGAAATCCTATAAACTACTTTTTGTAGGAACAAATAGGAAAAGCCTCCTTGGTCACATGAAGCTGACTATGCATGGAGGCCAGAGGCAGCAAAAGAACCATTGCTGTGAGAGTACTTTAGTGATCACCTCTATATAAAGCGAATCCAGTCTATGATACAAGTGTTATTGGATTTTAGAACTGAGTCTTCTAAAATCTGAATGCATTGGGTTCTTATACAGCCATTTCTGCACTTGTATTTTTGTCACATAATGACATTTTGTTCAAAAGATCTCAAACCTTAACCTAGATGTTATCTAGTTCACATCCTGGAATATCGAGGTTATTTGGAACATTCTAATGGGCTCATGGACATTGTAGACTACCTTACCTGCCCTTCTTCACTCTTGTGTCTGATCACCTTAGTCCCCAAACATTTGTGCAGCTGGTAGTTGTTGGATTGACACTTTATGTCCCTTTCTAGCCACGTTCAGGGCCTTTTTGGTTGATATGAATTTCCATCTTAGAAGATCATTTATGTTTTTAGGATTACTGGCCCAGATAACCAGAGTCCCCATCTTTATTGATTACTTAATCTAGTTTGGAGTTATCATTTTAAATTCTATCTGGCTTCATTCTTTCCATATTGCCTCAATTTTCTCTCTAACCCAAATATTACCATGCTACTCAAAAATTTTAATCAGCATCTCAACTTGGGAAAAGAAAAGGAAAAAGTCCTTGGCATGCCATTCTAGGTCATTCACTTGGAAATTCCAAAGTACTTGGAAAGTTTCTGACACTCTTGACTTGAGGAACTTTTGTGGAAAAAACTATCCTGGGTTCTTCCCAGTTCTTAAAATAAGGCCCTTAGCTGTACATCCCTTCATTGTCAGCTCTCTGCCTGGAGTGTTCTGCTCCTTTCCTAAAGCAAAACTCTGCTTATTCTTCCAGGTTCACGGCAAATTCAGAGTCTTTCTGACCCTTTCCTTACTCATCCTACAGAATTAATTTTCCCTATTGTGGTTGAATGCCACTTAGTTCTCACATTCATCCTTCTGGTCCATTACTCATTACAGTCTGAGGTATCTATATTCACTGTGCCATGACTGTCTCTTCCAGTGGAGCGTGTGTTCTTTGGAGACAGGATTGATGTCTTACTCATCTTTGAACCCTCAGCACCTAAAACGGTTCACAAAAAGCAAATGCATTGAATTCATTCAGGCTTCTGGCAGAGTCCTTAGAGACAGGCTGGAGTTGTAGTTTCACTTGTAATAGATGTTGTAGGAGACACTGGAGAATGAATCTTTTGTGAGCTATTTACTCTTATTCTGAGGAAGTTATTTATTGTTAATGTTCAGTTTCATCATTGCTAAAATGATTTCAAGATGAAGCTGTTCATGGATTTCCCGATTCTTCTCTAATTCTGTGAGTATGATTGCATTTTTTTTTTAGCCCCTGTGTAGGTAAGAGGAGTCACATGTCCAATTCTGGATGGGCATTTGTGAAAAGAAGGGACACACATTGTTTCCTACCCACACCTTTAATTGTTTCTCTTATTTTTGTCACAGTAGCTGGCAGCATTCAGGATGGTGACTGCTTCATAAGTCAGGAACCCTAAGTAATAAAGACAAAACAAAGTTCGTCTGTCTTGGTTGTTTTTAAACCACTGATGTGTAATCCTTGGGTATAATCCTGATAGAGATCCCTTGGTCATGGAATGGTCTTGTCCCCTCTCATCCTGAATTCCTCCCATTATTAGACTCATCCTGCTTTGTAAGGAATTTCTCTTACACACATGGATAAATGTGCTTGGTAGGCTTTTCTCCATGTTTTTCCTGGACCACACATATCTGTATCTGGTAAAGTTTCAATGCTTCAGATGCCAGGGCTCCAGCTTAATACAAATGAATCTAATTCTTAGGAAGTCTGGCCAAAGAATCTGTATTTTCAATAAGCCCCCTCACTCACTACTATCATAAATTTTATGAGGAACTATGTGTCTCATTGTGAGCTGAATTAAAGGAGAATGTCAGCTCTTGGAGGGTAGGGCCTTCTTGATCTCATTCACATCCTATCTCAGCCCCTAGCACAGGACTAGGCACATGGTGGCTGGGTAATTAATACATGATTATTGGATATAGGTGGAAAGAAGACTAATTCCTGTCTCTCCCATCTCAAGGTCATAAATGAGGATAAAAATGACATAATGTATGTGAAATCACTGTACAGAAAAGGAATATGTCATCATATGTCAACAATCTATACAAAGTAATCGCTTAAAAACATTATCTTTGAACCCGTGATGGCTTATCTAGAGCTAAAACTCATGAACCAATTACTGTTGGAGAGGGAGGGAAGAGGGAGAGAAAGAGAGACTATTATCTACTGCCCCCCCCCCCCATTTATAAATGAGACAACCAAGTTTCAAAATTATCATGGTCAGGATCATGTATAGCTGGTAAGTACTAGATCAGTGCATCTTAAACCCTAGCAAGGACTAGAATCACCTGAAGGGTTTGTTAAAACAGATTGCTGGTAACCATCTCTAGTTTCTAATTAAGTAGGTTTTGGGTTGAGCCTGAGAATTTACACTTTAAATAAGTTCCCCATGTGTTGCTCAGCCTCTTGATCTTGATGATGGTTGAAAACCATTATACAGCAAAATTTGGATTCAAAAATTGTACTTCTGGGCCTCTAGCTATTTTCTTATTTTACTACCATTCTTATCCTTCTGAACATACTCTTTTTTTTCTCCTATACAATAGTCTTTTTCTCTTATATTTTTGATTAGGGATACTAAGTTTGTAGAGAAGCTGGAAAGTCAAAACGAACAACATTTGGACACTTCTTACTATTGTTTTATAGTTGGTAAATGGATTTCTTTCTCATGGAATCCTATAGGTGAACTACCTTGGAAGATTTAAGAATAGAAAAATTTTTGGAATTTGAAAGCCAGAGTCATTTTGGGGAACAAATTCCTGACCAGGATTTTCAGCTATGCTTCTTGCACTTGGTCTGCCAGGGGCATCTGTCCCGGTCATATGCTGCCTTCCACCTAGATGTCTGTCTTTCCCTTTGTTTCCTCCATGTGTTCTAAGCATGAGAAGGCTCTGTATTCTGTAAGATAAAGGAGATGTTAATAATGTGGGACTAATTTTTACAAAATTTTGAAATTTCACCTGAATCCTAAAACTTGAAATAAAGTAGGATGTATTTCATGTTTTCTCTTTTCCTCAATGAAACAAATAAGCCACTATTAAATGAATAACATCTATATTGACAGGGTTGGAGATAAAAATTCAGGATGACCCTTTTAAATTTAGTACTTACCAGCGGGCCTTTGTTGATTGCAAATGTTACCAGACCTAACATTCCAAACAGAGGCTCTAGTCTTCCTTGTGGTCAGTGTCTAAGAGAGTTCAATTTATACATACCTCCTACTGTACGTCCATGTTGGACCTGGCCTTGATTGTTTGTAAGCTCTAATGAATTTAGGCACACAACAAGCTCAATTTTTGCCACTCTGTTTAATGAAATCAAATTGTTCTAGAATAATAAGCACATCATTAAAAATAAAAACAAAAGAACTAAGGACAATTAATTCCTTTAATGTTTTCTCTCTGTATACTCTTAATCAGTATTGTACAGCAGCCTTCTGACAGAGAAGCCTTTCTGCCCTTAGGTATTTAGACTGACACTCAGAAGTCTTTTGTGGTTCCAAGAGAAGACACAGAATTTGCCCATTTAAAATCTGCTGTAAACAGGTATTAAAACTCTACAAGGTATGATAAGGGGAAGCATTTTGATCAAATAAAACTAGAATTATAGGAATTGAAAAACATGTTTTTGAAATGTATTCATTTTTTTCTAAAGAACAAGGCTTGATTCATGTTGTCTGTATCTCAGTAGTTGGAGAAAAATCCATTTTAAGGTAAAACTGATTTCTGCAATAGTTTTGATCATGACTTTGACTAAGTTCAGGGGGAAAATGAAGTTTTAAGAGAGTATAGTATGAAAAGAATGAAATTATTTGATATCCATTAATGTGTTGTAATCTAAAATATTAATGTTAAGAAAAACAATTTGAAAAATTTTCACCATCAGTGGAACTAAATTTATCACTATATTTTAATTGTATAATTTGTGTAATCAAAAATAATTTGTATAGATACAAAAAACTGAAAGAATAAGTTACCTCTTTTGGCGGGGGCGGGAGAGAGGGAGTGTGTACAGGGCTGGGGAGGGGCAAAGAGAGAATCTTAAGCCGGCCCCACCCCCTACTAGGGCAGAGCCCAATGCGAACCTCGATCTCATGACCCTGAGACCATGACCTGAGCTGAAATCAAGAGTCTGATGCTTAACCCACTGAACCACCCAGGCAACCCATCATCTCTTACTTCTTTACTCCTTGTTTTCAAGTTTACAATTGAAAGCAACTCAAAACAAGCCAAATAAAATATGGGGTGCTCAGCAAGGAGTCTTCTTGAAGATTCTCTCCCTCTGCTCTCTCCCCTGCTCATGCACACATGGTCTTTCTCAAATCTTAACGCAAAACAAAACAACATAACGTAAAACACTCATAACAGTAGAACCTGATATTCCACCACAACACCAGTTTACATGGTTAGGAAGAAAAAGAACCATGGCCACACACACAAATGCTTTAAGCATCACAGGAGAAGCTTTTTATAGTTCACACCATAGCATTTGCTAAAGCAAGAGTAAGGGTATTATTTTCGTGATACGAGCAATATCATTGGATCTGTAAAGACAGTGCTCTTGAGCTATTGCCAGAGACATTACTGTCACAGGAGTCACCCATGTTAGAAAAACCTCTGCTAGAGACACTGCACGGTTAGGATTGCATTTTGTTGCAAGTAACAGAATCTCCTACTCAGAATCTGAAATATCTCAGGGTCAATATGCTTCATGCAATGTGATAACTGAGGGTGAATGGCCCAAGAGTAGGTAGCTGGTCCAATGGTGCAATCGGAGCTCTTGGCTTATAATAACTCCCTACTTGGTCATCCACATCTTGTGGCTTTTGTTCCCAAACATGCAAAATGATTGCTGCAGTTAGATACTGTGTCCTTGCTCCAGGCAGGAAGAAAGAGAATGGGTGAGAGAGGAAGTGGTGTCATTGAGCACAATTTTTTTTTTTTTTTATTTGATAAGGAACATTCACCCTACGGCTTGGCAGCTACTTACCATCCAGGACTGATTCATGGCCACCTCTTGCTGCATAGGCATCTGGGAAGGTGAATATGTCTGTCCTTGGGACCGTTCAGTAGAGGAAGGCAAAGGAAGAGGGAGTTCACAGTGCACTGCTTAAGCATCACTGCTAAAGCAATTGTGGCTGGAGATATTTCTGTTTTCTGAAAACTTCTACCATTGGCACCCCTGTATGGGAACCGGGCACACATGTTGAAGGTATCTTGGTAGATGGCAAGTCTTCCTGAGAACTCGCTGCAAGAGACAGGGGTTTTTGTTTTGTTTTGTTAAGATTTTATTTATTTGAGAGAGCATGAGCATGTGAGAGAGAGAGAGATCCTGTGTGTGTGTGTGTGTGTGTGTGTGAGAGCGAGTGAGCGCGCGCGAGAGAGAGCATGAGCGGGGGTGGGGTGGGGTGGTGAAGAGGGAGAAGCAGACTCCCTGCTGAGCAGGGAGCCCAATATGGGGCTCAATCCCAGACCCTGGGACCGTGACCTGAGCCGAAGGCAGATGTTTAAGCGATTGAGCTACCCAGGCACCCAAGAGACAGGAGTTTTAAGGATACTCCTTCTCAGCTATCTCTGCTACTCTACCAGCCACCAATAGGGCAGTTAAACTCAGCACACAGATCCACACCTGAAGCTCCCAACGCCAAAGGTGAATTCCCAGAGACACTGCAGTCTGAAGTCCTTCAATGCAGAAGATGACTTTCCATACATTAGAGCTTGTACTTCACATAATTATGGAGAGCAATATTATTTTTCTTTTCTCCCTATCATTCCTTTCTAATTGTTAAAGTCCTGCCAGGCATAAGAAAGGGCCTGCTGCTAAGCCACCTAATAGTTAATGGCTTCTCCTTCAAATACACAGAGCCCTATTTGAAGCTTTGAGATTATTGTTAATAAGTATTTGATTGAATCTTAGCCACGGCCCTCTCCTTGATTCCTATCCAGAGGAGGTTTTTTTTCCCTCAAATTATATCATATTCCCACACCCCCGCCCAGTAATGAATATAATTGTTCATCCTGCTTAGATATATATGAGCTAAGAGGACTCTTTGGCTGATCTCATTCAAGTCTTGCAGTGATATTTATCAAATTTTTGGCTACCCACCATCTTCCTGTTCCAAAGAAGATATGAATCTTCATAGAATTTAGAAGTCTGTGTCCACCAGGGGTTCTATGGTAATATTCAAAATGCTAACCAACTCATTTAGCCGTGGCACCACCCAAACAGAATAAACCCTGGTGGCAGCAGCGTTCAGTAGCAGGTCACATCGCGGAGCAGGGCTATCCATTTCTCCCACCTAACACAACTGGAAAGTCAGTACATGGCTTTGGTCCTACCTAGGATGGCTTACTTTGAGTGAATTAGGCACAGGGCTAATTTGAATTAATGGAATCAATATGTCACTGTCCAGGGGGGACAGTGTCCTGTAGTGGCTGGTAGCCAGCAGCCACCCTACCATGCCCAGTGTCTGTTTGTCTTGGCCATACTGTTCTTGTTGAAAAGATCATTCCTCCTGCCTCTTGGTCTTCCACAGCTGCTTTAGTTCCTGCCATTTAGGAAACCTGCTTTTCCCTTCCCATTATGTCACCAATAGGAAATCCTTTGGCTTTTAAGGATTAATTGGTTAGAAAATATTTATGGAAAGTGTAGTTATAGTATCTTATTGACTTTGGCACCCAAGGAGATAATCTGTATATAAGTTATTTTCTTTCTGTATACTCCCCTTGTGACAGGATGCATACACTCCATAAAAATTCATTTGAAATAAGGAGAATGACATTATGGAAAAATGTACACAGCAATGAAATTGGCACACAAAGATACATCAAGAAATCCTACATTTACTAGAAGTGAGCCGTGAGTTCTGTAAGTCATTTGTAGAACAAAGCACAGTGTGATACGCATAGTAACTTACCAAAATCAATTTAAAGATTTAAGTAATAGATATTTCTTCAATAGACTAGGCAATTTGTTTGCCTTTCCCCTCCTACTAGATATGTAATAGCTACTGGCTTTCAGCATTGTCTGAACATTTTCCAGCTCTGCTTTATAATCTTCAACTGTCTAAAATTTTTTTTAAATGATTTAATGGTAGTACTTAGGAATAGCTTTAAAAATATCATGAATTAAAATCTGTTGTACAAGTGTCCTTTCATGTGATTCAGACATTCCAGTCTCTCGGATTAGGTTTCTTTGGCGGTTCTGAAAGTCTAACAGATTAACATCACCTTTCCCCCGTGAGAATCCCATAAGCTAAATAAAGATGACCATTGTTTCCAAATTTTAGGCATTTGTTACTTTGAGTTTAAGGAGCTGTCAGTTAAAAGTTACATTAACCTATGAAAAAAGTCACTTAAGCAGTGAAGTAGGTTTTTGAGAAGGTTGTAATTTTGTCTAAATTCCACTTTTGTCCAATTTCATCCAATTTCATCTGAAATAGTTGCAGCCCTTGATAGAAGGGCCCACCCCACTGTGCCCACTGTGACACGGTGCTCAGCATGGGCTTTGGCAGCAGGCAGCCCTGCCAACGTGCCCCTGTGTGACATTGGGCAAGTCACTTTCCATTCTGAGCCTTGGTTTCTTTATCTGTAAGTGGGAATAGTAATGTACAAGCCAGAGAGTTGGAGGACTGAATTCAGTTACGTTTTAAAAATTGCCCTCCACTGTCCACTGTTCCTGGCCCATAGTAGGTGTTCTTGGGCTTTTCATTTTTCTTCTCACCGATGGGAACAAACCAGCTCTTTAACAACTTCCCTTATACCTAGCACTGTGGGTTTTTTATGAAAAGGCTTTAATTAAAAAAAAAAAAAAAAAAAGATTATTACTGTAAAGCAAGCAAAACCCCAAACCTCTCTTGTGGGTAGTTATTATCAAATCTGTGCAGAAAATGTTTACATTTGGTAGTATAATCTCTTCAACCAGGAATTTAAACTGACCATGACCATGGAGTAAAAAAGCTTGTGTGCTTCCTAAAGAAAAGATGCATTATTTCATCAAAACAGTTCCATTTTATTCTATTCTTTTGTGAACTTTAAGTTGGTCAAAGTAAGATAGAGACTTGGCTTGTGTTCTCTCTCTCTGTTTTGTGTTGCTTTTGTGTGTTGTCATGCACATTTTAAATGTCTTAAGGACTTAAAACTTCTAGAGAATTCTGACAGCATTCTGAAGAGAGAAACTAATGCCAAGAGTGAGTGACTGAAGATATTTCATTTAGAAATTCTTCTTGGCCTTAGTCTGTGTGTCAGTAGATGCCGATCTTGGCTGCACCGTAGCATGACCTAAGGAATTTTTTGTTCTTTCTTTACTTTTTTAAAATTTAATTTTGATACACACTGATGCTTGTGTCCCATCCCCACAGATTCTAATAGAAATGGCACAGGACCTGAGAGTTTTATCATGGTGAAGTTCTTCGGAAGGAGTTTGTGTGGCTGGTGGGGCTCTACAGCCACATGTGTTTGTGATATTTGTTCCCTTTTATGACTCTCACTTTTTAGATAATTGAAGGAACACTGTCCCTTTCAGAAGTTTCTTGTGCACACACCCACATACTCCTCCCAGTGAGACTGGGCCAGGCACCTGTGCTGTTGCCTGTCTGGAACCCTGCACGCCTCCTTCCATGGCATATAATACATTTACTTTGATTGGTTTTTCCCATACCAGGCTGTAAGCTCCATGAAGGCAGAGTCCTGACAGGATGGTTCAGCATCTTCTTCCTGGAATGGAGAAGCTCAGTGACCACTTACTGATGTTTGTTGTTGAATAATTGTGCAAATGCTATTTTCTCAGAGGTGTCAAAGTACTTCATCTTATCTCCAAATGTTGTGAAAGCTAGATGCCAAGGAGAGCGAAGAGGAGGTGGAGATGTGGATGAGGTGGGGAAGAGGGAGAGGAGACTGGTAGAAGCAGAATTGGAGAGTAGGGATGGGGCTTTTACTACTGACATGTCTGGCTTGGAAAATAGAGACATTGCCAGGAATTTTTTTTATTAACTAACTCACTGTCCTGGAAGCTATACTTTATATTCAGCAGAACAAATCCTATAGAGAGTCTCAAGATTTTTTGAGTCTAGATCTATGTTCATGATGAGTTAGGATAGAATGAAGTAGTGAATTTTTTATTACCTACCTAGGTGCCTCTCAATACGTTGATTTAGAACTTAATTAAATCTGTTCCACTTTACAAAGGACTCACTAGGGATAACATCAGGTTGGTTTATTATGGACCTTGGTGGTCTAGTTGATAGTCAACTATTGACTCTCCCTCATCAAGGGATTGGATTTTTCAATGTCTCAGTTTACCTGTTTATTAAACAGTAACACGTGCACTTAAACTGTGTCAATCCAGTTCCACATTGGCAGGATACCCATAGAACTTCTAACAGGTTGGTTCAAAAATTGAATAACATTTTACTGATTTGATTGCAATTTAGCAGATACACACTTAAGGCTTCAATTATATTAATCAGAATGAAAGTTTGCACATGACATTTCCAAGCCAACAGTCTGAATATTTTGAACCTATTTCAACCTCTTCATTAGAGTATAGAGTTTGAAACGACACAGTTGTAAAATAAAATGAGGGAACCCTGTTGCAGAGGGTTTTTTTTTTTCCTTTTTTGTCTTGTGGCTTTCATTCAGCTCTTGTGAGCAAATGCAAGCATATTTCTATTTTTTCTGTGAAGGGAAAGGATTCTCTTCCTCACTTTTGTCACACTTATCCTGTGGTGCATGGCTTTGTGCTCTTTGCACGTTTGTCTTGCTGACTAACTTAGAAGTTTTTCTACACAGTATTTCATGTTTATTTGCTTGAGTCAAACATAGGAGTCTTTTGGGGACTCCTCTTTGCTGCCCAGTTCCTATATCCAATCAGTTGTAAAGTCCTGCCTTTCCATATTTATTTGGCAGCCTCCCTACTCCCCTTGCCTTCTTATACATATTCTTGTTAAGAACTTTACCGTTTGTCTCCAGGAAAGTTACAACAGCCTCACTGATTCCCCTGCTTCTTCTTCTTCTTCTTTTTTTTTTTTTGGCCTAAAGATTTTATTTCTTTATTCATGAGAGACATAGAGAGGCAGAGATGCAGGCAGAGGGAGAAGCAGACTCCCTGTGGGGAGCCCTGTGGAACTCCAGCATCATGCCCTGAGCCCAAGGCAGATGCTCAACTGCTGAGCCAGCTAGGCATCCCTGATTGCCCTGCTTCTGGTCTTGCTCCTTCAAGTTCATCTTCCACAGACACCTCAGAAATTGACCAATATTGCAGTTTATACCATTCCACTGTGGATGTGTTAACTGGAAAGTCCTGTCTTTCCTTAACTTAATGGGTTGCTGTGTTAGCTTCTGCATGAACAGGGGTACTAAAATTGAGGCATTTGATAATCCCAGCTTCTTGGACTGATACGTGTAATGGTCCAGTGGACTTTCTCCTGTCTCTTGGTTGGCCAAGTGAGCCTTCCATTGATACCAGATTGCCTTTCATTCTACACACAGCCCTCAAGACAGGCAGTTTGCTCATCTCATTCCCCCTGCCTGGAAGACTCTTACTCTCTTTTCTTTGCCTTATTCTAACTCCCCTTGGTCACTCAGCTTGGGTATAATGTCTTCCAGAGAGCTTTTGATGTTTCCCACTGCCAGAAACTCAGACCAGGTCAGGCCAGGAACCTCTCATCACACAAGTGCATGCCATTGCTGCACCTGACATATTATATGAAAGGCACTTGGGGGATTAGATTATGTACCATTAGATTATGCATTCCTTAGGGACCTGGAACGCAGTTTCATTCTTCTTAATATCTCTAATGCCTAGTACTTGGAGTTACTAGGTAAGTGTTGACATAAACCAGGCTGGTCATCCACAGAGTCTAGTGTAGTATGTCCATTAGTGTTCAGTAACTCCTAAAACTTTTAGGTTTGTACATTTTTGCATAATAAAAGAGAGCTTTCTTATAAGGAAACAGCACGTTGTCAGTAATGTTATATTGGAATGTGACATCCATGTGTAAGGAACAGTATGGAGGATGTATTGGAAAGTTCAAGGTAGATTAGTCTCATGTCTTTTCTTCTCTAAAATTCAATGGGAATTGGAGTATTCCAGCTTGGAGGGTATTATAATCAACTAATTAGACTGTATCTCTCATATTAAGAACAATATCAATAAAGCATATAACAAAGAAAACCCTTGCACATGTGGAGTAAAGTGGACCTTCTCTCTCTCTCTCTCTCTCTCTCTCTCTCTCTCTCTCTCTCTCTTCGTTCTTGGCCCATATCCTCCATCACAGCCCCCTTGTTGCTCCTCAGCCCACTCACCTTTCTCCTTCAACTTTTAGGGGGCCTCTTTGAGACCCTGAAATGCTGGTGTTTCCCTGTTTAGTGCACCTGCTCCTTCAAGAGATTCTCAGCCATTCCTCTGGCATCAGACCACATTTACAAATTGGCAACCCTTAATCTGACTCCAACCCCAAATATCCAGCAAAGCACAAGGTGGGTATTTAACTGTCTATTTCAAGTTCCATAAACACTTCAAATTCAACTTGTCCTAAACTGGACTTTGATCTCTCCCCCAACCCTTTCCCTCCTTGTTCTGGTCCCTCTCTTTGTGAATGGGAGCACCATTCATTTAACTTACTTTCCTTCTCTCCTGTGCTACACTAGATTACTTTCCAAGTCCATTAATTTTGCCTCCTTCACCTTTTAATATACGTATTGTGTTATTATGCCAAGGGTTGTCCACTGGTGTTTCTCTGGCTAGATTGGGCTTATAGACAAGTTTATTTTCAAATTTGTATATCAACACATTCGGCAGGACATAGGCTCTTCAGCTTGCCACTGGCTCTATCGCTCCTTGGGGAGTGACCCCAGCCTACTCTCGTGCAGTTATGTAGTCTACCTGATTGCTTTACTGGTACACCCACACTGTCTCTCCTGCGTGACTTCTGGAAACCAACAGAACAATCACATCACCCCGTTCTCCTACATAATAACTGTCACAGCCTTTCCAATGCCCTAAAAAGTGGTCTAAACCCACTCTGCACATATGAATTATCTGAGGAACTTCGAAACAAAGTCTCACCCCAGGACAATTAAATCAGAATCTGTAAAGGTGGTACTTGTGATTTTAAAGTTCCTAAAGAGATTCTCATTTGCAGCTGGGAGTAAACCCTGGGACCAGAGAATAGATTTCCAATTCCCAGTTTACCCAGTGGTTAGTCAGGCTATTACCACACACACATTCCAGTATTGTCTTGGGATATCTCTCATCCACCATGACTTCCCTGTGGTTTCCAAAAGCACAGAGTTGTTTTAGGACTGTAGCGAGGTCAGGGCTCATGCTTCCCTTCTTCTTGATTACTTTATTTCTTATCCTCCTGGCAAACATCTGTACATGGCATAGGACTGAGCTCAGGCATCACCAGGTATGAAACATTTCTAAAAATACCTACTCCAACTGGGGAGAAGTGACCTCTGCTACTCATGTGCCCCATGATGCTCCTGGCTGTCTACACATCTGGAACAGTACTATTTTACAGGGCTTCTCAAGTTTTACCATGCACATTTTAAAAATGCAAATTGTGATTCACTAGGTCGGGGCTAGAGCCTGCCATTCTGAAGTTTTAATAAGCTCAGAGGTTGAACCACATGTTGGGTACTAGGCTTTACTGAGTTCACTTTTTTTATATATATACCTCTCTTTGCTTTGTTGTATAATTCCTAAGGACAATGACAAAATCTGAGTTCAATGCCTGACACACAGCTGTCACCCACTAAGTATTGCATGTATGAGCAAATACATGATGAATGATTGAGTTAGGGATGGATGGAAGGATGGATAGACAGATGAGTGGAAGAAAAGAAAAAAAAGGAGGGCAGGAAGGTAGGCAGTTATTATGAATTTCTCTTAGTTTCGGGCAAATAAGCATGCTTTCTCTAAAGGCAAATTTTTGTCGAGTCCTTTCAGCAGTATTTTGACAATCATGCCAGAAATGATAATCTCTCAAAAAGCACTTTCTTTTTGCCCTTCAAAGGAAATAGTAGCAATATTTCTGAGAAAGAGGTACCCTGGATTTTGGAAATCAAACACATTAGAGCATAAGATATTTTATGACTCTGGAGGAAAAGTATACATTGCAAGAAAGCATGAATGGTGATAAGGTATATGATGATAGCTCACAGCCAGACAGCTACATGGCCAGCATTTTTAAGGCAATGTCCTCATTTTTCCCTGAAGAATTCCTCCCTTACTGTGTGTCAATGTGGTCAGATGAGAGGCAATGAGGCTGGGTGCCCAAGAGCACCAGCTTTGGTGCTCCTGCGGGGTTTTTGATTCAACAAATTGCTACCTATGTGACTTTGAGCAAACTTCCTATACCTCTCCAAGCTATAGTTTCTTCATGTTTACAACAGGATAATATAACATCAATATTAAAAAACTCACGTGAGATGCTGCATGCAAAGGGCTTAGATCACTGTTGGTTATATTAAAAAAAAAAAACTTTCAGTAGATGCTACTATGCTAGCTGTTAGGATGCACAAAGACCGCACTGGTTCCTCATTCTATGTGGACACACTGGGGGCACACCTCAGTCAAAGATGTGCAAGGCCTGGGACAAGGAAAATCCAAGCTCACGTACTAATCCTTGCTGTTGAGTCACTGTATGTCTGTGAGCCAGATATTTAAATTCTCTGAACCTGTGCATTGGACAAAATCATATCTATCTTGCTGAGTGGTTGCCACGGTTTGATTTATTTATTGGACTTGAAGTCATCATAGGAAAAGTTGAGAAAGCTACTTACAAAAAAATTGCCTGAAAAATAAATGCATATTATAATGCCATGATTTATTGCAACAGATCATATAGAAAGGATATGTTCAGTACATAGTGATGATTTTAAAAGACTGGCCACTGTGCTAGTATATAGGCTTATAACATATTTGTGATCTACAGGGCAATGGAGAACTCTGCTGAACTAAATAGAAGTCAGCAAACTATAGCCCATAGGCCAAAGCCAGCTCAGTATGTGTTTTCATAAAGTTTTATTGGAACATCACCCCATTCATTCATGTCTGTATTATCTGTGGCTCCTGTCTTGTGAAAAGGAAGAGCTAGGTAGTTGTAACAGAGACCATCTGGCATGCAAATCCTAAAATGTTTACTCTTTTCAGAATATTTTGCTGGCCCTTAATCTAAGTTAATGAGGTATAATGAAAGGTTTCTGTAGCACAAAAAATTTGTGAGTTGTAAACAGATTTTAAGATTAAAATTTCTAGAGCAATGATATTGCCTCAGGAGATCTAGCTATGTAAGGGCCTTGGAATTCTGTGTGGAGGCTTGATCTAGCTGTAGAGACCCTGATTTTCAACCTGTTTCAGAATTCTTCACATTATAGACATATAAAATTAAGATACAGAGAAACACAAAAAGTAAAAGGCTACTAACCTTTTATGCTGTAGGTTAGAGAGAAAGGAATTCAGGAAAGGTTTTATCTAGCAGAGAAGTTTCTATGAACCTTCTAGTTATTTTCTGATTAATCTGTTAAGAAGGTAGGAATCATCCTCCCCTTTCCTCACTCCTGTCTTGGGTATCAGATTTCTTTTCATGGTTAATTCATATTAAACTGAGATCTTTCCATTAATAAATTAAAACAATTCCTAGAATTGCTACTCCTGTCACTTAGAAGTGACTTCTTCGTTTGTGAGGAGATGTTCATCATCACTAATGATCAGGGAAAAAATTCAAATTTAAAACAAGAGACCATTTTTTCTTTACTCATTCTTTTGGTGGAATTAAAATATTCGACAGATGTGAAGTGTTGAGATGCTTTAGAACAACTGGATCTTTCATGCATTATGAGTGGATATAAAGACTGGCACAATCACTTAGGAAAGTGACCAACCCTAAAGTTGAACTGTCATCACTTGTGACTGGCAATCCCACATTGAGGAATTCCACACCTAGGAATCCACACATATTCCAGAGAAACACTTGCTTTTATAAAACAAAGGAATATTTTTGGCATTGATGTTCACAGCAGGGGATAAAAAAAATAGCCTGGAAGCAACATACTGTCTACAGGAGAAGAGCAGATGAACAAACTTTGGATATAGAACTCTATAGCAACTCAAAATAAATGCAGTGCAGTGTCATGCAAAAAAATATAGGCATCTCTTAGCGATATATTAAGTAGAAAAAGTTCCAAAAGATGATAATACACCATGATAGCTTCTCATAAAGTGAAAAACAGTAACATGGAAAAGGTGTTTTTTTTTTTTAAGGAGTAAATATAGAATAAACATCACATAAAGGGAAAGTTAGAGGCTGATGATCGAGAAATCTAAGGTGAGGTTTAGTTTCAGGGACCTAGGGGGATGGGATGGGAGATCACAGAGCTGTTTTTTGGTTCTTGTGAAGAACTTTGCTTCTTTTCCCTTTTGAATAGTGATGATGTTACATGTACTTCTTTTATTAAAAATAAATGGCCAACTATGTTTAAGTACAAACTGGCCACATACTTGGACAATGAGAACATAGTGTGAATCAGGAATGATAATTATCCATTCTGTGCACTTGAATTTAAAAAAATAAATGTACAATGGTTGGAGCGTAATTGGGTTAAAGTGCTGTTTGGATTCAACAAATAGCAGGTTGCCACTTTGCAAGCTAAAGATTAATTTAAAATATAAAGTATCTTATACCTGAATTTGAAATTGCATTTCATATCCCCATCCCCATCCCCATCCCCATGATTCTTCCTATCTTCTGACAAAAGACCCCTCCCTCAAAAGGCAATATAATAAAAAGTTGAGGGGATTCAGACCAAACTATGTTAATTCTTTTGATTATGTCTGAAACTATCTCTATGAACCTGAGTTAATGATGACCTAAAGTAAAATCGTCTGCACTCCTGACCTCTCTCAGATGCTTTTCCCAGAGCAATCAGAATAATGTCATTTTAACATCTGTCATTTCAATCAAGTGCAAGGCGAGGGTATATCATGTAATTTTCTAACCATTACTCAGTGATGTCACACCTTAGCCAGTAATGACTTCCATTGGCATTCTATCAATAAGGACACAGGCAGTTAAGCTATGAGACATTTGTAAATACTTCCTAGATTCATAGATCAATTAAAGAATATGTCCCACCTTTTTTTTAATTAATTAGGTACTCCCGATGTTCTCAGCTTGAGCTGAGCAGAAAGTGGTACACATCTCATTGGAAATGCAGCTTGAAAGGTCTTGATACTGAAGTTTTGATTAGGAGTTCACCTCTACCAGGGTTCCTTGTCTGTAAAATTAGATAACAATATCTACTTGATCCAGTTATTCTGAGAATTATGTGAATATATATGGGTATTTTTATATGTTTGCACATATGTATATAGTACATATTATACAACAATCCATAGTCTGTTTACATATATGGATATATATATATCTAAATTTATATTATCTATATATCATAAAGCAGTACTTGGTGCTTTATCAATATTATAAATATTTATTATTATTGTTAAATATAAAGTTTCTGTTAGCTTCTAAAATATAACTAAAAACAAACATATGGATGGAAAAATGCCACTGTTTGTAGACATACCAGTAAAGCGATGATAACATGGGGGTTATGGGAAAGAAATTAAAGTGTATTGAGTGCCTGACACATACCAGGTGTTTGTGTTAGGTCACTTACATTGTCTTATTTAATTCTCCTCGCAATTCTATGGAGTTGTAAGTATTACACCAATTTTCAAAAAATGAAACCCATAGAGGCATTGTGGCTTCTGTAGAGTCACATAGTTAGTGGTGACATTGGAATTCAACGACCCTCATAACCAGGTTATTAAATCAAGCATCAATCTTTTAGTTTTTTTAAATTAAGTTTCAGCCACGTTGTTATTATCATAAGTAAGGACCATAATTGAGTGGCATTTTAGCACATGATATCTGAAGTCAGAAAGAGATCCATGTTGGAACTGTGGAGGTGACTGGTGCAGTGAATTTTGGCATGTGACCTATTATTCTGAGCCTGGTCTCTCATTTTTCTACTATTAAACCTAAGTTACAGGGCTATTGTGAGCATGAAATGATACCATACATGTACAGTTTTCTGCATAGTACTGCATATATAAATGCAGTGTTCTTGGTAGCTAATTGTCTTATTTTTATAATGACTGTTATTTCTGCAACTTTATCTCTTAAGGGGGATCTGCAGAACCACTCATTCATGCATATGTGAGTGCATATATATACCCATGACCTCTTCCATTAGCATGAAAAACTCATGCCTTACAGGCACAGAATAAATAAATAATACAATGTCAGGCTCTGGGTGGGAGGAGATGTATGTACAATGATGGGTGGTAGAGAAGCTGACGCTAAAACTCTACACTTGTAGTAAGCTTAAAAGTTGCTGTTTTCTTATCAAAATCTATGGCTAAAACTATGTAAATACCTTATTTTGGAAAATTTTTTAGATGTGGAAAACTTGCAGAGATCTTACAAAGAGTTCCCTAACATCTTTTTCCCATTTGTCTTACTATTAACATCTACATAACCATGGTATATTTGTTAAGACTAAGAAATTAATATTGGTACAATACTATTAACTAGGTAAACTAGGGACGTCATTTGAATTTTACATTTTTTTTTTAGAGTTTCCTTTTTCTGTTCTTGGATTCATATTGCATTTAGTATAGTTGATTTGGGGTCATTTTTTTCCCCTTCTATCTCTTTTTTCTTCTTCCAAACCACTTCCTGGCTTTTCAGAACAGAAAGTACCCAGTGCAGAGACAGAGAGCAGTGTACTTGGATTGAAGAGGTTCTTTCAGAGAAGTAGATAACTAGAACTAGTGCTTTGGATTGTCTTTATGTTACAGCTTTGTACAGACTTTTTTTTTTTTTTTTTTTGCAGTGGAATGTTAAGAAGGCTAGCTTGGACTAAAGAAATGTGGTTGAAGATGTGAGAGGAAAAGAATATAAATACAACACTAGCTATTGTTTGTAAAGTTTGTTTGAACATATATGGTAGAGAAGTCTGTAGGTTAGTTAATAGGTAATTTTTTAGTTTCAACAAATACACCATGGTTAATGCTAGAAAAGGCAGCAAACTCAAATGATGATATGGATAAGTTATATTTAACAGTCAAGTCTCTGAATGTTTCTGTTAAATCTTCCACGGCATGGAAGCTGAAGGAAAGCTTCTCAACCCTTTTCTGGAAGGGTCATGTTACATGCACACATAGCAGGTGAGTCTCACTTATGAAGAAAGGTGCAAATATCTAAATAAATTATTGGCAAATTGAAGAATCCCATTGCAACCACATACAGTGTTTTTTAGGAATGTAAGGATGGTTTAACATCAGGAAACTGATAAATGCATGTCCTTAATTAATAGATTAAATAGGATATTAACTGGAAAATTCTATTTGATTAAATGGAGGTCTAAATTTCGCTTGATAAAATTTATTTATCATTTTTAATTAAAAAAATGTCCACTAAGGAGTGAAACAAACCCATTTCCAAAAACTGACAACAACTAACTACCAGAAACATATAGGAAACAAAATATTTGATGGTAAATCATTAATATCTTTCCCAATAAAGTTGTATAGAAAAATATCTATTCTTACTACTAGTCTTCAACACTGTACTCAAGGGTGATTGGGTGGCTCAATCAGTTGAACGTTTGACTCTTGGTTTTGTCTCAGGTTATGATCTTAGGGTTAGGAGATGAGTCCCTCAGTGGGCTCCATGATCAGGGTGGAGTCTGAGATTCTCTTCCTCAGTCTCTTCTCCACCCCCTACTTTCTTTCTATCTCTAAAATAAATGAAGTCTTAAAAAAAAAATCCCACTATACTTGAGATCCTAGCCAAGGTATTAAGAAAATGGTACAGAAGTAATGATACTGGAAAAGAAGAAAATAAACTCTCAGTACATGCAGACATTAACTCTGGACCTAGAAAATCCAAAAGGTTGAAAAAAGTATATTAGAGCTAAGAAGAGAAACCAGTAAATTGCTGGATATAAGATGCATATACATATACAAAAGTTTTCTTGCATATCAAAAATAATCAATTTAAGAATGTGATAAAACTGATAAAAAGAGCCTAATTATAATAACCAACCCCCAAATTCCATAAAAAATCTGAGAACAAACCTAATAAGGAAGGCATAACCTATATAAGGAAAATTATAATGCTTGAGACCAAAGAGCCCAAAAGAAAATTTGAACAAATGAAAACATTTTTCCTTTTAAATATTCATTCTCATCAAATTCTGTATATTTAATGCAAACCTAATCAAAGTCCCAACACTTTCTACAGTGAATATTGGCAAATGGATAAGTTTATATGTTAGAGAAACTATAGTCAGTGATCTATTTTTACATTGAGATACAGTTGTCCTATAACACTAAGTTTTGGTGTACAACATAATGATCAATATTTGTATACATTGCAAATAATCACCACTGTAGTCTAGTTAACATTCATTACCATACATAGTAGAGAATCTTTCTCTTATGCTTGAAATTTTTAATCTCTTAGCTACTTTCAAATTTACGGTATTTTTAACTGAGGTCATCATGCTGTACATAACATTGCTATGACTAGTAAAATTTTGTACCTTTTGTCCACCTTTGTCCATTTCATCCATGCCCTATAGTCAGTGATATTTAGAAAAATAAAATGAGGAATTGTTCTTGCAACAATAAAAGCACACTTTAAAATTACAGTAATTATAACAGCATGATTTTGGTACGTGATAAAAACATAGATCATACCAGAATAAAAGGCCTGGAAGCAGATTATATTATAGAAATAATTTTTTGATAAATGTAGCATTTTATATCAATGAGGACAAGATACAATATTCAATAAGTAATTTTTGGCAAATGGATAATAAAATTAGATCTTTAGTTAAGGCTTCACACAAATATCTGATGAATAGAAGAGCAAAGCATGATGAATATACAAAAATATGAGAATATTGAGAATTAAAAATATATAATCTGGAGATGTATATCATCTTGAGATGTTAAAAATTGGTAAAAACTTCCTAAGGCAGACAGAAGATCAGAAAATATGGTAGATTTGGCCTGATAGAAATTTGGAATTTCTTTACATCAAGTAATATCAACTTAAAAGGCAAGTGAGAGATTGACACAGAAATAACTTCAGTATACTTAATAGACACTGGATTAATTTATGGAGTATGATAGAACTCCAAAAATATCAACCAGTAAAAGACAAAGAAAAAGTTTTAAATGGACAAAAGATTCAAAGTGCAATTTGAGGAAGAATTACAAAGGAATGACAAACTTATAAAAAATCATAATCACTGAAATGCAAATTAACAATAATGAGTTAATGACCCCATCATATTGATTGATAGTATCATGAGCGAGTGATAATGTAAGGTAACAGGTGTTCCACAACACCACTGATGTAATAAACAGAGTTGTGTTCGAAAAAGTCGGCATTATCTATCAGCAGTTGGAGACTGTGACTCAGAATTCTCTTAACAAGCTCTTTTGAGGCAAACCATGCACTAAAAATGCATTCCCAAAGTTACGCAGATGATGTCATTTGTATATTCAGAACCATCGCTTGCACTGGCAAAGAATTAGAAAAGTTGTAAAAGTATATCAATAGGGATTAAATACATTCTCATATTTCTATATTTGAAATAATAGTTCTTCATTAAAATAATGAGAGTGATCTTTATGTGCTGATATGAAAAGCCGTCAAAGGCATTAACATTTAATTGACAAAATGTCTACAGCATGATTCTATTTAAGTTTCTTAAAAAAAAAATCTCATTGCTTTTGTACAAAAGAGACTTCTAAAGAGAGGTGCCAATTGAAAGCAGTAGGTTGATGGGCCGAGGTGTGAAGGGGGCCATGATGTTCAAAACTCTCATGGTGAGAGGATATTTCTGTAATTTATTCCTTATATACCTTCTAAATGTTCTTTACAAAGCTCTTTATACTTTAAAGCTAGCATAAAAGAAATTCTTCCCATGGCGTCTAGTCAGGCTAAGACCTTTCCAGCAAGATGGTGGAGGGAGGGAGCGAGAAGGTTGTGTGTTTCCACTACTCCCTAGGTGCAGAAATTATGAAATTTGTGTTAACATCCATTGATAACTTCCTTTTGCTTTATTGACTGCCAAGTAAAAATATTCTACACAGTTGAATTATACAGACACACATAACAAATATCAAGCAAGAATGTCTAAACAGAGGAGCTATTTTTCAAGTGTTGAAAGGTTTTCCTTTGTGCAAAGATGCTGCTTATCTCTTAGCAAGGGCAGATTACTTAGGTATGTTTCACCTAAGAATTATGATTGTTGGGGGCACCTGGGTAGCTCAGAGGTTGAGCATCTGCCTTTGGCTCAAGTCATGATCCCGGGGTCATGGGATGGAGTCCCACATAGGGCTCCTACAGGGAGCCGGCTTCTCCCTCTGCCTATGTCTCTTGTCTCTGCCTCTCTCTCTGGGTCTCTCATGAATAAATTAAATCTTAAAAAAAAAAAGCATTGTGATCCTCTTTTATGATCTAATCTATTTCCACTTATCTCAAGATTTTACCTGGTGGTGCTACTTACTCCAAAAATCCTCTGTAATAATAGACTTTTAATAAGTTCAGATTACATGTTTTATTCACTCTAGTACATGGTAGATGGGCAACAATTATTTGTCGAATTCATATTAATGAAAAACTGGATAAATGAGGAGAGGCAAATGATGAAAACCTAAAAACTTATTTGTGGAATATAGTTGTATAAACATACATATTCGTATATCACTATGGACATAGTGTACTATGTTAGGTGAACTATATATAGTTTATCTCATATTTATTGTCTTCAAAAATCACATGTTAAAGAACTCCTTCAGGGACTGTTACAGACTTCTTTCTCACTGGAGCATATCAAAGGAAGAAATGTTAGTCAAATTCTCAGACTGAGAGTAAGTAGACAAAGTGAATAGTACTCGTCACTGCCAGGAATTGTTATACCTTCCAAATTACCACAGTTTGGTTACTGTACACATCATAGATTTCACATTTTAATAATATCAATGTCTCCCAGATTAATCTAATATACCAGATATTTTTCTGTTTTTCTCTTTCCTTACTCACTTGAAAAATTTTAATGGGGCCATATTTTCCTTACTTAAATCATCACTGGCAAAGGGAAACATGGGAAAAGCAAACAAACATGATTTCTCGCAGTTGTATTTTAAGATACCTGTGGGAAACGTTGAGAAAATGGGGTGAGTTTTGTTATACCCCTAACCACTTTTGATTTTAACATTTTATGACCATGTGACTACTTCTCTTAATGGATAGTACAAACGGTAGGCCAATTATTGCTTATTAGATTAAAATCTACATAAAAATGCTTTTTAAAAGTAGATACTCTTGCTCCCAGGGAACCACATTTGGGTGTTCATTGTGCTGATAGGCCAACAGAGAAATAAGTCATGATCTTAGAGTCCCAGCGGAAAACCGTGGATTGTTTTCTCAGTGAAGATGAAGCTCTCCATAGCAGATAGACCAAAAGCTCTGTTATTTAGAGCACTCTGGATTCCAGTTCAAGGCTTGCTTCTTATTACATACATGGCTTCTGAGTTTCAATTTCCTGTCCTATACAGTGTAGATGGTAACATGTATCTTCCAGGACTACTGGGAGCATTTACATAACTCCAAGAATTTTGAAGATCTTTGGGCTGTGAATGTGGGTTTTAAGATTTGTTCTCAGCACTGCTTTGGCTGTAAGGATGTACAGTGGCCAAACAACCCTCCCACAGAGCAATCCCAAGCTGACCCCACCATCAGAATCACAAGCGGGGTCAGCAGGAACTACTTGCATCGTAAGATTATCTTGGTGGCCCATGACGAAACCCATTTATCTCTGCAGTATTGAGATTCATCTGAAAACATTAATGATGTATCAGCAGTAGATTTTAGTTCTGAGAACTCAATAAATACCTATTACTATAGCTCAATGAAACCATTTAGGAACCTTGAAGAGACAGGTTTTATCAAGGACAAGAATCCAGGTGTTTACTTGGCGTAACATTTCTGGCATTTGTGTCTCAAGTCACTTAAAAATATTATCCGTCAAGTTGTTTTGACCCATCTGGATAGATTTTTTAAATATGTCCCATGTTAAATTTTAAGATGAAGAAAAAAATAATCTTGAATTTAAATGATTTCAGAAGTCACGTGGCTGAGGAGCACAGACAACTGAGTTTTTAAAATGAATATTTCACTGAGACTTAATAAAATAATGGACATGGTCAAGGGGTCTAATTATTGCTTCAATAGCATTGATCATTAAGGATATTTATTGAACCTTAATAAGTAATATATATGAGACTTTCATATAAAAGTGCGATTATACAAGCAATAAGTATGTGATTAAATTTCTATTAATTTATAACAATTGCATGTTTTTAGGCATGTTTCATTTAATAAGGAGGCAAATTAATGTCATAGAGCAGTATTGCTAATATTGACACTAGCTATTCACTGATATATGTTGTTACAGTGTTAGGGTTGGACTATATGGTCATGATTACATAATTTGAGATTTTCTGCAGAATAAATGGATTGTCCTTTACAACAGTAATATCAGAGTAGTTAAATTTACTGAATGTAATCTGCAGCTGATCTACTTTTAATATAATGCTCTAGGAGTCTGAGCTCAGAGTTGAGCCTTAAAAATACACCATGCCTTCCTTCTCTTAGCCAATAGCCCTTGTTGCTTTACTGACTGCTAATCCTTGCATAGCAACATAGAATCTACAAAGTACTTAAAAATTTTTTAATTAAGATCTTGTCATGTAAACTTTAATCAACACATAGGATTATGCATAATGGTTATAACACAACCAAAATAAATGCCTCCAATAACATATGCCATGCTCTAGTAATTCAAAAGTATTTTTAGGCTGCTTTTGTGAAATTTGCCTTTGTTTTGTTTATTTATGTTTGCATCTATATACAAACATAATAACATATTAATTGTATTTACTTGTATTCTCAACCTCTTTTAAACATAAGGTTATTTAAAGATTATGACTTATTCAGCCTGGCAACTATGTGGTTTCTAGAACAGTATCTTCCAAATAATTGGCGTTCAATAAATACCTTGAGTTGAGTAAATGATTCAAAGTATTTAAGAGATGAAGCTGTACGTGTGACTGTCAAAGTGGTGCTAAGCACCGGCTACTTTTTAATCAGTGCCTCTATAGTTGTGTCTTTCGTGGGTAGATTTTATCTTTATTCCTTTAACATGGTAATTACATCTGAGGCAGATCTGGAGACATGCTTTCTAATGGCAGCCCTGATTCATTTCCAACAAGGTGTGTGTGTATGTGTGGGGGCGGGGGGGGGGAGGGGAGAGTGTGTGTGTGTGTGTGTGTGTGTGTGTGTGTGTGTTCTGGTGTGTCTGTGCATATCTATAAAATCCAGCACCTCCGCTAGTTTCTGCTAATGAGGACTCTGAACACAGAAGAAATGTTTCCATAAACTGGAGAGTGATTTATTTGGAACTGATGGCTGTTTTGAGTCTTTCCTCTGATGTGCAAGGCATTACCTGGTAAAAGATGTTGCTTTCTCCTATTGGTTGTCAGGCATTCTCAGGAGACTGAACTCAGAACTGCTGGAGAAAAATTTTCTCAAAAGTGGAGCAATGTGTTCATAAAAGAGAGAGGAGAGAGGGTGGAGAGGAAGAGAGAACCCACGGGGTGGACAGAATTTCTCCAATTAAATGGAAGACTGTCATCCTCCATGTCAAAATACACAATTTGGTGAGATCTCTGAGTTACATGTTCACTTGCCTGATACTGAGGGTGCATTTCTGACAAGAAGAAACACAACCTGATGCAAGGAGGACTTAGATCAAGATCGTAAATAATGAAGTTGGGATGAAGAAAACCTATGTGTTTTCCTACTCTGTGAAACTTGCCAGCATTTTGTAATTGACCGCTCATTTCTGGCACGGAGTCTGAACACACACATGTTGTCATGTCACATGCCCGGAGGAAGGTGATTACCAGAAAACTGAAGAAGAAGCTGATAGAATGATTATAAAATGTATCACGTTCTTTGCAAGATGAAGAATAATCAACACATGGAGAGTCACCCAAAAGGAGAGGGTAATGGTAGCACTAGTTTCGGTGGACAGATTAGATTATTTGCTGGAGAGCACACATGACACTTCATGCTCTTAACACTATATGCTCACATCTTTTTTGCAAACAACATTGTGGCATTGTTATTAAACACCTGCTGGCTTCTATTTTGCCACCTTTTTATCTGGCCACATACGCTTCTGGTTTTATTTTGTTTGTTTTGGGGCTTTTTTTTCTTTTTACCACAGAAGAGTACAAAACATTCAGAAAAAGGCCCTTAAAAAAGCCATAAGCCACCGTCGATTGGGTTCAACATTGCTCCATGTTTCAATTCCTGTGGAATAATACCTGGACCCCAAAATAGGATAGGCCCCTTTAATGCTCAAAATAAACATAGATGAGAATCTTTTCCTAATAAAAGCCAGTGGTTCAGCTGCACTTGCTGAAACCAAATAAACAATCTCGAATTGGCACTCAGACAGAAATGTGTATAAATTATTCAGAATGAAATGTTCAAGTAATATTAACCTAAAGGTATAGTCATCAATTTTGCTCTGACGGATGGCATTGGGTAGTTAGTATTCAAGTGTTACTACATAAATAAAATTGATTTATGCTAACTGAGAAGACTGAGAAAAATTTTTATCAGGATGCCCCAATTCTCTTCCTTCTGGCTTGATCAATCACCTCCCTACTGAACTGTGTATCGTTTTCTTGCAAAAGTCTTAGCCGAGAAATTGGGCTACAGCAAAATGAATAATACATTTGCTGCAGTGTTAGACTAATGACCCTTAAGTGCTTTAAAAAAAATGAGCAGTGATGACTGCTTCCCTTATGAACAGATTCTGGCTTTTTTCTCCCTCTCATGCTCTCTTTTTCTTAGAAAGAAAATAATTAAGTCTGGAGTTGGCTGCCTGTTTTGGAGGTAGAAGTGATGAGCGGGTGAAGGAATCAATAAAGCCAATCGAAGCCCATATGGAGTTACAGCCACTTGGTTTCCTTTCTTACTCCCCATCCCCCCACCCCACCCCATCCTTCCCTTCCCCCCCTCCGCCCCATCCTCCCCTTCCTCCCCCATCCTCCACTCCCCCCCCCCTTCTTGGCAGTCCCAGTTTGGGTTGCAGAGCTTGCATTTGTGTTAATCATCTTCATATTTCCTTTTACTGTTTTCATAACACTATTGTGTTATCATAAAGACATTGATCAAACAGTGACAAGCAAGACAGAAATCTATTTACTTTGCAAAAGTAGAAGGGCTCTCTGACAGGGCTGAGAGGTTAAAATCCGTGTTGGGGGTGTTGGTGATGCAGGAACAATCCTTATCTCTCCCTGAGTGGGTCCCTAAAGAGACACAACAGTGGCTCAAGTTTCTGTACCCAAATGTCTTTTAAAAATTTGTGTAAGGCAGACAAGGAAAGACAAATGCCTATGTTGAACATGCTTAAAAATAGAGCTTGCATAAAGATAATTAAAGGGAAAAGCAAAACCCCTGGCTGAATAATGTAGGATTTTTTTTTAAGATTTTATTAATTTATTCATGAGAGATACAGAGAGAGAGGCAGAGACATAGGCAGAGACAGAAGCAGGCTCCCTGCAGGGACCCCAATGTGGGACTCCATCCCAGGACCCCGGGATCACCAAGGCGGATACTCAACCACTGAGCCACCCAGGTGCCCCAATGTAGGATTATTTTGAATGAATGTGTTCTAAACCCACAGAGACAGCGCTGGAGGTAGAAATGAAGTATTTGGGGATGTAGAAAGGAAGAGGCAAAGCCCCCATATTCTGGGTGTGTGTGTGTGTGTGTATGTGTGTGTGTGTGTCTGTGTGTGTGTTGAGAATGCAGGCGATAGGCAGCTAGCTCCTAAAATAGAATTGTTTGCTAAGAAAGTAGTCATTTACAAACTAGCGCGGGGTCAGGTAACCTCATTATTCTCGTTGCAGTTCCCATTAGGTCAACACAGCTACCCTCCCTCCACCACTTGCCTCTTAAGAAGCATGGGCTAGTTTTGCCCTTTTAACTTGAGCTCTTTATTCTAAGGAAGGATTAGACTCTACATCACTGCTGCTTTTCTTTCATTTCATTGCCATCCTGTCTTTAGGGGAAATCAGCCGCACGTTGTATTATTCTTACATCTCTAAGTGATGTTTCTTTAAAAAAAAAAAAAAATAGGCGAACCCTTTTCAATAAAGCAGCCCAGTTTGATGGAACTACCAAAGTAAAATGAAGAGACAAAGACGGTCATTATTTGCAAAAGGGCACGTGGCAGGATGGCTGTCAAATCCCCAAAGTCTCCTGGTGAAGTCACTGGTGCATTATTATTCTTAGGCTCTTCTTCTTTTGAATAAAAATGTAAAGGAAATGATTTAAAGCCTAAATGACATCACTGGGCAGGAGCTAAAGGACATGTCTTGTGTGCACCAATGCTGTGGTTCAGAAAAGATAACCTAACGCACATGTAGCCATCAGGCCTCAATATCCTATCTGTCCAAACTGGAAGCACTCATTCGCAGCAGATAGACACACAGACAGACACATACGTGCACACACATTCAACCAGTCAAATCCACGCACTGCCTTCCAGACGGACCCCCGGCTACCTCTTCCCTGGTTCCTGCCCACATTGTGCTTGTATACAGTGGAGACAAACAGATCACTGGGTATTAGACTGGAGGCATGATGAGACCTCCTAGCTACTCGTAACATAGCAACTGCCACCAACCTTTCCACAGAGCTCCATAAATGTCTTTCAAACACCTGTTTCCTTCTGCTGCTTCCTCATTTTCATCTGTCATTATGGTCTAATGATTTTATTATCAGGATGAGTCTTCCTGCAGAGGTTAAGTGACTCTAATTTACATATAATGATATCATGGTGGTGGGGGGGTGGAGTTGGACAGAAGTGATGCCATGAGTAATTGATTCACTAAAAACCTCCTCCAAAATTCCAAATAATAAAAAGCTCCTTTGCTAAAGTTATTACTGACTAAAGTATCTTGTTTATTTACTGCAATAAGTGAAGCATTATCTGACTTGGATGATCATTTTCTCTCAGGTTGTAATAGAAAATGTCAGTTGCATTTTAGTTTCTGAACCCAGTTCCTTTTGGAAAAGATAGATGGTAACCAGATTTCACAATGTTCAGTTGTTGGTTACAGCTGGTGTTGGGAGGGCTGGGCTTTCCAAGTGTGTGGGGGTGGGGGTGGGGGGTGTGTGTGGGTGCATAGAGGGAAAGGTAAAAAATCTGGCATGACTCAGCATTTCTAAGTTTTATTTTGCAGCTGTGCTCACCCAAGGAGGAGGAAGGTCTTTGTGTCTTCTCTGAGTGTGTGTGTGGGGGGATGGGTGTTGTCATCCAAGGTTTGAATGTTTAATTAAAAGAACACATGATTAAAAAAAAATAAATAAAAATAAAAAAAGAACACATGATTAAGATAAATCAGTTAAGTCCCAAGAGAAGGCTAAATACCTTTTATTATTGTCATTGTTCTTGTAATTTTATCAAGGAAGTGTCCTAAATGAGTATATCGTGTGATAGTGACTGGAATAGTGTTCTTTGTTTTTAGAGAATACGATTTTAGCCCATAACATGGAAGAAGAATGTGTACTTGCTTCCTTCACATGGGATTTTTTTTTAATTGAAACATATTTGACGTGTGACATCCTGCACATTTAAAGTGTACAACATGTGAACTTGATACATTTATGTACTGTAACGTGATTACCCTCTGGAAGAAAGCTATCCTACCATTTGTGCAAACGTGGATAGACCTTGAGCATACGATGCTAAGTGAGATAAGTCAGCCAGAAAAAGGCAAGTACTGTGGGACCTCAGGTGGGATTTTGCAGGTGCAAGAGGTGTGCTGGAGAGAGTGGCTGCTGGGAATGTGATCAGTGTCTGTCAGAGGAAAGCTGACATAGTCACATGTGTCCATTCCGCCCCCCCCCGCCCCCGCTCCCCACCCCCACCTCATGCAACAACTTTCTGTCCTGGAAATATCCTCTTTGAAGACATTCCATGGGGCTGGTTACCTCTTATTTTAGCTTAATATTTCCCAGAAGGAAATGATAGAACTTCACAGTGTTGATAAAATACTGGGAGTACCTTAGTCCTAGGAGCAAAACCTGCACAGAGCTCCTTCAAGAGCCTCAGTTACTTTACCTAAGGTTCATCTTTGCCACTACATGTTGATGTTCATTGGCTTCAGTTTTAGAGGCATCTTAAAATCTCATCTTGACTTCCAAGGGCACCCACTCTGTGCCTGACATTTTCCACCGTACACATATGCATACACAGGGCAGTTAGAATAAATGAAATAATAAATGGAAAACTTGGTGAAGCTCGGAGGCAGAAAGAATAACACTGCAAAGCATTCTTGGTATTCTTTGTGGATCAGGAAACAGTGCAATTTTTTTAACCTCCATGTGGCTTCTCCAGTTGTGATAACTTTAGCCTCCCGCTGCTCCTTTCCGCATACCCAATTTTGCTGTTAATGGTCTCCAGCTGTAGTTGGGTTTACTTTAACAGTTTAGTCCTATGCTCTCATCTCTCATATCTGAAGTAATTGCAAAGACAGTAGAACTTGAGACACGGCTTAAGTGAGAAATAATGCTAAGTTTGTCTCCTGGCTAAGTAGCAGGCCACCCTCCAGCTTTACCTGTTTTCATAAATTATGCAAGAAATCAGAAACATCCAAGCAATACTTCTGTAGCTCTGCCCTTACTCTTCAAGATGTGTATGAAAATAGAATGTCTAGCACTTTCTTATTTAGAACATAATTGATAATATGCATTCCTTAGACAGGTATAAATTGAAATTGGTCGATGAGTGAATATGGACACTTACCCCAATTGAGACACAGATGCTCTCAGATATTTCTTCCCATGTTTTAACACTACACCATTGAATATCAAATTTCCCAAACTTCTTTTTCTCTTCTAACACCTGGAAAGTCCTTGACTCTGTGATTTGCACTTTTTTTTTATTGGACAAGCCATTTATTGATGCTCTCTAGGGGCCAGGGACTATTTTCTGTACTACACAGGTGAACCAGAACCCTCCCCCAAGGTGGCTTACAACATAGGACAACATGCAATGAACTAATGAAGTTAGAAATGGATGCAGTGATTTCAGATACTGTTTACATGCCAGAGAAGAAATGTCTCAGAGACTTTTGTGGGGATGGGGAGGGGCTGCTTTAGATTGGAAGGTCAGATTGTGCTCAGGAAGTGATGCTTCTCTGTGAAAAAAATGACACCTCAATGACTAGAAGAAGAAAGCCAGGTGATGAAAAGAAAGAGTCTAGGTGTAGGAAATGTCTATGTGCAGTCTAAAGCAAGAAAAATTGGAGGTAAAAAATATTGGTGGCTTTTGAGGCAGGATTTTAAGTGGAGAGTAATAGAAAATGAGGTGGAAGAAGTAGGAACCAGATGATGTCGGTCCTTGAAGTCTTGTTCAGAAGTTTTGAATTCTACTTCAGTGGAAATGAGAATACATTGGCATTTTAAGTAGAGATGTGCTATGATTTGAGTTAATTTGGAAAATGCAGTGACTGCTGAGGGACTGCAGGCTGATGACAGGCTGTTGAAGTAGTCTGGGCATAAGATGGTGGTGGCTCGAACAGCAAGTGGTGGGAGCGGAGACAGAGAGTGAATTTATCTGGACATGTTCTGGAGTCACATTTCAAAGGACTTCTGTTTGGTTGGATGATGGTGCCATTTTCTGAGGGGAACGCAGGGGCAGTGACAGATGGAGGGTGGAGGGGAGGAATCAAGGCTTTTATTTGGAACATGCACATTTGAGAGTACTCTTAGACACCTAAGTGGAGAGGGCAAGTAAACAAGCGTGTGCACAAATCAGGAGTATAGGAGATGAGATCCGTTTTCAGATTTCTCTTTACTAATTCTGTTTTTTCTTCACTCCATGCCTAGCTTCTTCCATTTATATTCAGGATCCTTCTGAAAATTCCTTTTGCCCATAAAGCTTTGCCTAGATTTAAATGAGAACAAAAGATGAGTGGTAACTCCCATTGAAATCTTAATGACAATATGGCCATTAGTCACCCGTCAAACACCAAGACAGTAAGGTGTCAATAGGTGATCATCATTAATTATCCATATACCATGTCTTAATATGCTCCAGTTGGGTATTTATTTCCCACCCTGGGCATATTTACTGTTGCAGAGTGTGTGTGTGTGATCCTAATAGGCAGACACCTGTTTAATTTCCTTTGTGGAGACTGGTACAGTCTTGTGCGTGAGGAATTGTAATAAATATTATTTAATAGAGACAATGATAAATGAACCTAAATAAATAGCTTACATTTTTCAAAAGGACCATCAAAATATTGCCTTTATCAAATGTAGAATCCAGTTTGTTTTCAATATGCTTTTACTTTGAGTTGTTGATAGTTTTTATTAAAATTTTGTAAAATAAGAAGTCTTTTATTACCACATTTGGAGGAACAGAATGGTTTTTAGGTTACTTACTAAAATAGTCACTTATGTACTTTATCGAGTAATGACTTCAAAACAGCAGGAGAATAAAAAGTACTAGAACACCTGTGTATTTTTATGAAGTTAAGCAAACTGATAGATTTTTTTCACATTTTGAATTTATTAAATACCATTCATTTCTCCTTACTCTACTGCCCTGCCTCATCTCACTAAATATTTCTAACAAACATCCTATGGATTGTAATTTTGTAATGAAGAAATTAGCAGACAACATTTCAACGTGACACAAAGCACACATCATTTTTTAAGCTGTCTCCTGCCTACCTACTTATTTGCAAGGCTAATCCAACATGGTATCCATGAAGAATGATCAGGCAATAAAGAATTCAGTGTGAATTTCAGCTGAGGAGGTTGATATAGTAAGAATTAGGCGAGGCAAATATAAACAAATAAAAAACTTCATGTGCAGGAGCATGCATTTCAAACATGACAGAAGATAATGCCACTCAAGAGACAACCTGGAGGAAGTAAAATTCAATGGAGCCCAACCACTCAGCGAAACAAATCATTTGACTTACAAATAAACAGCCTGGTCTAGAGACTTCCAAAGGGTTGCTGGATCTCGGAAACTTTATGGGATGTACAGTTTGTAAATGCATCATATCTATTACACATACTTGCAACTATCATAAGATAGCAACAAAAGGGACTAAATGTCAGAGCGGACATTCTGAGAAATATTTGGGGATCGGTGACCGGAAGGCAATAGACCATTTGGGTTAAGCCTGCAGATGGAGATCTGCTTTCAAATCTTACTGTCTTCGCTTATATGTAGTCTTTCTGTCCCCTTCAGAACCTTCACTGACTCTCTTGCATGCCCGGTGGAGGGAGGCAGTGCTAGTACTTCCTTCACAGATTAGTGTGATGGTTAAATTAGTCTATTGCAGTGAGTTGCCTACCACCGTATCACATGCATAATAATCACTTATAAATGTTATTTGTTACTGTCATCATTAATTATGTTGACATCATTAATTATGTTGACAGGGCAATAATAGAGGCATGATTTTCAAAATGACCGTAAAGCTGTTGAGCTATAAGAAAATATTAAAAGCTCTAGGGATTTGGCATTTAAAAAATATATATGTATTATGGAAGTGTTTTCGTTTCATTGTTTGTTGTGGGCTTCCCACTTGAAGGTTTTCTTTATTGTCACCAAAATGCAACATTTGCTTAATTAATATTTATCTATCTGCTCTGTTACTAAGAAGGATCAAGTGTGAGGCATCTGGGTGGGTCAGGCAGTTAAGTACCCACCTTTGGCTCAAGTCATGGTCCCAGAAGCCCCAGTCAGGCTCCCTGCTAAATGGGGAGAAGCTGCTCCCCCCAACTCATGCCATCTCTCATGCACTCTATCTCAAATAAATAACTCAAATCTAAAAAAAAAAAAAAAAAAAAAGAAAAAAGAAATATCAAGCATTGACTCCATGCCCAAACTGTGGATAGACCATCATAATCTTAAAAAGGAAGAGTTTCCCTCACTGAGCAACTCAGGACATGGAAAAAGATGATTTGAGTAATATGATAAATGCTCTAATTCAGTACAGAGTGATAAGGGAACACAGGCAGTTTCTTAATTCTGCAAAGGGAAGTAGAACTTTTCAAGGGAAGTGATATTTAAAGTTGAATGTTGAGGTTCATCACATAGGTGGGAAGAAAAGGCCATTTCTGATAAATACCAGATATAAAGGTGAAAATAAGTGAAAGTTATTGGTTTGGCCCAGCTGTAGTTAGGGGAGGAGGAAGAAGGAAAACTAGAAAGATTTGCTTGGGAGTTTTAACTCTGTTTTGTAGCCCCTGAAGGACCTCAGTGTAGGAGAGACATGACCAGTACTGAGCTTTGGAAGGAGCAGCCCAGCCACAGAATAAAGCTGGCATTGGAGACAAAAAGCTAATGAACATTGGGGGACTAGCAAGGGAGGAAGAAAGTCCATGAGATGCTAACCGAAGGCTGTGATGGGAATGGAGGAGAAATGGCCATTGAGATGAATTCAGAGAGCGAATGGACAGGATTTAGTCATTGTTCATATAAGATATGTGACAGAAGATGGAGAGTCAAAGACCATTGCTTTCTTTGTTGGCACAAGGACAGCAGGTTCTGGCAAAAATAAGTGCATTGAAGATTGTTTTCACATCGTTCCTTTTTGATTTTATGTACTTTATGATGCCTGTGATGCAGAGAAGCAATACATGTGAATAATCCATATAAACATAGGTTCCCTGGGCCTGTATGTTAATTTTTTTTTTTTTTTGCTAATAATGATGTGTAATTATAGAGATCACTGCTATAGTAAAACCTCTGTGTTTGAATCACATTGGTGTCATTAAAGGAAACGTGTCCAATTATCATTCTAAAAGCTTGGCAACATGTTTTTAAGAGTTACTCTCCATTCCTTCAAACGCTCATAGTGCAAAATAGGCATCCCTAATGTCTGTCATATTTCTCTTTAACGTATACAGTGAGAAGGTGAGAAGGGCAGGCAGATGCTGTTCCCCTTTGCCCAGAGCCTGGCTCAACTCCTTGTTACAGACATCATCCTGAACTAGTGAAACTGGAGTTTAGATTACTTTTCTTTCCCTTTTGCTGAGACACATGAACTGTGCATTTGGGCACGGGCATAAAGAACCAATCAACACACAAATTAAATAAGTAAAATCTCAGCTTAGGTACACATCATCAGCTAATGGATTGGGAGAAAGAGACAGGCCTTAGCATCATCATTGATTCAGGAAGGCAAGATGGGTAGTAGTGCAGGGGTTTAAGTTGGTCAGTTGAAAAGGAAAGGGAGCTATACCTGGGGAAGAGTCAGGGGGGAATGCGTCTTTGATGGCCTGTTGAATGGGATCCTGCAGAAAGAGGGAGGAGATTGGCTGAGGCCTTGCAGATGGAACCTGTCATTTGGATTTAACCCCCCACCCTATACCCCAACCTCCATATTTTTCTTTGCCTTGCCTCTTTTCACCCCAAAACAACAATCACTTCTGATTTACTCACTTCAGTAGGAGTCCTACTAGAGGTTGTCCAAGCCACTGGGCATTCCTGGGCTCACCTTGCTAATAAAAGTAATAATAACCATTAAACACATATACAACAGAGAAAAGTTCTAAATAAAATAGAAAAGTGTATAGTATTGCCAGAAGATAAATGAAGAATCACTTTCCACTAGAGATCGAGAGAAAGGAACAGGTTAGGCCAAATTGTTCAAGAACTTCAACTCTAGTTCAGAACCATAAGGAGAAGGTGAATGAATTAGTCAGGAGTTGATGGAGTGCAATGGTGCAGAGAAAACATTATAAAGGAACTTTGTCTAAATGACTACATATATGAAAATCTTGAGTGAGGAATTTATCACGGTCATAGACTAGAATTATAGGTGGTGAACATCCACTCTAAAACTCTGCAAGGAGGTCTGTCAGGGTATAGGGATCCATTTCCCCCTCAGCCTTCTTTCAAAAAACCAGCCCTGAGTGGAACGCTCTGAGCTACTGGGACATGGAGTGAGATTTGCTAAATGCATTCAGAGTGAAGAAAATGCAAGCATTTTTTGACCACATCAACTAAAGTGAGAATGTCAGAAGTAAATGACTCCATTTTTGTATAAATAGACATTTGAGTTCTTTTTTTTTTTTTTTTTTTTTTTTTTGAGTTCTTAAAACTCAGACAAATGAGAACATTACCAAAGAGTTGAGGGGAAAAGTCTTAAATATTAGGAACTTGTTACTTTTCAGAGTAATACATGGTTTCAGGGAGTGAGAGCTTGGAGAACTCTACAACAGACAGTACTGTGCTAGGTAAATTTTAACTTTTATGCTGATCTGCACCTGGCAAAATGAAAAAAAAAAAAAAAAAGGAAAATCTTGTTGTAAAAGGCTATGGACCATATTGGAGGAGGAGACATGTAACGTGGCTCTGCATCCTCTGGCAAAGGAGGCAACAGATAGTAATTTGAGCATCTGGAAATCACACCCGTAGGAGACAATGAAAATGTTTTTAAACCTTGAACAGAGGGCAAGAGAAATGCCTGAGCAGTACTTCTCTGGCTTTATACAGCCTCACTGTAAGCGCTGAAGTGGCTGATGGTGCCAAAATCACACAAACAGCAGAAATGGGAGCTTAAGGTGGGTGAAATGAACTCTTACTTCACTCATCAATACTGAATTATTTTCATCTAAAGAAATAAACAGGGGTGCCTGCGTGGCTCATTCGTCAAGCATCTGCCTTCTGCTCAGGTCATGATCCTGGGGTCCTGGAATCAAGCCCCACTGCTCCTATCTCTCCCTCTCACTTTCCCTCTGTTCTCTCTCCCTCTCAAATAAATAAAATCTAAGAAAGAAGGAAAGAAGGAAAGAAGGAAAGAAGGAAGGAAGGAAAGAAGGAAGGAAGGAAGGAAGGAAAGAAAGAGAGAGAGAGAGAAAGAAAAAAGAAAGAAAGAAAGAAAGAAAAGAAAAGAAAGAAGAGAAAGAAAGAAAAAGAAAAGAAAGGAAAGAAAAAAAGAAAGAAAAAAAAGAAAACAAGCAAGCCAGCCGACATCTCTTCCAATGTTTTTAAGGAAAGCCTTTAAGACCATATGTCTTAAGGGGAAGGAGCAATTGGTTGCCCATATCAAAAACTGCAGGAAGAGTCATCATGATCTCAGAAAGATATGACCTACTACAGAGGGAGAGTAGGCATTCTGCGACAGTGAGATAGTCCACACTCAAATGAATGAACTCCCTGATTTTTAAATAGAAGTTGATCTTACCCCTCCCACAATAGTGACATCAGCCCCAAATTAAATGTCATATTTCCATGAACACAGAGATTGATTTTTAAATTGCTGTCTGTATGAGATATGATTAGCACTTCTTTGCAAGCTGAGAGGCACAAACTCAGGTGCAAATTCAAGTGGAAAATGCTGTGCCATTATGGTAAGTGTTGATTCATGTCAAATTAGTGATTATGGTGCCACCCATCCCACCTAATACTACAGACTATAAATACGGGGGTGAAGCGAATTGTCACTGGCTCCTGGGCAAGGCTCTCGTCTGAAATACAAAGGTGGTACGTGGCATACATTTCATCATGGGCAGGAGATGCTGAGGGAGCTAGGTATCAGACTGGGAATAAGCCAGATTCTCTCAGTGACTCAATTACTCCCATGCTACTAGTAGACAATAGAGAGAAGGAGCACTTAGTCTTCCAGTTTACCATGCTAGCATTTAGAAAGGTTTTCATTTGAGTAAATTGCCTTTTCAGTGTACTAAATTGTACCTGGGAGATTGGAAATACTGATGACAGCTTCCTCAGAATGTCTCGTTGATCATCAGGTGGTAACCGAGACATGGTGAGAATGTAATCTACTGAAGAGCAACAGAACCAAGGTGTTAGGACTTAGTCCACTTGCCCTGTTTTTCCCCACCTCTGAGGGACAAAAAGGGGGCTCTTTATTCACTCATTTCTTCACTTACTGCATGGGTAGTGCCAAAGCGTATGGCTCTACCGTATGCTAAACTCTTCAGCTTTGTGTCCTGGCACCATATGGAGCCAAGGCAAGTATTTATGGTACCTGCGTTGCAGTTTTCAATTGTAAATAGAAATAAAAAGTACACTCCTGAGAAAGTTACAGTTGAAATTAACTGGTTGACTGTGGTCTTTGAACATAGCATTTGATAAGTGTTGCCTGTTACTATTAGACAATGATTTACTACGTATCAATTACATATATATCCTAGCAAATAAAATAGACTCTTTAGAAGTCACAGTGGGTCTCTTTGCAGTCATGAGAACAATGCCTTGTCTCACTTAAGTAAGGGTCATGATGTTTTAAGTAAATGTTTAAAATTTGTATAACAAATGAGGTAGCCTGTCCTTGAAATAATATTACATCTGATAACAATTGGGAGGGAAAGAGACATAAAGATGGAATTTTATAGCCAAATGAAAACTTGTTATCTTCATTTAAATTCCCTTTCCTTGGGACACCTGGGTGGCTTAGCGGTTGAGTGCCTGCCTTCGGCCCAGGGCGTGATCCTGGAGTCCTGGGATCGAGTCCCACATCGGGCTCCCCGCACAGAGCCTGCTTTTTCCACTGCCTGTGTCTCTGCCTCTCTCTCTCTGGTTCTCATGAATAAATAAATAAAAACTCTTTTAAAAATTGCCTTTCGTCAAATACCTGTGTGTGTGTATATATATACATATGTATATATATTGTTTTCCTCCATCCCTTCCTTATTTCTGTTTTCAATTCTTTAGCCATGTGCATATCTTTGTCACTTCAGGATTTGTCAGGATTCTTTGTGTTGCAAGGGGCGGCAAATTCAACTTGAGGAAAGAGAATTTCCTGACTTAGGTATGCACCTGAAGTCCAAGGGCAGGGTGGGTCAGGTGTAACTCACATAACGTCACCAGGCCAGGATCCAGGCTCTCTGCCTTTGTCAACTCTATCCTCCATGCTGGTCACATTCTCAGGCTTCCTATGGAGGCAGAAGTAGCTGCCAGCAAATCTAGGTTCATGTCCTCCTAGATCTGGATCTAACAAGAAGGATGGTTTACATCTCTCTCAACCATATCAGCAAAAGTCCTATTGTCTCTCATTGGCTGTTTAGACCACATATGTTCTGGACCAGTCTTGGTGGCTGGGGAAAGTAATCCCTTGGGTGTCAAATCCCAGTCCCAGGGTTTCCCCTGAATCCTCCCTGATGCATAAACCCTATCCTAGGTGTAAGGAAAATGTATGTAGATGAAAATTAGTGTGTTGTTACCAGCAGATGGCCCAAATGGCAGCAAAAAGGACACTGACTCACTCTACGCATCCTGTGGTTCTGATCCTGCCAAAGCCATTCTTACATCACCCAAATGATCCTTTTTACCTCTTGTATGAAATCCAGAGTCTGTGTGTGGCACTCAAAGTTTTTGACCACCCTAATTTATTTCTTACCATACCCCCTCTTGCATTCTAGGTTCTAGTTTATTCTTTAAAAATTTCCATCCTTTTTTAACTTTTGATTTTCTGTCTCCCCCATTCATCTTGGCTGATACCTTCTCTATTACCCAACAAGCTTGTGAAGTCAGGATTATTAGTATTCTCACTTTATAGATGAGAACATTGAAATGCAGACAGTTAAGGAACTCGGTCAAGGTCACGCTATCATTAGAGCCCAAGGATGGATTCTCCTTAGGCATTCTGGATCCAGAGTCCTTCTTCCTAGCTGCACTCTCTCGCCTTTGTTAAATAATTTGGACACATTAATGATACCGTATCCTGTATCATCATCAAACACATGGAAACATGTAGAGGTCAATGTGCTATGTTTGGTATCTTACTTGCCCTGATTTCCTTTGTAAGGATATGGGGATTTCTCAGTGGCATGACATTTTGTTCCTATCTGGGCTACACTTTGTAAAATGTGACAATCAAGGAGATTAGGAAGGGTTTTGAAAAACATGGGTTTTGAAAAATTAAGATGTGGTCAGTATTTTTCAAGATCCCTACCTCACTAATTTGAGTTTAAAGGTAGAAAACATTGCATAAATTTTATTTACCATCTAATATTACATGTCTACTAAAGAACAAAACACAATTTGCAGTCTGATGTTGCTTGTTGTTTAGCTAAGGAGACAGAATTATATACAAATTCGACATCCTTTAGGGTCATTCTTAGAATGAAGAAGGTAGTTGGTTTAAGCTTTTTTGGTGGGGAGGGAGGAAGTTTTCCAGTAATAACAATGAAGATTTAACATTATTTTACTGTTTTAAATTAATAAATAATTATTATAAACATATACTTAATACTAAGTCATTTTTCCATTCAACAACTATTTCTGGCACTTTGCTAGGCATTGATTAATGCCTAGGCATTGTTAAATGATGAACACAGTTGACATGGTCATTGCCTTCATGGCACCGGTCTTGGAGGAGGAGGCTACTTTAGGTAAACAGTCAGATTTGTAATTGAACATGCTGTGGGAGCTGCCTAGAGGGAGGAGGCCTGAGGGCAGTGACAGGAATACCAGGGGGCCCATCAATATGAGGGGATCACCAGTTCTCCAGGGATCACTTCACAATCTGTGAGCTGAAGAATGAGTAGAAAGGAACTAGTGGAGGATTGGGGGGAAAGCAGTGTTCCACTTGAAAGGCTGAATGCATGTGGAGAAGGTGTTTATGTAGAAAAGAACATTTAAGGATGGCTAGAATCTGCAGAACAAGGTCCATGTCAGATGAGTGGCTGGAAAAGAGGCTAGAGGAAGAGGAAGAATTTGAAATATAGGATCTTGTAGCCACAGGAAGAAGCATGGATTTTAAGTAGAGTGGGAAGCCGTTGACATTTTGATGTCAGAATGCATACTGAGGTTTTAACAAGATGGTTCTGGGTGCCAGTAGAGAGGTGGCAAGCCTACAATCAAGAGGGAGTTGTCTAGTGGAGGGTTATAAGGTGGAGGTGGGAATGAAAAGAGGTGGACACATGTGAGAACGATTTGAGAAGTAGTTTCAAGAAAGATGCCTAAGTTCTTTTGTTACAAGGAAGTTTAGGAGACCGTTTACTAAAAATTATTATTTAGAGTAGTCAGATCCCTAAGGAGTGGGGTGGGTAGTCAGATCCAAACTAAAGTTACTTCCGAATGAACGTTCTCCACTGGATTCCGCTTCTGGTTTTGAATAAAGATCACACGCAAGAACTTCCTGTTGATGCTACGGCTCCTGGAGTGGAATCTAAACTTTCCCAAACTGATCCTTTTCTGCTTCCACGTTGTTTCTCTTATAATTTCAGGCTGAGAACCAGCTGGAGAAACAGATGCTATGTGTACTGAGAGGTTTCTGTTCTAAGTCCTGACATATACTGACAGTCCGCCTGTTAGAGTGGTCTACGCTGCTCCCATCTGCAGGCTCCCCCCACCCAAAAGGCTGTCCCCAGGCTTTCTCCGGAAAGGTTAGTTCTGTGCTCTGAGGCGCTCTGTCTTTCATGTCCTGGCTCATCTCTCCCTGCTAGTAGGAACAGATATGTGAAACTCATGGTTCAGCACTGTTCTAAACTTAAAACCACAGTTGCTTTGCACGAAAGACTTATGACTTTTCCCTATTTCTCTTATGCTCGAGATCAACACTTGTGGGTTTATGTTGCTGTGTCTCTGAAATTCTGATTTCATTTTAAAGAGGTATTATTGTGGTTAGTACTCTCAAATAGCATCTGCTTCTTTTATAACTGGTTTTGACTTTACAAGGTGTAACATTGTCAGAGAAAAATTAATATTCCCAGTGTTGTGAAGTTTGTATATGTCTTTCATGTCCACTGTTATGTTCTTGATGATCTCCTTAATAATTAGCAGGAGACAATAGTATTACAGTTACATGAGGCAGTTGAGACTCAGAGGGTCTCAGTGAACTGTCCAGTGTTATTCAGCTAGAAAATGTCTTCTCCAGTCTTAAATTCACCACCGACTGTGATGTCCTTATTTCTGGTTTTGTTACAACAACTCATTTACTGTAGAAGGTGAAGGCAGTATATTTGAAGATATTCGGCTACATTCTATTTGGATATAAAGTTTTTGTTTCTTTTTTTATCAAGGCCTCCAGAAGTATTTATAGCAAATGCTCTATTATTTCCAGCAGAACATTCAGGGCATTAGAAAAGACAAAGAGTTGCAGAAAAGGGTTCGTTTGTCTTGCAGGAAGAAGACTTCTCCTCCCTAAGTAGCAGTCTCAGCTCTTTAGGTAATTTATAAATTGGTTTCTTAACTTACTACAAAAAAAAAAAAAAAAAAAAGGAAAAGAATGTAGGCTGTCTAATCCTGGGAGCAAAATTCAGAGAATAAACTTTGCAGCCAGTAGGTCACAGTTTTATTTAGCAAAGGCAACAGTTTCCATACCAAATGTCATGACCATGACCTCAACTTAAGGGTACACCATACCCATTAGAACAACTCCTGCTGTTGAATACAGAACATGGCTCCAGGAAAAATCTCATCTACCTTCTTCCAATGGGAGTCTAAATCTTTTGTTGTTGTTAACTCATGTTTTTGAAAGCAGGTTTGCGAAAACAAACTCTTAGGAAATCAAGCAACATTTTGTTTTGTGGCATATCCATACATTTGCATTGTTATTTCAAGATTTGAAAATTATTTCATGTTACAATGCCAGTAACAGAGAAATGCAGAAATGAGGGTCTGACTCTGGGATTGTGGAGATGAAGTAATCTGCCTGAGGAAGAAGCTGTGCTCAAACTTGAATCCAGGCATTCTGCACTCCCCTTGAGCTGCTCGGAAGGGTTAGAGTGTCCGACAGAGAAGACACTGTTAATGAAAGCACAACGTATATTAACTCCTCACCTAGCAAATGGACAAATCTGAGTGATCTCTTAACTTCATGACTTGCTTTTAAAGATTTTATATATCATTATAATTCAGTTTAGATCCTCCCCTGAAGTGTCCACATTAGATTGAGGTGAGATCTTTTTAGGATAATCAGGACGTCCTCAGGAAACTTTGCCCTAGGCCAGACTCAAGCATAATATTCTAATAAAAGCTACTACTGGTTGTCGCTTGTTGTGATGGTTACTTATTATGTGTCAATTTGACTAGGCTGTAACAGCCAGTTGTGTAATCAAATGCTAATCTAAGTATTTCTGTGATGGTATTTTGTAGATTTAGTTAACATCTACCTACCTTTCATTCTACCTGTCTACCTAACTATCCTATTGGTTCTGTTTCTCTGGAAACATTGATTTATAAAGATTTTGGTACTAAGAATGGTTCTAGAAGAGCAGAGTGTTAGAGATGAGTTTTCAATAATGGTTATCCAGTTTCTGGAATTGGTTCTCTAATTTGATTAGTTTTGAGAAAGGTATTGACTATTTCCAGTGGTAGAGAGGACACTGATGGCCCATGGTGTAATATAGAAGTAGAGATACACAAAATATCAGTTAGACACTCCTAATCAAACACTCATAAAAAGCAAGGTTCTAAGTGACTGCTGATCTCCTCAGGACCTATCCCCACCAACACCTCCACTCCCACTTTTAGACTTATAATTTGAGTCAAGTCTCAGGAGGTCCCGAAGGGTGAGATGCAATGAGTAGCCCATGAGGCAGTATACTGCACTCCAGAAGAACTGTGTGTGGTTCCAGGTTATGCAGACAGAAATCTGGGGACTATATGAGAAAGGATATGAAGGGTGTAGGATAATGGTGGAAGGAACATAAAGTTGGATCAGGCTGACCTGCTTGCTGTGGGAGCATTAAGCAGAGATTGCATTTAATGTTGCAGCTTGGGAATGCAACATTAGGTCTCTAATTGGTTGGTTGGTTTGTTGTCTAAAACATGCACCAAAAAGTGGCCTCTGGTCAATTGGAGTTGAAAAACTGACTTGCCTTACTATATTATAGAGAAAGGAATTCAAAGGCTTAGGAAAATTGAATGTTAGAGTGGGATTTATCAGTTTAGGACCTGATCATTCACCATGGGAGAGTCCAAAGGGCACACCTTTCACTTTGTGAGAAATAAATTTATTAAGGGAGTTCACTGTCTTTTGAAGTGCTTGGTGATCACTCTTTTCCACATATAGGAAATTACAGTGGGAGCTGCTGCATTTGATTTGGAAAACCTAAATGCAGTGGGGATAATGGTATCCCAGGGTGGCAGGGCCAGGTGGCAACATTTGATAGCCAGAGGCCAGGTGGGCACAGTGTCTAACTGGAGAGCAAAGTCAAAGCAGCAATGAGAATAGGTCTCACTGACAAAGGCTATGGTATTAGCTAGTTGATCATGGTATTCCTAGAAGCAAAACTGATAACAAGCCTGGTAAATTTTTACTTGATCTTTATCAGTGGAACAGTTCTAGGTCAGGGGAACAAAAGTCTAATGTGAATCACAAAAATGGATTCAGGGTTCTTCAGCCCATCTCCTGACTTGAGCCAGTTCTGAGGTCCAGGCCCCTTGAATGAAGGACAGGGAAGGTCCCCTTGAGGAAGGATCTTGGTGCACTAGTAAGTCTTTATCCCAGCCTTCCTGCAGCCTTTTACAAGTGCCTGTGTACTGGGAGAAAGGAAAATAATAATAATCAAACCTCTGAGGTATGACTAATTTGGCTCTGAATGGTCACTAAAAACTGTCACAGTGATCTACCAGTCAGAGGGAGCGTCATGGAGGTCAGGTGCTCAGTGGAGTTTTGGCTCAGGTCCATCTCTCGGTGGGTCCAATGGCTCCTTGAGCCCATCTTGTAGTTACTTCCTCTGTTCTGGAAGGCATCATTGGAAAAGACATACTTAGCAAGAGACAGGATCCCCACCTCGGCTACCTAACCTGTCAGATTAGGGCTGTTAGGTTGGTGAAGGCCAAATGTAAGCCATTTGAGTGTTTAATGTACATTTATAGGTTACTTTTATGAAGGTTATAGCATTTTATTGTTCTTGCCAGCAGAGGATGTAGCCCCATATCCTCACCAGCACTCGATGTTAGTTTTCAATGGTATGTGTGTAAAAATGAGCTCTCATGTATATTCTATTTCAAATTGTTGCTGAAATGACTGAGCACATTTTCATGTGAAGAGCCAGCTGACATTTCTTTTTGTATCACTTGTTTCTTCATTTCCTGTGTCCATTTTTTAAAATAGCATTACATGCCTTTTTGCACAAAACAGACTCTTTACAAGACTTCGATCATCAGTCTACATAATGTGGCCAGAAGCATGAAGGAGTCAGGTCACTGTGTATATAGATCACTGCAGCTTAATTGCACTGATACGTCCTCCCACCCCCAGGGAAAAACCAAAGGACCGACAGGATGGTGAGGATGTGGTGGACCTTGAAACTTCTGTGGCTGGCATGGCCGCTAAAGAAATTCTAAAGAAAAATCATCTTGTCAGCTTCCTCAAACTAGAAATGCATTTAGGCAGCAATATAGATCTAATGCCCAGCTTGCAGAATAGCAGAATTTTCCAATTTGGTGTTGCTCCAGGTTAAAAAACATACCAGCTGAAAAATGGGAATTGGAATCATTTGCCATCCGTCCGTAATGTAATGACTGATTTCCCACTCCAGATTCAGTGAGCTGCAGGCGGTGGGTTTGAATCGAGTCCAGGTGGAAGGGGGCCAGACATATTAAATTTAAGGCCTCTATTGCACAACTCCCTACAGAAATTGTGCAAATAATGTAGCTGAAGTGCTCTCTGCATGCTGTGTAACCCAGCTCTTTTGGCAAACTGATTAATTCCTTGCCCTTTTCTATAGGATGCACAGTTAGCAAATATACTAAAAGGCGACAGAATCCATAATAGAATCTGTCAACGTCATCCTCTTCATTTTCAGTTGAGAAAGATTTTTTTTTTTTTAAAGTAGCCCTCGTGAAGGTAGGATAGCACCTGCCAGTACTATTTGCCTTTGGTTAACCCTGTGGATGTCAGTAATATCTAAGTCCAGCCCCAGAGTAGGTGGTCATTCTCCATCCATGTTGCATCCTACAGCGTGCAAGATAAGTAGATACCCAAGCTTATTAAAAACTGGTTTTGTCAATACAAAACAGCTTTTAATGGTACCGCCTGAAATTGGACCATCATGTCAATGTGGATTCCTCAGTTTTGTATAAGTGTGTACACACAGTCTTCAGAGACGGAACTTCCATGGACCCTTCCTCTGCTCTTGGTACCTTTTCTCAAAAGGAGGCTGTGAGGGGATCCCTGGGTGGCGCAGCGGTTTGGCGCCTGCCTTTGGCCCAGGGCGCGATCCTGGAGACCCGGGATCGAGTCCCACGTCGGGCTCCCGGTGCATGGAGCCTGCTTCTCCCTCTGCCTGTGTCTCTGCCTCTCTCTCTCTCTCTCTCTGTGACTATCATAAATAAATAAAAATTAAAAAAAAATTAAAAAAAAAAAAAAAGGAGGCTGTGAGAGAGAGGTCACTTGTGGGCATGAATAATGAGATAACGTTTAATCCAAGAATTGCGGGAACTCCAGTGTTAGTCTTTACAAAGATGGAGGTGTTGATGTTGTCATGGTTCCAGTGAGAAAGTAAGGCCAAGCTCTATTCAAGTCAGCCAAAGCTAAGGCGTGTCCAAAGTATCTACACGTGTTACGTGGATACTATTTTTTTTCCAAATGGAAACATTTCAGAGGTGACTTCTATACTATTCCTTTTTCACTTGTAAATTCTTCTCTAATTGCAGACTATTGGATAACCAAGGGATATCCTATATTTGGCGTACGAATTCTAGCATATGACTTGGAAGTCAATTTGGCAAAAACAGGGGTGCGGTGACTTGGTGCATTGGTGATCAGGGGTAATGAGTGTCTCGGCAGCTTAAGTGAGGATTGTGTTACAAGTGCTGGGAGGATTTAGCACCGTTGGGAGCTGAAGAAATGAGGCAAAATGGATCTTATTAAGGCAACCTAGAGTTAGAGTCCAATTTTGCTTTTGTTTTCTGGATTTGGGTTTCTACATCTTTGCTACAGGCAGATACTTAGGTTTAAATGGGAGTGAACAAACAGCCTCAGCAATTAGTCACCAATTTGCTTTTAAGTGTCATGTTTCATGTTACACTTAACAGGTATCACGTGTTTTTGCTGGTCTTTTCTGTATGCAGACATTGCTTAGGGGGAAAAGGAATGCTAAATACTAAAGCACCGCCATCCTTTGAGATCATATGCATAAATTGTGCTTTGCTGTAACATCACTGTATGTTTGGGATATAACCATATAGCGTGCCATGAAATATTTGTGTGTACCTGTGTATTATGTGTGTACGTGCGTGTGTGTTTCATGTCTGAAAGTTCTTTTTGTGCAGCCGTCTAGCTTTGGCCTGCTGACCTAAGGAAAAACATCTGGCAATTAAATGGAAAAAAATTGTAGGGTTAATTGATAGGGGAAGACTAATAGGATTCTGACTGTGCTTGGGGTCAAAATGTGACCCCTGAGATATCATGAATAAGAAACTAGAAAACATTTTAGTTCTTGCACTTGAAAAAATATTTGACACAGCCTGACATGCCACAGTTAATCAACATCAAAATGTATTGTTCCACATCTTACTCTTAGAGGCAAAAGGTAAAGGAGTGAAAATAAGTCTGGTCTTTTGTTACAGATGGAGTTGTGTCACCCAACACTCCCCCCCTCTTCGCCACCCAGCATTGCTGATACCCAAACTGCCAGTATGATTGTATTTAGAGATAGGACTTTTAAGGTGATATGATGGTCAAATGAGGTCATGAGGGTGGGACCCTATTCAAATAGAACTGGTATCTTCCTAAAAAAAAAAAAAAAAAAGAGAGAGAGAGATGCCAGGGACATACACACATAGAATAATCCATGTGGGCACAGAGAGAGGAGGCAGCCCTGTGTAAGCCAAGGAGAGAAGCCTCAGGAGAACCTAACCCAGCCAACACCTTGATCTTGTGTTCTAGCCTCCAGAACTGTGAAAACAAATTTCTATCACGTAAGCTACCCAGTCTTATATTTAGTCATGAGAACCCTAGCAGACTAAGCAGACTAATAAACTTTATGTAGTTGCCTGAAAATAGAGGCTAAGGCACTGTGGGTAAAAATACATTCAAGTATCTCTGGTGCCAAAATGATCATCTTGTATTGTTGTGAAATATCTGGGAGCAGGAACAGCTCTAGCATCCAGCTGGAAGTTCTCATTGTGTCTGAAGTGTCTGTAAATGTTGTCAGAGTAGGTTGAGTGGACAGCTCTGGTTTTTGCTTGCTCGCATTTACTCTTCCTTCCCCAATAACACCACCACAGCTTCCCCATGAGGAATGGCTCCTTTTCTCTTAATCCACATGGTTACAGTGCAGGTGCGGCCCACCCCACGTCACCAAGTTGGGCAGATGACTCAGACAAGGGCAGGAATACAGTAGCCTCTTGCCAGGATGATTTTTCAGGAGTGGCTGTATGACAGTCACAGCCATCTCCCATCTACTGGAACGCCTGCAGAAGAGACGTGCACAATCTGCTGGATTTACTGACCTGATGTGTTACCAGCCTGGCCCTGCTGGTGGCCGTTTCTCAGAGAATCAAATCAGGGTAGAGGAAGCCCAAGCCAAGGGAAAGATATTTTGGATAGCATTCTTGAAGAAACATTAAGTCATTCCTGACTTAATGGGATTTTCCCATTATTGGAACTGATAAATCAATCTGTGCACAACCTGCTCGAGTCAGGTTCCTGGCTCTCACCAATTTCTCAGAAAAAAAAGAGAACTTTCTGGTCCCCATTAGAGCTGTAGAGTAAAAGAGAGATTTAAAGCTTTTGCCTTAAATGTCCTTGCCCTTTATCCACCTCCTCCAAACATCTCTTGAGCTCCTCGTAAGGTGGAGTTCAGGTTCCATACTTTCTTCGGATGGCCTCTTCTGGTCTTTTATCTCCTGGTCCAACTCCTGAGGTGTCCAGCATATACTCCTTTGCTCAGTTCTTTTGTGTGCATAGAAGTCCTAAAATCTAGAGTCTTAGAAGATAGCCTGGAAAATTAGTAATGAGGCAATTCTCTGCAGTTTAGTGAGTTGGATGGTGGAGGACAGATGGAAAGGGAAAGTCATCCCTGGGCATCCTCAGAGCCTACGCGAACTATCTGGAAGCAAAGGCATTAGAGGCAGATATCCATAAGTGTTGCAGAAAATAAACGGGGTGGAAGTGATGGTGTTGGTAGAATGCATGTAGTCAGCCACCTGGATTTGTGGGGTATAGGAGACAGCAGGAGCTGAAGGACTACTCTTTAGGAATAGACATGTTTACTCATTGTAGGGGGTTGAACGGTGACCCCTCCCAAATTCATGCCTCTTTTGGAACCTCAGAATGTGACCTTAAATGGAAACGAGGTCTTGGTAGAACTAACATGAAGAGTTTCAAGATGAAATCATGCTGGATTTCATTGGGCTCTAAACCCAAGGACTGGTGTCCTTATAAGAGATGAGAAGATGCAGAGACCTGGGGAGAGGGCTGTATGAGGACAGGCGGAGATTGGAGAGATGCCGCCACAAGCAGTGCCAAGAGCCACCAGGAATTGGGAGAGGCAGGGAAGGATTCTCCCCCACAGCTTCTGGAGGAATCCCCCTGGATTTTGGACTTGTGGCCTCCAATACTAAGGGACTATAAGTTGCTATCGTTTGAAGACCCCATTTTTTGGTGATTTGCTATGGAATCCGTTGGAAGCGGGTGCACTAATGAACCTATGAGTATGGGAAAGTGGGAAGAAAGTGGAAAATGCTAAGAGGTGGCTTTGCTAGAGAAGTGAGTTTTCGTGTGAAATTTCATTAGGGTTGAGATCACAAAGAAAGGAGCTATTCCCCATGTACATTCCACCTCGTGCTTTTAATCCTAATTAATCAGATACCAACTAAGCCTGGTATGTTACCTGCTGGCCATTCCTTGTCCAGAAACGCAGAGATTTTGCTGAGCTTTTTGCACTTTTCTGAGAAGGGGGAGCGATCCAGTGAAAGGGAGCACGGCGATTTTGCCACGGATGTTCTGCAGTGTGCTCTGGCATCGTGACAGTTTGGCCATCTGCTTGGTGGAGGTAGCCCAGCTCCATCAAAGAGACAATATAATTTCTGTCAACTTCTTAGAAAAGCATCCTTGTAACACGACAGTCATTTAGGGGGTTCATTGTCTGGCAGTGTCAATGTGCATGACTCGGGTCACTGTCCCGTTTGCTCCAGACCGTCTCAGTTTACAGGTGTTGTCTCTGCCTAATTAATTACAGCCCTCCTCCCCCTTTCACTGCCCTCTTTGGGGCATAAGCCATCTAGCAACCTGACGTAGGACTCAGTCTTTTATTTCTTTAAAAGCTCTAAAACTTTACAAACTCCTTTGCTTTTGTTTTCTTGCCAACCGCACTAGATTACTGAGTTACGGTGGTTAGAAAGTAGAGCTGGATTTTTATTTTATTTTTTTAATTAAGGGACTCCCGCTCGAGAATGAGGAAAGGGAAGTTTGTGACCGATTTGTTTCCTAAAGGCTGATGGGGGCCCCCAGCCTCCTCCCTTACCTGCTGTTGGCTTTGCAGTCAGAGGAAATTTGGCTGCTTCAGCCTTGTGTCCAAGGACACACAGCCATGTCTGCAGAGCAGGTGTAAGCTGGCATCCTGCCCAAGCTTGGCCAGACAGCTTCATAAATCCTGCCCTTACTGCAGCCCCGAATTACTTTTCATGACACAAAGCCAAGCTGTGTTATTCACCTAATGCCCCGATTTACAGTTCCCAAGACAAAAGAACGTACAGATAGAGTTTCAGGGCTCTGTTTGCCTTCACGTTTATCTAGAGGTTAGTTTCAGGTCAAGCTCAAGGAACCTGACAAATGGTGGTGAATAAACCTAAAAATAAATTAAGTGCAAGTGGGAAACTTATGCATTCCTTGTTCTCGTGCCAAAAGCAAACTCAACCCAATTTACGTTCTTTTAATATCTGAAACAAGCAGCTGTTCTCTTATTTGTGGCATGCTGGGGAATTATTATGCTCCCCGTCAGCTCTCACCAATGTGCATGTGCTAATGCATAAGGCACACGTGTGTACACACACACACACACACACGCACGCACACACACATACCTGCCTGGTCTCCATTTAGGTGGGTGTGCCTGTGTCTTCAAGGAGCAAATGGTTGCCTTAAGTAGTTCAAACCTAGTGAGAAAAGCACCTCTCTGGAAGGGTGCTTTGGGGTCCTGGGGTGCCACCCGCCAACCCGCCAGGTCCAAGAATACTAGGGCTTCAAGTGGGAAACCTCATCACTTTAAACATAAGGGAACCAGACCTAGGTATGCAAGTCCTTGGAGGGAGACACCTGCTCGTCTGTTAGACCCGCGTGAAGGTAGAAGCTGATGGGTGAACCTGAAGAATCGGTGAAGAGGCTCAGGCCTGCAGAGCACAACTGCGCTGGGGACAGTCACAGCTCACTGGCCAAACCGAGTTTGCAAATGAATTTCTTTGCTTTTGTTTTGAGTGGTATCTGCATTTGCAGCCACTGTGGGCACTCTCTCACGCCTCACCTTAGTCTCCCTGTATCCCTTCCTCCTCACCAGCCCTGCTCTCAGGAAGCATTCAGGTGAGAGGATAATGAGAAATAGGATGTGATTATCAATATGGTATTAATTACTGCTTTCTCTGGGCAGGGCTTCTGATTTTATAAAAGTAAATAGATGGGGGATGTCTGGGTGGCTCAGCGGTGGAGTGTCTGCCTTTGGCTCAGGGCGTGATCCCAGGGTCCTGGGATCGAGTCCTGCATCAGTCTCCCCACAGGGAGCCTGCTTCTCCCTCTGCCTGTGTCTCTGCCTCTCTCTGTGTGTCCCTCATAAATAAATAAATAAAATATTTTTAAAAAATGCAAATAGACGGAGACCAGGCAGTGAGTGAGTCTCTTAACACCTGGCCAAGAGCAGCATCGATTGAAAATGTCTCTGCAGTAACCCCAGGATGCCAACACTATCCTTGACCAGGATGGTCACCCCTGAGAGGGGCTGCCAGGACAGCCCTTAGTTCTCCAGACCTGGGGTAAGGGTATTTCTAAGAAAAACAGCTGCTGGCAAGGAAAGTCTACCTTTCCTCCTTCAGAAACCTACAACCAACTTTGAGATTTACGCTACTCCTGCTAATTTTTTCTAGACACATATTTTCTCTAGGATGTATAATTCCCCTTATTCCTCTACCACACCCCCCAGCCTGCTTCATTTTTCTATTCATGGGGTTGGGATAGAAATCTCACTGAGGGAAATAACATTCCTAAGGGGATAAATGCATTGATCCCATCCAAAATTTACAGTGGGTTTGTAGGGTCTAGTGTTCTTTGTTAAAGGGGTTACAGAATAAGCCCAAGATGTTTGCTAAAGACAGAGTCAGGAAACAACAACAACAACAACAACAAACCCACCAAGGTCAATCTTCTGAAGGTCAAGAGGAAATGTGGCAGATAAAGGTGATTCAGTGACCAATCTATAGTATGGCTCATGGAGAGTAGCATTTGGATAATTGAGGTAAAAGGAGCTTGTTGAGTGAAAGATGTGGGGGGACAGACATGTCCTATGTCACCATTAATAGCCACATGTGTTCTACTCCTATCTTGTCAGCGCTCACACTCCTACACCTGCTGATGGGGTTCTGCTGCAAGCCCTCCCGTCTGTCCTCCTGACAGCTTTCCTTGATCCACAAATGATACAGTGAATGAAATCCCAGGGGACAGCTTTTGGCCTCTGGCTCATGGGAGTTGGAGGGTAAGTGCCCCAATTGTGGACAACCAAGATACGCTTGCCACGGGCTCCCAACAGACCCCAGTGGGAGTGCATCCTCATTGCCCATGACACAAACTTGCTTTCTTATCTACCTTTGAATGACTTCTCTGCCTTCCCTGTCTTACTCCCCCTCCTTATTTCAGGGACCCCCCCTCACAAATAAAGTTCTGGTACTCAAACCCTTGCCTAGGAGGATCCCAACCTATGAAAACCCAACACAAGGATATTTGTGAAAGGGTGAGGTGAGACCATGGGACTTAGGTGACTTGTTTGTGAAGAGTGATCCTCATAGTAGATTTGGAAATAGCTCAGAGGACATGGCCCAGAAGCATTCAAATACATGTGTGGGGGTTGTAGCCTTAATTTCCAAATCCAAACGTGTGTGTGTGTGTGTGTGTGTGTGTGTGTGCACACGCACGTGTGTGTATGTGCAAGCAGGAGTAGGGGGCATCCTTCGGGGAGGAGGGGAGACTAGGTAAGGATTTCTAGTCTTCTGCTATTAGCGTCATGACGGGAAAGACAAAGCATCGCTTTGAGATTTGTCTTTGTGTTTGAAAAGGCAGTTGAACATTATTAATGTATTCCAGGAAGTAGTGAACACCAACTTGAAGCTTTTATCAGCTTTTCTTTGCTCTAATTTCTAAAGCAAAAATGCCTTCCCTCCAAATACTCTATTAAAAGAACATATGAAATTAATGAAACATATCATTACTTTTACAATGGCCAAATTGTAGATTTGTCACAGTACAGAGACAGAAACTCATTAAGTCATTGTGCTTCTGCTTCACATTTTATAGTGTATTAAAAGAAAAAGAATTTTCGAAACCTACCAAACCTTCTTTTTTTCCTATTGTTTCTCTGAAACTTCTTTTTATCGTTGGAGCTGCAAATCATCCAACTTGTCTCTCTGCCTCTCGTGCTGGTGGAACAGAAATTAAGGATGGCCATGCCTGAAAACGAGAATCTCAATTTGGGGTTGTGAATTTCATGGTTTATTTGAGAAGTAGGCTAGAGTTGACAATCCTTTGCCTCCTTTGAAAGCAGATGAGGAGAGCAGCATTCTTCTCTATCAGCCCGTGAGAGCCTTCCCTCACATCCTTCAGGGAAACTGAATTATTTATCCCATCGGGTTTGGGCAATTTTAGCAAACGTCAGCACAGTTGCAGTGGAGCCGAGCTGATCGTTCAGTTCCCCTCTACGTTATATTGAACATTGCTGCATCTTTGGAGTGGATGTTATGAATACCGGGAAGAATGATATGAGAAATCAAGTGTGAATCAAGGTGGAACCAGTCCGTTTTCCTCGGAGACTCCATCCTTACACTTAACTGCCATCCAGCAATTTGGAAGAATGTGAAAAGCCTCTAATACCTATGCAAACCAGTGCTTCTTAGCGACCTTTTATTTGTCACAGTCGATCTGCATTTAGGAAAGTGTATCACAGGAATAGTTTGACATGAATTACTTGTAAATATCCACACATTCTTTTCACTTTGGGGGAAAAAAGGAAGCAAGCAAAATTTCTCAGGAGGCACCTGACAGAAAAAGTATTTTTATGACCCTGGTCATGGAGCTTTGTCCTTCTTGTCTTATTCTAGAAAGTCACCAAGAAAATGATCTGTTGAAGGGAAGAAAGAAATGAACTTTGGTCCTTTCCCAGGTACTCTGGGTGGCCTTGGGTTACTTTTGTATCAGTGAGGGTTCTCCAGATAAACAGTATAAAGACAGATATATAGATATAGTGAAAAAAATATATATGCAGAGATAAATAGAATATATATAGATATGCAGGATATGTCTCTATATATCTTTCTCTCTGGAGAGAGAGATTTAATGCAAATTACTCATATGATTATAGGGGCTGACAAGTCCAAAATCCATAGAGCAGACCAGCAAGTTGAAAACCCAGGCAGGATTTCCATGTAATAGTCTTGGGACAAAGTCCCTTCTCCAGGAAACCTCAGTTTTTGTTTTTGAAGGCCTTCCACTGATTAGATGAGGCCCACCATACACATTAATGCAGGATTATTTACTTTACTCCAAGTCACCTGATTGTAAATGTTAATCATATCCACGAGATACCTTTACATCAGCAACCAGACTAGTACCATAGGCCTGTAGCCTAACCTATTGAAATTAACACATAAAAGTCACCATCACATCTTTCATAAAAAGACTATTGCCTTCACATTTCATGTTGAATTGGAAGAATATGGTATGTTGACTGAGAGAGAGACTTGGATTCAAAAATCCAGATCTGCCACTTACTGTATGTCCTTGAGCAAGTGTAAAATTATCTGGAGCCTTAGTTTTCTAACTTATAAAATCATGCATTTCAATTAAGGTCCCTTCTTTTGCAAGTTGCAGCAAACCCAGTCTACTCAAACATAAGAAAGGGAGAATGGATTGGGTCAGGTGACTACAGATTTGAGTCAGCATGAATTCAGGATTTAGTTTGATCCAGCCCACATGTGTCATGGTGACTCACTTAGGATCTGGTTCTTCTCTCTTAGATCTCAGCTCCCTTTGCTCTGTGTTAGTTTCCTTCTCGTATAGTTCTCCTGCTCTGGAGGCAAGCCATTACTGGCAGCTTCGATATACAGCCCTTAACGATAAAGATCATTTAAAGAGCACACTTCTGCTCTCCCAAGTCATGCCTGTCCCCAGCCACTTTCTGTGTCCTGTGGCATGAATTGTTTAGCATAGCAGGGCTTGGCTGTGATGTCTATTTCCTGGAGCTGAGCATAGAGCCTTATCCAAACAGATGGACTGAGCATAGGAGATGCGTGGAGACCCGTGAAATTTCAGATCGTGCATGTTCACAAAGGGGGAATAGATGCTAGAAAGTAAAAGCACGTGTCTTCTTCATGATGATTGTAGTGCTTAACTCACAGGGTGGTTATCAGAATTTGATGTGTGTTTATACAGCCTAAGGAGTGTAGTAAGAATTAAATGAATGGCTATTTCAGTTGTTGGTATACTTCTGATAGTATAAGCACGAGGGAACTCTGAACTGTACCTCTCAACGTTTACACTCCCATATCTTTGTCTTCCTTACTCACTGAATGTCTTTCTGTCTTTCAAAGGTCTGGCCTTTGAAGTTCAGACTCTTTCCAGTCAAATCAGCTCTGATTGGTCTACATAAGCCCCTAACTAAATATTCTCAAACATTAGGGCACACTGTGTTAGGACAGGAATGGATTTAAAATATATATATATCTTAGATGCATTTTTTAAATGATAAGCTATTAGGGGATTTGTCTTAGAGAGTCTTATCTAAAGATGGCCAACATCGTCTTGGTATATCATTTGTGTGTAATCAACCTGTCCTAAAGAGAATGAATAGAACTGATTGGAAGTGAAATTTTGGCAAATTGAAGTGACAGTAGAGGATAATTTTTAGTTGAAATTGAAAGGAAGAGAGTTCAGAGCAAGAAAAAAAAAGAACCATAATGGGATTTCTGAAAGGTTCTGTAATCAGCTTATCTTGAGCAAAAGAATTAAAAGCAATTAATGGAACAGATTGGCTCCTGGGGTAGACTTAAACACAACGCCCACTGCTCTCAGCTCTGTCTTTCGTTCTTTTAGATCTGTGCCCAAAGTTTCTCCCTTCCTCTCCTCTGCAACTTTTTTTTTTTTTTTTTTTTTGGCATTTTTCTCTATATTTCACTTCCAGTAACATTTTTGGGCTTGTCAAGTGGCATCTGTGCTTGTGACTTAATCTCATTTTGCCTCAAGGAGAAATGAAGGGTGTGTGTTTGTGTGTGTTTGTTGATGGTGGTGGGGTGATAGTAGACTTGCTGGAACTAGAGATTCTGAAAATAAAAAAATTATTCCTTTGACAGTATTATTTTGAGCACATCGGAATGGGAAAAGATGGGAGCTAAGAGTAATCCTGAAAATCAACTGTTGGCAGGGCAAGCACCCAGTGAAAACCTTAGACCCTAAGATTGACAGAGACCCAGAGGTGTTACTGTTAATGGGAAACAAAACAAGTATCCACTTTTAACAGCCACATCTAAAGGAAAAGAAGGAGGAAGTCACCTTGAGAAGATAGGGAACAAGATGAGGTGGCAAAAGACAGTTGACTCATGGGAAGAGTTTTACTATAGCTACAGAAATTCTTTGCCAAAGTATTTCTGAATACTTTGTCAAATCATTCTTTGTCCCCCCCCCCCCTTTTTTTTTTGCCAGTTTTTGAGACTTGAGGGTATTTGCATAGTCAAATGTTTTTCTCTGCTGTGCCAACAGCCTGGTTAGGTAGTCAAGGACTACTCTTGCTTCCTGAGCTGCTAGCATCAGCCTTCAGAGGGTAGGGGCGCAAGTGCACTGAAATACTGACTTGGAAAAACACTGGAGTTTTATGAAGAAATATTTAAAAGTAGATCACATTTCAGTCCTCCCAACCTTGGCAGACTTCCTTATACATGCAACTAAATGAAAACCGAGAATAAATCAAATGAGGGGAAAAGGAAGAAAAAGGTTTCAAGGAAAGAACTGTGTAGCTGCTAGACAAGTCATATTTACTGTGTCGTGTACATCTTGAATCATTAGTAAACAATGATTAGTTCAAATTACGATCTCAAAGTGTTAGTCGGCTAGCAAGCACTTGCAATATTTTATTTTTTTTCTAAATCTCTCAGCAGTACTTTTTGTTGACCCATGCTCTTACAGGGCAGCATTATGAACTTGTGCCAACTTGGCCTGGACACCTTTCATTGGAACAAAGCAGAGAGATTGGTGCTTTGGCAATAATTGAATTTTACCATGATCACAGCGGCCATCCAGGTGGAAAGGCAGAGAAATGTTTTCTTTATACCAGCAGTGACAATATTCATGGTGTGCTTCCTAAGGGCTGTTTTTGTAAATTATTACAATCTATATTTATATCAGCTATCCGAAGTTAGTAGAACTATCCTTATTGTTTTGAGTGAAGAATCTGAGGCTCTGCTGGATGAGGGTGAGCTGGTTCCTAACAGAATTTCATCCCATGACCTTCTGAGTCCAAAGCTCATCTTTTTAACCACTCATGTTATACTTAAGAGTAGACCTTGGCTAATACTTTTTTTTTTTTAAATGTTATTTATTTAATCATGAGAGACACACAGAGAGAGGCAGAGACATAGGCAGAGGGAGAAGCAGGCTCTCCACAGTGAGCCAGATGTAGGACTTGATCCCAGGACCCCAGGATTACACCCTGAGTCAAAGGGAGACACTCAACCCAGGTGTCCCCCAAAAAAGACTTTAAAGTGCCTCTCTGACTCCCATAAATTTTAGCCCTACTCACTAGTGCTATTTTTAGAGGATACCTAGATACAGTCCTCAGGCATAGTTATATATGTACCTAAAATTGGTACGTTCTTTATTATATTCAACTGCAACTAAGGACCCCCCAAAACATGTGAAAGACAGTAGCACTACAGCTGTGATGGCTTTCTCATTAGGTTTTCTCAATTATCAGTATAAAGCAACTTACCATGAAGTTTACAAGACTTTAGAAATGGTTTCCACCATGCCTTTCAAGTTACCTAACACTGCTATTCAACTGCCTTGTTTTTATCTTAGGCCATAGGTATGTTTTCCTCTACTCTGTTTAAACTCTGGCTTTCCATTAAGACACATGTCTTAATGGAAAGGCCACAGAGGTGGTCACTATCTCTGCATGGTTAATAGAAACCACTTCTCTAAAGGGAACCCTCTTACACTGTTGGTGGGAATGTGAACTGGTGCAGCCACTCTGGAAAACTGTGGAGGTTCCTCAGAGTTAAAAATAGACCTGCCCTACAACCCAGCAATTGCACTGTTGGGGATTTACCCCAAAGATACAGATGCATGAAACGCCGGGACACCTGCACCCCGATGTTTCTAGCAGCAATGTCCACAATAGCCAAACTGTGGAAGGAGCCGCGGTGTCCATTGAAAGATGAGTGGATAAAGAAGATGTGGTTTATGTATACAATGGAATGTTACTCAGCCGTCAGAAACGACAAATACCCACCATTTGCTTCGACGTGGATGGAACTGGAGGGTATTATGCTGAGTGAAGTAAGTCAATCAGAGAAGGACAAACAGTGTATGTTCTCATTCATTTGGGGATTATAAATAATAGTGAAAGGGAATATAAGGGAAGGGAGAAGAAATGTGTGGGAATATCGGAAAGGGAGACAGAACATAAAGACTCCTAACTCTGGGAAACGAACTAGGGGTGGTGGAAGGGGAGGAGGGCGGGGTGTGGGGGTGACTGGGTGACGGGCACTGAGGGGGGCACTTGACAAGATGAGCACTGGGTGCTATTCTGTATGTTGGTAAATTGAACACCAATAAAAAATAAATTTATTATTAAAAAAAAAGAAACCACTTCTCTGATGGGGTTAGTGACGTGTAAGTGGAAGAAAAAGTGTAGAATATTTGTTGAAAAATGTCCTTGATCGTGGGAGTCACTGAAGTTCTGTTTAAAGAAAAGTGAACATATATATATATTTTTTGTCCTGGCATTTTGGTCCTATTTTGGATGATTTTTTTAAACATTGCTTTGTAAAGGAAAGAATGATGTGGTACAAAGCAACGCATCAGAGTTCATAAAGGCTTCTGGAAAAGAGACAAGAAAGGAATAAACTGATCAAAAGATAGGAAGGAGGACTAAAAGAAAGGAAGGAAACATGAAATGACAGAAATTACAAAGAAAGGAGAACTATTAATTTTTCTATAAATTGAGAAAAAGGTTCCCATAGCTGATCAAAAAGATAGAGGTGCTAGACAAAGCTGAGTTTGATAGGAAAAAAAAAAAGAGGGGAAAGGAACTTACTGGATTTAATCAAATGCTATTAAAAAATGAAGCTAAAATATTTGGAAATTTAAGATTTATAAATTCAGAGTTTTGTGACTACGGAGTAAACAAGCAGTTAGTAAAAATCTTGTCAAGTAATTTGTTTTAAAGATTTTATTTATTTATTCATGAGAATACACAGAGAGAAGAGAGAGAAGTAGAGACATAGGCAGAGGGAGAAGCAGGCTCCATGCAGGGAGCCCGACGTGGGACTCGATCCAGGGTCTCCAGGATCACACCCTGGGCTGCAGGCAGCTCTACCGCTGAGCCACCAGGGCTGCCCACCAAGTAATTTTTTTTTAATTCACAGAAAATCAGAGGTTTAATCACATCTAGGCAGGTAACAAAAAAGATGCTGGAATGCAAAATTCAGGGAAAAAGAGAGCAACTCAGACTATTTGGGGGCGCTTGGATAGGGGTTCAGGGAAGTCTGCTGATGTCTGCAAACGTATCAGACCCTTGTCTTTGGGAATCCACAGGGTTGCCTTGTGTTGTGATTCTCTTTTGAAATCCATGACTAATGGGATGCCTGGGTGGCTCAGCGGTTGAGCTCAGGGCCTGAATCCCAGGGTCCTGGGATCGAGTCCCACATCAGGCTTCCCATAGGGAGCCTGCTTCTCCCTCTGCCTGTGTCTCTACCTCTCTCTGTGTGTCTCTCATGAATAAATAAATAAAATCTTTTTTTTTTTTAAAGAAATCCACGACTAATACAAGGCATATGAAGGAACCAAATCTGTAACTTAAGAACACAATGGGATTATTGTCAAATGATGGACAACAGTGAGCCAGAATCTCCAAAATGTCAACTGGAAACATACATACAAAATTCATTAATGTTGGAACAGAAGGAGGAGGAAGAGGAGGAAGAGAGTGCTTACTTTTGGCAGGCAACTTTCTTAACCCGGAGGGAGTATTTTTTTTAAATATCTTTCTATCTTAATATTGATTATTTTGTTAGAAAAAATATTTATATGTCTGTTAGAGAAAACCTAGAAATACCATTTTCTCTCATATGAAAAGAATCCTTTCTAAAAGGTCTGCCTCTTGCCTGATTTTCAAATAACATCTTTAATTGACATGCTCTTAAATATTCTGTAAAATTTAATTGAATTATCTTCCCCTCCTGTTCTTAGGAAATCAGATAATTTTCACTCTGATTTTTTTTTTTTAATACTATCATGAGCATCTTTTACTAAGATTTTTGTTTTCTTCCTGGATTCTTTCTCAAAGTAGAATTAGTCAAAAATAAGGGCTTAAATGTCCTTAAGACTCTGATTTTTAGTGTGCCTTCAGTTTGCAATCTTAATTTGGGGCCTGATTTAGAAAAGTTCGATTCTTTGTTGACAATTTTCCAAGTAATTTGGACAACATAAAATAACTGGATTATTCAAGTAGTCCATACATCCAACTACACTCCCTCTGCCTCATCTTTATTTCTCTTCCCTCAGATATAGATGGGTTGATTAAGACCTTTTTGTCCATCAGAAAGCATTCCTTCCCAGACAACGAGGGGCTGGTGGGTAAATTTTACACACACACACACACACAAACACACCACCTGTATCTCAGTATTTTGACTTTATTTTACCCATTGGATTCGAGGCTTACCGCAGGTTTTACTCCCCACTTTTAAAAATAGGTTTGTGATCATTTAAATGTAAATCTTGGAAATTGTACTCAAACTCATTAACTTCCTGTAATTTTCTCTAAAAGAAGGTACTCAGAAACACAGGGAATTCAGTGATGTCAATAAAGAATTATGCTATAAAAGGCATGTCCAAAAGCATAGTTACATAACCAGATTGTGGGATATGGGTGATTTAAAATTGTCCGTATCTGTCGCTTGCATCCTGACTTAGACACTTAGGAGAAAAAAAAAGCCAAAAAACAGCATGTGTTTTGGAACTTAGTGTTTCCTAAAATCTGAATTCGAAGATGACTTTGTAGACGGAAGCTTCCATTTACCTCCTCCTCTTTGACATATAAAACGCTGGCAGGAAGGCAGGACATTCTAGGATCCATTTTGTTAACTTTGCACGTCTGTTGTCCAGAAGGCTCCTGTCCTCCAGTCTGCTGCCTCTTACTGGGGCTTCTTTTAACCAGTTTGGTTTCCTGCCCTGCTCTCGGCCTTTTCCTACTGTTCAGCTTCTGACCCATGCAACAGGCCCACCTGCACATTCTTCCAGACTCCCCCCTTTGTCCACTCTTCTTTGGAAAGCAGTATGTTTTTCCACTTTGAGTCCTTGTATGTGTCATGGTCTTCCTGGTCTGTGTGAATCTCAAGATTCTTGCAAAAACACTGTACGTTTTTCTGTAAGTGGAGGCAATCATCATTGAGGTGGATGATGTTTGACCTGTCCAGGAGCAATCTAACTCAGGGCAAGAAAAAAAAAAAAATCTCTGAATGCTCTGTCCTTTATTGGTAACTGCATAAGAAATTGTCTGATTTTGGGTTAAAATTAAGTTGTGAATTTACAAGGATGTAGACATAGTGAGTTACAAAAAACAAGATTTCTGCTAAAATTAAAAGAGCATTCCAGCCTGACCTGCTTCTATCAGAAGAGTTGCAGTTGAGCTGGATGTAGTACCGTGGAGCTCTGAGAGCATATTTTCATAGAACACTTTGCATTTTTTATGTCCACCATGGGGGAACTCTTTCAAGAAAGTTGGCTCATGAGGTTACCTCAGTGCTTTTGAAATTCAAGATGCGGAGCAAGCTTTGCCAAATAGAGCAGTATCTAGTTCAGTGATCAAACACTGTGTGTTTGGAAAGCAGAACTGAAAGTCTGCTAATTGTTTGCCTACATTCATGACAACTAGATAGAGTAGGAGCAGAGCCTTTTTTTTCCATATGATTTGTTGCTTTCATTTCTTCTTTTTGAATAATTAATTCTCTGCATATTTACCTATAACATTTATTCCACCAAAAAATGCTTTGATGAAAGTCTTCACAAGCACAAATCCAAAAATTTTAAGTGATTGTGAATTTCAGGGCAAACTCCTTTGGTGATGTTCTGTTCCATGGAAAGCACAGGAGGCCTAGGAAAGGTACATATATTGATTTATTGATTTTATGCCTGACTAGCAATCCCTTTTTGCAAATTAGTTACTATTAATTCCCAGTTCCACTTAATTTACATTCTTTCCCCTGGTTGCTAAGTAGGCATGCAGTTGTCATATTTAAGAAGTAAATAATAAGACTACAGGTCACAAACTGGCAGCCTGTAGGATGAACCCAGCAGATAGATTTGGTTTAATTTGTAACATGTTCAAAATAGGAAATCTCCCAGCTTTCTCTTGAAAAACCCAAAGGTGTATCATTACTCTCCACACTTCTGCACACTGAGTGACAGATGCTTGCAACAGATAGAGGCTGGATTCTTCTGGTGACCGTCGTGAGCCCTCACCCTGTTATCCCCAGCCATTAATTGTCCATCTGTCCCTTGACGTCTTTTTGTTTTTGTTTTGTTTTTTAAGATTTTTAAAAATGTATTTATAAATGTATACATTTATATACACAGAGATATAGGCATAGACATAGGCAGAGGGAGAAGCGGGCTCCCTACAAGGAGGCTGATGCAGGACTTGATCCCAGGACCCCAGGATCATGCCCCCAGCCAAAGACAAATGCTCAACTGCTGTGAGCTACCCAGGAGCCCCTGAAGGCTCTGCATAAACTATTTTGGTTTTTTTTTTTTAGTTTTGATTTTAAATACTTGAAGAGGCTTGGGTAGAAGCCCAAGCCTTACCCCACAAGGTAAATCCTGGTCTTTTAAATAGTCCAGCCTTTCCCAATACAATAATGCTGATTGGGATCTTCATTTAGGTTAGTTACTGCAGTCGATACCTACAATTCTCTGACCTAAATTTTAAAAACATTACTTAGTATTGGTGATTTGCATTACCAGCATTCATAAATACATGGTGTTCAGAGTCATACTTTTTTATACATCGGTTTTCTACAATTAGAAATCAAATTTGTAGGATGGGATACCCACAAAGTTTTAAAACTTTTTCAGATCAGTAAAGAGAAAATTATAAGCCTGTGAAATATGATAATCAGGTAGGTCAAATAGAGCCTCTGGGACCATAGGAAAAAAAATCCCTATTCCCTGTTAAACTGAATCTCAAGTGTGTTTCGTGTGGAATGCTTTACAAAATACATCTGTTTGCTTTGGATAATAAATTGCTAGGGAGCCTATGGAGCATAAATAATTTTGTACTCAGATATCCCCAGTTCATTCAGCAAACTTTCATCTGGCACACCAGCCGTTATTCACGTTAATAATCCTTAGGCAGCCCTATGGCTTTAGTCAGTACATAGTGCTTTTGTTATTTTTTAAATCAGTTTGTGAGTCCTGGAGGATACCCATCAGCAACCAGGAAATATGTGTCTGAGTGATCATATTAGAATGTACTGTATACCTTTAAAAAGGTAAAATAAATGCACCCCAGATCTTATTTTAATAAAAAATTTGCATGTTGAAGTCATTCCAGACTTATTTATAAAAATGTTAAGATTAGGGCAGTCCCGGTAGCCCAGCGGTTTAGAGCCACCTTCAGTCCAGAGTGTGATCCTGGAGACCCGGGATCGAGTCCCATGTCAGGCTCCCTGCATGGAGCTTGCTTCTTCCTCTCTCTCTCTCTCTCTCTCTCATAAATAAATAAATAAAATCTTTTAAAAAAATGTTAAGATTATAAAATAAGCTAAGTGTGCAATAAGAGTTTGGGCACATAAACCATAGTGTATTCATAAGGTGAAACACTTTGTGTGTATTTCTATGTAGCAATATCACTACCAAGTTAATGGCTTAAAACGGCATACTCATAGGGTCTCACAGTTTGTGTGAATCAGAAATCTTGGAATAGCTTGGCTGGGTCTTTCACTTGGGATATCACAAGGCTACTTTCAAGGTGTCCATAGGGTCTGCAGTGTCATCTGAGGCTTGACTGGGCAAGGATCTGCTTCCAACCTCACTCAGGCTATTGGCCAAATTCCGGTTGTACTACTGAGAGCCTCAAGTTCTTGCTGGGTGTCACCTGGAATTCCATCCTCAGCCACGAGTATCCACCTGTGGTTCCTTGCCACATGGGACCCCCAGCATGGCCAAGTACTCCCTCAAAGCTAGCAAGGGAGAGAGACCCGGAATGATGGGTGCTACGAACCCAGATAGCATAATAGCACACATGTACAAGTAACCTTATACATACACCCTGTCAATTTCACTATATTTTGTGGATTAGAAGCAAATCACAGGTCCCACACAGAGAGCACATGGAGTGTGAGCACCAAGAGATGAAAATAATGTGGGCTATCGTTAGAGTCTGTCCACCACACTCTGCAACATTAAAGTTATGCTTGGGCAGCCCTGGTGGCCCAGTGGTTTAGCGTTGCCTTCGGCCCGGGCTGTGATCCTGAAGACTCGGGATTGAGTCCCGCATCGGGCTCCCTGCATGGAGCCTGCTTCTCCCTCTGCCTGTGTCTCTGCCTCTCTCTCTCTCTGTGTCTGTCATGAATAAATAAATAAAATATTTTAAAAAATAAAATAATAAAATTATGTTTTTGGGGGGATCCCTGGGTGGCTCTGTGGTTTAGAGCCTGCCTTCGGCCCAGGGCATGATCCTGGAGTCCTGGGATGAGTCCCACATCAGGCTCCCTGCATGGGGCCTGCTTCTCCCTCTGCCTGTGTCTCTGCCTCTCTCTCTCTCTCTCTGTCTCTGTCTCTCATGAATAAATAAATAAAATCTTTTTTAAAAAATTATGCTTTTGGAAATTATGATTGAGATTTGGAAAATTGCTCCAAGTATGATGTTAGGATGAAAATCAGACAAAAAGTAGTATGAGTTTTATGTTAAATATATGCATGATTTGTATTAAGTATAAAAATACAAGAAAAGAAAATATACATGCATACATAGCAAAAGCTCTTAATAACACTGCTGATTATTGGATTATAAACACTCTACTTATTTCATATGTTTCAGTGTGTTCCAACTTATCCACAGTCAACATAAATTTCTGTTAGAAATAAATACACTATTTTAAACTCAAGATTTTGAGAATTCAAAATTAAGTTCATTTAATTATAACTTTTCCTTATTTTCATTGCCAAAATGGGCCAAGATTTTTTGTTTTTAAAAGTTCTGGGTTTTTTTAGTTTGCAATAAAACCCAAGGACGTCTTTTAAATGGAATGCTTGCTTGATGGTTGCAATGTGGTTCGTCCGTGAACTGGAGCTGGTTCATCATCAAATCTAGAAGGCTTTATTTGTGACTAACTTTCTAAAAAAAATTTTTAAGAAATAATTTTTTAAAGGAAATTACTTTATTTTTTTTAAAGATTTTATTTATTCATGAGAGACATAGAGAGAGAGACAGAGACACAGGCAAAGGGAGAAGCAGGCTCCATGCAGGGAGCCCGATGTGGGACTCGATCCCAGGATCTGGGATCACGCCCTGAGCCAAGGCAGATGCTCAACCACTGAGCCACCCAGGCGTCCCAGGAAATTATTTTCTTTAATATACAATTATGTGTGGATGCTATTATCTCTTCATTCCTTTGGGGGTTTCATCCTTAAAACAGTAATGCTGCCTAACATGAACAGGGTCATGGGTTCCTCAGGTCCCTGTATATGGGACTCAAGTTTTGCTTTGGAGAATATGGTGTCAGGCAGATCAGAACCCCAAGTCATTTTATTTAGCTCGTCTCAGAAAAGATCAGTACTTTTTTAAAAAATTATTTGTTTGTTTGTTTGTTTATGAGAGTACAAGTGAGCAAGAAGAGAAGCAGAAGGAGGGGGTGGGGAAGGGAGAGGATCTCAAGCAGAGTCCCGACTGAGCACAAAACCCTTTGGAGGGCTTGATCCCATAACCCTGAGATCATGACCTGATTCAAAACCAAGAGTGGGATACTTAACCCTCTGATCCACTGAGGTGCCCCAGTACTCTTCTGATAAGCTAATAACCTCAACAAAACCATAAAGCACCTATATAAACAGTGTGTCCTGGGGAAGAGATATTTCAACATCCATGCTGTCTACAATAGACTCTTATCATGTGATAGTGCTTGAGATTAGCTGACTAATACACATGAGCCATAAATATATACCATGATATTTTTATTCACGTTACTACATTTTTTTAGTGAAAACTTCAGTGTTCTCACTGATAGTTTTGTTTTTGTTTTGTTTTTGTTTTTGTTTTGTTTTTGTTTTTGTTTTTTTTTGTCCCTCTAATTGCAAAGACAAAATAACATGTGGTCTTTATTAGGTAATCCTCGTAATCACTCTGAAAATCTTGCAAAGCAAAGAAATTTTCTCTCCATTTTTCAAATTCATTGTTATGGTCCTTAAATCTCAAAATTATTGTCTCATTTCCTGAACCATTAGATTATTCTTTCTGTGCAAATGTGTGGAAAATATAATTGGGTTCCCAAATCAAGACTTTGTAGAAGAAACAGTATCAAGAAAACTTAGAAAATTGGTACACCTGGGTGGTTCAGTGGGTTGAGTGTTTGCTTTTGGCTCAGGTCATGATCCTGGGGTCTTGGGATGGAGTCTCGCATCGGGCTCCCTTTGGGAAGCCTGCTTCTCCCTCTGCCTGTGTCTCTGCCTCTCCCTGTCTCTCATAAATAGATAAATAAAATCTTTTTTTTAAGAAAACTAAAAAAATTAATAAAGACAAATTCCTTCAATTTTATAGAAGTTTTTAAAAGCCAACTAAAGAAACTCTTTTTTTGGTGATGTGTTGTTTTTGAGATATTAAGTCAAAGGTTGTTATTTTTCCCCATAAGAACCTTATTAGAATGTCTGACCACAGCCCTTAGGAGATGTATTTGGTATTGTTTGGGAACGAATACTTGAGTGTCAGAGCTTTCTGCCAAGTCTAGTTATTCTTGGCAGTGAAACAAACAAAAATCACTTAGGTGTGAATTCAGTTTGAAGCTGGTGTCCTAGGTCAATGGCCAGCATCTTAAAGAGACCTTGTAAAGGAATGAGAGCCCCTCACCAGTAGATCCTGAATCCTATCATTTCCTTTTGAAACTGTAGGCTATTCAAAGAATTGTCCTTGTCGATTTTCCCTATTTTCATAGAGTTCCAATTTTCTGAAATTTGTCACAGCCACTGTACAGGATACTGAATTTCAAAGTGCTCCCATATTGATGTTAAAAGGAAATTATCTCTTTGGTTTAAATAAATTTCTCTATATAATTTTCATCTTATCATGTCTGACTGATGCTCAAGTAATTATCCTTTGCATGTGGTTCACTAGTTTAGTAATTTAGTTTTATGAATTTGAGCAGGGTGTGGGGGAGGGAGGGTGCTAAACAGTAATATTTTGGTAATACATTTGAAAATAAGGGGCACTTTTTTTCTGTTTGACTATCATGTGTTTGTGTTTAACACATAGTAGGCATTCAATAAATATTTGTTAAATGAATTTTGAAAAATGAAGGAATGAATGCAATTGCTGTTTTTGTAGGTCAAAATTTCATATGGTTCTACTCCACAGGGGTATTAGAGGAATTAAATAATATATGAGTTGGAAATTAGATTGGCAACAGAAATTCAAGTGATGGTGGCCTGACAGTTAGGTATTCATTTCTCACAACATGATAAGCGTGGCATTTGGCAGCACAGGACTGGGGCTTCTACTAACATGTTTTTCATGTTTATTGTTGTGAAGTTCCTGTCACTCCTGCTAGTTGAACGAGAAGGAGGTAGCAACTTCTTTTTCAAAAATCTTTTGCGTACGTTCCTACTATGTCTCAGAGACTATTACTGCATCTCATGGCAACCACTTGCTGCAGTGGAAGCTAGAAAATTAGGGGATTTTTGGTTGGTCACATTTCCACTCCGAACAAAATTAGAGAATCCTTACTGAATGGGCACGAGAAATGTTTGCCAGCATGTGAAATGCTCAGTGTCTGCCACGGAATCATCCCTGAGTAAATTGTAGCTCTTATTGCTTATTTATCAACTAATACTATTTCTTTCTTGTGATTCTTTCAGTAACCAAAAAATGGAAGTCTACGGAGAGGTGAACTTTAACGGTTTTGTCTTCTATCCGTGAACTTCTGTGAAACAAATTCTATTTCTTCATTTAGCAAATCTTGATATCTTTCTTTTTTCATTTTAACATTCCAAAGTATTCAAGGTGTTCAATCTTGTCATCATTTCCTTTAAAAAAAATGATCATACCCTTATTATGATCCAGACATCACATGAGGTACTAACATGCTTTCATTGTCAAACAAGATGCAGCCCATGTCTTGTGACTATAGTAATCCTGTAATTTATTATCCAAACCAGGACCCTTTGACAGTGAAAGAGGGAATTAAAATAATTATCCACTGTTAACTGTTGTGACCTGGTGTGAAACCAATACTCAGTCAAATCTGGAAGTAAAGTCACCCTCCTTAAGGAGTTCGCCGTCTTGGGGAGAGACAGACTTATAAATAATTAATTATGATCCAGTGGGTTAAAATAACAGTATTGGCATATATCAGATGCTACAGAAACACAAGGGAGGAAGTAACTAATCCTCCCTGGGATGATAGGCTTTCTCAGTTTAGATTTCCTCTTTGTCTTGGGTCATTTTGTACACTTTTTGAGATGCCCACATTTGCTTGTCATGCTGGTGCAACCCTGGTGATAACTTGCACTATTTTTGAAGATGTGGATGCAGGTTTAGAAACCCCACACATGTGCATTGGCCAAACTAGAGCCCTGGGACCTCTATCTCAGGCAATTGTTACCCAGAGCAGCCCAGAGACAGATAAATGTGAGAATATTAACATTCCAAAGGGCCATCTTGGATCAGAGAGATTCAGTGAATGAAAAGGAGCCATCAGATTCCTTCTTTGTCTTCCTTTCCCACAGACAGACAATCTTGAGACACCCTAGTGTGTAAGTCTTCTCAGAGTACCTCTGTCTTGTTTGGGAAATCACCTACATCTGTTATAAGTGTAGACTAGTAATTCTTCCAACACTCCTATCCTTTCCCTCTGCTCCTGTCTCCTTCCCCAAGCCTCTTTGCTTTTGTTCCTTTCCTCTAGTATTGTACCAAAGCTAAAATAAGCTTCTCTATCTTATTCTTTCCATTCTGTCCCTCAGCAGGATAACCCATCTTCACTTTTAAGTCTGCCCAGTACCTGTTTCTCACAGAGGACCTTTGAGAAGTGGTACAAGTATTTCTAGTAAATGAACACATTCTCTGCATAATTGGGATAGAGAACTCACCATTCCCGCCCCCCCCCCCCCCTTTCCATGGAAACACCAAGCCTGGGTATAGGAGTCTCATAATGACATAGATGTACATGTAAAGGCTGCCCACCCAAATGGGTCTGCTCTTATCCTACAATTTTTGATTTTGCAAGCAGGAGAACCCCCAAAACTGGGAAGATATTCTTAAGTCAGTGCATGTTGTTCTGAAGTGTGGTTGATGAAGTTTTAGAATATAAGTAAGGTTTGGTGTGGTGAGGTCTGGAGCTGATGACCAAGAAAGAATTCTTGAGGCATCTTTGGTGCAAAATGGTGGTTTTATTAAAGTACCGGGACAGGACCCATGGGTAGGAAGAGCGGCTGCCCCAGGCCTGTGAGCGGTAGCTGATTATATACCTTGGGGTTGGGAGGGGTTTGGGGATAGTGTACTCTAAGGAATTTTGGAAGCAAGGTTTCTAGGACCTTGAGGAGGCTAGCTGTTGTTGGGAAAAGGTCACTTATTACCATCTAATAAAATCTTAGTCATGAGACTCATCAGATGTGTATCAGTGGCCCTTGTGCTTGGGGGATGATTGCCAACACCTATCTTGGGGGGTAAAGATAAAGGAAATTTCTAAAGGAATCTTTATATGTTAAAGTAGGCTCACAGGACCCTGAGGGTCAGGCTAAGATTGGCTTTTGCCCTTAGCAAAGTACGAACATCGAGGGAGTTGAGTCTGTAGAAGAATGTCCTTCTGCCTGTTTCAAGGACTTGTCAATGTGCTGCTCCAGGTTTGTGCTTTGTCCTCAGCTAGTCCTCTGTTCCCTCATCATGGTCAGCTCTGGAAGAAGGAAATTCAGGAAGTACCCTTTGACTATTGAAATGTTGATAATGGAGATAGTTTAGTGTCCCCCCACCCCCAGTTCAGCCATAACATTCTTCTTGCTCATAACAAACAGTAGTACTGGCTGAAATGTATTTCAGGGATTGGTAATAATGTAGGACAGCAAGATTATGAAAAGCAGATGTCTAGTGGCTATGTCGATTCAGTGAACATTTCTAAAAATTGTTTTACTCTGTTGGCAAAGATGTCATTACTAGTAATAAATAGCAAACATTCAACATGGGCAGATGATACAAAGGTTATGCAATATTTCATTGCTTTATAGGACATGAAATATATGCTATTTATAGAACTTCAAATGATTTCCATTTTTTAAAAAACAGGATATGGCTTTGAATTATAAGGTTTGATTCCTTGTTTAATGTGTTGTTGAAAGAACCTGTTAAATTTCGAGTTGTAAATCTATTTCCTTTTCTATGAAATATGAATATAGTAGCCCCAAAGCATTTTAAAATTTTAATCGGGAACAATATCATTGGTATAATGTAATCCTCCAAAAACCAGTATGTTGTAGACTTAACACAGGCAAAATTTCTTATCAAATATTTGAGAAGCAGGGAGTTGGTTGATTTTTCTAATGGAGCTAAGCTTTTTTCAGTAGATTCTAAACTCGTGACAACCTGTCTGAAAAAGAGGGAGAAAAAAAATAAAGAGAAGAAATCTTAACGGAAAGAATCAGAAAATTACTTTGAATCTCTAGCTGAGTGAAGAGACAAAGAAATGTAGGAAAAGGAAACTGGGTATTTGCTTTTAATTATGCCTGGATCTTCTTCTTTCTCATTTGGTGTACCTTTTAGATTAGTCACTTAGCTGAACTCTTTTCCTGGTCTTCAGATCTATTTCATTGCTCACCACAAATTTCAAGGTGATTTTAATATGATTTTATATATCTGACATTTCAGGGGTTAACGGTCTCCTCAATTAAATTCCTGAAAGAAGAAAAGAGTCCTTTCAGGGGGCACCTGGGTGGCTCAGTGGTTGAGCATCTGCCTTTGGCTCAGAGCATGATCCTGGGGTCTTGGAATCGAGTCCTGGATCAGGCTCCCCACAAGGAACGTGCTTCTCCCTCTGCCTATATCTCTGCCTCTCTCTATATATATCTCTCATAAATAAATAAAAATATTAAAAAGAAAAAATGGAGTCCTTTCAGGTAAAATTTGATTTCATTTAAGTGAAACAACTCAGTTTACCTTTTTTTTTTTTAAAGGGAAATCTTTGATTCTACAAGGTTCCAGGACTATAGAAACAAAGGTAATAGAAAAATTACCTTCTCTGTGGTTTCTTCCCAATATCCTCTGCCAGAAGTATTTCTATTTTCAGGTGTAATCTAGGATTTGCCCTAGGCTTAGAGTTTCTGTTTTTCATTCACAGTGGTTTACAAGCTAGAAAAAAAGTAGTTCGGGTTCTTTAATGTATAAATTTCATAATGGGAAGGTTTTTTTCCCCCACAAAATATTTGGGAAACTTACCCTAAGAAGGTAGGTGTGGCTTTCCTAAACAGAATTTAGAAGACTTTGGGTCATCAGTGGGTAGAGAAAAAGAATGTATTTGAAATTCTTTCTAGAATTTTCAGTTTCCTTCTCAAGGACATAGAAGCATCACTGATTCTAAGGCAGTACCTGGCACATAAGGGATTCTTCATAAATGCCATATGCCTAGCATAGATACTCAGGAAATATTTATTGAACATATGTCCAATGAATAATAGACGATGAGCAAACATTTAGTAAGTGAATGCCTACAGCTTATTTCTTGCCACTGTCTCCTAGAGATCTAGTCTCTTGATCAGGGAAAAGAGGGAACTAGACATTCCTGTGGAGGACATTCTTTCTTACTGAAGTAAGGAGTCTCTGATGAACTTTAGTGGGTCCTTCTGTACATGCCCATGATGCTCTTGTCTTTGTCTTTATCAAGGCATTTTAGCTTCTGTCTTTGCTGGAATATACAAGGAGGAATAACTTGGAATGAGATATAACCATAAAACCTGGATGGTATAGCGACTCCTCTCTCTTAAAGGCTATTTAATTTTTTTAAAGATTTTTTTATTCCTTAGGGAAAAAGAGAGAGAACACGTGCATAGGGTACAGTTAGCAGGAGAGGGAGAAACAGACCCCTTGCTGAGCAGGGAGCCCAGTGTAGGGCTCTGTCCCAGGACCCCGGGGATCATGATCAGAGCTTACCAAGTGTCATATAGTCATAAACTTTGAATCTATTTTTCTCCCTTGAAAAGTGTACATGCTTTTACACTTAACTAAAGACCTCATGAGTGTATTTCATAATTTATGTAGCTTCCTATATTTTTCATGGAGGTATAACCATTTCACTGGTACAGTTTGGTAAGTGGATAGGGGATGAGGAGAGGCAATGGATTGAATTCACTCTGAATCTCCATTTCCAGAACTTCTTGAGGGTGTTTTTATCCTCTGAATATCTAAAAGCCTGTAACACATTAAGCACTGATAAAATATTTGTTGGATTAATATTAAAAAAAAAACAAATTGAAAAGGATTAAAGAAAGAATTTTCTTAATTGAAGACAAGGCCATGTGGCAGCTTTGACCATATTTTTCTACATGCTTGTCTTTGTGAATGAAACCTGATTGATAATTTCCCAGCTTTCTCCATAATTTTACCTGTGAAGACAGAACCAGAATACCCAGGGATATTACAGTGATTATTAATATTTGCTTAAGTCTTTCCACTAAGTATGACATAGGCAATATAGTGGAAATACATGGACGTACTTTTGGTTGGGAAATAGAAAACTGATTCTGCTTTCATGATTTCCCGTGCTGCCGAACTAACCTGTTTTTCTTCTCTCACTGTGAAAATTTTGGGAGTCTGCTTATCAGGGTCAGGTTAAAAGGAAAAGGCATTGCCAGGTTTTTATGCAGGCTAAAAAAAAAATCATGAAACACTGATGTATTTTTCCACTGCGAGTGGAAAAGTGAATGCAAAACAGAGAAATTCAGTAACTAACATGATAAAGTGGCGAAAACATGAAAAACACCAGATTGGAAAAAATAGCTGAGCTGATGTTTTCAGCTCCCTTAACAACCGAGTAGGCAAGTTGATTAATGGTGCAGATTGCAGGCAATTCAGTGGCCACCTGAATGGAGATAAGCAGATTATAATCACCTGACAAATTGTGGGCCAAACGTTCTGCTTGTGAAATGGGAACAAGAGACATTAGACACCCTGGCTGAACCAAAGCACCCATTAACCTCAAATTAGACACATAGAGAAAGCAGTTTTAAAAACCTCTGTGACACAATCTGGTTAAAATATAGTCCTGATCCACTGCATTATCAGAAGGTAAATTAAGAATATAAATTGACTTATAAATCTGAAACCCCAAGCTGGAAAACATGGATTCTCGTCAAATTGTTGCCTTCTTCCCCAGAAACAGGCAAAGGACTACACTCGTAATTCTGAATCGCTAGTTGCATAGTCTGTGGTTGTTGTTGGGTTTGTTCCATTTTTATATTCCCACCCATTCATCAGAAGCTAAGGAGACCTATAAATCATTTTCTCTAACTACCAAATTACATCATGTATCAATTGTAGTCTTGAAATAAAAATAAGATAAATGATTTGACATGAATCGTGGCCCGATGAACCAAGAACAAAGATCGGATACATGGTAGATCTAAAAATGCCAGCCTTGTTTAAAAGGCACATTTACCAGACTCTTCCGATTTGCCATTTCCTTCATATTGGCGGTCTGAAAGAACTACAGATTACTGAATGGAGAAGTTAAATCCAAATTAAATTGCATATTTCTTGTAAAACAAGAATAAAAGTGCTGGGTAACAGTAATACTATTCTTTTTACAGTCTTTTAGTCTTTCATGAAGGAAGTACCCAATCTTGCCTGTACAGAGTACATTACAGTTATTATTGATCTTCTGTTTGAGGCAGGCTCCTCACAAGGTTGCTCAGCACCATGGGATGAATGACACATTTGACTGAGTGACCAAGGACTTTTAGTAAAAGCCTGTGTTTTGTCTGAGTAAGCCCAGAAAAGAACACGTTACTATAAATACCTTTTAGAAGAAAGGTTATTTACCCACTTAGGGTTTATTATAATTGAATGGGCAATAAAAAATGATTGGGAGAGCTTTAAAAATATGGAAGTAAAACATAATGATAAAGCTAATTTACAGCGTCAAACACAAGAATGACATCTTTAATCCCGGTTTGTGCAAAGGGCTCAATAGTTCTCCAATGAAAGTATGACTTTCTAGAAGACCAACCTGGGTCACTGAGGGCTAAACCAGAGTTGTCATTTTATCATTCCCTTAATATTTGAGTACATGACTGATAAATACATTTGCCACTACCTCCTGCTTCTGTACCCTCACACCGTTAATGATACTGCTAGGAGCTTATGACCTTGTTTCTCACTGAGCCTCAGAATTTTCCCCCAGATGCTTCTCCAGTTTAAGCAGAATCAGCATACACTTGAGGGATCAACCCCTGGTCATTTATTGTGATCTAGAGCCACAATTTTTTATGCCTCCATTTTTTCATCTGGTACAAGATTTAGAGAGGTTGTCATAAAATAAAATATCACAGGCAAAGTGCATGTATTCGGGGGATGCTTGGGTGGCTCAGTGGTTGAGCTCTGCCTTCGGCTCAGGGCATGATCCCAGGGTCCTGGGATCGAGTCCTGCATTGGGCTCCCCGCATGGAGCCTGCTTCTTTCTGTACTTATGTCTCTGCCTCTCTGTGTGTGTGTGTGTCTCATAAATAAATAAATAAATAAATAAGTAAAATATTTTTTAAAATGCATGTATTCAGGATTTGATCAGGAACTAAGCACCCACTCCATGTGCTCCGGGTATGAAGGGCTTTAATATAACAGTTGCAGGGTTATATTGGAAGAGCCAGGGAAGCAAAGATCAGAAGAGCCACCTCTGATCTCAGTTATAAAGTTTTTTTTAATATAAAGTTATATAGAGAGAGGTTTTTTTATAAAGTTATAAAGCAGTTGGTTCTCAACAGCTCCCTGGTAAGCTCCTGTGAGTCCTATATGTCTATATGTCTGGTTGCGGGTGTCTCAGGAAAGGATGCCCATCCTTCCCTCTCCTGCTCTCTGATTTGAATTTGAATAGGAAGATCAGTGTGGTAGAAGAGGCACTGAATTTCAAGTCAAATAGGACTCTTTTACTATATTGATTTTACTACTCACTACCTCAATAGCTTTGAACAACTGGCATTATCTTTTTAAGTTTCATTTTTCCATTGATTATACTTTTCTGAGGACTAAATGAGATAGTAAATGGAATGCATCTTGATTTTGCTGTGTAAATATGGCCCATTGCTTTTCCATATAGTTGACAATATCATGGTACTTAACATTTACAAAGGCTATTCAAATACTCTATTAGTTTATGGTACTATTCAAATAAACATTTCAGAAAATACTTGGTCACAGAGGTCACTACTACCGTTATTTCTCTTTTGTTTATTCTTCCATTCACTCCACAAGAATCAGCTGAATTTCTTTATGAGGCTTAGGTCAAAGAGGCTATACTGTCATGTGGTGACAAATAAAAGAGGGGCTATTGCAAATCAACTTGCCACCTTTTCCCTGGCTTCTAACTTCTGAAAAGGCAATATTTGAACAGACTTGAATGAAACAAAAACCATGAGGAAATTTATGTGGATCCATTTCCAATCGAGGAGAACAAGTGCAAAGATCCTTAGTGAGTATGAATGTGGAGTGCTTACAGCATCATGACCAGAAATATGAAATATTTAGGATGTTTACTCTAGATATTTATATTCTCTTTGGATAATACATAAATAAATATATACTTTTGTAATTCTTATTATTGGATAAAGCTTACTTTTATATGCTAGAGCTTAGTTTTACCTTTTAAAAATAGTTCTCATTTTAAGTGTCGATAGTTCAATTAACTGATGGATTTTTATCAATTTCAGCTTAACATTTTCTTTTTCACCCAGTAATTTTTCACTTTACTTCTTCTTGCTAAAGTACATTCTTTACAGCCTCTTTAGTTAACTCTTGTTCTCCCTGCTGTTTTTGTTCTGTTTATTTTTTTCTTAAGTGATAGGTTAGCTAGGTATAAAATCTGAAGTTAGTAGTTATTTTCTCTCAGCATTTGGAAGATAGTATTGAATATTATTATATTGTCTTCTTGCTTCAGCTATCGCTGCATAAAGATTTTCCCAGTTTAAGGATTATTCTTGGTAGATGCATAGTCTTTTCTCTTTGGCAGTTTAACACTTTTCTTTTTTCACTAATAATCTTCAATTTTGCAGTACATTTCTAGATTTGGAACTTACTGGTATGTATCTTTTTTGGTATTCAGAATACATCCTCCTTCCTTTTCATTTAGAAATCAATTTTGACTTCCAATAGAGCCTCTCAGATTATCCTCCACCTCTTAATGGACCTTCATTTTATTTATCTCTCTGTGATGCACTTGAAGTGAATTCATCAGTTCTTAAAATTCTCTAGTTCTGGGGAGCCTGGGTGGCTTAGTTGGTTAAACATCCAACTTCATTTCAGGTCATGATTTTAGGGTCCTGGGATCAGGCCCTGAATCAGGCTCTTCACTTAGCATGAAGATTCTTTCTCTCTTTCTCTGCCCCTAACCTTTTTTCTCTCTCTCTGTCTCTCTGAAATAAAATCTAAAAAAATTATTTATCTAGTTTTGGTTTTGTGATGATTTCAGCATTTATACAATTTATTGAGACTTTTAAGATCATGTTTTTATTCTGAAGGCTTCTAAGAAGCTTTTTACATAGCCACTTTTTTTGTTCTTTATTTCTCCGCATTTTATTGTGTAATTTCTTTTCCATTTTGAAAAAGATGACCGGAGCATAATAAGTATCCTCATTTTAAAGACTGCCAATTGAAATCCCCCAAATTAATTTTACTTGTAATAAGTCAGTGTTCTAGTTGTTGATTTTCTTGGTTGTCAGCAGTGGTTTTCTTTGGCCTCTTTTTGTGATGGGTTTGGAGAGAGTCCTTGCTTCAGTTTCTGGCTTTAGATCTTAAGATTGGCTTCTGCCTGCCATTTCACCTAAAGTATTTCCAGCCCTGTTAACCTTGAAGGAGCCACAGTTCTGTCTAACCTGTCCAAGAATACAGTAGGCACTGGGTTTCAGCTCTTCTATTCCTTTGTATTTCTGTACTTGTAGTACATGGAGATATTTATATTGTTCTTTGAGCTGTGTTATTTCTAATTGATTTTATCTGCCTTTGCCTTACTTTTTGGAAAAGAGGTTATGTGCTTAAGTGTGAATTTTCAGAGCCATCTTAATGAGACATCTTATTAAAACTTATTTAAATGTCCTATGTTTCCATAATTCATCTTTTTCTTTAGAGATTTTAATAATTTATGTGCTTAGGCTTCCTGTTGAATATATAAGTGAGCTATGCATATTCTGGCACAAGCTTGACTTTAACTCCTTTAGTTCAATAAGAAATACACATGTAGGAATTAAAATTTGTTTATCATGCTTTGTTCCCCCAAAGATTTTAAGTATCATTCAAATATGACTTAAGCTCCATTTCTTTCTTAGAATTTTTCAAATTGCCTCAATTAGTTAAATGCCCAAGTCTTGATTTTTGTCTTAGGTTGTAATCTCAAGGTCTTGGGATCAAGCTCTGTGTCAGGTTCCATGCTCAACCCAGTCTGTTTCTCCTACTTCCTCTGCTCTTCCCCTAGCTCTCTTTCTCTCTCAAATTAACTAAGTAAATTAAAAATTTACTTAATTAAATTAAAAAAATAATTCAGATATTAGCTATTCTTCTTGGCAGAAAATTAAAAAAAATAATTCAGATATTAGCTATTCTTCTTGGCAGAAAATGTAGTATAGTTTTTGGGTTCTGTAAAAAATAACTTTATTTAAAATCCAAAGCCACACTCCAGAGCTCTCCTGCCCCAGACAATTATTTTCTCGTTCATCACTGAAGCTTCAGTCCTTTCCACACCAAAATAACCCATTAAATTGATAATTGGAGTGTCTGTACTTGTAACCTGACTACACTGAAGTCTGCCAATCTTCTCTTTCACCAGCACTGAAGGATTCACCACCATGAATCATGTAATCAGCCAAACATGGCTATAGTATCTGAGTTTGAAGACCTATTTAGGAAAAAATTATTTTCAAAGCAAACCAGGAATTTTTCATACTTAAATTGGGGCATGTAAAGAGGTACTACTTGGGACCTCTTAGTTATTCCCATGTCAGTGTCCTGAAAGAAGCAGATAACACAAACACCTTTAATTTGTGCTAACAAGATGTCTACCTCATTTGGAACAAATCCTCTGCTTTATTTTTTTTTTCTATCCTAAATTATTTCAGCTGTTCACAATTTTAAAAAGATAAAAGGTTTTAAAGGCATTGGTATTATTTGGGAGTAAAAAATGGCTACATCAGCAGTTGATTGTGTAGCTGACTTTGACAAGCAAATGCATTGATCTAAAGAGAGGGATGAGTAGATCCTTGAAGTTAATGTGTAATTTAAATTTTTTTTAAATTGCTGAAAGTCATGATAAATGGAAACATAAGATCTTAATGAGAGAGAGTCAGAGAATATTACCTTGAATTTCTTATAATAAACATTCATCTCAGAACTTTTGGCTTCATTCTTTGGTGTGTAAAATGATTGTGTTGAATATTTTGCCTTTTGAATATGTATTTATGATTCATGAGGGCTTAGGATTTATTATAGGAAACCTAGCTCAAGGCCCTGGATTATATAGAATTTTTTATTTTTTCAGGATGCCTGGGTGGCTCAGCGGTTAAGTATCTGCCTTTAGCTCAGGGTGATCCTGGAGTGCCAGGATCGAGTCCCACATTGGGCTCCCTGCATGGAGCCTGCTTCACTCTCTGCCTATGTCTCTGCCTCTCTCTCTGTGTCTCTCATGAAGAAATAAATAAAACCTTTTAAAAAAAGAATTTTTCATATCTAATTGGTTTGAGTATCTTCAATGTTGAATGAGAGTAGGATCTGCAGTAGAGCAAAACTCTAGGAATCTTGTAGTGTGCATCCATAGACCGTTTCTGACAGTCTGACAGTCCATCATTTATAGGACGAGGGATCCTCATCACTCGACTCAGCAGGCCATAGGAAGCTGCCTGGCTGATAGCATTTCTGTTATCTCTTTTAATAAAAACTTAATTTCCTTTCTTCCTTCTTATACTGTCAGATATCAGCCTGTTATTTATTTTCCTGACAGCTACCGGTCAGCTCGCAAGCACCCAAGACTTGCTGTCCTGAATCTCCCATTTCTTCTCTCCGCCTTCCCATCCTTCTGTCCTGGCCAAGCCATGGGAGGATGTGAGTCTAGGGCTGCTCCCTGGCAGGGCCAGCAGAGTTTCCATAAACATATCACAGCTTGGCACAAAGAAAATGCTGAAGGAGCAGCCACAGCATGTACAGCCAAAAGCACTTGTGGAAATCCTAGGAATGTTAACCAAAAGAATTGCCCCGAGTCCCCAAACACTTTTCTCCCAGAACACTTCACATACTGTGTGGCTGGACAAACAGCTCTTTCAGCTGCGTGGGGCTTTCAGCCTAGGGTTTGAAGCCTGACAGGATGTGGCAGCCCTGACTCTGGATAATGTAGTGCGATGCAACAAAATGCATCAAATTAGAAAATGGAAACTTTTCTTTCCCCGAACTGTAATTTAGCTGTCACTTGGCTTTAAAGCAGCTGAAAACAATTTTTTTGGAAGTGAATGTTTATTTCCTGAAGTTTTGTGAATAATTATAGGCCATTCTCTACATGTTCGACATTCCACCCGCCTTTCCCATAACGCTGTTGGCAATGGAGGCTCCTAGCAATGCATATGGCGGTCCTTTGCATTGAGGGGCTGCCATTAAATGTGTGGCACCTTTGATCTGAGGCATGTGGCATGCTTTACCTACAACTCTCTCATCAAACCCAACACGCTCTGTCAACATGTCTATGTATGTAGGTGTGTGTGGGTGTGTGTCTGTGTGTGTGTGTCTGTGTGTGTTCCCAAGTTCATTTTCTCAGCACTGTGAGAAGGATCTACTGGGAAAATTCATGATTTTACATCTGTCTTACCACAGGAAGAGAAGGGCAATATAATGAATTTTTTATGAGCCATGTTTCCAAGTGTTCACTGTGAGAAACCTTTGCCTTTCTGGGGGAAGCTTTTGACCCCACGCGGTGAGGGAGTTTGTAACCCATTGCTATTGTTAGAATAATTATAGTCTAAGATGTTCCTGTCAGCACCCAAGTTAGCTCAAGAAGGTTATATATTTTGAAATTCTTGTACCTTGTCCTCTTAAAATCCATGCTTTGCAAAATCAGGTGCTTGAAGGCCAATGAGGTGGTCATAAAGCAGCTTTTATGTTCCCGAAAGGAAAGACTTAGAGGTATATGTTTGTATCAAGATTTGCAGAGACAAGGGATATATACATTTAATAGAATTATTGAAAGGACATTTATCAGGATTTCCTGATACAGGAATTCAGTTGAATATTATTTCTGTTGAGTATTAAATTAATATTGGGAAATGAGATTATTATAATTAATAAAACTATTCTTACCTTGGCATTGCATGGCATTTCAGGGAAGGTACACTTTATCAGGATTTTTCATATAATTTCTCTTTTCGCTCATACTTTTCAGGGAAAATGATGTTGTTGTTTTTATTTTCCAGAGGAGGAAACTAGGATTCAGAGAAAATTCCTAGATCTTAAGCTGAACCTGAATATGAGATTTCTAGGATGCTCCTCTTAAAATGCTAAGTTGGCCTCACAGCAAACAACTTTTGCGTATCACCAAATGTTGCATTTGATTCCTGGTGTCAATTTTCTGAACCAGCTATGGTACTTTCCTATTTTCTATTTTGCCATCCCAGGACAGTAAAGATTTGTTGCTCTATGGTGTGTTATTTAGGAACATTTTCTACAGTTCCTAATGATCTCAAGATAAATTTGGTTCCAAACTTCCTGTGCCATAGATATAGAATCAGAACTATTGACAATGAAAATGTGTTGTTTTGTACAACAGTGTGAGACTGCAGATAGTGTGCAGAATTAGCACAGCTGTGCACTGGCTTAAATTTACCAGTACCACATTTAAGCTGGTGAAGTGAACACGTACATATAAGAAAATCACTCTTGGAAGAAAATGCATCCTTACTTTTATTTACTTAACTGTGAATGAGAACAGGGTTTTTAGTTTGTATCGGTCATTTTACTTTTGAATCTGTGGCATGTAAGTTATTGTCTCCAAGACATACATTTGTTCTCTATGTATAACACACACACATATGCACACACATATACATACATACAGCAAATTCTAGTATCTGTACATGAAAACAAACTTCTGACCATTGTTCAAACATATTTACAAAGGAGCAATGGACAGCTGTTTTTCATCCAAATTAGTCTCATAGGACCTACCCCTCAAGTTTTCGGGGAAGTATTTTTCTATGATGCTTCATTTTATGGAACTCATTGCTTTGGAGAAAAATGGAAATTGGGGAGTAGGGGTCAGTGTAAGAGGCAGATTTTTCTATTTAACAGATATTCAGAATATAAGTAGAAGGTGGTGAAAGCAGATCTACGAGCTGTCTCCCCTTATTATCGGCACCCGGATGATTTCACACAGATTAGTGTGGACACCCGAGCTGTCATACGCTAACTACTTCACAGTCACAGAGTGGGTTGCTGTTGGCCACTCTGGTTTGAAGCCATAACTGTGCTCCAGCTCACATCTCACATCCAAACTTCAGACTTGCATATCTAATTGCTTATTCAGTGTCTGTTTAGATACCTAATAGAAATTTTTAATTGAGATGTCCCAAATGGAACGATTAACCTTTCCCCTGCTATTGAGTCTACCTGCAGTGTTCTCGATCTTCATTAAATGGCCCCTGTAAACTTCCACCTGTTCAAGCCAAAACCCTTGAAATTATCCTCCTGTCCTTCCATTTCTCCAACCCCAAGCCTCATCCGTCAGAACATTTTCTTGGTTCTACTCCCTAGGTGTACCTAGAATCTATTCTATAAATCTATGATCTCAATAGCCTTATACCATCTGGGCTTCAAGCCACTCCCATCTCTCACCTTTATTATTACAAAATCCTGCTCATTGGTCCCCCTGCTTTGATTTTTGTCTCACATAAAGCAGAGTGAATCTTTTATTTAATTATTTTAAAGATTTATTTATTTATTTTAGAGAGAAAGAGATCAATAGAATGCAAGCTGGGAAGGGCAGAGGAAGAGGCCCAAGCAGACTCCACGCTAAGTGCAGAGCCTGTGGCGGGGCTTTATCCCACCACCCTCAGATTGTGATTTGAGCTGAAATCAAGAGTTGGACGCTTAACCCATAGAACCACCCAGGCACCCCAGCAGAGTGAATTTTTAAGATGAAAGTCACATTATGTCATTCCTCTGCTAAGAACCCTGCATTAGCATTGGTTTTCCCTTTCACATGACTGAAACTTCATTTCTTTCCATAAAATTTCATTTCTTTAATTCCCTAAAAAACCTACATGATGATATTCCACCTAACTCTGCCCCCCACTCCTTATCAGTTCTCTGATCCCTTCCTCTGTTCTTTTCCCCTTTGCTCACTCTGCTCTAGCCACATTGGCCTTGACCTCGACATGTCAGGCATGAGTACACGCCAGGGGCTTCGCACTGGTTTTCCTCTCTGCCTAGAACACACTCATAACAGCATGACTCACTCTCACCTATTTCAGGTCTTTCCAAACTTACCTTCACAATGAGGCTACCCTGACCTAAAATTTCCTGCCACCAACTCTCCAGGACCATTGATCCTGTTCTTTTGTCTTCTTGCCTCTATAATCTTCTGTTATATTTTCTAATGATTTATTATGTTTATCACGTATAGTCTTTCTCATTTTATTTCAAGACAAGCTCCCCAGGAGGAAGACTCTTGCTCTACTTTGTGCACTGATATATTCTACTCATCTAGGGCAGTGTTTGCATGTGGTAGGTGCTGAATAAATGTTAGTTGAATGAAAGAGAGAATAAAAACTAGTGTGGGTTGGACCTGTGTTACTTGCAGTTTGCAAATTCCTGACTAATATGTTCTCTCACTAGTTTGGTCACTACTTTCTACACCACTCCTCCCCACTGGCCAACATGAATTGTTCATAGCATAAGTGAATGCCAATTCACTGCCACATATTTTATAATTGTGCAATATGGTAGAGTTCTAAATTAAAAGATAGAGTCCTCAACCAAAAAGAGGACAGGTGGTTGACAACAACAAACAAAGCAATAGCTCATGCGCTGTGCTGTTCCGTGCAATATTTTAATTTCTGTAAGGGTTCAGAGGCAAAAGACATCAGTAATGGACTAGTTATACAAGGTTTCCTAGAATAGAAAAGGATTTTAAAATTGAATAACCTAGTACATTATAGAACCGTTTTTATAAGGCTCTGTCTTGTGTTGTATTTATTTACTTTGTTATTATATGAAAGTTTGATATTCTGCAAAAGGAATTTGTGACATTAGCTTCCAAACTGGCTGATAAAGGCCTCTCATGAAAAAGGAAGACTTGTTCACAGATTTCACATTCTGCTAAACTTACTTACCTCTAGAATCAGCTGTTGGGAAGAAGTAGAAGAGTATATATGATTTTCATTCTGCACTAAATCAACCAAATTGAAACTCAGGGATATTATATGGCAAGGAATGCAGGAACTTGAGGCATGTCAAGTTTTCCTGGGAGGGAAGCAGTTTAGTCAGGCAAGCACAAAAGCCAGATAATCACCATATTCATGACTTTGAGTTCATCTCCACTGGTATCGATTGGCAAGCGCTTTCAAAGAGAAAGTAGTGAATGTCACTCCCAGAGAAAAGCTTAGATCTATTAGCTAGTTAATTGAAAGGCTTCAACACATACCCGGCTTCAGATGACCGAAGGACAAAACTAGTTTAAATTTATTAAAGATAGAAATGGAAGAGAGTCAAGATCATCCCCCATTGCCTCTGTTTTATGACTTTTACCTTTTAAGTATTCCACCCTATTTTTTGCAACTCTTATCTGGTGTATATGCTGGTAACATTTTTGTAGTTCCCTGTGCTTTAGTGATAGAATGAAAATGGGCCTGAATAGTAGTTGCTATTAGTTTACACAAGGATGCAACCATGAACAACCACTCAACTCAACCCTGTATACCAGTAGTAATCACATACTGCAATTTAAGGTTTCATGGCTACTTAATGTAAAGTTTAGTATCTTGGCATATTTAATTATGTATCAAGTGACTCGGTGACCTACCACAGCCAATGGCTATAATTTATTGACATAATAAAGATAGAATGTAACTATGGATTTGATAGAGCAACAAGAATACTTCTTGACCAAAGCATAGACTACACATTCATTCATTTATTTATTCACTCAACAAATTTTATGCCGGCCCTTCTAATGCTACAAGTAATGATACAGTACGTGGGGATGGAAAATATAGGGGGAACTCAAAAGTAAAGGTGAGGAATTAAACATTCTATGTCTTAATGCAGGGAATGTTAATGAAATGAACAGAGAGGTAGCACAAAGGAGCAGTAAAGAACCTAAAGAGAAGGAGGGAGTCTGGATTCAGGGCAGAAAATGGAAAAAGCCAGGCTGGTGGTGAAACAGGGAAGGAGAGGGAAGAGAAATCATGATAGGAGACAGCTCTGAAACATAAATAGGCCATAGTAATGATTGCATGAGAAGGGCGGGGAGGAATTCTTTTCTGCAAAGTGCAGAAAACAGAACCCTGGTTTCAGGGTATGTCAGGGGAAATGGAGGCAGTAGACATGGTCTGCTTATTTGAAAAGTTCAGCAGCAAAAGGGAAAAAAAATTATAGCAGTAGCTGTAGAGGGCACCTGGGTCAAGAGAACATTTTCTAGGAGAGGAGAGAACTATACATGTTTGAAGGCATAGGGGGACAGCTGTGGGGAGGGTTTGAAGGTGCCTGAGAGGGTGGGTGGACAGAAATGGAGAATTAGGATCTTGATGGGACTGGGAAGAGAGGAGCAGCATGGCACAAAGAGGGGCTCTGAGCTTGAGAGGATTTCTTTCTTGTGGAGACAGGGATAAGAAGTGACAAAGTCATGTCTCTGAGTCACTGTAACTAAATGCGCCACAGATGATGGCTTGATCTTACCAGTGATGTAAATGCAGTATCTGAGGGGGCTGATAACTCCCTTCTCTTTTACTACCACTTCTTAGGCCCACTCACAATTAAAATGTGTTTCTTCTTCCCTGGTTTGATTTCCACTGAATTTCTTTATTTTTTCTAAAGATTTTTAAAATTCGTTTGAGAGAGCATGTGCAAGACAGTGACATGAATAGGGCGAGGGGAAGAGGGAAAGGAGGGAGAGAAGCAGACTCCCCACTGAGCCAGGAGCCCAACATGGGACTCTATCCCAGGACCCTGAGATCATGACCTGAGCTATAGGCAGATGCTTAACTAACTGAGCCATGCAGGTGCCCCAGAATTTCTCTCATTTTTATCAAAATTTCTTCTCATCAGCTGTCTTTTCTTCCTCTTCATTTTTATATGCTTGCCCTGCCAGCCACATCAGTGTCTCCCATGCTGCCCATATATCCCTGGGGTCACCTCTCCCTATCCTGTGTTACTTTGTTTCCTTCTCTTCTGGGAAAGGAATCATCCGTGCCTTTGGAAAAGTACCACTAGAAATTAATGTATTTTGATTCTTGCCTGTGTTGTCATCCTTTCTTGATTTTCAGTTTGGTTCTTCCTTGGAGCATGATGTGTTTGAGGATTAATAATAGCACTTTTCCTTCCTTTAATCGTGCTGTTTTTCCACTTTCAAATGTGAGTCATTTTTAAGCCAATGGTCTCCAGAGTGGAGGCACATGGCCCAGGGGGTGAGCACAATGAAATACAGAAAGGAAGTATCATAATGTCCCTCTTTTCTATTTAAAAAATATGAAGGAAATTGACTTTTACTTCTTACCTAGTTTGTATATTACACTATCTTATATCAGACATGCTATACACATGTTCAGTGTTGTGTAGCATATTGCAGTTTATGTGTGCCAGATTTAGTTAGTCTGTGCCTTTTACCACGCACTTCAATGAAAGACCATTCTTCATTAAAAAGTGCAAGTGACTTTAAAAGGTTATGGCAGAAAAACCATGGAGTAAAGGTTATACTCGTAATGCAAGCACAGGCAAACAACTAGACATTGGCAGAGTTGTCACTATTACTTTTCAAGCAAGCTCAACATCAGCCAATATTCATTTAAGAAAAAAACAAACAAACTGTAAAAAGATCTGACACGTACTTAGGCAACAAAATTGAAATTATTAAGAAGACTTTCAAATATCATTTTATGCATATCAGTGTTAGAAGTGGTTATAATCTCAAGTGTATATCCTGCTTTTTGGTACCACTTAATAATGATACTACATGCATATAATTTATAAATAAATAAATATGCATGTATTGGGGGATTTTTGTTCAACATCATTTTACTAATAGGAATGTACCATAAGTTTGGAGACCTCTGATCTAGTGCATTTTTTATTGGAGAATATGAATAGTTTTTTTTTTTTATGAAATGACAAAACATTAAGGTCTCTATAACATTAAAATGTAGCTTTGAGAACAGAAGATTTTCAGGGCTTTTACAAATATACTTGTTTCTCCTTAAGTCACTATACAGCAAAAGTCAAAAGTTTCTTTATTGACCAAGATTTGTAAAATGCCCCACGGATGTGGACAGACACTCTACTGAACTGCCACATAGCACAGGCACTGATGTTTAGGTTGGGTTACTATTTGCTCTGCATATCATAGTATGTCCAAGTAGCCAGTGCAGAATGTGGGCCTTGAGTGAGGGAATGATGAACACTCTTTGGAAACTTAATTTCACTCCTGCCATGTTTTGAATGTCGTAATTCTAAAGTAGCATTTTTAGCTGCTTCAATAATAGATATGCTTATTTGGAACTTCAGTTTTCTCCTTGGAACACTATCAAAAGGAGTCTTCTCAATGGTCTTGCTATGCTGGGTGACAAGCACTCTAATAATCCTGTCCTCAAATCCTTACCAAGACCATCCGGCACACTTCATTTTCTGGGATTACATGATGTTTTCCCATGAGCTATCACTGAGACATAATCGCAAATGCAATTTGATGGACTACCATTGATTCAAATAGACTATTACATCTAATTGGAATCCTGCAAACTGTCTTTCCCTCCAAGATTTTAGAAACTCCATGAGGATTCCCATGTGTACATATCATTATAGTTTAAAATTAAAGTGAACCAGTTTGGTATTTTATTAGTGTTTTGTTTAGAAACTTAGAAGCTAGATCCCTGAATTATTAGCTCATTCACATCTACTTGGTGATGAATACTATACAACTGAAAAGACTAGTATAATTTTTAACTATAAAAATAACTTTTAAAATAGATGTCTGTGGCAATGACTGCTTCAATTTATGTAGTTCTTTTTTAAAAGTTTTCAAGGTACTTTAGAGACTTATTAATTCTCACATTTCTCCCTGGAGTGGATAATGAACAGATTAAGAAAATTGAAGCAATGAAGTCACATGGTACTCCCAAGCTTCATTAGTAAGCGATGAAGAAACAAAGAATATAGTCAAGAATCACCTTGTGACAGAGTTCCACTAGACCAAAAAGCTTTCTAAACAGTACAGTTAGAGTGTTTAAAATGATGATGTTTTAATAAATTATCTACCTAATAAAACTAATGTCAACTAGCCTATGTACTGTCAAACCATCTTTGTGTGGATTGCATGATTTTTAAAAACAGATGTCTGGTGAGGTAGTAATATGATATCTCTAAATGATGATTCTGAGACACATCCTCTTAGGATAAATATTTACTTAAACAGCTAAGATAAACCTCTTGAGACAATCTAGACTTTTACATTCAGAATATTGTTGGGCTTGTAGGAGAGCTCAGAGAACAAACAGTCTCTCTGCCCAGGAGCTCCAGGCTCTAGTTATCAAAAATTGATGTGGGCTGAAGAGCTAAGAGAAGTGCTCTAAGGCACAGAGTCTCTTCATAAGTGTAAGTCCATCTGCTTTGTAAAGAACAGAAAAGGTGGAAGAAAGATTGCAAAATATCTCCTGAGGTACCCAAAGAAGTTGGTGGTAAGACAAGAAAGGAAAGAGACTCTACAGAGCAATCCCAAAAATCTTGCAACTGGGTAGTAAAATATGGTGATATATAAAACAATTCAGAAAGCTGGTGGCTTGGATGTGAAACGTGGACATACCTCTGGAGTATTTTCAATGCTCAGATCTCAGTTCCTCCTGATGAAGGGACTGTAATCCCACCCTCAAAATATTTCAAGTGAATGGCGAACTGGGTTAAACTAAAGCAGCAACAAAGTCCAGACACAACACAGATACACACACACACACACACATACACACACACACCTCACCTCCAGTAGGTTGACAGAGAAAGGAGCCTGCACCTCTGAAAGTAAAAATTATTTTAGACTCTTCTGTCCTCTTATATGAAAAGTCTGCTGCATACTTCAAGGTTACAAGACACACAATTAGGCAAGAAAATGGCATCCATGGTCAAGAGAGGAAATAGTCAATAGAAAAAGGTTCAGAGATGGACCAAATGTTGGAGTCATCAGAAAGTGCTTTAAAATATACATGATAGAAAAGATAAAAGATATAGTGGAAATGGTGCACCACATTCATGAAGAAATAGGGAATGTTGGCAGATGTACAAAAAAAGTTTTTAAAATCAAACTAAATGGAAAAGCTAGAAATGAAAAATGTAACATCAGGGAAAATTCATTAGATACACCTGAGAAAAGATTGCACACAGTAGAGGAAGATTTCAATAAATTTGAAATAGTCAATATAAAATACCTAAGTTGAAAAAAAAAAGAGTTAAAAGAAAAGCAAGGACCATCTAAGATCAGTGGGAAAATAACAAATAGTTCAAGAAGAGGAAAAGGACAATGGTGCAGAAGTAATATTTGATGAAATAATAGTTAAGAACTTTGTAAAATTGATGAAAGATCCAAGCCACTTGCAAATCTAAGGAGGATGAATAAAAAGAAAACCACACTGTAGTCAGTTACTAAAAAACAAACAGAAAAAGCAGTGCTTCAAAGTAGCTGGAGAAAAAAGACACATGTATATAAGTGAACAGCAATAGAGAGGATAGTTATGTTCTTTCTAGTAATAGTGGAAGCCATAAGACTAATGAAAGACGTCTTAAAAATGCCGAAAGAACAAAATAGAACTGTCAACCTAGCATTTTATATCTAGCAAAAATATCCTTTAAAAAAGGAAAACAACAGAATTACATTTTCAAATGGAAGAAAGCTGAAATTATTTATTTCCAGGGGACCTTTACCACTGAAATGCAGAAAGAAATTCTTCAGGGTGAACCAGATAATATCAAATGGAACTCAAGAAATTTTTTAAAAAATCCTTTTATGTTACAGTTATATGTATTTGTTTTTTAAAAGACCACGTGTTTAATGCAAAAACAGTACCAATGTATCATGAGGTTTTTAACGTATATCAAAGTAAAGTAGAAGACAAATATAGAAAAAGTAAAATAGAAAAAGTAATGGTGGAGGGGTACATGGAATAATACTATACATTTTTTATACTATTTATGAATGAGTATACTATTATTTGAAAGAAATAAAAATGTACATTATATTCAGATCCTCTATTAAAATTTTGAATAAAATGTTTAACTTCATTAATACACAAAACAAAATAGAATTCTCAGTAATACCCACTTCTTCCCCAACAGGGCAGGAAAGAAGTTACAGAGATACAAAGTACAAATGGAGTAAATAAAAAATTAACACCCAGGGTGCCTGGGTATGTTGAGTGTCCACCTTTGGCTCAGGTCATGATTGAGCCCCACATCAGACTCCCTATTCAGCGGGGATCCTGCTTCTCCCTCCACACCTCTCCCACTTGTGTGCTTTATCTATCTCTCTCTCAAATAAATAAAATCCTTAAAAAGTAGAATAAAAACAAAAAAAGCCACACCAATTGGGGAAAATAAAGCACATTAATAATGCTATCAAATATAAATTGACCAAATGCTTCACTTAAAAGGCAAAGATTTGTAGACAAGATTAAAAAGTAAGACCCAACTAAAAACTATCTACAGAAAACACAGGTTAAAAGTAAAATGGAAAGAATATATATATATATATATATATATATATATATATATATATATATATATAATGTATCCATTAAATATAAAAAAATAATAGTTATATTAACATCAGAAAAAGAAAATTACTAGAGATAAAGATATTCCATATTAGCAGAAGATGAATTTGTCAAGACATAAGTTTTCAGGATAAAAATCAGTATATTTCTATATAATTGGTATAAATTGATATATATTGATTCTGTAAAATTGATAAGATGGCAGTAACAATTACATTTATAGTAACATCAAAAAACATCAAATATGTAAAATATACAAAATATGGAAAAGGTCTATTCATTGAAATTAGAAGACATGGATGAATGAAATTAAAGACTTAAGGGCACTTGGGTGGCTCAGTTGCATAAGCATCTGCCTTTGGCTCAGGTCATGATCCTGGCTTCCTGGGATGGAGGCCTGCATTGGGCTCCCGGCTCAGTGGAAAGTCTGTTCTAGCTCTCCCTCTGCCCCTCTCCTCTGTTCTGCTGTCTCTGTCTCTCACTCAGTCTCTCTCAAATAAATAAATAAAATCTTAAAAAAAAAAAAAAAGAAGAAGACTTACTTAAATGGAAAGATACAAAATGTTCTTGGTTAGGTAGAAACAACATACTCATTTTCTATAAATTGATATATAGATTGAAAGCAGTATCATAATTCCAGCAGATGAATTTTGTTGGAAGAAATTAATAAATTGGTTCTAAAATTCACGTGGGATGCAAAGGATCTAAGATAGCCAAAACAACACTGAGAAGATAATTCCAGAAACTTATCTAATTTTAAGATTTTATAAAGCTATGACAATCAAGACTGTGTGCTTTGGCACAATGTTAGACAATAGTTCAGTGGAGAAGACCTGGAATTCCAGAAACAGACAAGCACACATATGGCAAGTTGGGTTTTGATTGAGATACCAAGTCAATCCTAAAGGGATAGCCAAATCATGTTGAACAGATGTTGCTGGGATAATTAGAAATGAACAGCAATCCAATTCTCATTCTTTATATGAGCATTAATTTGAAATGGTCATGGGTACAAACATGAAGCTCAGAATCATAAGATGCTTTGAAGTAAGAGAATATCTTCATTGCCTTGAGATAGAGTATTAATCATAAAGACAAAATTAATAGATTGGGCCTCTTCACAATTAAGAATATTTGCTCATCGAAAGATACTATGGAAAATGCATAGGGAAGCCACAGACTGGGGAAAAAATTATTGCAGCAAAATTATCTGAATGGATACCTAGAATAGCTAACAGGCACCTGCAAATCAATGATAGAAAGACAAATATCCCCACCTCCCAAATAAGTGAGAGCAAAGCTTAGGGACTTGATGAAAGAATATGTGAATAGTCACAAAGCTCATGAACAAGGTGCTTACTGTCATCAGTCATCAAGCCTATGCCATTAAAACCATAATAAGTTACCACACAAAGGATCAACAAAGGCTTCTAGAAGGATAGGGCAGTGGGTGAGTGTGGCTCTAATATCTTAAATTTTGATCACATTTTTCAGTTAACTTCAGAATCTGATCCAAAGAGGTCAGTTGTTAAAAAGAAACCACAGGCCACTTAGGCTACAGTCCCAAGTCAGCAAAGGGGAGTTTAATACCTCATCCGATTGCCCTTTTAACATCCCCTTGAAATTTAGTCTTAATGATCAGAAAGCAATTTTATGGTGGGCGCCAATGAGTCTGCCACATGGGCCCTCCTCTACTCCCAAAGGAAGATGAGGTAATCTGCTTTCTAAGATCCTCTACCCCCGCACCCCACCCCAGGGAAATCGACCTTGCCTCAAACAATCCTTTCCTTTTGCTACTGACTTTCTTGTTCCACTCCACTTGTAAAAACCTTCCATCCTTCCACTTTGTATAATGCAATGGAGCTTTCCTCTTGGTAGATGGAATGCTTGCTGTCCAGGTCATGAATCATTTAATAAATCCAATTAGAGATCTTCAAAACATACACACACAATGGTATGCTATTCATAGTCACAAGAATGACCAGAATGAAAAAAGAGATGGACATCTCCAAATGTTGGTCATTAAAGCTAAATTATTTTTTTTTTTGTTTTAATCTTTAGGTTCATTAGAAAATATATTGCTCATCTCTGGACTCAGTCAGATTTTTTAGAATTCCTCCTTCATCAACCTCAGAGTTTCTTATCACTGATAAACAGGCCCAGTAAAAAATTACTGGAATTGTTGAGATCATGCCTATACACAAAAGGAAACCACCTCAGCAACAGCAACAAAATATTCTCATTTTATCTGGAGGTTCAAATACGTATACTTTGTCAAATATGAAAACTGAATTTTAAAACCTCACAGAATACTAATTTTACTAGAAGTCATTTAAAATTACGATCTATTTGTGGAAAAAAAAATTATCCATGTACTTTAACTGATAATCAGCCCACAACATACAAGGAAAAGGAATGATGGAGTAAAATGGGAAAGAGAGGAAAAATAGTATTAATTCCCTATGGTTTCAAAGAAGAAAATCAGAAAAAATTAAAAATCATTACGAACATAGCGTTTTCATGATTAAGATAAAGATGGAATGAAAGGAGATAAGAAACAAAGGGAAGTCTTTGTTTTTCATTTATTCAGAATAATTGCATTTCTCGTAATGTGTCCCATTCTCATCATTTGAGGGCAGGACCTCTTAATCTGATCCCTAAATTCATATAGACAGTGAATCAAATCAGGATTGGGAAGTTCCTCTCATCTTGCTACTTACAAATAATCTACTACTTGACAAATAATCTGTGTGAGAAATATGAAGTATTTATTAACACAGAGCTATTCAGAGTTATTGATGAAAAGGAAAGATCCATCATATAATTCCCAGGGCACTGAAGGAGATTCTACTTTATTGATTCAGTAGTTAATAGAATCAGTCATTTATATGACCTGTTAAAAATGATTTATATTTGAATGATGAATTTTATTTGGCCACTTTGAATTTTTTGAAGTAGGGAAGGAAAACAATTTGCTAAAATGAATAGTTTGTTCATTTCTTTTTTTTTAAACTTGGAGTTCAATTCACATGACAAGAATGAATTGAGGAGTAGTTAGAACACAGTCATGGAAAAGAAACAAGTGAGTCTTTAGCAAACCATCTTCTTGGCTCGAAATAAAGTGGGGTAACCAGCTGTTGTATTTTGCTTTGATGGTAGCATTCCCTCTTCTTTCCATGCTTTTGTTGTTTTCCATTGTAATAAGTAAATACAAAAACTCAACAGGGTCCCAAGTCCCACAAATACAGTATCATAGTATTCCCTCACCTAAGTGGTTTTATCTGTTTGGTTTCTTGTATTTGAAAAAACAAGGTCATTTTTGGTAGATCTCTCTTACTTCTAAATAAGCATCTATATTTGGGTTCTCAGAACCTCCAGAATGTGCTCGAGTGTTCTAAAACAAAATTTAAGAGCATTCCCATTGTGGCTAAGCAGACCTACATCTGCCTTTGACAGCTACGCGATCTTGGGCAAATCATTTAACTTCCTAGCTCTTTATTTCCTGTGTTTGTAGAGTATTGCACACAGTGGTCATTGTGGTTGGCCTCCAAACATCATTCCACTTCTGATGATTTGTCTAAGATATTTGTTGCCATGCAAGCTCCTTTCCAGTATTTGTTTCACACATGGACAAGCCCGTGCTACTTGGAGTTTTATTTAGAACAATTGTAATTATAAACAAGACACAGAAGAGTGGCTAGTTCTATTGTATGTGGACAAGGAATTACTCAATTGCTGGTGGCAGATATCTCCTGACCATGAGGGTGATAAGCTTTAGGATGAAGCCAACACATCCAGGGAGGATGAACACACTGAAAGCTCTTTGATGATGCTCTTGAGGATCTGATAAACCTGAAGCCTTCTATTTAGGCTTCTGCTCATTACACAGTCCGTTTGACTTGCAACAAAAAGTTCAGTAATAAGGGCAGAAACAATAGACCGACTTCATAGAGTTTTTTATAAAACTTGAAAGAAATAATGCATATAAAGCACTTAGCTTTATATAGTGCCTAGGTACATGGAAAGTTCTCAGTTAAATGTAGTTGTTGCTGCTGTTCTAGTGAAAAAACCTGGGAAGATGTGAACTTCTTTTTGTTTGCAGGGAGGGGGTCTCAGAAAAGGAACAAGGTTTGAGCAAGATCTAATCTCTCAGCAACTCTTCCCACTTGTAGTAAGACTTTCTCATGTACCCTCTAACCTCACATTTTAATTCCTAACCTTTTCTCCTCTGTTTGGGTATCTACTGATTTCTATGAGGTTTTCTTCTTCCTAGAGTTTTTATTCTGTTAAATGCCTTTATATGAAATGAAAAGAGTTAGTGATGAGGAAGTCAACTAATGCCTTTTCTTGTTTGCTCCATGTTTCCAAAGAATTACAAGACGATCCTCTCATCCAGGGAATGCAGACCAGGGGTGTGGCTCATAGCTTCTTTGCTTCCTTGTGACAGGAAGGAATGACATCTTTTTGCTTCAGCAGTACAGAAAGTCACATTCCTGGGTACTTATAGAGTATCTACAGGCAAAGTTTGTTTTTGAAAGTGATAGGAAGACTGGGAGCATCAAGGTGGCTTTTCTGAAGGTAAAAAGGCTAACCCCTGAGTCGTGAGAGGAAAGGGGTGCTGTGACTACAAAGATGGCATGAATTGCATTTCTGTGGTCTGAGGGGTAGAGACCATTGACTGGTCTCAGGAGTTGTGCAGTTCTGCTGTTATGTAAGTGGTGGGGATTCCTGCCCTCATTCACATCTCTCTGACCAACATATGTCATGGCCTGGGGAGCTGGGATCAAGTCCTTGTGCCTGAGCCTGTCATGATACCAGCGGAGTCCCTTGCTTTTATGAGAATCACCGAAGCCCAAACAATGAGCAACTCATTAGCAACCAACAAAAAGTGCCATCAGAGGCCTCTTCACAATTTTCCTGAACCACACAAGCCCTGGAAGTCCCGGTGTTTGACTAGGAAGGATATGGAAGCAATAAAATATTAACCTTTGTGTGAACCTTGGCCATTGAAGCTTGGAGGTAGATATGATTTATTTTAGAAATAGGAAGCGATGTTACATTTTATGTACCTAGAATAGCAGAGGCAAATTCCCTTGTGATTCAGACTCCTAAGATGCATGGTTTGCCAGGCTAACTCATGTTTTATGCTCTGATACCTCCAGGCTTAGGCCTTTGCATTTCTGGAAAACTCCAAATACCAATTTTTATCATTATTAACTTCCTTTGTTATAATGAGCCCCTGACTATTAAAATACTCAAAAGGAAAATATTTATTTTTCTGTCCTTTTTTCTGTTTTCATTTTTCTCTCAACTTATGAACTGGAGTTTAGGGTCAGATATTAGAAAGACAAACCAGTTTTCTGCATGTTATGTAGTAAAACAGTTATTACACCATTAGTAACAGATTCCATCCAGAGCATCTCTCTACCTGACAAAGTGTTTGAAAGAGGAAACACTTAGTGAAAGCTTTAAGAACAAAATGCATTTCAGCTAAGGCAACGTGGTATACAGCGCATCAAAATACAGAGATTAAAGCATCAATTTTTCTCTATCACAAAACTGTTCTACTTGTCATTTTAAGAAACTAGCCTATCAAGCATATTCTTTGATCACTTATAATAGATTCTTTCTGACTGGTTGTCAACCTGGAAATTAAAATGCCTAGTTGAGAAAGCGCAACAAGAACTTTGGTTAAAAAAAAAAAAAAAGATTAATCATTTGTTCCAAATACTAAAGCCTTCTTTGCTAGGATAAAACAATCTAATATCATTAGGAACTCTTTTTTAGAAATCACATATCACATCTAACATTAAATTAAGGTAAACTAATTATGTTTAATACCTATGATGCGTTTTTTTATCTCTCAATTTGGTCCTTGACCATCCATGCAGTAGATTTTGTAAGGGTATTAAATGACTAGTAAGAGATCCATCCTTTAAGAGCTAAGTCATTTACATATTTGATTTTTATTGTTAAAAATTATTATATTTTCTATCTTTTGACATGTTAAAGGAAGGACACAAAATCAAACACAGCTGGGCATTTATTACATATAGTCCTTCATTGGCAGTAAGCCTTAAGTAATTTAAAAAAAAAAATTGACTTTCTCCCTTCTAGTTCATGCAAGGAGTTTTTTTTATTTTTTTAATTCAACAAATTTTTATTCAAACAAATTGTTTTTTATTAATTTATTGAATAAAAATTTGTGCCAGACATTAGGCACTTAGGACAATAGAACAAAGATTCCTGCCCACATGGAGCTTATTTGTTGTGTGTGTGCCAGATGGAATTTTTTTTTATTCCAGTAGAGTTAACATGTGCTCTATTAGCTTTGAGTATGCAATGTAGTGATTCAACACTTCTATCCATTATTCAGAGCTCATCCACATCGAAATTTGGATTTAAAGAAATGGCCTTATGAGGAAAGGAAAAAATCAGTAACATATTCCTAAGGGTTTACTTATAATAATTAAAAAGTAAAACACATGTTAGCTAGTTAATATAATCATCTCCTATATAAATCTGTTTGACATAACTGCATGCATGTTACCTATCACGTCTCTTTTCATTTCATGATTTTAACCTAGTTCAAATGATTCACATCACAGTCCTAACTTAGACACCTGATTCATCAGTGATAGAGACAAATTGAAATTCCTGATGTGAGTATGTGAACATAAAGCATCAAAGTGGTCATTAAAAATAAGGTAGCTATCTATTTGAACAAGAACACAAAAAGACAAGATCAGTCATTGCAGGACATAACCAGATCCATCACTTTCCTTGCCATGGACCAGATAGCGCATTTTCTATTTTATATCTCTACCATGTGTTTTGCTGTGTGTCTCCTTACTAATCAATAAAGAATTTATTTTAACTTATTTATATTGGATATTAAAACAAATGCAGCTAATACAACACCTGACATCTAGTCTTCCCAGACTGGGAAAGGTCAAAGAAGAGGTTTTTTTTTTTTTAATTTATGTAGTCATGTTTTCCAAACTCTGCTCTCTAAAGCACTAGTTCTCAAGATAAGTGTTGTCTGTTAAGAAATGACATGGTCAAAGATGTTTGAGGAACTATAATGTATATAATCCTATGGAAATCATATTGTAGTATCAAGAAAAGTTCCAAGTAGAGAAATGAAAATTTTTACAAATAAAATGACACTAGATTGGATTAAGTCTGTGTGTGTATATGTGTGTGTAGCTGAGGGGGTGTATCTTAGACACTGCCTTAGATCTGTTAGCAATCTTAACCAAGTCTTATAGCCACATACTTGATCTATACCCCAGGCAGTGTTTCACTTTGAGAATCTTTTCAGAATAGGAATGAGAAATAGTTTTATTTTTTCAAATCAGCAATTCCTCATCCCTCTCTGGTCCCTTGAAATTTTGCTCAATGATCTGCTATCTCATACACCTTTGCAATTAAAGAAGCCATCTGACCCTTTTCACATTCTACCTAAAAATTGTCTTACTGTGATCTCGAAGATAGTTAGCTTACTTTCTTTCTTCCACCTTCCCACCAGAATCAGTTTTCCACTTGTTTCACTACTAAGTCATCTGGGGCACCATTTTTCCAACTTTCAATAAACATTTTGTCAATGTTTTTCCAGCCTTTGCTAGCAGTTTCCTTGCCATTTTTATAACCATCACTGACAATTTAATTACTGTTATTTCTGCTCCTGCTAATGTTTGCTCTCTGACCATAGGGAGCCATCTTTGGGTGCCTGGAGTGTGGTGGTATTCTCAGCATAGTTCTAGCTTTGCATCTTGCCTGGCCATCTAATGGCTATTCCAGTTCCTTGTGCTTTCTTTCCTTGTCATGAATCCATAGAATGAATCCCATCTATCTATCTATCTACCCTTCCTTCCTTCCTTCCTGGTACATGGACTACATAATTTATTACCATAATTTATTGACACCTTTGAAAATGAAAGTAGACACTATAAATATTCTTGGATAACTGGCAAAAAGTGAGACCCTCCTGAGCAGAATGAGATGCATGCCTACCACATTTTTAGGTAATCTGGGTTTCTGTCTCCTATGTAAACATTATAAATAGCTGGAAAGGACATTATGAAGATATATATGTAATAAAAACTATATATATATATATATATATACATAAAATACATATATTACTTCAGTAAATAAGGCTTCCTGATACGTGGACATAGTTTAGAGCTAATCAAATTGTGAAAAACAGCCCTAGCTCTGAATCTTGAATATCTGGTTGTAGATCTGGTTAGGGTTCCCTATACATTTTAAGAAAGTCTTGTATAATATTGTGCCTTGGTATTTGTCAAAAGTTTTGTTTGTATGTCGTTAGGAAAATCAGGCTTTCACCCTTTTTAGATACTATGTTTAATTATGAAATCCAGAGTTGATAATACAGTATGAACAAATTAAGCTCAGTGATTTTAGATAATAATGCATCATTTATTATATTAATGAATGTACTCAAGGGGAACCTGGATCAGTTAACTGTTTGACTCTTGATTTTGTCTCAGGTCATGATCTCAGGGTTCTGGGGTCAAGCCCTGCATTGGGCCCCCTGCCAAGTGGGGAGTCTGCTTGTCTCACTCTCCTGCTGCCCCTACCCGCACACCATCTCTCTCTCTCTCTCTCTCTCTCTCTCTCTCTCTTTCAAATAAATAAAAAATCTTTATAAACAAACAAACTCAAGAAAATTTTATCATTTGGTCAGTCTGGCTGACTTCCTACCAGAAATCTAAAAAGGCAAGAGTAGAAGATTGTTCCATGCAGAAAGAAAGGCATGATTCAATCCAAACCTCATTCTATCAGCATTCAGATGGCTCAGCAGAATATGAGAATTTCCTCTGTTTAGAGTAAAATAAGCCAGCAGAGAGTGAATTCTATCTTCCCAGGCCTTCCATGTGTGTGCTAGGTGCTCTGGAGCATATTAGTTTTTCAGAAATTCTAGAAACTCAGGTGGTTATTGAAGGACCTTAACTTACTGAAAATGTTCCTAAAATTGCTAAATCTCTGATGTATGGGGAATTAGTCTGCATTTCAGTGTTTTATTCTATGCCATTTGAGTATAGTAGCTTCTATCATTTGCCTGTGGCGCTAGGAAACCTGTTTCATGATTTCCTTCTATCAGCGTTTTTGGGTTTGGATCAGTAAATGTGCCAGTTGTCTTTATCTGCTGCAGGAAGCAATTTTGGTGGACAAAACAAACTATTCTTTTAAGAGACTAGTTTCTATCCTAGGAGGTGACCTTGGACACTGGGGAAAAAATAAATATGAAAGACCCTAGATTTAGCTACAAGTTGCATTATCTAAAAACAGAGTTACTCCTGCAGGGTGGTTGAGAATCCAGGCCTTGATAGTCAAGTACAGTCTGTAAAATCAGACTTTACATATAGAACCCTTTGAATTTCATCCTTTGGTATTTCTTTAAGGTTCTTAGCCACACACAATGTGTGGTCAACGTGTAGAGTTTTGGAAATGGGTACCAACATGAGCACATACATCACCTAACTATTTGGGGAACATTTAGTTCAGTGACCAAGTTATATGTAAAATATTGTGTTGGATATAAGTCAGGGGACGTGGGGAACTTCAGAGAGGTGAAATACAGGCAAGTAATGTTAAAGTAGCTTTCCTCTCCAAAAATGACTGTTGGTGTTTGACTATGTGATCTCAAGGTGTCGGCTATATCTGAACTTCTAAACTTTGAATGCATAGAGTAGTATGCTTTCTGAAAATACAGAATTCAAGTCAAACCATTTCATATATATTTTATCTCTGCAAGATATAAATCAGTATTTTCTTTACATTTCCTCCCTAGAAATGTACTATGCATGCCAACACACTCTGCCATTAAGAAATGTAATTATTTGCTCTATTATTTTTTCCTCTAGAAACTCATTTTCTTTTTCCAGTTAACAATGCAGAATTGCTGTGGGAGAGGCCCTAGCTCTGGGGTAAATCTGTTGCATAATTTGAATAAAACGGATGTTGTAGACAGACAGGTGGATGTGTGCTCGTCTGACTTCCCTCCAGGGGTGGGGGGTTCCTTGTGAGCCCTTTCGCTGGACACATTTCATTTTCCTGAGTTTATTCAGGAGTCAATGTTGGCTTATATGGATTCCCTACTAAGGTGGAGCTGTATCCTTTGGGTTTACTCTGTATGAGTTACAGTATTTCAGGCTTTGCTTTTTGCTGTGAACAAGATTGCAGGGGCAGTCTCCAAGGACCCTGAAGTCCTGGAAGGATTTGATAGGGGTTTCAACTTAAACTTGCATGTTAACATACAAATCAGAGGGGCTTTTTGCTGTATGATGAACATGAAGATGATTCTTTCCAGACAGATCATTGTCTATTAAACTGTGAAAATGATTTGGGTCCGCAAGCCCAGAGTCAAAGGGGAATCAGAGCAGTCTCCATAATCATCACTAACATTCCCTCACTTCCAGTTATATATCTGTGCTACATACACACACACACACACACACACACACACACACACACACACACACAACTTGATATGCAGCCTCGTGCTTGACATAATCTCAAAAGCCAAGAGGGATTCAGAGAGCCAACCTGTCTAACATCATAGCACAGTGAGTTGTTGAGCTGGGATTCAAGTCCAGGTCTCGCTGATTGAAAAGTCCAGATTTTTCCATTACTCCACGCTCTCTCTCTCAGGACATCATGAAAAGGGAATTGTGAAGTCATCTAAGAAATCGTTTACCCCAAATCCTCACTTCACTTCGAAGTAATGGAAAATGGAAGCTTTGCCCAAGTGTCGCAGAGAGCAAAGTCTAAACTCAGAAATGCTAAGCCTCCGTGTAGTATCCTTTCACTTAGTGTGAGACGCATGCAGAATTTCCAGAGAAATCGACTTTTTCTTGCACAATAATTATTTTCCAAGTTGCTCTGTCATCCGCAGTTGCCTTAACACATCGCAGTTCTGTTCCAACATTAACAGGAAATACAACCACATGCAATTAAAATTATTATCACTCTTGGTGTATGCTGTTAGAAACCCACCCACTGTTATGCACGCACCATTGATGATTTTGCCCTTGGGATGATGGGGAGAACATTCACATTGGAGACTCTTGAGAGAGTCATAGGGAGGCCTCAAGCAAAATCCTCTTGGTGTTGGTGAGGGAGAGAGGCTGGGGTAAGCTCCCTGTGGGCTTCCCTCAAGGGAGGAGTTACTGCTTTGGTTTACCCTTTGATTTTCTGCACCTGTCTCGTGCCCTTGTCACCACATCACCTGTCTTACCTTTAAACTAACTTTGCTTGTTTTTATCTCTGCACAGCCACATCTAAGCCAAACAAAACACAAGTGCACACGTACATAAAGGGGGGAAAACACTGAATAAAAAAAGATAAAGATAAACCATAGGGAAATACAAACACAGTTGATGGCCTGGCTCGAAATCTCAGTGCCATATGATTGCTGATCCTGTTTCCTTGTAGTGGAGAATTTACCCACAGAAAAGCCTCATATTAGAGATGTTCCTTGGACTTGCTTCTAGCTTTCTGGCCTCTCTTTTCAGTAGCCCAGAAACAGCTAGCAGCCTTACTAATAGGATCTCAGGCTTTCATATTCATTCATTCTTTCACTCATTCACTCAATCATTTATTTCTACCAGATATGGTTAAGACATGTTCCTTTCACATTAAAAAAAATAAATCCTCTAGTAAGGGGCACCTGGGTGGCTCAGTGGTTGGGCATCTGTCTTCTTCTCAGGTCATGATCCCAGGGTCCTGGAATTGAGTCCCATGCCAGGCTCCCCGTAGTAGCCTGCTTCTCCCTCTGCCTGTGTCCCTCTCTCTGTGTGTGTCTCTCACAAATAAATTAAAAAAAAAAAATCCTCTAGTGTTCTAAAGCAATCTAAAAACACTGTTTTAAGAAGGATGCCTAAGCCTCACCAACCCCTCATGGTTCTACTGCTCCATCTGTGGGTATCACACACGCTGAATCTTATCATGTCCTTTATTAGGTCCTGTCTTTCAGAGGACATTTCATCTTTTTTATATTGGCTTCTTTCTTAAAAAAAAAAAAAAAAAAAAAGGAATCCTCACACCTTTATATTACCTAAAGGAGAAGGTCTTCATAAACTTTATTAATAAATGGTATTTATTACCACAGATAATGGGCTACATGCTCCATTCATTTATGACTGAGTCCTTATTGCATTGACAGACTATCTCTTGCTCAGGAGGACTCTTAAAAAGAAAGATTAACCCCCATCCCTACCCCCACCCCTGCACCACCTTGCTGGTTGAGTAATTATTTTAAAAAAATAAAAATCCACACCTCTGCAAGCGGGCACACACTCGCCTCAAGTCCCCATGACACTCGTCCCGAAAGGGCTCCTAAGCCCCTGTCTGCCCTGGATCCTGCCAACTCCAGCCCTCGCCTCCACATTTCCCTTTCTCCTGCCTGTCATTTTCTCCAGACTCTTATTATCTACAATATGAAATGCTGTGCGCTGATAGATATTGGCAGAACCTGGTTAAAATTCATTTCACATAGCTTGCTCTTACTTCAAAGGAACAAAGGTTTTCTTTTCTTTTTTTGCTTTCTTTCTTTCCTTTTTTTTTTTTTTTTTTTTTTTAATCCTAAGAACAGAAAACCAAGTTATCTTTGTGGTGTTAAGCATGAAACTGGGTCTTTGTTTGAAAAGCAACATCTGATGTTTCCTCTCTTTTCAACTCACACAACTGGGCCCTTCTGTATTACGCATCCTCAGTCCCCCGGCTTTGGGATTTTTGTCATGTCAGGAGCTGCTGACAGCTGGCAGACTGCTGTGTGAAGAGGGATACTTCTCCTCGCCAAATTCCTGAGCCTACGAGGCAAAGAAAAGGCCTCTGTCTAAAACAAGGGGAGTATGTTTGCCTCGATTCTCTACTGCTTTCATGCAGCTGGTATTTGTCGCAGGGGAGGGTGGCTCTGTGCATCTTAGAGCGGAGCATGATCTGGTCCCTACCGCAGACCCCTCCCAGCCCTCTGCTCCACCAGGCTGCCCTGGAAATCACTAACCTCTTGCGCTTCCCACGTCCCGACGAATTTCCAGTCAATTCTACCTCCCAGGAGTTCAGCCTATAAATAATAATTGAAAATGTGATCTTTGATTAAAACATAAAAGCCCCAACATTTAGCAGCTGAAACATTTAAGCCAAGTGTTTTGTACTGATTGATAGGCGTGGGTTGGACAGAGAAACCGGAATGAAGATGATAAAACAAGTCATTGTTTTGGGCAGGATGCTGGGCAGAGTTTTCTGCCTTTTGTTAGCGCGGCGTGCTGCATTAATGTGGGTCAGTAGTTGGGACACCACTAATGTCTAGCACATCAGAAGTGTTGACTCGCTTATCACCATCTGTCATTTAAAGAGATCTAATATGAACTCCGCTGCTGTCAACCTCATAAAAGACTTAATTTTTATACTTAGATTCTGGATAGACCACAGAAGGAGACATTCCCAAAGCATTTTTGATTGAACCCTTTTTTTTTATTTTTTATTTTTTTTGCCTTCCTACAGGAAAAAAGATGGCATTCCGCCCAGATACACTGGTGTTTTGAACATAATGTCCAAGCCACTCTGTAATAGAGCCAGGGCTGGACATTCTTCAAGACAGCACGATTCAGTGTTGATCACTTTCTTTACATTTTGATTCTATGCAAAGCCGCCTGTGAAATCCTTGAAGCCAAATAAACAAACAAAATAAATAACAGGCTGCACTTAACGTGCTTACAGAATTATAGGGTTTTGAGAGATGGCATGGTATCCTGCTAGAAGCCATAAAAATACCCCAGCTGTTTCATAGTGTGGAAGAAATATATTGGTTTTACATTTTATAATTTCAAACTCTGTTGTCAACAGGCAACTTATGTTACTTTATATTCCACTCATCACAACCCACCGTAATTCCTCATGGCAGAGCAAAGTAAAATATATTCCTCTGTGCTGACACTACTTATTGTTTTTTGTCTCCTATAAATGATTTGTGGCCCTGCTTTGAATTTGGGTAAGGAAGTGCATTTCCAGAAGCTTTTATAAGAAACAGCACATTCTGTAGCATAGGACAGTCAGTCTCTAAGGAAACAGGAAAAGGCTATTTGGCTCTTTCTCACGGGGCATTTATGTTTTCTCCCCTTTCTTTCTGGCAGGGTCTGTTAGGCCTCTCTTGTCAGAGAAATTCATCAAGCCGCTGTTGAATCTATTAATCCCTTGGTTTAGAGCCCATCGGCCCACGTCTTCCCCAGGTAATCATTGTAAGCCCTCTACAGCAGCCTCGAAAGGTCCAGGTCAGAAAATCTCTTCCATTTTCATTTCATTGTTGATTCAGAGGCTATCAAGTGATAATCGTCAAGGGCTCAAGAAGAGGAGGTGACACCATTGTCCGGGCACCTCACAATGATGAGGAGCTCTGTCCGTTGGTTTTGAACACCTTACCCACACATTGGCTTACCCCCAAGTCATAAGAGAGGCCACAAGTTTTTCTTGAGAGGAGATTTGTACTTGCCACATCAAGATACAGTATCTTCACGGAATTTTTTCTTTTTGGAGTCATAACCTGTTTTGATAGGGTGGTCCACCCGGGTCTTCTAGGTTTGTGCTAAAGGTGGGACTCGAGAATGGTGTTGTGAGCTGTGCCTCCTGGGGGGGAGGCAGAGGCTCTGTCTGCCTCAGAGGGCTACTCTGACAGTGCCCAGGGATCTTCTGTGATGAGGACAACCCTGCTTTCTCGAAATGATTTGAAGTTGAGCCAGCTCAGCGTAGGCCTACTTTATTGTAATTTCAGGCACTCCTGTTTCTCTAATAAAATAAAACCTTATGGCAAAGAGATAATAACACCAACAACCGCCCACATTAGTAATAAAAGCATGAATTACCATTAAAGTTTCCATCGGAAAAACATTTTTAAATGTCCTTAAAACACTTCCATGGATGGAATTACGGTTAAGACGGTTGAAATAATTGAGAATTGTGAAGAGTAACATGGATGTTTTAAGCTTTTTTGCAGATTAGTTAAATCTCCATCAGTCCTAATGACGTGGGTACTATTGTATGCCCATAGTTTGCAGGTAAAGAGGTAAGACCCAGAGAGGTCAAGTAACTTGCTGGGGGTTATCCAGGTAGTAGTAGCAGAGTGAGTGAGAATTTAAACCCATGCCCGGGATCCAGTGACTACTCTAACCATCGTGCACGCTCCTCCCAAATGGTTATTGTGACAATTTCAATGTCTCCTTATTTTTTGTCATGTCTTTATTTTTTATAGTAAACTCCTGAGTGTAATACCAAACAAAGTATCTTCCTGAAGTTAAGGGGTGCTTGTCTTTGCAACAGAACAAAAGTGGCCATTCCCTCTTAATGTGTGGGAAGTCACCTGGTATTTATCTACCAGGGGAGGTGAGGCAGCAGAAACGTCAAAAAAACGACAGAGAGACCATGACATTTAGCAAGGGCTCCCATTCATCGTGACTTTATTAAACACTCCGTCAACATTGCTTTTAAAATCTGCCTACAAAGGTTTGGTCTGTATGTGTCTAACTAAGGAAAATGACTCTGATTTTTTTTACCCAGCAGTAGATTCTGGAATGTGGTTTCGAACCCAGATCCATATGCCTGAAGAGGCTTACAGGGCCCTCTGTCCCCGGAGCTCCACATTGCCAGCAGCGAGATGGGACCCCAGATACTCCCCCACCCAATAATCCCAGGTTCACTTTGCAGAAAGGTTGCAGGCTTGAGAATTTGGTTTAAAATGCAATGAAGAAGGGTTGTACTATATATGGCAGCCTTGAATCTCCAGGGTGGGGAGGTATGTAGTCATTTTCTCGAGGGAACATGTTCACATTTATTTCATTAATCTGAAATAAGCAACTCATATTTTCACACAACCTCATTTCCATTCATCCAGCTGCATGGAAGCCGGTTTCTGTGCTTGGCTTCTTCATTGTTCAAGGGAGATTTCATCAACTAATTGAAAAGAACACATCTCTGTCCTCCACAGAGCTAAATACATACAACAATTTCACCACCAATGCCAGACACATTATCAGTGTCCTGATCTTTGGCCTTTGATACTTTCAAGAGATGTCCCAGGGGAAATCTTTCCCTGGAATGTTAATCTGTTGCTTCTCTGACCTTCTACACATGTACCACATTATTATTACAACCCACATGCTTCTCTTTTCATGCTGTCATTTTGACAATAGAACCATCGGGCAATTCATCTTTAGACCAGAGAGCTGTAACAAAGTGCATACCAGTAAGTGAAATCAGATTGGCTAATGGTATTGTTTAAATGCAATAACATTTCTCTCCTGAAATCCACCCAGATTTCAAATGATATGTCATTCCTGAGGGGGATGCTCGGCAACAATTAGCTACTGGTGATTCATCACAGGGTCTCACTGTGGGGATCTCTCTTTCACTTTTTTCTGAACATGCTTAGGAAACATAAATTAGTCCCTGAATTGGAGCGGTGTGGATTTATCAGTCAGGTTTTCTGCCTTTACCTTCTTTCTTCTTTCATCTGGCAGATGTTTATTTCATCTCCAGATTTATTGAAAGCAGTGTGGGGATCTGAGAGCATTTAGCAATACTGAAAAGCCATTTCTTTTAAATTCTCCCCAAATGTCAAATGTCACCTCCTCAGAGAGGCCTTCTTTTGACCACCCCCCATACAATAAACCTCACTCCTATTAGTATCTATCCTCTTTGTCCGGCTGGCTGGCTGGCTGGCTGGCTTGCTTGCTTTTGCAACACCTAGCATCAGCTGTCATAGGATATACTTATTCATTGGTTGGCTATTGCCCATCGTCAGAATGTGAGTTCGGTGAGCACGAGAGTGTGGCTGTTCCACCCACTGCAGTCTTCATTAGCACTAGGATTGTGCCTGGCTCCTCGTAGGGGCTCCAAAGATTAGTATCTGTCAAGTGATAAAGAATCTTCCACCCTAGAGTAGACAGGAGGATGCTTTGGAGGCATATGAGCTGTGAATCTCACTGATACCCAGTAGGCATTTTTTTTCTGTTCCAATGTGATAATGAAGGCAGAGGAGAGACTACTGCACACAAATTACTGCTTGTTTGTAGCCCAGCCTTATCATCTGAAGCATTTGAAAAATATACTGTGGGAAGGCTCTAGTCTGTTTTGTTTTATGGATTCCTTTGTGGTACTAACCATCGTTTTCAAACACAAAGTAACCAAGGTTTATTTGCAAACATTAGTCATGGTTGACGGCAGGAAATTCTGAAGCTCGTATGAATAGAGCTTTTATCTATATACCTGAGCCAAAGAATCATCACTGAAGAATCTTCTAAGGTTGGTGGAGAATATGTGTGGGTGGGTGGGTGTGCGCACATGCGCGCAACTGTACCTTCAAGCCCCTCCCTCATTACCGTCCACAGGACTGTAAATTGACCTGCTCTGCTCTGCTTCTGTCCATTTGCAGACAACCAGTAAAAGCCAACAGGGTGAGCCCTACTTACGTAGACTCATGGTAGATTAGGTATTGTTGCAGGGTGCCTCGGTGGCCTGAAAGGGTTCGTTCTCCTCCCCTAATGAGCAAACTTACAAGGAACAGGTTTTGAAGAAGTGCTAGGGAATGCTTCAGGATGTACTTAGATGAGAAGAGTATAAATGATTCATCTTCCTTGGATCCTCCATAGACTGTGGTTCTTTTCTTTCCCTACTGAGAAAATGACCACTCTTCCTTTGTGGATGTGATAATTGCTACCCTGGCATAGTAACAATTAAGGAGAGTTGCCATGGGAATCTGTGCAATCCTGAGTGGTGGAGGAAGTGGGCCGGTGAAGGAGTCACTCACAGGTGCAATTTTTGCTATCTGATAATAATATTTAAAATAATTTTCCATTTCTCTGTCTACCTGTCTACCTACCCACCTATCTGCTCTTCTCTTCCTCTGTATCTCCCAGAACACTCTCTATACTCTCTTCCAAATATTGGCTTGGATTGCTAGTCAGGATTAGTGTCAGATTCTTATTCTCATGGACTGGAAGCAGTTAGAAACAAAGGAAGGTAAAGAATGTCAGGAGAAGTAGAAAGGAGACCGGGGTGGACGAATTGTATTTAAAAAATATAATCTTCTAAAACCCAGGATAAAAGGCTTGGGGGAGAAAAGATGATGTGAAACCACAGTTAGTGAGAGATCAAGCAGCTTCAAATAGCACTCTTTTGGTTGGTGAGACAGGTGTCCAGGTTGGTAGGGGAAAGGAAGCAAATCACATGACTAGATTGAAATCATCAGTCTCAAGAAAGGAAAGGTAGATGCTGACGATGACAGGAATTCTGGGCCCTTCCAGTACTCCTGGAGGAAAGCTCACACATATTTTGGCTTTCTCACGGTGGACTGCAAGGGTAACACTGGTTTCTCTGAATGCTGAATTAAGTGATGCGGTTGTTGCTTTCAAAGCATGTCAGTGGGAGCAAGAGATGAACACACGGGAGCCCAGAATCTCAGCCACAAAGATTTTTCTTTGTGAGCAGGAGCTTGTTGCGCCCTTTCAAATCCAGCTCAAAATATGTACTTTGCAAGGTTATTGCTTTTCATCTTTATCGTTCGCTCCCTCTAAAGAAATTGGTAAAAGCGTAATGACAAATCCCGGAGCTGCTTAAACCTGCAGAGAAAGCTTCTAATTTCTAATTCATCTCAACGGAGATTGAATTGTTCAGATCGGCATTTCATTTAAGGAAGATAGAAATGAGAGAAGGTTAGTCTGAAATAGCTCTTCCACAGGGATGAACGGAGATTCGTCAAGTTTTAGCTCGCACCATCAACTTTCAGGTGACATGTCCACTTTTGAATAACACTGGGCATAACACAGGAGATGAAAACAATTTTGAGAGCAGATAGGGCAGCCTTTAAAATTTAGAGCTTCTGAGATGCCTGGGGGCTCAGTGGGTTGAGCCTCAGACTTGATTTCTGGATGTCGGGGCTGTGAAATTGAGCCCCACATGGGCTCCACGTGGATCTTCCCTCTTCCTCTACCTCTCTCCCTGCTCTCTCGTCCTCTGTCTCTGTCTCTCTCAAATAAATAAGTAAAATCTTTAAATAAAAATTAAAATTAAGAGATAAAATTTGGAGCTTTTGTTTGAGCAGCTGAGGAGGTTGGGAAGATAGAAGTGAGGTCAGAGTGCAATTAAAAAAAAACCTGAAAATGCTCTGAAATAGTAATTTATTTAGTACATATTAGTTGAGCATCTATGGCACATCAAGGATAGTTCTAGATTCCAGTCACAGCTATGGTGATCAGCCACTTGGTGGTCATCCAGGCAACTGTTTACCATATATGGGCAGTTCAGGCACCTGTCCAAGCCAAGTTGGATCTCTTTACATGGACCTCCCACCATGCTCTTAAGGGACTCTATCAGTTTCCTATGGCTGCTGTAACTCATTACTACAACCCACACATTTTTCTTATAGTTGTGCAGGTCAGAGGTCTGCAATGGACCTTATGGGACTTGAACTGAAGGGCCCACAAAGCTCTGTCCCTCCTGGAGACTGCAGAAGGCGGGCTGCTCACATTCCTTAGCTTCTGGCTGCATCAGTCTCATCTCTGCTTCTGTCGTCCCATCTGCTCTGACTCTGAACCTTCTACCCCCTTCTTCTAGGGACCCTTGTGATTATATGGCATTCACCCCATGATCTAAGATAACCTTCCCACTTAGGTTCCTTAACTTAATCCTATCTGTAAAATCTCATTTGCCACACAAGATGACATATTCACAGGTCACAAGGATCGGAGCATGAACAATCTTGAGGGGCTACTATTCTGACTCCTCCGGAGACTAAACATTGTTACTTATTTTTCTATTTATGATCCGATATTCAGGCTCATCCATCTCTTGCTTGCAGTGCCCCTTTTGACACTCTCATAACAGCCTTCAACTCTCCACACAATTATTTCCTCATAGAAACTGCTCTTTGTAAGGTCACCTAGATTCCTCCCACTGCAATATTAACCCGATGCATTTTAGGGCTTCTCTTTCTTCATTGTAAGAGTAACACATTGATGACCATTCCTACCCTCTTTTTAATAACAACAAGGCTGCTCTCATTATTTATTATTTACTAAGCTCCAGGCACTAAACTGAACACTTTATAAATGTTAATTCCCTTGATCTTTTCCATGGTCCCATGAGTTCAGCATTATTTTCCACACTATCAGTGATAATACAGAGACTTAGCACCGCAGGTCCCACCTAGAACTTTCGAGCCTCCATGTCCTAACTCCCACTTCTCTGCCAAATGATAAATCTAGACAACTGAGTGGCTCCTGGGTGTCTTCATGGGTTGTCCCAATTCTCTTCTCAACCTTAACCCACAGAGATACCACCAATCAACTGTGACCAGAAATGTGGCAGTCACCTCAGATTTCTCCTTCTCTTCTACATCCAAGAAGCATCCAAGCCCTGTTGATTCCATGTCCTAAATGTCCTTGAACCCAGCTCCTCATCTCCACTTTGATGGCTACCACCTTAGTTTTGGTTTATCTTGACTCCTGTCTTCTTGTGTCTCTTACTGAGCTAGCTTCTAAGTAACTTTGTACCCTGATGGTTCCCCATGCATTCTCTTCCAGTTTTTGCAAATTTTTTCTGCACTTGGTCTCCATAATAATCTTAGGAAAATAGAATTCTCATGCTGTCATTTCCATACTTAAAAGTCTGTAATTGTTCTCATATGTTGTCAAGTCTTGCCTTCTCCTATCTTGGTACCTCTTCTCCACTTGTTTTTTCTCCTCCACACGTCTCACCACCTCTTTCCCCTCCCTCAGTAAACACTGGACTAAATTAATCAACTTAGAAATAAAACAAATGAATATTTGGATAACTTTTTTCACACTCGGTAAAAAATAAAAAAAAAACAATTGCAAGATGAATTTTTTTCATAATTGGAAATTTTGATATAACAATCCTAGGAAAGGTCTGGCAAGCATACAAGCACTTAAATGGTTGAAGGGAGTGTGACTTGGTTTTCTTTTCCTGAAAATAATTATGTTAATATATAATAAGAGCCGTAAAGATGTACAATTGACCTTGTGTTTCCATTTCTGTGGATTTATGCTAAGAAAATAATCAGGCAGTATGTATGCAATTAAAGACTGTATTCTTGAATATAAATCTTCATGTTCAAGAATATTTCAGCATTATTCATTAGGAGAAATCGAGAGACATGTCCAATAATAACCTAATGATTTAAAAATTAAGATCTGTAATAGGCTGGAAATATACCCATTAGAAATCATGTTTTCTAAAATATACCATAAGAAAATATTCACAAGTATTTTAGAATATACCATAAGAAAATATTCATAAATATTCACAAATATTCACAAATATTTTTAAATAGAAAAAGCAGAATTTTCTAGGAAACAAGGCAAATACACCAAATAGGTCAATGTGTTAACATAGTTGTTTGTAGATTTGTGATGGCTTAAAGTACATTTTTTATACTTTAAATTTTCTTTACAGGAGATAGAGATAGGGGATAGATGAATAGAATATGGAGGGGTTTTAGAGCAGCAAAAATACTATCTGTATGAAACTCTAATGGTGGTTGCTTATCCTTATGCATTTATCCAAACCCAAAGGATGTACAGTGAAAGTGAACCCTAATGTAGACTCCAGACTTTGAGGTGATTGTAATGTGTCACTGTAGGTTCATCATTCATCATGGATATTCAGCTGTGATGGGGAAGAGGGGTGTTCTATGTGTAGAAGGCTATGCATGTGTACAGATGGGGGGTCTGTTGGAAATCTCCATACCTTCCTCTCATTTTTGCTGTGAACCTAAAGCTACTCTTATAAAGATGAGTCTTTTCAAGAATTTTTTCTTTATACTTGACAGCATTTGAGTATGACCTCTGGATACAAATGGTCTAGATTCAGATTCCTATCCTAATTTCACTTCTTACTATGGTGACCATGAGCAAGTCACGTAACTTCCCTACAACTCCATTTTCCCATCTGTGAATTGGGAAACATAGAAAGATGGATAATAGCAATAATAAAAGATGTTGAATGTTGATGTAATATAATCATAAAGATCATAGTGTAGTGTCTAACACAGCCTGAGCACTCATTGGACTTCTAGCATTGCCACTCATGGGTTGTGAGACCACAAAAAAAGTTATGTAGCTGCTGTGAATCTTGGCAAGTCCTTCTGGAGTGAATGCAAAATGCACAGTGCAAAGCACAGTCCTCTCACTTGGTCAATAAATGGTAAGATATGAATAACAGTGCAGGGGCTTAGAGCTTGGATTTTGACATCAAAAGTTGACACAGTGGGGGTCAAATCCTAGCTTTACTTCTTACTGTGAAAAAGGCAAATCAAGAAAGAAAAAAGAAAAAAAGAGAAAGAATGAATGAATGCAGGGTGTTTTGGCCTCAGTTTCTTGTCCTGAATGGGTGCAGGATCTCTTTTAGAAGGTGACCGTGAGGATAAAATGTATATTATATAAATGTATAGGGTTCTTAACCTGGTCCCTGAGTAAGTCAGTCCTTAAAAACTATGGTTAGCTTTCAAATGACTGAATGAAACCAAGTTAACTTGATGTAAAATTTTCATGATATTTCTCAGTGGATTATAAATGACAGAAAGGATTCATAATTGATGATGAATTGGAGGTTAGCCAAACAACAAAAAATGTCCTAGAATAAAAGCAAGGAAATCAATCTATAAGCCTATAGAAGTTACTAGTAAAGTGTTGGGAGGAGGGGCAGGTACAGTCAAAAGCATGATTCACTAGAACTAAAGGAGCAGATTATTTAATAAAAAAACATACCTAGTAAGTGGCCATTCAAGGTCAACACTGCTTTTAAATACTTTCCATTTATGGATTGCCTCCTACAATAAAGATGCTGCAAAGCTCATCAAATGGATCTTGTTGTCTCAAGGTTGACATAAGACTTGGGCTTCCTCTGGAGAGATTAATAAATTGACACTTCTTATATCATATTTCCTTTAAATAGTTGTGCCTCCTTGTTTTAGGGAAGGTAGGAGAAACTGATTTTTTTCCATTAACAAAAACTGTATATAAAAAGCAATCACTCAACTGATTTCACTGGCTTCACAGAAAAGTGACCAAAAGAAAAACAAGTCCAAAAAAAAAAAAAAAAAAAAAAAAGAAGAAGAAGAAGAAGAAGAAAGAAAAAAGAACCCAAAATATATTTCCCCATTTTCTATAGTTCTCTCAATTTTTTTTCTTGCAATTTTCTAGATGAGACAATATCTTGGGAGGCAAATTAAGGGATTTGACATTTAGATAATTAGACTAAATCACTTATTTGTGGTAAGCAAAACAACATGCATTATTGATTTTTGAACTCAGCTGACAGCAAGCTCATGTGAGATTCACAAAAGTACTCAACCCAGACAGGTTGACACCAGTGAGGAGTTAAACCAATTTACATTTAGCCAATTTATTCCAGTGATATTTCAGTTCCCCTTCTCGATCTACATCCTCAGTGGATACCCAGCGTGCCTTCCCATTAATTTGGCTTTGAATTCTACTCCAAAATCTGTGGGTTGTTGAAACAGGATGAAAAAATATTCCAGGGATGTGACTCTTCTAGGGGAAGTAATTCTGAAGATAACACTTCACAGGAAATTCCTGCCATTGGATGATCAAACTGTGCTGTGGGTTAATTGGCAGGAAGGCATTGGAGAGGCAGTGACTTTTATGGTATGCACAGTAATTAGGCTAGATCGGTTATCCCTCCACTGAGCACTGAGATGGAATCCACTGAATCCATGATGTTTTCTTTCTTTCTCCCAAAGCTGAGTAGCTGAGTGGAAAATCTTCCCAAAATGGAGAAAGGACATTCTTCATTCTTCTGATCATGCACACTTAGATCGGCAGTGTTTCCTTGGACCACTTTGTGTTGCAGAGGTAGTTGGGGATAAGAATGAGAGGGGGTTTTTTGTTGTTTTTTGTTAAGATTTATTTATTATATATAGAAAGAGAATGTGAGTGAGCAGGGGGAGGGGCAGAAGGAGAGAGAGAATCTTCTTCATGCAGACTGCCCACTGAGCATGGAGTCCTATGCAGGGCTCGACCTGGAGATTATGACCTGAGCTGAAATTAGGAGTTGGATGCTTAACTGACTGAGCCACCCAGGTGCCCCAAGAATGAAATGTTTGGCATGAATTTCAGTGATGAAAGATTATCAAGATGGAATATGCTAAACTTGGAAGAAAAATACATCACTAGATAGATTTTCCCCATACACTCTTCCAAATATTTAATAAAAATTAGAACTTATTCTCCAAGGCTTCAGTGCCTATTCCTCTTCATGAATGTGCACCCCTCATGGTTTCAGTTACCAGTTTATGCATAGGGAGAAAAATCAGGTTCGGAAGATTTCATGCTAATCTGTCGCAAACAGTAGAATACCTTCTTGAAATTGGGAAAGAAAGTGAAAGGAAGTGACAACACTATAAAACATGTTTCCTAGTTCCCTGAACACTTGAACCTCAGTGTGCTCTGAGCTAAGGTTAGTCCTCCACAGTATGTTGTTGCTCAGGAAGATTCATCATTCAGAAGGAAAAAAAAAAAAAAAAAGATGCTACCACTAGTTACACAAAAGAGGGAATGGGCACTGGCAAGCCAACTCAATTAAACACATCTTACACCAGTGGATCCCAGCCATGTTGATTTTCCACAGTCCAGTCAGATTCAGTTTTAAAATATACATTTCTAGGGGATCCCTGGGTGGCTCAGGAATTTAGCGCCTGCCTTCGGCCCAGGGCGTGATCCTGGAGTCCCGGGATTGAGTCCCACATCGGGCTCCCTGCATGGAGCCTGTTTCTCCCTCTGTCTGTGTCTCTGCCTCTGTCTCTCTCTCTCTCTCTCTCTTTCTCTCTCTTTCTCTCTATCTCTCTGTCTCATGAATAAATAAATAAAATCTTTAAAAAATAATAATAAAATAAAATAATAAAAAAAATATACATTTCTAGAACACCTTTCTGCCTTTCAAAACAGTATGTGAGCTAATATCATCTTGATTTACTTTTAATTGGTAGCCAGCCCTCTCACCCTGTGACCTGGATTGGGGAAACAGTTGACAGAGGGAGTATCAGGACCTGCAATTAACATTTCAGTGTCTTGATAACACTGGCATCGGGAGCCTCGAGCAGTATCTGTTCTTTCTTTGTGAACTAAGTCTAGATTTTTTTGAGTGATTTTTCTTTCATTCTTTACTTTTTCATACATTCAGGACTGGGGCAAGGTACTGTGAATATGAACCATACAGGATCTCTTTTCTAGCAAGCTTCTTCCAGGGATAAGAGGAGAAAAATTGTGTCCCCAGAGACTACATTCTAGGAGATAATTCCTTTCCAGACAGAAAAGATGAATAAGATAGAGCCTTTGGGTCATCTCCTATGGTTTTCTGATTTTTCCTCCAGTCTGAACAACTAAGGCTCTCTTGCCAGTAAGCAGAATTTTCTCTTTTCTTTCTTTGCTAAATGATGCTGCTGTAGAATGCGGTTTCTTAGTATCTTGCATAGCACTTTGCATGCTGTTCCATCCCACACAGTGCTGCCATTTTGTTGACATCCTGGTACCCATGTCTCTCTCACACCACCACCACTACCCCTCCTTGGTTCTGCCTCTGCTCTGGGAAGAGATTTGGGGTCCAACCAGAGTGTCTCATTGCTCAGTCCTGGGTCAGATCCCCTGAGCTGATGCTCAGGGCTCTGTAGTTCACACTTTATAAGAAGAGTCCTCTTTCCACTGGACCGAGTAGACCCCAAACCCTCCCCAAAGACCTTGGGTAAGAGAGTTAGTTTAAAGGTATCTGTTTGAACATGATTTCTGTGACTCTAGGTCTCTTAACAAAATAGAGTGGGGCATGGTTCACTCATTCTAAATAACTCATAATGACTCATCTCTTTGTTTCTCAACTCCATATTTTAATTCCTGAAGGAGGGGAAGGATTTTCATTTTAGCATCATAAAATTATTACGGGAAAATTATAGTCCTTGAAACCAAACATTTCTGTGGTAAATTATATTTTTAAAGTAGCCACAGAATAGCTCTCCTTGCACATGGTCTTCTAAAACCATAGAGAGGTGGAGCCTAACTACCCTCTCCTTCAAATGCATTAGGTTGTGACTTACTTATGACCAATAGAATGGATGAAAGTAAAGCAATGATTTCTGAGGTTGGGTCATAGAAGACAGTGGCACTTCTGCCTTGTTTTCCAGAATACTAATTCTTGAAAGTTTCATGCAACATGGAAGCAATCTGACAACCCTGAGGTTTCATTCTGTTAGGGAATCCAACAGCCTGTGCAGAAAAACCCCATAGGGAAGGCCCTGAGCCTACTCAAGGAGAGGGGGATGCCAGACCTCAGCTCCTAGTTCCAGTTGGAATTTGGCTATAACCACAAGAACAGCTACCATGGCAGAACTGCCCAATGTAACCCTTCGAGAGTTTCTGATCCACAGAAATCATAAGAAGATTATTGCTATCATTTTAAGACACCAAGTTATAGAATGATTCATTATGTGGCGGTAGCTTAGTAGAATAAGGCCACTAGTCAGATCAGACTGTGATAAAAAAAAAAAAAACCCAGCACAGTTTGGATGGCTTAAATGGCACAAATTTATTTTCTCAAAGTTTTGGAGGCTGAAAGTCCAAGATCAAGTTTCTGGCCAATTTGATGCCAGGTGAGGGCTCTCTTCCTGGCTTGTGGATGGCCACATTCTCACTCTGTCCTCACCATGGCCTTTTCTCAGTATGTGTGCATGGTGGGAGAGGGGGAGACTAGGAGGCAGACAAGGGAGGGGGAGAAAGAGAGAGAAAGAAAAACGCTTATGAGTTCATTAATTAACCTTAATTACTTCCTTAGAGATAGCTTTTCCAAATACAGCCACCCTGGGAGCTGGAGCTTCAACATATGAATTTGCAGGGGAAACCCACATTCAGTTCATAACAATGTCTAAGTTCAGATTACACTTCTACCACTGTAAAATACACTCAAACTGAGCAATTGGACACTGGTAGAAGAGAACATGCTAAGTAGTCTTTTGCCACTTCTCAGCTCAGCCAGAAAAAAAGAGTTTTTTTTCCCTTTCCTAAGCAGGGAGAAAAAGGACAGTCTGCTCTTCTGAGGTGGGAGAACTCGCGGTTTCAAAGCACAGGGGGAAAAAAAGAAAACTATATAGGACAAAGAGTTCTTTTCTCTTTTCAAAGTATGAGAACATGTGTGTGTGTGTGTGTGTGTGTGTGTGTGTTGGTAGGGTGTGTGTGCATAGGAGGTGTGTGTGTGGTGTATGTGATTGAAAAGGAAACTCACAAATACGTGCAATACATGTTTTTGAGTGTAATTATGGTGTAATTATGTTCTACCCCTTTCCTCTGAAAAAAATCGGTTCACACATTTAGTGTCTGATGGACAGAATTGGGAGGTCAGAGAGTTTTGTGTCTGAGATAAGAATTAACCAATATCTTTTTACAGAACAATTAAATGCTGGACCTGTTAAACCATAACACGTCATAACACATTGTATTTTTTTCTTTGGTTACTAATCCATATCATTAAAAAGACAAAACAGGGTAAGGGAGATATGAGGAAACTTTGGGGGTGATGGATATGTTTATTATAAACATATTAGCTTAATAATAAATATTATTTGATGATGATATCACAGGTATAGGCATATGTCCAAATTAATTGTGTATGTTAAGTGTGCAGGGTTTGTTTGTTTGTTTGTTTGTTTGTTTTTTGGTATAGCAGTTAAACATCAATAAGGCTGCTAAGGAAGAAGCAGACCAGTATTTCAAAAATAGCTTTCTTATTTCATGTACACATTGAATCCTTTCTCTCTCGCTCTTTTTTTAAGATTTTATTTATTTACTCATGAGAGACACAGAGAGAGAGAAGCAGGCTCCATGCAGGGAGCCCGACGTGGGATCCGACCCCGGGTCTCCAGGATCAGGCCCTGGACCAAAGGCGGCGCTAAACCGCTGAGCCACCTGGGCTGCCCTGCATCCTTTCTCATCAGGATGATTTTTTTTGTTTCTCATTTTTTCTTTAATTCTGTGGAGTGAAAGCATCTTACAAAGTGATACAGAGGACTGCCTAATCGTGGTGTATACAGACGTAGCTACTCACTGAAGTGACTATAATTTATGCATACCAGAAAACTTCACAAACTTAAATAATCCAGTGAAGGAAAGTAGCTGATAATCAGTGTGGTTGCTCACTTAGTAAGTCAAGGTCAGGAGATCTCTTTAACATCTGAATATCCAAGTTCCCATCTGTCAGATGGAAAAATGTTATCTACTCCCTTCATTCCTTCCAGGAAGAGTTTAATAAGTTGCACAAAGAACTTTTTGACCAATAGACTATGCAAGTAAAATGTTTTAGGGTTACTCAATGACCAACCAATAGATGGTTGAGACCTTCATGTGGTGTTCAGGGGAAATTACTCCAGTGAACTGGCATTATCCATGTTTAAGCATTCTTTCTGGTACCCACGGTCAAATGGAGGATGAAGAAGAAAAACTTTAAAATGAAGCAGTAGTTAGGAGAATGAAAAGATGAGACAAAGAATAGAAAATATTTTTTTTAAAAAACATTTAATAAAAGACTGTTATCCAAAATATACAAAAAACTCTTACTGCTGAATAGTAAGAAAGTTCAGAGTCCCATTTAAAAGTGAGCAGAAGTTGACTTCGTTAAGCATCTGTCTTGGACTCAGGTTGTGATTCTAGGGTCCTGGGATAGAGCACTGCATCAGACTCCCTGCTCCATGGGGAGTCTACTTCTTCCTCTCTCCCTCTCCTGCCCCACCCCCTGCTTATGTTCTATGTCTCTCAAATAAATAAATAAAATCTTAAAAAAATAATAAATGTAAGCAGAAGATCTGAGCAGACGCCTCACCAACAGTAATACATAAATGGGAAAGAGTAAATGAAAAGATGCTCATTATGCTGTTACTTGGGAATTAGAAATTAAAACAATAATGAGATACCATGATGTATCTATTAAAATGGTTAAAATTCAAAACATTAGAAATATTGACACCACCAAAGGCTGGTGACAATGTACAGCAACAGAAACTCATATTTATATTGGTGGGAGTGCAACATAGGATGGCTACTCTGGAAGACAATTTGACAGTTTCTTACAAAGGTAAACATACCATTTAATCCATCAGTCATTTCCTTGGTATTTCCACAAAAAGTTGAAAACTTAACCTCCACACAAAAACCTATACTAAAATGTTTATAGAAGCTTTATTCAAAATTGCCAAAACTTGGACACAACAAGATGTGCTTTGTTAGGTCAATAGGTTACACATCAATGCAATAGAATATTATTTAGCTCTATAAGGAAGTAAGCTATCAAGGTATGAAAAGACAGGGAGGAAATGTAAATGCATATTGCTCAGTAAAGTAAGTGAATATGAAAGGGTCACAAACTGTGTGCTGCCAACTGTATGACATTCTGGAAAGGATATAACTATGGAGACAATAAAATGACCAGTGGTTGCCAGGGGTTGCTGGGAAAGAGGGGTGAATGGACATAGCACAGAGTATTTTTATGGCAATGAAGCAGTTCTGTATGATACTACAATGGTGGATATATGTCATTATATATTTGTCAAAAGCCACAGAATGCACAATCTCAAGAGTGGACTGTAGTATAAACTATGGACTTTGAGTGATAATGATGTGATAGTCGGGCAGGCTGTGCATGGAAGGAGAGAGAGAGTAAATGAAAAACCTTTGTACTTTCTACTCACTTTTTCTGTGAACTTATAACTGCTTTTATAATAGTCTCTTTATTAAAATGAAGATGAAGCAACACTGACATGATTCCTAATTGCCTTGTTCATTCCTATGGCTGACTTCATGGAAACAGGATGTATGACTATCATTATCAGCCTCACTTGAAAACAAAAGAAGGAAGCATCATTTCATGATCATGAGGTGTTCTCATTTCCTCTCCCCAAAAAGTGCATTCTAAATTTAAATGTTTCCAACTAGTTTAAAAGGCTCACATCACCCTTTCTCTAAACTAGATATTCAAAACACTTTCCCTGATTAAGCCCTTGAATATAGAGCTGCTGCTATATTACACAGAAGTAATCATGGTGGAGGAGTGCCTGGGTAGTACAGTTGATGAAGCATCAGACTCTTGGTTTTGTGATCTCAGGGTTGTGAGATTGAGCCACACGTCAGGCTCTGTGCTCAGTGCAGAGTCTGCTTGGAGTTTCTCTCCCCCTCAGCACCTCCCGCCTCATAAATAAATAAATAAATAAATAAATAAATAAATAAATAAATAATAAATAAATATTAAAAAGAATAGTGGTAGAGTGAGGCAAGGAAGAATGAAGGTCGACCCATGAATTAATAGGTTTGCCAGCAGATTGCCACTTTGATCCAAACTGTTCACTTTAGAATAAACTGAGACTCACAGAGTCTTCAGTCATGATGGCACAGTTTGCTTCAACATATTATTCAGCCATGAAATGAAATGAAATCTTGCCATTTGCAACAACACGAATGGATCTAGAGGGTATGATGCTAAGTGAAATAAGTCAGTCAGAGGAAGACAAATACCATATGATTTCAATCATGTGGAAGTTAAGGAACAAAACAAATGAACAATTTAAAAGAGAGAAACAGCCAGACTCTGGGGATGCCTGGGTGGCTCAGCTGATAGAGCGGTGACTCTGGATCTCAGCTCAGGTCATAATCTCAGGGTTGTGGCATTGAGCCCCGTGTCAGGCTCTACCCTGGGTGTGGAGCCTACTTAAGATTCTCTCTCTGCCCCTCTCCACCTGCTCACATGTGCACTCACTCTCTCTTGCTCTCTCTCTCTCTCTCTATCTCAAAAACAAAACCAAAAAGACCCCAGACTCTTAAATATAGAAAACAAATTCATGGTTGCCAGAGAGGATAGGGGGATAGGAGAGAAATCAGTGAAGAGGATTAAGAGGAGTACACTTACCATGATGAGCACTGAGTAGTGTGTAGAATCATTGAATCACTATATTGTACACTTAAAATTAATGTAACACTGTATGTTAACTATACTTGAATAAAAAATAATAAAATTCTTAAAAGCTGAAGCCTATTTTATGAAAGGATGTTCCAGCGAGAACTCTTTGTCCTCCAACACATTTGTTTATTTGGGGTAGAGGTAGGAAGGAGGGAATGCTCAGAGAAAATGAGCTTTTAAATATGGAAGATCATATATAAGAGCATATCAAAAGACATCCATATGTATATCAATATGCAGTTGGAAATATTTATATGACTGTGTGTATCTCTGTGACTTCATTGTCTCCATGCCATTCCCTTTTTAAAATTTAAAGCATTTGAGGAAAATTACTTTAAAAAGGGAAAAGTCTACTTACTATAGAGATTCATGTTATGTGTTGATATCTGTCATCTATCTGTTTAGTGGGAGTGTTTACATGCAGAATTAAGTCCTAGAAGAGAGTCATAAATTCTTCGATTGCATTCTCATTTTATAGGGAGGTTTGAGGGCAGAAATGTGTTCAGTCCCATACTTACCGAGTTCTTTGTTCTGATATACACACACGTATCCATCCATCCATTTGGGATGGGCCGTGTGATACTGGCTTTGGGCTTTGCTGAGCTCTTCAGGGCATCCCCATATGATCTTTGTGTAGTTGTGGGAATTCTTGAAAATTTCAAAAGGAATGGCTCCTTAGGCTACAACCTCCATTAGTTCTGAGAGAGAATACAAAGTGGGTTATCCTCAGATCTGAACTCTACCTCTCCTGGTTTGGTAACCAATCTTGAATATGAATTAAATACCAGATAGTGTGACGAGTACATTACTGAACAGAAACTGAAACCTCACAAGAAGCCTCAAGACTGAGCCTTGGCTTGACGTAGGCTTCCCCTCTCAGGTCACCCCAGAAGGTCCTCTGGGCTAGGACCAAGATCTGATCCATTGGTAGGACTAGCTGTTGTCGGTCCAGCTTCCCTACCCCGCTTCTACCTTCTTCAACAGTATGTGCCAAAATGAACTGACCATTTTGCTGCAGAATTCAGGAAAACCCCGGGAGGTGCATGATCAAGAGATGTTGAACTGGCTCAATTTCACTCACTAGCCAGTAACCTCTGAAGCACAAAGCAAATGGCTAGTAACAGTCCGTCTCAAAATTTGATACCACACTGCTTCTTGCAGTGGCCGCTGTGAGCATTTTTGTTCTGTGGTCCTGTCACTGGCTTTCACATGAATGGGAAAATAATGAGGAAGAAAAATAATCTAATGTCGGGTGGCAAGTCTCAGAACAAGGCCATGGAGAATAAGAAATGGCACACCCCCGCCTCAGAGGGCTTGTCTGTAGGGGGGCAGGCTAGCATGTTCTCTTTTAAGGGCAAAGATAAGGGGCCAGCTGTTGAGAAGAGAGAAAAAAAAACAGAGAATTGAAGAAAAGGTTTCAAATTTAAAAAGACCAATTGAAAGAAGGTCTGATAGGCTATTGGAGAAATCCATGAACTGCAGAGTAAGGAAGATAGGTCCACAGCTTTCTTGCTCTGTTTCCAGTTTTTCTTTTTTTTTCATCAGCAAGAAATCATTTCTTCTCCCGAAACACTTCTGCACTAAAATCAAGTTTTCATTCTCATTGGCCATGGGGATACCAACATCTTTGATCTTCAACTTACTGAAGCAGCTGCCTACTGTTCTACTTCAAAGCACGTTTTTATGACTTAAGGGCATTTTAATAAAGAGTTCTTCCAAACCCAGTTGCGTATCATCTGGAATAGTAAGGAGCCCTGTAGCTCATCAGGTGATACAATACTGGAATCATAAGGAAACTTCTGCGAGAAAAAAAAAAAAAAAAAAAAAAAACCCTAAATGTTAGAATGGCTTTTGAAACATTTATACTGGCTTTGTAAAGGGACATGCTCCTATAGTGGGTCCCTTCTGCTTATCCACACGTCTGCTGTTTAGAAATCATAGTTACACCCTCAAAATAGGATGGCGTGGGTTTGAAAGGCTTCTATTCTAAAGAATGTGTGAAAATACAACTCAGAAAAATCTCCTTTATGTATATCTAACATGCAAAATGTCTGTAGTGTGGTGAGAAGCTGTTTAGGTCAAAAAAGAATCTCTTCTGTTATGGAATCGTTTGCAAACAAACAAGTCATCAAACCTGTCCATTTGAAAGGAGATAATTTTGCCATAAGGATAGAAATTGCCCATTACTTCTTGACCTGGGCGGAGAAATGAAGACATTTCCTTACCTGTGAAAGACTGAAGCTCTCTCACTGTGTTCATCTTAACCATCGGCTTATGAAGGAAGCAAAAGTTCTATGGAGTCTTGAAAGAAGCAAAGAGAGAAAGTTTTCTGGCTAGGGAAGCTCACAGTAGCCAGATGATTCAAGTCTCACTTGTGAAGCATTTAAGCCAAGTTGGGAAATCTGGCAAGAGGCACACAATTCCGCACACGTAGATGGAAAAGTTGTAGCTTTTCAGAAGATTGAGGGTTCATTATTTGGCATGTTGGGCCAAATATTCAAGACAAATGAAGTGGTTGTTGGTGCCCTGGGGTGAAACAGACCATGCACATGACAAGCACAAGTGAGAAATCTGGGCAATGAAGTTCCCCTTTCAGTTAGTTTCACTAAATGTTACAATTTTTGTCAAACTCACTTTTGCTCCTTTGCTCTGTGTGCCCTCCCACACGCATCTTACACACCACCTCTCCTTTCTTCCGGCCAAGCTGTCAGAAAGCACACTGAAGACGTCATGGTGGCTCAACCCAAAATGTCGTCTCTTCAGAGCAAGGACATTGTCTCATGTGACCACAACATCGCGGTCATGGATAAGCTCCGTATGGATCAAGTAATTGTACAGGTTAAACAGACCAGATCTAAAATTCTCGAATTGTTCTAGAAATATTTCTTTTGCTGATTTCCCTCTACAACTCAGGATCTAATCAAGGATAACTCACGGCATTCCCCTGTCACATCTCTTGGGGCTCTCTTAATCTCCAATAGTTGACTTGCTGCTTTTTTCTTTCATGCCATTGCGATTTTTTTAAGAATCTGGGCCAGTTGTTTGTCATAGGCTGTGTGTCTCAGCCTGAATTTGTGGATTTCTTTCCTGTTTTAATTAATATTACATATTTTGGGCAAAAAATTACATGAGTGAGTTAATATTCTTATTGCTTTATACCTGGAGGCTCATTTATCCCATTACTGGTGAAGCTACATTTGAGCCCTTAATTAAGCTAGAACTCTATCTTATAAAGGTACTTTTCATTCCTTTATAAGAATCAAGAATAATCTGGGGTATAAAACTTGGAGACCATGAAAATTTCTGCCCTACTAAGATAGACAGGATAATATCACCTCTATCCCCACATCCTGTAGATGTCCACAGCCTGTAGATGTCCATGGAACTTGTGAATTTGTTAGGTTAAAGGATAGGTAAAGGGAATGAAGGTAGCAGTTGGAATTAAGGTTGTTAACCAGCTGACCGGAATATAGGGAAGTTAGCCTGGGTTATCTAGGTGGGTCCAATAGAATCAGGGGATCCCTGGGTGGTGCAATGGTTTGGCGCCTGCCTTTGGCCAAGGGCATGATCCTGGAGACCCGGGATCGAATCCCACGTCGGGCTCCCGGTGCATGGAGCCTGCTTCTCCCTCTGCCTGTGTCTCTGCCTCTCTCTCTCTCTCTCTCTCTCTCTCTCTCATAAATAAATAAAAATTTTTAAAAAAAAGATTGTTAACCAGCTGACCTGAATATAGGAAAGTTAGCCTGGGTTATCTAGGTGGGTCCAATATAATCACAAGTGACTTGGAAAGTAGAGGATAGCTAACAGAGTCAGAGGGACATGTGTTGAAGGTAGAATGATCAGGGTTGTAAAATGTGCTTGCTTTGAAGGTGGAGAAAAAGGGCCACAAGCCCAACAATGCAGGCATCTTCTAGAAGCTGGACAGGGCGAGGAACCACATTCATGCCTATGGCTTCCAGAAAGGAACCCAAACCTGCTGATACTATGATGTTGGCACAGCAAGTCCACTTTGAGGCTTCTAACTCCCACATCTGTAAGTTCACAAATTTGTCTTATTTTAAGCTCCTAAATTTTTGGTAGTATGTTACAAAAAAGCAGTAGAAAACTAACACACCCCCTAAAATTGGGTCGGTTCATTTTAGCATTTCTCGATGATCCTTGCCTGAATCATTTCTTATTTGGGGACTTGTAAGTGGTGGTGTTTACTGTGTTGCTTTTTCCTTACTTTTATTGACTGGCATTCTGCTGAAAGAAGAGCAGAAGCCTTCTTGTTTGTTCTTCTCTCTCCCTCTTTGTCTCTTGAATACCGTTATGAACTCATTAGATCTCTTTTTCAAATTCAGTTCCATAATGTAGTACTTTCATTATGTTTCTGATCCTTTGCTTGTCCCAGATTGGACCAATAGTAGCCACTTCTATGCCCACTTGGCATACCCTCAGTAGTTTTTGAGCACTTTCTGCTTTCTAGAATGTAATATTTAGGGTTTACTTAATCATTTTTTTTTTACCACCCCAAACCTGAAAGCCACCATTTTCCCAAGGAGCCTCGAATCATTTAATGGGAAAAGAAGGGATGGCTTTGATTGTGACTTTGATGCCTCAGTTTACTCTTTGGTTTTTAGTGTGTGCTGGAACATCTCTCCATAGTTTCCAAGGCCTCTGTTGGAAATTTTTCTGTGAACCATTAATGTATTTTGCCCATTTTATATCAGTGTGAGATTTTTTTCATTGTAAGTTATTGTAGTAATTAGCCTTTTACTTGATAAACACATTGCAGTTGTATTCTCCCAAATTTATATTCATTCTTTGACATTATTTTGCAATGCGAACTTCCTTTATGTGAATTTATTCCTTTTTTTTTTTTATTGCTACTGGGTTTTGAATCCGAGTTACAGAAGGCTTCTCCACATCATGGTTGTAAAGAAATTAACCCATGTTTTATTCTAGTATATTTGGATCTCCTATCTGTTTGGTATAAGGTCTGAGTCCAAAATTAATGTTCAGCAGTTGTCTCAGGAACATTTGTTGTCAACCCCACCTTTTCGCCCCAGCCACTTGGTATGCCTTATTTATCACTCACTGAATTTCTACGTTTTGAGGTTCATTTTTGGACTTCCTATTCTGTTCTGTTGGTCATTCTACACATGCACCAATACCACACTATTTTAGTTAGAGTTTTGATAATGTCTTAAATCCTAAGGCTAGGCAACCTTTCAATGTTTTTTTTTTTTTCTTTTTTTTTTTTTTTTTGAGTTTCCTAGCTATGTTCTCATTTTATATGAATGTTAGAAGTACCTATTCTAGCTCCCAGAAAACTTGTTGGTATGTTTTCTGGGACTGCATTAAATTTATATATTATCTTAGGGATGTTTAAAACTTGACCTACCTGCTATTGTGAATATGCTTAATGTAGAAAGAATGTTTTGCTACTTTTCCCATCACTGTGCATCTTTCTCAGTGGTTTTCAGTCAGCTAAGCATATTGGAAATACCTGGCAAGCCTCATTGTCAGGGCTCAACTGTCTCCCACACTGGCTTGGTATCTCTAGATGACATAGCACAGGATCAGTGTAAATGAAGTTCCTCAGGTGATGGCAATGCACAATAAAAGCTGAGAACCCTGATTTATTGGGGGTTGGAGGGAGCTGAGAACCCTGATTTATTGGGGGTTGGAGGGAGTAGGATCCTTGGGAGCCTGGATATGAAGGCAAAGGAAGGGAGAAAAAGTGTTTTAAAGACCCTCGTATTAGTGATTTGCTTCTATTTGGTATTTACTATTTACAGGTATATGTATTGTATATAATGGTATTTACTATATACAAGCATATACTTGCAAAAGCTAAAAGGTCTTTGTCACATTTAGTGCTTTTTGGTCTGAATTCTAGCTTGTTTGCTCTCAGAATTGCTGTCACTAGTGTCTTTTGTTTATTCCAAGTTTTTATTTCAATTCCAGATTGTTAACATAAACTGTAGTGTTAGTTTCAAGTGTAGGATTTAGTGATTCATTGCTTACATAAAACATCCGGTGCTCAACACAAAAAGTATCCTCGTGGTATACATTTCCTCAACCCTTTATTTCTAGCTTTCATGATTTATGTGCTTTAAACAGTTTTTTGCATTTAGTATGTAATAGGGTTTTGTTGGGTGACTGAATTTTTAAAGTAGGTAAAATAAGCCCATTTCATATTATATGAAATAGAATATGTCCTATATGATCCCATCTATATACCTTATTACATAGAGTATTATATAGAAGTGTACTGCAGGCTGGAGACAGAGCTCCCAAGTTCTTTGCAAGCTCGTGATCCCCTGAGGATGCAGAAAAGGGAGTATGGATCGCTGTGTGGTAATTAATGCAGCAGCGTAAGAGAATGCTAGAGGAACCCCAAGTGGAGACTGTTTGTGTCTTGCAGGGAGGGGAGTCCTCTTTGAAGTCTAAACTCCAGCTGGTTATGAAAATTAGTGCTGGGACAGATTTTGAAAATGATGAGACAAGGCAAAGCTAAATGAATAACACCTACCAACCATTGCCCCGTAGGAAATTTGAAGTGAGTTTTCTGGTCTAGTGCCTAAATCAGTGGTTACCATGACAGTGGCACCACAGCTAAATGGGGTACAGCTGGTGGGAAGATATTGGCTCCAGCTGACTCTAGTATTCCAAGCATTCAGGATGATCAATGAGAAGTAGAAGATCTTTCTGTAATAAACTACTGATCTTTACTTTGCATCATGAATGTGTAGATTACTTAAATGATGTGTTTGGTCCCAGCTTCATCCTACCAAGGTGTGTTTACTACTTTTCTTTTTCTCTGTGCTCTATTTTCTTTGCCTCTTTTTCCAGAGCACCCTTGTTTATTAGGAAGAATTGGTTTGTTGTTTGTTTTTGTTTTTTGTTTTTTTTTTGTGATACTGGTTACATTTATGGTAATAATTTGTGTGTTAGTCCTCTTTCCCTTATTTAGATACCTATGCTTTGTTTTAAAAGACTTCCACCTGTTGGATAATCAGTGAGCATATCTAACTTCTCTTAGTGTACTTTTCCTTTATTGAATTACTTTTTATTGAATTATTTCTACTGGGGCAGAATACATAACCTATATGCCCTGTTCTTCCATGTGGACCATGCACATTTCCTTTAACTTTAAATCTGTGATTAAACATTTAATGCTTATTTTTTTTTTTTGTTTTTTTTTTTTTTTACATTTAATGCTTATTATTAAGCTGGTGCCCTCACAGATCTTGAGGAATTGTTCATGGGGACCGTGTTCCCCAGGTGTTAGCACATTCCCATTGTTTGTCTGAAGAGGCTAGCTGGATTAAGAGTCCTGGCTCACACTTTGTCTTTAAAGTTTCTTTCAGGGCAGCTCAGGTGGCTCAGCGGTTTAGCGCTGCCTTCAGCCCCGGGACCTGGGATCAAATCCCACATCGGACTCCCTGCATGGAGCCTGCTTCTCCCTCTGCTTGTGTCTCTGCCTCTCTCTCTCTCTCTGTGTGTGTGTCTCTCATGAATAAATAAAATCTTAAACAATAATAAAGTTTCTTTCAAATGTTGCTCTCCATTGTCTTTATATATTTCTGTGTAAAAGTCTGATGCCAACCTGATTTTTCTTTATTTGGAGTAACTTAGTTTTGTTTTTGTTTTTTACTTGGAGGCTCAGGGGATGTTTTTTCCCCCGTATCCTTAATATCTAACAGTTTTACTAGGATATATCTTAGAACCGATGAGCTTGGGTTATATACTTTAGGTTTATAGTGGAGTCTTGGCATATCTAACATCATCGTTTTCTTTCTAGAAAGTTTTCTTAGATGGCATCTTTAAAGACTTAAATATGCCATTGCATTGCTTTGCTTTTCTTCAAACTCTCTAGTTATGTGATTGGTCTTCTATCTTTTATCCGTGTCTTTTATCTCTTTATTTTCCATCTCATGGCTATTTTACCTTTTTCTTCGATGTCATATATATATATGTTTTGGTTGAATCTGATTTGTCATACTTCTACAAATGATTGTGTGAGAATGTTTATTTCAGGTTGTGCTGTTAGGTTTTCACCTGCTTTATCTTTATTGGAGAATTTTTTTCAGCTAACCTCTTCAGATTTTTTTCTCTATTAATAATACCTTTGTGGATGTTGTTTGCCAATGCATGCTCATTTTGAAATGGCTTCTCTTTCTGTATGAGCAATAATGGGATATGTAGGCAGGGGTAAGCATACGTTTGGCCGACCCCATTTCTAGTTTGCAGGTGCCCTCTCCTCTGTTCATTGCATTGCAGTCTTGAAAAACAATAGTGCTTGATTTTGGTGGAGAGGGGTTACTTTATGTCTCCTGATTTTACTATTATTTTTAAAATTTCAATAGATCCTGTATTTTTTAAGATTTTATTTATTTATTCATGCGAGACACAGAGAAACAGAGACATAGGCAAAGGGAGAACAGGCTCCTTGCAGGGAGCCTGATGCAGAACTCGATCCCAGGACCCCAGGATCACACCCTAGGCCAAAGGCAGATGACCAACCACTGAGCCACTCAAGGTGCCCCTAGACTCTTTAATTTCCAATACTTGCTTCCTTCTTCCTCTTCACCCCTAATCCTAGAAAAAAACCTTTCCAATTCCTATTCCCCAGAATAGTATTTTCTTGAGATTCTGATCCATGCTCCTGCATTGCCAAATCTCTACCTGTGGATTCTTTAGCAGCCAGTGCACAGAACCACTGTGTCTCAGCACTCTTTCAGTTTGACATTTACAGTGTGAGTCTCTCCTCTAAGGAGATGATTTTCATCCATTTTCTGTCCTTAGGCCTCTGATCCTGTCTTGCCCTCCTATAGTTGCCACCCCCTGTGCATTGAGCTCTGGAGCTTGGTCTGCTGCTTCAAAGTTTTGATTTGCCTTGTTGAACAGAGTTGGAAATCTATAGTAGTAGCTGATCCTACCCAGGCTGTAAGTGTGGGTTCTGAAAAACTTTGTGATACTTGTTGATCTGAATTTTTTTCCCATATAATAGATGAAAAGAGATGAATATAAATAACCACCATCTTTCTCTGGAAACTCAAATGTTTCTTAAAGATGCCTAAAGTTTGTATCTTAGCATTTTTTTTCTTAACATGAATGTCTTGGATTAATACAGCATATTTTTCTCATAGTACTTATATGTGGAGTTTTTGTTCAGTGATGCTTTAAAATAAGCACAATTTCAAGTGAGAAAACCAAGCCTCAGAAAGGTTACATAAATTCTTCAATATCACACACCTACATATATTGGAATTCAAATTCTACAGGGGAGTGCTCTTCTAAAATGAAATAGACAGCTTTTTAAGCTGTGACTCTTGACTAGCACCAATCCCTCACACACATTGAAAATGCTTAATCAGAGTTAAGATGATCACCTCTTGAAGTTGTAGGAAAAGTTCCTGCGTTATGGGGATGTTTTCTAAGACAGTTGTGACATGAGAACTATATTTGGTCTCTGTCCCCAGTTCCTTACACAGAGCTTCTAAAAAGAATTACCTGAGTAATAGAGGTGATAGGAGGGTCATTCACAGAGTTCCTAAATCTCTTAGAATTTTTTGAATGATAGGATCATCTTTTGTTCTAATGAGGTGACTCCTGGTGGGCTCCTGGGTAGCTTCAGGGTGAAGGTGGGTCACCAGAAAGAATAAGCCATGACTAGCAGCTTGAAACTTTCAACCCCAGGAGGGGAGAGTGCCATGAGATGGAGTTAATAATTGATCATACTGGGGATCCCTGGGTGGCTCAGCAGTTTAGCGCCTGCCTTCAGCCCAGGGCGTGATCCTGGAGTCCCGGGATCGAGCCCTGCATGGGGCTTCCTGCATGGAGCCTCCTGCATGGAGCCTGCTTCTCCTTCTGCCTGTGTCTCTGCTTCTCTCTCTCTTTCTGTATCTTTCATGAATAAATAAAAATCTTTAAAAAAAAAATAATTGATCATACCTATATGATGAAGCCTCCATAAAAATCCCTAAACTGGAGGCTTCAGAGAATTTGTGCTTTTGGTGAATACTTCCATGTGCCAGAAGAGTGGTATACCCCAACCTTGCAAGAACAGAAGTTCCTGTGCTTGGGACATTTCCAGACCTTATACCATGTACTTCTTCATTTGTCTATTCATCAGTATTTTTTATAATAAATTAGCTATAGTAAATAATTCCTTGAGTTTTTTGAACTGTTTCAGTAACTTATAAAACCTCAAGGTGGGGGTTGGTGGTTGGTGGTTATAGGACACCCTGGTTTTGTAGCCAAGTTGGACAGAAGTGTGGTTACCCTGGGGTCCCATTACTTGAGACTGTCTTCCAAAGTGAGGACAGTCTCGTGGGACTGAGCCTTTGAATCTGTGGAATTGGATTAATTGTAGGACACCCAGTTGATGTCCAGGGAGCTGGTTCCCAGCCATGGGTAAATCAAAATCACACTGAGATACTTTTTTAAAAGAGGGAGTCTAGAAACCTAATCTATAGACTCTTCTTCTGTAAGTCTAAGGCAAAGCCCATAAATTTGTGTCTTAAAATTGTTAATTATTCAGTCAACCTGCTGATGGCTCATATCTGACTCTGACACTCGGGTAGAGTGGTTCCTGAACTTAACAGCTCTTGCGCTTGTGGAGTTGACAGTTTCATGGGAGAGAAAAATAGTAATTTAGAAATCACACTGTTGATATGAAAATGAAATTACAAACTCTCAGGTCATTGATCTAAGGGGGAAAAAAAAGAGGAGAGTATAAGAAATTCATGTGATGTAGCCTGAGAGCCTAGAGAAGGCTTCATTGATAAAGGGACACTTAGCTGAGAAGTGGAATATGAGAGTGCTAGTTACTCAGCAAGACCACAGCATGTGCAAAGGTCCTGTGGCAGAATGAGAGTGGAGTGTTAGAAGAATGGGAGGAAGGGAAAGATGAGTATGGCTGATGATGAGACAGAGCCATGCAGGAGCCGTTACTAGTGTGTTGAGGATTTTGGCCTTGATCATAAAAGCAAAGGAAAATCACTGCAGGGTTATGTGCATTCCATGCAAATAAAGTGTGGATACTCTGATCAGAGTTGCATTGTTAAATGAAAATCCCAGCTTCTTTGTAAAAAGTAGAAGGGGTGTACACTGGAACAAATGTTAGAAATGGCTGAATTACAGACAAGGTTCATGTGGCATTAAAGGGAAAATGTTATGCCTAAGAACAATTTCAGATGTACAATAAAGACGATTGGTGATGGAATTGAGTGGAGGGTTAAGATTTGAAATGTTCTCACACATGCCTGTTTGGGGAGCTTGTGCAGTTGCATGGCGGGAAGTGTGATTCATTGGGATAGAGTCATTGAAATGAGCACCATGTAGTGAAGACATTTTGATTCATTCTCAAACATGTTGAGATTGGAGATGCATTTTGATATCAAAATGGATTTGCTGAATAAGCTCTGGTATATATTAGTCTGGAGGTCTGCGGACAGGCGAGACAGCATGGTTCCTACCACGGCAGGGCATCCCATTAAGAAAAAATGCCCCCAGAAAGAATCCTTGGATAATGGCTTTTGCAACTGAAGAGTATAGTTAAATATCAGGGTTATTGGCATCTATCCTGCTGGTGTCATCTATTCATTAAAGGGAACATAATTTTAAAGAACCCAGATAAGGCTGGAAGCCCTTGGAGTTGTGGTAAGCATGCTTGGCTATGTCTGTAGTTGTACTACAGTATTTTTTTTTTTTTATAACGATGTAGCATGTACTCTCATGGGAGCTGAAATGACTTCAAAGAAACCTTCACCCATCTTCATTTCTGCAGAAGAGGAGGCAGGAGCCTGTGGAGTGAGTGAATAGGATGTGGAAGGTGGAGAAACAGCCCAATTAAATTGCAGTGGAATGATAGAAGTGAGTAAAATTTTGAAAAAAAAAAAAAAACTCGCAGTATCTCTGGTAAGCAAGTAAGTTTAAAAAGAATTAGAAAAATATGGGGGGAAAAGGCAGCTCATCAGCTCTGTTAGTTTTGCTCTCTGACCATTTCTCTATTTATTAATTGGTGATCAGTGATAAGACAGAACAATGTTCCATTTGCTCCGTGTCTCGAAAATTTCAGTGGCAAAAACAACATCAAATTCAGAGAAGCATCTTGAATCAGAAAGCTTAGGGGATCTGTTCCACAAGTTTCCTGGGCAATTGGCTTATAGGAAGGAATAAGAAGACTGTTTTATGGAGGTTCGTTGATGGCTCACAGGGACTGATGAGTTGCGAGACCCTTGTCACTTTACCAGGAGAAAAGAGTTGGCTGATGGCAAAGTGAAAGAAATGTGAAAGTTGATGACAACACCTGTTTGTAGGCCACAGATGTCCAAATCTGTTTTCTTTCTCATCTCACAACTTCAAATACTTATATTTTATGGTAGGCATACCTTTGATAATTATCCTCAAGTCTTATTGGGAAGTGACACAAATAAAGTGTATATATACATTTGCACAAATACAATGTACTTGCATACATTGTATACAATGTACAGAAGTGCATTATACAAATAAAATGAATATAAAATGGGACTGTGCTGGTTCCACTCTTAACCACACATGAAGCCAGAATCTGCTATTTGAATGATTACACCTGGCCTTCTCTGCTCGCACCCACTCACACCAGCCTCCTGCTACTCTGGGAAAAAGGATGTAAGGGAAATAAGCAAAGTAGTAGCTCAGCAAAGTCACCAGGAAGTGCCAGCCTACTCTCTCCCTGCTCCTCAGCGTAGCCCCAGGTAAACAGTGAGCCGCTCCAGTGCCACCTCGGTGCTTGTTTGCCTTGCACATCTAGGCTGGTGCCTCCACACACACACACACACCTTGAGTTTCCTCCCTAATCCGCTTTTCTTCTGCACTGAGGGCACCTCTCGCCGTGTTCTCACTAATTATCTGTGACATGCAGTTGGCAACCCTGTTTGTGAGGCTTCGTCTATATTCTGTGTTAGGTTGGCCTTGCCCCTTGGGAGATGAGAAGATGTGTGTCTTTGAATCAAAAGATCAGAGCATGCAGTCAAGATATACTCCTGTGATCCCTTAATATACTTTCAGCCAAGGCCCCTTTTATTGTCTCTCAGACACCATTTCCCAAATGCACTGCAGTGTCAGCCTCTTCTTCAAAGTGCCCTTACAGAGAGCACCTGATGGCTCTGGCTGGAAGAAAAAGCTAAGGACAGACTCAACCCTGCTGCTCTTCACTCAGGGCCCCAGAATGTGTCAGGAGGAAGCGCTGGTTTTCCCACTGAGATGGGGGTAAATGCAGAATGTTTGAATTTCAGAGTCATCCAGTGCTTCCTAAAGATGATAGTGTATGTGTGTGTGTGTGTGTGTGTGTGTGTGTGTGTGTGTGTGTATTGCGGGGGGGATTTCTGAGTGTAGCACTGATGGCACAGATGAGATCACACATAGAGAATTAAACATAGTGAAACTCAAATGTTCTCTTGCTTGGGAGTTGATGTATTTGATTAGGCGGCTGCCCTCCTGCTCTTCCTTGTAATCTTTGCAAAATTGAAAGGAAATTCTTGAGTCAAGAGTGGTACAGAAAACCCTTTGCAGGCCATACTGGACTCTCAGACTATAGTAGGAAGACCTCAGTTTTAGATTCCCTGGGATTGTAACTGCAGTATTACCTTGGGTTTTCACTGAGAATATGAAAACCAAGCATATGCTTTGAGAGCACCTTAGTCCCTATTACTCATGCCTCCTCCTGTGTTCTTGGTGCTCCGTGCATCCCAACACAGGTGGACTCCCTTTTGCTCCTTTCCTCACTCTGCTTTAGGGAAGGGCAGTTCTGGCAAGATGGTGAATTTGGGCCAAACACCTGAGCATGTTGGGCTCAATTCCCCCCTTCTTCCTCTTAGACATGAGCCAACCATTCGTTCATTCAACAGATAGTATCAAGAGCTTATGAATGTCAGATGGCTTTCTAGCCACTGGATTCGAAGCAAATAAAATAGGCAAATATGAATAAAATAGACAAAGAACCCCTACTCTAATAGGAGGTACAGAAAATAAACATAAGAAACAGAAGTGCTTTTAAAGTGGCAAGTGTTACCATGATGAGCCCTGAGCCATGTCTAGCATTGTTGAATCATTCTATCATACCCCTGGAACTAATAGAACACTGTAGGTTAACTCTCTTGCAATTAAGATTAAAAAATTAATACAACAAATAAAGTGGCAAGTGTTGGAGGAAAAACTGTGGAGCAGAGAGAAGAAATATCAAGGGTTGGGGGCCAGAATTTTAGAAGGGAGTCACAGGGGCTAAAGCAGAGAATTCCTGCAATAATTCCGATTATTGGCAATAATCGGCTGGAGCCCAGAATTCACCTAATTTGACTTGTGTTCTAATGAAATCACTGGTCTCCTGTCCTAAGACTCATCTGAGGAAGGAGGAGGTTGTGACAAGAAGAGGTCATTGCAAAAGTGGAGAAGTGATGTGATGGTGCGAGCAGGGAAGGTGGTGAGGAGGAAAGGGCTACTGAGCATATTTGAAGTAGGCAAGTTTTGCCAACAGGTGATGAACAGTGTGAGGAAAGATAAGCATTAAGGATGGAGATGCACGTCAAAGATTTTGAAGTGAGTAACTAAAGGATGAATTTGCAATTAAGTGAGGTGGAAAGACTGAGGTCAGACATGTTTGGGATGGGGCCGGCAGTAAAAATTCTGAGTTTAGTTTTAGATAAGCTGAGTTTAAGAAGCTTGTTAGACATCTGGTGCAGAGAGTAATCAGGGGATTAGAGATGTGGTTTGGTGCTCAGAGGAGAAGCCCAAACCTGACATCAGCTCAGAAGTGGAATTCAAAGTCACAGGCCTGCCTGAGATCATCCTGGAATGTGAATGTTGTCAGAAAAATAAATGTGGCCCAAGGACTAATCCCTGGTCACTCCAACATTTAGAAGTGCAGACAAAAGGAAGGAGCAACAGTGGAGATCAGGAGAAGGAGGAAAACTAAGTGGGGTGTGTTATGTCCAAGTACAAGATCCAGTGCTCATCCTCTGGGGGATGTCTCCCACACTTGCCTGGGTCTACATGGGGAGTTTGGCCACATTCTGTGTTCTCAACACTACTTACCTAGAAAGCTTGAATGAAGCCACGTCCTTGAATTTGATCCCATGTGCCACTTGAGTTTCTTCTAAAACTGTTCAGACCTGGGTGGGAGAGAATGGTGAGCTACATCAAGGGTCTCCTGGGGCCTCCTAAAAGAAATACCAAAAATTTGGGTTGGCTAATTCTTTTTTTTAACTCTTGTTTTAAGCCAAGAATCAATGTTCAGGGTACAATATGATTTTCTTGTTTAACAAATAAAGGTAATCTATGTTAAAAACAAACCATAGTATTTTTGCCAATATTTAGTTTTAGTTTTCTTTTGACAAAGCAGTGAGCTGTTCTTCATCTTTGTTCTCCTGTAATTCAGCCTTTTTTGGGTAGTCATGTGCTCTTAGGCCTTGGTAACAAAGTGATCTTGTTTGAATGTTGACATTTTCTTTTTAGCAAGCATATCTGAGCATATTTACAAAGTCAGCTCATAGCCACAGCTGAAGTCACTTGGGACCAGTAATCAACATTGTTTGACAGGATCAAGTCTCATGTGTGGGTTTAGAATATGCCTACGTGTGAAAAGAAAGAAAAAAAAATGCAGAAGACATCCATACCGAAATGATTACATCTCAAAGCATTCCTTGCTAAACAGAGTCTCACATCTTTGCTATTCAGAGGGAAAGGAAAGAGAGAATCCCAAGAAAGCTTAAACCCAGTGCTGAGCCCAACAGGGGGCTAGCGATTATGAGCAGAAATCATGACCTGAGCCAAAACCAAGAGTCTGACGCTCAATCAAGTGAGCCACCCAGGTGCCCCATGACTTAATGTCTTTAAAAAAAAACAATTTAAAAGATAGGCAGAGGTCCCGAATAGACATTTTTCCAAAGAACACAATACAGATGGCCAACAGGGACATGAAGGATGCTAAATATTCGTAATTATCAGAGAAATGCAAATTAAAACCACAATGAGATATCACCTCCTACCTGTTAAATTTGCTATTTTTCTTAATAACTAGTGTTGGTGAGACTATGGAGTAAGAGGAACCCTCCTGTGCTTCTGGTGGGCATGTAATTTGGTGTAGCCACTATGGAAAACCAGTATGGAGGCTTCTCAAAAAATTAAAAGTAGCACTATTATATCCACTGATTCTACTTTAGGATGTTTATCAAGCAAATGAAAACACTAATATGAACACCTTTTTGCAACTGTATGTCCCTTGTAGCTTTATTTTCAGTAGACAAGATCCTGAGGCAACGAGTGTCTGTTGGTGAATGAATGGATAAAGAAGTTGTGCTATGTATATACTGTGTATGTGTATTATGTGGAATATCAATCATAAAAAAGAATGAAATCTTAGTATTTATGACAACTTGGATGGACCTAGAGGGCATCATGCTAAATGAATTAAATCTGAGAGACGAAGACAAATACTGTATGATTTCACTTACGTGTGGGCTCTAAAAAACAACCGAGGAATAAAAACAGAAACAGACTCACAGATACAAGAAACCATAGTTACCAGATCGGGGAGCTTGTATGGGCTCGGTGAAATAGGTGAATGGCACTGGGAGTAACAAACTTTCTGTTAAAATTAAGTCCAGGCGTCTGCCTGGGCAGCGCCTGAGCCCTTCCGCTCAGGGCGTGATTCTGGGTCTGGGGATGAGTCCCCCATTGAGCTCCCCCGGGGGAGCCTGCTTCTCACTCTATGTCTCTGCCTCCCTCTCTCTCTCTCTCTCTCTCTCTCTCTCTGTCTCTCATGAATAAATAAATAGAATCTTTTTAAAAAAATAAATAAATGAAAAGTAAGTCATGGGAATGTAATGTACAGCATAGGGAATACAGTCAATTATATTGTGATAACTTTGTATGGCGACAGATCGTAACTAGACTTCTTGTGGAGGTGATTTCATAGTGTAAAAAAATATTGAATGACTGGGACGTACATGTAAAACTAATAGGATATCGTTTGTCAACTGTACTTCAAAAAATTATCCCTTTGAATGGTTTTTATTTTGATTTTCGTTGGATCTGTTATTAATGTGGTGACCCTTGGTTTTATATTTCTTTGCATTTTCCTAATGCATTTTACCCATTTTCTGAGTTACTTCCTTTTAAATGTAAATATAACAGCATGAACCATACTTGGATTCTGGATTTCAATCAAGTATCTTAGGTTTTTCTTTCAAATATTTAAGGTCACTCATATTATATAATATGCTTATAAATTTTTATTTTGTTTTCTTTTTGGGGGATACTTTTTGATTGATTTCTTTTTTTCTCATAATTTTCTGTGACACATTGACATTTTTCTCTCTCCACCCTAGCCACTCTTTAATTGTATTGTTTTATTTATGTCTTTAAAAAATGAACACCATCTTTGTACAGTTAATGCTCTAAGTAGTGAAATAATGGCAGTTAATTTTCTAATTAAACTCTTTTTAGAGCAATTTTAGCATTATCTCAAACTTGAAAGGAAGTACAGAGAGTTCTCTCTACTCCCTCTCCTTATATACATACAACCTTCGCGATTACCAGCATCCCTCACCAGACTGGTACATTTGTTACAGTCAGTGAACCTACACTGGCATGTAATTACCACCCAAAGTCTGTAGTAGTTTGTATGGGACTCTCGATATTGTACATCTTAGGAGTTTTGACAAATGTATCAATTATCGTAGTAACACACTGAATGATTTTTTTATTCTTCTGCTAACCAGTGAACTCTACTGTCTCCGAACTTTTGCCTTTTCCAGAATGTCATAGAGTTGTGATCATACACCTTGAAAAGCTTTTCCGGTTGGTTCTCTTCACACAGTAATAAGCATTTAAGTTTCCTCCACGTCTTTTCATAGCTTGATAGCTCATTTCTCTTTAGCACTGAAAAATACACTATTGTCTGGATGTATCTTAGTTTATTTACCCATTTACCTCCTGAAGGACATCCTGGTTGCTTCCAGGTTTTGGCAATTAAGAATAACACTGCTGTAAATACGTGAGGGCAGGTTTTTGTGTGGATGTAAGGTTTCAGTTCATTTGGGTAAATTCCAAAGAGCATTACTACTAAATCATATGGTAAACATGTGCCTAGTGTTCTAAGAAACCACCAAAATGGTTTCACAGTCTTCCAGAGTGGCTGTACAATTTTGCAGTCCCACCAGGAATGAATGAGAGTCTCTATTGCTCCCTATCCTTGCCAGCATTGGGTGTTGTCATTGTTTTGGATTTTGGCCAGTTTAACAGGTATGTAGAGTGGTATCTCATTGTTTTTGAAATTTGTAATTTCCTAACAACATATGATGAAAAACATATTTTCATATGTTCATTTGGCATCTGTATATCTTCTTTGGTGTCTGTTCAGGTCTTTTGCCTCCTTTTTAAATTTTTGTTGTTGATGAGTTTTAAGAATCTTCGTATATTTTGTATAACAATCCTTTATCATATATGCCTCTAAAGATATTTTCTGTCATTCTATAGCCTCTCTTCACATTCTCTTGATACCATATTTAATGGAGCAGAAGTTTTTGATGAAATCTGTATTATTAGACATTTCTTTCATGGATTGTGCCTTTGGTGTTGTGTCTAGAAAGTTATAGCCATCCCCAAGGCCGCCAAGATCTTCTTCTATGGTAGCTCCCAGGAGTTTTATTGTTTTTTCATTTTATGTAGAGGTGCCTGATGCATTTTGAGTCATTTTTTGTAAATGGTGTAAGGTCTGTGTATGGATTCATTTCTTTGCACATGTATGTCCATTTGGCCCACCACTGTTTGTTGAAGAGTCTGCCTTTGCCCCATTGCATTGCATTTGCTCCTTTCTTAAAGAAAAATTGACTATTATTTATGTGGGTCTACTTCTAGGCTCTCGATTCTCTTCATTGATTTGTTTTTCCCTTCTTTCACCAGTACACGCTGGAGTGCAAGAGGTGAGTAAAAGACATAATAAAAAAATAAGTGAAAATGAAAAATTGTATGAGAAAGTAAACTACTTCAAGACTAACTGTAGAGCTATACAACCAAGACAATGTCACTTTATACTAAGTCTTAAAGTCAGGTAGTGTCAGTCCTCCAATCTTGTGCTTCTCCTTCAATATTGTGTTCACTCTTGTGGGTCTTATGCCTCTACCTAGAAACTTTAGAATTAGTTTCTCATTATCCACAAAATAACTTGATAGGGTTTTGATTGGGATTGAGTTGAATCTTCAAATCTAGTGGGAAAGAACCAACTACTTTGACCATATTGAGTCTACACATGAACATGGAATGTCTTTCTATGTAGTTCTTCTTTGACATTTTTCATCTGCATCGTCCTCATAGATGTCTTAGACATATTTTGTTGTATGTATACCTAAGTACTTCATTTGGGGGTTTGCTAAGTAAATGGTAATGTATTTTTAACATCAAATTCCATTTGTTCATTGTGTTATATAGGAAAGCAATTGACTTCTGTATATTAACCTTGTAGCTTACAATCTTGCCATAGTAACTTAATAGTTACAGGAGATATCATATTGATTCTTTTCAGTTTCTCTACATAGACTATACTTAGTCATATACTACTAAAGACAGTTTTATTTTTTTTTCCAGTATGTATACCTTTTGTACACTCTTCTTGTCTTACTAAATGAGCCAGGACTTACAGTACAAGGTTGAAAAGCAGTGCTGAGAGGGAACATCCTCACTTTGTTACTGATATTAGCAGGAGAGCTTTGAGTTTTTCATCATTAAGTACAGTGCTAGCTGTAGGTTATTTTGCTCTGTATCAAGTTGAAGGAATTCCCTTCTAATCCTTGTTCACAGAGAGTTTTTATCATGAATGGGTGTTTGATTTTGTCAAATGACTTTTCTGCATGTATTGATAGGATCATGTGGTTTTCTTTTCTTCTTCAGCCTGTTGATGAGTTGGATTATGTTAACTGATTTTGTAGTGTAAAAGCAGCCTTGCATACCTAGGATAAATCCTTCTTGATTGTGGTGTGTAATTGTCTTTTATTTGTTGTTGGATTCAATTTACAATTTTTTTTGTTAGAGATTTTTACATTTATGTTCAAGAGAGTGGTCTGTAGCTTTTTGTTTTGTTTTTGTCTTGTAATGCTTGTTGGATTTTGTACTAGGATAATGTTGGTCTCATAGAATGAGTTATGAAGCATTCCTTATGCTTCTGTCTTCTAAGAGAGATTGTAGAGGATAGCTATAATTCACTTGAAAAAATAGATATAGGCCTATTCAGATTGTCTGTTTCTTCTCACAAGTTTTTTTGCATTCAAGGAATTGGTCCATTTTGTTTATGTTACCAAATTTGTGGGCATACAGTTGTCCATAGTATTTCTTTATTACCTTATTAATCTCCATGGATCTGTAGTGATGTCCCTTCTTTCTGATTTTAGAAATTTATGTCAGTTCTTTTTGTCTTAGTCTGGTTATAGGCCTATTAATTGCATTGATCTTTTCAGAGAACCAGCTTTGGTTTCATTGGTTTTTCTCTCTTGGTTTGCAATTTTCAATTTCATTAAATTCTGTCTTACTATTTTTTCTGTTTAGTTTGCATTTAATTTGTGCTTCTTTTATTTTCCTCCAATGGAAACTTAGATTATTAATATTAGACATTTCTTCTTTCCTAATATTTTCATTTAATATATAAATATTGAATTTTAAAAATATTTATATATTAAATTTTATTTATAAAATTTATAAATTTTCCTCTAATACTGTTTTCACTCCATCTCAGCAATTTTTGTTAAGTTCTATTTTATTTCCATTTAGTTCAAAATATTTTTAAAATTTTTCTTGAGAATTCTTCATGGACTATGTGTTATTCAGAAGCATGTTGTTTAATTTTGAAGCATTTAGGATTTTCCAACTATCTTTCCATTGATTTTTTTTAAAAATATTTTATTTATTTATTTGCAAGAAAGAGAAAAAAGGGGGAGAGAGAGTGCACAGAGGGAGAGGGAGCAGACTCATCACTGAACAGAGAGCCCAACACCGGACTCAATCCCAAGACACTGAGATCATGACCGGAGCTGAAGACAAACATTCAACTAACTGAACCACCAAAGCACCCCTCCATTATTGATTTCTAATTTAATCCTACTGTGGTCTGAGGACAGACATTTGATGATTTCTATGCCTTTAAATTTATTAGGATATGTTGCATGGTCCAGTATATGGTCTGTGTTGGGGGATGTTCCATAGCAGCTTAAGAAAAATGCATATTCTGCTGTTGCTGAAGTAATCTAGAGAAGTAAATTATATCCATCTGATTGATGGTGCTTTAAATTCAACTGTGTTCTTACTAATATTCTGTCTGACTGGTTTGTCCATTTCTGATAGAGGAGTGTTAAAATACCGAATCAAAAGAGTAGATTCATTTATTTTTCCTTGGAATTTTTTTGCTCTGATATTGGGTGCATATGCTTTAATGACTGTTGTGCTTTCTTTGAATATTGACTCCTTTGTCATTATGGAATGTCATATTTATCCTTGTATCCCTGATAACTTTCCTTGAAAGTTCTGAAATCTGTTCTGAAATAGTACAATTACTCCTGCTTTCTTTTCATTAGTGTATTAGAGTTTTCTCTGGGAACACAGATTAGGAGATGAATGGATAGATGGATGAGAAGTTTTACTCTAGGGACAGGCTCACATGATGATTATGGAATTTGAGAAATCTCATGATCTGCTGTCTAGAAGTGAGATACCCAAGGAAGCCAGTGGTGTAATTGAGTCTGAGATAAGGGACTAAGAACCATGAAAGCAGAAGAAGATGGATGTCTCAGCTCAAGCAGAGAGCTGATGAATTAACCTTTCCTCCCTCTACCTTTTTATTCTATTCAGGCCCTCAATAGGTTGGATGATACCTGCCCACATTGTGGGGAGCCATCTGCTTTACTCAGTTCACCAGTTCAAATGCTCATCTTTTCTATAAACAATGTCACAGACACTCACAGAAATGTTTTGCCAACTATCTAGGCATCCTTTTATTCAGTCAAGTTGACATATAAAATTAATGATCTTAATTAGTGTTAGCATGTGTCTATACTTACTTTTAATCCCTGTGTCTATATTTTCCAGTTTTTCCTCTTTTCAGATTTGAAGTTCTCCATTATATACTCAAGCTCAGAGAGTCATTCCTCAACTGTGTCTAGTCTGCTATGAGCCCACTCAAAGTTCTACTAATTTTGATTGCTAGCAGGTTTTTTTGAATTTCCATTTTTCTTTTTATATTATCCATCTGTTCTTACATCTTTTCTACTTGTTCCATTAAAGCCATTTGTATATTAATCACAATTTTAAAAAGTTCCTTGATAATGCCAACATACCTGTAGTATCTGTCTCTGGTTCTGATGCTTTTATAGTCTCTTCAAACTGTGTTTTTGCCTTTTGGTATGACTTGTAATTTTTTTGTGAGAAGTAGACATGAGGTACTAGTGAAAAGGAACTACATTAGTAATGTAGTGAGAAGGTATGGGGAAGAGGATGCTTTCTGTAGTTCTGGGATTAGGTTTTCATTTCCCGGCAAAACCATGCTCTTAACTGTTTTTGTTTCCTGGACCATGCTCCTCACCTTTGCTTTTCATTTCCTTCTGCACTCCCGTTAGGTGGAACCAGACAGCCAGTGGGGGCTGGTTTGGATATTTTCCTTCCTCCAGGTTGTTGACACTCTGGTAGGATAAATTCTGTTGAGGTAACAGAGTGCTCTGGCATATTTCAACATGCATCCTTTTTCTGCCCTCCTGCCAAAAGCAAAACTGGATTTTCTCTGACATTCACCATGACAATCTGGTAGATTTCCCAGAGTTAGAACTTTAAAAAGTGGGGGATCCTCCATAACTGGTTCCCCTGGAGTTTTTATCTCTAAGGCTTGTCCATACTGAAGCTCCAGCAATTCATCAATTACATGTCACATTTCCCTTCTCTGGTATTGTTTTCCTTGAAAGTTTCTACTCCAATTTGGGATTTTCTATATCCTCCTTTCTGTCTTCCCACTCTGTGGTGGTAGTTTGCCCTGTGATTTACCTTCTCTCATGCATCTAAGAAGCATTTTTGATATATCTATTTATAAACATTTCTGCTAGTTGTTAGAATAGAGTAGCAACATCTGAGCTCCTTTCCTGCTGGATGGGAAACCAGAAATCCCTGACAAGTGACCCTTTTCTTTGTAAATTAAAGAATTGGCACATTCAGACTTCCCTCCACCTCCTTTTACATATAGTTTGTTTGTTTTTTTCATTGAATTATTGTTTTAGTTATGATGGTTATTTTTCTTGACTGGAAGGAATTAGTTTGAAAATATATTTGCCTTGTTTTTGTTTTGACATTTTTATTCTATTTATTTAAACAACAACAAGCAGTTCACCCATAACCTCCCTCCTGACCAACCCTCAGCCACCAAGGAGAAGGGAAGGAGCCTCATAAGAAATATGAACTAAACAATGAGCAACTCAAATCATCATTAAAAAAAATTACCTACTGCTGATGACAGCTGAGATAGAACCAGGTGTTGATTTTTTTCTGATTTTTTTTTTAAATCCCTCTTGGACAAGTACTTCTTCTTGAGCTGAGTAAAAGGAGAGATGGCTGCACCCAGAAGATCACTTGGCCAATGCCCACAGCACATTTCACAGCTCCGTTTCAGAGAAAGGGACTTGAGCTGTTTCTGTTCCCACAAAGCTGCTCCGAGGGTAGTCAGCCAGCCTCAAGTGCCATGCTGGAGGTCCTGGGTGGGCTGCCTACCTTCCACGCAGAAGCCTTCCTCCAGGCACTGACCAGGCCTCCTTCAGAAGGGTTCTAGGTCTTTGAGACTCAGTCTGAGCTTTGAATGTGCAGGCTACTTCTCCAGCTGCCTGGTGAAGTACGTTTCTCCCTAGTATTGGCTTTAGGTGTGTCCGTTTCATTTCCTTTAATTCATTCTCTCTGTGGCTAAAATTCCTTATAGTTTTTTGTGGTTCCTGAGTTAAAGAGTGAGCATGTATTTTTTCACTCTATGGCTTTTTCAGAATTTGCTTTGTATTTGTCATTGTATTTGGCTTCAGTGGAAAATGGTCTCTAAACCCACTCCTCCATTACCAGCCTTTCCAGAAGTTCTCAATTTCATCTTTAAAAACATGTTGCAGGGATCCCTGGGTGGCGCAGCGGTTTGGCGCCTGCCTTTGGCCCAGGGCGCGATCCTGGAGACCTGGGATCGAATCCCACGTCGGGCTCCCGGTGCATGGAGCCTGCTTCTCCCTCTGCCTGTGTCTCTGCGCCTCTCTCTCTCTCTCTGTGACTATCATAAATAAATAAAAATTTAAAAAAATAAAAATAAATAAAAAAATAAAAACATGTTGCAGGACAGCCAGGATGGCTTAGCTAAGGTTTAGCGCCGCCTTCAGCCCAGGGGGTGATCCTGGAGACCCGGGATGGAGGCCTGTGTCAGGCTCCCTGCATGGAGCCTGCTTCTCCCTCAGCCTATATCTCTGCCTCTCTCTTTTTTTCTCTCTCTCTCTGTCTCTCTGTGTCTCTCATGAATAAATAAATAAAATCTTAAAGAAAATGTTGCAGAAGAAACTTTGCTTTCATTAACACCATTTCATTTTTATCACCCTGAAAAAGATGGGTGTAATATGAAAGGATATTAGTATGAAGGCTAGTTGCAAATATCTAGAAGTGGGTATCTCCTATAGTGGGTCCTTTTTTGATAAGTGTGTATTGTCTATTGCCATTGGAGTGTACATAACTACAGATTAGGAAGGTGCACTCTAAAATCTGTGCTTACTGTCCAAGCAAGTACTACATAAAACAGGTGAATTAAGACATATACCCTGACAGCCTGTTCACTGAACCTTTATAATCCATGTATTTTAATTAACTAGCTTCTTTGGCTCACAGAAAGGTTTCACTGAATAAATTCTTTTTTTTTCTTTACCCTTTTCTTTTTCTTTTATAAAATCAAATTTACCTAAACACTCCATTTAATGACTGTTAATTAAAAGTAAACAAGTACTTTCTAATTCCCTCTGGAATTTTAAATAGATTATCCAGAACACCATTTCTCCAAAATAGCTTACTAACCTTTAGAGGTTTTGTTGGGTTTTTTTTGTTTTTTTTTTTTTTTTGTAACCTTTAGAGTTTTGTGTGAAAGACACTCAAGTGGAGGTGCCCAGGTGGCTCAGTCAGTTAGGTGTCTGCCTTTGGCTCAGGTCATGATCCCAGAGTCCTGGGATTGAACCCTGCATCAGGTTCCCTGCTCAGTGAGGAGTCCACTTCTCCTTCTGACCCTCCCATTTCTTGTGCTCTCACTCACTTTCTCTCTCTCAAATAAATAGACAAAATCTGGAGGGAAAGAAGGATACCCAACTAGCTGCTTTATAAGCTTGTTGGAATTTTAAGATTATGAATTCTTTGCATAGCGTTTCATCTTTTAGGGCATATTTATATGCATAATCTTGGACTATCCTAGTTGTTTCATTATTTATAGAAAGTTAGAATAACAGTAGGTAGTCTATGCTTGCTTTCTCTTGAAGAATGAATGACTTCTCTAACATTTTATGTTAATGTTACTTTTTAGTTCTCTCATTCTCTTCCATGTTTTCTGGGAAGCATGTGGTGGTAGGATGACTATGCATCTATGACCTCTGCCTCCTGTTGGTTATGTTACCTTATATAGAAAAAGGATATTTTGAAGATGCATTGAAGGCTAAAAATTGTTTGATTTTAAAATAAAGAGATTATTCTGGATTATGTGTACTTTTGGCTCAATTTAATCATCACATGGACTTTTAAAAGCAAAAGAGGGAAGTAAGGGGGAAAAAGGCCAGAGAGATTGGAGGGGTAAGGGGAATTCATTATGTCATCGTGGCTTTGGTGATGGATGGGCCAGATAGGAAGGAATGCAGGTAGCATCTAGGAGCAGACAGCAGACCCTGGCTGACAGCCAGCAAGAAAATGGGGACCTCAGACCTACAAGACCTCCAAAAAAGAACCTAACCTACCTGACATTATAGATTTGTGAGGCCCAGAACAGAGGATCAGGCCAGTCCCAACCAAACTTCTGATCTCCAGAAGATAGGGGATAATAAATCTTAGGCAGGATATGAAGATAATAAATGGGTTACTTGTTTTTCTGTCATTTGTTACAGCAGCAATAGGAAACCAAAACAGGTGCCATTCACACTCCAGAAACTTGGAATTTATGCCGGAGGACAAAGTGGGAAGGAGGTGGTGTGAAGAACTAATTGGCAATGTTAGTCCCTCTCAAAGAGAAGCATGCCCCCCACATTCATGTAAGGACCTTTCTGGGGTTGAGGTTCTATGCCAGGCAAACAGGAAGCCCAATGCACATCTCCCTTTGGGAGCAGAATAACTTGAAGTGGAAAAGGCAAGGTCCAGGCATAGCAATCAGTGAGGCCATGGGGAGAGCCTTTGTCCACAATAGGCAAACACAGAGGGGAAAAAAAAATTGGGGCCTTTGAAAATCTAGAGAAACCACTTTTGGAAAAAAAAATAATCCTTTTAATTTGATTCATTTCCTCACAAGTCAATAAAGTGCACATGCATTTAGGAGAATAAATTAGAAGGAAGAAATCACCTGCAATCACAAAAGATTCCCTGGATAATAAAAATTGACTGCAAATTTTAAAAAGTGATGAGTGTGGTGAATAGCTTGCAGGAGGGAAGGAAAATGAATTCATGCAGTAAAAAGGCAACCTGGCTTACAAAAGCCACAGAAGGAAAAGGGAATAAAATACAGAGAAAAGATAGGAAAGATCAAGAAAGTGCGTCTGTGTAATAAATGTACCATTTGGCTTGAAGTACTAAAGAAAAACTAGAAAATTTTATTGGTTAAAAAAATTAAAAGGCCTGAATATACATACTGCATGGATTTAACAATAACTAGAAAAAATAATGAAGAAAGGTCAAGAAATATGATGCATATGTTTGGAGATTGAAAATGATTCTGTGCACATCTGAGGAGAAGGGGAAGTTATATCCAAAGAAAGGAAAGTACAAGGCTTCAGAATTTTCTTCTGCAACACCAAACACTAAAAGCCAATAGACGATTAGAGTATTGGAAGTGGCTTTTTTTTTTTTCCTAATTAAAATGTAATGCTTTGGAGAGAGAAAGCATTTGCAGTGGGGGTCAAGAGAACCATGAGAAAAAGAGATGGAAGGAATCACCTATTGCCAAAGTCTCAGAGACTACTATCCTTCTGAATATTTTCAATAAAATTCCCTTAGGCAGTAAGATTTGTTAAAATGTTCAATGAATATTTAAGGTCACGAGGAAGGAAATAAATCCGGTCATCATCCCACCACTCAGGGACAACTACCAATAACACTCTATTTGGGAAGTTACTTATATGTTTCTTCACAATAATTGAACTCACACAGTGCAGACTTTATTGTACTTGGATTTTTTCTGATTTAAAACTATGTTCTGCGAACTTTCCAAGTTAGTGTCAGGCTACACCTGCCCCTCAGCTTCAAATCCAGCATCCTACTTAGCAACCTGCTTTACAAAACAGGTCACAATCTGTGTAAACCACCTTTCTTTTTCTTTCTTTTTTTTTTTTTTTTACCTCCACTGCTAGGGAGACTCCTATCTAGTCTCTTTACTTGTTATGCTTCTCTTTAATTAACACTCCACTCAAAAAAGATATACTTGTTTAATAACTTAAACTGCCCCATGTTTAAAATCAATTTAAAACAGATTAGAAACACATGTACTAAGAAACAATTCTAAATCCCTTACTTTTAAAACTTTCTAAAGCCTTTAAAGCTGTGAATGTAAAGGTCCCTGGCCACCTTATTCAACCTTTTAACATCACGACTCCCTCTTTGTGGGGTGTGCTTCAGTCCTGCAACATCTCATTAGCTTGCAAACTGTGCTAAGTTCTGGCTCCTCCTAGATTCCTTAGACATGCTGTTCCCACTGCCTGAACTGCTGTTCCTGCCACTCCTGTGACTGCATCTTTCTCATAAGGCCTTAACTTTGCTAAGAAAAGCTTTTGGACTTGCTGATGCTTGAGATCTGCAGCTTTGCTTTTACCCGCCATTACATCAGAATTTGTGATTCGATGTTTGTTTACTATCTTGTCTCTTCTATATTATATAAGCTCCATGTATATTTTATTTATTTATGCATAATCAGCCCCTGCTGCAGTATTTAATTTTACTGAGTGCTCAAAAGAATCCCTTTTGAAAAAAACTTGCCCTTTTTTTTTCATATTACAGAGGCTTCAAAAATGTGATCTTTTTCTTTGCTGCTGTGTATTTCAACACAGGAATAAAAAACAACATATCTCATCATTCATTATTATTAAATACTTAGTCTTTTGCAAAGCTTTGCATAAACATGCTAATGTATTGAAACATTCTTTTTTTTTAAACTTTTTAACATTTTATTGTGGAAAACACAGTTAATAGGAGATGTACCCTCTTAAAGTTTTAAGTGTGCAGTACAGTATTGTTGACTCTTCATACAGTGTTGCTCTTCAGATCTCTAGGAATTAACTAAATTTAGCTGAAAATGTATGCCTGTTAACCAGCTACTGCCCGTTTCTTCTTTCCCCTCAACAACACCTGGCAACCACTTCAGTGAGCCTATTTTCAATACCTCCTAGAAGGAGGATTGTGCAGGACTTGACCTTCTGTGTCTGGCCTGTATGCCTTAGCAGAGTATCCTTGAGGTTTATCATATTGTGGCATAATTTTTTTTTTCTTGAGAGGCAGAATAGTATCCCATTGTATATATATGCCATGCCACATTTTCTCTGATGTTTCTTATACCACATTTTATCTGTTGTGTACACTCAGGTGATTTTCACATCTTGGTTATTATGAATAGTGTTGCAGTTAATATGGGAGTGCTCATGTCTCTTCAAGGCACTAATCTGTGTTCCTTCAGATAAATACACAGAAGTGGGACTGTTGGGTCAGTCATATGGGAGTTCTGAATTTTTTATTTTTTGAGAAAAACTTCCATGCGCCATTCTGCATACCTATGAAAAGTGTGTGGGATTCCACTTTGTCCACATCCCTACCAATGTTAGCCATCTTAAGAGGTGCAAGATGAAACCTCATTGTGGTTGTGATTTATGTTTCCCTGATGGTTAATGGTGTTGAGCATTTTTCATAGAACTTTTGGCCATTTATAGGTCTTTTTTTGAAGAACGGTTTCTTCAGGTCTTTTGCACATTTTTAAATGAGGTTATTAGTTTTCTGCTATTCAGTTGTAGGAATTCCTTATATATTTTGGAGATTAATCTCTTACAAGATGAATGATTTGCAAATACATTTCTTTCATTCTCTAACTTGCTTTTTCACTATTTTGTTTCCCTTGCTATACAGAACTTTTTAGTTAGTAGTCCCACTTGTCTAATTTTGCCTTTGTTGTCTGATTTTGTTTTGTTTTTTTTCTTTTGTTGTTTTGGTGTCCTCTACTTGAAAGCACTGGCAAGACCACTGTCATGAGTCTCCTCCATTATGTTGATTTTTCAAGATTTTAACAGTTCCAGGTCATATGTTTAAGTCTTTAATCCATTTTGAATTGACTTTTGTATAAAAGCTTCATTCTTTTGCTGGTGGCTGTCTGATTTTCCCAGCACTATTTTGTCAAAGAGACTGTTCTTCCCTCATTGTGCATTTTTGGCACCCTTGTCAGAGCTCTGTTGACCATATATGCTTAGATTTATGTCTGGGCTCTCTTTTGCGGTCCATTGGTCTTTGTATCTTTATGCCAGTTCCAAATCGTTTTGATTACTGTAGCTTTGTAATAGAATTTGGAAGCAGGAAATGTGATGGCTCTAGCTTTGTAACATATGTTGAAAGGAACTCTGATGTCTCTAGGTTTGTTCTCCTTTTTCCAGATTGATTTGGCTACTCATGGTTTTTCTTTTTGTGCCTTCCAGAATTTATTTTCCTGTTTTTGTGAAATATGGCATTAGGATTTTGATGGGGATTGTATTGAATCTGTAGATTATTTTCAATAGGAATATGAGTTCTTCCAATTCATAAACATGGGTTGTCTTTCCATTTGTGTCTTAATATTTTTGAAGATGTGGCTATGAAATTTATTACATTATAATATTTATAATGCATTTGGATTAAATTTGAAAATTATTTTCTGAATTCACATATTGCATCTAATTAACATATCAGGTTAACATATTGATTTTATTTTACTTCTATTTTAATCTTTCCTGGGTCTGAAAGTGCAATCCCATTCTCAGCCTGGTGTTGTTTCATTTTTGTTTTTCTTTTTATTTCCTTTACATTAACATACAGTGTTACATTAGTTTCACATGTACAATCTAGTGATTCAACAATTCTATACATTACTCTGCCCACCATAGTAAGTGACTCTTTAAATCCCCATCACATATTTCACTCATCCTCCCCCACCCACCTCCTCTCTGGTAACCACCAGTTTGTTCTCTGTAGTTAAGAATCTCTTCTTGGTCTGTCTCTCTCTCTTTATTCCCCTTTGCTTATTTATTTTGTTTCTTAAATTCCACATAAGAGTGAAATCATATGGTATTTGTCTTTATCTGACTGACTTAATTCACTTAACATTGTACTCTCTAGATCCATCCATGTTGTTGCAAATAGCAAGATGTCACTTTTTATGGGTAATATTCCATTGTGTATGTATATGACATCTTCTTTATCCATTCATCTGTTGATGGATACTTGGACTTCTTCCATAATTTGGCAATTTAGATAATGTGGCTATAAACATAGAGTGTACATATTCTTTTGAATCAGTGTTTTTGTATAGTTTGGGTCAATATCCTGTAGTACATTCCTGGATTGTAGAGAGGTTTTATTTTTAAGTTTTTGAGGAATCTCCATACAGTCCTCCACAATAACTGCAGCAGTTTTCATTCCCACTAACAGTTCACAAGTGTTTCCCTTTCTCCACATCCTCATCAACACTTGTTATTTCTTGTGTTGCTGGTTTTAGCCATTCTGACAGGTGTGAGGTGGGTATCTCATTGTATGATGTGCAATTCCCTGATAAGTAGTGATGCTGAACATCTTTTCATATATCTGTTGGCCATCTGGATGGATGACATCTTTGGAGAAATGTCTGTTAATTTCTTCTTCCCAATGTTTAATTGGATTTATTTATTTTTGGAGTGTTGAGTTGCGTAAGCACTTTATATATTTTGGATACTAACCCTTTCTTGGATACGTTTTTTGCAAATACCTTCCTCCACTCAGCAGGTTGTCTTTTAGTAGTAGTTTTGTTAATTGTTTTCCTTGCTGTGCTTTAGTTCATTTTTGCTTATATCTCCCTTGCCTCCAGAGACATATCTAGAAAAATGTTGCTATGACCAAAGTCAGAAAAATTACTGCCTGTGCTCTCTTCAAAGATTTTTAGGGTGTCAGGTCTGTCTTGTTTAATTTCACAAATCAATATTTTTGTAGTTGTCAGTCGGTAAGTCTTTGACCTCCTTGGTCAAGTTTGCTCCTAAGTATTTATTTACTAGAGCTATTGTAAATGTAATCATCTTCCTAATTTCCCTTTTAGACAATTCATTATTAGTGTATAAAAACATAACTTATTTTGGTATGTTGATTTTGTAACACTGCAACTTTATGGAATTTATTATTTCTCACAGTTTTTAGATAGAGTATCGAGGGTTTTCCATATGAAGATCATGTAATCTGCAAATGGACAATTTTACTTCTTCCACTGCAATTTGAGTATGCATTTTCCTTCTTTCTTTTGTTTTTCCTAATTTGTCTGGCTAGGACTTCCAGTACTATGTTGAATAGAAGTTATGGGACTGGGCATCTGAGCCTTGTTCCTGATCTGTGAGCAAATGTTTTAAGTTCTCATCATGAGTGCAATGTTAGTGGTAGGATATCTTATTATGTTGAGGTAGTTTTCATCTCTTCTGAGTTGGAGAGTTTTTATTATGAAAGGTGTTGGATTTTATCAAAATTCTTTTTTTTGCATCTCTTGAAATGACCATATTATTTCAGTCCTTCATTCTACTAATATGGAGTATCACATTAGATGATTTTTGTATGTTGAGCCATTTTTACATACTAGAGATAAATCCTGGTTGGCTGTGGTATATGATTCTTTTAGTCGGCTGTTGAATTTGATTTGCTATTATTTTGTTGAGGATTTTTGCATCTATATTCATCAAGGGCACTATCCTGTGTTTTTCTGTTCTTCTGGTATCTTTGTATGGATTTGGTCTCAGTTGCTGTTGGCCTCATAAAATGACATTGGAAGTGATAAATATTTTTGAAGAATTAGAGTAAAATTGATGTTAATTCCTCTTTGTTTGGTAAAATTTACCACTGAAGCCAGCTGGTCTTGGGTTAGTTGGTTTTTTTGTTCTTTGTTTTTAATTTGAGAGGTTTGGGTTCAATCTCCATGTTAGTTATAGATCTATTCAGACTTATGATGCCTTCATGGTTTAGTCTTTATGGGTTGTATGTTTCTTGGGATCTACCTACTAAGTTATCCTGTTGGCTGGCATATAATTATTCATAGTTGTCTTTTATGATCTTTTTTTATTTCTAAGGCATTTGTTATAATGTCCCTCCTTTTATTTCTGACTGGGAGTTTTCGCTTACCCTGGCTAATGGTTTCTCATGTATTCAAATGTTTTCAACTTAAAACACAGTTAAGAATTGTTTCTCTGGGTAAATATTTGAAAGTGGGAACTGTGTAAAAGTATATAAACATTAAATAGAGAAATAGGGTGTATTTCAGGATGGCAAATTTGGTTATGTTGAGTTACCAGTTTTGCCAAATGATTAATTAGCTGAACTATATTTTGCAAGAATTCCAGTAGGGACCCTGCATTACCAATTAAGATATGGAAAGCCACAAAACACTGTTGCTTCTCTCCTAGCAATGAGAATACAAGCTGGATAGGTGGGCAAGATACAGTTTGGTTTTTTAAAAAAAATCAGAGCTTAAGGCACAAAGATAACTAAATGAACTAAATTTTAAAAGCATTGGGCTCATCCAGGGGAGAAAGACCTATGGATATTTTAAGTGTTGTTGGAGCAGTGGGAAGAGAAGAAAACCACCACAGCCAAAGGAATAAGCCTGTTGAAATTTTAATTAACTTTTAATGGTCTTGGGGGCAGACAAGACGGATTACAGTACTAAGGATTCTCAGTCATAAAACAAACCTACATCTAGGCCTATTTCGTAAAGGCCTAAATGAGTGCATGGGAAAGGTATGTTGAAGCTTGTAAGGGAAAAGGAGAGTTGAGAAAATTCTTCTAAATCAATTAGGGGATTCACTGCTATGGCTTGCTGGAGGCAGGGTATAAGGCAGGGGAAACAGAAGTCTCCACTGACCAGGCCCTTCTGATGTTCACAAGTACCCAGCAGTGGCCTGCCAAAGGTTGAGATTAGGGCAAAAGAAGGAATAAAATCTCTCAAAGGTACCCTGGACTTTCACTGATGGGGAAGGCAGTATGTTCCGAATGCTGGAGGCAGAGGAACAGGTTGAGCAAAGTCTTTAAAAACCTAGAAAGCCGGTAAGGACTGGAGAGGAAAAAAGAAACTCCTTGGTGAACCACAAAGCTGTCAACCAGGTTGTAAAACAGAGAAAAAACTGGCATTTAGGATGTAAAACATTAAGAGATATCTAAAATCTGGCTAATGCCCAGATTGCAAGCATCGTTAAAGTGAAAATTTTAGTTTCACCTTCAAACCATTTGAGGTCATACTAAATTTATCTAAAACTATCACACAATCTCACCCAAATTCAACTGTAGGTTATATGAATTTATCTGTCTACATTAGCAGTATGACAAAAGAAGGGGGATGACCTTTTCTAGAGGTTGATAATATTTACTAACTAGTATATGATTAAAATTCAGCATTAACTGGATGAATCAGTTATCAAGTTATTTACAAGTATCTATAATAATATTTAAAGGCAAAGTTTGAAAGTAAAGCAGTAAAAAGACTATGCGAACTCAAAGCATAAAAAAGGTAGTGTTAACAATTTAATACTCACAGTGTAGGTTTCTAGACAAGAAGGATTATCAGAGGGACGCCTAGGTGGCACGGTGGTGGAGCATCTGCCTTAGCCTCAGGATGTGATCCCAGGGTCCTGGGATTGAATCCCACATTGGGTCCTCACAGGAAGCCTGCTTCTTCCTCTGCCTATATCTCTGCCTCTCTCTCTGTGTCTCTCATGAATAAATAAATGAAAATCTTTAAAGAAAAAAAGAGGATTATCAGAGATAATGAACATTCCATAATGATAAAAGCTCAGTTCACCAATAAAATGTGACCATCTTAGAGCTGAGGTTCAAAGTAACCTGAAACAAACAAAAAGACAGAAAAAATGGAGTAACCCGTGTCCAGTGTCCAATCATAGCTGTAGATCTTGCTCGCCCCTCTGAGTAACTGATAGAAGCACATGATTCCAGATATTATGTTTTTTTTTTTTTTTAAGTATAGTAAGGGGACTTTTTAAAAACATTACCATGCCAATAAATTTAACAGCTTAGGTGAAATGGACTTCTTCCTTGAAAAATACTTCTCAAAACTGACACAAGAAGAAAAAAATCTAAAAGGCTCTATATCTCATAAGGAAATGAAACACCTTCTCAAGAAGAAATCCTGTAATTGAAAAACAAGTAAATTCTGTTAAAATTTTAAAAAATAAAAATACTAAACTGCCCAACTTATTTTCAGAATTTAGAGAAACACAAAGTATTTCCCAACTCATGTTTGAGGACTGTACAACTTGAGCTGTAAAATCTTTTCTTTTTTTTTTTTTTAAGATTTTACTTATTCATGAGAGACAAAGAGAGGGAGAGAGAGAGAAGGAGAGAGAGGCAGAGACACAGGCAGAGGGTGAAGCAGACTCCATGAAGGGAGCTGGATGTGGGATTTGATCCTGGGACTCCAGGATCATGCCCTGAGCTGAAGGCAGGTGCTAAACCGCTGAGCCACCCAGACATCCCATTGAGCTGTAAAATCTAATGAAGACATTATGAAAAAATTATAGACTGGTATCCCTTATAAACATATACAAAAATTCTTAGCAAAATATGAGCATATCAAATACAGTCATATGTAAAAAGGATAACACGTCATGACATTTATCCCAGCAAAGCATGAGAAAAATTTTCACATGAGAAAATCTGTCCATGCAATTCACCATGTTAAGAGCATAAAAAAGAAAAAATATATGATTAGAACATTTAATATAGATAGAGAAAAAATGATTTGAGCACGCAACCATAATTTTAAGATATATTCTTAGTAAACTAAGTATAGAATCAAACTTCTTAGAGTTTATAAAAGGTAACTAAAAGCCTTTTAGTTATGACAGTATACACATCTAGAAAAGCCTACAGCTAAATGCTGAAAAGCATTTTTAACTGAAAAGCCTACAGCTAAAATGATACTGAATAGTGAAAATACTGAATACTTCTTTTACTAAAATTGGAAGCAAAACAAAAATAGTCATTTTCATAATGTCAGTGTCACATGGAGATCTTGCCAATGCAATATGCCAAGAAAAGGGATAAATAGCATAAAGAAAGAAAATTGTTAGCATGACAGATACTATGATTGTGTATGTAAAGAACCCTATAAAATCAGACAACAAAAAGCCAGTAGAAATAGTCAATGAATTTATCAAGGGCACAGTATACAAGTAAATATACAAAATTCTATTTTATTTCTAAATTTTAGCAACAAACAATTGGATAATGCAATCGAGAAAACCTTATAGCATTATAGCATCATAACATCACCTAGAAATGATCACTATATGTGCAATTTCTATATGTTGAATACTTACATAACATTGCTGAGAGAAATGAAAGAAGACCTAAATAAGTTGAGAAAAAAACATATGAAGTAGCAGACTAAATAGTAAGATGTTCATTATCCCAAAGTTGACATGTAGATTTACCACCAATCAAAATGCAAATTTTTAAAAGAAATTGATGAGTTGATACTAAAAACTAAAAGGAAATATAAAGGAGTTAGAGTCATCAAAATCTTATAGAAGAAATTTGCAAGATTTGTATTACTTGATTTCAAATTTACTATAAAATTTTAAGTAATCAAGACAGTAGAAATAAGGATGGAAATAAGGACAAATGAAACACTGTTGGGTCAAGAAAAAGACCCATTCATGTCCAGTCAAATGAACTTCAATCAAGGCACCAAGTCCATATAATAGAGAAAAGAAAATTTTTGAACAGTTGATGCTGCAACACTAGGATATATTTGTGAGAAAAACAAAATGAATCTCAGTATCTCATAACAAAGCTTAACTCAAGATGGATCACAGGTCTATACATAAAAGCAAGAACTATAGGTTTTCTAGAAGAAAATGTAAAATGGTACCTATAAGACATTGGTATAGGTAAAAATTTCGTGGAAAACAAAAGCATTATGTGTATATACATGAATATTCACATGGTGGGAGGAGGCAGGGGCTTAAAATGTTCTTTCAATCAAATAATTTACTTCTAATAATTTCTGTTGAAGTTATCAAAGATGTTTGAAAATGCACATGTATTTCTTTCATATGTGAGGTGTAGATAAGAGTATGACAATTTGATAGCAGAATCTATCTGAAATTCAAATTGTTGAAACCAGGAGAATTATAAAAGTATACAGTATCTGGAGGATAAAATAAAATGTGAACTTTTAAGGTCCTGTCTTACCAATTAAAATGTGTCTTCCACAAAATCATATATTCAAATCTTAACCCCCAAGGTGACCCTATTTGCAGATAGGACCTTTAAAGAGATAATCAAGGTTAAACGAGATCCTCAGGGTGAGACCCTAACCAGATAGAATTGATGTTCCTGTGAGGAGCAGAAGAGATATCAGGAATAGGTTTTTAAAAGAGAAAAGGCCATGTGGAAACATAGAGACGAGGTGGTCATCTACAAGCCAAGGAGAGAGGCCTCAGGAGAAACCAAACCTACCAACTCCTTGATGTGGGACTTTGAGTTTCCATACCTCGGAAAATAAATTTCTGTTGTTGAGGGAACTTAGGCTGTGGTATTTTGTTGGAGAAGCCGTGGAAAACTAATATATCATGTTTCTAGATGTATATACTGTCATAAGAAAATGTATTTGCTGTCAAATAGACAATATGGAAAGTCAAATTCTCTCTCTCGATCTCACACACACATATACACACAGGAGAAATTTACCCAGATTTGACATTGTTTGGTAGGGGTTCACTTTTATTGTCTTTCTTATAGTTATATTTAAATTCTTCAATGTATTTTTCAGTATTTATGAACAAATAAAACATCTAAAAATTTACTGGGTTCAAATTCCCAATTGTGGCAAATCTTAGAATACTCATGGAAGATTGAAACGTGATCCTCTTGATGTGATCATTGAACTTTTTACTACACAGCGACTTTGCCATAAATTACTTTTGGCTTCCTCAAATACATTTACTGCCACGAAGCAAGAGAGTACACTTACTGCCACAAAGCAATTTCTTATCTCTGCAAAATTTTTTAAAACAATAAAAGGTGAGATAATTATCGGAAAACATTGTAAAGATGAAAAAAATGTGAAAGCAACACTGTGATGCCAGAATAGCTATTCTAAACATTTGTGCTAGCTATGGCTTGCAGTTAAAATTTAAAAATAGCACTTAAATATGCGTGTTAATAACATCCAGAAGGCATTTCTTTCAAGCCTGTTTGGGCTGTTGAAGGGTTTAATTTAACCACAGCCTTCATTTATGTCTAGCAGTTAAGTTTTTTCTTTTAAGCTCAAAGGAACTGTGAGTTGTAACTATGATCTAATTGGTGAGGAATGAAGAATGTTTTTCATGTTTTATAGACAACATGAATCCTGATCATTTTACAGCAGTAAATTATGAAGCACTCCACTTGCTGTGTCTCCCCATGGAAGCCAGGGCCCAGCTCATTAAAGTATTAAAAAAAAAAAAAAAAAAAAAAAAAAAGAAAGAAAGAAAGAAAGAAAGAAAGAAAGAAAGAAAGAAAGAAAGAAAGAAAGAAAGAAAGAAAAAAAACAACCTTGGTGGGTTCCACTGCTCCTAGAAAGGCCCCCTGACAAGGTGCGTTATTTTTATTTTGCTAATGCACATTCACTAGGCAGTCCAGAGCAAGTGAGATTCTTTACAGTCCCCAACTAAATCAATTTATAACTACATCTACATGTCAGAGGGGACGTGCAAAGAACCTAAACTGCTGTATAGGAAGATAATTTATTATTGATTTTTTTTCCAACTCTTTTTTAAAAGCCACTACAATTCACTGGTGCCTTGGTTCCTTTTTGTGGCAGAAGTGATCTATACAACACTGGTGGTGCATCACCTGTGGCAGAGGAAAAGGACATAGGAGCCAGGAGTGCCTGGCTTCTTGATGACTTAAAGAGAAATAAAGAATGACTATACCCACCTTTAAAAACAAGGATCAGAAATCAAGTGCCAGCTCCATCCTGTTGGGAAAGACCTTAAAAAAATAAGTGCAAATGATAGATTGTTTAAATATGCATGGTAAATTAGCTCTTACCTAATAAATTGGGTACTTCCCTTAATTTTTACTGGCAGAAAAATTACTGTAAATTTTATATTTTTCTTTTGGCCTCAAAGAGTTGAGTATCCAGTTGCAAGTAATTAGACAGCCATGCCCACAGCTCAGGACCAGAGGGAAGTTAGAAAAAGGTGACCCAAAATCTGTGTCCTGCAGACTTTGCTATGAGCCCTCACTCTATTGATTCTGGTCTCTTTACTCCAGTTCTGCAGCGAGTGCATGCTGGCGTGTGGAATTCCTAATTTCAGCACCAATTTCAACAAAACATGCTTCCTTTTCTGTGATTAGAATCGAAGCCATGTACTAAGAGGACTTCAGTTGTAAGCTTCACCTACCACAGGTTAGGTCACATCTACCCTTGACCTTGATCAAGTCAAATGCCAACAATCTCTATCATCCTACTACTGTTAGAATTTACAGTAATATGTAATATACATATAAATACATATTTATACATACAGTCATAAAATACACAATGACACCATTACTGGAGATTGCTATAATCATCATTATTTTAAAACGATTGTGATATGATAAAAACAACAAAAAGCCTCAGAAACACATTGCAGTCTATTTGGGCAAAAAAATCTACCAGTTTCCCATAGTTCCCGCTCTCACACCCAATGTCAAGGTCACTCTTAAACTTGGCAAACTTGTTAAAGGCTGACACTTTCTCCCACAAGGAAATTGTCTGTTTCCTCCCTTAAGTTGAAAAACTTTTAAATTCCAATGCTTTCACAGGTAAATGAGAATTAGGAGATGGAGACCCCTGGTGCAGTATATTTGGATACTGTTGAAATTGAAATATCTGAGTTTGAATCTTTGGATTCACCACTTCATAGGTTTTGTTTGGTTGGTTGGTTGGTGTTTATCTTGGCTATGCCACTTTATATTAGTTTCCTAACCTATGAAATGATAACAGTAAAAAAAGTCCACAATTCAGATGTTTTCAAAGAGTAAATAAGGTAAAGTATAGGAAATGTCACGGGAACCACACAGCACTATACAAATAGTAGTTACTAGTGTACTAGTATTTAATATTTTACTTAATAGATGGTCCTACTTTGGCCAACCAAACCTTCTGGAAAAATTGTAACACACCTGTGAATAAAGACAGAGTGGGGGTGGTCTCTGTGTATCAAGGAAGATAACCATCAGCAATGTGCTTTCGGCTTATAGAGAAATGTGGGTACACCCAGAGTCTACTGAAAGAAGATGATGACTTGTATAATTAATCTGGTTTCTAAGAATAATATTGGTAATATCGATCAAGAGAGCAAAGGTAGACTCAGGATTTTCATGACTTGCAAAAGTGATGGTTATCCCAGAGGATGGTGACAGAAGTAGTCTCCCACCTACTGACATTTATACCCATTTGATGGTCACTCCTACAAATATAGATCAAGTGTCTCTACTCCTTGCTCACCCCATCCCAAAACTTGTGCACCTCCCATCCCCTCTATGTTCAAGAAGATGACTGAAGCAATTATTAGGTTTTTTCTGTCTTTCTTCCAAATTTCTGCCAATAGCAATCAAATATGTAAGTCGTTTTCCCATTTAAAAAGCAGTTTGTCTATTAACCTCACTCCCCACTCCCTGCCACCTATCACTCCCTTCATTTGTCTCCTTACCTTGAAAATAAAATTTGAATTTTTGTGTGTGTGTTTGTGCTGGATGTCTCCATTTTTTTCTTTTCTTCTTTTTTTGAGATAAAATTGACATGTAATGTTTGGATATGGCTGTTTGGATATGGCTACAACATGATTCGATATCTGTATACATTGTAAAGTGATCACCACAGTAAGTCTTGTTAACATCTGTCATCATACTTAGTTAAAAATAAAAAATTGGGGGCAGCCCGGGTGACTTAGCGGTTTAGCACAGCCTTTGGCAGGATGTGATCCTGGAAACCTGGGATCGAGTCCCACATTGGGCTCCCTGCATGGAGCCTGCTTCTCCCTCTGCCTGTGTCTCTGCCTCTCTCTCTCTGTATCTCTCATGAGTAAATAAATAAAATCTTTAAAAAAAAAATTTTCTTGTGGTGAGGACTTATTCTATGATCTATTCTCCTAGCAATTTTCAAACATGCCATATAGAAAATTCTTTATTTTATAGATTTTATTTTTCGTTCTTTATTTTGCAATTGGAAGTTGTACCTGTTGACACCTGTGCCCATTTCACCTCTCCCCCCATCCTCTGGCAGCCACCAATTCTAATATCTCTATCTCTGAGCTTGCTGTTTGTGTTTGTTTGCACTTATACATATAAATGAGGTCCTATGGTAATTTGTCTTTGTCTTCACTTAGCATAATGTCCATAAGTCTGTAAATGTGGTCACAAAAGGCAAGGTTTTAGTCCTTTTTGTGAATGAAAAGAGTCTTTTGTATACCTACCTATACCGTATTTTTATCCATGCATCCATCAGTAGATGCTTAAGACTGTTTCCATGTCTTAGCTATTATAAATAATGTTGGAATTAACATGGGGGTCAATATATTTTTGGTTTAGTGTTTTAATTTTCCTTGGACAAATACCCAGAAATGAAATTGGTGGATCTTATGGTAGTCCTGTTTTTAATTTTTGAGGAAACTCCATATTGTCTTCCATAGTGGCTGCACCAATTCACATTTCATCATTGCACATCAGTGCACCATCAGTGCAATAAGAATCCTTGCCAGCACTTGTTATTTCTAATCTTTTTGATACTAGCCATTCTGACAGATGCGAGGTGATCTCTCATTGTGATTTTGATTCGCATTTCCCTGAAGGTTAGTGACATTGAGCATCTTTCTATGTGCTTGTTGCCAGCTGTAGGTTGTCTTTGGAAAAAGGTCTATTAAGTTCCTCTGCCCATTTTTTCTAAATCATTTTTTTTGCTATTGAGTTGTATGAATTTTTCATACATCTTGGGTATTAGTCCCTTATCAGATATATTATTTCTAAATATTTTCTATTCAATAGGTTGCCTCTTCATTTTGTTCATGGCTTCCTTCTCTATGCAGAAGATTTTTAGTTTGATAACATCCCACTTGCTTATTTTTGCTTTTGTTGCCTTTGTGTTTTGGAATCAGATCCAAAATCAGGTCATGGCCAAGACAGACATCAAGGAGCTCACTGCCTATGCTTTTTTCCAGGAATGTTAACATTTAAGTCTTAAGCTCAAGTGTTTCATCCATTTTGAATCAGTTTTTGTGTGTGGTATAAGATAGTGGTCCAGTTTCATTCTTTGGCCTGTGGCTGTCCAATTTTCCCAACACCATTTATTGAAGACTGTCCTTTCCTATTGTATATTCTTGACTCCTTTGTTATAAACTAGTTGACCACATACAAAGGATTTATTACTGGGATCTTGCTTCTCTATTCCATTGATCTATGTGTCTATTCTTAGCCCAGTATCATACTCTTTTGATTACTATTGCTTTGAAATAGTTTGGAATCATGAAGTGGGGTGCCTCCAGCTTTGCTGTTCTTTTTTTTTTTAAGATTTATTTATTCATGAGAGACACAGACAGAGAGGCACGCAGGCAGAGGGAGAAGCAGGCTCTTTGCAGGGACCCTGATGTGGGACTCGATCCCGGATCCTGGGATCACGACCTGAGCCAAAGGCAGGTGCCCAGCCGCTGAGCCACCCAGGCATCAAGCTTTGCTGTTCTTAAGATTGCTTTTGCTTTTCATGGTCTGTTGTGGTTCCACATACATTTTTGGATCATTTGTTCTAGTTCTGTGAAAAATGCCATTGGTATTTTAATAAGGATTGCATTGTATTTGTGGATTGCTGATAGATAATAGGAACATTATAACAATATCAATACCTCTAAGAGCACAAAATATCTTTGCATTTATTAGTTTCTTCATTTTTAAATCAATGTTATATATTTTTCAGTGTACAGGTCTTTCACCTTCTGGCTAAATTTATTCCTAGACATTTTATTATTCTTGATATACCTGCAAATGGGATTGTTTTCTTAATTTATTTTTCTGATATTCAATATTAGTGTACAGAAACACAACTTATGTATATTGATAGTGTATTTTATAACTTTAGTATATTTTTATAATAGTTCCAACAGATTTTTGGTGCAATCTTTGGAGTTTTCTGCATATAGTGTATCATCTGCAAATAGTGACAGATTTACTTCTCACTTCCCAGTTTGGTTGCCTTTTGTTTCTTTTCCATACCTAATTACTCAGGTTAGCAGTTACCATACTGTATTTAATAAAAGTGACCAGAGTGGGCATCCTTGTCTTGTTTCTGTTCTTGAAGAAAAGGTTTCATCCTTTCAGCTTTAAGGATATTACATGTGAGCTTGTCACTTCTGATCTTTATTATGTTGAGGCGTATTTCCTCTGCATCTGCTTTGATGAGAATGTTTATCAAAATTGAATTTTGAATTTTGTCCAATGTTTATTCTGCATCTATTGAAATGATCATATGATTCTTAGCCTTCATTTTGTGAATGTGGTCCATCACAGTGATTGATTTAAGGATGTTGCACAATCCTTGCATTCCTGGAATAAATCCTACTTGATTATGGTGTAAGATCTTCTCAGTGTTTTTTTTCAATTCACTTTGCCAATATTTTGGTGGGGATTTTTTCATCTATGTTCATCAGGAATGTTGGGATCTTTTTTTTTTTCTTTTGTGATGTCTTTACCGATTTTGGTATCAAAATAATTGTGGCCTTGTAAAATGAATTTGGAAGTGTTCTCTCCTTTTCTATATTTTGGGATGAGTGCTATTAATTCTTCTTTGAATGTTTGCTAGAATTTTCCAGTGAAGCCATCTGGTCCTGTTAACTTTGTTGGGAAATTTTATTATTACTAATTTCATCTCCTTATTACTAAATGGTCTATTTCTTTATGATTCAGTCTTGGGAGGTTATATATTTCTAGAAATTTATCCATTTCTTCTAGGTTATCCAGTTTGTTGATGTATAACTGTTCATACTAGTGTCTTATGATCCTTTACATTTCTGTGGTATGTGTTGTATTATCTCCATTCTCATTGATTATTTTACTTGAGTTTTGTTTTATTCTTGGTGAGTTTACTGAAAGACCAATTTTATCTTTCTAAATACACTTTTGGTTTCATTGGCTTTTTAGTCTCTCTTTCATTTATTTCTGCTCTGGTCTCTGTTATTTCCTTATTTCTACTACCTTTGGGTTTTTGGTGTTGTTAGTTTTATTACTTGAGGTGTTTGACATCTTTTTTCTTGATGTAGATATCACTGTAATTTTCCCTTTTAGATTTGCTCTTAACTGCATTGCATAAATTTTGTTATGTTCTATTTCCATTTTCATATGTTTGAGGGTATGTTTTATTTCTCTTTGAATCTCTTCCTTGTCATATTAGTTGTTCAGTAGCATGTGGTTTAATGTGTACATATTTGTGAATTTTCCAATTTTCTTCTTGTAAATGATATTTGATTTAATACCATTGTGGTTGAAGATGCTTGGTAGGATTCCAATCTTCTTTAATTAATTCTTGTTTTGTGTCTTAACATATGATCTATCTTTGAGATACTTCAGGTGCATTATGACGAATGTGTATTCTTTTAGATGGAATGTTCAGTATATGTCTGTTAAGTCCATCTGGTGTAATGTGTCGTTTAAGGCTTGTATTTCTCTATTGAGTTTCTGTCTGGATGATTTATCCATTGATTTAAGGAGAGGTTTTTAAGTCCTCTATTATTGTATTATTGCTGTCTTATTTCTCCCTTTCATCTGTTAATGTTTGCTTTCTATATTTGGGGGGTCCTGTTTCAAGTGCCTAATTATTTGCAAATATTAAATCCTTTTGTTGGATTTGACCCCCTTATCATTATATAATGCCCTTCTCTGTCTCTTAATATAGTCTTTGTTTTAAAGCCCTTTTTTGTGTGTGTGTGTGATACCAATATTGCTACCCCAGCTATCTTTTGGTTTCCATTTGCGTGGAACATCTTTTCCATGCCTCCACTTTCAGATGTGTGTCAATTGAGATCTGAATTTCAGATCTGAATTGAGTCTCTTGTAAGCAGCATGTAGGTGGGTCTTTTTTCTCATCCATTTGGCCACTCTGTTTTTTGACTGGAAGATTTAGTTAGTTAGTTAGTTAGTTAGTTAGTTAGTTAGTTGAGAGAGCATGAGTTGGGGGGAGAGGCAAAGGGAGAAGGAGAAGCAGGCTCCTCACTGTGCAAGGAGCCCAATGACGGGCTTGATCCCAGGACTCTGAGATTATGACCTGAACTGAAGGCAGATGCTTAGTCCACTAAGCTACCCAGATGCCCTGGATTTAGTACATTTTAATAATTACTAATAATTATATAGTTATTGCCACTTTATTAATTGTCTTCTGGATGTTTGACACTTCACCTCTATTCCTTTCTTCTCTTCCTTTTTTTCTTTGTGGTTTGATAACTTTCTTTAGTGTATCTTTAGATTCCCTTCTCATTCTCTTTAGTGTATCTACTATAGGTTTTTGCTTTGTGGTTACTATGAGGCTTACATACAACCGCCAATTTAAGATATGTTAACATATTATCTTAAATTGGTAACACCTTAAGTTGGAACACAGTGTAAAGCTCTGTATGTTTACTCCGTTTCTTTTTACCTTCACAATAAGATGTGTAATATTTATTTATACTGGGTATATCCAATTTCTTTTATTCTAGTCTCTCTTAAGCCCACACTATAAATATTTTCCCCCATCAAGCCATAAAACTGCTCTTATTTTGCCAAAGATAACCATATTGCTAAATCTAACAAGCATTCTCAGTTTTCATGCCATGTGATTCCTTAACCAGCTAATCACACCCTCCTTGAAATGTTATTTCCTTGGGTTCAAGGATACACACTCTCTTTATTTTCCACATACTTCTTTGGCAGTTCCTTCCTAATCCATCTTGCTGGCTCCTATTCATTGTTTTGTTCTCTGCATGCTGTAGTGTTCTGGAGCTCAATCCTAGGCCTCCTCTTTATAATGTCACCCACTCTAATGTATTTAAATACCAACAAAATGCTGCTAACACCCTAATTTTTATCTCCAGCTTAAATTCACTCTCTCCTGAAATACAAGTGTATATGTATTACTTGACATTCTCATTTTTTTTATTTGCATAGCTTAGTTATCATCCATTGAGTGGACAGAGGTGGTCTGCAAGCACATGCAATTAGTGAGACTTCAGTTCTCTCCCATTGGCAGTGCATTTAAAGTTCAGTCTTAAAGACCACCTTGATTTTATCCCCTGCTGGGTTCTTTTGCATTTCTCCATGTCTGCATTGAGATGTGGAAAGGGGATTGAAGAGATTTATAAATTTATATCATTTTGTCAAGTTACTGGGAATTTGCATGTTGTGTCTGTTGAGATTCTAGAAGGTTGTGTGAGAGGGGAAGAATCTGGAGGCAAGAGTAGCATTTAAGAACATAACCCTCCCACCATCTCATGAAAAGGGAAATTCTTTCAGGGCTGAGCATATGAACGTTGTATCTTCTCATGTATGTAGCACAAAGGACTAAAATGTGAAGATAGATAGGTTCCCCATAAGCATTTATGTTCACATTGATGACAGTAATGATGAGAATAACGTGAAGAATCTCAGATACCATGTGCTAAGTTAAGAGAAGAACTTTATTGAGAAGAGCAGAGTAAGAAAGGAAAACAAATCTTTAATGTTGGAAATAAACAGTTTTAATTGATTCACACTAAACACACTCAAATTTGAGGGGCAATTTTTAAATTAGGGATCATGAAGAAATAAAAAATGCCAAGAATGGTTTTCAACCTTAACAAGAAATCTGTTCAGGAAAGCCTTAGAAAAACTGTATTTATATCTCACACTGGGCCACCAAAAGAAAATTTTCTCTAATTGCTGTTAGCAAACACATATTTTGAAGTTGACCTTTCTCACTGGACAGCATAAAGGGACATGTTCTTGCATTTCAGTTGTACCCCATGTGAAGCTTCATTTATATGTAACTGTTATATGTATATATGTTTTCAACAAACTTTTAATAAGTTCCTATTGTGGGGGTGCCTGGGTGGCTCAGTAGTTGAGCGTCTGCCTTAGGCTCAGGCCATGATCCCAGGGTCCTGGGACTGAGTCCTGCATCGGGTTCTCCACAGGGAGCCTGCTTCTCCCTCTGCTTATGTCTCTGTCTGTGTGTGTGTCTCATGAATAAATCAAATCTTTAAAAAAAAATTTTTTTTTTAAGTAGTTCCTACTATGTCTACAAGTCACTCACTTCCCTTTGCATTAACCACAGACTTCCACGTGGCTTTCTTAGATATCAAACGAGACATGCCCAAGTTGGTAAAAGCCATCAAATGAAATCTCTCTGAAATAAAAAATTTCACAGAGAACTACTATAGCCTTTCTAAAGATTTTAAGTATGCATTGGTACTTGCAAAGATAACTTTACAGGAACTGAAAAAGATTTGCAAAGCAACTATAAATTATTTTACTGTGTTAGTTTTAAATCTAATGACATTCTTAAGACTATGACCCTAATGTATTTCAGGGTACTTGTAAACAGTATTTCCCATAATTCACATGTTTTATTCTTTAGGCTATTTCCAAGGACCACTTTTTTACTAAAAACTCTTTTTTGAAATGTGCAAAAGGCATAGAGACTACTTTATTTCAGATTTTTAAATTGCAAAGAAACCACTTTGCTTTTGCTTGGTACCACAAGCAATTTAGGTCTCACTTCTCTAGTCCCCAGTGGTATATAAGCAATACAGCTACCCTTCAAAGACATATCAATAACCATCTTCTTGGCAAAGTTGTATTGAACACATCTTTCTTCTGCAACAAAATGCAATCTGTTTTTGATGAGTAGGTAGGATTGTGGACAGAAAGGTTAAAGTATCACTCAGTAACAAGTATTGGCCAAAAGGAAAAAAAAAAAAGAAAGGGTATTTGAAACTCTGGTCTGAATACTCTAAATTGGATGAAAGCTATGGGACTAAGGGAGTGGTATCCAACCACATAATAAAAGCAATAGATGAGTATAATTATCCAAAGCACATAAGCAGTAACATGACATACAGGGAATGAGATATAAATTTAGGAAATCTTGATTAATATTGGCTCAGTATTACAAAGCATAACCATCAAGCATGAGCCAATGTAATTATGGTTTGCAAAACTGTAATTTACTCAAATTTGAAAAGGCAATGACACAGTATGACATAAAAATATGCAGATGCACTCACCGAAATAATCTTTTAGCACCTTAACCACTTATAAAGTGTATTTTAATTAATTTTGTGCATACCCATATACTTGTAATCTATCTGAGATTTTGGTATGTGTGAGTCTGAAATAAGTTCAGTTCCAGCTGAGCGAGATGTCTGCTGAATGTTAATGAGACAGATTGTCTATTTTAATGTGTGTGTTTTTGTATAAACTGATTATATTAAAGTATGTTGTAATTGAATTATTTTCTAGGCTATTATTTAGGAATATATTTTTTAGCAGACCAATAGCAATCTTGAAGTATTTAAAGTAACATGGTTTCAAAGAGAAAGAAGAGCCTATTACCAGTAAAGGTTACTTGTATAACAGGTAAAAATAAATTTCGAGGGGGATTTTATATTTCTCCTTGGAGGTTGTTTGCTCTATGCTTTTCCATTGCAGCAAAATTGATTCAGATTCAAACCAGGCACTCTCTTCAATCTACCAAGCACCAAGCATTTTAAATTAGTTAAATCTGTGGTCACATAAAAAGCGATCATGTCATTAAAGTTCTTATTTTATTCACCTACCAAATTCTCCCACATGGGCAGTATTCTGAATTATAAAACCATCTGCATACATATAATTGAAGCCAGTTGTTTCCCCACAATTGGCTCCCTTAATATGTGAAAGTTGAGTTTGAAGCTAGTAAAATCAATTATATTTGCTTCTGGAGAGTCAACAGAGTTGTGGAGACCTTTCTAATTTACTTCTTAGAATAATGTTTCTAATGTATGCACTTCAAAACACATAAACATATGTAATATAAGAAAAACAGTAGCAGTAACGACAATAGGTGTTATTTAATGAATACTTACCATGTTGTAGGGACTTGGTAAGTACATTATAAATATTATTTCACTTAATCTTTAGAGCACCATTAATATCTGTTTTTACCATGAGAAAATAGGCTTAGAAAAGTTTGATGATATATCTGGTTAAAACAAGTAGATCGAGCCTGTTGGTGACAAAAAGAAAAAAAAAGGCAAGCATATGTGAATTTTGGAAGAAATATTGATCAACTAATAAGGAAACATTCTAGCCTCAATATATATCACGATCAGAGATTTTCCAACAGTATTCTACAAATACTTAAGATGTCCCACAAAGCGTCTGATTTAAACTTCTCTATATAACATAGTAATCCATATTAAACCTGTAAAAAGAGTAGTTCATGTCATAATGCATATTAACATAGGGGTTGCCTTGCACTTTGATTTTTAACTCAATTTTGGGAAAAAGCTTCAACGACCCTACCGGGAACATGTTTGGACTTGTTATAAGTGTGTTATTTATTGAGAGGTTTATAGCTCAGGACTGGCCCTTTTGAAATTTCAGTTCAAGGAATGTTTGTGCTAATAAAATGGAATATCACATCGACCATTCCCATTCTTCAGGCTACTCAATGCCTAAAAAGGTTCAAGTAAGATCTGCTTGTAGAACAAGTCCATACTATGTAATAGTCTGCAGGCAAGAATGTTTCAGATTTTAATCATCATGACATTACTTTTATATATTATTTATAGTTTGTACAACTTCTATATTATAATATATTACATAATATTTCTACCTAAAAACAATAGCTAATATCTTTGAAGCTCTAACATTTTACTGATAAGAAAGTGGGGTTTTACTGATTTTTTTTACTGATAAGAAAGTGGGTTTTAAGTCATTTGCCCAAGGCCAGTCTCTTAGAAGAGTTAATATTTGAAAACCAGCAGTATGATTGCAGAACCCCTCTGGCCCCTCCCATGACTCAAGGATAAGCAATGTGAGTACTTCTCAGTCTTAATGACTGCACTTTGAACAAAATTGTGCTCCTCTTCCACTTTGAAGCTACTGAATCAGTTTAATTGAAACATTATCTGTAGGCACATATGTAAAACATAGAAAAGAAATTTGATATGTTGATATGCTATGACTATAAATAATATTTATAGCCACAAACTAAAAGCTTGTATTCAGCATCCAAGAAGCCTCATTGTCTTGTTAATTGATTTTGGAGTGAGTAAACGTTTTAAATCTAACTCAGAACTCAGCATTATTTACTGTTAAATGGCATATTCACCTTTTTTAGACATTGAGCTTCACGTATGACTTCATTCAAGAAAATGATTCAGAGTTGAAAAAGTGTATCTCATAGAAAGTAAAGAGGTTTTGGAATCCAAAGAACTGGTATTGAGTCTTGGATTCCATGGTGTTGGCCATTTGCATAATTGCTCTCAACTGCAGGTTAGAATGGGAAAAAGAAAGGGGAGGAACTTTTATTCAGGGCTTATTGTAGGCTGTTTTCTTATTTAATGGGAGTGGTAACATCTACTTGAGAGGATTGTTGCATGAAATAAAGGGGAAGATGCAGGAGGGATGGGCCTTCTGCTCCAGTCCAGCAGCCCCAGAATCATTCACTCACAGTGGTTGGAATGCGAACCAAGGCAGCACACTGATTCCTAAAGGTGTGCTTGCTCTGCCAGTGATGTTCTAACTCATGATAAATAGAGCCAGTGAGATCAACTTGGGGTGAAATCTGGAGAGGTTTGGAGATCGAAGAAAAACCACAAGTCTGATCCTGGAAAAGTGGACCCTTTAAAAGTGTTGGCCTCATCTCTACCTTCCAGGGGCCGTGGGGTGGGGGGGGGGATAAGTTTTGTTCATTGGAGCCAAGTAAACAACCAATGATCTGAAAAGTGTTTTACAGAGAACAAAATAGCACAAAATATAACTGCCTTAAAATATTGGAAGCTACTCAAATAGAAGTAAAATAGGATTTCCAAAAGATACATATAGACAGATGGTTAGAAATTGGGTATAAAGACAGCTTTCAACTTAATACCTAAAATCATTATCTTACATTTAGTTTCCTCAAGAGTAGAATGCATTGGAAATAAACTCATTTCTAATGACATCGGGCTCTTAAGGTATTATTCAAATCTATAGAGTTACAAACATGTGAAAGACACCTGTAGAGAATCACAGTGTATTTTTGATGATTGGCAAAGGGTAAATGAGGTCTCTTAAATGCATTTTTCAAAAGGAAAATTGCTGATGTAGGAATAAAGGCCATTGCTCACTGGAAAGCAGAATTTTATTATGGTTTTGAACCTAGGACTTAGAGTCACTCAACTTGAAACCAGTCCGTGCTCTGCCAACACTTGTTTCTCATTAACTGAGATGGAAGGGAGTTAATGTTTACCATTTAGTGTCATTTTGCTCATCTGTTAAATAAGAATAAGGATAAAATAAGAAAATAAATGTAAAAACACTATAGTGTCTGGCAGAGAAAAAGCACAAAAATCATTGAAATTGGCACAGGATGAAGAAAGCAAAAAGGCTCTGATACTAGTCATTTTGGGAGTAACAAATAGAAAAGGACATTATTTCTGTTATGTTTTCGAATTATCTTTTCTTCATTAGGCAGATGACATCACCCAAAACAGACAGACCATGTTTTCCAGGTAGGATATAGCTATCTTAAAATTCTCTTCCCTGACTGGGAATGAAATTTATATCAGGCATTCTTCTAACTGTTGCATAATCGAGGGCAAATAGATAACATTTTACAATGTATAATTGAGGCCATATTCTAAGTGATCTTTCATCTTTCCAGAAGAAGAAATGGAGACTTTTCTACATTTGACACCTGACAGCTTATTGAGGTTATACAATCTCCACCCCCTACACACATACACACAAAGAAATGAAACTGAATATCACAAAGATAGAAATATAAAGGACTTACACTATTGGTAGCAACAAACTATAAGTTGTCATCTTTCATCTGTTTCTGACAGGGCCAACACGGTATTTTTAGACTTCTAAAAAGAATGCATATGAACTGCCAGCAGTTGTTTCAAATATCAAGTTCTACTGACCCCCAACTGTCAAAATAGCCTCACTCTATTTGGAACTCCTTTCTCCAATGTGACTAGTTAACACTGATGTTTTGACTTCTCATTTCTACTGTGCCTCTATCACCAGTAGGAGAGTCACTGGTATTGTTTACCCATCATCCCTCTTCCAGGAGTCGATTCACTCTGCATCTTTCCACATGGCTTTCACAGGGGTCTCTCTGTTAATTACAGCATCCACACATCCTTTTGGTTTGAGTCAGTCCTGTTCACAACTGCTACATCTTCAGCTTCAGCCATTTGTCCAGGATCTCCTACTTGTTTTGAGGCATCATGAGGAGTTGTATTAAAATAAGCCAAGATGGGTTTGGAGGACTCCACTAGATACATTGACTTCTGCCCTGACCACATCCAGCAGCCAGTGAGATGCCCAGGCAGTGAACCAACCTCTCAGCCCTGGGCACGTGACTAAATCACACAGATGATCAGAATGACAATTTTACAAAGGAAAAGAGAAATTCTTAACTGAGATCGTGAGAGCTCAAGCACCATAGGAGACTTAATTTTCAAGTGCTGTACCTACATTATACAATGTGTTGATTGGAGTAAAATATAATTTTTTGAACTTTAATTTTGAAAAAGCTTCAAACTTAGAAAAGTTGCTAAAATAAAACTGTCACACACACAAAAACCCATATACCCTTTCCTCACATTATTTTTCCCATTTTTGCCTCACCAATTTTCTTGTCCCTTCCCCTTCTTCTATCTTAACGCTTTTCAAAGTTTGTTCCTACATTGTAACCCTTCACCCTAAATATTATGTATTTCCTAAGATCAGTGATACTCTCTTGTATAACTCTCTACCGATATATAAATTTATATCTGTAGAATAATCCCCGGGCATGTTCCAAGTTTGTCAGTTTATCTAATAACCTTCTTGAGAGCGTTTTCCTCACCTAGTACAAAATCTGCTCTTCAGAGTCATATGTTACACTTTGTTGTCATTGGGCTTATCCCTTTAGTTTCCTTTAATGTGGAACATTGAACATTTTCACAGCTTTTCTTTGTTTTATGATATTGGGGTTTCTTTGGATTTTTTGTTATTTCTGTTGTTTTTTTAAGAATCTAGTCCCCCTCCCTTCTTTGATTTTAATCCAGTATTGGGAAGAGTATTTTAGTGGATTTGTTTTTAGATGAATAAATATATACTCTACACTAAAAAAGAATGGAATTAAGAAGGCCCATTATTTTAGGACATCCAAGTTTGGAAAAATCTTCAAGAGATCATAGCAGTATCTTTATGGAATTTTGTGTTTTAGAGTCATTTCTCAGGGTAAGGTACTTTGCATGTAGGAAAAAAAAAAAATAGGACCTCTAAAAGTATTGTATCTGAAGTATTTTTGGGCAGCCTAGGTGGCTCAGTGGTTTAGCACCGCCTTCAGCCCAGAGCATGATCCCGGAGACCCAGGATTGTGTCCCACATCAGGTTCCCTGCATGGAGCCTGTTTCTCCCTCTGCATGTGTCTCTGCCTCTCTCTCTCTCTCTCTCTCTCTCTCTCTCTCCTCTCTGTATATTCTCATGAATAAATAAATAAAATCTTTAAAAAAGAAGTATTTTTATTTGTCAACAAAAAAATTTAAATCAGAATATCTAAATCGATAACCACGATTTAGCAGAATTTTCTTTCTGTCCTTCAAGATCTATAGAGAGAATATTTTTAAAAATATTTTACTTATTTATGAGAGATGCAGAAAGAGTTAGAGGCAGAGGTGGTGCCTGACCCCTTAGGAAGGTTATTTAAACCAGTGGATTGCAGGATGGAAGTCCTTGAGGAAGCACTGCTGGCAAGAGAAGCGTGGTTATCTCTGATACCAAGAAGTCCCTGTCTCGCTCAGTTGGTCACAGGGAATGTTTCAAAGAGATGTCATCTCTCCTCCAAGGATCTCTGAAATGCTCACAGATTCTCAGGGTAGCTGAGCTGTGGTCTGAATCCAGACCTACTCAAATAGAGGGTTTAATAACAGTTGTAGAATTTCTCTAGTTAGCATCTCAGAGCAATAAAAGGTCATTGAAATCCTCAAGTCTCCTTCATCTCTTTATCTGTCAAATATTTACTGAGTACCTACTCTTATTTGGTCCTAAAACCCTATGTTATTTTTTTAACGTTCTGATAATTGACATAAGGAAGTAATTTTCTATTTTGCTTTATTGTAGATGGATTTAAATCATCTCATTCTTGTGGAAAGAAAATTTTCTTGGGATAGTTCTGAGTAAGATTTTTTTTTTAAAACAGTATAATTATAATAAAACCCATTTGTGGCTCAATAAACAGTATTTCAAAAACTACGTAGTTATTGTCACGCCCATTTGGGGAGGCTATTTGATCATCCTATTGTTAATACAGTGTGACTCTGTCCATTGAATATAGTTAATCTTCCACAGGTGGTCATTTGGTCCAATTTGAATGAAACAGAGGTCTTCCCTAGGAATATTGGAATCAGAACTTAAAGACAAAAATCCAATCTGTTTTTAGGTAGTGGGACTAGAATATTTTAGTGGCCTGTTACCTATCATAGGTATTGGAGAAGCAAGGGAATCAAGGGTATAGAACATGAAGCAGAAACTTAAGCAGAGAAGAACCCTCGCCCATGTTAAGGCTCATGGACCCAGGCAAGGGAAGAGGAAGTCATTTGTACTCAAAGGATTTCTGCTTCACACTATCAGTCCCTGGATAGTCCTCTGTACTCTTAAACAGTGGACTGATATTTCCCTTGTCCCTTGGTAATTCAAATACCTTCTGTGTCACAGGTTGTTGCTCACTTGGCAGGCCCATCACCTTCCCCCCCACCTCACCCCCATTCCTGTGGCTTTAGATGAAAACTGATAAAAACTCTGCCTATACATTTGCATTTCCACTTCTAAGATAAGTAGATACTTGAGTAGGGACTTGAGTATTTTTGGAAAGACAGCTCTTGAAAAGTCAGCAGCTTCTTCCTCCTCTCATTCAATGAGTATTTATTGAGCCCCCTACTGGGTGTCATGGTGCTTCTGGTTTGGAGATTAAACATTGAACAAAACAAACACCTCTGACCTCCGTTTAGCAGAGACCATAATTAAACATATAGCGTGTTACATGGTAACAAAGCCAATGAACAACAAGTCAAGAGAGGATAACATGAGCAATATCCTGAATAAGAGAAGAGGAAGAGCCAAGGCCCCGGCTTTGCCAGGCAGGAGTTCCTCAAGCCTGCATTGCTCCCAACAGCTGCTTTTTTTCCTGCAAAAAATAAAATCTTGCAATTTATGTTTTTGCTAAACAGACATACATATACATATAAACTCAGCAGAAAATTGCCTTCAGCAAAGAATTGCTATCATTTAGGCTGATGTTGATTGGAAAGTAAGATTCACCGTGCATCTTTCAAAACAGTGTCTGAAATGCTTGAGCTTTCAGAAGGATTGTCATCTTGGAACGTTTGTGTATTTAACATGATTAATCCATTGTAGGTTGTCTCGTTGTCTGGGGCTTTCTACTTGTTAACAGTGACTATCAAAAATATTATTATAAAATCAATCTCCACAGTGCAAGTGAGGATAACTCAAGATGGCTTCCATGTCTTAAAAACCCATGGTTAACATTGTAGAGACTGTACCTTTGAAGTTGTAACTATTTACTGGTCTTCATAAGCTGTATAAGCCTAATACAAAAAAATTTCTAATTACTGTGATTGGTGTGTGACCTTTCTAATGAAAAGTGGCTGGAAATCAACTCCGTGGCTGTCAAGTCAAACCAAGTCACAATTGTAGCTCTGTTTAGTTGACATTAAATATATTGTGACCTCTATTGAGTTTCTCTAATGGCACCTGGAGCTCTGCATTGCTTCCTGGAATTCCAAATATTTTTTTTAGTTTCTTATTTTATAAAAATTAGACCTTGGGGGCAGCCCAGGTGGCTCAGCGGTTTAGCGCCGCCTTCAGCCTAGGGTGTCATCCTGGAGACTTGGGATTGAGTCACACGTCAGGCTCCCTGCACAGAATCTGCTTCTCCCTCTGCCTGTGTCTCTGCCCCTCTCCCTCCCTCCCTCTCTCTCTCTCTTTCTCTGTGTGTGTGTGTGTGTCATGAATAAATAAATAAATAAAATCTTTTTTAAAAAGCCATTCTCTTAAAAACAATTAGACCTTGGTTATGGAATATGATGAAGAACTGAGTGAATATTAAAAAAAAAAAAAACTGGCCAATTTCCATAACCCTCCATACAGCAAATGGATTAGGACCAGAGGAAATCTAAAATCCCATGAACATTTTGCCTTAATTTTATAACTAGAGAATCCTGCCAGTCAAGACTTCCCTTTAACCCAGTGTGTGACCCAAGTACAAGAGAAATATTTCACTGAAATTTTGAAGAACCAAACATCCCTACCTCTCAGTCTTCCTACTGCTCTCCCCAATGCCATACATCCATGGCCAGAGTCCATCTGTTAAGGGACTTCACATACTTCAGTTTGCACTCTGTTGAGATCAACTCTCAATTGCTCTAGGATTCTTGATTTCTCCTTTATTAAACCCACAGTTAATACCTGCAACACTATTTTGACATATTCTAATTATTATATCCTTAGCTACTGGTTTGCAAGTTTATTCTTTTTTTTTCTTTTTTAACTTATTTAAATTCACTTAGTCAACATATAGTGTGTCATTAGTTTCAGATTTAGAGTTCAGTCATTCATGTGTTGCATATAACTAACTCAGTGCTCATTACATCGTATGTTCTCCTCAATGCCCATCACCCACCCTATCCACCTCCCCTCCAGCAACCTTCGGTTTGTTTCCTAAAGTTGAGTCTCTCTTATGATTTGTCTCCCTCTGATTTCACTTATTTGATTTTCCCCTCCCTTCACCTATGATCCTCTGTATTGTTTATTAAATTCCACATATGATTGAAACTCTATGGTAATGGTGTTTCTCTGATTGACTTATTTCACTCAGCATAATACCACCCAGTTCCATCCATGTCATTGCAAATAGTAAGATTTCATCCTTTTTGATAGCTGAGTATGATTCCATCATTTGTGTGTGTGTGTGTGTGTGTGTGTGTGTGTGTATGTGTATCTCCCAGTTTTTCTTTACCCATTGATCTGTCAGTAGCATCTGGGGTCTTTCTGTAATTTGGCTATTGTGGACATTGCTGCTATACACATTGGGGCACAACTGGCCTTTCAGATCACGGTGTTTGTATCCCTTGGGTAAATACCTATAAGTGCAGTTTCTGGGTCATAGGGTAGCTCTATTTTTAACTTCTTGAGAAATCTCCATACTGTTTTCCAGAGTGGCTGTACCAGCTTGCATTCCCACCTACAGTATAAGAGGGTTCCCTTTTTTCTATATCCTTGCCAACACTTGTTGTTTCCTGAGTCATTAATTTTAGCCATTTTAATTGTTGTAAGGTGGTATCTCATTGTGGTTTTGATTTGTATTTCCCTGATTCACAAGTTTATTCTAAGTTCTTGGATGACACTCTCTGTCCTGTCAAGTTTTTTTTTTTTTTTTTTTTTTTTTGGTCCTGTCAAGTTTTGAGATGGATTACTAAATGGCCTAATGAAATGGTATTTCACAAGAACAGAGGAGAGTCATCAGTAATGAGCAAACATGTTCTAAAAGAAGTTACTAGCTTCTCTCATAGAGTCATTGCATGCCCTGTGTGGAAACAGTGCAATGTACATTCACTGTCATATACATTTCATTGCTAATCATTATATCTTTATCAGGTATGTTTTTCACAAACTAGAAATTAGGGTTAGTAGATGAGGCACTTTTTAATTTTTTTATTTTTTATTTATTTTTTTTAAAAGAGAATAGGCTATTACCCCAAGGAGGGGGCCCAAGGAGCTGTGTCTGGAGAACATGGGTCAAGTGTCAGGACCTCACGTATCCCCAGGGTGCTGAGGACTATGACATTCAGTTCCCAGACAAATCCCACAGCTGGTTACCCACAAGGTGGAGCAGGCTCTGACTTTGTCAGATATCTGATTTTTTTTTTTTTCAAGTAGGCTCCTTGCCCAAGGTGGGGCTTGAACTCATGACCATGAGATCAAGATTCTGACAGTTCAGGGCATTTTACCAACTCAGCCAGCCAGCATCCCGATGAGGCACTTTTTTAGAGTGGAAATACCAAAACCACTTGTAACAAGGTATATGTTGATTCTGAGATGATGTACCACAAGGCTCTATTATCCTCAGATTTACTTTTGCACACATGTCCCTGTGATGCAGATCACAAGAGTTTCAAGATCCTCTTTGGAGTGTTAGTACAGCTTTCTATGCTGTTTTCCCTGAGAGTGCTCACAGCTGTCTGTCATTGGTAAAGGTATTTCAAGGACGGCTTATACATTTCCTCGAGACATTTCATTTATTAGCAGTGACACTAGTGTCAAGATAAGGTAAATATATATTTGAGAATCAAGAGTCTTACTCACGTTTTCGATTCATTCAACAAATATTTATTGAATACTCAGTATATGTTGTTATATTCCCATGTAATTAAATGCAAGTTACTTATATCAGTAAGGTTCTTATTTGCAACCAAGAGGACTAATTCGGACTTATTCTGGGGAAAAGAAAATTACTGAACTTTAAAAAATAGGTCACAGGCTGACTGAGAATATGGGCCAACCTAGCTCAGAACAGAGGGAAGCCATACAGCCAGTACCACAGCCAAACATGCTTCTAACCCAGTGCAATGAGAACACCACAACTGGCTACCATTCCCTACAACTTGCCGTAGCATGCTCCACCTGGGTAACGCCATCCCAGGGAATGGGTGTCAATGCCTTCAGCGACATCAACCAAAACATTTGGTCCTGTCCATCACTGTTTATGTCCTTAGTTTCAGAAGTAAAATGAAGGATCCTGTGTGTGAGTAACTAAATCCTGTCCAAATGAGTGTTGGGTATTTTGAAGCCTCTGTGTTTTGGAAAAAAGCAGTGTGCTAAAACCATCATTCATTGGGATGATCTTTCATTCCTATCATATGGTAATCCTAATGGTGCTAATAGGAAAATAGCATTCTGAAGCATAATTATCTGAGCTTCATAGGGACTTAATCTTCATAGTAAGACCACAGCCGGCATTTGGATGATCAGTGGTTACTTTTTTGTCTTCTTTGGGGTAATCTACCTACATATACGTATAAAATGACTCTGTAACCATAGATTAAACATTGAGAGTACTTCAATATTTTAGTCAGTAAACATCTGAGGCTTTATTTTTTAGTGTGATGCTCATAAAACCTGAGAAACAAAGAGCACAAAACTGACTAGTCACTAAAATTGTTCTCTTAAATCATGCCTGTTGAAAATAATATCCCATTTCTGTTTCCTCTTGAAGGAACTTTTCTATAAACTACTTTTTTCCAAAACATGATGATAATCAGCTTTCAAAAGCTGTGGTTTATAAAAAAAAATTTTCTCTGGGCAATTGAACAGACCCTCCATTTTTATTTCTTTGCTAAGCAGTTTGTGCTATTTCTTTAACTACCTCATTAACAAAAATCAAGTCTTTTCTCTTGAAGCTGATGCCATTTCTAGCAGTTTCTTCCCTGCTCACTGAGTTTCTTTCATTTCGAGGCAGCCAGACATCTTTTCCCCCATGCCTACTATTATCAAGTTCATTTAATATCAACTCTATTAATGGAAATTCCCACTAATGGGAAAGTTCTTTTCTCATACTCCAAACTATTTTTTATTAATTTAATGTAAATGTTAATCTAATATCATTTCACAAACTTTTTCTGTTTAATGTCAATTAAGAAGTCACTGGTTTGCTACTCAAAACAGCACTTAATGTCAATTATTGCAATCAGCCTTTCATTTGAAAACTGAATTTTTTAAGTGAAACTGATTTTAATATATCTTTAAATTTTCTCAGTTGAGCAGATTAGAGAAGATAATTTTTTAAACTTTTTATTATTTTAAGGAACTGTAAATGGCTACTGGAGTTTTCTGAGGAGAATCGTACATTAAAAAAATATTGTAAAACTGCTAGCATTAACTCAGGTGGCTGTTCAATGGATAATTCATTTATCATATTTCTATCAAATACAGTTTTTCCATTTTCTTAGTTCTGTTTTTGTCATGCTTTATCAGACTCTAGCCATCATTTATAGTTTGGTTTGATGGAAAAGTTAAAGTATCTTTGGCCTTTGATCATGGAAGCTAGTAATGGATATGTTGATTTGCATCAAGTTTGAAAACAAACTACAATTCTGTCACACACAGAGATGAAATAGTAGGCAGCATACCAAACCTATAGGATGGCAAATATCTAAAAATTAGAGTGGAAATGTAGTAGGGAACATATTTGTACCAAGAATGGAATATTTCTTCTCTTTTACCTATTGACCCCTCATTAACACCAAAATAAATATTAATGATTACTCTAACAGCTGATTAGCATAATCAATTTTGATGCTTGATCTTTCAAAGAGACATAATTTCATATTATATAGAGGTCATGTCTTTCTCATATATGAACTTCTTAGCCTTAATACAATGATATATACCAAATTTTAATTTTTCTTTAATATTATCTGACCTTTTTTTATTTGGTTATCATAGATAGCTTCAAACTCAAATCATGTTAAAAGTGGCTTTTGATTATTAGATTCAGTCATTGCTATTAAAGAGCTAGGAGGTGGTCAGATAGTCTCAGAAATTACATGTGATAGTTACTTTGCTTGCATTCAACGTTTGCCTATGATATTTCTAAATTCAAGTATTTTTTGTTCCTCAAAAGTATACATGAATCTCATATATCATAGCATTCAAAAACATGAAAGAATCCTGTAATTTTAGTGAGTCTTGACAAATGTCAGAGAACTGTCAAAACTGTTGACATCAGGGCAACCATTGGATGAGTGTTACCCTTTTAATGTCCTCCAAGTTATCCTTCTTAGTAAAAAAAGGAATTGCCATAAGTCATAGCAGCAAGGAATATTTTGAACTTACCAGTAAGTGGTCTTTTTAAAAAATAATTGCAAAGGGAGGCAACCATGAAACTTAAGTGTTGGCTAAATCAACATGGAGTGTCTGCCTCATGACTGGTCCTCTTCCTCAGTCATCAGAAAATGAAGAGACAGAAAAAATGATGGGCTGAAAAGATACCTTGGCTTGCCAAAGTTATTGTTTTAAATCTTTATGGCCCTTTATGGGACTGATCAACATGATTATCAAACTAGAAGGAAAAGTGTGAAGATATGGATCCTAGTTCCAATTGCTTAACCTTTATGGGACTCAATTTCGTTCTTTGCAAAATGGAAAAAATATATTCATGTGAGTAATGGAAAATTTTAAAGCTGAGAAGTTCCAGTGAAGTAATGTAAGAGAATGTGATTGTAATATTAAGAACTGCACACATGGAATAGTAGATGGTGTCAAAGCCCAATGCGAGATGGGAAATTATAAACCTGTATAAATTTATAAGTATTCAAGGACACCTACAATACGTTATGTATTAAAAAATGGACATGATATTGATAGAACATCAATTATTATACCCATTCAGTACAACATACTGATTCCATAAATATACTCGACCAAGTTCAAAATTCCAATTCAGTGTCATCAAGCTCTTTATTGGTGATTCATTAGGCAGTTTAGGAAGAGAATTAGGTGTGGAGTCAGGTAATGCAATCAAATCTTACTTTGCTTCAAATTACCCATTTTGGCCTTGCAGGATTTCCTTCATCTTCTGGGATGCTGCTTCCTCATCTGTAAAATTAGGGAATTTGAATTACATAATCTCTGAAATCCTTTTTAATGCCACCATTGGAAGATTTTTAGGACTTTCTGTTGAATTTGACCAATTCAAACTAATTCATAGATATTGATGCATTTAATTCAGAAATACGGCTTTCTTTAAACGTTCTGTCACTTACCTAACCTGGAGGACTGGGATAAAAAGGGTAAAACCAGCTTGGAGCCTTTGTATCAGTCATTTTCCTTGAAAATTGCTATAGTTTTCCTGTCATGGAAAACACAGTTTCAGGGCTCAGATGGTGAGAATATTTTAGCTGAAAGTGTTAGACAGATTTGTACTGGGACATGTGTCACAGCCAGAGACTAATTTGGATTATTAATTTTATCTCTTTCAACATAATTAGATCCCCTTTTCTATGGTGGGGTTGTAGGAGGCTATAAGCCAAAATGATTAGACTCTCAAGGTCAGTCTAACAACTTTGGATGAGAGAATTGCAAGACATGGTCTCTCTCTGGTGGACCGAAGCTGGGTCATCGAGAAGCTGTATGGACTTGGGTGGAGAAAGCATGATACAAGTTTGAGTTATAGTCAGATTGAAGCAGGTGCAGTTCGCATTAATTGCCTCAGGGAAATATCAGTCCCATGTGTATTCTAATACTTTAATTCTGAGGGGAAGGGTCCTAAAACCTAGACAGTGTTAACCCTTAAAACAAAGGATGAACATTTGGAATTGGTGTTTATTTGTTCCCTTTCTTTGTACACACCAATAGAGAGGCCTTTGTTCCTGTTTAAGTTTCTGAGACTAAAAAATAAAAATATTGGTTATTACCTTCTGGTAACTAAGGAAAACTAATATAGACTTGATATAAATTATCAGAAGCCATCACTCAATAGTTATAGAGTAGGATGCTTTCATTTATATTATCCATACAGTTTATAGCACTATTAGTTAGTATTCTTGGTATGATTTTATGAGGTTACTTAGATAACAAAGTTATGAACTCTTGTCATGTCTTCCTGAAAATCCCAGCTCAATATTAACTGGCTGAGTACATAGAGGAAGAATTATTTTGGTTTGATGGCCCAAGTTAATAAAGCAGCTAAAATTAGATAGAAAAACTTCATGAAATTCTCTTGGGATACTATCTGGACTATCTAATTTTCCCTTTGGTTATTTTAAAACAACCTTTATGATCATCTAGAATGGGATCTATTATTAAAATATCAAATGCTCTTGGTTCATTCTAAGTTTAGTCCACATAGAAACATTTCATTTCTGCTGGGCCCAGAGTATATATAACGAGAAAGCTCCTTTTGAAAAATGAGTAACTCAAAGTCAGAGAATATCTAGGTGCAGGAATATGATAAAAAAAGAATAAACAGGGCAGCCTGGGTGACTCAGTAGTTTAAACGCCACCTTCAGCCCAGGGCGTGATCCTGGAGACCCGGGTTCGAGTCCCACGTAGGGCTCCCTGCAAGGACCTCCTTTCCCTCTGCCTGTGTCACTGCCTCTCTCTCTCTCTGTGTCTTTCATGAATAAATAAATAAAATCTTTAAAAGATGAAGAAAAAGAATAAACAAGTGTGGAAGAAGCAGGAAAAGAAAAAAGAACCTAAAAACTTAGAGAAATGCCAAGTTATTTTGGAAATCCTATCCAGGCTGCCCAGCCCTTTTGTCATTCACTCCAAAACACATAGCTTACTGTGTGCGGTTGTTACAAAATAAATGAAGCCTATATAACCACCATTGGCTTGTCTTATGAACTACAACAATATGGCAGTTAGAGAGGTCTTGGTTCTTGACCTTGGCTGAGCCCTTTGTCAGTAGTGTGATATTGGATTAAGCAAAGATTATGGAATCAGTTTCCTCATCTCCAATAGATGGATTACACCATTTTACCTCAGAGATTGGCATGAACATCACTAAGTAGAATGCATGACACAGCAACAGACATAGTTACTCAATAAATGATAGTTTCCTCTTGCTTCTTTCATCCCAATTCTCTCCTTACATCACCTATCAAAAGAGTAATAAGGATTATCCATTAAACAATAAGATGTCCTTTTAGCTTTCAGTTTATTACAGAGTAACAAATACATTACCACTGTGAAAATAACAGTACAGAATGACATAGAATAAAATGTCTTCCTACCCCATTCCTGATTCCAAAATCATCACCACTCCAGAAGTAACCATATTTAGCATGATTAAATATTCCTCTACCTTTTCTTGGCCCTGTATATACATATAATACATAAATTTAGTGTTGCACATAAATGAAATTGTAGTATATACTTTTCCTGCAACTTTTAAAATTTAACAATATTTTAACAATTTCTTGAAGATCTTTCCAACTTTTAAATATAGATCTATGCCAACATCATGCTTAGTAGTCTGAATTCTGTATATTCCAATAGTTTATTTGATCATTACCCTATTAATAAATATTTAGTTATTCCCAATGGCCCACTGTGATAAATGAACAATGGTGCATGAACACCTATATACACCTCTGTACTCATAATTAAACACTGCCTTAGAACAGATATTTAGAAATAAAAATACTGCCAGAATGGAATGTCCACTGTACATTTTATTTTATTTATTTTTAAAGATTTTATTTATTTATTCATAGAGTGGGGGGCAGAGTCACAGGCAGAGGGAAGAGCAGGCTCCATGCGGAGAGCCGGACTCCAGGATCACACCCTGAGTTGCAGGCGGTGCTAAACCGCTGCACCACCAGGGCTGCCCTCCACTGTACATTTTACTAGAAAGGACCTAAAAAGTGTTAGGCACATTTATTCTCCATGCTACCATGCCATTTCTCCTCAAATTCCGTTGGTCTATGCAAACAATATGGCCAACTATGGTAAGAGCTTAGAAAAATATTCTTCTTACAGAGGAATTAGTACACACTTGGGAATAATAATATAATTAGACACAAATAGCAAGAGTCTGAATGATATTATTGGACTTCAAGAATAAAGCTCTTTGCTATCTAGGTTTTAAAAAATAATAATAAGGTAGCAGGATGGGTAGGCTTGCCAGCAGTATTCAATGCCAGTAGTCATAGGTGAAGATTTCTATGGGAAACCAATATATGTTTCCAGAATGTTAAAATAAATCACAGTTGTCTGGGTAGCAACCAGGAATTATCTGACCCTTTTATGTACCCACTCTCCCATTCATATCTTAAAGTATGAAGGCTGGGAATGCTATTTTCTGCTATCCTAGCCGGTAGAGTTCCAGATTGGACTCCACCAGTGAGAGGGACTTTCATAAAATTTAGAAGGCAGAGCAGATGCAGAAGCCACCCTGGCTTGGTGCTGGCAGCAGGCAAGCCCATGGGTTCTGCTGGCCTGTGGCAACTTCCAGGCATCCTCTTGCAGAGTACTTGTGTGCGTGCGGGAGGCCATTGAGGTCATTGGTGATGACCTTCTCAGGTTTTTGTCCTTTCTGATTTCCTAAATGTCAGATTCCTTGACTTGCACTGATCTCTTTTAGCAGTTTAGTCAACATCTAACTCCTATCAAAATCACTCCTTCTTGAAACACCTGGACTGATTGTCTCAATTCCCTGGTGAACCCTGATTGACTACATATAAAATGGGCATTGCAGTAGATGTACAACCTCAAGAAATAACCATCCAAGAGACCTTCTTTTAAAAAGTAATTGAATACAAAAGTTTTTCCTAAACAAATAAAAAGAACTTAAGAATACAGAAATGGATATATACAAGTAAACAAATATGCCATCTAGACTTTAAAACCTAAGGAAATATGATTACAGAATACAATGTAAATGTTATAACCCTTAACAACTACCAAAAACCAGGAGATAAAGAGAAAAACATGAAAGGGGAATTTTTTGATGCCCTAATGTTTGATGTCAACATCTTTTATAGCCGGCTCTGGATCAATGATCAATATTGCCTAAAGCTTAAGAATCTGATTTGTTCCCCCCCCCTTTATTTTTTGGACAGAGAGAATGTATGTACAAGCAAGGAGGGAGGGGCCGAGGGAGAGAGGGGAGCGGATCTTAAACAGGTTCCATGCCCAGCACGAGCCCAAAGCTGGGCTCAATCTCACAATCCTGAGATCATGACCTGAGCGGAAATCAAGAGCCAGACTTTTAACTGAGTGAACCACCCAGGTGCCCCAAGAATTGGACTTTGAAAAAGAACTTCCATCTGTTTAGGTTTTTCATAATCTTTTTTTTCTTGAAGTGAAACATGTACTTGTGATACAGCAATTCATATTTCTTTTTTTCTTTAAGTTAGAAAAATTAATCTCATGTTTTTCAAGAAAAATTTCATAAAATTCTATCTCTTCATATATCCTTTTGTTTGTATATATCCATGGTCATCAAATTACTCCATTTGTAATATTTGGATTATTGTATTTGGGTTTATATAAAATTTTTAATTTATATAATTTTCTCTACTGTTGAATAAGTCATTTAAAAAGTCACTGTTTTCATATAGAAACAAAAAGTAGTAATTAGTTTTAGTTTTTTTTTTTTTTGCCCCTTCCAGATATAGTACATACTGCTTTGGATATGTCAACAGTCTTTTTTTTAAGTAATTGTAACATTATTCACTTCTAAAAAATTGATAAAATTAGTTTCATTCAGATTTGAATTATTTTTCTTTTATGTAATAGAATATATTTAATAGGGCAACTCCAGAGAGTTTATAAGGAAAAAATGAGCAGGAAAATGAAAGTTAAATCAATAACAGAGCATACCAATGCAAGAGAAGGGGTTGATTCTAATTATTAACTATGAATTAGTTATGGCTAATAACTTATTAAACAGTTTTTATTCCAATTAATTTACAAGTGTTGATAGAGTTTAAAACAAAATGAATAAAATGTTTAAATGATTATCTTGATTTAAAATATAGTGTGGAGCCCAGTGATGTGGAATCCGATTATTTGCAGCTCTAAGAAAAAAAGGTCATTAAATCTTGGACGATTGACATACTTACTCCAATGTAATATCTTTAAATGAAATAAATAAAACACTTCTTTGTCTCAGCAACTCCAAATTTTGAAAATCAAAGCACACCCCAAACAGTATTCTTTTTCTCAAAACATTTATCCTGGTATACCTTGTCAATAAATATTTATAGAGTTTAGTGACTCATTGACATACATTAATCTCCCAGAGACATGTTCCTGGGAGTCACAGTGATGAATATATATTTTACTCTTAGCTGCTGACTCAATCCAGTAAGGAAAATCTGGACATTGCTAATCAGCTATAAATAGGATAAAAAGTATTAGAAATTAGTTCACAGGTCTACCACTCCAAACTTTTTCCCAAAGAAAATGGATGGAGAAGATGCTCTGTTTTGCTCTGTGTGACTCCACCTGTCAGATCATTGCTGATAGATCAGACATGGGGGCCTGTGGCATTGTTTAGCATAGAAATCCTCTTCACTGTGAAAAATCTAAAATAGAGGTTTCATTTGAGCTTTGATTATTTTTGAATTCCTAAGTGCCAAATGCTCTGCAAGGAACTGGTGACACAGTGCCTAATCCAAACACACACAGAATCCACCCTCCTGAACTTTACAGTTTAGCAAGAGAAATAAATAGTAGTCAGGTGTACTACATATATGTCAAAATGTCTCTTTGTCACAACAGATTATAAGGAGGATGGAGTCGTAGTGAGAGGCACAATGGGGCAAACGTGACTTCTTGTAGCAAGTGACACTTGAGCTGATAGGTGAAAGAGAGAAGCAGCTGAGCAGTTGAAATGACACAGGTGTGGATATTAGTCAAAGCCAAGAACGTGGGGATCCCTGGGTGGCGCAGCGGTTTGGCGCCTGCCTTTGGCCCAGGGCGCGATCCTGGAGACCCGAGATCGAGTCCCACATCGGGCTCCTGGTGCATGGAGCCTACTTCTCCCTCTGCCTGTGTCTCTGCCTCTCTCTCTCTCTCTCTGTGACTATCATAAATAAATAAAAATTAAAAAAAAAAAAAGCCAAGAACGTGGCTGAATGACATCACCTGGGGGACAACAGAGCAGGAAATGAGGAGAGACCAACTAGGACTGAAGTTCATGAAACCACGACGTTTAATGATGGGGACGATTTTGAATCTGCAAGTGAATCCACAAAGCAGCAGCAGCCAGTGATATTGATGGAACCTCAGGAAAATGATTAAATCCATCTTAGCCTTTCTCTTGAGGAGAGTGGATAGTTGTTGCAACAGTTAGAGGCCAAAATACATAGAGTTAGAGATATGCCACTCCCAGGCTGGAAAACCATACATCCACATCAGCTCCACAGTAGAGGGGAGTCCAGAGAGGCTTCTGTGGGTAATGATTTAAAGATACGGATAACATCTCCCAAAGATGAGGGCAACAAATGTATTATACGTTCACTGGGGATATAAGGTATTTTAAATAATGTCCTATTTCTTGAATAGTATTGCCATCTCATGACATCTGGATATGTAACAGTTGAAATTATTTCTTGTTTTCCTTACTTTCCTGTGTATCCTTTCAGTAGATACCTTCCCATTTGACGTTACCCAAAATAGCTATTTTCCAGCAACATGAAAGAACCCAACTAGCACACGTAGAAAGAACATGCTTAATAGAATGAAGTTCTAGCTCTCAACATGGTGCAGGACTATAGGAGGTGGTTCTTGCTCTCAAGTCTGTTGTCTAGTTGAATTGTAAAAAATCCACTTAGAAAAGCTGTTGAGAGAACCTTCTAAGAGTACATAATCTTAATGTGGATCAGACACTAGGGCTACTGGATTATATCAGATGGTCTCAATAGATGGTCATGAATATGGGACATACCTTCACATGTGGGCTAGATACCCAAAGGTAGAAGCTGGAGGCAACAGAGAGGGACTGAGCTTGTGGCATTCATGGCAGGACAGTACATCGGTCCCTAAAATTACGTTCATTCAAATACTCTGTCCAAAACCTCAAGCTGTGTAACTCTCACAAAGATAATTCAAATTTAATGAAACAAATCGTAAGCTTCAGTAGTGCCACTACTGAATTCAGTAGAATTGTGTTTTTCACATCTCCGAGTTCTGAATTCAATGTGAATCGACAGTACACAAGACAAAAGTATGTTTACCTTTTTTCACCTACGGTTTTGTTGTAAGGTCAACCCTACTGTCTATTTTTTTACTTGGACATCACTTTCATCAGTAGAAAGTAGGAGAACTGAACTTTGGACACTTTTGCTTTTTGATGGTTCTGCTTTACCAAGTGACTATCACCCCTGGTGTTGAATATACCTTTTAGATGGATGAAAATATGTAATCATTGTGTCCTCTTATTAGGCAGCTTTGCTGTCATCTAGTCTGACCCATTTCTCTTTATGTAACCTGACATGAACTTGTAAGACCACATAGGATTTGCAGTCTGTAAAGTGCAAGTTATTAATAGACTTTTGTGGTTACCCAGTACACATATGTACTATGATTTCCTCTCTCTTGTGTGTCTTAAAGGTTTTCCTTTCTCTTAGGTCACTTTCATCTATATACAAATGTATTGTAATATCTCCCCCCTTAAAAATAATCCTACCCAGGCCCCTCTCTAGGTATTGCCCCATCTAGAACTCCTACTTCTAGATACGTGCTAGATCCTTTTCTCCCTTCTGTCTTGTCCTCATCACTCTACTGATGGAGCTCCAGCTGAGATCCTTAATACCCTTCACAGCCTAACCCAGTGGTCTTGTCTCTCTTCCACTCTTACTTTCTATATCAGCAGAATTGACAGGATGCATTAAAACCTCCTTGAAGCATTTCCATTTGACTTCTGAAACAACTCTCTTACTTGATTATCCTCCCTAGCTTACCAGCTACCTTACTTGGTTTTCTTTGCCTGTTCTACCCCACCTTTCAACTCGCTAAGTCTCTGAATTTGCCAAGCTCAGCAATCAAAATTCTCCTCTGTCTACATGTGCTTCTTTGGTGAGCTTATCCAATTTTATGGATTTAAGTGCTATATTGATACAGATCTGGATGACTTTAAATTTGTATCTCCATCCTGGATCTCTTCCCTCCATTCCAGGCTCATGTATCAAATTCTCTCATTGACAGCTCCAGTTGGATATCTTATTGGTATCTCAAACTTGGGTCCATTTATCAAGCTCTTATCTGAGCCCCTTCCATCCTTACCTCTTGCTCCCCTGAAGTCACCCCCGTTTCTGTAAATGGCAAATGCATTTTTCCCATTTTACCAGCCAGAAGTCTTGTAGTCATCCTTATTCCTACACTGTGTTGAATCTGACAGTAAATTTTTAGGCTCTTTCACAATATATCTAAACGTTGACTGCTTCGCCCCTCCTCCATTTTCAACACTGTGGTCCAAGCCACCGTAATCTCTTCCTCAGATGGTTGCAGAACCTCCAACGACTCTTCCCACCCCACCTCCATCCCCTTAGTTGGTTCTGCACACAGAAGACATAGTCATGCTCTAAAAACCTTTGTCAGACCACAGTACTCCTTTCATAGTGCTCAAAGCACTGACAGTGGCCTTCAAGGTGTTCCATGATCTCTCTCAAGCTTACTCACAGATTATATGAGAGCCTACCACCTTTCTGCTGTCATTCCTACTGCTTTTCCTCTAGCCCAGCCACACTGCCTTCCCTGCTTTTCTGAGTACCCCAGGGCCTTTGTGCTTGCTGTTTTCTCTGCTTGCAGTGCTCTTCCTCTTTATATCTACATGGCCTCCATGTGGTCCCTTACTCCATAAAGATAGCTGCTCAAATGTTACCGTACTTATGGGACTTTTTCTGAGTCCTTATACAAAACAGTGTCTTCCCCTTCTCCATTTTTCTTAGTGGCACTAACCTTTGTCAAATGTGTGCATGTTTATCTGTCTTCTCCCACTAGAATGTAAGCTCCATGAGTATATAGACTTCATCTGTTGTGTTACTCGCATATCCCTAGGGCTGGAAAATTATGCCTAGTAGGTGCCCAATGTTAAATGAATAAGTTAATGAATTGAGTGGCAAAGCATACCATATGAAGTATTCTTCCCCACTCCCTCCTTCCCTCCCTTCCACTGCACTGTGGTTTGCTAGTGAGGTAGTGAGGTAGGGGAAGCTACTCTTGTCCTCCTCGAGTATTTTTCTGTATGCCTCCTTCCACACCTCACAGAGATTTTATCCCAAGTTGTTATGCAATCATTCTTTGTGAACTAGGCTTCATTTAGCTCCTAAACGTAGTGGCGCATTCATTCTCTCTCACTGAAGGTGATAAAACCCTATGTGTTTTACATTATTTATGTCCAAAGGACACTTAAGTGGGTTTAGCTTAAATGGTAGGAAAAAGAATGTGTGTGTATGTGTGAAGGTGTGTGTGTGATGAAGTGTGTTTAATATTTTTATCAGAATGTTACCTTTGACCTGGACTAACCCTGATGTCTGAGGCCATTCTTCTGTTTAGTAAAACTAATTTATATTACATATGTTTTTCAATTTTTTTTATTTGTTAAGCAAGAAATTCTAAAACAAGGGATCTCGTCAGGTACCATGCTTAACCCACACGAGCAGAAGAGAGATCACCAAACTGTCAAAGAAAGGTGGTATGAAGTAGCATGATTTACAGAATATTATTTTGAGAAAGAGGAAGGTGGTGCATCTCAGTAGATCTGTTTTTTTAAGTGAGAGTATAGGCCATCCCATATCCCATGTTGATTTCGGCATCAGAGTACTAGATTGATTGAGTGCGACCTATTTACAATTTATAATGAAATGTAATTGTGGCTTTTCTGTTAATTTTCAACTGGCAAGTAGTAATCTTACCACTGACATCAATGGAGGAAAAAAAGGTGTCTCTGCTTGGCAGGAAGCATTTATGGCTGTATATAATGCAGATAAGTTTGTTTGAGAATGTAGACAGCTTTCTAGACAATCACTAGAGATAGAACCTTAATTTAACCCCGAGCCTGAAGCATTTCCTCTGGGATACGGATGACTGATAACATGGCAGAGGGCAGAGAAAGTATAGATTTACTGAAAAATAGATGCTGCAAGCAGGGGGTGTTAAATTTCTTCCTCTAAATCATTGTTTAAAAGGACAAGCTTAGATTTCTGCTTCAGAATAAAAACCCTAAGTGTGGAAAGAGAAATTTTTTAAATCACTGGTAGTTGGCATTTTCGACATATCATTTCAAAACCACAGTGATGTACTTACCTCTAGCTCATCTTGCAATAAGATGGCATTACTACACTCACTTTTAATATCCTCTACACAGGATACCTTGGTGATTTCTAATTTAAAGAAAATGAGTCCTTTACCGACAGCTTGATAATCTCTCCTGTGGGAACAACAGAAAAAAAGTCTCTTGTTCACAGTACTCATGAGCATCCTATAATAACTAGCTTCTTTAAATGGTAGACTATATAGATCTTTATTAACAAAGATTACATATTATGTGCCTCTATATCCCAATCTTCAAGAATAACCTTTTAACAACATGAATAAATAAGCCATAATAGGTTTCTTGCCCTTTACAAAGAAAAATATCAAGAACTTCTTTCTGTAAGAGCAGAGGTTAAGTAACTCCTTTATTTACTAAAGATAAAGTTAATTGTGTGAAACCTAATTCTACCGGGCTAGAAAAAAGAATTTGTCTTTTAACTAACTCTTGGCCCTCACAGTGATTTTTTTTTTGAATATTGCAATTCTTCAAATGAAGTTTACCATCACCATCTCCTATAGTTTTAACTAATTTGTGATTGCAAGAAAAAGCCACACACACACACACACACACACACACAAATCCCAATAACACAAACAAATAAAAACCACTGAATATATTCCATGTAAAATGGCTCACCAAGAACAGTCAATAACTGTTCTTTACAGGGCGTGCTCAGAGTAGCAGTTTCAGTATACATTAATAGTAAACATTCCGTATTATCTATCCCTTTCATTGGGTTGAACTAACCAAGTGACATAGTTCTGCAGCTAATTATAAAATAGCCTACATTATAGAAGAATTAAAAACAGCAAATGAATCATCTGGAGAGCTGCCATGGTGGTTCTAAAATTCTACACACACTACATGTGAATTTTAATATATAATTTTAATTACACAATTCTTCCCACTGAACCCTTCTCATTACTTAGGCAGTGTGTGTGTGTGTGTGTTTCCTTTACCTTGATTACAAAGTCAAACCATTTTAGCTGAAATTAAAAATATCTGTGTATTTATAGAGAAAATAGAGGGCTGTGTTTTGATAAGGTCTCCGGAGGAGGAGGGCAAAATGTAACCCTGCAAGCAGGAAAGGCTGCCTGGTCTTCATATCAGACACCAGCTAACAAAATCCTAAGAGGGTTTGTTACATGAGCCAGTGGGCTGAAGCAACCTTTAACATGCAGGAAACTGGAGTTAATTAAACTGTTACCAGGATCCTATCTGTCATCCTAGCCGCCCGTTCTACCCCAAGTCCATTTACATTTTAGAATTGAAAAAATGTTCTCGGGACTGTTGATAAACCGTGTTTACTGTCTCTATTGATTTGCTACTTTTGCATAACCTTTATGTTTTAATTATCTTATAGTATTTCTTGAAGGCTCTTCTGTGGCACTTGCTATCTGATTAGACTTTACTGGCAATTACTAAACACGAGGAGTATACCTTTTAATGGATTAATCTGCTTCAAAGTTATGAGATAAGTACAGGAGTAAAACAGCTAAGGAAAAATGATGTTATGTTCCTGAAAGGCAATTTTCAAACCACGGTTGTGCTTACTGTGGAGGAGACATACTCCGATTATTGGCCTGCTTTATTCATTGGAATGCCGCAGGGGGGATTATTTTACATATAGCATTACAGAAAGAGCATGCACCAGGAGGCCATCAGTTGGATAATTAAGATACACATTTAACACCTGGTGAGTACATATTCTGTGAAAGACCTAGAGCCAGACCCTTTTTTTAATATAAGTATTTTTATTGAATGAAAACATTATTTATTATATCATAGATGAAAGTTGCACATGTGTTCATTCATTCCTACCTATCATTTATTAAGTGTTTACAAGGTATCAGGCACTGTGATGATAAATAATTGCACAGACCATCTCACAGTCACAGGGTAATCTTAGAGCATTTTACACAAGAAGAGACAGTGGCACAGAGAGGTTATATAATAAGCCTCAGGTCACATAGCCCTTAGGTTGATTTCTGGCTTAGGGTGTATGATTCCTGAACTCTACAGCCTAGTGCATGGGTGACACCCTATGGGATGTATTTCAATAATGGATACTGAATGCAATAAAAAGAAGGATGATCAGACCCTATTATGCTTTTAGCATATTCATATCTAAATACTGGCCCAGAGCTTTAATTTGAAGATGCCATTGTGACAAGTATTTCTAAAATTCAAAGTAACTCCAACCCAACTATAATATTAAAGAAAGTTCTCATGCACATACCCTATTTCAAGGAGCTCGACCATTCTGAATGGATTTTCATCAGGAGATATAATAAGGAAAACAGATGAAGAATTAAATAACATATCCTGTCTGTTCTGCAAAAGCAAGCAAACAACACACGATCCTGAATTCTCTGATTTACCACTAATACCTTAAAGACAAATATTAATGTTAGGGTACATACAGTATTTCTTCACCCAGGGTTTGTTGTTGATCTGGTAACATTTTCCCCTGAATACCCTATAGGCAATCCAAAGTCTACCTTCCATTCCTTTATTTAGATGTGTTTTTGAGGGAAAAGGCAGACCATAATCTTTTGATTAAAGGAAGAGGAGTTAGAGCATTAAGGTTCTGGTCCCAGACAGGATCAGACACATGATTCTCACTCAGTCACATAACCTACTATACCCTCTCTCCTATCCATCTACCCATTCATCCCTCCCATATTTAGTAAACAAAGCAGAATAGCCTAGTATTTGTGAGCACAGACTCTGAAACCCAGCTGTTAGGATTCTCAAAGCTCTGTTTTACTCCACATCATGTAGGCCATTTAACCACTCTGGGCTTAGTTTTCCATCTATAAAATGGGAATATATATATATTATATATATATAATATATATAATATATATATATATATAAGATCATTTACAGTAAGGATTAAATAGATTAAGAAAACAATTTGGTGTAAGCAAAGAACTCAGAAGACTGACCCTCACATGGTAAGCACAGGATACTTGTCACTATTGTCATAAAATTAAGTAATAGAACAGTGTCCAGGGGTACAATGGTAGCCCTTAGATAATACTCCATGCAAATAATCAGGTAACTTTCATCTATTTAGTGATTTTCTGAATAACTAATAAGAACAGTAACAAGACATATTCCTTGATCCCCCACTCTCATATATTTTCTTTAATTTTCCCAAGTGATAATTGTACCCCAGAGGGAGAATGGCTGAAAATAAAGATGGTTCTGAGTGAGATGTTTGCCCAGAGCAGTTCATTTCCCAGGCCTTTCAAGGGTCCATTTGGACATGATGTGCATGTGTTCCCCTGCCTAATCAGTGTCATGGCAGCATGCAATCTTTCTGGCTACCCTTGGGGCAGTTCCCTGGGCCCATTCATGGTAACATTACACTTCGGCTGAAAACTTTGGCAAAACCTGCACACTCGCCCAGGAAAATGCCCATCACTTTTGCCATGCTCAAGGACTGCAGGCACAAAAGTGGCAATCATTTCATGAGCCCTCAATACAGGCTTGCCCCAAAAGATAAAAGAGACATTGATTTTTTTTTTTTAATCAACAGATCTCATTCTGCTATAACCATTGTGGTGAGAAGAAAATCATCTATAGGTACTCAAAAGTACAGAGGAAACTAAGAGGTAGTGTAGGGAAGGAAAGAAATATATTCCTCTACCCATCTCAAGATCTCTTAAATTAAGGGAAAAAAAGACAAATTATAGGATAAAAACAAATAAAGGTTTATTGGCATGTGTATCACATATACATATGGGAATACCCAATGATGAGTAGTAACTCAAAAGGCTGGTTAAAACTTCAGCCTATGCAGCAATTTAACAAATCAACAAAGAAACAATAAATGTGGTAATACATTAGAAAGAGAAGTGGTAATACACAAGAAAAGGATTCTGAACTTCTAGAGGCAACAAACTTTGGGAAGGCAAATATACAGAGGAAACTAATGGTAGATGAAGGCTTTGGCAAGGTTTGTTACATAGACTTCTCTGGTGCAATCTCCGGACTACTACAGGTCTAGCGTAGTCTCCAGTGACTATCTTCTGTCATTGCTGGTAGAGAGGGGAGTACGGGAGACACCTTTACAAATTTATGTGGTGGTTTTACACAAATAAAGGGAGGGCAGAAACCTCTTCTTTTAAAAAGAAAAGCTGCTGCTTTTCAGTTGCCAAAGCCCAAAATTATCTTCATGTCAAAAGTGGCATATTTTGGGGAAATGTCCCCAAATCCTTATGTCAAATTGGCATATTCTGCTCCTCTTTAATAGGCACCTTTTGCTTCATCCTTCAAAAGTGATTTTCTGTCTCCATTTCTGCAATATAGTGATCCAGGACAAATAAGAGGAATAAGAGAAATTTCATTGTGCTTCCGTGTCAGCTCAGCATATGTTTGGATTCAGTAATGCACTCTCTTTAGCCCTCAACCTCCCCCAGGAATTCCAAAAGAAGGCCCAAATTCCTCCTCCTTGGAACTCTATGCCCAGCTTCATCCTGTGGAGTTACCATCACCTACAGAATATGAACCATGCTATCCATCTCCTCCCTTGGTGTTGAACCCCTTACTGGCCACAGTAGGACATGATGTAATCTGGTGCTAGCTATTTTGTATGTGTTAATCGGGGATTCTTGGGATGATTTCTATGGCAGATTAAAATGTTTTTTTTTCTGTCTTGTATGTTAGTAGTTATGTCCTTACTTATTTTAATATATTTAGAAACTCACTTAAGTGTGTTTCTCATATCAAAACTATAATTTCTTAGATATTTTTGCTTGGAAAAAGCCCAAGAAAACAAAAATAATTTAAAGTTATACAATGAGGGATCCCTGGGTGGCGCAGCGGTTTGGCGCCTGCCTTTGGCCCAGGGCGCGATCCTGGAGACCGGGGATCGAATCCCACGTCGGGCTCCCGGTGCATGGAGCCTGCTTCTCCCTCTGCCTGTGTCTCTGCCTCTCTCTCTCTCTGTGACTATCATAAATAAATAAAAATTTAAAAAAAATTTATAAAAAAAAAATAAAGTTATACAATGAAAAATAGGTGTCAGTAGTAAATGAAGATAGTACATAAATGTATGATGTTTGAAGCTGTTGTCCTACGTTGATTCTGCAGTCAACAAAAGATTATGCCTAAGACCATGGGTATTATTCTGCTTCTTTTATAACTGAAGAAATCAGTTAAGGAAAGGAAGAAGTAATTTCTAATAATGCCCACATATACACATTAAACATTATCTGTTTTATTAAAAATGTTTTAATGAATATTAGTGAAATGATACAAACAAATGGCTGATGTTTCTCCAACTTGTTTTGTTTGGTTAGGTTTTGTTTCTGTTTTAAAAGGGAATGATTTCTTGCAATGTTGGAAAGGCTCCATCAGCCCCACCAGTAGAGGTGGGTCACACAGGCCCCAGAATACCTTATGGTCCCCAGGCTAAGGGACCACATAGTAAAACCCAGCAGGAAAAATGGCCTGTAACAGACATGCAAAAACTAGAGGGTTTTCCCTCAATATTTAACCTGTATGGCTTGCCTTCTGCCTCAGCTTGACACTTAATTAAAATCTCTTATTTCCACAAGGGTGAAAAGAGGAAGACAATTTGGGTGGACTGGATAAATTTGCATTTGCCATCAATTTGAATTTCTTACTAGCAATTTGTTTCTAAGGATACTTTACATTGTAAAAGGGGGGGAAATATCTCAAAGGAGATGCAAAATCACTAGCAGTTGAGGTATGGACAAAGATAGTAGTCACCAAGTTATGCTTTCCATTAATTTTTTAAAGGCAGCCTGGAAGAAGAGGGACATTCCCTTTAGATTACTTTGCCTAGTTGAGTTATTTTGAGTTAGGACTAAATAAGAGGGCACCAGTCAGAGCTGGGCTTGGAACAGCTCACTTCATAACGATTTTGTCAAGAGCTGGCCCCAGGTCTATATTCCTCAAATTGGACACAGCTCAGGGGCAGGGAGCCAGGCATGGCCATACAATAAAGCATGGTACCTCTTGTGAAGCTCAGATTACCATGTTAGTCATTTTAAACGATTTTTATATCAAAGTAAACATGAGCAGATACTGGAACTGAAAATAAATTACTCAAGATATTTTAAGATAAATCATCACATCTGAAAGAAATAGTGAACTTTTAACAGGTCTGTTCTGGCTAAACTTTCCTCCCCATCCTCCAAGTTCCCTGGGGGGGGGGGGGGGCACACACCCCTTCTCTCCTCTCTGCTGGGTGGAAACATCTGAGGAGCCCTTTGACTGTCTCTAGTGTTTCTGACCATTCTCATCCATGTCGTTTCACCTTTCAGCGTAATGCACTTGGCCTTAAACTAGGGTTTGCAAAATGGGGATCCACAAAGACGTCCTAAGCATCTGCAAACACCTATATTTAAGAAACATTTCATTGGAGATTTCTCTCCACCCCATAACATAACTCAGATATCAGTCCTTTCTACTTCAACATGAATTTATTTCTCTTTTGCTCTTCAGGCTCACTTATATTGTCTACTTTATCCTTGGTCAAAGAATTGAAGACTTTGCCCCAATTTAAAGGATTTTGGCTTCCATAGGCAAGAGAGAGAACTCACTGCTGTGTATCCCTCATTGCCCAAATATCCCCTTTGTTGGCACTCCCTCCCCCTAGACTCCAGAACATTATGCTGAAGGAAAGCTCATTGTTTAGTGGCAGGCTTAAATTTGGAATTCCAGCCTGCTCTACCTTTATCAATGCAAACTTCTTGACCCTCAGACTCTCCTCTCTGCCCATCTCTCACTCCTTAGGTTGAAAGACCATCCCGAATGAACTTGACTAGTTCTGGTTGGTGTCTCAGCATAACTCATGAGGCCCAGTGCCCGTTAAATATTCATATTTTGTTCCTGGGGTGATCATTACTATGCCAGATTAGAACTTTTAATGCATTGAAATGTCAATATTTCTCAGCTTAATTCATCATGCACCCATTCAGGTAGGTGATCATATAGCCAGTCTGTAAATACACCAAGTTCTCCCCTCCCCTGCCAAGAGGCATGATTCCTTAGCAATGAGGAAATTAGGACATGCTCTCTTTTATTTTTAACTATAAACTGGAATTAGATGCTTGGCACAGTTTAATGGTTTTTAAAACATCTTTTTGTAATGGAATCTGTCTTCGTGTCTCTATCACCATGCCAACTGGAAGGACTTTACTGTTCCCTCTGATAGGAAAGTTGAAAACAATGACTAAAAAGAAACCATATTTATTGACATTTTGTTACTATAGTGGAGGGGAGCAAGAAACAGTTTGGATGTATTAACTAGCAAGTTGTGAATGCAGACATGTCAGACCTCGTTACATATTTGCTCTGGTAGAAGAATGATTACACAGAATGCTGGTGACTTGGCTGTCTTGGGCTCAAAGCTTAGAGGCAGAGCTGCACGCAACCATGTCGAGAGTCAGCACTGCTAGGAAATGCTGCTGCGGCTTGGTTACAAATCAGCCTTCTCTGGCAAACTTGCCCAGGACAGGATTTAACCAGCTCTTCTTCCAGGGTCTTTGTCCTTTTTGTTTACCTTATCCTCACTCATGCCTTTCCTTTCGATTTTTCCCCCCAAGTTCTGTCTTTCCCAAGGGACGTCTGTCAGCAGACCTTCTCTAGGTCAGCCTTGTTACATGGATCCGACACAAGCAAACTTCACCTCCTCTTCCACAGCCCTCCCCCTGCCCTGCTGGAAGTCTCCCTGTTGCCCCTGTTGTCACAAACCGAGCTGAGGGAGTACACCCTTCTGTGCTCAGAACTGAGAGCTAGAGGTGTGACCCTGACCACAAGGACTAGGAATGTGGGAGAGCCTGCCCCATGGACGGGGCATATGGCACTTGTCTGTCCTTCTTTCCTCCGCATCTACCCACTGTACCCGTTCCCAATGGCATGTTGTGTCTGTTGGACTTAACACTGTCAGTGACTAGGACAGGCCTCCAGAATTTAAATGCATTCACCATTGTCAGGGAAACTACAGGGCACAGAGAAGGATGAGACCCTCCTAACCTGTGTTCATCACCTTCCATTTCCCCAGCAGTAAAAGACACAGCATTTTCTAACAAAGATCATTTCTGAATACTGAGCTCAGCTGCCTTTTTACAGACCAACCATAGAACACAACAGACAAAATTCACATGGAGAATTTGTGGCTCTAAGTCCTGAGAAATTTGGGAAATTAAGAAGGCTCCCCGCCCGCCCCCCCTTCTTTCAGAAAGCATGTGAAAGCATTCTTTTCCTACTAAATGGATTTAGTCTAACTGCCTAATTCATTATGCTAAAACCATGAAGCAATTTCCTGTTCAAAGCCCGGCTCACAGGCTCTCTGTTGTCAAGTATTTGAATTTCAGATTAGAAATGTGTTCATTTGGATAGCTTGAAAGGAAAGCTTTGTTGTCAGCTTGGCTTTATGTTCTGCCAGAAGCCAAATCCCTCCTCTTCAGCAGCCACCAGCAAAATACCAGACCTTGACTCTGGACTCCATGTCTTGAAACAAACACAAACATCTCTGGCCTCTGTGGTCAAAGCAGTGGTTAGAGGTTTACTTGCCCTAATAATACAATCTGCTCAGATGACTGTTACTGACACACAGAGGAAAGACTGAGGGTCTGCATCCTGCCCCACCCCCACTTTCATATCACCATCACTATCGCAAAGTAAAACCAAAAAAAAGGAAAAGAAAAGAAAAAGAAAGAGGGAGGAGTTTTTCTGTCAGAAATTTCCTCCAGAGTAGTTTAGCTCTATTAGTAACTGAGCCATTTGTGACAGAGCGGGGACCTGAATGGGGGAGGCTGCATTTTTTTTGTCAACATGTGACTTGTCACTAGGGGTCATGTATGCTGGCAGCACCATCCCAGCCACTTGCCATTCCTCATGATGGTTTTCCCCTGTTGATTTTAGAAGAGCTTAGTCAGCTGCTCAGAAAGTCAGAAGTCATGCTTTTGAGCTGGAAAAAAACAAACAAACAAACAAAGATGAAGAGGAAAACAATGGTCTGATATACCTAGAAGGAACAAAAGAAACCTTGGCTGGCTAATAATCATGGAGCTTCTCACACTGGGTAGAAATTTAGGCCACCATTTCTTGTACAAATTTTTGCATTTTTGAATCATTGTCACCATTTGCTCTGATTCCACTGTGATTATCTCTAAATATTAGTAATTAGTAGATATTTCCTGAGACTTCTTGTATCTAGTTGGCAATGTAGTACTTACATCTGATACCACCATATAGCATTTTTGGTTGTCACTCATGTTAATGACTTACCGGTGCTGCATGTTTTACAGTTTACAAAGTGCTTTTGTTAACATTATCTCACTTTTATTCCCTGAGATGCATCTTTTTTTTTTTTTACATGATTGACATGTCACATTATACCAGTTTCAGGTTTACAATATCATGGTTCAATATTTGTGTATATTGCAAAATGGTCATCACAACATATCTAATTCCCATCCATCACCTCAAATTTACAATTTTTTTGAGTGTGTTGAAAACTTTTAAGGTGTACTCTCTGGGCATCTTTCAAATACACATTATGTATTCATTACAAACACCATGCTATACCTTACATCCCGGTTACTTCCATGTCTACTTTTTTATTGAATTACAGTTGACACACAATGTTAAATTAGTTTGAGGTGTACAGCATAGTGCTTTGACAACTCTGTGTTATGCTGTGTTCACCACAACTGTAGCTACCACCTGTCACCATACAACACCATTTGCAATGTCATTGACTGTTTTCCCTATGCTGTACATATCCTCCTCATGACTTATCAATTCCATAACTGGAAGCCTGGACCTCCCACTGTCCTTCATCTATTTTGTCCATTCCCTTCCACTCTACTCCCTACCAAACCATCAGTTTGTTCTTATATTTATAATGTTTGTGTATAAAATGTGTTTGTTCCTTTGTTTTTTACATTCCATATAGACATGAAACAATACTGTATTTTTCTTTCTCATTCTGACTTAATTCACTTAGTATAATACTCTCTAAGTCCATTCATATTGTTGCCAATAGCAAGATTTCATTCTTCTTTCATGGCTGAGTAATATTCCATTGTGTGTACACACACACACACACACACAACACTCTTCTTTTTCCAGTCATCTATCACTGGACACTTTAGTTGCTTCCATAATTTGGCTGTTGTAAATAACAGCTGCAATAAATATAGACTTATATATGTATATCTATGTATCTGTATGTGTACATATAAATATATATTTACATGTATAGACCATATATAACATATATGTCTTACATATGTAAGACATATGTAAATATATATTTTTTCAAGTAGGCTCTACGTCCAACATGGAGCTCAACTTGGGGCTTGAACTCAAAATCCTGAGATCAAGAGGAGCTGAGATCAAGAGTCGGATGCTTAACCTACTGAGCCACCTATGTGCACCAAATTTTTTTCAATTAGGATATTCATTTGCTTTAGGTAAATACTCAGTAGTGGAATTGCTGTATCATATGGTATTTCTCTTTATAATTATTTAAGGAACCTCCATATTGTTTTCCAAAGTGGATGAACCAACTTACATTTCCACTGGGAAGAGGGTTCCTTTGTCTCCATATCTTGTCAACATTTACTATTTCTTGTCTTTTTTCTCACTAGCTATTCCAACAGGTATGGTGTGAGATCTCATTGCAGTTCTGATTTGCATTTCCCTGATTAGTGATATTGAGCCTCTTTTTATGCCTGTTGGCCATCTGTATGTTTTCTTTGGGAAAAAAAATGTCTATTCTGGTCCTCTGATCATTTTAAATTGGATTATTTGTTTTTTGGTGTTGAGTTGTATGAGTTCTCTGTATATTTTGGGTATCAGCCCCTCATTTCATATATTATTTGCCAATCTGCACCCATTCAGTAGGCTGTGTTTTATTTTGTCAATGCTTTTCTTTGCTGTGCAAAAGCTTTTTATTTTGGTGTGGTCCCAGTAGTTTATTTTTACTTTTGTTTCCTTGCAAGAGGACATATCTAGAAAAATGTTGCTACAGCCAATATCTAAGAGATTACTGCTTAGATTTTCTTCTAGGTGTTTTATAATTTCAGGTCTCATATTTAGGTCCTTAGTCCATTTTTAGTTTATTTTTGTGTATGGTGAAAGAAAGTGGGTTCTCTCTCTCTCTCTCTCTCTCTTTTTTTTTTTTTTTTTCATGTAGCTGTCTAGTTTTCCCCAATACCATTTATTGTCTTTTCCTTCATTGTATACTCGTGGCTCTTTGTCATAAATTAATTGATCATATAGTATAGGTTTATTTGGGGGATCTCCATTCTATTCCATTGCTCTTTATGTCTGTTTTTGTACCAGTACCATCCTGTTTTAATTATCATAGCTTTGGAGGATATCTTGAAATCTGAGATTGTCACACCAGCAGCTTTATTCTTCTTTCTTAGAATTGCTTTGGCTATTCAGGGTCATTTGTGGTTCTAGACAAATTTTAGTATTATTCTAGTTCTGGGGAAAATAGTGTTGGTATTTTGATAGGGATTGCATTGCGTCTGTACATTGCTTTGGGTAGTATGCATATTTTAACAATATCTTCCAATTCATGAGTATAGTATATATTTCCATTTGTTTGTTTCATCTTCAATTTCTTTTATCACTGTTTTATTATTTTCAAAGTAATGTTCTTTTACCTCCTTGGCTAAGTTTATTCCTAGGTATTTTACTCTTTTTGGTGCATTTGTAAATGGAATTATTTTCTTAATTTCTGTTTCTCCTACTTTGTAATTAGTGTTTAGAGATGCAACAGATTTCTGTGTAAGATTTTCATATCATGTGACCCTAATGAATTCATGTATTACTTGTAATAGTTTTTTGGCAGAATCTTAGGGGCTTTCTTTGTCATCTACACATACTGATATTTTGACTTCTTCTTTACCAAATTGAATGCTTTTTATTTCTTCCCTAATGGCTGGGATAAGGACTTCCAGTACTATGTTGAATCAAACTGGTGAGAGTAGACATCCTTGTCCTGCTCCTGATCTTAAAGGAAAAGCAAATTGCTTTTTCACCATTGAGTATGATGTTCACTGTGGACTTGTCACATGTAGTCTTTATAATGTTGAAGTATCTTCTCTTCAAACCCACTTTGTTGAGAGTTTTTATCGTGAACAGATGTTGAATTTTGTCAGATACTTTTACTGTACCTAATGATATGACCATATAATTTTGATCCTTCCTTTTGTTAATGTAGTAATCTGTGTTGATTGATTTTTAGATAGGTGAACCATCGTTGCTTCCCTGGAATGACCTCTTTATTTCACAACTAGAAGGCTGTGCCTTTTGACCCACTTCACCTACTTCACTCGTTCTGACAACCAGCAATCCATTCTATGACCTCAGTTTCTTTCTTTCTTTTTTATTGTCTTTAGTTTTTTAGATTCTACCTGTAAGTGAGATCCTGTGGTACTTGTCCTTCTCTATTTGATTTATTTCACTTACCATAATACCCTCGAGATCTCTCTATGTTGTCACATATGGCAAGATTACTTTCATTTTTACACTGAATAATACCCCACTGTGTACCTCTAACACATTTTTTTAATCCATCCATCAACAAGCATCCAATATGTGCTTCCATATCTTGGCTATTGTACATATGCTGCACTGATTATGGGAGGGCATGAGTTCATAGATCTTTTCAAGTCAGCATTTTTTCCTTTTCTCAGATAAATACACAAAAACAGAATTGTTCCTGATTTTAATTTTTTAGGGAACTGCCATCCGTTTTTCTTGAGGCCACAATCTATACTCCAAACAGCAGTGCACAAGGTTCCCTTTTTCCCATATCCTTCTCTGTATTTCTTCTCTTTTCGATGACCGTCATTCTCACAGGTGTGAGATAGGTTTGATTTGCATTTTCTTGATTATTAGTGATGCTGACCATCTTTACCTGTACCTGTTCACCAAGTCTATGTCTTCTTTGGGAAAATGTCTATTCAGATCCTCTACCCATTATTTTTAATTGGATTGTTAGAGTTTTTTTTTTTTTTTTTTTACTATTGAGTTGTAGGAGTTTTCCACATATTTTGGTTATTAACCCCTTTTTAGATATATAATTTCCACATATTTTCTCCCATTCAGTAGGTTTCCTTTCCTTTGTTGATGATTTCCTTTACTGTAAGGTTTTTAGTTTGATATGGTCTCTCTTGTTTATTTTGCTTTTGGTGTCAAATCCAAAAATCGTTGAGAGCCATGTCAAAGAGGTTCTTCCCTGTTTTCTTCTATGCATTTTATAGTTTAAGATTGCAGTCTTTATGACTGCAAATTTGTATTTGTGAGAAATGTCAGATAGGTATCCAGTTCTCCCAGCACCATTTTTTGAAGAGGCTTTCTTTTCCCTTTGAGTATCTGGGTACTTTTGATAAATATCAATTGACCGTATATGTGAGAGTTTTTATTTTGTATCTCAGTACTTTCCTATTGCTTTATGTGTCTATTCTTGTGATAATATCATAATATTAATACACCTTTGTGATAGAGTTTGAAATCAGGAAATGCCTCCAGTGCTATTTTACTTCCACAGGGTTGCTTTGACTACTCGGGGGGTTTGTACTTCCATACAAATTTAGTAGGATTTTTTTCTAGTTCTCTAAGTGAGGCCATGGAACTTTCATAGAGAGTGCATTAAAGCTATAAATGGCTTGGTATAGTATAGACATTTTAACAATATTAAAGTTTTCTAATCCATGAACAAGCAATACGGTACCATTTGTTTCTGTTTTCTTCAATCAGTATTTTGTAGTTCTGAGTCTACAGAGTCTTACACCTCTTTGGTTAGATTTATTCCCAGATATTCTATTGGTTTTGATGCCAGTATAAATGGGATTGTTTTCTTTATTTCTGTTTCCAAAGGTTCATTGTTAGTGTATGGAAACACAACCAACTTTTATTTATTAGTTTTGTATTTGGTAACTTTACCGATGCATTTAATAGTTGTTTTTAACAGGTTTTTGTTTTTGTTTTTGTTTTTGGTGGAGGCCTTAGGGTTTTCCTATATAATATCATGCCATCATTTCCCTTCTTTTTCTCTGATTTGTATACCTTGGTTTTTCTTGCATGATTGTTCTGGCTTCTAGCACTTTGTTGGGTAGGAGTGGTTAGAGTGGGCATCCTTGTACTTAATTCTAATCTTACTAGAAAACTTTTCAGCCTTTCACCATTGAGTATGATGTTAGCTGTGGCTTGTCACATATGACCTTTATTATGTTGAGGTACCTCCTTTCTATATCTAGCTTGTAGAGAATTTTTATCAGGAATGGAGGTGGAATTTTGTCAAATGTTTTTTCTGCATACATATGATGATCATAAAATTTTCAGCCTTCATTTTGTTAATGTGGTGTATCACATTGATTTGCAGAGATTTACCATCCTTGCATCCCTGGATTAAATCCCACTTAATTGTGGTGCATGATCCTCTAATATTTCTGAATTCGGTTTGCTAATATTGAGTATTTTTGCACATATGTTCATTAGGAATATTGGCCTATTATTTTCTTTCTTAAAGTATTCTTGTCTGGTTTTGGTCAGGGTAATGCCTCATAAAACGAGTTTGGAATTGTTCCCTCATTCTCTATTTTTGGAAGAGATTGAGAAGGAATGGTATTAATTCTTTTCTGTTTAGTACAGCTCATCATCTTGTCCTGTACTTTTCTTAATTGGGAGGGTTTCGGTTACTAATTCAATCTCCTAAAGATTTAATTCGTCTGTTTCCTACATCTTCATACTTCATTCTTGGTAAGTTTTATGTTTCTAAAAAATTTTCCATTTCTTCTAGGCTGTCCAATTTGTTGGTGTGTAATTGTTCGTAGTAGTCTCTTATGATACTTCCCTTCCTGTTTCTGTGGTTTCAGTTTTAACAACTCCTCTGTCATTTCTTATTTTATTTATTTGAGACATCTTTTTTTTCGTGGTGAGTTTAGCTAAGGTTTATCCATTTTATCTGCTAAAAAAGTAGTTCTTAGTTTCATGGACCTTTCCTATTGTCTTCTTGGCTTCTAATTTCATTTGTTTCTACTGTGATCTTTGTTATTTCCTCTCTCCCACAGATTTTGAGTTTTGTTTGTTCCTCTTTTTTCTACTTTTTGAGGGGTAAATTTGGGTTGTTTGAGATTATTTTTCTATCTTGATGTAGGCATTTACTGCTATGAACTTCCTTCTTTGACCTGCTTTTGCTATATTCCATTAGTTTTGGTTTCTGTGTATTCATTTTGATTTGTGTCAAGTTATTTTTTTCTCTTTTTATTGGTACTTTTGATCCATTGTTCAGGAGCATCTTGTTTTTCTCAACCTATTTGAGACTTTACCAGTTTTCTTCTTGCAATTTGTTTTTAGTTTCATAGCAATGTGTTTGGAAAAGATGGTTGGTGTGGTTTCCATGTTCTTAAATTTATTGACATTTATTCTGTGGCCTGACATATGGTCTGTCCTGGAAAATATTCCCTGTACACTTGAGAAAAATCTGTATTCCGTTGCCTCTGAATGGAATGTTTTGTGAATATCTATTAAGTCCGTCTAGTCTGATGTTTCATTTAAGGCCAGTGTTTCCCTACCCCTCTTCTATCTAGATGATCTATTCAGTGGTGAAGGTGGGGTATTAAGATTCCCTACCGAGTTGGTATTCCTGTCTATTTCTCCCTTTAGGTCTGTTAATATTTTTTGGATATACTTAGGTGCCCCTGTGTTGCATGCATAAATATTAGCAAATGTTATATCCTCGATTTTGATTGATCCTTTTATCATATGTAATAGAGTTTTTTGGTCTCTTGTTAGACAAATAGACTTTAAGACAAAAATTTTAAGTATAGCTAGTTTTCTGTTGTTTTCCATTTGTATAGAATATCTTTTTCCATCCTTTTACTTTCAGTCACTCCTTACACGTAAAATGAGTCTCTTGTAGGCAGCATATAGATGGCTTTTAAAAATCTCTTTAAAAAAAAAAAAAAATCTCTTTAGCCAGTCTTTTGATAGAGAAATTAGCCCATTGACATTTAAGTATGAGAGATAAGTACTCATTGCCATTTTATTAATTGTTTTCTGGGTGATTTATAGTTACTCTGTTCCTTTCTTCTTGTTCTATTCCTTTGTGATTCAATGGTTTTTTTGAATGGTCTGCTTAGATACCTCTTTATCTTCCGTGCATCTACTATAGGTTTTTTTCTCTGTGGTTACCATGAGACTTACATAAAACAAGTTAAATTTATATATCGGTTTTATGTTAAAAACTGATTTTGAACTCATTCTAAAGTTCCACATTTTTATACCCACTAATTTATGTTTTAGATGCCACAATTTAAATGTTCTTCTATATCCCTTGTCACAATTAGTGTGGTTATAGTTATTTTAGTACTTTGTTTCTTAACCTTTGTCTTCGTTTTAGAAGTGATTAATGCACCACTTTTACAATATTATATAATGCTCAATGTTAATATACATTTACCTGGATCTGTGTGACTTATACTTTCATATGGTTTCCTCTTATTAATTAGCACCCTCTCATTTTAGCTTTATTAATGCAAAGTATCTTTACCATTTCTTGTAGATGAATTCCTTTAGCATTTTCTTGTCTGGTAAATTCACTATCTCTTCCTTAATTTTGAATGACAACTTTGCCAGGTAGAATATTCTTGGTGGAATTTTTTTCTTTTAGCACTAAAATGTATCACGTTCCTTCCTCTCCCCCAAAGCTTCCACTAAAAGTCTTCTGATAGTCTTATGGAGGTTCTCCTATACATAACAAGTTGCTCTTTCCCTGATGCTTTTAAGATTCTTTCCTTATCTTTATATTTTTATGCTTTTTTTATACTGTGTCTTGGTGTGGGTCTCTTTGTATTCATATCATTTGAAACTTTAGATTGCTTGCATCTGGAGGTTTCTTCCTTCTCCGGGTTAAGGAAGTTCTCAGCCATTATTTCTTCAAATAAGTTTTCTGCTCCTTTCTTTTTCTCTTCTCCATCTATGGCCTTTTTATGTGAATGTTGATCTACTTGATTTTGTCCCCTAGGTCCCTTAAGCTATCTTCATCTTTTTTTCTGTTTTTTTCTCTGCTGCCATAATTTGGTGATTTCACTGCCCTTTCTTCAAGGTCACTGATCTGTTCTGCTTCATCTAGTCTACTCTTAAACCCCTTTAGTGTCTTTTTCAGTTCAGTTATTTTATTCTTCAGCTCACTGACTTGTATCTGATGCTTTCTTTTCTATCTCATTATTGAAATTTTAGGTCTGTTTATCTCTTATTCACCCAAGTTCAAGAAGCTACTTTGGAACATTGTTTTTAGGAACATTATCTTGAACTCTATCAGGTAAATGACTTGCCTTTACTTCATTAAGGTTTTCTCCTGAGGTTTTATCTTGTTCTTTCATTTGAAACATATTTCAAAAAAAAAAAAAACATATTTCTGTTTCTTCATTTTGCTTGACTCTGTTTATTTCTGTGCACTAGAAAAAGAGCCACTGCTTCTAGTTTTGAGGGAGCAGTGTCAAGTAGGTGAGGAATGTAAAGGTTTAACCCTGCCCTAGCTCTTGGTTGGCTTTCAAATCTTTGGGATTGTCCCAGGAGCTGATTTTATTTTTCATGTCCCTCAGTAGTTGAAGGTGTACCATGACCTGCCAGTGTCCAAAGGGGAGAATCTCAGTCAACACCTGGTTGAAAACTAAACCTTCAACAGCAACTCTTAAAGAATACAGATATACATAGTCCTGAGGAACTGCAGGCAGGTGCAACCCCCACTGGCAACTAGAATATGGCAATCTAAAGGTATCCTCAAACGGCAGGTACAAATACTGGGGTACCAGACAAGTGTACAAGCTCCTTTCTGGAAGATACCAGTGACCTAGAGCAAGGCAGAGGGTGACATAAAGATGCATTCCCTAGCCTCCATTCCCCAGGGAGCATCTCAGTATTTTAGATAAATTCAAAATCAGAATCTTGTTCCTTTAGACCAAAGTTCCAGGATAAGCAAATAGACCTCTTTTACAGAAAGACTTGGGATGTGTTTTAGTTTGTAGTCTGTGCCCTGCCCTCGGGGTGGTAGGCAACCAAGAATTCTCTTTGTTGAATTCCCATGAGACCCATAACTGCAAGCCCTACTGGCTACCAGAGCCAAACGATTAGGGCCATTTCCCTGAGCAGCAGTCAAAATGTAACAACTGGAGTACCAGACATAAAAACCAGGGTTTTAGACCTGTGTGAACCCCATATTGGGAGACACTGGAACTCTGGAATGTGGTAGACAGAGAACAGGAAGATAGCACCCATCCTCTAGGGTCTTTACAGAGGAATTTAGTCTACTCTCAGATGTGTCTTTATTTAGCTTTTTTTTTTTTTTTTGAAGACTTTATTTATTCATGAGAGAGAGAGAGAGGCAGAGACATAGGCAAAGAGAGAAGCAGGCTCTATGCAGGGAGCCCGATGTGGGACTGGATCCCGGGACTCCAGGATCACTCCCTGCATGGAAGGCAGGTGCTTAACTGCTGAGCCACCCAGGGACCCGGTGTGTGTTTATTTAGAAGCTTGCCTTTGAGGACATAGCTGTGAAGACAAGCTAATAGGCCCTTCCATGCAAAGATGGGCATTTCTGTTTGCTGCCTCTCACTGTGTGTGGGAATAGTAGCCACTTAACACTTTCTCCATTTGTTACAGTCCTGTGGGAATCAACAAGCATAACATCCTCCTGGCCAGTGGTGCAGGGAAACCAGTAAGTGTCCCATGGACTGAAGCTGCAAAACTCGGGTAGAAGCTCCTTTCTGGAATATAACGGTGATCTGGAACACGACAGAGAGTGTAAATATGGTGCTTGCTGGTCTCCGTCCCCAGAGTATTTCTGTAGACCTCTAAATACGTGGTAAGCAGATGCCTGCTCCTTAGGTTGATGATCTAAGATAAGCACATGAGCATGTGTCACAGAAAGTGGTTGTTTTTTGGTCTGCTACCTCTGCACTATACTCTGAAGTAGGTGAGTCCATGCACAAGCCCTCAAGGACTGTTTGTGAGTTTGCTGTACATTGATGGATCTATAAGACAAAAGTGCTCTTGACTCTCAGTAGAGATTTTGGGGGCTCACTTCTCAGGCACAAGTCTTAAAAGTTATGGTACCTAATGTGGAATTCAAACCCTTTGCTCCTTAAGGAGAAACTCAGGGTTTTGACCTCCCTCTCGATTGTGGGTGGCATGCCACAGGTAGGGTTTCTGATGTGGTTTTGTCAATGTCTCCTACCTGCTTCGACATGAGTGTTTTCATTCATCCATTGTATAGGAGTTCCTTGGCTAGTTTTGGGGGGTATTCCCCCTAGAGCAAAATATTCCCTATGTCTATTTGGTATGTTCTTGGGAGGAGGCGAGTTTAAGATCTTCCCATGTTGGCATCTTGAAATAGAACCCTATCAGATCATTCTTATTCATGTTTGACAAGTGAGGAAACTAGCCTTAATATTATACAAGGAGTACTACGTTGTAGAGGGAAGAGTTTCAAACACAAAACTTGTGTCTAAATGTCCTATATATTTTATTAAACTGACTCTGATAGTGATCTCAGCTCCTGAATGGGATTAAGCTATCCTTATATACTTTCTGTGGTAGTGTTTTTATTTTGAGAACAAAAAATGATAGCACCTTTAGCCTTGCATCCATTTAGTTTATCTTAGAGGCTAGAATGACGCAATTCCAAATAAATTGTTTCCAATTTGAAAATAAGAGTTATCTTAATTTTCTAGGGCTGCCATAACAAGTGTTTTAAGCCACCAAAGTTTATTTTCTCACATTGCTGAAGGATAGAAGTCCAAGATCAAGGTGTCAGAAAGATTGGTTTCTTCTGAGACCTCTCTCCTTGCGTTATAGATGGCTGTCATGTGTGTGTCTGTGTCCTAATCTCTTCTTATAAGGACACCAGTCATACTGGATTAGAGCACACTCTAATGACCTCATTTTAAATTAATTGCTTTTTTAAAGACTCTATCTCCAATACTGTCAAGCTAAATCCTGTCAGTCATATTGTGAGATACTGGGGGTTAGGGCTTGAACATGTGAATTTGTGGGGGGGCAGAGGGACACAGTTCAGCCCCTAACAATAGGCTTTATGTGGATTTAAACTACAAACCAAATTGAGGTATGCCAGAGAAAAGTAGAGCATTTGTCACATCTGCTTTTTGATAGAGAATAGTAGCAATGCGATGATCTATTGTGGAAATGATCCAGGCCTTATCACAAGGAGAGGAAAAGTAAAATTAGGGGAGAAATTAAAGACAATTTAAGATTTGTGAGGGTTCTAAAGGATATGCTATTGAAAGAGAGGAACTGTTACTCTCAAAGATGACCCACTTCAGGACCTTGAATTTCATTATAACCTGTGCCCTACTTTATTTTCCTGGGTCATTTCTGGACCTTATTTATTTTTCTGAATTGGTAATTAAACTACAAGCTTTTTGAAATTATAACTGTGATCCAAATTATGTCCTGATCCCCCCCAAAAAAACCCAAACTGTATGCTGATTAGAATTGTTAGAGTTAACTCACAACCTGACACATAAATCATTTAAAGACAAAAAGTCTGAAACAAGAAAAACATGGTTCCTACCACAATACACTGCCACTTTCAGGCATATATGGGGTTGTTACAGATTCCTATAAAGATTCAAAATAGGTATTTTTTATATCTCCTTCATTTTCTCATTGTCTAATCTTTGAACTACTTATCCTTCCTGAGTTAATCTGGTATTAACTCATAGGTCTTTTTTTTTTTTTTTCCATAAGGACTTTTTTCCTAATACAGAATCAAATGATTTGGTTACTTGAACCTCTGTGGTCACCTGTGCTCCCTTGATTTCCAAGGCCGACAGTAAAGGCAGGTGGTATGCTTATTGTGTCCCTCATATTCTGCAAGCTTTTGTCATTTGCTACCTCCTCCAAAAACCCTTCACTCCCAGAGCTGATCCACAGGAGGGCTATCTTCCTAAAAATATGGCATCTATGAAAATCTCATTTTTATTTTCTATCACTGTTTATATTTAACTTTCTATGACTTTGTCATCCTCCTATTTGCTGCTCCCTTAAAAGCAAGCAATTTATATCTGTCTCTGAAATCCTCTTCCCTGTATGGTCCTGAGCAGAGAATTGGTATGAGCTGGGGAGACAGAAGTGAAGCAGCTATGACTCTCTGCTGCTGCCTGTGGTTCCCTGGAACCCAATTCAGAGGGGCCAGTGAGAACCAGCTTGTCCTCACTGGCCCCAGCTTTGTGTCTAGCTCTTCCTCATGAATAACAGCACTGCAGACTCAGTGAGCCCAGGCTCCCCACCGCTCATTTGGCTGAATACCTGTGGAAGCAAGAGGTGGCTTTCCAGAGGCTCATCCCCAGCTTCCCTTCATGGCCCTATCCTGGCAACTGGCCATGCCCACCAGCCCCAGTGCTTCTAGAAAGCTGTTGGTGACTTTCTTTGGTCCTTCATTTCTCCCTTCTCCATCCTTACATCCCTAGCTTCTCTGATAATCATATAAAGTCTCACTCCCGTAAGTGGTGTTTTTTCCCTAATAAACTAGTCTACTTTCCCTAACTAAATGCCAGTGGATGCAGTAACACATCTAATAAACGTGCCCTTTCTTGATCTGTGGCAGAGAACGTTGTGCTGTCTTAGCAAGTGACAGAGGCAGGAGAAATAGATCGTTTTGATTCAGCTCTGTTCCCTCACCCTTTTGTTCATTATGACCAGATGTACTGATTTAGGATAAAATCAACTGATGGAAATTGTGTTTTGGTGGCCACTAAAAAGACTTTTTATTCATATGATTCTAACAAAGATCAAAGCAGTGAGTACTTTTCGACTTCCTCAGCCAACTAAACTAAGGTCTGTATTGAAGATTAATGACCGAATGTCACCCTGGAACAGCTGAAATGATAAAAAGTGTTCCTTCATGTCATTAGCAATATAGGTTCTTAACCCATGCATTAAAAACACACTTTAATACATTTCACCTCGAGACCCTGTCCATTTCTAGACTTTTGAGACACTCCCCTATTCCTAAGGACAGTGTTCTCATTAGTAAAATAGGCTGTCTTTTAGCCATTTTTCCCTCACAGCTTTTCTGTGTGGCCCTGATTTAAATAGAGGGGAGGATCAATGATGGGGTGAAGGTAAGTTGTACTGAAGCCAAAAGTGGTAAGGACTCTGAAAGTAGAGCTGAGTCACAAGCAAGAGAGAGAAAGCTGTTGGGACCACGAGGCCAGGGTGATAAGCCACTGGCCCCAGATTGGGGCCACAAGCCATGGGCTGGGCACTGGGCATAACCCACAGCTTGCTTTTATCTCTGAAAGAGTATAAAAAGAATAGATGACAACAAATGGGTGTGTGCCATCTGCAAGGACAAGTGAGAATGTTCCTCTCCAGCTGTGCCAGCTGACAAACTCTGTACCCCCAGAAGAAAAGATTGGGGGTTTGAGCTTCGTCACAATTTACTCTAGCCTACATCTAGCGCAGAAGCTCACACATTAAAGGCAGCCAGGAAGTGTTCTTCTAGTGAAGAGATCTGTCCTTGGAAGAGATACAAGTAAGGGATGTAAGTAAGGTGAGCCTCAGACTCATTTAAGAGATGTTCACATACTTGCCAGATCTATTCACAGCATTGTGTACCACTTATTTGTTGACCTCCAGCAACCTTCTACAGTTGCCAAGGATCATCAAATGAGCAAACCTTTTTTGCTCTTAAGTGTTTGCTGAGCTTAATGTATTAAATACCTACAAAACTTGACAAGAGGGGATTGATACAGATACAAGTCCAATATTTCGTTTCTACAGGTAGAGTTGCCAGGCAACCATCACACTACAATTCTCAGGACTGTCATTATGCATCAACCTCCTTCTCCCGTAACTCCTTTACTGCCAAAAGGAAAAGCAATGCAGCCAATGATGTCATTTAAAAGCCTTCATCCTCCAGGCCCTCTTACTGGCTGAAATCTTCCCTTATAGCAATTGCAGAATACTCTGGAGCTGGTAAAAATGATGCCATGTTATTAGAATATTCCTTTGCAGTATAGAAGATGCACTTCCATTAAGAGAGGACTGTGATGGAAAATATAATGCAGACTATTAAAGTTTGAAATTAGCAATGTAAATTATTTATCATAAATTACTATAAGATACCAGGGGTCCCATGTGCAGCAGATGAGGTGCTGTCTTATTCCTACTCCGGCTGCTACTCAGCTTCCCTCCGTGGTAATTTCATCCATACCACTCACAGGATGACAATTTTATATCGTAAGAGGTCCCCTGGTAGCGGATATTAATTTATAATAGAAGGGAACAGGAGGGAGAATTTTTTTGTGTGCTCTTTCCCAGTAAAACACACAAACTGCTCCCTTGAGGCACATACAGTTATATATTAAAACATTAGTGATGGCACTAGAGTTAATAAGAGATATAATATACAATACAACCATATACAGTATATATTAAAAATCCACAAAAAGATATTATAGATCCTAAAAGAAAGCTCTCAGGATAAATTGTGTTTAACAGTTTCTTGTGGTTAAAAAACATATCATCACTAAAAATGTGTAGTACATCCTCTATGGGATTCACAATTATCTGAAGTCAGATATCTAAAGTCTATTTTTTCTTCCAGTGAAGCATCAACCATAAAATCTTCCATTGTTGTCTCTAAACCATAATAGAACTGCCAGTAACCAAGGGATGAAATAAATGTTTCCAAAGTAATAGAAAGCATTAAGCTAAATTAGTGGTTTCCTTATTTCCTTAAATGTTTCCTATTCCACATGCAAAATATCTTCAATTTGGTTCCTCAAAATGAAAAGTATATAATACAACTATTTCAGGCTATTAAGAAATACTAATGTAGGATATGTGTAATGCAAAATATTTTCAATTTGGTTCCTCAAAATGAAAAATACAACTATTTCAGGCTATTAAGAAACACTAATATAGGGATCTATTTAATGCAAGAGACCTTTGGATTTTGATCAACATCTAGCTGTAATCTTACCTATAATAAAACTAACATTTAAAAAATCTATCTCTTGTAATTCAAAGACTTAAATATTTTGCTGAAATAATTTTCCGATGGGAAAATAGCATTGTCTGTTTAGGATCTGAAAAGGTGCCAATTCCCAGGCAGAAGTTATATGCAACCTGAAAGTGTACCTAACAAAATAGTGGTGGAGTCTAGAACAAACCCGGTATACTTCATTCAGAGCAAGGAAGCTATTGCGTCATTAATGAGCTAGAGTGGTTGTCATGTACAGCATGACTCAATATTTGAGTGTATTGAGAAATGAGCCCCATAAGAAGTCTAGTTAACATTCCTCACCATGCATAGTTAGAAACTTTGTGTGTGTGATGGAAAATTTTGAGAGCTACTCTCTTACCAACTTTCAAATACGCAATACAGTATTATTAACCGTAGTCACTATGCTGTATCTTATATGCCCATGACTTATTTATTTTACAACTGGAAGTTTGAACCTTTGACCGTCATCTCTTTGCTCACCCACAACCCACCCTGATCTGTGTATCTATGAGCTTGCTATCTGCTGGGGTTTTTTCTGATTTCACACATAAGTGAGATTATAGGGTGTTCATCTTTCTCCGACTTATATGACTTAACATAATGTCATCAGTGGTCCATCTTTGTTGTTGCAAATGTCAAGATTACTTTCTTTTCATGGCTGAATGATACTCCAATGTGTGTGTGTACATTTTCTTTAACCATTCGTCCATCATGGATACTTAGGCTGTTACCATAGCTGGGCTATTGTAAATCATGCTGCAATAAACATAGGGGTGCATATATCTTTTCAAATCAGTGTTTTCATTTTCTTTGAATACCCAGAAGTGGAATGTTGGATCATATGGTGTTTCTACTTTTAATTTTTTGAGGAACTGCCACAGCATTTTCCTGGGTACAACAATTAACACTGCACACAAGCTTCCCATTTTTTGATATCTTGCCAATGCTTATGGTTTCTTGTCTTTTTGATAGTAGTCTTCACAATAGGTATGAGGCGCTATCTCATTGTGGTTTTGATTTGTATGTTTCTAATACTGAGTGATGTTGAGCATCTTCTTGTTTTCTTGTTGGCCCTCTGTATCGTTTTTTGAAAAATGTCCGTTCAGATTCCTTGTACTCCTGCTTATGTGCTTTTTCTTTGTGTTGCCTTTTGGTGTCAAATCCAAAAAAGAGTCATCACCAAAGCCAATGTCAATAGTTTGCTGCCTATGTTTTCTTCTAGGAGTTTTATGGTTTTAGGTCTTAAATTCAGATCTTTTATCCATTCTGAGTTAATTTTTGTATATGGTAAAAAGGAGTAGTTATGTTTGCCCAGTACTATTTATTGAAGAGATGGTCCTTTCCCCATTGTGTATCCCTGATTACTTAATCATAAATTAATTGACAATATAAGTATGGATTTATTTCTAGGATCTCTCTTTCACTGATCTAGGTCTGTTTTTATGCCATACCATAGTATTTTGATTAATACAGGTTTATGATAAAGTTGGAAATCAGGAAGTATTATACCTCAAGCTTTGTTCTTCTCAGGATTGCTTTGGTATTGGAGGGTTTTGGCAGTTTCCTATAAAGTTGATGGTGGTTTTCTCTCTATGAATTATGCCATTAGAAATTTGACAGTAATTCCATTGACTATGTAGATTGCTATGGGTAGTATGGACATTTTAACAAAATTGTTCCAATCCAGGAACACTATATATCTTTCCATGCATTTGTTTCTTTATCTTACAGTTTTTAGAGTAAAAACCCAAAACCTTAACTAGTCATAGCCTTCTGCTGACTGGAAGTGTTACCAGTAATATACATAGCTGATTAACACATATATTGACTAAAACTGAAGAAAAAAATTTAAGACAATCATAAGGAAAATACATTTAATATAGTATACTGTAGTTACCAAAAAAATTCACTGTCAGTCAGTGGATCCATTTAGTTCCAACCTATGCTGTTCACCTATGCTGTTCAAGGGACAACTGTAAACAGAATTTTACTTTGTTATGAATATACGTTGTTATATGTAAACCTCATTGTAAGCAGTCTATTTTAAGTTGATAATGACTTGAGTTTAAACACATTCTCACCCTCTCAGAATTTCACTCTCCCCCTCTTCACATATTGCATATTATTGTACTTTTACTGCTTCTGGTTTAACATTTATACTGGCTTTCTGTGTGATTTTATAATGATATACACGATCCACCACCTTTGCTATATATTTTAACAGTGAGATTTATGCCTTGTGTCTTGTTACTAATTAGTGCCTTTTATTTCAAGCTTATACCAGTAAGCCTCTAACATCTTGTAGCCTTGTTAATGGAGATGAACTCCTTTAGCTTTTGCTCGTCTGGTAACTATGTATCTGTCCTTTGATTCTGATGACAACTTTGTCAGATAGGACAGTCATTGGTTGGAAGATATTTTATTCAGCACTTTGAAGATACCCTGCCACTCATTTGTGGCCTGTAAGGTTCTGATAGTCTTTTTCAGGGACCCAGTTCTTATATTTCTTTACTCATGAGAGACAGAGAGGGTGGCAGGGCCGGAGGCAGAGGGAGAAGCAGGCTGCCCGCAGAGCAGGGAGCCAGATGTGGGACTCGATCCCAGGACCCTGGGATCATGACCTGAGCCAAAGGCAGACATTTAACCAACTTAGCCACCCAGGGGCCCTGCAGGGTCCCAGTTCTCAACACTATTTTTCCTCTTGGTACTTGTAAGATTCCTTCCTTGTCTTTGGGTTCATCTTATTTGAAACTCTGAGCTTCCTGGATCTGGATGTCTTCTTCTTTCCCAAAGTCTCGGGGTTTTCAGACATAATCTTTTCAAATGAGAATTCTGTCTTCCTTCTCCTTCTGGCAGTCGGGTAACGTGAATGTGGAGTGTTCATCTGCCTGTGTTGCTCCATAAGTTTCTTAAGCTATTTTTACTTTTTTTGTTTCTTCTTTACTTTTTGGCTGTATTCTGATGGAGTGAGTTCACTGCCTTGTCTTTTAGTTCACTGACTTTCTTCTGCTTCCTGTAGTCTGCATGGCATCCCTTTAGGGTAATTTTCATTTCAGCTTTCTATTCTTCAGCTTGGTGACTGCTATTTCGTACTTTTGTATAGTTTGTACCTGCTTGAAGTTCCTCATTTTGTTATTTACAGGATTTACTGTATGGCCACTATTTTGAACTCTTTATCAGGTACATCACTCATCTCCATTTCATTAAGAGTTTTGGAAACTGTTTTTGTTTTTATGCACCACATAAAAATGCAGGAAGCCCAATGTGGGACTCAATCCCAGGTCTCCAGGATCACGCCTTGAGCCAAAGGCAGAAGCTCAATCACTGAGCCACCCAGACATCCCAAACGTCATCTTTTAACCTGTTTTTTGCTCTTGTTTTTCTGTCAAACCTTTGAGATTTTCCAAACAGCTGATTTTATTTTTAGTGGCCCTCAGTAGTTGAGTGCGTGCCACAACCTGTCATTATCCAGATGGGGAAGCTCTCAATGAGCACCTGATACAATTGGGGCTGATTAGAAACTAGTGCCTATTGGAGGCCTGGGTGGCTCAGGTGGTTGAGTATTTGATTCTTGGTTTCAGACTGGGTTATAAGATCCAGCCCTGTGTCAGGCTCTATGCTGAGTGTGGAGCCTGCTTAAGATTCTCTCTCTCTCTCCCCCTCTACCCATCCACCTCCTCACATTCTTTCTAGTCTTGTCGGGCACAAGCACTGCTGGCCACCATAGCCATGCTACCTGGAGGTTCCCCCTGGGTGGCATTTATAAAAATGAAGGCACCAAACAAGTGTACAAGCTCCTTTCTTTCAGATACCAATGAGACAAAGCAAGGCTGAGCCAGGGTGCACAGTTAGCATCCACTGGCCTATGTTCCCCTGACAACACCTCTGTAGGCCCCTAGATGGGTGCCAAACCTAGATCCTGACCCTCAGGCCAAAACTGCATTGACAAATAGTCCTCTTTCCACATGAAAAGGGTGTGTCTTTGTCTGTCTGTACAGTGCCCTGGGGGTTGTAGCCTGCCAAGAACTGCCTTTGGCCATTAGTCCTATGGGACTCAGGAACTCAACCTCCCTGGCCACCACATCCTGGCTAGTACTAACAAAAAATCAGGGCATCAGACATAAAAACTAGAGTGTCAGATGCTTGTAAAAGCTCTCCTGGGATAGATACCAGTGCTATGGGATCATAGCCACCAGTGAGCATGATGATGGTGGTTTCAAATAAGCAAATGAGCCTCTTTCCCCACATAAAGACTGGTCTGCTTCTGTCCTGGGGCCTGAGGCAGGTGAGTGAAGGCACAGGAGCCCTTTATGTACTATTTCTATAGCCTTGTGGACCTCCTGAATACAAGCTGCATTGGTTTTTAAAGTTAGATATTTAGGGGGCTAGTTTCTCAGGTGCAGGTCTCAAAAGTTGGGGTGCCAGAGGTGGTATTTAAGACCCTGAGCTTGGGATGCCTGGGTGGCTAGTGGTAGGTATAACCTGCCTTCAGCTCAGGTTATAATCCCAGGGTCCTGGGATTGAGTCCCTCATCAGGCTCCCAGCAGGGAGCATGCTTCTCCCTCTGCCTATGTCTCTGCCTCTCTTTCTGTGTCTCTCATGATTACATACATAAAATCTTTAAAAAATAAAATAAAACCCTGAGTTCCTCATGAGGAAGCTGTGTCCACTGAATTTCCTTCTGAGTGTAGGTCATGTGGCTAGACTGTGTCTCAGCCTGTCTTACCTCCTTCCATCTGGGTTTTTCATCTTTGCCTTGTGCAGGAATTACTCAGATCCTTTCTATGTCTTTTTCAGAGGAAAGTATTCCTTATGTGGCTGTAGGTTCCATGTGCCCATGGGAGGTGGTGTGTTCAGAATCTTCCAGTGTTGCCGTGTTGAACCAGAGCTTCTATCTTCAACATCGTCAACTGTGCGTCCTTTACAAATCTGGCCCCGTTGGAAAGTCACAATTATCATGAGACTAAATTGGGATAGGCCAATTATACCAACACCAAAAATGGCCACATATGATATTCTTCTTTTCATGTAACATCTGACTTTTTTTTTGAACATTGCTTAACATATGGTAGTGTTGGTTCCTATTCAGTATTTATCCTAGTCAGACTTACAGAGTCAATGATTGCAGCTCTTACATCAATAATGTGATGTCTCCCAAGTGCCCCGCACCAGTCCAGATCAGTCTGCAAAGCCTCTCTCTCCTATTTTCTATTTATCAATAAAGATTCATTTTATGCCCCACTGGCACCTTTATACTTTCTACCTAGATTCATGGTGCTATCATCCACTCAAACATTTTTATTTCTTATCATTACCACTGTGATAACAACATTTGCCTCATGGAGCTGCTCTGAAGATTGGTGAGATTTCTCATCTAGTGTCAAAGAATAGGGGCCCACTGTCTGGCAGCTGCCATTACCAATAATACTAATGATTATTAATTAAACCTCAAGCATCTTGGACCTTATCCTCTAATTTTTAAGTGGCCCAAATGTCTCTTCTGTACCTTTCTCAACCCTGCCCTGAGCTGTTGTGCTAAAACCCTTAACTTTGATTTCTTTTGCATTTCTGTTCCCTTGCCACCAAGAGCTTTTTTTTTAATCAAACATGAATCTGATCATGTCAGTCTTTAAAAAAAAAAGATTTCCTTTATTTATTCATGAGAGATGCAGAGAGAGAAGCAGGCTCCCTGTGGGGAGCCCGATACAGGACTCAATCCCAGGACCCTGGGACCACAGCCTAAGGCAAAGGCAGATGCTCAGCCACTGAGTCACCTAGGCACCCCGATCATGTCAGGCTCCTGCTTAATAAACATTGTCAGGGAACCCTGGGTGGCGCAGCGGTTTAGCGCCTGCCTTTGGCCCAGGGCGCGATCCTGGAGACCCGGGATCGAATCCCATGTCGGGCTCCCGGTGCATGGAGCCTGCTTCTCCCTCTGCCTGTGTCTCTGCCTCTCTCTCGTGACTATCATAAATAAATAAAAAAATTTTTAAAAATTAATAAACATTGTCAGTAGCATCATTTCAAAGTCCTTAGTTTGATAGGCAATACTTAACAAAAAGGATGTAGTTTAGCTTCTTAGCCTCACTGACTACAATCCACAATGTTCTGTAAGACTTTTTGATTTCTCATTGCCTTTGCAGAGGCTGCTCCCTGTGCTTGGAAAGCTCACCCTGCTTTCTTTACTGGGTGTGCTAGTAATTTCCTATCTCCCCTAGTCCTGCCACCACCCACTCTGTGTGCTGTTGCACTGTTCTCCCTGTACTGAGAGGCTGACTGCTAAGGGCTAACTCAACTGCATTGCTTTGCTTATCCATTTCTTGTTAAGTTCAACCAATGGGAGCACCTGTAAGAGATCCAAGGGTAGGAAGATCCCTTCAGTCCTTGTGGTGGTGCTGTTTTCCTACTATTATTTACTAGTACCTTCATTAAAAATTATTTGGTTAGGGATGCCTGGGTGGCTCAGCAGTTGAGCATTTGCCTTTGGCTCAGGGCATGATCCTGGAGTCCTGGGATCAAGTCCCGCCTCAGGCTCCCTGCAGGGAGCATGCTTCTCCCTCTGTGTCTCTTATGAATAAATAAATAAAATCTTTAAAAAAAATTATTTGGTTAACCTTCCCAAATATATAACCTGAAGGCAGTCCTCAGGAAATACCAGATAAAAGAAGTCAAGCTTTTCTTAGAGGGTATAGATGGGTGAAAAAAGTCTGAGAAAGGAATAAATAATTTGGATGTGATACATGATCCTGGTTGGATCCCGGAATGAGAAGGAAGGAAAACTGATCTTGTGCAACTGGCACAATGTGGATTAGAAAAAGAGCATTGTGTTTTAAGTCCATGAATTGGGCTTATATCCTCATTATGTAAGAAAATGTTCTCAGGAAATAAATACTGAGGCACAGATGAGCTTCATGTCTATAAATTACTCTCCAGTATTCGGGAAAAGTATCCCTCTCTCAAGTGAGAGGGTTGAGCTGGACCCTGGAGTCTGGGTCTGTTCCTCTCTAGCATGCAGGCTTGTAAGCCTGATGCTGTCCCCTTTCCTGGGCAATTCAGTGCACCCTGGAGTAGCGGGGAGAGGAGACATACTCATCTACATCTACAGGTAGCCACTCACCACAAACAACTGCTGAGCACTGGACATGTGGCTAGTACACACCGAGGTATGAGTGAAATATGCACAGAAGGTTTATCATGAAAAACACCGTAGGATAGCTCAATATTTTTTCATGTTGAATTTTGTACGTACTTGGTTAAATAAAATGTCTTATTAATTTTATCTGTTCCTTTCACTTTTTAACGTGCTGAGTATCAATTTAAAACTACTCACGTAGCTCTCATTATTTCTTTTGGCTAGTGCTGGTCTACACAGATGAGCAAGTTACTAATTAAGCTGCTTTGCTGATTCTCATTAGTCTTCCGTGACAAGAGCACCAAATAATTCTTGCCTTCTTCATCTCTTTTTTAAAACTGAGGGTAAGGTCAACTGGGACAGTGCTCTTGACCTTTAATGGACATTCAAACTGCCAGCAGCCATCTTGTTAAAATTTGGATTCTGACCAGTAGGTCTGGGGTGGGCCTGTGAATCAGCATTTCTAACAAGCTCCCAGGTGGTGCTGCTGCTGATCCTGGACCACACGGTATAGACAGAGACTAAGGCGTGCCAGACTTTAATTTGATGCAGGTGTTAGTATATAAATGTTTCATTAACTGAAGGCAAGTCAGTATTTTAGGAAACCTAATTGCTGCTAACCACTTCTAGTTATATCAAATAGTCCTACGAATGATTTTCCCAAATCCACAATACAAGTTACCACACTATTAATGGAATGCTCACAAAAAAGTAAAGAAACCTTTCTATTGAGACAATCTAAGAAGAACTGCTTTTCTGAAAATACACTGTATGTTTACAACCCCAGCTGTGCCTCAGAGGATGTTATAGGAAGTCAGCTGGACTTAGGGCCCCTGAATTCTGGCATTATGGATACACTGTAGAAAGTCCAGCTGGATAGAAAAAAGACCAGCTTCCTTCGATGCACCTAGAATTTTATCAGAATATTTCTACATTTCAGTTTTCATCTAATTAAGGTATCAGTCCTCTTCTTATCCATTTCTAGCTAAAAACACACCCAAGTTAATGGGGGCTAGGAAGGATGTCCTAAAACATGACCAGCAGCAATCATTCCTGGAGTGGTAACAAGCAAGTTCTCTAAACTGTCAAACACCAAACCAGATACATCAAAACCCCAATAAGGGGGTACGGGATGAGATTGTCATGAACCATAAAGAACAGGGCATGCTCTGCAGTATTGGGCTGAGAATCCAATCATTTCCAAGAGAAAATGTAATAATAGAGAATATTTGTGTGGACTTGTTAAAATTCGTAGTCATATTACCTTGCATCACACTCAGAGGTAATGATGATTCTTTTCATTTTAGAGGAGGTAAAACAACAGATTAGATGGAAACCCACACTTAAATCCAGGCCTTGAGAATTCTTAGTCCATTTCCAGCACTCTCACGCAAACCTTGGACAAGAAGCAGAGGAACCAAGTTGGGGCCAGAGGTCATGGTAGTTAAGGTAGAGGCAGAAGTTTGGCATCCTGTTTTATCCTCCCCCAAGGAAAGACCTGCTCAACATACTCATACTGAAGGAAGAATGGGATTGCTAAAGCTCCAGGATGGGGGCTGGGGAGATTAACCACCCAGTAGAGGAGGAAGCCCACACATCACCCTGAAACCATGTCCCCTCAGGCCATATTTTCGTATATAGTAGTCATGAAAAAAAAACTTCACAGACGATCTCAAAATTGATTCAAGAAGATTCTACAATGACTACACTTTGTGCTACTTTTGGCTATTTTTTTGTTTTCTAGAAGTACTTCTCAGTGAGCAGAGCTTTAAAGGTATTTGTTGAATGTTAATATCTATTTTCTCCCAGCTTGTGATAGACAAAGTGATAAATTACAGGGAAGGACAACAAAGATGCAGAGGAAAGGAGTGGATGTTACTGTTAAAAATTAGCAGGCCACGGAGATTTTCATTTAAATAGTAGTTCTTTGCACTAATTATAAAGCAATAGTAACTGAAATGATTTTTCCTAAGACTATCAAAATAATATGCTTAACCCAGCTGAGATATGATCTATAATTGATAATGATTCTTAACTAACTACCTAAAAGAACGTCTTTTCTTTTTCTAGATTTTGCTGTCCCCTTCTATGTTACCATACTGTTCAAAAGGGGAAATCTCTGTATTAGTGGAGAACCATCATTTAGCAATAAGAAAGTCAGGATTCTAAATCCTGGCATCCAAATCACTTTGAGCAGTTTACTGCTACTTGGCATGCATTTATAGGAAACAAGATTCCATCTCTGCCCTACAGTGGAGCTCTGGAATGCCTAGAAAAGAGGCCATGGTGAAATGGATGTTTGCATCCACTATAAAACCATTTGGAGACAATACATTCAATTTAATGAACCTTGTTCACAAGGTCAAACAGTTCCATCAACCTCCAGAGAACAAGTTTCATTCTACAAGTACAATTTCACATTTTTTAAAAAATTCTTCCACCAACTCCTAACTACCACCCCCCCACCCCGATGGAGTTCTTGCCTTACAGAAGCTTCATAGGTTTCAAAATGGTGCCCGCCCCCACGTTGCTAACAACCTAGCAGAATGCTAAACTCTCTTTACTCAACCTACCCTCTGAACTCTGCCTTGCTTCTGGAACAAAAACACCTTGAAAGCCAACTATGTAAGCAGTAGCATAAAAGAAAGCCATGCATATTTATTGTCCAAATTAAAAGCCCATGGAATGGACATAACAACAGAAAAACCAGAGTTGACCATAAATGAACATAAATGTGCAATTTGGCTTCATCGTCAAGTTCTCTGACTCAACATCAAAGCTTTTCCTGGAGAACACGCTGGGGCTTTCTCACCTCAAACAAAGTAGAAAGATGCTAATGCAACCTTGGCAGCCATCAGGCTGCTCATGCTTTTAAACCCGGGCATTCACTGCTCGCTAAGAAGTGAATGACTAGGTTCTAGACACATTTTTCCGCCTAATGTCAAAGGACAATTTTCTCTTGAAAGGCAAATTGTCGCAGAATTGTTTCAACATTTACCTTGACTCTGCTTCCTCTTAGGCAGTAGCTCCATTTCTCCCCAAGGAATGATGCTGTGGAATCTTCTTGTGACAGAGCTCACTAGATGCTTAAAAAGTCAGGTAAAAATTAAAAAAAAATAATAATAGGGTGAATTTGTATATACGGTAACATGGGTATTTAAGGACTGTTAAGGGATAGACAAAAGGAGTAAGCACAACAGTAAGAAGAAAGTGATTAGTTAGAGCTCAGTGCCCTTTTTGTCAATTAAATACACACCACCAACACCACCATGACCAGCACTTTCCAGTATAAGACTGCCCAATTATTTTTTGTGTAACTGGCACATAGCAACCATATATACAAAAAAATATTAGATACATCACAGGCTTTACAGTAGACACTGAAAACAAGACTATATAAGAAAGGCATTAGTTACACATCATGAGTTTGGAAAGGAAGGTGTAATTTTCTAACATTTTGTAATTCTTTTTCAACGTCAATAATGATTGCGAACAGCAATACAGAGACCACTTGAATGCATGAGAATGGCAGAATTTTGAAAAGTAGGCAATACTAAGTACTGGTGAAGATGTAGAGACGGGAGGACTCAGGTAAACAGCTCCTAGAAATTAAAATTTATTCAGCAGTTCTAGAAAACACTCCCACAGTACTTAACAAGTTAGCATAAGCCCTGTCAATAATACCTAACTCATGGGTAAATCCCTCAGAGAAATTCTCAGCTTACTAAGGATCACATAGAATGTGTTCATTAGGATCACACTTTATTTGTGGTAATAGAGATTTGGAAGCCACATAGAAGACCGCCACCAGGGGAATGGCTGAGTAAAAGATGATGAATGTGTTCCATGGACACTATGCAGGAATTAGAAGCAATAAACGCCATTTCAAGAGCGATATTAAGAGATCTTCAAAACAATATTAAGTGGAAAAAGGCAAGGAAAAAATGCATAACTTGGTGTAAGTTTTTAAAAATATACCTACAGAACAATACACACTTTCTAAGAGGGCAAAGTTATGGTCCTATGACAAAGACATCAGAGGGGCAGCCCATGAGGGGAACACAGGTAGAAACAGAATTTTTTTTAATTAGGAAAACTACTATCATGTATATATTTTCCTTTCAAATGAGGCAGCTGTCAATGAGCAAATTAGTCCATATGGCCCTTAGTGGAGAGCAAGCTGAGGACTCAGGTGCTTATCACTCTGCTCACCACTGCCAGCTACCGAGACCCTTTGGACCAGTACTCCCTTTTCTCCCTTTGGTCATGTATTATTTCATTTACATCTGTAATATTAGACAAGATGCATCAAAATTGCTGACACTAAATTACAAATTAATGAAGATACTATAGTCAAATATCTACTCCCAACATTTGTGAAGAAAGAACCAGAGTACAAAGAGAAGCCCACCCACCCATTAACCCAACCCTTTGAAATAAAATATATTTTATCTTCCCACCTTCCCCACTGTACCTTCTTAATAACCTGGTAGGCAGGGGGTGCATGTAGAATCCTCATACTTTTCATAATTTGGTCTGAAACATGGGGACCTAGAGCAAGCTCTCCCCTCTCTCTCTGTCCTCGATTTCATCTTATATTCATGCCTGTGGTCTCCGGCCAACACCTGAAGAATCCCAGCCACTTCTTCCCCTCATTCCAAAAGGCTACCCCTTGGCCATCTCTTGGATATAGGAGTCCCTTGTGGTAGACTGGGCAGAAGGGCCATGCAGGCCCTGGAAGCAGACACAGGCTGTTGAGGCGGGAAATTCTGGGTCCCAAGCATTCAGTAGCACATGGAAGAGACAGTGTGGTCTCTGGGCCCTGCAGAACTCTCAGGAAGTTCTGAGGAAGGCTGGAGCAGTGCCCCCCACCCCTGAGGGAAATGGGGCCCCTCTTATCTAGGTCAAAGCATTGCTACAACTCTGCTCTTAGACTGAGGGTTTGTATTCCTCCCACATTCATAAGTTGAAGCCCTCCCCATCCCATGCGACGATATTTGGAGATGGAGAATTGCACCTTAGATGAGGTCATGAGGGTGGGACCTTCTAGGAAGAAAAAGAGAACAGAGCTTTTTCTCTCTACCACATCAAGACACAGGAAAAAGACATCCATCCAAAACCAGGAAGTGAGCCCTTACCTGGGACAGTGTGCTGGCATCTTGCTCTTGACTTCCAGCACCATGAGAAATAAACCCCCTTGTGCTTAAGCCATCCCATCTATGGTATTTTGTATGACAGCCCAAGCCAAGACGTGTGCCTAAAGAGGCTCCCCATCAGCTCTGTATGTCAGATGCATATGCTCTTAACATAGGCCAGCAAAAAGTTCCTGATGATACTAGAGAAAACAAGAGAAAGCACTGTGACAATTCTGATTTAGCTTTTTATTTATTGGGAATTAAAGCTACCAACATCTGGAATATCTTACTTGTGGGTTAATTATTGCAAATAGCAGCCTGATACCTTCCAGCTGATTCTGTAGTTTATAAATAAAACATGAAAATTATCAACATGATTTTCCAGTGCATAATTGAGAATGTCCAAACATTAAATGAAGACAGTTTTTGTTCACTGTTTGTCATAATCCATAGTTAAACTAAATCTGTATTTTATTATGGTTTCGATGTGTAAATAAAAAGTGATCTAATGCTGATAAATTTATGAACAAATCATGATTTTTTTCTTACATTTTCGGTACTTAAATAGTGTGCAGTATTTATTAAATGAAAATTTAATTATACATTATAAATATGGTCATTAATATACTCACCTAATAAAATAGTTCATAAGGTTTTTAACAATTATGCAAAAAGAAGGATGATTACAATAATCCATACTCGGCTCACAAATATTTAATCTGATGAAAGGAATTCCAAAACGAAAAGATACTGTAAAATGCTGGCACCACAGAATGAGTCAGAGTTTTGGAGAGTAACTTACTCTCAAGAAGCTTCAGTGTTATATCATTTTACGAAAATTGTAGTTGCATTACCAGACTTTTAACAGAATCCAGTAAACGAGTTAACTCACCGATCAGCCAGATTCTGCTTGGACATCACTACTTTCCTGGTATCCCCTTTCCCCATCCCCCACCTCTCAAATCTGCTACCACAGCCCTCAGTAAATCTCTGTGCTTATCTGTTCACACTGCGAATATCACTAATCCGTGCCTCTCTACTGTATTTATGTATCACTCATGCCAGGGAAGGATTTAGGGAAGAAGTATCTGCAACTGTAATGGCATTTAGGAAAGTGGCAGTGGTGTTAAGCAAAGCCTAGCAAATTTCGCTATGTTCATTTTCTTTTCTTCTGGGGACAGATGCAAAAGAGAATAATGTTCAAAGGATTTGTCCTTTCGACTTGGCATCCTTCAAAGACCATGTGGAACTGGTCGCTAAAGGTGCTTTTTGATTAAGATATTGGTCTCTAGAGAAAGTATGTTCATTAAGACTATCATTTGTGGAGGGAAGTTCTCCGTGACCCCCTCCCCCTTTGCCCCCCCGCCCCACACATACACATCTCTGTCATTAAATGTCATTGGTCATTTTAACCTATCATCAGGATCTTTCAGGTGACTTAAGGGAAAATTCAGTATTCTTACAAAAGCATTTGCTTGACACAAGCTGCTTTAGAATAAACAGTGGGAAAAAAAAAAACAGTGGGAGAACTGATTTAACATCTTCCTAAATACACAACCGACAGGCAGCAATTTAATCCAACATGTACTTAACAGAGATGCCGTGCCAGACACTGGGGGGATAGGCATGATCAATAGAGACCCGGTCTCTACCTTCATGGGGTTCTCAGACTCGGGGTAGGGGGAAGTGTACACATGAATGAGACGCAATGGCAGAGACTCTACTACAAATGTGTGATCCATTTCATCCTGCAGATATCTGAACATGAAAGGTGTTTTCATGACCTGAATTCAGATGTCAAAGCAGAGATCCAAGATGTAAATGTAACCAAAGTTCAGAAATTCCTATCTCACTCAAGTGCCTGCAGTGATGAGCCCCACATCTTCAGTGCTCACTCTGGCCACAGGACTGACTAGGGAGGGACCTTGCCTCAGGGGAGCAATTTTGCTGTGCAAAACACTCACCAGGAAATTAAGATGGAAAAAATCTGCCTTTTTCATGACTATTTTTATAATCAATATCTAATTTTTCATTATCCTATAGGGAAAAAACAGATTCTATGATCAACTTTTCAACTTGCTCACAAATGCATTTTTTCTCCAAAAAAACTACCAGGATTTTAATAGTGACCCTGTTGTATTCCTGGAGGATGGATGAGAAACTTACCACAAGCTCTACAAATAGCATATTTTCCTGCACGTACACATTCGAACTCTGTACAAGTCTTCCTGAAACCTTCAAGGACCTATTATCCCCATTTACCCTTGGTTAGATTTTTCTATTTTGTTTCCTCATAAGCTCGTCATTTCCAACCCTATCATCTTTCCCTGCAGCCTGAGATTCTTTGTTCTGTTAGGCACTTGTGACACCCAGGGACGCTACACTTTCCTGGCTGCCAGCCATGGAATTTGCAACACGTTTTAGAAAAGGCTTTTGCAATTTTTACTCTTGTCATTTTCTTCACATCTGTGGCTGATGTGGGAAGAACAAAGCTCCAGCAATTTGCTCCCGCTCTCTGGCTTGTAGCAATGCCTTCCAAATTTCTGCTCACCCTATCCAACCTCCCCAAATGTTGCTAAGTTGCTTCTCTAGGCTGGGCAGCACCACTGCACGAACAGGAGGGCTGATTTCTCCTGTTTTCAAGGCTTCTTAACCCAACCAATTTACCTTAATTCCAAATGTCTTCCAACCAGGAAATCCCATACATTTTCTGTAATGTAGTAGCTTGGAGGTATGTGGTGTTAGAGAACGGAGTTGGAGTCCTCACTCTGCCAGGTGCTCATTGTAAGACTATGGACAAGATTTTTAGCTCTCCATGCTTTAATGTGTTGAGTTTCCACAACCTGTACAAAGGGAAGAATAGCATGTATCTCCTCATGTTACTGTGAGAATTCAATGAGGTGATACTTAGGTCTGGCATATAATAATTGTTCCGTAAATGTTATGCAGTATTACTTAGAAACAATGAATTTACACATATCATTGAACAACAATGGACAACACCCATGCTTGGTGCAATAGGGAAAAGAAGAGGAAGTAATAGCTACTGAGTACATATAATATGTTCACCCTGTCCTATGTCTATTTTTACATCATCAGATAAAGTCAGTGATTGGTGTCTTCACAAAGCTTCTAATGGCATGCATGCAACTAATTATACTGCTCAATGTCTGTGAGAAGTGCTATAACCAAATGCCATCATGAGGAGCTCCATTGAAGGCGCAGAAGGAGTAATGAATAAGCATAAGCCTCGTGGAGCATGTCTTACTAATGTTCATGTCTCAACTCCAAGTCCAGAATCACATTTGAAATAAGCATTCAGGAATTGCCCTATTGATGATGAAGATTGACTCTATAGTTACTTAGTGATAGAAATCTAAGTCAGTCTGGCTTTTAGCCAAAAACGGAATTGCTTGGTTCATAAAAAGAAGTTGTGAGTGGAATGAACCATATCAGGCATGGTTGAATCCACAAGCTCCAATAATGCTGTGAGAAAGATGACATTTGGCTCTGCTTTCTTCTGGGTTGGCTTCACTCTCAGGTAGCCTTTAACTCCATGTTGGCCAATTCAGTCCTGGGCTAACAGCCTCATGATTCAGCAGGCACTACTAAAAGATTGCTCTGGGAAAAGTCCAGGATTCCATCTCACTAGATCAACTCAGGATGCATGCTCACTTTTGAACTAATCGCATGGCTAGGAAGATGGAATGTGTGAAATGGTAAATCTGGGCCCCCTATGCACCTTAGACTGGAAGCTCAAGCTAAAGCCTCTGGATGGAGTGTTAAGAAGAGATGATTCCCCCAAGGAAAACTAGGCTGCTCATTTACAGTGCTCTTGGATATGGCCAAACCAATACAACAGATAGGCAATTGCGTGGCCTGAATTATGGACCTTGAAGAATTGGCAGGATGTAGCGGACTATAAGTGGAACAAAACAACACTACAGGTTCTATACTGAGATGACTGTAAGGAAGCATTGCTCACATTGTGTGAAGCAGTGCATGAGTGATGGAGCATAATAAACTAGGAAGCGAGGTTAAAGCTGGGTGTGAGTGAGTGCCGAGGATAAAGGAATGTGTATGTGGTTTGGTAGAAGTGTGGAGGTTATTGCAGTTTTCTATTGCTACTTGTGTGTAACAACACCAAAACATAATGAGTTGTTTAAAGCAGGTCATTTCAGCTCCATTGGGTGTCAATAGGGATCATCAAAGACTAGGGCCTGAAATTCAGGACTTAGCCTCACTGTGTTTGTTCTTGCTACTATACTATAGTACTGATTTGTAGTGATGACCGTGGTCCGTCTAAACTTTGTAGTTGACCCAAACTCTTTGCAGGTCCATGACAAGATACAGTACTACCAGAGAAGTCAAGTACTGAAAAAAAAAAAAAGAAAAGAAAAAACAAAAACAAAAAACAAAAAAAAAAAGAAGTCAAGTACTGAAGTAAAAAAAAAAAAAAAAAAAAAAAAAAAAAATCAGTGAAGGGGGAAATCCCTGGTTGACTCAGCACTCACACTCAATCCCAGGGTGTGATCCTGGAGACCCAGGATGGAGTCCCACGTCGGGCTCCCTGCAAGGAGTGTGCTTCTCCCTCTGCCTGTGTCTCTGCCTCTCTCTCTGTCTCTGTGTCTCATGAATAAAAAATAAAATTTTAAACAAAAATCAATGAAGGGAGGATTTACAATGCTTTAGGAAAGGATATTTGTAGGTAAGATGTTAGGAGAATAGAGACAAATCCAAGAAAATGTTAAGTAACACCTGCAATCCATGAGAAGTGAAAATATGATTGTAAATGTTGAGATCATTATTATTTATGTACACTAGTGACTCTTTTCTGCCTCCTCTTTTTTAAGGATCCACGTGATCACATGAAGAGCACACAAATAATTTCCTCTTACCAAGATTCAGAACTCAGGCATATCTGCCACATCTCTTTTGCCATGAAAGGTGACATATTCACAGTACCTGGAGATGATGATATTTTCTTTTTGAAAGAAACATTATTCTACCTACCACATTCAGTTCTAGGCTTATAGAGAAATGCAAAATTCTTGGTAATTGCTAGGGACTGAATTATGCCCCCATGAAAAAAAATATTTATTAAAGTCTTCACCTCCAATGTGACAGTATTTGGAGGTGGGACCCTGTTTCCACTGTATAAGCCACGTACTGTCATTTTTTGTTATGGCAGCACTAGCTGACCAAAAGAGTAATTTAAGTTACCCTTAAATAAAGAGTAGTTGCCACATTTTAACTATCTCTGTCCCAGTTGTTTTAGAATTCATATCAATTTTCCTAAAAATTTTCTATCCAAATAAGAGAGGCAATGTAATAATACTAGGTCACTGTTACCTTAAACAGCTTTTGTTAAATTCTCAGAATATCACACACTTATTAAATAATTGTTGTTCTTAGTTTTAGAAAAGCTGGCCATCAAGTTAGTTAACTATAAATTTTCCCCAAAATGTACAATGAGAAAAGGCAGTCTCGTCAATAAATGGATGTTGGGAAACTGGACAGCCACAATACAAAAGAATGAAACTAGATCACTATCTTACACTATGCACAAGAAATGAGCTCAAAATGAATTAAAGACTTGAACTTGAAGACCATAGAACTCATAGAAGAAAACATAACTGGTAAGCTCCTTGGCAGCGATTTTTGTTGCATCTAACACCAAAAATAAAAGCAACAAAAGCAAAAATAAATGGGACTATATTAAACCAAAAAGCTTCTGCACAGAAAATGAAAACACAAACAAAATGAAAAGGCAACCTACCAAAAGGGAGAAAATATTTTCAAGTCATTTATCTGATAAGGTATTAATAACCAAAATATATGAACCATTTATACAACTCAATAGCAAAACAACAAACCCAAAAAAACAGAAGAAAGGAAAACACATTCAATAATGGGTAAATCATAATGAGCTATCACCTCACACTATTATGGAAAAAACCACAGGAGTGGCTATTATTTAAAAAAAAAAAAAAAAAGACATAACAAGTGTTTGGGAGGATGTGGAGGAAGGGAGCCCTCATGCACATTCCATTCCTTTGGTGGGAATGTTAACTGGGGTGGCAATTATGAGAACAGCATGGAGGGTCATCAGAAAATTACAAATAGAACTACTATGTGATCCAGCCATTCCACTTTGGGGTATTTATCTGAAGGAAATGAAAACATGAACTCAAAAATATATCTGCACCCCCCTGTTCATTGTAGAATTATTTACAGTAGCCTAGACAAGGAAACAACCTGACAGGCCATCTATGGATGAATGCCTAAAGAAAATGTAATATACATACATATACAATGCAGCATTGCTGAGCCATAAAAAAGAATGAAAGCTTGCCATTTGTGGCATCATGGATGCATCTTGAGGACCTTATGCTACGTGAAGTGGTCAGAGAAAGAAAAATACTGTATGATCTCATAATAAACATAAGTATAGAGATATACCCCCAGAGGCAGGGGGTAGGGGAAGGGCAAAATGAAGATCAAAAGGTACCACCTTCCAGTTATTTAAACAAGTCCTGGAGATGTAATGTAATGGTAACTATGGATAATAGTACTAAAATATTTGAATTTTTTCAAATTTGAAATATTTGTAAATTGGTAAGAGGATAAATTTTAAAAGTTCCCATCAGAAGAAAGAAAAATCATAACTATGTGTGGTGATGGATGTTACTTGGACTCATTGTGGTCATCATTTCACTATATATACTTAAATTAAATCATTATGTTGTACCCCTGAAACTAGTATAAGATTATACTAGGCAATTATATTTCAATAAAAATAAATAAAATATAGACTCTGTGGCCAGTTGCTCTAAATCTGATATCAAATTTGATTCTAGTTCCATACTAAAGTCATCCAGGGAATTTCTAAAACTACAGACCCCTGTGTCCTGCTCCAAAATATTTAAATCACAACCTTCTCTTGAATCCCTCTTTCTCAAGGTAATTTTGTTGCCCAAGGGGGACATTTGGCAATAACTAAATATATTTTTGATTGTCACATTTAAGAAGGAGGGATATGCTACTGGCATGTAGCGGGTGGAAGCCAGGAAAGGGGGCAGACAGCTTACCAGGTACCAGCACCAATGATAAACATTATCCAACCTAAAATCTTGGTGGTGCCAGGGTGAGAGACTCTTTCTGTCTTTTCATGATTCTGATGTGCAATTGGAACTGACACACACTGCTCTGGCTTTCCTCCCATCGGCATTTCTTTATTGCTTTAATGAAACAAAACTTTAAACAAAGCCCTGTGACCAAAACAAAGACCAAGGAAAGAAAAGTGGGATGATTTGATAGCTGATGTTAACATTTAGAGTTCTCGTTCCTTTGAAGTTGTAAAATTGGACTTAACACTTCACACTGGGGTGAAAGGCTGACAGTAATAGCCCTCATTTGTGCACCTATGCACCCAGTCATTATGTATACAATCTCAGTGACTCCTTACAACTCTCTTGTGAAATACCAATTATTACACCCATTTTGTAGCTGACAGTAATAGAAGCTAACTTCTCAAGGTCACCTTTTCTTACAAGTTTGTATTTAAAATCCAGTTAGTTAACATACAGTATAATACTAGGCTCAGGTGTACAATACAATGATTCAATACTTCCATACAACACCCAGTGCTCACCACAATAAGCACCCTCCTTAATCCCCATCACCAATTTCACCCATTCCCCTACCCATCTCCCCTCTGGTAACCATGAGCATGTTCTCTAGAGTTAAGAGTCTGTTTCTTGATTTGTCTTTTTCCCTATGCTCATGTGTTTGTTTTTTTTTTTTGTTTTTTAAAGATTTTATTTATTTATTCATGAGAGACACAGAGAGAGAGAGAGGCAGAGACACAGGCAGGGGGAGAAGCAGGCTCCATGCAGGGAGCCCGACGTGGGACTCGATCCTGGGACTCCAAGATCACACCCTGGGCTGAAAGCAGGCGCTAAACCTTTGAGCCACCCAGGGATCCCCCATTTGTTTGGTTTTTAAATTTCCACATATGAGTGAAATTATATGGCATATCTCTCTGATTGTCTTATTTTGCTTAGTATAATGTTCTCTGGCTGCATCCACATCACTGCAAATGGCAAGATTTCATTCTTTTGGATGGCTGAGTAATATTCCATTATATATATATATCTCACTCATGCCAATATATCTCACATCTTCTTTATCTATTCATCTGACATTTAGGCTCTGTCCATAATCTGGTTATTGTAGATAATGCTGATGTAAATACCAGGGTGTATGTATCCCTCTGCATTAGTATTTTTATATTATTTGGGTAAATACCTAGTAGTGAAATCGCTGGGTCATAGACTAGTTCTATTTTTAACTTTTTGATGACCCTCCATACTGTTTTCCACAGTGACCACACCAGTTTACATTCCCACCAAAAGTACAGGAGGGTTCCTCATTTTTCACATCTTTGCCAGCACCTCTTGGTTTTGGCCATTCTGGAAGGTCTGAGATGTAATCTTATTGTAGTTTTGATTCACAAACATTCAAAAAGTCTTTCCATCTCATTCCCTTAACCTGTTCTCTTAGAAGCAAAGTCACACTGCTTAAGGCTTTGCCTTGTACTGTGGGTTTTTAAAAAAACTGCTGTTGAAGTTTACACAGGAAAATGCATGTTTCATTGATAATCCCTTCACATTTAGGGAAAATACATATGATGGGAATAAGATGACTGACAAGTATATTAAAAGTCAATATTAGGTTTGGTTTCTGCTGTCTAGTCTTTTTTCTTTCATTTCAACAGGTCTTTATTCTTACTCCTTTTATCTTCAACCTATTGAGTGTTTTCCCCATCTCAGGGGAAAGAGTTCCATGTAATCTCTTTTCTCTCTCTCTTTTATCCTCATCTTCATTATGTTTAATTTTCCAGTGTATCAGGACTCCTAAACTAGACTTGTCTATTTCATACCAGACTTAATTGTCCAATTGCCCATTTCTTTCCTTCTTATGTTTTGCAGTTAAATTTTTGCAGCCAGGCTGAAATGGGACATCATATCATTTACCCTAAAAAATACGTATTCTGATACTGATACTTAACCACCACCTCCTTAAAATAGACTGGTATATATGTAGGCTTTTATATATGAACCTCATAATGAGCGCAAACCGAAAACCTGTAATAGAAACATACAAAATAAAGAGAAAGGAATCCAAACAAAATCATGGGATCACAAGGGGAGACAGCAAGAGAGCAAGAAAGCAGCAGAGTAACTACAACACACCTACCAACAAGTAACAAGCAGTAAGTGCTTACCTAGCAATATCTTTTTTTTAAGATTTTTATTTATTCATGAGAGTCACAGAGAGAGAGGCAGAGACATAGGCAGAGGGGGAAGCAGGCTCCCTGTGGGGAGCCCAATGTGGGACTCCATCCCAGGACCCCAGGGTCACAACCTGAGCTGAACGCAGATGCTCAACCACTGAGCCAGCCAGGTGCCCAGCAATAATTACTTTAAATGTAAATGGACTAACTGCTCTAATCATGGTAGCTAAATGGATTTTTAAAAAAAAAACAAAAAACTGACCTACTTATCTAGATGGTGCCTGAAGAGACTTACTTCATATCTAAAGACATACCCAGAGGCCTTCAGATGGCAATATACCTAGACCCTGAATTCATGTGCTCCACAAACATAGTGCATCTACATATATTTATAGAGCAATTCTTCTGGAAGAACTGAGGGCTGACTGAATAGTTTCTGCACCACCCAAGATAGACCACATAGAGAAGACCAAGAGAGATGGAGACGCGGTAATGAAGGGAAGACCCACCCCGACACGGGGAACTGCAGTGGGGAGGGATGGTGCTGAGGGGTGCTGAGCAGATTCGTCTATGTTGGGGCACAGAAAAGATGCCAGGGCTTAAAGGGGCAGTTAGGACCTAAAGGAACCAGCCTTGCAATCCTGCCAAATGTTAGGGGAGTTGCTGTAACTCGCTGTGGATTAGAGGGGCTGGTGAGCAGCACTGCTTGCATTCCCTTTCCACCTTAATAGTGCGGCCAGGGGCATGGGTGGCATGCTGCCTCACCAAACCCAGGACTCTAGCCCACGCCAGCCAATGATGCCCTGGAACACACAACCCCAGCAGTCCACCAAGCATGGGACAGATGTGGAATCTCTCTCCATGTTGAAGGGTCTGTGAATGTCAGTTTACATTCTGTCTCCACCTAGACAGGGTGGATGGAAACAGGATCCAGGCACCCAGAACACCTACCATCTCAGCTAGCCCCTAGCAGTACCAGTTTTGCAGTCCTACCGAGATGAGCCCAGCACAACATATACCAGGATGCCCTTGGTCAGAGCTCACTACAGCTCCCTCCATCTCATCAAGGTGACAGAGACAAAGCACCCCAGAACACTCCAGGCTTGTGCTGTTTCAGCTCCAGATGATTTGTTAATACACTCCTTGACAAAGTGCCCTGGGAGACCCCAGTCTGCACCTGCCTCAGCACTTAGTTGCCCCGCCAAATACCTCCTGTGTGCAGAACCCCAGGGTCCCCTGGCTTGAACCAATTTCAGCTTCAGCTCTGCAGCCACAATACCATTTGTACTTAGAGCCTCAGGACTGCCCCAGCCCACATCCACTTCAAGCCTAGAAGATTTTATTTCCTCCATCTTCTGCCAAGAGTTCTCTCCTTCCTTCTCATTTAGAATCTCCAAGGAAATTCAGTGCCCGGTAGGGCTTTCTTCTCCAAAATTCTACCCTTTATTCTAGTCCCAGGCTTTGCTACAGAGAACCTGCTTCTACTTCCCCGGGACAGCCTTTCACATTCTTAGTGACTGATCCCCATCCTATGCAGCCTCTTGAGTCTTTGTCCAAACTAGCATCTTCTAACCAGTCTTATTCTCCCTATGCTTCCAGAAAGCTCCCTGACCAACACGTCCTCCTCTTAGACCTCTGCTGTCTTCTGGACCTGCTCAGAGAGATAGAAAGCCCTCAAGGAGGAGAATCCACAAGAGCCTATAATTATTCTCTAGAGCTGCTATAAAAAAATAACCACCAAGTTAATAGCTCTAAGAACAGGGATTTACTATCTGACTATTCTGGGGGCCAGAAGTGTGAGAGCAAGATGTCCAGCAGGGCCATGCTCCCTCTAAAGGCTCCAGGGAGAGGTCTGTTGCAAGCCCCTCCCCTAGCTTCTGATAGTTGCTAGACTTGTCACAGGACAACTGCAGTCCTCAAATGGCATTCTCCTTGTGTGTCTCTGACCAACTTTCCTCTTTTCATAAGGACAGCAATCCAATAGGATTGGGGCCCACTCTACTCCAGTATGTCATCGCCTTCACTAACTACACTTGTGACAACCCTATTGCCAAGTAAGGTCACATTCTGAGGTGCTGGAGGTCACACCTTCAACATATGAATTTGGAAGATGTGACCCACTCCATAACAGAACACCAGAACAGACAAGTCCCGATGTGGTTCAACTCATTCAGCATTGATGGGAAAGACAGTCCCTCTGCCTTCACATGTAACATCCCATTAACTCCCACTCAGTCCACTGGCCCGAGTTGTACACTGCTCATCCCCCATCCCCCACTTCCCACTCCCTGCACCCATCTTTCTGTTGGCCAGACAACTCTACGGCTGGAAGATGATGTTTGCTCTCACTTTAACTTAGCCTTCATGGGTCATTTTATACAAGTCCCTTCTCTAGGTCAGCCTGCTTACAGATTCTTTTCAACAGTAACTTTGTGCCAGTTGGGCTTTTATCTGTTAAGTCCAGTTTGCTCTCAACCGATGATTCAACTATATGTCTCTTAATTGGCCTCTTAAGTTCCTTTTCAAACCTTGTGAGGCTAAGAGTTTTCTCAGCCAGATCGTGATTCACATTTCCCCTTCACAGCTCTCTTACACAGGGTTTCTGCTCTCAGCACAGGTTATGCATTACCCCTCTCCTGTCATGTTCCTTCTGCTTTTTTATTGTGTCTCTCCATTGTTCTGATGCTAGAGTTCTTAGACATATTATAAGCCAAAATTGCTCCAACCTCTATGGTTGACAGGATTATATACCCTGAGAACTCAATTTATTTCTTCTAAGGCTCTTGTAACAAAGTAAATCTAACACACGCCATGATTCATTCACTCCATTCTCCTTCTCTCTGGTCACATATTTAGAAAAGTCTCAACTTTCATCTTCCTGTGTTTTGGGATTTTGTGTGTAAATTCAATGATCTCAGATGGTACACTTGATGATTTTTTTGTGTCGGGCTCTCATTATCCCAAGTGCAACCCAAATATAGTTGATAAGCATTTTTGGTTCTTAGAGAGTATCTTGCCTGGTGCTGGTTTCATAAGCTGATGTTACAATAAATGCCCCAAAGCCTGAAATGCACAACACACATCATATTATGTGGAGAAGAAATTCACAGATGGCTTCATAACCTTTTTACTTGTCTTTCATGGCATTCAGATTCAAATTAGGTCCTATGTTGAGTTGTTCTTCCAGGTACATCCATGTGCTCCTGGCATAGCATGTATTAAAAATGCTTGTTTCCTTCTATGTTATGCCTTTGTGGTCCAGATTTTGATTAAAGATGACCACTAGCAGCACTTGAAAACAAAAATTTCTCCCAAAAGTGTATTTTATTGTTCATTCAACTTGTTGACACTCTTAGTGAAAAGCTACAGCTCAAAAATAGGGAACTATACAGTAGTGAAAACCATCAAACATGTCTAATCAAAGTAAAATAAGAGAACCTGAATCAATGATAGATACATATAATGTGTATTTCAAAATATCTAAAAAAAAAAAAGTCATCAAATTGTATTGTACTAATGTCCAAATCAGGAGCAAGAGACTAAGGAAGGGAGAAAGGGATGTAAATAGTACCAATCAGAGTTAAAATGTTGCAATATAAATCTCAGATTTCTAATATGCGAGAGCAATCTGGACTCGCCCTGGATAAGGTTGCTTATTAGTTGCTTATCTAATTAGCAGTGAGTTTAGGAAAGTGATAGACACAAGTCAGAGGAGTTCACCTGACCTAGGAATGAATGGGAGCTGTATAAGACAGACCTTTGTAGACCAATCTTTGAAGACATGGGCCGGAAGGCAGAAAGCAATGGTAGCTCAAAACAAAGTAGAGTTTAAAAGAGTTGTACTGATAAAGACATTGGCATCAGTTTTCTACCTGGTCACTCTTATTAGAGAGGCAAAAGATCTTTAAGATTCAGGGCTAAATAGGTCTTCAAATTAATGAAGACCTAATGCCCCTAGACTACATACTCTTGACACTGCTGAGTTTGTACAATCATTTGAAGAATTTCTTTAAAAATGCTGATGTTCTCTCACCACTGAGATTCTAATGTAATTATTCTGGGATTCAAAATCAGAAGGTTAAAAGACTTCCTAGGCAACTCCAACGGAGAATCACACTTGTAGGGTAACATTTCCCAAATAAACCAATTGCTGGACTGGTCCTATAGATCCTCTGCAAAGAAAGGCCTCGTGTACAGTGCATTTAGGGAGCTCCTTATGATGCGTGTAGCTCATGGCATCTCACAAACACATCAGCTTTCTAAATGCTCTGAGACACCGTGCCAAGAAGAAATTGCCTTTGTTTTGTTGGTCTATGGTGATCATATTGAATAACTTCACCTTGAGAAAAGCTGCCTGAAGTGGAGGTTTTCCAATAGTTATCTTTCACTGACTAGTTTCTCCTACCCACTACCTTCCCCAAAGGTCATCGTGAGGAAGTTTGAAAATCCTCCATTGTCATATACACGGTATATGGGTTTGTAATAATGACTACCTAACAAAAATGCTTAAGACACAGTGTATCTCTGGGGGTAGCTGTGCCCTGTTAGAGGCACGGTGTGTCCAGTACTGGGGCTGGAAAAGACCAGAGTGAGCAGGATCTCATGGCACTGGCCATGCTGTTTTGGGGGTCATTTCCCTCAGTCTCCAGATTCTAGGGAGGCAGGAGCAGAAGGTTCATTTGTCAAGAAATGGACACTTGAGAAGACAGCAGAATAGGAGGACCCTAAGCTCACCTTGTCCTGTGTTTACCCCTGGGTACCACTGCCTATCACGTAAATAGACCAGAAAGCAGTCTGAAGACTGGAAAGACAAACTCCGCAACTAAATTTAGAGAAGCAGCTTCATATGGGTGGGGAGGAGGGGCAGAAGTGGTTGTCAGCAGTTGCCCCTAGGAGGGAAGGAGCTGCCAGTGCCAAGACGGGAAAGCACCAGGGACCTACACAGGGAAGATGAATCCCCATCAAGTCTGGCTTTGAAAACATAGGGCCTAGAGCTTTAAAAGTCAGCTGACTCAGCACTGGGTAAACTGGGAGGGGAGAGTGATACCTAGATCCCTGCCCCTAAAGAGACAGGCACCCACGGACGCCTGTGTGGCTCAGCCGTTAAGTGTCTGCCTTTAGCTCAGGGTGAGACCCTGGAGTCCTGGGATCAAGTCCCACATCAGGCTCCCTGCAACGAGCCTGCTTCTCCCTCAGCCTTGTGTCTCTGCCTCTGTGTGAGTATGTCTCTCACGAATAAATAAATAAAATCTTTAAAAAGAGCGAGAGAAGAGAGAAACGGAGCCCATGCAGAGGCAATGGAGAAGCAACATTTTGTACAATGCCTGATACAAACAGGAGGAAGATCTGTTTATTCTGATTTTGGAACATGTTGGTGGACTTCTCTGGGAACAGAAATGCTGACAAGCACCATTTTTTTCCACCTGCGTGAATATAGAGCCACCTATGGAATGCGGCCCTGCACATTCACCATCTCACCAGCTAATAATGTGCCCCACTCATACATCCTCCAGAGAATTTGTCCACTCCTTCTGGCCTCAGCCCTGGGCTCAAGGCAAATTTTACTAGCCCAGGCATGCACAAAGGCACCAGGTGCCCCAGTCACTGGTACCACCCCACGCTGTACTGCAGGTGACCACCATGCTTCAAGGATTCAGCAGGACTAGCAGCCATGTACAAATTTTGCCAACACTACTGCCCCACTCCTGAGGCTTCCTGCTGTCACTCGTCTCAGAGCTAGCCTGCCTGGGTCTAACACCACAGAGAAAAAGCATCACCCACAGTAGGCATAGAATCAGTGCAGACACCTGGACTGAAAGAAAAAGTGACTCAGATACAACAGTAGGATGCAAGCAATACCATAGGAGATTGCCTTTAGGTGTCAGCTTCAGGTAAAGGGGACACCACACTATAGCACACTGTATGGCCTCTTCTCCTAAAGCCACTACTTTCAAAAGCACAAGACAGCACTGACTTTCTTTTCTTTTTTTTCTTTTCTTTTCTTTTTTTTTTCAGCACTGACTTTCCTAATACAGAGATACCAATACAGAGAGGTAGACAAAATGAAACAGAGGAATATATCCCACATGAAACTACAGGACAAAATCAATCAGGAGACCTAAGCAAAACAGAAATAAGTAATATACCTGATACGATACAGAATTTAAAATTATGATCATAAATATACTCATTGGACTTTAGATAAGGGTAGAGGACATCATGAGACCCTTGACAAACAGATGATAAAATAACATATCAGAGATGAAGAACTCAAAAAATGAAATTAAAAATACAATAGATGAAAGGAGTAGTGGGCTATATAGTAAGTATCAGTGGCCTAGAATATAAAGTAATGGAAAGTAACTAAGTTGAGCATGTGAAAGACAAATCCTGCATAATAAGAATACACTTAGAGATCTCAGTGACTCCATAGAGCCTAATAACATTCACATTAAAAGGATCTCAGAAGGAGAAGAGAGAAAAAGGGGGATAGAAAACATATTTAAAGAAATAATAGCTGAGAATTTCCTGAATCTGGGGAGGGAAATAGAAATTGAAATTTAGGAGGCACACAGATGTCCCAAAAAGTTCAACCCAAGGAGATCAACCAAGACATATAGTAATTAAAATGGCAAACAAAAAGTCATATAAAAGAATTTTAAAAGTCTCAAGAGAAAAAGAAGACAGTCATATACATAACAAACCTGCTAAGGCTATTAGCTAATGCTTCAGCAGAAATTTTGCAGGCTAGAAGGATGTGGGAAAATACATTCAAATTGCTAAAGGGGAAAAATCTGCAACCAAGGATACTATACACAGCAACACTATCACTTAGACAGATTGAAAGAGTTTCCCAGACAAAGGTAAAAGAATTCATGACCACTAGACCAACCCTACAAGAAGCATTAAGGGGAACTCTGTGATCCAAAATTAAAACCATGTGTAACAGTTTAACAACAACAACAAAAAAAAGGAAGCACAAAAGCAGAAAATTTAAATATTTCTATAAAAATAATTCCAGAGGGACACCCAGGTGACTCAGTGGTTGAGCACCTGCCTTTGGCCCAGGGTGTAATTCTGGAGTCCTGGGATCAAGTCCCACATCAGGCTCCCCGCATGGAGGCTGCTTCTCTCTGTGTCTCTGCCTCTCTCTCTGTGTATCTCTCAAGAATAAATAAATAAAATCTTTTTTAAAAATAAAAAAATAAAAATAAAATATTTTAAAAAGTAAGAGAAACATAAAAGAGTATAAATATGATACCAAATACATGAATCATGGTGGGGACAAGAGTAAAGAATGAGTTTAAAATTAAGCAACCATCAGCTTAATATAGACTGCTTTCTTCAGAAGGTGTTATATATAAACCAAAGGTAACCACAAATTAAACAATAATAAGTATACAAAAAAGAGTAAGAAATCCAAGTGTATTACTAAAGAAAGCCAGCAAACCATGAAAGAGAAAAAAAGAAGGAAAGGTCAGAGAAAAACCACCAAAACCACCACCAAACAAGTAACAAAATGTCAATAAATACATACCTATCATTAGTTAGTTTGAATGTAAATGGACTAAATGTTACAATCAAAAAACATTGACAGAGTGGATTTAAAAAAAAAAAAAAAAAAAAAAAACACTAACTACTTGCTGCCTACAGAGATTCATTTCAGACCTCAAGACACATGCAGATTGAAAGTGAGCAATGGAGGGTGCCTCGGGTGGCTCAACGATTTAGCACCACCTTCAGCCCAGGGCCTGATCCTGGAGACCTGAGATAGAATCCCACATCAGGCTCCCTGCATGGAGCCTGCTTCTCCCTCTGCCTGCGTCTCTGCCTCTCTCTCTCTCTTTCTGTCTCTCTCTCTCCCTCTGTCTCTCATTAATAAATAAAGTCTTTAAAAAAAAAAAAGAAAAGAAAGAAAGTGAGCAATGGAGAAACATTTATCATGCAAACAGATGTGGGGCGGGGGGAAGCCAGAGTAGCAATATTTGTATCAGAAAAAAATCGACTTTAAAACATAGTCTGTAAAAAGAGAAAAAGAAGGGCACTATGTAATCATAAAGGGGACAATCCAACAGGAAGATATAATAGTTATAAATATTTATGCACCCAACATATGAGCACTCAAATACATAAAACAGTTGACACACCTAAAGGAACTAATCGGTAGTAATACAATAACAGAAGGATACTTTAACACTCCACTTAACAGGATGGGCAGATCACCCAAACAAAATTAACAAGGAAACAATGGCTTTGAGTGACACACTGAATCAGGTGGGTTTAACAGATATATCAAAACATTCCATCTAAAAACAGCAGAATGCACATTCTTTGTAAGGGCACAGGGAACATTCTCCAGAATATTAGGTCACAAAATAAGCCTCAACAAATTTAAAAAGATCAATGACATACCATGCATCTTTTCTGTCCACAGCACTATGAAACTAGAAATCAATCCCAAGAAAAAAATCTGTGAAGACCTACAAATATACGGAGGTTAAGTAACATGCTATTCAACAATGAATGGGTCAACCAAGTAATCAAAGAACAAATCAAAGAGTATGTGGAAACAAGTGAAAATTAAAACACAACAGTTCAAAGCCTTTTGGATGCAGCAAAAGCAGTTCCTGGAGGGAAGTTTATAGTAATACCAGCCTACCTTAAGAAGCAAGAAAAATCTCAAACAACTTAATCTTACACCTTAAAGAGCTAAAAAAAAAAAAAAAAAAGAAGAAGAAGAAAAAACTCAGCATCAGCAGAAAGAAGGAAATAATAAAGATTAAAGCAGAAATAAATGGTATAGAAACTAAAAACCAATAGAACAAATCAATGAAACTAGGACCTGGTTTTTGAAAAGACCAAGAAAATTGATAAACCTCTAGCCAGACACATAAAAAGAGAGAGAAAGAGAGAGAGGCATCAAATAAAAATCACAAAGGAAAGAGAAGTAACAACACCACAGAAATACAAACAATTACGAGATAATATTATGAAAAATGATATGCCAAAAATTGGACCATCTAGAAGACATGACTAAAGTCTTAGAAATACATCAAATACCAAAAGTGAAGCAGGAAGAAATAGAAAATGTTAACAGACCAAATACCAGCAAGGAGATTGAATCAGTACTCAAAAAACTCCCAACAAACAAAAGTCCAGCACCAGAAAGCTTCACAGGTGAATTCTACCAAACTTTTAAAAGAGTTAATACCTATTCTTCTTAAGCTGTTCTAAAACAAGAAGAGGAAGGAAAACTTCCAAACTCATTCTAGGAGGCCAGCTTACCTTGATGCCAAAACCAGATAAGGATATTACAAACAAGAAGAACTATAGACAAATGTCTCTGATGAACATAGATGCAAATATCAAAAAAAAAAAAAAAAAAACTAGACAATCGAAGCCAACAATACATTTAAAAAAAATCATTCACCAGGGGATCAAGTGGGACTTATTCCCATGATCAAAAGGCGGTCCCATATTTGCAGTCAATCACATCAAGAAAAAGGACAAAAACCATATGATTATTTCACTAAACATAGAAAAAGCATTTGACAAAGTGCAACATCCATCCATTCATGATAAAAACCCTCAACAACGTACTTCTAGAAGAAATATACCTCAACGTCATAAAGGCCATCTATAAAAAATTTTTTAAAAAACCTAATAACATCCTTGATGAGAAAAAACTGAGAGCTTTTCCCTACAGCCAGGAAGCAGACAGGTATGTCCACTCTCACCACTGTTAATGAACATAGTACTGGAAGTCCTAGACACAGCAATTCAACAACAAAGACAAATGAAAGGCATCCAAACTACTAAGGAAAGAGTGAAACCTTCACTATTTGCAGATGACATGAGGCTATACATAGATGCCTGGATGGCTCATGATTGAGTCTGCCTTCAGCTCAGGGCGTGATCCCAGCATCCTAGGATGGAGTCCCCCATCAGGCTCCCAGAAGAGAGCCTGCCTCTCCCTCTGCCTGTATCTCTACTTCTCTGTGTCTCTCATGAATAAATAAATAAAAATCTTTTAAAAAATAACCTAAATTCCCAACAAAAAAACCTGCTAGAACTGATAAACAAATTCCTCAAGTCCCAGGACACAAAATCAATGTTGCAGAAATCTGTTACATTTCTGTACATTAATAATGAAGCCACAGAAAGAGAAATCTTGAAAACAATCCCATTTATAATTGCACCAAAATAATAAGATACCTAGGAATAAACCTAACAGAGTGGTGAAAGACTTGTACTCTGAAAACTATAAAACACTGATGAAAGAAATTGAAGATGACACAATGAAGTGGCAAGACATTCCTTGATCATGGACTGGAAGAACAAATATTGTTAAAATAACTGCACTACCCAAAACAATCTACACATTTAATGCAATCCCTATCAAAATGCCAACAGCATTTTTCATAAAACTAGAACAGAAAAAATCCTAAAATTTATATGGAAACACAAAAGACCCCAAATTGTCAAAGCAATTTTGAGAAAGAAAAGCAAATCTGAAGGCATCACAATTCCAGACTTCAAGATATATTACAAAGCTGTCATAATCAAAACAGGATGGTACTGGCACAAATACATAGAACAATGGAACAGAATAGAAAAGCCAGAAATAAACTCGCAATTATATGGTCAATTAATCTTCAACAAAGCAGGAAAGAAAATCCAGTTGGGGGTGGGGGAAGGTCTCTTTAACAAGTGGTTCTGGGAAAATTGGTCAACTACACAAAAAAAATGAAACTGGAACATTTTCTTACACCATACACAAAAATAAGCTCCAAATGGTTTAAAAACTGAAATGTGAAACCCCAAACCATAAAAATCCTAGAAGAAAGCACAGGCAGAAATATCTCTGGCATGGACCATACCAACATTGTAGATACATGTCGTGAGGCAAGGGAAACAAAAGCAAAAATGAACTATTGGTACTACATCAAAGTAAAAAAGCACAATGAAACAAACAATCAACAAAACTAAAAGGCACTCTACTGAATGGGAGAAGGTATCTGCAAATGACATATCTTATAAAAGGTTAGTATCCACAATATGTAAAGAACTTATACAACTCAACACTCAAAAAACAGTATAATTTTTAAAATGGGCAGAAGGCCTGAACTGACATTTCTCCAAGGAAGACATCCAAATGGTCAACAGTTGAAAAAATGCTTATCATTACTTATCATGAAAGAAATGCAAATTAAAACTATAATGAGTTATTGCCTTACAGCTGTCAGAATGGCTAACCTAAAAAACACAAGAAACAATAAATGCTGACAAGGATGTGGGGGAAAAAAAGAACCTTCTTACACTGTTGGGGGGAATGTAAACTGGTGCAGCAACTGTGGAAAACAGTATGGAGGTTCCTCAAAAAGTTAAAAATAGAACTACCCTATGATTCAGGAACTGAACTACTGAGTATTTTACCCCCAAAATACAAACAGACTCATTCAAAGGGATACATATACCTTTATGTTTGGAGTGGCATTATTTACAATAGCCAAATCATGGAAGCAGCCCAAGTATCTGTCCATAAATGAATGGATAAAGAAGAGGTCTCACTCACACACTCTCTCTCTCTCTCTCTCTCTCGATGGAATAGTATTTAGCCATCCAAAAGAGTGAAATCTCTTCATTTGCAAGGACATGGATGGATCTGTAGAGTATTATGCTAAGCCAAGTATATCAATCAATCAGAGAAAGACAAATACCATATGATTTTCATTCATAGGTAGAATTTAAAAAACAAAGGAGCAAAGGAAAAAGAGAGAGACAATCTAAGCAACAGACTCTTAACTCTATAGAGAACAAACTGATGGTTAGCAGGGGGGAGGTAGGTGGCAGGATAGGTGAAACCGGTGATGGAGATTAAGGAGTGCACTTGTCCTGATAAGTACCAGTTGATGTATGGAAGTGCTGAATCACTCTATTTTACACTTGAAACTAATATAACATTGTATGTTAACTGTACTGAAATTTTTTTTAAAGTACGAAGAAGAAGTAATAGTAGTAGTAGTAGTAGTAGTAGAAATGGAGGGAGGGAGGGAGAGAGGGAGGGAAGAAGGGAGGGAGGGAGGGAGGGAGGAAGGAAGGAAGGAAGGAAGGAAGGAAGGGAGGGAGGGAGGGAGGGAGGGAGGGAGGGAGGGAGGAAGGAAATGGGCACTGGAGTAAAAAGACCTAAACTCAATGTCATTTGCTCTTATCAGCAGAGTGAACTTGAGCAAAGGACCAAATGTGCATCTCAATTTGCTCTTCAATAAGATGGGAATCATAAACTATAACTCCAAGTACAATTAGGTAAAATTAAAAGCAATACTGCATTTAAAATCTCTATAATCCAGACATCCATCAGAGAAGCTCATGTTGAATTTTCTATTTCACTATATCAAGATTTCATCCGCATGATACGTTATTTATGGAGAATCATGTGAAGGATGCTCAGTCTACCCATTCTGTCTGTCCATTCACCAAAAACTCAGAAGTCTGCTCCTGCATTAAGCTACAGTGTCAGAAAGCTCTGGCCCGCTTGCATCACAGAAGCCTTACCCCTGTGTGTTTGTCTCCTGTTACACTGTGGTGCAGTGCCATCAGCTCACGCGGACACACATGGTGAGTGTGATGCCTGCCAAAACCTTTCAGCAATTTTCTTTGAAGACACTGTTGAGGATTCTGCTTGGTATTCTAGAAAGTATCATCTCATTAAGGGGACTCAGAGGAGAAATCTTTCTTAAAGGCCAGAAGAGCTTTAGCTTTACCCCCTGAGTAACTGGTTGGTTTTCCCTTTAAGGCCATTCAAAGACATGGAAGCAATCCTGTGTGGCCATCAGCACGGGTTCTGGGGGGTTCGGAGTTAATGTGTGCTCCATTTCTGGTGAGCACACTGCACGCACATGAACTTTGACCTAGTAATACTCCATCCCCTTACTGTTTCCACTGCATCATCATTCTTTCCCATTTTAAGTGCACTGATTCTTCTACTTTTTTAAATTCCTTAAAACATTTTTCTGAAGTAAGAAGATAAATGCCTGAATATCTAAGTGCATCAGGCACTTCCAACAGAGCTTAGCTTCCATTTGCTTCTACCACATATTCCCTCATATCCTGCTGAGTTTGGAAGAGTTGCACATGGCTTAACGCCAGGTTGAAGTAACTGAGGATTGCCAACTTTGACATCACCTCGTCTCCAACAATGGAGAATTCTTGGTGTAAGAAATCTTAGAAACGCTTGATTCCTCCCCCGCCACTCCAAGGACACATGATGATAAAAGCACAGACAAAAATCCCAGCTCCAGGAGTCTCCAGTAACAAAGATTATGTGTTCCAATGACTAAACTTAAAAGCAAATTATATAAAATGATTCCTCACCAGGCTTCTCTCAAATTTTGTGGGGTCTATAAGTAAACTAGCCACCTTCTTATTCCTCATTCCAAAATAGGACCTCTACTTCTCCCGCCTCCATTTAGTTCCATGCAGCTACATCTCCTACCCACCTGCTAACTGCCTCCTTCAAGTGTCATTCAGATAAACATATTTTTCAAGAAGTGATTTCACCTCGCCATCAACAGGGGAAGCTATTTTCTTCTTCTATCAAACACATATGGTTCCCCATTGTGTGAAAATATGAGAGTTATTCTGGGTGCCACAGACTTACGCTAAGAAAGTTGCATGTTTATTTTTATCGTCCACTTGAGTCTTGTATTTACAAATAGTCATTTTCCCCCATTATTTAAGCAATGGTATCAAAAGCACAGTCAATGGTTGTGTGCACAATCAGAGGCTGAGTTCCTGACAAAATCTCATCAGTCAAATCACTTATCAAATCCATATGGAATTTTTAGGGACTACACTTTCCAGAAATACTTTTGATTTAGAAATGATCCCCTGAAATACTGGGATAAGGCAGCTGACTACCAAGCACAGACTTCCTGACATGCAGTGCAGGTCAGGAAGGGCAACACTCTTGTTTTTCTCCAACCTTCTCACCCCCAGATATATAATCTGGCAGTTCCGAAGCAACAAAATGCCCAGAGCACCAAGTTCATGGCAGGGTTATTTTGGAATTGGAGCACATCCCCAGGGCAGAAATGCCTGAGTGAGACTTAGAATCAAATACTGGGCCATGGTAGTCTAATGAGACAGACCTCCTTCACTCCTTCTGGCTTAAGGTCATATACCGGTCTCTCTGCCAACAAAGCAAGTTGACAGATGTGAAAGAGCTCACTATAAAACATGACACAATTCAACATGTGATTTTCTGACTTCTGTTACCAGTCTAGGACCCAATAGTGTGCTGGTAAATACTTCATATCGGGTTCTCTAGAAGAATTTACAAAAAGCAAACTCAGATTTACATTGTTTCCCCATTTCTATGATATAAATCCTAAATACTTCTATGATTTCATGTGATCTCACAGAATGTGGAATTGGGAGGAATGTTTCCCATCAGTTCCCACCAGCCAGCGCTAGCTGGAGCCTCCTAGCATGCCGCAATTCCCCCTGTTTGGCAGGCAGGAATAAGCATGGATGAACAGAACTTTTGTTCAACCATCCTCCCTAGTACAGCCCCTCTTTTTAGCTTTATTTATATCCAAACTCTTTTGTTTGTCTCTAGCTGCTGCTTCTTGCCTCAGCTCATCAAATTATAACTGTCTGCAAAAACAGTTCTGCTAATTTAACTGTGACATCATTCCCTGCTTGGGAAGGCTCTCCCCTAGTTTTGTGATGCTGTTAAGTACTTCCTCATCCTGATCATATTCCCTTGATCCCATAGGCACTAACCCTAAGACCTCTGGTGGAAAGGTTTTTGGGGAGGATGTTTCTCATCACCCAGAATGGTGGGTAGAGGTGCATCAACCTCATGAGAAGTCGGGAAGCCAATGAGCACCATCCTCCGGGTGTTGTCCACAATTCCCCTCTATCATTATCCACCCATTCTCCCCTCCTCAATGGGTCAGACTGCTGAGTGGGACAAGGATCATGTCTTCTCTGAACTACTACCACTTTTTTTATTCCACGACTTTCTCAATATAGCTGTTTCCTAACCTCAGTCAGTAATAAATTCTACTGTTTTGTTCCCATAATGTAGCCACTCAAAGTTGTCCTGCTGCATGTGGAATCCATTAATATATATCAAGTTATTTCAGAGGTTTTATTGGACATATATAAGAGGACACTCCATCAATATATGTATAATATGTACAAATATACATTTATTTGTACACTGTATGTATGTTGTATTTGTGCATTTGTATTTTTATATTTTGTATTCTACATATTTGTGTATATATTGTATATGTGTGTTTTGTATGTATATTATACACATTTGTTTACTTGTGTATTGTATATATACTATATGTATATTGTAAAAATACCACATGTAAACAACATACATATTCCTAAAACCCCACCAGCACTAAAAACTCAAGTTTGAAAATGCCATAGATGGTCTCACCCTCAGAAGGGACTTAGTTAACAGGGACCACAGGCTACTTTTTCTCAAATTCCTGGGGTCCTTATGTCTTCGGAACGGATGTACTGACTAGTTGGTCCACCAGCATCAGTACTTCTTTCTCACTGTCCCTCCTTTCTCATGTCTCCTCAAACTGATTCCTAACTTGGAGACTAGACTCCTTTGCAGTTACTGAGGTTCCTCCTGGCTATTGTCTTCTAGATTAAGCTCTTTATAATATGGTTGAATTCTGATATTTGGAAACAATCCCAAAACATGTACATGTGCCTCATTGATGCTACAGGTCATTTTTTTCCCTTAGTAACATCTCCACACCCCTCCACCCAAAGTAACTGTGAGGTTTCCATACCACAAAGTTTAAAATACAACCTCGTCCCACTGCCTCTTCCAAGCTACCAACCCAAAGATCCAGTACGAATAAGAAGATGGTTTGGATCTTCCCGATACATCTTTTGTATGAAGCTTTCATCTCCAGAAGCTATCCAACTCTCTCATGTCCTCTGCATTTTAAATAAGTAACCAAATAATATATCATTGAAATTGTAACCCTATGAAAAATGCAGTAAGGCACTGAAAATAAATAACTGATCTACAACAAGCATTAAGTGGGACTGTCCTAAGAGATATGTGGCCTCCAGAATTAGGACTTCCTTGCCATGGGCTACCTAGTTGTGACCTCATGCAAAAAAATTTCTATTGCGATCAGCTTGCTTGATTAGGAAAAATCCTGGCTCTCTAGTTTAACTTCTATTTTTGAACTTTTTGCACCCAAGGGGACTCAAATTCCACAATCTTTCTGTCTCCACAATTCATCGTTTGATTATTCATTCCATCATAAAATAGTCTTAGAATCCAGGCATATCTTTTGCCTCCACCTTTGCTATGTCTCTGCCCTATCCCAGTGTACCAATTCCACCACAGAAGCATGTTTCAAAAGCACAGAAATGTTGGTGACTATAGTCCTGAGTTCCACTGTACAAGAATGAGGACCTGTCCTTTCTGGAAAAGGCAATGGGAGAATAGGGTTTCCAATTAATGAATGACATGAGAAAGTCTAGAGGAGATGCATTTTTGTTAATGAAGATCTGGAGTTTACTTTAGGAAATGTTAGATGACTGACAGGATATAAGTCTAGGCTAGAGATAGAAATTTGGGAGTAACCCACACATGGAAGGTTTTTAAGTCATAGAAATATTGGACTGTAAATAATAAATGTAATCCATCACATTAGTATTCTAAAGAAGAAAAATCCTATGGTCATATAAATAAATACAGAAAAAGCATATGGCAAAAATCCAACCCTCATGGTAAAAACTCTCAGTAAGCTCGGAATAGAGGAGAACTTCCTAAATTTATAAAGAACATCCACAAAAAAAAATTCCACATCAAGTATCATACTTAATGGTAAGAAACTAGGTGCTTTTTCCCCTAAATTTGGGAACAAACAAAGGATGCCTCTTCTCATCACTCCCATTCATCATAATGGAAGTCCTAGCTAATGTAGTAAGACAAGAAAAAGAAATAAAAGGGATACTGATTGGGAGAGAAGAAATCAAACTGTCTTTGTTCACAGATGACATAATCGTCTACATAAGAAATCCTTAAAAATTAATGACAACAACACACAAAAAAAATAGTAACCTCATGGAACTATTAATTATAGTGAAGTTGCAGGCTTCAGGACCAGTATACCAAATTATAAATACTTATGTGTAAATGGCTTTCCCATATATCAGTGATGGGAATTTTTTTTAAAAGATTTCATTTATTAGAGAGAGAGTACACAAGAAGGCAGAATGCCAGGTAGAGGGAGAAGCATGCTCCCTGATAAGCAGGGAGCCCCATGTGGGGCTCAATCCCAGGACCCCAGGACTGTGACGTAGCCAAAGGCAGAGATTTAATGAACTACAAAATTAAATAAATACTTAGGTATAAATCTAACAAAATGTGTACAATATATATATATATATATATATATATATATATATATGAAGAAAAATTTAAAACTCTGATGAAAGAAATCAAAGAATGAAATAAATGGAGAGATATTCCATATTCATGTGTAGAAAGGCTCAATATCATTAAGATGCCAATCCTTTCCAAATGAACATACAGATTCAGTGTAATGGCAAAATCCCAGCAAATTATTTTGTGGATATCATCAAACTAATTGTAAAGTCTCTACAGGCAGGATAAAAGGCCCAGTATAGCCAATACAGTATTGAAGAAAAGGAACAAAAGTCAGAGGACTGATGTTACCTGACATCACGACCTACTATACAGCTGCAGGAATCAAGACAGCATGATATCAGTGAAGTAATAGATAAGTTGATCAATGAAACAAAACAGAAAGCTTAGAAATGGATCCACACAAATATAATCAACTGATCTTTAACCAACAAGGTAATGCAAAGCATTGGAGGAAGGCTAGCCTTTTCAACAAATGGTGCTAAAACAACTAGACATCCAAATATATCCCAAAAAAGAGAAGAAAGAATTTAGAAAGAACCCTTAAACATTTTACAATATTTAATTCACAATTGATCAGCAAGTAGACCTAAATATAGTATTTTAAACTATAAAAGTTTTAGAGGATAGCACAGGAAGAAATCTAGGTGACCTTGTGTTTGGTACAAGCTTTCAGGCAAAATACCAAAGCCTACATATTAAAAAACAAAGCAAAAAATTAATAAATTACACTTTATTAACATTGAACACATATTCTCTGTGAAAGACACCTATAAGGAGAATAAAAGGGTAAGGCATAGACTGGGAGAAAATATTTATAAACCACCCATGGTAATGGCATACAAAATATACAAAGAGTTCTTGAAACTCAACAATAAGTAAACAGGCAAGTCAATTACAAAATAGGTAAAAAAAAAAAAATCTGAACCCCTCTCCAGAGAAGATATATAAATGGCAAATGAGCGAATGAAAAGATGGTCAACATCTTGTGTCACTGGATAGTTACAAATGAGAACAAAATTACACACTTGTTAGAATGGGTAAAAATACATCAAACCAGTAATACAAAATGCTGACTAGGATATGGAACAACAGAAACATTTATTACTGGTGGGAATGCAAAATGATACATTTTGGAGTACATTTTGATAGTTTCTACAAAACTAAGGCAATCATGCCCCTAAGCATTTGTCCACTTGAGTTGAAAGGTTATGTCCACACAAAACCTGCACACAAATGTTTGTGCCAGATTTATACATAATCACCAGAAACAACCAAAATGTGCTTCAGTATGTAAATGGATATATAAACTGATATATCTGCACAATGGAATTCTATTCAGCATTAAAAAGAAATGTGCTACCAAGCCATGGAAAGACATGGCTTAAGTATGTATTTCTAAGTGAAAGAAACCAGTCTGAAAAGGCTCTATGATTCCAAATATAAGACATTCTGGAAAAAGCAAAACTATATTGGTCATAAAAACAGAAGTAGGGGATCCCTGGGTGGCTCAGCAGTTTAGCCCTGCCTTCGGCCCAGGGTGTGATCCTGGGGTCTGGGGATCGAGTCCCACGTTGGGCTCCCTGCGTGGAGCCTGCTTCTTCCTCTGCCTGTGTTTCTGCCTCTCTCTCTCTCTCTCTCTCTCTCTCATGAATAAATAAATAAAATCTTTATAAAAAAAAAAAACAGAAGTAGTTTTCAGGAATTTGGGCGAAGTGATGGATAAATAGGTGGAACACAGGGTATTTGTACGGCAGTGAAACTATTCTGTACAAAACCATAATGGTGGATCCATGTCATTATGCATTTGCAAAAGAACTGATAGAACTATGTAACACAAAACAGTGAAACTTAATGCAACCACTAGACTCTAGTGAAAAACGTATTGGTTCATTAACTGTATGTAACAAATATATCACACTAACATAAGATGTTAAAGGGGAAACTTTAGGAGTGGGGAAGTCAGAGATGGGTATATGGATTATTATTTACTATCTGCTCATTAATGAATCTAAAACTGTACTTTAAAAAATGAACCCAGCAATTGTAAAAAATGAAGCAACACAAAAGCACCAAGGGAGTGACCACTGATAAAGAGGTTCAAAGGATTTCCTGGCACACAACATTGTTCAAAGTTTGAAAAGATGAGAAGGCACTACCAAAGGAGACTCTGCGGGAGAAGCCCATGAACTGAGAAGGAAGAGAACATGATGTCCTGGAAGGAAAGAAAGTGTTTCCAGGAGGAGGGAGCAATTAGTCATGGCAAGTATGATGAAGACCCAAAGTTTCCAGTGCATTTTAGCAAAGAGAAAATCATCATTCACCTTGAGTAGTGAACTTTGGGGGACAGTGAGGGGGCAAAGCCCTAATCCTATGATCTCAAGAGAAATGGGAGGATAGGAATTGGAAATCCTTACTGGAGATGTAGCTTTTTCGGAATTCTACTGCAGGGATACCTGGGTGGCTCAGTGGTTGAACATCTGCCTTTCACTCAGGTTGTGATCCTGGGGTCCTGGGATCAAATCCCACATCAGACTCCCTGCAGGAAGCCTGCTTCTCCCTCTGCCTATGTCTCTGCTTCTTTCTCTATATCTCTCATGAATAAATAAATAAAATCTTATATTAAAAAAGGAATTTTGCTGCGAAAAGGAATCAAGAAAGGGCAAAACTCAAGGGGATAGAGGGATAAGATTTAAGATAGATTTTAAGATAGGCAAGTTTACAAAATGCTGATATAAATGAGCCAATGAAGACGCAAAATAATGATTATGGAAAAGAAAGAGAAGGAGAATCATAAGATAGTGAATGGCAAGAACAGGATCTTGTCCACAAATGGTTGATTCATCCCTGCTGATAGCATGGAAGGAGTAGTGTGTGTGCACAGACGCTCGTAAGTGGGATGATAAGGTTGAAATTCTCAGTGCCTAGGCTTCTATTTTCCCAGATAAATAGAATACATAACTGACTGCTGAACGTGATAACGGGGCAGAAAAGGTTGAAGTCTTGAAGAAAAAAGGTATAAAGAGCCATCCAGGCAGTGGGAGAGTAAAATGTAGTAGGATTGCCAGTTAGTGCTCAGAGCCAAACTGAGGTAGCAGCATGGATTTAAAGTGACAACAGTACACACAATTATGTTGTTCTTTTTCTAGCCCTGTTGAATTGAATAGGTACAGGCTGGGGTTAGTCAGAGTGGGATTTAACCAGGGAAAGTTTGCAAGGTGATTATGCACAGAAATAGGAGGAAGGGAGGGTAGTCGGAGTGTTGATGCAAAGGAGTGCTGCTGAGGTGGACAGTAGTTGAGTGAGGATGCAAATTAGGACACAGAAGGTGAAGTGGGGGATAATGAAATATTTTAAGAATGGTGGGTATTGTGTCCTGCAGAGGTAAGAATCTATGTTTTTGAAGTCATGGTACCAAAATGAGTGAAGTTAAAAAACAGTGGGTTGTAGCTAGGGAGGGAGAGACTTGAAATTGTCGATTTGGAAAAGTGCAAGAGACTAGTCATGAGAAGCTCTGGGGTAGCCCCACTGGAGTGATCTAGGGTCAACCTGAGCCACATCATGGGAAAAAGGAGGTTAAAGAACTAAGAGACCAGGGTATTTGGAAAGGTCACCTTAATGAACTTGGTATGGAAATCACCAAGAGCAGTTAATGCTCCTCTAGTGGATACTAGGAAGGGAGACAGGCCTCAAAGCTGCTAATGTGGACACATTCAATTCCTGGCAGGTGCCATTTCCGTCACACATTTCAGAATTTCTGTGGCTTCACCACAGAGAAAGACATATATTTTGCCTCATGTGCTGTGCATTTCAGAAGCCAACAAAAATGATGACACATTTCACAGGGGAACAGGACCAGGATCAAGGTTATGGAATTCAACAAATATGAACTGTCAGATGCTAGAGGATTGGCTTAGTAGTAGAGACCTCGAGGTCAAAATACTCAAGTTCCCCTGGAACCAGAGATTCCAATCTCAAAAGCTTCAACTCAGTCCTTCACCCTTTGAAGGCAGATAAATTGGGTTGCACAAAATTGATTGGCTAGGGTCTTTGAGATGACACCGTGAGTCCAAAAGCTCCATCTGCTTTCTTAGGACACCAGGTAATTCGTGGCTTTTTTAGGAACAAGAATCGACAAAAAAAGCTTGATCAAAGAAATGGAGACATCAATTTTCCTCAGGAAAATATTCGCATATAAGTCACCCTCCAAAAGTAAGCAGAGAGAGTAGTAATATGGTATCAAAGCAAAGAAATTCTATATTGCTGCCTAACTCAATAAGGCAGTTGTCAATGTGAGTGTGCGTGTATGTATGTAAAATATGTGTGCACACACACAATATATTTTGTATAGGAGCAAAAGGTTAACCCTGAACAAGGGAGGGAGTTGCTTTTTTTTTTTTTTTTCCAGATAAGGACAAACAGGACTTTAAGAAACAGAAACACGTTAGGTATTTTCAGAATTATTATTATCATTCCCTCCTAATAATTCACTGTAGGGTGGCTGTCAAGCAGACTTAGTTGTCCTAGTTATTTTTCAACTTGGTCTGAAAGTACAGTTATCTAATGGGGCAAATCCATAATCTATAATGAACGTAATTAAGAGAATCAGAAATTCAAACTGTTGGCAAAAAGTATCCTATCTGATTAATATAGAATTGACCATGTCCAAGTTATCAGTGCCACGAACTTTTCAAAGTACTAAAATCAAGTTCAATACATGGAGAAATAGACCAGTGTATCAGCAGGTTGCTAAGCAAATGTTGCACTTATAAATAAGTATACTAGCTGTAAATCAAAATGCAGGTAAAGCCAACTGCTGTGTTGGAGCATCAGGAAAATATCACAGATTGCAGAGAGTAAATTGTCCCCAATAATGGATTATCTTGCTCATGAGTTTGTTCACATTTTGAAATGCATTACTAGAGGGGCATGTAGGTGGCACAGTCAGTTAAGAATCCGACTCTCAGTTCTGGCTCAGGTCATGATCTCAGGGTCCCAAAATCAAGCCTGGCTTCAGGCTCCATGCTGAGCATGGAGTCTGCTTGAGCATCTCTCTCCATCTCCCCCTACCCTCTCCCCTGATGCTTGTGTGCTTTTGCCCTCTCTCCAATAAATAAATCTTTTTTTTAAAAAATGCATTACTAGACATGAACCAGCATATGGAGGTCTTTTCATGAGTTTCTGTCATAAAAGTAGAACAACGTTTCCAAGTAGGACATAGCCTCAAATCTATGAAGTATTCAACTACTCCATGAATATATTTAATAAAGTCAAGTGTAGTTGTCTTCTTCCAACATTCCTGGTCTAGAGAAGTACAGCAAGTACTCATGCACATTCTCCAGTAAACCCATTTTTCCCAACAAACTAGCATTAAATGGCAGCCCTGGTTCAGTGCCACTCACTGTCCAGTTAAACATGTCCTGCCTTCCTTCCATTTACTAATTTCTCTCTGGCAATGATAACTGAATTCACAGCCTATAGATTAAATGTCAGCTATGGAAAGTGTAGATCTTTCAGAAGTGGTGGTTATTGCCATATCATATCGCTTTTATGAGACCAATAAGTGTAGTTTGCATGGGGGAAGAAAGCATTTGGAGATGATTAAAAATGAAAACATAACCAGACCAAGAATGATGAATGCAGTTTTATCCTTAGTCATATATAACTATCCCAGGTATTAGGTATTAGGTATCTCATATGACCATGTTCCACTGTTCTCCTATGTTCTTATATGGGCTCTCAATTAGTGCTAAGGAAATGTGGCAGGGCCTGGAGACTCAGGCCTTTAAGTTACAATACTTGATTCTATCCATGTAAGTGGTGCTGTGCTTATTAGTCATTAAGCTTTTACTTTCCAGATGTTAACTCACTACTCCCATCATGATACCCATCACACTACAATTCCCCTCAGATGTATCCTGTCCCATCTTATGATTGAAAGGTCCCGAACCTAGGGAAAGGTAAAAGACTTAACCAAGGTGTTGAGTGAATTTGACAGTCACTGGAGTGTCCTCAGAAGCAGCATTTTCAAACAAGGTAAAGAAGGGATTTTATGCCTTAAATTTTTCAAATCTAGATGGAACAGCTAATTCTGTTCTGCTAATGCAGAGTTCTCCTTTGGTGGTAGAGATAGATACGAGGAGAATACAACAATCTCTGGTCACTAATTATCTTGAATTTGAAGTTAATATTTGTGCTAAAAGCCACCTTATGTCCCCAGCATCCATGAAGTTATAGGAAGGCAATATTAAGCCAAATTTTATGAATGTGAAACTAAACTTCAATGACAACATTGAAGGAATTAAGCTGAAATTGAAAACACATTTTGGGCCTTCCAAACCCCTTGCCTATTCTTTCAGCCAAACGTCAAAGCATTATTCTTTGGCGTTGTTTCAAGTAACCTTATGTACATTCTTAGGGAGCAAAGATGAGTTATTCGAACTGGCCTTTTAAAAAATTCACTGATTAAACACTCAGATCAATGCCAAGTCTATTTCCTAGAATATTCTCCTAGCCCCAGGCTGAACTAGTAGCATTACTCAAGCTTTCTTCCTTCTGAGATGACAGTGGATCCATCTCACAGCAACTATCATTAGTTAACTACCACTGGCATTGCCCATCACTATCTCCAATGTTGCAAATTAATGAAAACTTTGACGTTCATAGATCAACATTATCACAGTGCAGTTATTAGCCAAATTTGAATCACTCTGAGAAATGTAAAACTTGTTTAATAAAACATTAATTGCAGCTTCCTCAGTTTTATCTAGAAATTCTACGTGATTGGGCTCTTGGGGGTGTTTTCTCTGATACCAGCCAATTCTTCCATTTGCTGACACCAACAGGGTATCCAACAACTCAATTCAGTGAGGATACTCCTCACAGCCAGTGCAGACTTGACTAGTTAAAGACTAAGTCCCACAAGGCTGCTCCCACTTCAGGTGCCAATCACAAGTCCAGGGCCACCTGCTGACCCACTGGCTTATAAATGGGGAGGAGGGTTTCCCCATGACTCCATTCTCAGGTTCAATACTTTGCTAGAACAACCTACAAAACACAGGAAAACACTTTACTTAGTCTTACTGGTTTATCATAAAGGGTACAAATGAAGAGCCAGATGAAGAGATTTACAGAGTGAGCTCCAGAAAGGGCCCAAGTACAGGAACTTCTGTCTCTATGGAGTTGGGGTAGAACCACCCTTTTGGTACATGGATGTGTTTGTCAATGCAGAAGCTCATAAAATCTCACTCCAGAGTAATTACAGAGCTTAATCCAGATCTCCCTCCCTGCTGCATGGAGGTGGGTAGACGGGGCTGTAAGTTCCAACCATCTCATCACTTGGACTTCTGGTGACTCCTGAGACTGCCTGGGGACCTCATTCTCACTCATCTCATTAATGTAAGCTCAAGTGTGATAAAAAATGTTTCCTTAGGAATAACAAAAGGTATTTCTAACAGAAAATTCCAACGATTCAGGAAGCCTGGGTGGCTCAGTGGTTGAGCATCTGCCTTTGGTTCAGGTCATGATCCCGAGGTCCTGGAATCAAGTCCTGCATCAGGCTCCCCACAGGGAGCCTACTTCTCCCTCTGCCTAAGTCTCTGCCTCTCTCTCGCTGTCTCTCATGAATAAGTAAAATCTTGGGGAAAAAAAGAAAAAAGAAAATTCCAAAGATTCTAGGAAGCCTGCCAAGGACAGAAATTTCATTTATTTTTATTTCTTACTCTACCACAGCTATTCAATTAATAACTATTCACTCTATTAAATGAATAGAATAACTATATATGTGTATGTATGTGTGTGTATGTGTATATATATGTATATATATATAGTTATTCTATTCACTTAATAGATAGACAGTGTGTGTGTTATTAAATGAATCCTGATTTTTCTAACTTACTATGTGTGTTAGGTCAGGGGATACAGTGGTAGGGAAAAACAGTACAATGATTGCTCACCAACTACTGAATTCCAGTGGCAGAGGGGATAAACATTAGTCAAATAAACACAGTAGAAAGAAATATCAAACACCAAGTATGTAGTAAGAACTTTGAAGGAAATGATGAACCAAATAATACCTGGATCGGCTCCCCAAAGGCCATGGCCTTAGGGAAGCTTTCCTTAGGAAGATAGCTCTGAGGTGAGTTCAGGAGATTGAGAGGTGACGGACAAAGAGATGGCCTGACAAGGCTAAAAGCCAGTGTGGAGGTGTCAAAGAGGAGTTTGAGCTAAGCACAGGGAAGATTTGGTCTTCTGAAAATGAACCCAAGTAGGTGTTTCTTCATATACAACATCTTCTTTAGTATTATCATAGATTTTTTCACTAGTTACTATACAATCACGAGGACTCTGAGATCACAGAACTAATTTAACCTATGTTCACTTGAGTACAAGAGGGAAGGGTACAGGGCTTCACATTAGTAGACTCTCCATTTCCACCAAATGTGCCCTAGTTATCACCGTAAAATGGAGGTGTAAGTAAGCAAGTTATTCAAGATTCTTCTAGTTACAGGCACCCAACAATGGTTACCGTCTTAAGCAAGAAAGGAAAACAGTGAGTGGTTCATTCTCATTTCTCTCTCCTTTTGGTTTTTCTCCAAATTAGATTCATTTCTAGATGAGATTTTTGCTAGACAGAGTCAAGAATAGTTCATGGCGCCTTAAAGCTTGATAGCTAGCTGTGCCCAAGGAAATAGAGTATTCTTTCCTGGAGCCCAGCCCAGCAAAATTCTCAGATAATGTTTTACTTTGGTTCATGATACAGGAGCCAATCACTGTGTCTGGAAGGATGGAATGCTCTTGGGACCAGCTCAAGTAGTATGCCCACTCCTGGGGCTTCTGGTATGGGGCCATGGGCTTGTATCCTCCCTGAACAAAGGAGGAACAATTTCTGGAAGGAAAAGATGCCACTGAACAGATAAAAATATTTTAATGACCACTATACTGAATTTAACATTTTGAAAAATTAATGCCCTCCTACCCTCAATCTGCTGAGGAAAGACAAGCAATATGCATATTCTGAGACTCTCTACAACCAGGCATCTGTTTTGATTTCTAGTGAAAGCTCTAATGGCCCTTGCCAATACACCGAATGACAGTTTGCATTGCCTGTTTGTTTTGTCATGAACAAAATGTGCTGCTCATCTACCCTCTGCTTACACATCTTCATTTTTAATTGACCCCTCGTGTCTTCACTTTCTCTCATGGTGCACCAAATAGGTAGATTTTACCCACATACAATCATAAAAAAATTCTACAATCTCAGGATTCTCAAGTAGCTGGCACTGCTAAAAACATTAAGTTTCCCAATGACCACGAAAGAGATGAAGAGGGGTGAAAGGAGTATGTTGTTTGTCTGCAGTGATCTTTTGACCAAAAATAAATGAGAAAGTAAAATTTGCCTTTGGTGTTTGCCTCACTACTGGTTCTGTCTCTCAGGGTCCATAGAGCCCCAGCTTTTTCACAATCACCCTCACTTCCCAAAACACACTCTCTACCCTGCTGTTGAAACCAAAGTTCCCTGAGAAAGAAGAGAATGCAAATACAAAGAACACATTCAAGTGATTTATTTTACATTATAAAGGGACCTCATATCAATAACAATAAGGGATAATTAATTAAAACCTTGAAAAATTGTCCTTGTTCCATGTTGTTCCACTGAATAATTTATCACCACATCATCGACCAACCCCAACACAGCCACAGTATATAAGGGGCAGCATCTCTCCCTGTGGCTTTGATTGGCTCTCCTCACCCCACCCCTTGCCCCCTCACCCACCTCCCTCCTACCCCCTGAATGGTGGGGCCTCAAGGAAATTTAGCACTCATCACCACGGTTTTTAGTAGTTCCCTTTAAAAAAACTGAAATGCTTCCTCACTAGTGAGATGCGATCCTTTTACATAGGCTTTCAGTGACCATGAGCCACATAAAAGAGACTCTATGACTTCATTTCTCAAGAAGGACATATCAACCCAAAACTGCCCCAGGGAACCCACGGAGAAGCTTTTCCTGACCTCTGTATGGCATTCAGTCTCCCTCCATGGCTTTGTTATTTTTGGACTCTGAAATTACAGAGTTACGTGCCAAGCTCTTTGTAACAGCAGGTTAACTTAGCAATATTGGCTGCTGAGTTCCTACTTCACCTACCTCGAGGCTTAAAGACAAGCCTCGGTCTTCAGCTCCTCCCAGGATGGCCTCCTAAGTGCAGACCATTCAAATGACACAATCCCAATATTATAAAGGCGACACGGCTCCTATATCAGAAGCAAACAACAAGGTTATCACCAACCAATGACCAAATACAGGCCATGGCCGATGGCTTTTTTTTTTTTTTTTCTTCCCATCACACCATTTTCAGTCTTTACCCACAGATGAGGGCATTTTAATGTAACTAGAGATGTGGAGGGGGGGGGGGAACAGCCCAACACATTATGCAAATGTAGTAACAAATGTAAAATGATAAATTAGCAAGCAACTATTTAATTATTACTGTGACTAATTCTTGTAGATGGTGCCATGGCTAATGAACCTGAACTTGTCCTGGTTGACTGCAGTGTGCTGTTGAAACATTTCCATTTGGTTTGTTTGCTGCTTGTGCAGCTCAGCGAAGTACATAGCATCTGTTTAATGAGCTCCCACTTCATTACGGGGCTGTACTGGTGACTGAGTCATTCTCCTTAAGCATGCAGGCTGTGTACTCCGCTGTTGTTTTAAAGCAAATACTAATTTATGATTACCTGTCACATTAGGCTATTGAAAATTGTACTCACACTGGCTCCCATGAGCAGAATGCTAATGAGCTGATTATGGACTGTGGTGGTGTCCCTCGCTTATAATCCACAGACCTACATCCCGATCGCCCTCCAATAACGGGCTCCCGAACAATAGACACGGTCTGAGAGGCCGGGCTGGAAGGAGAAAGGGGGTGGGGTGCAATCATCACATGTAAATGCCCAGACTCTCTCAGAGGCCCGACAAACTCAGCAATGACCTAATTCAACGCGCGCAGATCGTCGGAAACACCCGTTACACCGTGTCATGTGTGGAGGAAGATGAATGACTCCCCAGCTATTCACTCCCGACCATGGTCATTATCTAATTGAAGTCTGATGCCCGAGCCAGGCGGATCCTGACACAGGGACTGCAAGCCTCTATTGTATGGAAGAAATCCTATAGATGTGTCCTAAAATGGTACTTGTGGAGAAAGTCCAATCGATAACACTTTTCCAAAATGCAGCTTTTCATTTCCAAGACTAATATTTACCTGCAGGCTTTAGCACAATGCTCTTTTACCAGGGTGTTTTTTTTTGTTGTTTTTTTGTTTTTTTTTTTTATCTTTTGTCTGTTACAAGCCTGCCGTTTGCACTTTAAAACAGAGTATTAAGCAAAATGCCTCATTAAGTCTGTTTTTTTCTTCTTCTTCTTAGTTTATCCCTTATAATTTGCCTCCATAAATTAAAACTATGGGAAGATGAGAGTGTTGGCTTTTTATTGGCTGGCTGCTCAGCTTGTTTTTATAGTCCTGACCTCACTCTGGGGCCACTGTGGTTTGTCTCTGAGACTGCTGGCTTCAGAACATAGAGGACTCCAGACACCACTTCCCCAGTCAGAATCTCTGCTTGTAAACACTGCTCTCAACATCCAACACAAGGACCAGCAGGATGATGGAGGTGGCCAAGAAGCATTCACAACTGCTCTCACACATGGAATATACTTCGCTAGAGCTGCCATGGGCAGCGTCTGTGCTCATTTCTGCAATGCAGAGAGGAAACCTAACCAAGTTAGCCATGTGCCCTAAACAAGAATACAGACATGAGTACTGCTCATCAGACATGAGTACTATTCATCTGCTCCCATGGCTCAGCTTCCCTCTCCCCAAGATCACCTGTTTAATGTGATGAGCACCAGGTTTTATTGCAAATAACTTATTGAATGCTACTTATGAAACTAATGATGTACTATATGTTGGCTAATTGAATTTAAATTAAAAAAAAATTTTTTTAAGGTCACCTGTTAGACACTGCTTCTTTCTCCTGAAAGAGTTTTATATACTTTTCTTCTCGGTTTTCTACATGTAGCTGCCCAGGACTGACAACGAGACTAACAGAACAGAAGGCAAGAAAGAATAACAAACAAATGCCCCCCTCTGACATAGCTAAAAGAAAAAATAGGCGAGAGTAAGCATGAATCACAATCGACATACGCTTGTTATACATTTAAAATCAATTCCCAACTCAACATTATAAACCTCCGTCGTGCCATCTCTAGCGGCTCTGGGTAACATTTCCTTGCATAGGTTGGTGTTTATGCCTCTCCTCTCTCTTGCTGCAGTGAGTGGAACAGGCCCTACATAGACAGGAGCAGACCTGGGTGCTTGCTCCACGCAGCCACCGTGCAGAGCTTGAACTTTGGACTTAACCACTTTCACAGCTGAAGAATGGGACAAAGTGACTGCTACATTTCTCACTCTGCTATTCTGAAACTCTACCTTAATCACGATTAAAGGAGCCCTAATCCGCATGGTGTCCAAGACTATTAAGTTGCTAATTTTAATTTTGACTGCATTTCAGGTTTACTCCATCTAATAAGATGAATAGAGTTCTGAAAAATCAGCAATTTTCAATGAGGCACAAAGGAAGTAACGTGGCTTCTCATTTCACATCAGGTCCAATTTATACCATGGCAACCCTGACCCACTGTTCCTTAAAATAATCCACGTTTAATTCGTCTTTGGGCTACACACATCTGACTCTCACTAATTACAAATTATAAATTATTGGGCAGATTGGCATATCGCTTTTTTCTTTAATGAAGCTTGAAGAATCAAGATTACCCAGTGGTTCATTTTATTGTCTAATACAAATACAACATAAAAAAATTGCAGTTATTCAAAAGAGTATTGTTTATGGTACCTATATTTAAACTGCAAAAAGTGGAAGCAAATTAGTTAATTACTGTCTCCAACTGTACGGGTGCTAACAAATTCCTTTTCCTCACCTATAATGAACTCCCAGTGCCCTCCAAGAAGGGGGTGATGTGAGCAGTGGTGTGGGTTTTTTTCTGCACAAGTAAATTGCTTTTCCTGATTTACATGGGGGTGGGGAGTAGAGAGAGAGAGTGCCTATTTACACACTAGATAATCCAATTTGCTTATTTTGCAAAACAGTTTCTTTCCCCTTATTGGCAGCACTAAGCATTGTGCAGGCTCTCAAGTGGAGTGAAAAAGGATATGCATTAGATACAAGGCCACACAATGTGCTCAATTTAGTAAATGCAGCAAGGTTCATTGAAAAAGAAGGCAGTCATGCAATATTTAGGGAAACATTTTGTTTTATGCTTATAAGAGGCATATGCACTAAATGTCCACAATAAAGATAAATAGGGAAGAGAAATCTTACTGAGAGGTGGAAAAAAATGAGAGGTTTTATTATAACTTTTCATTTGGGGGTCTCTTAAGAGACTTGCCAAACAGGATTTTGCACGTTTGCCCAATTCCCAAGACTCATTCTTTGGAGGCTGGAATAGAGCTCACAGCTGTTAAATATTCTTTCATGAGATGAATCAGATGAAATATATGTAAATGTGCAGATACAGAGAAAAATGTAGAAATACACATGTCCACAAACCAATAGCCAACGGTATTTCAAAATAGCGGGGCGGAAAAAGAGGGCATGAAGGAAGGAAGGAGGGGCCAGGGACTGCTCACTGGACTTTGTTTTCTTATTTTCTGTAGCTCATCAGAGAGGTCACATGCAAAATCCTTCTCTGGGTGTTAAATTCCTGCTTTCACACTGCAGTAGGCTGGAAAAGAGAACTGCACCTATTAAAAACGTGATTTTCATGAGAAAGGAAAATCTGAAATGTCAAGTTGGGTACACAGGGCTTTCTACACAGGCAGTGACCCCGCAGTCAGGGAGTCATCGTGATACCAGCCAAAGCAGCCACAAAGACAAGAAGAAAAAGTGGAATGTGCAAAGACAAAAGTGACCAGCATCCCGGCTCCAAGAGGGACCCTCCAAATCACGCCCGACGGCAGCGCTGTAACCTTCCAGGCCATCACAGGACCCTGTGAATAAGCAAAATGACAAGCAAAACTAATTGGGGGCGGCAGTTGATGAACATGTGCCCAAGTAAGAGCCACCACCAAGCGATTCCTTTCTCAAAGCTCTTGGGAACATGCTGGGCCCCAGTATGGGCTCCTTGTTTATTACGGGGACTCTCATCTCCGGATGTGTGGGTACACGCTCGCACACTTACACACGTGATGAAGTGGAGCGCTGTGCGAACTCAGACATGTCAGGTTCCTTCTGTGTACCTATACTCTTAGCACTCTCACACCGAAGTCAAAATGCCAAGTCGGAGAGCCAGCTCCATGTTGTTGTGTGATACAAGACTACCCGGGAATAAAGGCTTCCGAACGTGACCATGACACCTGGTCATGAGCAAGTAATACTGCAGCAGGTGCACATTTAGCCATGTGCACACTGGGGGTGGGGGGGTTGCCAAAGAGGTCACGTGTTCTGGAAACAATCCTATTACTCCTTTGAAACGCACGGCTCCATCTTCACCCTTGGCTTTGCAAACCATTCTACCAGTCAGCAGCACTTCAGCGTTCTCAGGGACTTCAGAGGCCAAGGGCATGACTTGCAGACCCAGGCTTCTCCCTCTGTGTGAGGTCGCCCCCCGCCCCCCAGCCGGGCCTGCACACGGGAGAAGGTGCACCTGTTACGTGGTTGACCCGGGCTTGGCCTCCACACCCTGGTCCAAGTGCAACTGCACTGTGGTCAGCGGGGGGACCTCTTACCATTGCACCATGACGAGGGCCCTTTGGCTCATCACCCTTTCCTTGAGTTTTCTTATACCATTATTTGGAACAGAAGCAACACTGGCAGAAAGAGAGAAAAAGAGCAAGAGGCTTCCGAGGAGGTAAGAAATAACCGGAGCCCGCAAGGAGGGAAGGGAGTCACAGCCCGAGCCCAGGAAGCTGCTTTCATTGGAAGTGTTCAGACACGCCGAAGTAATGATCCTGGCAACATGTTAGCAAAACATTAGAAACACTTTGGTAAGCAAATAATTTAATTACAGCCCTCTCCGAGGCACTGGATATTGCTCGACCCCTGACCTTTTATATTGCCATACCTCAACTGAGCCTGGGATTCACACTTCCTATTCTTGTCACAGCATCTCTCCATCTTGTACCGTTTAATATAGTGTGCTCCAGGTGTTCTGCGGTGAATGAATAGTTATATTACTACCTGTCAGACACAATCACACTCTATTCATCATTCTCGGCTGGCTGCATGAAGCCCAGCTTCCAGCAGGCTCCCGCTCTATTTCCTTGTTCAAACGTCTGCGGTGCTTTTGGCCCATCTGTCAAGGCTGTCATTTAGAGGGAAAACAGTATCGGTGCTTTAAATATATGGAGTTCTCTATTGAAACAGTGCTGTGATTGAACTGTCAGTGTTCTCAGTATCACAGACAGTAATTCATGACTGGTCAGGGCTCCAGTGAGGTTGCTATTACGACGGTGACCCTGAAGGGTCATGCCGAGGGTTTTTGCTTTACAGTTTGGTCTATAAATAGTGCAATTAACCTTTCAAGAATTACAGAATGCTCTTGAATTCTCTTTACATTTGCTTCGGGCCTGCATGGTTTCAAGGAATGGGAAAAAGAAGAAAAAGGAAAAAGAAAAAAAAAAAAACCTTACAAATTTGCTGAGATATGGGCCATACGAGTAAGAAATATAAATATATATATATATATATTGTTTGGAGAGCAAGCATTTGAAATGCATGAATGTATTTTAAGCCACCGTTTGCTGTTTGGGAGCAAGATAACATATGCTGAGGTTTCTGCCGAAATTAAAAGGTTTCTGCCTCTGAAATAAAATATGATGGATATAAATGAAAGGGCTTCTGTTCAGCCTTATGGAAAGGAAGGGAAGGTTTTTCAGTCGCCCAAATTGTTACCTTTCCAAAACACAAGGTTTCTCGCTGCTTCCAGCCCCAGCGTCTCAAGCAGAACACCTGCATTCCCAACCAAACCCAGAGAAAACACTCTCAGGAGCCAAATGCTATCTCTAATCTTAGAACACAATCCCCAAAGAAAGAGGATTTTGGATGCTGATCAGGCAGGCTTCAGATGACTCCCTTGCATTTGAAAGGCTCGAATCACTGACAGGGTTTGTCTTTTCTTCTTCAGGAAATCAAGGCACTTTCTGAAGGCAGCCGGCAAGGTCAGCAGAGCCCAAAATACAAACCCAAACTCCCCATCTCAGCTTTCTGCAAATCCCTGCCTGCCGGGCAGGCCACCGCCCCGCTTTCCTTTCTGGAAACCCAAAAAACGGTCAGACAACCCTTTTCGGTATCTCTGTATAGACAATGGCAGCGAAGTGATTCGGGGTAGTCCCTCGGAGGGCTCCCGGGTCACAGTGCTGGGTTTGTTCCGCGTCCCAGGGACGGCCCCTCACACGGGAGCGTCCCGGTGCTGCACGGTTGCCTCTCAGATGGATGTGTGCTAGGCTTTCTCTTTTGCAGGATCATTTCATGACTGCGTCATGCCAGTTACCCCCACAGCTCATACAGCACAAAGAGGGTCATCATTCTGTTTTGTTTCTTACCAAGTTGTTTCATGGGCAAAGGCAATGAGCATTTTTAATTTGTGACTCCAAGATTGCCTGGCTAAAAATAACCGTGGAGCAGAGGAGAGCCACAGACCCAGCAAATGCTTCTTTAGGTGGACCACCCTCTAAAAGAAAAATAACACGTCATTTTCTTAAACATCCTCATCACCCAGGAAGTAGGATTAAGGCAATATTTCAGCGAGCTTAAAGGCTTGCAGGAGGCAGAAAGCAGAGGAGAGAGGTAAAAACCTTCCCATTAGAGCTATTTTCTGGGAATGCCTCTCCCACCAATCCACAGCTATGCAGCAGTAAAAGCCTTTGCTTATTACAGCCCCTGAACGAGAATAATTAAGAGGTAATTTCTTCCAGTTAGGGTGCACTTTCCTTCTGGGAGTCGATCAGAAAAGGCCGACAGAGGTGCCCGAGGACCCCGTGTTGTCATTGTTGTTATCTTCTCTGTGTCCTTCTTTCCTGTCCTCAGTTGGAAAGTGAAAAACCTTTGCTTATTATAGAGGCAGAGTAAGTGCTGGTCTCATCCCATTAACTGTCATATTACCAGGCTCCGTGCCATCCCATTTGAGTTGCAGCGAGCATTCAGAACTGCTTAATTATGTACAGTAAAGACAGTCTGCTGGGACTTTCCTTCTTGATTAACATGGGAGGGGGAGAGGAGGTGAAGGGTCACCTCCGAGGCTTCGTCACGCCTGGCATGGAGCTAACTCCATGTGACAAAGGCTTTTGTGAGTTTAAAAAAAGAAAGAAAGAAAAGAAAGAGAGAAAGAAAGAAATTAAAGCACATTTGGAAAGCAAGACGCTGGGCAAGCCCGGTGGCTCAGCAGTTTAGCGTTGTCCTCAGCCCAGGGCCTGATCCTGGGGACCCGGGATCGAGTCCCATGTCGGGCCATCTGCATGGAGCCTGCTTCTCCCTCTGCCTGTGTCTCTCTCTATGTCTCTCGTGATTAAATAAATAAAATCTTTTAAAAAAAAAGGGGGGGGGGGAAGCAAGACCCTTGCATCAAGGGAGAAGGCTGCTTTTGATTCTGCAGGCAACCCCGATATTTCCCCCTCTGCGCTGGCGCTAAACTGGAGAGTGCATTCCTGATAAATTATCCCGCCCCGTGTTAATTATAGGATGCTGACAGTGCTTGTCGTTACTAGGCCTGCCACAGGCTTTGTGTGCTCGGATTTTAATAGCTGTTTGTTCTGAGGAACGCGGCAGAGCTGCCTAAGTGGCGGAGCCGGGTCACGGCTAACATCCCTCTCCTCCAAGTCTCTCTCACACGGGGCTCTATTTTCCCACCCTATCCCCCCTCCCTTGGGCACCTGCAGATGGTAGATGGTATGTGTTACTGTCTAGAAAGGAGGAGGGACTCCTGGTGGGGGTTCCAAACCTCTGGCTGAAATACTCCCTCCTCCTCCTCCTGCTGCCGACCTAGGTCTCCCAACAGGACTGGTCTCTAAGGGCCTGGCCCGGGGGTTCCCTGCCCAGGTCATAAGGCAGCCTTCTCCCCTCGGGGTGGCAGCTCTGTTTTCCACTTTGTGGCAACAGCCTGCGGGAAAGAAGATGCTCCAAATGTGGAAGCCAGCCCACAACCCAGGCTCTTCCTCTTCCTCACCAGCTAAGTTTCTGTTTCAGTTATTTCTATCACCATCCACCACTACAGGCATAGAAATCACTTTCATCTGGAAAACAAAAAAACAAATAACAAAAAACCTACCACTTAGTGAACACCTACTATATACCGGCAACCAAGGCCAGATTCTGGAAAAACAGAGACAAATACTACAGAGCCTCTGGCCTGCACGGCCTCGGAGCCTCACAGGGGAGCAGAAGGGTAAACAAGTAATTATTATACCACGTGGAGCGCGATCAGAGAGGCAAAAACTGAATTTCCCTCAGCCTCACCAGCCTATGTGAAGGGGAACAGAGGGCCAGCTGAGGACACAGCACAAGCTGACACCCCACAAACAACTCCCCCAGGGTAGGATCTGTGTGACATTCTTCAGGAAGCTCCCAACTGTCTTAATGTTAATGCCTTGCTAAAGAGAAAAACAACCTTTAGCTTCACAACCGCAAGGCCTCCAGTATCTTGTAGGTCCTCTTTAGCCTATGAAAATCCTTCTGAAACCTCCCCTTTCCAGGGCCTCCCCCGTCTCTGCAGATATATAATCAGCCACTTCTCACAACCCTGGGGCAGCAGCTCTTCCTGCCCACGTGTCCTGTCCCTCTGCTTTAATAAAACCACTATTTTGCACCAAAGTCATCTCAAGAATTCTTTCTTGGTCATCGGCTCCGGACTTTACCCCACCAAACCTCACCTATATTCTAAAACTACATGGTATGGGTACAGATGTGATCCCATTAAGAGTAATAATTCGAATTTCTCTGCTTTGTGTGCTCACCAACTTCTTGGACTCCCCAGACAGGGCCTCGTGTGCACTTGTAAGAAATTCGTATCCTCCTGGGACTTTGGTCCTCGTGTCAGGCATCACGGTGCCTAATGGTCACAGCTTCTATCCCCTTCTGTCTTTTGAGTTGTGCCATATTAGAAGGTGACCAAGGCAGTGCCATTTGGGTCCCAGTCTCTTATACAATCTCTAGAGAGACCTCAGTGGAAAATGCCATGGTGTGGTCTGATTTGTCCTCGATACCACCACAACCAAGCCTTTCACACTGGGTCACTTTCCCCGTACTAGACTCTTTCCTTCCTCAAGTTGAATTTTCATACCAAGTTCCTTTGTTTTTCTATCCTGAGGCATCTTTTTTGATGGGCCTGCTCCCACAGTGCCTAGGAAATTCCAGATATGTCTGTAACCTCTTCACAGTCAAGCTCAGAGAAGGATGTATATGAAATGTCTCGATACGCTCAGATACTACATACACATACACACACACCCCAACTCATGTCACACATGCTGAATGAATTATAGGAAGAAAGACTGATATGGCTATCACTATCTCTAAAAGCAGTTTGTGTGGAGCCTGGGTGGCTAAGTTGGCTAAGTGTCTGCCTTTGGCTCAGGTCATGATCTTAAGATCCTGGGCTGGAGCCCCACATCGGGCTCCCTGCTCAGTGGGGAGCCTGCTTCTCCTTCTCCCTCTGCCACTCCCCCAACTCATGCTCTTTCTTTGTCTCAATAAATAAAATCTTTAAAAATAAAATAAAATATCAGTTGTATGATAAAATTCAATAGTCCATCAAAGGCTACTTAAGGGTATGAAGCATATCTTCTGTCCACATACCACAACAATAACATGTGCAGGTACACACAATGAGGGGAAAATTACTTCCCATGTGAAACCCACTTAACTCAGTTTATTTTCTCAAAATAAAGAGTAACTGCACCACATACTCCTTGACTTTTTGCAAAGACTTTGGCTTCTAACCCCAATGAGTTGAGATATCGTTGTCTTTTTTAAGGATCATTATTACCAAAAAAAAAAAAAAAAAAAAAAGGGAAATGTTTATTAGGAGGACCGAACCTTACACTTTTAAGACAAAATAGAGTCAACTCTGCTAGAAGGCAGAAATCCTTTCATCTCACTGGAGACTTAAAAGCTTTTTCCAATGCCTGCTATCCATGTCAAGGGGAATGGTTTGAACACCCAAACATCAGCATGAAGATTTTTTATTCCTTCTTTGGTCTAGCTCATTTTGTGCACATAGCAACTTCAGAATACATATTGTTATAAAAACAAAAATGTGCATACTGTTTTTATGAGTGACTTCAAAACTTTCCAAGAATAAGCTTATAGTGTAGGACTTCTGCTTTACTTGTTGACTTTTGGACTCAATCCCAACATAAGCAATAACTCCAGTGTGTTGCACATACATACACACGTGTGCACAAATTCGTTTGTATAAGCGTTCCTCTATAGACTTCAGGACACAGATTTATGAGGGTACATTGTAAAGCTTCCCTGGAAGACAGAAGACTACAAAATACACATCGAAGAATGCTATGCTAAATCCTTAGTGATATAGTATAATCCCTGTCTTGGCTTCTTGTGGCAAACTGACACATGTGACCCTCATCATTTTCTTAAAAAACTTATTTTGCCTCAGCAGCAAAGATTCCTTCTCCATCTCTTAATTCCCAGTGTTGTTTATGTGGATAATGGTAAACATATAAACTGACCATATATAACAGTATATAAGTATACAAGGGCATATATACACAAGAAACAGATAAATTTTTCCAGCAGATCCAGAATTTTGTAGTCCCACTTTATATTCATACCCCCAAATCCCTAGATTAGAGACTTCTGAAGCCCTCCCTAGTTAACAGGTATTTAACGGAAGCTTTCTTGCATTCATTTTTCCTGTGATATTGTTGCCCTTACCTACCTCAAACAACTAAATCAAACTAGACTCAAATGTCTTCTCACATGAATTTTTTTTCCATAGATCAACATCAGTTCTCAAAAATCCATTCTTGGTCAGACCCAATTTTCTTTAGGATTTATTCATTTTAGAGAGAGAGAGTGAGTGATTGTGAGGCAAGGAGGAGCAGAGGGGGAGAAATTTTCACAGACTCCACGCTCAGCACAGAGCCTGATGCAAGGGTTCGAACCCATAGCCCTGAGATCATAACCTGAAGATAGGACCCATTCTGGAAACATGCACACACATGTGGCTTTCTGTCTTAGTCTTGGTTTCCAGCAGCCCCTCTCCCATCATCTCAATCACCCTACCCACCTCCCTGGCACAAACGACAAATAATTCTTGGGCCCTTAAGGAATACTCCTTTGTATCCACTTGGGCCGAAGAACCACTAAGCTACAGAAGCACTTACTTTCATTCCTGAAGCTTGACCAAACTGCTCTGGGAACCCCAGAGCCCGAATTTGACCTAGCTTCCTCCCTGCTTCTTCTAGAAAGCTCACTGCTCAACTTCACACCAGAGCAAGCACCTGGTGGTCCCTGAGCCAGACCCACCTGCGAGGCCTCAGCCCTCTTGCATGGAGCTGCTGTTTCTGTCAGAGATTCTTTAACACACCTGGAGGGGCAGCTCTGCCGTCTCATGTCAGCGTGATTGCCACCTGGGCCAGGGCACACAGCTGCAGCCAGACAATGACTGGGGCACGCAGGCCCGGCAGCCCCGGGCTCTGTGGGATGGAGAACTGAAACAGGCTTTTTCATCCTCAAGACAACTCACTCTGGGTATTTTCCTTTCAGTTCCAACTGGAGACAGGAATTAAGTGACTTGAGGGCATGACCCCAATCACACAACAATAATGAGGTGCTTTTGGTGTGGTGTCAGCAGCCACATGACAGAAGCCCACTCTCCAAAGAGGGCAAGTCCTATGTGCTGGGAGCGCTTGCTGAAGCATCCCACTAACCTTGCAGATCCCTAGGAAGAGCCCGGCCGGGTCGCCGCCCTGCACTGCTCTACTCTGGGCCTTGCAGACTACTGCTCAGGAATTGCTGACAAGTTTATCTGCATCCAAATGACTAACTCCATGATTGAAACCTGACAGTGATTTCAATCATTTCTTTTGCTCCTCCAAGGAGAAAGCTCTGCATTCAAACTAAGTGTGTTTACATCGTCACCTAGCTTGTCTGACAAGTACAACCAAATGTCATTCTTTTGAGCTTCTAACTCCATGTAGCTCAACAGAGAGTCGATCAGCTTTCATATGTCACGAGACAGCAATAGTTAAGTACAGTAACTTCAAGTAAATAAAATAGCCAATAAAATGCATGGTTTGAAAGGCTACTCCATTTTTAGGATGTTTTACCTCTTCAATATTGAACAAAAATTTCTACTGTTACGGGATAAAAAAAAAAAATCCTGGCAATAAAAACAAGGAGCCAATTGTGATATATTTCTTCACTGTAAATATGTGCCCAAAGGGAAACACGTGACAATCTGAGTTTGTTCCAGAGTAGGGTTGTGAAGTAGAGTCTCCCCTATTTATTTTGTGGCCATGATTTTGAACCAGTGAACAGGAACTGTAAGTATTTCAAACCGTTGCATAGCACTGTTTGGTCTGGGGCAACCCCACTGTTAGAGGATGTACTCGGCCAGCCCCCAGATGACTGGGAGCATCTCATGATCTGTGCCAAGTGCTTGAATACAGGCAGGTAGGGCCACTCAGATAATGGAAGGTAAAACTACCCCCCCCTTTTAATTGACACCTCACCTTCTATTAGTTTCAAGGTACAACGTAACTCTTGTAGTACAAGTTATGAGAACTAGATGGGAGAATTAAAGAACTACATGTTTCCTGGTAGATCTGTTTGCACCTTCTTGTGAACTGCAGCTTCCAAGAAGGCCAATCAGTCATAAGTGATTAGGGTTTTTTCCCTATGAAGACTTGAGAGCAACAGCCTGGCTTTCTCACACCTACTGACTCTAGATCAGAGCTTTTTTGTGCACAGGTACCAAAGGAGAGTGGACACGTCTACTTAGAAAAAGTTGCTCAGGTCATTCAAGTACCCCAACTTCTTCCCTTCCCCAGAGAGAGTCTTTGAGTAGATGGACCATGAGAATGAACGATTTGAAACCACTGGTGACAATGAGGTTTAAAGGAGTGATGGTATCTAGGCTGAGAAAGAGAGGAGAGAGAATGAAATCATAAAGGGTGTCCAAACTCAGAGACTAGGAGAAGGTCAGGTTTTGATAGAGCTAGATAGAAGCTGAGAACAAACTTACTGGACAATTACAAAGAGATTTCCACTTAGCTCTGTTCATTCTATGTATCGGAGTTGTCTAACTCTCCTTTGGTATTATTTCCTCACTTTACAATAGCAAAGCTGAGAAGTGTATTTTGCAGTGATAAGAATGAACAAGGGGAAGAAGGAATAAGAATGAGTTAGAGCTAATGCTTCTAAGACAGAGGAGTTTCTGGAGAGTCCTAGTTACTCAGTCCAGACAAAAACCGCCTGGAGGATGAAGTAAGATTTAAACTTGAAAGATAAAATACAGGATGCCCACATAAATGTGAATTTCAAATTTAAAAATAAGTCACTTTTTAGAATAAGTCAGTGCCATGACATAGTTAATATTTAACTGTATTAAGTCATTTCTTGTCTAGGTTAAGTTCACATTTAATTCGACATCCCATACTTTTATTAGCTAAATCTGGAACCTGAGTAAGATAAATCCTGAATTTGCCAACTAGCATAAACCATTAATTGATATTTCTTTTGTAATCACTAGAAATCTCAATGGGAAGCTATTTTACTGAGTCATTTACATCCTGCGAGGTGATCAGTCAAGTCTATGAGTGACTCATCAAACTCCTCTTTCTTAAACAAAACCCAAATGTTAAGAGTCATTTCCACTATGAGCTAGGTTGGACTGTACCCTTAATCAAAAGCTCCTTTCAATTTAACTAACAGGATGACAGCCAACAAGGCGTTAACATGATCTGTGACTCTTTGGCAGTCAACATGCTGCCAGCAAGTTTCTGAAAACTTCCATCATTTCTGTCATGTTGCTGGATCATGCTGTCTGGTTTTCTCATTGCCATGACTTGTAATTTTAAAAATTTGTTCCTAATCTGCATATATAATGAAGCTCATTAGAAAGATAAATATGATTTCTGTACTAACTGGCAATAAATGGAGCACAGCATCATTTCAAAGTGATGTTTACCAAAGTTGTGGAATTTGGGTTCATTGAGACATATGTAAAATGTAAAGCCCTCATTCAGACATTAGTTGATGGGGGCTTCATGGCAAAACAATCAGTAATATCTCAACTCATAAAATATAAGTTACACCTGGCTCAATGACTACACCAGTCATTCTCAACCCTTGGTACACTTTAGAATTACCTGGGGAGTTTTAAAAAGAATACCAATGCCTGGACCACAGATGCATTAAATCCCGATTCCCTCAGGTGCTTCTAGAGTTCGGCAAGAGCCGAGAACCACAGCCATATGCATTATATAAGTACATAATTATTTGTTTCGCATGAGCTTGATTTGAGTGTGGTTAATCATCCAAAAACAGCCAGAACTGCCCATAACATGTGTATTTCTTAATTTTTATGTATTAAAAACATACTGATCATAAGAAAAATTAAACCAGAAAATATTAAGTTTTAAAGTTTTATTTTTTTCTTTACAAAGGAACCTCTATTGTTCTTCACTTTTAAGAAGATTTGAAGATTGAAAGCTTCTGAATTTTGAAGCTTTGTACATATTCCATCAAACAAGCACACTCAAGGCTTTGGGCACCAGGGTGGCTCAGTTTGTTAAGCACCACACTCTTGATTTTGGCTCAGGTCACATAATCAAGCCCCACATCCGGCTCTGCCCTGGGTATGGAGCCTGCTTGAGATTCTTTCGCTCCCTTTCCTTCTGTCCCTCCCCCTTCATCTCTCTCCTTCTCTTAAAAAAAAAAATAAGAAAAAAAAATAAGAAAATAAAAGAATACTCAAGGCTTAACATTTTTTAACACCTCACTTTACTAAGTTAAGACATAATGATATCATGTAAATTTTAGGCATTACCAATTATTTCCTATCAGTCTAGAAGAACTATCAGGGGACTGTTACTTTTTAATCCAGTTTCCTCTTTTTATAGATGAGGAAAACTTACTTTGTCTAAGGTGGCAGTTCTTACAGTGTGCTCCCTAAACCAGCAGCAGCAGCATCACCTGGGAACAAGGTGCTGTCAGCCTTGCTCCAGAAGGACCATAATGGAAACTCTGGATATTTGGTTTCATAAGCTGTCCAGGTATTTCTGAAGTTTGGGAATGTATGCTCTTGTGTTTGTACTACCCAATTCTTTCTTTTCCATTGGCAGTTTTTCATTGTGTCATCCGAACTTCTAGAATGCCCAACTCAGTGCAGAGGGCCTTGAGCATGGAAGGAAAGCATCTGCCCCCAAAACTGTATCATCCCTGAGTTGAGCTTCATGGGGAAGCAGCTTCTAGGAGTACGAAGTGAGGTCTGTGCACAGACTCTGTGACCAGATACTGGAAGGAGCAGCTGGAGAGGACAGAGCTTAGTTAGTCCATGGAAGGGGACCTGAGCCCCATCTATATGAAACAAGTACAAGCCAGGTGCAGGGAACCCTGAAGAATCCCTTGAGACCCTTAAAATGTCACTTCCTAGGGACACCTGGGTAGCTCAGCAGTTAAAGCGTCTGCCTTCGGTTTAGGACGTGATCCCGGAGTCCCAGGATCGAGTCCCACATCAGGCTACCTTCATGGAGCTTGCTTCTCCCTCTGCCTATGTCTCTACCTCTCTGTGTGTGTGTGTGACTATCATAAATAAATTTTTTAAAAAAATTTAAAAAAATAAAAAATAAAAAAAATCTTTTAAAAAAATAAAGACTAAAACAAAACCACCACTACTCTGTTCTTTGCACATGTTCTTTTCTCTTTTCTTTGGGGGGACTCCCATTAGACTCCTTCAACTATTCCTCCATTGTTAAGACTTCTCTGATGACTCACTCCTTCCCCTCATCCACACTCAACCTCAGTACGATGAGGCATTCCTGCTCATACTCCCCTAACATCTCTGTCATCCTTTTTAAAGGTAAAAATTTCTACCTCTACACCGCTAGATTTCCAATTTCTCAAAAGCAAGGATAGTTTCATAATCTGACACTCAGGAAATGTTGGCTTAATAAATTACAAATCAGTAGTTAAGAAACTTTTGGGTGATGACTATAGATATCGACATTATCAATAGTCAGATGCTCCAGTGTTATCGCCTACAGTTTTCTTTTCCTTTGCAAATAATATATCAGACACCAAAAAGAACTATGTATATTTATAATTCCCAATTCTTTGCAATTTTCCTGAGTGTGGTACTATGTCACCTTAGTAATTTTTATATTCAAAATTAGGGTTTTAAGAAATAAAATACATAATTGTTCAAATGAAAGATGTCCTTTTTTTTAGAGAAGCAGTTTTCCAAATGTTAGTGTTTACTGCAAGAATGTTAAACTTGATTTTTAAAGAAAGTGTCTCTCAACCATATGTTCAATCACATCATGCAAAATTTTTAATTTTCTTCCATAACAGAATGAACTTTCACCAATCTAATATGCTTGGTACTCAACTGTGCCAATCTTGAAATATACCGTGGAATAGTTACATTCTTTACCATAGAGAAGGGTAGGAATGACCACTTTGAAAAAAGAAAAATAGATTAAAAAGGAATAAAGGGGATTTCGACTAAAGATGAGAAGATTGATTCAGATCTCAAAATCTGAGATTATAGATTGTCCTTTGAGACATTTTTAGTTTAGATTTTTCCATTTGATCTTTTTAAATACATTCCTCTCTATTTTTTTTTTAATTTTTATTTATTTATGATAGTCACAGAGAGAGAGAGAGAGAGGCAGAGACATAGGCCGAGGGAGAAGCAGGCTCCATGCACCGGGAGCCTGATGTGGGATTCGATCCCGGGTCTCCAGGATCGCGCCCTGGGCCAAAGGCAGGCGCCAAACCGCTGCGCCACCCAGGGATCCCTACATTCCTCTCTAGTAAAATTCTCCATATTGTCATATTTTTCTGATTAATCACAATTATGATAATGTCTGTGCTTAAGAATTCCATTACTAGGGATATCTATGAATTTACTTTTATAATTTATTTTCTGGGTTTTTGGTACACGTGGCAATCTTTTATTAACAGATTAACATTATATAGGAAAGACACATGAAATACAAATGAAAAACAATACCTCTAGAAAATATCTTGCTCCCAGCTGAGCTCACCCTAACCTCTCCTGAGCAGGTGAAAAGTGGCCTTTTATTTTAATATAACCAGGAAGTAGGCTAACCTAAGCTGCATCACATCTTCTGACCTCTGGCTTGCTTTCATTTCCAGCATTTGGCTCTTCAGGGATCTCAACAATGATTTGGAGTGTTTATTATGGTTCCTCCTCCTTGTCAGGTCTTGATCTCCAGTTTGTTTGTTTATTTTTTTTCCCTTGGCACAGTCGGAATGCCAAAAATTTAATTCATCTTAGCCTCCCACTTCCTGTACCTTAAGAACTTAGCAAATGCCTCAACAAGAAAATTATTGAATGTAGGTCTTCCTTTTCTGCACCTCATTCTCTCTAGGCTTTTGGCCCTGCATGTCTTGGCTGCCTGGGAGCTCTCTGATGCTTTCAACTGGATTTGCTGTATCCATTCATCCAAGAGATAAATCAAAACAAAGAAATTGGACATCATAAAAGGACTGATAATGGCACCGACATAACATTTTATATAGGTGAGCATCAATATAGATTCCAATGAGCATTCAACAATAAACTAAGACTTAGCAATTGCAACAATTGTAATTATAAAAGGGTGACCTTGGCAGTATAATTATAAAGCAAAAGTTAGAAGTAGAGAAAGAGAAGGTACAAGAAAATAGAAAATGTTTCCTAATGGAATGTTCCAATTTTTGTAATAAAAAAAATGAACTCCTACTAAATTTGAAACATACAAAGGGTGAAAAAAATGACTTGAATTTCAGAACTTACATAGTCTTGCATCTTATCCTTTGTGAGATCTTTCGGAATGCTACAATTATTTGCAATGGAAAAAAGAATTCTTCAAGTTTCATTAATTCCTTTGATGTTATTTTAGTGTGACATTTTTCATTCATACTCAACCAGGATCAGTAAATTTTTTAACATTTAAAGGATACCATCTTCACAGTAGTTGGGCTTATTTATCTTTCTGCCTGTATCTACCTATCCTACTTTCTATTTTGTGTATTCACAGATTTATGGAGTGATGATTACTTCATCGTAAAAACAGTTATTTCAGAGTAGTAAAGTTTTAGAGTTTTTTCCTTTTTTTCTTTACACTTTTCTGTACTTCCCTATCTTCTTAAGAACATGTATTATTTCAATATTTGATGAAATGGAAGACTGTCTTTTCCTGCCCTCAAGTATTAGTAACTTATGAACCATAAGCTCCCCCAATGGACTCTTGTTTCCCCTTAAGCCCAGGGATTTTTGTCTCATTTATTATTCTTGCATCAACTGCTAGTACAGGTGTAGCCCGAACATAGAAGGTACTCAATAAATAGTTGCAGCATATAAATTTAGTTCATACTATTTTAATCTAAGTTAAAGTTTAAATCTGAAAACAAAGGACAGAGTATCATCAGTTACTGAAGAAGAATCAGGTCTCAAAGGAACCAAGAGACTGTAAAAGATCACTCAGCTAGTTCATATCTGAATAAAAATGCCAACCCATTTTCCACCACTGAAGCTCTCTCTACTCCAAAGCCTCTGCCACATCCATTTCAGTACAGTTCACCCTCTACTTATTTCTCCTCATTCACATACTCTGAAAAACATCTCTCCCAATCCTTTTTCTTTCTAGCTTTGGTTTGTACAGAAGTACAGTACTACTGAGGATCGTGCAGTTGCTTCTCCCTCTGCAGTATACATCATCTCACTGATTTTCAGTATATTAAAGAAAATGTATCAAACTCAAGTAGAAATCCAGCTCAAGTCATTAAAACAACAAATGGTAGTATATGAAGGCACTTGACCCTGTATGTGGAGATATAAAGACACTTTAAATCAAAGAGCTAAAAATAGGCAAGTGACTCAAAGTCCCTAATCTGGCTTAATCTCCCAGATCACTTAAACATATTTCCTTGGAAAACTTGAACAAAAGCAACTCTCTGTCACTGCTTGCAAGAGCATCTACATGTACAAAACCCAAAACACACTATGATAAAGCCAAAGTCGCTGACTTTTCCATCTGAATCAACTCCCAACATGAATTAAGTCTTTCTCCATCAGAATTTATACACCATTCAACAATGCCTCCCCTCTTTGTAATACAGTAGTAGTTCTACCCTTTGAATTCATTTGCCTTGTATTTTCTATCCTGTACAAAAGAGCCTTTTTTCTGAGTAAGATCTTATCTCTAAGCTCACTCCCTATGTATAAAACTCTCCACTGTCCATCTACTTCTGTCCATGTGAATTGTTTTCAGTTTTCCTGGGCCCCTACTGCTGGGTGCTACCTCTGCACTCTGCCACACACATCTCCAGCTCTCAGAACATCAGAACAAAGCAAACTGATGATCTCTGTTCAACTCATCACCGCTTTCCTAGAAGCGGCACAAAAACACAGGTAAATAGTACAGATTTTAAAAAATAAAACCTGGAAGGAAATATTCCTACAATATCAACAGAAGTCATTTCTGGGTCATGAAATTAAGAATTAGTATCCATATGATTCTGTATACTCTGTATCTCCCCATTCTTTACCTACAATAAAGGCCATTTACTTCTTTCTTTTTAAAAAAAAAAATAAACATAGCACCATAAAGTATTATATTGCATAAGCATTGGCTAACGTATTCAAATCCTGGGTGAAATGTAACATTTTTAGGAAACTATGAATTTTAAAACTTAATAATGTTTATAAAGCTGAAACAATAAACAAGGGAAAAATCTCCAGTTATCAGTCATCTTCTCCATTTCCTACCACCATCAACAACAACAAACAGACTCAATGATCAATAAGTTGATTTCTGTCAATATACCAGAAGAAGAAAAACTGCCCATGTCATTTTAACTATTTCAGAAAAATCAGTCTAACACTAATCTAAAATCTGAAAAAGTTATATTCTTATTGGCTAACAAATTAAACTTACTTGTGTATTAGTGACCAAAAATTTACTTAGGAATAAATAATTAGCAAATAAAGCAAGAAAAAAAAATTTTTTTAAGCCAGCATCATCTAATGAGTTTTACTAAAAATGCAAGAGACATGAAATATTAGAAAGTCTAATTATATTCATCACCAAACTAATAATTCAATGAAGAAAAACTCGAGGACAGTATTTATGGAGATCAATATAACATTTGTCAAAATTCAACTTAAAATATTAGTAGAAAGGGTATATATAACATTTTTTAAGGTATCATGATACTTATTTTTGACATACCATTAAATTTAGTGACAGTAAGAATGCTTTTAGATAACAATATTCTGGAAGTACTATCCACTATAATTTGACAATATAAATAGAAAAGAAGTATAAACATAACAGAAAGGTGGAGTTAGAAATATTATTTATACCTAGATGGTTAAGGGAGAAAACCCAAGATGATCGACTAGAAAACTAGAAAAAATAAGAAATCAAAATATTCCTTAGAGTTAAAATATACAATCTACTTATTTCATACAGACAATAGAGATTTACAAAGCAGAAAAATGTTTAACCACAGTACCAACAAAAACAATACATTTTATAATGATTTTACAGGTATAGAACCTATATTTACATAATTATTAAAAGTAATTGACAGGCATAAAGGAAACCTTATTTAATAAACTTTATTTATATATATTTTTAAAAAGAGTTTATATTGGAAAAAATGTGAGTAATCCCCAAATTAAGCAAAAATGTAATGCTTTTCCAAACAAATCCCAATAGAATGTGTCCTAACTTGGCCAGGTTACCCAGAGTAATACATGTAAAGGAATACCTACCAAAAAAAAAAAAAAAAGTGATGATAATGTTTGGGAGAAGACATAAAAGTGTCTTTATAACAGATACTAAAACATGTAAAGGGGATCCCTGGGTGGCTCAGCAGTTTGGCACCTGCCTTTGGCCTGGGCACAATCCTGGTGTCCCAGGATCGAGTCTCACATTGGGCTCTCTGCATGAAGCCTGCTTTTCCCTCTGTCTCTCTGTCTCTCTGTCTCTGTGTGTGTGTGTCTCTCATGAATAAATAAATAAAATCTGTAAAAATGATAATAAAAAAACATGGCAAAGTTAATAGATAAGTCTTCTGCCTCCTCCTAAGACAGAATAGAAAGTATCAACCATGCTCTCCCACTGAATAAGCCTAAAACTAGGCAAGGTCTATGAGGTCACTGCTCTTAAGTATCCAGCAACAGGTAGCATGAAATTGTGATCTCTGACTGAAGAAAAGTACATGAGGTGGACCTATTGTTACTGCTTTGGATCCTTTTTGAACAATGGAACAAGAAGTATAGCCCAAGCAAAGCAGTCTGAGATTCTGAAATGCTAGAATATTCTCAAGTTCTGGCCATACCAGAATAGAAAGACCTCCCTGACCCCATTACATACTCATTTGAGACCACAAGAGGTCATATGTGAGTAATGACCACAGTCTACAGTAGCACCATGACTTAAGATTAAGAGCAAAACCAAAAAGGATACACACAAACATATCACCAAACAAAGCCTAAAAAGATCAACAAAACCTAGGAATTTGATTGCCTACATGAATAAAACTCAATCTCTCTCCCTTAAATGTAGGATTCTAATTTCCAGCATATAATAAAAAAACATTAGACATGAAGAGAAAATGAAAGAAGACCAAAAATTAAGAAATAAAGTAGCTCATAGAGGACTTTCTGTTTTCAGTCTAGCATGTAGAGAATTTAGAAGTCTTTACACCATCCTAAAAAGTAAAAAGCTGTTGAACAAACTGAAAAATCAACAACTCTTCTCAGATCCATCATACAAGTGAGGTCATAGGACAAAATGCCATCTGTCCTCAGTACTGGACATAGAAACATGGATACACAGAATCACAACTTACTATACCAGAAACCCACAAGCAGAAATCTCCATGGAAACCAGTGCTGAAATAGAAAAAAATGAACTATAATTGGTCAGTCTCCAGAGGCTCAGTGTTGACGAGCCTGAGGAATTTTTAAAACTCTAGGGGGAGTTCCCATGATGAGTTTTATGTCCTGGAACCCTACCTGGTTTTCACAGTAGGTACTGAAGAAAAATCGGGTTGTACTTCTGGCAGGACGGGGCGAAGCGGGGGGGGGGGGGGGGGGTGGTAGCCATTTTGAAATAGGCCAGAGCTTTCTAAAACTCTTAACAAAATCTTCCCTTAAGATAAACTATCTTACCAGAGTAGAGCCTGCTGGGGTTTTGTCAGAGGCTAACTAACCTGAGAGAAATAAACACTCAACTCTAGCTAGCTCTACCCTTCTAAGACACAACTGAAATCCCTCTAACCTACCACATGGAGGAAGGGAATCACCAAATTCCAGCAGCACCTAGTCATTTGGTTCCATTTTAGATTGGAAAAAAAAAAAAAAAAAAAAAAACAAAAACTGAAAGTTACATGAGGAGTCCACAGCCCAGAGCCACTGCTTCACTAAAAACCCTAGACAATGTCATAGGACAAGAGAATTATGAAAACCTATTTACAAATGGTCTTATAGTCAGCACATTATGCAATAATATCCATAATCACTTCAAATGTCAATGGTATAAACATACCAATTAAGAGGAGACAGATTATCAGGTGGATCAAATAATAAGACCTAACTTCATGCTATCACAAGAAAGCCATTTTAAATATAAAGATACATATACATGAGAAGTAGAGATGGAACAAAACATACTATGCTAACAATAATTAGAAGAAAGCAGGAGTAAGCTACATTAATTTCAGGCAGATTTCAAAGTAAGGCAAGTTATCTGGAATAAAGTTGGAATTACATAGTGATAAAGGGCTCAATTCTCCGAGAGGACCTATCAATCCTTAATGTGTATGTACCTAACAATAGAGTGTCAAAATACATGAGGCAAAAACGGATAGAACTACAAGGAAAAATAAATGAGTTCACTACAATAGTTGGAGACTTCAATACCACTCTATCAGAAATGGACAGATCCAGTGGGCAGAAAATCAGTAAGGACATACTTGAACTTAACAGCATGATCAATCAACTGGATGTAGCTGCCATCTATATACTATTCCACCCAAAAAGCAGTAGAATACGCCTTCTCAAGCTCAGATGGAACATTCACCACGATAAACCACATTGTGAGCCTTATAGCTCACTTGAACAACTTTAAAATAATAGAAACTGGGATGCCCGGGTGGCTCAGTGGTTGAGCATCTGCCTTTGGCTCAGGTCATGATACTGGGGTCCTAGGATCAAGTTCCACATCAGGCTCCTTGCAGTGAGGAGGAGGAGCAGTGAGGGTGCTTCTCCCTGTGCCTTTGTCTCTGCCTCTCTCTCTCTCTGTGTCTCTCATAAATAAATAAAATCTTAAATCTTAAAGAATAGAAACTATATGATGCTTGCTTTCAGAGCACAATAGAATTAAGCTAGAAATTACTAACACAAAGATAGCTGAAAAAAACCCAAATGCTTGGAAACTAAACAATACCCTTCTAAATGAAACATGGGTCAAAGAAGAAATTTCAAGAGAAAATTTGAAACCTAAAATATGGTGATAATAATACAACTTATCAAAATTTGTGGAATTCAGTGAAACCAATGCATAGTGGGAAAGCTATGTCATTGAATATATATATTAGGAAAGAAGAAAGATCTAAAATCAATCCTCTCAGCTTCAATCTTAGGAAATTATCAAAAGAAAAACAAAGTAAATCCAAAGTAAAAGACTAATGAAAATTAGAGAAGTATAGGACTTTGAAAACAAACAAAAAAAATCAATAAGGGGGGGGAATGAAACCTAAAACTAGTTCTTTGCAAAAATAAGTAAAATTGAAAACCCTACAGCCAGGTTAAGTAAGAAAAAAAGAGAGGACATCTATTACTAATATCAAAAATCAAAGAGGGGACAACACCACAGATCCCACTGACATGAAAAAGATAGTGAAAGAATACTATGAGCAACTCTATATCCACAAATTTGGTAACCTAGATAAAATGGATTTTTTGAAAGCTAGAATCTGTCAAACTGACACAAGAAGAAACAGACAACATAAAAAGGCCTATATCTATTAATGAAATTGAATCAATAATAGCCTTCCAAAAGAGAAAGCACTGGGCTCAGATGGGTTCACTGGTGAAATCCACAAAATATTTAAGAAATTTTACCAATTCTCTACAATCTGTTTTAGAAACTAAAGCAGAGAGAATACTTCCTAAGTCATTCTGTAAGCCTAGCATTATCCTAATACCAAACCAGACAAAGAAACTAAAAGAAAATTACAGACCAAAACACCTAAGGAACATAAACATAAAAGTCCTTAAAAATTATTAGCAAATCAAATCCAACAATGTATTTAAAAATTTTACACCTTAACCAAGTGAGAATTATCCCATGTATGCAAGCCTGGCTCAAAATGAAAAAAATCAATTAATATAATTCTTCACATCAACAGGCTAAAGAATAAAACATGCATGATATGATCAGTAGATGCAGAAATAGCATTTGAATAAATTTAATACCCATTATAAAAATGCTCATCAAATAAGTATAAAAGAGAACTTCCTCAACTTTATCAAGAACATTTATAAAAACCTAAAGCTAAGATCATACTTCATGGAAAGAAAAATAGATTTTTTTTCCTACTCAAATGAGGACCAAGGCAAGAATATACCTCTCATTCCTCCATTTCAACATTGGACTTCAAACTTAGATGATGTAATCAGACAAGAACAGGAAATAAAAGGCATACAAATAAGGAAGGAAGAAATACATCTGTCTTTATTTGCAGACAACAATGATTATACATGTAGAAAGTACCAAAGAATTGAGGGGAGGGTGGGGATCTGTGGGAATTAAGTAATTACAGCAAGATTTCAGGATAAAAAAAAAATCATATGCAAATGTCATTCACTTTCCTATATACTAACAATGTAGAAGTGGAATTTAAAATAAAAAACTAATACTCCCAAAAAATGACAGACTAAAGTATAAATCTAACAAAATACATACAAGTTCTATATAAGGAAAACTTCAAAACTGATGAGAAATATCAAGTAAGAACTAAATAAATGGAGACATATTCTATTTTGTGGAATATCATAGATTTTATAGATAGGAAGACTCAAAATTGTCAAGTTATCTGTTCTTCCCAAATTGATCTATAGTTTCAATGCTATATAAATCAAAATTCCATCAAGTCATTTTATGGGTATCAACACATCATTTTTGAAGTTTACACAGAAGGACAAAATATCAACAACATCCAACATTTACTATAAAGTTACAGTAATTAATGCAATGTGGCTCTAGTGAAAGAATCGACAAATAGATCAATGGAGCAGAGTAAAAAGCCCAGAAACAGACCCATGTAATTACAGTCAACTGTTCTCTGTCAAAAGAGCAAAGACAGGGGATCCCTGGGTGGCTCAGTGGTTTAGCACCTGCCTTTGGCCCAGGGCATGGTCCTGGAGTCCCAGGATTGAGTCCCACATCTGGCTCCCTGCATGGAGCCTGCTTCTTCCACTGCCTGTGTCTCTGCCTCTCTCTCTCTCTGTGTCTCTCATGAATAAATAAATAAAATTTTTTAAAAAGGAGCAAAGACAAAATCTTCAACATATAATGCTTAACCAACTGGAGATCCACATGCAAAAAATTTTTTTAATTATTAATGTAGACAAACACCTTAGACATCTTGGAAAAATGAGCTCAAAATGGATGATAGACCTCAATTTAAATGCAAAACTATATAACCTCTAGAAGAGAACATAGAAGAAAATCTAGATAACTCTGAGTTTAGCAATGTCTTTTTATATGTAACACCGAAAGCATGCTCCTTCAAAAAATTATTAAGCTTGATTTCATTAAAATTTAGCCTTCTTTTCAAAAGACAATCTTGGGAGAATGAGAAGTCATATACTAGAGAAAAATATTTGTAAAGAAACCATCTGATAAAGGTTAATATAAACCATAATATACCAAGAATTTTTTAAATAATAAGAAAATAACAATATAATTTAAAAATCAACCAAAACCTTAATAGATAATCCATCAAAGAAGATATACAGATAGTAAATAAGCATAGGGAAATAAGTTCCACACTCCTTAGAATGATAAGTGATAAGGAAAATGGACATTAAATTGGGATACTGCTACACATGTATCAGAATGGCCAAAATCCACATCTCTGACACCACCAAATGCTAGCAAGGATGTAGAGAAATGCATACTCTCATTTATTGCTGGTAAAATCACAAAATGGCACAAATACTTTGGAATACATTTTGATGGGTTACTTACAAAACTAAATGTACTCATATCATATGATCTAGTAATTGGGCTCCTTGGTATTCCAATCAAATAAGATGAAAACTTATGTCCACATGAAAACCTTCCCATAAATGTTTATATCGGTTACATGTATAATTCTCAAAACTTGGACACAACCAAAATGCTCTTCAGTAGGTGATTGGTTAAACTATGGTTCCTCAAGACAATAGACTATTCATCTCTAAAAAGAAATGAATTATCATGCCATGAAAACACATGAAGAAAACTTAAATATATATTCCTAAGTGAAAGATGCCAGTCCTCAAAGGTTATATAGGATCTAATTGCAACTATGTGACATTCTATAAATACATACATACATACATACATACCAGGCTATGGAGATAGTAAAAATGTTTAGTGATTCCTAGGAGCTGGGGGTTGGGGAAGGGATGAATAGATGAAACATAGAGGATTTTTAGGGCAGTGCAACTATCCCGTATAACACCACAATAATGGATACATGTCACTATATGTTTGTTTAAACACCAAAAATCTAGAATACCAGAAATGAAGCCTAATGAACTTTAGGTGAAAAGTGACCAGTCAAGTTGGTGCATCAACTGAAACAAATGCTATTCTTTGATGCAAAATATTCATAATGCATATTCTTTGATGCAAAATATTCATACTGGGACACAGACCTATGGAAACCCCTTATACTTTCCTCTCCATTTTCTGTAATCTTAAAACAGCTCTAAAAAATAGAGTTTACATTAGGGGGGGTAGGAGGAGTCTATAGAAACAGACTTCAAGATGACAGTCATCTCGAGAGGACTTCATCTTAAGAAAGATTTCTTAGTAGAAAGGGTTTTAATAGCTTTTCTTGTCCAAGAGTTAAAGACAGAATGATCTAATAGATGGAAACTATCAATAGAGAAATGGAAACAACAAACAATTAAATGGATGTAAAAATTAACTAGGGTATTACATGATAAAAGACTATACATTAAAGAATCAATTAATTTCAAGACCTATTATTGAAAATAATGCAATATGAAGAACAGAGGCCAAAGGATTGAAGACCATAAACAAAGACTCTGTGGCCTGTGGGACAATAATAAGTATTCTGGCATATGTTTGAGTCCCAGAAAGACAAAAGTGAAATAGAAAAGATCTTGTGAGAAAATTATAACTGAAACTATACCAAGTTCAATAAAAAACAAACCTTCGTATTGAAAATACTCATCAACCCTCCAATAATAAAAGCAAAAAAAAACCAAGATAAAAGGTACATATTTTAAGATAAAATATCAAAATCTGAGAAGATAAACAACACTACTTGGAATAAAATAAGTGCACAAATGAATTCTATTCATCATCAAAATGATAATGATGGGGAAAAATAGTGTAATAATAACTTTGAAATGCTAGGGAAAAAATGTGAACTCAGAAATGTGTATGTGGCAAAAAATAACCTTCAAAAATAAAGGTAAAACAAAACCATTTTAAAACAAAAACAGAAAATTTGTTATCAGTAGACCTAAGCATCAAGAAAAGCAAAGAAAAAAAAGGAAAAAAAAGAAAAGCAAAGAAACCTCTTCAGGCTGAAGGGAAATGATACCAGGCTGAAATTCAGATCCACAATAGGTAAACAAGAGCACTGGAAATCTAGTAATACAGAAATATGAAAGATTGTCTCTTTTTTTATTTTTTATTGGATTAAAGGCCAAAGTTTGAAAAAAATTACATTGTATTGTGAGAGATCATTATAGATATAGAATTAAAATAAATGTCATTAACTTCACAGTGGATAGATGTAAACACAATTATAGTATTGTATGGTTCTCATTTTCTTAAGTAAAATAGTATAATATTAATTCTAAACAAACCATAATAATTATACATATGTTAATCCTGAAAGCAAGCAATAGAAAATTACAAAGAAGTATACCTAAAAAGTTAGAGGAAATAAAATGTAGTCCATTAACCAATGTGGAATAAAAAATAACAAAACACAGATGAAACAAGAATCAAACAGATTTAAAATCATTCAAATCAATGATTGCCTTAAATGTAACTAGACTAGATGTTCCAATTACAGGCAGAAAATGTCAAAGTGAATAAAAAGCAAACATGACCCAGCTATTATCCTTTCTGTGGTAGACATTTGTTAAAGATACAGAGAATTGTTAAATAAAATAGTGGAAAATATATTCTATGTAAATAATGAGAACAAAACTCGTGTGACTATATTAATATTGATAAAGTAGACTTAAGACAAAGACTATTACTAAAGATAAAGAGATGTGCAATAGTGGTAATATTTCACTGACATAGAATCATCAACGTATCCAGAAAACATAATAGATCTAAATGCATATGCACCTACCAAAGGACAATCCAACTACACGAAGCAAATAATGGCACAACTATAAAGAGACATAGAAAAAGCCATGATTATAGCTGGAGATTTAAAACCACCCTATTAAGAAATTGTTGAGGAAAAAAACTCAGAAAAGATCCACAAGATATAAAATATTTAAACTATCAACCGGCACACCTTACTTGACATTTATGTCACACTACATACAACATTCTTCTCTAGCACGCATGGTATACTCATTAAGTTCAGCTATGAACTGGGCCTAGAAAGTCCAATCATCATCACTGAAATCTGGCAGAAAATGATATCCAACAACAATGAAAGTAAATTAGAAAATAGTAGCCATGGGATTCTAGAATAGTCCCAAGTATGTGGAAATTATTTCTAAATAACCCACGGGTCAATGAAGAAGTCACAAGGGAAATTAGAATATATTTTAAAATGAGTAATAATGAAAACATTATGTAGCCATTTATGGGATGCAACTCCAACAGTACTTTGAGTGAAACTTACAGTTTTAAAAACAAGAATTTTAAGTCATAACCCACCCAGAGAAGACAGAAAAAAAGAGCAAATTAAATCTAATGTGAGTGGAAGAGCAAAACTAAAGAGCAGAAATCGATGAAAAACAACAGCCAGTTAAAAAAATGAAAGTCAAGTTTGGTTCCTTGAAATGAATAATAAAATTATAGGCCTCTAGAAAGAATGATGAAGGAAAAAAAAGTGAAAAAAAATCAAAATAATATGAAAGAGACATATACTACAGATCCAGTATATATTAAAAGAAATTAAGTTAATGCTTATTTATGATTTAGACTAATTCCTTTGAAAAACACCTTATTGAAACTGACACAGAAGAAATTGAAAATGAGTGCCTCTTTATTAAACGAAAACCTTCCCACAAAGAAAACTAAGATGGTTTCATTTGTGATTCCTACCAAATATTTGGGAGTTAATGCCAATCTTATAGTCTTTCAGAAAATAAAGCCAAGAATATGTTTACCAATATTTATAATGCCAGCATTAGCTAGATACCAAAATCAGACACATTTCTTAGAGGCAACTACAAACCACCTCATAACCAAATATGCAAAAATTCTTAATATGAGCAAATATGCCTCAAAAACAAAAATAAAAAAAATCTCAAAACAACCTAATCTTACACCTAAAGGAGCTAAAAAAAGGAACAGCAAAGGGACACTTGGGCGGCTCAGTGGTTGAGCGCCTACCTTTGGCTCAGGTCGTGATCCCATGGTCCTAGGATCAAGTCCTGGGAAGAGCTCCTCCCTCTGTCTATGTCTCTGCCTCTCTCTCTGTATCTCTCATGAACAAAAATCTTAAAAAAAAAAAAAAAAAAGGAACAGCAAATAAAGCCTAAAGCCAGCATAAGAAGGGAAATAATAAAGATTAGAGCACAAATAAATGATATACAAACAGAACAGAACAGAACTATGAGCTGGATCTTACAAAGAATAAAAGAGACAAATCCTGAGGCAGACGTACCAAAAAGGAAAGACAAAGGACCCAAATAAATAAAACCACGACTGCAAGGAAAGAAACACAACCAACACTACAGAATTACAAATATTCATAAGAGAATGTTATGAAAAATTATATGGCAACAAACTGGGCAATCTGGAAGACATGAACAAATTCCTAGAAACAAACAACCAAAATTAAAACAGGAAAAAGTAGAAAATTTGAACAGACCCATAACCAGCAAAGAAATTGATCAATAACAAAAAAATCTCCCAACAAACAAGAGTCTAGGGCCAGATGGTTTCCCAGGGTAATTCTACCAGACATTTAAAGAAAACTTAATACCTATTCTTCACAAGTTATTCCAAAAATGAAAAAAGAGAAATGCAAGGAAAACTTCCAAACTCCTTCTATGAGACCAGCATTACCATGGTTCCAAAACCATACAGAGACCCCACTACAAAAGGAGAATTATAGGCCAATACACCTGATGAACATCAATGCAGAAATTCTCAACAAGATACTAGCTAATGGAATCTAAGAGTACATTAAAAGAATTAATCACCACAATCAGGTAGGATGTATTCCTGGGCTGCAGGGATAGCTCAATATTTGCAAATCAATCAATGTGATATACCACATTAATTTTTTTAAAAAGGACAAGAACTATATGATCCTCTCAATAGGTGCAGAAAAAGCATTTGAAAAAGTACAGCATCCATTCTTGAAAGCAAATCCCCTCAATAAAGTAGAGAAAGATGAAACATACCTCAACATCATGAACACCATATACAAATGACACACAGATAATATCATCCTCAATGGGGAAAAACTGAGAGCTTTTCCTCTATGGTCAGTAAAAAGACAGAGATAAGCACTTTCACCATTACTATTTAATCTAGTACTGAAAGTTTTGGCTGTAGCAATCAAACAACAAAAAGAAATAAAAGGCATCCAAATCAACTAGGAAGAGGTCAAAGTTTCACTATTTACAGGAGACATGATACTCTATTTAGAAAACCTGCAAGATTCCACAAAAAAAAATTGCTAGAACTGATGTAAGAATTAAACAAAGTCATAGGATACAAAAATCAACGTGCAAAAATCTGTTGCATTTCTATATACCAATAATGAAGCAACACACACACAAAATCAAAGAATAGATCCCATTTATAATTGCACCAAAAACTAAGATCTAGGAATAAACGTAACCAAAGAGGTAAAAGATCTGTACTCTGAAAACTATAGAACTTTTATGAAAGACACTGAAGAGGACACAAAGAAATGGAAAAACATTCCTGGGTTGGAAAAACACCACTGTTAAAATGTCTATCCTCCCCAAGGAAATCCATACATTTAATGCAATCTTTATCAAAATACCAACAGCATCTTTCACAGAGCTAAAACAATCTCAAAATTTGTGTGGAACCACAAAAGACCCCAAATAGCCAAAGCAATCTTTAAAAAGAAGAACAAAATGGGCAGCCCCAGTGGCTTAGTGGTTTAGCACCACCTTCAGCCCAGGGCCTGATCCTGGAGACCTGGAATCAAGTCCCACGTCAGGCTCCCTGCATGGAGGCTGCTTCTCCCTCTGCCTGTGTCTCTGCCTCTCTCTCCTTCTGTGTCTCTCATGAATAAATAAATAAATAATCTTTTAAAAAAAAAAGGATACATCATAATTCTGGATTTCAATTTATAGTACAAAGCTGTAGTCTTCAAGACAATAGGTACTGTTGCCAAAACAGAACAATGGAAAAGAATAGAAAACCCAGAAATGGGCCTATATGCTCAACTTATCTTTGACAAAGAAGTAAAGAATATCCAATGGAAAAGACAGTCTCTTCAACAAATGCTATTTAAAAAACATGCAGAAGAATGAAACTGGACCACCTTCTTACACCACACACAAAAATAAATCCAAAATGGATGAAAGATATAAATTTGAGACAGGAAACCATCAAAATTCTCAAAGAGAACCTAGACAGCAACTTCTTTGACCTCGTTCATAGCAACTTCTTACTGGACACATTGCCAGAGTCACGAGAAACCAAAGCAAAAATGAACTACTGGGACTTCATCAAGATAAAAAGCTTCTGCATAACAAAGGAAATAATCAACAAAACTAAAAGGCAGCCTAAGGAATGGGAGAACATATGTGCAAAGGACTTACCTGATAAAGGGTTAGCATCCAAATCCATAAAGAACTTATCAAACTCAGTACCCAAAAGCCAAATACTCCAGTTAAGAAATGGGCAGAAGACATGAATAGATACTTTTCCAAAGAAGACATCCAGATGGCTAACAGACAAATGAAAAGATGTTCAGCATCACTCATCATGAAGGAAAAACAAATCAAAACCACAATGAGCTACCACCTCACACAGGTCAGAGTGGTTAAAATTAACAACACAAGAAACAACAGGTGTTGGCAAGGATAAAGAAAAATGGGAACGCTCTAGCACTGTTGGTGGGAATGCAAACTGGTGCAGCCACTCAGAAGACAGGATGAAGATTCTTAAAAAGCTTAAAAAAAAAAAAAAAAAAGAACTACCCTACAACCCAGCAATCACACCACGAGGCATTTACCCAAGGAATACAAAAATACGGATTCATAGCAGTACATGCATCCCAGTGTTTATCGCAGCATTATCAACAATAGCCAGACTATGGAAAGAGCCCCAATGTCCATCAACTGATGAATGGATAAGAAGAGGTGGTGTATGTAAATACAATGGACTAATAACTCAGCCATCAAACGAGAATGAAATCTTGCCATTTGCAGTGACGTAGATGGAATTAGAGTGTACTACGCTAAGGGAAGTCAGTTAGTCAAAGACAAATACAAAAGATTTCACTCGTATGTGGAATTTAAGAGACAAAACTGATGAACATAGGTGAAGGGAAGGAAAAATAAAGTAGGATTAAAAAAGGGAGACAAACCATTAGAGACTCCTAAAGAAGTAGAGAACAAACAGAGTTGCTGGAGGGAGGTAGGGGGATGAGCTAGCTGGGTGGTGGAGGTTAAGGAGAACACTTGTTATGTTGAGCACCAGGTGTTGTGTGAAGTGATGAACCACTGAATTCTACTCCTTCAGTCAACAGGAACTGAAGGGAGATTCCTCAACCCAGAAAAGTGCATCTGCCAGAAACCTACACTAAAACCACATTTCTAGGCTCATTACTGAAGGCTTTCCTCCATAATGCATCCATGAAGAAACGAAATGTTACTCAACTATTTTTTAAACTTCAAGGATCTTCATTATAACAATTACAGGTTTCGTATTCTCTTAAAAGTAAAACCACTGAAAAGACTAAAATAAAGTGTAGGTGAATAAATTAGGTGGAAAAAAAGCCCTTATGAAGGGTTAAATTGAAAGCAGAAACTCCACAAGCTAATCCATTCAAATTACATAAAAAGGTCAAAGTCTTGAATGGCATGAAAAGACACACAGACACACACGTGCAGATAAAAGTATGGCTGGGAAAAGCTAAAGGACACATGAAAATGAGAAAAATATTTATGCACTGCTTACTTCTGTAAATCCATAAGGAACTCTCTAAACAAAACCAGGAACAAAATATTGTATCTCATAAAATCACCAAGAATATGTTTTTTAAATGACCAACCAAGGGGCACCTGGGTGGCACAATGGTTGACCTTCTGCCTTTGGCTCAGGTTGTAATCCTGAATCCCGCATCGGGCTCCCCGCAGGGATCCTGCTTCTCCTTCTGCCTATGTCTCTGCCTCTGTGTATCTCTCGTAAATCAACCAATCAATCAATCTTTTAAAAAAAACACAAAAACATTCCTTCTTATAAAAACAAGTTACTAAGCAAATTTCTCATGATCTTATTAATATGAAATTCCACACCTATAGTGTCAATGTGTATATACATATATGTAGATATGGTGAGATGTTTGAAAACATATCCGCCAAAATTTTATTAACGTGAATGTAGATGATTAACTTTGCTTGAAATTCTTGATTTGAAAACTTTTACAACATACTTTTAATCAAAGCTTGTCACAGCATGGATTCTGGAATAAGATTTCAATCATATCACAGCCTGTATGGCAAGTTTTAAATCTCTCATCTTCAGATTCCTTATAAAATAGAGACAGTAACACCTAACACCAAGACCTGTTGAGAAAAAAAAATTAAATACTATTTACAAAATGCTAAGACAGCTCAATAAATGGCAAATCCATTTGACTGGAAAAGCTTTTCACACATCCTTGTCAAGCTTCCAAATCAAACGTGAACAACTAACTCTGTAAAATCTCCCAACATCATAGACTCTGCACACAAAGGTCAAACAGAGGAGACACTGCCCCGGCTATTTCTTCCTCCATGGGTTTAAGATCTCCACCTGAGACTCAAGCTACACAAAAATAGGCACAGCACTCCTGCCCCAATAGCACTCCCTGTGGGGGGAGCCAGGGAGGAGCCCTCTCCCACAACTGCTTGGCTCCCCTGTTTCCATATGTTGTCTACGACAACCAAGCAATCTGTGTTCCTCTATGCTGTAAGTCATCCAACATACCCACATCACAAGTGTGCCAAATAACGAAATTTCCAGGGTATGCAAATTTGGCAGTTTTAACAAGCACTGGCAGATCCGATTCCTTAGTAACCCAGTGCAGCGTTAGAAGACAACATCACCATCAAAGAAAAATTCAGACAGTGCCTAAATGGATTAGGGGCAGTTGCAGAGCTACCCTGGTCTCTCTCCTTAGTCAAAAACGCTCATTAAAATAAATGAGCCTCCTCATTTAAGGAGAATTAAAAAAAAATAAAAAATAAAAAAGGTTTGGGGCATCGAGTTGGAAGAGCGGTTCATTTCCGCTCATCAAAAGGAGCAGAAATCTTTATCCTCTAACACCCACAGCTGCACATCATACTCAGCCCATCTCGCCTTATTAATGTTCTTATTAAATGTATTCTGTCCATCTGTGTTCAGGCTCATCTTTTTTTTTTTTTTTTTCCATCCTGCAACGCCATTTCACTTTTCATGTAGGAAATAATTAAATTTGTTTATCTCTGGCTAATGCCAAGTTGAGTTCAAAGCAGAGGATCAGGATTGGGGGTTGCTGCTTTGCAGTCAACTAGCAAGTTTCAAAGTCTAGCCGAGCCCGGAGCACGGCGGCCTCTGCTCCTTACAATTCCACGACTCCCCGCACCACTCGCATTACTTGGTGCGCTGCCGAGGCCACGTAAGATCTGCCTGCAATGTAGGAACATGTGGAGAAATTATGTGTTTTTGTCACACCCTATTAAACGGTATTCAAAACACAATGCCCCAGAAACTAAATTGATTGTAGGTTTTATAACCCTTTTCAGGGTAATGGAAACAATTCAGGACCATGAAAGAAAGCATAGCTAGTGCAGCTGTGGGAATCTTAGACGGCTCAGCCCAGCAGCCGTAGCCTGGCTTTGGCGGTTACAGTTCAGCTGGATTCCATTCTTCTAGATCTTTGACAAATCATTCCAGATTAATGGCCACAGAGTTTTCCACATTTCGTGCGAGGGAGGTGTTCCTCCTGATTCTGAATTGTGCTGGAGGCTGGGAAGTGCCAACAGGTACGAAGGCGTTTCAAGCCGCTAGGATATGATCGCGTGTATTTTTGTTGTTCTTTTTACATCTCCAGCCAGGGATTTATCCCGGCTCAAAACCCCAGGAAGCACAGAGTGAAGGGACCACTGCTTTCACAGCACCCGAGCTGTCATGCCCGTGTGACTCCCCTAGGGTGGGAAGAAGGAACGGCGTAGGCTGCAAGCCCCTGACTCCCTCGCACTTTGGAGTCACCAGGCTGTTTTCATGCTTTAAAAAGAAAAAGGAACATGTCCCTCTCTTGGGCTGACCAGTAACCCCCAACTGCGGAGCCGCCTGGGCAGGCAATGCCTTGATCCTGTCACCCACCATAAGCGATCACTCACTCAGTCATTACCTGCACTGCACACTGCTCCATCAGAAAAACATCTGTGAACATTATTTGACAAATTGATCGCTAAATGAGCCATTAGCCGAAGGGGCTTTCACATGGCCTCTAGGAAGCCAGAGTGGCCTGCAGAAGAAAAATGCTTACAGATGCAAAGCAGTGATTAGAAAGGGAGAAAGAACTCTTGGATCAGCCAGCTCACGGGAGGGCGAGGGGGGCCCCCCCGGGGTGGGAAAGGGGGTGGAGAGGTGGCAATAAACCACATCCTGAAAAAAAAAAAAAAAGCCACATTCTCTAAAGGAAACTGTTTATTAGAAGCAGTAGTAAAACTGCTTAATTCCCTAGCCCCTAGCACCTCAAGGAAGGAACTGAAGCCTTTGTGAACTAAAAGAGAGAGAGAGAGAAGCATAGCCCCGTGGTGTGCCCGTCAAGAAGGGCGAGCTAGGCAAACGACGTTAGGCATGGGGCATCCCGGCTTGCCAAGAGCCGACAGGTGTGCCGTTTACTATTGTTCTGACAGCCAGCCAGATACCGCCGTTTGGAATTGATCTTCTCCTCCAGCGTGTGGGAGCAAACAGCTGTCTCCCTGGCTTAGGATACAAGGGGAGAAGCAAGAGAGGGGGGCACCGAGGGAGCCCGGGACACAGATCCTGCTGCATTAGCATCCGATGCAAGCCTTTGTTTGATTCACTGACTGAAAACACATGGTCTTCCTGAGACATGCATTACATGTGAGTAGGTTCCTCACAGGGACTCCAGAAATAGCCCACAAACAATATATGGCAACTTCAAGGTAAATAAATGTGGGGAGATGTAGAGGCCCAATTGTGCCAGATGAATACGGAGGAGTCGTGCACAACAGTCATTAAGGAAAGGCCTTCTTTGAATCCTGCAGGTTTCATACTGCTGACAGATGTTTGTGATTTAAAAAAAAAAAAAAATCTTGAATGGAGAAAGATTATTCTGATCCAAAATGATGTGTTTTCCTGTCTTGCTTAGCATGGAAACTATGTGCGTGCCCAATTCCCTGGAGACAAGAAGGAAAAGCCCACAGGACAGCAAGAGCGCCAGATGCAGTAGCTGTTAGACTTTGAGACTAGAGTAACCACGATGCCTTCTGGGCTGAGGTATTAAAGGCTCATCCAGTGTCACAAGGTATCTCCCCTAACAAAGGACGAGAACCAGACATCTGTGCTCAATCTATGGCTCTCTCGCCCGAAAACTTGAATACCAATAAAATCTACGCTGCTTCTATTTACAAGGGAGCAAATGTATCCCTTCCCACACCATACGTGGAATTTGAGAAGCGCTGGCTTTCTCCCAAAAGCCCAGGTATTTTTCTAATAAAATAAGCAGTCAACTTCAAACAACTCTAAACTCATGACATAACGGTACAATCACACCCAGAACCCCTTCGGCTCACACTGGAACACACTAACCCAATCCTATAATGATAACATAAGCTACAGGAATCAAATTACCCACCAAAACAAGCCAATTTCCAGTTAAGAACAGCCTCTTTGCAGGGCAACAAAGTTTAATCCCCTTACTTCCTTTACCAAACCGAAACATTCCAATTCACACGCCAGATAAATACATTCTTAAGATTTCACATGCTTTCTCTCCAGGTTCTGTGACAGATGGAGGATCCTTCACCCAGAGCTCCACTGGCTCTTTATAATCTTGCTTTCCTTGACATTAAGCACCAAGGAAGAGGAGAAAAAGGAGACATCACGAAGAATGAGGAACGGCAATGAGCATATCCTTTCTATGTTGTTGAAATAACTTTCTAGTTCCAAGACACACAGAGCCACTCCTGAGTGGGATGCCATGCTGGTGAACCAAAACAGACTTTCCAGTTCCTGTAAATGCTCTGCTTGACCAGAAACACATCATACGTAGTCAGCCCATCTCCAAACATCAAGCCAGTCAGGGTCTCATCACCAAAACAAGGCTTACTACTGGCTCCAGCCAATCAGGTATTTTCTATTTATCTCTTCCTTGTTTCTCATTCTTTATCCTCTAAGAGCTTCCTGACTTCCACTGCATTTTGTGGTCCTCCCAAGGAGGCTGTCCAGTTCATAAAATGTTACATGAAGTTTGCATGTATCATCTAAACTGTCATTGCTAGTCATTTTTTTTTCCACACTGTGAAATGTTCCCTTATTTTATGTCTCCCTCGAATCCCTTATTTTATAACTCCCTTGAATCCTGGAGTCTTTGGAAAATCTTTCCATACAATGTCTTCGCAGATGGAACTATGAGGAGGTTGGTAAAGAGAGGGTAAATTATGAAAAAGAATATATTACAATAAATGGTAAATAAGTCATTGAACTGTATGTAATAACCTTTCAAATGGAAGTATTTACATGCTTTAAAATATTGTCAGGCACTCCTGGTTTTGGCCACGGTACGGTAACAGGGAGCAGATTTACCTTCTGTTAAAATTAAATACAAAATGGAGACCAGACTTGGTCTAAAAACCATTTTAGCCAGAAAAAAACCATTTGAGCCAAGTAAGCAAAACTAAATCCATCTTATTTCATGAGCATAAGCAAAACTTAAGTTATTTTTTGTAAATGCCTCTGACAGTCGTAAAAGAAACTTAAATCAACCTCCTAAAAATGGTATGAATTAATCCCTTTTCACCAATCCCCTGCCATCTAGAAACACCCACTGTAATGACCAAGTGTTGTAAAGGGTAAACAGCTTCTTCATTTTCACTTTATAGGCCAACACCTGACTTCAGGCCACTGAGCTTTATATCATTCTTTGAATTTGAAGGCTCCCAGTTTGCAAGCTGTTCTTTTATGCACAACGAACCCTTCCAAGTACTATTTATTGATTTGGGGGGTTAATTTTGCTATTTCTGGCAGAAATGGCTAATTTTTAGCAGTTTCTTGCATCAAAAGTAGGACCTAAAGAAGATGCCTCAACAGTTCTGAGGCCAATGAGCAAGCAGGTGCTGGTTCAGAGCCCATTGAGTTCACTGCTTTCTGAGCCACGCTAGGGTTTGAGGATTACTTTTGGATCTGACCTCAGTTTCTTTTGTTTTAAATTCTCCACTTTTATTGTGCATTCTTGTACTTTGGGCTTTTCTGGGAAGTCACCCTATTTTGTTCGGAAGAGGGGAAAACACATGAATCCCTTGATCTGTAATAGCTATTAAGCACAGGGCCCCTCCTAGTTAAGATGTCTTAGGGAATGTAAAAGCAAAGATGGGTTCCTCTGGTCTACAATTCTTTCTCCATTTTCCTCAAAAACTGCTTCCTATATGTGTGTCCACAGTGGACCAGAATGTTCTGCCTTTGTGGAAAATGGGTGAACTTTTGGGTAATTTAAAATTGCAGTGGCCACCTTGGGAGACCTTAAACTTTAGGCAATATAATCCACTTTCCGGGGAGTCCTTGAAAAGAGAGAGCCTCCAATCTCCATGAGATGATGGAATACATACTCTGATTGGGTTGCAGAAGCTTTCCTAAAAGAATCCTTAAGCAATGAAAGTGACCTTAACTTAGTCCATCTGCCAGAAACAAAATTTGGATCCAGCTATTCTTTTGAGATTTTTATTATTGTACCGGAAACATGGCTAATTTTTTTCACTGAAAGATCTGTTTTGTGTCTGTGTGCTTATGTATATCTATGTATGTAAATATATTTATGTATATGTGGTATTTATTTAAAGAGTTCTATTGTTGTAAAGAAAACTAAGTGCTTATATCAGTGGAGTATTCCGAAAGCTCTCAGAAATATGGAAGGTAACCCAAGTGCTTTTGCAAGTTCACATGGCCTGAGATAATTTTTGATAAATAAAAGCTACTTTAAGTTGGTTAATTCCAGAAAAGCAGGTGAGTTTTCAGACTTGTCAACACTAAGTGTAATGCAAACACACAACTCTTTCTACCTGGATTTATTAGTCAAAAAAGCTTATGCCATCTCTTTGTTATAAAATTGGTCAACAAGAAAAATAATTTTATGGTTAGCTGCTTGATGTCTAATCCAAGTATAATTTTTTAAAAAGTAATTCAAATATATGTAAGTAAGATAAGCTTATGCCAAGTTAAATAATGGATATTCACTGAATATCTAGATCATTTCCAGAAAGACAATATACAGAGATGATTGCTAAACATAGGTTTATTTGCTTTTGACTTTTTAATTTTTTTATAGAGAGACAAAAGATATTTGGGTCTATCAATAAATGTGTGTTTTGTCAAATCAAAAAAACTGTACTATGAAAAACATATCTCTAAGAATTATACATTTTATAATTATATATTTATAAATTTGTTAACCTACTACAGGATGGAAATACATAATAGTTCACAATTGCCTGCCCCTGGTTTTCACTGTAAATGTTATTAGCAGTTAAAATTAATAATCAAAATGTAAAACTACTAGAACCTGCTCTTATTAGAGCAAAAGGAAACCACTGTGTATACAAACTATGGGAAGAAAATCGGATGTGTTTTTATATGAAAAGTATGCAAGGAGAAAGATGTGTTTTTGTAAAGGAAAAAGAGAATAATATTCTCTAAAATAAAATCTCTAGTTCCAGATTAAAATAGGAAAAGAAGACAAGATCTAAATGGATATAAAAATTTGCAGAAAGTGTGTAGAAATTTTGTGTTATGAGGTCAAAGCTGGTTAAATTTGATTTATTTAAAAGGTTGGGTTTTTTTTAATGAGGCCAGTAATGTGCCAATAAAAGCTATAGTGTCATTTTTTTCTGTTAAAGCCACAAAATTTCTTAGATTATTGGTCTACTCTTAATAAAAGATGATAAAAGGTTTTTCTTTATATTTAGTGTAATCTACCTAGGAAACAAAGATTCTTTGTCTTATGGAAATATTTCCTGTGCTCCACATTGCCTTTATCAGGTCTTAGATTTCTTAGAAAAACTGAGCCTTTTCTACTTTAAAAGAGCTAAGGTTTTTTACAACTATGTAACTTTCTATATTTGCCTGTGAAATTGTTTAATTGCCACTTTGGTTGAGTGGATAACCAAATATTGTTTCACAATGACCTGTGATCGTATTTGGTCCAGTATTTTAAATCTCTTGACATTTTTAACAAACTTTCACAAATCAAACTCTTGAACTACCTAGTATTTTCCAGACGGTTCCTGGAAGATCTCAAAAAAATTGTTCTTTCACTTTATAAAAGAGAAATGTTAATTGATTTAGGCTTATTTGATATGTTAAATTGCATGAGAAACAATGAAAAGTGTTTCATTTGACATTGTTAATGTTTAACCTTCTTAAATTATACTTACATGGGTGTATATTGTTCATGTAAATATTCCAAAAATTATATGAATAATCCAGTATGTCTTAATATAATGTTAACAATCGTAATGACAGTTATTATTTTACAATATTATATATCACAAAAATATTATTTGCTTCTCAATTTTATCATTTTCTTGGTGAACCCTCACTACCTCTTAAACCCAGACACTGATTAAGACTTTTTTTGTCACTCAGTTACTGGCTTACTCTTGATTTTTGCCTAAAAGCATTTATAATCAAGTACAGACATGCTTCATCTTCAAAGAGATTCATGGAAAAGACCCTGAAAAGAACTCTAGAATGTAGGGTTCTGATACTCTTAAGATAGTAACACTGTACTGGGTGAGAATTTCTAAAACTCTGATAGCCAACTGGTTTGGTTCATAAGACCACTCAGCCATGATCAAACAAAACAAAAATTAATCACATGACATTGAGTAAACTGATGAAGATTATTATTTTTTTTTTATGATGAAGATTATTATAATTGTTGTGATTTCATTTAAATCACTGCTGGTTCTTTAATGTTTTGTTTTCCAGATTGAATGGATGCCCTTTTCTCCTCTCTTTTAACCTATCTATAACATAAGACAATTTGATAAAGTATGCTTTTGTAAACAAAAGTTGAAAGATTTACTTTTTTCAAACTGAATCTCTCCTGAATTCAGACAGTCTTAACAAATATTCTTATTTTTCATGACAATATATGTATTTACATAAGTTCAGTAAGAATCTGTTCTGGTAGCTGAACAAAATTAGACAAGTATTTGGATGGCTTCACAGCCTGAAGAGACTTTAAAGGTTTAACTTGAGATTTCTTATTACCACACAATTTTTAAAAACTCGGATTGACTTTATGGAGCCAATAAAGCCCCTTGGTTATTACCACAGCTTTGCCTGAAATGTCATACTTGAAGATATGCATAGAATCATGATTCTTACTATATTTATATAAATAATCAGGCCAAGTTTAATCAAACCTAGATTTCTTTTACAAATTAGTTTCATTATAAATTATTAAGAATGGGATGACTGAAAACAAAATTGTGTATCAATGGAAAATTATGATATATCCATTATCAAATTTTAGCTTTGTTAAGTATCTTTTAAAGTTTTGTTATCTTCTTAAAACCTTTGGAGAAATCACCACAACAGCTTATATATGGACAAGCTTTATGCCTACTGCTGGATGGGCTGATCAAAAAAGTTCAGCAGAGCACCAGATGACCTCATCAAAGACAAACTACAAACCAGGAAAATCCCAACACATGAAAACTGCCATCCTTCTTTCCATCATTTAAAGATGCTTTGAACTCAAATTTAGAAATTTTCTCAACTGGCTGCTCTCTGAACTGAAACGCTGAGGTTAGAATTTACTCCAACCATTAACTTTTGCTTTTATTTCATTTTTATAAATTTCTCATTAAATTATCTGATTGTTCACATCATACAGTGGTGGTATTTAGGGGAAAGCTTACCTGCAACACTGTTTCATCAAATAAAGCATCCTCATGTTCATCCTGTCCTAAGTAATCATGAAGATAAGTGAATGCTAATACATCATGTTGTCCCTATATAAATTGAAAAACAAAACAAAAATAAAAACAACAAACCAGATTAACTTAAAGGGGCAAAAGCTCATTTTGATTCTTTTATTGTATTTATTTATTTGAGAAAGAGAGAGGGACAGAGACAGACATAGCATGAGCAGTGGGAAGAAGACAGAGGGAAAGGGAGAGGCAAACACCCCGCTGAGCAGGGAACCCAACTCGGGCTCAATCCCAGGGTCCTGAGATCATGACCTGAGTCAAATAATCAACTGAAGCACCCAGATGCCCCCTAATTTTTATTTTAACCCATTTGAGTTATTTAGATGGTCAAATCTTAGCTCCTAGAAATCTCTATTCTGAAGAATTTTTTTCAATCTTAACCATTATTCTCCTTATAATCATCATATTAACCTCCCTAGTGTGTTGTATCCTTTTAAGGATTTTAAATGCCTTTTGGCAGCCATTCACACATCAAATGGTACCCATCAGGATTAGACAACCTGGAAAAACTCAGTGTTCTGACCACCCATGTCCATGATGGTGGTACGTCTGTTGGTAACAGCAACAATATCAGGACTCAACTAGAAGAAACAAGGAACATGAGACTCTTTAGCATCAACAGTGGAAACAGAAAGTAACACTGTACTAATAGGTCATACTCTTCACCAATTGAGAGAATGACCCAAAGGGAAGAGGTATTAAAATTAAATACAAAATGGAGGCTAGGCTTAAGAATTCCCTGAGCAGAAAAAATATCATGTAAGCCACATAAACAAAACTAAGTCTGTCTTACTTTGTGAACATAAAACTTCACTTAGGTTATTTATTGTAAATGTCTCTGACAATCATAAAAAAAAAAAAAACCCTGTCATCATAAAAATGGTATGAGATGATCACTTTTATCTAATTCTCTGTTATCTGGAAACCCCCATCGTAATAAATAATCATTGTAAAGAGTAAACAACTTCCTCTTTTGTACTTTTAAGCTATCCTGTAAGTTCATGAATCGGAGCTTCCTATCTATCAGTCTGAATCTGAAGGTTCCCATTGTGAGAACTATTCTTATATGCTTAATAAACTCCTACTAAATACTACTTATTGGCTTATTTATTTATTAAACACTATTAAACTATTTACCTATTCAACATTATTGCTTGAATGTTACTATTTCTAGATTTTTGATACCACCTACCTGCAATAAGTAAAACACTAAACAAAATATGAAACATTAGACTCTCATAGTCAAATAAGAAGTTCCAAAAGTGTCACGGAGAGCAAGTAAAGATGAAAATAATTATGTTAAAAGGAACTCAAGACTCACCGTTAGGAGAGAAATAACTGATCCATTGCCTGACACAGTGTCCAGCACATAGAGCTTAACAAGCAGGTGTCATTGAATCAATTAAATTTGAAAGTTAACAAAAAATGATGAAATTAAGCTTTCATAGTAACCATCTAAGTAGTGCAATTAGATATAGATTAGAGTCATCATGATACTGAAAAAAATGATGGTGTTAATCACAAGATAAACAGGTGGTTCAAAGGTGAGAGCCTACGTGAGTAATTTCCAGAGAAGTGGAAGGAAAGTCCTGGGTGATAATGCTGACCATAAAGGTCATAAAGAAGGCAGTGAGAGATCTGGAGAATCCATGAGTCAAAGTTTTAAAGCCAACGGATTAAAATCAGCCAAGAAAGACTGGGCAAGTATAGCTTTGAGTACTTAAGTAGAATTTCCTTTTAAGAAAAGAGGGGGTAAATGGCAGGAATGAGTTTAAATATGTCAGAAATTAAAATAATGAATTAACAATTCCTTTGAAAAGCTAATAAGTCTCAGATGAGGTTAAAAAACAAAGGAATCTGAGGAATGGAAAATGATACTCCTCCCTGCACACCCTCCGCCTCAAGAAGGAAAGTTCCAACACCAAGAAACATGCTCACATCCATGGAGATGAACAATGTTTTGTTTTTCATTTGTCAGGCAATTGTTTTAAAGTATTGACACTATCAAGCACTGGTGAGAAAGTGGAGAGGAGAGCCCTTTCATGTATTGCTGGGGGGTGGGGTATAACTAGTATAGAAACACTAGAGAGCCATGGGAAGAATCCAGTGAGAAGGCAAATATCCATATTCCACAATTCAGGGATTCCATTTATTAATACACCCAAGAGAAACTCTTCCATATGTTCCCAAGAATATGGGGGAAAAAAAGAATATGGAATGATGCAGTCTGGAGACACCTAGCAAAACATAATCATATACGTGGCTTGTAGAAAGATGTACTTTGTGGTGTAGTTTGTAAGAGCAGAAAATAGGAAACTACATAAACACCCATCAATAACTAAATATAAAAATAAGATGTGGTATATAAGGGCCCTTAGATGGCTCAGGCAGTTGGGCATCTGACTCTTGATTTTGGCTGAAGTCATGGTCTCAGGGTCCTGGATCAAGCCCTGTGTTGGTCTCTGCACTCAGCAAGAGTCTGCTTAAGGATTCTCCCTATCCCTCTTACTCTCTCTCTTTCTCTCTCCCTCTCTCTCAAATAAATAATTTTTTAAAATGTCGTGTTAATTATATGATAGAATTCAGTATAGCAGTTAAAAGAAAATTAGATCTACATGCACAAAAATATTGGAGCTTTTAAAAACAGCATGATTTTAAAATGTGTAGAATACTACATAAAGTATGACATCATTATATAAATTTAAAATCACAAAAATCCTACTTTTTATAGTTTAAGAATGATAGGCATGTATGTAAAAGCATAAGCAAGAGATGAGAAAAGCACCAAACTCATGACAGTGGGTGCCTTAGGAAAGTCTGGGAAAGACAATGAGTGTTGGTTAGCTCTATCTGTGATATTTCATTTCTTTAAAGGAGAGAGAGAGAACAAAAATGTCAACAGTTACTAATTCTTGGTTATATGAATATGTTTATTAGATCTGTGTTCCCCTCAATTTAAAAAAATTTTCAAAAATGAAAGCCATATAAGGCAAATCATAATGAAAAGAAAAAGAAAAAAAAAAAAACAGAATCGTTTTGGGATAAGAATTAATGAAGCTGTTCAATTGGTTTTGAGAACAGTTTAGATCTAGAGCCAGAGTATAATCCTAACCTCGACAGAAACTATGGAATTTTTTATAAGTATGAATAAGCCAGAAAAAAAAGTACACAATATCTGGCTTAAACGAGGTATATTCAGAAGCATATACCTATATTTCCTATGAATACAGAGGAAAACATAAATCCCAGTTTGCCCCCTGGTGCTCAGGGTTCCCTCCCCTTTCATGTTCTCAGGGTTGTTTCTCCTTCTCCTCTTCCCCACCCCTCCAGAGTTAATCTCTCTCACCCTACATGGGATCATCTCTGTCAACCCACAAACATGCCCTTGTGTGTCCTCCTTTCATAAAATCTTCCCTTGACTCCAACTGGCCCTCTGGCAACTGCTCCCATTTCTCTCTTTCCTCTCATAGCTGTTGCAAGCTTCTCTGAGCTTGTAGTCTCTACCTCCTCACCTCCTTCCTATTAATTCATCCACGATTCCAATGACTCATCCCTAACCTGGCACTAGAATGCTCTCCCTGGTAACCTCAATGCATACCTCCATATCTCCATCATACCCAACCTTCCCTAGCTCCATTCTCCCTGAAAAGGTCTCATTTAGTCTGGTATCTTTTTTTTTTTTTTTTTTTTAGATTTTATTTATTTATTTGACACAGAAAGAGAGAGAAAGGGAGAGAGAGAGAGAGCATGAGCAGGGGGGGAGATATGGAGAGAAGCAGGCTCCCCACTGAGTAGAGACCCCCATGTGGGGCTTGATCCCAGGACCCTGAGATCATGATCTGAGCTGAAGGCAGATGCTTGACCTACTGAGCCACCCAGATGCCCCTCAGTCTAGTATCTTAAAACCCTCCTCAATATGCTAATAATGCCCAAAGTTTCTTTTCAGTCCAAGCTTTTCTCCTCCATATTTGTTTCTGTGGAACTGCAAACTTTACATGTCTACTTGATATCTAGAAGATGTCTTAATTTTAACACATCAAGGAAAGAAATTCTTGATTCTCTGGCCCCAAATTCTATTCACCGCCCCCCATCATTTTCTCCATTTTCTCAATCCCCAAAGTCCTTAAGCATGTTTGATCCCTCCCTTTTGATACACCCCATGCTTATCACCTCTGTAACTTCAGTCCTATGTTTCCAGAATCTATCTAGAGCCCCTTCGCTTCTTTCTATGCTCTACCCCCATTGTGGTCCAAGCCACCCTTATTCCTGCTCAGACCACTACAAAGACTCTGTGACTTGTGTTCTGACTTTGACTCTTATCCCCTACAATCTATCTACTATCCATATCACAGACAGAAAGATCTTTTCAAAATACAAATCATGTTACTCCAAACCCTAAATCTTTCAATGCTTCCCATTAACCTTAGAATAAATTCTGAAATCCTTAAAATGACCTACAGGACCCTGCATGATCTCATGACTAATTTGCTTCCCAACTTGAGTGTGTACCACCTCTTAACCTCACTTGCCGTGCTTGAACCACAATGTCTTTCTTATTCATTGATGGCAACAATCTCTCTCACCTCCTTTGCATCAGCCATGGGTTCTGCATGGTTGGCCCTCTCATAGGTCTTCCCATAGCTGGTTTCACTTTCTCTTTCCTATCTTAGATCAGATATCACCTACATGGAGACCATGTGTACCTAATGTGCGCACTGTTCATTCACTAAGATTTCTAAAAGTTGTGACTTGTTTTTTGCAACTAAACCAGATGGTACTGCATTCAAGTGAACAGGATAAAGAGAGAGCAGATCACAAATTGTTGAGAGCAGTAGTTCTCAACCCTGACTGCACATTGTATGCAAGATTCACCCAGACCAACTGAACAAGGATCTCTGAGAGAAGAGCAAGGGAATCGGTCTTTTTATGACCCGTTCCCCTTCCTTAGGCAAGTTAAACATATAATCAGGGCTGAGGGTTCCTGGCTTGTGAAGATCACTAGTTCCCTAATTCTCTCCCCTTTGATCAACTCTATGGTCTTCAGCCTCTGCATATTCAGAGTCACCTCAGAAACAATTTTAAATACCAGTTCCCAAGTCATAGCCTAAACAGGTGAGCCAGAAGCCCTGAAGATGCTTCCCAGGCATTGGTATTTCAAACCCATACCCAGGTGATTCTAACAGTCAGTCATGGTTGAGAACCACTGGCCTAAAAGGTACCATCATTAGTGAAAATACCTTTTGTTTAGTGGTTGCTTGGAGATGTTCCATCATAAGTCTATCCTCTTTGAGCTTGTGGAACGCAGAGGTGAGACTTACTCCACTCAACATCTGTGCTCATCCTGTAATGGATTCCTTTCTCTCCCCCAACATCCAAATTTAACATCAGAGACCTTTCATTATTGGCTTTGGAAAAAAACAGAACTATAATCCTACTGATACCCTCTCATACTATCTCCATCTGAAAGTTTCGGCCAAAGTTTCCTTGTACATATACGGTTGCTTTGGCTGCTTCGGCTAAATTGTATATCAAAGGAGACTGTGCAGTAAATGGTTAGGTCCGCAGGCCCACAAAGCTGAACCCCTGAACATACCAGAGAGAAGCCTGTCCTCATGATTGGCCTTTGACTGGCTCCTGGGAGATGACTTCTAAGCCTTGGAATATCCTGCTTGATGAGAGTATTTGTATGTCTGAGGCCTTGGGCACTATATCAGTTTGGCCAGATATTTCTTGCTAAAATGTGACTTATGGCAAATGCTTGTTTTTGTGTCTGAGACTCCCAGCCATACTAGATCAGTTTGGCCTGTAGGGGGCACGAGATAAACTAAGTGGCTGAGATCACACAGGTGCCATTGCTATATGACTGACCCCTAATAAAACATGTGGACACCAAGGCTCGGATAGGTTGCTTACATGGTAACACTTGACACATGATGTCACACATCATTGGTGGGAGAGGTAAGCTGCTCCCTGTACCACTAAGTGGGGAGAGTACCCCTGGAAACTAGTGCCTGGTTCTCCTGAACTTTGCCCATGTGCTTTTTTTCCTTTGCTGATTTTGAGCTGCATCCTTTCCCTGTAATAAATGTGAGTACAAGAGCCTTTCTGAATTTTCTGAGTCCTTCTATTGAATCATGAAGCCTGAGATTGGTCCTGAAACCTCTGACAGAGGGACATAAAGATACCCCCTCCTCTCAATCAGGCAACCCTCTGCAAGTTTGTTCTTTAATTGGTTATTCATTACTTAAAAATAGGGATTCCTGGGTGGCTCAGTGATTGAGCATCTGCCTTTGGTCCAGGTCATGACCCCGGGATCCTGGGATTGAGTCCCACATCAGGCTCCCCAGGGGGAGTCAGCTTCTCCATCTGCCTGCGTCTCTGCCTCTGTGTGTGTGTGTGTGTGTCTCATGAATAAATAAATAAAATCCCTAAAAATATATCAATGAGCAAGAAACAGAACTGCTTTGCCACATCTTTCTTCTTCAAGCCTCCAAAACATACTCCTTTCTCCCCAGTTCTGGCTGGGATTAGAAGAGTTATTTTTATAGGCAGTGAGATTATGTGGAGGTTAGATATGTGAAACTCACATTTCTTTTGAACTGCATCCAAACTCAATTTCAAAATAGTTAATTCATACAAATGCCATCTGAGGGCTTTTCTTGCAATTAATTCACAGTACTAAAGAAAACTGAAGTTCAAGTCCAGCTCCTGAGGCATATATGAAGCTCTTGAAGACCATCAAATACCAACTCTTCAAGTTCCCCTTTCATTCCCCTTGAGCACACAGGACTCCTACAAGTTCATAGACTAGCCAAAGATATTTCTCCCACTCATGACTCCAATGGAAGCAGAGAATGGAGTGATGCGCTTCGAAGATGGAGGTGGGGACCTTTAAGCCAAGGAAAACAGGCAGCCCCTGGAAGCTGAAAAAGACAGGGAGACCTAATATCAGAAGGAACCAGCCTTGCTGACACCTTTAACGTCAGCCAGTGAGACTGACTTCAGACTTCCGACTTGCACAACCTCATGAAAATAAAATTATGGTGCTGTAAGTCACTAAGTTCATAGTAACATGACAGCAACAACAGAAAACTAATATGCCATATTTCTGGATCCAAAGCTTCTTCTTTATGGAAAGAAACATTAAATTTCGTTCACTTTGGGGTTGGGGGCAGTTCTGCAAAGACATAGATTCAGTTCATTCAAAATTTCTTTTACACATAGCCTGGCTTTCAGAGGGCTCCTCTTAACTTAGAGGTAAAATATCATAGGAAAGAAAAAAAAAGCATTTTGTAAATTTTTAAAATGATAACTTAGCCTAATGATATTTGCTATGGCTAGAGACAGTCTTTGTGGGGCAATTGGCCTTTCAATAGGGAAAATAATGATCCAAGTTTCAAGTTCCTGCATTAGAGTTTATTACATGTAATGTCTGGGTTATATTAAACTCCTGGAAATCAGGGTTTATAATGGAATGGCTGACAGATCCTTAACTTTAATAGCCGTTCCAAGTACTGCAATAGTGAGCATTACTTTTTAATGTCATAAAATGATGGTTAAAACACTACAGAATTTTCTCAAGACAGATAAGCAGGTGTTCAAGAGAGCAGAACTATTTAAACTTCACTGATTTATGATCTATCTTATATTGAAGGCCAAAAGTTTTATTGAATTCCCACAATAGATACCATGAACTTAATTTTCCAAAACAGTAGGACTATTTCAGCGTTCCCCATATGTATTAATTTCTTCATCTGAACGCTCTTACTTCTGTGTTTTTAAAGTCACTAGGCAGAATGAAACAGAAGCCACAGCCAAAAGTCGAGTTATTCTACGCTTTCTTTTTATTGGTTGTCTTTTCCAAGTACATAGTGTATAATAAAACCCAATGCATAGCTACTAAATCATATCATCTAGGAACACAAGCCCCCAACCTATCATTTAATCTGCTGAGTTTTTATGTCACTCTTTCAAATTGTGAATATGACCTAGCTTCTTATTTAGCATGAACAAGTGTCAAGGCATTTGTCACCACCCCTTCCCTCTCCAGCTGCCCCTTCCACCCATCCCTGATCCAATATCTCCAATCTTTATGCTGCCTGACGGAAAGTAAAGTGGCTATCAGAAAAACCCCCATAAACTATCAAACATTTTATATGATGTGTTAGCATTTTCTGCTGGTTTACATACAAATCAATACTCTTATAACTGTAGGACCCAACCCTAGTGATTTAGTGAAAGTGATATTTACTGTGGAATAAAACAGAAATACCATTAGCTCTCAAAACCAAATTACATTAGAGAAAGCTGGAAGCAAAATAATTACTATTATTTAGACACGCGGATACCAAAGCATCCGATATCCCAACTAATCTTTAGTACTGACTGTAATAGCAATAAATTCCTTTTCTGGAAAAATGGTTGGAAGGCGAGGCAGGCAGGGTTTGAAGAAGTACACAGGCTCACAGTGTCTTCCCTCGTCTGCTTTCCTCTTACATTTCCAGGCTCAGATAACAATGTGAGTAAAACCGAGAAAATAAAGGTGTTAGAACCATACCAAAAATAAAGTGGCAACACAGTCAACGGTATTGTAATCATGTAATCATATTGTAATCATGATACCGTAATCAGATGGCAGCTACACTTGACCATAGCATAATGTAGAAACCTGTCAAATCATTAAGTTGTACACTTGAAACCAATGTAACATTGTGTGTTAACTCTATTAAAAAAAACTCCAAAAACAAATGAACAACAACAACAACAAAAATGAATAAAATGGCAATATGTGATCAAAAAATTGAAAACTTAGCCAGGAGCAGTTCAGGAAACCTTAGAACACCCTTAGTTTAATCGACATAATGTATGTAACACCTACCCGTGTGAACAGATTTGTAACAATTTTTAAAAATTACCAAATATGTGTCCCTTTAAAAGTAAGTATCAATATAAAGTTGCTTGAAAATGATGCACTCAATGTCAGAGTGTACTTTGATACTCTTTTGACAAAATCATTTATAATATTTACTCAAAATCAATCTGTTTATTGAAGTTTCTCATAGTTCATTCAATTCCAAGTACCACGCAGCTGGATTGAAAGGGGAGTCTCAATTTTTTAATAAATAGGAATAATTACACAAACTGTATAAGTTTCTTCTTGGTCAGATCATAAAACATAAAGATGGTTAATTCATACACAGTGTTATTTATTATTATTTATAAGATTCTGTTTCTGATTTGTCTAAAAATATCTTTAACCAGAAGCAAGATCTAACTGAACTGTCCTTGGGGTACCTGGGTGGCTCAGTGGTTGAGCATCTGCCTTTGGCTCAGGTTCTGATCCCGGGGTCCTGGGATCAAGTCCCACATCGGGCTCCCCTCAGGGAGCCTGCTTCTCCCTCTGCCTGGGTCTCTGTTTGCCTCTCTCATGAATAAATAAAATATTTTTTTAAAAATCTTGAAAAAAAACTGAACTGCTGTCCCATAGAGATAGCCAGTTGTTTGACCAAATTCACCTAAGCTTATTTTCTCCACTGCCTTGTCCAGTGAAAGATATGTTTCCACCACAGTGAAAAGACCTCAGGCACCTGGAGCTAGAATTCTACCCCTCGGCTTCCTCATCTTCTGTTATCAGAATACTCTGCAAGAGGCCAATATTATTTTGCCACATAACAATATTCACTGTGACCCAGATTTTCCACTGTAACACCCCTCTCTTCTGCAGGCAATTTCTATAGTCAACTGTCCTGAAATAATCACACACTTTCAACATTGTGCTTGGATACTTACCAACAATAGTTTTCCAACTTAGTAACCCTTCAGTATGCTTTTACCTCTGAAGTGAAATTTCAAACTTTGACCATCTAAGTCGCATTCTTTTAACTTCCATGTGGAATTACTAGGGCTGGGCAAAGGGGTAGTTTGCCTTCACACTTTGAAAATACATAGGAGAAAATAGTGACTAACCATATTTGCAATTTATCTCATTAAAAGAGGTCAGGTAATTATGTAATAATTCTAAAATCAAATGCTGACTCTATATGCATATGCTTTTGAGGTTTATAAGTATAATGTTGTCCCAGATAATCACATTAATAAAAGTAAATTTTAATAACAAGTATGCAACAGGGAAGACTTTCTTCTTTGGTATCCTTATCTAGTATTTCTTTTTTTTTTTTAAGATTTTATTTATTTATTCATGAGAGACCCATAGAGAGAGGCAGAGACATAGGCAGAGGGAGAAGCAGGCTCCACACAAGAAGCCCGATGTGGGACTTGATCCCTGGACCTCAGGATCACGACCTGAGCCAAAGGCAGACACTCAACCACTAAGCTACCCAGGGGGCCTCTAGTGTTTTCAAGGTAAATTGGAAGGAAGGAAGAAAAGAAAGGAAGGAGAGAAGGAAGAGGAAGGAGGGAAGAAGGGAAGGAAGGAAGGAAGGAAGGAAGGAAGGAAGGAAGGAAGGAAGGAAGGAAGGAAGGAAGGAAGGAGAAGGAGGGAAGAAAAGAAGGAAGAAAAGAAGGGAGGGAGGAAGGAAGAAAGAAAGGAAGGAAAGAAGGAAGCAAGGAGGGAAGGAAGAGGAAGAAGGGAAGAAAAGAGGGAAGGAAAGAAGGAAGAAAGGAAGGAGGGAAGGAAGGAAAGAAGGAAGGAAGGAAGAAGAAGGAAGAAGGGAGGAAGATATAGATATACAATTGTTATTATAAACTGTGTCTGTCATTTCACCCACTTAGCTGAGGATGTCTATAGTACCCTTCTAAGAAAAACTGTTGTTTTCTTCAGCAACTGCCTTAACAACTTAGTAACACCTGAAGTATGCGCCCACTATATACGGACAAAGTTTAGGGGAAAAAGAACTTAAATTACTCTGTGTAATGAAGTAAGAGGGAATGTGGAGTTATCCACCCATGCATTGAGAAAGAAGCTGCTAACCTGAGAAAGGAAACTGGAAGTGTCAAGAAGGAACCCTGCAAAATGGCAGTGAGCTTGGGTATCCAGAGGGATATCACTGTGCAAGAATTATATGTAAATTTCAAGAATAATATTACAACTGAGAAACATTTTCTATGTGATATGGTTTCTTTACTATCCTCTAAGCCTTTAGCAAAAGCCCATTCTAAGCAGAGACACTTGCAAAAGAGCTGAGCCCCAGGGAGGAGCTTTCAGGGATAGATCTAGGAGAGAGCGGTGAAGACAAGGAGTACAGTGAGCACAATGACTGAAGAAGAGTTGGGAGACAAGCCCAGACCTCCCACATGGACAACAGGAAATTGCTTCCTGCAGGGAGCACCAGGAGGGGAGAGAGAGGCTGCATCCTGCCATCCAGAGCTATGGTCTGTTTAGTCAGCAAAGAACTTATGTGTGGGCAGAAGAGGATCCCAACAAGAACCTAAATTGTATCTTCCCCTGCAGTTGAGAAGTGTCTGGGAGTGTCAGGAAAACCGGAAATGTGGGCAGGAGAGAAACCCATCTTTTTGAGGAACAAGTTGCCTTTGACTTCTTGTCAGCATATAAACATGCTCACATCTCCACCACCTTTTTTTAAAAAAGATTTATTTATTTATTTATTTATTTATTTATTTATTTATTTATTTGACAGTGAGCGAGACAGAGAGCATGAGCAGGTTGAGGAGCAGAGGAGGAAGCAGGGAGCACAATGCAGGGCTCAATCCCAGGACCTTGAGATTATGACCTGAGCCAAAGGCAGAAGCTTAACAGACTGAGCCACCCAGGCACCCCCAGAGTCCTATATTTTAGAAGAATTGTCCACAAAAACTATCTCTGCTTCCCCACCTCGCATCCTCTCTTTAATCCATAGCGACCAGTTTCCATTATCCTTGCTTCCCTAAAACTAATTTCAGTAAGTTCACAAAATGACCACCTTTGAAATTCCATACATTAAGTACCATTTAGTCATCATCTGTTTTCACATAAAGACAGAGACTCAATTAATTTTAGAAATAAAAAAGTTACTGATCAGTGGTTTCAATTTAACAAGGAAAGACCATTTCTTATTTACACAGTGGGTTTCTTTTTTTTTTTTTTTTTTTTTTTAAGATTTTATTTATTTATTCATAGAGACACAGCTAGAGAGAGAGAGAGGCAGAGACACAGGCAGAGGGAGAAGCAGGCACCATGCAGGGAGCCTGATGTGGGACTCGATCCCGGGTCTCCAGGATCACACCCCGGGCTGCAGGCGGCGCCAAACCGCTGCGCCACTGGGGCTGCCCACACAGTGGGTTTCTTTTTGACAAAACTTACAGGCAGTTTCTCATTCTTCTCTCCTTTTTCCTCTCTGCTGCAGTCAACACACAGGATCCTCCATCCTATTTTGAAACTCTCTCTTCAACTTGCTCTATTCATCACGGCTTCATCTTTTCAACTCTATGAACTTTTCCTGCTCAGTGCGTGGATGCTATAGTAGTGGAGGCAGGGCTTCATGAAAGACCAGCTGGATGGGTTAGCAGAGGTCAGCCCCTGAAGGCTGTTATAAACCAGACTGAGACACTCAGGCTTTACCTTCAGATTGGCGGGCAGCCATTGCAATAGGCGATGGTAAGTATGCAGTACTTATAAAATTTATAAAATAAGAAATAAGATTTCTTATTTTTGAAGGTCACTCTAGAGAAAGTACTGAGTGTATGAAGATCAGAGTAGGAAGGCCAGGGAAAGAAATGTTGCCATAATGCAACAATGGTCAGGATGCACATATATCCTAGGAGAAATGAAGATTAAAAAGTGGACAGATTCAAGAGATATTCTGGAAGCAGAATTTACAGAACTGGGTGGCTGACTGAATAAGGAGAAAAGCGTAGACAACACACTCATGATTCGGTCTCTAGCTGAGGGTAGCCAAGTGAATGTTCAGGTCACCCACTGAGATAACACATACAGGAAGAAGAGGGGTAGGCTTATGATTAATTAAGTCTGGGCTTTAAGGTTCCTTCACCTAAGTGGAAATGTCTGATAGGCAATGGGATATATGCCTATCAGGAGAGACATTTGGACCAAAATATAATTTTGGAAATCATGAGAACATAGAAAATAAGTGGAGAAATGAATGTGATGATTGAGTCTCTCGTCTCCTGTATTTACCTACTTCATGTGAAACTGTAAGAATATAACCGTGGTTGAGGAGGACTCAAGACTCTCTAAGTCTTGATGAGGATGAATAAAAGGGACTCAACTGGAGCTTCAGAAGCCAAATCTAGGCTACATCATCTACATGCACTTATAAATGTTAAGAGAGAGGGGCCAGAATGAACCAACAGAACAAGTGACCTCAGAAGAGCCAAAGGTAATTCATAGTGCAAAAAAGAAATGTTTTAAAAATTCTCATTGATAACATCAGGTCTTTGAGAGTATATTATATCCCTTACAAACAAAATAAATTAAAAGCAGAAGCTGCTATGACAGGAACGATCAGAGAACAAGAAAACATTACTCAACATGAAAAGTATTAGTATCAAAATTAAAAATTCAATAGAAATTATTGAAGAAAAACTTCAGTAAATTTCCCAGCATGTAGAATAAAAAGAAGAAATGGGATATCCAAGAAAAAGCAGTTAGGAGACATACGTGATCAATTAAAGGTCCAACATCCAGTTAATTCATCAAAATGCTTTCAGATGCTCAAATTGGCTTTTTTAGTTCTTTAGAGATAAATGATATGACCATCCTCATACATCCCCACCTAATCAGTTACAAAAAGCTTTGTTTTAGTCCAAATCGGTAAATTCAATCCAATGCAGTAATTTTAAAGTTCCTTGGGTAAAATTCCATCCTTTTCATTTCCTCTTCCTGCCTCTGCTCCCACAGGATGGCAGCTGGAGAAGGAAAAGTGTGACACACCTGTGGCTTCAGGGCAGCGTGAGACAGGACAAGATAGAGTTCTTATATCCATGAGCGTCCCTTAGACTCTTGTTCATCTCTACTGCAAAGTAACAGGATTGGGGGATCCTGTGACTGCTCGTTGTAATAGTTGACCTTATTATGTCTCTGGGTATTGTGGAATCTACTGTCATCCGTTCCTGGTCTCTTTTGGCTAAGTGAGGGCCAGGCCTGCTGAGGCTCTCTGGCTGGTGTGTGACCTCACTCCAGTTCTCAAAGGCACATGGAACTCCCTTAGTCTCATCTTTGAGCCCCACTTGGATCATGGTCCTCATAGATTCTTGCCCCCATGGCTTCTGCTGCCAGGGCTCCTCACCGCTTGCCACAACATGCCAGACCTGCAACTCAACCAGCCTCCATGTATCCTGTGGGAACTCAGGATTTCTCAGAAAATAAACCCTGGCTATTTCCTCCCAACCATGTTGGGCCACTGAGCTTACATTCTAGTTTTGTGAGCCCCTACATGGCTGTGAAGTTTGTGGAACACCTTGTTCCACTGCCCCAATCAAGGAACAAGCATTCACCTCAACTATGTAACATACTCTTCCTCAGTGACATGAATTGCCCAGAGAGGACAGATCAAGTCAGGTCTCCTACTGCCTCCTACAGGAACAAGAGGAACAGGTTTGGGGCCTTCCCTCTTTTTGGTTGGGCCCTTCTTTTCCCTGTTTTAGGCATAGAACTCTCTCCATGGTCTTATCCACCAAGCCTGCCTTTTGATGTATAAGAGAAAAAAAAAAAAGGAACTTAGAACGTTTTTATGTCTCTCAGAAATCTGTAGATTTCAAGCCTGTCACTTTGCTTTGACTTCAAGTATCCCTTGTTAAATTTTAGAAGCTGAATATAGATTCATTTTTGTCTCTTTGCATTTCTACTGTAAAGATTCTAATCCTACTCCCCTAGGTAAGTTGATGCCTCAAGGTAACCAGAGAAAGGGCCATATACACAGAATACTAATATATTTCAAAATATAAACCTCTTTCATATTCATATACTGTCTTGAGAGCCTAAAATATTTTCTTAAGCCTAAGGCTACCTCTGGAAGTATGGCTGGGGGAGAAGGAAAGAATAGGGGAATATGCAGTTGGAATTTTTCTTGTGCTTTGTCATATGCATTACTTTAATACATTATTTTTTTAAGATTTATTTATTTATTTTATACAAAGAGAGAGTGATAGCACATGCACATGAGTGGGGAAAGGGGCAAAAGGAGAGGGAGAGAGAGAATCTCAAGCAGACTCCCCACTGAGCACAGAGCTTAACACAGGACTCAGTCTCACAACTCTGAGAATCATGACCTGAGCCAAATCAAGAGTCAGACACTTAACCAAGGGAGCCACCCAGGAACCTCTTTTAATACTTTAATTAAGACTTTTGTACCATGGAGAATTGAGAAAATACATGTGCCTATACTTTGAGCAGGGAAGATCTCTTCCATACCAGAAAAATGGTGGTGGTGATGGACACTGGCAAACAAACCAGTGCTCATTTGGAATAGTGATTTCTCAAAGGATACCAATCACAGGGGAGGTCATGTGAGTATGACAAATAACCCCAAGTAAAGACCCAAGATGCCTCTTCTTGAGCACATACAGCATTATATGCTGGCCTTGTAAATAGCTAGGGGACAAGTTTCAGGTAAGTGTTCCTGACATTTGGACTGGTGAGGGCTAGTGCTGCTGTGGTTTGAGTTACATTCCTTCTAGATCGATCTCAAAGTCTTCTGCTTAATATCCCGTCTACATTTATTATCATTCAAGCCTTTATCATTTCTCACCTTAATCAATGGGCTGTTTGCCATTTCATACCTTGTCTGCAGCTCTGTATCTACCACCGTCCAAAGGTACTGAATGAAGAAATGAATGAATGGCTACTGACTTTCATTCACTAAAATCTATTTGGGATTCTCCTGCCTCGTGATCCTCCTAGTTATCAATCAAGAAAAAAATTTTTCATTATAAAGCATTCCTTGGAGGATACCTGGGTGGCTCTGCGGTTTAGTGCCACCCTCGACCCAGGGTGTGATCCTGGAGTCCCGGGATCGAGTCACACGTTGGGCTCCCTGCATGGAGCCTGCTGCTCCCTCTGCCTGTGTCTCTGCCTCTGTGTGTGTGTGTGTGTCTCTCTTTCTCTGTGTGTGTGTGTGTGTGTGTCCCTAATGAATAAATAAAATCTTTTAAAAAAATAAAAATAAAGCATTTCTTCAGTACTTGAGACGTTTTTCTATTATAAAGGGAAATTTCTACTTATTGGTTAATATACATATTTTAAATCATGTTAGCATATTTTCAAGCCTTACATATGCCATTAAATTATTTACTTAAGTACATAGATATTACTGTACTCTTTCCTTGATCACTAACTCCCCCAAATAATTCATCTGACCAATTAATATATAATTTGAGTAAAGGGAAAAATATATCCAACCAATTTTTTAAGTGTTCAGATAAATCAAACAGCAGCTCCTAAAGATTTATAGTACACTCCCTCACAGGCTGTTATCTAGTTTTGAAATAAAATGATTTCTAAATCTTGGCTAAATAGTAATGTTTCCTAGCAAAAGAATGGAATTACTTTATGAGAAAAATAGAAATAGCAGACTTCTGAATAAAAATAGACTTAGAACGTGGCTTAGAAATTATTATTCCACTTAATTCTGCCCATGCCTGCAAACACACATCACATGAACAATCTCTCTCTCCTTCTCTCTCTCCCTCTCTCACTCACTCTTCCTCCCTCTCTTTTTCCCTCTATCTCTTTCTCTCTCTTTCTCTAACTTTTTAAGGTTCATAATTTGACATTTGGAATTCTCCTGTGACCTTAAGAAAGAATTCTCCAAAAGACTGGATTTGAGGAATTGAGATTATCAGTATTACTCATGGAATGAAACACATAGAGGTGCTTTCACAGCTTCATCGCACTACAAAATTAGTCACTAGACTTGCTGGCAAACTCTCAAATTACAAGTCCTGATTCCAGGATGGAAATATAACCTTAGTGAATCATCATTCACAGGAAAAGGAGTCAAAGGCTTTAAACTTTCCATCCTCTATTTAGTTTTGAAACAATACTTGGCCAGGTGATTTTTTTTTATGTTAGTATAATATTTCTTATTTTTACAGGCCACTCCAACCATCTTTTTTGCCAGCAAGGGGATTAACAATTGCATGTGATATGTAATAGCTATCCCCAAAAATCAGCATAGCTGGCAATGACTCGAGAGTAATTTAGATGCCTTCAAATCTCTGACATACAAAGCCATTAGTTCAGCCAATTCTGACATCATTAAGTTACACTATTCTTTTGACCGGTGAAATCTCTTGGTTCCTTCCAACCCCTGCCCTCCCACATTTGCCATAAAGTATTCTTCAAAACGCGTTGAGATTTTATGAAAGATAATTCTAAGAGTAACAAGCAATCTCTCATGTTCTGTCCATTATTGGATTCAGTATGGTGGTCTTTACACCTTCCCTGAATGGTCTATATGAGGCTGCGTCTCCTCCGAGAGGAAAATCCAGTTCAGAACAATGACTTTTACTGATCAGTATGTAGGTTAAAAACAAAAACCAAAACCCTGAGCTTTAAAATATAAGAACTAAATAACCTGCATCCTAAAATGGAATCATCTAAATGTAGAAATGGGAATTCTTGTTAAAACCTACTCGTTTTGAAATTTGAGCTGAATCAGGTACATAGCTGTAACTTCCTGAGCATTTGTCTTGAAAACTAATTAGAAAATCTGGAGATAGTACTTGGTATTCCTAACATGTCCCGGAAGCCTTTGTGTTAGTTCTTTCGATTCCAACCTCCCGTTTGGAAGCTATCCAGAATCTAACAATCAGACGAGCTTGACTCACCAAGATTCACTTTCTCAATGTATATCACTCAGTGAGGACATGAGAACAATAACTTGGTGAATGGCGCGAGAGACAGAAAGTAAGAAAAGGTATTCTATTATAATGACTATAGAACAGTTCCCCATCAAGAGTACATTCGGCTCTTTATAAAACAAATGTGTTGTTTCTTTGCTCTTATACACAGATATGTCTTTAAACATGCAAGGGAAACCACATGGAGTAACTGGAAATTAATCATGTCAACATTATGCTCTGCTTATTTCTAAACCACAGGCTGGAATTCAGCTAACCTAAACTTGATGGAATGTTCATGTAACAGCTGGCAACATGAATTAAAAAAAAAAAAGAAAAAAAGGACTCTGAGAGTAATGAAAACAAAAAATACAGCCCGTAACACTGATCTAAGTTTTGACAGACGTTTTTGGTCAGCATAACATATGAGCTCAGAAATGAATTTCTAGCCATGTACCTTTCAGAAAAAGACTCCCTGTATAAATAAAGTTGTTATAGAAAATGACTAGAAGCATCATACCCTAAGCATCTTGGCCAATAAGAAATTGAACATTAATGGAAACTGACTATTCCTTACATGTCCCCATGAGCTAATAGACGAAACATCCAAGGCATCTGGAATTACTTGTTCTGTTATGGGCTGTCATACAGTTTATCATCCCAGGACCAATTTGACGTGGCTAGCACTCTTAAAAGCCCCAGTAACTATGCAGCTAAACAAAAATTCCATTTGGAGCAACAGCAGCATTTGTCCACCATCGGAACAGGTGGAAAGAGAAGGAGTCTGAACACAACTACTTATCACACAACACTAATATACATAAAAGAGAAGAACAGGCCTGGCACCTGATTCTTAAATTGTCTCTGGCCAGCACGTCAGTATTGATTGAAGAATCCAGCAGCAGAGAAAAGCATCACGTCTACATTCAGAGATGAAGGGGTGGTTATCCACTCTATTTCTTGTCACCTGGCTGGATCAGTCTCTCATTTTTAGGACAAATGATAATAAAAATCATGAGCATTGTATGGTACCTCTAAAGAAAATATCTCTTCCACTCCCCCAACAAACGGTAAAAAACAAAAAACAAAAAACAAAAAACAAAAAAAAAAAAACAACAACAACAGCAACCTAATAGTCTCCCTTCCCTTCATAGATAAAGGCAATCTGATGTGAAAATTGTGAAAATGTTTTCTCCTAAGTGATGGAATGTGCGGTCATGCACCAGCAACCTGGTGCTGAATATCAACTTGCCTGTTCTGGAAGAAACCGCTCTGGGGTTGGACAGGGCGCACGGTTAGAAAGAGAGGCCCTTCAGTACTTGAGGGGAGGCTGTGCACTCTATTTCAGAAGATGGAGGTTTATCTTCCAGCGTAGGGCTTTGATGTTATTCATATGCTAACAATATCAGCATTTCCTCACAGCACTCAATACACAGAGAATAAAAGACATCATTTGCTGACATGGGTCTCAACACTTTCCGTCCAGCATACTGATCAACAATCTGCATTCAGCTTCCACAGCTAAGCCACCACATAACCTTTAAATTGTTCTTTTAGCACTTTCAAATTCCGGTCAAAATAATTTACCATTTTATAGAATAAAATGATGAAACAAAGAATTCTAACTGTATTTTTCTCTTCAGTCCTAAAATGTGGCTTCAGGGCCCCGAGGGCTCCTTTCATCTCGTCTGAGTGCTGGCATATGATGTGATTGTTAACATAGCTGGCCACCAGATGAAGTGAATTATCTAAACTGCCAAAGTTCCCACTTTCTTTCCAATTTAAACATCAATTTAACACAGAAACTGAAGGGTATTATGAAAGCTTTAATATGAACCATTTCAGACATGAGAAAAAAATACTGGAAGGGTTTTGCAAGCAGCCAAACAAATACGGAATTTTTTTTAAACATAAAGATGAGTCAGGGAAATGAATGGAGCAGCAGAGTATACACGGTACATGCTCTACCCAGCAGTGATGGAGAAGGACCTCTTTGTCTTAAATAAACATGCTTTTCAGAACAGGGGAGGATTTCACCAAAGGAAATAATCTAGGTGAATTGTTAGGTCATTAACTAAATACAGCAGTCAACAGTAAAGTGAAGACTTCTGATTTAAGACATTTCAAAATGCATATTATCCACGTGGACAATCTGGAATGTTTTTTAATAGTCTCCTCTGGATTATTGGAATCCTTTTCAAGAGATGACTCACTTTTCTCACGGAAATGGTTTTCTCCATTTGGATCACTAGCTGTTAACAGAATGTGCAAGCATATGTCCTGCATATCTCTTTGGAAATGAAACCACTTCATAGTTAATTCATAACAATAGACATTGATGCTTTCTCACACAAAATAAAGTACTTCCTATATTCCCCATAAATTAAAGCAAATTTAAACCAAAAGGATATGAATTATCAATTTTTAAGGCTTCACAATATAAATGCCATTAACATGCAAAATGCCTGAAGAGATATATTCACAACTATACAAATTTGCCCTTATCAAAATATGACATTGGAAGACTTGAAATAAGATCTGAAAAGTCATAATTAACTAAGATTTGATAATGAGCTAGTTGAATACATATGATTTTGCTAGCCAAAAACATTCCTGAGAGTTAACGTTATTATAGATTTTCCTCTAGAAAATAATATTCCTTAGAATCAATTTGTTATTTAAATAGGTAGATGATAGATAGATAGATAGATAGATAGATAGATAGATAGATAGATAGATGATGGATAGATAGGTAAGTTAGCCCTTTTATTATACAGAACTGCTCTAATCACTATTTCCATCTTAAAAGTATAATTTGGGAAAGTGTAAGACTATTAAAAATATGTGCAGTGACTGTGGGAAACATTAATTACACTCTAGATGAAAGCAAACAGGATATCACCATATAAGGATTGCATGGCTGTTCCCATATGGATTACACAGGGAATATTATTGACAAATTCAGAACAACCATATGCAATGCTCAATGGCACTTCCAAATATAAAACACGAATACAGTATTTAATACATTTACAGCATGTTGCATACCAAATGATCAAGCAATTTACTGAAGATTAGCATTTAAGAAACAAATAACACTACAAATACCATATGTACCTGTTAATGATTTATTGTTTACGTTGGTGATATTCATGAGATTGATCTTGTGTTAAAAACAAGTTTTCAGAGAATTTTCTGGCTCGGCACACTTCGTGGTAAATTAAAGAAAAATTATAGAACCATCTTGCCAAAGGGGACCTTTGAGATCATGTTGTCTTATTTTAAAATGGAAAAATTAAAGCCCTGAAATGTCAAGCTGCTCGCCCAAGATTGCAATGTCCAGGAATGGCGGAATCCCTGGTTTCTGGGCCAGCCCCCAAATTAAAGCTACCCTAATTTGCTCATATTTACTCAAAACACACATATATTTTTAAGTCTTCATAGGCTTATCTGTTGTCCAGCACATCACCTGCAGAAACACCCAGCTCTGGGTCTGACAGTGTAACAGCACCGCTCCTTTCCCAGGGTGATTTCACTGACAATGACTCACACTTCCCTTGGATTCACTGGGGAACAGAAGGAGAGGGTGACCTCAATAGAAAAACAGACGTGGCTCCATAAAAGTCATAACAGAGCCGAAAAGTGTTTAATCCTGAAATGGGCTCCGTTGGAAAATGTCTTTAAAATGATGTTTTGTTCTTCCCATAGAGCACTTTGAGAAACATAACCACACATATGCCAACCCTGCCCCCAACATACCAGCCATGACTAGAAGGCGAAGAGAAAAAGCCTGAAAATTAAGGCAGAATGTATGACTCTCAGGTGCACAGTTTAGCATTATATAACTCTCCATCCTTCCTCCCTTATGGCCCCTCTGCCCCCAGCATAAACAAGAAAAGCTTCCCTCTGGACTCACCACCCCTGAAAAGTGTTAAACCAAATCACTCAAGTGAAATTCCAGACATATACCCAGATATAAAACAACAACTTTAAGGAAACCTGGCCAGTCACTCAAAATGTACTTTTTCCCCCCAACAGAACCTTAGGAACTTTCTTAACACTGAAATGTCAGATCTCCAGACAGATTCTTAGTAAATTATATCAGGACAATAACTGTTTCCTCTTGAACATCATTTTCATTTCAAGGCAAATACAGCTCCAGCCTAGAACATTCCCTCAAAACCAGGATTATAATAGGAATTCAGCACGTTCAAACTGAACACACTTGAATAATTATGCCAGAAAGCCTTCAATTTGGGATTTGGGGAAGGGAGAAAGTTAATCTTTAAAATATTATTACCAAAACAGACCATTTTTATGTTTATTACAGAAGTACTGGGTCTTCCATGGATTATGGAAATTGGGGATCCCTTATGAGGCTTACGAGGACTTGTTATTAAGTTATAAAATCATTTCCCAACCACCTAATAATTCATATCCAATACTATTCATAAGGTTCTGAGAGTTGTCATTAGCCCAATATATAAAAGGACACTGCTCCCAGATTAATCACTCTAATTCCTTCTCTGCCTCAGTAAACCCCACTCTTCCATCAAGCCAATTATACTGGAAATTATCCTGTTATTTTAACTTTCAATGAGACATTTGTAATAGGTTAAATGTAGTACATAGAAACATCTATAGGAACCAAGCTACATACTATCCATGTTTTACACATTGTCACTTTTCAAAAAAAAAAAAAAAATCAATAAGCCTGAGAGTGTAGCAATTATATGACCAAAGTGTCTGACCTTATCCACTAACACAGTGCAACAGTTGCATAAACTAAATTTAATATTAATCATCAGTAATGGGACACTGACCAACTTATACAATAATGGCACTGCCATCCAGCCCTTGAGATTTCCCTGATCAGTGATAGTTGTTCTATCCCTTTTTGACATGGTATACAGTTACTACACTCTGGATCCCTTAAAGTCAAAGTCCACAGGGCGACAGTGAGGTCATAGATGTGAATTTAGCTATTCGAAGACAACAGGTCAAGTAGGGATAGATGACCCTGTCAGAGTTACTATGTTTATTCAGATATCTGGGAATGGAAAGTAACCATGCTCTTACAGATATGGTCCCAGTGCATTCTCCAGATCAGTTTTGATACACCTTCGGGTTAATTATACTGAAGATTTCCTCAAAGAAATATTGAACAGTAAGCATTGCCTAGGCAAGGAGAATGGTGATCTAGAAGACTTCTCTGACATAGGGTCCAGGAAGAGAGCTATTATAGATAAACAGTGATTACCACCACCATCTTGTCTCTCTTATATCTGTCCTTGGGTTTGACAGATATAACATTGCATCAAGATGATTTGTTCTGAATATTGTAATATTTTGCTATCATGGGATACAGAGGAGACTTTTTAAAATTCACCAAATTTCTTAGCAAAAGAGAAATAAACTAGTTAACCTGAGCAGTCTGAATATACTCATCTACCTCCTTGCTACTTGAAGTGGGTGTCCAGGGATCAGCTCTATGGCCATCACCTGAGTACATGTTAGAAATGCAGAATCTGAGATACCACTAGACCTCTTAAAATAGAATCCATTTTTTAACAAGATCTCTAGGTGATTTACGTAGACATTGAATTGTGAAAAGCACTGATATGTTGTGCTTATGATGTGTTTATGATGTTAGAACCAAAGAGAAGAATTGAACCCAAAGTATTATCCTTATTTCTTTCTTGTAGCTCATGGAAGATGTCAACTTGCATTTGGTATATATTGTATAAAGTCCCAGAGCTTAGCAAGTAAAAGCCAAAGGATCTCCCTGACACCACTTGAGAAACCTGTTTCCTCAAATAATCAATTATTTTGAAACACAAAATGTAAGGCTGAGAATCAACAGTTCCAAACATTAGGCCTCTCTTGCCAGTATTTGTGTGTCTTTGGGTAAATCAGTTTCCTTTTCTGTGTTCAGTCTGTGCTTGATACCATGCAGAGTTCTTGGGATTCAACACTGGACAAGACAGACATGGTCTCTTTGCTTCAGTTTTTCATGCATAAGCGTAAGAAGATTTGAGGCAAAAATGAGCACAGACATAAAATTTTGTGGTAAGTTCAAAGAACAGTAAGCAATTGTTTAGCGTGGTACAGGATATATGGTAGATAGTCTGGGGAATAACCTGGCATGAGAAGAGTTGTGTGACTTGTTCTGAAGTTTGGTCTCAGGCAAAAGGGGAGCCATCGCTAGAGTGGGATGGGAATGACATGAGAACAACCTGAATTTTAGAGCTATTTCTCTGCACTGACTAGAAGGATCCATTTAAAAGAGAAGAGGCTGAACACAAGATATGCACTTAGGAGGATACAGAAGAAAACCAGTAAAGAAAAGACAAGACCTTGGGGGGGGGGGGGCAGCCTGGGTGGCTCAGCGGTTTACCGCCGCCTTCAGCCCAGGGTGTGATCCTGGAGACCTGGGATTGAGTCCCACGTTGGGCTCCATGTGTGGAGCCTGCTTCTCCCTCTGCCTGTCTCTCTGTCTCTCTCTGTGTCTCTCATGAATAAATAAATAAATAATCTTAAAAAAAAAAAAAAAAAAGAACCTGAAGGGGGAGAATTGGCCCATATAGAACTATATGGTATACCGAAGTTTCCAGGAGAAATTTCTAGCAGCAATTGAAAAGAATGATGAGGTTGTTAACCAGGAGAGAGACCACAGTAGGAGGAGTGGGTTCTGGAGCAAGAAAGCAAAGGACAGCAACCATCAATCATTGAGTCTGCAGGCTTGGAGAGGCCTGAGGAGGTTTCAGGGGTGACATCAATAGACAGGACAGAATGAGGATTTGCTCCTCAGACAAAATGACAGATGAAGGGCAAACTATAAACCAAACCCCCAGAATCAAAGTGGAACAAAGATATCAAAGGAAAGACGTCTGATGATAGTGTGTGTGTATGGACATTTTAAGAAAAACAGCAAGAAGTGCAAATAGCATGAATTCTTTTAACTCTAAGGAAATTACACACCTGGAAGACAAGAATAGGAGGACACAACATCAGAGTGACACAGTGACAGAGTAGCAGCAGCAAGTAAACACTCCACCAACTGCAACAGGACAAAATGTGTTCTACAGATATGAAGAGGGATTGATAGAAAGCTTTTCTTCTACCTATATTCTATTTGATAATGACTTGTGTTTTTGTAATTTCCAGACTTGAGAGTTAATCATCGCAGTGTGGCTCACTTTGACATCTGTGTGGGGTCACAGAGTCTTAGATGTTTTCCTCTCTCTACAAATGATCACACACTCAGAATGCCCCAAAACCCCATTTCCCAATAAGGGGCCCTGTCCATTAGCTCTCACTATATTGATGGATATGGGTCCCCATGAATACTAAGTGCACACAGCCTCACTGACTACCAATGAGTAAAGGAAGCAAGAACTGCAAAGGGTTATAATCTGTTCCAACCCCCAGCCCAGAAATGGATTTCTATAGCTAGACTAGGGAGGACATTATTAGAATCCTTGCCTGGTTGGTGTGGAGATTCAAAGGTAAACCCCTTTTGGTTAACCTGATGTTCTTTCTAGCTGCAACCTGCTCCTTGATTCAAAATCGTAGGGTGAACAATTAAAGAATGGCAGAAAATCAGACCTGATGGAGCACTGAATGCAGAATTTTACTTAAAATTAGCATTATAGTCAGGAACTGAGTGTGTCTTCCTGTGTAAATCAACTCCATAAATACACTCGCCTCTGGTTGAAGCAGCACCAAACCCTCTGTCCTCAGAGAGAGTTTCAGGCACTCTCCCTGGGACACCAAATGCTGATTCAGAGACATGGGGTGGCAATAAATGACTCAAGTGGACTTAGAGAAATATGCCATGGTTTTACCTCCTGCTTATCAGCTTTAGGAGCCTGCTTGGACTCCTAGGTAAGAAATGGCTATTTTGTCAGCCACCAAAAAAACCATCACAAGTACTGTGTATATTTCTGGTGTGTGATACAAAGAAAGGATAGTGCAGGGGCAACTGGGTGGCTCAGTTGGTTAAGCATCTGCCTTCCACTCTGGTCATGATCCTGGGGACCTGGGATTGAGCCCCAAGTCAGGCTCCTTGCTCAACGAGAAGTCTGCTTCTCCCTCTCCCTCTTCCCTCTGTGCTCTCTCTCTCTCTCTCTCTCAAATAAATAAATAAAATCAAGAAAGAAAGAAAGAAAGAAAGAAAGAAAGAAAGAAAGAAAGAAAGAAAGAAAGATCAAGCAAGTGGGGCCCCTGGGTGCCTCAGGGTTTGAGCATCTGCCTTCAGCTCAGGTCATGATCTCGGAGTCCTGAGATCTAGTTCTACATCAGGCTCCCACGAGGAACCTGCTTCTCCCTCTGACTGTGTCTCTGTCTCTCTCTCTGTGTCTCTCATGAATAAATAAAATCTTAAAAAAACAAAAAAGAACGGACAGTACAGTATCTCTCTCCTCTCCCACCCTCTTACCATCTCTCTCTCTCTCTCTCTCACACACACACACACGTGCGCACACACGAGTAAAGGGGAAGGGCAACCATGAAAAATTCTAATGGTGCAATGTGAGCCAGAGTTACTTGCTTTTTGCCCTTTATTCATGGGAAGGAACAGACAAGGAGGAGGAAGGAGCAAAGAAGAAAAGCAGGTGGAAAAGGTGACAGGCCCATGAAGGCCAGTAGGAGACAAAGAAGCAGGACGCAGCAACAGCATCACACAAACTCATCATTAGTTCAGAAGCAAGCGGTCATTGTGGATTAGTGTGGAAAAAGCAAGTGGTTTGAACTTGAGATCAACACGGACTCAATACAAAACAAAGTGCCAAAGGCAGCAACAAAACTGGTGAAAATCAACTCTATAGAGACTGTTTTTCAGGCTGACATTAAGCAAAGCAGAGGCAGCCAAGGGGCCTTCCTCCTTACCCCTTTGTCTTGTAGCCATCGTGGCCAGCCGGAAAGAGAGGATAGGGTGGAAATCCAGGTGGGAAGTACAGTTTGCATGAAGAGCTAGATCAGGAGTCTTGCCTAATTGTGGGACCTTGGGTAGCTCGCTTTGCCCCCAGCCTCATCTTTCTCATTTCATGGATGAGAACTCTGAAGCACAGAGAGTTTAAGTAAGAGTTCCAAGAATTTGCACCTCCAACAATTTAGCACTAGAGTGCATGCTCTAAAAAATATGCCATATTATCATAACAGTCCTTGGAGCAAATCTGGTCAATTTTTGCATTTTGCAGGAGAGGAAACTGAGGCTTTCATTGGTGATGTAATTTATTTTCTATCACACGGACAGTCAGGACCATCAGCCCATTGCAGGAACAGAAGATCCCGTTTCAATTGGAAACACTCCCTAGCCCCAAATGAATAATCCAGGGCCCGCCCTGAAGGGTGACATGTTTGTCACATTTTATTCAATCACTTTCCTCTGCAGATAATGGAATGAGTCATGTTATTTATTCCTATCAGATTCTAGTGGGGAAGGCATCTTAGTAACAAAACATGATGAATGTGCAACTAGTGATATTTTTTTCATGCTTAATGTAAAAGAACAAGAGGAGAGGAAGGGAACCAACTTTTAGTAAATCATCACTGAGCTCGGCATTCTGTGCTCTGATCCTCACAGATATGGAAAGACCCTGTGGCCAGAAGGGTCTAGGAAGAGTTAATAACAAAAAGATTCTTACCTGAGAGGCTATAAATAAAGCGTGAGCAACTGTATTGTTTAGTTATATTTAATTGGCTGGGGGAGCTAAGACAAACATTTCTACTGAAGCAGAAATCTGGTTATCACAGCCTTCAGAATTCACTCAAAATTTGTTGCTTGCTATTCGCTGATTTGGTAGGTGATGGATGACAGCAAGCTTTCTGGGTACAAGGGCAAGTTTCCTCAGACTGAACACGGTGATTCAAGCTACAGGAGCTTCACCTCAAACTGGCACCCACCACCACCCCACCAAAGGTTCTCACCTTCCGGAGGAGAATTTACCTCAGGTCATAACGTAGGCAAAAAAGACAAACCGAGGAAACAGTTCCATCTAAAGAGCTGTCTTTCTTAAAACTCCCTTGAGATAAATGACTCCAAATAAAGAATTATATTCTGTTGCAAACCTTTCCTTTCTCTGTCTCCATATAAATCAGGTCCGAAACAGTAGCATTGAATTTTCTAGGCTAAGAATAGGGATTCTCTAAGACATAGACACCAAAATTCAGCTTCAGAACCTCACGTGATACTTCCTAAAATGAAGACTCCAGGCTTTCTGCACAAACCTCATGCCGTGGCACCTTCACTCACTACCCCAACCACCCAGTTGACCCAGGCCTGAAACAAGTTAGGACTATGCATGTAGTCTGTTCCCTGCTGTTGCTCTGTCCTGTCCACTCACCTCAAGTGGGCTTCCCCTCCCCTGAGCCATCTCCCTAAAGCTTCTGGATTGCAGCTCATGAGTAAGAAAGAGTAGGGGTAAAGCAAGATAGAGGAATATGATCCACAAGAGCCCTATGTCTCCACCAGTCCAGGAGCAACTGGGAGGGGCCTCAGCAGGGACACCCTGCCTCATGGTGCCCCTTCTTCTACACCCCTGCACCCTGTGTCTTCCACCAAGACTGTAGTGTTTCCAAGTGCTGACTCTGCTGAAGCTGAAGACCTCACAGGGACGAGTGTTATGGAGAGTGATTGATTGAAATTCAGAGCACTTTGCAGAATGATTTGTTTGACATTCCCAGTAGGAAACTCTTGTTTGTTGAACTTATTATTCATTCATGTATTCATGAAAAAAATACAATAAATGCATAATCTCCGCATAGTGCCTCAATGATCACATTGAAATGAACCCGGAGCTTTGCAGGGCTAAGCAAGGTCTTTAGTTTGCAACAGAACGGTTTTACATCGCAATATCATTAACTGTGTCTAGAGTTTACATTATGCTTATAAATCAGCAAGGGAAATTTAACCTGCATTGTAATTTAAGGTTATACAGAGAATCAGACATTAAAAATGCATATGCATAATAATAACTCCTTGTGTGACTTTTTTTTTTTTTTTTTTTTTTGGTTTTCCTCTTACTGAGTGATTTAACAATTACCTTGTTGAGATGTAACTGAGTCTGTTCAGCTAGTGTTTGTGTTTTGACTTTTTGACAACCAGAATACAAGCCAGGGGAAATGCAGAAATTATTTCCAACATCCATGGGTAGCTTGGGAAAATGACTCTTTAAATAAGTTATTAGAGGAGGGGAAAACATGCAACGGTATTGAAGAAACACGGGCTGTCAAACGCTGCGTTTTAAAACAACAGCAATTACTAGGGCCTAAAGCAGGAAGGTCAAAGTGTTATGGTGGCACATTCTTGGGCTGGCCCTTAATGTTTGCATTTGCAGCTGCTACAGTGACAGTCGCTGGTCCTCCTAGGGAGAGCAAGTGCAGGGAATAAAAGGAAGGACCATCACAGCATGGTGACCTCCTTTCAAAAGCAAATGTTCCTGTTGGTCATCAGAAGACAAAAAAAAAAAAAAAAAAAAAGAACTGAAGAGCTACATCATGCATGCTCTTGCCTCTGAGCTTTCTTTCATATGGATTGCCTTTATTCTCAAATACCCCCAGTGAAAGCTGCTAGAGAGTGTATTCTTTTATAAAATTTAATTTACCTGACCTTTCTCCTGTTCACATGGTAAGAGTCACCAACAAACGTCATAGCTTGCTCTCATTTCATGGGAGAAAGAGCCAAGAGGAGAAAACCATGACCCGAAAGTGCTTTCTGAGGCCTGAGTAGCCAGACCCTTAGGTCACTGGTGACCATGACCATGGTCAAGCATGTGATTCATGTCACAGGAATATCTGTAGACTTTGTGCAATTATTGAATATCTCACATCAACTATGTCTCTGGAGCTGATCCCAGCTAGTCCTGCACAGGTTCCATCAGGAGCCTCTACCCAAATTCTTCATCCACATACATGAAGCCACTTCGCACTCCTCAAACTCTTGCCACTTTGCAGTGTGCTCCTTTTAAAAAATTCCCTTTGCCCACCCCTACCACACATACAACTGAGAGGCAGTACATACTACATACCCCTCACTAAGATATTTTGGGTCTATCTCTCCATTTTCCAAATGACTCATGGAAACCAGCCTGTGTTCTCCCCTGACCTTCTGCAACAACACTCCAAGAAGACATCTCCACCCTCAAAAGCTGCACATGTTGATATATCCAAAGTCTGTAGACAAATTCAAAGTCTTGTTCCACTATATACCTCTGAAGCTTATAAGCATTGCATTGTTTCTCATTCTCTGTTTCTTTTTTTTTTTTTAAGATTTTATTTATTTATTCATGACAGACACAGAGAGAGAGAGAGAGGCAGAGACACAGGCAGAGGGAGAAGCAGGCTCCATGCAGGGAGCCCGACGCAGTACTCGATCCAGGGTCTCCAGCCAGGATCAGGCCCTGGGCTAAAGGCAGCGCCAAACCCCCGAGCCACCTGGGCTGCCCTCATTCTCTGTTTCCATTCAGAAATTCCTTCCCTAACTTTTTTAAAGATTTATTTATTTATTTGAGAGAGAGAGAGAGAATAAGTGGGAGGAGGAGGAGAGGGAGAGAGAATCCTCAAGCAGACTCCTTGCTGAGTGCAGACCCTAATATGGAGCTCAATCTCATGACCCTGAGATCATGACCTGAGCCGAAATCAAGAGTCAGTCTCTTAACCAACTGAGCCACCCAGGTGCCCCTCTTCACTGATTTTTAAGACACTTCTCAGGATTCTTCACCATCCCCCTCTTTTACATCATTAGTCACTCCAGCTCTCTTTCCTCTCCCACGTGCCTGTGTGGTTGTTGACGCTCTTCATATAATGTAGTCTTCTCTCCTAAGCCCTGCCATTTTCCTGAACTTTACTAAAAACACTCACCCACTTTGAAAATATCAAAATGTAGGACTTGAGAAGACAAATGCAATAGACAAAACTGTGGCAAAGGCAGAGAAGACAAAAAATTAAACAGATTTTAAAATACTGGAAATGAGAAAGGATTCTATGTAAGAAGTAGTGAATTTTTTCTAAATAATAATGGAATTGCAGATTTAAATACACAGGAATAAATTTTAAAACATAGATGCAATGCAAAAGAAATTAGCAATAAAGGTCAAAAGAAGGGATGGAAAATCCAAATATATTAGTGATAATAGAAGATATTTCAAAGGCAGGTGAAAACATCCAACCCCTCCACCTCCTAAAACAACTAATGTAGATATTTTCATGGGAAACCTGATACACAATATATAAATTCTATGTTTTTAAAACTATTCCAGAGCATGTTAAAAACTTTTAAATGTTTTAAACAAATTTACAAATTCCCAGAAGTGATACTAAAGTCAAAGAAAAATAGGATTTAAAAACACTATAACTCAATCTCATTTATGAATGCAAACACAAAAAATCCTAATTAAAGTACTAGGACAAATATCCCAAAAAATGTATTAAATGAGTAATATATTATAAAAAGTAGGATTTCAAATATAAATGTAATTATTAGCAATGGAATTCAGTACATTAATAAAATTAAAAACCAGGAAATAAATTTGACTTCGGGCAATGAAGGAATACTTGGTAATAGACCTGCTCTCTCACAATAAATAGAAAACTGGAAAAATTCAAGAAGCAACTGTTTTCAGACATTGGGTAACAGGTAGCATGTGAACATGATCTCTGAGCAGAGGGAAACATTGAGGTCAGTCTGTCTTTCTGCCTGCAGGCACTTTTTGGAGCATAGAACATAGAGTCAGAATCTAAGCAAATCACACTTAATGAGTAAGGTAAACCTCCACCAAGCCAGGCAGCAAAGAAATGTAAGGAAACTCAAACCTAAACAATCTCTAAGCCCATGCAGAGTTCTGATAAGTCATAGTGAAGAGACCTCACTGAGAATCTCCCAATATATTGAGGAAAGATCCCCAAAGGGTTATGGCTGAATAGCAGGACTGAACTAGCTAAGTAAAGGCTACTGTAGGTCACTGTGACAGAGCTTAAAATAAATCTGGAAAAGATCAAGGTGAAAGCAAAATTCCATACTTCTAAAAGGGAAACAAGAAAACCAACATCTTCAACAAAATGTTTAACATCTAATAAAAAATTATGATATGGGTGAAAAAGCCGAAAAACCATCCATTTGAAAAACTTGCTTCTATCTCACATCATTCATAAAAATAAATTCCATAACTATGATAAATATATACATATGAAGATAATATAATGAATTCATATATCTAAGAGGGAATATATTGAATTACATATTATATCAACATATAATATTCATAAAATACTGATATTATAAGAAGTTATAGGGAATATATTACATATTTTTATATTATATATTTTAAATAATACAATGAATTCATATAAAATGACACATATAACATATATAATGACATGAATATACATATGAAAATATAAAATGTTTTTAATTGTCTTGTGGTAGAAAAAGTTTTTTTAAGCAAGACATAAAATCTAGAAATGTAAAGGAAAGATGAACAGGTTTGAGTACTTATTTAAAAAAAACAAGCTTATATTAAGAAAGATAGATAAGTGAATTTAAAAGACAAAAAAGACATTGAGAAAAATGTTTATAACATATGTAACAGGCAAAGGTCTTCTGTAAACCATTGAGAAATAAGATAAACCAATAAAAGTGTACAACAGTATAAACAGGCAATTGACAGGAAATTTAAAAAACTCAAATGGCCATAAACATGAGAAAAGCTTAAGTGAATGCTTATTAAGGGAAGTGAAATTAAAATAAGTTATGTTTTATTTTCACCCATTCGTTTTGACAGCAATTAAAAGAATTACTAATATCCACAGCTGACAAGACTGAGCAAATGGGCAATCCCATAGAACCTGAGTGAGTATATAAATTGCTTGAAGATCAATTTGGTAATTTCTATCCACATTGAGAAATGCATATGCACTTTGACCCAACAATTGTGCTTCTAAGAATCTATAATACAGAAATGCTCTAACCTGCACACAATGATAAGACAATATTAATTTGAGGAATCTATAGTATGAAATTTTATATTCAAAGCCTATTTCCAGCTCTAGTCAGCTGTGGGACCCTGGAAAAGATAACAATATCTCTGAACCTCACTTTTCTTATCTGTAAAAGGGGAATAGTAATAGGACCTAGTTTACAAGTTCAGTGCAAAGAAAGAATCAAATGATTTATGTGAAGGGCTTAACATAGAGCATGGCACATCATAAGCTTTCAATAAAAAATTTTTTCTTCATTCTCTGCTATATTTCCTAGAACTTAGAACAGTGCCCATCATATAGCAGGAGCTTCATAAATATTTGTTGTGTGAATTTCATATTATTTTTTCTCCTGCAGGCCTCATTTCCTGTGGGAAATCATCTCTTTGGTGTATGCTGTCATCTCTGCGATGTATCACTCAGCACCACCCACCCCCCCAACTTCAAGAATGAAAGACTTATTACCCCAGCTGTTGGAGTGCAACCAGAAGCCTGCACCTCACTATAGATTTGTCCTAGCTGGAACTGCCTTAACTGAAGAAAGCCACCTGGCTCAAAGGCACCTCCCCACCCCAGGGCAATCCACATCAAGTGAGTATTGACAGGAGGACTTAAAAGCCTAGACCTCCCATCCTAATTCAGTAAAGCTGTCATCCAATCTTCGAAACTCCCCAGAGGGTCACCTGAGGTTTCCAGTGAGACAATATTGCAGCTCAATCTCTCACTCTACCAAATCCTGCTTCCCAGGTGTTGCCCCCACCCATGTGCTCTAATAAATCCTCAAAATGCTCATCTTAGATCACGCTTCTCCAACTGACCCAACCTGTGATACTGACATCTAAATCTAAATTAGCAAAAGATATATATATATATATATATATATATATATATATATTTTAAGATTTTATTTATTCATGAGAGACAAAGAGAGAAAGGCAGAGACATAGGCAGAGGGAGAAGCAGGCTCCCCACAGGGAGCCCGATGCAGGACTCAATCCCTGCACCAGGGGATCACGACTTGAGCCAAAGGCAGACGCTCAACCACTGAGCCACCCAGGTGTTCCAAAAGATCCTCTTGTAATACCCTATTTTTCCCTTCATAATTTGTAGATAATAGTAATAATAAGGATGTGATAATTTAATATCTCCTTGACTAGACTCTAAGCTAAGTAGAGATTCTGCTTTTGTTTAAAATGTTCATATTTTATGAACATTACCTCACTTCATCTCATCCTGGTCCCAATTCTGACAGGAACCATATATTTTTATTATTCTTTATTTTTTTGTGTGTGTTTTGTGTTCATTTTTACTACACCCAAGGCCATGTCTGACATATAGTAATCACTCAATAAAATAACAAGTGAATAACTGAATAAACTGACTGTGAGGGTTGTCATTGCAATGCTGTTTGTGACAGAAAAAAAATCAATTAAGAAATTAAAGTTTCAATGATGAATAGACCTCTGCTATGTAAATTGTTCTTAGAAAACTGACAAGAGGGCAGCCCTGGTGGCTCAACAGTTTAGCACCTGCCTTCAGCCAAGGGTGTGATCCTGGAGACCCCAGATCGAATCCCACGTCAGGCTCCCTGCATGGAGCCTGCTTCTCCCTCTGCCTCTCTCTCTCTGTGTGTCTCTCATGAATAAATAAATAAAATTAAAAAAAAAAAGAAAACTGACAAGATTTGCCCACACTCAGATATGCCAACATGAGAAGAGCTCTGATACATACTGACAAGTGAAAAAGCCAGTTGCAGAGTAATACATAGTCTGCCATAATAGGTAGACACATACATACATAGAAATACAGACAGATATCTAAATGGATATATGGTGTGCTATACTATAAATGCTAACAGAAGTTACCTTTAGTTGGGTGGAATTGTGTCTGAAGAAGGATGTGAATGGAAAATGATACCTAATAGTATATGACGTAATTCTGAATTATATAAACTTTCAAAGAGCACATACGGCAATTTTTAAAGCCTTAAAAAAAATTTTTTCAGAAAACCTTACCACCTTCAGGGAGTCTTCCTTAATGGAAGATTACTGAATATCACCGTGGGTCTCCTAACATGGGGTAAGAGGCCTCTGTTTGTTTCCACGATGCGTTGTAAGGCTCAAGTGATTCACATTTCTGTATGCTCTGTCTCGGCCATCAGACTGAAAATTTTACTGAGTCTGAGGCTGACCATTCTTTTCAATAATGCCTTTCCAATAATCCAGGTCAATACTATTCTACTCAGCATTATACTGACTACCTGATAAATGCAAGGCCTTGTGGGCCTTACCTGTTGTATTTGTATATGGCATACTAATGCATTACCATGGGATTGCTCTTTCTGTACACACAAGAAATTACAGGGAGTACTTAGCTGGGCCAAAGTTATAAAAAATAAAAGCCATACTTAGATATTCTGCAGGTTACCTTCCCACCGAAGTTCCTATGCACCAGTACCACTTATGCTAAAATTGATACAATATCATAGGATACCCAACTTAGTGCCACGCTTTAAGAGATGTGCCAATGACACAGCATTCAATCAAATATGGCATCAAATAATCTCTTTTATCTGTAAAATTTTCCAAAAACTATTGAGTCGGATTAAAGTGGCATCGATAACCGATGACAGATTTTTAGTTAGCTATCTTGACCTCTCGTCTTCTAATTTTTGACTCTTGAGGTAGTTCGACATGTTTCTTGAGATCCTGGAACTCCCAGGGGGTGTGAATGGATTGATGCCCATAGGCAGGTCTGTGAATTTTTCAAGAAGGGACAATTACCACCTGGCCTCCAAAGAACCAAGGCCATGGAGTTTTACTTTTATGTTTCTCTTTGTAAATTTCCCCCAGCTTTTACCTATATTGAATTACATTGTGACTTATTTCTTCCAAGTTGACATATGTATACAGCCTGAAGTGAAGGGAGCAGGTCCTGACATGAGTTTAAATTTCTAAATGCACAGAGATTGAAGGTAAGTCAGTCTTACTATAACATTACCTGTTGACACTGCAATACATTTGGAGATCAATTTACCTTTAAAATGTCACTGTTCCTATGCTTGCATTCAGACTTAAATAATCTTCTCATCTACAGATTGATTACAAAACTATTTGGATTCTAAAATTTGTATTGGAGGATCAGGAGGAGGAAGAGTATATTAGAAAAAGGAAGTGGGGGTGGATTTTAAAAATCTGGCTTCTGAAAATTATAAATCTTAAAAGCTCATTTTAAATTCCAGCTGAAATGAATCATCTTTAGTTAATGCTCCTATTAAAAATGAATGTGATATAACTGCAAACATGTTAGGGTTAACAGATACTTAGGAGGGCAAAAAACAGTCACAATTTTCTGGTGTACAATGAAATAAAGACGCTTCAAAAAAAATTTTAAGGAAAAAGTGTCACTTGGCACCAACCATTTATTCAATATCCATCTGTCATCACTGTACTTACTATTTTTCAAGTAACCAAAATTCCTTTGTACATTTTGTATTTCTCTTCCTAAAGGTCATTGACAATGTAGATGATAAGTCAATACAATCATAAAAGCATAAAGAGAACAAATAGCATCTAACGTGCCATTTACCAGCCAAGGCCCAACGCTGTTTGGAACCCCTTATATCTAATGTTGCTCAGAGAAACTCTGGTTCATTTGTATAAGATTCAGTGCATAATGAGGCTGGAAAGACAGGAATTAGACAAAAAAAAAAGTGCCAGATTAGTTCACAAAAGGGGGAGACCCATACTCATGTCAAACAAAGGTTGAAAGGCCAAATTTGGATAAATTGTGTTTTAAAGGAGAATATTCAAATAAAGCTAGGGTTCTACTTTAAGCCTAAGGGTTGTTTCAAGGGTCTCTTTCCCTAGAAGATTCAAAATAACAATTGAGGTACTGAAACTCTCCATCCACCAATAAGCCAATAAACTCAATAAATGGGTTTATAAATGATATAGCCCAGAGAACATTTCAAAAACCTTCTTCCCTCCCTCCCTACAAAACCCTTAATTTAAATCCTGAGGAGTAAGGAGCAGCATTTATCATGTCGCCAGAAACAAATTCTAGATGTAAAATAATATGCTTGTTGAACAGCAATTCTATGTCTCCATATATGGAATTGTTCTGGAAACATGGTGTAGCAAAGAACGAGTAAGGACTTTGGCAATGAGAAAAATACCGGGTTTTTTGCTTTTCATCTTCTATTCTTCAACCAATTGTTTACTTTCATGAAGACTCAGTTTCATCATCCGGAAAATGGAATAAAAATATCTCCCTTACAACATTTGAGGTTCAAATGAGATGTCCACACAGTAAAGCACATTGACACCACATGAGGTAGCTGAGCAGGGCTACTCCTTCCTATTGTTTTCCTTTTCTGTGATTCTGTCTTTCCACGACATGGTGTATTTCTTCTTACAAAGGCACCAGCAGTATGCGCCAAGCTGGGAGAGTTTCACAAATACTAGGCAGCACCTCAGAGTACTAAATTGTTGAACAATGAATTACCAAAGAGATGAACAAAATAATCCGCTTAATGAAGACTCAAGTCTTTGAGAACAAATGTTCTAAATAGGTAACTACATGAAAAAAATGTTGGGGGGTGTTGAAAAAAAAGACATTGCTCTTAAATATGTTTTTGATCAAATGAGCTAAGCTTCTGTGATTTCTGCTTTATGATTTATGCAAAAATATACATGTAAGTGAATGAGTGCTAAGCCTCTTAATGTTCCATTTAGGGAATTCTTTTTCAAATGGCCCTTCTTTAAAAAATCCCAACTTTAGCTTGCTGCTTACAGCAAAATATCAAAATGACAGTTAAAATATTGGAACTCTCCATATATTGGGAAGATAACAAATACCACCAATAAATTCATAAATAATACAAACCAGAAAACATTTCTGTAAATCTCTTCCTCTCCCTGTTCCCACTGAACCATCACTGCCTTCCCTGAGGCATTTGAAAGAGTGACCAGGTATTAAAAATAAAAGTGTGGCAAGGTAAGCAAAAAAGAGACAGCTGATTGCCCTGAAAAGAATAGGTGTCAGCACTGAATCAAAATATGTATCCCAATGAGCACACACAAAAGGAAACTTTTGCAAGGTTCTTGGCTTTATAAATACTGAAAGAAAGGAGAGAGGGCTTGCATTTACCAATCACATCCCCTCGTTAAAAGCTGTTTGACGCAGGAAAGATGAGTCACTGCCAAAATAGCAAATAAGATCTTTTCAGGCCCCGCACCCAAAGTCTATCTGACAAGGGGCCACAGCATGTCACTTGAAATGATGTGCTTCCTGCCTAGGAAATGATATGGATGGCCATACCCGACTGAGTGTAACAGTGGTATAATGGCAGGCTCTGAAGGCTGCTTTATTTGGTAATTGTTTGGGAATAGGTCTCTATACTAGCTACATAATTTCTCACAGGGATGCTATATCATCTGAGGGCTTCAAGTTCTATTCACCTGGAAAATGTAATCTACAATGAGGAGGAAAAAACTGTACAACAGCATGACCATGATGTCTCTACAAGGCGAAAATGCCGGCAGTAAAGAACCACACACTGATTTAAGCACTCCTGTCAACATTTGCTTCCTGGGGGCCCTGAGGACCAATACACTCTTGCAGGGAAGCAAATTTGGGTCTTATAGACAGACAAAGCTCCTAGAACTGATTATTCAGTCAAGTCCCCAGGAACTCTTAACACATTTCATATTTTTCAATTTGAAAGAATGGTACTACTTATCTAGAAACCTCCTTTCTCCCTGAAATATAATCCATCAACAAAAATATCACATCAGCAAAAAAGAAAAAAAAGGAGAATTAAATGTCTGCCTATTTACTGTTTTCTTTTCAGTGTCCTACAATTGATATATGACTAATATCCAGCCGTCCATCTAAAACAAAGTCATTACTTGGTGAGACCATTCTTGCCAGTTGTAGTGAATGACTCAGTAAAATGTTGGTGAATTGGGATCTTAGGTTTTACCAATTCTGATAACCAGTTTCACAACAGAGTTCATCTCTGGACAGTTTGTATTTAGAAAATGGATCCAAGACAAATGCACTAAAAGAGCTGGATATAAAAATTCAAGCTGTTCAGATGGCCTTTAGCTATAGTATATAAGTTCTGACATATTGGTTAACTTAAAATATTTACCATATCTTTTGATATTATCACCTGCAGTTTAACAGTTGTTTTAATGTTATAAATTGTCCTGATACTCTTAGCCAATGACTCAGACCATGATGCAAGAAGGAGGAGACTTAAATACACTGTCACTCTTTAAATCTGACATATATGCCTACTCTACCAATTTCTATAAACATTTAAAAATTGGAAGCAGATTTAAAAAATCAAAAACCACACATATAAATTGAAGTGAAAGGAAGCTGATTAATCATAGAACACTGGTCTGGGTCACCAGAAAGTTGGTAAAGCCCAAATGAAAGTTTCAGTAGACCAAAACAAATTTCTACTTCATTTCACTTCACATATTCTCTGTCCTAACCCTGTGGATACATATTTGAATAACTCTTTACTCTCAAAGACTTCTCAATTTACTAAAAAAGGACATAAAACACAAACCTTTGCAAAACTCATAATAAAAGCATTAAGAGAGGACCATCTGAGTAGTCAAGGATGGAGACAGGAGAGAAAACTGACTCTTATTCCAGAGGATACTGAAAGGGTATGAAGATTAAATCAAGGTTCAAGCACAGAGGAACTCACACTTCTTGTGTTATAAGGTAACTGAATATTCTGCCTCAGCATAGTGATAAGGGGGTTAAATGATTCATTTGCAGCAATGAATGAACTAATATCTCATTGATGACTTAAAACCTGTGACCACTGGGGCAGCCTGGGTGGCTCAGCGGCTTAGTGCCCCCTTCAGCCTAGGGCCTAATCCTGTAGTCCTGGGATGGAGTCCCATGTCAGGCTCCCATGCAGGGAGCTTCTTCCTCTGCCTGTGTCTCTGTCTCTCTCTCTCTCTCTCTCTCTCTCTCTCTGTCTCTCATGAATAAATAAATAAAATATTTTTAAAAAAACTGTGACCACAAGTAACATGACCAGATTGCCTAGGAAGAGGATAGGAACTCGGGGCTCTGCACCCCCAATCCACCCTTTCCTACCAGGCCCCTTGAAACCAGTACATCATCAGGTTTGGCCAAAGCACAGTGAGGTGTCTTCTTTTATGGGACAACGTATATGAAAGGATGTTCATCTATGAGCGCCCAGGGGAATCAGAGACGCCATTGGCCAACCCAAGATGTCATTTAGACTATGATGCTACAGAGATCAGACTCTAGCTCCTTGTGGTGCTAATTTCTCGGACATCATGGAAGTGATCCCACTGGGTGGAAATGTTTGATTAAAGCAACTTTTTCCAACTGAAGTCTTCTTTTAAGTTACTAATGACGAAACTTACTGATTTTCCTCAATGAACTGCATTGTATGAATCCATCACTGTTTTTTTGTTCTCCCTACAACTTTGTACCAACCAAGGAAGGCTTCATCAAGTCATGAACAATACAGTATAAATTCAAAAAACACCCTCAATTTTAGATCTGAATGAAGTCCTGAAGGAAAATATCTATGGCAATTTCCTTTAAGATTATGATCATTGTCTTGGAGCTCACTCATCACCCTGTACTTCCCTCCCTGTCTGCAAATCATCCCCTTTCAGGACAACCAGTATAATAATATACTCAATTATGGTCACTAGAAAAAAAAAAAAAACAGGAGGTGGGGTTAAAAGTCCTTGACATAACCAACCAATCATTTACCCTCTCTCATTCAGATCTGAGTATTATTATTAAGATCTATTTGTAAAGGCCTATGGTTATGGGACCTGTGACATCCATTACTGAAGTGAAACAACTTTTCCCTTTCATAAGAAAAGATGGGGTCGATGTGGTTTTTGTTCTCCTATGAAGTGTAAGGCATCTGTGAACTTTCAGAGACATGAGCTGCCTTTTAGAAAGAAAAGAACAAAAGAAAGAAAAAGAAAGAAAAGAAAGAAAGAAAGAAAGAAAGAAAGAAAGAAAGAAAGAAAGAAAGAAAGGAGCAATAAACACCCTTAAGCCCCCTAATTAAAAGTCCTCTTACTTAGAAATCATGCTTACTCATGTTCTATACCAGAAACACCACTCATACTTTGATTCGTTCATTAACAAAATTAAATAGCTATGTACCAGGCACTGTCCCAGATGCTCAGGATAGACTAGTGAACAAAACAGATCAAGATCTCTGCCAGTGAAGATCTCACATTCTAGTAAAATAATTCTGGGTTTAGGACAGAAGTGGCATTGTGGAAAAAAAGAAATCATAGGGGCACCTGGCTCAGTGGTTGAGTGTCTGTCTGCCTTTGTCTCAGATTGTGATCCCAGAGTCCTGGGATGGAGTCCCATATCAGGCTTCCCATAGGAAGCCTGCCTCTCCCTCTGCCTGTGTCTTTGCCTCTTTCTATGTCTCTCATGAATAAATAAATAAAATCTTAAAAAAAAAATCATAAGTCCATCAATAAATAGTGTTGGGACCATTGTTCATCCATTTGAAACAAAATAAAAATAAAATTAGATCCCTACCTCATACTGGACATAAAAATAATAATAAATTTTCAGACTAAAATATAAAATATACTCTTTGTAGTAACTTAAAGTAGGAAAAAATTTCTTAAACAGGAAACAAAGCAAAATCCACATCGTTCTATTTGATTATATAGTAATTCAAAACTTCTGCAAAAAAACAGCAACAGAAAAAAAGCCACAGATTGAAAGAATGCACATACATAATCAGGAAAGAATTTGTATACAGAATGTATAGAACATTCCTACACATCAATGGGAAATAAAGATTAAAAGCCTAATTTTTAAAATGGGGGGAAAAAACATGTGCAGTATATTCATAAAAGAGAAAATCTTAGGAGCCAATAAACTTATAAAATATAAAAGTGATGCGGCGCCTGGGTGGCTCAGTAGTTGAGCGTATGCCTTTGGTTCAGGATGTGATCCTAGTCCAGGGATTGAGTCCTCCGTCAGGCTCCCCATAAGGAGCCTGATTCTCCCTCTGCCTATGTCTCTGCCTCTCTCTCTGTGTCTCTCATGTATAAATAAATAAAAATTTTTTTAAGTGATAGGCCCTAAGGTTACAGGGAAAATGCAAATTTGGCAGCAAGGAGATGTAATTTTACACCCATTAAATTGGCAAACATTTTAAAGTCAGAGGATACCAAGTATGGATGAAGATGGGGAGCAAGAAGACTTCTCAGTCACTGATAAGGAGAGATTGGTACAGATACATTGTAGAGCAATTTGCTAACATCTAGGAAACAGCTTGCTCGGATGCTCAAAGATACCTGCTTGAATATGTTCTTCTATTCGCACCACTGTGTTCTGAGCAAAAGTTGGGAAAGAAATTAAATGCCCCATGAGCAGAAAACCACAGAGATTATACCATATTCAGCAATGCAACCCTGCAGCTGTTAAAATGAATAAACCAGGGCCACATTTAATTAACACAGGGAGTCCTCAGAAACACAAGAGTCAAAGAAAATTGTTTGCAGGAAACACAGAGTATGATAACAAATCTTTTCAAAATCTATTTTAAAAAAGAGCTAAATATTTATAGAGATTTAGATTTGTATAAAAGTATTTCTAAAGGGGGTGCCTGGGTGGCTCAGTTGGTTAAGACTCTTACTCCTGATTTCAAGGCTCAGGTCACGATTTCAGGGTCATGAGATCAAGCCTTCTTGTGTGGGTTCCATGTTAGGCATGGAGTCTGCATGGGATATTCTCTCTCCCTCTCTCTGCCTGCCCTTACCCCACCCCCCAAAAGAAGAATTTCTGAAAACCATTAACACGAAAGACATTAAATTCACAGTGGTGGTTACTTCCAGAATGGAGGCTGGGGAATAAAGTTAGGGAGCAGCATACTGTGATCCTCAACTGTAGTGTTCTGTTTCTTTAAAAATATCTCAAGTGGGGATCACAAAAATCTTAAGATTTAATAAATCTGATTGGTAGATATATACATGCTCCCAAAGGTAGCCTGTATTTGTCTATACTTGTCTATAAATGTAAAATATTTCCTAATAACATTACTGGTTTTTAAAGAAGAGGGAGCATAAAATAAAATTAGATGAAATTTGTTCCTTTTGTACCTGAAATAGGCAAAACAAATTTGAGACCATAGGCTCACACTGTCCATTCAGAAATAAAACAAATTAAAAGAATTGTGTGTCTGCTTCCCCCTGCCCTCCCTCTCAAAGTATCACATTCACCTGGCTGTCCCTGCAGTGATTAGCTGCTGGCTGCCAAGTGCACACAAAGTGCATTTGCTAGTGACCTGTCAGCCCAACCTACAAAGAAGCCTACCTTCAGGAAGAGCCTAGAAGAAGACAGGAAATCATCTTCTAATACTCAACCTTGCAAATAACACGGAATACAAATTTCATTAAGGATCTGTCTTTCATTATCTTTTTAATTCCTACCTTGTTGCAATTAGAAAAGAAAAAAAAGATGGGTGCCTGGGTGGCATCTGACTTTGGCTCGGGTCATAATCTCAAGGTCTTAGGATCAAGCCCCACTTCAGATGCCCACTCCTCAGAGAGCCAGCTTCTCCTTCCTCTTGCTCTGCCCCTCCCCCACCCATGTTCTGTCTCTCAAATAAATAAATAAAATCTTTTTAAAAAATAATCATAGCATGATCTTGGCTTGAGAAAATAAACATGGTGATCATTTTTGGCAGGCCATGGAATAGAAACAAATAGGATTGAATCATTGCTTCCCCATCTTCTTCCTTCCAGACATGTTTTCACTCCTACCTTCAAGTATTTTTTTTTCTACAACGGTTTTATCTATTCACTTTAATCCCTATAGCTAATAAGTTCATGTGTCATCTTAAGCACTTCACATTGCTTCCTTCGAAAATGATCCCACTCTTACAAAGTTGAGGAATTTAACACAATCTTATTTTCTACATTATGCTGATCTGGGCCAAAATAACTTAGGAGTTTAAACACAAATTAGTGTTTTATTACATTTTATGTTATATATGGTATCTTTCTAGAATAATTTTTAATGCTCAAGAATTATCTAGACAGTTCCATAGGTTTAACTTGTATCAATGAATAATATAGTCTTTTTTTACCCAGACTTCTGCAATTTTTACTTCTTATTTTTGACTTTTAATCATTAGGAGCTGTGCTTTCCAAACTTTAATGTACGTATGAATCACCTAGGGATCTTGTTAAAATGCAGATTCTAATTTTGGTAGGTCTTGGGAGGGGCGTGATATTCTGCATTACTAACAAGCTCCCAGGTGATGCTGATGCATCACTTTTGATGAAGGAGCTCAAGTAAATTTTTCAACAATACATAAGTAGTGTGTTTTCTGCATCTTTGCATATTTGAAAATGTCTTTCTATTGTTTATACATGTGAATAACATACTCAGTAACAACAGTATACTTGAAACACAAATTTTTCTCACACATCTCTTTGGTAGATGCTCTATTATCTTTCAGTGTTATTATGCATTGCAGGGAAGGAATATTGAGGCTCACTTTACCTGAGTCCTTTGAAATAACAGCACTTTTTCCTATGTGGAAGCTTGCAAGAGGTTTTCTTATATTACAAGAATTCAAAATTCTGCATAATAAATCTAAATGTATTTCTACTTTCATTTCATTTGGTGGAGACAACCGTGAGCATTTTTAATCTGAAATTTTTTCAAGCTTATGAAAAAAATTTTCCTCATCCCTGATTAAGACATGAGCCCAAAATGTTTTTAATTTATCAATTTATCAATTCTTACTTTCCTTAAACTGGATCACCTCCTTTATTCCCCATTTCATCAATTATAGTTGGAGATTTTAATACCTAACCTTCAATAACTGATAGAACTAGACAGAAAGAAAGACATTAAGGATACAATAACTTGAACAGTATCAACCAGTTTGATCTAACTGAATTTAATATAATGCAACTCTATACCTTCTTACAATAAAATATGTTACAACGTTGAAAATGAAAGATGTGTGGATATACTTGCCAACACCAACGAATCTTAGAAACAAGGTTGAGGAGAGGGAAGGCATTTCATAAAAAAAGGAGCTTCACTGCAAAACTATTTTCATAAAAATAAGCAAAACTATTTACTAAATATAACTACTATTTACTCTAGTAAATAGTAAGAAAAACAAACAAAAAAGGAATACAACACAATTCACTATACTATCTACTTCTGAGAGAAATGAATACACAGTATATTTAAAGTTTTTTTTTTCAGGTTTTTTTTTTACTTTTTTTTAATTCAATTTGCCAACATATAACACCAGTGCTCATCCCATCAAGTTATTTAAAATTCTTAAATGTTTTACCTCTTAAAATAGATAACAGATTTTTTATTTTTATTTCATTGTTATAGTAATCACATTCAAATGTTAAAAATTCCAATCACAGAATCAGCTTCTACTAAGATAAGTGAAAGTAAAACTCAGAAAAGAGTGGAGGGAATGATAGCATGAGAACCTCTATAAATCTGCTTCAGGGGATCCCTGGGTGGCTCAGCAGTTTGGCTCCTGCCTTCAGTCCAGGGCGTGATCCTGGAGTCTGGGATCGAGTCCCACATCAGGCTCCCTGCATGGAACCTGCTTCTCCCTCTGCCTGTGTCTCTGCCTCTCTCTTCTCTCCCTCTCTCTCTCTCTCTCTCAGTCTCTCATGAATGAGTAAAATCTTAAAATAAAAAGAATCTGCTTCAGCATAAAAGCAGTGAAAACTCTAGCAAACGTTGCAAAATTAAATTTTCAGAACACTAAGATTTAATTAAAGTCTTGCAACAATCTCAGGAATGCTCAAGAAATATTGCAAAATTGCAGTAAGAATTTCAGGAATTTTGACTTACTCTCATCCTCTTACCCTACACAAAGAAACAGAGAAGTATGGACAATATACATAGAAAATAATAGTTATCAGAAACTGACCTGAAGGGACCCTAAAATTAGACTTACTCAATAAAACGTTTCAATTAGCTAATATAAATATATTCAAGGAAATTAAGGAAACCATACATAAAGAATTAAGGGACCAAGAGGATGAGAAGACAAATCATATTCCAGGAGAAAATGTTTGCAAAAAACAAAACTGATAAAAGACTGTTATCCAAAAAAGACTGTTATCCAAAATATATACAAGGAATATTTAAAACTCAACAATAAGAAAAGGGACAACCCAACTGAAAAATTAGCAAAAGATCTAAATAGCTATCTTAGCAAAAAAAAAAAAAAAAAAAAGATATACAGATGGCAAATAAACAAATGAAAAAATACTCAACATCATATGTCATTAGGGAATTGCAAATCAAAACAACAGTGTGATACCACTAACACACTTAATAGTATGCTTGAAATCCAAAATGCTAATAACACCAAACACTGGCAAGAATGTGGAGCAACAGGAACTCTTAGTCATCAAGAGTTAAATTAGTCCCACTAAGAGTCAAATCTTAGTGGGAAAGTGAAATGGTACAACCACTCTGGAAAAAACCTTGGGAGTTTTTTACAGAATTAAGCATATTCTGAAAATATCCCACAGTCACACTCCTTGTTTTAACCCAAATGATTTGAAAACTTAGGCCCATACAAAAACTTGCTTTTTTAAAATACATGTTTATAGCAATCTTAGTCAAAATTCCTAAAACTTGGGAGCAACTAAGATGACCTTCAGTAGGTGAATGAATGAATAAACTGTGGTATGTCCAGAAAATGGAGTATTATTCAGCACTAAAAAGAAATGAGCTTCCAAGTCACCAAAAAACATGGATGAACCATAAATGCAATTTACTAAGTGAAAGAAGACAATCTGAGAAGACTGTATATTCTGTGATTCTAATAACATGACATTCTGGAAAAGGTGGAACTGTGGAAGTAATAAAATGATCACTGGTTGCCAGCGGTATGGAGGGGAGAGGAAAAAGAGGTGGGACACAGGGATTTATTTGCAGGACAGGGAAACTATGTATGATCCCACCATGGTGGACACATGTTAAAATATAAATTTGTCAAAACCATTACAAAATACAATGCCAAGAGTGAAACCTAATGTAAAGTATGGCTTTTAGGTGATAATAATGTGTCAATGTTGGTTCATCAAGTCTATACTCTTGTGTAGGATGTTAATGGTGGAGAAGGTTGTTTATTGGGAGAGGGAGAAAATGTATGTATGACTCTGTACTTTCTCCTCAACTTTGCTGTGAAATGAAAACTGTTCCAAAAATTAAGTCCACGTATAACACAAACAAAAAAGAACTAAAGGAAAGAATGACAACAATGTCTCATACAGAAAAGCAAATAACAATAAAGAATTAGGCATTACAAAAAAAGAATCAAATAGAAATTCTGCAGTTGAAAAGTATGATAATCAAAATGAAAATTCACTAGGGGGGGTGAAGAACAGATTTTAGGAGTCAGAAGACAGAATCAGCAAACTTTATTCAGTCTGAAACACAGGAAATAAAAAGAATAAAGAAAAATGAATGGAGCCGTAAAGAAAGGAAGTCTTCAAGTATACCAATGTATGCCTAATGGGAGTCTCAGATGGAGAAGAAAGAGGCAGAAAGAATATATGAAGAAACAATGGTTGAAACATCTCAAATTTAATTTCAAAGATTCATCTACAACTCAAGAAGCTCAATGAATTCCAAGAAGAAAAAAATTCAAGGATATCCAGACATATCATAATTAAATTGTTGAAAAGCAAAAACAAGGAGAAAATCTTGAAAGCAACAAAAGATATACAAGGGATCTTCAATAATATTAACAGCAAGTTTCTCATCAAAAACCACAGAGGTTTCAAAACAGTTCACTGACATAATCAGCCTGCTGAAAGAAACAGATGGTCTACCAAGAATTCTATCTCCAGAAACACAACCCTCAAGAAGTGAAGGAGAAATTAAGACATTCGCAAACAAATAAAAACTGAAAGAGTTCAAGAACCTGTAGGTCAGGTTCTTGTAGGACCTGACCTACAAGAAACACTGAAGGGATTCCTTCAAGTTGAAGGAAGGAACACAGGAGAGTAACTTGAATCCACTTGAAGAAATAAAGAGCACTGGTGAAGATAATTACATCGGTGAACATAAGAAGTATAAATATAACATAAATGAAACATCTTTCCTCTATTTGATTTATAATACAACTTCATAAAAGACAACTTATAAGACAACTATATGCCCAACTTATAAGACAACTTATAAAAATGGTGACTGGCTTAGAATTTGTGAAAGTGTAATTTGCTCGGCAAGAATGGTGCAAAGGAGTGGGGCCAGAATGAAATTGTGTGAAAGTAACGTTTTGTGTTCTACTGCAGTTAAACTGGTACTCATGCAAACTAAATTGTTTTTAGTTAGGATGTTAATTTTAATTCCAGGGCAATCACTAAGAAAATAGTGTGTGTGTATATATATATATATATATATATATATTACATATATTATACATATATATTATATATATACATATATATTAAAAGAAATAACAAGGACAGAGATTGGTAGGATATATTTTTTAAAAATACGGCCAAGCATATAAACTCAGAGACATTAAGGAAGTCACGTGATGTGATAAGCACTGAGTATTACACACAAATGATAAATCACTGAATGCTACATCTGAAACTTTATGTTAGCTAACTGAATTTAAATTAAAAAAATAAAAAAATAAACTCAGAGACAAAAAAGTTGAAAGTAAAAGAGTAGAAAACAATGCCATGGAAGCAGGAATCAAAAGAGAATGAAAATGGCTATAACAACATTACATGCAGTATACCTTAAGACAAAACCGTTCATAAATTATCTTCATTTCACCAGTAAGGGAATCAAAGCATAGAGAAGTTAACTGTTTGGTCCAAGATCACAGAACACACAACTGAGAGATAGGAAATGAGATTTAGGAAGTCTAGCATCCAGAGACAGGATGGACATTGAGGAAAAGCTGCAATTCTTGAATCTCAAAATGAATGTTTAAAATTAATATTGTATTTCAGGGTTTGGCAAATCTTGGTCCCTGGCCTGTTTTTGTAAGACCCATGAGCTAAGAATAGTTCTTAAATTTTTAAACAGTGAAAAAAATATGAAGAACATTTCACGACATATGAACATCATATTAAACTATTGTCATTCTTGTGCATTTTGTCAGAATCAAAGCTGAATATTCTCATGTGTCATACCATAAAGCAGTTCCATGGTTTAGTAGAGATGAAGTTTCATTTCCAATATTTTTGTTTTATTTAAATTCAAGTTAGTTAACATATAGCATATTATTAATTTGGGGATAGACTTTAGTGTTTCATCAGTGCATACAGCATCCAGTGTTCATTCCATCAAGTGCCCTCCTTAATGCCCATCACCCAGTTAACCCATCCCCCCCCCCAGCAACCCTCAGTTTGTTTCCTATAGTTAAGATTCTCTTTTGGTTTGACTCTGTCTGTTTTTATCCTATTTTATTTTTCCTTCTCTTCCCCTATGTTCATCTGTTTTGTTTCTTATATTACATGTATGAGTGAAACCATATGGTATTTGTCTTCCTCTGATTGACTGGTTTCACTCAGCATAATACCCTCTAGTCCCATCCACATTATTGCTAATGGCAAGATTTCATTCTTTTGGATGGCTGAGTAGTATTCCACTGTGTATATATACTGCACTTTCTTTACCCATTCATCTATCAATAGACATCTGGGCCCTTTTCATAGTTTGGCTATTGTGGACATCGCTGCTATAAACATTGGGGTGCATGTGCCCCTTCAGATAGCTGTTTGTATCATTTGGATAAATACCTAGTACTGCAATTGCTGGGTCATAGGGTACTTTCCATTTTTAACCTTTTGAGGAACCTCCCTACTGTCTTTCATAGTGGCTGCACCAGTTTTCATTACCATCAACAGTACAAGAGGGTTCCCCTTCCTCCACATCCTCACCAGCATCTGTTGTTTCCTGAGTTATTTTATTAATTTTAGCCATTCTGGCCCCTGTGAGGTGGTATCTCATTGTGATTTTGATTTGTATTTCTCTAATGATGAGTAATGTTGAGCATTTTGTCATGTGTCTGTTAGCCATTTGCATGTCTTTGGAGAAATCTCATTTCTATCTTTTGAGCTCAAGGCCAAGACTGAAATTTTTCTGAACATCAAGAACTACCTTCAACCATGATTATCCAACACTGAATGCCTTTTGGAATCAGTTTTGCTGAAGACTATAATATTTTTAGATGTAAAAGCTTTCCCTCAGATGTTTAGTTCTGGCTGTGACAACATAGATGGTACTGGACTAACTATGAAATGTAGTTGTGGAAGCAGGACAACATAATTTAAATTTGTTTAAAGGCATTATCGACAGTCAATGAAGGCTCTATTTAAGGAGCTTTGCTTTCCTTGAGAAAAGGAAAAATATGAAATGAACTTTCTGCTCACTTTGGCTTTTCTTTCCCTAGAGCCATTCAGTGGAGGAAGGAATGATGTTCAGGCAGAAATAGTGGTCTTGCTGGGCTGACCACTGCCCCAAGTCAAGGCAGGCACAGGAGCTATAATATTAGTGCAAAGACTCAGGCAGCCCAGGTGGCTCAGCTGTTTAGGTCGCCTTCAACCCAGGGCCTGATCCTGGAGACCTGGGATTGAGTCCCACGTCAGGTTCCCTGCATGGAGCCTGTTTCTCCCTCTGCCTGTGTCTCTGCCTCTGTGTGTGTGTGTGTGTGTGTGTGTGTGTCATGAATAAATAAATAAAATCTTTAAAAAAAATAAAATATTAGGACAAAGACTCACATATCAGGGGACTTTAGAGAAGAGAACCTCAAAATTTGCCAACCAATTCCCCTTTCACTGTGTTTATAGAATTATAGCACACACACACACACATGTGCACACACAGCAAAAAAAAAAAAAAAACAGCGGCTGCAAATCTAAAAAGTTAAGCACAGACGTGAGCACCCTCCTGGTGCTGGGAGACGGGTGTTAGAGTTCAAGGTCCAAGCCAAATGAGAAGGGCTAGAATTTCTGCACAATTAGAGAACTGCATCCAAGGTCTAAGGACAACACCCTAGAAGTAAGGGGGGAAAACCTGAGCCCCAACAAACAGCCATTTATAGGAATAAAATGATTTGCTGTACTCATCCCCCTGTCAAAAAATTTAAGCCACTCTGATTCACTTTTTAGCCCATGGTCTATTTTGGTTTGGTCTATTTTCAGTCATGTGCAGGTAAAAGTTTCACAACCAGCTTTCCAAGGGCAAAAAATCCAGTTTTGTAGCATTTGTCCATTTCCATTGTGCACATATTCCCACCAGGGCCAATTTCAAGTTACCAGTATGACATCACTGAACACAGATTTGGGGAGAGATGACTCTCACAAGTGAGAGTGAGACACAAGCACAAGTGACTCTCACCAGCTGATATGAGAGGGCCCCAGCACACTCCTGAAACCATGCCGCCTAAACCCTAAAGTTCACATCTTCAAACTCAATTAAAAAATAAACCCTAGAGTTCACATCTTCAAACTCAATTTTAAAAAGGAAGATTTCATAAACCTGAATATATCTTACAATTCAGTGTTTGTTTTAATATTTATAAATGTTGAATTAATGTGACTATCTCATTTCACAGATTTTCTTTTCTGTAAGGTAAGACTTACAATGTAACATCATTCTTGAACACAATCTCTTCTTTGGCCTTCAGGATGAGTCTCTTTTATTCAAAGATAAACAAAAGAAGTATGCTGTACACCACTGAAAACTTTTTTCCATGGATTTACCTTAAACTCATGTTGATGAAACATAGTTGGATTCAACAAATACCATGGAGTGTATACTCTATTTAAGGCACTGTGCAATGCAATGAAGGGTTTCATGTCTTTAATTGTTTTTATCAAAACAAAAATTCAACAGTCTAAAAGAAAACTTACTATAAGGAAATTTATATTTTTCGCGATTGCAGGAAAGTGGGAGTTGGGAATTGTGGCAGGGGGTGGGGGGGACCCAAAGCAAAGAGCAGGGATATAACAGTGTACATAAGGTTGAAAGATTAGAAAATGAAAATACTGGGTTCCAAGGCTCCATCTCTTGTCCTTTTAGTAGTATGTGAACTCAGTTTGAAGCCACCCCCACAATGACCCATGACCAACAGGGGACATATTTCCCTTCTGGCTTCATGAATTTGGTATTGTATTACCTTATTTGTGGCTCTCCTCCTCTGTCAGGGAAGAGTCAGCCAAGTTCTTCTGGGCTATTCACATATGTCTAAATCACCCATTTTCTAGCACTTGAGAAAAGTATTCTTTTTCCTTCTAAAACCCTGGCTTATAATGAATTTACTCCATAACACAGTGTTTCTGTGAGGAGGAAAAAATCTTATTTGATTCTCTAGAGATGATGGCTTCACTTCCCTTTGTGTCTTGATGTATAAAAACATATATTCTAATATTACATTTTTATCCTGCTGAAATGCAGCATTATGTTTGCCTTGGCTTACATGATTCCACTTGGACTAATGTCTGTTTAGCTTTGTTAGACTAAGTCTATCAGATGTATTAATATGGGAGAGTGTACTAAGTTTCCACTGCAGCTGTAACAAATTACCATAAATTTAGTAGCTTAAAACAACACAAAATTTTTATTTCACAGTTCTGGATATCAGAAGTCTGATTTGGTCTCATTGGGCTAAGACTGTGGTGTCAGCATGGCTGAATTTCTTCTGGAGGCTCTACAGGAGAATCATTCTTTACCGTTTTCAGCTTCTACAGACTGCCTGTCTTATTCGGCTCTTCTGTCTTCAAGGCCATCAATGACCACCAAGTCTCTCACACCTCATACCACTCTGATAGTGACTCTCCTGCCTCCCTCTTTCACTTGTAAGGACTTTGTAATTACACTGGGTCAATCAGGATAGACCAGAGTAATCTCCCCATCTTAAATTCAGTTGGATAGAACCTTAATCCCCCTTTGCCAACTAACATAACACTTTCATAAATTCCAGATGAGGATATGGACACTATAGTAATGCCATTATTCTGCCTACTACAGAATGGGAGGGAATAACAGCTAGAGAAAGACCAAGAAGATGTAGAACATTTTTGCAACTCCATCCCTTTTCAAAAAAGTCATGACATGCTGTCATTACAAAACTAAAATACATAATTTATAATGATCAGTCCCTCTCTCTTATGTTTGTGTGGCCAACGCCCGCTCTCTTTGCAAATGGAATATCCTTAGGAGTGATTGCATTTCTACAATAGGGAGATACTTTGTATATTGACTAGACTTCTAATGTTGCTCCGGATGACTCCAAAGCTAAAAGATAAAAGCCACTCATTTCACAGATAAAGAAAGAGAGGTCCAAAGAGGTAAGAGAATTCACCCACCTTTTCACATGAAGCAAGCCAAAGACAAGACTTAGAAACCAGGTCTCCTGATTCTCCATTCAGGGCTCTTTTCCAATCCAAGGCCACAGCCAGTGACTGAGGGTCTTTAGTAACTTTCCTACTGTCAGCATTAGGGAGGAGTGTAGAACCCATCACTCTTGAAAATGAAAACGATGTCATTCCCTCCAGTGTGATAAAAAGTCATCCCACTCTCATCTCAACGCTAGTGTAAGTGCTGGGACAAATTATGGGTGCAAGAAGATTGAGTCGATCATAAATTCATTCCCAACATTCCTCTGGAAAACAATGTTGATTAGCTGACACCAGAGTTTTTACAAATCCTCCCACCAAAAGGGGTTAGGAAATACAAATGCTTTTTTTTTTTTTAAAACACCATTCAGTGAGAAATAAGAATTCTGCCAAAGGGGTCAGTGGTGCTCTAGGAAAGCTTCTGCCTTCATGATAAATGGACAGTAAGATCTAGGTTGTGTCTTTCTTTGTATTCCTACTTGGAGGACAAGAGCTTTTTTGTTTGTTTGCTGCTCTTTTATAAGCATTAGAAAGTACCAAAAATATACATAGATATTTTTCTGAATAAATAAATATTGTTGAACCAGGCCAGCAGTTACACCAGCTATTTGAAATACAGAGAAGAATATCAGGTGAATCCCAAGAATATTTTCCTTGACATCATTGTGCCACTGAATTCATATCAACAGCCATCCCTCCCCGTTGTTATGCGACAAAATTTAATTTCACTTGATATCTACCATATGTCCAATTCTCTGTTACTTGCAGCCAAAAGTACTACTCACCTATAGAGTCACTTTACACACCACAAGTCTACAAATCAGATAAATGAAAACAGCTGCCTCTAGCATAGGGAAAATTTATAAGATCACAATAATGTTCAATATCTTGACGGGGTGATAATGTTCAATATCTTGATAGAGGTTCAAGTATGCAATTTCCAAAACACAGTATATATACATTTAGGATTCTTGCATAATTATATGTAATTTTAACTAGTTACATATTAATTACAGAATAAGAGCTGTAAATAAATGTTGTACTCTGGTTTATGATATGCACACTGAAGTTTTACACAACAGGCAATATATGGATATCTGCAATTTACCTTGCAGTGCATCAAATGATAAAATACAGAGCAAGAGAAGTATTGATATATGGTAAAGCAAGTGCAATAGAATGTTAGAGACAAGGAGTGCCCATATGGGAGTTCACCCTCAAATTTTTTCAACTTTTCTGTAAATTTGAAAATGTTTGTAATAGCCCTATCTTATTAATATATATGTGCCAGACCCAGAGGGAATGATGGTTTTGAAATTTCTGTTTATATGAGACAGAGTAGCTCTCTGATTTAGGATAGGAGGAAATAGCTGGAGGACATCTCCTCCTAGTGTATTACAATCATAGTATTAATCCTCACAGTAATAAAACTCTTGGTGGCAATTTCTTTTTGAACTTGACAAAATCAATACTAAATTTTCCTGAAAAAATAAACAGATAATAATAGTTGGTAATTTAGAATAAAATAAAGGAATAAGGAGGAACTTATTCACTTGCATATTAAAACAAATTAGAAATCTAGTAAGGAAGCATTTACCCTGATTGAAATTTAATATACTCAATTTCTAGAAGTATGGTATATATGCTGTATTTTTTAAAAGCACCTGGAAATACTGGATTAAATATAGCTAACATCATCTTAGAGGCATAACTGAGATATGAAAAAGTAAGAGCAGTCTCCAGGAGTCAAACCACCAGAGCCCAACTAAGAACTACCTGCAGAGCCCTCACCATCTGACAGAGTAGAATACATTTGAACAATGATCAAGTGTAAGAAAAGAGACACCAAAAGGAGTAACCATAAAGACAAATGATTTCATTAAGTAGGTATTATAACAAATATTTGAGGGAGAGAGGCAAGAGGGTAGAAGAGCAAGGGTCTTCAATTCATCTGATCCCACAAACTTACCTAGATAACTTTCAAAACATCCTGGACACCTATGAATTCAATCTGAGATGTAAAGAGAGGACAGCTGAAATGCTACAGAGAGAAAAGTTTTCCTAACAAAGTAGGAAGGTGGAAAGAGGAAGGAAGGAAGGAAGGAAGGAAGGAAGGAAGGAAGGAAGGAAGGAAGGAAAGAAAGAAAGAAAGAAAGAAAGAAAGAAAGAAAGAAAGAAAGAAAGAAAGAAAGAAAGAAAGAAAGAAAGAAAGAAGAGAGAGAAAGAAAGAAAGAAAGAAAAAGAAAGAAAGAAGAAAGAAAAGAAAAGAAAAGAAAAGAAAAGAAAGAAAAGAAAAAGAAAGAAAGAAAGAAAGAAAGAAAGAAAGAAAGAAAGAAAGAAAGAAAGAAAGAAAGAAAGGGAGGGGAACCATGACAAGTCAGGCAAAAGCAGAGCTGCAAAAGCCACTGAGGCACCAAAGCCCAGCTCTGGACAAGCAGGTACTTTAAAAATCCACACCTGAGTTTTCCCTGACTGAAATGTGCTTAGCAGAGAAACAACACAGTATCACAGGAGTGGCAGTGAAGCCTCAAGATTGCTGGACACACTACACGAGGAGGGGCGCCTGGGAGAAAGCTCACAATCTTGGTAAAGGGCTGGAGCACCAAAACCCTCCAGGGCATTTGGGAGAAGCCAGCCGATTAGGTGAGCCAGCTCGGAGCTCAGCATGAACGAGGCTGCTGTCCTCCATGCCCATCAGGAGAGGCGGCCCCTGGGAGCGCAGGTCCAGCCAGTACAGGGCCCTCGATCCCAGGGTGGGTGCTAAAGCAGACAAACCCGACTCTCCTCTGTTCCCCATGGGACACGTGGAAGAGGGGTGGCGCACAGGAGAGCGAGAACTCTTCTGCTGCTGGGCACCCTGCAAGCTGTGAGGATCAGTTGTACCTGTGCCTGTCCCCAGAAGCATTAAGGCCAGTGTGGACTAGGAGACTGCAGTTCCGTACTCGCAGGGAGCTCTTGGCTTCCGAGCTGGAGATCTGGCTGCCACCATTTTTAATTTTTTTCTCTTCTTTTCACCTTTCAACTGAGAGAGGTGGGGCCTCTAGGGAACAAAGGCCTCACAGAATAAGCAGCTCATTTTGAGCCCGGGACCCAGTACATGGCAGACATCTCCATCCAGGCACAGACACCTGAGAATCAGCGCAACAGACCCCTCCCCGATAAGAACTACTGGAAGAACAAGCTTAATGAACAAGCAGCTCCAGAAAACTTCAGGACTGAGGGAAAATAGTATATAGAACTAGAGGGTTGGATTTTTTGAGGGTTTTGTTTTGTTTCACTACAAATCATTTTTATATCTGGTTAAAATTTTCCAGTATTTTTTTTTCTCTTTTCCTACCTTAACTACAATATTTTATCAACCCTTTGTTTTTAAGCTTCTTCCCTTTTGACTTCCATATTTCTATAATTACATGTCTTAGATATATTTTTCACTTTTAGATTTCCTTCAACGTATTCAATTGGATTTTGGTAGATAAATGAGATACGGGGGTTTGGTTTTTTTTGGGTTTTGTTTTTTTAAGTCTCATTTTGTTGTACAATGGTGGAAGTTAGTACTATCTAACACACAGACCAAAATACACCCAAAACCAAGTGGAATACCATATTGGTTCATTCTGTGAGACTATTATCTCTTCCTTCCCATTCTTCCCCTCTTTCATCTTGTTTATGTTTTTGTGGTTGGTGTTGGGTCTTGATATAAGTTTTACTGGTTCATAGAAGTTTGAAATTGATCATCTTCTAATATACATTAAAAACACACTCAGAACCAAGAGGATCACCCTCTAGGTTCCTCTCGGAGGAACTATATTCTCTCTCCACCACCAGTTCCTCACCACCACCACCACCACCTCTTTTTCTTCTTCTTCTTCTTTTTTTTTTTTTTTGTATTTAGTTTTTTATTTTTACTATTTTTTAAAAAATTTTCACTTTAGCAATCCTTTTCTTTTATTTTGATCTGTTCTTTTTCTTTTATTTTCTGGTCTCTGACCTCTTTGGAATTGTCTAGGGTGTGTTTTACTTAGGTCGTGGTTGATATTTTTGACTCAGCTCACTCATACAGCCACTCTACACTTGACAAAATGATTAGAAGGAAGAATTAACCACAAATGAAAGAACCAGAAGCAATACTTTCTGCCAAAGAGCTTAAATATGAGGTCAGAAATTCAATTCAGCAGTACCATTAAAAAGGTACCAGTGACTCTGGAGAAAAGCATAAAGGATCCTAGGGACTCTGTTAATGCAGAATTGAGATCTAATCAGGCCAAAATTAAAAATACTTTAACTGTGATGCAGTCCAAACTGGATGCTCTAAGGCTAGGGTTAATCAGATGGATGAGAGAGTGAGTGACATAGAAGACCAGTTGATGGAAAGGAAGGAGCTAAGGAAAAAAGAGAAAACAATTAAGAACCCATGAAGAAAGGTTTGGAAAATAAATGCAAGGTAGAAAAAGAAGAATATATGTCTAGTTGGAATTCCAGAAGAGACTGAGAGACAGAGAGGACCACAAAGTATATTTGAACAAATCATAGGTGAGAACTTCCAAAATCTGGGGAAGAAAACAGGCATTCAGATCCAAGAGATAGAGAGGTCCCCCCAAAAATCAATAAAACCATTCAACATTTAATAGTGAAACTTGCAAATTTCAAAGATAAAGAGAAAATTCTAACAGCAGCTCAACACAAGAGATTCTTAACTTATATGGGGAGAAATATCAGATTAACAGCTGACCTCTCCACAGAGAGCTGGCAGGACAGAAAGGACTGGCATGATATATTCAGGGTACTAAATGAGAAAAACATGCAGCCAAGAATATTTCATCCAGCAAGGCTCTCATTCAAAATAGAAGGAGAGATAAAGAGCTTCCAGGATAGGCAGAAACTGAAAGATTATGTGACCACCAGACCAGCTCTGCAAGAAATATGAAGGGGACCCTATAAAAGAAAGAGGGAGCCCAAAGAAACAATCCACAAAAACAGGGGCTGAATAGGTAATATGATGACACTAAATTCGTATCTTTTAATACTTACTCTGAATGTGAATGGGCTAAATGATCCCATCAAAGGACGCAGGGTATTGGACTGGATTAAAAAGCAAGACCCAGGGCAGCCCCGGTGGCGCAGCGGTTTGGCGCCGCCTGCAGCCTGGGGTGTGATCCTGGAGACCCGGGATCGAGTCCCACATCGGGCTCCCTGCATGAAGCCTGCTTCTCCCTCTGCCTGTGTCTCTGCCTCTCTCTCTCTGTGTCTATGAATAAATAAATAAAACCTTTAAAAAAAAAAAAAAAGCAAGACCCATTTATATGCTATGAGAGACTCATTTAGACCTAAGAATACCTCCAGCCTGAAAATGAAGGGGTGGAGAACCATTTCCCATTCAAATGGTCCTCAAAAGAAAGCTGGGGTAGCAATCCTCATATCAGATAAATTAGAGTCTATACCAAAGACCATTATAAGAGATGAAGACGGATACTATATCATACTTAAAGGGTCTATCCCACAAGAAAACCTGACAATCATGAATATTTATGTCCCTAATGTCAGAGCCTCCAAGTATATCAATCAATTAATAACCTAAGTAAAGAGATACTTAGATAACAATACACAAATAGTAGGAGACTTCAACACGGCACTCTCAGCAAAAGACAGATCTTCTAAACAAAACATCAACAAAGAAACAAAGGCCTTGAATGAAACACTGGGCCAGATGGACTTCACAGATATATACCAAACATTACATCCTAATGTAACTGAATACACATTCTTGTCAAGTGCACATGGAGCTTTCTCCAGAATAGACCACATACTGGGTCACAAATCAGGTCTCAATCAATACCAAAAGATTGGGATTGTCCCCCTGCATATTTCCAGACCACAATGCTTTGAAACTAGAATTCAATCACAAGAAGGAACTTGGAAGAAACTCAAACACATGGAGGTTAAAGAGCATCCTGCTAAAAGATGAATGGGTCAACCAGAAAATTAGAGAAGAATTAAAAAGATTTGTGGAAACTAATGAAAACGAAAACACAACCGTTCAAAATCTTTGGGCTACAGCAAAAGCAGTCCTAAGAGGGAAATACATCGTAACACAAGCCTCCCTCAAAAAAGTGGAAAAAAACTCAAATGCACAAGCTAAAATTACACCCAAAGGAATGTAGAACAGCAAATAAAGCCTAAACCAAGTAGAAGAAGAGAGATAATAAAGATTTGAGCAGAACTCAATGAAATAGGGACCAGATGAACTATAGAACAGATAAACAAAATCAGGAGCTGATTCTCTGAAAGAATTAATAAGATAAATAAATCCCTAGCCAGCCTTATAAAAAGAAAAAAACCTCAAAGTAATAAAATCACAAATGAAAGAGGAGAGATCACAACCAATACCAAGGAAATACTAACAATTTTTAAAAACATATCATGAGCAACTATATGCCGACAGATTAGGCAATCTAGAAGAAATGGATGCATTTCTGGAAACCTGAAAATTACCAAAACGGGAACAGGAAGAAATAGAAAACCTAAACAGGCCAATAGCCAGGGAGAAAATTGAAGCAGTCATCAAAAACCTCCCAAGACACAAAAGTCCAGGGCCAGATGGCTTCCCAGGGGAATTCTATCAAACGTTTAAAGAAGAAATCATACCTATTCTACTAAAGCTGTTCCAAAAGATAGAAAGGAATGTTTCTGAACTCATTTTATGAGGCCAGCATTACCTTCATCTCAAAATGAGACAAAGACCCCACCAAAAAGCAGAATTATAGACCAACATCCCTGATGAACATGGATATAAAAATTTTCACCAAGATATTAGCCAATAGGATCCAACAGTACATTAAGATTATTCACCATGACCAAGTGGGATTTATCCCCAGGATGAAAGGCTGGTTCAACACTGGTAAAACAATCAATGTGATAGATCACATCAAAAGGAGAAAAAACAAGAACCATATAATCCTCTCAAATGATGCAGAGAAAGCATTTGACAAACTACAGCATCCATTCTTGATCAAAACTCTTCAGTGTGTAGGGATAGAGGGAACATGCCTCAATATCATAAAAGCCATTTATGAAAAACCACAGCAAATATCATTCTCAATGGGGGAAAACTGAGAGCCTTTCCCCTAAGATCAGGAACATGACAAGGATGTTCACTCTCACCACTGTTATTCAACATTAGTACTAGAAGTCCTAGCCTCAGCAGTCAGACACCAACAGCAACACAAAAAAGGCATTCAAGCTGGCAAAGAAGAAATCAAATTCTCCCTCTTTACAAATTACATGATACTGTGTATAGAAAACCCAAAAGACTCCACCCCCAAGATAGCTAGAACTCATACAGCAATTCGGCAATGTGGCAGGATACAAAATCAATGCATGGAAATCAGTGGCATTTCTGTACACTAACCATGAGACTGAAGAAAGGGAGATTAACGAATCAATCTCATTTTCAATTGCACCCGAAACCATAAGATACCTAGGAATAAACCTAACCAAAGAGGTAAAGGATCTATACTCCAAAAATTACAGAACACTTATGAAAGAAATTGAGGAAGACATAAAGAGATGGAAAAACATTCCATGCTCATGGATTAGAAGAATTAATATTGTGAAAATGTCTATGCTACCCAGGGCAATCTGCACATTCAATGCAATCCCTATCAAAATACCACGGACTTTCTTCACAGAGTTGGAAGAAACAGTCTTAAGATCTGTATGGAATCAGGAAAGACCCTAAATAACCAGAGGAATATTGAAAAGAAAACCAAAGTTGGGGAGCATCACAATGCCAGATTTCAAGCTGTATTACAAAGCTATGATCAAGACAGTGTGGTACTGGCACAAAAACAGACACATAGATCAATGGAACAGAATAGAGAATCCAGAAATGTGCCCTCAACTCTATGGTCAACTAAAATTTGACAAAGCAGAAAAACTATCCACTGGAAAAAGGACAGTCTCTTCAATAGATGGTGCTGGGAAAATTGGACAGTCATGTGCAGAAGAATGAAACTAGACCCTTCTCTTACACCAGACACAAAGATAAACTCAAAATGGTTGAAAGATCTAAATGTGAGATAAGAACCCATCAAAATCCTGTAGGATAACACAGGCAACAACCTTTTCAACTTGGCCACAGCAACTTCTTGCAAGACACATCTATGAAGGCAAGGGAAACAAAAACAGAATGAACTATTGGGACCTAATCAGGATAAATAGCTTCTGCACAGCAAAAGAAACAGTCAACAAAACTAAAAGACAACCTACAGAATGGGAGAAGATATTTGCAAATGACATATTAGATAAAGGGCTAGCATCCAAGATCTATAAAGAACTTATCAAACTTAACACCCAAGAAACAAACAGTTCAATCACGAAATGGGCAGAAGACATAAACGGAAATTTCTCCAGAGAAGACATACACATGGCCAACAAGCACATGAGAAAATGCTCCGCATTCCTTGCCATCAGGGAAATACAAATCAAAACCACCATGAGATACCACCTCACACCAGTGAGAATGGGGAAAGTTAACAAGACAGGAAACAACAAATGTTGGAGAGGATGTGGAGAAAGGGGAACCCTCTTCCACTGGTGGTGGGAATGTGAACTGGTACAGCCACTCTGGAAAACTGTGTGGAGATTCCTCAAAGAGTTAAGAATAGGGCTACCCTATCAGCCAGCAACTGCACTACTGGGGATTTATCCCAAAGATACAGATGTGGTGAAACGACAGGACACTTGCACCCCAATGTTCAGAGCAGCAATATTCACAGTATCCAAACTATGGAAGGAGCCATGATGTCCTTCAACAGATAAGTGGATAAAGAAGATGTGGTCTATGTATACAATGGAATATTATTCAGCCATCAAAAAGATGCATACCCACCATTTGCTTTGACATGGATGAAACTGGAGGGTATTATGCTGAGTGAAATAAGTCAATTGGATAAAATCAATCATCATGTAATTTCACTCAACCATGGAATATAAGAAATACTGAAAGAGATTATAAGGGAAAAGAGGGGAAATGGGTGAGGAAAATTAGAGAGGGAGACAAACAATGAGAGACTCCTAACTCTGGGAAACACACAAAGGATTGCAGAAAGGGAGGAAGATGGGGGGATGGGGTTACTGGGTGACAGACAATAAGGAGGCCACTTGATGGGATGAGCACTGGGTGTTGTACTATATGCTGGCAAATTAAATTTAAAAACCCCAAGACTTGAGAACGGGGAGGCCACAGTTTAAGTCCCTGTCTATGTCAGAAGGACCAACAACCATAAGTGCAGAGAGAAACTGGATGTGCCCATTCGAGCATAGAGTCAATTCACCCTTCCTTCACCACTTTATTATACTAAGGCCCCAGAGTATTGATGCTGCCCACCCATTTTAGGGAAAGCTATCTTCTTGACTCATTCTACCAATTCAAATGTTATCTCTTCTGGAAACACGTTCACAGACACACCCAAAAGTAATATTTTATCAGTTATGTCGGAATCCTACAGCCTAGTCAAGCTGACAAATACAAGTAACTATAACAACTCCTAAACCTTTTTTTATATATTATATACATGTACTAAGGGCTAACAAAATATCTATATTATAAAATGATACCCAAAAAAAATAAATAAATAAATAAATAAATAAAATGATACCCAGAAACATAAAATTAAAATATGAGTTTGGATGTATGTCTACACATGAATGTGTACATATTCTTTTTTTTAAAAAGACTTTATTTGGGGCACCTGGGTGCCTGGGAGCCTGCAGCTCCCCCTGCTTGTGCTCTCCCTCTCTCTCTGTCAAATAAATAAAAGCTTTTTAAAAAATATTTATTTGAGAGGGCGTGAGCAGAGGGGAGGAGCAGAGGGAGAGGGAGAAGAAGCAGACTCCCTGATGAGCAGGAAGCCCAATGTGGGGCTCAATCCCAGGTCCCTGGGATCATGACACAAGCCAGAAGCCACAAGCTTAACCATCTGAGCCACCCAGGTGTCCCATGTGTATGTGTTCTAACATGGATTATCTTGAGCACCTTCTGGGATAGTCATGCTCCCCTCCCTCACTTTGAAAACAATTGGTCTATATGAGTCTATTTCATACAAAGTAAGGATGAGGCAGTAAGAAAGCCCCATATCTTTCCTTCATTTTCTAGGTGATGCCCAAATTTCTGTTCATTTCTTCAGTTTTAACTCTTAGCATAAATGGCTTCCAGTTACCTTTCAGGGAACATTTTTAATTACAGAAAGGGGAGAGAGCACATGAGGACAGCAGCTAATTCAGTGGGGAGCAGATCAATATGAAACACAAAGGGGAGGGCTAGAAGTCACAGAGCTTCAGAGAATAAATATCCCTCTCTTAGAGACATGAAGCCATTTACTCAGAAAGAATTTATAGCACACACTTAATAAAACTGGAATATTCTTCAGTTCTTACAAATTTTGTTTTTAAATAAAATGTTTAACAATCTGCCACTTTCTTATTTCAAAGAGAAAAAGAATAGGCCCGAATGTCTTCCACTGCAATGACCTTCAAGATGAGTTCTGTGCAGCTGGCTGGACCAGCTCCCTCTCCCCTATTTGCCATGAGCATTCTCCCTACACTGCTCACCTGGTCAAAGATATACTTAGTCGCAGACAAAGAATGAAGTTTTTTGGTCAAGAACTTCTAAGTATCATGTTTCTTTCACATCAGCAAAATAAAGGACACGGATTGTTTTTTTTTTTTTTTTAATTCTAGAATTTTCCATGCTTCAAATCCTCTATAATCATAAAAAGCAATCTTTGGTTATTTCAAATCTACATGCTTTCAGTCCTTTTTTGCTTTTTTTCCACCCATTTTATACTTTAGAAGATGTAGCTATTTTAGTTTTGAATAAAACCAAAAGTAAAAGCTAATAATTTCTGTTAGCTTTTACAGAAAATGAAGTCACGGTAATCAAATGAGAAGAAGAAAAGGGCACAGGGGGCAAAATTTGATTTTCTTGTAGTAGTAGCAGTAGTAGTAGTAGTAGTAAATATATAGAAATCAGTTCTTATTTTCAAGTGTGATCCTAAAGCAACTGACACAAGTCTGGGCTGGAGCTGGGTTGAGTGACATATTCAAAGCTTCCATTCCCCTGAATCCACACATCTGTAGATCAAATATAGCCAGTTTGAGCTTATTTCCAGTCTCCTCCTTTAGCTGCTCAGGAAGTCAAGTTTTATAGATAACGGAGAGTATAACGCTTTGTGTATCAAACGTTTTAATTTTAATTTATTTAAGTTATTGGTTTGGCAAACTTCCCAAAATGGATTTCATGTTCTTAGTTAAACAATATCAAATGTAATTGGACATTTTCTTGATACATTTTTTTCTGTATCTTTTTTTAAATTTTTTATTGGTGTTCAATTTGCCAACATATAGCATAACACCCAGTGCTCATCCCATCAAGTGCCCCCCTAGTGCCCGTCACCCAGTCACCACCACCCCCCACCCACCTCCCTTTCTACCACCCGTTGTTCGTTTCCCAGAGTTAGGAGTCTCTTATGTTCTGTCTCCCTTTCTGATATTTCCCACTCATTTTTTCTCCTTTCCCCTTTATTCCCTTTCACTATTTTTTATATTCCCCAAATGAATGAGAAATTCAACACAGTCATGATGACTATCAATTTCCATATTCAAAAAAAAATTCCATATTCACCCATATATCTGTGAGTTCACATTTACCTTCTATGTGTTCTTGTCCCTTGTCTCCCCAGAACTCCAACACTGTAGGCTCCTCTTGTTGTGAAAGTCCTTGTGGACAATGTTTCTGATTGGAGGAGTTCTTCTACCAGCCAGAAATCTGCACCTCACTGAGTGACCATAGCTTAGAAAACAGAAGCCATCTTACTATAAATTATAGTATATTGGCTTCCCAGGAGAAGGTGAAAGATGATCCTATATGAAAAGTGCAAGGGGCTCTTACTTAATTTGGTTATTTATCAAATTTTTGGTTCTCTCTGGTTTTCAAGGATAATGCCAATATGTGAATGCTTGGTAAGTAAACTATCATTTAAGGACTAGTCCTCAGAATAGTCATAGAGTATATCAAAATTTGAGTGGAAAAATCTGAGTAATAGCACAGAGTATACCAGTATTTGAGTGGAAAAATCAAGGCTCCAAGCAAAATATTCCTTATCCAGGTGACATTAAGTCCATTAAGATACTGAAAACTGAACTCATGCATATGCTCAGTGAATCTGTTTCTACTTGGAGATTAATAGACACTCTAGATTCTGATTACAAATTACTCAGTCTGTAATTCTGACCCACAATCTTTAACACCTCATTTCACTCCGTGCCTTGGAATTTCATTAAGAGTTCCTTAGACATGACTGTAATGCCAGAAAGCCGGAATGAGTAGAGGTCAACCCCTACAATGGAGTTGAAGCAAAAGAAACAAAAAGCAGTGCACACAACTAGCCAGAAATAATCACGTAGCCCTGAAACCAGCTCTTTATTTTAAAAGATTAAAGCAATCTTTTTCTGTTGACTAAATTACCAAGATCATAATCCAACTCTTTACTTATTTTTACTTTGCCAGTCTGGCTTCAAATCTGCTATGGTATTGATATAAACATATTAAAGGGATGTAACTTGAAATTCAAGCACTGGGAAAGCATCATAAATAACAAACAAAAAGGAGGGGGGAAAAGTCCCTCCCAAAAAATAACAAACAAAACCTTCGCTATCCATTTCCCAAATTTCCAGAACACATAATCGGTTAGCAATGATAAAGCCCAAGAATCCTTTCTATATAGCAAAATTTTGTCCTCCAGGGAATTTCCACACACCAAAATAATCCACCTGACAAATTAAAAAGATAGGACTGGGTTGCAAAATTCTGTAATGAGCAAGAAATCACCAGGTGTCATCTGTGTCATGAAGATGTAGATTCTCAGGATCAATAAATTGGAACTTTAACAGATGTATTTTGTTATTTTCCTCTCTCTAGTAGAGTTCTGTTCTCACAATAAAATGCCAAATATGATTTATATTGATCAATTTTAGAACTTTTGTAATATACAAAGCACCTCTCTGTTGTGGGAAAGCAGACTCTCTGAAGGGTGTCCATTTACAGAGTGGGCTTCAGCCGTGACATGTAAAGATTGCCCACTGAAAAATAGGCATCATATCTGTAAAACGCTATGCTTATAATTTTTAAGAACAAATGGACTTATGAATTGTTCTGCATCATCTTCAGTTCTTCTATCCCTAAATAGCATTGTTAACCAGGATCCCCTTCCCACACTGTAATGGCAAATAAACTAAGTGTAACACAACCACACAAGAGCTGATACAAGTGGGATCAAGTTAGGTCCAAGGAAGCACAATGCTACATTTCAGGAGGCAGGATAATTCAACACCAGAAAATGGGCCTCTGCATTCCAAGATGCAAAGGGCAGCCAAGCCATTTTGTTCAGTGAAATAGGGTCTCTCCTCAAAGGGAGACTACACTGTGGGGCAAATGCATTACAGGATCAGAGTTTCAAGGAAAAAGAAGGATGCTTTTCCTAAGTGCTGGAAAACAAGGTGATTTAGATATATGTGAAAAGCTCAAAAGAAGCTGGCTGACTCCTGACAGAGGAGAGCCACAAATAAAGTAATAAAATTCCAATTTCATGAAGTTAGTGCTAGAGAATGGAGCAATTTCCTGTTTTCACTGTAGGTCACTGGATGGAGGGGTAGGGGTGGGGGTTCAAGAGCCATCACCATGGAGTTCACACAACATGAAAAGAACAATGAACACTTGGGATGGCAGTATTGTAAATCCTTCATGGTAGCTCTTTATGTGTGGTATTTGCTTAGGGGATCCTTTTTCCTCTTCCAGGCAATTCTGATAAATAAATAGTCCCTTTCTCTTAAGTTTCTTATATGGCAACCAAACCTAACACCTTGATGAAAATAAATAAATAAATGTAAATCTTCTTAGTAACTGAAGTGCCTCATATATAGTACATGTTCCATAAATACGCATGGAATAGAGCTTTACTTAATCAACATCTCTTTGAGGCAAATAAATGCAAAAGTTGCTCATCAGGATCCAGGCCATATCCACTATTTGGCTTTGAGGGAGATTTTCTCCTGCTATAGTCCAGAGAAAGTTGTACTCATGAATATTTATAGAAGCACCACTGATTAGTGGGGTGGGGGAAGTCTGCAAGGAGAACAGATGGCAGGTGCTCTCAAAAACCTTACCCTTCCCTCCACTCACAATCTCAAACAAAGATTCTATCTCACAGTTCTAACCTGCTGACCTTTTAACTTCCCTCCCTGTGGCACTGAATGTGGATTCTTTCCAACTCAGGTGTTTTGACGTGTACTGTACTGTCCACTAGAGAAGAGAGACTTAAGGACACCCCAGGTCCTGTGCAGCTTGGGTTCCATCCCCTGACAATCTCTACCAAGTAGATGCATTGCTTGTGATGTGGAAGGAAAATGAGAGGCAGAGTCTGAGCTGGTGCTGCTTCTTTATGTGGACATGCACAGCCATGGAAGGTTTTGATTTTTCCACAGCAAGAGCAATAAAGAACCCAATGTCTGCTCCTTAGCACTGTGAATGTGAAGAAGTAGGACCAGAGCATCCATTTTCATGGTTTGGATCATGTCTGAGATGGTACAGTCCAGAAACCAACATCTGTGTGACAGACTCCCCATACTGGTGCAGATGAGCTACAAAAATGGGCAGTTCCTGGTACTTCTCTGATTTATTCCTGGAAGCTCAGCCCAGAGTTTGTTCCTGGTCCTCTGACTCTTTTGTAAGCACCTAATTAAGCATTTTCTGCCTAACTAGCTATTAGAACACTTCTCTTCATAGTTTTTTCCTTCTACTTTTTCTTTGATTTGCAACAGTCAGGTAAGCTAAGAGGGGAAAAAAGATTTTTCTAAGAAATTTTAAGCATTATATATTATATAATATATATATAATTATATATATTATAATTATATATAATTATATATTATAATATATAGTATAATTATATTATATATTGAGATCTGTAGCACAGAGATTTTATAATGACTCATATAATAGGCAAGATAGGGATACGAAGTAAAGAAATTCCTGCTCCACAGGACCCAATAAGACTCTCCAGGGACAATGAGGGGAGCAGAGAGCAGAGGGCAAGAGAGAGTATCCAGATTCAAGGTTCCTCACTCACAATTCAGAAGGGAAAATGACAACAACAAAAAATCTATGTAAAGAAGAGCTACCCAGATAGTCCAGGCCTGAACTGATAAATATGAGGGCTGATGCCTGTCCTCTCTTAAAATAGGAAGACAGGGATCCCTGGGTGGCACAGCAGTTTAGCGCCTGCCTTTGGCCCTGGGCGCGATCCTGAAGACCCGGGATCGAGTCCCACGTCAGGCTCCCGGTGCATGGAGCCTGCTTCTCCCTCTGCCTATGTCTCTGCCTCTCTCTCTCTCTCTCTCTCTGTGTGACTATCATAAATAAATAAAACTTTAAAAAAAAATAGGAAGACAGCTTCTTAGAAAAGTCCCACATTCAACATGAAAGAATTAGAGCAGCAAGAGCTGGGAACAGGTGGGCATAAGGACAACTATGTCGATTCTATTCTAGGATGATGCAGAAAAGATAATCAAGAGTTCTTGATCCTTCCCTCCACCCCCACCCGGAGGGAAAAAGAGTAATATGGGGGTTGGGAGATGGCAGGTAAGCAAGAAGATGTCTGAGGTCAAGAGAGGGATAGCTGCCAACATGAGAGCTTTTGCAGTTGGAGACAAAGGCAATTACCATCATGTCACCCCAAGACCAGCTGGGCCAACCACACCTCAGTGGATGCCAAGGCAGGAAGTTTGGGGAACAGGCTCACTAAGGAACATCACTGCAGGTTCCACATTGGCAGAAACTGATGTCCCAAGTTCAAGTGGGACAAAAAAACTGAAGCAGAGGTCAAGAAGACCATATATTGCTTTCCTGATGCCAGAATAATACATTTCTTTTGTGAAAAGAGATGACCTGTGAGTGGTAAATAAGGACAAAAAGGGGGCATAAAGACAACATAGCAGTCTGAGAATATATATAAGGTTAGGTAAAATAAATCCTGGACACTGATCATGATAACATTTAAATTTAGCTTAGAAGTCAAAGGTTAGACTGAAAATACCCAAATAGGAAAGAAGAAGTTATCATGTCAAGGCAGACTGGGAGACTCAAGGACAAAGTGAGCTTGATTACAGAAAATAGACTTTTTTGTGGAAAAACACAGCGTCATTATGTGTAAATTTTGATACCATTCTAAAAGCTATAATTCATTTATTGAGTGGTTGCCATGTGTCAGTCACTGCCCTAATAAAATGCAATAAACATTATTTTACTTAATCTTGGTGTGGCCAAATTACCCTCCCTGTACAGGTAAGGGAACTGAATCTCACAAATGTTTAATAGCTTATCCAAGGATGAATAAAATTATACACATGACAAAGATGTGATAAAGCCAAATCTACAGCCAATTCTACAGCCCAATCTACAATATTTCACAAATTACCCCAACAAGCAGTCAGTTACTTCAAATGTTTCCTTCCTTCCTCTTCCATCTTAGCTGTTGGACACAACAGAGACAGATCATAAGGATTTCTCCGTGCATCATGGTTTGGAAAGAAAGAAGAAAACTCATCTCACCACAGCTATTTTCTTCCCATAATTGGAGTTTGCTTTCCTGGCCCTTTTCTTAACCATATTCCCAACTTAGTAGATCTACAGGCACTAAATAGAAAAAGAAGACCAAGAATGCAGGTATTTGGATCTAGACAGATGGCAGGTGCTATTAGACATTTCTCATGCCTCCTTTCTAGACTAATTCACTATGTGGCTAATTCACATAAAACGAAATGGCTATCAGATATTCTTCAACCCTTAGTTCTAAAGCAAGAATTATGAAATCAATGTACAAATTATTTTTTAAATTCTAAAGTAACATTATTTTGGATGCCATAAAACAATATAAAAGAACTTGCTGGTGGCATTTCCTTTCCCTGCCACCCCTTGGAACTAGGCTCGATTGCAATGTTTTCCGATGTTCTTCATTGGAACCCACTCAATCACTCCTACTCCTTCACAATTTTGACTATCATTGCTCACAGAACCTGAATCAGACCATAAAGGCTTACAGAAGATACACCATGCTGGACACCAGATTCCATTCTTTCATTCTTTGCCCATCAAACCATCCCTGAAGCTCAGGAGGCAGGCCTGGGTGCCAGCTGCCAGCTCTGAGTTGGAGAGCTGGAGCTGGCTCAGGCCCGACTGGGGGCCCAGATACCAAGCTTCCCCAGCCAAGCAGAGCCTGATTTCGGCTTGACTGCTTCGCTGAGAGCTTCCATGGCATCAGCCAATGCCACTGAACAGGTCCTGGATGGTTGTCTCCATAACTTCTGTTGCTACTGTCAGACTGTGAGCCAGGAATCTTTCCCAGAGGACCAAAAGCATATTTTACCTCGGCTTCTGTGCTTTTATCTGCATTTATTTTAGCATTCAAAGAACCAGGAATTCCTAAGCATGTCTTGTTTGCTTTTGTATGTCCCTAATATATAAGCACTCACACAATGCTTATTTGAACAAACGAATGACTTAATAAAATAATGAATGAGTGATAGAATTAATCAGAAAAGCAAGCATAACCATGTAAAAATATATTTAATTTAAAAATAGCTCTTATTCAATCAACCTGATATCGCTGTCCAGATGCCAAGGAATGATGCCCAGTGCTTCTCAAACTTGAATCTACTGAAGAATCACCTAGAGATCTTAGTATATAATGCAACTTTTGATTCACTAGATCTGGGATTGTGCCTGAGTTTCTGCATGTCTGAAAATTTCTCAAGTGATTCTATTGGCTCAGATCACATTTGGAGTGGCAATATCCTAATAAGCACCAACTAATGGGTCTTAACATCATTAAAATCTTATTGAACTTCTTAGACAAGGCAAACTTACCTATGATTAATAAAATAACGTATGTGCATTGGCACACAGTAAGCAATTGATAAAAAAAGTTAAATCAGAGTTTCAACAGGAAGTCAGTAAATTTGGCTTATAGAAGCAACAAGGAAATGGACCCAGGAATTCAAGAAGAGAGTTTATGTGAAAAATCTTCTCGCTCCTATCTGTCAGAATGAATTTCAGAACTTTGTATCAAGTGAACACAGTGTGGTCAGCTTTGAGCCAGGTTAAATCTGCCAGTCAAACCTTCAGTTTTAAAATACCTTTAGACCAAGGTATAATTCTTTCAAACTTCTTTGTGAACTTCATTTTCAAGAAAATGGGAAAATAGTTCAAACATGATCATTATCTCAAAAGAGTTTTTAAAAATTGGGACACCTGGGTGGCTCAATGGTTAGGCATCTGCCTTTGGCTCAGGGCATGATCCCAGAGATCCAGAATTGAGTACTATGTTGGGCTCCCTGCATGGAGCCTGCTTCTCCCTTTTCCTATGTCTCTGCCTCCCTCTCTCTCTCTCTCTCTCTCTCTGTCTCTCATAAATACATAAAATGTTTTTTAAAAAGAGTTTTAAAAAATTGCCCTCTGTCATTGATAAGTAATAAGAAAGTAGCGAGCAAAATGGAACTTCTATGAGTAAAATTACACATGAAGTTGATCGTGGTTCTCCAGAAACCAACACCTATGAGAAAGAATGTAAAAGACAATATATTCCCATTGATAATTTAAAAAATATGATTTTGAGGGTGCCTGGGTGGCTCAGCCCATTGAGCATCCGACTTGGTTTCAGCTCAGGTCTCAGGATGTCATGGGTCCTGATATTGAGTCCCAAGTGGGGCTTAGCATTCACTGGGTGTCTGCTTGAAAATTCTCTCCCTCTGACCCTCCCTCCCCCTCTCTCAAATAAATAAATAAATCTTTTAAAGAAAGAGCATGATTTTGGAAGAAGATACCCATTTGTTTAATAATGATGTTAGGATTCTGGTACATAGTGGCTTCTAAAAATTAAATAATTACAGAATAATCTCTATTTCCTGGCAACAATATGTAAAATCATGCCTATGTACCTAATTTGGAGCTAGCGTGCAAGTGAAAATCATAATAGAACTTAGCTAATAAACATAAAACCTGATGCAGAGAACTGAGTTAGTGGTATTCCCAAGTTCCTGACAGAACCATCATCAATTGGCCATACGAGGCCTTCATCTTGTTTCACTTTCTTCTTCTGCTTTAACTTCAATCTCCACTCCTAATCCACTCCTCCATTGGTAGGAAATCACTCAAATGTGTTTAATGTATTCCTGGACCACTTACATATATTTGAAACATGGTACTGTTTTGTGGTGTGTTTGTTTTAAATTTGCCTAAGCATAGGGAAGTTATAGGTTCTGTTACCTCACTTTTTCCTTTCAACACCATGTGTAAAAGATTTCTTTCTCCAGAAAGATTTCCTAATGCTTTTTCTAATTCATTACCTCTGTAAGTATCCACAATATCTAATCTATTTCCCTAGAGATAGAGACCTAGGTTATCAACCACACTCTGCCCTACAAATAATGCTTAATCGAACATTCTTATACATGCCTCCTCAGGGACTAGAACACAAGTTCCAGAGGAGTGGAATGAATGTGTCATGAGACCCTATGCATACTAAATTAAACTCAGTTTCTCCAGATCGTTCTCCCGGTTAGCTTTTTGAGTATATAGTCTCTGCGTGATCCATGGTTCTGGATTTTTCTTTCTTGTAACATTTTTAAAAATATTGTTGACAGTATTCCTTGTCAGTGTTTGACTTCTCAGATCATGTTTCCTAGCCAATTCCCTATCAATTGACTTTAATGATGGTGCCATTCATTAAATAGAATTTATAATTTTTATGTAGTCAAATTTATCATTATTTAAATCTTATGCCTTGTACTTTTAGGGTCTTATTTAATAATTCTTCCACAACTCAGAATTACAGAGATATTTTCTGATGTACTTTTTATTCGGTTTATAGTTTTATACTTCATTCTTAAGCCTGGAATTAATCTAAACTGTATTTTTAAGAACTAATTTTGTCTTTCTCTAATAGTGGCCTGTTTTCTCACTTTTGGCTAATAAATAAATCATCTCCTTCCAGTAGGTCCACTCCTATACATATCAAATGTCCATGCAAACCTGGACTTGTTTTTGAGCACTTAATTCTACTCCACAGATCTATCAATATGTCTCTGCACCATACTGTCTCACTCCTACAGCCTTGTAGTAATCCTCCCCTTCACGACTTACTTACATTTTTCTGAAATAAACTCAACTACATCTTGACTTTTTTTAGTTGCTAGATTCAATTTACTAACATTTGAGTAAGAATTTTTGCATCTATATTCATATGTGAGAGCCACACAAAATTACTTTTTCTTGAGCTATTTGTAGCAGACATGATTCCCCTACTTATTCCTAACAGAACATAGACTGTCACAGAGATAGATGCCTTGATTTCAAGGGATAATAAGTCTCTCTGACCCTAAAATATGAATTATGATTGATTTAACTCAATCAAAGGAATTCCATTCTCCTCCATCAGTGATTTCTCTGGGTATCAGTGTATGATCCATTTCTGGCCAAGAGACATAACAGGACAGGTGCTTGGGACCTTCCTTTCTTCCTGTATAAATAGCCTCACTTAGGGAAAGCCTTACCCTACTTCTTTTTTTCCTTGCAAAGTGTAAGACTGTGAGGCTCTAAGTTCCAGTCTGAGGTAACAACCATGAGGATAAAAAGCCAGTAATAAAGTTAGTAAAGAAGATGAGAAAGGAACTAGGTTCCTGATGGAATTAGTAGGTAAGTGAATCAATTCTATCAAGCACGATCATTTTTATTATGTGAGAAAAATAAATCACTATTTGTTTAAAGATGGCTAGGTTTTTTGTGACTTGAACCTGAACCCTAAATTATACACCTAGTTTTATTGTAGGTTTTCCTAGAAGCAGACCCTAAGGTAAGGATTTGAGATGTAAAAATCCTATATAAAATCTTAACAAAGTACAAAAGTATATTAAAAGGGCAATATATCAAGATGAAATCTGGTTTATTCTAGTATACGGGCTGTTGATTGAACATTTGAAAATCAGTGTAATTCACTACATCACAAGATTAAATTATAAAAATCACAAGATCATCTCAGTAGATGCAGGAAAATGATTTTATTAAATTAAACATCTATTTGTGATTTTTAAAAATGCTACTATACTAGAAATAGAAGGGATGAGCTTATTGCATAAAAAGCTATCTGTGAATTCTACTGCAAAAATTATACTGAATGATATAATACTGAAAGCTTTACCTCAGAGAATGAAGACAAGATATGGATGTCTGCTGTCACCACTTGTAATTCCCACTATCCTAGCTACTGCAATAAGGTAAGGCAAGAAAAACATAAGAAAAATACTGGAAGATAAAAACTAAAAGTTTTTTTTTTCTACATGACATAATAAGTATATTCAAAAATCCAAAAGACTCTATAAACTATTAGAATTAATACTAGGATTCAGAGCAATCACAATATTCAAAATCTGTTTTATGTCTAAATACTAGTAACAAGCAAACAGAAGTAAAATTCTTAAAATTCAAAGAGCATTTGTAATAAGATGTGAAAAATACCTAATAGCTTGGAGTAAATCCAACAATAACTATGTGAAAATGCTGTAAAATACTACTTACAGAAATTAAAGGAGACCTAAGAAAACAGTGAGATGTAGTATGTTCATGTATTCTAAGTTAATGCTGTAAAGATATCCATTTTCGTGCCTAATTGATTCAATGAAATTCCAAACAAAATCCCAGCAGGTATGTATGTGTGCATGTGGAAACTGGCTAGCTTAGATGTTATATAGATCAATAATGGCCAAAACTTCTTGAAAAAAGAAACAAACTGGAAAACTTCTACTGCTAGATATAAAGCTACTTTAATTAAGACAGTGATATATTGGTGCAAAAATTTTTTTTAAAAAGCCAGTGTACGAATAGAATTCAGAGCAAGTTGGCAGACTATGAAGCCCCAGACCCTCTTTTCCTCTCAATAACAATATGTGGACCAATTCTCATTTGTGGGAAACCTAGAAGCCAATTAAGAAACTCCTATACCCCAGAAGAGCACAAAAACAGCCACAGTGAAGACAATAGGAAAATTCATGGCACTCACTTACCTTAATTCTTCCCTCTTGTTGATGTGGCATGATTGGGAGAAAGCCCTCAGCTCCCAGCTTCTTCCTGAGGAGGAAAAGATTGAAGCATATGTCTAACAGTCAGACTTTTGAGAGGCTTCCTGAAGGACCTGTATCTGTCTCCTGTGTCAGAGCACTGATAGGACATAACTTATGTACTCTAGATGCCTGGGTGACACTGAATGATGAAAGAGAGCAGGCCAGCTTGACTATGCTCCTGGTACAGCAGACAGGATGATACAGCTCCATGACCTCTCCCTTGAGAAAAAAGAAGAGCAGAAAATGTCCCCAAAATTCTGACTCGATGGGGCACCTGGGTGGCTCAGTGGTTAAGTGTCTGCCTTTGCCTTTGGCTCAGGTCATGCAGTGTCCTGGGATCAAGTCCCACAGCAGGCTCCCCATAGGAAGCCTGCTTCTCCCTCTGCCTATGTCTCTGCCTCTGTGTGTCTCTCATGAATTAATAAAAAAAAATTCTGACTCAATGCTGGATGAAAAAACCCACCAATCAAAAATACTATACCCAGCAAAACTGTACTTCAAAAAATGAAGGAAAAATAAAGCTGAGGGAATTCATCATCACTAAACTTGCCTCTTAAGAAATATAATTTCTTCTCCATTTATTCACCCAAGGAAAATTGGTACTTATGTGTGCCAAAAGTCATAGAAAAAAAGAATCATGTTGCTTTTTACAAAAACATGATTAATGATGGTTAAGAGTTGGGGACAAAAAGCAAATGACTATAAAGAGTGGAATGAATGAATGACAGTTTATATAACAGGATAACATACAGCAATAAAAATGAACAAATTATTGCAACACACGGCATCACAGATGAACCTCATAAATGTAACACTAAGTTACAATAGCCAGATGCAAAAGAATAATTTCTGTATGATTCAATTTTTATAAAATTTGAAAACAGTCAAAACTAATCTATGGGCCTTAACCTCAGTGGTTACATTTGGAAGGGTGACAGGAATAAATTATAAGCACAAAGGGAATTTCTAAAATTGGGTCATATCCTAGTTCTTAATCTGAGTGGTTGTTACATGGGTGGGTCCATTTTGTGATAAGTCATCAAGATATAATCTTATGATTTGTTCATTTTCCTATGTGTATGGTAAGAAAAAGGTATACACTAAAAAAATGTCTCTATTACTACTGACTCCAATCCACATAATGGTCATATCCACCATCTGACCCAGGGTAATCATTTTTTCTATTTATTTGCCTCTGTTTTGTTGTTCCTATTTCTTAATTAAGCTTTTTATTTTGTTATACAGTTGCCACTTTCACAACATGGGATTTAGGGGTGCTGGTCCAGCACACAGTCAAAAATCCATGTAAAACTTTTGGGGCACCTGGGTGGATCAGTCAGTTAAGCATCCAACTCTTGATCTCAGCTCAGATCTTCATCTCAAGATGGTGACTTCAAGACCCACAGTGGGCTCCACACTAGGCATGGAGCCTACTTTAAAAAAAAATTCCATGTATAACTTTTGACTCCTCCAAACCTTAACTATTAATAGCCTACTGGAGGTAGAAGAATTACCAATAAATAGTTTATTAACATGTATTTTGAATTTTTTAAGTATTATATACTGTATTTTTACAGTAAAGTAAGCTAGAGAAAATAAAATGTTATTTAGAAAAATCACAAGAGAGGGGCATCTGGGTGGCTCAGTCAGTTAAGCATCTGCCTTCAGCTCAGGTCATGATCCTAGGGTCCTGGGATTGAGACCCACATTGGGCTCCCTGCTGAGCAGGGAGCCTACTTCTCCCTCTGCCACTCCCCCTAGTTGTGCTCGCTAGTGCTCTCTCATGCTCTCTCTCAAATAAATAAAATCCTTTTTTTAAAAAAAAGAAAAGAAAATCATAGAAGAAAATATATTTATATTAGTGCATTTATCACACACACACACACACAATCCATGTGTAAGTAGACCAATGCAATTGAAACCCATGCTGTTCAAGAGTCAACTCTAATTTTGGATTAGCATGCAGTTATAAGAAATAACGTAGCAGAATCTCATGAATCCTTTATCCAGTTTCCTCTGATGGTAATATTTTGTAAAACCATAGTACAGCATACAACCAGGATACTGATGGAGATACAATCAAGATAAAGAACATTTCCATCATCCCAAGGATCTCTCACATTGACTTTTATAAATACATCTACTTCCCTCCAGTAGCACCAATACTGTTCTTCATTTCTATAGTTTTGTCATTTCTATTATTTTATATAAATGGAATCATACATTGTGCAACCTATTGGGATTAGCTTTTTTTTTCACTCACCATAATTCTCTGGAGATTCATCCAGGTCATTGTATATCGATAGTTCTTTCCACTTTACTGTAGAGTAGTATTCCACAGTATGGATATTCCACAGTTTGCTGGCCATTCACCTGTTACTTACAGTTTGGGGTTGTTATGAATAAAGCTGCCATGCATATTTGTGTACAAACGAACATAAGTCTTCATTTACATGGTTTGGTTTACACAGACATGGGTGCAATTACTGTGCCAGGCCATCGTTGTGTGTTTGCTTTTTAAAGAAATTGCCAAACTATTTTCCAGAGTACCATGTTACAGTCCCATAAGCGATATACAAGTGACCCAGTTTCTCCACTGCCTCACCAGGCTGTGATGTTGCCACTAGTTTTTATTTGAGCCATTCTGATAGGTACATAGTGATATTATCATAGTGGTTTTCATTTGAATTCCCCTGTTGTCTGCTGATGTTGAGTCTCTTTTCATGTGTTTAATCTGCCATCTGTGTATCTTCAGGGAAATGTGTAGGCCTTTTGCCCATGTGATAATTGGACTGTTTGCTTTTTTTACTGTTGAGTTTTGAGAGCCCTTTCTATACCCTAGGTACTCGTCTTTTGTCTGATGTGTGATTTGCTAATCCTTTGTCACATACGTTGGTTTTCTCCCATTCTGTACCTTGTCTTTTCATCTTTCTAACAGAGTGTTTCCCAGAGCACATTGTTAAATTTTCATAAAGATCAATTTATCAATTTTTCCTTTTATAGGTTGTGTTTTCGTGTCAAATCTAAAACCATATGCCTGGTTCTAGATCCCAAAATCTCTGTCTTGTATTTTCTTTCTAAAACACTAAATGTGTTTTAGTTTCATGTTTTACATGTAAGCCTGTGATTCATTCTAACTTTTTATAATGTGTGAGCCTTAGGTTCAAGGTTTTTTTTTAACCTACAGATGTCCAATTGTTCCAGTACTATTTATTGAAAATTCTATTTTAAGTTCATAAATTACTCTGGCATGTTTGTAAAAACTTAATCAGGCATGTCTGTGTGTTCCTGTTTGTGTGTATGTCTGGGTTCTCTATTCTGTTCCCATGATCTACATATCTATCCCACCACTAACAGCACATAATAATGATTACTGTAGCTACACAATAATTCTTGAGATTGGGTAAACGGATTTCTGCCACTCTATTCTTTTTCAAAATGATTATAGCTACAGCAGTTTCTTTTTCTTTCCATATAAGCTTTATATAATCTTGTCCAGATCAACAACAAAAAAACAAATATATATATATATATATACACACACATATATATATCACTGGTATTTAGATAGGATTTGTATTAATGCTGTTTATCAACTTGGGAAGAATTGACATCATTATTTTGTTGACTCTTTCAGTACAGGAACACAGATTTTTCTCCATATATCTTTAATTTCTTTCACCAGTATTGTGTGAAAGAATACAAGTCAGCTTACAAGTACTGTACATGTTTTGTTAGATCACCACTGAAGAATTTGATTTTTTTGAGCGAGTATAAACAGTATTTGAATTTCAGTGTCCATGTGTTCATTGCTAGTATATAAACATGTAATTTTATATGTTTATCTTGTGTCCTGCAACCTTGCTGAACTTAGTTTTTAGGACTTCTATTTTACTTATTTATTCTCATTGTTTTTTACATTTTTTGAACATTGAAGTCCTCAAAAATGAAAAATATGCTACTTCTATAATATAAATATCATTAAAAATATATCTGAACTTCTTGAAGGTTTAATTCCACTGGCTACTGATTTTTATGCATGGTCGATTATTTCCATGTATGTTTTATATTTCAGAGGCTATGCTCTCCACTTTAGTGACACGTTACTAGCAGGAACGCAATAGAACCTAATTTATGTTGTTTGTGTAATTTTACATTTTCTCCTAAAGCATTCCAGGGGTAGTATTGTCTCAGATCTGATTTTTATAACTAAAAATGTACACATGCATTATAATACTCATAATTAAAAATTGAGAATTTTTTCTTCTATGAAAAAAAGGTTTTCCTTTTATGCTGGTGAGTTAACAAAATATTAGAAAAATACCAGAATTTTCTAGTCCATTTTGCACTCAGGGTCTGGTACTTTGAGGGTTTAAGCTTTATGAATCTCCAAATTTAAATTTCCTACATCATTTGGCATGTTTGGTTTGACCATTAAGACCAAGTCCTTTGGTTAATGATACTAGTCCCATCTCTAAGGCAATTGCAACATCAACTCATATTTTTTTTCCCTCTGGTTTTAGCACCCCCACCCACCTCCATTTTGGGTTTCTAATGATTTCCTTTACTTTCTTAGAGCTCAGTTACACATTTAGTGTGATTTGTTATACTCTACCCAATGTTTCCGGGTTTTTTGTAATATGAACACTTTAATTCTATTAAGACAGATGTAATGTCAGCTATTACTGTTTTGATTACACTATTAAATTCTCTTAATTAATATTTTACTTAGAATTTATCATCCAGGCTCATAAGTGAAATAGGCCTATAATTTTATTTGGCTTTATAACCAAGATTGTAGTAGCTTTTAAATGAGTTGGGTGGCTTTAATATTTTTCTATTTTTGGAACAATCTGTATAATATACACATTCTATTACTCAATTTCTTGGTAAAATTCTCTTACTAAGTATTCTGGGTATGAGTCTATAATGGTAGGAAGTCTTTGATCTACACTGCCAGGGTTGGGTTGTTCTTGTTTTTGTTTTTGTTTTTGTTTTTGTTTTTTAATGATTATTGGCCTATTTATATGCTCCTTCCTCATATCAATTTTGGCATTTACAGAAATCACTCTTTGCCCCTTTTCAGACTGTACGCATATGTTCCTTCATAATATTTTTATTATTTTAAATCTGTGCTGTGATTATTAGAAAGCTTTTTCTGTATTGTGTCTTCTCTCTTATCTAGTTTAGGTCACTCTTGATGGAGGTTTGTCTCTTATAAATCTTTTCCAACCAGCTCTTGATTTTTGTTCTGTACTAAGGAACTTTAGACACAGTAATAAAGTTAATGTCTTCCAGACATTTTTGTTATAATCATGTTTTGTACAACTATAAATTCAAAATATAATAAAGCAAATCAAGAACTTATTTAAATCTAGACAGTGCTTGAGATCAATAGGGTCTCTTGGGTATTAAGGCCAGTATTTTTACTAGTCTAGCCCTCTCACACCCTCTAATCACCACAATCATGCCTTATGTATTACCCATTGTTATGATAAAGAAACCACTAGAACACTAAAAGCATCTGAGTTGTTCATGCAACAGCTTTATTCTGGCAGTTACCACATCATGATGAATACCATTTTCCATAATATAAATCATGTTCCCTCAGAAAACAAAAAATGTCATTTCTATTTCCATTGATGAAAATGCAGCCTGGGAGGGACCTCCCTGTACATACTTTCTTAAAAAAAGAGAGAGAAAGCACAGTGAGCTCTTTAAAATGTCATCAGGGAATGAAACTAAGAACTATAGGATTTTTAAAATTAAAACTGACTAAAGATGTCAAATAGTTCATCACCTTCATTTTGTAGCTTAAGAAGTGTTAGCCTGAAAAGCTAACATGTACTAGATGACCCCTGAGAACCAGAACATACTAGATCACTGATTTAAGACTGATAAGGAACTGAGCTGTTTTGTTTTGTTGTTTCCTTACCGAAACATGTTAGAAAAAGGACAAAATTCTGAAGCAGCTGGGTGGTTCCATCCGTTAGGCAACTGACTCTTGATTTTGGCTCAGGTCATGATCTCAGGGTCATGAGCTCAAGCCAGCTCTGCACTCAGCAGGGAGTCTGAGATTCTCTTTCTCCCTCTCCCTTTGTCCCTCCTTCTGTACACACATGCTCTCTCTCAAATAAATAAATCTTAAAAAATAAAAGAAGAAGAAAAAAACAGAATTCCTAGACACTAAGAACTTGGTAGTGACCAAGGGAAGATGGAGAATGGGGGTGTGAGAGGAGAAACAGAACGTAGGGAAGAATCCTACAAAGCATTTAATGAGGACACATGAATTTGAGAATACCGCTCAAATTACCATATGGTAGTAAATGAGAACCAACCTCTTTCTTCATGTCACTTTTATAAATCAAAGCCAAAGGTCCCATTTATATTTTATTACTCAAGTTGACATTATCATTCTCGTTGTTCAAACAGTGATATCTTTACCTGCAAAGTTATCTCTGCAATTATGGAGGGTGGGATGCCAGAAAGAAGGCAAACAGAAAATAGGCACCACATTTCTTTTATTAGAAAATGCTAATGATTGCCAGTATTTCCTGTCTGTCACATTTGTAATCTAGGAGGAAAAGGAAAATATGTAATGCAATTTAATTTAAACTCAGAGCTTAATCATCAATGACCTTTAAACTCTGAAACTAGCACTACTGCCCACATGGTAAATGCAATTATGAGATTTGATTTCCTATATGTTATAGGCACTGAAACTGTTTTAATTGACACTGATATATATTTGTAATAACTTCTGTATAAATTAAAAATCAATGCCAATTTCAACTCTCTGGGTAATTTTTTTACTGAACACACAAAAATTTCACAGGTGCTGCACATTTGCAAATGGCAAAACAACAAATAAAACAAAACAGAGATCTGATACAGAACTCAACTGTTTTAAACCCAGAAATGAGCTTCTGGCTACAGGACTTACCAAACCCACTGAGCAATGGTGCCAGATCGAAATTTGCTTCAGCCTTTAGGGAGCTTTCCCAAATGTTATGACAGGTGAGGGCCTCAATCACTCTGCTGGCTAGACTCCTACCCTTGGACTAAACCAACAGCATGGTCTCTGCTTCATTTTTGTTTGTGAGACGCTACTGTTGTTTTAGCTGAGGCCCAGCTGAGCACAATGGAGCAGTCCTCAGGATAGTTTGATTGGGTACCTGTATTCTAGAGGTGGCACACTCGTTGAGGTGGTTACCCCCTCCCCCCAAACACGGACTCAGATTCCAGCAGCCAGGCTTTGACCGAACCATGCCTAGTGGAAAACTCAGCATGCATGGAATATGTGTATGAACACACATACACATACCCCTACACAATGAGAGAGAAGGTTGTTGTGGTGGTGGTTCTGACTTCCAGTTGGTATTTATGGGCAGGTGGCTTATAACACCCTTCACCACCAGGATGGGAGACAGCACTGTGCAGGGGCCATGTAGGGTTTCAGAGCACAGACAAATTGAAACTCAGACTCTTCTGGAAAAGCTACCACCCCCTCTTGAGTGCATCCACTTAAGCTCTTCCTTCCTATCTAAACTGCTGGCTAGAATTTACAGCACTTTTCATACAGCAAATGCTGAGGATCGGGAAAGCTGTCAGGGCTCTTATTTCCTTTTTCTTTTCCACATTGATTTCATCTGAGACTGAACATATCAGCAATTATGCCTGTCAAATCCAGACTTAAACTTCCTATACAATTTTGAGAGTATCCCCTGTTGACATCAGGCCATCTGGAGTTGGGTCTTCCTTATGAATCCCCATATGTACACAATCAGACCATACAGTTGACTATACAGTGCTATCATTTCAGGCTTCCTCCTCCAAAGGCGCAAGCCAGGGAGCATTTCTCATAATGATAAATAAGAAAAATGAGAATTACATGCTTACATTAGGAAAAAAAGGAGTATCAGTAAACCGTGTGGCAATAAAAATTGTATTCAGCTGGATTGGGAGCATTTGTACAAAACGAATGCGTGATCCAACTTTAACAATATTTTTATATTTATTATATATATGTAACTAGAGGTCTATGAACCTCAAACAAAAACATGGCAAGAGGTATGTTTTCAGGGGCTCCTGGGTGGCTCAGTAGGTTAAGCATCAGACTCCTGATTTTGGCTCACATCTTGATCTCAGTGTCCAGGAGTGGGCTCAGCGGGGAGTCTATTTGAAGATTCTCTCTCTCCCTCCCCCTCGGCCCCTCCTCCTACTCTCTCCCTCTCTTCCTAAAATAAATAAATAAATCGTAAAAGAGAGAGATGTTTTTATGTGCTCTTCACCTGCTTGTGTTTTCTAAGGTTTCTGTAATAGTTTTGCATTGCTTTTGTTATAAAGTAACAGAAAAGTTTTAAACTAGCATGAGATGACCTACTGCAAGAGAGTGTAAAGAATGGAAGTCTCCTTATAGCCCCAGAATAGCCAAGTGTATATAAACAGAAGGAAATGTACAATTGTATGTAAATAAACATACACAGAGCTCAGGAAAATAGAGCTGAGCTTGGGAAAATACAGAGCTGGAATCACCTCCGCAGAATATTTTTATATACACCCACAATGATATTTATATAAACTCACCATCTGAGACTTCTCATGTTACTGTCTTGCCATTTATGCAGCCCTGACGCTCCAGCAGAGCCTCCTTTACAACCCCATTTTGAGCACCTTAACCTCACTCTGGCATACAAATTCAAATGGCAGTAAATTATAATATGGGGAGTCTTCTCTGGTAATAGCTCAGAAAATAAAAACTAACCAAACTTTTCCAAATGCCTTTTTTTTTTCCAGAGAAATAAGGGATCATGGGAAAAGAAGAGGTGGTTTAAAACAAAAACAAACAAAAATACTATTCCTTTCTCTCAAGCCAATAGCACTAAATCCTAACTGCCTTGTAAATCTCCACCAATTTGGGCTCCATGTAAATCTCAAACAGGAGTTCTCTCACTGAACCCTCCCCTAGAAAGTGCCTGGCAGGATGTTTATAGAATCATTACTGGTACATTTTTCTCTGCAGGAAAAAAAAAAGTGATGGCTGTGGTTTCATTCTTTAGGGGGTACAAAAATGTATTTCAGGAAGCAGTAAGCCTTTTCATTTAAAAAAAAAAAAAGACTCTAGTTCCAACCATAATTATATTCTCACAAAGAAATTGAGAAATGGGATTTTCTCTTTTTTTTGGTAGATCAATGGCTTTATCCAAGCAACAGCTCATGAATAAATCTCTTTTTAAAGATCTAAAATGTGACACAAGCTCATTATTAGAAAATATTCAAATAACTATATAGCTTTAAGGGGGGAAATTGTAGTACAGTGTTCTGAACAGGAGCTGCATTCTCAATGATCTATCTTTTTTTTTAATTATTGGGAAAGTACATTTTGGGTTAGATTAAAGCATATCTTCTCTGAGATCACTTTTCCTACATATTTCAACTGTAACAAAATAATGCAACACTAATCTCTAAGACTTTTTTCAGTAATAGATGTTTTTCCTCAGTAAATCAATGCAAAGGCTAATCGGGGTGGAAGGTGACTATCTCTTGTGGTTATAAATACATTTGCATTGCTATCAATCTTTTCCACTACCAATGTTAAACGAGGCTGAACAACCTAGGGGAAAAAAATAAAATGACGTTCAACGTTAGCACGTAGTAAATGCTGCCATCAAGTGGCCAAATAGAGAGTTGCCCTAACAAAAAATAAAGACCCTAAATTGCTAACACAAGGTTTCAAATCTGGAATCAATCTTACTTGATTTGAAGAGCATTTTTATCATAAATAGGGGCCTTAAAACTAAGACCACTGGGTAAAAGAGGTCCCATGGTCTGTTTTTGAACAGCCCACAGGCTAAAAATGTGGTCCACACACTCAAAAACAGAAACCAAGAAACTCTACAATAATACTCTACAAGTGAATATTCTTTAGGGTATTAACATTAGTAGCTTATTACTAAATTATAAGCCCCCATCCCAAAACCAGTCTAAGGCAATGTTATATGTTGGTGGCATTGAACGTGAACTATAAAATGTTGAAAAGCATTGAACTCTATCTTCTGACGTTAATAAAGAAATTGTTTTAATAATCTTAGAACCTAATATGGACAAATTGTCTTAAGAACTTCCATTGTTCATTGACTATAATTAAGTTTGAAGTAGGTAGAATGTCTGAGTAATGAGAAATGGCTTCCCTGGAACTCAGCCTGATATATTTCTCCATAGTAGGTGATGGGAGCTATAGGTTTTTAACGTATTAAAAGATGGACTCCTGCATCTCTGATTAATTGTTTGTTAACTTATTTTCATTTTGCATGGTGGGGGAAAAAAGTACAATACAGAGGTGAGAATTACAAAAACGTGCAATTTTTTTAAATCAACAGATTTTAACAATGTTCACGAGAAAAATTTTTTCTTTCATTTACATAATGGTATATGTGAAGCCCAAGTGGGGATGTTTATTCTCAAAGACCTTCTAAGTGATGCAGGCAATTAGATAGTTCATCACTGCTCAATGAACAAACACTATTTTTTTACAAACGCATTTTAAATATACATTTCATAATTAATAGAATTTTGGAAGTAAGAGCTGGTTCAAAGTTCTATAAAACCCAAAGTGTAAAGTATTTCTCAAATTGTGGTCAAGAAACCACCTGCAAAAGAATCACAGAAAATGCTTATCAAAAAATGAGATGGGCACCTGGGTGGCTCAGTCAGTTAAGCATCTGACTTCGGCTCAGGTCATAATCCCGAGATCCTAGGATGGAGCCCCACATGGGGCTGCTGAGCAGGGAGACTGCTTCTCCCTTTGCCCCTCCCTTTGTTCATGTTCTCTCTGTCGCTCTCACTCTTTCAAATAAATAAGTAAAATCATTTTTAACAAATGGAATTCTTAGACCTTATCTTGGACCTATTGAGTCAGAATTCCAAGGGAGAAAGAGATGGAATTTGAGTTTTTAACAAATCCCTTAGGTTGCTTTTATGACCTTAAAATTTAAGAACCTTCTCATTTTAGTATATGAGAGACCAAAATGAACTGATTTTCTTAAGATCACAAAGTTTGGAGCCAGAAACAGAAACCAGTCTTCCTGTCCTACAGTCCAAAATTCATTATCCCATACTATGTAAACTGAGAAATATTTTCCCATATCCAGTCTCAAAATCTTTGCACTATGAGGGGTAGCCACTGACTACATACAGAAGAGACACTTTGTAAGTATGTCTTATGGTCTTTAATCAGCTAAAAATAAAAGAAGCTACATTAACAAGAAAGTATCCATCACCATTAAAACTAATAATAGCTGACTTTTCTGGGAAGACAACAGTGTAAAGTGGTCTCTGCTCCTTCATTTACTATGAAACCAAACAAAAACAAGACCAAGTAATATAAATCAAAAGATGAACCTCCACGTGTTGGACTGTTCACTCAAAGAGAAAAAAAAAATTCCTACTTGAACTGAAGGCCAGTTACAATGTGACTTTGCCAGCCATTGAAACTGGACTGGTCTTCTGACTTGCTTTGACCAGAAGAACACAGCACAAATACTGCTTTGAGACTTCTACAGCTCAGCCATAAGAGGTCTTGAATCTCCTTACCTTCTCAGAACATGAAGGCACCATGCTATGAAGACAGCAAGGATGATAACCATGCAGAGAGGACCAGACATGCCCAGCTCCCTCAGCCATCACAACTGAGTCTCTACCATAGCCACATAAATGAACCAGAGTGAGACCAGCAGAACTGCCCAGACAACCAACAGAACTGGGAGATGTAATAATTGTGGTTAATTTCAGTCACTAAGTTTTGGGGTGGTTATTATGTAACAACAGGTAATTAATACACTAAGAAACAACCATAACCCTAAACCACAACACAGAGAAAAAGTGTATGAAGAAACGATCACAATGTTAAACCACAAGAGCTGCCAAGTACAGTGAAAGTCCTGTGAAAACAGGAGAGGGCTCTATGAGAGAGTCACTACAAGCCCTGAGCAGAGGGAGGCATTTGTCATGCTAAGTGGGTGGAGTATACCAAGACAAAAAGAATCACTCTTCACCTGAAGGGCCAACTGGATCTATGAAGAAGCTACAGGACCATCAGTAAAACTTACTTCATATGACAGGGTAGTAGATATTACCCAGCTGAATAAGAAAGCATACAGACATGTCATTTTTTCAAAAGCTACTGCAAGTGAAACAGGGTGACAAGAAACTATCAGTGGCAAGGAGTCCTGCAAAGAAGCAGGGAAAATCATTATGAAAAAAAGAAAAGAAAGAAAAAAAAAATCAGTATGTGCAGAGAGACTTCTGGCTAACTCAGAGAGTTGATTTAAATACTGAGGGTAGGGCAATAGTGAGAATGTGCTCAAAAACCATGGTCTATATAAAATTCAAACATCTTACTGCACTCTACTTAAGCCTCCTCTATGCTATCCATCATCAAGTAGCTGATTCAGGAGTGCGTTACAGAAGAATAGTAGAAAAAAATCAGCTGGCGTTTATACAAAAGGAATACCAAAAGCCTGAGAAAAAGAATATGGCAAGCAGAAGGCAGATCAAAATTCACAAGGCTATAACATACATCAGGCCAAAAATGAAAAACACAGTACTCTTTAAATAAGTTATTTTTAAAGTTACAGCCCTTCTAAAACAAGAATTCAGATAAGACATAGTAGAACTCAAGGAAAAAAGACCACAGAATAAATGTAATGAAAAATGATGCATCAGAGTAAAAAAAAAAAGAGGAGAAAAATGAAACTATTACATAAATGAAGGTCACAATAAAGGCATTAAAGGGGGAAAAAAGCCATCTCTAAAAGCACAGAAATATAGAAAAGCACAGATTTTTTTTTAAGTATTTGAAAAAAATTTACTATTCTAGAGCCAAAGGAAATCCAACATATATATAATTGACATTCCTCAATAAGAAACATAACAATAAATATTCAAAGATAAATAAAAGAAAAATTCCTGAAATAAAGGAAGAATCAAATGTGTAGACAGAATGAGGACACTGCATACCAGAAAAACAGTTGCTAAAGAATGATCAACACATAGCCTGAGAAACTTACTAGAATTTAATGTTACAGGATTCTTTAGGGGACAAGAAAGAATCAATTTATCCTATATGAAAAATTAAAATTTGGCTGACCTCTGACTTTAAAAAAAGGTCACTGTAGAAGGCAATAGGGTGTACCTACCAAGTCCTCAGGGAAGGAAAATAGAAACCAAGAATGTTCAATCTAAACAAGTTATCATTTCAAGTATAAAGTCATTGACAGCTAATAAGAAACATACAAGAAATCAAGTACACATGTCCTTTGAGCTCTCCTTTAAAACAGTGCCTACAATCTGATATCTCATAAATTTAGAGATGAATGGAGAATTGTGAAAGACTGTGAGAATTATAAGTAGAACAGAATATAAATGTAATAGATCATAACAATTTAGAAATAATATTACAATCTAACTCAGGTGGTATAAGAAAAGGAGAAGTAGGAAGGGAAGTTGGAATAAAAAGAAAACATACACATCTCCATAACTCTTAGAATAGGAGTCAAATAGGTATTGAATCTTGAAATGACAGCTCATTAAATCATGATTTAAAAATATAAAGACTGAAAAAAAATATGAACACTTCAGACCATGAAACAAATAAAAATGGTTATAAACTAAGAACAGATCAGGGTACCTCTCTAAGTCAGTTGAGCATCAGACTTTTGATTTCAGTTTGGGGTCTTGATCTCAAAGTCATGAATTTGAGTTCTGCCTTGGGCATGCCCAGCATGGAACCCACTTTAAAAAAAAAAAAAAAAAAACCTAACTAAAACTTGGTCATAAAAAAATGATAGGTTCAAAATTTTAAAAATTATTGTCAAGACACTAAATGTGAAAAAGCAAAAAATATCCTCTATATTTCTATATCTAATTTCCTCACATTAGAACCAGAAGAAAAAATAATCTGCTATGGAACACAGTGATTCCAGAAAGACTGAAGAAAAAGAAAAGACAAAGAAAGAACATAAGCGGAGAGACCTGAAAGTGCTGGTCAAGGAGGAGCCAGAAATTCATCAAATTTCCCTGTAGAGATGGGAGACTTTCCTCTTCCCTCCTCCATGGTAAGAGCAATGAAGCCCATTTCTTCCTGCAGGAGGTATATCATTCAGACTAGTAAACCAAAATTAAACAAACAATTATAATAAATCACAGCCCAGTTTCTCCTCATTGCCTCATTTGACATTTATTCAACAGAATTAACAGTGTAAAACAAAACAAAAAACACTTTTCACTATAACTGTATTTGTAAGTCACTTTAAACTGAGAGTTTAAATGCGTCTATTCTGAATTTTTTAAATTATTTCTTTTAATAGTTGCATTTCAGGATTGCTTTTACAAAAAAAATACTATCCTTTTTCATGTAATTGTGTATTTTTTTAACTATCTTTCATTTAGCTGGCACAAGGGTCAAGAGAGAGGAAAGGAGAAAGGAGTTCATTTGAGAGATGATGGTACCTGGTTGAGTTTGACATCCTTCCTCTCATCTTTGCATGATTTTCACAACTCATTTCAATGATTCTTCATGGAGTTGGAGTGGTTGGACAGCCCCTGAAAAGCTGTGGTATAGACCTCTAGGAGAGGATGTCCTGATGTTATTCCAAACAGCCTTGAAGAACTGGAAGACTCATGGAAGCTGTTAGGTGTTCCTGACACCAGGAGAACCACAGGACTCTCAGCCACAGCTACCTCATTCTTCACTAACCTAGGAGTGACGGGTCTTCCTAAGGAGGAAGTGATGGCTACAAGTGACAATCTAGCTCACAACTTGGAGCTGGAACAGGAAGCCACAAGGATATGAATGAGAGAAGTTTTCCCAGGGAGATGGCAAGTTCTAAAGAGACCGTGAACATCACAAAGCAGGGCATACTAGTGAATCAAGCAAATCTTGTCAGAAAATTCCAATACATACTGTACACACTGAAAGAGAGGAATAAATGGAGTAATTGGTTTAAGTAAAGAAGTAAATGAGTATTATGGTTATGTGTGCCTAACCATAAGCTCTTAAAATTCCTTTTAGTTAAGCTTTGAGAGTGGATTCACTTCAACCTTTCTTCTAAAATGGATCCAGCAGGTTTTAAGTGACTGCTGGAGCCCATAAAACAGAGATGAATCACCAGGAAAACTGATCTCTTATGTTCCTCTAGTAAAATCATTACACAATATTCACACTACGTTCAGTAGCTGATGGATCATATCTAAATGAACTTTGAAAATGCATCACTTGGGTGTCATCCTGTGTGAGATGGACTGAGAACATTACACCTCTTGCTGTCTCTAGCACAAATGACCCAAGAGGTATACTTAAGGGGGAAGTGACCACAGAAAGAGTAAGGACAGAGACATCAAAGAATGACAAGCTCAACAATGAACACTTAACCTTTCCTTACCATCTAGATGTACATGGAACCAACAATTCACTTTTAAGTCATTAACACTTTTATCAGAATCACCTGTTTGAGAAATTACCTATGCCTTAATTTCATGCAGCTTGTCACACACAAAAAGAGAAAGCTAGCTAGATTTCATATTCTCAAGTATTAGGATGTCATTTTTCTCAGAGGAAAGTTAAGGAGCTTTTATTTGTAAATATTAAGGAAAGCGGCAAACGATGATCCATAAGTAAAACATGGAGTATATCCACATGGCAGGCCTCCTCTCACATGCTACCAGATGTAATCCACAATGAGCAAGTTCAAGGGCTTGAAGAGGAAATGGGATTTTGTTCCAAGGAGTGAGGTTGGGGATGAGCTAGAGAATGATTGGAAATCTCTAAGTTAGGGGGGATGGTCTTCTTGAATAGAAGAGGCCAGAATCTTCCTCCAACAGAGCACTCTGGTAGAACGAGTGTGTAACAATGAACTCTAGGAGCTATGGCCTTAGGAGACCACAGAAAAAAATTTACTGGCTTCGTTGTTCATAGGGGAAATGGCTGTTCTGAATAGCACACTGACTCACTTTTAAATGTTCCAACTAGATTGAAACCATGAGCAGTGTCTGATCAACCATGCTTCACAGAAAACTAGAGTCCTTACCTCAGATTCCTGCCCTAATTAAACTCCCAAGCCTTTGTTCAACCCTAGATTTGGGAAGGGCCTTCCCCTCATGACTAATAGTGGACATTTTGCCAACTTTTGTAAGCAGGGGTTCAGATTTAATTTGATTCAGGAAAATAAAGCAATATGACATTTTATTATCTTCTACTTAATATAATTTTAATAAAACAATATATTTTAATATCTTGTACTTGAGTATTATAGAGCAAATACATTTCTGTCTCATTTGGCTTTCTCAGTCATAGAATCAACCCAACATTTCCTTCAGCAAAAAATGTGTTATGCCCAAATAATATCACTGCATTTAATTTAACTGTTACTCAATGGTTTTAGTGTCCCATTATTCTATTCAGACACTGCCCACAACATGGCTACTAAAGAAATGTAAATGTTAGGAAATACTGCAGTCTAAAAGCAGTGAGATGAAATCTCATAGCAGTGAGAGTGGGACAGAATTCTAAATTCAAGGGGCATCACTATGACTGCTATGGACTTGCTGAAATTGACTATCAGTATGGGGGATGTCAAGAGTTCAATGGCTCTGGTAGGCACCTTCCTTTACAAGCTAGCCCTATCTATTTACAATGGCTCACACACATATTGAGAACAGTTAAATCTGTCAGGGACAAAACATGGTAGCATTGCAAGCAAGGACAGTGTCTTCCGATCTTTTTATCTTGTGGCAGGCCCAAGATATTCCACCCCGATCCCCAGAATCTGTAAATGTTACCTTATATGACAAAAGGGACTTTGTGGATAATCTGGTGAGGATTGGGAGATAGGATTAACATGGGTTACCCAGGTAGGCCCTAGGTAATTATAAGTGTCCTCAAGAAAGAGAGTTATGAAATCAGAAGGAGGAGAAGTGAATGTGACTATGGAAACAAAGAGTGGAGAGATGCAGGCACCAGCCAAGGGATAAGGGGCAGATTCTGGAAGCCAGAAAAAGTAAGGAATGGATTCCTTCTAGACCTTCCAGAAGAAACCAGCCCTGCCAACAACTTGATTATACCAAGTAAAACTGAGTTCAGAATTCTGTCCTCTGGTGCCATTTTCAGCCAGAAGTTTGTCATAATTTGTTACAATTGCAGTAAGAAACTAATACATATCTCCTTTCCATATTCATTCAGAGTAATAAATCATGAGTTTATGGTACCTAATAATTTACATTGTGCTTCTACATGGCTGACCTAAGAATTAAAATGCTCTAATACTGAGATTAAATTATCCTTTGGGATTCAAGCATTTCATGCCTGAAGAGAGAGCACAGAAATCCATCCACAATGATCATAACTCCTACATGCACCAGGCTTTCTTGCACATAATCTTAGGTAATCCTCACCAGACCCCTGAAAGGTGCTAGTTTCTCATTATTTTACAGAAGAGTAAATAGGCCAAAGATTAAGTAACATCCACATTCCCCTCAAACCGCACCCCTGCCAAGAAGCTTTTCCTCAATGCCTCTCCTCCCTCTGAGGATTGGGCAGCACCAGCTAGGCTCCCCTGAACCCCTACTTCAGCATTTTCTGAGCACTCTGAATTACCATGAGTGTACCTGCTCATTCACCATGCCCACCTCTCTACACAGCCTTGAAGACAAGTAACTATGCCTCATTTATCTCTATATCTCTAGAAGAGTGGCTGGTATTTGGTTGGAGCTTAATAAATGTGTGACAAATGTAAGGATTAAATAAGTAAGTACAAAAAAAATAATAAATAAATAAATAAGTAAATAAATAAATACATACATACATACATACATACAGAATTCCCCCAAAGGATGAGAACTACCTTTGATGGCTCATCTACCTTTCTACATATGATATTAATGATCTTCTGCTTCTCCTACAAGTACTTAGGGCTCCAGCTGGTCTTCCCACTCAGGAACAAGTCCAGACAATGTACTTCAAACTCAATTAGAAAGGAGATAAAAAAAAAAGAAGAAGAAAGAAGAAAGAAGAAAGAAGAAAAGAAAGAAAGAAGAAAGAAAGAAAGAAAGAAAGAAAGAAAGAAAGAAAGAAAGAAAGAAAGAAAGAAAGAAAGAAAGAAAGGAGGGAGGGAGGGAGGGAAGTAAATAAATAGGGGCACCTGGGTGGCTCAGTCGGTTAAGTGTGTGACTCTTAATTTCAGCTCAGGTCTTGATCTCAGGAATGTTGGCCCTTCATTGGGCTCTGTGCTCAGTGGGGAATCTGTTTAAGATTCTCTCTTTTATTCTCCCTCTGCCCCTCTCCCCCTGCTGTCTCCCTCTCTAAAACAAATAAATAAATTCTTTTTTTTTAATGAATAAATAAAATAATTACCTCTGATTCTTATCTCCAGTTGTTTTTAGCTAATAACTATGGATAACTTCAACATTACACAAATTGGTCCTCCTAACTGATCCTTATAAAACCCCAGCATTTATCTAAAGAAAAATATACCATCTCTAGATAAAGTGCTTACACTATTTTTTTGACAACCTACCTGGTTGATAATATTTCTAGTCATTAATTTCAGATTCAGGAAGAGGGAATTCAGCCATTTTTCATAGCCCTGCAGAAGTCATGTACATTTCTGCTGAATCAAGCACAAGATAATGCTACAAGATCCACTCAACTGAAACACATCACCTCAGCCACCATACGCTGCTAACTATTAAAACAAAATGGGAATCGGTTTTTCAACCAATAGTTTACCTAAAAGTCTCTCTTAGGCAGGTTTGACCTTTACATTATGAATTTCATTTTGCTGTAAGCTCTTACATTTATATTACTGCTTAACATGCACTCTTCATAGAAACCTGCCCTAACAATTCCTAACTGTATTTATTCATGCTGAGCATCCTGCTTAACCACTCGCCTAAAATGCAGTACAGCTACCAGAAAAATAATATTTCCTGTTATTTCAGAACTGTGAAGGTCAGACCAGCTTCATGCAAAGGGAAATGAAATGTTTTGTGTCTTTAGGCTGTGCAGTATAATTTTAATGCTTTTCTTGCTGTTGATGGGAGCACCTTCACCTGGTCTTCATTTTACTGTTAGCTGTTGTTCTCCTCTGCCTTCTCCCCCATGCCTTTTTAACTAAACAAGGTTACTCCTAATGCCCACCATCTATAGAAGTTAAGGAACATGCACAGCATTGAAAATTTAAGTTAAAAACAGCTTTTGTTACCAGAAAGCAAGAATCGCATTCATGAAATAGTTCTGCAAAGTTCCCTAATCAAGGAATTAATCCCTTGAATAAAATAAGTTATTTCATCCTCTATACTATTTTGAGGAGTCAGATGATTTCACAGATTGCCTCCTGTTGGTTTCCAATTAAACTTGCACATGACAGTGATGAAAGTGCATCCCTACTCTAAGTGGCTGCTTTCCAATGGAGTCTTACAGCAGTGTGGCTCAATGCTCAGGCTCAGAAAGACCTGGGTTTGAAATTTCATTCTAGTCAGTTATTTGCTGTTTGAACACATGCAGGCTGCCTAACCTTGGTGCTGCATTCAACAAAATGAATGTCCATTGTTTTATTATTATTGCCCCCTTGCTTATGGAATTGTGACAAAATAAACCTCAGGACAACTGCAGAATTTGCAAATATTTCTTGCATTGAAAATGTACTTTGCATGGAAATCAGGCCAGGACCTTAGAGATATGAAAAGAGAAGTTCTATAGGACCAGGCAGTGTGTCAAAGTGTGTGCCCACACACAGGGTCGGCAACATAAAATACAAAGAGAACATTGTAAGCTTAGATGGGTTTGGGAGAAGGATCAACGTCAGGGGGGCTCCAAGTTAGCATGGGAGGCACAACAACAAGTAAGATCCTAGTGATCTTCAAAGACAAGCATTTAAAAGGCCTTACGTCACCTATTGGCTTCCAGTCACCACTGGAAAATTCCTTGTTATGTTAGAGATCAGAGGGCAAGAACCAACTCCTTGAGAATTTCCCATATATCCAGCTTATAACTCTCCTATTATCATCATATTACATATGGACATGAGAATGTTCTCCAATATGTGTTTTCCGCAGTAGGTTGAATTGTGGCTCCCAAAATACACATCTGCCCAAAACCTGTGGATGTGACCTTATTTGAAAAAAAAAAAAAGAGAGAGTTTTTGTAGTTGTAGTTGAAGATCTCAAGATGAGATCATACTGATTGAATAGGTGGGCCCTAAATCCAACGACAATGTCATTGTCACAGACAAAAAAGATGCAGACATGGTGTAGAAGGCCATGTGACAAGAGGCACAGTGAAACCTGTGAAACCTGACTCTAGTCCTAGAAGGGAATCAAACTCTTCTTTAATTCAGCAGTTATCTTATGGAGGGCCGCATTTGATGGGTATGCATTTAATATAAGTTGGGAAGTAGGAAGCTATATCTGTGATTTATCTACCACTTGGACAGTACTCCTAACTCCAGGTCTTACCAACCATTAGATCTGGGGCTGTTTACCTCTCACCTTGCTCAGGATCATGTCAGGAACCACAGAAGTACAGAGCTGTTAGGAGAACACCCTGGTCTTTCACTGGTAGAGTCCATGCCTGGAGCAACAAGGCAGTACTACATCTACCTGCAGCTTCTTCCCCTGCAGGCAGCTGCCTCTCATGCTTCTCTGGCATTTTTTCCATAGCCTACAAAATGTGACAAAAATAAATTCAGACTTCAATGTTTCTGACTTAGAGTGTCATCATGTCATTAACTCAGTACCTCCCTTCTAGAAGGAGACAAGGGCAGTGAGTGTCAGACCTCAGTGAGAGAGAAAGCTGACAGCAACCAAAGGATTCTGTAAATCTCCAGTATTACAGAGAGGTCATCAGATGAGGAGTGAAATCAACAACTCCTTCCTTGCAAAGGCGAGATCTAGGGGCATGACAGAGCACTTAAGAGTCCCTACAGCCATCTGACGACCAACTGTGGCCAGGTAGATGGGAGCTAAGGAAGGAAAAAATGAAATACTGAAAGAAAAATCTGGGGTGAGAAAAGACAAGAGAGATGGAGGACAGTAACCAGTTCTTGGTGAGATGAAACATACACAGGAAATGAGTACACAAGAAATTCTGTGGCACAGGAATTTTCAGTATGACTCATAAAGAAGTCCTGCTAGATAATGGCAGAAGCCAGGAGGGGAGTTGGTCTTTCATCTGTGAAGCCCACAGAGACCATTAATTAATCCAGCTCACTCTTGCAGCCCTTGCACTATACTTTATCTTCAAAGCAATAGATGGCCTGCCAAAAAATGGAATTCCAAGCCTATTCTATTCATCACAGACTGTATGTTCATGCTGTCTACTCTATTCTTTGCAGCACCTAATGTTGTCTTGATTTCTAGTAGGGTTTTATTTTTCTCTCTATTTCTTTTTGAGCTCTATCAGTTCACTATCCATCTTTTTCTGCTATCTTACCATTTTGTCTTCGTGCTTTTTGACCTCCTCCAGTACTCCTGTTTAAAAGGGCCATATTGGGCACCTGGGTGGCTCAGTGATTGAGCATCTGCCTTCGGCTCGGGTCATGATCCTGGGGTCCTGGGATCGAGTCCCACATCGGGCTCCCCACAAGGAGTCTGCTTCTGCCTCTGCCTATGTCTCGGCGTCTCTCTGTGTTTCTCTCATGAATTAATAAATAAAATATTTTTTTAAATAAAAATAATAAAAGGGCCATATCTTCTTTATTTTGCAAATGACTCAGTGTTCCTCCACCTGTTTTTCAAGAGCCTTAATTCTAAGATAATTACTAGAAACAAGCCAATATGAAATACGTAAAGAGATATTCCAAGAAAAAATGCTAAAATATATTTTAAAACACTACAAAAGAAAATTTAAAAGACAATCAAATACTACACCAGAAACACCATATCACAAAGTACATATATGCCATGGCACTATATTTATATGTATCAGAAAACAAACAAATTAAGAAAAAATAAGCAGAGGAAGATGATAGGGAGGCTTTTATATATTTATATAAAAATAAGGAAATGAATAAGGAAATGAAATAAACAGAAAAAATAAAATTGTGACTTAAATGTATGAAACACGAGAAGCAATAAAAAAAGAGCCCTAACACTACTGAACACAAAGTCATGAGCAGGGAGAACCACACTGATAACATTAAGCAAAATAAAATGAAAAAGAGAAAACAATGCACAAACAGGAGACAGGAGATGAGAGAATATGACAAACACACAAAAGAATTCCAACTCAGGATAAATTGATGTTGCTGAAAAAGGAAACAAAACAAGGAAGACAGAAGTTTGCTAAAAGATAAAAAAAGAAAAAATTCTCCTGAGATAAAGGCTTGAAGGGCCCCTGGGTGGCTCAGCAGTTGAGCATCTGCCTTTGGCTCCGGGAGTGATCCCCGAGTCCCTGGATCAAGTCCCACATCGGGCTCCCTGCAGGGAGCCTGCTTCTCCGTCTGCCTGGGTCTCTGCCTCTCTGTGTGTCTCTCATGAATAAATAAATAAAATCTTTAAAAAAAAGGAGACTTTCCTTTCCTTGTACAAACATCTGTACTATTTGGATGTCTATCACTGGCATATATTGCTATTTGAATTAATAAAAGGATACTTGGAAGCTCCAACTGGCACAGGTAGCCAGACAGGCTGAGTGCTGAGCTGCACTTCTTAGGATCCCACAAACCATAGTAACAATGGACTTGTTAACGTAAGTCTTTAAATACTTGGTTAATTATAAAAGACGCATGGAGTCAGAGTAATATTATATTGCTCTAATATATCATTTTCCAAAGAGTTAATTTTAGAGCCAATGGCCACATCTTAATACCAGTTTATGAAAATAGAAGGATTATCTTCATTATATACAGTCTAAAAAACAAAATATGGTTTAGGAAACTACGCAATCATAGAATTCACTTCAGTATCAAATCTGATCTTTCCTCAAAGACTCTTTTACATGAGGTAGATGCTTTGATCTCAAGACACAATTAGAATAAACTGGGGAAAATATTTGGTCTGAGGGCCCCAAATATAAGAATCACAGCCAAAATAACTCTTGTGTGACCCAATTTAACATAAATACTTAATTTTCTTAATCAGTTTACAGATGCTTAATGAAAGCAGAACCCAGTCACAAGGCAGAGCCCTGTCATATCCTTGGTGATAACTCTTTAGGTATCAGGACTCCAAAAGTAAACTTGAAGGCATCATTTCACATGAACTTAATTTGAGCCAGAAAGAAATTAAGGCCTGTAGTATAGTTTACATGAAAATGACATAAGCATTCATGCATGTCTTTTTGTCCTGAAAACCTTTTGCAGACAAAGGCTACATTTTTAAGGCACGTAATGACGGTACATTCAACTCAGTGAAAAGTGAATAAAGAAGAGTTCAGGATATCATTGCCATTTGAGTGTAGAAATCCAAGACAAAGACTCTTGGAACTTCCTACGAGTTAACAACCTGTCATCTCCTAAGTGGACTACCTTTACAGAGAGATGAGGCACTAGCCTGAGAAACACATGTAGGGTTGGAATTCCAGGAGTGAGACATGATAAAATCAACAGAAATGATCACACAATGAAATATTACTAGGCATAGACTAGGAATGAAGTACTGGTACGTGCTACCACACAGATAGGCCTTGAAACTGTGAGGCTGAGGGAAAGAACCATTTTCAAAAGGTTGTGGGACTTCACTTAGATGAAATGTCTGGAGTAGGTAAGTCGACAGAGACCACAAGTAGTCTCTGGTATGAGGGGACATGGAAAGTGACTATTTAGTAGGTATGGGGTTTCTCTTTAGGGTGATGAAAATGTTCTGGAGTTAAGTAGTGATGTCAGTTGCACAACACTGTGAATATACTTACTGTCACAAGATTATACAATTTAAAATATTTAAAATGATGAATTTTTGCAATGTGAATTTGCTCTCAATGATAGATGATAGATAGATAGATAGAATTATACATCTGTGTTGCACATAGAAGAAACCTGCAAGAGTCTGCCTAGTTTCAGGATTTTTTTACAATCAGAGAATAATATTGTTCCAATGACAAAATGTCTAGTAAGAAGAACACATTTAGCATTTGAGAGCACTACTGATCTGCACTCATATTCCTTTTTTACCCCTAAATGCATGATCTTCATTGAGCATCACATAGTCACTGATGGAATAGAGGTAAGTAAAATCTAATTTTTCTCCAAGAGGAGGAAATTTCTTATGTGAATTGGCATATAAACAAAATTTATTTTTCTATGTCTAAACCAACAAACACACTAAAACATAACATTTTTTTCTGAGATAAAATGAAATTTTGAAACTTATTTTTTAATCAATAGTAAGTATAACAGAGTAACCAAATTAATTTCCTGACCTACTTAATTATTTTTCATTATTTTCTTCCATCAGCAAAATCAGAAGCAATAGAATTTTGTACATTTCCCTTGTTTTCATTTTGGTTAACATCAGGTTTAGGAAAACTTTATCCTTCACATATAATACTCACAGTGTAAATATATAAAGACCACAATTTATGGTCTACATATACTTGAAAGCAAAATGTTACACTGCATTGGCATGGAAGTTTTAAAACTCAAGCTAAGGGACGCCTGGGTGGCTCAGTGGTTGAACACCTGCCCCTGGTTCAGTGTGTCTCGGGATCGAGTCCCACATCAGGCTCCTTGCTTGGAGCCTCCTTCTCCCTCTGCCTATGTCTCTGCCTTTCTCTCTCTCTGTCTTTCGTGAATAAATAAATAAAATCTTTATTTAAAAAACAAACAAATAAATAAATAAATCTCAAGCTAACTAGATTTCTATATCCATGCCAAAAACAATGTAAGATGATTAATATGAAACATAAAATGTCAGCAAGATACATAATACAATTTATATTACCAAGGACTCTAAAAAAAAGAACAACTTGCTTGCAAAACACTTCTTATATAAAAAGCTTTTTTCAAAAGTGGATTGTCACCATAACAGCATGGGATTTCTTTCATTTCAACTACAATTTTGTAATTGAATAATGTTTGTCAGTAACTTTATACATTACAGAAAGGAAAACTAATGGTCGGGATAGCAAATATTGTAAAAAAAAAAAAAAAAAAAGAAGAAGAAGAAGTTTGAAATGAATCCGTTTGGTCTTTGACTTTTTTTGAGAACCAGCCCCCAGTCTCCTGATGGCTCCATTTTCTCCCACAGGCAGCCTCCTCTCTGGCTCACTTATGTCTCAATCCAAAAAGAGCCATTGCTTTGAAAAACTTTCTCACTTCCCTCAGGCAAGTTATCTCTACAAAGTCTAAACCAGATCAGCCTCTTCTTCACTTCCTTCTTTCTCTGGAGATGGAGCTCATCGACCCAGGGATTTCTTTTTCTCCACCAGTAGCTTCAACCTCATCCCCACAGATGGATAGATGATAGATTCTTCCTCAGTGAACAATCACATTCAAGCTCCTCCAAACCTAAAGCCACAAGCAAAACACTCTCCTCCCTTGATCCTGCTCCTCCATCCAGTTTTTCATCTTTCCTCTTAGCCAAGCCTCCTGAAAGATGTCTGTGCCCAAAGTCTGCTTGTCTCTTCACTCCCTTCAATGGTTTTAATCTTTCATTTGTAAAATACTTTTTAAAAAATCTAAAACACAAAATTCATTCATGATCTCACTTTTGAAGGAAAGCTATTTAAGTTAATAAACAAAATTTCTCCTTCTTCATCCATGCCTATCTTTGTCAGGGGGCTCTTAGAAAATACTGCCAAGGCTTCTTGACCTCTGGCCAAATGGCCATCCTTCCCTCCTCTGGGATAAAGATGAGCCATCTCCTGAATGGAACTGCAACACACAGGGTGCTCTTGTGTTCCCCAGGGATAATTTATATAGCTTACAGCCAGGGGAGGCAATGAAAGCATGCACAAAATCCATTTCCATCATTTCAGCTTTCTCTGTGGCATGAGAACTTACACAGGCTTTGCATGCTTTGTACATTTCCATTAGAGAATACAGGAAACCTACTTCTCAGTGTCCTAAATGGGAAAGGGAAAGTTGGACATGCACATCATCATTGCTGAGGATCTCTGGTATGTAAAAAGGATAGCAGGGAGCATATTGTACCCAGAAGCTTTATCAGCAACAAACATCTTGCTCCACATCTTCATTCTAAAGGTTTTCAACTTAATTCAAGGAAAAAGTCATACCAGTAGAGAACTGAGAAACTAGTGACGGTACTATCTAATAATCACTTTATATTGTTGTGAGTAGAAAATCCAAGGGTCTCTGTTGAAGAGCCTCCCTGACAGAACCTGTCCCTTGGTGTTCCGAAACTGGGATTCACCATCTTGTAAAAAGAACCTGTGAACTTTGGGCCTGGTCAAGAGGAGACTTTTAGGCAACAGTCTCACTAAATATCACACTATCTGACTTCTGACAGTTGTTCATATTTTCTGGCATCTATGCATACAACTTCACTAGTCCAACAGCCTTCTTTCATTTCATTCTGTCTCTGTCCCCTGCAGTTCCACTGGGGAAGCTGATGCAGTCCGTGGTTCACACTCAGATGAGTCTCATTAGTTGTGTGCTCACATCCTTCGTGTTCTCTTCAGAACAAGCTTTTAAATGTTTTGCCATGTGGATAGGCTTAGAATTTTCCAAATATTTGGACTCTGGTTCCCTTTTGCTTTAACTATTCCTTTCTCAACCCATCTCTCCCTACACATGTTTTACTATAATCTATCAGGAGGAGCCAAGATGCTTCCTTCAACACTTCACTTAGAGATATTCTTAGCTAAATATCCAATTTCATGATGTGCCTGGATGGTGCAGTCAGTTGAGTGATGGACTCTTGGTTTCAGACTCTTGGTTTCAGCTCAGGTCGTGATATCAGGGTCATGAGATCAAGCCTCGAGTAGGGCTCTGCACTCATCATGGAGTCTGATTGAGATTCCCTCCCTCTCCCTTTGCCTCTCCCCCCTCTCTCAAATAAATAAAGCTTTAAAAATTAAATAATAAATATCCAATGTCATCCCTTGTAGGCTCTATGTCCCACAAACACTAGAAGAACACTGTTCAGCCATGTTCTTTGCTACCCTAGGACATGATCCTTTTCTTCATTGTCCAACAGTACGGTCCTCATTTCAATCACACATTACCAGAATGGCCTTACCATCCATGTTTTTTCCAACATTTTGTTCCTGGTTATTTATGTATTCTCTAAGAAGATGGAAGCTTTCTCCACAGCTCTTCTCTTCTTTCTGAGGTCTCCCTAGAGGGACCCTTCACAATTCTTTCATGGCCATCTCAGCTTCTTCTAGCACACCCCTCAAAATTCCTCTAACCTCTACCTACTGTCGAGTTCTAAAGCGATTTTTAGATACTTATTACAGCAGCATTCCATTTTGGGTACCAAATTCTGAATCAGTCTGCTCAAGCTGACAAAAAAAAAAAAAAATACATAGCACTGACTGGTGACTTGAACAACAGTTCTGGGGGCTGGGAAGTCCAGGGTCAAGGCACAGGTAGATTCGACTCCCGGTGAGGTTCCTCTTCTTGGCTTGTAGACAGCTGCCTTCTTTCTGTGCCCTCATGTGGCAGAGAGAGAGAGCTCTGGTCTTTAACTCCTCATAAGCTCTAATCCCAACATGGGGACCCAGTCCTCATGAACTCACCTAAACCTAATTACATCCCAAAAGACCCACCTCTATATACCACTGCATTGGGCATTTGGGCTTTAGGAATGAACTTGAAGGTGAGAAGTGAGGGGCACAAATATTCAGTCCAGACTAGTTCCCTTATTGAGATGAAATACAAGTACAGAAAGATTAAATGCTGAAGCTGGGTCATAGGTGAACCCTGAATAGAATATCCAATTTCCTAATCCAGTTCTTCTCTGAGGCCATGAGGTGGAAAAGAAGAACAGAGAGAAAGAGAGGAACATCTGACACCCATTTAGTGAAATCAGTACCTTATCTCTCAGCAGTATTTTGGGTTTTTTCCTGTTTTCTCCAAAATAACTGCAATTTCCCATTGATTTGATGCTTGCCAAAAACACCTTACTTGCAGAAATCTGAATTCCTACAAATGTATGCCTCCGATGAGACTAGGCATGCAGTTGGGGCTTCCACCGCATTATTTCTTCCCCTGGAAGCTGTCTTCTCCTGTACTGCTTAAAATAATGGCCAATAATAGCTCCCATTCATTGAATCCCTACCATGAGCTAAACTGTGCAACAATGAACTTATCACCTCTTCTTCACCAAAATGCCATTAATATGTTTATTTCTTTCTTGAAACAAGGAAAATGAGACTTTAGAGAGGTGAACGACCTGGCCAAAGTCATAGAGCCAGCAAGTGTTAAGAGCCACGGTGCAGGTTCATCCAACTGCCAAGAACAAAACCTCACCCATAGGCTCCTCTGCCCTGGTGGCCAGCGCCCTCTCTAACTTCCTTTTGTGAAGTCCTCACTGCCACACTCCCTCAGTTCCCTATTTTCCCCCAGTAGCTGAGACTGGTTACCCAACACCACTGATGACAGTTCACCCTCCTGTGAGAAACCTAAAACCCAGAACTGTTTCTCTTTTAAGATATAGATGCAGGAAGCTTTGTCTGCTAGGCTAGATGGATTCTCCTAAGGAATAAGGACTCAGAACAATCATGTAGGCTGGACCATAAGAGCTTTGTCAGTACAGGTGTCAGCATATATTTAATACCTTCAGATAGAAATCTTTCCATGTACTATTTACCATGTAGAATATAAGAGTTTTCCATGTCCTTAAGCACCATATAAGGAATAAATATATTTCACAATTCTTTAGGGAAGCACTTTGCAAGCACTTTTTTTTTTTTAAGTAGACCCATTATTCAAACAAAATTATTCCCAAAACCCTAGTGTGTCAGCATCACAGAAGGAAGGAGATGGCACCAATAGGGTGGTAGAGATGTGTAACAAGTGGACTATTTATAGGGATGCAGCAAGAGTGAGGGGGATCAGAAAAAGCTAAAAACAAAACCTGGGGCATGGTCCCTGCAGGAAGGTGAAGGGTGGTCAGTTGTCTATGGAAGCATGGCCATGGGACTGTGGCACTATCTGACCAGCTGTCATCTACAAGCATGGGGCTGTCACTGATTTGCCCGCCTCCAGAGCACTGGAATGAGGCTGCCATCCACTAGCTCATTTTCAAAACACAGCCACTGGGGGGATGTCATGGATTCAGCAAAGCCTGTAAATTAATCTGAAGGTATTTTGAATTAACTGTGGTTACTTGTTCACAACTTGGAACTTTGGCTAAAGAAGACTCTTTTCCTTTCTGGAATATGAAAAACAGGAACTTTCCATTCTTAGTGCCCACTTCTGGTCTTCTCTCAGCCAAACCTGTAGGAGAGACCCTAAGGGATCATTCAGACACTTATTTGTGGAGGGATAATTTTTGGTTGGTGAGGTCATTGAAGTGATTTGAGCACCAATAATTCTGGAGGAAGAAAAAGTTCCAATTACCAAACTTGTATAATTCATTATACATATGTTGACATATTATATAAATTTATAATTTATCATTTTTATTACTTGAAAATAAAGCCACATATAGAATATTGAGGGCATCCCGATAAAGTCAATATGGGACACAGGACAAAACTACAAAGTACAAGAGAGAAGTGGTTTTCCCACTCATACGATATTTTAAAATGAGATCTTAATTTCCAAGGCACAACTTAAGATGGCTTAGAGCTTTACCTCATGAGTTCCAGGGAAGAGCATATTCGACTTGTTAAAGAAATTTTTAAACCGAACAAGGATGAAGGTAGAAAGAGGAGCTTAATAAAAGCCACTGAAGTGGCTGTTGTCTATGTCGCTGGGTTAGAGATGGCTGAGTAAATCACTCAAGCAGAGAACTTAGCAATAATCCTGAAAATAGCATGCAACAATCCTCACACTAATGCACAGACAGCAACAGGAAGACTGGGGTAAAAACAGAACACGATAAATGTGACCTAGGAGCCACTGCCACTGGGTATGAGATTTCTGACTAGAACACTCACACGAGAAGAGTTACAGGGGAGTGTACAGGCATGATATGCACCCACAGTGAAGTTAAGGACACCCATGATAAAATGCATTGTGGAAATATCTGGGCAAGAAGAGAGGAAAAACTGGGATACAATTATGAAAATATATTATTACAGAATGCCAGGACAGAGAAAGAAAATCAGATTGGGAACTAAGTGGGGGAAAAAAAAGTTAGGATACATCAACTTTAATTAAAAGAACACTAAATAGGGAAACATAAAAGTTAGTAGTAATAGAGAACTTCAAATGTCCAAAGAGTATCTTTTTTTTCCCTAAAGCAGAGCATCTGACAATATTTTATATGCCAAAAAGCTAATCTCCTGGGAAGTAGAGATAGCAAAAATCTACTCTAGACCGCAAAAATGACCAGCAAGAAGGAATTGAATGATAAAGTGGAAGTGTCAAGCATCTGGAGAGAATGTGAGCATCTCATGTTAAGATCTGTGATACCTCGTGAAGGGAGCTCAAGACTGTGATTCCAGCTCTGGTACTAAAAATAATCCTGATAAAGAAAAAAGGAATAAGCTTGCCCAAAAAAGAAAAAACTCTTCTGACAAGCTCTGCTTTTGAAAGAATACATACAAGAGCTGAAATAGTGCACATAGCAAATGAATACGAGAAAGGTAAAAATCTCAGTGGAGGTTTTTGGGATTAGTTGAGGATTTCTTTAAAAAAAAAATACTACGTCCAACGAAAAAGGGTTTTATAAACTGTATGCCAAGCTGGATGAAGAGAAAGGGCTGCACGGTGATGACAAAGACAATAGATGGCATAACTTTGGATTACATTTTTTGCTGGTATCTTTTATTAAAAGTCAAGAATAACATTCAGCCAGGAAAGTTAAGAAGGAAGATATGGCAAGAAGAAAATGAAACCCATCATAGGTACATATACTGAAAAAGGAAAATTAGAGTCAATGAAAGATGGTGGAAGAGTAGGGGTCCTCAACTCATCTGGCCCCACAAACTTACCTAGATAACTTTCAAAACATCCTGAGCACCTATGAATTCAACCTGAGATGTAAAGAGAGAACAGCTGGAAAGCTACAAAGTTTTCACTTCTAACAAGGTAGGAAGGCAGAAAGAACAAAGAGGAGAGGGGAGGGGAGGGGAGGGGAAAGGGGAGGGAGGAGAGGGGAGGGGAGAGAAAAAAAAGAAAGAGAAAGGAAGAAGAGGGGAACCATGACAAGCCGAGGAAAGCAGAGCTGCAAAAACCTCCCCAACACCAACCCCGACCCTGGACTAGTGGGAACTTAAAAAATCCGTGCCTGAGGTTTCCATGACAGAAAAGTACTTAGCAGGGAAAGAAAGCAGAATTGCAGGAGGGGCAGTGAAGCCTCAAGATTCCCGGAGACACTGTTCGAGGAGGGGCGCCTGGGAGAAGGCTCACCGAAAACCGCCATCCAATCTTGGTAAAGGGCTAGAGCACCACAACCCTCTGTAAAGGTACTAATAAAGATATTAGTGGCTCTAGAAAAAAGCATAAAGGACTCTAGAGACTCTGTTAATGTAGAATTGAGATCTAATCAGGCCAAAATTAAAAATACTTTAACTGAGATGGAGTCCAAACTGCATGTCTTAATGACCAGGGTTAATGAGGTGGAAGAGAGAGTGAGTGACACAGAAGACCAGTTAATGTAAAGGAAGGAAGCTGAGGAAAAAAGAGAGAAACAATTAAGAACCCATGAAGAAAGGTTTGGAAAATAAATGCAAGCTTGAAAAGGAAAAATATATGTCTAATTGGGATTCCAGAAGAGACTGAGAGGACCACAAAGTATATCTGAATAAATCATAGGTGAGAACTTCCCTAATCTGGGAAGGAAACAGGCATTCAAATCCAAGAGATAGAGAGGTCCCCCCCAAAATAAATAAATACCATTCAACACCTCGATATTTAATAGTGAAACTTGCAAATTTCAAAGATAAAGAGAAAATTCTAAAAGCAGCTCAAGACAAGATTTATCTTTTAAGATTTTGTTTATTTATTCATGAGAGACACACAGAGAGAGGCAGAGGCAGAGGGAGAAGCAGGCTCCACACAGGGAGCCCGACATTGGACTTGATCCCGGGTCCCCAGGATCAGGCCCTGGGTCAAAGGCGGCACTAAACTGCTAAGCCACCCGGGCTGTCCAAGACAAGAGATTCTTAACTTATATGGGGAGAAATATCATATTAACAGCAGACCTCTCCACAGAGAGCTGGCAGGACAGAAAGGGCTGGGATGATATATTCAGGGTACTAAATGAGAAAAACATGCAGCCAAGAATATTTCATCCAGCAAGGCTCTCATTCTGAATAGAAGGAGAGATAAAGAGCTTCCAGATAGGCAGAAACTGAAAGATTATGTGACCACCAGACCAGCTCTGCAAGAAATATGAAGGGGACCCTATAAAAGAAAGAGGGAGCCCAAAGAAGCAATCCACAAAAACAGAGGCTGAATAGGTAATATGATGACACTAAATTCATATCTTTTAATAGTTACTCTGAATGTGAATGGGCTAAATGATCCCATCAAAGGACACAGGGTATTAGACTGGATAAAAAAAGCAAGACCCATCTACATGCTGTCTACGAGAGACTCACTTAGACCTAAGAATACCTCCAGCCTGAAAATGAAGGGGTGGAGAACCATTTCCCATTCAAATGGTCCTCAAAAGAAAGCTGGGGTAGCAATCCTCATATCAGATAAATTAGAGTCTATACCAAAGGCCATTATAAGAGATGAAGACGGATACTATATCATACTTAAAGGGTCTTCCCACAAGAAAACCTGACAATCATGAATATTTATGTCCCTAATGTCAGAGCCTCCAAGTATATCAATCAATTAATAACCTAAGTAAAGAGATACTTAGATAACAATACACAAATAGTAGGAGACTTCAACACGGCACTCTCAGCAAAAGACAGATCTTCTAAACAAAATATCAACAAAGAAACAAGGGTCTTGAATAAAACACTGGACCAGATGGACTTCACAGATATATACCAAACATTACATCCTAATGCAACTGAATACACATTCTTCTCAAGTGCACATGGAACTTTCTCCAAAATAGACCACATACTGGGTCACAAATCAGGTCTCGATCGATGACAAAAGACTGAGATTGTCCACTGCATATTTTCAGACCATAATGCTTTGAAACTTGAACTCAATCACAAGAAGAAATTTGGAAGAAACTCAAACACGTGGATGTTAAAGAGCATCCTGCTAAAAGATGAAAGGCTCAACTAGGAAATTAGAGAAGAATTAAAAAGATTTATGGAAACTAATGAAAATGAAGACACAACCATTCAAAATATTTGGGATACAGCAAAAGCAGTCCTAAGAGGGAAATACATTGCAATACAAGCATCCCTCAAAAAATTAGAAAACACTCAAATACACAAGCTAACCTCACACCCAAAGGAACTGGAGAAAGAACAGCAAATAAAACCTACACCAAGTAGAAGAAGAGATAATAAAGATTTGAGCAGAACTCAATGAAATAGGGACCAGATGAACTATAGAACAGATCAACAAAATCAGGAGCTGGTTCTTTGAAAGAATTAATAAGATAAATAAACCCTTAGCCAGCCTTATTACAAAGAAAAAAGACTCAAAGTAATAAAATCACAAATGAAAGAGGAGAGATCACAACCAATACCAAGGAAATACTAACAATTTTTAAAAACATACCATGAGCAACTATATGCTGACAGATTAGGCAATCTAGAAGAAATGGATGCATTTCTGGAAACCTGCAAATTACCAAAACGGGAACAGGAAGAAATAGAAAACCTAAACAGGCCAATAGCCAGGGAGAAAATTGAAGCAGTCATCAAAAACCTCCCAAGACACAAAAGTCCAGGGCCAGATGGCTTCCCAGGGGAATTCTATCAAACATTTAAAGAAATCATACCTATTCTACTAAAGCTGTTCCAAAAGAAAGAAAGGAATACTTCTGAACTCATTTTATGAGGCCAGCATTACCTTGATCCCAAAATGAGACAAAGACCCCACCAAAAAGGAGAATTATAGACCAACATCCCTGATGAATATGGATGTAAAAATTTTCACCAAGTTACTAGCCAACAGGCAGGATCCAACAGTACATTAAGATTATTCACCATGACCAAGTGGGATTTATCCCCAAGATGCATGGGTGGTTCAACACTTGTAAAACAATCAACGTGATAGATCACATCAACAAGAGAAAAAACAAGAACATATGATCCTCTCAAATGATGCAGAGAAAGCATTTGACGAACTACAGCATCCATTCCTGATTAAAACTCTTCAGAGTGTAGGGATAGAAGGAACAGGCCTCAATATCATAAAAGCCATTTATAAAAAGCCCACAGCAAATATCATTCTCAATGGGGAAAAACTGAGACCCTTTCCCCTAAGATCAGGAACACGACAGGGATGTCCACTCTCACCACTTATTCAACATAGTACTAGAAGTCCTAGCCTCAAAAGACATGAACAAAAATCTCACAGAGGAAGACATACACATGGCCAACAAGCGCATGAGAAAATGCTCCGCATCACTGGCCATCAGGGAAATACAAATCAAAACCACAATGAGATACCACCTCACAATGGTGAGAATGGGGAAAATTAACAAGGCAGGAAACAACAAATGTTGGAGAGGATGCACTGTTGGTGGGAATGTGAACTGGTGCAGCCACTCTGGAAAACTGTGTGGAGGTTCCTCAAAGAGTTAAAAATAGATCTGCCCTATGACCCAGCAATTGCACTGTTGGGGATTTACCCCAAAGATACAGATGCAGTGAAACGCCGGGACACCTGCACCCCGATGTTTCTAGCAGCAATGTCCACAATAGCCAAACTGTGGAAGGAGCCTCGGTGTCCATCGAAAGATGAATGGATAAAGAAGATGTGGTCTATGTATACAATGGAATATTCCTCAGCCATTAGAAACGACAAATACCCACCATTTGCTTCAACGTGGATGGAACTGGAGGGTATTATGCTGAGTGAAGTAAGTCAATCGGAGAAGGACAAACATTATATAGTCTCATTCATTTGGGGAATATAAAAAAATAGTGAAAGAGAATAAAGGGGAAAGGAGAAAAAATGAGTGGGAAATATCAGAAAGGGGGACAGAACATGAGAGACTCCTAACTCTGGGAAATGAACAAGGGGTGGTGGAAAGAGAGGTGGATGGGTGTGGGGGTGACTGGCACTGAAGGGGGCACTTGATGGGATAGGCACTGGGTGTTATGCTATACGTTAGCAAATTGAACTCCAATAAAAATAAATAAATAAAATTAAAAAATAATATTTTAATAATAATAATAATAATAATAATAATAATAAAAGAAGTCCTAGCCTCAGCAGACAACAAAAAGAAATAAAAGACATTCAAATTGGCAAAGAAGTCAAACTCCCCCTCTTTGCAGATGACATGATACTGTGTATAGAAAACCCAAAAGACCACCCCAAGACAGCTAGAACTCATACAGCAATTCAGCAATGTGGCAGGATACAAAATCAATGCATGGAAATCAGTGGCATTTCTGTACGTTAACCATGAGACTGAAGAAAGGGAAATTAAGGAATCTATCCCATTTACAATTGCACCCGAAACCATAAGATACCTAGGAATAAACCTAACCAAAGAGGTAAAGGATCTATACTCCAAAAGTTACAGAACACTTATGAAAGAAATTATGGAAGACATAAAGAGATGGAAAAATATTCCATGCTCATGGATTAGAAGAATTAATATTGTGAAAATGTCAATGCTACCCATGGCAATTTGCATTTTTTTTTAAGATTTTACTTATTTTATTCTCGAGAGACACACAGAGAGAGAGGCAGAGACATGGGCAGAGGGAGAAGCAAGCTCCACGCAGGGAGCCTGACACGGGACTTGATCCCAGGTCTCCAGGAGCACGCCCTGGGCTGAAGGTGGCGCTAAACCACTGAGCCACGGGGACTGCCCCAATTTGCATGTTCAATGCAATCCCTACCAAATACCATGGACTTTCTTCACAGGGTTGAAACAGATAATCTTAAGATTTGTATGGAATCAGAAAAGACCCCAAATAACCAGAGGAATATTGAAAAGAATCCAATGCTGGGAGCATCACAATGCTGGATTCAAGCTGTACTACAAAGCTGTGATCATCAACACACTGTGGTACTGGCACAAAACAGACACATAGATCAATGGAACAGAATTGAGAACCCAGAAATGGGCCCTCAACTCTGTGGTCAACTAAAATTTGACAAAGCAGGAAAGACTATCCACTGGAAAAAGGACACTCTCTTCAATAGATGGTGCTGGGAAAATTGGACAGCCATGTGCAGAAGTATGAAACTAGACCCTTCTCTTACACCATACACAAAGATAAACTCCAAATGGATGAAAGATCTAAATGTGAGACAAGAATCCATCTAAATCCTAGAGGAGAACACAGGCAACACCCTTTTTGAACTTGGCCACAGCAACTTCTTGCAAGACACATCTATGAAGGTAAAGGAAACAAAAGCAAAAATGAACTACTGGGATTTCATCAAGATAAAAGGCTTCTGCACAGCGAAAGAAACAGTCAACAAAACTAAAAGACAACCTACAGAATGGGAGAAGATATTTGCAAATGACATATCAGATGAAGGGCTAGTATCCAAGATCTATAAAGAACTTATTAAACTCAACACCCAAGAAACAAACAATCCAGTCATGAAATGACAGAAGACATGAATAGAAATTTCTCCAAAGAAGACCCAGACATGGCCAACAAGCACATGAGAAAATGCTCCGCATCACCTGCCATCAGGGAAATACAAATCAAAACCACAATGAGACACCACCTCACACCAGTGAGAATGGGGAAGATTAACAAGACAGGAAACAAATGTTGGAGAGGATGTGGAGAAAGGGGAACCCTCTTGCACCGTTGGTGGGAATGTGAACTGGTACAGCCACTCTGGAAAACTGCGTGGAGGTTCCTCAGAGTTTAAATAGAGCTACCCTATGACCCAGCAATTGCACTACTGGGTATTTATGCCAAAGATACTGATGTAGTGAAACGCTGGGACACCTGCACCCCAATGTTCAGAGCAGCAATGTTCACAGTAGCCAAACTGTGGAAGGAGCCACGATGTCTATTGACAGATGAATGGATAAAGAAGATGTGGTCTATATATACAATGGAATATTACTCAGCCATCAGAAGATGAATAACCCCCATCTGCTTTGACATGGATGGAACTGGAGAGTATTATGCTGAGTGAAACAAGTCAACTGGAGAAGGACGATCATCATATGGTTTCACTCAACCATGGAATATAAGAAATAGTGAAAGGGATTATAAGGGAAAGGAGGGGAACTGAGTGGGGAATATTAGAAGGGTGACAAAATATGAGAAACTCCTAACTCTGGGAAACAAAGATTGCAGAAGGGGAGGTGGGTGGGGAGATGGGTTAGCTAGGTGATGGTCACTGAGGAGGGCACTTAATGGGATGAGCACTGGGTATTCTCCTAGATGGTAGCAAATCGAATTTAAATACAATATCTTTTTTAAAGCAGCTAATGGTAGTTATGCGGTGCAGGATTATCATACATTTAGAACACTTAGAGATTGTGTTATTGGTTCAATGAATTGATAGTGACCTTAGACTAGGATTACAATGATTTGACCTAGAGTCTGGCCCTGGCTATCTGCAGTTTGACATTTTTATCAATAAAGGTATAGAATTGATGGCTCTGAATTTATCAATGCCATTAAGTGAGGCAAGATAGCTAAATGTGCAATGTGACAGGATTAGCATACAAATATTTCTAAACAGATAGGAATGATGGCTTCCATCCAAGAAAAAGTTCAATAAATACTAGGCCTTACTCTTGTCTCAAAGAGCAGAAGCTGACTCTCTGCATGAGAAGCCAAGGTGTGCTCATTTTTAAACTCTAATGTATTATAAGTTAACGGTAAAAGGTACCTTGAATTAAGAGCCATATAAGTATTTTCACTAATCCTCAGAGCCATGCTGCAAATAAAGAATTATCTGCAATGTGAGGGGAGGACACTGATGCTAAGAAGTCAAATACTTGCCACTGTTCTTACAAGTGAATAAGTGAAAATCAAATCAAATTTGTCTGATCTCAAAATAAATGTTCTTTTCAGATTCAACATCTAACTTCATATGGGAGCCAGATATCTCATTGACCTTATTTCCAATTTCCACACACACTGTGCTGTATTTTCTTTACCATTATCATAGTTCTTGATGCTATTTCAAAAAGGCCCTTTCTTTTATAAAGGTAGGATAGGTTATCTTTTGGTAGGTAGTGGCATTCAATCAGGTACCAAAATAATGTAAGTCAAATATCGAAATCTGTCCAATGTAGACTAGAAACTGAGGTGGGCCAACTATGGTCTGCAAATCAAACCCAGCCCACCTCCTGCTTTTATTTGATCCAAGAGCTAATGATGGTATTTACCTTAATAAACGGCTGAAAAATGTCAAAAGAGTATTTCATGACACGTAAGAATTATATGAAATTCATATTCAGTGTCCATCAATAAAGTTTTATTGTAACACAGCCACGCTCATTCATTTACACAGTGTCTATTGGCTGCTCCCATGCTACAAAGGCAGAGGTGAATAATTGTGACAGAGACCATCTGTGGCATTCTCATTGCTACGCACTGCCATTCAACACACTCCAAATCTCAATGATGCACTTATAAGTCAACAGCATTTCAAGTGCCACACATTCTGTCACACAGACATTTTACTATTTTATTACTAATGCATATCAATTATGTAAAATAATAGTGAACTTTAAGTGTAGCACTTTTAAGGCACAGTGGAGTGGAATGTGGATTATTTGTTATACAATTATATGGCAAAGCATGTGTTTGTTATGCAATGACACTGTAGCTGTGTGGAAAGAATACAATTTATTAAGACATTACCAGACTGAGCTCTCATCCAATATCCCCAGCTCACAGGAAAGCAACAGTCAGAACAGTTAGAAAACTTACAACAGAGTATCTCATCACAGTAGAATTCTTTCACACACACACAAAATGAGAACAAGGGGCAACCAATCAGTTACTTCCCAAGGGTCTCACTGTTAGCCAAGCAGAGCTATTTACTGACGGTGAGTTAAGGTTAATTGTATTTGATCGCAGCAGCCAGAAATTATGTCTAGAGGAAACAAATTTGTTGAAGACTAACTTTTTAGCAAGGACAGGTGCTTGAAGACTCAAGGACACCAACAGTCAACTAAAAAGCAAGGCAAATGATTTCAAGGAACTCTCCTTAGCTTTTGATGAGCAAATAGACATTAGCAATACTGCCTAGTTTTTTGTTTACTAGAGAAGTCAATGCAGAGCTTGAAGTGACTCAGGAATTAACCTTCAGGAAAAGCATCTGTAGAGCAACTATATTAAAGTATATTTTTAAGGAACGTGAGAAAACACCAATTCAGTGCGAAATGAAGTGGAATCTGCTAAGATGTGTTAGAATAGATGGTGGTAAGAATGTGTGGAGCAGAAAAGGCTACACTGGACAAATTTACAAAGCTTGTCAAAATGTAGTATGTCTAAAGTCAATGTTTATACTTTATGTGACTCCTCAGCAGGTATTTTTTGGAATATACTGAATCGGTCAGGTTATTGAGTAGTCAATGGTGCATTCCATTCACCTTGTGGTCTTAGCCATCATCACTTCCATATCAGAAATAGAAAATGAGGATCCTGGCTTGCCCAACCATACAAGTCTGATGGCAGTGGTAAAGTTTGACTGCAATTTTTTCAGCTCAGGACTGAGGCTGCAAATTTGCTGAATGAGAACCACCTCTGCCTATTATAGATGAACACTGAATTTTGCTTGTGCTGCAGATTTGATCGTGTTTCTTAATAAGTTCAACTTAAAATTATAAGCCAGAACAGCACTTATATGTGAAACTTACACTGCTGCAAAGTCAATATGGTAACAACTAATATTTAAATACAAGTAATGTCAAGCTGCTTTATACAACTTCTGACACAGTCAAGTTCAAATGGAACAAGAGTTCCACTCCCATACAAATTTGCAGTGGATCTGTTTTCCAGAGTCAACTGCACTTCCAGCTGGACTTTTGGCTCAATGCAAGTTCAAAGGATATTTCCATATTCAAAATCCATTTAACTGTACAAGTGAGGAGCATTTAATTAGTCTTCAATTGGAAGTGATTATACCTGCAAAGGAATGATATACCAAAAGGCAAATATCAAGAGTGAATCCAATAGAATTCTTTAAGTACCTTCCAAATGATAAATATGTTCAATTAAAATTATGCAAGTTGAGGACTGATAACAGTATTCGGTAATACCTATCTGCGGGAGGGCATTTCCACAGATGAAATATGTAGAGTCACATTACAAATCAGTATAATGGATGAACACTTGCCATTATTTCAAACCCTGATTAAGTGAAATATTATCCCCTCAAAATAATTCATTTCTTATCATTAGTAGACTTGTATCTCAAAAAAAAATTGTACTAAGTGTTAATGTATATTTTGGATTTCATTAATAAAAAATTAGTGATTTGTTTTCTTTCTAGTTACCCAAGTATTTTAGAGCCTCAATTTTGTCTCTTGGCGCACAAAGTTTGCCAACCCTCAGGCTAGACTAGCGCAGGAGTGTCTTTATATTTAAATACAATTCCAATACTGTGAACATTCCTGTGAACAAATGCTCTTTCTAGCGAACGCATTTTTATATCCCAGCAATACTACCTGGTAATACATAGTCCTTTCCTTGGTTATGATCCCTGTATTCTTTTTAGGTAAATGTCCTAAGAAAATAACATGTGGGTCTCTATAAGACTTAGGCAGAGAGGAAACTAGTCATCCTGAATGTCAGCAAAACTTTGTAATTCCACTTACTTGTACTCTTGCAGAAAAATCAGCTTTTTGCTCTACTGATCCAGCTCTATCACAAACACTTTAAATGCTAGACAAAAACAAAAGCACACCAAATAAGGTATTTAGGACTTCCATTTTTACCTGAGTCAAATGTACTCACACTTACTATATAGCATTTCTAGTAACATATTCAGATTTATAAAAGTCCAATAATAATATTTTTGAACTTAAAATAATTAGGTTTGCCTTTTGGCTCTTTTGTTTTTCTCATCAAGATGGTGGCTGCTTATGGATTTTGCCTCTGCAGGATCCGTTCACTCTGTTTTCTGATAATAAAGCCTGTACTTCCTCTTGGTTAATGCCCTTTGTACCTCCTTTCTCAGTCCAATGTGTCCTCTGAAGGTGGGAAAAGAGCATTTCCTTGGCCACAGTAATCGGCTCAGGGATGGGCTTGTGAACCCATGAAGCAATAAATGTCAATCTTAGGATTTTGTTACGATTGCTGAGAGAAATTGCTCTTTGTTTCGGTTGAGATTATGAAGATGGTAGAAGTCTGAAGCTCCTGGGTGGCCACTTCACTATCACACAGGAGGTGTCCCTGGCAATGAAAACAGCACTGTAGAAAGCAAAACAGACATACAAAGAGAGACAGTGTAGAGTCATCTACACTAGGGTCAACTACATCTGAAGCCAGTCCTACCACTGGACTTTCCAGTTAGATGCGATAACGTGCACCCCTGTTTAAGCCACTTGCAATTCAGAGGGTGCTGGCTGATGCAGCTATGTTGTCATTTGGGCTGAATCTCCATGTTAAATCAGACTTTTCTAGATAGGGCCTTTGGACCATGATGTTTCATCTCCAGAACTTTCTACTGACTGACTGCTGGTGCTCAGTGTGTGCTGCTTTGCCTCATCTTACCTGGAGTATCTTTCAGTAGCACAGCACCATTAATACCATTTTGGAAAACTCCTTTGAAAGCACCTAGCACAAAGATAAGTTGTGAGATACAGTCACAGATATATGCCCTCCATCTGCAATAATAAAGTCATTCACTTAAAATTGGATTAATAACATTTCATTTCTGTGAACACCCCAGCATGACTTCATTTTTTAAAAGGAATAAAATGATTCTGTTTCTTTTCCTTGCTTTAACAGTGGCATGAGTTTTAATTAATTGCTCTATTAAATGCTTCAGGGAAGTGTAAAAGGCTTTTTCTTGAACTTGGATTAAAGAAAGCTCAGATACTTCCTGGTGTGTACTCCTTACCATGGGGCTCCAACAAAGCAAAATCCAAACAGAAACACAAAACATAAAAGCATACTCCTTGGGCTCTGATTCTCACATAAACAAACCTAAGTGAACCAGATTTTTTAAATTCCTGCCTTACATTATTACATTCCTGCCTTACATTATTACAAGTAGCATCACTTTACCCATGATTAGAGGAAGGGGGGAAAGCAAGTTTAAAAAAACTACCTTTATTTTTTATTTCTTTTTCAGTTACATACTTTTAAACAGGGATGTGTTTCATTATTCAGACATTCAGGCAATGTTGACTTCATTAGTGTTGACAGAAAAGAAGCATAAAAATGCAAAACATTGTTGACTTAACCTGAACATACCTGCATTACCTATTATTGACCAGTTTGTGTTGCCAAAAGACTTATTCCTTGGCATTAAAATGGAGCACTTAAAAATATTGCTAAAAAGCAAATGTCTACACACTGGTCTTTGCAGCAAATAAGGGTATTTATACTTTTAAAATATTTTAAGTCCATAATTGGATTAATATACACACCTTCTTATGTATAAGGAGTTCAGATCATATAAACACTGTACAGTCCAAAAACCCTACTGAGAATAAAACTAAATAGGCTTATGATAAGAAATACAGATATCGCATGTATTTACAAATATCATAGACACACAAATTTGGTCAAATACTGTAAAGAAAGAAGTGGTTTCACATTATAATGGCCAAAACATCCATCTACCTTGCTCAAGGCAAACAAAAATAAAAACTCAGTATGTAACTCCTGTCGTTTAAGATCATGACAGTATACAAACAGAATGGGAAACTGTTGACCAAATTATACAACAAATGTCTTCTAGGCTGAGTGTGGGCCTTTAAAATCTAGAACTTGAAAAGATCATTCAGACGATTCAGAGCGACAATGATAAACAATGTCCTGATCTGCAGTATTCATATGGGCGCCTAATTTATCAAAAACAACACACTGAACTTTTGGCTAATAAGAAAAATAAATTACAAAGTACAATTAAATCCCTGTAAATGCAAAAATGAAGTCAAAAATGTAATTTATTTACTTTAAGTACACATTTTAAATGTTACCTTGAGACAATAAAAATAAATAAGCATGCCTGAAGGCATGTACTGAAAGACAAAGAAAGGGCTGTGTGGAAAGAGTAAGTAACCTTATAAATGAAAGGTGAATATGAGATTTGAAAAACATCATTCTCTTCCTAGCCAGTCTTTTTGTTGTAACTCCTCTTGAAAATTCTGACTAGTAGTAGAATGTGACCAAAGTACACCTGTGTCTTTATGGCTTAAAACAAAGCATACTGAAAAAATGGAATGGGTTTCCTTTTTTACAGAACTGTTACTTTGTTCATATGCAGGCACTTCAAAAGACTATGGAGGCAAAGCACCTGACCCATCCTTTCCAAAATAGTTTTCGATCATCAAAATTATACTAAAAAGTAGGAAATTCCAGAGAACCATCAAAGTTGAATACAAGAGACTAATGTGCACGGGGGCAGGGGGGTGGAGGGGGTGGGAAGTGGGCATTACAGTAACCCAGTTTTTATTACTGGGGGGTGGGGGTGGGGGTCCTTTATTTTATCAAAAAGCAAATAATTAATAAACAGACACCACTGCATGGCACATCCAAAATTTTCCGCTTAAGGGAGAATGTAATCATTCAGCAGTAGGTTTCAGTGGGATCTCCTCAGACTTCAACCTTATACATTGCAATGAGATTCACATTTATTTCTTCTCCTTAGTGTATTAAAAAAAAAAAAAACTCCAACATATTTTATTTCTCAAAGTATTCATTTCTTGCTGTCTAACATACATTATTATCTGGAAGCATAAAGTTACATTATACAAATATTTTGTGGGTATTTTTTTGTTTTTTTGTTTTTTTTTTTTTAAAAGCGCTTTTGCCACTTCAGCAACACTGTACTTCACGTGGTGGTGCAACAAAAGCAGAGCTCCTATTTACCACACTAACTTGTGATTCATTTTACCACCGCCATCTGCCAAACCCATAGAGCTTTTTCCTCAGTACCTCTGGGCAGTGACTGTACCACGATTTCACAGAGAGAATGTTAATATGACTCATGAATAGCAGTACCATCAGTAATGCTGAAGTCAATGCAGATGTCACACAAAAAATCAACTTCTCATAAAATAACTTCTTTTACATGTTTGGGCAACTGCGTCTTCTCTGTTGCATTATCCACTGGGGAGAAAAATCCTGCTTGATTCTGCTCTTATAGAGTTATAAAAAAAAAAAAAACAGATTAGGCATATCTAACTGTTTGACACTGAAGATACTGTACTGCTTTCTACAACAGGAGGAGAGCTTCTGAAAAATGTCCTTAGGACTGCATCCATCAGTACCACCTCCTTGGTCCATTCCATTCATTGATGGGCAAAGCACTCATGTTTTGACAAAACTTTAAAGCTTCCATAAAAGTTAAATTAGAAAAAAATATGAATGTAAGACAACCACAAAATGAAGTATGAAAGTATGACATTTTGTTTCTAAGAGTGAGTCCTTGAAAATATATGTGGTCACTACAGAGATGATTTTAATCACAAGACAGCAGATGAACACGTAAGTAACTCCCCATGATCTGTCTGTGTCCAGAGTCATTTGTGACGCTGTATGGTTTTCCTTTTCCTTCGTTTGAAAAAACAGCAGCACCTGCAGATGGAGGGAAACACTTCTTGTATTATAAAGGTACTAAAGGGTCACAAAGTAAAGGCTGAGTTTAGCATATTAATGTAAATGGTCATAAAAAGCAATAAGCTAATGCAAGATACACAGTGAACATGCCCATGAAGCATATATATTAGTGAACCTATGGCAGAGTTATTACTGTTTCATCAACGTGCCTTTTAGGAATAGAGCCAGACTATGCAATGTTACAAGGAGCCACTAAATTGAAAAGGCTTTGCACCAAGACTGAGAAGCTATGGAATTCTGAATGCTCACTGACCCTCCATATTTTATTTTGAATACTCATTAACCTCTGGCAATGAGTGGCATGCTTTTATAAAAGTCATCTTATGCATTCTCTCCCTTTATTCCTCATATCTGTATATGATTGTGAAAGCCACTGTTAGAAAAGTAATAATGATCCTAATACTCAGGATTTTATTTTCACCAAGAATCAGATTCCAAAAATCTCTTTTTAGAAAAAGCCCAGATATACTCTTCAACAAACATTTTCTGCCACATTTACAAACTGGAAGAGAGAAAATACATTAACCAGCATAGTACTCTTTAATTCTCTAAGGGTTAACATGTCAAACTTACCCTAAGTTAATTAAGTAAAAACCATGCTTAACATTTAAAATAGCATAATCAAGGTGATTCAGTTTTGTAGTCTATGAGGGAAGAGCATATTAGGTTTCATTTCCAAGTAAAAAAAATCTAGAGATGATCCCTCAGAGACCTGGTTTTTTCCATAGTGAGTTTTCCTAGTCATGAGGAGACGTAGCACAGGTAACACGTAAAAAGCAATGCTAAGGCTGATACAAACTCATAGTTAGAAGAGAATCATTGAGTAAAAACTAACAGAGAAATACACGCATGCACATAAATATTCTAAAAGTCTGACATTCCCTCAAATAAAGATCTGGCTCTTTTCCCCTTCCACACTTAAAGGAAAATCCATCTATTAGAATATCAAGAACACAGGTGACACACAGAGGTTCTCCCCCCCACCCCACTGAAGTCTAGGGTGTGTGCATATGTAAATATGTAAATCCTGTTTTGTAATTAAATTTAAATTGAGTCACGCAGTGGTTCAATCAACAAAATACTGCCAATTCAAAGCTCATATAGAATGAGACCTTATAAAGATGTTCCTCTAATTCTTACCAGCCCACCTGCATAAAAGGATAGTAAATGAATAAATTTCAAGCTAAGCAAAATGAAGACCACCTAGCTTGAAGCGTGCTATCCAGCAAAAGATTGTGGAAGATGAAGTAATTGCTAGATATCTTGTATATCTTTCTGTGAAAGAAATGTAAACAGAAACCCATACTGTTCAGCTAAATTATACAATCTCTCCACCCACATTATTGTTAGTCAAAAATAATTTCAGACCATTTACTGTGATTTATGCCCTATGAAATCACTATGGGGCATTTGGCATAAAACCAAAATACATGATTGGATTTTTTTTAACTTCATTCAAATAGCACACGATTAGACCATGGAGTATGAATAATTTAAACCTGTATATGTTAGCTGGTACAGACTCAACTGGAAATAATGTGCAGTTATGAATCTTTATGAATTTTACTCTTACTGAGGTGACCACCAGAGAAACCAGAAAGAAATTACCCAATCAAAGGCCTCGAAAAGAGCTACCTCTGTAAAAGAAGACTCTAGGTACAAGAGATTTTTCCTGGATTTATAAGATAAGTGAACTTTATTTGTAACTGTCAGCTACCTAAATACTTTCTCTGTTATATAAATTTTCTAAGATAACACAATGAAACAAGATTATTTAACTCAGATTCTAAGAGATGATAACCATTATTTAAAAAAACTTTCAGTAAAAGACTTAGAAAAGTCATAAAATGTTCATATTGTAAAAAAAATTTTAATTGGTATTTAGAAGAAACAGATAAAATATTTAGAATATTAAAGAATATGATCACACAAATACATTTCAATGGAAATGTATTATTCAATAGCATTCTATTAATAATGTTCACTGTTCCCAAATACTGTCATTTATTTGTCTTTTCAAACTACAAGTTTTAAAAATTGTTCTGATGAAAAGTATTTTAGTGTTTATTAAAAAAGATTTCCATAAAAGCGTTTTGGAACAGAGAATTTAATGTAATTCATGTTTTTGATCAACAAGTTCCAGATTTTCCACACTTGTATTAGCAATTCACCTTGTCTGACTCATTTTTCTAGTACCATCAATTTGCCTTCCAACTTAAGACAGCCAAGTCCTTCCTATTTCTAAGGTCCTCTTCCCTTTAATTATGTATTATTTAACACAGAAAACCAGCCCAAGCATTTACTTGAGACTAAATAAAATTTTCAAATAAATCATAACCATACAGACCTTTTAAACTGAAACTCAATCTAAAAAAAGATCTATTTGTTAGAAATAAATTCCTCCAAATAGAGTAAGTACATACACCCTTGAAACGGATTTGCCCTGGAAGACAACATGCTATTAAACTGACTACCACCAGGGGGCAGCATTACTTTATTCACTAGGAATGTATCTAAATAAAGAGGAGATGCTCTCAAAATAGAAGATAGTTATAAAAGAAGAGAATGATATTTAACTTGTGGCTAGTTTCTTAAAACATACCAAAACAAATGATTTACAGTCTTTGTGATTAAGAAATTAGGTCTCATATCAGTTGCCTTCTATCTAAAACTGTTGCTCCCACACGGCCACTCTGACATGGCCATTTTACTCCTCTCCGTCCTCAGCACTAATCTGAATTTATGTTATTTACTTACTGATTATCTGCCTCCACATAGAATGCACGCCCACAGATACATCCCACAATTGGTACTCATGTAATATGTACTGAATAAGTGAATGACTTGCCCTATAAATGCCAGTCATGGACTAAGAACCTAGTGAAAATTCTATGGCATGTTCTAAAACTAGTCCTTACCCCTGGCCCACAAGCCCTAGTGAAATCTCACAAACTGCAGATTTTAGCGCCTGTGGAAGCTTTCCTGGAGAAAAGTTGTTTGCACCGGATTCTTAGGAGTCTAAACCCAAGAAGCCTGCTCTGCCTACACACCTAGCCAGGCCTCCCCTCCGGCTGCTCCATTTCCAAGGGGTCCTCATCCCAGAAGCTATGAGGTGAGCACTGGAGATACTGAGCGTCCACTGTGCCATCAACTTACATGAATGCAGATAAATGTGTAAAAAGAAACAATGCAATTTTAACACTAAGGGCAAGTCAAAGGGGAAAAAAGTTATTAATAACAGTAATTGCAAATGATAGCCAATAGTGCAGAAATTAGCACTGCCGTAGTTCCCGCAGGTGAGGTGAGCAAGTTACTTTGATCACTACATTTCACTAACTGGTCTTAGAAAATTATCCACATCTTTAAAATGTTTAAGCACATTTTTCTCCATGCTGCTCAGTGGCAACATTTTCTCCTACATTAGTCCTCACCTCATTTGAAGCCTCTTCAGATCTAGACTACTGACAGCCCTGGGGAAACAGATTAAGCTTACAGGACATTTAAATCATGTTCTTGTCAATGCTCCTCCTCCTCTTGGCTCTTTTGTGATTATGCCTCCATGGCTCCAGTACGCCGATATGCTCTCACAAGGCAGATGCACACTCCTGACGTAATTCCGCAGCTAGCCTAAAAGCCCTGGAGCCACAGCTCTATTCTTATTTAAATTCTTTGGAAATAAATGCTAAATCATGTTTCTGATGAACTTGAGGAGTGGCACCATAAATACTGTTTAGGCAGTCAACAGGAAATCATAATGGATCAAAGTCCTCAACTACATAGAAAACATACAGGAGAATGGATGAGGCTTTGCTGGTGATACTGCACCATTTCTCCTTCATTTGTCGCCTTTTCCTGCCTTGAGGATCGGACTGTCTTCCTGGATGCATGGCACAGACTTCCTTCTCACACAGCTACCTGAAACTGCCACATGAATCTCTTCTGCATCTGAAGCTCCTGTCTATCCTTTCTGCAATGACTCACTGGCTCCACCATCAGGTGACAGACTGTTGGGTACCTGCCTGGCCCTATGTAGGACCCCAGAGCCTGGCCTCTCCTTATCTGCAGAGTATACAGAAAACAGCTTTTTAGATACCTATATTTAATTATCTAACAAAGGATTTTGCATCCTTCAAATCTATACAAGAAATGTAACTTAAGATGTCTGAATCCCTTGGTGTAAAACATGAAGAGCTGATCAGGTAAGCAAAAAAAGTTTAGATAGAAGCCCAAGGCCATCGACATAACTAACTACTCTAACTGGGAACCTGCAGATCCATCCTTATCTTTAATTTCTTCCTCTCCATCCACATGCAATTAGTCTCTCAAGTCCAAATGACTTTCAAAGTTGTCCCATCCTCTCATGCTGGCTTACTTCCGAACTTCTTGTCTCTGCCACTGCTAAGAGCCTCTTAACAGACGTCCAGGCTAAGTGTCCTCCTTCCTCTCTGCAATGTGCCATCCAAACCGGCCCTCACCCAGAGATGGCCTTGCCTTCTGCCTTTTACATTTCACCAATGGTTCTCCTTGGTCTAAGGCATTAGGTCCACACAGTTCTTACAGTTTGGTTCCAATCTATTTCCACTCTTCCCTTAGTCTCATCTTACATCAAGCTGCCTCTCGACGGAGAGAGGGAAAAGGATGGATTGATTTAATGTAATCTAAGGAACCCCAGGAATAGACATAAGCCTCAAAAGTGCTGCCAAACTAATTTTTGTAAGGCTCAATCTGATTATACCATTTCTTGGCTTAAAATCCACAGCATGCTTTCTGTGTTGAGAACGGATCATGCGCCCCCCCCCCCCCAACCTGGCTAGTAAGGCGCTTTGAGATTAACCACTCAGATAATCTCAGCTCCTGCTGGGATGCATTTGTGCTTACTATACATGAATGGGTTACTCCTCCGACTTGCCCCATTCTTTCCTTGCTCCACATGCTGCTCAGCCACTTCTCTCTGACTCCTGCACTCAACCCTTTGCCAAACCTACTCATCTTCCAGAAAAAAAGCAAATGGGCCCTTACCCGTGAAGATGCCTCTGGTCTTCCAGCTGGAAGAGCACATGCCAGTCTCTTAAATCTGGTAACACTGTATCCTAGAAGCTAATCCTGTAATACCTAGTATTAGACCAGTAATTCTCAGTCATGGTTGCTCCTTAGAATCAGCTTACAAGCTTTTTAAAAATACTGTCAACCAGGGGCATCTGGGTGACTCACTCAGTTAAGCATCTGCCTTCAGCTCAGGTCATGATCCCAGGGCCTGGGATCGAGTCCCACATTAGGCTCCCTGCTCAGCTGGGAGTCTGCTTCTTCTCTCCCTCTGCCCTTACTCCACACTTGTGCTCTGTCTCTCTAATAAATAAAGTCTTTACAAAAAAATACTGTCAACCAGATCCTCATCACAGAAGAATTAATTCAAAAACTCTGACAGTGTAACCTAAGCGTTCACATTGTTCTGAAACTCCCCAGATGTTTGTGATTCGAAGTAAGGACTGAGGACAACTAGGTGAAAATTACTGGTGTATTTCCTACCTTTTCTAAGGGAACATAAGGGCCTTGACTTATCTTTGTAATCACCATGTTAGCAAACACACAGTAAATGTTGGAAAAGGGATAGAAATAATAAGAGAAATAATGGTGAAAAAAGATAATTACATACTCCTTAAAAACTCAGTAACTAAACCAAAGGAAGCTTTGGTTTTCCAAAATTCCTGGAAGGAATGATGAGGGTGCTATCACTTTATCACCTGTCTTGAAAAAAAAATTCTCAGCCACAGTGAAGAAGGCAACATCTCATTACTAATAATAAGCCATTATATGCAGGGCAACAGAATATTTTCCATCATCACTTGGAAATCATATATGGAACCCTATAATGTACTGTTCTAGGAACCCTGAGCCTCTAAAATGCCCAACTTACATTATAATTAATGGGGTGGGGTGAAAGGGGCCTCCGCCAATCACAGTTAAGAAGAGAGGGAGGTGGAAATTTGAAAAGGAATTCTCGGCAGGTTCCTACCAACCTATAAAATGGTGGGAAAACAGAAGCATAAGATGCAATTTAGGAAAAAAACACATTCACAGTCCCTCACCACAGACTAAGAAGGTATGAGGAATGCAAAAACAAACTCACAAGAATGTGAGAGTCACTTGATTAAAGAGAAATCAAATATGACAGGTTACAAGTTTTTAACCAGTGAGGAGGCAGGGAAGTTCAGAGGATTTCTGTAATCCATCTGGACTCAAGCTTTATTGAAATTATGGGTTGCTCTCCATTTTTAAAAAAATAACAGCTCTATTAAAATATAATTCCAATTATTATCAAATTAACACTTTTAAAGTATACAATTCAGGAGTTTTTAATATATTCAAAGAGTTCTGCATCTATCACCACTATCAAACTTGAAACCATTTCCATTGCCTCCAAAAGAAATGACATAATCTAACCTACTAGCAACCCCTCCCACCCTCCCTTCCCTGCCCTAGGCAATCACTGCATTTTTCTTTCTATATTGGCCTATTCTGGACATTGCACATAATCAAAATCATAGAACATGTGGCCTTTTGTGCCTGGCTTCCTTCACTTAGCATCATCATATTTTCTATTTCATTATTTTACACTGTCAACTAATACTCCACTGTACAGATACACCACATTATTTAGTCCTAATTATTTAGAAATAATTCACTGAGGCATAGTGCTTTGGGCACTGTGGATCTGAAGATAAGAGAGGCCTGGCTTTCAAGAAATTCAAGAAGTTTCACAAGAGAGAGCTAACAAGAACAACATACCAGCAGCAGACATAAGGAACCCAGGGAATACAGTGTTCAGAAGGGAAAACGAAGCAGGGAAAGATGGGCAGGAGTCAAACTATGAGAGGTATAAAGGGCCTTGGGCCCTGCCAAGGAACGTGGACTCAAGGCTACAGGCCATGGACAAACCTTTCCTTTGAGGCCTTTCCCACCACACTTGCTTTTTTCTCATCTTCCAACACGTACGGATAGAAACCCAAACCCACAACATATATACACCCACACTCATCCCAACTAAAAAAATGACTACACCATTCTATGAAGCTACCTCCACAAGGCATTTCCTGACCACCCTGTCCGTAAGTAACCTTGTTCCCATAAGCTCTCATAGGTTATTGTATACCTTTTCACGGTAGTTATCAGATACAAATTATTAATGTGTGCTAAAACACCACAATCTGCCTTGCTAGGGTGTCATCTACTTAAGGGCAAGGACAGGTTCAGATTATTTGTAAGATCCAAATGTACAACTGATGACTGAATAAATGGGAAAAGGGAATCCATCTGGCTAAAAAGCAGGTGTCTCAGATAAGTGGAGAGTGAACAGCCAGTCTCAGTGAAGAGTGTGGGCATACAAGTAAAAACAGGAGACATGGCTGAGGAGAACAACAATGGGAGAGGTCACTGGCAGCTGGAAGCGGAAATATAAAGAGGGTAGGGATAGCCACTGAATACTGCCATGGGCAAGACAAAAAAGCAGTGCATTATCACAGTTAATATCCTCAACAATCTATGAAGCAGATAATATGTGCCTCATTTTATAGAGAAAGAAACAAGCATGAGATGAGCAGGTAATTCTAAGTGGCAGGAGCAGGATTCTACGACCCATGTTCAACTGTACAGGATATGCGTCTTCCAATCTGCCACACCACTTCTGTAACTCCACTTGGGAGTATATCAGCAAACATCAACTGCTGTTTTCGTTCTTGATGTAAAAATGCACAAGTACGTAGCTGATTAATTATATCTTCAAATCCACTAAGTCACACTGGCAATAAATTCCATAGTCAAAAGTGATAAAAATAGAAACTTGATTACTGATCTTTAAAAAGAAATATCCACAACTAAAATCTCCTTATCTTGCAACCAGCAAATAAGAATTATTTGGGAATTTATGTAAAGTTCCTTTTGGATAGGGGTAGAATGTTCCAAAATTTATTAATCTAAGCAACTTTCTTTATTCACTCCCAGGCTCACTCAAGATTTGTCCTGAAACTGAGAGGAACATATTAAATGTGGCATTAAAGTACAGGCAAATATAGGAGAAGAGTTTAAATTCAACATAACTTGACTTAATAGGAATTTTTTTTCATAATATCTGCAATTAGCAAGAACTATTTAGATGAGGACTTCCATAACACTGTCTCGCTATAGTTAATCATAAATTTATTAGTGTATCCCATGTGTATTCAATGGCAATACAATTAGTAAATGAAACACTCTTAGTGATACTATTGGGGTGGAAGTGAAGGATATGCTATGTGTACTTAATAATTACCAACAGGAAAAAAGAGAACTTGAAACTCAAAATCTTCCCTTTCCATTTAAAATAGCAAATAAAGCCTCTGTGTTACAAAACAAATGCACAAGCACAAGCAGAGTGGATGTTATTGACTACTCAATTAAAAGTGCCCCCAAATCGATGTCACTTGAAGCAAAAAAAAAAAAAAAAAAAAAAAAGTTGCAGCAGGCAAAAGAGCTCCTCAAACAATTATTTCTTGCTTTTTAGACCTAATGTAAATGACACCAAATATTTTTGAACAACTTTGACCAATTGTAATTTTTATGTTAAAAGATATGTTTTTTTTAAAATGCAAAATGATGCTAATCTTTGAAATTACAGTCCAGGGAGCTATTTCTGCCTGCCTACACTTGAAAACTCACCACATGTTCAACACTTTCTGGCAGCTATACACACACACACACACAAAAAAAAAAAAACAAAAACAAGGAAAAAGAGAGAGAGGGAGAAAGGTCATCAGAAATAGCCCACATTGAAATTTTCACATTGTTTTTCATGCTTAATTTTTTTCCAAGCAGCATTATTATTTACATTCACAGGAAAACTACTTTAAAACTAATATGAACACATGCAGCATACTATAAAATTAGTATTTATTCTTATGCTTACAGCATAAGAGCATCTACCCTATAAAAATAATTTCCATGCATCAATACTCCTAAAAATAAAAAGCCAAAAATATGCTATTAATTCTAAGTAAGAAATTGACCATAGTTTTTAAATATTTTATAAAATATTTACTGGAATAGCATTATTTTAAACTCAGTGATTAAAATAAATAAAAATATCACTTGTTTTGCATGCACCTATTCCCTGAAAAAAATTTCCTGGAAAAATTGTACTGACTATAAATTTCTAACATGCACAGTTGAAGCACAGAAAAGTACTAAAAGAAGTAAAGCAAATACATACTTGGTTTCATCCATCACTTCTACTTCCGTAGGGGCTGTAATGGGTGCATTGGAACGTCCTGCAGTGGGGTCATCTGTGTTTAACTCTCCATTTGTAGAGCTTACAACCTGTCGAAAAGAAGAAGGAAAAAAATATATATATATATGTATACACATACACACAAACACACACAGTAACAAGTTATATGATAATAAAAACTAAGGCTAAGGTATTTCAATTAGAAAGTTAATATGAAGAACATAAAACAATTAGTATGCAGTTGAGCTGTTCATAACTGAATATAGTAATAAGTCTAATATTTTATTAAAATTGAAGGCCATCCAATATTTGCTTTTTGACATACTTCCTTTCCATCTTGAAATTTGTCTTGTCTCTTTCCCTCTGAGTTGTAAGACTAACTCCTACCCTTGGGTCTGAATCAGCAACCCCAGATGTGCCCATGTCCACTGGCATCTTGCTAATCACAAATTATTTCCTTCGTAAACTTCAGTATTGCTCCTTCTAATAGATCTTTCATTTCAGTGTGTAACGACACTTGGGTGTCTCTTGCATACTGCCAATTCATCTACCCAGGTGTTCACCCCCCCCAGATCCAGGAGTCACTGAGAGTCCTCTCTTTTGACTGAAATCTCGCATCAGGGAGGCCTGTTAAATTCTCCCCCAAAACACATCCCCAATCTAATTAGTTCTCCCCACCTCTATTACTATCAGGACTTTAGTTCAAGCCACCATGATCTCTTGTGTGAAGAAGAGCAACAAGCTATTAACTGGTCTCCTGCTTTTACCTACCCCCACCCTCCATTAATGTACTGTCTATACAACAATCAGAGTGCTCATTTGAAGACAGAAATTAGATCATGTACAATTAACCTGCTTAAATCTCTTCAAGTACCAACTTCCTATTTCACTTAAAATAAAGATTCGTATTCTTTACCTTAATTAACAAAGCCCCACAAGATCTGAATCCTGCCTACCTCTCTGATCTCATACTACTTTCCCCCTTATTCACTAGCCTCCATCCAGTATGTCAAACTTATTCCCACCTTAAGGCTTTGGCATTATCTATTTTTGATGCCTTCCTGCTTATTGGTCATATTCTCATCTTTCAGATTCTTAGAGAACATCCCTAAAGCAGCCCTTTTCTATCATACAATCTAAGACTTCCATACAGACACACTATCTCATGTTATACTCTACTATTAACTCTGTATAGCGTTTATCCAGATAGATATTTTTCGGATTATGTTTCTTAACACCCATTCCCACTGCCTCCTGCTCCATGACAGCAAAAACTTTGTCCCGTTGCTTACTATATCTCCCCACTACACCTAGCACAGAACAATCAATAAATATTTGTTGAAATAAATAAATGCATGCATGAATGAAATCCTAAAACAAAATAAAAATCATAGCAAAATTCCCACATTCTCCCAAATCCTCTTGGTCCTATAGTCACCTTTATAGGACCTATTTCTTGCTTTCCCCTCAACTTCTTCAAAACAATAGTCTTAACTTACTACTTCCATTTTTATAAAATTTTCCACTCATTTATTCCTTAACTCCTTGCAATCTATACTCTACAGCTACATCAGATTTCTAGTAAAAGCACTCTCGCAGGTTACCAATGACTCCTAGAAAAATATATTGGTGGCCTTTGTTCAGTCCTCATTTTCCTATACATTTCTGTATCACTTAGCACTAGCTGATACTCTGGAGTAGATGGGTCCAGAAACAAAGCCTGGCTTTAACATTCACCCACTATGTGACCTGGGAAAGATAGCTCATCATGCTAAACCACAGATATGAAATGGGAAACAACAGTATCCATTTAACAAAATTGATAGGAAGAAATGGAATCAATGCGTAAAGGGCAGTGACAGGCATATTTTAAGAGCTCCATGAATGGTGGCCCTTGTTCCTCAGCCAGTTTGCCGGCATTCGTGGCTTCAGCCACAACCACAAAGTAAAGGACTCACTGAGCGCAACTGCTTGCCCACATGTTCACTTACACCACATGTGGTACCTCAAATTCAGTACTTCCAAAATGAAATTCCTCATACTCCTCTTAAATGTGTCACTCCTCCTATCCAGGGTTCCAATTTTTAGTAAACCCTACCTTCTTCTCAGACCTCCAGGCTCAAAATACCAATCACTTCTGCTGCTTCCCCTATTAGAGCTTGTTATAAGGGGTAAAACATGCTAATATAGCAAAGGCCTGGACAGCAGACTGACATCTGACTACCAGATTTAATTAACAGGGTCCATTTACAGAGGCCCATTTTACTGAAACTTAACTAATTCTCGGGTTTTTACCGAGACCACAATGTGCCAGGCACTCTTCCAGGAACTTGGAAAACACAAGAAAAACACCCTTGCCCTCCTCAACCTGATAGTCCAGGGCATAGCAACAGGACTCTCGCCCTCACAACTCCCAGAGAAGTCACTAGAAGTCAACCAACAAACCTAGATGAATAGAGGATTATGGAGGCTGAGTTTCCTGTATGGTAATATAGACCAAGTACTTAGAAACGAACACTGCATTTGTGCCCAGAGCTGAAAACACACAAAATGCCTTGATCATTGTTAGTGACAACCAACTGAAGGAAAGGAATACCCCTGTGCCTCAGTCTGCCACTCTGCTCTGGGGCACCCACTTCTTTCTGGCATTCTATTGAGCTCCATGTCAATTTTTTCTCTTTATTTCTCCCTCTTTCTGAAAACATTCAACAATCATTATTTGTTCTAATTATCAAACATAATTTGGTTCTTTATTCTTAATTTTTAAGATGTCAGAGCTCCTAGGCTGAACTGGAAAAGAAAGCAGGATTCTTATCTTATACTTTTGTATTCGCCACTATCTGTAATTAGCAGAATGCCTTGCATGAAGAAGATAAACAGTTTACTCAACAATTTCCATTGCTCTTCCCTCAACATCATATTCACAGGTTTCTTTTCCTCCTTTGTGTTCACTGGCCTAAGACAGCTGGAGGGCATGCATCTCAAACTACAGGCAGCTCCTCGAATGTGTCCTCCCTTCCTTTAAACAGTATCATTGAAAACTGATAACTCAGGTAGTCTAAATTTCCAGCAAGAGCAACAGTATGAACATGGTAATTATATAATATGACTTACTTCAGTTCACACAAAGTCATGCCTGACTTTAAAAAGCTTTTAGAGAAATGTTTCAAATCTCATTCCACCTGGTTGACCACAACCAGACAAAAAGGAAATAACATTGTCATTTATATATTTTTTTAATGTAATGTTTTTTTCCTTAACTCTTTGAGTTAAGGCTAATATCCCAGGCTAAGAATAGAATCAATGTGGTAATAGAGTTCTCCTATAAAAGCAGCCTACTTAACACTGGTGACATGAGAGTATATCAGGGCATTAAATTTGTTTTCATTTAAGGAAATTAGTGTCTTTTTGTAAAGGCATTTTACAAAGAAAAAAACAAAGACATAATATTATAAACAGCCTTTATATCCCTATAAACCTAAATCATCCAATATGCACAAATTATTTTTATAAACCAAATTCTGAAGGATTCCATTTAGGTAACATTTCTAGAATTATAACTTGAAGTAGAACATGGGAGTCTCTGTGATATTAGTGTTCATCAGCCGATTTTTGTAATGAAAGTATATCTAAAAGTGACAGCTGCTTTTAGGTTTGACACTTAAAAAAATAAGTCAGTTGTTTTTAGGGTTTTTTCTTCTTGTTGTTCTTAAAGAAGTTTTCTGTGATATTCCTGCTTTAATAAGAAACCTAGTACAGTTCTTATTTTAAGCGGTTACAAAAAAATAAAACAAATAAACATCCAGATGTGGCGTTACTACTAGAGTATCCAACTTTAAGAGAAGAGGGTGTGGAAATAGCCTGCAGGTAAGAATAGGAGACAAATGATGGTTCACTTGATGGCTGCCTGCCATATCTAATTCCAAAAGAAGTCATTCTCATAGACTTTTGAGTACAAGGATAACACACAGTATCTTTGTAGTCAATGATTTTATAAGGCAAATTAATTTACTCTCCAAATACAAGGAATTCATATATAAATCAGTTATATTGCCACCTTCCTAATTTCTACTGAGTTATTGTAAGGATAATACCACGTGTGCAGTAGAGGTTCACCATCTTCATTAACCAGATCTTCTTCTAACCAATAAATATATTAGACATATCAAAATGTTATATACCTTACTGATGCCCTAAGTTTTCTCCAACAGCCATCTATAAGAAAGCACACTAATAAATGAAATATTGTTAAGAGTAATTTCCCAAGAGTTTTCTGGAACTATATGCTAAGGTTCACACATACTACATGAAACCAACTTTCTTATATATTCTAAAACCTAGAGCTAGAGTTTTAACTTAATATTCCAACAGATGACTCAAAACCACATTGACATTCTCACTGATTTTCAGCAAAGATAAGCTAAAATGGATTTTCAATTTAATGTTCACATATAGAAGTACCAAGCTGAGCACTATGAGTATTCCAGTTTTTCAAGATGTTACTGTAAAAGAATAAGAAAATAAACCGGTAATGCTCATTTAGCCAAATGAACACCCAGATGAGGCGTTTCTTAAGCTAACCTGACAGAGCTGAGCTGGAAATTATTTACCTATGGCACACAAACACTCCTTGCACAAACTATCTTGTACATATTACAGCACCCTGGAAACAGGAGGGAAAGACACAACTGTACTCATCACTGAATTCTCCTACTGGTTAGTACCTGTGTATTTTCAAAGATGTAAGAGAGAAAAGTGAAGGCAGTGCCTGGCAGTGTTTTAGAAAAGAGGAGTGCTAACGACAAGCACAACGGAGGACTGGGTGAGGTGTGGCACCTACTACTCCTCTGACTTCTAACCAGGCGTGTTTCCTTACCATTTTGAAATACATCTGTCTCATTCTGTTCTGCTATCCTCACCTGTATTTGTATGTCTCAAGTTACAGGGACTCAAACAGCAGAGGGTCCAGCACAAGAATTAATGTTAGTTCTTCATTCCCATGCACAGCACCCAGCTGCACAAGACAGTGGCAACATTTGTGGGTCTGCCCTTTCCCCCCAGATGCTCAGACTCAAGTGTTCCTTTAACTGCAACCAGAGGCTGGACAACTAGAGAAGATGTCCAAACGATCGGGACCCACACCACCTCACGGGAAGCAGTCTTCCAGAAGTGCCCTTAACATCTATCTTCCTCCCTCTGCTAAAAAACTGCCTCTCCGCGTCCCGGGGCAGGGCTTCTGGGTGGCCAAGAACGCAAGGGAACTGTGCTCCAGCGAAAGGCACAGTCCCCCATGGGATTCGAGATGAGCACTACCAGTTGTCAGCTATGCATTTAAAACCTCATTTTGGAGATCCTGGCTTTCCAGGCAGAGACACATCATAGAAGGATAAGTGACATTAACCTTCCCCTTGGTCCTGACACCAAACTAAATTCTTCCTTCTAATTATCAGGCAAAACCTCCCATTTCTCTTCATCTTGGCTACCCATCACTTTCCCTCAGCTAGACTTCTGAGAGCTGTGTTCCTGCCTCAGACTCGTTCTCCCTTCAGTCTGGTCTCCAGCAAAAGTCATCCTTAGGAAAAACACTAACAGAGTTACCTCACTTGTCTAATTCTCTTTACAGCTACCCAATATCCTCAAATCAAGTCCAAATTTAATAACGAGACCTGTTAAGTCCTTCACAATTTGCCTGCTGCCTACCTCTCAGTCTCATTTCTACATACATAAACACACACACACACACACACACACACACACACACACACACACCAGCTTGGCTGGACTGGAGTCCATTGCTCAGGAGGTCTCTCTCTCTCTCCTCTGCCACCTTATGGGTGCTGTCTTCTTGCCTGAGATAGTCCTCTCTAGACCCCTTTCGCCTACTAACTTCTACTGATTCTTCACTTTAAAAACAGGTAAAAAAACAGAATACAAAAAAAGACACCACTATTTCCAGGAAATCTTAACCCACTAAATCCCGGTTAGGTGCTTCTCTACACATTCTCATAGCATGCTATATTTTCTCCACTGACCACACTGACCGTTTAATTAACCTTCCCCACCAGCTAAAAGTTCCTTGGGGACAGACACCCTATCCTTGTTATTCTTCTTTTATTCAAAGACACCACTACAGTGCCAAGCACTTCCTAGTAGACATGTATATAAATTTGCTGAATAATGACTGGCCAAGAAACTGAAAGTGCTAGGTCTAAGTTTCTCAGCCATATTTATTACCAAGGATTCTAAAGGCAGCAGAGAAGAACACACCTGGATGCCTTGGGAGCTTTTCCAAAATACATACAAGCTATGAACAAATTCAAAATTAGGTCTTCATATATCTGAATATCATTTTCAATCTTTTGAGTGGAAAAAGTTTATCAAGCATGTAGCAAGATCCTTCCCATCAGTGAATTAACATAATTACACTAAAGATATAGCATAAAATTAGATAAATTCCAATTTGACAATGCTTTCTTTGGGTAGTACCACTAGACTTCACTTCCCAGAGACTAATCAAGTTTCTTAATCTGAAAAAGAATCAATTATTCTAGCATTTAGTACTTCATAAGTCCTACCTTCTATGCTCAATACTTTTTAAATTAAGTTCTCATGACAAAACCATGAGGTAGAGGTATTATCAATATTTCCATTCTACTGATGAATAATCTAAGGCATAGAATCTAAACTCAATTCAACTCTAGGGTTTGTGCTCTTAAACACAAGGGAATCAACTTGGCAACCTATGTGTCCGATATGTAATACATATAGTAATTCTAAGGGGGAAAAAAGGAGTTCAAATTTAGACTCTACCAATCAGTTCCTATTAAAAGCACATCTGAAATAATGAATATTTAAGGATCCTTCTGTAAGTCAAAACAACAGGAGATTTCATCTTGCACGTCAACTGGAAGCAGACTGGAATGGCTTTGTGGTGCCACAGTGAGAGCAATTCTGAGTTCCAGGAACACAGGGCAGTGACGGATGAGGGACGAATGTTATAGGCCTCAAATGGCTCATTTGAGGTAACTCCTGATTCTGCTCCCAAATACCCTAAATCTGCACCATATCTATTTATCATCAGACAGCTATCAAGTTACTATGGTAATGTCTTTCATGAGAAACTATTCGATAACAGGACCTTAGTATTTGCTGAAAGCAAGTTTTTAAATTGCCAAATACAGTCTTTGTACCTCCTGCAAAGTCAACACTAGAAACTGTAGCATAACAATCATCACAAAGAATCTCAAGACAAACTATTCTTACACTTTTGTATTCATAAAAAGGTTTTCTCTTTATCTCTTCCCTTTATCAGACGAGAACAACTGAATACAGTTTCCCTTCCTTTGTTCAGAATCAAATGGAGGATTCATTTATTAGAATAATCACATTAGCTTAGATTTTAGTAACTTTTCTTTTTTTTTTTTAAGATTTTATTTATTTATTCATGAGAGACACAGAGAGAGGCAGAGACATAGGCAGAGGGAGAAGCAGGCTCCACGCAAGGAGTCTAATGTAGGACTTGATCCTGGGACTCCAGGATCACACCCTGGGTCAAAGGCAGACGCTCAATCACTGAGCCACCCAGGCATCCCTAGTAACTTTTCTCTCCTCTTCTTATTACTAGTTTTAAACGACAATTTTATTAGTCCAATTATTCAAGTGCCATACTGTAACTTTTCGAACTTTTTAAGTGGGTAGGCTATAAAGCATAAATGAAGTCAATATTTTAGGACAGAACAAGATTGAGGCATGAGCCTACTTACATTGCCAGTCAATTTTTCACAGAGGTCAAACTTGCTTAATGTCCATCATGTCAGTTAGTTGATGGTGTAAAATATATTCAGGAAGTCAATGAAAATAATGTAAATTTTTTTTTGCTTGTGTATTACTAGAATTCTACTACGTAAAACTGATCGTGTATTGAATATTAGAATGAAGCCAGATGTAGTCTCCGTAGGCAGAGCAGTGTTAAAGGGATGGTGAGAAAGGAAGTAAGTGGAAACATCTCTTTGGGAACATACAAAAAAAGAGAACATACAATACTACAGTGATGAGCCAAATCATCAAACTCATTCACCCTGTGATGGTCTGGAGATCCCATGAGCCACCTTTGGGAATCCCACAGGGTAAGAGGAAGCTAAGAAAATGCACATTCGTGGTATGACACAGAAGGGGCCAGAAAGCTTTTAATAGTATTGTAACTGCTGCAGATATCAGTGACCACTGAGCAAAACACCTGCTATCATAACATATGACACTTAGAAACGTGTAAACGTATACAGACAAACATACCATCCAGTTTGTGTTATGAAACTAAATATAACTTGTTCCATTAGCTATTCCAAGGGTATGAATTGGGGTCATAAAAATTTTTTTAAATCTTAAAATTCAGGCACCCTTGCTTCTGAGTCCTCTTCAAATACTTGCATTACACAGGACTGAAAGGTCCACAGACGACAAAGTTCTATAAAAATATTTGGTTACATAATTTAAATTACCTCTAAAGTTTAAAGGATGAGAAAAACATGAGCACCCGTAAGATTTAATCAAGAACTGATTTTTAGAATTCAAATGAAGAAAGAAGAAAATCTATGGGCAGATATCCAATAGACTAAATATATATACACATTCACTAAGAAAAATGCAAACTTAGTAAAACATAATGGAAAATTATTCAAATGGAATTATGTAGAGGAAAAAAATCAAAACTTTTAAAGAAAGTTCTAAATTAAAATGGATGCAGATAATATTTATTATCTCAATTACTTTAAACTGGCATTTAAATTACCTGAAGTGAGCATTTTAAAAGAAGTAAGAGACTTAGTAACCTTCGCCTTTCTATAATTCACATAAAAGATGAAATCAGGGGGCATGTGAGGGCAAGATAAGTTATTTCTAAGGGTACAGAAAAGGGGAGGGAGGAACACACTTCAAAAAAAAGGACTGCTTTAAATTTTTAGAAATATCCAGGAAATTGAGGAGAGTAACAAATCCTCATTCTTGAAATTATTTTCTCCACCTGATATTTTCTAGAAACAAAATATACCATTGTAACAATAAGGGTCATGTTTATTGGATCAATTAATCTGAAAGTATATTCTGTGTACTAAGGATAAAAAATTTCCTATCTATTTTCAAGCTTAAAGAAGGCAAAAATCAATGAAAGGGAAAAGATATAAAAGTGTTCCATTACAGCATTAAAGAAGACTGAACTTATTATTGGAAAATCAAGCTTAACACATATTTCAATTAATACAGTTTGTTTTTCTAACCTGTTTTGAGTATGAGTTACTTAAATATTTTTGCATATACTTGCAAAAATGAACAAAGACAAAATCGTAGTATCCCTGGTGGTCTTTCTAGACCATGTTAATTTTGCTTTTTGGTTAAATACAAAGGTAGAGAATTATGGAGAGTTCAGTAACAAGTTTTTCATTAGGATATGAAGTCATGCCATGAGTTCCAAAAAAGGGTTAGTTGTATAAATTTGGGAAATAATCACTCATGCAAAAATCAGAAAATACCTGTACCGAGCCACCATGTCTGTCTGCTGCAAGGTGAGCTCTCAAATGGTGGGGATTTGCCTGCTGGGAGTCCCAAGCTGCCCTGTGGTCTGCCGACTGCCATTTATTTAATGCATGTGGCATGCATGGAAGAAGAAAAACCCAATATGTTAAACATCTCATCCTTATAATATAGAAAACAAACGTATAAAAGGAAATTTAAAATACCCTTGCTACTCTGAATCACAGATGCAGTTATCTTTGCATACTGGATGTGGAGAAGTTTTTATTACATGGCTACCATTAGGTAATGATCAACCATAAAAGTAAAACAGAATCATAGAGTTTAGAAGTATAAGGGCTTTAGATATCCTATTCCACCCTCCAATTTTATAAATGAAGTGAACAAAAAACCAGGGAGGTAAAAATCATGTGTCCAAGAAAGCATTCCAAATAAATCACAGAAGTACTAAAATTCTATCCACTATATTTTCTTACAGTAGAGGTCCCCCTTGGTTTTCTAATGAGGACTTACTTCTAGCACTGTTAAAAAGATAGTCTTTATAAATAGCTGTATGTAGATCCTAGAAAACTTTTTTCTCTTGCTTAGTACTGTGTTTCTGATTGTGAGGTTAATATGAAAAAAACAGAAAAGTTCTTTGAAAAGTGACAAGTGTTATACAGAAGAACACTATGAGGATATGATAGGCAATTTTTTTTTTTTATTCAGTGACAGTCCTCCTTTATATGAATCCCTTTGTTTCCCTGACCTCTTTTTATCTAGTTCAAATTAAGGAACCCATTCCCATGATAGACTGATATCTAGATGCTTTTACATGACTTGGCAACACTGCATGGCAATAACCACAAACTAATAATAATATACTAACAGAATTAGAAGTAGCTGCTTAAGAGGGGTCAATATGTATGTTTCAGGAAAATGTGGTCACACTAATAAAAAGATGGGAAAGGAATACAATAGTTAACATTGTTTTATAATTACATGTTTGGTTCTCCATCAGCTGCTTTCCATGTGTTACCTCATTTTGAGATAGATAGTATCATTCTCATTTCAATGACAAGAGACTGAGACTTTAAATACTTGCCTAAGGTCAAAGAAATTGCAAGAAATACAGGAGGGATTGAAACTCAAGAGCCTACTACTCGGCCAGTAGTACTACCTAGCTCCTTAATATAATGATATATGTTTAAAGTCTTCAGTGCTCTTTTCTTTATTTCTTTTTCAAACTAAGTCAAGAAAAACTTGCCATAAAAAAAAAAAAAAAAAAAAAAAACCTTGTCACAAAGTGCCAAGTATATTGAGCCCTTGGGAGCCTGAACCTATCAGTGGCCAGAGCAAGCCTAGGAGAGAAGAGATGTTAGGTCCAAGTAGGCACAATGAATAAATGTTATGGCACTAAGCTTCCCTAATTAAACTGTGCAATGCAAACTTACGTAAGAAGTATGAAGGGACATGAAGTCTACCATCAAAACAATTACCACAGTTCTAGGTTTTTTCATTAAACCTTCTGTGTTCATGACCAGAATTTAGCAGGTATATACCTTAAACTAAGATAAATTAGATGAGATTAAATCTAAAAAAGACAAAAGAATGAAAATGATGCTAAAATGGAGACAAATACCTAAATACTACCTAGAACAAGAGGTAACATTTAAGGGTCATGGACCTCGTAAAGAAGATAGGAACAGTTCTCCAGCCTCTCCTCAGAATCAATAGTTACATGTACACCTAACACCTTCTCTGAAATGTCAGGAGATCCCGACTTCAACCATCAACTCTAAATTACAAATTGTTTCTCTGGGGACATTACATTTCAGTCATTTAACTACATGTTCTTTTACGACTATCAACTTCGAGTATCTCATACAACTGAAACGTTTACTGTTTCACAGATGTTTAGGGAAAGTTTCGAGATATATAACTTGTTTATTATAATAACAGCCTGCATACCCAAGTTTCAAGTTTAATACATAAGCTACCCTAAAGGGTTTCCTGGGGAAAGAAACACACACACAAAAGAAAATAAAAATCGACTCCCTGCATCTACTGCAACAAGGACAACACAAATAAAATATGATTCTCGCCCTCAGTGAGCTCACAATCTAGCTAGGAAGACAAGTCTGAAACAGGTAGAAAGTTCAATCTGAAGAGATTTGAATTATAATAGAATTCAACATTAAAAGAAGAGTTTCACTTATTATAATACCTAACAGCTACAGAGAACATGAATTATTGATCTTCATCCAATTGAGAAATTATTCTGACTTATAAAACACAAACTCCAAGTCTTGCCTTGGAGCCATTTCTTTCTATATGCAGAAAGAGTATTATCAGAGTATTTAAACTGTCAAGGAGTAATAATTTATATCTGAAGAAATTTATGTATAAGATCCTTTATTGTCCCAATTTTTCTAAGGCAAAATTCTAAAACTATTCTGTTTTAAATGGCTGTACTTTAAAGCACAATATTGTTAAATATCCCCCAAATGGAGTATTTTATTTTGCTATGATTTTTTAGTGTGTTGTGTTCTTTCCTTTGATTTTCATCTCATTTAACTCATTTGAACTCTGGTGGGATAAATTATACAAGAGTAAAAAAGGACAGCACATTATATATCCCCAGAAAGGGTTGTAAGTGAAAATTTTAAAGAGCCTACTTAACTCCCAATCAGCAAAACATTTTATGTCAAAGATACATTAAATCAAGCTTATTACAAAACAGAAAAAAGTGAGAACATCACTCAAAAATTTCAACAGCTTTCAATTACCCTACCCGACTCTACTGTCAATTTAGCTGCTATGCTTTGCCTCAAACCTACTCTGCTCAAAGCAAACTGAAATGCTCACTATTCCTCAAACTCTACATTTTTAAACTTCTTCATACTGTTCTCTCTCCCCAAAATGCCCTTATTCTTTCATCTGCCTTTAAAAATTTCAATTCATCAGGCTCATTTCAAAAGCCACCTTCTCCATAAACTCTTTGTAGATCCCCCGTATTTCAATGATCTTCCGTTGCACTTTATTAGTATGTTTCATGTGAGAGAGCTTACACTGTTCAGTGATGTACTTGTGAGTTTATCATAATGATCACAGTAACAGTAACACGAGCCATGAGACCTGAGATTTAGTGCATACTTATAGGAATTAACAAGGGATATTTCTGTTTCACAGATGAGAGAACTTAGGTTTTGAAAGATAAAGTATTTTGTCCAGGATCGAGTCATATCCAGGTATGTCTGATTTCAGAGACTGAGTGAGCTCATAGCCACTCATTACAAAATAATTTCTTACAGGTGTTTTCCTTATTTGTTGCATTTCTGCGACCTGTAGAATAGTAGCTTTCAAAAAGCAGAAACTCAGCAAAAAATGTATTGAGCTAAATTAAACTACAGTTAGAAAGATCAACTCCTATTATAATTTATTCCAATAGGATATCCAATTACTTCCATTCTAAGAGAATATCAAATGTTGCTCAAAGTTTATGCTAATTTATACCACTAATGAGAAATTTATTAAACATGTTCTTGTGATTTTTAAACTTCGTAAAGAATGAAAATTAGGGGGAAATGGTTTATTTGTTGCAAATCTATGCATTTTCAATCCTTAATATGCATGTGCATATAATCTGTTTTATGTATTAAAAAATGTATTTTGATCCTTCAATATCTATCTACATGTGTATGTATGTGATCACATAACACACGGGCGCACATGTACACACACCTGTAAAGCTATCACCTGGGCATGGTAAAATACCGGATTTACTTTTAAACTGTCAGAAGGTAATACAGAAGCAAATAAGACATTTCACATCTGAAAGGGCAGCAAACCTGGTTTTTGGATTGTTGCATCTTATCTCTGTGTTGATGTGCTTCTCTGTTTGATGACAGAGCAGGATCTTGCTGAACTGCACCCACTGGAGTAGGCTACAATACAATAATTAGCATCAATACATTCTATTTTAGAAGTCTTATTTAAAATAATTTAGCTGCTTCCTGGAATCAAGGAAATAATAAAGGACACTTAAAGTGAAGCCTACAAAAAGATATCAACTCAAAGTATATCATTAAAAATAACAAGTTAAAACAAAAGAATGTAGCTACTTTTTATACTGTTTTCAAAATATTTAAATATTTTATTAAGTATTCACTTTTACATCAATAAAATACTTTCTAATGCTATCTTTACTTTCAGGTTACTTTCTCATATGAAAGTGTATTTATTTATGTCTCATTTTTAAAGCTAATGTATAAACAGAATAAGTAATTTCAAACAGATAAGGAAATGATTTTTTAAATAAGCTAATAAAATGGCCTACTGGCCATATTTTGATTCAGGAGAGACTTCTAAAAATTTTTACTTTTCAAATATGTTTCAAACTCAATATAAATACTTTAAGCACAGTTTATTCAGATATGCATCATAGATACCATATATAGTAAATCACTTTGGATTCAAGAAAAATATAGATCAAACACTTTAATAAGTGAATTGTTCAAAAATACCTGAATCTGAGAGTTTGGCAGCTCCAAATATGGATAAAAATTCACTAACAGTGAGCCACAATTAAAGAAATCTTGTAAGACATTCTTATTTAAAAAACTAGTGAGAAGAAATATTTTAAAGTTGTCTCTTCAAAGAAGAATTTCATGATGTGTCCCTTTAAGCGATGAGCCCCAATCCTATAGTTATATTCGAGACAATTTCTAAAAATTTTATAAAATTTAAGTTTTATAAAAAATACAGTTTTAGAAACCCAAAACATGCTCCAATTTTTATGTATCAGTCTATTTAAGACAAAACTTAAAACTATTAGTCTAATTAAAACTTACAGCTATACATTACTAATGTTTTGAGAAATGGCTAAAATAAAACTAAATGATCTTTTTTTTTCCTAAGATTTTATTTATTTATTCATGAGAGAGACAGAGAGAGAGAGAGAGGCAGAGACATAGAGGGAGAAGCAGGCCCCTAGCAGGGAGCCCGATGTGGGACTTGATCCGGGGACTCCAGGATCATGCCCTGGGCTGAAGGTGGCGCCAAACCACTGGGACAACGAAGCTGCCCACTAAATGATCTTTTAGAGTAACAGGATAGGGACGCCTGTGTGGCTCAGCGGTTTAGCGCCCACCTTTGGCCCAGGGCATGATCCTGGAGTCCCGGGATGGAGTCCCACATCGGGCTCCCTACAAGGAGCCTGCTTCCCCACTCTGACTGTGTCTCTGCTTCTGCCTCTCTCTCTGTTTCTCATGAATAAATAAATAAAATATTTTTTACAAAATAAAGTAAGAGGATATTATATAAAAAAATTTATATTTGACATTAAGGACTAAATCAGGAATGAAAAGTTCAAAATAACTCATTATTTTAAAAGCAGGAGGTCCAAATATGGGATTTTTATAAAATTCAAAGAATAATTTTAGTACTGTGCTACCTAAAATGCCCATGAAAATGAAATAAAATGAATCCTTTTAAAAAAATTATTTGTACTCACTCTTTTCACTGAAGAAGCTGTACTGCAGGGAAAAGAAAAGACTACAAATTATCTTTCATTATATAGCAAGTACTCACCAACTGTTTACCAATCCAGTCATATTCATAATCAAATAAATATCCTTTTCGATCAAACAAGTCAGTAAAAAGCTTTCTTAGGTAGTCATAGTCTGGTTTTTCAAAAAAATCTAGCCTTCTTACATAACGAAGATATGTTGCCATTTCTTCTAGAAAGGAATAAAAATTATTCTGATTATACTTTTCTATCTACTCATTACTAATAAAATTATTTAAAGATCTAAAAATACAATGTTATAAAAACATGAAAAAGTAACAAAATCCTGCTGCAATTTAAAATTTTAGGAATTTAGGGGCACCTGGGTGGCTCAGTCAGTTAAGCATCTGCCTTTGGCTCAGGTCATGATCTCAGGGTCCTGGGATGGAGACCCGTGTCAGGCTCCCTGATCAATGGGGAGTCTGCTTCTCCCATTCCCTGGGCTGCTCTCTCATGCTCTTTCTCAAATAAATAAATAAAATCTTAAAATTTTTTAAATTTTAGGAATTTAATCTCAATGAAATTCTAAAGAAGAGAAGGGAAGAAAAAAATAGGGTCAAAAGAGAAATGAGAGGTTTTATTAAATAAATACGTTTATTTCATTTCACTAGGAAAGGCTCAAATTTTTATTTTACATTGTTGCTTTGAATAGAAACCTTGGATAGTACTAAATATTGAATTAGCAACTTAATAATACATAATTACTTAAACACAAGCATCATACTTAGCTCATCAACTTAAAATTTATTCAAAATACTAGTGTGAATTGATTTATATATTAAATTATATATTAAAGCATCTGCACTCACTTGATGGATGTCTTTTATCAGGTACATTCACTAACTGACCTATAGAAGATTCAAATTTCTAACTTGGGCTATGAACATAATTCTAACCAAGCAAAATAAAGCTAAGAGATCTCAGAAATAAAACAGCAGCAGAATTTAATTCTTTTAATTTCTGGTCATATAAAATTATCTGGTAATATACAAATTTCTCTGTGCCACTGTAATTCTCAAAGTATAAGAGATATGCATTTTTCTTACAGGTCCTACTTTCCTAAAGGAAAAGAAAGAAAAAGTCATAAAAGTCAACAAGTAAAATGGTGAGCAATTAGTAAAACAGGGTTTCACCATCAGGGCATAGAAAATCTCTATACTAAGAGATGGAAGGTTACTCTCAGGTATTTTTCTGATTCAATTCATTTACAGTGGCCAGTGAAAACAGGATCCTGCACAGTCCAACAGGCAATAAGAATGGTACCCAGTGACCTTCCTCATAGAGTGACTCTCACTATTCCACGTACTAGCTAGCTACCTGGTTAATTTACTTTGACATCCCCATTTTATCCTGCAGAAATTTGTATAGGCTTCATAATAACACATAGCCAGTCTACCTACACCTACACTAGTAGTGTCAACCAGTATTTTTTTTAATCTTCCACTTTTAGATATTAGAGCAAAGAAGAAAATTATGTAATTAGAGTTTGCTGTCAAAGAATAATATAAGCAAATCTGAGGAAGAGCTACCTGAGATCACGCTGCTCGCTGATACTACAGCAATGATGCCAGCATTCTCCAGGAGGACATACGAATACTGAAGTGAGGTATGAATTTAATCTTGGACCTTCAGGTTTGGTTCATGTTTTACTTAATACATTAGCAACAAATTAATATCATCCCTTAATTGATTTAGGAATTTAAGTAAATTTTTGTTGCCGAAACTCTACATGGAAGTAAAACTATTTTCATAAAGCTCCCCAATGTAACATTCACCTAAAAGTAGTAAGGTTTGTAGATCTTAATGTACTTTGAAAACTAAATCATACAACTTTGAAAACTAAATCATACAACACACACCTCCTTTGAGCTTGACAATGAAACTCAAACGACTAACACTATGCACCAAAACTTTATAGTTGGCATTTCTCAGCAAATCTTTTAATTTATTAAAAGTATGTCACTGATACTTTAGCTGATACTGGTCAACACTATTAAAAGATGGGATTTGCATCTATTAATACCATCTTAACAAAGAAAATACACAAACTACCCCCATGGCTTATGCATGAAATGCTGACATCTTTTAAATCATACTTTGAACTCATTTTTTTAAGCATAAAAAAAGGAATTATAAACTTGAGCAATAGAAATTAACAGCTCTGGTTTCCTGTGTAAGCACATGTACCAGTGTGGTATTATTCATTACCTGGAAAATTTTCACATAACACTTCTATTGGTGTGGCTCGTTTTGTATCTCCAATTTTCTGATACCTCTCCTTTAATGTGTCAGCCTAAAACAGAAAGGAAAAAATCTTGAGAAGGTGGTAAATTTAAAATTAACTACTTGGAAGACAGAAACTTAACATATTAACAATTTATAACTTTCAAAGGAAACATAAAAACCATTACCTTTAAACCTTGCCAAGGAAGACTGCCCCTCAGAAAATACATGAACATATGACCTAAAGCTTCTAAGTCATCTCTTCTACTTTGTTCTGAAATATAAGAGAAACATCAATTTCACTTTCCTAGTTAAGGATACAAGAATGGAGAATTAACTCTTTGGTTACATATAAATTAATCCCCAAAGTTTAGTATATAAATGTAAAGTATCTAGCACTTACAAGCAACAAATCATCTCCAGTTAAACAATGTTATTAACATTAAAATTATGGTGCATCTTTGGGGATCCCTGGGTGGCTCAGCGGTTTGGCGCCTGCCTTTGGCCCAGGGTGAGATCCTGGAGTCCCGGGATCGAGTCCCACATCGGGCTCCCGGCATGGAGCCTGCTTCTCCCTCCTCCTGTGTCTCTGCCTCTCTCTCTCTCTCTCTCTGTCTATCATAAATAAATAAATCTTTTTTTAAAAAAATAAAATAAATAAAATAAAATAAAATAAAATAAAATAAAATAAAATAAAATAAAATTATGGTGCATCTTTAATATATGCCACTATGGTTTTTCTGGGGTTTTTTTGTGTGTGTGTGTGTGGTTCTTTTTTTTAAAGATTCTATTGAGTGTTCATTTCTCTCCTTAGATATCTATCCATAGAAGTATACAGCAAGGCAGAAAGGGTTCCATAGTCAAATACAAAGTCAATGTGTTACTATAGCTCCATCTTAAACACCCAGGATATAACATATTTAATATGGTTCGGAAAAACCTCAGAGATAAAAATGTTTAACTTCACTTAGCTTTGCATTTCCTGAACTTATATGAACACAAAATGTCCATTCTATATACTCTCCAATAATGATAAATACATTTAGGATTTTGTGTAATATATTCTTAAAAACACTTGTGTTTGACACATCCCAACATTAATAACCCCCCTGCAACCAACCAAAAATATGCTGCTAGAACAAACTGCCATTTTCAAATTGCTACTGTTGTTTTAGTAACAAAATGTTATATAGCACATAACTAAGTGACAATTACAGATGAAGGCTTGGAAAGATACTCACACCTGCTGAGTTTTTCAATGTTTTTGTCACTGAAGTTAAATGCCTAAGATTTATTACTATTTTAAAATAATACAAAAACTTCGGGGTTTCGTACATAGCAGAGCAACTCCTTCGCTGCAATCTATTAAAAGTCAGCCCTCGACACAGGGTTTGTAAAAAATAAAATAAAATAAAGTAAAATAATATAAAAACTCTAACAATAAGAGGAAGAAACAATACTTTAATTATAAAAAGATGTTCATGTGTAAGACATTTTATCCAAATGAGTAATCATCATACTACCTAAGCAGTACAGAAAGTTTTTGAAAAAGCAAACTTTTCAAAGCATGGCTCTGCACTAGCGCAAACGGGACAGAAAACCTTTTAATTTCTACTATGTAATCTCACTCTACAATTGCTTTCTGTACCACTAGCTACAGTTTGCATATATGTTGTGATATTATCTAGTCAGTATCTATCCTCCAACCAGAGAGCAGATTATAGGACAGCAGATGTCTCTTGGCTCATTTTCCTCAGGACTGAGTATAATGGCTGCATAGGGCAGGCACTCAACATGTACTAAATATAAAAATGTGCATTTGAAAATATATAATACTAGATATGTGTCCCTTTCCTAGAAGCAAACGAAGATATTCAGAAGAAAACATATCAAATTGTTAGTAATTAGGATTATGAGATTAGAGGATTAAACAAGACATTCCACCTTCTTATTTCATATACTCAAACTGCAGTATAATGCAAATTTTTCCCTTTTGCTTGTATTTTCTATTACAACAATGTAAGCATATGCTATTAGAAACAGAAAACTTTCAAAATAAGTAAAATAGACTTAAAGTCTTTTTAGAGCCATTAATAAAAGTGGGGATGTGAATAACATGAAAAAAATGAGTAATATATTTTATATATACAATTTCACTTTATTAGATCCCGGGAACCTAAAGAATGGAGTTATGCAAAGAAAAAAAAATTATTTCTTAAGTCCCACTGAGAATCACAATCATCCCTAAAACTTTTTCTTTTCAAAAGATTTTATTTACTTATTCATGAGAGACACAGAGAGAGAGGCAGAGACACAGGCAGACTCAATCCCAGGACTCCGAGATCACGCCCGGAGCGGACGGCAGATGGCTCAACCACTGAGCCACCCAAGCGTCCTACCTCTAAAACTTTTAAAAGCCTCAAATGAGCAGATCTAATGCTGGAGACTTGATTCCTTGTATATGTATGACATGCGCTAGAAGAATGTGCATTTTTTTTAAAACTTAGCAGATGATTCTGAAATACAGCCAGATTTGATAAGCACTAAAAAAAGAAACTATTTTTTACTGAAGTATACTTTACACATAATAAAATACACGCATTATAAGGGTAGAGTTTGAAAAACTTTAACAAGGTCATCAAAGCATCACCACAATAAACAAGTATTTCCAACACTCCAAAAAGTTACCTAATGCCCATTGCCTGTTTTTTTCCCCTCCCCTGGCCTCGAAATATCCACTTACCTGCTTTCTGTCAGGCTACACTAAATTTGATTTTTTTTTTTTAATAGAGTTTCACATGAAAAACATCATATGCTATGGACACTTGGGTCCAAATTCTTTCACTCAACATAATGTCTTTATGTTTGTCCATGCGTTGGTAGTTCATTACTTTTTATTGCTGAGTAGTATACCACAATATATTTATATGTTCAACAGTTGATGGACCATGAGTAACTTCCAGTTTGGGGCTACTGTGAATAAAGCCTTTATGAACATCCTAATACAAATCTTTGTGTGAACATATGTTTCCATTTCTCTTGTGTAAATATTTAGGAGGATTACTGCTTCATATGGAAAGTGTAGACTTTACTTTTTAAGATACTTCTATACTGTATTCCAAAGAAATTGTGCCATTTTATATTTCCACCAACAAAGTACAAGAATTCCAGTTGCTGTAGTGCCCATCCTACATTTAGCATAGTCACTCTTTTATATTTTAGCCATGCTAATGGCTGTGAGGTGTTAGCTCACTGTGATTTAATTTGAATTTCACCAGTGACTAATATTTTTTGAGCAGTTTCAGTGTTACTGCTTATTCATACATCTTTTTTGTGAAGTGTCTATTTAAATATTTTACTCATTTTTTTAAATTGTACTATTTGTCTTGTTATAAAGTTGTAAGAGTTGTTTGTGTATTCCAGGTACAAGTAGTTGTCAGATATAAGTTTTGCAAGTACATTCTCCCACATTGTAGTTTGCTTTGTTTTCTTAACAGTATATTTCAAAGAACAGAATTTCACATTTTGATGAAGCACAACATATATAAGGTTTTTGTTGTTGTTTGCTTATGCTTTTTTATGTCCTATCTGAAAATCGCTGGTAAGTCTAATGTTAGAAAGATTTTCTATTTTTTCTTCAAGAAATTCTACAGTTTGGGTTCTTAAACTTAAATCTAGGATTCTTTGCATCTGGGTAGGGGTCCATTTCAGGACTCTGTATTGTGACTCATTTATCTATGTCTAGGCCAACATCACCACATAGAAGAAGAAGGGAAAAAAATAATGATAAATGAGGAAACCAATGATGACAAAAAAAGACAATTTTAAAAAACCACAAAATCAAAAGCTGGCTACATGAAAAATTCAATAAAGTTAATGCTCTCACTAGGCTAAAAGAATGAAAATACAAATTACTAGCATCAGGAGCAACAAAGGGGCACCAGGAGAGATCCTACATACATAAAAAGAATGGTAAAAAAGAGTGGTAAAAGAATATTATGAACTTATGCCAGTAAATTCAACAACTCAGATGAAATGGACAAATGCCTTGAAAGCTACAAGTTACAAAGATAATGTGAATAGTTCTATAATAAATAAAGAGATTTAATTTATAATTTAAAAACTTCCCAAAATATAAGTGAAGGTGAGAGAGCATCACTAGTAAATTCTATTAAACAGTTAAGGAATAATACTAGCTCTAAACAAACTCTTTCAGGAAGCAGAGAAGGGAATCTTTCCCAACTCTTTTCATTAACGATATTACCAGTAAAAGACATTAAAAGCAAAGGAAAATACAGGAAATGTCCCTCATCAACACAGTCACAAAATCCTTCAAAAGCTAATACACCATGACTAAGTAGAGTTCATCCTATGAATTTAAGATTGGTTTAACTTTCAAAAACCAATGTAATTGATCATATTAATAAAAGATATAAATCATATGATTACCTAAAAAGATACAGAAAAAGCACTTAATAAAACATAACGCGCATTTACAATAAAAAAATACTCATTAAACAAGGAATAGACAAAAAACTTCATTCTGACAAAAGACTTCTATGAAAAACCTGTAACTAATATAATTCTTACATGGGAAAGGCACCCCTACAATCAGGAACAAAACAAGGATGTTCACTCTCACATTATCTACTCAGTGTCGTAATGGAAACTCTTGTTTCTACAAAAAAAAAAAAAAAAATTTAAAGGTATTCAGATTGGAAATGAGTAAGCGAAACTAGTTTTCTCTGCAGACTATATGACTATATATGTGAAAAATCCTAAGTAATCTACAAAAAAGCTCTGAGAACTAGTATATGAGTCTTTAGCAAGGTTACAGGATACAAGGTCAACTTATAAAAATCAACTGTGGGCAGCCCGGGGTGGCTCAGCGGTTTAGCGCCGCCTTCAGCCAGGGCATGACCCTGGAGACCAGGGATCAAGTCCCACATCGGGCTCCCTGCAAGGAGCCTGCTTTTCCCTCTGCCTGTGTCTCGGCCTCTCTTTCTCTGTCTCTAATGAATAAATAAATAAAATCTTTTAAAAAAATAAAAATCAACTGTACTTTTTTGAAAGCAATCAACAACTGGAAAAACAAATTTAAAAGGCAATACCATTTTCAGCAGCATCAAAAAGTTAAGAAATATTGTAGAGATAAATTTCAAGGACTGAACAATACATAAATACTGACCCCACCAAGTAGCACTGTTAAAGAGTAGAACACAATATAAAAGTCAATTTTCCTCTAAATTCTATCCAAGGTGTGGGATTCAGTTACTACAGTACCCACAAGCCATGATCATGAGTGATCTTGCCTATATGGTTGTCTCAGAGAACAGTATTAGTCTCAAAACCTCCACAGTATTTTAAGGTTCAAGCCATAAATACAAGCTAGTAAAATAAACCACTTCTGAAACTCAGTCTGAAATGTTCCTTACCCTCATAATTCTTTTCTTTGTGTTTTTTCATCAACTGACAAATCTGGAAGTAAATTTCATCATGTAGTGAGTAATAGAAGTCATGGGGAAGGCTTTATCTTTGAAACACAGTAATAACTAAAGAATACCTCCTCAGGTCTTTAACAGTTCTGTTTCATGGGGGGGGGGGGGGGGGGGGGACGACTCCCAAAGGCAATCTGGTCCTTATTAAACCCTGTTCACATTTTTTTAAAGCTCTTAACTACAAAGGCCTGTTTGAAAATGGATGCTTCCCTCAAAGCCAAGAATCCTTATTATAAGGACCCTTAGCATGAGCAACTAGGAAGAAAGCGATGATTTACTTTACAATAGGTATCATTAACGAGTCTTTTAAATAGGTTTTCCATTAAGTTTAAAAGTTATGTAAAGAGTCAATTAAACTTTGCTTTTTAAGGATATATGTATCACATAAAATACATATAACCAACACATATTAAGAGCCTAGTATGGGTCAGTGTGTCATTTTGATGATCTTTTAAAATTCTAGCTATATTCAAAGCAACAACTAATCCCAAATAAGAAAACAAAAGCTCAGAAAGGTTAAGAGACTAGCCCAAAACTATGCACCTGAAAGAGAAAGGCAGAATTCTAAACCACATATCCACACTTTTCTCATGTCAGAAAGCAAAAGCAAAACAGAAACCATCAATTATTCAAATGTTTATTGTACACCCTCTGCAATACTTTTCTACTTAAAAGTTCTACTCCTTACCTCAACATTATTTTCCTCTTTATAAACTGATTTTATTCCTCGTATGCCTAGAACTGTTTTCTATTTTGATTGAATTTCAATTTTCAGCAACAGAAAAATACTCCCTTTTTCATTAGCTCAAATTTACTCTTGTCAAAAAAAATATATACAAACACTTAGCGGAAAACTTTGTAATATACACATATATGTTGGCAAAAAAATAAGCTAGCTCATTACTGCATTTTCCTGCAAAAATGAAAAATGAGATCAAGACATGTTAGTTAAAACTAAATACAGGCAAGACAAGGGAGCTCAAAAGAAAACAATGAAGAAAACCTCTCCCTGAAGAAAATGTAAATCATTCTTTATATATAAATAAAAAACTGGGGATCCCTGGGTGGCCCAGAAGTTTAGCGCCTGCCTTCAGCCCATGGTATGATCCTAGAGTCCCAGGATCAAGTGCCATATTGGGCTCCCTGTAAGGAACCTGCTTCTCCCTCTGCCTGTGTCTCTGCCTCTCTGTGTGTCTCTTATGAATAAATAAATAAAATATTTTTAAAAATAAACACAAATTTTAAAGCAAAAATTACTACAATATTTCACTTTTTTCTTCCTAAAAATGTTAAAAATTACATTTCCCTAATATCCCACAAAAAAAAAAAAACTCTCTCTTTCTCAAGATTTACTGAGCTCATTAACATCTTTCAAAATTATATAATTAAGATGGTTTTTGTTAAATGAAAACACAAACTTATTTAGGAAAAGAAAAGACACAATTATGCAAGACAATTTGCTGCAACAACTCACCAATCCAGATACCCAGTCTAGCAATAACAAGAATGCATAAAGAGAAAAAACTTTTCTGAGCAATGGAACTCAGCACATGCATTCATCTGATTCCTAAAGAAGTCCTCTTGAAATCCAGTTCTCTTAATTTAGATAAGACCCAATGAATTTGGCTATCAAGAAAAGCAAATCAAAAGAACAGCGTACTGCCAGCAACAGTACTACACAAGATAAATAGTATGCTACAACACATTTAATATTAAAAAACCCTATTAAAAAATACACTACCCAAAATAACTATAAATCTTCAGTAATCAATACACAGTAGTTTGTGAAAGAACAAAAAGATAATTGAATAGAATATAGAGAGCCAAAAATAGACCAACATAACAAATATAATCATCTTTGACAAACAAGCACAAGCAATACAATGCGGCAAAGTTTTTTCAACCAATGGTACTCAAACAACTGGATATCATCCATATGTAAAAAAAAATTAATCTAGACATAGATTTTACACTCTTTACAAAAATTAACCAAAATGGGTCAAAAGACCTGTCAATTGCAAAACTATAAAATTCCTGGAGTTTAACATGGAGAAAATCTAGATGACCATGGGTTTGGAGATGACTTTTTAGATATAACACCAAAGGTGTGACCATTGAAAGAAATAGTTGATGAGCTAGACTTCGTTAAAATTAAAACTTCAGTTTTCTGCTAAAGACACTGTCAAGAGAATAAAGATAAGCCACAGACTAGGAGAAAATATTTGCAAAAGATACAGCTCATAAAGAGCTATTATCCAAAATATACAAAGAACTCTTAAAATCAACAGTAATAAAACAAATAACCTGATTAAAAATGGGCCAAAGAGGGGCACCTGGGTGGCTCAGTGGTTGAGCATCTGCCTTGGGCTTAGGCTGTGATCCCAGAGTACTGGGATCAAGATCCGCATCAGGTTCCCTCTCCCTCTCCCTCTGCCTATGTCTCTGCCTCCCTCTGTGTGTCTCTCATGAATAAATAAAATCCTTTAAAAAGTTTGAAAAAAAATTAAAGTAAAAATGCACAAGACCTTAAAAGACACCTCACCAAAAAGATACACAGATGACAAGTAAGCATATGAAAAAATGCTACACATCCTGTGTCATCAGGAAACACAAATTAAAATGAGATAACACTACTGTAACACAGTGATTTATAGGAAATATAATCATCATTCAGATGACATTCACCAGATAAATATTTCTTAAGATATATTCAGTCTTTAGCCACAGTTCTTTTTTTTTTTTTTAAAGATTTTATGTATTTATTCATGAGAGACACAGAGAGAGAGGCAGAGACACAGGCAGAAGGAGAAGCAGGCTCCATGCAGAGAGCCCAACGTTAAGACTTGATCCTGGATCTCCAGGATCACACCCTGGGCCAAAGGCAGCACTAAACCGCTGAGCCACCCGGGCTGTACTAGCCACAGTTCTGGAAAACACTTCCGGACCATAAAGGTGAAATGGGTATCCTGTTATTAATGAAGGTGAATTCTGAACCCTCTCAAGGTCAGGGGCTGGTTGCCAGGAAGACCAACCATATGATTAGAGGGTTGGAAATTTCAGTCCCACCCCCACAACCTTTGGCAGGGAAGAGAGGCTGAAGGTTGAAGTAGCCAATGGCCAAGGCATTAGTCAATCATGACTATGTAATGAACCCCCCATAAAAACCTAAGAGGTTTTTACCCTTTACAACTCTTTTACCCTTTTAGGAGACTTTACACACTTGGGGAACCAGAACGCTTGCATGTGTCACCAAGCCAGGTCCCACAAGCTTCACTAGGACAGAAGTGCCTTTGAGATGTCATCCTACATTCTTATCCTTTATCATGTCCTATAATAAACTGGTAAACCTAAGTAAGTTCTTTCCTGAAGTCTATGAAACCACTCTAGCAAATAAATTGAACTTAAGGAAGGCGGTACTGGAGCCTCTTATCTGCAGATAATCAGTCAGAAGCACAGGTAACAGCCTAGAGCTTCAAAGTGGTATCTGAAGTAGGATGTGGAGAGCAATCCTGCAGGAAGGAATTCTTAACACCTTGGGATCAGATGCTATCTCCAGGTAGACAATGTCAGAATTTAAGCTGAATTCTACTACAAGTGTCTGAGAATTGCTTGGTGTTGTGGAGGGAAAAAGCTCTTTTCCACACAGGAGTTTGTCCCAGGAACCCTAGAAGAACTACATAGCCATTAATAAAGGTGGAAATCTAAAACACTAACAATACCAAGGGCTGGCAAGAATGTGGAGCAACAGGAGCTCTCATTTCTTGGCGGTGGGAATGCAAAATGTGCAGCCACTCTGGAAGATAGTTTAGGGGCTTCTTACAACATACTTCTAACATATGATCCAGCATTGTCCTTGGTATTTACCCAAAGGAGTTGAAAACGTAGGTCCCATAAAAACCTGTACATAGGGGGATCCCTGGGTGGCTCAGCGGTTTGAAGCCTGCCTTCGTTGGGCCCAGGGCGTGATCCTGGAGTCCTGGGATCAAGTCCCACATCAGGCACCCTGCATGGAACCTGCTTCTCCCTATCCTGCCTATCTCTGCCTCTGTGTGTGTGTGTGTGTGTGTGTGTGTGTGTGTCTCATGAATAAATAAATAAAATCTTAAAAAAAACTGTACATGGATGTTTATAGCAGCTTTATTCATAATTGCCAAAATTTGGAGGCAATCAAGATGCCCTTCAGTAGAAGAATGAGTAAAAAAACTATGGTACCTCCAGACAATGCAATATTATTCAGCACTAAAAAGAAATGAGCTATCAAGAAACCTTGGAAAACCTTGGAAACCTATGGAAAACATGGAGAAATCTTAAATGCGTATTACCAAGTAAAAGAAGCCAGTTTGAAAAGGCTACATACTGTTTATTTCAAACTGCATGGTATTTGGAAAAGGCAAAACTATGGAGACAATAAAAAGACCAGTGGTTGCCAGGGGTTTGGAGAGAGGGAGGTGAGGGAGAAGGGATGATTAGGTGGAGCATAGAGGATGCCTAGGGAAGTAAAACTCTCCTGTATGATACTATAATGGTGGATACATGTAATTATAAATGTATCCAAAACCCACAGAATGTGCAATACCAAGAGTAAACTATGGACTCTAGATGGATAATGATGTGTCAGTGTAGGTTCATCAAATGTACCAGTCTGGTGGGGAATGTGGATATTGGGGTGGTGCTGCAGGGAGTATAAGGGAAATCTCTGTACCTTCTGCCTAATTTTCTGTAAATCAAAAACTTCTTTAAAAAACTGTTCTAAAAAATAACATCTATTAAAAAAAAGCACTGGTATTTAAATGCATTTTCTCTAAACTTAGATAACCTTCTCCAACTAAACTTGATTACTATATAATAGTAATCATACAAAACTTACAAAGCTGAATCATCCAGAAAATGTAAATCATGCTCATCATATTTTGTCTAAGAAAATGAGGAATTGTCCAATTCATTTTTAAACTGTTAAAATGTAATTATAAAATGTAAATACATGTTTTTAAACTGCTAAAAAGCTGTTTGGGAGCCTCAGAGCTGTCCTCAGGAATTTGGGCAATTAACTGAGAAATTATATGAATCACATCATCAGATGACAGCACAGAAAGAAGCCATTTTTGTAAAACCATTCTGTGATCCCTTTGCTCCTATACAGAAAGCTTACCACTTAGAGGCTTGAAATGTTATTCTTCTAAGCAACACAGATTTTTATTAACACAAAGCAAATGGCAGTTTATTCCTCAAATCCTAGTCCCTTTCTTTATGAATACTCAATAATAATTTTTTTAAAAATTAGACAATTCTAATGTTACTTACTAGAGAGAAATGCATAGTATTTATGCTATCTCAAATGGCTTAAACAAGAGTTTTTTCATGAAAGGAAAAAGTGATCCAAAAGGAAGATTATGAGGTTCAAAGCAGTTGACAAAACAAAACAAAACTCTTTAAAAAGATTAAAAATAAGACACTCAAGCAGACACAATTTAAAAAAACAATTCAACATGATAACAGTAAAGAAGGCTTCCACTAAGGCAGACTACAGAAATCCACATGTCACACATAGCTTTAGTAAGATTTAATCTTGGACAGTGACTTAAGAAGGTTTTAGAAGGTACATAAGTGAAGCACGACATCTGCATTTTGAACATTAATCATCCAGTGAAGATCAACAGATACGTAACACAGGAATAAAGAGGCTAAAATCCACAATGTGATTTTACACTATTCTTCCATCTTTTTCCTTTTCAAATCTGATACAATGCAGTGATCTTCACAAAGAAAAATAAATCTGCACAAATGTCTATATGGTCAAATTCTCTTTTGAAGTATGTATGTACAAAGTTCTTGAATGCACAAGAATAAATAAATGAATAAGAAGGCTTTAATTCCTCTTAAAAGGGTAATCACCAAAGCCCAGGCAAAGCAGGAAAGAAATCATAGAAAAGAAATAATATATACACAAATTAAAATCACCACTAAAAGATCATATTTTCACTACTTTTTCTTTTTTATTTGCTCCTGACTCCTCACAAAGCCAAGTGCTCTAGAAACTCAAAACATCACTAATAAGCCCACGTTCGCAGCCATCTCACTTAAAAATGATTTAACTCTTCAGCACTTAAACTCACATGACTTTAGCTTACTCTTAACTTCTTAAAAAACAGGAAATCATGTAATCTGGGAAACAAATTTTCTCTCTGTTAATATTGCCCACTACTTCCCAAGTACTATGTCAAAACTGAGAAGCAGGGTTTTGATAAATAGGAGAAAGTAAGGATTAAAGCTTTAGTTCTTTGTAATACTGGCCAAAGAAATATTTTATTTGTTTTCTTTCTGAAAAAGGAGTAAAAAGAGACTATTCTAATAGTTAAATGCCATTTCCCAAGCTCTGAAGGCTTTTCCTAACAAGGACAAACATATCAGATTCGCTTTGCCATTTCTACAAATAGAATGCTGTTAAATTTACCATTGTTCAGATAAAAAAAAACACTGGGCCATAAGGAAGTTGTGACTTCATGTCTCACAATAAAATGGTGGTGAACCTTTGTTAGTTGTTATGAAATAGTCTGTTAACAACTACCATGACATGAAAATCTCTCACAGACACTGTTCATATAAGTACAGGTGTGTCTGATTTTAATAGAAGACACAATTCCGAAAGTTGTGTATCTACTCAACCTTATTTTAAATCTATCACAAAAGTGTGCTATTGAAAGGCACTCCTCCCGCAAACACTACCTGAAGGCAACTAATTTTAGATATTTGAAACTTTTCTTAAAGTAAGGCAAATTTGCATTTTTCAGGCATTTCAGACAGCTGAAAAGAAAAAAAATACCATGGCTCTACTATCAGGAGGCTGTCAGGGAAAATCCTATTAGCAAGTGCTATTAGTTCTGATCGAGAGAAGAAACAGGGACATGGCATATATGGCAGGTAAGTCTGGAAAGAAGCCTGGGTCAGATGACTGCTAAGGTCTTTAACAAGTGACTATATACTGTAAGGTACACTTGAGCAGTGATGATGGGTAAGTACTGACTGGTTTACATTTCTGTCTATTTTTCCTTTTGAGTGAGATGTCAGGGATGAAATCTAAAAGCAGAAAATTAAGTTTGACTTTCTCTGATATGAAAACTTATCATGGTTTAAAACTTAAAAATAAACTACTATAAATATAACCTAGAACTGATTTTTTTTAGAAAGGCAAAGAAGTAACTCCATGGGAAAGAATATGGCATCATAAAAAGAACCTGAAAGTCTAATAATTCACACCACATAAAAATTAATTCTAGATGGTAAAAGAAAACATAGAATGTCTTCATCTAATGGGGACAAAGACTTCTTAGGATTCAAATAGTAATAATCATAAAACAAAAAATTAATAATTGATTTCACAAATATTTACAACTTCTGCACATCCACTGGCACCATTAAGATAATGAGTAGATAAGCCACAGACTAGGAGAATCTACTCACAGTACATATATATATTTGGGAAAGAATTTATATACAGGACATATAAAGAATTCCTACAAATCAATAATCAAATGACACACATGTCACAAAAGAATATATACAAATGGTCAATAAGCACAGGAAACTGCTCAGAATCATGAGTTATGGAGAAACAAAATATCATTACATACCCACTACAACAGCTAAAATGAAAAAGAATGACAACTCCAACTGTTGTCAAGACTGTGAAACAAACATAACTCTCATTCACTGCTGGTGGAAACAAAATGGTGTGAATACTTTGGGGTACTGATGGGCAGATTCCTATAAAGTTAAACAATACCTACTATATGACCCAACAATAATTCTAATCTTAGATATTTACCCAAAAGAACTGAAAACATATGCCCACTAAAAGGTTTAAAAATCTCTATTAGTAAAAACCTTTTAATAATCAAAATGTTCATCAACATTAAAATATAAAATCTGTGTAGGATATTTGTGCAATGGAATACTGGTTAGCCTTAAAAAGAAACAAATTATCAGGGTGCCTCCATGGCTCAGTCTGTTGAGTGCCCAATTCTTGATCTTGGCCCACATCATAATCTCACAGTCAAGAGATCAAGCCCCGAGTCCGGCTCAGTGCTGGGTGTGGAGCCTGCTTAAGAATCTCTTTCCCTCCCTCTCCTAATGCCCCACCCTCTTCTCTAAAAAAAAAAAAGAAAAGAAAAGAATACTGAAAAATAAACATTAGCCTCATACTAAGCAAAAGAAGCCAGATGATTCCATTTATACGAAGTAACAGAATTAGCAAAACTAATCTATGGTAAAAGAAATCCTATCAATGGTCACTTTTGGACAAAGTATGGAGAGAACAAGAATAAAGTCTAGAGGATGATGATAATGTAAATTTTGACAGGGCTGTGGACTATCCATACTCAAATGCTGTAAATTTTACTCAATGTAAATTTTATTTCAATTTAAAAATGAACTTTTCAATAAAACAAGAATTATAAATACTGTCAATTCTAGTAAGCTTGCTTTACATACTGCTATTAGCCATCAATTCTGAAATGATATTCTGAGGATCTTAGCCTTCTAACAATGAGTAAACAGAGTAGTGATAGCCAGATTTCTCACTGTCCACAAAGAAAGACATATATAGAGGAAAGAGAAGGGAATTACACACATGGAAAACAAGGATGCTACTTTGTGGTATTAGACTAAAATTAAATGTATCAGCATCAACTCGTGATTCTTAATAGATAAGCATTAACACATGTGTAGGCATATTTGCATATGTATATATGTGTGGACGTGTGATTCACATATACATATGCATTTCTAAGTTCTGCTACAGAAAGAGTCTAGAAATAATAACATACCAATAGCAATGAATATATCCAGTGCCCAAATCTTGCTTTCTATCATTATCCAATAAAAGGGAGAAACTACAAGAAAAATCTAGAACAATTTGTAGCTCCAGAAAGTAAAGGTCTCAATCATGAGAACAAAAGGATAGACCAGCCAGCTTGATGGAGCAACCAATGACCAAATCTGGGACAATGTGAGTAGTATCAAAAGAAAGAATGACAGTAATAAACTATACTGCTTTCAATAAAATTCAAATTCATGAGTCCATACTGACAAAAGTCCTTAAATGGGAAAGGAAGAAAAACCTTTGCTTACATTAGATCAATAAATACACAAAGAATAATCAATTAGGAAATCATCACTGGATGCTAAATCTAGTAAGTAAAATTTGAGGAGGAACAACATATTTGTATTTACATAAACTCAAAAATCTACTTACAAAATACTTTTGAATTGCAAAGAGAAAACTTATAGATGGAGGATCTTAGAAGACACTACACTAAAGCAATGGGCCAAAACTTGAAACCAAATGCCATCATATGCCTCCTGACTTGATGCACTGACAACATGTCACTTGTGATTTTGTGCTACAAATGCATACTCAAATAGAATCATGAAGAAATTATGAGACAGACTCAAATTGAAGACATTCCACAAAATAGCCAAAGGTACTTCACAAAAATATCCAGGTCATGAACCATAAAGAAAGGTAAAGGAGTGTTCCAAATAAAAAGAGACTAAAGAGATGTGACAAACAAATTACATGTTCCTGGACAGGGAAAAAAAAAAAAAAAAAACTGTAAGAAACTCTGTAAGGTTGATATTATTGTATAAGGAACCCTCTTTAAAAAGTTACATAATTTGCCCCAAGTCATATAGTTACTACCTAGTAAACAAAACCACTAAGGTAGGGCAGCCCGGGTGACCCAGCGGTTTAGCGTGGCCTTCAGCCCAAGACTGATCCTGGATTGGGTCCCGCGTCGGGCTCCCTGCATGGAGCCTGCTTCTCCCTCTGCCTGTGTCTCCGCCTCTCTCTCTCTCTGTATCCCTCATGAATAAATAAATAAAATCTTTAAAAAAAAAAAAAAAACACTAAGATATATACTCTTAGCATTAAATGTATTGGGTAGGATGCCCTCTCCATGGCTTGCTGTATCAAAGAGCCAGTCTCAATCAAAAATCTTCACACACTAAATGCAGCTAAAATTAAGTATTTGCTCATATTCTTTAATATAAGAATAATCATATGCATCAGCCTCACTGTGTATCAAAGCTGAACATTTCAAGTTGTCACATAAAAAAAAGACATGGTGAATGATATGCCATTCATTTACCCTAAAACAACTTAAAGAGTTGTAATAAATATAAATTAAAGTTAACTCTAGCTAGCTGTGATAAATATTACAACAGAAGCAACTGTAATCCCCCCAAAACTGAACCATAATAACAAAAACTTGCACTGTTAGCATAGTTACTAAATTCAAATTTCTGTACTTATGAAAGGTATACATACCTTTTCCTAAATGTGTGTTTATGCTCATATATCTAGCTGTTCCTGTAAGGCTCTTGTGTTCTCTGTATGGTATGTGTTTCTTCGTCTCTGGATCAATATATTCCTTTGCCAAACCAAAATCTATAATATGAATAACTTGCTGGGTTTTGTTTCCTGGACGTCCTATTAAGAAGTTCTCAGGCTTTACATCTCTGTATATCAAGTTCTTTGAGTGGACATATTCCATGCGAGAGATCTTGATTCACCAAAAAAAAAAAAAAAAAAAAGGAAAGAAAGAAAAAAGAAAGTTTTATTTTAGGCTATGACTAGCATAAAAAAAGCATGATAGAGACGAGAAAATTCTCACAATGAAAACAACATAAAGAAGAAAAAAGAAACTGTTTCAACCCTTTAAAAGTAATATAATATCAGTCTATAGTTTCTCAAAAATATATTCAATTATGACTAGAAGTCTTTGGTTTCACTATTACAGTCACTTATAAATGAAAGTATTTGAACTTCATAAATTGCTTTCATGCTGGTAAGCCAGATCTGTCAGCACTTATAGATGAAGCCACCTCAGACAACCAAACAAGTCTACTAATACAAAGTCTTGACCTGAGACATACAGAGACATCTTCATAAAGCTGGAATCTGTTCTTCCTTATCAATTCAATCATGGAGTAACTGTTATATTAAAGAAACTTGGAGTCTAAATTGTTAAATAAAAACAACACAGTATCCTTCAGGAGACCTCTTTTTTCTTTTTATAACTTATTTATGTCTTTCTTTAGGTATTCAACATTTTAAAAGATCTTGAAACCAGAAAATTCTGGAAGACCACTAATGATAATATGATAATATGATAATGATAATATGATAATTCCACTAATTCTTTTACACATTCTCAAACAATGTTCATTGTATAAACTGTCACAGTGTAGGACATGACAAACAAGAAAACAAAATTGCTTCATTTAGTGATAATAATAGTTGACAACACAATATAAACACACAGCCACTTAGGTAGGACATTTTAGTTTGTTAACAAATTCTGGATCATAATATACAATATTCTATGACCAACACTCTTCATTAATGATATATTTTGAGCATTTTCCAGGTTACAGGACATTTTTTAATACACAGCTTTTAAAGGCTACATATTATTTTATGGCTATTAATAATTTATTCAACTAATCCTATTATCTCTACATTTGGGTTTTTTCTCACTTTATGATAAACATCCTTGCACAATATGCTTTTAAGTATATGTGAACATAGGCTGGATATATTTGTAGAGGCAAAATTAATGAGTCAATGGAGAAAAACAATTTTAAGATTTTGCAACAGTCTACTGGCAGTGATTTCAAAACTGCCTTAAATCATTCTCTAAGTTGTTTCCTCATAGGTTCCTTGAAAATTTAAATATTTTATAAGACTCTCCCATTGTTTCTTCTTTTTCTAGGCCATTAGAATTTATCCCTAACATTATAAATCCACATTTCTCTTTTCTAAGCATTCCTCTTCTAATATGAAAACAAGGCCAGACACAATTCTCAAGCTGAGCATTCTGATCTTAAGGCACTAAGGTATTAATTCTTTTACCCAAATAAAATGTACTTGGCTGGGTTATTTTGAGTTCTACACATCCTAAAAAGACGAAATGCAGAAACGTCATTAGGTCAAATGTTCTGTGAAGATAACAACACAGACCTTGAAATTTTCTATCTAAATGTGTGACAGGAAAGGAACCATACAACCACTGAAATGGCTTCAGAACCTCCTGCTTGACTTACCAGCTGGATAGCGATCATGAGAACTGTCTTAAGAGAAAACGTCCTGTCACATAAATCAAACAAATCTTCCAAACTAGGTCCCAGAAGTTCGAGCACCATGGCATTGTATTTACCACAAGGGCCAAAATAGTAAACTTGAGGTATACCATCTGGGGGAAAAGAAAAAGGATTTTAATCATTTCCTTATCTTAAATATCGTATTTTTCTTCCTTAGAAAATCAATAGGTGGCATTAATCTTTTTTTTTTCCAAGAACTGCAGCAGTATCTGCACTTTTTCCAAACATACAATGAATTTTTCCAGAATCAATCTCCTCCCTGTACCTTTTCCTTCATGTTCACAGGGCAGCCTGGTTCCATCTCTCCTGCAGCTGCATTACTGAACTACATCATAAACAGTGCTTCAGTGTTGGTCTCCAACACCTTACCAGAGAGAGGAAGTGAGAGAACATGTTTCCTTGCCACACAGGAAAGATACGATTTTTTCTTTTGTTTTAAACAAACAAGTCACTGTTCTCTTTAGTAAGTCTGAAGTAGGCATAATGCTAGGATCACCCTCCAAGATTTCCATTCTCTGCACACACATCATACAATTCTCTTCTCTCTTCCCACGAGTGCAGGTAAGACCCCAGATTTCATTCTTGTGATTAGGTTATGCTATGTAACAAGGTGATGTACTTAAGGCCTCATCAGTGGGCCTGAAGAAGTCAGGTAAGCCCTTGAAAAAGGAGGGTCCAAAAGTCAAAGATATTCAAAGCAGCAGAGAAACTCTCTTGTTGATTTTTAAAAAGCAAACTGTCATGTTGTAGAAGAGGCCATGTGCCCCGGAATGTTGGGCAGGCTCTAGCAACTGAGGGCCTCATTCCTATAGCCATGAGGTGTTGAACTCTGAAAATAATCAGTGAGCTTGGAAAAAGACTCTGAGCCTCAGGTCAGACTCTAGTCCAGGCTTACACCTAGATTTCAGCCTGGCAATACTCTCCACAGAGGACCCAGTTAAGCCATGCCTGGAGTCCTGGCCCACAGAAACTGAGAGATAAAGAAGTTTCTTCCACTATGCTACTAAATACTACGTAAGTTATTATATAATACAAAATAATACAAACCCCAAATATGAAGCCTAAATGCACATAAATCATTTATTTTTTAGAACTAAGAGATTTGCAATAAACATATCATCAGTGATCAATTTATCTTAACAATGCATTTATTTGTGTAAAGTAAACTCCTTCCATCTTCAACGTCTCACTTTTACTTTCAAGTGATTTTTTTTTTTTTTGCTTGTTAGTTTGTTTTTAGTAATTTTAGAAGGGAAAAGAGTCTCTAGATAAAACTTTCCTATTCTTTTTTAAACTTTCCTATTCTTTTTTTAAACTGTCCTATTCTTTTTCAAATTCATTGTAGTTGCTTATCTGTAACATTAGCAATTTGAATAAGACCAGTTTTTCTCAAATGTGAATAGTGAGGCAGCAGAACATCTGGGGAAAAGAAGGCAAGACAGGTAATAAATTGGTGAGGGGAGTGGACACATTCAAACTGCATACATGACCCACCCCCAAAACAGATTCATATACACCCTCTCCATATGTGTATGTCAGCACACCCTGCCACACACGCACACACACAAACACTTCCCTTCACCATGGGATATCACTGTTTTAGCATAAGCCACTCTTACCATAGCCAGTCTTGCAAGCATGCGTCAGATCTACCCCTCATATGTGTAAAAACAGGGGAAAAGTTCAGAAATAGTGAAATGAAAGCTCACTAAAGTTTATTCCAACTCTGAAATACTACTTTTATTGTGCTATACACTGCTTTTATTATGCTATTAAGAGCCTGGAGCTGCAATTAAGACATTAATACTTCTGAGCTACTGAGTTTTTAAAATTATTTCCACAAGGCCATTTTTTCCCCCTCTCTGCCACTGGAAGTTAATTTTCATGCTCTTCATTTAGCAATCTCTAATAACTCACTTCTACTCTAGTTTGTTGCTTCTGATCTGTAAGATGCAAGCAAAGCAGATCATCAAGTTTGTTAGAACTATATATGGAATGGAAAACTAAACAGGTTCTGAGGTTCTTCCATGAAAGGACTGTCAAAGAGCTTTTCAACTTCTTTCAGAGGCACTATCTGTATTCTTAATATTCATTTAAATTGTTGTGAGATGACCTCTCAATAAGGTAGCAATATATCTTTGTTTATTAAATGACTGATTTATTCAAATGTTTTCAAAGCTTTCCAGAAACAGAAAATCATTTAAGTAATCTCAGGGTCTTAATTTCAATCAATGCTTACAGAACAGGCACTATATCTTTATGCATAGGGTGAGACATGATGGGTTAAAAGGGTGGACAAGACACCTTGATCAAAAATAATTTAACCAGGGAATGCAAATTTAGGTTAACATTCAAATATCCACCAATGCAGCTCACCAGAGTAACAGAATAAATATGAAAAAACATGACATCATCTTAAGAGATACTGAAAAAGCATGTGACATCAACTCTCAGCAAATCTGGGAAAGAGGGTAACTTCCTCAGTCTGGTAAAGGGCCTCTATGAGAAACTCACAACTAACATCATACTTAATGGTAAAAGAATTAATGCTTTCCACTTATGACTGGAAACAAGACAAGGATGTCCACTTTCACCTCTTCTATTCAACAGTATAGAATTCTACATTGTTGAATTCTATTCAACAATGTAGAAAAAAAAAGCCATTTTCAAAAATGAACAGAGTCCGTTACTTTAAGAAAAAGTGAAATAATTTACTTGTTCCTATTTGTTACCAATAATAAAATTCAAGCTTTCACATAAAAATTAGATTTTTGCCAGGATGACTTTTGAAAGCTTCCCAATACTAAAGACAGAAAAACACAATACCTTTTCCGATAAAACTGTGGTAACATTTACTACAACTTAATTTTAGGTAATAAATATGGCGATAATTGAAAATCTCATTCAGTAAATCAGTTTTTTCCAAGTGACCAATGCATGTTTTTATAAAACCATGAACAGGTAAATGATCTAAAATATAATGGATTTTAATGTAAGAGAGACTAGGAAAACGTTTTTCCATGTGGCTTCTAGCTCTACACTACAACTTTAAGAAACTACCACTGGTCAAGTTTTAGTGTAGTACCATAAAGATATTTATAATCTAAAAGCTACTTAATTAGCCCAGACTAACAAAGCTGTGAGTTAAAATCTTGTTGGTGAAATACGAATTGGAACATTTTTAGAAGAAAACTGTCCTAACCTTTTCAAAAAAACCAAAAACATGCATAAGACCATACTGAAGTTGTGGTGCTGGTAACAGTTAAAAAAAGGAAGGAAGGAAGGAAGGAAGGAAGGAAGGAAGGGAGGGAGGGAGGGAGGGAGGGAAAAAGAAACTAAATGGGAACTACCTAAACATCCATCAACTACAGACTAATTTAACAAATTATGTTCATCAATTATGTCATACCCATATTGTAGAACACAACACAGCCTTTAACTACCTGTGGGGATACACTGTGAAGGACAACTTCTGTTATTTACTTCCTATAATTCTGAAGTGATCAATTAATTATGTTGTTTACAACAATCATACATTACTTTTAAAATAAAATGTTTTAAATGAGTTCTTACACATACGAGAAGACACTAGAAGGAAAAAACAGAAAGCTAACAACAGAGATTAGTGGAAGCACAAGTGACTTCCACTTCCATTTTTATACTTTTTAAACTTTCCCAAATTGTTATGAAAAAATGCTATTTTTACAATCAGGAATAAAATGTCTTTGTGTGTCTCTCATGAATAAATAAAAAATCTTTTTAAAAAAGGAATAAAATGCTCATTTTTTATATTCTTCTGGAACCACAAAGAAAATCTTGATTGGAAAATGATTTAGACTACATTATTTAACCCATGTATTAACTTACTGAGCAAGTGTTTCTTAAACATCCTCCCAAATGTTGAAAATTATACAGGTGTACTTCTACTCATATTAACTATCAGCTTCATTCTGGAGCTCCTAGAAACAAAGCAAAGTATACCTTTCGGACTCTGTCACCTTATAATGTGTGTAGCCTCCCTTGCCTTCCCACCACACCTCACTAACACAAGGAACAGACCTATTCGAAGGCTCAGATTTATTTACTCTGTCTCATTTGAGCTCTTCTAAAGCTGCATTCCAGAAATTTCTACTCAAGCTCCGCCGTCCAAGCAGCCAACTTCTCATTTTACTCAACCTTCAAGTCTCTTATCAAACTATCTCTATTAAACGTGACACAAAACTATAATTATTCACACACAATTTCTCACAGATGAGGAAAAGCATACATAAGGAAATCTGCTCTGCTCTACTTCATATAAGCCAACTTGTTGCTAGAGGAAAATTACTGCATCTCTAACATGTACATTCAATCAAGCTATTTACATAACATACCTTTGAGTTCTAAGTTTCTCAAAAACTTCCTTTTTTTAATGGTTTCAAAGTATCTCAAAATTACATATCTCTACCTTATTCATGATGGCTAAATTTCATAAAAAGCATTACATTTCATCGGGTAAATTTAACAGACACTTAGTCTAGGATTTGAATGAGAATACTTCAGTTTCATTATGCAATATAATTTTACCTTAATATATGACTCAGCATTAAATCTTTGGGGAATGAAAAAGGATAAGCAATTCTAAATGACTATGAATCATTGTGTTTACAAACTTCTTAGGTAAGTATTAATAATGTATTTCAACACCAATTTCTTTTTTTTTTTTAAGATTTTATTTATTTATTTGAGAGAGCCAGAGGGGGAGAGAGGGAGAGAGAGAGGGAGAGAGAGGGGGAGAGAGAGAGAGGGAGAGGGAGAGGGAGAGGGACTATGCACATCAGCAGTGAGGAGGGGCAAAGGGACAGGGAGAAGCAGACTCCCCACTGAGCAGGGATTTGATCCCAAGACTCTGAGATCATGACCTCAGCCAAAGGCAGCCGCCCAACCAATTGAGCCACCCAGGTGCCCTCAACACCAATTTCATCTCACTGATGTACAAAATCAAGAATTACAATTTTTCTTTAAAACCCTAGGATGTAAAGCAAACTCTGCAAAGGTCAAACTAGAATTTCATTTCCCAGGACAAGTCTGGACAGTTTTCTAACACTGAGCAAATTAAATTGTTAGGAGTTAGGAAACATTGCAAGTAACAAAGGAGTGCTGGGGAGTACCCCAAGCAAAAACAAAATAAAACCACAGCTAATATGAACAGGGGAGGCAAAACCACCAGGAAGAGGATTTATGGAAGGAGGAGAGATGAAGGAAAAGAGGGTGAGAGAGAAGAGGAAGGCAGAAAGAAGCCTTAAAAAGAAGAGTAATGAGGTGTTAAATTACTACCCATACCTCTTGACCAAAGTACTTGGCTACTGAATTGTATGAATGCAATAACTCAGAGGCTGGATCAAGCTTTATGTTTGGTCTTGTATCTAGTGAATTTTCAACTATAAACTTATACTACACCCAATTCCAATTGTTCTAAAATTCTTTGTAAGACTACTATAAAGAGCCATCCATTGTGAATTTATGAAAATTAGTTCTGATAATTTCCAGTATCCCTAACTTTCAAGGCAAGTATATTTTTTCTCCCAAGAATGGGCAAAAATACAAAATTCATATATTATTTGAAAATACAATCTCACCCTTTGTCTCCTAAAATTAATTTTATCAAACGCTTCTTCTTATATTTCAGCATTCCATTTAAGTGACAAAACATTAATTAATTAAAGTCACAGAACAACATTAGGAGGTGTAACAAATACTCTTAAGACTGCTTACTATATTTTGTGCCAGGTATTGAAGTACTTCAGCTCCTTATAGTTGGGCAATAGTTAAATGCATCATTAAAAGAAATAATACCATGACGTTTCTTTTCATTTTCATAACTGGTAGTATTCATATGGGAAGGATTAGAACAAAAGCCTTAAAATTCTGACTAGGAAATTTGAAATCTACAGATGTGCTTAAGAAATCCTAAAATCTGATTAGAAATACTATACAGAATTATCACATATGCTATATTCTTTTTCAAGGAAGTTTCACTTTGAGGTGTTCTTAACCTTTAACATAAAAGCTTATACTCTTAACTCAGCAGTTCTCCACATGTGGTCTGGAGACACATCAAGGGAAGGGAATGGGTGGTCCATGAGACCCTTTCAGGAGGTCAATGACATCAAAATTGTTTTTACAACAACACTAAGATGTCATTTACCCTTTCTACTCTCCTTCTCTCACAAGCAAACGGTCATATTTTCCAGGGGCTACGTAACATGTGATATGTCAGTGGACTGAAAGAAGATGATAAGGAAAATCTAGCTGTTTTCTGGTAAGCCAGACATTAAAGAAATGTGCAAATTCGTAAAATAAAAGCACTCTTTTCAGATTTTTTTGATTTGGAAAATGTGGTTAGTTGTGATTTTAAAATGTTAGTGTTAATTCAAAATGAATTAATGTAGGAACAGTTTTATATTTGTTTTAATTTCTCATATGGTAAATATATATAACTCACAACAACAAAAGTTCTCTGGGATCTTCAAAAAGTTTGAAGGGTAAAAAAAGATCTTGAGACCCAGAAGTATGAAAATTGCTGACCTAGCTGAACAGCAAGCTCTGATGTGAACAAGCAGATGCAATGGGTTCCAGACGTGGCCAACAGTGGTTCCATTAAATATAACACCCACATTTAGAAATAAAATTCTACCAATGAACCCCAAATGAAATAAGGTCACCCCACGGTAAAAAGAAAATAAAAGTCCTTTCTGTGATAATACTCTTTACACATTTTGAGATCATTCTAAATTTCAAAGAACGTTAAAAAGAATAACACCTACAAACAAGTATTGTCCATTATATTGAATATTACATGAATAAAGAATATTGCATGAATATTGAATAAAATTATATTCATTATATTATGCTACATTATTCATTATTCAGTTATTATTCTCTGGGCCTAATTAATGAAGGAAAAAATAAATTCTCTGTATCATTTTACCCAAGCTTCTAGTTTACATATCTTTCTCTCACAATGTTACTTAATATTTAAATCAAAAATAAAAATGAAATATGAAACCATCAACAGTATTTAATGGTTTTATACTTTCAATCTTTTTAATATTACATAGAGAAATTTAAAAATTATGCTGCATTTTAGAAAATTAAATCCGTCACCATTTAGTCCTACCCTATTCAAAGGTATGTTTTTTTTTAATTTAAGATTCTTATGTGATTAATTTCTCACTAAAAATACTATAATTACCACACCACATAGAACTACTCTATACCTGCACCATATAAACCAAACTAAAAGCACTATTAGTTAACCTTTCCTTATTATGTTGATAATGCATAGCTTTCTTTAAGTGTATACATTCTCCATGAACTATGACTAACACAAAACCTTTGAACTGCTTCTATCAAAAGTAGCAACATACACAGGTAGTCACATATAAATTACTAAAAGTTCAGCAATGCATAACTGAAAGAAATTCCCATAAAGAGAGGTCTCTGTAAGGAATGAGAAATATTACGTATATTTACAATGTCTTCTCAAAGCAATTAAGCTATGACAGAAAAGGGAACTCTCAGAAGCTGCTACATCAACTGCTGTTGATCTGAGCTTACATTAAGTCTACACTAGTCACTGGCTCACTCATTACAGGATCCTTTATTATGTTTGTTAATACCAAACTGCAATGGGAGATATCCTAATTAGTTTATTCACTTCACTTCCATGGTTTTTACAGCATTTTCTTTCAGTTCTCTCGGACATTTATACACAGAAAGAACAGAATTTCTCATTTCTTCAATATAGGAAACTTTTAATCAGGCTTCTCAATTAAAGGAACTTTAGATATTAATAAATGTAGATATCCAGCTTTAAAAGTTTTGTATTATTACAACCTTTCTTAAAAGTAAATGGTATGATCAGATTTCCATACATTATGGAATCACCAACACACATTTAACTAGCAAACAGCCCTAAATTGTCTTGAAAAGGAAGTGAAAATGGAGGTGTCTGTAAACCAGAGCAAAACACAGAGGAAATACCTAAATCGTGACTTTTTAACAAGGCACAAGCCAAGAAGGCAGAGAGGTCAGTACAAGGCAGGAAGAAGAGCTCTTTTAACAATTCTCAGAAGGCAATACTATGGAGAAGTATAATTTTAGAAAGAGCCACTGCTGCTATTATCAAATTATTGTTTAGAACTACATAGTTCAAGGCACATCAAAAAGCCAAGGCACTCACTTAGAAACAATGATTTACATATGCGTGGTCTCAAACAGTGTGTTTAATACTACTTCTATAGTTACAGATCGCTGACAACAGTAATTTATAACAGAAAAAGATTATTCTACTTCCTCTCGTAAGTAATAATTTATGACAAAGAAAAGTTATTTTGCTTTCTGTCAGAAAGATTATCAGCTAATAAAGAAATTCTGGGGCAGCCCCAGTGGCTGCCCAATGGTTTAGCACCATGCCTTCAGCCCAGGATGTGATCCTAGAGACCCAGGATGGAGTCCCACATTGGGCTCCCTACGTGGAGCCTGCTTGTCCCTCTGCCTATGTCTCTGCCTCTCTCTCTTTCTGTCTCTCTCTCTCTCTGCCTCTCATGAATAAATAAATAAAATCTAAAAAAAATAAATATATATTTCAGGAGAGAAACAAAACAATGTCAGGAAATGTACTGCAAAAGAGGTGACATTTAGCTAGGGCCCAAAGAAAGAAGGAATTCATTGAGAAAGAAGGACATTTCACATAGGAGAATACAGAGGAAAATAATATGATCTATTCAAGGAAAAGTAAATTGAGTGTTACCAAAAAGTAGATTAGTAGAAAGAGAAAGAAATTTGGATTTTATGCTAAATGATATGACAGAACTTTGTGATCATCCCAATTGGCCGAAATCTGAGGCAATTACCCTTTTCATCTTGAATGGGTGTGCCACTAATAGCACAAGATAATCCAGAAGAGCAAACAGGTCTTTGGGAAGAGAGCAAAATCACTGGAAAAGTAAAGAGAAAAGAAGAGAGGGAGTGCAATTCTAGGTACACAGAATTTCTGATCCCACTAAGGTCATACATGTATAACTAGATTTTAAGAATGGAGGCAAGGGAAAGAGAACTGGAAGTATTTGGACAGCAATTTCATCTGTTTTCTTCCTTCCGTTTCAAGAAATTCAGGACCATATGATGAAAGCCACATACTAAAAACAGGAGCACAATTCCTTACTTGTGAGCAGCTATATCAACCCTACAATTGTCTACCTGAGAACTGCTTGTTCATTTTTTCTCACAAAACATCCCTTCCCTTGTGTAAACTACTGCTATTGTGATTTTTATGACTGAAAAAGTCATTTGTGCCCAGTGCAGTGGTCAGTGTGGTTTTGTCTCTGTTCCTCTTCTTACGTCATGCTCTATACTCTCCCCCTGTGGGATCTCAGTCATTCCCTTAGTTTTAGAAACCACCTATATGCTGATGATTCCCAAATCTAGATCTTCGTTTGACTCAATAAATGCTGACTGTATGTGACAAAACAAGACTATTCAATACATTACATTTTTTGCAATCTATTACAGAAAGCAGTAATGGTATGAAACAATACTCTAATCCTGGGGAAAGCTAAGTAGTGAGAGAGAGGCAGCCCCTCATGTACACACTGCAGTAATGTTATATAGAATAGTTTCAGTGTCTGTATAGAATGGATTCAGGAAACAAATACAAAAGAAAACAGAGATATTCTCAGGAAATATTCTATTTCAGAGAAACAGAGACATACGGACTTAGAGGAGGTTAAAAATACAGAAATTATATTTTTTTTTCACAGATAGCCCAATAAATAATCCTAAATAAATCCATCTTTTAATTTTTGCTTTGACTGTGGTCAGGCACACATGACATAAAATCTGTTATTTTAGCCATTTGTAAGTGTTTAGCTCAGTGGCATGAGGGAAATACTCACACCGTTGTATAACTATCACCACTATCCATGTCCAGAACTCTTCCTTCCATCACTTCATACTGAAACTCCATACCTATGAAATAATATTTTCCTATTTCCCTATCCCCTTACAGCCCCCTGGCAACCACCATTCTGCTGTCTCTATGAATCTGACTACTCTAGGGGCCTCAAATAAGAGATCACAGAGTATTTGTCTTTCTGTGACAGGCTTATTTTAGTTAGCATAATGTCCTCAAGGCTCATCTATATTGTAGCATATGTCCAAATTTCCCTTCTTTTTAAAGACTGAATAACATTTCATCGTATGTATAGATCACACTTTGTTTATCCATTCATCTGTTGATGGACACTTAGGTTGTTTCCATCTTTTGGCTACTGCAAATCATGCTGCTATGAACGCAGGGGTATGATATCCATTAGCGTGCAATCTTTTGTACAGATAAATAAGAAGTAGAATTGCTGGATCAAATGGTAATTCTATGTTTAATTTTCTTTGAGGAACAGTCATACTGTTTTCCATAACATCTGCAGCTGTACCATTTTACATTCCCACCAGCAATGCACGAAGACTTTGATTTTTCCACATTCATACTAACATTTGTTTACTGGTTATTGGTTTGATAACAGCCATTCTATGGATATGAAGTGGTATATCTTTACAGTTTTCATTTATATTTCTCTAATGATTGCTGATATTGAGCATTTTTTCAGGTGCTTATTGGCCATCTCTACATAGTTGGAGAAATGTCTTTTGAAACACCCTGTCTGTATTCTTGGGGTCAAGTTTTAGGAGATCACTGAGTCTCAGTATTAATTAATTATACTTATTCTTAAAGAGAATACTAACAATCAAACTGCTACTTAAATAAAACTTAAAATATTTTAAGAGAGTTATAAGTAAAATTACCTTGGATGACTCATTTATGATTAAGACCAGTCTGAAAATATAACCCCTTCAAGTATCAATTCCAAAATCAAACTTTTTGTTTATTAGGCTCCATGCCCACTGTGGGGTTTGAAGTCAGGACTGTGAGATCAAGAGTCACATACTCTACTGAGACAGCCAGCACCCCCCAAATCCAACTATTTTAAAAAATCATCATTCCTTCCCCAACAACTAAACTCTTGTTTTTTCTACAAAGCTCACATGGGCATTCAAAAATGTTTTTAAAATTCATGATTGATATAAAAATTCTGTTGTAACCTAAATTCACGATTCACATAAAATACTCAAAAATATTCACACTTTCATCAGCTTCATGCAATACCATTCATATTTCAATCTATGTAAATGCTATGCCATGGAGCACAGGGAAGCGTCCTAATATATACTGATTGTCCTCTATATGGTGGACCCTGTCACTGTGGAACACTGTAGCCCTATGGCATTCAAGTGGTCAAGACGTAGGCCTCATTTTTACTACCCTGACATAATTTTTAAAGTTAAAGAAGGCAAAGATATAATAATAAAAGTGTACATTTGGTACTCAATTCAATGACTCCCTAAACTCTAAATTGACCTATTCATTCTTCTCTAATTAAAGTGTTCAATCGTATTTTTCCAAATGATAGCCTTACTGTATAAGTAATGATCGATCTGCTGTCTTTATTTCCCCAGCATCCAATCTTCCTCTGATTAACACCTCAGTTTCCCAATAGGCAACCATGTAGCCCCATTCTTAGTCCCAGAGTCATCAGTAGCTCCTGAGATGAGCAAAAGATCTAAACCTGGGCAATGAAATTCAGCAATTAAAACAAGGAAAGGCATGAGATCCAAAGTAAGACAGTAAGATTCGGTCCTAGAACTTTCGCTAGAATTTTTAGGGAAAAAAATGACATGGTAATTGCTAAGCTAGGCTACTGGTAACCACCTCCGCCATCTCATAAAAAGGGCCAACCAGAAAATGAAAGTTACATACATACACAAAGACAGAGCACAGAAACAAATTCAAGAATGTTCCTGATGGCAGTATTTGAAGTCCTGGATACAATAATGTCTTAATAATAGGTCCTTCCCCTGAATTTCCAGTAGATAAGCCAATAAACTCTTTTTTTTTTTTTTTTTTTTCACTTAGCTTCTTAGGGCTATCACTTGCTAGTACTAACTAATATGTATGGTTTCATACATAATTAGTTTTATCCCCCTATCCTTTAAATCTCAGTTGTCAATGATAATTTTGATAACTCCTAGAGGGCTGTGATCAGACTTAAAAATGCATTATGAGAAGACTTCAGTGATAAAAATATTAATACAAAATGTCAACTTATTGTCCCTATAGTGACTACTCATTTGGAAAGTATGCTGTTAGAAAAAAAAAAGAATGGAAAAAAAAAGAAAGAAAAGAATGTGCAAAATTAATAACGTATTAAGAAGTGCTCAGCTCTATCAACTAGAATAAAAACATGTGCTTACAAAAAGACACAAGAAAATAAATCCACTTTATTAAATCCGGGGAAACAAAATATCCCTACCTGATAAGGAACTACACATACAGAGCCATTACAGTCAGCAGAACAGAAGTGAACAGAAAACGTACAGCTGTGAGAGGCATTTACATAAAGGCAACGCAACATACTATAGGAAATCTTCTTATTAGCTTTTTTCCAATGGCAAAAAATATCCCTGCTCATTAATTTTAGAGTTCATATAAAAATACACCTGTACTAAAAAAAAAAAAATCACCTTTATTAACTTCATACAGACAATGTAATTACTGCATACTTGTGGCTAAAACAGCAATTTATTTTGTCACAGATCTGGAAGCCAGAAACCTGGAATCATTCTCATTAGGTTGAATCAAGGTATTGGTAGGAGCATGTTCTATCTGGAGATTCTAAGGGAGAATCCTGAAAGCCTCTTCCAGGTTCCTGTGACTGCCGGCATTCACTGTTATGGCTATATAAGCAATCTGCATTTTAAAACCACTTTGCCTTCTCCTTGGTGTATATAAAATATCTGTCTTTCTTTTACAAGGACATCTGTGACTATATTGAGGTGCTATCCAATAATTCAGAATAATCTACCCATCACAAAATCCTTAATTTCATCATTCCTGCAAAGGTAAATTTACAAGTTCCAAGGATTATGATATGGGTATCTTTTATGGGCCACTTTTCAGCCTACCACTGTCCTAAGTCATTTCAGTAACTATAATATCACCAAAAAGGCTAAGACTTTAGAAGTCATATGCATCTTGTATTTTCAAGTTAAATTTTTTTCACAATGTTCCCTATTCATATTAGCACCAACCAAGTAAGCTCCAAAAAAAGTCATAATTAAAACAAAAAGAGAACATTAAGACTCTAGTAAGGAAATGTCTTGTAAGCATAGCCTTAAAGAAGTGATTCATTTTAACCAAATTTAAAATACTATTCTTTTAAACCGAAGAGTTATTATAACAATTTGTTACAAATTTAAAAATTAATACAAGACTTTACCTCCAGATCCTAACTGCTTGTAGAATCTGTATTCCAAATGTAGCTGTGGTGCTCTGGATTTCATGGGCTCCTAATTAAAAAAATAAACAAAAATAACAAAAAATATTTAAATTATTAAAACATCACTAAGCCCCAATTCCAAATGTTCTAAATCTTAATGTCAACTCTTATATAATTTAATATTCTACTAGGCATCTTTCTCTAAGGTTTCTCTTTCTCTAAGGTTGTCAGATCCACATAAAAATCAACTTTACATTCAATTAAAATCAATTGATGCCATAAATGTACATAAGGTTAAGTGGCTATTAGATGAAGCAGTAAAGAAATCTATATGTCTGACTTTTTGACCCTGAAGAAAATTATACTCTGAACATTCATGGCTAGGGAAATGATAGCCCTTACTCTTTCTCCTCTTTCCAAGAATTCATCTCTGAACTGTGTATTTCTCATGTAAAGGTTCTAGATTAAAAGAAGGCATAGACAAGTGAGAAAGAACAAAGATGAAAGTATGAAAATTTTGACAGGAGCAACAAGAGATTTTTTAATTTAACTAGGGTATAGCTTACAATAAAACACACAGTTTGTAAGCATTAGGTCCATGAGTTTAGTTAACTACATATATTCCCACAACCACCACCTCAAAAAACCTTTAGAACATTTCCATCATCCTTCCCTCAGAAGCAGTCTGAGGGAAGCTCAAAGCTATCACCTTTGGATGAGTTTCATCTGTTGTTGGATTTCATATAACTGACATTATACAGCATGTTTTATATGTGTGTGTGTCTAGCTTTTTTTCATTCAACATGTTTGTGAGATTTATACACTCAGAGAAACAACATAAAAGCAAGACTCTAGATAGAAGAAATAAATAATAAATGTGTGAAAATATCTGCAGAAAACAGGAAACTATATCATAAAGTAACAGGAAATCTGTACAAGATCCAGTAGGAAAGTAAAACAAAATAACAATATTTAAACAAAACCAACAGAACTTCAAAAAATTTTCTATGACTTCAATAACTGAATTTGCAAACTCAGTCTGCCAGCAAAGTAACACAATAGAAGAAAGACTTTGGAAGATACATGGGAAAATGTCTACAGAACTAGAAAATGTACAACGCCTCTACAGAAATTATATGGAATGCATTATGAAGAAAGAAAAACAGAAAATACAGGGGAAAAAATGAGAGACCTAGACAACACAAGAAGAAAGTCTAACAGACATTTCATAAGAGTCTCAGGAGGACAACAGGGAGAGAAGTGACCAAGAGCAACAAGTGAAGAAGTACCTCCTATGAATCTTCAAGAACTGATGAAAGACAGCAAACCACAAACTCAGGAGGAATACAGATCCTAAACAAAAAGAACTAAAAACAAATCTATGGCCAAGGCATATCCTAATGAAAACTATAACCCATGAAAAAGACTTCAGAAAAAGAATGTGTAAAATCCCAGGGGAACAATTATAGTCATGAGTATTATTTTAAGAGAAAACAATGAGCTCAGCTCTTGAGAGGCAGGAGAGTAAAACAGTTAAAAGCACAGACACTAAAACTACACTGTTGTGAGTTTGAATCCTAAATCCATTACATACTAGCTGAGTGGCTTTGGCAAATTACTTAACTTTTTTGTACTTCTCAGTGTCTTCTTCTATTAGAGGAATAACACTTTATCCTTCTCATTATACCTATATGCATATGATTATTTTATTTGATACATATATACATTTATACAACTTAAAACAGTTCCTTCCACATAGTGAGTGGCTATAATATCTATAAATTCTTCACTTAACTATACAGAAGTACATAACCATAAAATGTAATGAAAGATGCCCCTTATACAATCACCAGTGAAATTAAATATATAACTTATTCACTCACTAAAACTCCCAGATAAAAACAGAAACTCAGATCTAATTTAGGTGAGTCAGTTCAGCTTGATTCCAGTACTTTACTAGCAATAAAATTTTATTACACCACCATATAACAAAAGTCTAACAGGCTGACATTTTCATTATTCATGAACACCAGGTTATTAGATAAGTGCAAACAACAACATATGAGGGTACAAGCTAAGGTCAGATTAACAAATTACCCAGAAACAAACTATCAATCTGAACTAGGATAAGATTAAATAAATGTGAAACTCTTTCTAAGAGAGAGCAGAATGGAAAGTAGTCACTGAAATATGCTCTCTGAACACAACTGTTATCAAAATGCCCCTACTTGTACCAAAATACAGAAATCAGATGGCACTGAAGGTAGAGAGACATATAGCATTTTCAACTGATAACTTTTAAGGCAGGTTCTGAACAAAATTATGTTATGCATTAAAAACAATATATACAAACAAGAAAATATATAAGGAAATTTTATTATTTATTTATAAATTTTATATACATAAATATTTAATAAACTAAGTACCAAAATATGCTCCAATAGTTTATATGAAATGTCTTCTATCTCACCAATATAGTTCTGGATGAATTCAAGGCAAAGGTGATTCTATAAACTTCAAAATACCAGACATAGATCAAAAGAAATTGCCATTTCCACAAAAAAAAAAAAAAAAAAAAAAACACTATTATTTATGTAGTGTTGATCACTGTGCCTTATAAAAAAGGGGCAAATCAGAGCAGAGGGAGACTGTCCAAAAAAAAGGAAAAAATAACTAAGGGGATAGTGACATGGCACAAAGATAAACTAAAAAGAGTTGTAAGTACATGTGTATATATATAAGACTAAATGATGGGATGCCTGGGTGGCTCAGCAGTTTAGCACCTGCCTTTGGCCCAACGCATGATCCTGGAGTCCTGGGATCAAGTCCCACATCAGGTTCCCTGCATGGAGCCTGCTTGTCCCTCTGCCTGTGTCTCTGCCTCTCTCTCTCTCTCTGTGTGTCTCTCATGAATAAATAAAATCGTTAAAAACAAAAAGACTAAAATGATGACATACTAAATGTTTACTAAGGCATCAGTGGTGCCAAGAGGGTAAATAAGTCCCAAATCTGAGAATAAAAAGATCTAAGGGTCACCAAATTAATTCCTGGAACACACAAGGACAGGTGAGCCTAAAGCAGTGGCTCCTGCTTTGAAACAGTGGTTGATATGTCTTAGCATATCAGTTCAACAACATTCACAAGCTTCTGTGAGTAGAGCTGCTCACTATAGGCTGCTGTGGCAGTACACAGAATTACGGGTGTTGCCACATTCCTGTCCTTGTGTGCCACTCCCACTCCCAACATCACACAATGTCTAGATCCTAGACTGCTGGCCTTGAACATGGAAAAAGGAAGAATTCCAAAGAAGTGAAAGTCAGCAATGCCCTTTCAAACACTGTCCAATGCCTACATCCTGGGCCTCCCTATTGTGATTCATACAAAGCAACCCTTGTTCTGATTTCATGCTCAGAAGGGAACCTTGTCATTTTAACTAGCTTTCTATGCAGATCAGCCTATAGAGACCAAACGTGTCTATACTGATTTGGGCATTCTGAGCATGTCATAGTAAAATACCTCATTTTAAATTAGAAAGTTAACTCTTCTAAATATTTATATCTCTGATAGCTTGACTGATTGTATGAACTGAATGATTACTGTAAATCCACCTTTAATTGTCAGGGTCAATCTTAAGAGATGACCTACTAGATTTCCTATCCTAAAGCTAAAGAGCAAATCTTAAAACTAAAGTGAACTCATCTAGATAAAAGCCAGCCCCAAACTACATGTCAGTCAGCCAGTTTCTTCTGGTGGAGTCACAACCCTCTTGGGCATCTTTACTTCTCAGTGAAAGAAATAGCATTTGTTACAGTGAAGCTTGGTCTACAATCACAAAGACACTTCAAATTAAGTAGTACAGTTTTCTATCTCATCCCAAAAGTCTTTCTATTTCTCTCCACTGCCTCTTATTTTAATAGTCTCTCCTTATATATTAATGTCACATTACCCGAATAACAGTGGTTATTTTGGCAGAAGCAAGATTGACAATGGCTAGCAGACTGGAAAAACCAAACCATGATTAACCTCAGGGAAACCTGGCTGGCAAACCAGAGAGAAAAGTTGTGCCTGAAGTAAGTTCAGTCTTATAAAAATTCCCAGATCCCAATTCCTCCAGATAAGAGCTGCCTTACAGATGTCAGAGTTGGCACATTTAGGACTACAGAAAGGTCCCATGGGAGTTTGCTTTCCCCGATATCCTCCACTCACATCAATAATTTCTGAATCTCTGAAGGTCAAACCATATAAAAAAAAAAATATCAATAGAAGCAGAGATTTTTTGGAAGCTACCTGGAAATGTATTTTCAAAGAATGCAATCCTGAAGACTAAGGACATTTATGTCCAAATGCTTGAATCATTAAGCTAACCATCAAAGACAAAACAGGAAATCAATTAAGGAAAAACAAGAAACACGAACTTACCAGTTTAATTGCCACATATTCATTTGTATATAAATTTTTCCCTTGAAAAAGAAAGAAAATATGTCAGTCTACCAAGAATTAATTTTTAAAGATGTATTATGTAAAACTCTACGCTGGTTGAAAAAAAGAGCACAAAATACATTTAAATAAAGCAAAAGGGGGGGCACCTGGGAGGCTCAGTCCATTAGGGGTCATCCACTCTTGAGGGTCATGTAATCTAGCCCTGCCTCGGGCTCCTCTCTCAGCAAGCAGTGTCATTGAGATTCTCCCTGGCCTTTACCCTCTGCCCACCTTCCCACGCATGTGCTTGTGCTTTCTCGCTCTGTCTCAAATAAACAAATCTTTAAATAAAGCAAAATTGTTTGCTTCCAACTACGCAGCAAAAACTTCAATGACAAAGAAATCTCAAATCTTCAACTCAATGACGTATTTAGCATTTCACCTGGATTCAAAGTAGAAAATAATACTAATAAATATGTTAGCCCACTTACAAAAATGGAAAGATTCTTACTTTGCTGGAATATTGCACACAATACACAAAGTAAAACTACAGTCAAACACCGATTAAGATAAATTTCAAAACCAGAACTCCTACATTAAAAACCAGAATACAATGTGAAAATAAAAAACAAACAAAAAAAAGTGAAAATAAAAAAATTAAAAATGTGAAAATTAAAAAACTGGAATACAAATTATTTTCCCAATCACCACCTAATTTTAAATTCTTCATTATTATGGGATGTATTCTCATTTGAGCTCATATGTAATCTAATAAGTAGATTGAACACATAGAAAATATCTGGACTATATTAAAAATGAAATAAACTAAGAAACATATTATTCTATAACTGGCTCTAACTAGAGGGGGAAAATGGTTATTAGCAACTTACCTTATAACCAAATTAAATTATGAATATTTTTAAATGTAGATATAAACCGTAAAACAAGAAAAAATATCACCCAATTTATAGACTCCTTTCTGAGCATTTAAAACCAATGGAAAGGGACACCTGCGTGGCTCAGCGGTTGAGCATCTGCTTTTGGCTCAGGGCATGATCCCAGGTCTGGGGATCAAGTCCCACATCGGGCTCCCTATGAGGAACCTGCTTTTCCCTCTATGTCTCTGCCTCTCTGTGTGTGTGTCTCTCATGAATAAATAAATAAAATCTTAAAAAAAAAAAAAGGTGGAAAAATATTTTACATAGAGTAGACAGCACAAAATGTGTTAAACCTCTGTATGCTGAAAAAGTTTACCATATACAAAGAACAGGTGAATAACAAATCAAAATAAAGATTTAACAGCTTTACTATGTAAAGAAGTCAAATGAACTACAGTAATCTTCGGCATTGAAAACTGAAAATAACGTAGAAAAATCCAAAGGGGCAGCATCAGTATCCCAAATTACACAGTACAGAAAATTTTGGAATAAGTGTATGAAGACAATTTGATATATAAATTAATGTATTTCTTCACAAGTACAGTAAAAAGAATAAAAAATAGAATGTGATTTCTGAATTTCCAGCATTTTTTCAATAAGCATGTATAATTTTTATGAGAAAAACAGAAAAATGATAGCATATTTTTTAAATTGTGATAGTAACTGGCCCCACTCACATCGGCTGAACACAGAATAGGCAATCATCTACTTTCACACATGTAATTTTCTACCATATACCCCTAACTTCCTTTTCTAAAGCAGCTAAAGGAATGGCAGTAAACCTTTTAAGCAAAATTTCAGTCTCACATATGCACACAGTATTTGTTCATACAGATACTGTAATACTCTTCTGAATTTTGTCCTTATTTTATAAAAATGAATAGGAAAAAAACAAGCATTCATACTAATGCTAAATAGCATAGGGCTCATTACCCATGATATGAGCACAGGGATGGAAATCAATAGCAGTGCCCAATATTTCTTATTGTGAAGAAATGCATTAATTTATATATCATGAACATTAATCATGAACATTAAGCTATATTCAGGTACTCACTGATCCCATAAATATGTAAAAAGAAAAAATCATACCAGGAAACATACCATATTCTTAGTCAATTAGTTCAACATTTAGATGTGCCTTCATGTATACTTTTGAGAATACATTATATATGAAATTGTAGGCTTCCTCGAGCAGGCACAGAGTGAATCATTTAACGATACAGTGAGGAACTTCATCTTGAGGAACTAGTATCTCACAAAGGAATAATTCTGTTTTGAGTTCAAAGACGGAATTTTTATTTCCTCAGGACGCCTGGGTGGCTCAGTGGTTGAGCATCTGCCTTCGGCTCAGGGCATGATCCTGGAGTCCTGTGATCGAGTCCCACATCAGGCTCCCAGCATGGAGCCTGCTTCTACCCTCTGCCTGTGTCTCTGCCTCTCCCTCTCTCTCTCTCTCTGTGTGTGTCTCTCATGAATAAATAAGTAAAATCTTTCAAAAAAAAAAAAAAAAGACTTTGTATTTCCTCAAGACATTATTACCCTTTCACAACTACTATGCATATGATGTTTAGTCACAGGTATCCAAGGAAAAATATCCACAGGACAAGAGATGAAGTTAAATATAGAGTCCACAGAACCAAAATATACCAAATTCTTCTATAAGTACTATTTTTACTGGCATTTATAGGATTAAATGTCTACTTTTAGGTCAGAGCAGAAAGCACTAAATCCTTAAAGCACCCTCTTTTTTTTGAACATTAAATATTTTGCTGAACTTAGGATTATATTTTTAAACATGAACAATGATGAAACAATATTACCAATGCATTTACGTCACCTAACATACCTAACACACTTGGCTTTTAATCAAAGTTTGTTTTATGTATGAACAATGTGTAAAGCATGTCTTTGTGTGTATAATGTGAATGAGAAGGAGGGAGTGTATGTGTAAAGTAAATCCAGTTATGACAAGGCTCCAAGTAGAATGGTTCCAATTAACTGACGTTTTAATCCAATTTCAAAGGATATTTCTGGTAGAGCTTTGTGCTACACTGAACTTGAAAAGATGGTGTTACCAATTTGGGGAATTGGGGTGGTAATTATTATAGAAAACTATGTTCTACAGAAACTATATATGTGTTTACAGCAGGAACTACTATTTACCCACCAATAACCAAGCCCTCCATTCTATAATAATAGAAGGACTCAGTATTAAAATGGCTGTCCAACTACAGACTACATTTCCAGCCTCTCTTTCAGCTTGGTGTGGCCATGTGATTAAGTTCCAGGTAGGAGTGGACATAAGGTTTGCCACTCCTCACTTCCAAAATGAATGTGTGCTGTCCTGGCCCTTTTTCTTCCTGCTAGCTGGCTGGCTAGCTAGGAGATAACAGCCAGACCAGCAGTCACCTTACACACAAAGACTGAGGATGCAGAGGTACCTCGACAGCCCTGAGTATGCCCCCTCTGGTTTGTATTATGTGGGAAAAAAAAAAAAACACAAAAATTATTTTGCTTAATACCACCATATTCTAGGATCTCTTTTTTAGAATATCACAATCTGTTCCTTATTATTACATTTTTCAGTTAAGTTCCATAACATGCTTCAGTTAGTAGCAGTAGAAAATCAATAAGCATAAAAATGATGAATGCACTCAAATCTGTATATTTGATATATATCATAAGGCCTGCAGAATTTTCAATCAAACAATTCTTAAATAAAACCAATCAAACAAGGATTATGAACTACATAGAAGAAACAAAAATATGAGCAGATACTGAAATTCCTGTGGTATCCTTAATTATATCAAAAGTTACAATAACTTTTTTCAGGTACAGTGTCTCATAAAGCTATATATAACACCCTTGTTGTTTTTTTTTTTGTTGTTGTTGTTGTTGTTGTTTTATTTATGATAGTCATACAGAGAGAGAGAGAGAGGCAGAGACACAGGCAGAGGGAGAAGCAGGCTCCATGCACCGAGAGCCCGACGTGGGATTCGATCCCGGGTCTCCAGGATCGCGCCCTGGGCCAAAGGCAGGCGCCAAACCGCTCCGCCACCCAGGGATCCCAACACCCTTGTTTTATGTTCTTTTAAGAGAGAGTCACTCAGGTGTAGCCCCAAGAGGGGACATAGAAGAAGCTCAGGAAAACAAAGTTTATTATGCTCACAGGTCCTAGACAAGGGAGTCACAGGAGAAGTATCATGTTTGGTTCAAGTGGTGGGAGACAGAAACAAAGGAAAGGGAGCTTAGGTCAACCTTTATTGGCATTTCTACAGAAAGCCAAGGCAAGGCAGGACAAACAGTTCAGAATTAACTAGTTGGATTAATTCTCATGGCAAATAATTCCAGGGTCTTTGGACTATATGGTCTCTCTTGTCTTGTACCTACCCATGGGATGATTAACAAAGAAGATTGTCTCTTAGAATACACAGGCCAGACAGAGGAGATAAGGCTCTGGACTGGATACTCTGCAGATCAAAGGCATGCTCCCAACTGAGTCCTTTGCTATGTCTAAGATTAGCTAGCCCCAGCAGGTGCAGTCTCTCCCCAGTCAGAAAGATTTTTTTTTAAGATGTCAAAACAGGGATCCCTGGGTGGCGCAGCGGTTTGGCGCCTGCCTTTGGCCCAGGGCACGATCCTGGAGACCCGGGATCGAATCCCACGTCGGGCTCCCGGTGCATGGAGCCTGCTTCTCCCTCTGCCTGTGTCTCTGCCTCTCTCTCTCTCTCTCTCTGTGACTATCATAAAAAAAATAAAATCTTTAAAAAAAAAAAAAAATGTCAAAACATAATAGAAGAAAAATAAAAAAATATATATATATAATAAAACACTATATTTTAGCTAGCTATGTTCTCATTCAGTACCTATTAATATTTCTAGGAGTTTAGGTTAACTGTCTAAGCTAGAAAGAGATCTACAAATATGAAGAAGGCAAGCCTCACTACCAATACGTATAAAGATAAAATAAAACCGAAAATACATTAAATTGATCATTTTATAATAAAAAACAAGTAAAAATTTACTATCAATTATTTAAATGTATTTTAGATTATTTACAATGTTTATCTATTTTCTTTTACTCTCAAGGCAATTGGACAGTTTTATGTCCAACCTTTTTTTTTTCTTAATAATTACCTGTAAGAGCAATTTCAACAATGCATAATACTGTCTCCTCCTGGGGCATTTGAAAATTGCAGGGAAAAGAATTTGGGGCTGTATGCAGAGGTATAACTTTCATTTAGTGCCCAAGAAGACAGAAGTTCTAAACATGAAGTATTTGGAACAGTCCTCTACAAAAAAAAAAAAAAAAACTGTCTAGCTCAAAATGCCAATAGCATCTTTGTTGAAAGTTACTTACCTGTAACATGTATAGCTTGTATTTTTTCTCACCTAATACTAATCACAAAAATTTTAGGGCCAGAAATCAAATATTCAAGAGGAGTAAAATGTTTTAAAGCAAGCACTTTTAGAATCCAAACCAGCTTTTAACATTAGCATGTTTATCCAGGTACATAAAGAATGATGCTCTGAACAACTTTTTTATATAGAGAAATTATCTGGGGCCTTTAAAAAAGGAGTAAAATGCTACTTTCTTTAGTATCCTATCAATAAAAAGGAATAAAATGATTAAATTATCTATATAAGTATAGATGTTATTATATTATATAAAACACAAATACACAGAGTATAGATCATACATTTAAATAAATATATACAAGTATATAATAACCATAGATGGATTAGATACAGATACACAACCAGGTAGATGACAGATGGATGGATAGATGGATGGACAGATGGGCTAATAAAATCATCTTGTTCCTATTACTGATTATTCACAGACTGGAAAAGAAAGGGACATTTTACTGCTTTTTCACTATATATAGCATATACAGTTTGAGTATATGGTACGCATAGTTTCTCATATTGCCCCAGTAAAACGGTCAGCTAGATTTGTTTTGTGTGTATACACACACACACAGTGAGACATACATACACACACATAAGTGTGTGTGTAAATATATATGCATGTACTTATTTTGAAATAAATTATATGAAACTTTTAAATAAAATTGGCCAATGTACTGTATAGCACTGTAGTCATATCCACAAAGATAGGAAGAATACAAATACATATATATGAAATGTTATATACTTGTGAGTTCACTTACATATATAAATTTAAATAAATATACATACAACATGCCATTGTTTTCATTCTAAAATACAACAAATATCTTGATACCATCTTTTAAGGGAGGAGAACAATCATTGTCTTCCTAAAACATGGAGGTATAGTGCCGGTCCTTTTACATTATCATCTAAATTTCATCTTCACAGTAAACTAGGAAGCAGAAATAATTCCATTTTAAAGTTGAGGAATGTGAGGCCTCAAATGGTTACATGACTTATATTTTCCATAATAGCAGGGACAAATTTTATATTTTTCCAGTATTACCAGTGCCTAATCAAGCCTCCCACATGGCAGATATGCAATGCATTTTGACTGGATGGTTGAAGTGTGCTCAGAGTTATACAAGTAAATAATCTTGTTTTTTCTAATTCCTATATCTGAAACAGTTTAAGAATTTCAAAATATTTAACTCAATATCCTTCAGAAAATAAACTATAAAATATTCACCCTTTCAAATATGTGAGTCCCTACTGAAATGCAAGAGTTGCTGGAAACATCAATCATAGCTCTTTACAAAGTATGTCATTGCCTTTTATTGGCTTGCTTCATGCAAAGATTTAGTGCACATTAACAAAACAAATAGTATTAAAATGAAGGATTAACTACAAATTAGAGTGCTTTACAAGATGAAAAGAAGTAATTGAGTAGATAAACATACAAATGGATTTTTCCTACTAAATAGTAGTAGTGGGATTGTATCTAAGGAAAATTGTAAAGCTAGTTTTTCCTTTTTAGTTCACAAGTTTCCATTCTTGGTAGTCCATTGACCAGTCCTCAAGGAACCTCAGTACTGATGCTCATATAACCATGCTGTCCTCTTCTTATCTCTTCACTCAAGAAAGCCACATCTGTACAGTACTAACATTAGCTAAAAGTCTAGATGCTAGAGGCTACTCTCAGAGTCTTGTCATTAAACTGCTGTGTGACATCTGGCAGGTAACTGTCCCTCACTGAGGTTCAATTGCCTTAAATGTAGAGTTAGGCTTAATTGGATCAATTTACCAAAACTGCCTGATTTAAAACAAACTGAATCAGTTTGTTTTAGGACACTAAAACACTTTGTGTCCTTTCTTAAGAATATAGATTTCTTGGGGCACCTGAAAGCTCAGTGAATTAAGTATCCAATTCTGATTTCAGCTTAGGTCATGATTTCATGATCATGTGACAGAAACCTGCCTAGGGCTCCATGCTGGACATGGAGCCTGCCTGCTTAAGATTCTCTCTCACGCTCTCTCCCCCTCTGCCCCTACCCTCCACCCCTACTACCTGCTCTCTAAAAAAAGAAACAAAACAAAAAATAATAATATATATCAGCCCCACCCCAAATGTACTTGGGGGGGGGGGGGATGATGGTATTATAATGTAAATTTCACTGATTTTTTTTTTTTTTTTTTTTTTTTTTGTATTGAGAAAAAAACGGGGAGGGGCAGTTGGAAAGGGAGAGGGAATCTTAAGCAGAGCACTGAGTTCAATGCCGGGGCTCAATCTCACAACCCTAAGATCAGGACCTGAATAGAAACCAAGAGTTGGATGCTTAACTGACTGCACCATCCAGGTGCCCCAATTCTTCTGATTTTTATGCAGTTTCAGTATATTACCTTGACTTTAAGCCATACATACCCTCCTAAAGTGATCAGTTACTACATGTTTTCAAATCGGAAAAAAGTAGCATAAATATCATTCTTAAATAGCACCCTGAAAATGGCTCCTTAAAGGTGCTTTTTTTTTCAGCTTTTTAGAGACTTTTTATTTTACTTTCTTTTTCCTCATATTACATATGGGTGATCTCAAGTAAACAGACATTCATATACTAGGGAACTCCTTACAAATGAAAATACAAATACGAAAGAAAGTTCCAACATTTATATTCTTTAAAATTACCACAATTAAATAACTAAGCAATAACAATATCATTTTCATTAGAAAGTACTTTCAGTTTAAAAAAAAATGCTTCCAACATAATGGAATAAACAAAATAGTCTTACCTAATCGTAATTCTCCAAAATTGCCACATCCAATTTTTTTTCCAACTCTAAAGTTAGGTCCAACCATTAAAACTCCAGAGGATGAAGATCCAGTTCCTCGAGTGTTATGTCCCGACCGACCACTAGGTCGTGCCATTCTATCATCTGATTTGTCCTTGTCTTTCTTTTTATTATCCATATCAAGTTTGCGGTACTCCACTTTGAATTCTTTAATCAAGACAAGCACAATGAAATAGGGTATTGTGAGAATAGGTACATCACTATGTTAACTGTACCAGGTGGGTAATTGTTAACATTCAAATTGCAGTAGGTAGTCAGTTAACTGGTGCCTGTTCATCCCATTCGTAAAATTTTTCTTAGTTGTCTTTTCAGCAAAACATGTCTTCGAAGTTCTCTTTTCAATGATGTAAGCTGATATTGATAGAGAGCTAGAACATTAAGAAAAAAAAAATAGTCAATTTAAAGAATTAAAAAACAGTTTTGGGAAATTAATAACATAAATGCAAGCAATGAATTACTGCTATTTGTTAATTCCCAATGAAATCAAACCACAGTAGACATAAGCTAACCATTACTCTCTTTCCTATACTTTAATACCAAAGAGATCACAAAAACAAAGTAAATTTATTAAAAATTAAAAATATAATAGAAATGTACTATTTTATAAGCCAAAATACATTCACTAACCCAGACCTTACAATTTAAAATCATTTCAGTTTACCAGTAAGTCAATATATGATTTTTCACTTAAAAGCAGAAAAGAGAATACATTTTGCAAATTAATAAAATGTTTGAATAAAAATGTCTTCCACATGTCTACACACACATACATACAAATTTTCAAAGTCTTTTCAAATATACATTCTCATTTGAACTTCATTCATTCAAATATTTATTGCCAAATAATTCAAACATTATTATTTTTAACTATAGATGGGAATGGACTTCAGAAGTGGTAATACAAAGAACTTTCTTGTCACCCAACATGGGAAACAGTTAATTCTTATATAACTTTGAACTAGACCTTAAAAAAATAAAATAAAAATAAAAATAACTTCACAAGATTAAGAAATAATGGTAGGCATCAACCTAATAAGGTGGAGAAGGCTGGTTTTCAAATTTTCTAATATATACATGAAAACACTAAAGCTCAAAAAAAGGCTTCTGGAGGAGTCTTCCCCAGTCATGTTCTCTTAGGAATTTCACCCAACTCATATACCTCAATTCTGCAAGCTTAAGCAATCCTCCTACTTTTGTTTGAACAATTTGAATGGATTCCTATTCTTTGCAATTAAAGCAGTGACTTCAAAACATAATCACTAGTAAGGAAACCAGGATCAGTTTCAAGGACTTCTTTTCCTATTTCTGAAACTGATTATATAATACAATCATAACAAGGGTTGAAAGAAATAGTATTTTCTGATTAATTTCCAGCAATCCCCCAAATAGGCAATTAGTTCTAACACCCAATGTGTTCACAAGGTTTCTTATTATATCTGCCATATTCATATTTTGCAGATAAAACTGTAAGCCTCTGTTTGGTATTTGTAAAACTGAATGAGTTCTACATATACTGTTTATTCTGTTTCCAAATATAATACAGTAACTGATAGTAAACTTCCCATCCTGCTATAAGTAACTGTAAAAATGGATAAAGCTTATAAAGCATCTGTTTTCAGGTATTGAATAACAGGCACTGCAGTCTGTGATCTTTGAGAAAAAGCAAACACAAAAGGAAATCCCACCTTTACCCAAGCTCAAGGGAGTGATAATTTTCTGACTATAGTACAGGAGGTGAAAAAAAAGGTAGTACACAGTGATCACAGATCAGTCACTATTGAAACAAGTGAAATTTCAGGATGTGGTACACAAGGTGAAGCAGTGGGTCAGTGCTGGGGGTAGGTGGTGGTAGGCAGAAAGCTAGACTACATGCATGGGTGGCAATATTCTGAAATATCTAGTAGACAATGGCTACTATGGGGTTAAATGAATAATAAACATTACAAACACTTCACAGTGCTGGGAGAGGTTTAAGTTCATATGTAGTCGTGGTGGAGGAACCTCATTAATATCCCAGGAATTCAGCTGAGACATCACAAAGACCAGGTCAAAAGAGTAAGGACCATAATCTAGTGTAAAGACTACCCTACACTGGCTCAACTAAAGCCTAAAACCAAGCTTAGATAGGATTAAGAATATCATCAATTAAATTAACCCCATTCCACAACAAAACTCAACATACTTAAAAAGACAAAAGACCCAAACACTTAACAATGTTGAATTTAGGGATCCCTGGGTGGCGCAGCGGTTTAGCGCCTGCCTTTGGCCCAGGGCGTGATCCTGGAGACCCAGGATTGAATCCCACGTCAGGCTCCCGGTGCATGGAGCCTGCTTCTCCCTCTGCCTGTGTCTCTGCCTCTCTCTCTCTCTCACTGTGTGCCTATCATAAATAAATAAAAATTAAAAAAAAAAAAAAAACAATGTTGAATTTATAATGTCTAGCATACAATTAAAAATTATCAGACATACAAAATAAGCAGAAATGTGACCCACAGCCAAGAAACCAAGCTGTCAAAGGAAACAGACTCCAAGAAAGAAACAGGACTTTAAAACTACTAAATACCTGTTAAAAATCTATTAAAATGAAAAAATAGAACAGGGCAGAAAAAATTTTTTGAATAAATAATGGTTCAAACTATCCCAAAGTCAGTGGAAAATATTAACCTACAAATTGAGGAAATGTTAAATTAAAAAAAAAAAAAAAAAAAAAGAGTACTGGAAATTAGAGATGTACTCTAGGAATATTAATTTCCTTAAAAGATAAATTACTGTTTAAAGCACAAATAAGGGGATCCCTGGTGGCTTAGTGGTTTAACGCCTGCCTTCAGCCCAGGGTGTGATCCTGGAGTCCCGGGATCTAGTCCCACATCGGGTCCCTGCATGGAGCCTGCTTCTCCCTCTACCTGTGTCTCTGCCTGTGTCTCTGCCTCTCTCTCTCTGTCTCTTTGTCTCTCTCTCTCATGGATAAATAAATAAAATCTTAAAAAAAAAAATTAAAGCACAAATAATTGTTTAGTGTCATTTATAATTAAAATGGAAGTAAAATATGACAACACAAATGGGGGTTAGTATATGGAATTACAGTATTTTAAGATTGTTGTATTTGTGAGCAATGATGTGATTCAATATGAAATGACCAATAACAAGCAAAGAATATATAGATTAACACTTAAGCTAAATACAAAAAAATTAACTGCAATAGAAATAACTAAACAGTGAAGACAAAATATAAAAATAATAAACATTTGATTAGAACAAGAGAGAAAGAAGACATGAGACAAAAAAACAAACAAACAAACAAACAAACAAACAAACAGAGCAAGACACTATACTCCAAAATACATACAGGACTTTGAAAATGGACCATAATCTCAAAAGGGAAAAACTGTCAGACTATATTAAAAAGCAACATCCAGCATTATTAATCTGTAAAAAACTATTTCAAATACAAATACACAAAGATACTAAAAGACACAAAGATGTACTATGCAAACTGATGTGTAAGAAAGCGTGAGAAGCTATAATACTATCATACAAAGTAAACAGCAAAACAAAAGAAAGCTCCAAAGATATAGAGGTCCATTTCATAATGCCAGAAATATCAATTAAGCTGAAAGATATAAAAATCATAAATATGAACAAGAAAAATAAGAAACTGAAAAAAAAAATTAACAAAACTAAAACTAAGAAAACCAAAGAGAAAAAAAGACCATCAAAGTTGAAAATGTTAACAATGGGTGGCTCAATCAGTTGAGCAATCAACTCTGGATTTTGGCTCAGGTCATGATCTCAAGGACATGAAAACAAGACCCACAACTGCAGGCTCCACACACAGCAGGAAGTCTGCTTGAGATTCTCTCACTCTCTCTCTTTTCTTTTGCTCCTCCCCAACTTACATACATACTCTCTCTAAAATAAATAAATAGGGAAGCCTGGGTGGCTCAGTGGTTGAGCGTCTGCCTTCAGCTCAGGGCATGATCTGGTCTGAAGATTGAATCCGGCATTGGGTTCCCTGTGAAAAGCCTGCTTTTCCCTCTGTCTATATTCTCTGCCTCTCTCCGTGTCTCCATGAATAAAAAAAATAAAATATAAAATAATTCTTTAAGAAAATTAAAAAGGAGGCAAAAATAACAGGATGTATATTGATGCAGTAGATCTAAATCAACTACTCTGCACCTAACTGACATTTATAAAATACAACATACAAATACAATTATATAGAATAATAATATTTCCTTTAAATGTTCACCAAGAAAGATCATCATATGCTGTATCATTATTTAAGTCTTATATAACTGAGATTTACAGAGCACATTATCTGATCACAAGCAAATTAATAAAGGTTCAAAAACCATATGATATCCAGAAAATCCCCAAACATCTGAAAATTAAATAAACTTTTAAATAATTCATGAGTTGAAAATAAATCACATGAGAAATTGGGAAAAAACTAACAATATAATAATGAAACATTAAATTTGTAAGCTGATTCTAGGTCAACACTTAGAACAAAATCAGTTTTAAATGTCTAGATTAGAAAACGTTTTAAGGCAATAACCTAGGTTTTCTTCTTAAAAAGCTAGAAAAGAACGAATTAGACATAACTTGAAGAAGTACTTTAATAGAGCTATTGTTAATATCCCATGGACTTATATGAAAATATAGTCTTAAGGGGGATTCCTGGGTGGCTCAGCGGTTTAGCACCTGCCTCCGGCCTAGGGCGTGATCCTGGAGTCCCGGGATCGAGTCCCACATCGGGCTCCCTGCATGGAGCCTGCTTCTCCCTCTGCCTGTGTCTCTTGCCTTTCTCTCCCTCTCTGTGTCTCTCATGAATGAATAAATAAAATCTTTAAAAATATATATATAGTCTTAATGAGTGAAAACAGGAGTTCTCAGCAGATAAATGCCAAAATATCATTTTAAAAAATGAAAACTCTAGAATAAAAAGACTCATATCTGAAATGAAAAGCTTCACTAGATACACTTAAAAACAGACTAAATAAAGCAGAATACAGTGTCAATGAACCTGAAAGGAGATCCAAAGAAATTATCCCGGAAGCAAAATCAATGAAGTAGAAAATTTACAATAAAGAAAGAAAATAAAGCCAAAATATTCATTCTCTGAAAGTGGTCAATAGAACAGACAACTCCTAGCAAAAATGACCAAAAATAAAAGAAAAATATGCAAAGAGATAATAACAATATTGAAAGGGACATCACTGAAGATCTTACAAATTTTAAAAAGATTGAGGACAATTATGAGTAACTTTATGCCAATAATTTGTGAACCCAGATGAAATGGACAAATTTCTTGGGGCACCTGGGTGGCTTGTCAGTTAAGCAACCAACTCTTGATTTCAGTTCAGGTCATGATCTTGGGGTCATGAGATCCAGTCCCCCCACTGGGTTCCACACTCAGCATGGAGTCTGCTTGTCCTTCTACCTCCCCCCACAACTTATGTTCTCTTTCTAAAATAATTAATTAAATCTGTTGGTTTTTTAATGGACAAATTTCTTGAAAAATCCAACATAGGGTTATAAAATGAAACAGAAAATAGCAATTTAAAAAAATCTCTCAGATACTTGTGTGAAAGAAGTCAAAGTACATATTACATGGTTCTAGCTTCATGAAGTTCTACAATCAGAAAAAACAAGCTGTGGCGATAGAAATCACATCAGCGTTACCTAAGGTGTTGGGAAATTTGAGTGAAAAGTAGCATGAGGAAACTTTATAGGGGGAAGGAAATATTCTACATCTTAACCAGGAAACGATTACACAGATGCATAAATTTGTCCAAACTCATAAAATAATACTTAAAACCTATGCATTGTATTGAACACCACGGACACTTCAAAATGGGACTTTTAGAAATAACCCACATCCAAAAAAATTAATGTCCTATCTGAAAGACCATGTTTTTTTTTCCCTCCTGTAACATTATCATAAAAGTCACCTGAAAAATGCTACTTTTCTTCAAGTTAATGAGTATATCAGTACTTTACTTTAGAAGCTTTCTTTAAAGGGTCTTTCCATATTTCGATTACTTCTATTCTGGAAGTAACTTTCCTTGTGCAATTTTTCATGTTACTTTCAATATGTAGATTTTTCTTCATATTCAATGAAATGCCCAAAACACATTCTACACGTAATAAGAAATCAAATAATAAAGCAGAAACGCCCCCTTGGGATACCCACACCCCCTTCCTCCATCCCATCTGCCCATGCAGAGGTAATAACCATTACTTTCAGTTTGGTGTGTATGCTCTAGACCTTTTTTGTAACGTACGCACATACTTATACACAGCAATATTTATAGGTTTGCTTGCTTGCTTTACAGAAGTCCTGATAAAGCCTCTGAAAAACCAACAGCATCTCGCAAAAAAAACACCTTTTGAAAGCGTTTCATAAAGGACTTCTGCCCGTTCATCTTCATACCCCTCTACCCAATGTGAACTGTAAAGGAGCAAGGGCTAGCATAAGGAAAGGGGGGAGCAAAAGTATGAGACAACACCAAATCCCTTTCCGAAAGTTCCAGAGGCAAGAGCCCAGCCTGAAAGTGGGAGGTAGGGAGACAGTGGTTAAAAGAAGCAATGAATTAGCTTAAAACTGAACCTCAAAACAGGAATAGATATTTTTAACACGTGAAAATAAGTCCATTACTAAAAGTGAACTTATCCTAATCAATATGTGACAAGAAATCAATGGAAACTAAGATATCACCTACGAGTGGGCAAGGGAGAATAATCAAAGTAGATATCTGATAATATTGGTTAATGAGAAATGAAGCTGTTTCCTGTTAAACTCTATCCAGTTCACCACATTCAAGAAACTCTTCATAAACGTGTAATAATAGATTTTTTAGTTCTTAAAGGATTTTTACAAACTAGATTTTTAATTAAAATATTTTATTAAGAATGGATAATAATGCAAATACTATCTAACAGTATTAAAATCAACTACAAGTTTGGCTATTAGCTATAGCCATAAATTCCAGTGTATAAGCTAAATCCAGCCTGTGGCTTATTTTGTACACTGCGAACTGAAAATGGTCTTTACATTTTTTAATGGATAGGGAAAAAAATTGAAAGAATAGTAACATTTTATGAAACATGAAGATTACATCAAATTTTATTCTCAATAAACAAATTTATATTTAGGAATGAATCCATGTTATAATTCATTTACATGTTTTATGGCTGCTTCATGCTTCATAAGTTGAGTAGTTGTGAGCCCCTATGTGGCATGCTTGTCATTTCCCACTACTGCATAGCACACCACAAATTGCTATGACTGTCCTGCTTTTAAATCACAGTGGAGTATGGACTATGTATTTCAAATCAGATGGTAAAGCACTGGTGTTCATTATAACAATATATTAAGAATGCAATATACCTAGACGTGTTCAAGGTGTCAGCTAGGCTGCATTCTCATATGGAGGCTTAAGTAGGAAAGAATTCTCTTGCAGGTCCTTTCAGATTATGGGCAGAATTCACATTTTTCAATATAAAGAGCCACTGCTTTTATATGTCTCTGGGAAAGAGTAGACCCTCAGGTCCTACCCGGTGCCTGTACTTCCTAGAAGCTGTCTACATATTGCCATGTGGGCTAATCCCACATAGCCAATTACTTCCTTCAGTCCCCAAAAAGAATCTCTAACTCTAATTTTCAAACAATGAGTTTTATACAAGGTAATATAACTTTCTCCAATACCTAAGTTCCTATCTTTGTACCCTGCTGCAATACAACAGTTCTCCCAGGTCTTGGGATCCTCATTATCTGCTTCCAGACCGCTCTGATGCTACCTGTCTATGAAGAATTAGAAAAAAGAAGTCTTTGAACATCAACTAATAGTGAAGACGTGGGCAAGGCTTTCTCTATCTGTGCTTCTTTTGATATTTATAAAATAAGATCAGACTACATTCCTAAGGATACTCTTACATTATCCACAGTATTAAAACCGCCTGTCGAATCTGATGACAACGACTCTTATTACATATAATTTTGTGACCTCTGAAACTAGTACACTGCTGAACATGTAGGTAGTCTGATTAAATGAATTCCTTCCATCTCTAAACATTTCCAGGTTTTAGTTGTATGCTTCTGACTTATCACAAGATGGCCTAAACATCAGGCTCTTCATTCCTCTGAATACCTCGGTGAGCATCATTCATATATGCCAACCACGGTGCTACCAGTGCACCCAAGAATTTCCTGGATGACAAGGCATTCCCTTGCCTGAATTACTCTGTTAACACTGTCTGCATTTCTGCTTTCTGTAGTGATTCATCCTAGCACCAAAGAAATATCAGGTCTGAAACTGAAGATATTCTTTCAAATATACTTAACAGCAATATATCATGAGTCACAAATACAAATGCCCAAACAAGTAAGGCAGGTAACATTCATGAGTAAATTAAGCAGAGAAGACAAGACTGGGGACTACAGCAAACTGAAAAGCAAATACTTGATTTAAAAGGGGCAGCTATTACTTAGCTGTAAACAATATCATAGCCATTCAGGAATCTACACATGCAAAATTCTCAAGAAAATCCAGAAGCCTGTATTTCTTTTTTTTTTTTTTTTAAGATTTTATTTATTTATTCATGATAAACAGAGAGAGAGAGAGAGGCAGAGAAACAGGCAGAGGGAGAAGCAGGCTCCATGCAGGGAGCCCGATGTGGGACTCGACCCTGGGTCTCTAGGATCAGGACCTGGGCTGAAGGTGGGATGCTAAACCGCTGAGCCACCAGGGCTGCCCGAAGCCTGTATTTCTATGTGAAATTTCTATAATTGCTATTTGCTGAGCACTTTAGATTCTCAAAACCATATGGTACTATTAGAACGAATTCCTATTTTTTACCAACAAGGAAACTAAAATTGAAAGAAATTACACTGCATGACCAGTATTATGAAGTTAGGAAGTGGTACACTGAGAATATGATTAACGAAAAATAGAATTCCTCAGTTCATATTCTTACCCACTTTATCTCCCACTGTTGTTCCTGCTAACTGTCTAACCTCTCAAAATACAGACTATCCTTTCTAGCTACATCTGCAGGCTGGGACTGCTCCCTTTGGCCAGCCAATATTCTCAATATGTATAACATCTCAATGTTGTCAGACCCTAATCTGAACCAATCTGGGGTAAGGGCGGAACCCACCATTCAACAAGCTCCATTCATGTACATAGGGCTCCAAGACATTTATGAACAAAAAGACCGATCACCCTCCCCCTCCCCCTCTCCCCTCCACACACACACTGAACAAAAGAAACAAATCATTATCCTACAAAATTGCAGAGTGCTATCTTACTATGATACGTATACCTTTCTATTGCAATATTTTATTTTTTAAGAGTTAATCATTGTAACAATGTATATCCATATCAATAAAAACACTTGGAGACGTGAAATAGTCATAAACTTTTGGAAACTGGGAAGAAAAGCACATACTGACACATGAAACCATGAAGGAAGCAAAGTCCCAAACTAAGTGTCAGAAAAAACAACAGGTAAATCAGGAACCAGTCTGCTACACAGAAGTTCGCCAAGACTTCCTAAAGGAAGCTAGGCGAAAGAGTAAAGCAAGAATGAAAAACAGAAGGAAGACAGGCAAATTACAAGAATGAGAAAACTGTTACTATTATTTCCTGTGTAAAGGAACAAAACAAAACAAAAACAAATCTCTAAGGAAACCAAAGGAGGTTCCAAAGGAGAACATAAGGGAGGGAAAATTATATTCTGGCATCACAAAATAAAAACTATCCCCATTTGGCATTCTGAAGAATTATTTGCCCAAAGACTGGTTCCCTGAGTTGGCACTCTAATGTGGAATCTAATAAGTCAATAAGCACCATCATGTATACGTGATTCCAAGAGACTGATGACAATCCAGAATCACTAGATTTGTGAAGAAAGCTAATTATACAAAAGAAAACTACAAACAAAAAAGCAAAGAAAAAACATCAAAAAACTACATCACTCACACAAAACAAGAGAAAAACAACAAAAAATAAAAACAATTAGATCCTCAGAGGATTTTGAGAAAAACAGTAACATAGAGAAAGATAAAATAATGCTACATTAAATGGTCTTTTAAACAAAGACCAAGGATGGAAATCATCTGAAAATGTAAAACAAAAATAAGAAAACAAATATAGGAAAAGAGAATGAAGCAATCCAACACCTCCAATTTCCAAATGATAATTGTAATTAATCCAGAGGACAGGGAAAATTAAGAAAAAAATCTTTTTTCAAAGAAAACTTTTAGCTACAACAAAAAGGGCCCATAGAATGCTAATCATGAAATATATCCCCTATTTTTTCCACCATTATTTATTTAAAACAACCAAGTATGGAAGCACCCCAAGTGTCTATTGATAGATGAATAAAGAAGATACAATATAAATAAAAATGGAATATTATTCACCCATAAAAAAGAATATAATCTTGCCATTGGCAATAACACAAATGAAGTGAGAAAATATATGGTTAGGTGAAATTAGTCTGAGAAACAGAAATACCACATGATCTCACTCATGTGGCATTAAGAAACAAAACAAACAAATAAAGGAATAAAGGAGAGAGGAGGCAGACAAACCAAGAAACAAGATTCTTAACTACAGAGAACTGATACTTACCTGACAAGAGGTGGTGGGGGGTGGGGGGAAGATGAACGAAATAGATGAAATATGTGATGGGAATGAAAGAATACACTTACCACAAAGAATACTAAGCAAGATATAGAATTGCTGAATCACTATATTGTATACCTGAAACTAATAGGTAACTGTATATAAACTATACTGAAATTAAAATTAAAAAAATGAAAACTTTTAAAAGATAATTAACCCTAGCATACTACTTGGTTCTCTTGTATGTCCTAACAGTGCAAACATGGATAATTCATTTTCAGCTTTTAGAATCAATCTTACCCAAAAAAATGCAAGATACATGTAATAGAAGAGAATACAAATTTTTCCAACCTTGATACAACTGACAAATGCTCAGCTCTTAAGAGGCAATAGAAGAGGTCAAAGAAACAACAGAAATAAGAATATCTGCACCTTACAAGAATATAGACGAAAGATATAATGTAAAATTGTCTGCAACATAACAGACCTAACAGTGGAATTAAAGTGTCAAAAGAAAGCAAGAGAGGAAGTAAACATAAAAACTACTTAACATTTAAAAACAGAAGGGTTACTGGGAAAGTAATGTGTGACTGAAAATTTCATCACTCTTGGAAAATTTTAAGATAATGAATCCACGAAAAAAGACAATTTTACTTCTTCCCTTCCAAGTTAAATATCTTTCATTTATTTTTCTTGTCTGACTGCTATGGCTAGGACTTCCAATACTTTGTGGAATACAGGTGGTGAGGCGGGTATTTTTGTCCTGGTTTTCATCTTGGAAAAGCTTTCAGCCTTTCACCATTAAATATGATGTTAGCTGCAGGCTTGTCACACGTGGTCTTTATTAAGTTGAGGTACCATTCTTTCTATACATAATTTCTTAACACTTTTAACATCAACGAAATTTGATTTTTGTCAACAATTTCTTCTGAACCTATTAAGGAGTTCATACTTTCATCTTTTTTTCTGTTACTGTGGTGTATTACACTTATTGATTAGCAAATGTTGAAACATCCTTCCATTCCAGGTTCAAATTCCACTTGATTATGGTGTATGATCCTTTAAATATTCTGGTAAATTTAGTTTCCTACTATTTTGGGAAGGATTTTTGCATTTATACTTATGAGGGATATTGGTATGCAATATTCTTTTCTTGTAGTGCCCTTCTTGCTTTGGCAGCTGGGCAATGTTGGCCTCGAGAAATGACTTTAGGAGTATTACCTCCTCTTCAATTTTTGAAAGAGTTTCAGGAGAACTAGGGTTAATTTTCCTTTATATGTTCAGTAAAATTCACGAACAAAGCCATCTGTTCCTGGTTTTTTGTTTTTGTTGTTGGGAGATTTTTGATCGCTAGTTCAATCTCCTTAGTTAGACGTCTATTCCGATTTTCTCTTTCTTCCTGAGTCTTAGTAGGTTGTTTATTTCTAGGACTTTATTTTTTCAGATAACACAATTTGTTGGCATATAATTACCTACAACAGTCTCTTATGAGTCTTTGTATTTCTGCAGTATCAGTTGAAGTATCTCCTCTTTTATTTCTAATTTTGAGTCTTCTCTTTTTTTCTTAGTCTAGCTAAGCCTTTCATCAATTTTCTCCTGAAAATACAGGTCTTTTTGTGATCTTCTCTGTTATTTTTCTAGCTTCTATTTCACTTCTTTTGGCTCTGATCTCATTATTTCCTTCCTTCAGCTAACTTTAAACTGTTTGTTCTTTTTCTAGTTCTTTTTTCTCCACCTTGAGGTATAAACTTAGGTTCCTTTATTTAAGTTCTTTCTTTATTAACATAGGCACTTATCACAATAAATTTCCCTCTAACAATTGCTTTTGCTGTATCTGGTAAGTTCTGGTATAACGTGTATCTGAAAACTCTACCAAAAACTGTTTGCTATAATGAACACATTTAGTAATGTTACAGGATATAAAATCAACATACAAAAATCTGTTGAAATTCCATACACTAAAAACAATGCTCTGACAGAAAAATTATGAAAGCAATTCCTTTTACAGTACGATCAAAAAGAATTAACTATTTAGAAATAAATATAACCAAGGAGGTGCAAAGACCTATACACTGAAAACTGTAAGACAATAATGAAAGATTCTTAAGAGGCAGAAATACATCAAAACGCAGTATATATTCTTTTTTTTTTAATACTGTATTTATTTATTCACAAGAGACACACAGAGAGAGAGAAGCAGAAACAAAGGCAGAGGGAGAAGCAGGCTCCATGCAGGGAGCCCGACGTGGGACTTGATCCTGGGTCTCCAAGATCACACTGTGGGCCAAAGGCGGTGCTAAATCGCTGAGCCACCCGGGCTGCCCCAGTATATATTCTTCAGTTGGTACAAGGACTATCGTTACAATGATTAAACAACCCAAAGTGATCTACATAGTCATACAATCCTTACCAAAAGTCCAAAGGCTTTCTTCACAGAACAGAAAAAGCAATCCTAAAATTCATAGAGAACCACAAGATTCCAAATACCAAAGCAATCCTGAGGAAGAACAAAAGCAAAGGCATCACACTTCCTGACTTTAATCTGTAGAACACAACTAAAACAGTATGATATTGGCATTAAAAAAAAAAAAAAAGACACATATACTAATAGAACAGAATAGAGAGACCAGAAATCAATCCACACACATCTGGTCAACCAATCTTTGACAAGGGCACCAAAAACACACAGTGGGGAAAGGTCTCTTCAATAAATGGTGTTGGGAAAACTAGATAGCCACTAGATGCAGAAGAATGAAACTGGACCTCTATTTTACATCATTCACAAAAATTAACTTGTAACAGACCAAACACTTAAATACAATGCCTGAAACCAGAACTCCTTAGAGAAAACAAAAAAAGCTTCTTGACACTGGTCTCGGCACTGATTCTTTTGGATATGATACCAAAAGCAAAGATAACAAAAGGAAAATGAACAGGTATAACTACATTGAACTAAATGTCTTCTGTAGCAAAAAGAAACTACCACTGAAATAAAATGAAAATCTATAGAATGGGAATCTATAGAATGGGATATTTGCAGACCATATGTCTGAAAAGGGGTTAATGTGTAAAGTACATAAGGAACATATACAACTCAATTTTAAATAATGCGATTAAAAAATAGGCAAAGGATCTGATTAGCCATTTTTCCAAAGAAGATATACAAATAGCTAAGAGGTATACTAAAAAAGTGCTCTACATCAGTAGTTATCATGCAAATGCAAATCGAAACTACAATCAGAAAGGATTTTATACCTGTTAGGACTGATGGCTATTATCAAAAAGATAAGAATTAACAAATGTGGCAAGGAGACAAAGAAAAGCAAACCCTGTGCACTGTTAATAAGAATATAAATTAGTACAGTCATTATGGAAAATAGTAGGGAGGTTCTCAAAAGAATCAAAAATAGAACTACCATATGATCCAGTAATCTCACTTCTGGGTATATATCCAAAGGAAACTAAAATAAGGATCTCAGAGAGATTTCTGCACCACCATGTTCACTGAAGCACTATTTCCCAATAGCCAAGTATGGCAACAACCTAAGTGTCTGTCACAGATGAATGCAAAAAGAAAACGGGCTATATTCAAGGGAACATTATTCAGCCATACAAAAGAAAGTTCTCCGACTGGCATACCACAGATGAACTTCCAGGGCATTATACTAAGTGAAATGTACCAGACAGAAAGACAAATGAATATGGGATCACTAATTTGTAGAATCTAAAAAAAAAAAAAAAAAAAAGTCAAACTCAGAAAAAGGGAGAATAGATGGTGGATGCCAGGGACTACGAGAAAAGGAGAAATACATATCAAAAGGCAAACAATCAGTTACAAGATCAGTAAGTTCTGAAGATCTAATGTACAACAGGGTGATTATATTTTCATAATACTTTATTGCATATTTAAAATTTGCTGGGCATGGTAAACTTTCCTCACTACCCACACACACACAAAAGGTAACTAAGTAATGGATTTCTTAATTAAAAGCATACAGCCTTTAATTTAATAAAAATGTTAATTCTACCATGAATAAATAGGTAGCAGTCATCCTAAAATAACTAAAAACACTGTCAGAACTTGATAAGAGTATCTCAAATTATTGAAAAGGAAAGTAGTATGTGCCTCTACAAATCATAGCTTTTGTTTTGGTTGAGTTTACTTTACTTTGAATAAAACTGGGCCCATTAATACTGGAAATAGTTGTGGAATTCTTTACCTGAAATCCATGGACCTTCTGGGTATTTTCTTAAGACACAAACCACAGCTCTCAGCAGATTCTTAGATTAGAATACTGTTAAAAAGTTAAGAACCACTGAATAGTGTATTATACGCTCCCTAAATCATAGATACATTTGTAACAACCTATCCTAAAAACTAATATATGTACTTTATTTAAAAGCCAACCTTGTTATAGAAAAGTATGTAGGGCAGTTTACTATATACACACACTACAAAACAATTGAGAAAAGTTGCAAGTAAGGAAATCAGGCAAGAAATTAGGTCATGATAGAAATGTAACTAGGTAATTCTAAATACAAAGTGGATACCATGCAGTGCAGTACTCATACATCACAAATTTGTTTTTCTGATTTCTAATTGTCAAGCAGAAACAGAAATATAAGCAGATGCAAGACTCAGAATGTTCACTAAAGTTACCCAGTTGCTAAAAGCCCACAGATAATCCTCGTATTGCATTATACCCACAGATGAAGTCAATTGTAGTAACAGAAAATTTCCCTTAGAAGTTTTAATTTCAAAAACTACAGGAAGAGAATGGAAAAACACAGCTTGAAAACTTAAAAATGGGGCATCCAGAGGGGGAAAAAAAACTACCGAGGAAAGAAAAGTATCATACAAATGTGCCTAGCATACATTTTCTTGTAACACAAATAATGATCTATAAGCCTTAAGGATATTTTAACTTTTATTTAGGGAGATATTACCCTCTTAACTGAAACCTTAAAACGTCTGTAACAAAAAAGAATGGACATGGTTCAGTTGATGTGCATAAAGCTACATGAATGTGCACAAGTAGTAACAACATATTTATTTAAAAATTACGTTGATTCTATCACTCCTCAGCGTATTGACTTAAATACCTATATTTAAAAGACAAAATTTAGTCAAGGAATGTATTTTTATTTATTGTTTCCTAAAAGATTTTATTTTTTTATTCATGAGAGACACAGAGAAAGAGGCAGAGAAACAGGCAGAGGGAAAAAGCAGGCTCCATGCAGGGAGCCCAATGTGGGACTCAATCTCCGGACTCCGGAATCACGCCTTGAGCCAAAGGCTGAGCTCAACCACTGAGCCACCCAAGCATCCCAAAGGGATGTATTTTTCAATTGTCCTCAAGAATTGACTAAAAAAAATACAAATAATCAATTGCTTTGCTTTCATAAACAATTACAATTTTGATGTAGTAACATCCACTAATAAAGATTTCAAGAGAGCTGCTAAATACAGAAAACAGTAGACATAATCTAATTAGATGAACAGAAATGTAGGCCACTGGCATACTTCTAATTTGATGATCACTGAGGAATCTTCAAAACATAAAATATTAAATACCATTCTCTAATCTTCGTGGCCCAACAATTTAATACATTACAGAGCCAACTGACACTCTTTACATGGCAACTACTTAAACCAGAGTAAGTTGCCTGAGAACATATCAGTAATGGTATGTTCTACCTCCTAAAAACCCACCAGAACTAGCTAAAGCTTTCAAATATTAAAGAGTAGTTCTAAATTCTTTTAAATGCTTATTAATACTCCACCTAGCTTCCAAAATGTACGGCAATACATACACAGTTGTTCCATGGATCTGTAATATTAAGTATGAAAATGTCCTGTGGTCATCTTTTCATGTTCAGCATGTTAGTCAACGATTCTTGCAAACACAAAATTAAAGGTAATGGAAATCTTAAAATTGCTTTTCACATGTCCCTTGCCACAGCATGGATTTCTCGTTGCTTTGTAACTTAAATGACAAAAGCCACATTTAGTATATGAAATGACCTATTCAGTGTTTTAAATGCCTTATTCAGTCTCTAAAAATTACATTACAATCCATGACTCCAGGCTTCTCTGAAATTTACATGAGTAAGGATATTTGTGATGTGATGGCTAGCCGGTACATCACATGCTTCTATTAGCTGCAAGTGCCCCAGTTACTGGTTTCTGGCATGAGCTCAACTGTGGTTGTCTAAGAAAAGACTAAACACTTATTTTTAAAAGCTCAACCATTAACTGTAATGTCAAAAATGGAGATTAATTTCTCTAATTACATACTACAGAAACTTCTTCTGTCTCAGAAACATTTAGTAACTGTCCTCAACGACACTTTACATTTTGGAAACCTGACTTCAGTGATGCCCCCTGTATACTGCTCTTCGAGAGCCAGGAAATTCCATCTTTAAAAAATGCCACCACTTCTAGTAGAGCTTATTCTCCATGGTGCAGGTCATGACCCTAAATTAGTGGGTCATTAAAACAAAGTAAAAGGTCTCCAGAAGCACTTTTTTACATGAAACAGTATTAAACAGAGAAGAAAATGGAGTACACCTATGTCATAAGGAATAGTTTTGTTCAATGCGATTTTGTTTTTATAGGTATCAATGGGTCACAACGGGTCACGATGTAAAATACCTTTTTAGAGGTTGTGATACATACATTTCTATGAGTTATAGTCAAAAAGTATTTCTAAGATTGAAAGATATAATAAATATGTAACAGCACAGGAGTATCAAAACATACTAAATTGGGCAGCCCGGGTGGCTCAGCGGTTTAGCACCGTCTTCAACCCAGGGCCTGATCCTGGAGACCCAGGATCAAGTCCCGCATCAGGCTCCCTGCGTGGAGCCTGTTCTCCCTCCGCCTGTGTCTCTGCCTCTCTCTCTCTCTCTCTCTCTCTCACGAATAAATAAAATCTTAAAAAATAAAATATTTTTAAAACCATACTAAATTATAATCAGTTGCAACTGAGTCCATTTTTAAAGAGAAATTTTATTAAAGTCTACATTTTCTTAACATACATAAATATTACTGAATATCTATCTAGGTAAGTAACTTTTCTAACTATCCAGGTCCGTTTTCTAGTAACTAGGATACAACTATATCATAAGGCTTCAAAATATCTTGTGTACCTCCTCTTTTCATTTTCACAGGTGAATGAATTTATACTCTCATTGGTAATACCACTTATCACAGTCTCAAAGGTTGGACCAGGAGGGAATGTTTAATTTGAAAATGTTCAGCCCCCTAAACATTTATGACATGCACAGCCGGAAAAATATACATCACCCTTATCTCCTGCCCCTTTGAGCATGATGGGAATGAAACATCAAACAGAGGTCACAGAAAGTTTCTATTAATGAAAAATTCACAGTATCCATCTCTATGACCAGGTCATCTCACTACATAAAACCACCTAGATGGCTGCAAATCCCAATCACAGGAACGGCGTTAAATTTAAGCTCCAAGCTGTCCAGCAAAGTCACGTTCCGTTCTGGAGTACTCACTTGCATTCAACAAATACTTACTGAATATCTGCCCTGAACCAGGCAGAGTCCAACCGTATGGGGATATAGCAATGAACTTGTCTCAGAACAGGTCTCACCATGCCTTTTCAAGACTGTGGACTTTCTGACTCCCACGACCCTGTAATGTACTTTTTATATTGATTACAAAGGATATCCTTACCTATTTGAGCAAAACTAAAAATACATGGTTCCCAGGAGTTACGTTCTACAAAGTTGCAGCAAACTCTGAAACAGGGAACAATGCACACTGGTGGCTCTTAGAGAAGATAAAGGGTTCAGCTCCTGGAAGCCTCTGGTCATAAAATCGTCATCAAACGATTAATATACAACCTTGTTCACAGATGTTTCTATTTAAAAACGCCCTACTTAATGCGTATTGTTGAGTCATTAACATTGAACTCAGAGCCAAAAGCACTAAAACTCATGCCTGAACTAAGCCCATGTAACACACATTTTCTCAAAAAAGCATATCACATGAGCTTTTTGAGTTAAAGTACCTAGACAGCACTTTGGTACTACATTTGGGTATTAGTACCACTATTTTTTTTTTAAGATTTTATTTATTTATTTGTGAGAGAACACACACAGAGAGAGAGAGAGAGGCAGAGACACAGGCAGAGGGAGAAGCAGGCTCCATGCAGGGAGCATGACGTGTGACTCGATCCCAGGTCTCCAGGATCACGCCCTGGGCCAAAGGCAGCACTAAAACCCATGAGCCACCCGGGCTGCCCAGATCATGTCTTTCTCAAGGAAAGAAGGAAAGAAAAAGGTATGGACAGGCAGGCAATTTATAGATCTAAGAGATATTACAAGTAGAATAATACCTCATGAATCAAAGGTCATTTATACTGTAGTTTCTACTCTACAAAACATAGCTATGAACGGGAAGGAAAAAATGTACTAAGAGGTCCCACTGGGTGACGGGCACTGAGGGGGGCACTTGACGGGATGAGCACTGGGTGTTATGCTATATGTTGGCAAATTGAACTCCAATAAAAAAAAGTTAAAATCAATAAAAAAAAAGTAAATCTCAAATCAAAAAAAAAATAAAAAAAATAAAAATTAAAAATAAAAGAGGTCACAAAAGGCATATTCTGCTCATTAAACAAAAAGAGCTCCTAAACTATCTTTTACTTTAATCTCAAATAATTTATTAAGCTTATTATTAGGAAATCAAACACAGAGGGAACAATAGAAGTGACTAGTAAAAATATGACAGAGAACAAAGAAGACAATCTTATACACCTGGATAAATTCAGATAGTCTATGCAGCACAGCACACTTTATAAATGTTGTGCTGAAGGGGAACACTGACTCAGCAAGATCTAAATATGCTTAAAAAATACTGAGAGGAATAAAAAGTAAAACATTTTAAAAAACAGTAAAGTAAGATATTTTAGGATAAATTCAGTCTTCAAATTTATCTAACAGATCATTGACTGATAATGCCAGATAAATGAGAAAGGACTTCAGAAAAGTCAGTAGCTGCTTCATACATAGTGCTCATAATGAACTTCTATTTTTTCTTCCACACTAGAGTGCTAACTTTCTAATTTGTAAAAATATATGTTTACAAATAACCATCTAGTGTAGGCAAAGGTCACATAATTAAAGGTTCGTTCAAGAGTATCACATTTGAGAATTTTATTTAGGAAGCTAATATTGTCAATTTTCATCACAGAAAGAACTTATTAATATTGTAAATGACATAGTCATCAATAACCAAGTTGACATCCATAAAAATCTAGCATGAAAGATGCAACAAGTGATAGTGAAGATTAAACTACCACTTCTCCAGACTAAGGATTTCATCCTGCCCAGATCAAAGAGAATCGTTCTCCAATGTAAGTGCTGTAGCCTGAAGACAAAAAAACAAAATTGAAAGACATTTTACTTCCCAATATAAGCACCAGGGTTAAGGCCTTTCTTTTTTCTTTTTTTTTTTTTTTTTTAAGACTTATTTGAGGAGGGCGCAGAGGGAGAGGGAGAGTCTTAATCAGATTCCAAACTGAGTGCGGAACCCAACTGAGATGGGGCTCGATCTCACAGCACTGTGATCATGACCTGAGCCAAAATCAAGAGTCAGAAGCTTAAGCAACTCAACACCCAACCCAAGGCCTAGTTTTTCCAACAGATCTTACTCATCTGAGCAAGAAAGAGCTCCAAAACATAACAAACACTGCATTCCCTAAAAACTGAGGCTCTCCTGAATCACACTCTATCTGATAGGTGTCTACAACAATGAAAATATCATGTTCAGAATTCATATTACTGTCATGTTATTTTGGTGTGCAACCAAATTGACAAGCTACTTATTAAAAGTAATTCAATATAGCAAATTTAAATATCAGGAATTGCTTTTCTTTCTTTTTTTCTCCAGGAATTGCTTATTAGCAGAACTCTTCTACATTGCTAGTGGGAATGAAAAATGGCATACAGCTGCTTAGGAAAAATTTGCACTTTCTCATAAAATTAAACATTTATCGGACAGCCCCGGTGGCTCAGCGGTTTAGTGCCGCCTTCAGCCCAGGGTGTGATCCTGGAGACCCAGAATCGAGTCCCACAACGGGCTCCCTGCATGGAGCCTGCTTCTCCCTCTGCCTGCATCTGTGACTCTCTCTCTCTGTGTCTCTCTCTCATGAATAAATAAAGAAAATCTTTTTTTAAAAAAAATTACTTAAACATTTACCATCTGACCCAACAATTCCAATCCTAGGAACTTATTAGCAAGTGAAATGAAACCTTAAATTCACCAGAAAGAAAAAACAACTGCACACAAACGTTTGGGGTAGCTTTATTCCTGATTGCCAAAAACTGGAAACAAATGCTTCAAGTGGTGAATGGATAAACATGCTGAGGTACATCCAAATAATGGAATACCGCTCAGTATCAAAAACAAACAACCAACACATCCTTCAGCAGGGATGAATCTCAAACACCCTACACAACAGGGAAGAAGCTAGATTCAAAAAGGCTACATAACACGGAGTTCAATCTATATGCTATTCTGAAAAAGGAAAAATTACAGAAACTGAGAACAACAGATCAGGGATTGCTAGGGGCTGGGAGTGGAAGAAGGGGATGAGTACAAAGAGGCAGCAGGAGGGACATTTTTGGAGCTAATGGAATTGTTCCATGCACTGATAGTAAGGGGAACAAATTTTAGCGTGCAAAAATTTAAAAGCAGGAAAAAGAAAAAAATTGTATCTAATACAAAAAAAACTTACAACAAAATCATAATTGAAACGCCAAAAATATTGAATAATTCCTTTAAATTTTCTGGCTAACCCATAAAAGCATTTAATTTTAACTTCAATTTCATTTAAAAAAAGAAAACCTTTCTATAAAGTATCTCTCTACTTTTAATCCTGAGTAACTAAGTCAGATGCTTGTGTTTATGACTTTATTTAAGGTAGGACCAATTGGGGCAGCCCCGGGGGCTCTGCAATTTGGCGCCGCCTACAGCCTGGGGTGTGACCCTGGGAACCCGGGATCCAGTCCCACATCGGGCTCCCTGCATGGAGTCCGCTTCTCCCTCTGCCTGTGTCTCTGCCTCTCTCTCTCTCTGTGTCTATAAATAAATAAATAAAATTTAAAAACTAAATAAATAAAGTAGGACCAATTTATTTGTTTGAGATATCTCATACATACACACTAAATTGGTTTGGAGTGAGCACAGCGCCTCAGGAGGCACTTAATCAAGGTTCTTCCATGTTAATTCTCCCTAATAAAAAAGATGAAATGATTAATCCATTCATCCAACACACAAGTAATCAGGAGAGGCCTATCACGTGCCAAACACAGGAAATGAAATGGCACACAAGACAATCACAATCTCTGACATCACACAGCTTAAACAAGAATATAAAATACGATATATACAAGAGAATTACACTTCTTTCAGAGCACACAGCAAGTGCACATACCCTAACTATGTAAGCTCTAAATCTACCATTAGTATCTGCATTGTGAAATGCCTACTATCTTGGTGAATTAAAAAATACACCCAAGGTTGCCTGGTGTCACAATCGGTTAAGCGTCTGCCTTTGGCTCAGGTCATGATCCCAAGGCTCCTGGGATCGAATCTCCCATCGAGCTCCCTGCTCTGCGAGGAGTCTGCTTCTCCCTCTCCCTCTGCCCGCTGCTCCCTTGCTTGTGCTCTTTCTGTCAAATAAATAAGTAAAACCTAAAAACACAACTGAAAAATAAGCACCACAGTGCTTACCACCTCATGACCCCTCAGTGTTTAGGGAGGATAAGGAAGCAAAGACCACGTACACAGAACACTACCAAAGAGTACAATCAATAAACACTCCTCTATAGTAAGGCCCTCTTCAGGGAAATAACAGAATATACAGATTAATCTGTCACCTTTTCCACCAGCAGGGCATTTTTTTCTGACTCAGAATACCAAATCATGAACTTCCCTTGTTTAGAAATAGTATTTTAAAGGGTTTTGTTTTTTTTTTTTTTTGGGGGGGGGGGTGGTAATAAAAGGAGAAAAGAAAAACAACCAGAAAAGATGGGCGGGGAAGGGGGGGAGTCAGTTAAGTATATAGATATTTTGCAGTGAAGTCTTAAAAACAAATTAAGCAAGTTTAAGGAAACTAAAACAGAGACATACAACCACACCCTTGCTTCTTTCTGTTATGAAAAAGGAAGCCAAGATATGTAAAAAGAGGACTGCCTGCAGGTGCTTTGGGATGAAGTTCCCATGTGCAGAGGTAAAATTATATAACCCAAGGACTAAACAGAGTGTGTGATGAATACTCGGCTACACCAGTTACCCGAAACATTTTCCATCCCAAGCATCCTAATTACACGATGCTCCTGGGACCACACTGGGGCCCACAGGACCAGGGTTAATAATGCCAAAAAAACAGAAAAGATTTCAACAACTGTTAAACAAACACACATTAAAATAAAGTGCCTCTTGGTATGTATGTATTTACAAGAGAAAACAAGCTCAAGAAATTTACTAGCATCTTACTGAAACACCATTTCAGAGGCATAATATGTGAGTAGTTTCTATGAAGACACAAGTAGAAGCAAATCAATGCAGTTCCACAGGCCCTTTTCCAAAGTTCTTGCAGGCAAACATGTTTTGGAATCCTGAACTGTAGAGGATTTTTGACAGGTGATACAGTGTGTATGAAACACATATCGTATGCATAAAAAGGCTGGGATGACACACAGAAGTCTGCAACAGTACATTATAATCAAACATTTACTATTTTCTGCAGTGAAACCTACAAATCCATGAAATACACAACAGTTCAGGACAAGTTTTATGAAAAAAAACAAAAACAAAAACAATCTGCGCCAAACATACAAGAAAATATTTTTGGTTTCCAGAGCATTCTGGATGTTAGAATTGCTGATAAGGAATTACAGTCCTATAGAATAGTACCTAGTATTCAATGACTGTGTGTGCAAAGTGTTACTGGAAGCCTCATTATCAAGGTTCTATCTTTTTCCTCCTCCTTAAAAAAAAAAAAAATGATTATCATGTGCTGATTTTCTTGGGGCATTTTCAGTGAACACAAAATAATTCTACAAGTCTTCTCCAAGTTCACATAGAACATGTCATCTACATTCTAACCACTCTTAAATTTCTTTACCCCAAATTGTCCTGCCAGGGCAGATTATAAAAGTCTAATCCTTGAAATTTACAGAGGAAGTGCCAAACCCGATTTTGTCACCATGTAAACATTTTTTAAGTGAAATTTAACATACTGAACTCATTCAGTATGTTATAAATATGATAAGTACTATACATTTAAGACTAATAAATTTTTGAATAGCAACAATTCTTGCACTCTTACAGTTTATGTAACTTTAAAGATACAACTGTTTTTATCACTTAGGCTTCGTAAGATTTTCAGAGGCATCTGAGATGATGCTTAATTTATTCTTGATAAATGTGCCTTGAACGAATATTCCAAACTTCAAAATTCCTCTCATTTTGGTGCTATCTGTAGCAAAAACTGCTAATAAGCAATGAATATAGTGGCATTAACTAAGGATTCTGGGTACAAAACTATAAAGAGAAGTCACTTCATTAACCCGGTCTTCTTGCAAATGTTTCCTGCGCATTTCTTGTCTCACTTTTACACTCCTATCCCAATTAAAAAAGAGAACTTCAAAGTTAAAAGCTAAGAGATGTGTAGAAAGAGAAGAAGCAATCATTTTCAACCCTGCAACACACTGGAATCACCAGTAGAAAACCCTAAAAGATATCAATGCCCCAGCCTCATCCCCAGATTCATATATCAATTAGCAAGAGATAGAGTCCCAGTATCCATCATGTTTGTTAAGGTCCCCAGAAAATGTTAATGTGAAGTCAGGGCTAAGAACCACTGGTACCTACTGCCTTCTCCACAAACACTTTTCTCTTATTTTTAGTCAGTGGTAGCACTTCCAGCCCTACAGCAAGTACTGGGAGAATTATCTTTAAAATTATCAATTTCTGTCCTCATTTACTCTACCACAGAAAAAAATTTACTAATTTTGTATTGGAAGATTTTAAACAAGTGCATATAGTAAAAAACATTTTGACTTATCTCACATTCTCATTCCCAATTCTCACAATTTTATTTTTCGATCCGTCTTCAAAAACAACTTCATCAGTGGTTGGTAACTAGAATGTGGATAAACAGCAGATCACACAACAAACATATATAATATACACTCAGTTACCAACTTTCTTTTGCTTTTTAAGATTTTATTTTATTTATTCATGAGACACAGAGAGAGAGAGAGGCAGAGGGACAAGCAGGCTCCTTGCAGGGAGCCCGACCTGGGACTCGATCCCGGATCTCGATCCCAGGTCTAGATTCCAGGTCTCCAGGATCACACCCTGAGCTGAAGGTGGCGCTAAACCACTGAGCCACCCGGGCTGCCCTCAGTTACCAACTTTTAACAGATCATCAGAAAGTACTCAAAGGGCCATCCCAGGTGGCTCTGCGGTTTAGCACCGCCTTCAGCCCAGGGTGTGATCCTGGAGACCCAGGATCGAATCCCGCATCTGGCTCCCTGCATGGACCCTCTTCTCCCTCTGCCTGTGTCTCTGCCTCTCTCTCTCTGTGTCTGTCATGAATAAATACATAGAATCTTAAAATGAATAAATTAATTAAATAAATAAATAAATAAATAAAGGAATATGAGTTACAATATGTCTGGACATTCATATGACAGAAAAAAACTCAGTAAAAAATCTACTATATTTTTAAATAAAAATTGACATTCTAAGACCACATCTTTAAGATGTATACTTTTTTTTTTACTCAACTCATCGTTTTGAGATCTCTAGAACAAAACAATATAAGATAACGTCTTATAAAAATATGCATCTACAAATACCAATTTTTTAAATGTCACCAACAACTGACATCTACTAGTTTCACCTCCAAAACAATATTGGGTTATGTCTACAATTCAAATAAGGATTTTATTAAAAAGCCCTGTAGGGCAGCCCAGGTGGCTCAGTGGTTTAGCGCCGCCATTAGCACATGGCATGATCCTGGAGACCTGGGATCGAGTCCCACATTGGGCTCCCCGCATGGAGCCTGCTTCTCCCTCTGTCCCTGTCTCTGCCTCTCTCTCTTTCTGTCTCTCACGAATAAATAAATAAAATCTTTAAAAAAAAAAAAAAAAAAAGCCTTGTACCCATATATTTGCACATCATAAAATGAGGAATATCAGGAATTTTCTCTCTTCTCTACCTTTGACACTATCTACTATATTTGCCCGCCATTTCAAAGTATTCATTGCTAGAATACAAAATAAGTATTTCACAAAAAAAAGAAAATAAACATGACACAGACTGGCTGTAAGGGAAAAAAATTTTTTCGCTTCCTTTTTTACTAAAGGAAACTCTGACGACAACTTTGAGTCTAATACAGCGTCCTCTAATACACGGCCAAGTATACCACCTGAAGGCAAAACCAAACAAGTTTTAAAAACAGGTAACACAATTAGTGACTACAAAACATTCAGAAGTCTACTACTTTTATACAGTACACTTGTATCAAAAGGTATCATATGGGATCCCTGGGTGGCGCAGCAGTTTGGCGCCTGCCTTTGGCCCAGGGCGCGATCCTGGAGACCCGGGATCGAATCCCACGTCAGGCTCCCGGTGCATGGAGCCTGCTTCTCCCTCTGCCTATGTCTCTGCCTCTCTCCCTCTCTCTCACTGTGTGCCTATCATGAATAAATAAAATAAAAAAATAAAAAAATAAAAAAGATTGGGACTGATTTAGAAAAAAAAAAAGTATCATATGGCCAATTTTAATTTAAAATTTCAAGGTAAATAATTTTAATAAGTGCATTCTAAAAGTAAACACAATTACAAAGTAGCACTGCATTCCAGGCATACTTTAAAGGTATGCCTTTAGAAACAAAAGAATTGTATGTTCAAATCGAAATTGGCAGAAAACACCCCGCCTAGGTTGTTTTTTTCCTCCTGCTTTAAAAAAAAAAAAAAAAACAAAATTACTATGTTTCCTGACAGTAAAAATAATAGAGAAGCATAAAAAGTGTAAAAACAAAAATCATCCCGAATCTTACCATTTATAAAAAACTATCATTAACAAACCATCCTTGCAGAAGACAGATGGATTTATTCTATATACGTAGAACTACAACAATTACAATTGAAAGAATTAAAACAGCTAAAATCCTGTGTGTATTATACATATATATTGAGATATGTGTGTACACACACACACACACACACACACGCATTCTTTACATATAGTACAGGCAGAGAAATCGTTAAGATAACAACTTCCTTGAACTGAAACATACATAAACTGTTCCAAGCACTTATTCTGCTTCGGCATTTTCATTTCAGCAGGCCACGTTTGAGGTTACTTGTGTGTGTGTGTGTGTGTGTGTGTGTGTGTGTGTGTGTTGCTGTGCTTGAGGGAAGATTAAAAAATCTCTCCATTTGTTTGCTTAACTTAAAATAAAACAAAAAACTCTAGCTAAAATTTTCCAGAGCCTGGAAATATATAACTGTACTAATGACAGTTGGCTGACAATTTTATAGAATTAGCCCATGATCCTAAGCAAAACTGCAAAGCAAACCAATCTCTTCATGGCCTCCCACCTCTTTGGGTCAGGAAGAGCATCAGACCAGCAATTAGAAGAGGAGAGTCTACCCACCAGGTGTGTGACATGAGCCTTTCACTCAACCTTCCCATGATTCATTTCACTTCAATTCCAAAATTCTATGATTCTCCCCTGTCCGCCCATTCCTCCACCAATTTTTTTGCTTCTCTTAAAATAAGTAAAAACTCTCCTTTCCTCCTATCTCACTAGGATTCCATGGTTCAAAATAAACTCCCTCTGACCGACAAATTCCCATTTCCTAAACTCACTCACTGTCCTCTAAGGGTAAAGAAGAAAGAAGTCTGATGACAGCCAAGGCGTGGCTAATTTTTGGAAAGGAGAGAGGGCAGCAGCTCAGAAAAAAATTACAGCAAGTTCACAGGTACAAATTTTTAATTTAAAGTTACAATACCTTTATGAGTTTCATGGGAAAAAAGATAGAATCTCACAACTTGGATAACTGATTTTATGACCCAAACTCAGTCAATAGGAAAACTAACAGTGTTTCAGATGCTAAAAGATTCATACCTGAGCATATTTAAGAGAGAGCAATATAGAGACAGCTTTCTAATCTTTCATCTGCTACGTCTGTACAAACCTTTAAAGTTCAAAGTGCATTTACGTGCATTATTTATTTTCATTCTCAAAACAAGTAGATGTAGTGGTCACTATTGACTGCCTTTCTAATAACATCCATTTCCCCCAAATTCTTCCTTCCCACAATTTTTTAACATATCCTCCCGCCACAATGTGACTCGGGAAAATGTGACTCCATCCCCAACTGCAGGGGACATATCCTGATTAACAGAAATCAACCATGATAACCCTATTCCCCTTGTCATGACTGGTTAGGGAGTACACATGACCTAATTCTGGTCAATAAAACATGAAAGGAAAAGTATGCTGGTAAGCTTGTGCAAAACATTTCCTGGCCAATGCATGTCTAGATGTGATCTTGCTACCAGTCTGAGGATGAATCCAACACAAAGAGGAGAGCACAGCCAAAAACAAAAAAAAAAAAGGAAAAAAAAATCACAGAAAGGCAGAGCAAAGCTCTGAAAAACTAGTCCTACATAAATATTTCACTGTTCCATACCAGAAACTACTGCCATTTCAGGCATTAAAATACAGTGACACCAAGATAAATAGTACACCCTACCTAGCTTTCCCTCGCCAACCTGGACCTCCTTTCCTATACCTAAAAGTTCTAAAAGTTTTCCTTTTCGCTCTAGCTGAGCTAGGCAAGACAAGAGGGCAGCTCCTCTAAGCTGTTAGACCAGCATGCCTTGCACCAAGCCCAAATGCTCCTGGTACACATCAAGAGTATGGCATTTCCTCTTCCAAGGGACAATTTCCTCTGCCAATGCACTCCAGCAGCCCCTACTCAGGTTGAGGAGATGCTGGCAGTCTAAGAAGGATCCCCTCTATGTAAAAACTGAAAGGTAAAATACAAAATCATATCAGGGGCCATGCAGGAAAATTTGTGAGAACCAGAGGTTACTCATCTGACAAGACAGTGGAACAATTCACCCTAAGGTAGCAATGAATACAGTCAGGAATACCAGAATTTATTTCCTTTTTTATAAGAAGACACTAGTAAATCAATCTCTAAGACAGAATATTAAAATAGATGGTATTTTAGAAACAGATACTCTCTTTTAAGATATAATTAACCAAGAGTTCCCAAGGCGGTTTAAAAGGGGAATCATTGGGGCACCAGGGTGGCTCAGTCAGGTAGGCCTCTGGCTCTGGGATTCAGCTCAGGTCATGATCTCAGCCTTGTGAGATCCAGCCCCACATCCGGCTCTGCACTCAGCATTGAGTCCACTTGAGATTCTCTATCCCCCTCTCCCTCCACCACTCCCCCTGCTCCCTCATTCTCCCTCTGTTTCAAATAAATTTTAAAACTCTTAAAAGAAGAAAACTCAGAAAGAACATGTAACAAATCTACATATCTTAAACATTTTATTGCAACCTAAACATAAAAAAATGTACAATCCCAAAACAATCTTTTAATGCAAGACCAAGTCCTTTTATTAACGAATGGGTCTACAGATCACAAATCTGTCCTTCTTGCAAAAACCACACCTATCGAACATCGCCTATGACTTTTCATGTCAGTTAAACAGGGAAAGACATCCGTAAAACTGAAAAGCATCTTACTGCAGAATGTTTTTTGGTATTTAGGATTCAATGAGGGTTCCCCTCATTATTTTAAATTATCTCACCCACACTTATTTTAACTATAATTTACTGGATGTACTCACCTGTTTCCAAAAGAGCCTGAGGTTCTTAGACAAATGACTTTTTGCATCCATAGTGCACTGAACGTTTCGTCAAACTGTGTGATTACAACACCAAGTACCAACAACTTGTTGGGGGCAAACACAAATAACTTTTGTAAGCATAATATAACAAAAGGGAATAAAAATTCAAACACAAACTAGAGAGTGGTCTACTGCAACTTAATATAGCATGCGCATAAACCAGTAAATGAAGGAAGAGTATCAATCTTTTCAGTGGGTGAACAGGTGAGTTAAACAGAATCTCCTAAGGTATTCTGTTCTCAAGAGTCACTCTTTATTCTACCCACCGATCACCCCTCCAACGACTCATAGGTATCCTAGGAAAAAGAGTATCAAAGATTTTACTAAATTGCACTGAAAGCGATAAAATACGTGGATGTAGATTTAGGCATATGCGGATAGAACTCAACTATAGACTTGCGTCAAATTAAATTATAACTGTATGATCTATTATTAGTCCAGAAAACGTCCAAAGGGGCTGTCTTCTCTACCAAATCCATAAACACTTCAAGATCGTTAAGAATCCTTTCTCATTACAAAGATGATGGGCAGGGAGCAGCAGGGCAGAGTATAATGTAACCAAGCACCTACGATAGTTTAAGAACAAATCACTATTCACCTCAATAATAGTAGGAAAACCTACAATTTAGGATACACTTATGATTTCTAAATCCCAGCTTTAAGAAGGCAGCGAGAAAAGAAAAAAGAAAAAAAGTGTCTATTAGCAGCCTCTCATGTGTCTGTAGACCTTATCTGTCTTCCGACCTCTCTCACTTCGTATTTCCTGAGTAATGCAGTACCTCTCCAAAGTCACTTCACATTCATGGATAATACACACTTGATTTCTACACAACGTGAAACCCCAACACGGTTCTGACCTGTTGATCAACACGAAAGGATACGCTGAGGTGTCTTTAGTCACGTAGAACCATACTGTCGTTCCTATGGAATCTCTACAATTAAAGAGCTACAGATATCCACCAAATGGTCATTTCCAAAAAAGGTCCATCTTGAAGAACCAACACCCAAACACATACGAACACTACGAATCAATATCACAAAGTGCCAACCTCGGGAAAACGCGAAAGAGGAAGAGAACGGAAGATCAGGAAAACAAAAAACAAAAACAAAAAACAGATAACTTCAGAGTCTTAAACACTGAAGTCGGGGGCAAAAAAAATAATGATTTAAAAATATACCCCGCTACGGGACGCCTGGGTGGCTCAGTACTTGAATGTCTGCCTTTCCCTCAAGGCCTGATCCCGAGGCCTTGGGATCAAGTCCCGCCCTGGGCTCCCCACACAGAGCCAGCTTCTCCTTGTGCCTATGATTCGGCCTCTCTCTCTGTTCTCTCATGAATAAATAAAACCTCTTAAAAAACAACAAGAAAGCAGGCACTTAATAGATTTTAACAGGTATTAGTGCTGTCATTGGAAGGTTCACCATAATACAAAATCTGTTACGGAAATCCTTTTTGAACACCTACAGGGGAATAGTTGGCAAAATCCATCACGCAATCTTCCTTGTAATGTGAGTCCACACGGACATGACCACTGTTACCGTGAGGGCGGTATCTCTCGGAGTACTTCTTTGGTAGCGATAAAGTTTAGGATTAAATGATTTTAGGGTCATTTCACATTTAAGATAACTAAAGACCTTACACATATTATCCAGAACTGTGGACATTTCCCATTTTATGATCCCACTGTTATGGTCAATTCTCCCCTCCCTGTAGGTAGATTCCTTACATTTCACTTTATCCGTAGTGAATCTCACATTAATAATAATATAATTATCCAATGACCCGTGTTTTGTTTTGTTTTGTTGTTTAGTATTTCAGCATTCCCTCTATTTAGTTTGAAGTATCCCTTGCCGGGATCCCTGGGTGGCTCAGAGGCTTAGATCCTGGAGACCAGGGATCCAGTCCCACGTCGGGCTCCCTGTGTGGAGCCTGCTTCTCCATCCGCCTGTGTCTCCGCCTCTCTCTCTCTCTCTCTCTCTGTCGCTCATGAATAAATTTTAAAAATATATCCTTTGGGGAAACCCTCTGACACTTGAACCACCACTTGTTCCCTTCGAAGAAACTCTGAATCAATCAACTACACCAGAAAACTACCCTACTGCCGGGATGGAGGGGATTACAGAGAAATAGAGAGCTTCTCATTTCTTCTGGAGGATCATCTTTACAACCCGGATTCATTTCCTATACAACCAATGACCAGATTACCACACACACACACCCATATTCAAATTCAAGTACAGAAACAGGACAAAGCCAGGTATGGATTGTTGCTGATTAGGAACTTCTCCACATTCCTGCATTAGCATAAATGCTAACAGGTTGATTTCTCGGTTATACTTTGTTTCCTTGAACCTACTATCCTTACTTGCCTACCTACTTCCTCGAAGCATAACATCTGGACATTTGGAACTTTATGCCTCAAACTGACTCATTTTTAAATACAAGGCATTCTGGACTTCCATGGCCTGATCTCCACCTATTTTCTCAGCTTCCTCTCTCACAAAGACCTCCTTGGCACAGCCTCGTATCCAGCTAACACGCCCCGGTAAGACCCAACCTACATGCCTGTGCTCCAGCTGTTTTCTTTGCCTAGAACACTAACTCCCTACACACGTACATACACACGTACATACACACACACACACACACACACACACACGCCAAATCCCATTAGGCACACTATAATATTTTAATGCCCAAATGGAGTGTTGCCAACTCCAAAGTAATTCAGAATTCCCCAGTCAAAAAAGATCTGTCTCTCTGTCTCTATCTCTCACCCCTCTCTCTCTCTCTCTCACACACACACACACACACACACACACACAAACACGCATACATACACACACACCGGGCTTCCATGCACCTGTAATAAATCCCACAGGTGTCTTGTGTTGCAACTATTTCAGTGCATGTCTGCTTCTCCGTTTAAGATGACGGCTGGGTCTGATTCATCTTCATATTTTAACCACTCTTCCGTCCTCACAACAGAGTAAACATCCCTTGCACATGCTAAAGCTACTACACTACACCTAGACTAGAATTCCTGTCTTTTTAGTTGAAGGAATAAATGAATACCGTCGTGGAGATTTTGTTAACAGGCAGTGCTCTGGGAAGTGAACAATGAAAATATCAGTAATGACATAATGTACTGATTCTTGAGCTGATGAGTGGCGGGAGACATCACTGAGCACACTAAAGCAGCACTGAAGAGTATCATTTTCTGAGTCCCGCCCACAAAGTCTCAGACCTATCAACATTAAAATGAACCTTTCTGTCCCCCATCCTAATACGAACTACGAATACCTGATGCATATCCAGAAATGCAAGCTCCCCTGGAAGCCGTGGTGTCTGTACATTCCAGAGCAGCCATGCCAAAGCCACACAGTTTGTCTGATGGCAGGTTTCTTTCAGTGCCTATACGATACAATTTCCACCTGGTGGGCAACTAGGAAGGCTAATATAGACAAAACGTACTTTATCTGAGCTCAAAACACAGCTGAAGCAAAGTCTGGAAACAGTCATGAGATGACTGCTACCCAGAACTCTCCGCCCCACCCCCAAGAAAGGTAAGAACAATGTCCCGAACTACATCCGATTTTCGGTGGAAAATGTTCTCCAAAACCGGCCTTACGTCTTTCGAACCCTAACTCATTCTTACAACCTGTGCTTATTTTTCTTCCACTTCTCCCTACAGGGAAAGCATGTATTCCCCAAAACATGGGGGCACGGACTGAAAAACTAAAGACTTCTAATTTTAAAAAGCGTTCCAAGTTCGATGTTCGACGTACTTCAACATCTTTTGCTGTCAGCAAGTGTCATTTCACTAGGAACTGCTCAAGGAGCAAACATCAACTTCTTTTCTCGACCTCTTCGAAATCCGTAGGTTTTTAATTTTCCAACTCAAGTCGACGTGCAAACAAAAGGTTAAAAGGGGGTCCCTCGCCGGCTGGCCAGCCTCCACGCTCCTTACAACCGGGTCACAACTAACTGGCACGCTGTAGCAGCAGCAGCCATCTCCCACGCCGACTCCCGGTCTCGGTCTGTCTCCCCCCTTAACTTTCCCCCTCCCCGGAGGCCTGGAAGGATCCCACTACAGGCCCGACCGCCCACGCCCCGGAGCACACGCACACATCCCCACCACCGCCCCGCGGAAAAGAAAGGTAGGAGCTGAGCTCCGGGAGTGCCGACGCCTCGGCGTGTCACTTCCCCTGCATGTGCCATAAACAACACGCCGGCACCTTCCCAGCAGGCAGCGGAGGCCGCTGACCCCCGATCGCGCCGCGCTCAAGTTGTGCGCTGAGGCCACAGCCCTGCCCCATGGGGAAGCCCCGGCCCCCCGCCCCACACGCCCCAGCGGGAAGCGCGGCCCCCCGGCGCGCCGGCCCCGACCCTCCTCCGCGCCGCCCTCCGGCCCCAACCCCCTCCCTCCCGGGGCTAATTGTCTGGACGCGGTCGCGCCCGCCCGCCCGCCAGCCCTCCGCACCCCTCCCCGCCGCGGCCGCCGCCTCCCCCGGCTCGCCCGCCGCCCCGCCGCCCCGCAACTTCGGCGCCCGCCCGGCCCGCCGCCCGCGGCCCCCTCCCCGGCCGCCCGGCCCTCCGCGCCCCCGCCCCCCCCCCCCGCGGCCGCTGCCCCTCCCGCCAAGCCCGGCCGGGCGCTCGCTCGCCCGCCCCGCCCCTCCCCTCCCCTCCCCTCCCCTCCCCTCCGCGGCCCCCCTGCGGCGCCGCCCCCGCCGCCCCCGGCCCGCCCCGGCCCGCGACCCCGGCCCACCCAGCCCCGCCCGGGAGGACCGAGCCGCCGCCGCGCGCCACCGCGGGAGGGGGGCTTTACCTCGGAGGCGCGGCCGCGAGCTGGGGGTCGGTCCCGGGCGCGGGCGGCGCCCCTGCTCCGTCCGTCAGCGGCGGCGGCGGCGGCACATCCCAGCCGCCGGCGACCGGAGGAGGAAAGCGAGCCACGCAGGGAGGGAGCGGGCGGGCGAGCGAGGCAGGGGGGAAGCAGCGAGCGAGGGAGGGAACGCAGCTCGGCGCCGACGCGCTCCCCGCACGCCTGCCGGGGCCTCCTACCGCCGCCTCTGGCCGGAGAGTCGCCGCCCGGGTCGCTGCTGCCGCCACCGATGCGGCCGGGAATGAATGCACGGCGGCGCCTCGCTTATCCGGAGGTCAAACATCCTTCTGCCTCGGGCATCCGGATCGGCGCCGGACCCGGAAGTGAACACATGGAAAAAAAATTAGAAAGGAAAGCGTCTCCCGAGCGGCCGCGGCCCCCAGGCTCCCGCAGCAGCGAAAAGAGCCGAGCGGAGCCGAAGATGACAGCGCCCAGCGCGGATTGGCCGGCTCGCCGACCGGAAGGCACGCGGCACGCTCATTGGCTGCCGAGGCCTAGACGGGCCAGCCACGCCCCCTCCCCGCCTCCGCGCGGGCGCTGCGTGAGGGCGAGCGCGGAGTCGTAGTGGCCGCGGGGATGCTTCTCTGCGCGAGGCCGGGCGGGGCCGGGCCGGGCCGGGCCGGGCCGGGAGAGGGTCGGCCGGGTCTCGGGGGACGACCGGAAGCAAGCGCTCCCGTGCCGAGGGAGGGCGACTGACAACTCCGCGGCGCGGGTGAGCGAAGAGCCCCAGGGCGCCGTCGTGCCAAGTCTGGGTCCGAGGCTTGGCCCGGCACAGCCCTCCAGGTGCAGACCTTTAGGGCCCCGCGGACACACGCTCACACACTCCCTTTTTGGTGTGACCCCAGTGCTACAGCAGGGATGCAGCTGCTTGGAGCCGGGGCTTGTGGCTGCCCTCCGCATCCCATGGATGGTCTACGGAGAACCCCGCTCGTGGGTTCAGCTAATGCCCAGAACCGTATGACCTGATACTTACTGTCTCGGTGTTTCCAGTGAACCTCCTGAAGCTTCCAGAGGCCAAGCATCGCTCAGCTGCTCAAGCTGTAGGACCCGGAGCAGACCCGGTGCTTTCTAACTCCACCTGCCAGTCCCGTCTGCCCACGCGGCGAAGGCAGGAGAGTCCCCACTCTCTCGGGGCAGTCGCTTCGGCGGGATGAGCACACGTCACCTTGGAAAACCGCTGTGGGAGTCCATCCACCATGAGGGTGTCTGTGGAGCACTCTGCAAATACGGCTTCTTAACTGTTCATTGTTACCCAGTGTTACTTTTGTCTAAAGCTCTTTGAAAAGTCAAACGTGAAGGTGTGCATGAAGAAAAATCACAGCCTGGCCCTGATTAAATATTCATTTATCAAACATCTTTCTGGTATGATACGCTTTACCCAGAAACTTGAGTCTCTCCGTCCGTTTTTTTTCTCCCACCCTCAGGAACAACGCAAAAGTCTCCAATGAACCAAATGCCCTTGAAAGTAATGGAGGATGTCTCTTTTTCTCCCTCCCTCCCTACTGGACTGATGATAAGGTTGGTGTGTAAACCTCAGAGGTGTACTTACATGCAAAGACGCTGGTTTTGTTCCCCTATTACAGTAGGGTTCTTTACTTTTTTTTTTTTTTTTCCCAACCTCTCTTTTCACACTCTCTCCTGAACTGGAGCTGAAGAAGTGACGGCAGATGATAAGAGTACTACTGGTGCAGATGATAAGAGTACTGTCTCTGTGATTGCCGCACCACCATCATTTCTCAGAGACTCCGAAGCAACGAAGGTTTTGGCGTGCTCAGACGAGAGAATAATTTGCCTAATCAAAGTACATATCCGAAAGTGTCTGATCTCTCGCAGGGTCCGATACCAGACGGGAAACGAAGCTAATCGATCTCCACAAGTGAAAGAAATGTCTGACATACAAGGAGCTCTAAATATTGTCTTCCACAGACAACAAACCATTTTATATTCTCCGCCTCAAAAAACACAGTTTCGATGAAGAACGCCTCCTACCCACCCTTCAAACTTCCCATAGATGTTTAAGAGATATAACATATATACATATGTGATCAAAGCACATGTTTAGATATGAATAGGAATAAGGGTTTACAGTGTTAAACACTTAGGTAAAGACTCCTGTTAAAATTAGGCCTAGAGATCGCTATAGACTAAAACGGGCCAGTAACCCAGGTAGGAAGCCAATGAGATTTTCATATCATTCGATTGTAAGAAAAATTTGGCAATATGAAAAAAGATCACACTAATGAAGAAAAAAACCACAGGCGTCTCAACCAAACTCGTCCTTCTGTATCCTAATGTCTCAACATAAGCAGAAAAATCACACTTCTTCATCTGCTATGTTATACACCAAGTACATTTAATTTTTAGGTTTCCCATCACTGCCACATTTCAGATGTTTATATTTGATTAATATTTTTCATGTTTCCAAAGCAGTGTGACATTCCCCGCACCCCCCCCCCCACCAGAACTTTATTCTGTTCAGTATTTATCTCTGTTGATGCAAGTAAATATTTGTTCCACCATTTAGGCTTGCAGCAACTGTAATGATGCCTTTGAGAAAAAGAATGTATATTTCTATGAAAAAAAAAAAGGATCATATATTTCCATTAAAATGAGAGGGCAAGTTATTTCAAAATGACGGCAGTCTGAGGCTAACGTACATTTCATAGAAAAAAAAAAGAAAAAAATAAAAACAGGATTTATCCGGTGGGAGTTTGAGGGCAGAAGAAAAAAAAAATAAAATTTCTGGGGACCTTTAATTTCATATCTGAGATAGAGTAAATATCCCAGTGTCTCCCTTACATGTGTTAATTCTTCTCTTTCTCTTCCTCTCACTCTGCGTGTTCACCTTGCGTACCTATCCCCACTTACACCCATGCGTGCGCATGCAACACACACACACACACAAACACACCCCATGGAGAAAGTGTAGAATTGAGGCCTTCTATTAGAGTTTTAAGAAGGAAAAGTATTCTCTTTCCTTCTTTCCCCACTTGAAGTCTTACTGCTTATAAAAAATAAAAATAAAAAATACAAAAAAGGAAAAACAGCCAGCTTTTCTCTCCACAAAATACACCTACATTCTCTCAAGCAAAGTACTCGTAAGACATGAAAAGAAACCGTTTTGTTGGGGCGCCTGGGTGGCTCAGTCAGTTCAGCATCCGGCTCTTGATTTCAGCCCTGCTCAGGACCTCAGTGTCCTTAGATCAAGCCCTGCCTGGGGAGTCTACTTGAGATTCTCTCTCCCACATCTGTGCACTCTTTCTCTCTCACTCTCTCCATCTGAAATTCAAAACAAAACAAACCTTTTTTTTAAAAAAAAGGAAGCACTTTGTCAAAAGAAATTTGAAAGTTCCAAGTTCCTAGCGTACCCTTAGAGATTATGGGAGCACTATCCCGTAGATTTGTGCTACACTCATTTACTCCCGACATACATCATTCATACTGTTAAAATAAGCCAATCTTCTTTTGTACAAAGTGATCAAGAAATAATCCCCAAATGCAAACAGGCATGGAAGATGCACCTACGCCTCTACTTTGGTGCCATGTGTCAACTACGTGGCCAATCTGGCTAAGTTAATACAAGCAGGTATTTCCCATCTAACAAGATAACAACCAACACTTGTACAAATTCCAGTTTTATTATTCCATCTGAGTCTGACAGTCCTGTGAAGTAATGCAGCATCTGCTGTTATTTTTTCCCGCTAGGAATACGGAATGATGGGCTCAAGGAGGTTAATTAACTGGCTCAAGATGATGTGACCATTAATAACCCGTTAGATATAAAATGCAAACTTATGAGATTAAGATGTTTAAAAAAGCTTTTCAAAATAGGAACAGGAAACGTGCATTCTCTTCTTCCAAATATTTTATTGAACTGTAACGGTAAACCTAGCTTGGTGATTTACCAATTGACAGAGGGTAGAGCCTGAGGCAATGGCACAGCATTTGTTTCTTCTTCCAGGTTATCCTTAAGGTGAACTACCTGGAAGAAAGATAGAGGGAAGAAAAAGGAAATGCTCCAGGAGAAATAGGAAGGATACAAAATGACACACTGTAACAGTAGCCAGAGCCTGGGAGCACAGCAAAGTCTTTTTACTCAGATAACCTGAACTTCCCCAGTCAAGCCTGGAGTCAAGGGGAGGGAGAAGAAGGATGCCAGGAGAAAAAGACAACCGCCAGGTACAAGAATCACACAACTTCTCTAAAAGGCGTTGCTGTCTTTTATAACAATAATCTTAAGTAAAGTTTGGGGCGCCTGGGTGGCTCAGGGAGCTAAGCGTCGGCCCTTGGCTCACGTCGTGATCTCAAGGTCCTGGGATCCTACCCCAACCTGGGTTCCCTGCTCAGTGGGGAGTCGAGTCTGCTTCTCCCTCTGCCCCTGCCCCCGCCCCCTGCTCACGCACACTGTCTCCCTCTCTCCCAACTAAATAAATAAAATCTTTAAAAAAAAATCTTCAGTGAAGTGTAATAACAATAACATTGATAGGACTCCCTTGTTTCAGCTCCGGCTGACAAAACGAAATACCATAGACTGGGTGGCTTACCAAACAGAAATGTATTTTCTCATGGTTCTGAAGGCCAGAAGTCTGACAGTAGGGGCTAACATGGTCAGGTTCTGTAGAGAGCTCTCTTCAGAGCTTGCAGATGGCTGGCTGCCTTCTCACTGTGTCTTCGTAGGACTTTCCTCAATGCAGGAGATCTCGTTCTCTAGCTCTTCTTAAAAGGGCACTCATCCCATCATAAGGATCCTCCCGTCGTGACTTCATCTAAACCTAGATGTTAAAAAAAATTTTTTTTAATATATAAAATAAAAACAAAAACAAAAACAAAAATAAAATAAACCTAGATGTTTCCAAAAAACCTCTTCTTCAAATACCATGGTTCTAGGGGTTAGGGCGTCGACATATGAATCGGGTTGGTGGAAGGGGGCACACAGTTCAGTCTATACCGCTCCTCAAAGGAATACTTCCTCTGTAGGGGATGCCATCTGTCAGTAAAAGAGAAGTTAAATACACGATATTTCTTATAGTAGACAACTTGTGGACAAATTATTTTATTTATTTCTTTAAGATTTTATTTATTTATTCATGAGAGACACAGAGAGGGAGACAGAGAGAGGCAGAGACACAGGCAGAGGGAGAAGCAAGCTCCATGCACGGAGCCTGACGTGGGACTCGATCCCAGGACTCGATCCCGGGACTCCAGGATCAGGCCCTGGGCTGAAGGCGGCGCTAAACCGCTGAGCCACCGGGACTGCCCTGGACAAATAATTTTAAGACTTCGTATGGGAAAAGATTATATTCTCTAAGAGAAAGAACTCCAAAAAAGAAACCTGCCTGTAGAGGCAAGCTGTAAACACCATGGAAAGTGTAAAAGAGTCTTGCCAAACAGAATGGTGAAATCTCTAGCTAGGCAATTTTATTTCTGTTTTTTTCCATTAGGAAGCCTGAATTTTGGCAGCTTTAAGGAAATTTGGCTATCTGAAGATTGTTTTGTGATAAATGGAAGAGTTAGCTAAAACCGTGATGTTTATTTCTCCCCCCAACCCCCCTACCAGCAACCCCACCCCGCCCTTTTCTTTTTTGGTGCTGATTTTAAGCACAGCTTGAATTCTGGGTATTATGTGAAGCTAAGGTTTAGAGATGCTTGTAATGATTGGCCCCTGCTCCATTTTCCATCCCTTGGTATTCTTTAGCTCCGCAGAGTTATCCTTTCTCCGTAACTACCTCAGGAGCCCATCCCAGTGCATGAGCCAAATCGGACCAAGACTGAGCGTCTGTCTCATCAGCCCTCATCCATGGGAATCATGCAATCCTCTGGCTGAAGATGCAGAGCGCCACTCTGTATAAGAGTGTATAGACTTCCAAGTGTGCCACCTCCCTGTCTTTTGGCCCCCTATAATGTTGTCCCGGTCTGTAGCACCAAACTCCTCCTCGGATGTCCTTTTCTGATTGAAACTATAGGCTTTCCCAGAACCCCATCCAATGTGGAAAATTGTTCTGACTACACCAGTTCCGACTACACCCTAGGTCCCTGGCCCGGGACCTGCTACGATGAATTACCCTCACACTAATGAACTGACTAGGCTTAATGGATAACCGTATCCCTCTTCTGGACAAGACCACATTGGTACCAAAACTTAGTCTAAGTCGTGTCTGACCTTCACATGCCCTTTGCACAGGGAACAGAGGAGTAGCTTGTGGGGGTCAGCATCTGTGTCTAATTATGTTTCTTACACTCTGTCATGTTTGCTCTTAAATTCCTCCCTCTCTTCACCAGGCGAAATTCCTGACACGTCTCCTCCTCCCACCTGTTCCTATTACCCTGTTGCTGTCATCTCCAACCGAACAAGATCCCTGGGTCAACAGAACTCAAAACTCCCGTGGGAGGATACATCACTTAGAGCCTCGCTGCCTGTCCTTCTCATCCTCCTTCTCCTATGAGTAGGATTATATGGTTTTTCTGTTTCCTCCTATCTTCCTGCCATACGCCATCTGAACCATCTAAACCTCAATGGGCTCATCTGTAAAATGAGTCAGTATTTCCTACATCACAGTGGTAGCAGGAAGATTAAAGGCTATGATACATCAGTAATGCACTTAGCACAGTGTCTGGCACAGAGGAAGCAGTAGGTAAATACAAGTGTGTTGTTACCCACCACGTGACCCTGAGAAACCTACATTCTCTAATCCAACGTGAGCGGTAATACACAACAGAAGATGTCAGGTCGCAGGCTGTTCCCTAGCTTTATCATTTTCTTAAGATCTTCTTTATTTACTTGAGACGGGGGAGGGGGGGGAGCAGAGGAAGAGAGACAGAGGTAGAGAATCCCAAGAAGGCTCCCCTCTCCACCTGCTGAGCAGGGAGCCCGACCTGAGGATTGACCCCGCGACTCTGAGACCATGACCTGAGCTGAAATCAAGAGTCAGAGGGCTTACCTGACTGAGCCACCCAGGTGCCCATGTTCCCTGGCTTTGAAAGTCTAAGGTATATGGAATGAGATTTGTGTCTGGAGGCAATACATGATTTAAATTTGCCTCAGGCCCCCATGTCTCTTGATTCTCCCATGTCTGGTTGGACATGTACGGTAGAGTGGCTGTCCAGCACCTGTTTACCCCCCACAGTTGTTGCTTTTGATGAATTTTCTCCCTCTCCCTGTCGCCCCTGCCCCGGGGCTCTGCCTTCCTGTGAGTTGAGTCTTAGTTGAGAGGGGACTGATGGGGAACACCTCACCTAAATGCTGCCAAATGGATACTCTCTCCCTGGACCGGAATACTCTTGAGCAGAGGGATGCGGAAACTGAAAACATTTGGAATGACATTCCATTCGCAGAGCAGCACCTTAACCACACAGCTCCTGCCCTACGATGGTGGCTGTGACCCCACATCCTAGTCTTTGGGGCTTTCTGGATCCTGCCCTGCCCCCCAGGAATCTCCGGATTCCTGTCACTTCTGCAAAACCTCCCGCCTGCAAATGCCTCTTACCCAACTCTGTTTCGCTTGCATTCTCCACAGCAAATTTCTCTTCTTTGCAATGGAAGAATCTGGATCGCCATGCTTCCATCCCGGCTTTTGGTTCAGCTCAGCGCTGTCCCCTGCTTGTATCCTTTCTCGTGTGGCTTGGTTCTGTGCCCACATGGACACTGGAATTCCAAACTCTGGCTCAGTCCTGCTTCGCTTCTTTGGCTCCCCCCTAATTTGGTTCTGCCCGCGTCGGGGACCTGACGTAACTGACAAGAAACTTCCACCAAATGCCACAACTTGCTGCTTTCTAGAACCGCTGCTCTCATTCGAATTAGTGTATGTTTGTCAATTCATATTCATGATCCTAAAAGCCAGTCTCGTCCTGCATCTCATTTCCTTTCCATATATTAGCTGCGTTCCTTGGATCTTGTTGCACATGAGCCCAGACGAATCCAATTGGTCTCTTTGCAATGGAACATGTCCTACATACTGAAGTCCCTATCGCCGTTTCGGTACTTAGTGATGGGGTGGCCCCTCTTTCTGCAAGCTGCCTTGCCGACTTAGTTCTGATCTTGGGATATTGAAGAGAATCCGCGTGTGCACTGTGTGAGCTACAGTCCTCGGTTTCCCCCTTCACGCCTGTCAACCAGACATTAATATCTTGCGAGCAACCTGTCGGTGGTGTTGCACGAGCTACCTAGTCATGATCAGGGTTGCCGAAAAGAAAGTAGAAGCTGGCTTTAGAACTCGTATCCAGGTAAGGACAACCCACTTGCATGTGATCTGGGAACTGTTCATAATAATGACCGTTGTCAGCAGGAAACTCAATAAACGGAAACGTTGTGCACAGCAACAGAAATCATCATCTGGCACATACGGGAGATGATGAGTGCTCAGCAGAGAGACAGAAGTATGCCTATTCTTTACCTGCGCACGTTCAAGGATATTTTAAAAGACTGTGATTCCAAGTGGCTTTAAAATATGGTGACTTGCCTATATATCCTTCAAGGGATGTATCCTAAGCGCAGAAACTAACCAAAAAAGGGGGGTGGGTTTTTGTTTGTGTGTTTGTTTGTTTGTTTGTATTTCTCAGCAGTCACATTGCAGTGTCGATGTTGTTATTCTGGGAGTGGTATCTATATAAAGTGGCATAGAGCAAAACGAGCAATTATGGCATAGTTCAGCCCTGCCATCTCTGATGTTGATATGGGGGTGGGGGGCGCCAACTAAACAGCGTGGTGTCCTACATTTGAATTGGAAATTCACAGAGACTTGCCCGAGGTCACACCCCAGAAAATCATCATGAACTCCAGGTATTTTCTCTAGATACCTTTTAGCTCGGTGCACTTGTATAGGCTCCAAAACAAGCTCAACTCAGCTGCAAAGAACACGGTGGACCCCCACACTTTACAAATAGGAGAACCTTAGCAGAAAACGGCACGCTGTTAGTTTCCAAGTGATGCTGTAACGGATTACCCGAAATTTGGAGGCTTGAAACAACACAGATGTTCACGTTACCCGTCTGGGGGTCAGAAGACCGAAATGCTTGTCAACAAGCTAAACCCTCGGTGTTGGCAGGGCTGTGTTCCTTCCGAAAGCTTTCAGGGAGGATTCAGTCTCTTTGTGTCTTCCAGATTCTGGAGGCTTTCCTGCATTCCTGGGTAAGGCCCATTTTCATTTTTAAGGCCAGCACCACATCACTTCGAATTCTGCTTCTCCCCTCACGCTCCTCTGCCTCTCACTCTCCTGTCTTCTTCTTTCACTCATAAGAACTCCCGTGATTGCATTGCGTCCACTGGGGATAATCCAGGATAATCTCCCTGTCTCAAAATTCTTGGCTTAATCTCAATGCAAAGCCCCTTTTGCCATGTGGGATAATATAGTCACAGGTTCTGGGTATTAAGGTATGAACATCTTTGGGGGCCATTATTCTGCCTTCCATAGGGACCAAGTGACACAGACGGGTTTGAGCATCTTCTATATTTTTAATTTGTTTATTTGAGTATAGGCGACACGCAATGTGACGTTAGTTCACCGTGTCGGAGTTCAGCTTCTCCATACGTCATGCTATGTATGCCCATCACAAGTATAGCTACCCTCTGGCACCACTTAGTACTATCACCATATTAGTGACCGTGCTCCCTATGCTGTCTCTTGCATTCCTGTGACTTATTCCTTCCATAACTGGAAGCTCACATACCTCCCGCTCCCTCTCACCCATTTGCTCAACCCTATCTCTACCTTCTTCCCTCTGACAACCATCAGTTTGTTCTCCCTGTATTTCTTAGGCCTGGTTCTGTTTTTTGTTTATTTGTTCCTTTTGTTGAGTTGGAGGGGTTTTCTGTTTTTGTTTTTTCTTAAAGGTAGATCCTAACTAACCCCAGTCCCTGCAGGTAAGAACCCAATACTTAGAAACATCACTCTGTGAATAATTCTGTTACTCTCCCCTGGAAGCCTGATGCAGCCGGGATAGAGTGAAATCAGCCACTCCTGAGTGCGTAAAGAAAGCCACGTACTTGCCAGAAAACACGTCTTTGATTCATCATCGATCGTTTTGTTCTTTTCATAGGTGAGAAAATGGAGACTCGGACAAAGTTTAAGAGAAGTGTTCCGGTCACTCAGCTAGTAAGTGGCAGAGCTGGGATTTGAAGGCAGGTAGGTCTGACTCCAAAGTCCACGTATTTATGCTGCTCTTCCTGATGTAACAGGAGAGGTAAACAAGGAAACCTGGCGCACACGGTCAGACTGAGGAACCACTAGAATGCTACTCCTCCACATCACATCCAAACTGGCAGAGGAATGAAGAGGGAGGGAAGGACATAGACAGGAAGGGAAACGGGGGGAGGGGGGTCCTAAATTCGTCATTCATACCTCGCTGCTTTAGAGCAACTATAAGTACCTTGGGGGAGAGGGTGGAGAGGGATGGGCAGAGGGAAAGCTTAGATCTTTCTCTAGGCACAGCTTTGAGAATTGTAGCAGGTAGCCCTCCCAAGAAACGGCACCGGTCCGAGAATTCTTACGGTTTGTAGTCACACTTCTCATTCCACCCTTCTTCCAAATGTCACGTCCCAAAGAATGAGAGGTTCTTTAAACCAAAGGATCAATATTTACTTGTGTACAATAGGCTTCGTGGTATCTATTGCTCTTTTCAGCCACGTATGTACACAATAGCCAATATTGATTAATTTCTGCAAACATCCTCCAACTTTTAACGGCTTGAAGTTCTCTCTATCAGGTACTCCTTTCGACTAGTTTCTCCTCAAAGGCTCAATAGGAAGTTACATAATCTGAAATCAGTGTTGGTGCGAACGTGGCCTGGTTAGACTTGACTCCGATAAGAGGATGTCAGTGTATTAAAGGGTCAAGTAGCGTCAAGTAGCAAGAGAGGTGTTTGTTTGGGAGTTTCCCTTTAAACTGCCTCGTTACATAATACTTAGTGAAAATGAATCTGAAAGATATCTTGCGGGGATTTTCTAAGATATATTCAGTGCCGTTTCTAGAGATACTCTCAAATTTAGCATCGTATGTGGTCAGAGCTATCTGGCCCACGATATCGTGTATCTCCTCCGCTGCCTCCTAAAACATCCCTTCATAGACCAACCCTACCAAACCGTTCCTTTCTGTGAGGGCGTTGCTTACAAATCGAGGGACATTCTAAGGAACAGCCCTATGCAACTCATTGTAGTCAGCACTCAAGGGTAACTTCAGGGATGACCTTCGCTATAGCGCGTCATGTCTTCTGCATGAGGGCCCAAGGAACAAACTTCTCATTTTCGATACCAGGAAGAGCTAAGCTTCTTTTAAACAGCTGGTGGGCTTTCATCTGACAGATGTCATAAATCGCTGACCTCTCCTACTGACTTCCGGTGTTGATTTCTAGGAATCCTAGAAATAGGCTTCGTAGCCTATTTCTGAATGGTCCGCGTGCCTTATGACATGCATGTTGGTCAACCAACTCTGGAAGAATCTTGTTTCATAGACTCTTACCCCGCCTCCCCTTACTTTTATCTTGTTCTACTGTAAGTACTCGTAGAAACTGCCTTGGTCCTTTGGATAATGAAGCAGGGTATCGAATCTATGTGAACTAATTTACTATTTGTCTCTTTGGCACATCCCAGGAAAATTATTCGTCTTTTCCCTTTCCAGATTTGGAGAGTGTATTTGGGCTACACTGACCAAATATGACACTCCTAAATTTCACACTGGGAGTTCCAGAGAGTACCTCAAGGAGAAATGCGTTTGTCATCGGAAGCAGCCAAAACTGAGGTACAGGGAAGCCTGTATGACTGTCACTTACAACAATTGTGCCGTTAAGATATTTTTCTAAGATAGAACAGTATTTTCAAATATAGTCCCAAACAAAGAAGCAAGGGCAGGCGATGGTTTGCATAAGAAGGTACTTTTCACACGGGCATTCTTTATGTTATTGCTTCAAAATGTGTAATGGCTGGAACTTATTTATTTGGCAGTGGCTAATGATTCTCCCAAGCAACTATCAATTGAACCATCACTAGTGATTGAGAAAACATATAACTAGTGTAACTCATATAACTCTCACCTCGTTACACACTGAATAAATATAATGCCAATACTACTAATAGCAAAGAGAGCACAAACATTTAGTGAGTACCTACCACATACCAAGTACTCACTGGTACTTGCTGGTCATGTTGGAGGTGCAGAGATGTGTTGGATTCAGAATATAATGATGTGTGTGTGTGTGTGTGTGTGTCATGGCACACCATATTTCTCTCTCAAAGCCGATATAGCCTTTCTTTAGGCTAAATAAAGATTATCTCGTGTCAGGTGTTTTGAATTTCAAGGGCCCCTGTCATTCCAAGTCCCTGCAGAGGGTGAAGCCAGGGCCTTCTTTTCCTGATGGCTTGATGCTACCCATGTGGGCTGCCTTCCAACGAAGGGTTGTGATTTGGCTGTGGGGAGAGGAAGGGATAACTAACTGCCTCCTTCCTCCCTCTGTCCTTTTGGGGGAGGCCACGTCAGTTGTCTGTTGAACAAACCATTGTAACCACTATGTTGAGGAGCACAGTGTTAGGAAGACCAAAACTCAGAAATAGCTCAAGATCCCAAAACCTCTCAGTTATTTCTTCACTCTTCCTTTCTCCATGCTTCCCCTGCCCCCACCCCTCAATAGAGTTTTCCTACTTGATGTAAACCACGCAGCAGTGACTCCTACAGCCTGGAAAGCCTGAGGTGAAAAATGTGAGCATCAGCTTCCATGTTTGTCACGGCTCAGCTGAAGAACTAGACTCCAATGGATTTGTCATGGGTTACCAAATCTATGCTGCTGAAAGCAAGACCTGTCTCAAGATGATCTAGCAGGATGCTGCATGTGTTCCAGTTCCACCAAAGTTCTAATTCTTACCCTCTCTTGCTTCAAACATATTTTCTCCCTTTATGATCTCCCCTTTGCGGTCTCACTAATAGGAGTTTCCCATAATATATGTTTTACAGGTTCTCTAATGTGGCGTTAGACTGCCACCATATCCTGGGCAGGCCCGAACAAGATCCACGATGGGGTGGGCAGTCACAAAGGGTGTCACCCTAAGTCTGTAGCTGTCCATGTTCTATTTGTATGTCTGTGGAGTATAATATGCCTTTATAAATCATGAAATTTAAAGATAAATTGGGCTTATGTGTGTTAATATAGAAAGATCCTCCAAATATATTAGCTTTAAAAACCAACATACAGAATAGTGTATATATTATGTTATTGTGTGTATGAAATTCAAATAAACACTAGCATACGTATTGATGATCTGTCCAGATATACAAAAAAAAAAATGGTGAGCAGGATGACAGACAAGTGTAGGAGAGACATTTTTCACTGATTGAATATTTCATAGGAAATAGTATTTAATATTTTAAAATAATGAATATGTATGGATTACCCAGTCATAAATAAATAAACATTAAAAGCAGTTATGAAAGTCTAAATCAATCCAATGGTTTGGGGAACTGAATAAAAAGAATAAATTTGAGAAAGCATGCAGTACTCAGTATGACACAGTTTGATAGCTTCTAAATATTAGAAATAGAGGGACAGAAAAAGTCAGCGACAGTCATAAGGTAAGTTCCATGAAAGCAAAAAGTGTAATCTCTTTCATTCATTGATAGCGTGTATAGACTATCTCTATAACTTATCAATTATTATTATGTTGAAAAAAAATATTTTTTGTCCTTCACTATTTACGTTATTTTTAGAAGTTGGTAATATCTTTCCTTTTTTATGTAATTATTTCACTAAAATATTCCTTTATTTTTAATTTGGCCTACTTGTTACCTTCAACTGCAGAGAACATGTTAACAAAATATGAAACCACACCAAGGAAATAAAGAATTAAACATAATGTTATTTAGTTTATCAAACATTAAATAGTTGGGACTTAAAGGTCTTTATGAATCAGGGCACCTGGGTGGCTCAGTTGGCCTAGCATCTGACTCTTAGTTTCTACTCAGGTCGTGATCTCAGGGTCATGGGATTGAGCCCCAGTGTCAGGCTCTTAGCTCAGTGCAGAGTCTGCTTGAGATTTTCTCTCCCTCTGTCTCTCCAGCTTGTTCTCTCTCTCTCTCTCTCTCTCTCTCTCAAATACATGAAATCTTTTTTTAAAAGGTCTTCATGAATCTATGGCAAACTAGAAAAATATAAGGTGTTTAGAGTTTGAAAACATGTATAGAAAATAATTTTGGCTTTAAGGTATTATACCACTTGTATAAAGCTATTCCTGAATATTTTTAAATTTCATTTTATTTTATTTATGTATATTTTAAAGATTTTATTTATTTATTCATGAGAGACAGAGAGAGGGGCAGAGACATAGGCAGAGGGAGAAGCAGGCTCCCTGTGGGGAGCCCAATGCAAGACTCAATCCCAGGACCCTGGGATCATGCCCTGATCCAAAGGTAGACACTCAACCACTGAGCCACCCAGGTGCCCCAAATTTTATTTTTAAGTAATTTCTATATTTGTCATGGGGCTTGAACCCATAACCTTGAGATCAAGTGTTGCATGGTCTACCTGCTTGGCCAGGCAGGTGCCCCTATTCTTAAATTTTGTTTAAAAAGTTTGTTTAGAAGGATCTGGATAGTTTAGTGGGTTAAGCAACTGACTCTTGATTTCATGATCTCGAAGTCGTGAGATCAAGCCACGCATAGGGCTCCATGCTCAGTGGAGAGTCGGCTTGAGATTTTCTCTCTCCCTTCCTCTACCTCCCATCCACTTCCCGCCTCTCAAAATAAATAAATATTTAAAAAGAATAAAAAATAAATGCTTTTGTTTAGAACCTTCTGAAGAATCATGCTCATTTGTTTCAGTTATTACATATTTTGCCCACCTGGTCTGAGTTTGAGATCCTTATTCTTCTCTTGTGAATTGTTGGAATTTTGCATTGATACCATATAAATAGCCTTGCCCACAAGAACCTTTGTCCTTTCACTTGAAAATTTTGAAGCTCTTTCAACCATGTAAAGCCAACAGTGTCATATGTCATAGAACAATTTCTAAGCTTTCAAACATGTAGGAGGAAGACAAATTGCTCGGTGTGGAGGGAACCCCTTTATGTGTAAGCAGCCCAGTTCTTTCTCCAAATGAAGATGGAAGGAGTGTTGAGAGTCCTCATGTTACTTGAGGAGGCAGAGGGGATCATCTTTCTTATTCATGGGCACAGGTGGCCCAGTGACCCAGAAAGGGATATGAGAGGCATCCCCCAGTGGCAGAGCTCTGCCTCCCAGCAAGGAGGTACAGGTGAAAGTCCACTCGGTTTGATAATCACTGATGCCCAGGCTGAGATCAAGAGGCTTTACCATGCTTGGCCACTGCCTGAAATTCAGCCTCCTGCTTTGGCCCAAAAGATTTCTGACTAGTGCCTGGTCTTGTGTGGCCTCAACATTTTCTGGGCTGTTCCCATATCTTTGGCATTCTGTATGAACTCTGTGCCAAAAGCATTCCCCCAAACCTTCTGCTTTCAGATTTATTTCCCCTTTCCCTGTAACTGACCTCTTTCATAACTTTTTCCTTGTCATTGGCACCCCTCTTCCATCATAATTTAGTCACCTCCTCATGATTATGCTGCTTCTGGCTGCTTAGGGGAAACACCTTACCTTGCCCTACTCAGCTTCTTCCTCCTCTAATGCTTCTTCAGGCAGGACCTTGAAGTGTACCCGGAGTCCTCCAATGGAATCTAGACAAATAAACAGGTGATTTTCAGAGACTATATTCATGAACGACTCACATAATTGGTCATCTCCAGTATCAGAAGGAAATATGACAGTCAACTTGTCACTGCATTTGTTAGCATTACATGATATTCTGACCCCCCGAAAGTTAAATCTCATTTCAGTCAATTGTAAGGACTTGTCAAAGTTCTTTTGCAACACAGGAATTGTGTTGTCTTGGAACAAAGCTGTTTTAAATATAAATTGCTTTTCCAGAACCATAGATTGCTTAAAAACAACCTTTCTGTTTATTTTACTTGCAGGTTGGTTTAATTTTTTCATACACATGCCAGATTATAGGAGTGTTAGTTGATGTTTTTATTACATTTTGTGGAGATAAGGAAGGGGTTCTGGCACCTCAGTCCTCTTATTATTTGGACAGAATCCCCCACTGTGCAATACCTTCTGGTTCAGAAGTCACAGGAGTCAAGTAAGCCATATTCCTCTTCCTGGAGGTTTCCATTCAGGTATGTGACCAAGACTGTCTTCAGAAATTTGTCTTGAGAAATGCGGGTCACATGAAAAATCATTCATGATTTTTTACCTGAGGAATTTATCTTACTTTTCAAAAAAAAAAAAAGAATTTATTTATTTATTTGAGGGAGGAGGGACAGAGGGAGAGAGAGAGAGAATCCCAAGAAGACTCCCCACTGAGTGTGGAGCCCAACATGGGGCTCGATCTCACGACCCTGAGAACATGATCTGAGCCGACACCAAGAGTCGGACACTTAACTGATAGCACTACCCAGGTGCCCTAAGGACTTTATCTTAAAAGACAAAGGCACGGGGATCCCTGGGTGGCTCAGTGGTTTAGTGCCTGCCTTCAGCCCAGGGTGTGATCCTAGAATCCCGGGATTGAGTGCTGCATTGGGCTCCCTACATGGAGCCTGCTTCTCTCTCTTCCTGTGTCTGCCTCTCTCTCAATCTCTCTCTCTCTCTCTCTCTGCGTGTGTCTCATGAATAAAAAAAAAAAAAAAGACGAAGGCAGTTGTTCTCATGCTCCATCCTTGTCAATATCAATTTCTTCAGACTTGTAAAAAGAATCAAGTTTCACAACACTGGTACCTATGCGACCACTGATCCCATGAGCAACAGTACATTGCCTTATCTTACTAAAAAAAAAAATATTAAAAGCAATGTTTTGAAAGAGAAGTCTCAAATGAGTCAAGTGTTCAGTAAATCTATAGATTGTGCTGTTTGCAGGTGTATGGTAGTCAGGAAAAGCAAATTCAAATCCCAAATAAGTGCCTCTTACATGAAAATATATAATCAGTTTGACACCAAATACCTATCTGGTGTCTGGAGAGTTGGGCCCCACACCGAAGGCTCAGGTCTGCTTACTACAAATGTCTGGTTGGACATTCAACAGTGACAGGAGACAGATTAGCCTTGAGGAAGAGAAGTCCACATAGCTGAGCCTATGCATGGGTTCTATTTAGTCTCTGGGTCATCACTTTGTTTATGAGCTCATCACAGGCACAGAGTGTCTCAAGGAACGTCCAGTTTTATTACAAATATCTCATTTACAATGGGAGGTTCATGAATGGAGTTCTCAGGACAGGTGTCCAACCCCTACCAAGAGCCAATAGCAAGCCAAAAGCAGTTTCTCAAAAGGAGAATTATTATTATTTGTCAAAGAGATGTGCTTATGCTCAAATATTATATGAGCCTCTACTGTGACTTGTTTATTGGAATTTTCTTACTTTCTTTTAAGATTTTATTTCTTTATATGAGAAAGCATGAACAGAGGGTGGGGGGAAAGGGGCAGAAGAAGAGGGTGAAGCAGATTTTCTGTGGAGTAGGGAGCCCGACGTGATGCTCGGTCCCAGGACCTGGGATCATGCTGGAGCTGAAAGCAGATGCTTAACTGACTGACTTACCCAGATACCCCTGTTTATTGCCATTTTCGTTGCCATTTTCCTAGGGTTTAGACAGCATTCTGATCTGCTGTGGGATCTTTGAGTCCCGTTGGATTCACTGGGTCATAAAGGTGAAATCACGGAGCTGTCTGATGTGAAGCTTACATTTCCTAGCCATCTCAGAACCCCCGGTCCTACTCAAAATGTGTAGGCACTTGGATCACCTATAAATGAATCAAAGAAGTACACCTATATTATATGTTACTTTCAAAATCCAAAGGAGCTTATTGAGTGCTACCTCTGTCAGACGCAAAGTATATTAACTTGTCTTTCATATTGACAAGGACATCCCCATGTGCTCCAGACAGGTGAGAAGTCCCTCTAAAGTCACTGCCACTTTCCATTACTGGTATTTCTAAGAGAATACAATAACATATTAGATTAACATGATGGCCCATGAAATGATGAGACTATCAAGCACCCTATGGCCAAATGGTGACACAGAGTCCAAGAGGCCAGATAAGGAAACTAGTGCTCCTGCCAAGTGACAATAACCTTTGGAGATTATTTATTAAAATAGCATTCATGAGATCAACAGATTTAAACCAAAAACTCTTCCAGTATTTGCTCCAATAAAGAAATTATATCTGAACTGGCCACTAGAATTTGAAAAACAGATGAGGTTGAAGTGATCAATTGGATGAGGACGTTCCTGAAATATCTTGGAGAGTCTGGTGATTTCTACATAGGTCACACAAGCTGCCTCTGCATCTTCTAAGCCTTGGGAGGTAGCATTGAACTTTGTATTTCCATTCCACCTTTCCCAGCCTACTCCCGAGGATATGATATGGCTTTCAAGTTACTTTCTGATGGGGAGAAGGAGTTTTCTTATAACTTTTCTTATAACTTATAACTTTTCTTATAACTTCCTACCCAAATAGCTAGGGGAACCATATAATTTATCATTAAAACCAGTACAATTTTAGTAGTGAAAAGGAGCACTGCTAATAATTATGCTGGAAAACCAGATACAAGCTGGTATTTCAGGGGTCAGGAATCCAGTGTGGGGATTTGGTATTTGCTGAGGTTATCTGTACTGGTAATGCACTCAGGAACCAGGAAAATCATCATCAGATAGCATCAGGAAGCCACTGAGCCTCCATAAGCCAGATTGGGTTCACGACTATAGTCATTACCTGATCTCTTGCAGCCTCCACTCTAACCAGTGAACCACGCTGATAGTATCTCCACATTCCTGGAAATTTGAGTTAGCTCAGAGCCAATGCCCAACAAACCCTGAGAGCTCTGGGTATTTGAGCTCCACTGCACTGTCATTCTGGTACTTTCTCCACTGCACTGTCATTCTGGTAGATGGCTACTTTCCCTTGTGGAAAGCTGGAAAGAAAATCATAGGACACACTTCATGTTATAGAGTACTTTCTTAAATGCATCCCACCTCATCCCAATGTGCTAGAGATGCGTGTGTACAGACTCAGATCTGAGAACGAGGTGAAGAGCTGTGATGTGGGAGCTGAAAGCAGGCCTCTCCAAGCCCAGGGGGTATTGCTGTTATTATAGAAATCAAATAGGACCTCCTCAGGCTTTTCTCCCAGGACTTTAACTCTAGGCCTGGAGATTATAAGGGTTGGTGGAGGTAGGGCACATGGACTCAGATTTCCCCTGTTTGATAACTTCTTCGGATAAGGCTCTTCGAGGCACAGCAAGCAAGGCAATGGCAGACTTCTTCAAGTAGGAAAGAGACAATCCTTTGAGACATTCTATGCCTTCCAAATACCTTCATTCCTATCTTTATAGACCCAGTCGTTTTCAAATGACTGCTCTAATTTTCATACGGGAGTTGGAGAAGAGCTGTGGATTCAGTTGATATTACTCAACAACCCCCTGGATCAAATTCTGCATTTTATTTTTGGCCGTATTAGTCCAGCAACATAAAAAGATAAAAGGTTTGTTGTGTTTCTTTCTTTCTTTCTTTTTTTTTTTTTTGTAAACACTAGTATAAGAGTTTGTTATTATTCACTAACTTCCAACTTTTTGAAACCAACTGAAGCAACTATTTCATGCCGTCTTCCTCAATCTGTTTATCCTAGATTGAGCCTGAGATTCATTGCCCACCATGGGACACTTTGGTGAATAAAATGGGTATGCTAAGAAAAATTATGCTGGGATAAGAGGCATAAAATATCCAGGAGATCTTGGACATATCATCCTTCAACTCATGCTCTATATATTGATTTAGGGCATTAGCTATGTGGTTGCCCAAAGTCTTATCTTCAGTGGATATTTCATTCCAGATGATAATTTGATTAAATATGAATGAAAAAGTTGCCAGAGTAGCATGCTTTAATACTTGCTTACTATCATTTTAAGGCAAAGCATACCAGATAACCAGTCCCAGACTCCCTGCATTCCCATGAGGATCTGTTGCTAGAAATTTCCCTACATTCACTCATCTTACAACAATGTCTTATCAGGTAGGGTATTTGTATCAAATGGTGCCTAACAGAGAGTGTTGGGCTGCTTGGATTCCCATTAAGTAACTGTTTACCTCCGAAAGATGGTATATTTCTGAAGTACTTGGAAGATGTGATGTAGGGTTAACTAGCTCAGTGACATCTGGTACCAACATCAGATCTACAAAAATGGCAGAACAGCTCTCATTTGGTTATATTTTTGACAGCTGATTACTATCATATGTTCTAATGGATCATAGCCTAATTTAAAAAATTTACACAAACAATTTATTTTCTACATTAACAAAGGTATGGTACTTAGTCATGTAGATGTTTTGGCCAAGGCAATATTTATCTGTGTAATTTGCAGACTCAGTTGGATAGTTTAGAGCTAAAGCATGTTTTTTTTCCTACCTAAACTAAAAGAGTAATTCCAGTGTGCACAATAAAAGAATACAGAACTATGCCAATGGAATCGCAAATGTGGCAAAAAGGAATCACTTTTATGCTTTGGTGGAGAAGGGAACCATGACCAATCCTCTGGCTCTAGGACAGAATTTCCTCATGATAAGTGAAGAATTGGATTGGATGAATTATTAAGTAACTTCCAGCTCCATTATTCTATGAATTTATAACTCCAGCATGGAAAAATATCTGAATAACTAGCTATCACTCAATGCTAGAAAGAGAAAGTTATTGGAATTTAATTAAAATGCATGTGCCTACAAAGCCTAGGATTTGTTTTTGTTTTTGTTTTTGTTTTTTGTGCATGCAAGAGAGGTAGGCTGAAGGGAAAAGAGCTGACAGCTTATTCCATGCTTTGGCCGAAGGAAGTCAATGTAGGCGTAGTTCAGGAAATCACTGTCAACAGTCTGGAAGATTCTGAAAAGAGGTGTTTGACAAGAGGGTGAGCATGCTGGAATAGAGAGAACCACCCATATGGACCCTGCAGATTTTAGTTTGGGTGTGGTACTGTTGGATTTTTCCTTTTTGACATGGATTACACCGTTTACTTGCCAAGTTGGATCTCAAGCCTCTCCTACTATGGGACTCTACCATTTGCAGCAAGATATACATTTCCTATGTGGTTACAAGAAACTTTACTTTGGGAAAATGAGCCACAACTTATGTTCCAAATATTGCACTCCAGAAAATTGAATGATCTTTTCATGTTTCTATTTTGAAAAGTTCTTTGACAATTATTTAAATGACCCACCTGGTTACCTTTGATGTCAAATAATTGTGGCCTCTTTTGGATATAAGCCTTGATACACAGTAAATGTTTCCCAGAAACTATGTTTTACAAAAGAAACTAAAGAAAAGAAGTATTTATTTATTTTTATTTTTTTAATAATAAATTTATTTTTTATTGGTGTTCAATTTGCCAACATACAGAATAACACCCAGTCCTCATCCCATCAAGTGCCCCCATCAGTGCCGGTCACCCATTCACCCCCATCCCCCGCCCTCCTCCCCTTCCACCACCACTAGTTCGTTTCCCACTAGTTCTTTACGTTCTGTCTCCCTTTCTGATATTTCCCACACATTTCTTCTCCCTTCCCTTATATTCCCTTTCACTATTATTTATATTCCCCAAATGAATGAGAACATATAATGTTTGTCCTTCCCCGATTGACTCATTTCACTCAGCATAATACCCTCCAGTTCCATCCACATTGAAGCAAATCGTGGGTATTTGTCATTTCTAATGGCTGAGTAATATTCCATTGTATACATAAACCACATCTTCTTTATCCATTCATCTTTCGATGGACACCGAGGCTCCTTCCACAGTTTGGCTATTGTGGCCACTGCTGCTAGAAACATCGGGGTGCAGGTGTCCCTGCGTTCATTGCATCTGAATCTCTGGGGTAAATCCCCAGCAGTGCAATTGCTGGGTTGTAGGGCAGGTCTATTTTTAACTCTTGAGGAACCTCCACACAGTTTTCCAGAGTGGCTGCACCAGTTCACATTCCCACCAACAGTGCAAGAGGGTTCCCTTTTCTCCATATCCTCTCCAACATTTCTGGTTTCCTGCCTAGAAAAGAAGTATTTAAAGGCAGATGTCTTACAACTGCTTTTGCGATCCAGAGGCAGATACTGTTCATCTTCTGCCAGGTTGACTTCCTGTGTGTGTGTGCGCGCGCGCGCGAATACTCTTGGATTTGATTAACGGTGAAAAACAATATTATAAGATCAAGAAAACAAACAGAGATTTGTCCTTGGGAAGTCATATTTATTGAATTGCTCAAAAACTACTGAACTTACACTTACCAAGCAAAATTCTGTGATTTAGTGTGTTTCTTTATTTTGAATCCAGTTTTCCCAGCTGAAAATGTGGGCTTTGATCTTTATCTGTGAATTGCTCGACGTAGGCCTCAACATGTTCCATTTTGTGAGAAATTACTGTGCTCCACTTCTGGAATGAATTTCCCCAGGGCTTCTTAAATGGTTTGTGCTTTAATGCATGATAGTTTAAATTTTTCCCAATTTGATCAATTCCTTTTAAATTTGAATGAGATTCTGCTTCTCCTGCTGTACTTAGCGCTATTGACTCACGGTCAGTGGGGCATGAACTTGCAGTGGATTTTGTAGGAATGGTGATGTGAGTCCATCCTGACCTGGGCGCTCTAAATCACTTCTCTTTGGACTAAAAGTGTAGTAACCATTAGGACACTAGTCTTTAGCTGTAGATCAGAGTAACACATGGAAGTCCACATGGGTCCTGGTCTTAGCCTGGGTCACCTTGGCACCATTTTTTGACAAGCGGAAGTAACTGACAGCAGACAGTTATTTTCATCTTTGAAGTAGATCCAGGCTTTTGCTGTCTTGTTTTCTCTTTCCATTTCCCTAGGTTGGAGTTGCTTTATTTGCTTATATTTCCTAGCTTAGGTTGAGTTTCAAGCCAAGGGCATTACTGCAAGAGTAACAAGAATAGAAAATCAATACCATATTGATTGCTAGTGAGAATGATTATGAATAACTTTAGTTTCCTTTTTGTAACTTTAGGCTCATTGTTCTTTCTATCTTCTCCACTTATGGCTTTCTGAAAATGTGGTAATTGAATCAAAGATGTGGAAGAAAATTATCATGTCTGTACAAGTCTGTAAATTCTTAAATGGTTTGCCTTTAAAAAAATCTTCCATCATGGACATAAAAAATATTATTTTCCTCTTCAGTTTTTTCATAAGAATAGTGTTATTTTCCTGGCCACATTTCTAATCAAATGGCCATGTGTAGCCTGATCTAATTTATGGTAAAAATACTTACCTGTTCACAATAATTTTCATTCAATTTCAACATAAAAAAATATATTGTATGATAATGCATTTATTTTAGATCTGGTGTTCCTTTCAAACTTTGAGCATGAAAAAATATTTGGCACACCTATAAACTTAGAAATGTTTTAAATTTTAAAGAAATCAGAGAGAACTAGGTCAAGCCTTAAGCATATTTGGACTTAGGAGAATGTATTCTTCAGCTGTCAGAACGTGGTGAGGGGGGAGGTTAAGATGGAAGCATCTGCTGGCCTTGGTAGGCTCCTGGAGAAATATCATTCTGCAGATAGAGGGTAGATTTGGGGGGCTTTTAAACAGCGGGAACATTGATCTGGACTCTACCTTTGGGAAAGCTGATTTGGAAAGGAACCAGAATCTTGCTGTCATCTTCAGTGCTGAATCACTTATGCTACTTGGTTGCAGGCAACCGAAATGACCTTAGCTAGTATAAATGAGAAGTAATTCACTAGAGGGATATAGATATTTCCAAAATCCAGGAAATGCTGGAGACACAGACCTCCATAAGGACTGGAATCAGAACACTGTTGGTAATCTAGGTATCCACAGAAGTCCAGACTCAGGACTGAAGCAGTATCAATTATTTGTCATACATTCTGTCTTTTCTTTGAGATTCAAATCCTGAGAGAGACAGAGACAGAGAGAGACAAAGAGAGAGAGAGACAGAGAGAATACAAGAGTACAATTTGCTTAGCTGGACATAGAGTGGGCAAAACCATTGATAGACATACTGCTATGACTTTATTCATGGGGGATGGGGAAGGGTCTCAAAAGAAAACAGGAAACTATTACCAGAAGGGCATGAAAAAACCAACAGATCCCCTATGGGCAGTAATTTTCTCCCTCTCACATTTTTAGGACTTGTCATATCATTGTCTCCATACCTTCATAGCCCTATACTCTTGATGCTGTCCTCAACTCTCCCCCATCCTTTCTACTATAGACTCAGTCACCCCTCAAAAAGAGTTTTAAAACTCTAGTTCAGCTCTGAAAGGCTTGTGCATTGAGTTCTTACTTTGGTTAGGCTATGCCTTGTGGCCTAGTTCTAGCACATGCTCTGCCTTACTCTTGAGGTCCCATAGTCTTGTCTCTGAGATTCCAGTTCTAGTGACTATGACCTCACCTTATTTCTTGGAACTGAGCAGGACCAAAATTGTGATTTGCTTTTTGCTGGGCTTGGGGCTTTCCTTCACTTCCAATGGGTGCCTGATGCCCTGTTCTCTACCACAAAACTCCCGGGAGCTCTCTATCTGGTTGCTTCTACATTTTCCAGCACCGAGCTTCTTGTGCTTCTTCCATCAGAACACTTTTGATATTCCTGGTGTGATCCTGCTGATGCCAACTAGCTGCCTGCCAAAATTTCTCTCTCTTTTTAAAATACAGAAACACCTTCTTATACAGTTCTGGCTCATCTAATATTCCCATTTAATTCTACCTTTTCAATTTGTTTTAGTAAATATTGAATAGATTTAAAATCCTGATGATGATATGTTATTTTAATTTTTTACAGTTTTTATTTAAATCCAGTTAGTTAACGTACTGTGACATATTAGTTTCAGGTGTACCATATGGAAATTCCACAATCCATACAATACCCAGGGCTCATCACAAGTGTACTCCTTAATCCCCATCATCTATTTCTCCCCAACCTCTTCCCTCTGGTAATCATCAGTTTATTCTCTATAGTTAAAAGTGTTTTTCTTGGTTTGCTTTTCTCTCTTTTTTTTTCCCTTTCGCTCATTTGCTTGTTCCTTAAATTCCACATATGAGTGAAATCATATGGTATTTGCTTTTGACTGACTTATTTTGCTTAGCACAATATTCTGTAGCTCCATCCCTGCCCTTGCAAATGGCAGGATATCATTCTGTTTTATGGCTAATATTCCATTATATATATATATCACATTGATACATACATAACAATCACATCTTCTTTGTCCATTCATCAAAGCAGGAAAAAATATCCAATAGGAAAAAGAACATCTCTTCGACAAATGGTGTTGGGATAACTGGACTGCAACATGCCAAAGAATGAGAATGGACTACTTTCTTACACCATACACGAAGATAAATTCAAAATGGATGAAAGACCTAAATGTGAGACCTGAAACCATACAAATCCTAGAAAAGGACACAGGAAGTAACCACTTTGACATTGGCTGTAACATCTTCTTTCTAGATGTCTCCCCAGGCAAGGGAAACAAAAGCAAAAATAAACCATTGTGACTACATCAAAATAAAAAGCCTCTGCATGGTGAAGGACACAATCAACAAAAATGTCATTCTCTCTTAAAGTTACTCTACCTGACTGGTTAGAATGGGCCCATCCCACTTGAGGTCATAGAAACTGTTAGAACCTCAGCTCTGATATTGCCAGTGTGATCTTAGTTTACTGCACCTTTCTGAGCCTTGACTTAAACCTCAGAAGTTTAAATTAGAGGACAACAAAGTAGCACTCCATAGATAGAAATGTACTTTTATCTGAATGCTCTCAGGGAATGTTTAGCACTCTGCCCCTCCTCTTATGCTTGCTTTCCATAGCTATAACCAACTGCTTGAGCCTACTTTGCCCTGAAGTAGGATGTTCACTGATAGTTGGATTGGAAATCCTTAAATCCTTTTTGAATGAATACAAAATTGGCCTTAGAGCAGAGCCCAGTGGGGACCACTGCAGGGGGCGGGGTGGGGGGTGATGATATGGGAAAGAAGGATACACAGAGGGCCACATTATTTGAGGATTCATTATCCCCACCCCTAAAGTACAAGGTTACACAAAGAACCCAAAGTATCATAACAGGAAATTACCCATCCTTAACCTGATGACTTAAACACTGATCCCCATTAAACATCTCTCCCATCTTAACACCAGTGTTCATGCCAGTCTACTAAATCATCTTTGTTGTGGGTCAGTCTTTGCTGGAGCACACGTCTCAATTATAAGATTTATTATGCTAGATATTTCCTCTTTGCTTAAATGTCTTCCTTCATGCTAGACAGAGCTCCTCAAATGTAGGGATCTTTCTTGCTTTTCTTATCTTGTTACCTCCCTGTATTCAGCACTGTGACTGACTCGTAGGAGGTGCTCAATAAATGTTTGTTTCATGAAAGATGGAGAGACAGGATCCAGCCCACCCAGGCTTTCTTAACATAACTTTGACCTTAAAATAGCAATTAAGCATTACGTGTGCAAACAACTAGCTCTAGGATTGCTGCTTTGACGCTAAAAAGAACCAATAATCCAATCTCACACATAAGTCATGGTAGTAAACAATGGTGTCAAATTGCCTTTTTGTATAAATTTTAAAACCTGTATTCCAAAGTTGTATCTTGTTATTCCAACATTAACTACAACCTAGTTCTGGTTCTCTGTTTCAGGCTGGCCTTGTCTGTTCGTGAGTGGGCAGGCAAAATACTTTATATTCATTTGGCCAGTAACAGTGAGCAAGAGCTCTTAATGGGAACACCACATCTCCCCAGCGGCTGCCACCTACACCCCTCTGTCCCCACCCTCAGTGTGCTGTCACATTAGGAGTGGAGGGAATGCTCTACAATGTTGGCAGCCAGAACCACACTCGTAAGTTAGTTAATTTCAGTTTAAATGGCTATGTCTAAGTGAATTGCCACCCATATCTGAAATTCCCTGATTTATATAATACCACTTGTTTTGTTCTATTTTCTTAAAAGAAACCCCATTCTGCTAGTAATCAGAATTACTCACAATCCTAACAATTGTAACATTGTCTTGCAAAGATCATTAAGGGTCTTTTAAAATCCAACTTAGGCAAAAGTCTGTAAATACGTAAGATGTTGCATTCAATTGGGAAAAACAGCAGAATTTAACAGATCAGATTCTAAGGAGGACATAATAAGTACTTTAACTGTTACTGTGTGTGGGTTGATTCTGCAGTGGCTGAACAGCTCAGAATATTCAAAGAGCAGTATTTCTATGTGTGGGTAGTGGGCGGGAAGGGATGTCCTCTATGCAGGCAGCCAAGAGGCAAACATGCTTGTGATTGTAGTGCAGGGGAAAACATTGGTAAAGCTTATGAGGGTGAAACAATTAAACATAGACTTCTTGTCAGCCCACATGCCTTAAAGCCAGGGTCAGTAACCTAAAACCCTTAGTCTAATTCTGGCTTGCTTAAGAGAGTCCTCAAGAATTCTTGGTCCAGCTCTCACCAGCCCAGACTAGATCTGGCCAGACACACACTGCCGGTTTGAGATACTATAACTTCCCCTTTCCCCTAAAGCCATTGGGACCTAAATAAAATTGTACCAATCAACTCCATTCCCAGTTCCTGAATTTAAAATTCAACTGTGGTTGGCTTTACATGACTATGGAAGAACTAGATGACATTTTAAGAGGTAAATTCCAAAATGTATCATTCTTAAAAGATGAATTTCCAGGCTTTTTCGGCATATTGTGCTCTTAGCCAGTCTTCTCTGATCAGTTCTTGTTGTGCTTCCCTGGGTGGCGCAGCGGTTTGGCGCCTGCCTTTGGCCCAGGGCGCGATCCTGGAGACCCGGGATTGAATCCCACGTCGGGCTGCCGGTGCATGGAGCCTGCTTCTCCCTCTGCCTATGTCTCTGCCTCTCTCTCTCTCTCTGTGACTATCATAAATAAATAAAAATTAAAAAAAAAAATAAAGGCCTTAAGAAGGTGAAACCTATTTGTTTTGGAGGGGTGGGGAGGATAACATCATATTCAAAGGCAATTTGAATCTGGAAGTCTTTTTTAAGTGAGGATCATTATTATTAAGTTAAGTGCAGTAGAGGAAAGAACCATCTGAAAAGAAAACCGCTATTACACACACACACGAAACAATCAAGTAACAATTTTTAAACATACAAAAGTGCTCGAAAATGTATGGGAGTGGGACAAGAAGAAGCTCTAGTGGGAGTTCTCTAGGAAGAAGACAAGATTATTGGGAAAAAGTCTATGCTTTTGGGGAAAAGACAATTTGGCCTGCCAGGAAACTCATTCATGGAGATGAGGGAAACAATCACTTTCAGAGTTTAAGTGAAGGGATTCTGGGAAGGCTTGTCTGCAACAAAATCCTCCCCTACTGTTTGGCATCCCTTCCCCTTGAGATTGTTGCTGGAGAGATTATTAGGAACAAGGAGTGTGAGGGATTGTGTCCACCAAGTATCATGATAGTCATTGCAAATATCCCCAGAAGTGGTAATGCATTATTATAATCAGCGTTGCATTGTTTCATCTAATGCCTAAAGACATAGACGTTCAATGAAAATTAAGAGAGGGAGATCATTTTGGAGCATGGACCACTGCCCTGAAAGTACAAGAGCAGTTGGTTAGGATTGGAAAGACGGGAAAGATTCCGATGTATCGGGGAAGGTAGAAGTAGGATGGGGGGAATTAGGGGATGGAGTGGGGAGGACATTGTATTTAAATCATATTTCTTCTTAGGATTTTAGAACTATTTTAGTTTTGGGGGCACAAATGGTTAACTCTTGATTTGGCTCAGGTCATGATCTCAGGGTCATAAGATCAAGTCCCATGTCAAGCTCCCCTCCCCTACTCTCTTTCTCTCAGATAAATAAATCACTCCTTATTTTTATTTTTAAAGATTTTATTTATTCATGAGAGACACAGAGAGAAAGGCAGAGACATAGGCAAAGAAAGGAGCAGGCTCTTTGCAGGGAGCCTGATGCAGGACTTGATCCCTGGGCCCCAGGATCACACCCTGAGCCAAAGGCAGACACTCAACCACTAAGTCACCCAGGAATCCCAATAAATCAATCTTTTAAAAAAGGAACTATTTTAGTTTTAGTTTTCCAAAGTTAGGGCAAGGATGATATTTCATGCTATCTGGTAGTTTCTCCAAACACTTGATGAAATTTGAAGTGAAAAGAACATAAGCTTCTGGGGATCCCTGGGTGGCTCAGTGGTTTGGCACCTGCCTTTGGCCCAGGGCACGATCCTCCTGGAGTCCCGGGATCGAGTCCTGTGTTGGGCTCCCGGCATGGAGCCTGCTTCTCCCTCCTCCTGTGTCTCTGCCTCTCTCTCTCTCTCTCTATGTCTATCATTAATCAATCAATCAATCAATCAATCAATCTTAAAAAAAAAAAGAACACAAGCTTCAGAATTAGCATCCAATTCTAAACCACTCTTCACCTCAGGTAAGACTTAAATTCTCTAAGACCTACTGGAGCTACCAATATGCCTAGTGGACATATGTTGATTACCTACCCAACATTCAGTTCTCTTGTCTGCTGTCTTAGGAAAATCTTATATTTCCCAGCCAGTGGAACTTTGGCAAGGAGTAAACCCAATCCTAACTCTAAGAGTTGACTTTGATGAGTGCAAGCCAATAATTTCATCTAATTTAGGTTAAAGCTGTATAGAAAGACATTGGGGGGGAGGGCTTCCTGTAATATGGGCAAACTCTTGTTCTACAAGAGACACTCTATCCTGATATATGGTGCCATGTGTTGATGTAAGTCTTGGAATGACTGCAGCCGTTATATTACCAGAAGGAAGTCAATTGAATTTGATGCATGAAAGGGGGCAGAGCTGACAAAACTATAGAGAAATTTAGCCAGAGTACTAAACCTGAAACCTCATCTACCTCTGGACTCTTTAGTTATACAAGCTGATTAATTCCTTTTTTTTTTTTTTTAGGTTAATGTTTTTTAAAAAAGATTTATTTACTTATTTATTCATGAGAGCCACAGAGAGAGAGGCAGAGACATAGGCAGAGTGAAAAGCAGGATCCCTACAGGGAGCCCAATGTGGGACTCCATCCCAGGACCCTGGGATCACCACCTGAGCTGAAGGTAGCTGCTCAACCACTGAGCCACTCAGGTGTCCCTGATTAATTCCTTTTGTGACCAAAGCTGGGTTTGGTTTATGTTCTGTTACTTGGCACCAAAAGATTGCTGACCAATATATGAATATCTTGTGGGTTTTCGGAAGATTATGGCCTGGCACAATGCACTCTCTCTCTCTCTCTCTCTCTGTCTATATATATATATATATATATATATATATATATATATATATATACATATATATATAACTTCAAGCAATGGTAGTTCCTTTACAAAAATTAATTTAACAAATATATGATGAACACCCATTATGCCATTATATGTAAGACATGGCACCAAGTTTTAGGTTTAGGCATATAAATAAAACTGGATCCCTGTTCTCAGGAATTCAGAAACTACTAACTGATATATATTAGTCTTTCATTAAGTGATTGGCTATCAATAAAAAAAATGTAAGCAAACAGAGACTAGGTTCTTTCATCTGGAATAGGATGTTAGGTTACCCAGAATTTAAAAAGTTCATTCATGAATATAGAAATATTGACTAGAATGCTGATAGCTGAATATATTAACTATAATAAATAAGACAGTCTAATAATTTCTTTAGAAACTTACAAATAGAGATGCCTGGATGGCTCAGTCAGCTGAGCATCTGACTCTTGGTTTTGGCTCAGGTCATGATCTCAGGGTGGTAAAATCAAGCCCTGGATCAAGTGAGAAACCTGCTTGAGATACTCTTCCCTTTCCTCTCCCTCTGCCTCTCTCCCCACCTCTCTCTAATAAATAAATCTTAAAAAAGAAAGGAAGAAAGGGATGCCTGGGTGGCTCAGTGGTTAAGCGGTTAAGCATCTGCCTTCAGCTCAGGTGGTGATCCTGGGGTCCTGGGATCGAGTCCCATGTTGGGCTCCCTGCATGGAGCCTGCTTCTCCCTCTGCCTGTGTCTTTGCCTCTCCCTCTCTCTCTCTTTCTCTCTCTATCTCTCATGAATAAATAAAATCTTTAAAAATAAAAGATTTTAAAAATAAAAAAAGAAAGTAAGAAAGAAACTTACAAATAGCATAGAATCAATGTCAGGTTTTAACTGTGATCTTCAATTCTTCACAAATTCCTGCAACTGCTATAGCTTCTCTTGGTTATCATTTAAAAATACAAACATTCTTCTCTTTTGTGATTCAGAAGGATTCTGAAGTCAGTACAGCACAATTTCAAATATGTTCTATTTAAGCAAATTTCACACAGTTCTAAAGACTCTGTAGATATTTCATAACACAGAAGCATTCTTTTCAAGATTTCCAGTTGAAACTCTGCTGCTGCTAGTGTTTTTGGAGTGAGAGAATACTATTTTTAGAGCCCAAACACGGTTTCTATTATAAGCATTTTCTTAAGAGTAGTAATACTTATCAGCAAATATTATTTAAAAGTCAGCTGGCTTTGTAGTGAGTTAGATTTGTTCCTTGAAGTTTGGGAAATACTACCTTGCATATTGTTAATGATTCTATCTAAAGTACTTCTTACAGTAGTAGCACACTGAATTGGGTATTGTAACTATGTGCATAGTGTAACTTTGCAAAGTTGATCATAGTAATTTTCTTCTGCTATGTCATTTTTTTGCATATGGGCGCACCAACCCTGAAGTAAGTGGGTCATCCTTAAAAGTAAGTTAGAATGCAGGGCCCGTGGGTGGCTCAAATGGTTGGCTCTTGGTTACATCTTGGGTTATGACCTCAAGGTCATTTGATCGAGCCCTGAATCGGGCTCTGCACTTAGTATGGCATCTGCTTGAGATTCTCTCTTTCTCTCCCTTTGCCCTGCCCCACAAGTGTGGCTCTCTCTCTTTCTTAAATCAATCAATAGATCTTTAAAAAAAAAAAAGTTAGAATGCATCAACAAAGAATTTAGAAAACATCACCAATGTGGTAGTTAGGCTTGTTTCAAAAACAACAAGCACGAGAACACAAGCTGTACCTAAAATAATTTTCTCTGTTATTTCAAGACAAGCCACTTGAGCAATAGGATGTGTGACTCTTTTTTAGGAGCTCAAATGTTGGCCTATTTAAATGAAATTTCAATAAGGAGTTTCAATAAATAGTATCTGGTTTCATTTTCACAGCAGAAGTTAATCAATAACGAGTGTGTGAAACTAAAATAGCGTCTCTCCTAGGTAGGAAATAATATCCATGAATGCTTCTTAAGGAAGTAAGATAGGTTTTCAACAAATGATTTTTGAAAAAGAAAAGAAAGAAGATAATAACAGAAGGAATAAATACATGTCATTGCTAATCACCATCCTGATATCTTATTAATTTATGGCTGGTGGATGATAAAATGTTCTGTGCTTGCCCAAGAGTTTGAGCTAAACTTTTCGAATTGCCTGTTTGATTGAACATTACAGCTGCCCTACAACTTTCACAAAATTTTCACAGTCCATATCACACAATGTCAGACATAAACAACTTTGCTTTACATTGAAAACATGAAGCAGAGAGGTAAATACCAAGGAAAGACAAGCTGGCCAGTAGCTATTACAAAGAAAAGACCTTTGTTCCCTGTTTCATGTTGTTGGTTTGTGTTTTCCTCTTTGTTCATTTGTGCTGTATCAGCTTGAGGTCAATTCCAATGATGAATGGTTCTGTCTCCTCGTCTTCTTCATCTTCATAGTAAATCCTTGTCCGATTATGCAGAATTCAAGTAATTCAAGACCTTTTGGAACTGAGTCAGTCCTTGCTCATCTATGATTAAAAGTGAAGGTCACTTCCAAACAAGACAAGGTGGTGTAGACCTCTTTTTCCCTGATCCTTCCTGCTCAGTATAACTGTAAACCTTGGAAATGGTGCAAACAAAAGACAACTAAAGGAGAAATGTAACGATGTGTTTAGGAAAAGGTGGTTTGGGATCCCAAGACTGTAGGAAAAACATAATTTCAGGGTGTGGCATGTACTTCTATCCAACAGAAGGCCACAGGGGCCCAGAGTTTCTTGGCTTTCAACCTAGCAGTTGAAGGTCCTTCAAGTGGGCTTACTCCTTCCCCCAGATTACACTGGAGTCCCTCTTTGACACCAAATGAGTGTGACACCACCCATAAAGGGGAATGAATTGGGAACATTCCCAGAAGTAAGAGACCAGAGAGGTCTTTCTCACTGGATCTGAGAATCTCCTTTTCCATTCTTTTCCAGAGAGAGATAATGATGTAAATAAGCAGAGCTAGCAGAAGAGACCCAGTAGCCCGATCTGGGAGACCTCTTTGTCCCTTACAGGCCTGAAACTCAACTCCTTCATTCAGAAACACCCAGGGCAACAAGGGGAGGTTGGGTGGGGAGTGAGCAGTACGGGTACCTCTGTTAAAGATGAATTAATACCAATTTTACACAATATCTTCCAGGTATAAGAAGAGGAAACAATGCTTCCCTGCTTATTTTTTAAAAGATTTTATTTGTTTATGAGACACACAGAGAGGCAGAGACACAGGCAGAGGAAGAAGCAGGCTCCATGCAGGGAGCCCGATGTGGGACTTGATCCTGGGACTCCAAGACCACATCCTGGACCAAAGGCAGGTGCTAAACTGCTGAGCCACCCAGGCATCCCTAAATAAAATCTTTTTTTTTTTTTTTTTTAATAAAATCTTTTTTTAAAAAATGACACATCCATAAGGGTCATTTTTTTTTTCCATAAGGGTTTCTTCTAGGTAATTAGGATATTCATTACTACACCTAAGCTTTAGGGGAATTCATGCCCTTTCAAAAATGTTCCTTGGTGCCTCTGACGGAGAATACAGTATTTGGAAACTGGGTGGTATCCATTCTAATATCAGTGACTGGCAATATTTTTAGGTGTTTTTGAGGGGAAAAAAATTCCTGTATAAATTCAAATTCCTCCAAATATTTTTAATTTACAAGGAAGAATCTTCCCTTATGCTCAACTTTTGTGTTCTCAAGAAAACATAATTTTTAAAAGATTTATTTATTTATTTGAGAGAGAGAGAGCAAGAGCACAAATGAGCAGGGGAAGGGGCAGAGGGAGAGGGATCTCAAGGACACTCTCAGATGAGCGGGGAGCCTGAAGTGGGGCTCAATCCCGGGACCCTGAGATCACAACCTGAGCCCAATCAAGAGTCAGATGCTTAACCAACTAAGCCACCCAAGTGCCTCAAGAAAATATAATTTTAAATAAAAGCATAAATTATAAGGATATCTTAGCCATATACTACAGCTATTTTCCATGTTTTTGTTGAACCAATTTGTAATACAATCTACTGAGATGTGAAGTTTTCTACACCACCAACTGTATCCTTTTTATAATAAGTAAGGTCATTGTGAGGAAGGTAAAATATAAATCATTCCAAGATATATAAAATATCACCTGTCCAATGCTCCCTTCAACACAGTTTCAAAAGTCTTCCTATAAGTAACCTTCAAACATGAATTTTGGTATGATGATTTATAAGATACCTTATCTTCTCTTATCCCCCTTGGTGTAGATTGGAAGAGAGCCAAAAGGAAATAGATGAAAATATCAATTTGTGCTCATTTTCTTTTTTTTTTCTGTATAAGATGAGTATCTAGGATGGTTCAGACCCACAAATAGATAAACCTATACCAGACAGTCTGCCAAAAACCATGGTATGTAAAAATGGTTTTCACTGAAATGTGGTAAAATGATTTCCATTTGAACTTAGTTCTGAGGTTTTGATCTTCCCAAAGTTCATTCCTCCTCTACAGAAAATTCCTGAAGGGTTTAAGTCCAATCAAGGGGGTAGGTCTAAGATAGCAGTAAGGATCCCAAAACAATAACAACAATAATAAATTAATGTATGAGAATGCAGTGAAGTTAATTCAAACCTGTAAGCAGACCAGAAATTACATGCCTAAAAGCCCTTCAATTTGGAAATGGTCTGAGTCAGCCAGAATTCCCCTGGCACTCCCACCTCCAAGAGTCAGTGGAAACCACATCAGTTCTCAGAAGCATGTGCATTTGGAGCGGTGGGCATGTTGCCAATGCAATCTCTCCATGGTGATCATCTTGTTATAACACCAACCATCACAGAACCATCAGCCTGTGAAAGACAAAGCAAATGCAAAGAGATACTTCAATATCCATATTTACAATACAGAAACCTTTGTTGATATTTTTAAAATACATATTAATATTAGATATTTTGGAGTTGGTACGAATTTTATAGGCATGGTAAGTGTGATTACAATTTCCACTTTTAACAGTCATTGCATTATCTGTTAATCTTTCAAAATGTATGCCATGGTCTTTAAATCCTTGATAGTTAATTAGATTAAAATGAAATAGTATTCTAAACATCAAAGAACAATTCTGCTAATGAGGAAAATAAAAGGAGGTCTTTATTTCCAAGAATTTTGCTACCAAATGTCCACAATAGCCAAACTGTGGAAGGAGCCTCGGTGTCTATCGAAAGAAGAATGGATAAAGAAGATGTGGTCTATGTATACAATGGAATATTACTCAGCCATTAGAAACGACAAATACCCACCATTTGCTTCAACGTGGATGGACCTGGAGGGTATCATGCTGAGTGAAGTCAGTCAATGAGAGAAGGACAAACGTTGCATGGTCTCATTCATTTGGAGAATATAAAAAAATAGTGAAAGGGAATAAAGGGGAAAGGAGAGAAAATGAGTGGGAAATATCAGTGAGGATGACAGGACATGAGAGACTCCTAACTCTGGGAAAGGAACAAGGGGTAGTGGAAGGGGAGGTGGGCGGGGGGAAGGGGTGACTGGGTGACAGGCAGTCAGGGGGACACTGATGGGATGAGCACTGGGTGATATGCTATATGTTGGCAAATTGAACTCCAATAAAGTGAGGATTTAAAAAAAAGAATTTTCCTATCTAAAAGGATATATTATAGAGAAGAGTATTTTGTGATTTCTAAATGATAAAAAAAAAAATAAAGGAAAAAAATCTACTCTTGGTGAGCAATAACATCCAGAATTCTTCTGTAGGACCTATATTGATACCAAGAGGCATTCTTAGAATGGTAATAAGGCAGAGTGAAATGGTGATGTGCTCGACGACCACTTGCTAAATAACAAGGAATTTTGTAAGACGGTTAATAATGCATTGGTAGCTTGAAATTGGCCAGGGTGGGAATATTTACACCATGGAAATCAGCAAATTCTACAAATGACAGCTCCCTTCTCCCCCTCAGAGAGCCAGTAATTAAACATTGGCCACCATACCACTGGATTTCACTCACAGTGGTGCAGTAAGTGGTCACTTACATTTGTGGTTTTGAGAGGACAAACTGCGGAAGGTCCTACCCCATTTAAAATAACTTCTTAACTCCTCTGCTACAGTCATCACTAGGCCACATTGTTAGGTAGAGAAATGTACCCAGAAAGACTATCTGATAGTGAGCTATGACTTAGAAAAGTACAGTAAGGGGAACCTGGGTGACTCAGTGGTTGAGTGACTGCCTTTGGCTCAGGGTGTGATCCCTGGGATTGAATCCCACATCAGGGAGCCTGCCTACTTCTCCCTCTGCCTCTGTCTCTGCCTCTCTCTCTTTGTGTCTCTCAGGAATGAATGGATAAAATCTTAAAAAAAAAAAAAAAAAGAAGAAGAAGAAAAAGAAAAGCACAGTAAATTGCTTGTGTGTATAGTCTTGCATAGTTTACAGAGCTCTCAACATAGTTGGTGTCATTTGATCTTTACAACAGTCCTGGAAAGCAGGTTTTAGCATTAGTCTCATTTTACAGGTGTGGTAACTGAAGCTCCAATGGATTTAGTGTCTTGCTCAAGGTTATACACTAATGACGGAATGGGTAAACTTAGATCTTCTGTTGGTAACTTCAGGAAATGTCTACTATGTCATGTTCCAGAAGTAAAAGTGCACGGAGTTGGGCATACAGGCTAATTTGGATTGGGTTGGAAAATCTGGGTTGGAGCAGGGTGTAGAGCATGAACTGCCACTCCAGTAATGGGTAAAGTGTTCCCAAGCAACGAGGGAACAATAAAATAGTACCAGATAATTGAGTAGTGAATAGCTCAGGAAAAACTATATCAAAAGAAGGCTAGGAATTGTGCCAAAGGCAAAGCTGTCTTCAAACACAGGTGATTCACTGAAGGCATTAAAAAAAATTAAAGTACCAACAGATTTGGTGGTTAAGATAGGGAAGGTGATGTCTAGAAATTGGTAATTGCAGGAAGCTGCTCCTACTCCTAACCTTGAAGATATTTAAACACCTACTGTTGGTCAAGGGTTGTCATTTGATCTTTACAATTTTGCTTTAGCAACCCACATGAATCTAGTTAATGGGGTGGTTCATGTATGTATGGAAGCGGGTTGGTGTGGGGAACAGGAAAGGTAACTAAAGGAGAGAAATGATTGTAGGGACTTTATGTAGAGAGGCCCCAGATGAAGATTTGAAACAAAGAATGATTTTGGGATTAGCTCAAGTTCTAGAGATGGGATTAAGGTGAAATTCATTTCATAACACTTCAACCTGACTTGGCTTCAAAGACAGTGGTACCCTTTAGTTCTGGTTCTTTACTTCCAGTCATTTTATTTAGGAGCCAGTCTTCGTAATCCAATCTGAGATCCGCTTAAAAGTGACCCTGGAGTCTACGGTTGGTAAAAAGAGATGGAATTAAAGGTAGAGTAAAAAATTCACTTCACCAGAGATCAACAAAACTTTACTATGAAAAGGGCACGGATCGAGGACATTTTTGGAGATCAACGTGGTTCAATTTGTTTGCTCTCATGAGGCAATATGGAGTCAATGTCACCAAAGTATATATGCGCTGGGCTGGTGGTGGTTGAAGAGTAATATAAAAGCAACTATACTCCACAGCAAAGCACCTACCAATTTTTCTATTGTATGCTATATACATAAGCACATTTATATATTATACACTATATATGCTATATAACAAATATTATATGTATATATGGTATATAGTCCACAGACATACAAATAGAACATGGACAGCTACAGACTTAGGGTGACACCCTTTGTGACTGCCCACCCCATCGTGGATCTTGTTCGGGCCTGCCCAGGATATGGTGGCAGTCTAACGCCACATTAGAGAACCTGTAAAACATATAATATGGGAAACTCCTATTAGTGAGACCGCAAAGGGGAGATCATAAAGGGAGAAAATATGTTTGAAGCAAGAGAGGGTAAGAATTAGAACTTTGGTGGAACTGGAACACATACAGCATCCTGCTAGATCATCTTGAGACAGGTCTTGCTCTTCAGCAGCATAGATTTGGTAACCCATGACAAATCCATTGGAGTCTAGTTCTTCAGCTGAGCTGTGACAAACGTGGAAGCTGATGGTCACATTTTTCACCTCAGGCTTTCCAGGCTGTAGGAGTCACTGCTGCGTGGTTTACATCAAGTAGGAAAACTCTATTGAGGGGTGGGGGCAGGGGAAGCATGGAGAAAGGAAGAGAGAAGAAATAACTGAGAGGTTTTGGGATCTTGAGCTATTTCTGAGTTTTGGTCTTCCTAGCACTGTGCTCCTCAACATAGTGGTTACAATGGTTTGTTCAACAGACAACTGACGTGGCCTCCCCCAAAAGGACAGAGAGGGAGGAAGGAGGCAGTTAGTTATCCCTTCCTCTCCCCACAGCCAAATCACAACCCTTCGTTGGAAGGCAGCCCACATGGGTAGCATCAAACCATCAGGAAAAGAAGGCCCTGGCTTCACCCTCTGCAGGGACTTGGAATGACAGGGGCCCTTGAAATTCAAAACATCTGACACGAGATAACCTTTATTTAGCCTAAAGAAAGGCTATATCGGCTTTGAGAGAGAAATATGGTGTGCCATGACACACACACACACACACACACACACATCATTATATTCTGAATCCAACACATCTCTGCACCTCCAACATGACCAGCAAGTACCAGTGAGTACGTGGTATGTGGTAGGTACTCACTAAATGTTTGTGCTCTCTTTGCTATTAGTAGTATTGGCATTATATTTATTCAGTGTGTAACGAGGTGAGAGTTATATGAGTTACACTAGTTATATGTTTTCTCAATCACTAGTGATGGTTCAATTGATAGTTGCTTGGGAGAATCATTAGCCACTGCCAAATAAATAAGTTCCAGCCATTACACATTTTGAGGCAATAACATAAAGAATGCCCATGTGAAAAGTACCTTCTTATGCAAACCATCGCCTGCCCTTGCTTCTTTGTTTGGGACTATATTTGAAAATACTGTTCTATCTTAGAAAAATATCTTAATGGCACAATTGTTGTAAGTGACAGTCATACAGGCTTCCTTGTACCTCAGTTTTGGCTGCTTCCGATGACAAACGCATTTCTCCTTGAGGTACTCTCTGGAACTCCCAGTGTGAAATTTAGGAGTGTCATATTTGGTCAGTGTAGCCCAAATACACTCTCCAAATCTGGAAAGGGAGAAGACGAATAATTTCCCTGGGATGTGCCAAAGAGACAAATAGAAAATTAGTTCACATAGATTCGATACCCTGCTTCATTATCCAAAGGACCAAGGCAGTTTCTACGAGTACTTACAGTAGAACAAGATAAAAGTAAGGGGAGGCGGGGTAAGAGTCTATGAAACAAGATTCTTCCAGAGTTGGTTGACCAACATGCATGTCATAAGGCACGCGGACCATTCAGAAATAGGCTACGAAGCCTATTTCTAGGATTCCTAGAAATCAACACCGGAAGTCAGTAGGAGAGGTCAGCGATTTATGACATCTGTCAGATGAAAGCCCACCAGCTGTTTAAAAGAAGCTTAGCTCTTCCTGGTATCGAAAATGAGAAGTTTGTTCCTTGGGCCCTCATGCAGAAGACATGACGCGCTATAGCGAAGGTCATCCCTGAAGTTACCCTTGAGTGCTGACTACAATGAGTTGCATAGGGCTGTTCCTTAGAATGTCCCTCGATTTGTAAGCAACGCCCTCACAGAAAGGAACGGTTTGGTAGGGTTGGTCTATGAAGGGATGTTTTAGGAGGCAGCGGAGGAGATACACGATATCGTGGGCCAGATAGCTCTGACCACATACGATGCTAAATTTGAGAGTATCTCTAGAAACGGCACTGAATATATCTTAGAAAATCCCCGCAAGATATCTTTCAGATTCATTTTCACTAAGTATTATGTAACGAGGCAGTTTAAAGGGAAACTCCCAAACAAACACCTCTCTTGCTACTTGACGCTACTTGACCCTTTAATACACTGACATCCTCTTATCGGAGTCAAGTCTAACCAGGCCACGTTCGCACCAACACTGATTTCAGATTATGTAACTTCCTATTGAGCCTTTGAGGAGAAACTAGTCGAAAGGAGTACCTGATAGAGAGAACTTCAAGCCGTTAAAAGTTGGAGGATGTTTGCAGAAATTAATCAATATTGGCTATTGTGTACATACGTGGCTGAAAAGAGCAATAGATACCACGAAGCCTATTGTACACAAGTAAATATTGATCCTTTGGTTTAAAGAACCTCTCATTCTTTGGGACGTGACATTTGGAAGAAGGGTGGAATGAGAAGTGTGACTACAAACCGTAAGAATTCTCGGACCGGTGCCGTTTCTTGGGAGGGCTACCTGCTACAATTCTCAAAGCTGTGCCTAGAGAAAGATCTAAGCTTTCCCTCTGCCCATCCCTCTCCACCCTCTCCCCCAAGGTACTTATAGTTGCTCTAAAGCAGCGAGGTATGAATGACGAATTTAGGACCCCCCTCCCCCCGTTTCCCTTCCTGTCTATGTCCTTCCCTCCCTCTTCATTCCTCTGCCAGTTTGGATGTGATGTGGAGGAGTAGCATTCTAGTGGTTCCTCAGTCTGACCGTGTGCGCCAGGTTTCCTTGTTTACCTCTCCTGTTACATCAGGAAGAGCAGCATAAATACGTGGACTTTGGAGTCAGACCTACCTGCCTTCAAATCCCAGCTCTGCCACTTACTAGCTGAGTGACCGGAACACTTCTCTTAAACTTTGTCCGAGTCTCCATTTTCTCACCTATGAAAAGAACAAAACGATCGATGATGAATCAAAGACGTGTTTTCTGGCAAGTACGTGGCTTTCTTTACGCACTCAGGAGTGGCTGATTTCACTCTATCCCGGCTGCATCAGGCTTCCAGGGGAGAGTAACAGAATTATTCACAGAGTGATGTTTCTAAGTATTGGGTTCTTACCTGCAGGGACTGGGGTTAGTTAGGATCTACCTTTAAGAAAAAACAAAAACAGAAAACCCCTCCAACTCAACAAAAGGAACAAATAAACAAAAAACAGAACCAGGCCTAAGAAATACAGAGAAAACAAACTGATGGTTGTCAGAGGCAAGAAGGTAGAGAGAGGGTTGGGCAAATGGGTGAGAGGGAGCGGGAGGTATGTGAGCTTCCAGTTATGGAAGGAATAAGTCACAGGAATGCAAGAGACAGCATAGGGAGCACGGTCACTAATATGGTGATAGTACTAAGTGGTGCCAGAGGGTAGCTATACTTGTGATGGGCATACATAGCATGACGTATGGAGAAGCTGAACTCCGACACGGTGAACTAACGTCACATTGCGTGTCGCCTATACTCAAATAAACAAATTAAAAATATAGAAGATGCTCAAACCCGTCTGTGTCACTTGGTCCCTATGGAAGGCAGAATAATGGCCCCCAAAGATGTTCATACCTTAATACCCAGAACCTGTGACTATATTATCCCACATGGCAAAAGGGGCTTTGCATTGAGATTAAGCCAAGAATTTTGAGACAGGGAGATTATCCTGGATTATCCCCAGTGGACGCAATGCAATCACGGGAGTTCTTATGAGTGAAAGAAGAAGACAGGAGAGTGAGAGGCAGAGGAGCGTGAGGGGAGAAGCAGAATTCGAAGTGATGTGGTGCTGGCCTTAAAAATGAAAATGGGCCTTACCCAGGAATGCAGGAAAGCCTCCAGAATCTGGAAGACACAAAGAGACTGAATCCTCCCTGAAAGCTTTCGGAAGGAACACAGCCCTGCCAACACCGAGGGTTTAGCTTGTTGACAAGCATTTCGGTCTTCTGACCCCCAGACGGGTAACGTGAACATCTGTGTTGTTTCAAGCCTCCAAATTTCGGGTAATCCGTTACAGCATCACTTGGAAACTAACAGCGTGCCGTTTTCTGCTAAGGTTCTCCTATTTGTAAAGTGTGGGGGTCCACCGTGTTCTTTGCAGCTGAGTTGAGCTTGTTTTGGAGCCTATACAAGTGCACCGAGCTAAAAGGTATCTAGAGAAAATACCTGGAGTTCATGATGATTTTCTGGGGTGTGACCTCGGGCAAGTCTCTGTGAATTTCCAATTCAAATGTAGGACACCACGCTGTTTAGTTGGCGCCCCCCACCCCCATATCAACATCAGAGATGGCAGGGCTGAACTATGCCATAATTGCTCGTTTTGCTCTATGCCACTTTATATAGATACCACTCCCAGAATAACAACATCGACACTGCAATGTGACTGCTGAGAAATACAAACAAACAAACAAACACACAAACAAAAACCCACCCCCCTTTTTTGGTTAGTTTCTGCGCTTAGGATACATCCCTTGAAGGATATATAGGCAAGTCACCATATTTTAAAGCCACTTGGAATCACAGTCTTTTAAAATATCCTTGAACGTGCGCAGGTAAAGAATAGGCATACTTCTGTCTCTCTGCTGAGCACTCATCATCTCCCGTATGTGCCAGATGATGATTTCTGTTGCTGTGCACAACGTTTCCGTTTATTGAGTTTCCTGCTGACAACGGTCATTATTATGAACAGTTCCCAGATCACATGCAAGTGGGTTGTCCTTACCTGGATACGAGTTCTAAAGCCAGCTTCTACTTTCTTTTCGGCAACCCTGATCATGACTAGGTAGCTCGTGCAACACCACCGACAGGTTGCTCGCAAGATATTAATGTCTGGTTGACAGGCGTGAAGGGGGAAACCGAGGACTGTAGCTCACACAGTGCACACGCGGATTCTCTTCAATATCCCAAGATCAGAACTAAGTCGGCAAGGCAGCTTGCAGAAAGAGGGGCCACCCCATCACTAAGTACCGAAACGGCGATAGGGACTTCAGTATGTAGGACATGTTCCATTGCAAAGAGACCAATTGGATTCGTCTGGGCTCATGTGCAACAAGATCCAAGGAACGCAGCTAATATATGGAAAGGAAATGAGATGCAGGACGAGACTGGCTTTTAGGATCATGAATATGAATTGACAAACATACACTAATTCGAATGAGAGCAGCGGTTCTAGAAAGCAGCAAGTTGTGGCATTTGGTGGAAGTTTCTTGTCAGTTACGTCAGGTCCCCGACGCGGGCAGAACCAAATTAGGGGGGAGCCAAAGAAGCGAAGCAGGACTGAGCCAGAGTTTGGAATTCCAGTGTCCATGTGGGCACAGAACCAAGCCACACGAGAAAGGATACAAGCAGGGGACAGCGCTGAGCTGAACCAAAAGCCGGGATGGAAGCATGGCGATCCAGATTCTTCCATTGCAAAGAAGAGAAATTTGCTGTGGAGAATGCAAGCGAAACAGAGTTGGGTAAGAGGCATTTGCAGGCGGGAGGTTTTGCAGAAGTGACAGGAATCCGGAGATTCCTGGGGGGCAGGGCAGGATCCAGAAAGCCCCAAAGACTAGGATGTGGGGTCACAGCCACCATCGTAGGGCAGGAGCTGTGTGGTTAAGGTGCTGCTCTGCGAATGGAATGTCATTCCAAATGTTTTCAGTTTCCGCATCCCTCTGCTCAAGAGTATTCCGGTCCAGGGAGAGAGTATCCATTTGGCAGCATTTAGGTGAGGTGTTCCCCATCAGTCCCCTCTCAACTAAGACTCAACTCACAGGAAGGCAGAGCCCCGGGGCAGGGGCGACAGGGAGAGGGAGAAAATTCATCAAAAGCAACAACTGTGGGGGGTAAACAGGTGCTGGACAGCCACTCTACCGTACATGTCCAACCAGACATGGGAGAATCAAGAGACATGGGGGCCTGAGGCAAATTTAAATCATGTATTGCCTCCAGACACAAATCTCATTCCATATACCTTAGACTTTCAAAGCCAGGGAACATGGGCACCTGGGTGGCTCAGTCAGGTAAGCCCTCTGACTCTTGATTTCAGCTCAGGTCATGGTCTCAGAGTCGCGGGGTCAATCCTCAGGTCGGGCTCCCTGCTCAGCAGGTGGAGAGGGGAGCCTTCTTGGGATTCTCTACCTCTGTCTCTCTTCCTCTGCTCCCCCCCCTCCCCCGTCTCAAGTAAATAAAGAAGATCTTAAGAAAATGATAAAGCTAGGGAACAGCCTGCGACCTGACATCTTCTGTTGTGTATTACCGCTCACGTTGGATTAGAGAATGTAGGTTTCTCAGGGTCACGTGGTGGGTAACAACACACTTGTATTTACCTACTGCTTCCTCTGTGCCAGACACTGTGCTAAGTGCATTACTGATGTATCATAGCCTTTAATCTTCCTGCTACCACTGTGATGTAGGAAATACTGACTCATTTTACAGATGAGCCCATTGAGGTTTAGATGGTTCAGATGGCGTATGGCAGGAAGATAGGAGGAAACAGAAAAACCATATAATCCTACTCATAGGAGAAGGAGGATGAGAAGGACAGGCAGCGAGGCTCTAAGTGATGTATCCTCCCACGGGAGTTTTGAGTTCTGTTGACCCAGGGATCTTGTTCGGTTGGAGATGACAGCAACAGGGTAATAGGAACAGGTGGGAGGAGGAGACGTGTCAGGAATTTCGCCTGGTGAAGAGAGGGAGGAATTTAAGAGCAAACATGACAGAGTGTAAGAAACATAATTAGACACAGATGCTGACCCCCACAAGCTACTCCTCTGTTCCCTGTGCAAAGGGCATGTGAAGGTCAGACACGACTTAGACTAAGTTTTGGTACCAATGTGGTCTTGTCCAGAAGAGGGATACGGTTATCCATTAAGCCTAGTCAGTTCATTAGTGTGAGGGTAATTCATCGTAGCAGGTCCCGGGCCAGGGACCTAGGGTGTAGTCGGAACTGGTGTAGTCAGAACAATTTTCCACATTGGATGGGGTTCTGGGAAAGCCTATAGTTTCAATCAGAAAAGGACATCCGAGGAGGAGTTTGGTGCTACAGACCGGGACAACATTATAGGGGGCCAAAAGACAGGGAGGTGGCACACTTGGAAGTCTATACACTCTTATACAGAGTGGCGCTCTGCATCTTCAGCCAGAGGATTGCATGATTCCCATGGATGAGGGCTGATGAGACAGACGCTCAGTCTTGGTCCGATTTGGCTCATGCACTGGGATGGGCTCCTGAGGTAGTTACGGAGAAAGGATAACTCTGCGGAGCTAAAGAATACCAAGGGATGGAAAATGGAGCAGGGGCCAATCATTACAAGCATCTCTAAACCTTAGCTTCACATAATACCCAGAATTCAAGCTGTGCTTAAAATCAGCACCAAAAAAGAAAAGGGCGGGGTGGGGTTGCTGGTAGGGGGGTTGGGGGGAGAAATAAACATCACGGTTTTAGCTAACTCTTCCATTTATCACAAAACAATCTTCAGATAGCCAAATTTCCTTAAAGCTGCCAAAATTCAGGCTTCCTAATGGAAAAAAACAGAAATAAAATTGCCTAGCTAGAGATTTCACCATTCTGTTTGGCAAGACTCTTTTACACTTTCCATGGTGTTTACAGCTTGCCTCTACAGGCAGGTTTCTTTTTTGGAGTTCTTTCTCTTAGAGAATATAATCTTTTCCCATACGAAGTCTTAAAATTATTTGTCCAGGGCAGTCCCGGTGGCTCAGCGGTTTAGCGCCGCCTTCAGCCCAGGGCCTGATCCTGGAGTCCCGGGATCGAGTCCTGGGATCGAGTCCCACGTCAGGCTCCGTGCATGGAGCTTGCTTCTCCCTCTGCCTGTGTCTCTGCCTCTCTCTGTCTCCCTCTCTGTGTCTCTCATGAATAAATAAATAAAATCTTAAAGAAATAAATAAAATAATTTGTCCACAAGTTGTCTACTATAAGAAATATCGTGTATTTAACTTCTCTTTTACTGACAGATGGCATCCCCTACAGAGGAAGTATTCCTTTGAGGAGCGGTATAGACTGAACTGTGTGCCCCCTTCCACCAACCCGATTCATATGTCGACGCCCTAACCCCTAGAACCATGGTATTTGAAGAAGAGGTTTTTTGGAAACATCTAGGTTTATTTTATTTTTGTTTTTGTTTTTGTTTTTATTTTATATATTAAAAAAAATTTTTTTTAACATCTAGGTTTAGATGAAGTCACGACGGGAGGATCCTTATGATGGGATGAGTGCCCTTTTAAGAAGAGCTAGAGAACGAGATCTCCTGCATTGAGGAAAGTCCTACGAAGACACAGTGAGAAGGCAGCCAGCCATCTGCAAGCTCTGAAGAGAGCTCTCTACAGAACCTGACCATGTTAGCCCCTACTGTCAGACTTCTGGCCTTCAGAACCATGAGAAAATACATTTCTGTTTGGTAAGCCACCCAGTCTATGGTATTTCGTTTTGTCAGCCGGAGCTGAAACAAGGGAGTCCTATCAATGTTATTGTTATTACACTTCACTGAAGATTTTTTTTTAAAGATTTTATTTATTTAGTTGGGAGAGAGGGAGACAGTGTGCGTGAGCAGGGGGCGGGGGCAGGGGCAGAGGGAGAAGCAGACTCGACTCCCCACTGAGCAGGGAACCCAGGTTGGGGTAGGATCCCAGGACCTTGAGATCACGACGTGAGCCAAGGGCCGACGCTTAGCTCCCTGAGCCACCCAGGCGCCCCAAACTTTACTTAAGATTATTGTTATAAAAGACAGCAACGCCTTTTAGAGAAGTTGTGTGATTCTTGTACCTGGCGGTTGTCTTTTTCTCCTGGCATCCTTCTTCTCCCTCCCCTTGACTCCAGGCTTGACTGGGGAAGTTCAGGTTATCTGAGTAAAAAGACTTTGCTGTGCTCCCAGGCTCTGGCTACTGTTACAGTGTGTCATTTTGTATCCTTCCTATTTCTCCTGGAGCATTTCCTTTTTCTTCCCTCTATCTTTCTTCCAGGTAGTTCACCTTAAGGATAACCTGGAAGAAGAAACAAATGCTGTGCCATTGCCTCAGGCTCTACCCTCTGTCAATTGGTAAATCACCAAGCTAGGTTTACCGTTACAGTTCAATAAAATATTTGGAAGAAGAGAATGCACGTTTCCTGTTCCTATTTTGAAAAGCTTTTTTAAACATCTTAATCTCATAAGTTTGCATTTTATATCTAACGGGTTATTAATGGTCACATCATCTTGAGCCAGTTAATTAACCTCCTTGAGCCCATCATTCCGTATTCCTAGCGGGAAAAAATAACAGCAGATGCTGCATTACTTCACAGGACTGTCAGACTCAGATGGAATAATAAAACTGGAATTTGTACAAGTGTTGGTTGTTATCTTGTTAGATGGGAAATACCTGCTTGTATTAACTTAGCCAGATTGGCCACGTAGTTGACACATGGCACCAAAGTAGAGGCGTAGGTGCATCTTCCATGCCTGTTTGCATTTGGGGATTATTTCTTGATCACTTTGTACAAAAGAAGATTGGCTTATTTTAACAGTATGAATGATGTATGTCGGGAGTAAATGAGTGTAGCACAAATCTACGGGATAGTGCTCCCATAATCTCTAAGGGTACGCTAGGAACTTGGAACTTTCAAATTTCTTTTGACAAAGTGCTTCCTTTTTTTTAAAAAAAAGGTTTGTTTTGTTTTGAATTTCAGATGGAGAGAGTGAGAGAGAAAGAGTGCACAGATGTGGGAGAGAGAATCTCAAGTAGACTCCCCAGGCAGGGCTTGATCTAAGGACACTGAGGTCCTGAGCAGGGCTGAAATCAAGAGCCGGATGCTGAACTGACTGAGCCACCCAGGCGCCCCAACAAAACGGTTTCTTTTCATGTCTTACGAGTACTTTGCTTGAGAGAATGTAGGTGTATTTTGTGGAGAGAAAAGCTGGCTGTTTTTCCTTTTTTGTATTTTTTATTTTTATTTTTTATAAGCAGTAAGACTTCAAGTGGGGAAAGAAGGAAAGAGAATACTTTTCCTTCTTAAAACTCTAATAGAAGGCCTCAATTCTACACTTTCTCCATGGGGTGTGTTTGTGTGTGTGTGTGTGTTGCATGCGCACGCATGGGTGTAAGTGGGGATAGGTACGCAAGGTGAACACGCAGAGTGAGAGGAAGAGAAAGAGAAGAATTAACACATGTAAGGGAGACACTGGGATATTTACTCTATCTCAGATATGAAATTAAAGGTCCCCAGAAATTTTATTTTTTTTTTCTTCTGCCCTCAAACTCCCACCGGATAAATCCTGTTTTTATTTTTTTCTTTTTTTTTTCTATGAAATGTACGTTAGCCTCAGACTGCCGTCATTTTGAAATAACTTGCCCTCTCATTTTAATGGAAATATATGATCCTTTTTTTTTTTCATAGAAATATACATTCTTTTTCTCAAAGGCATCATTACAGTTGCTGCAAGCCTAAATGGTGGAACAAATATTTACTTGCATCAACAGAGATAAATACTGAACAGAATAAAGTTCTGGTGGGGGGGGGGGTGCGGGGAATGTCACACTGCTTTGGAAACATGAAAAATATTAATCAAATATAAACATCTGAAATGTGGCAGTGATGGGAAACCTAAAAATTAAATGTACTTGGTGTATAACATAGCAGATGAAGAAGTGTGATTTTTCTGCTTATGTTGAGACATTAGGATACAGAAGGACGAGTTTGGTTGAGACGCCTGTGGTTTTTTTCTTCATTAGTGTGATCTTTTTTCATATTGCCAAATTTTTCTTACAATCGAATGATATGAAAATCTCATTGGCTTCCTACCTGGGTTACTGGCCCGTTTTAGTCTATAGCGATCTCTAGGCCTAATTTTAACAGGAGTCTTTACCTAAGTGTTTAACACTGTAAACCCTTATTCCTATTCATATCTAAACATGTGCTTTGATCACATATGTATATATGTTATATCTCTTAAACATCTATGGGAAGTTTGAAGGGTGGGTAGGAGGCGTTCTTCATCGAAACTGTGTTTTTTGAGGCGGAGAATATAAAATGGTTTGTTGTCTGTGGAAGACAATATTTAGAGCTCCTTGTATGTCAGACATTTCTTTCACTTGTGGAGATCGATTAGCTTCGTTTCCCGTCTGGTATCGGACCCTGCGAGAGATCAGACACTTTCGGATATGTACTTTGATTAGGCAAATTATTCTCTCGTCTGAGCACGCCAAAACCTTCGTTGCTTCGGAGTCTCTGAGAAATGATGGTGGTGCGGCAATCACAGAGACAGTACTCTTATCATCTGCACCAGTAGTACTCTTATCATCTGCCGTCACTTCTTCAGCTCCAGTTCAGGAGAGAGTGTGAAAAGAGAGGTTGGGAAAAAAAAAAAAAAAAGTAAAGAACCCTACTGTAATAGGGGAACAAAACCAGCGTCTTTGCATGTAAGTACACCTCTGAGGTTTACACACCAACCTTATCATCAGTCCAGTAGGGAGGGAGGGAGAAAAAGAGACATCCTCCATTACTTTCAAGGGCATTTGGTTCATTGGAGACTTTTGCGTTGTTCCTGAGGGTGGGAGAAAAAAAACGGACGGAGAGACTCAAGTTTCTGGGTAAAGCGTATCATACCAGAAAGATGTTTGATAAATGAATATTTAATCAGGGCCAGGCTGTGATTTTTCTTCATGCACACCTTCACGTTTGACTTTTCAAAGAGCTTTAGACAAAAGTAACACTGGGTAACAATGAACAGTTAAGAAGCCGTATTTGCAGAGTGCTCCACAGACACCCTCATGGTGGATGGACTCCCACAGCGGTTTTCCAAGGTGACGTGTGCTCATCCCGCCGAAGCGACTGCCCCGAGAGAGTGGGGACTCTCCTGCCTTCGCCGCGTGGGCAGACGGGACTGGCAGGTGGAGTTAGAAAGCACCGGGTCTGCTCCGGGTCCTACAGCTTGAGCAGCTGAGCGATGCTTGGCCTCTGGAAGCTTCAGGAGGTTCACTGGAAACACCGAGACAGTAAGTATCAGGTCATACGGTTCTGGGCATTAGCTGAACCCACGAGCGGGGTTCTCCGTAGACCATCCATGGGATGCGGAGGGCAGCCACAAGCCCCGGCTCCAAGCAGCTGCATCCCTGCTGTAGCACTGGGGTCACACCAAAAAGGGAGTGTGTGAGCGTGTGTCCGCGGGGCCCTAAAGGTCTGCACCTGGAGGGCTGTGCCGGGCCAAGCCTCGGACCCAGACTTGGCACGACGGCGCCCTGGGGCTCTTCGCTCACCCGCGCCGCGGAGTTGTCAGTCGCCCTCCCTCGGCACGGGAGCGCTTGCTTCCGGTCGTCCCCCGAGACCCGGCCGACCCTCTCCCGGCCCGGCCCGGCCCGGCCCGGCCCCGCCCGGCCTCGCGCAGAGAAGCATCCCCGCGGCCACTACGACTCCGCGCTCGCCCTCACGCAGCGCCCGCGCGGAGGCGGGGAGGGGGCGTGGCTGGCCCGTCTAGGCCTCGGCAGCCAATGAGCGTGCCGCGTGCCTTCCGGTCGGCGAGCCGGCCAATCCGCGCTGGGCGCTGTCATCTTCGGCTCCGCTCGGCTCTTTTCGCTGCTGCGGGAGCCTGGGGGCCGCGGCCGCTCGGGAGACGCTTTCCTTTCTAATTTTTTTTCCATGTGTTCACTTCCGGGTCCGGCGCCGATCCGGATGCCCGAGGCAGAAGGATGTTTGACCTCCGGATAAGCGAGGCGCCGCCGTGCATTCATTCCCGGCCGCATCGGTGGCGGCAGCAGCGACCCGGGCGGCGACTCTCCGGCCAGAGGCGGCGGTAGGAGGCCCCGGCAGGCGTGCGGGGAGCGCGTCGGCGCCGAGCTGCGTTCCCTCCCTCGCTCGCTGCTTCCCCCCTGCCTCGCTCGCCCGCCCGCTCCCTCCCTGCGTGGCTCGCTTTCCTCCTCCGGTCGCCGGCGGCTGGGATGTGCCGCCGCCGCCGCCGCTGACGGACGGAGCAGGGGCGCCGCCCGCGCCCGGGACCGACCCCCAGCTCGCGGCCGCGCCTCCGAGGTAAAGCCCCCCTCCCGCGGTGGCGCGCGGCGGCGGCTCGGTCCTCCCGGGCGGGGCTGGGTGGGCCGGGGTCGCGGGCCGGGGCGGGCCGGGGGCGGCGGGGGCGGCGCCGCAGGGGGGCCGCGGAGGGGAGGGGAGGGGAGGGGAGGGGAGGGGCGGGGCGGGCGAGCGAGCGCCCGGCCGGGCTTGGCGGGAGGGGCAGCGGCCGCGGGGGGGGGGGGCGGGGGCGCGGAGGGCCGGGCGGCCGGGGAGGGGGCCGCGGGCGGCGGGCCGGGCGGGCGCCGAAGTTGCGGGGCGGCGGGGCGGCGGGCGAGCCGGGGGAGGCGGCGGCCGCGGCGGGGAGGGGTGCGGAGGGCTGGCGGGCGGGCGGGCGCGACCGCGTCCAGACAATTAGCCCCGGGAGGGAGGGGGTTGGGGCCGGAGGGCGGCGCGGAGGAGGGTCGGGGCCGGCGCGCCGGGGGGCCGCGCTTCCCGCTGGGGCGTGTGGGGCGGGGGGCCGGGGCTTCCCCATGGGGCAGGGCTGTGGCCTCAGCGCACAACTTGAGCGCGGCGCGATCGGGGGTCAGCGGCCTCCGCTGCCTGCTGGGAAGGTGCCGGCGTGTTGTTTATGGCACATGCAGGGGAAGTGACACGCCGAGGCGTCGGCACTCCCGGAGCTCAGCTCCTACCTTTCTTTTCCGCGGGGCGGTGGTGGGGATGTGTGCGTGTGCTCCGGGGCGTGGGCGGTCGGGCCTGTAGTGGGATCCTTCCAGGCCTCCGGGGAGGGGGAAAGTTAAGGGGGGAGACAGACCGAGACCGGGAGTCGGCGTGGGAGATGGCTGCTGCTGCTACAGCGTGCCAGTTAGTTGTGACCCGGTTGTAAGGAGCGTGGAGGCTGGCCAGCCGGCGAGGGACCCCCTTTTAACCTTTTGTTTGCACGTCGACTTGAGTTGGAAAATTAAAAACCTACGGATTTCGAAGAGGTCGAGAAAAGAAGTTGATGTTTGCTCCTTGAGCAGTTCCTAGTGAAATGACACTTGCTGACAGCAAAAGATGTTGAAGTACGTCGAACATCGAACTTGGAACGCTTTTTAAAATTAGAAGTCTTTAGTTTTTCAGTCCGTGCCCCCATGTTTTGGGGAATACATGCTTTCCCTGTAGGGAGAAGTGGAAGAAAAATAAGCACAGGTTGTAAGAATGAGTTAGGGTTCGAAAGACGTAAGGCCGGTTTTGGAGAACATTTTCCACCGAAAATCGGATGTAGTTCGGGACATTGTTCTTACCTTTCTTGGGGGTGGGGCGGAGAGTTCTGGGTAGCAGTCATCTCATGACTGTTTCCAGACTTTGCTTCAGCTGTGTTTTGAGCTCAGATAAAGTACGTTTTGTCTATATTAGCCTTCCTAGTTGCCCACCAGGTGGAAATTGTATCGTATAGGCACTGAAAGAAACCTGCCATCAGACAAACTGTGTGGCTTTGGCATGGCTGCTCTGGAATGTACAGACACCACGGCTTCCAGGGGAGCTTGCATTTCTGGATATGCATCAGGTATTCGTAGTTCGTATTAGGATGGGGGACAGAAAGGTTCATTTTAATGTTGATAGGTCTGAGACTTTGTGGGCGGGACTCAGAAAATGATACTCTTCAGTGCTGCTTTAGTGTGCTCAGTGATGTCTCCCGCCACTCATCAGCTCAAGAATCAGTACATTATGTCATTACTGATATTTTCATTGTTCACTTCCCAGAGCACTGCCTGTTAACAAAATCTCCACGACGGTATTCATTTATTCCTTCAACTAAAAAGACAGGAATTCTAGTCTAGGTGTAGTGTAGTAGCTTTAGCATGTGCAAGGGATGTTTACTCTGTTGTGAGGACGGAAGAGTGGTTAAAATATGAAGATGAATCAGACCCAGCCGTCATCTTAAACGGAGAAGCAGACATGCACTGAAATAGTTGCAACACAAGACACCTGTGGGATTTATTACAGGTGCATGGAAGCCCGGTGTGTGTGTATGTATGCGTGTTTGTGTGTGTGTGTGTGTGTGTGTGTGTGTGAGAGAGAGAGAGAGAGGGGTGAGAGATAGAGACAGAGAGACAGATCTTTTTTGACTGGGGAATTCTGAATTACTTTGGAGTTGGCAACACTCCATTTGGGCATTAAAATATTATAGTGTGCCTAATGGGATTTGGCGTGTGTGTGTGTGTGTGTGTGTGTGTGTATGTACGTGTGTATGTACGTGTGTAGGGAGTTAGTGTTCTAGGCAAAGAAAACAGCTGGAGCACAGGCATGTAGGTTGGGTCTTACCGGGGCGTGTTAGCTGGATACGAGGCTGTGCCAAGGAGGTCTTTGTGAGAGAGGAAGCTGAGAAAATAGGTGGAGATCAGGCCATGGAAGTCCAGAATGCCTTGTATTTAAAAATGAGTCAGTTTGAGGCATAAAGTTCCAAATGTCCAGATGTTATGCTTCGAGGAAGTAGGTAGGCAAGTAAGGATAGTAGGTTCAAGGAAACAAAGTATAACCGAGAAATCAACCTGTTAGCATTTATGCTAATGCAGGAATGTGGAGAAGTTCCTAATCAGCAACAATCCATACCTGGCTTTGTCCTGTTTCTGTACTTGAATTTGAATATGGGTGTGTGTGTGTGGTAATCTGGTCATTGGTTGTATAGGAAATGAATCCGGGTTGTAAAGATGATCCTCCAGAAGAAATGAGAAGCTCTCTATTTCTCTGTAATCCCCTCCATCCCGGCAGTAGGGTAGTTTTCTGGTGTAGTTGATTGATTCAGAGTTTCTTCGAAGGGAACAAGTGGTGGTTCAAGTGTCAGAGGGTTTCCCCAAAGGATATATTTTTAAAATTTATTCATGAGCGACAGAGAGAGAGAGAGAGAGAGAGGCGGAGACACAGGCGGATGGAGAAGCAGGCTCCACACAGGGAGCCCGACGTGGGACTGGATCCCTGGTCTCCAGGATCTAAGCCTCTGAGCCACCCAGGGATCCCGGCAAGGGATACTTCAAACTAAATAGAGGGAATGCTGAAATACTAAACAACAAAACAAAACAAAACACGGGTCATTGGATAATTATATTATTATTAATGTGAGATTCACTACGGATAAAGTGAAATGTAAGGAATCTACCTACAGGGAGGGGAGAATTGACCATAACAGTGGGATCATAAAATGGGAAATGTCCACAGTTCTGGATAATATGTGTAAGGTCTTTAGTTATCTTAAATGTGAAATGACCCTAAAATCATTTAATCCTAAACTTTATCGCTACCAAAGAAGTACTCCGAGAGATACCGCCCTCACGGTAACAGTGGTCATGTCCGTGTGGACTCACATTACAAGGAAGATTGCGTGATGGATTTTGCCAACTATTCCCCTGTAGGTGTTCAAAAAGGATTTCCGTAACAGATTTTGTATTATGGTGAACCTTCCAATGACAGCACTAATACCTGTTAAAATCTATTAAGTGCCTGCTTTCTTGTTGTTTTTTAAGAGGTTTTATTTATTCATGAGAGAACAGAGAGAGAGGCCGAATCATAGGCACAAGGAGAAGCTGGCTCTGTGTGGGGAGCCCAGGGCGGGACTTGATCCCAAGGCCTCGGGATCAGGCCTTGAGGGAAAGGCAGACATTCAAGTACTGAGCCACCCAGGCGTCCCGTAGCGGGGTATATTTTTAAATCATTATTTTTTTTGCCCCCGACTTCAGTGTTTAAGACTCTGAAGTTATCTGTTTTTTGTTTTTGTTTTTTGTTTTCCTGATCTTCCGTTCTCTTCCTCTTTCGCGTTTTCCCGAGGTTGGCACTTTGTGATATTGATTCGTAGTGTTCGTATGTGTTTGGGTGTTGGTTCTTCAAGATGGACCTTTTTTGGAAATGACCATTTGGTGGATATCTGTAGCTCTTTAATTGTAGAGATTCCATAGGAACGACAGTATGGTTCTACGTGACTAAAGACACCTCAGCGTATCCTTTCGTGTTGATCAACAGGTCAGAACCGTGTTGGGGTTTCACGTTGTGTAGAAATCAAGTGTGTATTATCCATGAATGTGAAGTGACTTTGGAGAGGTACTGCATTACTCAGGAAATACGAAGTGAGAGAGGTCGGAAGACAGATAAGGTCTACAGACACATGAGAGGCTGCTAATAGACACTTTTTTTCTTTTTTCTTTTCTCGCTGCCTTCTTAAAGCTGGGATTTAGAAATCATAAGTGTATCCTAAATTGTAGGTTTTCCTACTATTATTGAGGTGAATAGTGATTTGTTCTTAAACTATCGTAGGTGCTTGGTTACATTATACTCTGCCCTGCTGCTCCCTGCCCATCATCTTTGTAATGAGAAAGGATTCTTAACGATCTTGAAGTGTTTATGGATTTGGTAGAGAAGACAGCCCCTTTGGACGTTTTCTGGACTAATAATAGATCATACAGTTATAATTTAATTTGACGCAAGTCTATAGTTGAGTTCTATCCGCATATGCCTAAATCTACATCCACGTATTTTATCGCTTTCAGTGCAATTTAGTAAAATCTTTGATACTCTTTTTCCTAGGATACCTATGAGTCGTTGGAGGGGTGATCGGTGGGTAGAATAAAGAGTGACTCTTGAGAACAGAATACCTTAGGAGATTCTGTTTAACTCACCTGTTCACCCACTGAAAAGATTGATACTCTTCCTTCATTTACTGGTTTATGCGCATGCTATATTAAGTTGCAGTAGACCACTCTCTAGTTTGTGTTTGAATTTTTATTCCCTTTTGTTATATTATGCTTACAAAAGTTATTTGTGTTTGCCCCCAACAAGTTGTTGGTACTTGGTGTTGTAATCACACAGTTTGACGAAACGTTCAGTGCACTATGGATGCAAAAAGTCATTTGTCTAAGAACCTCAGGCTCTTTTGGAAACAGGTGAGTACATCCAGTAAATTATAGTTAAAATAAGTGTGGGTGAGATAATTTAAAATAATGAGGGGAACCCTCATTGAATCCTAAATACCAAAAAACATTCTGCAGTAAGATGCTTTTCAGTTTTACGGATGTCTTTCCCTGTTTAACTGACATGAAAAGTCATAGGCGATGTTCGATAGGTGTGGTTTTGCAAGAAGGACAGATTTGTGATCTGTAGACCCATTCGTTAATAAAAGGACTTGGTCTTGCATTAAAAGATTGTTTTGGGATTGTACATTTTTTTATGTTTAGGTTGCAATAAAATGTTTAAGATATGTAGATTTGTTACATGTTCTTTCTGAGTTTTCTTCTTTTAAGAGTTTCAAAATTTATTTGAAACAGAGGGAGAATGAGGGAGCAGGGGGAGACGTGGAGGGAGAGGGGGATAGAGAATCTCAAGTGGACTCAATGCTGAGTGCAGAGCCGGATGTGGGGCTGGATCTCACAAGGCTGAGATCATGACCTGAGCTGAATCCCAGAGCCAGAGGCCTACCTGACTGAGCCACCCTGGTGCCCCAATGATTCCCCTTTTAAACCGCCTTGGGAACTCTTGGTTAATTATATCTTAAAAGAGAGTATCTGTTTCTAAAATACCATCTATTTTAATATTCTGTCTTAGAGATTGATTTACTAGTGTCTTCTTATAAAAAAGGAAATAAATTCTGGTATTCCTGACTGTATTCATTGCTACCTTAGGGTGAATTGTTCCACTGTCTTGTCAGATGAGTAACCTCTGGTTCTCACAAATTTTCCTGCATGGCCCCTGATATGATTTTGTATTTTACCTTTCAGTTTTTACATAGAGGGGAACCTTCTTAGACTGCCAGCATCTCCTCAACCTGAGTAGGGGCTGCTGGAGTGCATTGGCAGAGGAAATTGTCCCTTGGAAGAGGAAATGCCATACTCTTGATGTGTACCAGGAGCATTTGGGCTTGGTGCAAGGCATGCTGGTCTAACAGCTTAGAGGAGCTGCCCTCTTGTCTTGCCTAGCTCAGCTAGAGCGAAAAGGAAAACTTTTAGAACTTTTAGGTATAGGAAAGGAGGTCCAGGTTGGCGAAGGAAAGCTAGGTAGGGTGTACTATTTATCTTGGTGTCACTGTATTTTAATGCCTGAAATGGCAGTAGTTTCTGGTATGGAACAGTGAAATATTTATGTAGGACTAGTTTTTCAGAGCTTTGCTCTGCCTTTCTGTGATTTTTTTTTTCCTTTTTTTTTTTTTTGTTTTTGGCTGTGCTCTCCTCTTTGTGTTGGATTCATCCTCAGACTGGTAGCAAGATCACATCTAGACATGCATTGGCCAGGAAATGTTTTGCACAAGCTTACCAGCATACTTTTCCTTTCATGTTTTATTGACCAGAATTAGGTCATGTGTACTCCCTAACCAGTCATGACAAGGGGAATAGGGTTATCATGGTTGATTTCTGTTAATCAGGATATGTCCCCTGCACTTGGGGATGGAGTCACATTTTCCCGAGTCACATTGTGGAGGGAGGATATGTTAAAAAATTGTGGGAAGGAAGAATTTGGGGGAAATGGATGTTATTAGAAAGGCAGTCAATAGTGACCACTACATCTACTTGTTTTGAAAATGAGCATAAATAATGCACGTAAATGCACTTTGAACTTAAAGGTTTGTACAGACGTAGCAGATGAAAGATTAGAAAGCTGTCTCTATATTGCTCTCTCTTAAATTTGCTCAGGTATGAATCTTTTAGGATCTGAAACACTGTTAGTTTTCCTATTGACTGAGTTTGGGTCATAAAATCAGTTATCCAAGTTGTGAGATTCTATCTTTTTTCCCATGAAACTCATAAAGGTATTGTAACTTTAAAATAAAAATTTGTTCCTGTGAACTTGCTGTAATTTTTTTCTGAGCTGCTGCCCTCCCTCCTTTCCAAAAATTAGCCACGCCTTGGCTGTCATCAGACTTCTTTCTTCTTTACCCTTAGAGGACAGTGAGTGAGTTTAGGAAATGGGAATTTGTCGGTCAGAGGGAGTTTATTTTGAACCATGGAATCCTAGTGAGATAGGAGGAAAGGAGAGTTTTTACTTATTTTAAGAGAAGCAAAAAAATTGGTGGAGGAATGGGCGGACAGGGGAGAATCATAGAATTTTGGAATTGAAGTGAAATGAATCATGGGAAGGTTGAGTGAAAGGCTCATGTCACACACCTGGTGGGTGGACTCTCCTCTTCTAATTTCTGGTCTGATGCTCTTCCTGACCCAAAGAGGTGGGAGGCCATGAAGAGATTGGTTTGCTTTGCAGTTTTGCTTAGGATCATGGGCTAATTCTATAAAATTGTCAGCCAACTGTCATTAGTACAGTTATATATTTCCAGGCTCTGGAAAATTTTAGCTAGAGTTTTTTGTTTTATTTTAAGTTAAGCAAACAAATGGACAGATTTTTTAATCTTCCCTCAAGCACAGCAACACACACACACACACACACACACACGCAAGTAACCTCAAACGTGGCCTGCTGAAATGAAAATGCCGAAGCAGAATAAGTGCTTGGAACAGTTTATGTATGTTTCAGTTCAAGGAAGTTGTTATCTTAACGATTTCTCTGCCTGTACTATATGTAAAGAATGCGTGTGTGTGTGTGTGTACACACATATCTCAATATATATGTATAATACAGGATTTTAGCTGTTTTAATTCTTTCAATTGTAATTGTTGTAGTTCTATGTATATAGAATAAATCCATCTGTCTTCTGCAAGGATGGTTTGTTAATGATAGTTTTTTATAAATGGTAAGATTCGGGATGATTTTTGTTTTTACACTTTTTATGCTTCTCTATTATTTTTACTGTCAGGAAACATAGTAATTTTTTTTTTTTTTTTTTTTTTTAAAGCAGGAGGAAAAAAACAACCTTAGGCGAGGGTGTTTTCTGCCAATTTCGATTTGAACATACAATTCTTTTGTTTCTAAAGGCATACCTTTAAAGTATGCCTGGAATGCAGTGCTACTTTGTAATTGTGTTTACTTTTAGAATTGCACTTATTAAAATTATTTACCGTGAAATTTTAAGTTAAAATTGGCCATATGATACTTTTTTTTTTTTTACTACCTCAGTCCCAATCTTTTTAATTTTTTTATTTTATTTATTCATGATAGGCACACAGTGAGAGAGAGAGAGAGAGGCAGAGACATAGGCAGAGGGAGAAGCAGGCTCCATGCACCGGGAGCCCAATGTGGGATTCGATCCCGGGTCTCCAGGATCGCGCCCTGGGCCAAAGGCAGGCGCCAAACCGCTGCGCCACCCAGGGATCCCATATGATACCTTTTGATACAAGTGTACTGTATAAAAGTAGTAGACTTCTGAATGTTTTGTGGTCACTAATTGTGTTACCTGTTTTTAAAACTTGTTTGGTTTTGCCTTCAGGTGGTATCCTTGGCCATGTATTAGAGGACGCTGTATTAGACTCAAAGTTGTCGTCAGAGTTTCCTTTAGTAAAAAAAGGAAGCGAAATAAATTTTTTCCCTTACAGCCAGTCTGTGTCATGTTTATTTTCTTTTTTTTGTGAAATACTTATTTTATATTCTAGCAATGAATACTTTGAAATGGCGGGCAAATATAGTAGATAGTGTCAAAGGTAGAGAAGAGAGAAAATTCCTGATATTCCTCGTTTTATGATGTGCAAATATATGGGTACAAGGCTTTTTTTTTTTTTTTTTAAAGATTTTATTTATTTATTCGTGAGAGACAGAAAGAGAGAGAGGCAGAGACAGGGACAGAGGGAGAAGCAGGCTCCATGCTGGGAGCCCGATGTGGGACTCGATCCCAGGTCTCCAGGATCATGCCCTGTGCTAATGGCGGCGCTAAACTGCTGAGCCACCTGGGCTGCCCTACAAGGCTTTTTAATAAAATCCTTATTTGAATTGTAGACATAACCCAATATTGTTTTGGAGGTGAAACTAGTAGATGTCAGTTGTTGGTGACATTTAAAAAATTGGTATTTGTAGATGCATATTTTTATAAGACGTTATCTATATTGTTTTGTTCTAGAGATCTCAAAACGATGAGTTGAGTCAAAAAAAAAGTATACATCTTAAAGATGTGGTCTTAGAATGTCAATTTTTATTTAAAAATATAGTAGATTTTTTACTGAGTTTTTTTCTGTCATATGAATGTCCAGACATATTGTAGCTCATATTCCTTTATTTATTTATTTATTTATTTAATTAATTTATTCATTTTAAGATTCTATGTATTTATTCATGACAGACACAGAGAGAGAGAGGCAGAGACACAGGCAGAGGGAGAAGAGGGTCCATGCAGGGAGCCAGATGCGGGACTCGATCCTGGGTCTCCAGGATCACACCCTGGGCTGAAGGCGGTGCTAAACCGCAGAGCCACCTGGGATGGCCCTTTGAGTACTTTCTGATGATCTGTTAAAAGTTGGTAACTGAGGGCAGCCCGGGTGGCTCAGTGGTTTAGCGCCACCTTCAGCCCAGGGTGTGATCCTGGAGACCTGGAATCTAGACCTGGGATCGAGACCCGGGATCGAGTCCCAGGTCGGGCTCCCTGCAAGGAGCCTGCTTGTCCCTCTGCCTCTCTCTCTCTCTGTGTCTCATGAATAAATAAAATAAAATCTTAAAAAGCAAAAGAAAGTTGGTAACTGAGTGTATATTATATACGTTTGTTGTGTGTTCTGCTGTTTATCCACATTCTAGTTACCAACCACTGATGAAGTTGTTTTTGAAGACGGATCGAAAAATAAAATTGTGAGAATTGGGAATGAGAATGTGAGATAAGTCAAAATGTTTTTTACTATATGCACTTGTTTAAAATCTTCCAATTCAAAATTAGTAAATTTTTTTCTGTGGTAGAGTAAATGAGGACAGAAATTGATAATTTTAAAGATAATCCTCCCAGTACTTGCTGTAGGGCTGGAAGTGCTACCACTGACTAAAAATAAGAGAAAAGTGTTTGTGGAGAAGGCAGTAGGTACCAGTGGTTCTTAGCCCTGACTTCACATTAACATTTTCTGGGGACCTTAACAAACATGATGGATACTGGGACTCTACCCCTTGCTAATTGATATATGAATCTGGGGATGAGGCTGGGGCATTGATATCTTTTAGGGTTTTCTACTGGTGATTCCAGTGTGTTGCAGGGTTGAAAATGATTGCTTCTTCTCTTTCTACACATCTCTTAGCTTTTAACTTTGAAGTTCTCTTTTTTAATTGGGATAGGAGTGTAAAAGTGAGACAAGAAATGCGCAGGAAACATTTGCAAGAAGACCGGGTTTATGAAGTGACTTCTCTTTATAGTTTTGTACCCAGAATCCTTAGTTAATGTCACTATATTCATTGCTTATTAGCAATTTTTGCTACAGATAGCACCAAAATGAGAGGAATTTTGAAGTTTGGAATATTCGTTCAAGGCACATTTATCAAGAATAAATTAAGCATCATCTCAGATGCCTCTGAAAATCTTACGAAGCCTAAGTGATAAAAACAGTTGTATCTTTAAAGTTACATAAACTGTAATAGTGCAAGAATTGTTGCTATTTAAAAATTTATTAGTCTTAAATGTATTGTACTTATCATATTTATAACATACTGAATGAGTTCAGTATGTTAAATTCCACTCAAAAAATGTTTACATGGTGACCAAATCGGGTTTGGCACTTCCTCTGTAAATTTCAAGGATTAGACTTTTATAATCTGCCCTGGCAGGACAATTTGGGGTAAAGAAATTTAAGAGTGGTTAGAATGTAGATGACATGTTCTATGTGAACTTGGAGAAGACTTGTAGAATTATTTTGTGTTCACTGAAAATGCCCCAAGAAAATCAGCACATGATAATCATTTTTTTTTTTTTTTTTAAGGAGGAGGAAAAAGAACCTTGATAATGAGGCTTTCAGTAACACTTTGCACACACAGTCATTGAATACTAGGTACTATTCTATAGGACTGTAATTCCTTATCAGCAATTCTAACATCCAGAATGCTCTGGAAACCAAAAATATTTTCTTGTATGTTTGGCGCAGATTGTTTTTGTTTTTGTTTTTTCATAAAACTTGTCCTGAACTGTTGTGTATTTCATGGATTTGTAGGTTTCACTGCAGAAAATAGTAAATGTTTGATTATAATGTACTGTTCCAGACTTCTGTGTGTCATCCCAGACTTTTTATACATACGATATGTGTTGCATACACACTGTATCACCTGTCAAAAATCCTCTACAGTTCAGGATTCCAAAACATGTTTGCCTGCAAGAACTTTGGAAAAGGGCCTGTGGAACTGCATTGATTTGCTTCTACTGTGTCTTCATAGAAACTACTCTCATCTTATGCTTCTGAAATGGAGTTTCAGTAAGATGCTAGTAAATTTCTTGAGCTTTTTTTCTCTTGTAAATACATACATACCAAGAGGCACTTTATTTTAATGTGTGTTTGTTTAACAGTTGTTGAAAGCTTTTCTGTTTTTTTGGCATTATTAACCCTGGTCCTGTGGGCCCCAGTGTGGTCCCAGGAGCATCGTGTAATTAGGATGCTTGGGATGGAAAATGTTTCGGGTAACTGGTGTAGCCGAGTATTCATCACACGCTCTGTTTAGTCCTTGGGTTATATAATTTTACCTCTGCACATGGGAACTTCATCCCAAAGCACCTGCAGGCAGTCCTCTTTTTACATATCTTGGCTTCCTTTTTCATAACAGAAAGAAGCAAGGGTGTGGTTGTATGTCTCTGTTTTAGTTTCCTTAAACTTGCTTAATTTGTTTTTAAGACTTCACTGCAAAATATCTATATACTTAACTGACTCCCCCCCTTCCCCGCCCATCTTTTCTGGTTGTTTTTCTTTTCTCCTTTTATTACCCCCCCCCCCCAAAAAAAAAAAAAAAAACAAAACCCTTTAAAATACTATTTCTAAACAAGGGAAGTTCATGATTTGGTATTCTGAGTCAGAAAAAAATGCCCTGCTGGTGGAAAAGGTGACAGATTAATCTGTATATTCTGTTATTTCCCTGAAGAGGGCCTTACTATAGAGGAGTGATTATTGATTGTACTCTTTGGTGGTGTTCTGTGTACGAGGTCTTTGCTTCCTTATCCTCCCTAAACACTGAGGGGTCATGAGGTGGTAAGCAATGTGGTGTATATTTTTCAGTTGTGTTTTTAGGTTTTACTTATTTATTTGACAGAAAGAGCACAAGCAAGGGAGCAGCGGGCAGAGGGAGAGGGAGAAGCAGGCTCCTCGCAGAGCAGGGAGCTCGATGGGAGATTCGATCCCAGGAGCCTTGGGATCATGACCTGAGCCAAAGGCAGACGCTTAACCGATTGAGACACCAGGCAACCTTGGGTGTATTTTTTAATTCACCAAGATAGTAGGCATTTCACAATGCAGATACTAATGGTAGATTTAGAGCTTACATAGTTAGGGTATGTGCACTTGCTGTGTGCTCTGAAAGAAGTGTAATTCTCTTGTATATATTGTATTTTATATTCTTGTTTAAGCTGTGTGATGTCAGAGATTGTGATTGTCTTGTGTGCCATTTCATTTCCTGTGTTTGGCACGTGATAGGCCTCTCCTGATTACTTGTGTGTTGGATGAATGGATTAATCATTTCATCTTTTTTATTAGGGAGAATTAACATGGAAGAACCTTGATTAAGTGCCTCCTGAGGCGCTGTGCTCACTCCAAACCAATTTAGTGTGTATGTATGAGATATCTCAAACAAATAAATTGGTCCTACTTTATTTATTTAGTTTTTAAATTTTATTTATTTATTCATAGACACAGAGAGTGAGAGAGGCAGAGACACAGGCAGAGGGAGAAGCGGACTCCATGCAGGGAGCCCGATGTGGGACTGGATCCCAGGTCCCCAGGGTCACACCCCAGGCTGTAGGCGGCGCCAAACCAAACCGCGGCGCCCCCGGGGCTGCCCCAATTGGTCCTACTTTAAATAAAGTCATAAACACAAGCATCTGACTTAGTTACTCAGGGTTAAAAGTAGAGAGATACTTTATAGAAAGGTTTTCTTTTTTTAAATGGCAGAAGTTGAAATTAAATGCTTTTATGGGTTAGCCAGAAAATTTAAAGGAAGTATTCAATATTTTTGGCATTTCAATTGTGATTTTGTTGTAAGGTTTTTTTTTGTATTAGATACAATTTTTTTCTTTTTCCTGTTTTTAAATTTTTGCATGCTAAAATTTGCTCCCCTTATTATCAGTGCATGGAACAATTCCATTAGCTTCAAAAATGTCCCTCCTGCTGCCTCTTGGTACTCATCCCCTTCTTCCACTCCCAGCCCCTAGCAATCCCTGATCTGTTGTTCTCAGTTTCTGTAATTTTTCCTTTTTCAGAATAGCATATAGATTGAACCCCGTGGTATGTAGCCTTTTTGAATCTAGCTTCTTCCCTGTTGTGTAGGGTGTTTGAGATTCATCCCTGCTGAAGGATGTGTTGGTTGTTTGTTTTTGATACTGAGCGGTATTCCATTATTTGGATGTACCTCAGCATGTTTATCCATTCACCACTTGAAGCATTTGTTTCCAGTTTTTGGCAATCAGGAATAAAGCTACCCCAAACGTTTGTGTGCAGTTGTTTTTTCTTTCTGGTGAATTTAAGGTTTCATTTCACTTGCTAATAAGTTCCTAGGATTGGAATTGTTGGGTCAGATGGTAAATGTTTAAGTAATTTTTTTAAAAAAAAGATTTTCTTTATTTATTCATGAGAGAGAGACACAGGGAGAGAGAGTCACAGATGCAGGCAGAGGGAGAAGCAGGCTCCATGCAGGGAGCCCGTTGTGGGACTCGATTCTGGGTCTCCAGGATCACACTCTGGGCTGAAGGCGGCACTAAACCGCTGAGCCACCGGGGCTGCCCGGTAAATGTTTAATTTTATGAGAAAGTGCAAACTTTTCCTAAGCAGCTGTATTCCATTTTTCATTCCTGCCAGCAATGTAGAAGAGTTCTGCTAATAAGCAATTCCTGGGAAAAAAAAAAAAGAAAAACAGTTCCTGATATTTAAATTTGCTTTATTGAATTACTTTTAATAAGTAGCTTGTCAATTTGGTTGCACACCAAAATAACATGACAGTAATATGAATTCTGAACATGATATTTTCATTGTTGTAGACACCTATCAGATAGAGTGTGATTCAGGAGAGCCTCAGTTTTTAGGGAATGCAGTCTTCATTATGTTTTGGAGCTGTTCTTTCTTGCTCAGATGATTACGATCTGTTGGAAAAACTAGGCCTTGGGTACTTGGGTGTTGAGTTGCTTAAGCTTCTGACTCTTGATTTTGGCTCAGGTCACGATCACAGGGCTGTGAGATCGAGCCCCATCTCAGTTGGGTTCTGCACTCAGTTTGGAATCTGATTAAGACTCTCCCTCTCCCTCTGTGTCCTCCTCGAATAAGTCTTAAAAAATAAAAAAAAAAAGAAAGAAAAGAAAAGCCTTAACCGTGGTGCTTATATTGGGAAGTAAAGTGTCTTTCAATTTTGTTTTTCTGTCTTCAGGCTACAGCACTTACATTGGAGAGGGATTCTCTTTGATCTGGGCAGGAAGAAATCCTTAGTCTGAAGAAGTGGTAGTTTAATCTTTTCTATCACTTGTTGCATCTTTCATGCTAGATTTTTATAAACGTCAACTTGGTTATTGATGATTATTTGTCATTTACAATATTAATGTTATTATTATTATTAATAGTGTGTGTATATAGTAAACTGCCCTACATTTCTATAACAAGGTTGGCTTTTAAATAAAGTACATATATTAGTTTTTAGGATAGGTTGTTGTTACAAATGTATCTATGAATTAGGGAGCGTACAATACACTATTCAGTGGTTCTTAACTTTTTAACAGTATTCTAATCTAAGAATCTGCTGAGAGCTGTGGTTTGTGTCTTAAGAAAATACTCAGAAGGTCCATGGATTTCAGGTGAAGAATTCCACAACTATTTCCAGTATTAATGGGCCCAGTTTTATTCAAAGTAAAGTAAACTCAACCAAAACAAAAGCTATGATTTGTAGAGGCACTTACTAGTTTCCTTTTCAATAACTTGAAGTACTCTCACCAAGTTCTGACTGTGTTTTTAGTTATTTTAGGATGACTGCTACCTATTTATTCATGGTAGAATTTTTTTTATTAAATTAAAGGGTGTATGCCAGAATGTTAAAATATTAGAGAAATGTGTATAAGTTATATCATATTACCTCATATCTCTAGTATTTGTATTTTTCCTTAAGATCAAACCATTTTTTCCCCTTGAGGAAGAGTTAAAAGCCTGTTATTAGATCATAAAAGGAGAAAAGAAGATTTCTTCATTCTGGATCATTTAATTAGGATCATAGATAGAAGAAGATTTGGTATTAAAGAATGGGCCATTTTTATATTTTTCAGGAAGGAATATTGGGAAGCCAGAAAGTAGGTTAGTACGTTTTGAGAGATGTACTTAAGTATATGGATGATAAACTTTCCCATGCCTGGTTCTAGATTCCTCTCTCCCAAATCTCTTTTGTAATCTATCTCTGAATCTCAGGATGTTTTAAACAAGTTTTAATTATTTTAGTTTTCAATGCTTTAGGTGGTTTTTTCTGAATTTAAAATAATATGCATATGCTATTCTCTTTGATTCCACGTCACATTATTTTAAGTAGGCTCCATGCCCATCATGGAGTCCAATATGGGGCTTGAACTCATGACTCCTGAGAGACTTGAGCTGAGATCAAGAGTCAGTGACTCAAGTGACTGAGCCACCCATGTGGTTGGAAAAATTTATATTATCTTCTATTACATGTATCTTGCATTTTTTGGGTAAGATTGATTCTGAAAGCTGAAAATGAATTATCCATGCTTGCACTGTTAGGACATACAAGAGAACCGAGTAGTATGCTAGGGTTAATTATCTTTTAAAATTTTTTTATTGTTTTTTATTTTAATTCCAGTATAATTCATATACAGTTTTCTCTTAGTTTCAGGTGTACCATATAGTGATTCAGCAATTCTATATCTTGCTTAGTATTCTTCATGATAAGTGTACTCTTTAATCCCCATCACATATTTCACCTATTCATCCTCCCACTCACCTCCTGTCAGGTAACTATCAGTTCTCTGTAGTTAAGAATGTTTTTCTTGGTTTGTGTTTCTCCTTTCCCTTTTATTCGTTTGTTTGTTTTATTTCCTTTTTTTGTTTGTTTGTTTTATTTCGTTTTTTTTTTTTTAATTTTAGTGATTTTTTTTTAAAGATTTATTTATTTATTCATGATAGAGAGAAAGAGAGAGAGAGGCAGAGATACAGGAGGAGGGAGAAGCAGGCTCCATGCACCGGGAGCCTGATGTGGGATTCGATCCCGGGTCTCCAGGATCGCGCCCTGGGCCAAAGGCAGGCGCCAAACCGCTGCGCCACCCAGGGATCCCTTGTTTGTTTTATTTCTTAATGCCACATGAGTGAGATCATGTGGTATTTCTATTTCTCGGACTTATTTCGCCTAGCTTTATACTTTCTCACTTCATTTGTGTTATTCTAAATGGCAAGAGTATATTCTTTTTTATGAGTGAATAATATTCCATTGCCATTTATATTGTATCTTCCTTATCAATCTATCAATAGACACTGGGGTGGGGTGCTACCATAATTTGGTTGTTTTATAAATAGTGGTGCAATAAATAGAGGATATATTTCATGATCGGCCTTCTGTAGGCCCTTTCTGTTGTAGCTCAGAAAAAAAATTTTTTTTCTTAATTTTCCCTGTCCTCTGCATTAATTACAAGTATCATTTGGAAATTGGAGGTGTTGGTTTGCTTCATTCTATCTCTTTTCCCTTATTTGTTGTCTTAGTTTTGTTTTACATTTTCAGATGGTTTCTGTCCTTGGTCTTTGTTTATTCCATTTAATGCAGCATTATTTCTTTCTATGTTACTTTTCTTTCTTTCCTTCTTTTTTTTTTTTTTTTAAAGATTTTATTTATTTATTCATGAGAGACAGAGAGAGAGAGAGAGAGAGAGAGAGAGAGGCAGAGACACAGGCAGAGGGAGAAGCAAGCTCCATGCAGGGAGCCCGACATAGGACTGGTTCCCGGGTCTCCAGGATCAGACCCTGGACTGAAGGCAGCGCTAAACCGCTGAGCCACCTGGGATGCCCTAGCTGCTCTTTTACATAGGGTATTTGCTTTTCAGTTTTCTGTAGTCCCCAGTCCTCCGTATTGTCTTCTTCTCTGCTTAATTCACTCATGAATGTTACCTGCCTTACTTGTTGGGTACTTGTATTTGTGACTCATGATGTATTGCTGTTAGGTATATTTGAAAGAGTATCTTCAGTTTCAGACCTGTTTTTTCTTTGGTGTTAGGATGAATCACTACAGAAGGCAGAAATGCTGACACTGTTAACAGAGTAATTAAGGCAAGGGAATGCCTTGTCATCCAGGAAATTCTTGGGCACACTGGTAGCACCATGGTTGGCATATGTGAATGATGCTCACCGAGGTATTTCAGGGGAATGAAGAGCCTGATGTTTAGGACATCTTGTGATAAGTCAGAAGCATACAACTAAAACCTGGAAATGTTTAGAGATGGAAAGAACTCATTTAATCATCTATATAATAGTATTGACTACCTACATGTTCAGCAGTGTACTAGTTTCAGAGGTCACAAAATTATATGTAGTAAGAGTCGTTGTCATCAGATTCGACAGGCGGTTTTAATACTGTAGATAATGTAAGAGTATCCTTAGGAATGTAGTCTGATCTTATTTTATAAATATCAAAAGAAGCACAGATAGAGTAAGCCTTGCCCACGTCTTCACTATTAGTTGATGTTCAAAGATTTCTTTTTTCTAATCCTACATGGACAGGTGGCATCAGAGCAGTCTGGAAGCAGATAGTGAGGATCCCAAGACCTGGGAGAACTGTTGTATTGCAGCAGGGTACAAAGATGGGAACTTAGGTATCAGAGAAAGTTATATTACCTTGTATAAAACCCATTGTTTGAAAATTATAGCTAGTAGAGCACAAGTAGGCAGAGCAGCAGGCTGAAGGAGGGAAAAGCAGGCTCCCTGCTGAGTAGGGAGCCCGATGTGGTGCTTGATCCCAGGACCCTGGGATCTTGACCCTAGCAGAAGACAGATGCTTAACCAACTGAACCACCCAGGCACTGCCATGAATCAATCTACCTCTCTCTCTCTCTCTATCTCTCTATCCCATGAATCCTTTATTTTTTTATTTTTTTAAAGATTTATCTATCTATCTATCTATCTATTTACTTATTTATGATGGACAGAGAGAGAGAGAGAGAGAGTCAGAGACACAGGCAGAGGGAGAAGCAGGCTCCATGCCGGGAGCCCAACGTGGGACTCTATCCCGGGACTCCAGGATCGTGCCCTGGGCCATACGCAGGTGCTAAACCCCTGAGCCACCCAGGGATTCCCACCCCCCCCCCCCCCCCCCCCCCCGTGAATCCTTTTAGATGAGCAAACTGAAGCATATAGAAATTGAATGACTTGCCCAAGATCACACAGTACATAAGTCGGAGTGTCCCAGTTGGGCCCCACTGAGTCGGTTTGATCCCCTATCCCACTCAGGAGCCCCATATTCCACTCTCATTATTATATGAACCCCCAGTCTGAGAACATTGAGGTTACATATATGATCACCTATTATATTTTCAGAACATTCCCTGGTCCTTAAAAATCTATGTGTAAAACTTAGAAACTGCTTATATTACAGAATATTAATCAGTGTTGAAAGATTTCTAAATATAGTTTGATTTGAAAGATAAATGATTCTTTAACTCTCTGGGGTGGCTAATCAACATAGATAAATACTGGAATTACTTAATTCTTAACTTGAGCAGTTTATCTAAATACTCATGAATAACCCTCAAATCACTTAAGGAAAATTTCAAATATAAAGAGGTTTGCTGAGGAAGCTTTATGTATGGAGTGAAATGGAAGTGAGACAAGACAAGTCCCATACTGATTCTTTGTCTACACATTTTACCATTTTCACTTGAATTTCCTCACTGAGTTGTTCTACAAGATGATAAGAAAGGAAAGAAGTGTTGTGTGTGTCCCCCCCCCCCCCCCCCCCCCCCCGCCCCATCACCAGAAACTTGTAAGCGGTGTTGATAGGAGTTAGCTAATTAGGAAATGATGGAGAGCTATAGAATAAAGCCAAACTCTGGGCAATTTTCCTTTGGAAAAAAGGATTACAGCTTGAGGATGGGATGTGCATTTGAGGAAAGTTCTTTTCTGCCTGAATATTAGGACCTAGAGTTAGCAATGTGTCTTAGACATAGTTTTTGTTGTGTTTCATTTTGTTTTGTTTTGGCTTTGATTTCTGGTCTTTGAGAATTTAACCTGTCGGGTTAAGACTGTCTTCTTTAGCCTTCTCATCTAGGCTACATTTTCTGCGTGTGTTTGTGTGCGCTAAGAGCTCTTACCATGGGATCGATTCTCTTCACAAACTTTGAAGTACATGGTACCATATTGTTAATTATAGGTGCTGTGTTGTACAGCTGATCTCTGGGACTTATTCACTGATTATAACTGGAACTTTTTATATTAGTTCCTCGTTTCCCCTACCCTCCAGCCTTGGGCAACCACTATTGTAGTTTTGCTTCTTTGATTTTGACTCTTTTAGATACTTCTTCCAAGCGTAATCAGGCATTTGTCCTGGGACTGTGTGTCTTATTTCACTTCACATAATGTCCTCCAGGTCTGTCCACATGGTCTCAAATGGCAGGATTTCCTCCTCCTTTTTTTTTTTTTTTTTTTTAAAGACTGAATAATAAATATTCTGTGGTATGTATATGTCACATTTCTTTGTCCATTCATTGGTCAAATGCATATATATGCAGTACTGGCATAAAGACAGTCCAGTGGAATAGAATAGAGAGTCCAGAAATAAGCCCACACATACAATCAACTGATCTTCATCAAGGGTGCCAGGAACATACAATGGGCTACTTTCTTGTTTAAGTTTTATTGCAGGCTTAAGTGGTGGAGGCCAAAGTGAATTTACACTGCTCACTGGCTTCCCATCATAGGCAAAAGAGGAAAGGATTCTGAGGCCAGAAACATGGCCTGAGACTACAGCCTGCATTAAGTTTGAGTCCCTGCTCAGAGGACATTGACCAGGGAGAGATCAGAAGTTCTAATCCATTGCAATACACTAGGTGCCAAATTTCTGAGTTCTGAGCACCTCACCCATAAAATGATGGCAGCATTATATATCCTACTTCTCACAGTTGTTTTAAAAATTAAAGGAGGTGATATACATGTAGGTTCCTAGAAAACTATAAAAATCTTTTTTTAATAAGCAGTTATTGAAATACACAGTTTTAATATTCATTAATAATCTTGATGATCTCAGTATGAGAATACATTATGACTGTCTGCACTCCCACTCAAGCCAAGTGACATTTTGTGTATGTCTTTTTTATTCTTTCCCTGATTTTGAGAGTCTCATGTTCAGGGAATATTGGATTTTTCTTGATTCTCAAGTTGTGTCACTCAGTAGAAGTATGTGACACAGATGAATGACTACACAATCAGTGATTCATTAATGGACATCAAGGTGAATATGTGAAGCAATAATACGATGGAATTTTTATCAAATGAAAAGTGTAGGTTCTTAAATAATTTAGAGGTGGACAGAAGTTTTGAATTATTTGTTAAATCACAAAATTAAAATGTTCAATTCTGGTTTAATGTGCTTTGAGGAACATAAATTCTTTTAAGCTACTAGGACGCGTTTAGTTAAACTAAAACTCTAATTTGCTAATGGCACCCTAATGACCTTTAAGCATTAATGAAAACTGCCTAATTTATGCTTGAGGCTAAGAACTGGTCAGATGAAGTTCTGCCCAGAGTACAGGTATGAAAAGGAGGGTAGATCACTGCAGGGGCAATTGAGCATCTAGCCAGTGCCTCAGGAGGGAAGTTACTGAAAAACCTCTGAGAGGGAAGAAAAGTTGCTCCTACTCCTGGCTCTGCCACCAGCCAGCTGAATGATCTTGGCCCATCCAGGCTTATTCCCTTATCTTGAAACTAGCAGTGGTTCTCAACCAAGAAAAACAAAGACATATTATAGATGGCATGCCTGCATTTTCCAAACAAATTATAAGGCGTTATCATCCTGACAGATAATACAAAACCTCCCAAGAAAATTGTGTCTTTTGCCCTTGTTTTGTTGTTCTTGGTATGATGAGACCCTGAAGCGTGCGCATTTATTCCATGAAAACTGGTGAAAAGCACCGGAACTCCCTAATGCATCCTCCACATTACCATTCTGTGATCCAAGTTAACCACTGGATGTTTGTGTAGAAGGAGACAAAACTGGCCGCAAGCCAGAATTGGTTCTACTTATGCAACCAAAAGCCTGCCCCTCAAAATAGTGAGCTTTTGAAGAGGCAGAACTGTTTTTATTCTTACAGTGAGCAGCCTGCTTATAAAGAAAGAATAACTGACCTCTAGTTGAGAGTCAAAGCTAATATCCACATCAAATGAACCTGCCATAGACAATTACTGTTGCAAAAATTAGAAATGATCGTCATTTTTCCCTTAGAGTATAACCATATATGACAATGAATTTCTTCAAGGTTACCCCCGGTTTTTTTGTTTTTTTTTTTTAAAGATTTACACTTTTCTTTATAAAATGGCTAATGCTATTAAAAAATGAAACAAGATAAAATTCCCATTTTCTAATCTCATTGAGAAAAAGAGAACAAGACCGTATGTTCCAATTATCATAAAAGACAATAGAGATTTTCTTTTCAACTACCCTCTCAGATCTCTGATAGAAGTTATGTCTGGTACAAGTTATTAAGGGAGCATCAGAAGTATTTTGTAGCATGACATAAACAAAAACCCAGCAAGCAGAAGGGAGAAGAAAACTATAACCACAATGGTAATAAAGAAGCCATGTAACATTTTACTAACCTTTCAAAGTGCCGAAGATTCAGGAGTGGCTCTAAGCTATTGAGTCATTTTGCTTGGTAAAATTAGCATCAGAATATTTTCTACCATTTTTAAAGGCAAGAAAAACAGAAACAAAATAATTACTATGAAAACTTGCAACAATAGGAACATTAGAAATATCAAAGGAAAAAGCGTCTGTATTTGGAAGAGCATGACCTGAAAAAAAAAAAAAAGTATACTTCTGCCATTTTATATTACATTATTGTAACAAATCTACCTTTTTATCTAGAGGTTAGACTATCCTGAGTAGTAAGTTTTACCTGGCTCTAATTTATATGAATAGCATCATGGAAGGACAAGATTTCTAGAAGAAAACCATTAATCTATTAGCTAATGCTTTCAGGACTGAGAATTTTGTTATATAGACTTGTTGGGAGACAGTCCTCTGTGGATCTTTGTTCTGGACAGTCTCAAAGATATTTGCATAGTGAACACACTTGGAAAAAGACAAAGTGTTGCCCTTTGTAGCAAAGAGCAGGTTTCCTTACAGCCCAAAAGACAGGGATAATATCAACTTCTAGAGCAACAGGCAAGCATGAGTAATACCCAGTTTAACAAAGATAACTCCTCCCTCCAGGCGTAAGGACTGTCCGGCTTACTGCCCTTTATAAAAGATTCTGGCTCTCTAGGCTCAGAGTCTTTCTCCTATAACATAGCCACTTGTGCGTTACAGCTGTCACCTGGTCCTCTTCATGTTGTCCTGTGGGAGATGGGTCTCAGAGAGATCGCACCAAAATGCTAACACCCTAGCCACTGTTATTGCAGTTCTTTTTTATTTTTTTAAATTCTATTTATTTATTCATGAGAGATAGAGAGAGAGAGAGAGATACAGGCAGAGGGAGAAGCAGGCTCCATGCAGGGAGCCCGACATGGGACTGAATCCTGGTCTCCAGGATCAGGCCCTGGGCTGAAGGTGGCACTAAACCACTGAGCCACCCAGCGCTGCCCTGTTATTGCTGTTGTTAAGGTCTGATCTGGGGCTCTCCTGTTGTCTGTCAGCATCCATGATACCACAGCAGCTAACTTGTGAGCTAGCAAGTAGAGTGTAGATCTCAGACCCTTCACTGTTCTCGACAATATTCACATTGGTAATTACCTTGGAAACATAGTGTTTGGGTAGGTAAGGAAAATTTCATGTGTTTAAAATGGATAATTTTTCAGGATGTATAGAATATAGATGAGATACACGTGTATGTATAAAATCTAACTGAACCAATAAGCTCTTACAGATTAAGAAATTCTATTCTATCTGGGTCTGTAGAGTTGATGTAGCTGAGGAACTAACAAAACTCCTTTGAGTCTGAGATATAGTCTGTAATGCTGATTTGGTTAATTATATAAAAAATATTTCCAAGCAGATCAAAAGTTTGCTGGAAAAGATAGGTTAAGTGCCATGTCTCTTCTATATGCAAATCAAATATACTATTTAAAGAGATAATTAAGTGTTCTCAAGGGTCATTGTGATCAAGTCTGATACATGAATGAGCACTTTAGGTTATATTCCAGGTTGACTATTTGTATCAATTAGTCAAGGTCTCTCTCTTCTGATAATGCACAATCACTATAAATGTCCCTTGGAAGAAAAAAAGGCATCCATGTCTTCTCTGTGGATGGCTTTTTTTCTTCAGACAGATTGCAATTCAATTAATCAGGTTTCTACTTTCTATGTCACTGTCACTTTCTAGTAATTCTGTTTCATTGAAAATACTAACTTTTGCACGTTGGATGGACTTTGTTGTTTACTGATCTTCTCTTTCACACATTTACTGATAATAAAACACCTAGTTTTGCAAGTTGTGTTTTCACTCTCAGTTCAGGATTGCTCCACCTTACTTTCTAAAGACATGGAATTGGCTGTGGTCTCTGTGGTTTTCATCCTTTGGTTCTCAGAGAGCACTGTCTTAGCCATCATTATTGACATCAGCTGGAAACTTATTAGAACTGCAACTTCTAGTACTCTACCCCAAACCTAGTGAATTCAAAATTTTAGAGAAGCCCAGTAGTTTCTGCTCAAATGTGCGCTCCTGGTGAGAGGTGGTTGCCTCTATAAAGTGCCTTATTGGGTAGTTAGAGTGAATTCCAGAGGGGTGTTAAAATTATTGAAAAATATCATTTTGCTTGATGAAAAATAAATTGGCCATTGAACTAGAACTTGAAATATTTTGTTGTGTATAAAATTTGCTGTGAAACTTCATTATTGGAGGAAGCTAGATAAAGGTTGTGTGGCACCTCTCTGTACTATTTTTATAGCTTGCCTTGAGTTTATAATTATTTCAAAATAAAAAGTTGAAAAAAAATTTTGAAAATGTATGACTTATAAAATGAGAATTTTGCCTTTATATGAAAAGAACAAAATGACATGTAAGTAAGGAAACAATGATGCTCACTAAGCAACCTTGTGTTATATTGAAATCTCTCTTTTATGTTTATTCGTCATACTCATGAGAATTCCGAAGATACAATGTCGGCTTGGGAACTGTGTGACAAACCACATATGATTAAACTGATAATCATCTAATTTAAAAATTACATGGAATATGTGATTCTGTTCACAGAGAGCTTTGCAGTTTGTGGATATCAGAGTTTAATTCATAAATATTGAGGTGAAAGCTTGATAGGTTTTCATTGACATGATTATGCTCCAAAGGATAAGTTGACGGAGTGTCAGAGATTGGCCTTTGTATTCATTAGTTTAGGTCCTCTGAGAATCAGATGCCAAGATAGGATTAGACAAGGAGGAAGTTTTTATTGGTGCAGGACAAAGGGGAGGAAGTAGGAGGAGGCTGAGAGAGATACCAAACAACAATGTAGGTCTAACCCCCATGAAAGGTAAGGGAAGGAAAGAGGATTGAGAAGTCTCAGACTGTAGGGGTCTAAGTGAGTCTTGGTATCATCCCAAGGGTGAGTCCTAGAGTGGAAGTTGCATTGTAAATGAGTCCCATGTCTGGCAGCAATAGGTGTGCCTTATCAAGCCCTCTGTGCTTAGTCACTGGCTGAGAACAGCCCAGGGCAAGTGTGTCCTCAGCTTGGATGTGGAATGCTGGGCTGTCCATCAACTATGTATCCTGAAGCAAGAGATCTGAATGGTGCATTTTCATGGCTACTGGAGTTTTCAGCCAAGTTGTTTTTGAAAACAAAATGTGTAGCTACAAAAACTATATGCTCTCTCCCTGTTCAAACTACATAGGTATCTACACATACTGATGTCACACTGTAGATCTTCTAAGTCCTCTTTCTCATCCTTGGAAATCTCTGAGATGAATACAAAAAATGTTAAGATATTTTTAAAGTAATTCAGGGCTGAAGTTTTTGAAAATATGGTTCGAGACCAGAATATTGTAATATATCACGTGAAACAATTGATATAATAACTTGCATATATATAATGCATGGATACACCCATTGTAATTCTTATTCTACCGTTCATACAATATGCTGTATGCTGTAGACACAAAGCCATATCCCAGGTTTGGCAGTACCTTTAAGAGCAAAACTACATATATTTTTCAGAGCTCTATGATGGATCCAGAAGTTCACAGAAAAGTCATTAATGACTTAAAAAGACTTTGGTTTTAGAGAAGTTATAGGTTTGCAGAAAATTTGAGTGGAAAGTACAAAGAATTCACAAATACCACTTATCCTTGCTTCCTCCCTCTGTGGTTTCTCCCATTATTAGTATCTGGCATTAGTGTTGTACATGTGATGAGCCCATATTAGCTAACGCCCATAGTTCACATATCGGTTCACTTCTCTCTGTTGTGCATTCTATGAGTCTTGACAAATGTCTAATGACATGTATCTACCATCATAGTATCATATGGAATAGCTTCACTGCTATTAAAAATCCCCTGTGCTTCACCCACCTTTTTGTCCCTTCTTCTTTCTTTCCCAAAAAACTTCTGGCAACCACTGACTTTTATGATCTCCATTATTTTCATTTTTCCAGAAAATTCTCATGTAGTGGGAATTATATAATGGGTAGCCTTTTTACATTGGCTTCTTCCACGTAGCAATGTGCATTTAAGGTTCTTTATATCTTGAAAGCTCATTAATTTTTGTCATTGTGTGGACATACCACAGTCTGTTTATCTATTCACCTCCTGAAGGACATCTTGGTTGCTTCCAAGTTTTGGCAGTAATGAATAAAACTGCTGTACACATTCACTTGGCAGTTTTTAACTCATTTGGGTAAGTACCATTCAGCTTAAGTGTTTAAACCATTCATATAAATACCAAGGAGTATGTTTGCAGGGTTACATGGTAAGAGTTGTTTAGTTTTGTATGAAACTCAACCTGTCTTCCAAAATGGTTGTATACATATATGGCTTTTTTTCAAGTAGGAGAGCTATCATGTGATCCCTTTTAAAAGCAAAAATAATACCTCTGTGAATTTTACCTGCTATGGTTCTTTCTTGAGCCAGTGGAAGGAAATAACAAAGCAGAGAGGACAAACAGAGATTTTCTCTGCTTGACTCAAGAGACCCCCATACCTTTGTAGTATAAAACAAACCTTTAATCACTAGTGGGACTTTCTGGAAAGGACTTAGTCATTTATGGCTGTTTCCACCTTAACCTACGCTATTAATTAACATCTTTTTGGCAAGTACACTTTGACACTTTGGTCTGAATCAAAGCCTGCATTTGCAAAACTTTGCAAAGGGCATCGTTGGTTGTTTCTAAATATATATTCACTGGAAAAAGCAACAGAAAGTAATGCTGAATTGTAGGAAAGGTATTAATTTTCTTTTTCTAGCTTTTCAGCCAATGAGAATATAGTTTTAAATCCTTTTCCAGCCTCTGAAGAAAATCTCTATGAAGAGAAACAGATGGTCTACCCCACCTAGCACACCTGTTTTACTGGTTACTCTTTGTCAGACAGAGTCTCAGACATAAAAGACTCACACTGATTTACTAAAAATAACTACATAATTATAAGATGCATGTGCCTCTACAGAGTGTGAAAGAGGTGAGGTGTTTTCCATTTTGAAAAAGTACCACTGTCATTAATTTAAAAAAGAATGTTCCTGAAAGTGGGGGGAGATCATCTGCTTTCTTGTTCAAATTATAAAAGCAAAGCATGTTCAGTGTAATGATTTTAAGAATGCTGAAAAATATTAAGAATATGACAAAAACCATGCCAGAGATTTTAGCACCTAGGGATAATCACTATTTATATTTTGAGTAACATACTTTCAGGTGTCTCTCAATATATAGGCTTATAAAATTAGAATAATATTCTATAGCTTCTACTGTAGTCTGTTTTTATTTTTTATTTATTTATTTATTTTTTTATGATAGAGAGAGAGAGAGAGAGAGAGAGAGGCAGAGACATAGGCAGAGGGAGAAGCAGGCTCCATGCACCGGGGAGCCCGACATGGGATTTGATCCCGGGTCTCCAGGATTGCGCCCTGGGCCAAAGGCAGGCGCTAAACCGCTGTGCCACCCAGGGATCCCTGTAATATGGTTTTTAAAATCTGCCTTGTGGGGATCCCTGGGTGGTGCAGCAGTTTGGCGCATGCCTTTGGCGCAGGGCGCGATCCTGGAGACCCAGGATCAAATGCCACGTCGGGCTCCCGGTGCATGAAGCCTGCTTCTCCCTCTGCCTGTGTCTCTGCCTCTCTCTCTCTCTCTCTGTATGATTATCATAAATAAATAAAAATTTAAAAAATAAAATAAAATCTGCCTTGTGTTCTGTATATCTTTCCGTGTTAAATACATATGCAATTAAAAATTGTTTTTTTAATGCTTGAACGGTATATTAATGTATGACTATAACCTGATTTATTTTATAAACTTCTAAGTATTTGATGTGATAGTCCTATAAAATATTCTTGAGGATTTATTTTATTATCTTCCCAAGATATATTACTGGTAATGTAACTATCAAGTTAAAGCTTATATAGATTTTTGAGGTGATTGTATTTTGCCAGAGTGCCTTCCAAGAGATTTGTACCTATCTAAATTTTACCAGTATTACAAAAGAATTGGCATTTTCACTCCAACTCCCCAACCCTGGGCATTTGATAGGTATTTTAAAAGTTCTTATTGGTGGAAAAGTATATGTCAATGTTGTATCTCCTTACATTTCTTTAAGTTTGAAGTAAAGGCTATTTTGTCTATTGGCCATTCGTATTAATTTTGTCCTTTACCCATATTTCTATTAAAGAGCATTTTTCTTAATGACTGAAGATGTCTCTGTGTATTAGACTAAGCAAAATGAGTTGATGGAATTTCTGAAAGAGCTACTTTTTCTACATTTCTGTTTGGAAGCTTCAAACGTAAAATGTTATCCCTACATGTACAGGCAAACCACCAGAATTCTAAGAGAAAAACACGTTGCTAGGACAAAATGCTTTTAAAAGGCTTTATTTTCTGCACTCAGGAGAGAGTTCAAATGACAGTAGTAAAAAATAATTTCGAATCATCATTATCTAAGCAACTCACCTAATCACTAACAATAAAAAGGCAAATCGAAGAACACAAAACCAACGTAGGTGTGCATCTGCATGCTGACAGCCTATGGTCCCCATGAATTCTTGTCTTGCTCTACCATTTTAATGGTAGGATGCAGTATCTATACTCTCTGTCTCTTTTACACAAAAGAACCTGAAACTCCAAACGTAAATGAAGAATGTCCTGCTGCCTTTGTGAAAATCGTGTAGCCACCTGTGTCCCCATTTAGACTTTAATTAGGGAGATCACATCACATCATGTCAGGAGAGCAAGCCACCCTAAATGAATGCTTCTCTACTCTTTCCTAAAGAACATGGTAAATACAGACATCTGCTCAGCTAAGTCTCGAGGTTCTGCATTGTGCCAGGGGCTCTAAAGAATGCCATGTGGAGGCAGACGAAAGGTTTTCTTATTCTCTCTGAGCCTCAGAGACCACCCTTCCAGGTTTGCAAATGAGAGTCAAAAAATAGGAGAATAACATATGTGGGATGTATCCCAACCATAGACAATGGATGCAGATTTCTCATATGGAAACAATGGGTAGAGATTCAGGTTTAAATTCTAGGTCATCAAGAAACAGACCTGGAAGAGAATTTCTTAGCTCATATCTCGAGAGAGGAAGCATCTTACTTAAATCTTGCTCTGTTTCCACCCCTTTCAGTGGAAAGAATCAGCCATTCACTCAATGGTATGGCTTTGACACAAAACGCATTCAAAGAAGGATCCTTGAAAGGCATAGAAGATCATTCACCTGGTCAAGCCACAAGTAATGCAAGATGAAAAAGAAAGTATGATTTTCTTCTTCCTTAACCCTTTTAGAGAAAAGGATGAGGAAGGGGGGCCCAACATTTATATAAAGTCAGAATAAATGCAATTTGTACGTGTGTACAAAATCCTGTCTTGTTCACATGGTCACTGCTGGTTTTATAAGGATATCATATTTCCTAATTATATTGAAAACTCCTTTTGGGCAGGGATTAACCTCATAAGTTTCTTGTATTCCCTCCTAACATATACAGCAAGTAATTGATTATAGATTGTTTTGCAAAGCTTTGGGCAAATGAGCTAAAAGCATCTACAGTGGCATGACACAGTTTAGTTATAATGGCATTGTGCCTTGAAGAATATATTAGAAACTCCATCAAAGAATTCTACAAGGCAAGGTTTATTTCAAAATAAGTGAATAAACACACATTGAATATTTTTCAGAGTATAGTGAATCTCTGCTAAAAATAGGCCATTACATATTTTGTGTGTATCATGTATGTGTATGTGTGTGCACGTGTGTATGTGTGTGCACGTGTGTATGTGTGCTTTTCGTAGGATGGTAGAAAATCCATTTTAGTCCCAGAGATGATAAATAATCAAGAATATGAACATGACATTTTGTAACAGTTTGATTCCCGGGTACAAATACATGATGAAAAACCTTTATTTTTCCTGCAAAAACAACAAACAAAATGTCCAATTGACTGTCAGGATTTGTTCTTGCATGAAAGGCTGTCATTAGACCTATCTCTAAAGCTAAACTGGAACTTCCAGTTTTGTTAGTCTCCCTTTTTAAGTACAACCCTTTATATTCAGAGGACCCAAGAGTGTCTTATGTTCCTGAAATATACACCCACACGCCCACACTTGCTTTTAGATCACAGGCGATTCTAAGACATTTACTGCCTGCATTTCTTTTTGTGACAGAAGGGTTTTGTCTAAATACTTATATAAACCAGTTATCTGAAGTTTTTGTAATGATTTACATTATCATTATACTTTATGGACATTTAACAATGGATAAGGATGCAAAATTCTCCATTAAATACAAAATAATCTTTTTTTTTTTTTTTTAAGACTCCATTCATTCATTCATGAGAGACACAGAAAGAGAGAGGCAGAGACACAGGCAGAGGGAGAAGCAGGCTCCACGCAGGGAGCCTGACGTGGGACTCGATCCCAGGTCTCCAACGCCCTGGGCCGAAGGCAGGCGCTAAACCGCTGAGCCACTGGGGCTGCCCAATACAAAATAATCTTAAAAACATTTAAAGGGGAGGAAGGGTAGAGGAAGGAGAAGCAGACTCCCTGCTGAGCAGGGAGCCTAACATGGGGCTCAGTCCTAGGACCTCGGGATCATGAGCAAAGCAGAAGGCAAATGCCTAGCCAACTGAGCCAGTCAGGTGCCCCAGGATTTCAAGATTTTTTTAAAAAATAAAAACCTACAAGGCGTACGCACAAAAAAGTAAAGAAACCAATGATTTTTGTGATCTAGTTTTGCCTAAACACTCCATTCTCTGTCAATTAAACAAATAAATTTGGTTTTTCTGTTATCTTAGAATAATTATAATGATATTAATACTTATTAGGCATTTATGTGCCAGGTGCTGTGCTATCCTGATTCCTTAAAACGGCACAATGAAGTAGATATTGCTCTAGCCATTTTACAGATAAACTGTGACTTAAGATTCAGTAACTTGCACAAGGTCTCAGAGCTGCTTGAATGACCTGGCTGAGATGTTAATCTAGCTGCTCTCTTCTTTTGCTTTATGCCCTTGGCTCTTATCGTTGCTTCAAAAACTACTGATTGAGTACAGACTGTGTGTCAATCACCCTGCTAGATTCTGAGGATAAAGTAGTCAACTAAAAAATTCCTGATCTTGGTGGGGATCAGCAGGACGGACAAAAGAAATTATCTTGACAAATGGCTAACACAATCACTTGTGTGAAGTGTGGCAGCATAGGTATATATACTTCCTGGGGTAGTACAAAATCTCTTTTAAACTTCATCCCACTTGGAAGATGTATTAGTGTGTGAGGGCTGCCAGAACAAAGTACCACAGACTAGGAGGCTCGAACAACAGTTTATTTTCTTGCTGAACTGGAGGTTGGAGGGTCAAGACCAAGGTGTTGGCATGGTTGGTTTCTCCTGAGGTCTCTTTTCTGGGTGATAAGTGTCTGTTGTCTCTCTGGGCCTTCACATGGTCTTCCATGTACATGTGTCTTAATGTGTGTCTTCATTTTCTCTTCTTATAAGGACCCAGTTATATTGGACTAGGGCCCACCATAAAGTCCTCATTTTCATTTATTTTCCTCTTTATAAGCCCTGTCTCCAAATGCGGTCACATTCTGAGATACTGGGAGTTGGGGCTTCAATATGTGAATTTGGGGGGTAGGTAGGGCAAAAGCAAATTACAGGTAGTAACAGGAGCGTTTACAAGATATGAGAGCATTTTCTATCCAATTGATCTTTTAGTTATGGACTATACAGGGTTTTACATAAGTCCTCAATTCCTAGTACCCGGTAAGGTTGGCCTACAAGTGGCATTGGAATATTCTCTCTACCCCCTTTACAGAGGACAGCCACTAGCACAGTATTTTCTAGAGAGGCGTGTACACCACTGACGGGAAGCTAGCTGGTATTTTTTTTTTTTTTTTAATGATAGTCACAGAGAGAGAGAGAGAGAGGCAGAGACACAGGCAGAGGGAGAAGCAAGCTCCATGCACCGGGAGCCCGATGTGGGATTCGATCCCGGGTCTCCAGGATTGCGCCCTGGGCCAAAGGCAGGCGCCAAACCGCTGCGCCACCCAGGGATCCCCTAGCTGGTATAAATAACATTGAATCACATAGTGAAATGAAAGTGACTGAATTCCTTTGCAGTTCTGAGGAAGTCATCTGGCAGTCTGAGTTTGTTTGTAATGTTTTTTTTTTTTTTTGTAATGTTTTTAACACTTGTTAATTCCAATTTACTCGTCGTGTCTGTCCGCCCCCCCTTTCCTAAACAAACAAGGCCTCAGGCTCAAGACCCTTTGACAAACAACAGCACCCATCCCTAACTAAATACTATTTTTGGTGGGTGATAGTTGTCATAGAATTCATGAGGTCACCTACCATTCCGTTTGTGGCAATTCTGTTTTCCCATTAAATTCATGATTTTTTTTTTTTTTTTTGTACTCAACATAAAGTATTTGAGTTCCAACAAAGTGACTCGTTTAAAGAAACATTAATGAGCGTGCTCATGATAAGTACATATGGAAAGATCATGAAGGCTGTTTCCAAAGGATCAGAAGTCTTAGAGATGCTGCTCTAACATGTAAGAGAAGCAGAAATATTCTCAGTCTTCAGTATTTGAATTGTCCACGAAGGGATGCTCCTTAGAGCAATGGTACTTCTAGATTCAACATGAACCACCACTGTCAGTATTGTGGTCAATGCTCATTTCCAGGGCCCTGCTCCCATCCTCAGAGTGATGGAGACAGTGGACCACAGCTGTCTTCCCCATCTGTTCTCCTGAAAACTGCCACACTCGGGATCTAAACAAATTACTCCCTATAGGTCAGGGGTTCCACCTCTGGATCCTTTCCCTTTTACTTCATTTCCAGCGTTGATAATAAGTAAGGCCCTCATCTTGGTAAAGGAGCAGCAGATAACGGGAGTTTAGTGTAGGCACGGATAGACAAAGCAACATTTCTGGCTTGGATCTGAAAAATTCCAGGAAATCCAGCCTCTATTTGATTTATCGTTCTTTTTCAAGCTTGCCCTATCTCTTCACCACACCTTTGTTTTACAATTTATGGTTTCGTTCCTCGCTTCTCTACTGGATTTCTGATTTAACAGTAATTTTAGGACTCTGCTCAAAAAGGAGCTTGATACATGTTTGGTTTGAGACCTTCTAGCTTTGTAAAATGTTTTATCTGCAAGAGTAAGATATTTTCCCTGATTGAGGCTGGTTAAATCTTATTTCTCTGATGGTTTTAGAATTATTAATCCATGGGAGAAATGTATTTTAAACAAACAGAACAGTTTACGAAAAGCATTTCTGGTAAAGTACTACTTTTTAAAAAGTACTGTATGTATGTGTGTGTGTGTGTGTGTGTGTGTGTGTGTGTATGATACATAACAATTGATTCATATATAATTAGAAAACTATGCCATAATGTTATTAATGGTTCTTTAGCTGAAGGGATTATAAGAGTTTTTAATTTTGTTCTTTATACTTTTCTACATATTCTCAGTTTTCTATGTTGAATTTTTATTTTGTTTAAAATTATCAGGATATTATTAAGTTTAAAACAGACCTCATGTGAGAAAACAAACAAACAGTTCTATTCAAATGTTTCCAAGATGAGGCATCTACCATCTTAAAGGTGATGGCCACAGCTGGCCAGGGCTCTTGAAGAAACTTCTTTTGCCCTCTGCTGAGAAAGGGATGGAAATGCTATCGCTAGTGCTGAACCATTTTCTACCAAGAGACACAGTCTTAGGTGAGATACAGGGTCAATAAGACAAAACAAATTTGGCTCTTTCTTAGCACTAGGTTAGGTGAAATCTTTCTTTTTTTCCTCAAAGATGAAAAAAATAGTCATAGATCTCTCTAATGGCAGGATTTGTGAAGCTGAAAGAGCAAATGAAAAGAAGCAGGCACCAATATAGAATATCAATAACCAGATACATTATTTTATTTCCCTATGGGCCATTTATTTTGTCCTCCCCTATCATAACACTTTTCCATGGCAACGGTCTCAATCTTGTGAACCCCTATCATCCAACAGATCCAACATGGTTCCAAAGTGTATCTAATTTTTCATGGGAGAAGAAAGAGAGCCTCATGCAGATGCAAATCAGAATGAGGAGTGATTTTACTTGGATAAAATTGTTTCTGGTTGCTTCTGATACCCCCTTTCCCACTTTGAGAATTACTGCTCTATAATATTTTGTTGCCTTTTATTGGATATGTATTAGATCAAACCACCTATGAAAAAAGCTTTGCTATATTCTGCTAAACATTGTTAGCATTCTCCCTTTGCCGTTCCTTACTGTGCCCTTTCTGTTGTTTCTCCAAAACCCACGTGCTGCAGGGAAAGGTGACTTCATCTCCAGCCTCAGAGCGAGGCCTGGTTGGTTTAAAGGTCATCTCAAACCCTTGCCAACAGTCACTGGTTTAGAAATAGGGCCTAGGCAAGTCAGCTATGGCATTCCCCCAGCGATGGGATTGTTCAGGATTGAGCAGTGGCCAAGATGAGCCAAAGGACTTTAGCTGATTGCAAAGAGATTTCCTTACTGATAGGAGAAAACCCCCAGAAGAGATAAGTTCTTTCTCTGAAAGCCACTTTGTGTTGTTGTGAAGTACCAGATGGTTTCAGGCTCTCCACAGTGAAGGAAGCAGACATGAAAATGAAACAATTCGAATTGAAGAGCTCAAATGAGGAACTCTTAGGCACTACACCAACTCTGACATCCCTCCTGCTCCTAAAGCACCACTTGCAACCCTACCCTTACCCTGTACCCAGTTGGGCTAAAGTTCTCTATTTCTTGCAGCTGAAAGCATACAATACTGATAAAATGTATGTAATATTGAAGAATTCCTCAAAGTATAGCTTTATGATTATAGAATGAAGTGAGTTTCAATTTATAGATTTGAATGAATAGGGAAAGAAAAATTGCTTTAGTCTTTATCGATTTAAGTTAATCCCCTTAAATAGCATCTTAAATATTAATCTAAAAGTTTCCATTAAATACAGCATAATAATATGGTTCGTTATAAGAGATGAGAGCTTTTAGCAATCACATAATGCCAATGATCGTGAAGCTAATCTCAATAATAGGATTTGTGCTCAAACTGTTTTACCTGTAATATCCTTGAGATATAATCTTACAGTATCGGTGCTGATAAGTGATTAAGATGCATTTCTTTGTGAATAATTCATGTATCAGATCATAAAATTGAAGAATTACATTGAAGAGGGATTTCAATAACTATCATATCACAAAAATAATTCTTGTTTTTTTAAAAGTGATGCCTTTTCTGATCATTCCTTTAAGTTTATTGAAAAAATTTTATTTTTTTAAAGGTTTTGTTTATCTATTCATGAGAGACACATAGAGAGAGGCATAGACACAGGCAGAGGGAGAAGCAGGCTCCCTGCTTCCTGCGGGGAGCCTGATGAGGGACTTGATCCTGGTATCATGAGCTGAGCCGAAGGCAGACCCTCAACCACTGAGCCACTCAGGCATCCTGAAATACTTTAAAATGACAAATTAAAACTAGAAAAATAAAAGCAGGTTAACTTTAAAAAAAAAAAAAACAGACTCACCTTTCCCCTCTTTGGTGAAATCATTTCATATTTTGCTCACACAAGTGTCTAAGAAATCAGTACCTTTAAGCAGATGAGAAGGAGAGTGATTTAAATAAAAAAGATAGAAAAGAAAAAAACCCAGATGCCAGACCATCTATCTACAGGATTCTTTTCTAGAGGAAATGTAATTACAATGAAAGTCTATGTGTTCGAAGATTGATTAGGTGCCAAAATAGTTGTGGAAATGCTGTGCTTCCACAACTATTTCAATAGGAAATCTTCTGCCCTTCAGAGATGCTTATTTTGAGGTTTCCATTTCTTTTCTTCATTAAACTCAGCAGTATCTATGTTGCCAACTATAGATGCACAGGCACTTTGGCATCCATCCTCCATTATTTACTTATATTTAATTTGCTAGGTTTGTACATTCCTACACATCATAATAGCATGTAGCCAAGCCACAAAGAAAATATTCAGGCTAGCTGAATATTGACCATCTAGATTTAAATTGATTTCTATTTTGCTGATGTGAGAAAGTAGGGAAAAGAAATAATGATGCTGAGAGAGAAAGCTCTTAAATTAAGGGGAAATGTATTAAATTAACTCTATTTTTTTTTTGTTTGTTTGTGTGTGGAGGTTTATGTTTGAGATTTTAAAATGGAAAGCCGTATCCGATGAGTTCCAAGCAGCTAGCATGAGCCTATTTGGGGGTTCTGTTTCCAAAAATCTAAAAACGTTGTAATACAGATACAGTTTCTTTTGGGGGTAGAACCTGTAAACTATCTCAATAAGTGAAATTTTAACCAATGTGAATAACCTATCTGGATATGTTATTATCTTTGGATAGAGCCAATGTTGATCTGAGAGGAGTGGGAGACAAAATTGTATAGAATGATTTTGTCTTATTACCAGTATCAGATTGAAATATGCTGTTTCTAAATGGATTTGAAGTTAATGAATCCGAGGAGCTGCTATGAGGTTCTACTTGTTCATATCAAAATGATAACATTAGGCACCCATACTCTTGAGAATTGGGCTGGGTCGAGAGAAAGCTAATTGACCTAAGCAGAAATGCTTTAGGGAATGGAAAAGGAGGAAAGAAACCCCACCATGTGTGTAAGATGAGCACTCCCTAGGCTCTAGTCTCAGAAGTGGTTAACTATTTAGATAGAATGATAATTGGGTCCAATGCAATGATTTATTATACCAGTTAACGCTTTTTAAATGGAAGGAAAGTAGAATATCTGATCACTTTTCCTAAAACTTAAAAGCTTTCTTTAATTAAAAAATAAATCACCAGTGGGTTTAACGGAACCTAGATATATGATAAATTTATTCAAGCCCTCTGATGAAGTTCAGTGGAAAATTTTCCAAGATAGACAGTGATGTGTATTTGGATATTTGAAATTTAAAGAAACCCCTGGGAATCTGATGGTGCCTATACTTCTATTTTGGTCCAATTACAAAATAGGAGAAAGTCCTTGAAAACTTTTGATATCTACATTTAAAACATTGAAATTTAAGAGTTTGACAAAGGTAGAAAGTCGCTGGCCAAATCTAAAGAAAATCACATAGTGTTTTGTTTTGATGAAATGAATATTCCAAGAAAATGTTTAATATTTTTATATTTTTATAATAGAGGATATCAGTCAAATATATCATGTGAGGCTAGGTTTAGAGTCCATCTACTGGCTAAAATCCATCATAGTTTTGTCCATTTGTGCAACAAATATTTATTGAATGCCTATTGTGTGCCAAGTACCATTCTAGACACTGGGGGTAGGGAGTTGAACAAACAAGATCCTTGTTTCATGGAGATTAATAGATTGAACTTCAACTGCACTTGTGCTATTAACATAACGAGTTGTTAATTTAAGCAAATTTAGGACACAATGTACCAAATGGTGTTAAAATTCCCAAGAAGAAAATAATAATGAACAAATAATACAATGGAGTAGATATCACTTTGGGGTATTCCTATTCCTTGATGGAGATCACAGAAACTGGTTTGTTAGTAAACATTGGATGGTGAGCAGAACTGTAACATCCCTTATCTTGCTGTGATGCAAATGTTCTCTAAGTAAGAATCACTAGAAATGGCTGATGAATACATACTTTTGCAAACCTATTTCGAAGATACTTCTCATTGCATCTCTGAGCATTGGTTTAAATTCTGCAAAAATCTAAATTTTAAGACTGTTTCTTTCTTTGTTATTGTAAGTATCTTTCTCACTCCCTAATGAAGCAATTCTCTTGGTTTATCAGATTTCTGTGGCACTACCAGTGAGAATACCAATGAAACATACAGGTTTCATATTTTACTTCTCTTTTTTCCTTTTCTTTCCTTCAATTTTTCCTCTGTCTCTTCTTGATCCTTGGACGATAATCATATTTTTCAAGGTTAATTCACTCCCTCTTGTCCCTGACATCCCTGTAAAATTATCTGCTCAGAGAACATCTTAACCTTCATGTTTTCCCCAAAGTATCACCATAAATCTTTCTTTTCTTCTCTAGTCCAAAAAAATCACTTCTCGTTTTGTTAGAAAGTTTCTGAAATCAAATAGACTGTGAAGTGTTTCCTAATGCATCAAAGAACGGATGGTATGATCTGAGCAAGGCAGTCTCGTAGCTACATTTTTTAACTTGCACCAATTCATTTGAATTCACCTGTGTCTTCTACACCTATAGAACTTAGATCTCTATTACTATCCCTCACTGGGGCAGATAATTCTAATATCATTGTAAATTTGGCTTCATTTATTTAATAAGAATTTCTTGAGCCTCTGCTACAAATTTACTCAAACAGTCTTCCAGGCACAAGGAGTATAGTAATCAACAAAATAGACATGTTCTCTAACTTACTGGAATTTGCTATTCTTGATTTTGGGGAGATTACATATTTCTGGCTAGTGTTAGGATAATCTAGTCAATGTTGATGTTGCAGATTTTGAGCTAAACGTTAAAAAAAATCACTACTTCTTATCTTGTAATGAACTCCTATCTGGAACATTAGTCATTTTATGATCAAAGAGCAATTCACATTTGTAATAATTTATAGGGTACACTAACATTCTGTTACCATGCTCACCACTCGACAAACCTAAGAGTGCCTCACAGCTAAGTATCCAACCATTTAACTGCAGTAATTGGAATAGTCGAGTCAGCTTTCCTGAGAACTTCATTCATCATATTGAAATAACGACTTCAGTATGTAATTGGGAAAATAGATTTAATCTCCAAACCCTGGAGTGCTATGTGAAACTAGGACATTCCTTCCCCCTAGATATTCTTTCTCCCTTTCACTACTGTGAATAGTCATGTAAATCTGTCTGAAGAATATAAGTGATGAGTTATACCAAATGACCCTGTAGCTGGAGAGAATGGCTGACATTGATGGGGTTTAGGTGGAGTCAAGGCTGAAGATGTAGTCCAAAACAAATTTCTTTGAAGTATTGTTTTCTCTTTTAAAGTCATGCAAAAACGTCTATTGTGGGACACCCTGGTGGCTCAATGGTTGAGGTCTGCCTTCTGCTCAGCTCAGTGCGTGATCCTCGTGATCCTCGTGATCCCAGGGATTCCAGGATTGAGTCTCACATCAGGATCCCCATGGGAAGCCTGCTCTTCTCCCTCTGCTTGTGTCTCTGCCTCTCTCTCTATGGGTCTCTCGTGAATAAATAAATACAATCTTTAAAAAAAACCTCAATACATCTATTGTATCCATAAAGCTTCATGTTTTAGTTCTTTTTTAAAAAGATTTTATTTATTCGAGAGAGAGAGATTGAGAGAGGGGCAGAGACGCAGGCAGAGGGAGAAGCAGGCTCCATGCAGGGAGCCGGACATGGGACTCGATCCAGGGACTCCAGGATCACGCCCTGGGCCGAAGGCAGGTGCTAAACCGCTGAGCCACCCAGGGATCCCTAGGTTTTAATTTCTTACCGTCAACTAACATAGGGCAGGAGTTTCTACTCTAGTTTCCTAGCCCAGCCCCATGGGCTCAGGTCATGTGTGGAACCCAGTTTGAAATCACTAGCTTAACACAAGCTGTGAGAAGACCTTGCCTCTCACTACCATCCAGTTGTTCCAGTTATCCAACTTTACTTTTTCTGATGTATTAAAAAGTAATGAAATCCCTGCTTTTCGGTCCACAGTGTTGTTGGGAAGATTGGAAGACTTGATTAGATATTATTATTTAAAAAATTTTTATTATTAGTATTAAATACTTGGTTTAACAACCTGTACTTGGGTCTGGGCCAAGGTACAAATATAAAATGGTTCCATTTTTCTCTAGTTACTGCTTCTAACTAGCTTCCATTGAGTCTCTTTTTCCCATCCCTTAATGACAACTTGATCAGAAGTTTCTGATCACTCCCAGGTTATTAAAATAACAGTTCAGTTCAATTTATCTGTTTGAAATCTCATCTCATATCTGTTTGAAATCTCATTTCTTCCCATTTTCCCTGTTCAGCCAAGTTTCTACCCAGGGGATTTGAGTGGGGAAAGAAATGGGATCCATTTTTTTCATCCTCTCTCCTCCCTTTCTTTTGAGACCCTTACTCCTCCAGAGAATTGGGATCCAAGATGGAGACTGGCTGTAAATATTCCTGACTTAGCAGATGCATCTGTGCTCCTGTCTGGTCTGTTGCCCTTTCTCTGTTCAAGATCTGTCAGTCTCTGATGCTTTGAGAGTGGCTCTCAGCTAAATGCTGTTTCTCCTGGGACATATATTTGAATCATATCTAGGGATAATGTTGGTGGGGGTAGCATGGGGGGCTTCCCAACGGAATGCATGGTGTTCTAAAAGACCTGCCTAACTCAGTCGTGTTTGATTTTTCCTCCTCAATTGCTTCTGGAAGCAGATCAGTTCCCATCTTGAAGTCTACCACATAGCTTCTCAAGGCTGTGGCCTCCTCACCTGGTGACCTGCCTTCTTGGACATCAGAATGGCTCAGTGGAAGTGATCTATCCCCATATTTTTTTCATTCATGAGAATCTCAAACATTTTTGTCACAACAAAATATGATGCAGGCTGCTAATCTCTCTCTCTCTCATACACACACATACTTACAGCCTTTTTTTTTTCTCTCTCTTTACTTAAGTATCTACAGTGGACTGCTAATGAGCAAACCTCTTCACCTCTGTGAGAGATTCCTGTTGACTCACTCCTTTTTACTTGGCCTGGGCTGAGGAGAGAGAGCCTTTTGACCCTCTACAATGGTAAGGCTGTCAGGCTTATCACTAACCAGTCCTTGGCCTGTCATGTTTGAACATAGTGGTAGGTGGCTGCTCAGCTGATGGTCATGCTGAACCACTGTGGTTATCTCCTCAAAACCCAGGAGAAGCATCCAGGCCTTAATTATCTTGGGTGCTCTTCAGAATGAAGGAGACATGATACTGCTTTATCATCCTTTGAGTCATGGGTGACAACTCCAAGGCAACAAAGCCCCCATTCAACATCCTGTTACCTGTTACACTTGATAGAATCTGCCTGGAAATGTACATATTTTTGCAAATGAAAAGTTTTATGTTGGCAGCAAAAACACACACAATCATTTAGGAAGGACAGTTTAGTGATTTATGCAACTGCCAAGGGATATCAGCTTTGTTATACCACTTGTAAAATGATATGACTAAGCACGCTAGCTTCTGGCTGTCGGGGATGCTTGTGTTATCACTCAGAGATGTGGGTGAGGAGTGGAGGGAGCCTTCTGTCTTCTCTGAATCCAGGCCATATGTTTAGAGCCTTTCTTGGAATTCAATTGGTTGGGGGCAAGGGGAGTGATGAGTAATTATTGTCTGTTGTTATAATTTCTGGTTGTTAATGGTGGCTGTAACACAGAAAGGCAGGAGATAGTTTCATACCCTTCAGGTGTACTTGTAGTATCAACATTAACCAGAACCCTTGTGCCAGAGATGTCTTATAGTATAAAAGACTGTGTTACTGTTTGGTGGGGTCAGACTTCTGTGGGCCAAAACACCCAGAAGCCTGGGAAATTTCTCTTCCAGACAGCTGAGTAGGCTGGTACCACTTCTTCCTCCACCATGGGCTTCAGTGCTTCAAAAGGAAGCTTTTTAGAGGGGGAAGAAATTGACACACATGAGACATTGCATAAGAGGTGAATCAAAGTTCTGAGGTGTCATATGTTGTCTAAATGACGCAGTGTTACAGTGGTAGGGCTTTCATTCTCAGCACATACCATCCGTTCTTTTACCCCTAAAATGAAGCCCTCTCAGCGTCTGGGTGGCTCAGTCAGCTAAGTGTCTGAATCTTGATCTCAGGTCAGGTCTTGATCTCAGGGTTGTGAGTCTGGGCCCTGTGTTGGGCTCCATGCTGGGCATGCAGTCTACTTAAAAAATAAATAAAAATAAAATGAAGTCCTTTTATTTAAAAAAAATTTTTTTTTAAGATTTTATTTATTTATCCATGAGAGACACAGAGAGAGGGGCAGAAACACAGGCAGAGGGAGAAGCAGGCTCCATGCAGGGAGCCTGATGTGGGACTTGATCCTGGGTCCCCAGGATCATGCCCTGAGCCGAAGGTGGCGCTAAACTGCTGAGCCACCCTGGCTGCCCCAAAATGAAGTCATTTTAAAAGTCGGCTGCCTGTAGTATGCAGGAACTCTACCAGTGGCCTCGTCCTTCCAAAGCAAACCTGAGCAGCACTTTGAATTGGCCTACAGCCCATTAGCACAGTTGCAGAAGTATCTTTAGCTCTGTCTGTTCTCTACAGAAGAGGAGGTGTTCTCCCACTCTCTGCTCTCTACCTTGCCTCAGGGAGAGAGCAACTGTGCCCCATACTGTGACTGGGTGCTTCAAAGCCCATCCCAGCCTAAAGTGAACCCCATGAGGCTTACTCCACAGAGGAGGGAGAGCAAGAAATGTTGCTTATCTTCAGATTCTTAAATTTGACCACAAACTCCTCTTGCCAGGCAGAAATTCAATCTCACTCACCCTGAGGTTCCCCATTGCACACACAAAATGTACATAGCTGTCTGGGTTTGTACATCGAGCAAATGTCTGGGGAGGATTTTCGAGATTTGGCCCTTCCTGGTCACTGATAAGTTAGCCATTATCCAAGCCTCCAGAGTCTTCTTGATCTCTAGTGAGTTTGCTGATTCTGTGTCAAATTATGGGCATGAGAACATGTGCTGAGGATCATAAATGAGGGCCTACAATCTCCCTGCCCTGGGGATCTCACAGCACTAGTTCCTGTTTCTGCCCCTCCTGAAGGTTCTGCCGGGAAATAGAATGTGGGTCCCCAAGATCATTGTCTTTCAGTCTTCTTCCCACTTGGAGGTAATCTCTTCTTTCCTGACTCCTGTCCTTTCTCTGCTCTTCTGGGATGCCTATTAGAATCACCTTCCTCAATTTAGGCTAGAGGTAGCCAGAGTGTGGTTGGAAGAAGTTTTGATTGCCTAGGGGAGTGTTGTTGCTGTGTTTTTTTTGTTTTTTTGTTTTGTTTTTTGGCTTAAATTAGTAATCAGCATTTTTTAAAAGTATTTTATTTATTTGAGATAGAGAACAAGTGGTAGGGAGGGGCAAAGAAAGAGGGAGAGAGAGAGAGAGAGAAAGAGAGATAAGCAGAATCCCTGCTGAGCAGGGAGCCTGATGTGGGGCTTGATCCCAGAACCCTGAGATCATGACCTGAGTCAAAGGCAGATGCTTAATGGATTGAGCCACCCAGGGGCCCCAGTAACCAGCATTTAAAAATCACATGAGTGGAGGAGGTCAAGATGGTGGTGGCGGAGGAGACCTTAGTTTTGTCTGGTCCCAGGAATTTAGCTAGATGGCTATTAAGTCATTCTAAACACCAGTGAACTCAATCCAGAGAGCTAAGGAAAGAATAGCTGCAACTCTACAAATAGAAAAGCTACCACTTTCTGCAAGTTAAGAGGCAATCTAGGGGAAAATAGACCTGGGCAGGAGGGAGCAGGGAGCCTCGGGCAGCTGGCTACGGGAAAGTGATAAGAGTTGTGGAGTGCAAAATCAGAACTTTTAGAAGTCTGCTCCAGTGAGGGATGTCCCTGCCTGAAAGGAGCTGAGGCAGCAAATCGGGGTAGAATCCCTGGTGGGACAGTGTGGCCTCAGGATTCCCAGAGTCACAGGAAGAATGGGAGTGTTGAGGGCAGCAGAGTTTCCAGGCATTGGAGCAGGGAACCTGGCTGCAAATCAGAGAGCCCAGGAGGGGGCTCTCAGCTTGAGGGTGCCATAAACTGTGAACCAGGCACAGTCTGCACAACCACTCTCCAAGCAGGGGCCCAGCCAGCAGTAGAACCAGGGAGACCCCTCCCCCTTTCTCCTCCAGGAGGAACGGTATGCACATGGGAAACATGGGAGTCTGCAGGGTTTGGGGACTCAAAAGGGGGTTGTGTGCCTGTGTTAGAAACGCTGAGTCACAGGCTGGGGGAATGTGCAGTGCAGATGGAGACCAGGGAGACCGGAAACCTTGGCTGCTTTTCCCTGAGGGCGCATTGAGGAGTGTCCCCCCCCCCCCCCCCTTCCTGGGGACTCTTCCCTGCAGATTGGGAGGGATTGGGAGGACACCATTCTCACTCTCATCTTCTAAAGCACAGAAAGCCTTCAGGGAACAAAAGCCATCTAGGGCAATCCTGAGGTGATTAGCCTGGCCACCTGGCAAGGGCGGTACAATTCTGCCTGCTGGGGGCAAAGACACCTGAGAAACACAACAGGCGACTCCCCCAGAAGATTGGCAAGAACAACCAGCCAAGATCAAGTTTACTGATGGTAGGCTCATAGGGAACTGCAGAATCCAGCACTAGGGGAATATAGCCTGATTCTTTAGTCTTTCAATTTTAATTTTTTTCTCTTTCCTGTTTTCAATTAATTTATCAACCCCTTAAAAAAATCTTCTATCCTTTCATTGTACTTAATTTTATTTTGTGTGTGGTTTTATATATATATATATATATATATATATATATATATATATATAAAACTTTCCTTACAATTTTGTGATACAGTGTCTTCTGACAAACAGACCAAAATATACGCAGAATCTTCTCTATGGCTCTGTTCTCTTCACCTGTCTGATCATATTCTCTTTTTTTTTTTTTTTTTTTTGTTAAAGTCATTTTAAATTTTCATCTTTACAGTTACATTCTATCCATTCAATGTATTTAATTTTATTTTTGTATATGTATATGTATATATACACACACACAAACACACACACACACACATATATATATATATATAAAAGTTTTTCTTTCTTTACAACTTTGAGATGTAGTTTCTTCTAACCAACCAAAATACACTCAGGATATAGTCTGTTGCTCTGTTCTGTTCACCTATTTATATTCCCCCCTTTTTTTTTAATTTTTAAAAAATATTTATTTATGAGAGTCACAGAGAGAGAGAGAGAGAGGCAGAGACACAGGCAGAGGGAGAAGCAGGCTCCATGCACCGGGAGCCCGATGTGGGATTCGATCCCGGGTCTCCAGGATCGCGCCCTGGGCCAAAGGCAGGTGCCAAACCGCTGCGCCACCCAGGGATCCCCTATTCCCTTTTTTTTTTTTTTGTCTTTTAATTTTTCATTTTTATGGTTACATCCTATCCTTTCATTGTATTTAATTTTATTTTTGTACACAAAGAGGTTTTTCTTTCTTTTTTTCTTTTTAAAGATTGTATTTATTTATTCATGAGAGACAGAGAGAGAGGCAGAGACATTGGCAGAGAGAGAAGCAGGCTCCATGCAGGAAGCCCGATGTGGGACTTGATCCCAGGACTCCAGGATCATGCCCTGGGCCGAAGGCAGATGCTCAACCACTGAGCCACCCAGGTGTCCCAAAGTATTTCTTTCTTTACAATTTTGGGATCTATTTTTCTAACCAACAGACAAAAATACTCATAGGATTCAGTGTATTGCTCTGTTCTGTCTCCTCTTGTCTGATTATATTTTCTCTTTTCTTAATTTTTTTCTTCGGTTTTGGGTCTCTTCTAATTTGTTTAGTGTATATTTCTCTGGGGTTGTTGCTATTTTAGTATTTTGTTCTCTTGTCATCTGTTCTTCTCAGGACAGAAGGACAAGATGGAATAACTCACCACACACACAACACACACACACACAAAAAAAAAAAAAAAAAAACAGAAAAAGAGGCAGTACTGACTGCCAGAGACCTAATCAGTATGGACATAAGTAAGATGTGGAATTAGAGTTCAGAATGATGATTAGAAAAGATACTAGCTGGCTTGAAAAAAGCATGAGGTACTAGAGAATCCCTTTCTGGAGAAATAAAAGAACTCTAATCAAATTGACATAAAAAAAGGCTATTAATGAGATGCAATAAAAAATGGAAGCTCTAACTGCTGGGAGAAATGAGGCAGAAGAGAAAATTAGTATCTAGAAGACAAAATGATGGAGAATAAAGAAGCTAAGAAAAAGAGATAAACAACTACTGGATCACCAGGGGGAGAATTCAAGAATATTAGAATAATAGGGATCCCAGAATAAGAAGAAAGAGAAAGGAGGGCAGAAGGTATACTGGAGCAAATTATAGTCAAGAACTATCTGGGGAAGGAATCAGGCATCCAAGTCCAGGAGGCACCAAGAACTCCCTTCAAAATCAACAAAAATAGGTCCACACCTTGACATGTAATAGGGAAGCTTGCAAATCTCAGAGACAAAGAGAAAATCATGAAAGCAGCTCGGGGATAAGAGGTCTGTAACCTGCAAGGATAGAAACATTAGATTGGCAGCAAACCTACCCACAGAGATGGGCAGAGAGAACTGGCATGATATATGTAGGGTGCTAAATGAGAAAAATATGCAGCCAAGAATACTTTATCCAGCTAGGATGTCATTAAAAATACAAGGAGAGATAAAAAGCTTCCAGGACAAACAGAAACTAAAAGAATTTCTGGTCACTAAACCAGCCCTGCAAGAAATATTAAAAGGGATCCTTTATGTGAAGAGAAAACCCAAAAATAACATAGACCAGAAAGAAACAGAGACAATATACAGAAACAGTGACTTTATATGTTATACAAAGGCACTAAATTCGTATCTTTCGATAATTACTCCGAATATAAATGGGCTAAATGCCCCAATCAAAAGACACAGGGTATCAAATTGGATAAAAAAGTAAGATCCATGGATATGCTGCCTGGAAGAGACTCATTTCAGACCCAAAGACACCTCCAGATTAAACTGAGGGAGTGGAAAACCATTTATCATGCTAATAGATGTCAAAAGAAAGCTGAAGTGATAATCCTTATATCAGACAAATTAGATTTTTTTCAGATTCCCCCCCCCCCGACAAATTAGATTTTAAATCAAAGACTATAAGAGATGAGGACCAGATGGACTTCAAAGATACATTCAGAGAATTTCATAGTAAAGCAACAGAATACACATTCTCCTCCAGTGCACATGGAATATTCTCCAGAATAGATCACATACTGCACCACAAATCAGGTCTCAACCAGTACCAAAAGATGTGATTACCACAGTGCTTTGAAACTTAAACTTGGTCACAAGAGGAAATTGGGAAAGAACTCAAATACATAGAGGCTAAAGAGCATCCTACTAAAGAATGAATGGATCACCCAGAAAATTAAAGAAGAATTTTAAAAATTCATGGTAACAAATGAAAATGAAAACATAACTATTCAAAACCTTTAGGATACAGCAAAGGCAGTCCTAAGAGGGAAATATATAGCAATACAAGCCTTTTTCAAGAAACAAGAAAGGCCTCAAATACACAATCTAACCTTATACCTAAAGCCTGGAGAAAGAACGGCAAATTAAGCCTAAACCCAGCAGGAGAAGAGAATTAATAAAGATTAGAGCAGAAATCAATGAAATAGAAACCAAAAGAACAGTAGAACAGATCAATGAAATTATGAACTAGTTCTTTGAAAGAATTAGTAAGATTGATAAACCCCTGGCTAGACTTATCAAAAAGAAAAGAGGAAGGACCCAAATAAAATTGTGACTGAAAGAGGAGAGATCATAAAAACCACCAAAGAAATACAATAATAAAAACATAGTATAAGCAACTATATGCCAGCAAATTAAGCAATCTATAAGAAATGAATGTATTTCTAGAGACATATAAACTACCAAAACTGGGACAGGAAAAAATAGAAAACTGAACAGACCCATAGCCAAAATCAAAAACCTCCCAAAAAACAAGAATCCAGGGCCAGATGGCTTCCCAGGGGAATTCTACCAAACATTTAAAGAAGAATTAATGCTTATTCTCTGAAAGAAATTGCTACAGAAAATAGAAATGGAAGGAAAACTTACAAACACTAAGAAGCCAGCATTACCTTGATAACAAAACCAGACAAAGACCCCACCAAAAAGGAGAATTACAGACCAATATCCCTGATGAACATGGATGCAAAAATTCTCACCCAGATACTAGCCAATAGGATCCAACAGCACATTAAAAGGATTATTCACCATGACCAAGTGGGATTTATTCCTGGGCTGCAAGGGTAGTCTACTACATTAATAAAAGAAGGGACAAGAGCCATATGATCCTCTCAATAGATGCAGAAAAAGCATTCTTTCTTGATTAAAACTCTTCACAGCATATGGATATAGAAAACATACATCAATAACATAAAAGCCATCTACGAAAAGCCACTTCTAATATTATTCTCAATGGGGAAGAATTGAGAGCTTTTCCCCTAAGGTCAGGTACATGGCAGGGATACTCACTCTCACAACTGTTGTTCAGCATAATACTAGAAGTCCTAGCCTCAGCAATCAGACAACAAAAAGAAATAAAAGGCATCTGGATTGGCAAAGAAGTCAAACTCTCACTCTTCACAGATGATATGATACTCTATATGGAAACCCCATAAGACCCCATCCCAAAATTGCTAGAACTCCTACAGGAATTCAGCAAAGTGGCAGGATATAAAATCAATGCACAGAAGTCAGTTGCATTTCTATACACTAACAATGAAACAAAAGAAAGGGAAATTAAGGAGTCGATCCCATTTATAATTGCACCAGAACCATAAGGTACCTAGAAATAAAACTAACCAAAGAGGCAAGGACTTGTACTCAGAAAACTATAGAACACTTATGAAAGAAATTGAGGAATACACAAAGAAATGGGAATACGTCACATGCTCATGGATTGGAGGAACCAATATTGTTAAAATGTCTGTGCTGCCTAGTGCAATCTATACATTCATTGCAATCCGTATCAAAATACCATCAATTTATTTCACAGAATTGGAACAAATAATCCTAAAATTTGTATGGAACCAGGAAAGATCCCGAATAGCCAAAGGAATGTTGAAAAAGAAAACCAAAACTGGTGGCATCTCAATTCCAGATATCAAGCTATATTACAAAGCTATAATCATCAAGACAGTATGATACCGGCACAAAAACAGACACAAATATCAGTGGAACAGAATAGATAATCCAGAAATGGACCCTTAACTCTATGGTCAACTCATCTTTAACAAAGCAGAAAAGAATATCCAGTGGAAAAAATGAGTCTTTTCAACAAATGCTATTGGGAAAATTCTGGGCAGCCATATGCAGAAGAGTGAAAATAGGCCATTTCCTCATACCTTATACCTCATACCATACACAAAAATAGACTCAAAATGGATGAAAGACCTAAATGTGAGACAGGTAGCATTCTCTATGACCTCAGCCACAGCAACTTCTTGCTAAACATGTCTCCAGAGGCAAGGGAAACAAAGATAAAAATGAACTATTTGGACTTCATCAAGATAAAAAGCTTTTGCACAGCAAAGGAAACAGTTTACAAAACCAAAAGACAATGACAGAATGCGAGAAGATATTTGCAATTGTCTTACCAGATAAAGGGCTAGATCCAAAACCTATAAAGAATTTACCAAACTCAACACCTAAAGAACAAATAATCCAATTGAGAAATGGGCAGAAGACTTGAACAGACATTGCTCCAAAGAAGATATACAAATGGCCAAGAGATACTTGAGAAAATACTCTACATCACTTGGCATCAGGGAAATGCAAATCAAAACCATGATGAGATATTACACCAGTCAGAATGGCTAAAATTAACAAGTCAGGAAATGACAGATGTTGGTGAGGATGAGAAGAAAGGGGAACCTCGTACAATTTGGTGGGAATGCAAGCTGGTGCAGCCACTCTGGATAAACAGTATCGAGGTTCCTCAAAAAGTTGAAAATAGAGCTACCTTAAAACCTGGCAATTACACTACTAGGAATTTACCCCATAGACAGAAATGTAGTGATTCTAAGGGGCACCTGCACCCCAATGTTTATTGAAGCAATGCCCACAATAGCCAAACTATGGAAAGAGCCCAGATGTTCATCAACGTATGAATGGATAAAGATGTGGTATATGAATACAATGGAATACTCAGCCATCAAAAAAAAAAAAGAGAAATCTTGCCATTTGCAATGACTAGGATGGAACTAGAGGATATTGTGCTAAATGAAATAAGTCAGAGAAAGACAAACATTATCTCACTCATACGTGGAATTTAAGAAACAAAACGGGATCATAGAGGAGGAGAGGAAAAAGTAAAACAAGACGAGAGGGAGACAAACCATAAGAAACTCTTTATTTTTTTTTAGATTTATTTTTTTATTTACTTATGAATGATAGAGAGAGAGGCAGAGAGAGAAGCAGGCTCCATGCCAGGAGCCCGAGGTGGGACTCGATCCTGGGACTCCAGGATCGTGCCCTGGGCCAAAGGCAGGTGCTAAACTGCTGAGCCACCCAGGGTTCCCCAGAAGCTGTTAATCATGGGAAACAAACTGAGGGTTTCTGGAGGGGAGGTAAGGTGGGGGGATGGGGTAACTGGGTGATGGACATTAAGGAGGGCATGTGATGTGATGAACACACACATGGGGGTTATGTAAGACTGATGAATCACTGACCTCTGCCTCTGAAACCAATGAGACATTACATGTTAATTACTTGAATTTAAATTAAAAACATTTTTTTAAATAAAGTAAATAAATAAAAGAAAAAATCAAATCAGTAGGGCACCTGGGTGGTTCAGTTAAGTGTCTCACTCTTGATTTCAGGTCAGGTCATGATCTCAGGGTGGTGAGACTGAGCCCTGCATTGGGCTCCACACTGTGCCAGCTCCCTCTGGCTCTCTACTTGCTCTCTCTCTCAAATTAAAGAAAGAAAGAAAATCAAAGGAGTTCACATTAAAATCTATAATTCTAACTTCTAATGGAGCATTAGGAAATCTGGCTTTTACGAGCTGGGCAGAGAAAGGCTGCCCATTAGACAGGCGGGGCCCTCTGCTTCTGCACAGGTCCGGCCCCGCAGGTGTCACTAGTTAATTGCAATCACCTGACCTGAAGGAATGTTTGACTTTGGAGCACCCTGCTGTGGCCTTTGATAAGAGCCAGGAGAGAAGCTGTTTTGGGAGGATATCACCCTTAGAAAATATAGGCCGAGGTGAGGGAACATACAAAAGCTGGTTATCTTTGCAGAACACAAAAAGAAACAAATGACAAAATAATACATCTGTCCATATACACAATAAAAATGGCTAGTAAAGTCCGATTTCATCATAGCTGGGGCTTCTCATTGAAGTAATGCCAATTAATCTTCACAAACACCTATTAACCCTGTTTCACAGATGGCAAAAGTGAGGTTTTATATATACAAATGGCCAAGCAACTTGGGCAAGTCACAAAGTGAATAATATGGCAGGATTTGGAATGCAGTTCTCTATGGCTCTTGGCTATTGGGTTTCCCTGCCTGTCCTGACAGGGCATTAGCAACCCTTCTTCAGGGGAGTAAGGGCACCCAAATTCATTGTCAAATTTATAGGTATCACATACTGAGTTGGAAGGAAAGTCATGTTGACACCGTGTAAGAGTTCCTATCTCCACTCTTCCTCCCTCTGCCAGAAGGAAGCTGTTTTCGGAGACCCTCTGGAAGGTCAGGGTCTGGGACCATGCTTTTACACGTTTTAGGTCTTGAGTACATGTCTTTATGTTACTCCTGCTATCTTGTCTGAAATTGTACTAAGTGCACGTATGTGTGAGTGTGTGTGTTGTGATAAGGGGAAAGAAGAAGGAAGGGACAGAGGAAGGGGAACATAGCTTCCGATCCTTCCTGTCTTGGGCCATAAACGTTGCTGGGGAGACAAAAACAAAAAAAAAACTAGAGGCCTACTATAACAAAAGTGCTTTTCCAAATTGTAAAATAACTTCAGAAAAAGAAAGACTTGGGTCAAAATCCTTTATTTTGTTCTTTACTTTTTGGTAGAAATCCATAAAAACAAAGCTACCTAATATAAGCTTTTATTTATTTTTAAAAGATTTTATTTATTCATGAGAGACAGAGAGAGAGAGAGAAAGAGAGAGGGAAAGAGAGAGAGAGGCAGAGACACAGGCAGAGGGAGAAACAGGTCCCATGCAGGGAGCCCAACGTGGGACTCAATCCCGGGTCTCCAGGATCATACCCTGGGCTGAAGGCGCGGTGCCAAACCACTGAGCCACCGGGGCTGCCCTATGATAAGCTTTTAGGTGGACAATTTGAATTTGCATGTTTATAATGAATTTCATATTGCCTATTACACAAAATTTGTCTTAACAGCATTTGCGTAAGTAAATTTAGGATAAAATATGATGGTTTGTGCTAGAACTGAAGTTACTACTGTTTAATATCACATTTGATAAATTAGATTAGGGATGCCTGGGTGGCTTAGTGGTTAAGTGTCTGCCTTCCGCTCAGGTCGTGATCCCGGGATCCTGGGATGAGTCCCATATCGGGCTCCCCGCAGGAAGCCTGTCTCTACCTGTTTCTGTCTCTGTGTCTCTCATGAATAAATAAATAAAATCTTAAAAAAATTAGATTATAGGGCAGCCCAGGTGTCTCAGTGGTTTAGCGCCACCTTCAGCCTAGGGTGTGATCCTGGAGACGGGATTGAGTCCCAGGTCGGGCTCCCTGCATGGCGCCTGCTTCTCCCTCTGCCCGTGTTTCTGCCTCTCTCTTTCTCTCTCTGTGTCTCTCATGAATAAATAAATAAAATCTTAAAAATTAGATTATAGAATAACAGATAAACGGCTATAGATGCTGGTGGAATTATAATTCCATTTCTAGATGGGATATGTGGGAAGTTTTATGTCATTAATTTGGTACCATATGTAAAAGAAGAACCAACTAAGTTGATGATTTCAGAAGCTGTGATGATATGATTTTGAGGGTAATAGTGTTGTTCAGAGGAGGGGAGAAATCCAGATAAAAGGAACTGTATGAAAATTTTACTACGTGAGAAAGTTTCTGAATTAATTTTAATGGTTTGCCAGATTTTTTGTTTCCGATGTGAGATGATTCTGACATTCAGTGAGGGTTTACAATCTATCTTTTCAGTCTGAAATATCATAAAACAAAACAATGAGGCATCTTGATGGCAATTTCCTAGTTCTCATATAGCTACAAACATAAAGCCCGTTATTGTTCATAGAAAAAGATAATAACTAAATGGCACTTACTACATTTAGGTCCCGAACTAAGAAATTATGTATACTACTATTGTGTAGTGAAACTGAAGCTCAGAGAGGTAAAGTGAGTTGCCTAAGGTCACCTAGCATGTGAATGGTAGAATTAGTTCCCCAACTCTGATTTTCAGGAGTATTCTTTGCACTGGAGACACTTTGGCCCCATTGCTTTGGCCTCCTTTTTTCTAGGATTTAATCTAAATAGTGTTTTGCGCCATAAAAACCTTGCTTTTGGCTTGCTGTTGTTGAACTGTTTGCTGATCCCCAGTATTGTCAATGGGGATCTTCATTAGACTGCTCAACAGATGATATGTTAAATAAGGACATTGGTATTACTTCAACAAAATTTAGACAGTGTTAAACTCCACAGGATACATGACGAATTTCTTTAACGAAGTTTCAAGGGGAAAAAAAAGTGGAAATGAGTGCCTGTGCATGACAAGACACGAAAGACCGATCAATCCGATACACTGCTTTAAAACCTCTCTGGATCCTGATTTGAACAGCGTATACTTACAGGTGTTAGGGAATTTTTTTTTTTAACTTTTTAGGTAAAATAATGCAATTGAGGTTAATATATCAAGGTATTTAAAAAATCTTTATGTGTTAGAGGTACACACTGAAAGAGATGAGTTGTTAGGATACTAGGGTCTTGCTCCAAATTAACGGAGCAAATGAAGATTGGTCTTTAATTGGTAATTGTTGAAGCTGTGTTTCGGGTACTTGCTGGGTTCCCTGTATTACTGTATATCTAGTTTTGAGTCTGTGTGACATCTGACACAAAGAATGCCTTGTTAACGACGAACCCAAAGTAGAGCATTACTTTGGTTTCGGCCTGCAGGATGCCTCCTTTCCAGGGAGCTCTCTCCCCCGCAGTGCACATCCTTCTCCTCTCCTTTTGGGTGCACGGGGATGTGGGGTGGGGATTGTTTTTCCTTCCTACTCACCGCCCCCCTCGCCCCGCCCGGAGGTGCAGTCCCCGCGAGGCCACCTCGGAAGGATTTCTTTCTAATCTTCCCCGGAATTAAGGCCCGAAGGTTGTGGGGCGGGGCGGGGCGCGAGGCTTTGTGTCCTGGCGGTCTCGACCGTGCTAACGAGCTCACCCGGTCGTCAGCCGACCCTGGAACCTGTACTTTCTCATTTCCCTGGCCACGTGACTATGTTTTCGTTTCAGGGTAGTTTCTAAAGTACAGGAAATTCTCGGGGAGTCTACGTCACCGCCAGCAGTTACAGTAATTACCGTAGTGACGCTACTTGTCTTCAAAACGCGAACTTTCATGGTGCGGCGCGAGTACTATTTGGGGCTTTTTCAGTTCAGCCTGAGGTGGCGGTTCAGTCACTGAGGAGAGTTTTGAGCAGTAGTGACGCGGGGCAGCTCTGCGCGTGCTGTGTGCGCGTGCGCGCGCCCGTCCTCCCTGCCGCCCTGGCCCCAGGTGCTGGCGGGCGGGGGCGGAGCGCACGCTCACAGCACTACGGTCGCTGCCGGAAGCGCTCGCCGCGGCAGTGCGCCTGCGCCTTCGGGCCCGCCAAGGCGCCCGCCTTCCCCCGGCCGGCCAGCAGGGGGCGCCGTGGGGCCATGGACGCGGCTTCTCCCTGGGGCTGTGGATCAGGGCTTAAAAGGGCCGAGGCGAAGCCGGCTGAGGGGCGTTCTAGCTGCCGCCGCCCTGGTCTCTATCACCCTTTGTCCTCCAGGCTTCCCCGGCGCTGGGCCTGCGGACCCGGTTGCTAGGCGGAAGCGGGGCGCGGCGGCTGCCGCGGCGGCTGCCCGGGCGTTTGAAAAGCGGCAACGCAGGCGGCAAAAGGTCCTCCGGCGGCGGGCTCGCCTCCCCCCGCGGGCGTGGCCGTGGCCGTGGCCGTGGCCTTGGCCTGGGTCGGGGCAGGGCTCGGGCTGCGCCGGCGGCCCGGGGTCGGGGTCGGGGTCGGGGTCGGGGAGCGCGGAGCGGGCGGTGGGAGCCGCGCCGGGGCCCTGGGGCTGGTCGCGGGCCTGCCGCCCCTCACCCGGTCCCTCTTCCCCCAGGCAGACCCCGCCTGCGGGCCGCGCGCCGCGACCATGGTCTCCAAGTCCGACCAGCTGCTCATCGTCGTGTCCATTCTGGAAGGTGAGCGGCCCGGGGCTTTGCCTGCGCAACTGCAGCCTCCCGAGTTCTCGCAGAGCGGCGTGCGGCCGAGGCCTTGGGACCCGCGAGAACCTGGGCGTCTGGGCTTCCGCGCCCTCCTGGCTCTGGCTCACAGTTGGAGTTAGTTGGGTCTGCTAGGCGATTGACTTAAGACGAATCTCTCAAGGGAGTGTGAGCGCTTAGGGGTAGGAGATGTTTAACGTGAGCAGTCGGAGCCCCAGAGAATGTAGGAAAAACGACTTCCATCCGTAACAGCCTTTTACGTGTGAGCTTAGTGTGCCTGCAGAGCACGTCCTGCTCAGCGGCCCCTGGTCAAGCCATTTGCGAGAACTTTGAGGCAAATACAGATTTCCCGCAGTATTGCAGAGGCTGTTCCCCTTTACGAGCCTTGATAGGGGTCCTAGAGGTCTGGAGTTGTCCAGACTGTTATACGGGCCTCGAGGTTTGGCTTGTTGAATACCTGACATTTGATTATGGGAGGCTTTTGGAGTGTCAGGCACTGTGCTGGGAATGGAAGGATAGGAGAGCCCCAATCAGCGTGCAGAATGTGCATTTTTCAGGGTGTGGAAGAAGGAAAAGACAAGCTCTGGGGATGATTTCCCAGCGGAAGTGATATTGATTTGGGTCCTAAGGGATGATTACATAGGTGTCAAAGGGGAGGAAAGGAGGGCTTTTCACGCAAAGGGAAGAGCCAAGAAAACTCCAGGTATGGAAAAACCAGGCGTATTGTGCAATTGCTTAAATTCAGTGTGGTTGGAAAGTAGGTTGCCGGAAAGTGGAGGACATAGGAATTGGTAGATAGATGGAGGACAGGTGATGAGTAACATGACAAGTCATCTGGAGTGGACCAGAGGGATGGCTGGACTTTTTTTTTTTTTTTTTTCATTTTATTTATTCATTCATGAGAGACACATAGAGAAAGACACACAGACACAGGCAGAGGGAGAAGCAGGCTCCATTCCATGAATGATGTGGGACTCGATCCCGGGTCTCCAGGACCACACCCGGGACGAAGGTGGCGCTACGCCACTGAGCCACACAGGCTGCCTGACTTTTTTTTTTTTTTTTTTTTTTTTTAAGCACCCAGTGGAGGTTTTTTGTGGAGGCCTGGCATGATTTGGAGGATAAAGTGAACGAGTTATAGTGAGTTTTGGACCAGAAAGCTTACCAGAAGCTGTAAACTCTTGAGGCATTTTATTATTTTATTTTATTTTTAAAATAAATTTATTTTTTATTGGTGTTCAATTTGTCAACATACAGAATAACACCCAGTGCTCATCCTGTCAAGTGCCCACGTCCTTGCCCACCACCCAGTCACCCCCACCCCCCGCCCACCTCCCCTTCCACCACCCCTAGTTCGTTTCTCTTGGGGCATTTTAAACTGTTAGGTTACTTATTGTTTAAAGACAGAGGATTGAAATCCCTTTGTCATTTGGTCAGTAAAAGCTTTTGGACTTGCTACTTGATCCCTGCAGGGCAAAGGAGGAAACTGAAATAAAAGGCGTGCGCTGTCTCTCCCTTCAAGGATGTAGTAGTCTGTCTTCTTGGGGAGATCCAATTCAGTTGCAGGACACAGTATGTTGGGAGGCGGTAGAATATTAAAAACACTGGATGTGGGCTGTAAACATTGGTTTTGGGGATGAGTTGGTATGATGTGCTTAAGGGCCGTGAGTGTTAAGGTTGAAAGAAAGTCCTTGCTGGCAATTAGATTACCCAGGCCAGCAGCGATGGAGTAAGTATGGTGGATGGAGTGGTGGAGAGGTCTGTAAGATGCCCCGGGTCAAGGGAGGTGAACACTGAGGAATATTCTGGTAAAATAAGCTTGTGTAGCTGGAGTGAATAGACCCTGGAGGATTTTGACAGCCAAGGAGTTTAGAGTTCATGCTCTAAAAAAGAGGGAGTCGTCCATATTCCTAAGTAGAAGTACATTATTTGCAAGTTTAGTAGCGGTGTTGCAGGGAAGAGAACTTGGATTTAGGGATGTCAGTTAGGTGTTGCCACAAACATAGCTACCACTGGCGTGTGCGCCTGCCTGCAAACCAGCTCCTTTTGTTTGTGTTTCCATCCATCATTGTAACTGTGTTGTTGCCGCAAGCCCAGAACCTGAGAGTCCTTATCTCCCTGGGTAGGAGATCCCCACCTTCCATCCCCACTTTCTCCATCCCCACCTTCCAAATGGTCACCAAGTTTTGTTAGTTTTATTTTTAAAATAATACGAGGTGCTTTGTGTAAACTGGTAAATGAATAATTTTCCACTGTGAGTGCCCTGCTTTGAGGTCCTCATTATCCACCTAATCTAATGTAGTAATCTCTTCAGTAGTCTCTTTCATGAATGGGTTTTTTTTTTTCCTTTTTCCTTTTTCAGAGAACGTCTACTGTTCTTATCACTAGGGTAATTGTTTTGAAATGCAAATCTTATTGTCTTAAGATCCTTCAGTGTCCTAAGGGATAATGTCTCTACTTTTTAGAATGGATTCATGGCCCTTTATGATACATCTCTTGCCTACTTTTTCAGCTTTACCTCTTCTCCTGTCGTATGTTCATATATTTCCAGCTCCTTAGTTAAATTGAGCTACCTGCGGTTTCTTGACTTTAGCTCTAGAAATGCCCTTTATTCAAAAGAAAATGATGAGGTTTCTACCATGAGCAAAACTGGGGCACCTGCTGATTCCAAGGATGAAAAAGACAAGGTTTCTGTTCTCGGAGTATTGTCTTTGGAATGAGGCAGGCACCTGTTCGTTCCAGTACATATTCTTGTTCTAAGGCCAGTTGGTGCTTTTAGTTATGATAGTGTGACTGAAAATACAGGTTTTTTGACATTGATGAAATTCATCTGGGCAAGCCGGTGATCTTTTAGAGTGGCTCAAAATGAGTGCAGGGAGAGGCCTCTGTGACTGCTAATTGGGAGAGCTGAGCCACATGTGGTAAGACTTCTAGATGGGGAGTTTCAAATGAGAGCTTCAGGTTGAAAGTCACAGGATTGCAGTCAAGATCTCTCTGACCTCTTCCTTACAAAGTAGCTTGTACCAGGGTGAGTAGCAGCTGGGATGTATTTATTTAACAGTGGTCAACGCTCATCTCACCAAAATATGCCTCACCAGACCTATAAACAGGTTGAATGTTTGCGGTGTTTTCAGTTTCTCTTTCCACTAGACCCTCAATTCCTTAAGGCCAAGTACTCTCTGTATCCCAGCCTTTGTCATAATTAATACCTGACTCTGATGTGCCTTCAGTAAACAGGGAAGGAATGGAGCAGGCAGTACCAGTGGAAAATGATGTGTAGACAGAATATTTTATTCCTTTTGATCATTTACAACATTGTCCTTGAGATTTGAATGAATCTGTAAAGAAACCTGTGTCTCTTTTTCCCTGGCCAATTTGCTGAGTATTTAGGCAAATTAAGATACAGGCAAATTAAGAAACAGATTGTCTTTTTTTTTTTTTTGCTAACTTGATTATTTCCCAACTCTCCTGACAACTTCATTGTTCCATATTCACTGCTGGTATAGTAATACCTAAAATAGTGAAATCACATTTTTAATTGTTTAGTACTACGTTGGCATTGAGATCTTTGCTGCTCAGAGGGCAAATCAAGGACAATAGCATTGACCTCAGATGGGATCTTGTTAGAAATGCAGCCTCTTAGGCCCATCCTAGACCTAGTGAACCAGGATATACATTTGAGCAGGGTCACCAGGTGATTCCTGTGCATGTTGATGTTTGAGAAGCACAAGTTTACAAATTGTAGCTTTCACTTTGATTCGTTTGTTGTGAATCATGAATTTGTACATGTTTAGTAAGTAATTAGTGGAATATAGAAGTCAACAACTCCTGATGTAGATCAGTTTTTAAAATGTGCTAAAAGATTATATTTGAAAAAAAAAATCATATTTTGATGGTTGTATGCTTCTGATTAATCCTTATAGTCTTTTAATTCCAGGTCGCCATTTCCCCAAGCGTCCAAAGCATATGCTTGTAGTAGAAGCAAAGTTTGATGGAGAACAGTTGGCTACCGACCCTGTGGACCACACTGACCAGCCAGAATTTGCTACAGAGTTAGCCTGGGAGATTGACAGGAAGGCCCTTCATCAGCACAGGTGACTGATGTTCTCAGTTCCTCCCTACTCTGTGTTTCAGGCTCCTAGAGATGAGTAAATTTATATCCTATTAGATTATAGTAACAATGATAATAATACCTGTTTAGTAGTTTTGTAATGTGCCAGATTTTCAAAGTACTTTGTAGTAATAATTCATTTGAGCATCAGAACAGCCCTATGAAGTGGGTGTTAGGATTTCCTCCCCATTACGAGTGAGGCATCAAAAGGTAAGTAACTTGTCGTAAGTTAGCTGGTTGGCTGTAGAGCCCAGCCATTTGACCGCTAGAGCCTGCATCTCTAACTGCTACATCTAGTTTTTCTGATGTCTGAGAGAATAGACGTTATAGAAGGGAATAGATAGATATTCTGTAATGATGCCTAGCCAATATTAATGAGGGTTGGAACTCATTGTAATTTCTGTTACTTCATTTGTTATATATACTTGACCTGCCAAGGACATATAAATATGTGTATATAGTAATTACATAAAAGACTCTAAAATAGGGCAGCCCGGGTGGCTCAGCGGTTTAGTGCCACCTTTAGTCCAGGCGCTGATCCTGGAGACCCAGGATTGAGTCTGACATCAGGCTCCCTGCATGGAGCCTGCTTGTCCCTCTGCCTGTGTCTCTGCCTCTCTCTCTCTCTCTCTCTCTGTCTGTCTCTCATGAATAAATAAAATCTTTAAAAAAATATATTTTATACTTGATTTTAGACATATAAACATTGGGTATCAGGACATAAAACAAGCTTAAAGTTAGAATGTCTTATTTCTTGAACTCAGATGACTGGAAACAGGCAAGAGCACAGATACTTGTATTTTAAAAAGCATTGAAAAAATATTTTTCTGGGAAACACAGAATGACTTCATTCCTTGCTATGACCTAGGACTAGAACAAGTAAAATTGCAAAGTTCAAAAATGAATGTCAGGAGAAATTTATTTTTTTCTATGACTAAATTTGTTGGATTTGAAAGGGTAATAAATTCTTAGAGGAGATCACAGTTTTGTTTTCAGTGGCTTCTGGAATAGTTTGTGATTTTATGGTAATTAATTCCTAAGTTTATTTCATTATTAAAGTGACAGAGCTTTAAATATTTATTTGTATTTGTAGTTTTATGTGTGTGTGACAGTAGGAGGAAAATATTGTGAAATCAGTCTTTGAATATTACTTGGTATAAAGATAAATGGGTGTAATTAATAGTTGGGATCAGTTGAAGAATATTTCAGAAAATATAGTTTTTAGTTATCTAACAAAATTATAATTGTCCTAGTAGTAGGGGGCAGCTTTTTCAAAGCTAACAGAACATCAGTTCAATATTAAACAGAAGCTACTTTATCTCTAATGTAAATTGTTACTTTACAGGTTGCAACGTACTCCTATCAAACTGCAGTGTTTTGCCTTGGATCCTGTATCTTCAGCCAAGGAAACTATAGGTTACATTGTTCTAGACTTAAGAACTGCTCAAGAAACAAAGCAGGTACTAGCCTTTTGATGTTTTGTTACTGATTGTTTTGTCGATTTGTGGTAGATGCTAAATTGATGGAAAGGACAGGGAGTATTGGACCTGAAAGGTGGAGGGTTGAGCCTGGATGGCACTTCTTATCTTTCGGTTGATAAATTTGATTTAGAAAATCCTGGTCTTTTGGTCATTTCTTTGACCTAGAACTATTTTTCCCAAAGGAGACTGTCTGTGAGCTCAAACATATGGTCACGATACTCTTACCTGGAGCTTAGCACGTTCACCTGCTGAGCTTTGCTTTGAGTGGTAAACCTCTTGCAGTGTTCCTCCCTTCAGTGAATGATCACAACTCTTCTTCCAGGCATGCAAGCTCCAAGTCCAGGAGTCTTCCTCCACACCTCGCTTTTCAGGCCATCATGCATCCCTTTCCAGCCACCCCGATCCAGCTACTATTCTACATTTTCACTGTCTCGATCCCAGCCTCAGCCACTGTCCTTTCTTTCTTTTTTTAAAGATTTTATTTATTTATTCATGAGAGAGAGAGAGAGAGGCAGTGACACAGGCAGAGGGAGAAGCAGGCTCCATGCAGGGAGCCTGATGTGGGACTTGATCCCGGGTCTCCAGGATGATGCCCTGGGCTGAAGGCGGTGCTAAACCACTGCGCCACCCGGGCTGCCCGCCACTCTGCTTTCTTCTCCTTTCATGGCTGTGGTAGTAGCCATCTCACTGGTTTCCCAGCTTCCTGCTCCTTGAATTGCTCCTGTAGCAGTCGGAATGAATAAACATACTGCAATGCACTTAGGTGATGTTAACAGTAACCCCCCCACCCCCAACACACACATACACAGGAACACACACACAGAGAAGGGAAAAGAATTCAGGGTTTGATTCCTAGGTCAGTGCTTTCTGTTACTGAAAATGTTTCTTTCATCTGTTTAAAATCTCTCTAACATTTTTTTATGTTACTTTGGAAATGCTTTACTTTCAATTTTTATTACTTTTGTCACAACTCTTTTAAGAGAAAACAATTAAAAACTTGTTTTTGAAGTCCTTTATTTTTTTATTTAAATTCAGTTATCCAACATATCATACATTATTAGTTTCAGATACCATTTTTTCAATAATTTATCAGTTGTGATTAACACCCATTGCTCATTACATCCTTTATTCTTGGTATGAATCCTGAATTAGAATTCTGTCAAGAGGGGTGGCTCAGCGGTTTAACGCCTGCCTTTGGCCCAGGGCGCAATCTTGGAGTCCCGGGATCGAGTCCTACGTCGGGCTTCCGGCGTGGAGCCTGCTTCTCCCTCCTCCTGTCTCTGCCCCTCTCTCTCTCTCTCTCTCTCTCTCTCTCTCATAAATAAATAAATAATAAATAAATAAATTAAATAAATCTTTAAAAAAAAAAGAATTCTGTCAAGAAACATTGATCTGTTACCAACATTTTCACTACTGATGGCCATGATATTTACAAATGAGCCAGGTAGCTTAGCCCAAATTTGGAATCCTTCAAAAGAAGCTGAAATTTTAAAATGTTTCACAAGATAATCTTTTTCTCCTCCCTCCTGGGGTACTATTCCTCAGCCCTCTGCGCTCGGGTTCTGAAAAAGGTTTTCTTTCTTGAATCTTAGCTCCTCAATCATGATTTTGTCCCTGATTCACTTGATTAGCTTTACTACAACTTGCACAGGACACTTCTGCAGTGGCTTTGGTTACGGAGGAGGTAAATTCTCTTGAGGGGAGGATACTGAGGTGGTCTTGCCTGCAAACGCTTTGGGCATTCCTCCTCCTTACCCCTTACCTCTGGTCCCATAGGGCACTTTGTCGTCATGTTTGCTTTTTATCACTATTAGGGTTAAGGAGAAATGTTTCAGAATTAAGAATTTTAGGAAAACCAAATGTTGTCTTGCTTATTCTCTCCTGTTTATTTTTTTTTTATTTTATTTTTTTCTCTCCTGTTTATTAGCAGAAATACTTGAATTGGTGAGTAGAACGTATGAAGTTAAAAATAAATTGATTCTCTATAAATGAACATCAACACAGAAAAGCTCAGATTTTTCTGACTTACGTAACGGAAAAATATCTCATAAATTCTTTAAGTTGCTAAAACTCTTTTTCAAGCTTATACTTAAAATGATAAAATATCTATCATAGAGAATACATCAAGAGACTGAGTTTTTGCTTTTAAAAAACCTTGGGTGTAGATTTTAAAGGCTATGGTCTAGTTAGTCCTCTTTAATTTATCAAACGAAAACTTGATACAAGACAGCAGCTTTTGGTTTTGGGCTTTCTGTATAAGCACCAGTTCCTGCGGATTTATATAACAGCGGTCAGAGTAAGAACACTGTTTCCATTGATTGCATTGATGCTCTGGCAGGAATGAAACTGGTGGTTCTAGGCCATGACCCTCAGGCTGGCTTGAGTACTAGAATTTCTCAGAGTTACTCTGGTGAGGGTGTTGAGGTAATCCAGGCTGTTTGATTCTATGAGAAAGCCTTTGTATTGCAGTCAGGTACATGGTTCATAACCCAGAACTCTACCTCAGGTCTCTGCTTTACCATTTTGCTAGTATCTTTAAAAAAAAATGTTATTTATTTATTTATGAGAGAGACAGAGAGAGAGGCAGAAACATAGGCAAAGGGAGAAGCAGGTTCTGGGACTTGATCCCAGAACCTCGGGATCATGACCTGAGCCAAAGGCAGACGCTCAACCACTGAGCCACCCAGGCATCCTGCTAGTGTCTTTTGTTAATACCAGCTTTCCTTTTCCCTCATTTGATACATGCAGAATAGCAGAAATGGGATATGCAGGCATATGCTGGAAAAAGTGGAAACTTAGGGCTTCGGGGTGTGGAAAGTTGGTAGTATACACTTCTGGTTTCAAGAGGAAGTTCAGTTAGCTTCCTAATAAGCAGGATGAAATTCTTTGGATGAAAATGTGAAAGATATTTTAAAAGAGGAGAAAGTACTGAGGAACTACGGGAAATATATTTGGAACCTTAGAGAATGTTGCCTACTCTCGTCGATGTCCTGTTCATTATTGAGATGTTTGTGTTTTTTGTTCCTCTGCAGGCTCCAAAGTGGTACCAGTTGTTGAGTAATAAATACACCAAATTCAAGGCTGAGATCCAGATAAGCATTGCTTTGGAAACAGATACAAAGGCACCAGTGGATAGTTTTAAAGCTAAAGGAGCTCCCCCTCGAGATGGAAAAGGTTTGTGCATCATCCCTAAAGACATCTCTGAAAAAGTTGGAACTGTGGACTAAGACTTGGGGAATGTGGAGTGTATGATAGGAAACACATGCAGGAGTGTAAACTGATGTTACTCCAGTGCACCAGACAGGTGTGGTGATGCTGTTAACCACGCGACACTTCCTGCTCTGAGCTCTTGTTTACAAAATGTAGAAAGAGAGCAGTATTTTCCTTTCTTCATTTGGTATGTAACTGAAGAAAGCAGAATTCTGTTTTATTAAAAATTTAACATTGGGGAAGATTTTCTTCCTGGGATGAGTGCAGGAGAGTCAAAAATTTATACTGTTTTCTCATCCCTTACTTGTTAACAGGACCTTCATAATTTTTTTTTTTAACTAATAAACATTCTTTTTATAGAGCATTTTGAGATTTACAGCAAAATGGAATGGAAAGTATAGTGTTGCTATATACCCTGATCTCCCTGGCCACACAACCTCCCCACCATCAGCATCCCTCACCAGAGACGGCAGTTGGTAAAATTGACGGACCTACCTTAACAAATTACTATCACCCAAAATTCATAGTTTATAGTGAGATTTATTTCTGGCAATTCATAGTCTGTTTGGACAGAGGTGTAATGAGACACATCTGCAATTGTAGTATCCTACAGAATAGTTTCACTGCTCCAAAAGTTATCTGCTCTACCCCCTTCCCCCCCAACTCTGTTTTGTTTTGTTTTTTTTTTTAATTGAAGTATAGCTGACATAAATGTTCCATTAGTTTCAAGTGTGCATGATGATTTGACTAGTTTCTTCCTTATGTTGTGCTCACCACACATGTAGATACCCTCTGTCATCATTCAGGGCTTTCAGAGTACCATCACTGGATTCCCTTGGCTGTACCTTTCATCCCTGTGATTTCCTTGTCATGTCCCATTACTGCAGACCAGTACTTCCCACTCTTCCTCACTCATTTTGCCCTTCCCTCTACTCCTATCCTCAGCAACCATCAGTTTGTTGTTGGTGTATTTATAGATCTGATTCTGCTAGAAATATATTTTGCATCATCTGCCAACAAAGACAGTTTTATATCTTTATTCCCGCTTGGCGTGCGTTTGTTTCCTTCATTTATCTTACTGTATTAGCCAGGACTTGCAGTATGATACTAAAAACACTGATGAAAGTAGATGCTTTGTTTCTGTAGGGTTTTTATGAATGTTCTTTATCAAGTTGAGGAAGTTACTTTCTATTTGTAGTTTGCTTAGGGTGTTTTATTAATATCTAGTATTGGACTTTGTCACATGCTTTTTCTTCATCTTTTATACCACCATGTGGTTTTTCCTCATCAGCCTTTTGATGTGATTAATAGTAACAGATTTTCCAATGTTGAACTAAAAACTTTCATACCTGAAAGAACTCGCATTTGGTTGTGGCGTATAGTTCTTCCTAGACATAGTTACGTTCAGTTGACTAATATTTTGTTGAGAATCTGTGCATGTATATTAATGCGAGATAGTGTTCTGTTTTCATGTAACCTTTTGTCTGGTTTTGACATCAGGGTAATGCTGATCAATTTGACATCAAGGTAATGCTCATAGGACAAGTTGGGAATTATTTCCTCTGCTTCTATCACCTGAAAAAGATTACAGAGAATTGGTATTTTTTCCTTGAATGTTTGCTAGAATTCACCAGTGAAGTCATCAGGGTGTGGTGCTTTCTGTTTTGTAAAGCTATTATTGATTCAATTTCATTAAATGATACAGGTATATTGAGATTGTATGAGTTTGGGCAGACTGTCTTTTTAGGGAAATTGGTCCATTTCATATGGGTTATTGAATTTGTGGGTATAAAATTGTCCTCATAGTATTCTTCAGTATCCTTTTAATGTCCATGGAATCTGTAGTGAGGTCCCTTACTTGAGATGATAATTTATGTTTTTCTCTCCCTTTCTCTTAATAACATTGGCTATGTCCTTAATGGTTTCATTGATGTTTTTGGAGAGCCAGCTGTTTTCTTGGATTTTCTTCATTGACCTCCTGTTTTCAGTTTCAGTGATTTTAGCTCTAGTTTTTATTATTTCTCTCCCTCTGCTGGCTTTGAATTTAAGTTGCAAAAATTTGCTGTTCTTTTTCTCTTTTCCTGAGATAGAAGCTTGGATTTTTGGTTTTGTTTTGCTTTTTAATATACCTTGTCACTTTTTGTTGAAGAGTGGATATGATCTATGGGGTAAGAAGAAAATGGGCCTTCAGTAACATAGAGGTGAGGTGTGGGGAGAGGGGGAGCTTTCTGTGATTGAGTCTCAGTCTTTGGATGAACCTGTCCGATCTAGGTCATACATCTGTGGCAGGAGTACCACGGAAGTGGTGCTCTCTTCTCATTGCATCTTAGCAAGTCACGTGCAATTTTGATTTGTCCCATTACTGATGATATGATGATACTCACACTGGTTACTTGATTAAAGTAGTATATGTTCTCAAATGTAAACTTATTATCTTTTTTTCTTAAGTAACTAATATTTGGTGATACATTGTTAAAAATTATTAAATTACTCTTTCCTTGTCAAATCTTCAGTTTACGTATATTGTATAAATTTGGACTTAATGGTGTTCTCTTTTTGTGTAATGGGCTAAAATACTTACTATTGTTTCTCCCAGATGTGTGCAAGCAGAGCCCCTTCAAGCTGCTGCTCTTTCCTTTAGCCTGTCTCTCCATAATTCTTTGAGCTTTTCCTTGGTTTCTGGCATAGGAAGATGGTACAGACTTATTTTGTTCTTGCCCTGTCTCAGCCCTGAATACAGTTGTTAATGTTTTAGGGAGCCTTGCTTCCTTTTAGTAAAGAAGGATGTTTAGGAGTCAAGGTCCAGGTAAAAGGTATGCCAATTGCTACCGGGGTGTTCTGCTCCCGGGGCCTTCCTGTGGAAAATGTGAGGGAGATGGTTCATGAATGTATTCATATTCACACATATATACAGAAATAATGGATATATATACATGCACCAGCACCCCATACATATATACCTTGATATCTGTGTTTAGCCTTATATTGAGTGAACAGTGTATATTCACACTGACACCTTCAAGTTTTATAACTCCCTGGTAAAGAGAGATCTGTCATAGTTACTCTTTTAGTTTCTAATCTCTGCTGATCATGCTATTTAATGGCTGTCTTTATTTAAGTGATTGTCACGGGCTGTGCTAAGTGCTTTCCTTCCATTATTTAATTTGTTCTTCTGAAAAACATTATAAAAGCTTTGCAAAATTAAAAATGGGAACTGAAAGAGATCATATAGTTTCCCCATAAAACTAGTAAATGCCGGATTTGGGATTGGAACCTTGGTCTGTGTTGTGGAGTGTCTCTGCACCTAACTAACCATTGTGCTATTTTTAGCCAGTGCTGCAGTAAGTTTGTTTCTTCTGGGTTAACCCTGTGTGCCACACCACCTGTCCCCGTGCCCCCCCCATCCCCTCATCAGAGTCACAGCTGTCCTTTCCGCAGCCCTAATACTTAGGAAACACTTGTGTTTTTGTTTTTAAGATTTTATTTATTTATTCATGAGAGACACAGAGAGAGAGAGAGAGAGAGAGAGAGAACACAGAGGAGAAGCAGGCTCCATTCAGGAAGCCTGATGTGGGACTCAATCTCAGGACTCCAGGATCATGCCCTGGGCTGAAGGCAGGTGCCAAACTGCTGAGCCACCCAGGGATCACCAACATTTAGTTTTAAACTGATTTTCAAGCCAAAGGTGTAAATTGCTCTGGCTGCAAAATAGGATAGGGTGTGCGTATATCTGAGGTGTGCATTATAGCACTTCTCAAAATTGTTTCATGGTTTCTTCTTCTTAGAAAACTGTCCTAGTCTTTGAGCATGGCCTGCAGGAAGGCTATATGATCAGGTGTCTGCTCCACATCTTCCTGTGAGTCCTCACCCAGTGATTCAGCACTGCACACACACCTCAGTTCTCCAACCACATGCTTTCTCTTCCCAGGCTTTGTAGTGCAGTTCCTTCTGCTTGGAACACATTTTCTACTCCCTTATTATCTATTCATTCACCTTTCTCTTCTTAGCCAGGTTGGGCTGACTTTTCAGTTCCTAGTTTAGATCGACTTCTTTGGGAAACCTGTGATGCCTCTTCCCTGTGGTTTATTAAATTAAAATGCTAATGTATTTGGAAATAAGGATTTTATGTGCAGAAAGAAAATGGTGGTTAAATAAGGTTTCTTTGGAGAGTGTGTTTATTTTATTTATTTTTTTCCTAAAGATTTATTTATTCATGATAGACCCAGAGATTGAGAGAGAGGCAGAGACACAGGAGGAGGGAGAAACGGGCTCCATGCCGGGAGCCCAACGTGGGACTCGATCCTGGGATTCCAGGATTGCGCCCTGGGCCAAAGGCAGGCGCCAAACCGCTGAGCCACCCAGGGATCCCCTGGAGAGTGTGTTTAAAAAAGTAAATAAATTAAAAAAAAAAAAAAAAAAAGTAAATAAATAAAAGGAAACCTTACTGAGGTACTAACTATATCCATGAAAACTGCCAAGCAAAATACAAAGCTCAATCAGCTGTCAAAATCTTAAGGTGGTTTTATAGCAAACCATAATGTAGTTTAATTGCTTTTTCCCTTTAAAGTACCTGCCAACCTATCTGGACTTGACCCAAAGGACATTGTGGCAGTGCTGAATGAGGAGGGAGGCTACCATCAGATTGGACCAGCAGAATATTGCACTGACTCCTTCATTATGTCGGTGACCATTGCATTTGCCACCCAACTGGAGCAGGTGAGACTCTTCTTCTGATTAGTAATTCACAACTGAAAATATTGACTATTTTTTTTTTTTTAATTTGCTTTTTAGGTGTTAAAAGGCAAATTGTGAGTGGACTTTTTTTCTTTTAAAAGATAACGTAGGAAAATGTTTTCATTCATATCAGAAAGCATTTCTGCCTAAAGAAAAGAGTAAATTGGTATGAATTTATTAGTAAGAGAATAAATGAAATCTTAGAATTTAGATGAAAGACCATCCGTAAACACTATTTCCTGTTGTACTGTGTGGCATTATAAGGACTGGCCAGAAAGCATATTTTTCAAAGTATTGAAAAATTGACTTTTTAGAAATTTTGCAATGTTGGAAACCCTTGGTCTCAGTCATACTTTAATAGGTATCATCTGGGATTAGGTTTTACCTTATTTACAAACTAACACATTAGCCAATTACTACTTCTTGGATGATGCCAGAAGACAAAAGATTCTTTGGTCAGAGACTAAAGACTGTATTACTCTCAGCACAGCAAGCAACATGAACATCTTCGTATTGCCTGCTGTTTTTGTTAACCCGTGTCTCAAGGGGTGACACAGAGGTGCTCGGGTGGCTGCTCCACACAGAGCGGGTTTGTATCAGAGCTGAGGAGCATAGAACCTGGGGAATATACCACTATACTTGTAAGTGGTCCTGGTATCTGTCCAGGAAGACTCTTGACCTAATCCCTCGAGGTTACCAGCTGCATAACCAACCCTGGGAAGAGGCATTGGGGGAAAGTGGTCTGGGCCTTGTGAGCTTGGTGCCTTCAGCAAGAACTGTGGGTATGCACAGGACCTATGCCAGCGTTGCCTCCTTTGCAAAAATGGCTCAACACAAAATGAGCTGTTATTTCATCGTCTTTTTTCAGGATCAAACCCAGTTTTTTCAATGATAGGTTGGTCTGCAGCAGCTGAAATAAATTAATATTTTCAAAAATAGAGAATGTGGCTTATGACTTAAATTTTTACCATAGTATTAACTTTTTTAGAGGTACAAAGCTCCCACGCAGTCCACATTTATAAGCAATGTCACTTGTAAGTGACTGTCACACCCTCCCCCATATATATATATGAAATATATATTAGGAAATATTTATAATTTTGTCATACCAAATTCATGCTTTTCCTTTCTCCATCAGTTTCCCCTTTTTTCCATTAAAGCCCTGCTTATAGATTGGCTTTACCTTAATATGCCTTTCTGGCTCAGAGGGTGGGAGGCTAGATGTCCACTGTCTTTTCATTAACCACATCAGACTACACAGTTAATGAGGCTACTAACTCTTGTATTAGTAACTAGATATGAGGCATTTTACATTACCACTTTAATTTTTTTCAACTCTCTGAGGAGGCATAATTTATCATCATTTATTGTTGTCCTGTTCTGTGAAATAGGCATTATACTAACTACTATTTTGAGTCTTACCACAACTTAAGGGGATTATTAATTTTATTGTCAACATCAGGAAACCAAGTCTTAGAAAGGTCTGTAGCCAAGTAAATGACCTAGGTATTTCTGGACATGTGGTCACTGCATATTCTCTTGTTTTAGTATTAACCTTTCTTCCTTCTTGAGCAGTTTTGGAGTAAGATGGATTTGCACAGGTTGTCTTTCTTACTACTTACTACCTACTAGCTGGCTCCATTAATTTAGGCAGTATAACCTTTCTGAGGCTTAAGTTTTCTCGGTAGTAGGATGATGGTAATACCAGCTTTGCCCAGCATGAAGGATGAAATAATACAACCAAAATATGTACCATATAGTTGGTATATGTGAAATTGTATTTGTATGATAAAAGCTTATTGGGAGTAATTGACCTCTTGAATTCACAACTAAAACAATTCTTGGTGATATAGTGTCCCCTTATTGGGAAAATCACTCAGTTTAGTTTTTTAAAAATCTCAAAAACCAGATTGATAACTGGTTGTTGGCATGTTCTGCTAAAAATTAAGCTTAAAAGCTTCCTTGAAACAGCCAGCACAATTACCAATTCAGTGTCAAAAGAACTGAAAACAGGTATTCAAATAAACTTCACAGGAATGTTCATAGCAGTATTCATAGTATCTAAAAGGTGGAAGCAACCCAGATGTCCATCAGTGCATGAATGAATAAACCAAATACCATGTATATCTGTACACTGGAATATTACAAAACTCTAACAGAATGGGGTACTGACGTATACCGCATTGTGGACAAATGTTGAACACATGCTGAGTGAAAGAAGCCAGATACAAAAGGTGACATGATGTGTGATTGCAGTTATATGGAATATACTAAAATACGTGAATCCATAGAGCCCAAAACCAGATGTATGGTTTCCTGGGACTGGAGAAAGGAGTGAATCGAGACTGGCTGCTTCGTGGTTAAGTGTTTGTCCTGGGGATGATGAGAGTGTTCTGGAGCCAGATCGGTGACCAGTGCACTATGACTTTGTGAACGTGCTCATTGTTACATGCATGCTTTTTAATGGTTAGAATGGTACATGTTCTGGTATGTGTATTTCACAGTAATTAAAAAAACAGGAAAAATTAAGCCCAATAGTGTGTTCATCTTTTGCTACTGTTAGGATATGTACCGTTTGCTATTTTCATTATTTAAAAACAAGCCAAGGGTATTATAAGTTAGCCATTTAGTTTTTTTCTCCTCAGGCTAGTGAAAGGTAGTGTAGGAAGCATCTAGTAACAAACTAGCAAAAAACACCTTTTCAGTAGAACATGATGCTCTCAAGTTACATAATGGAGGAATGAGTTAGGAGCAGGAAGACTGGATGGTGATAATCTTACATTCCTCCTCCTTAGATACTAAACGTTGAGGGTTTAAAAAAAAAAACCTACTTTTTAAATACAGGAATGTTAAAGGATTTTTAAGAGAGTCTTTTCTCTGGGAATTACTTGAAATTAAATAAATTGAAATATCTAAGGGCTATCTTTAGTCTTAAAAAATCTTAAAAATTTTATTGCTTTCTGATTATGGAAGAAATCAAAGTCTTGTCTAAATAAATTGAGAACTAATCACTGGTAAGGGTACTATATTTTTGCCTCAGATATTTTCCTATTTGTTTAACAGCTGACGCTGTGCTGGGTGGTAGAGTTATACAAATGAACATGTATTCTGTCTTTTAATCCTTCCAACAACTCTAAAAGAAATGAAGATGGAGATAGAGAGTGATAGAGTAATTTGTCCAAAGCTTCACAGTAAGCCATTAATGGAACCAGGAATGGGGGCTTAATCCAGAATCTGCTCTTAACAATTGTACTTGTATAAGTGCTGGCTCTCTATATAAATCTACTTGATTAAAACCTACTCAAATACAGTTTAATGTTTGGGGTTAAAGTAAACATTAACTTTACATATAAAAATATACCTTATATGAAACAATAGTTGTTGAATATCTACCGTGTTCCTTTACACAAAATAAATGACTTTATTGAATATTTACTATATACAGAATGTGGGGCTGTTTAAGTAGCTAATTCTTTCATTTTCATGAACTCTACAAGCTGTCCTGTAACTTTGCTTGGCCTAAAATATGTCTTAGATAGCTGTCGTGTCGGGATATCCCTGTCTAGCAGCCCTATAACTAAAGTATATTTTAACCATCTCCTCTTGCTGAATACAGCAATTGTTACTTTTAACAACAGTGCTAGTGAACACTTAAGGTCTGTTAGGTATTTTGTATTTTATGGGCTAAGAATTCATGGTTTTGCCATATGTGGCCCTGAAACTACAAGCTTTAGAAATGCAGCAGAAGGATGTTTCCTGTAGTGTTCAAACTGTTAATTTATAGGTTTATCAGTTTTGACAGAGTGGCCAGGAAGGTTTTTTTTTTTTTTTTTTTTTCTCAAAGGCCTGGATTAAGTGGTGTTACATTAAATAGCTTGGATTAAGGTTGTTTAGAACCCTCCTCATATCTATGAAGAGGGTGGCAGAGTAAGAATTTGTAGAAATAAAGTATATGAAAAGCAAGAAAGCTCAGTTTAAGATACTTGACCACTTTCTTCTAAAAGAACTGTCATGTACTCACTCATGGATCAGTTGAATGAAAAGTAAACTTGAAAATTACCGAAATCTCTAAAAATAGTTTTGTCTCTGGGCTTTCCTATGGTGAATCTAGATAAATTAATCAAACTAGTTATTTCATAATAATTTTTCAGAGACTTAGAAATTTTGAGTGATGAATTTTAAGACTTTGAAATTTTAAAAAATCAGCATTTGAGCCAATATTGGGAATTTGTCAGACATGCATAACCATGTATAGTGGTTTACAAATTAATACTCTTTTCTTTTTTCCTTAAATGCTTAGTTAATTCCATGTACCATGAAACTTCCAGAAAGACAGCCTGAGTTTTTCTTTTATTATTCTTTGCTGGGAAATGATGTTACAAATGAACCCTTCAATGATTTGATCAACCCAAACTTTGAGCCAGAGAGAGCATCTGTTCGAATACGTAGCAGCCTAGAAATTCTTCGTATTTACCTGGCTCTTCAGTCTAAACTACAGGTAAGTACTGCAGAAAATTGTTTTTTTATTAGAGATGATTTTCTTAAGCTTTAGAGAGGTATGTAAACTCTTACTTCGGTAGTGAAGGTCACCTTTCTGCCACACCTTTTAATTTCTTACAATTATCCTGACTTGCCAAGTCCTAGCATAACTGTTATTTCTGAATTTTAGGAGATAGACTCTTTTGCCTAGTTATTAGGAAAAGAGGTGTATCAGTTTTCAGGCTTTATAATAAAAAATGAGGCTGGAGCCCAAAGCTCCAGGGCTCAGGGAAGATTTCATCATTAATTAGTGGGCATGGTAGCTATGCACACACAGATCACACTCTGGGATTTCAGAATTTATATTCTTTGCTATTAAATGCAAAGAAATAACAACTTTCCAAAGCCCGCCCTTGAATTGAGTACTTTTATACAGTAATTTTTTTATTGGACTCGCCTAAAAGTGAACCTTAGTGAAAATGACTGTTGTATTTTTATTTTTCATTCATTCATTCATTCATTCATTCATTCATTCATTCATGAGAGACACACAGAAAGAGGCAGAGACATAGGCAGAGTCAGGAGCAGGCTCCCTGTGAGGGACCCTGGGGTCAGGACCTGAGCCAAAGGCAGATACTCAACCACTGAGCCACCCCTGCATTTGTGTTCTATTTTTAATTACAATTGCTTTTCATCAGACTGATGTGGGAGAGTAAAATAAAGGATTAGGTCATCATTTGTTTAATATGATCAGGCATGGGATTTTGCTTGCAATTTGGGTGGAAGGTGGGAAGGGGCCTTAAGATATCATAAAACTATGGGGCGTCTGGGTGGCTCAGTCGGTCAAGCACCTGACTCTTGATTTTAGCTGAGGTCATGATCTCAGGGTCATGAGATCCAGCCCTACCGTGGACTCTGTGCTCAGAGGGGAGTCTGCTTGAGATTCTCTCTCTCTCTCCTCCCTCTGCTCCTCCTGATTCCTGCCCTGAGAGCGTGTGCGCGCTTGCTCTTTCCGTGTGCTCCCTCTCTAAAGAAATCTTAAAAAAAAAAAAAAAATATATATATATATATATAGTAGAACTAAATTTTGGAGATGATTTTGTTAAACCCAAGGTACTAAATAGTGAAATACTGTATAAAATGATGAACTTTTTTTTTTCCTGCATTTCATCTTTGCACATAGTTTTTAACTTTCAAAACGTCTTGAATTTTTTTCTGTATCTGACATATCAGTGTTTATTAAAGTAAGGACTTCTTTCTTCACTTAATTTTTTTAAAGATTTTATTTATTTATTCATGAAAGACACAGGGAGAGAGAGAGAGGCAGAGACACAGGCAGAGGGAGAAGCAGGCTCCATGAAGGGAGCCTGATATGGGACTCGATCCTGGGTCTGTCTCCAGGATCACGCCCTGGGCTGAAGGTGGCGCTAAACCGCTGAGTCACCCAGGCTCCCCTCTTCACTTAATTCTGATGGACGTCTAAGTCATAAAAATCCTTTCTCTCCAGCCCACCAACAAAGTCACACGTAATAATATTAAAACTAGCTGACAGGTCATTGCAAACATTAGAACTAAAAATAGTTTCATGTTGTGATTGCTTATTATGCATGGACACCATGTTTGCCCATATAGTAAGGAAAATAAATACCTGAACAGCCATCTCAGAAGGGGTATTGTCGAAGTTTTGATTAGCTATCAGTGATAAACAGTACAGTCCACCTGAAAGGTAATCTCTTTTGCCTTGTACTGGTCAATACTGTTATAGTATAAAATTGGAAAAGCAAGAAAAGAGAAAGAAAGGGGTGCTTGAGTGGCTCAGTCACTTGAGCATCCTCCTTTTGGTTTGGGCTCAGGTCATGATCTCCGGGTCCTAGGATCAAGCCTCAAGTCAGGCTCCCTGCTCAGCAGCAAGTTGTCTTCTCCCCCTCCCTGCTCTTTCTCTCTCTCTCTATTATTGAGTTCTTTGTAAGGTTTATGCCTTATCAACAATTTTAATCATCATGTATGAGAATCTCTTAGTCACTGCAGGTCAGTAAGATAACCTGCATTATACTTTACTTCTCTGGATCATTTTATTTTTTTAAGGATTTATTGATTGATTGAGAGACTGCCATGTGCACAATTGTGTTGTGGGGGTGTGGGGGGCGGTGGGGGTGGAAGGGAGAAAGTGGAGGAGAAGCAGAGAATTTCAAGCAAACTCTGTGCTGAACACAAGTGTGGAACCTGCTGTGGGGCTTGGTCCAAGACCCTGAAGCCCAAACATAGGATGCTCAACTATCTGAGCCATCCAGGCTTCCCTTTCTCTTAAGTTAATGTGTTTTGGAGATGAGAGAGAATATAAAGCCTATTTTGATTTTCTCTTTCCCACTAGATCCATCTTTGCTGTGGAGACCACTCACTTGGAAGTACAGAAGTACCCCTAACTGGACTGCTGAAAAAGGGGAGTACAGAAATCAACCAGCGCCCGGTCACCGTTGAGGGTGCTTTTATCCTTGACCCTCCAAATCGAGCCAAACAGAAGCTTGCACCTGTTCCTGTGGAGCTAGCCCCAACAGTGGGAGTGTCTGTGGCTCTGCAGAGAGAAGGCATAGAAGCCCAGGCAAGTAGCAACCATCCATCCCCTCCTGCAGCTTTTGCTGTGTCATTCATGGCTCCTTGTAAAAGTTGATCTTCAGAAGAGTTTACCTTGTTTGAGAAAGTATTCTTAATTAGTGGCCTACATTATATGATACTTCCATTCTGAAAAGTACTGTGGCTTCTTGGCTATACTTTGAGTGTTTATACAGAGCCTTTGCATGCAGTCTTTTTTTTTTTTTAATATTTTATTTATTTGAGGGAGAGGGAGAAACAGGCTCCCTGCTGAGCAGACAGCCTACACAGGACTCCATCCCAGGACCCTGAGACCATGACCTCAGCTGAAGGCAGACACCCTTACCTGACTGAGGCACCCACTCAGGCGCCTCCTTTTTTCTTTTTTTCTCAAAGATTTATTTATTTTTGGAGAGGAGAGGCAGAGAGAGAATCTCAAGCAGATTCCCAAGTGCCCTTCATGTAAAAGGAACTATGCCTCCTCAACCCTCAACTCATGGTCAGTCAGTGCCAGAAAAGGAACCCGTGTAAAAGAGAATGTTGTTAGACCTAGGTTCTGGGAATCTGCATTAATGGTAATCATTTTCGTTGACTGAGCTTGAGCTAAGAGTTCCTGGTTCACGGTACTTTGTGGTCCTCAGACGCTATTTAGGCAGCAGAGATGAATGTTTGGACATACTTGTTTTTTTTTTTTTATTATATGTAGCCCTGGAATCAACTGTAGTGTGCTTCTTTTGAAGAACTATCTTTATGTAGGTTATGAATTAAAGATAGAAAAACCAAAGTGAGAGTTATATATATATATATTATATATAATATATATATATATAATATATATATACACACACACACATATATGCATATATTTTTAGAAGAAGGTTGAACAAAGGAAGGGAAGAAAATCTTATTAGATATGTTTTTATTTTTTGTTTTAGTAGCAGGCCTCCATTGTATTTATTGCTTTGGTAATAATAACCATTCCCTGGACACCTGGCCTGACTTGTTTTATCAAATAGCCCTTCTTACAGTTAGGATACATTTTGGTACTCAGCTCTCGATACATATTTCCTTCCTGTTCATCTTCCTTTTTCTGGTCCTAGATGCTATAAGAAAATTTGCAAATTATGAAGAAAAATAGACTAGGAATATCCAAACTGGGAAAGGAAGCTTATATTTTTAAAAAACAACATCTCGTTTTTTGCTTAATTATGAAGGAAAGTGCAAATTATACTTTATTTAAAAATTGTTTTTAGTCTTTAATTGAATTAAAGACCCAGAATGAACATGAACTACAGCATTCAAAGAAGCGAGTTTTAACTCCTATAAAAGAGAAGATACTCACTGGGCCAAAGTCACCAAGCATGTCCCCTGTTCCACCTCAAAACCTTTCACCTCCAACAAAAGATGATGCAACAGGAAGTGAAGTGGAAAGCTTGCAATATGATAAGGACACAAAACCAAATCCAAAGGGTAAGGTGTTCTTTTTACAGATTTTTTTTAGGCATATATTTTATAGCCATCTAATTAATGATTAAGAGAGTTTTCATGGTCTTTAAGTAAATTGTGAGTTTTTTATTTTAAGAGCCAGTAGTGTGTCATGATGGTAAAAAAAAAAAAAAAAATTGCTTAAATTGGAATAAATTTAGATTGAGTCTATAACTTTCTCATAGATTTTGCTTGGGTGAGAGTTTTCCAGTTACTTTTATTTTAGAAACAGTAGTTTATGCAGAAGAGATGACAGAAAATAGTTCTTTTGAATGTATTTTTACATGTAAACATGTAAAATGTATTTTACATTTTGAATGTATTTTTAACTAGTAAACACTTGAATGTTGTGAATTTGTTGGAATTTTAGAAGAGCTACTGCCTATTGTAATAATCATAATGCTCCTTTTTGATCTGAAAGTTAGCCTGAGAACGGTGTTATCTGCTTCTCTAAACTTTTCCCATCTACTGTGTAAGGATCTGCAGTTACATTTCCTAGTGTAAGTAATTAAAAGAGTGGTGGATTAGGAGTCAAGTTAAGGTGCAAGTTATCACTTGGTCATTGAATAGCTCTTGGACTTGGGCTATTCGCAAAACATCTCTGGTCTCTAGGGATTGAACTAGTTATCTCTTTTGTTAGACTATGTCATATGTGCCTAAAATAGCCAAAACTACTACTTAAAAAGTGATGAAATTATATCTGCCGTACGTCTCAAGTACAACCCTTCAAATACTAAGTTGAGTTTAGCTGCCTTTTGGAAAGAAGTTGGTGCCTGCCAGGCTGCTGGCACATATCACAGCATCAGTAATGTATGCTTTTGTGTTCTGTAATCTATGTTAAGAGTAAGGTCTTTTTTTACACAGTTCTAAAACGGGAATTAAAGCCTACATAATTTTGGGTAAGTCACTTCAAGAAGTTGATGGCTTAATTCATGTTTATGAAAGCAAATGATCAGATTCCTTGCTTGAAGGTAAATGAAATTTCTTTAAATGATGTAAATAACTGAAGAGAAATTGTTACCAAATGGCATTTTTTTCTTTTAAATTTTTACATTCACTCTAGCCATCACTTCTGTACCTGCTTCGGTGGCCCAGGCAGTGGGCCAGGCAGTGACTGCATCCCATGCTTCAGAAACAGCCTCAGGACAGAAGATTGCTGTGCCAGCAACATCACATCATTTTTGCTTTTCAATAGACTTAAGGAGTATCCATGATTTGGAAGTTGGTTTTCCAATCAACTGTATATTAAGGTATGATCTGATTTTGTTTCATAGTATTATTTTCTGAAGAGCAATGGCTTTCCTTTATTTGGGAACAATAGAGGGAGAAATATCACCGAAGTGAAAACATTGTTAAACCCATGAATTGAAAAGGGGGCAAGGCTCTGTCCTAATGACTTTGAATTTAAACCAGGGTGACATTGTTGGTATGAGAACTAGTAATAATTACAGGTATTTATGACAATGTAGTAATGCCCCTTGGTAAAAAACAAAATGACTCTTGAACTTATAAAATGTGTTGTTTCAGGCAGCCCTGGTGGCCCAGTGGTTTAGTGCTGCCTTTAGCCCGGGGTGTGATCCTGGAGCCCCGGGATCGAGCCCCACGCCAGGCTCCCTGCATGGAGCCTGCTTCTCCCTCTGCCTGTGTCTCTGCCTCTTCTCTTTCTCTCTTTCTCTCTCTCTCTCTCTCTCTCTCTCTCTCTCTGTGTCTGTCATGAATAAATAAAATCTTAAAAAAATTTTTTTAAAAATGTGTTGTTTCTAGAAAAGGTATAGGTCAAAATAAGGGAAGTATTGTATCTGTTTTTTTATAAAACTTTATTATAATGGGAGGTTATATCTGATATCTACACTTAGTAGCTGAGACTGTAAAAACCATACTTAACGAACTGCAAGTGGAATGTGTTCACCCTGTTCAATAAAAGAAATTAAAATACGTATATATTTCAGTCAATTAAATAGCTTTACACAACCTTTTTTTTTTTTTTTTTTTTAAGATTTTATTTATTTATTCATGAGAGAGACACAGTAAGGGAGAGAGGCAGAGAAACAGGCAGAGGGAGAATCAGGCTCCATGCAGGGAGCCTGACATGGGACTCGATCCCAGGGCTCCAGGATCCAGGCCCGGGACTGAAGGTGGCGCTAAACCACTGAGCCACCCGGGCTGCCCTCAATTACTTGTTTTTAACAGTAACACATTTCATCAACTTTTTTGGCTGAAATATGTATTAAATGTAGTAGTACACTAATGTGTTTTTGTTTGGAGTATTTAGTTTTTCCTTATAAATTTCTTTGGAGCAAGCATTAGCATTTCTATTAAAGCTATTGCTCTTTACGTGGTTAAAACTAGAAAATCTTTCTCTTATTTTGGATTGCCACTGCCAGGAATGTCAGCAACTACATGGTGCTCCCTGCTGTTATTTACTGCATACCTGTTTTTCAGATGCATCATTAACTCATACACCTATTTAATTTTTCAGTTGTTAGATTCTTATCAAGCTGTTTGTAGAATCCCTTGAGCTTTGATGTGATTTGTGGACCAAATCAAAGGGACCCAATGCTGAGTGTAGTAGTGAATTCACAGAATGGGAGTCTTTCCATCACAGCATAAGTTTGGCTTTCTACTTCTTGTTAGAGGCTGAGAAACATTATGATAATCCTGGTTGAAAATTGAGGAACAAAAAAAAAAGCTTTCTCTCGTAGACAAAGCTTTTCTTAAAAGGTTTCTAGAACATCTCTCAAAATGGTTTTTTAGAAATAAGAATGATTATTTACTTTCTCCTTTACTTTTTTTTTTTTTTTTTAAGATTTTATTTATTTATTCATGAGAGAGAGAGGCAGAGACACAGGCAGAGGGAGAAACAGGCTCCATGCAGGGAGCCCGATATGGGACTCAATCATGGGACCCCGGGATCACACCCTGAGCCAAAGGCAGACGCTTAACCGCTGAGCCACCCAGGCATCTCTCTCTCCATGTTTTTAACTGAGATCCCTTTACCAGTGCTAGTAGAGAATGTGACCTTAGGGTACCCAGAGATGCTGTTAGTTAGAAGTATAGAAATAGTGGGATGATCTAAAATTAGAAGCTGTGAGGGGGGAAGTCTGTGCCAGCCTGAGTAGCAGGCACTTTTATCTTTGTTTTTTAGTGGTTCAGTCTTGTCATACAGGCCTTTTGTTTAATCATTAAGTGCCTACATTATGCCAGCAGTGTGTCTGCTATTGCGGGTTTATAGGCCATGTAAACACAGAGCTCAACCTAGTGAAGAAGACCGATTTTGCCAGAAGTTCATTTGGCAAAGAAAAGGGAAAATGTATTCTAAAGAAACAGTTAAGATTCACTTACACACGCTACATAGAATTCACTTGATAAGGGCCATTGGTTATGTCTTTGAGGCATCTTATAGCATTTTTTAAAAACAGTTTGAGTTTGATTTCATGTTTTCATGCTCTCATGACCTGTCATGAAACTGCAGTTGGCCACTGTGTAATGTGATTTGTGAGATGATCTGATTTCAGTGGAATTGAATGAATGCACGGGATTCTTGTTTTAGGAAAAGTAGATTCTCCTCCTAGGCTTTAAGCTCTAGTTTTCCTAACGAATAACAAGATACAAAATGAAATTGAAGTGAGCATTACATTGTCTTTGTATTTGGCTTTAAATACAAAGTAAGTTCTATGATAGTCATCGTTCCATTTAATCTGGTGTGGTTTCTATGATGAAAGGAAAAAGTAGTCTTGTTACTCATTGATTCATCTGCTTTCATCCTTGATTCTCAAAGGCAGAATTCCATGGGTGCACCCTTTTAGAGTTAACTAAGAGTTTGTTAGCCCATAAAAGTCAAGATATTATTGAATAGAGAAAGTAAGTTTACAAAGTAAATTCAGCAGGTATTTTATTTCTTGAATGTCTGCTATGTGCTCAAAAGGGCTTATTTGTTGCTGGGAGGGTACAGATGAAAAAGATGGGATCCATGCCCTCAAGGAACTCCTAAACAAATGGTGGCCTGGTCTTTGGACTTCATCTTACTCGAGAAGTTTCAAAATGACCATCTCTTGCTATTTGGTGTCTTTGCCTTCAAAATACCAGAATTCTTATTCCCCAGAAGGTCATTCTCAGATCACTTGTAAAGCAGCCTGAGGAACTAGTGCTATACACATAATATATTTTCTCTAGACCTGCTATAATTTTTATATTGACACCGACAGTATTTGCAGTATTTTAAAGTTGGCAATAGGACTAAAACCATAATGTATTTGTATCATTTCCCTATTTTAAAAATTCTGTTTGTTCATTTCATTATATTCATATTATACTTAAAAAAAAAAAGACTATAAGCCTTACCTGTCAACTGTCTCATAGGATTTTGTTTTTTCTTAAATTTTAGGTACTCCTATCCATTCTTTGGTAGTGCAGCTCCTATTATGACTAATCCTCCTGTAGAAGTTCGCAAAAACATGGAAGTTTTTCTCCCGCAGTCTTACTGTGCATTTGATTTTGCAACTTTGCCTCATCAGCTGCAAGATACCTTCTTAAGGTAATATGTATACAGTCTGTATGATAGGACCTACTCTTGAAAATTGATATCTTGTTAACAAGAGCAAGCCTTAGAGTTTTAAATTCACAGCAGTCGGTGCATTTGAAAAACCTAGAAACAAAGGTACTGGTAATGTCTGCAGTGTTTGTGCTTTTGTTTTAAAGTTTTATATGGTTACAGAGGCTCTTTGTAGATTTTACTATCTTGTCTGAATTTAGATGTTAGAACTATGTTGATAGGCCTATGAGTAAAGAAGCAGCTTTGAAAAGTAGTCATGTTTCCTCATAATACATAAAGATAAATACAAACAAGCTATTTAGTTTTTATTACTGCTTCACCAGTTGACTGTGGTTATTGTTGGCTTTTTCTGATTTGTCATCTATATAACATGGAGGTGTTAATCCAGTTGTCTGAATTGGATTTGTGAAGAAAAGGAGATCTTTAATGTCCTTTTACTTTCTCAGAGTATCACAATTCAAATTTGTGTATTAAAAGGAAGAAGGAAGATTAAAAATAGTGTCTGGAGGGTTTTCTTAACTGCACAGAAAGAGGTGTAGAAAACGTAATAGTATTTTCTGTTGGTTACCCATGGAATTGAGTCTTTATAATCCAGGTAACAAAAACATCTTTGACTCCATTTGGAGAACTCAGAGATGTTATTAACTTAGTTCAGAACTGATAGATATGAACACTTGTTTCTCTCTTCCTCAGGATTCCACTGCTGGTTGAATTATGGCACAAGGATAAAATGAGTAAAGATTTACTTCTGGGAATCGCCAGAATCCAGCTTTCTAACGTCTTGTCTTCAGAAAAAACACGCTTCTTAGGTTCCAGTGGTGAACAGTGTTGGCGTCAAACTTATAGTGAAAGTGTGCCTTTTATAGCAGCACAGGGGTAATGCATTTCTCAGAATTGGTCTTAGCTTACTTTTTATTCTTATTAACTGGGTACAGCCTTGTCCTTTCTTGTCATCTTTGTTTGATCTTTCTTCTTTGACCAATGGGTGCTATATTCTAATTTGCTTTTTAGTTTTCTGGTATCATTTTACCTTATTATTCTGTTAACACTTAGCCTTGTTAGTATTTCCCTCCTGTCTCTTAAGCCAGAGAATTTTAAATTCCGGCTATTATTTTTAGTTAGTAATCAGGGTTACTAAATATTATAATGTATTTTTACATTACTTTGCATTGGGAATGACTGGCTTTCTACTTGACAGGTATTTTAAATTTTGCTTCCAGTCTAATTTCTGAGAATGTTACAAATATTTGACACTTTTAAAAAGAGTATTGTTCTTCTGCCCTGGAATTTATTGGCACGGGGAAAAACTGAAGTTCACATATCTTACACAAAAGACCTTTTTTGAGTGATCTTTTTCAATTTAGCAACAGAAGTCTAAATATACTTTAATATTATATATCACATGCCTTGATTTTTGAAGCATAATCAGAATGTAGCATGAACTCAGGCTCAGTAAAAAGCTGAGATCTAAGAGTAGCTTGAAATTCCTTTTCTTGCTCTTACCAATCTCTAGTCACTTGCAGAAAGTAAAGAGTTGAGTAAAACCTGTACTCGGAGGATCTGGGAAGAGGTGTTTTAGAGTATCACAGATGCTGCTGAACTGAAAGTTATTTTAAAAATACCATTTTTTGGTCAAATAACTAGAATATCATGAAAATAATTAGATCATTGCTAGTTATTTTAAATCTGTGGGTTATGAATATTAACTTTTATTGCCCTGCTCTGTACACAGAGAAGTTTTTGGAGAATTAGCTAAGATAGTGCTCCATTTTGCTTTATTCATGTCTTCTAAAAGCTGTGAGATTAGAAGAAAATGTGTCAGTTGATTATTAAGGGTTGGCTTGTGTGGATTTCATTCACTGAAGTTTTGTTTGAACAAAGATTTATGGAATAGATTTGATGTAGACAAAGCCATGTTTCTTGTAGCCAAGTTTGTGTTTTTCTCTAATATTTTGGTAAAAGCTACATGGGGTTCTGTGATACAGAGATCTCCTCATTATTATAAAAATTATATATAATTATCCAATTTTCAGTAATTATCCTGACACAATGCTCCCATCCAGTAAAAGATTTATGTCTAAGTGCTTCATACCAGGAAAATGTAGAATAAGAATTCAGAATAATCTATATAATGAAGAGTAGGGAAATTTTTTTTCTGCATTTTGCTATGTAAATTCATTAGGCTATTTTACAGTCATTAAAAAGTGCATTTTTGAATTAATATTGATGACACACAAAAAAAATGGTCCTGATGGAAATGGAGAGAAAGGAACAAAATAGTATGATCTCAGTATGCGTGATATGTATATGAGTGCATGTGCCTCTGCACATACATAAAACACGAGAGGAAGGAAATGAAAATTCAGCAGTAACTACCTATGGCAATAGGATTTTATATTTCTCCATATCTACAGTATTTTCCTATTTTTTAGCGAATATAGGTATGTACTTACTAGAGTGTGTATACTCAAGTAAGATCTGTGTATACTCAAGTAAGATCTTGTATGTGGGAGGTCGTGAAGTGTATAGAACTTCAGTTTGAGTAGCAACAGTGTCAGATACAAGAAATGTGACCTAGTTAGTGCTTTAGCATGGGGAAATAAAAGGAAAAATAATATAAAAGTGTTTCCTTGAATTTTAAGATATTTCTTATTTAACCTGTAGGTCAAACAACAGGATAATAGATCTTTCTTACACAGTAACTCTAGAAGATTATGGACTAGTAAAAATGCGTGAGATTCTAGTCTCTGATTCATCTCAGGTAAGTATCACTGAAAGTGTGACATGACGCCTTATAATGGATCTAATGTGCTATGTGTGTCAGTGTGTTTCAATACATTTTGGTTCATGGCTCAGGGTTTACCTGCTGCACAACAGAAGCCATCTTCCATTCCTCCTGCACCATGTCCTTCAGAAGTCCAGACAGAGCCTCGAGAAACCTTGGAATACAAAGCAGCATTGGAGCTGGAAATGTGGAAAGAGATGCAAGAAGACATTTTTGAAAACCAGGTTACTTTTTAAATGTTACTTTAAGGCAGTTTTGTTTTTGTCTACTGACTACATTTCTTTCTTCTCCATAAGATTTTTCTCTCTGTTCATGGGTACCCTCCCCAGTCCCTCACTATCAAGAATGCTTTACCCTTACAGTAAAATAGAATTAAAAACTACTCGATAAATAACAGCTGGGCAGAAGCCATGCAGAAGGATTCCCCTTAACTTTCTCCATGACTCTGGGGCAGAATTAGCATTGAAGACTACAATTCAGAGGTTGGAAACTTGGGCATTTCTTTTAATTTCTGGCCCTCATGTAGCATACAGAATCATCTAGAATCATCTGTGTTGAAATGAGAGTTAGAAAACAGGTCTTAACATTAGCTTTATACTCACATACTTTATACTCACAACAGCTTTATACTCACAGCAATATACTCATATATTCCTTACCTCATGCCTTCTCTTTATTTGGTTTAAGAATAAAATAGAGTGCCTGAAAAAAAAAAAACATGATCAGTGATCAGTATTAATTATTTACCAGAGAACAACTGATTTGTATATTTGAAACAGTGATATGTTTGCCTTTTGTAGCTAAGGCAGAAGGAATTGGCTCATATGCAGGCTCTTGCAGAGGAATGGAAGAAAAGAGATCGAGAGAGAGAATCGCTTGTAAAGAAAAAGGTAATAACTTCTGTAGAAATTGAAGGTGGAGAGGAAAAATCTTCATGATAGTATCTGGTACATGCATCAAAAAAAAATCTGTGGAATAACAAAGTATAGTGGTTGTTGATTGGTTTGGATAAAGTGCTGAATGGGTCAGTAGTAGGAGGAAGGCCTTTCTCTGTAAGATGTTTAGTGCTTTTTTGATTTTGAAACCTGCAAATGTATTATTCATTCAGGAAATGAATATTCTAGGAAAAAAGCCTACTTTTTTGTGAAAAAAGAAAACTGCACATTTAAGTATATATGTGTTATAACTTGTTAGTTAATAAAACATTAAAAATTTATAAGCCCTTTTTAAGACTTGTATTCTGGAATAAATGACATTTTTACAAATAACAATACCATCTGATCTTACTCCAAAAAGGCAAAAGTTCAGTACTTACCCATTTACACTCATGTTATTGAGTAAAACAAAAACCCTGAAATTTAGACTTGCTATTTAGCTTTCATTTTAGCAGTTAATGATGGATCTATAAATGAGAGAAGACAACCAATGGCACGGTGGTTTGCTACACTCAACCAAGAGACAGAAGCAAGGTGCAGACTAGAATATTCTTGAAAGTTATTTTATTTTCTTCTCTGACTTCAACTATTTATATTTAATAGGTAATAATTGACATGCTTGGAAATTTTTTTTTTTTAATGCTTGGGTTTAAATCTACTGTTTGGCTCTTGGTTTTCCATTTGTTCCATCTTTTCTTATTTTTTTGTCCTTTGTTTTAGATTCATTGACTTTTTTATGATCCCATTTTATTTTTACTATTGCCTTATTACCTGTATCTCTATTTTACTGCCTTTTTTTTTTTGGTGGTAGCTTTAAGATTTAAAATATGCAACTTTAATTTATTCCAGTATGCCTCTGAATGCTGTTATACCACTTCATGTGTAGTATAAGAAGTTTACAACCGTACATATCCATGTTCAGCATATGTCCTTTGTGCTGTTACCATCATAGATGTTGCTTTTACATGTCTTACCCTTAAATATATTTTTGAAGAGTTAGTTTGTAAGGAAGTAAAACTTTGAGGCAGTAGTCTTTTTCTTAGCGAAATACATAACATTTCTTGCAATATAGGTCTGATGGCAATAAATGCTGTTAGCTTTTGTGTGAAGAAGTATTTATCTGTCCCTTATCTATCTATCTATCTATCTATCTATCTATCTATCTATCTATGATTTATTTATTTGTTTATGATAGAGAGCGAGGCAGAGACACAGGCAGAGGAAGAAGCAGGCTCTATGCCGGGAGCCTGATGTGGGACTCGATCCTGGGACTCCAGGAACGCGCCCTGGGCCAAAGGCAGGCGCCAAACCGCTGAGCCACCCAGGGATTCCCTGTCCCTTATTTTAGAAGCTCTTTTTACCAGGTATAGAATTCTGAGTTGACAGTTTCTTGTTGCAGTCTTGAAAGTTGTTTTATTTGCATTTTGGCTTGTGTTGTTTCTGATGGAAAATCTGCAGGCCTTTTTACTTTGGCCTTCTGTCTGTAATGTCTTTTTTTCTCTCAACTACTTGTAGGATTTTTTTCTTTATCACTAGTTTTCAGCATTATGATTTTGGTGGGCCTTGTGGTTCTGTGGTCTGTGTGCATGTGTTCGCCCTGCTTGGAATCTTTGAGCTTCTTTGATGAGCTTCTGTGTTTCTTTCTTTTGTGCTTAGATTCCAGTGTATGTGTATCTTAGACTGCTTGATAACTGTCCCAGTGAGAAGTGAATTGTCTTTTTTTTTCTTCTCAGTGCTTCATTTTGGGTATTTTTTATTGCTGCGATTTGAGGTTCACCTATCTTTTCTTCTCAGGGGTCTAATTTGCCATGAATCCAATTCAGCATAATTGTTCATTTCATATACTGTATTTTTCATCTCTGAAAGACCTATTTGGGTCTTTGTTTGTTTAATAAATTTATTTTTTATTGGTGTTCAATTTGTCAACATACAGAATAACACCCTGTGCTCATCCCGTCAAGTGCCCACCTCAGTGCCCGCCACCCAGTCACCCCCAACCCCCGCCCACCTCCCCTTCTACCACCCCTAGTTCGTTCCCCAGAGTTAGGAGTCTTTCATGTTCTGTCTCCCATTCTGATATTTCCCACTTATTTTTTCTCCTTTCCCCTTTATTCCCTTTCACTATTTTTTATATTCCCCAAATGAATGAGACCATATAATGTTTGTTTTTAAACCTACTCCATCTTTCATCATATTCATGTTTACTCTTCAGTGTCTGCACTATCTTTATAATACATTATCTTCTAGTTCCAACTAGTATCATTTTGAGGTCTCTGTTTTTTTCACCTGGTTATAGGTTATAATTTTCCACTGCTGTGCATGATGGGTAATTTTTTGTTAGATGGCAGAAACTGTGAGGTTCATATTGTGGATTGCTGTATCTCGCTGTGATATGAAGTTACTTGGGAGGAGTTTGATCCTTTTAAGTTTTGCTAGAGTGAGCTGCCAACATCTCATAGCCTTGGGCTCTGTGGTAGTATTTTTATGCCTCGCATGTCACAGGGTCTCTCCTTTCAGTCGGGTAGGAAGCATACTCTCCTCAGACCTGTCTGAGCTCTGGGAATGCTTCATCCTTGAGCGTTCCAGTGTAATGTTCCCAGCCCCAGGGAGTTTGGCCTCACACTAGAGCTGACTACATCTGTCTCCTCTCCTCATGAACTTGACTTGCCCCAGCCTCTTCAGTCTCATGTCTGTCACCTCAAGTCTGCCAGGTTGAGAGGCCCTGCTGGATGCCCCCCTTCTCTGAACTAGATTCTGGAAAGTGCCTCCAAGGAAGTCCACTAGAGTTCCCATAGATCCTCATTTGTTTGTGCTCTGTCAGGGCTGATGGGCCCGGGTTGCCCATTCTCTAGTGTGTAACAGTTGTTTCGTGTGGGTTTGTTCCATTCGTGTTTGTAGAGTAGGGGCAGTTGGTCTTCTATGGGTAGACTGAGCAGCAGTCCCCCAGGCCTTTGACTTTAAAATAACTGTCTCAACTTTATCTCCCTTAATTCTCAATCATTAAAAAAAAAAAAATTAAGATTTTATTTATTCATGATAGAGAGAGAGAGACAGAGATAGAGACACAGGTGGAGGGAGAAGCAGGCTCTGTGCTGGAAGCCCGACACGGGACTCAATCCTGGGACTCCAGGATCATGCCCTGGGCCAAAGGCAGGCGCTAAACCGCTGAGCCACCCAGGGATCCCCCTCAGCCATTAAAATTTTGAAAAACCAGTGAGTTAAAAGAAAAATAGGACTACTCTGAAGTGTCTATTCTTAAGAAATGTTCAAATAACCAAAATAAAAAAATTAGAGGCCCTCACACAAATTTTATAGTGGTTGTACCTAATGTGATTTTCATATTAAGTAGCATTTATAGTCCTCAGGTATTCTTTATGAATTGAATCTGAGTGAGCTGTGAAATATTTAAAGTTTTTGTATTTTTTATTTAGCTTTTAAGGCAAGATAAGTTTATTGTTGAACTGTTTTCTTAATGTTGTCAAAGAGTTTTTCAGTGTTGAGGCATGCAAAAGTCAAATCTTGAAAAATTTTTTTTTAGTTAATAATTTTGACAAATCCAACTTGTGCCCTAATTGAACTTTCTATTGCCAGAGAGAGAGAGAAATCAGTTTTTGTGTAATGGGTTGGAAAAAAAAAAAAAGTCAAGGTAATTTTTTGTTGGTTGTCATTTTGGTATTATCTTTTCATTTGGCTTTCAATATATACAATTTCTATTACCATTTCAGCTTGAAATGACAAGCTCCTGACTAGTTAATAAGAACTCTGCTCAGAAAATGCAATATGATATCTGTCTAGTAAGTGGCTGTTTATTTGAATTAGTCATGTCCAAAAAAGTTGATTGGATGTTGCCATTTTATTTCAACCTAAATACATTTGAGAGTAAGAACTCATCCAGTATAATGTGTGCCCTGTCTTGCAAGAATATGGTCAACTAGGATGAGATCCATTTTCTAAAACTTGATAAGTTACTGTAAAATTGATTCACTGTGGAGAAGTCCTACAAGTCATACAGGGCTTATGTGATCTGTCTCCCAGCTGCTTCTATGACCTCATTTCTGTCAGCCTTCTGCTACAGTCTGTTCTCACCAACCTGGCCTCCTTGTAGTTCCTTAGACATGCTAAGCCATGGCCTCCCTCAGGATCAATAGAATGTTCTTTTGTTAGAGGTATTTCCTGGTTTCTGTTGAGAATTGACTGAGTGAGGTCTTCTCTCATCATTATTATATCCAAAATAATGCCTGGGGGCAGAGGAAGAAGGCATAACTATACACTCATTCTGCTTATTTTTGTCTTATCATTTACTTAGGATTGCATTAGGGCAGCCTGGGTGGCTCAGTGGTTTAGTGCCACCTTCAGCCCAGGGTGTGATCCTGGAGAGCGGAGATTGAGTCCCACGTCGGGCTCCCTGCATGGAGCCTGCTTCTCCCTCTGCCTGTGCCTCTACCTCTCTCTGTGTCTCTCATGAATGAATAAATAAAATCTTAAAAAAAAAAAGGGGGGGGGGATTGCATTAAACACCTACTTTATTCATAGTTTTCTTCCCTCAGAGTACAGGTTTCACAGGACTTTGTTTTACCCACACCTGCTAGGTTTTGAATAGATCTTTGCTATTTAAATGATTTCTAGTTTTTAATACAGTTTTTAGTTTGAGATACATGGGGAATATTGGCATATGCAGCAGATACTCAGACTTAGAGGTCTCAATCTCTGGAGGGGATTTTGACTTTGCAATCTGGATTTGGGAGTTCTGAGTGTACGTGATGGTAGGTGGTTCATGTCATCTGTGGAGGTCATATAGCAGGAAAGGAGACCTCCTGAGACAGGGCTCTGCATGCCTTTGCATTCCCAGAAGCAGAACATTGGAATTCTGACTCATCATCCTGTTACCCTATCTCTGTAGGACTTTTTAAGGAGGTAAAGCACGCTTAGTTTTTTTTTTTTTTTTTTTTTTTTAATTTTATTTTAGATAAACCAAAGGTAGGTGGTAGAGTTAAAAGAATTAATATATAAGTGATCATGATGGGTTGGTAGGCTAGGACTAAATCATTGAAATAAAGTTAACAATGAGAAATGTCATATTCGGTAAACACATCAGTCTTTTGGACAATAGGTATGTGGATATAGTTATCCCAGGTTTAAAAACAAAAGACTTGGGGGATTTTCTTTGACACAGCAAATGACATGATTAGGATCCTGAAATAGCATATGCAGACTAAGTTAACAGACTTGCTGTTCTTATCTCTGGCCAGGGGACATTCTTTGGCTTCTGAAGTAGTGAGATCACATCTGGGTACCACATTTTTAAAAAGACTTTAGTCTAGAATCTAGACTCTAGATTAAATCCAAGATATTAGATGATGTAGAAATCCTAATATGTGAGTAATAGCTAAAACTTGTATTTATCTTGGAGAAGAAAAAACACTAAGAGGATATGTGATGGCTATCACCAGATTCAAATATGTGAAGATAGATTTTTATTTTCCTTCTGTTTAAGGGATACAAATATGATTCAGGAGCATCAAACCAATGTCTTAATGACTGTGGGAAAGAGAAGATTAGGATGAGGACTGGGATCTGGAGAGTAGTTAGTGAGACCAGAAAAAGTGGTTCAGAAAGTTCTAGTAAAAATGATCAGAAATGAAAGATAAAAAACTGTCAAAGTCCTACATCCTGTGTAGGTTGACCTAACAGACCTCTTACTCTGATTGGGACTCACAGGGTCAAAGGGCAGAGCAGGATTTCAGACCATAGCAATTGGGGTGCTAGGCTTGGGTCCCAAGCAGGGAGTCTGGCTTCAGAAGTAATCATGAGCTCAGTTATTGGAATTGTAGGAAAGGATCAGATCTGAACCAGAAGGAGGACTGAGTTGAAACTGACCAGTGTTCTAGGAAAGGAGTGTAAGTGATAAAGGGGTGTGGGGGGGGGCGGGCGTCAGAGGAATACTGGAGTATTGACCAAGGCAGATTTTAAGGAGCTCTAAGTGTTGACTGAACATAGGATTTTACTAGTGGTCTGATTGCCCCATGAGAGAAAGAACTTCCTCAGGAAATGGAGAGGCATCCAGGTAGAGGCTAGATGGGCTTCCTTCCTTTGAGCACTAGAAAGAATTTCTGCCTTGAATTGGTGCATATAATTCATGATTTTACTATTCCTACATCTTTTTGTTTCAGTAAGTTATAATGTATGCATTGTTGAATTTGTTCATGTTTTGAATTTGGGGGAAAGGTAATTTTTCTTTTATTCTATTTTAGGTGGCTGAATATACTGTTCTAGAAGGAAAACTTCAAAAAACCCTAATTGACTTAGAGAAGCGAGAGCAGCAGCTTGTCCTTGCAGAATCAGAGGTAACTGTATTCCTCTGTCGTATGTCTTCATTTCCCAGAATCCATATACTAGGCACATACTATTATTTTTCCTTTATGCTCATGTAAAATCCATTTCATGGAAATTGTCTTGTAGGCATGATGGAGAAAACTGCTGTTCAATAATAGGTCAGAATGTGAGGAATAGACAGTGAAGTGTCTGTTACTTGAAATGTTATTCAGCCAACTTTGGCTGACGTCTGCAGTGGTAGAGATTTTTGGTTAACGTTCGCATTATGGGGAAGGAAGGACAGGTTCACTACCTAGAGAATAGAGAAAATGTGTAGCACATGCTTAGTGGCCTAAAATTCTGACGTTCTCAGTAAAAAGGGATTATCCCTCTTTGTTGCCCATTAAAGGTTAGATCCAAAGGATGAATGAAAACTTTTGTTAGTGCTGTGTCTAGTCAGCAATTTTGTTAGGTCTTATTAAATTTGACTCTAAATGGCTATTTAAATTATTACAAAAGTCATTTCAAAGTAAATAGAATTCCTTCCACATTAAGTTAATATGCCCCTTCCCTAACCACCTGTATTTCTCAGAATTTTTCTCAGCATATCTCTCTAACCTAATCTTCACACATTTTCTGGAATTTATAAATTGATTTAGAGGTTTGACCTTAAATATATGGTTTCCAACACTAAGGCTCAATCACCTTCTATGTTATTAGGCAGAATGTAAGAAATTTTGTTTTTTGTTTGTTTTTAGCAGAGTTTGAATTTATAATCCTGCACTCAAGACCTGAGGTCAAGAGTTGGCTGCTTAACCAACTGAGCTACCTAGGTGCCCCAGTGTTTTGTAAAGATCAGGGCAGAGGGAGAAGGAGAGAGAACCTTAAGCAAACTTCCTGCTGAGCAGGGAGCCTAGCACAGGGCTTGATCTCACCACCCTGAAGATCAGGACCTGAGCTGAAACCAAGAGTTGGATGCTTAACCAACTGAGCCACCCAAGCACCCCTAGAATCTAAGAAATTTCTAAAGAAGGAATGAAACTTGGGCATATTTGCTTAGGTAACGCAATGCTAAGGTTTTATTCAAATAGGAATATTAAGTGATTAGGGCCTTTTCATTTGAATTTATGCAAGTCATATATGGAATTTTGGATATACATTGTATTTTAAAATTAAATAATGGATTAAAAATGTATGATTTCAGTATATACTTAACCACTCCTTTTAATAATGGAAAAGGATGTGAAAATAAATTTGTAAATATTCTAAACTTTTGACTGTATATAAGGATAACAGACTCTTGACCAGTGTAATGCAGCCAAGAGTGAGCTGACCTCTAACAGACACACTTGTTCTCAGGTTCAAAGAGAAAGAAAGGAACTGAAATCGGAACGTGAACGGAACCTGCAAGAACTTCAGGACTCCATCCGGAGGGCCAAAGAAGACTGTGTTCATCAGGTTGAACTAGAAAGGTTAAAGATGAGACAGCTGGAAGAGGACAAACACCGTCTACAGCAGCAGGTGGCATCTCAGAGCAGTTAGCCCTAGGGGCTTGCTTATCTGTATTCACTGACAGGGTCCCAAAATTCACAGTAATTCCAACTTATGATCATATTGATTGCAACTGAGATTCAGATATACTTTTAAGTCAGATCCTGTTTTCCTAAATCAAAGCCAAAAACTACACTTGGACCAGGTCTCTTCCCTTATAATTACTCACATGGAAAGGAACTAAATTTCAGGTAGATCGCCAGATTTTTTTCTGATAAATTTCGTTGTGGCCAAAGTATTATATGTCACTGAACCAAATTTAGTTAAGAACCAGGGTTGGTGAGAGAATGGCCTGTGCTCCCATCCCTCCTTCCCTTACACTCACCTGTCCGCCCCAGCCACTCCACTCCCCAGCCTCGTCCTTCCAGCCAGGTGTCAGGGAAGCCACCAGTGGCAGATCCCTTTTACTTCTCACTGACAGCTTCTACACTGTTGTCTTCATGTTTATATATTGTCTTCTCTTACCCTCCGTGCCACTCTTCTCCTGGTGTGCCTCTACTTTTCTGGCCACCCCTCAAGCTCCTTTGCAGGCTGCTTTTCCTTTTTTCTAGCCATTCAGTGTTGGGCTTTTTCCAAGCTCAGGACTTAGTTTATACAAAACAATCTTATTTGCACCCATAGCTTCAGAGACACAGTGTACCTCTGGGACTTTTACATTTATATCCTTGACGTGGTAGAACCATCCAGCTAATCAATTGCATTTTGACCTCTACTTGGATCTCTCATAGGCATTGAAAACTCACCCTGACACTCCTGTCCATACCTGACTGTCCTCTAAGTGTCATTTCAGTAATGGACCCTCTTATCTGTTCTTGTTAACAGCCAGGGTGATGTTGACACTCGGGGAATCCTCACACCCTCCATTAACAGCCTCCAGTATCATCTTATTGCTCTGAGGATAAAAATCAGAGTTAGGATCTTGCCCTATTAGCCTTTGCGTAGTTGGGACCCAGCTGACTTCTTTGGCTGGGTCTCCCATCTTTCCCCTCTGCTGGAGGCTCTCTGACCTCACTGGGTTTCCTTTGAGTCCTCAGGCCTACATAGGATCTTGGTGTGTACTGCTTTTTCTGAGCCTTGTGAACTATACTCATCCCTGAGTTTCAGGCTGAAGCATCACTTAGCCAGAGCAATCTTCCCTGACTCCTGTTCTCTAAGTCTCCATCGAGTTTTTATTAGATGTATTAGCAGTTAGTTTTTATTTTCATTAGCGTGATAATCTGATCAGCATTAGATTGTTAGTTCCATAAAACTCCTTTGGTTTGTATGTGTATGCCTGGAGCTCAGCCACCCTTCAGAACATACATAATAGTGCTTAATAAATTCTTGCTGGAGAAAAAAGGATCAAGCTGTTAAAAATTGTTTATCCTTCTTGAAAAATTTCAGCATAGGATAGATATGTATGGTCAATGCCTCCAAACTCTTCAGTAAATTCTGGCATGAAGAATAGTTTCCATAACTGTTCAGGGCCAGATAAAGTCACATTACTTAGTTGTACAAGGGGGTAGTCGTGATAGAATTCACCAGTAGTGCTTCCTTTCTTCCATTTCTTAGGACGATCGAGCCTCCTAGAACAGAGGCTTCTAACATGTATTAGAATCACCAGGAGATTTTTTTAAAAAGCCTATTTCTACCTTGTCCCAGACTGATATAATTAGCTTACATCTTTGTGGGAAGAACCTTTGTGGCAAGAGCTGGCAATTTAGCAAAAATTACCCCAGGCACTCCTAAAACATAGTCTAAGACCTTGGGAGAAACCCAGCTGGGGAGTAGAAGGAGCTGGGGGGCAGCACATATTTCTGGGATGCTAAAATCCCTAAGCGCTTTACTGGGAACATTTCATATTTTTATATACAACATTCTAGGCCTGTACTCAGAACCAGATTCCGTATACTTAACACAGTTCTAACCAGACAGGAACAAATGACAAAAAGACACCGTCAGTGAAAGATGATCAAGTATCTGTATTCCATTATATAAAAAGCAGGTCCCACAACTCCATCAATGTTGTTTATGGACCATTTAGCAAAAGAAAAAGAGCCTATTATGCCTCAGAGCTTACTTTCTGTAAAACCTGATTGGAGCCACAGTAATTATCTCTGCATGGTGGAAAAAATACCAAATATGAAGTCTTTTAAACAAAAGCTAAAACAAATAAATGTGACAGAGATGCTTGAGGACGGTTCTTATTCAAATTTAAAAATAGAAATTTGGATATTCCAAGAGGTAACCTTCAGATATCTGAAGAATTTTCAGGTAATGGAATATATCATTACCTAAAGATGCAACATAAATCCTAATTAGAGTTATTTGTATTTACTGGCATGAAATAAGAATTTATTATTGATAATTTTAAGTTCCATTTCTGTCTTACATTTTCTCAATATTTCAAATACAGGTAAGTCATGTCGTAGCGTTAAGATAAATGGGTTTATCTAAAGATTAGTAGTCATAGTGTTACATGTTTTTGGAAGGCTTCTTTAACAGTGCTTGTATGCATTTGATTAAAAAAAATCCAGATTTGAAAAGAACACCTTTATATCCTATTTTTTTTCGGAGGGTTTTTTTTTGGTAGTTCTGAAACTGTTCTAAGGGGAGTTATATATAGACTTGAGTCAAGGTGGTCTCTTTCTAAATTTAATAAAGTGCCTGCTTTCATCAGAGCATTGTTCTAGGGTTGAAAATGTCTGGATGCTACTCATGCTAGCTTTTAGGCACTGCCACAGTCATTGAGCTTCTATAACCCTCAAATTTCTTAGCCACAAAAATGAAAGTATTGAGCCAAATACTCTTGAAATGATTTTAAGTTGTAATAGTATTTGAATAACGAAGTTCTTAGAGCTTCAAATAATAAGAAAAATACTGCACTAAAAGTTTGTTTTCATCCATAATTAGCTGGTGTATGTAAAATGCACAGTATTTTCTTACAAGTGACATTTCAAGTATGTGGTATCAGTATCTTTATAAAGTGAATTTCATTTGCCATTTAAAGTTTAACAAAAATGTTCTTGTGATACTGGTTTTATAACAAATTTCATACTCTTAGGTTTTTGTATCTTAATTTTTCTCATATTTCGGGAATTTTCTAAATTTTCTACTATAAACATGCTTTAAAATTAAAAAATACACTTGAATTCTGTACTATTGAACTTAGCATACTGCTGTTACTTAAAGCCTATAATACTTTTTTTTTTCTTAATATACAGCTTAATGATGCTGAAAATAAGTATAAGATTTTGGAAAAAGAGTTTCATCAGTTCAAGGATCAGCAAAGCAACAAACCAGAAATCCGCCTACAGTCTGAAATCAATCTTCTCACCTTAGAAAAGGTACTCATGTCAGATTATGGCAATTTAACCAATTCTAATAATTTATAAAATCAGTAAGTATTATTTGACTATAAAACAATGTTTCACTGTAGTATTCTGATGTCAATTAAGAACAGAATTCTAGACACGTGACATTTGTCAGTACTTGAATTTCTTTTATCAGTTTTATCAGCTATAGCTTGCTTATACTGTAATGGGTAGTTGTTTGCATTATCACAGAAGTGACTAACTATAAGAATAAAGGAATCCGTGAAACTTTCAGGAAGGGTAAAGAACAAGTTTTAAGATAGGAGCAAGAACTGGGGGAAGTAGGGCATCTCCTGTCCTTCCACAAAAGCATCTGTTCCTGCTGCTGTCACTGCTGTGTCCCTAGATTTCTGTATCCCCTGATTCTGGTGCTGGTCTTGCTGTTGTGAATGCTCTATCACTACCCTGTAGACTCAGCATCATTACAAATCCGCACTCTCCTCTTAGCCTGGAAGATGTGATATCCATCCTTTTTTGTTTCCTGTGGTTGTAAGCCAGGTCTTGCTTCTATTTATATGGGGATTCTCCAGTAACAGGGAGTATGTTCTGGTTCTAGGCATTAAAAAATGTGTAAAGTCCAACAGACAACCTGACAGTATACAATCTTGCATTTTATCGTTTGATGTTCTTTAGGGGTTACTGAGAAGATTCAGCCTATATAAGAAAATGACACAGGTTGTAAATAAGAAAATAAGCTCTCTAAGTTAAAGGCCACTAGGGGGCACTTTCAGAAAATTGGGAGATGGAAGTTGGGAAGATGCTAGGGTCACTTTTTGCTGTCTGTGTCTTTATCTCTGTGCTTTTGTAATTTTCTCCAGTAGTGGGCATACTTTTTTTTTATGGTTCCCTCTCCTGCCTGACAGCCCTTCTCTTTAGTTTGCCTTGCGCACTCTCCACTGTACTCTAGCTCCCTAGACAAGCCTTGTTTCTAGGTTCTAGATAGTAAGAACTGCTACTCCTGGTACTTCGTTCTGTAATGCCTGGCCCAGGCTGATGCTGCTAATCATTGAGGGGCCTTACTCTATACCCTCTGGCATTTCTGCTTTTCCATGACCTGTATCACCAATCCCCTGTATTGAATTAATCTGTTTTAAAGAGCTGTAGTGATTTCTGGTTTCTTGGCAGGATGCCCATGGACCGAACTGATTTTTCATTACCCAGCAAAGATATACAATCTTTGACATTGTGCTAAATGCTATTCTGAATGATTAGAAAACATTTAGGATAGAGTCAGGTAAATGACCGGTCATACAAAGAGGTAGAGAACTTACCTAGATAGTTAAGGTTAAAGGTAGATGATGGCTGATACCATCTAACTTTCTCTTACAAAGAGCCACGAATGCAAAGGGGAAACAAAGCTACTTCTGAAATCAACATGTGAAGTGTAACTAGGAAATGAGACTGGATATGCAACTTAAAGGACACATGACCTTTTCATGGGTGAATATATGGGGAAGGAGATTCTAAGAAGAGGTATTTAAGCCAAGTAGAAAGGTTAGAGAGTCTATTGCATATCTGAGTAATAGCTTGACTATTGGGTCATTATGGTTGTAGTTTCAAAATAAAAATGAGACTGATAAGAGAATGCTGTAAGTGGAATTTTTGGCCCTATGGGTGGGAGAGGGGGAAGACCTTAGATGGTAAGTTAGAGAATTTGTATTTCATCTGGTAAGAAAAGTCAGAGATTACTCAAGTTTATCAGATTGGCTTAATGGATGTCAATAAAGTGAAGAATTTTCAAGAAGAAGTTTTGAGGAAGTGCCTCTTGTAGAGAATTATGATTCTAGACATACTGCATTTGAGATGCTAACAGAAAAATGAAAGTGGAGCAGTTAACTGAGTGGTTAAAAATGAGGACAGTAGGGAAGAGAGAAAAGGGCTAGACCTCCAGGTTGGGGAGTCAGGGGCATAAAGAAGCCACTTTAGATGCAGATACAATGGGGGCTGAGGTATATTTAGGAAGAACCCCTGAACATCTAGGGAGACGTATGGCCTCAGGGACAGAAGAGAAGAGTCAGAGAAGGAGGCTAAAAAGATTTAGTCTAGTGCAGTGCCAGAAGAGGAGGATTTTTGAAAAAAAAGAGTGTAGAGGTCCTGTCTCATCAAGGGCAAGTCAAGAATGGTGGAAGAAGGGCCATGGGCTTGTCAGGTAAGAAATCATTAACTTTGAAGAAGCCATAATTAAAAAGTTTGGCATTGAAAAAACAACACACTAACCCAGAGGCCTCACACTGTTAAAAAAAAAAAAAAAAAATTACAGCAGGAAGAAATTTAGCTTTAAGAGAGGAGGGGATGAGTGGACCATGAAAGAGTTTTTCTTGGGAAAAAGAGACACTATTTAAGAGGCAAAAAGGGTGACTACATAGAAAAGTCGGACACAAGAATTAGACTGTGGTTAAAAAAAAAAAAAAAGAGTTGAAGTGGGTATTATTCTGCTATTTCTGAACTCATTAAATGTTTCTGTGGCCTGTCCAGGGCCGAGCTATCTTTGGTTCCTCTTCTTACCCCACATGGACTTGACTGCCAAGCCTGGTTGATTCTGTTTCTTACATATCTGGACAGTCTTTCCATTTCTCCATTTGAGTTTTTGGCCTGTTCATTTGTCTACCAGTGAACTTGAATCCAGCTGGAGATTTTCAGCCTCTCTTTTGATAAAAACAAGTGTTCAACTATTTCTGGGTTTACAATTCTGAATTCTGTGGTACCTCCCAAAGATCACTGAAGCACACAGTGTCTCAACCATTCTCACAAGCCCTCTTAGCACAGGTGTCAGAGTATTTTCATTTTATTGTTTTACTCTCAGAGACTACTAATCTCAGAACAGAAGCATTATTTTTTTCTGAATATAAACTTGATACTTTCAACCTTAGAAATACATTTTAAGTCATTTTCAAAACCCATTTTTTCCAACTATACTTCTACCAAGAAGGTAAAAATCACTCAACATATTAGAAGTTTAAACAATGCCATGAATTTGTTAAGAGCAAGGGGGAGAAAAATGACTAATGCAGCTGCCCCTGCACCAGACCTAACAGATTCATCCAGCATGTTTAAGTGTTCAGTAAAACAAGGCTTCTCAGCTTTTGTGAAAATTCTTGGTAAATTTTTTTGGAGCCAGAAGAGGGCAGAATCTTATTTCTTATTTCTAGGTTATAACAAAACCTAAAAGCACAAAAAGAAAGACATGGTGAAAAAGTATCTGATTCCATCTGTAATTTCTGGCTGAGTGAGAACTTTTTCTTTTCTGATTACTGTCTTCAGTGTAGAAGAAATACTTCCATTTTCACAGAAATGGTATAAAAATAAAGATACAGTTTTACCAAATATTCCTGATTCCTTTTGTTATATAAGAAGTCAAAAAAAAAAAAAAGTCAGTAATAGTTTATGATTTGCTTTTTGGTAGGAATGACTCTTAGATGGCTTAAAAATAACTCTTAAATTAATGAAATATAGAAAACATGATTTAGTAGGGCAGACTGAAGTTGAAGATAAGCCCTGAAATTTTCTGCTTTAAGAGTATTTGGCATCCCATCCATCCCAGTCTTAAGGCAAAGGGAAGGGTGAGGGGAGAAAAGAGAGAAAGAGAAAAAGCATATTCTCTTCATTTTCAGAAAGTATGCAATAAAATTGGGGAGAAGACGCAAAGAGCCATAAGTGATTGTATGTAATCAAACACCAGGGCATGTAACAGGAACTCTTGGCAATTTAGAAAACAGTAGTTTTAAAAGACAGCTTCCTGGGGAGATAGCTGAGCCTGAAACTTAACATTTTAAGTAAGCAGAGTAGAAAAAGAAGTATCTGGCTCAGGAAGTCGATGGGGCAGGGAAGGTGGTCTACAGGACACCAGCCTGGGGGCTAGAGGAGACGGTTTTCTCTTGAAGAATACCCAGGAAACAGGACAGAAGTGAAATTCTGGAACACCTTGAAACATAGGCTGAGGAGTAGAGGCTCAAGACTACAGGTGAGTAGTAGCCACAGTCGATTCTTTTCTGGCAGAGAGTAAGGTGGGATGTGCAGAGAGGAAAGAGTTGAGGCTGAGGAGACCCAAGAAGAGAAGAAGAACATGGGTTAAGGAAATGGCATGAATGTAAAAGAATAAAACTGTCACATTCTTCCAGGGGGCACTCTGGAGTTACTTGCAACAGATTGGAACTGGGGAGTAGGACATCAGGGACAAAGCCAGTACCATCTGTCTAGTAGAGAACAAGAGCAATGGGCACAGAAGCAGGCCAATGGGGGTATCAGCAAGCATGGATCTGTGCTTTCTGCCTGCTCTCGGAGGCGCAGAGCCGGAGGTCAGAGATCTGTAACTTGGCTCATGACATAAGTGTACAGTTGAGCCCAAGCTTCACATCTACTCACAGTGAGACGTCTTAACAGGAGGTCTGTGAATGCCCTGGAATTATATCCTATCTGTAGCCATAAGAATCACAGAGGCACTTGAATTCTTAAAAAAAATAAAGGTAGGAATCTTGATTAGGCCAAAGGAATGAATTAGAAGTGAGATTTGTATCTGAAATTTGCTAACGACAATTTTTTTTTTTTATTTAAGTGTGAATAACTTACGCAAATGGGACTTATTTTGCTAATTATGGCAAAACTGTTAAAACCTGCCCTGCTTTCTCTGTTGAGCCCTTCCCCGGGATATACATGATCCCTCTGGCTTCATCCTCATCCTAACCCTCATCCTTAGGCCCATCCAGACTACTATACCTTCTCCGAGACCCATGGACATGATCACTTTTATAATTAAATACTACCCTTTTATCTCAGAGCTGTAAAAAGATTGTTGCTAGTCCTCTCACCAATGCCCTATTGTTAAATTACCAAGTCATATGTATAAATCTGTGAGGAGTAAGTAGAAGAGATCATCTTTGATAATCTCAGAGTATTATTCAACTTAAGACATCTCAGTCTAGTTGTGAAATGTCAACACCTTTATATCTAAGCACCAGGGATTTGTAAAGCAGAAAAGACCTTGACTCCATGAAGTCATATATTACTGCAGAGAATGTTCTGGTCTTTTGTGAAGGGAATTTGGCAATCAGCTTTTCCTTTCATTTTATTTTCATATAAGTTTTCTGGAGTTTGAATTGTGGGAGAGTGCCTTTGGTTTGTTTTCCTGCAAAACATGAGTTGTGTGTATGGGAAAAACTAGACTTGATATAAAAAACTTAGACCTGTTTAGAGTCACAGTATTTTACTGTAATTCAGGCATATTATTACATTATCACTTAAATACTAAAACTGTCTGTTGGCTTCATGAGTTTGTTTGGTACTTGGTTTGAAACACTGAGAGAGTACATTCCAGAACATAGCCAAGTTGGCTTCAGTTCATGCACAACAGATTGCCTGCTGCAAGTATAAATAACCATTTCTTTAATGGAATCACTTTCATGTTTTTCTTTATATATTTGAGGAAAAATAGAAAATAAAAGTTAGATGAGTGTTATTAGGAGCATTATTTTTCCAACTCTTGGGTTTATTTTAACATTCTTAAAATATTTTTCACTTTGTACTCTTTCTTAGTAAATTGCTTTCTGATAAAACATTTCACTGTTTTCAGCATTCTCTGATTCTTGCCAAAATATAGTTAGAAAAGTATCTCTGCTCGCTCTTTTTGTTATAAGACCAAGTTCCATGTCATGATAGGACTCCAAAAGGAAGAACGTGGTTTCTCAGATTTAGAGTGCCAGCTGAATTGGAATGCTAACAGTAAGAACTGCTTTTTGTAAAAAGTGAATTTGTTTTTCACTCTATACACGTTTTAATACATTTATAGTAACTGTCTGGAGGTTAAGACTGATTCGGTTCTTTTTAGTATAGGCTGTTAGGCAGTAAAAATACGACTATATTTTAAACAAGAAAATGTTCATGTGCCATAATATTTATAGTAAATTATATAACAGTTTTAGATGATGTCGTATGTTACACTATATAAACTCTTTTCTTAAGCCAGACTCTTTGTATATATTATCTTTCAGTGATTGTACACAGTGGTATAGTGTTTCACTTGATACGATTTTAATCACTGTTAGGTTGAACTTGAAAGGAAGTTGGAATCTGCAACTAAGTCTAAACTGCATTACAAGCAGCAGTGGGGACGAGCTTTGAAAGAACTTGCCAGACTTAAACAGGTATGTAGTTTATAGCTGATGATGGATTGTTCTTTTTATGTCTTTTTCCCTTGATTCTTTACAAGTTATGTGTATTTGGCAATATCTCGTATGTTCAAATGCATACATTTCAATCTCCCGGGCTATTTCTGACAGTAGGAGTTTAGGGGCTCTTTAAAAGACATTTTTTTAATAAAAAAATTAAGTCTTTTTTATTTTTTTCTTAAGTTGCCAACTATCGTTCCTAGAAAATTTGGATTAATTTCTTTTACTTTGACTTATAAGATGGCCTTTTTTTGTTTTCTCTTAGTATTCCTTCCACTGAAAGTACATTTTAGGAGAGAACTTCAGGAATAACTGAAAAATTTTAACATATCCTCCACTGTAACAGCTTATTTTAAATGTTATTCCTAAGACATTTATTCAGTAGAGAAAAGAAATCACAGTTTTGCATAATTTTTCAAGAGTTTAAAAAGTGATAGTAGTTTCCTGAATTTTTTTTTTTTTTTTTTGGCTTCTTAAATTACTTTTTTCCCCTTCCTTCCTATTCCTTGATAACAAATGCCATAAGGCTCAGGAGAAATTAATCTTATTTTGGGGTAAGATCAAATAAAATGTGAGCAAGGTTTTTTAGAATCCAGCCTACTTGTCCTAACAATTTTAAGGGTCAGTAATGGTTAGCTTATTCTAACTTTTGCCTTTCCTTGAATGGTCACTTTTATTCTGAATGAAATTTGGCACATAGGACCTTTCGCATTTCTCTTCTTTTCATCTGTCTCCATGACCATCAAATGCTATTAAATATCTTTGTGGTATTGTGCTAATCACTTCCTGCCCTCCTAGAGAGTTATGTACAAGACCGCAGGAGAAGAACTAATACAGTTTGCTTTAACAGAGCTCATGGAAGAGCTGAGATTACACAAAGTGACTAGTTTATAAAAGTTCACAGTACTAAGGATAGATGAATGTAACTGCGGGTCTCCTGCATTCAAGCTACTGCCCTAGATTGATAGATGAATGTAAAACTGAAGTCTTTCCCTCAGGGAGCTTGCAATTTAGTAATAGGGAAGAAAATCACAAGTACAACATTTATATTTAGGAGTAAGACCCCTGACAATTAGCATCCAGAGTAATCAGGAGGGGAAAGTATATATATTTAATTGCACTTAAGAAAGGTGCTATGGAAGAGGAGGTAGTTGAGATAGATCTCCAGTGAGTGGGTTGTTATTTAGGACAGTTAGTGAGGGAAATGTTGGAAATAAAACTGATGAAATGATTGTGGCAAACAGGCATGACATTGGAAAGCAGAGACTATACTTGGACCACAGAGGAGGACCCATTGTAGAGAACATTTCGGGGGATAAGGACTGGAACTTCAGTGGGAACAGGACACACAGATTCTTGTAAATTACAGCAAAAACCAAAAAAACATGGTTTTGGTAGATTATGCATAGCACAGGCTACCTGATGATAATGCAGAGTAGAAAGTCAAAATGATGCCAAAGGTTCAAGCTTTACTGCTTGAAAAAGAGTTTTCCAGTATTAAGACGAGAAGGCGATAGGACTTGCAAAGTTGGACATTGTAACTTTTGCAGAGAGAAAGTGAACAAGCAGTCAGAAGAATGGATCTGGTGTGGGGAGGATGATTGGGCTGAAGAAGAGAGGAAAGACTCCCTTGCAGAGGTGAGAATTTAAGCTATGGTGGCCAGAACTGAGCATTCGGTTTCCAGAAGAATGGAATGAGAGCTGGTTAGAGGCAGCAGCTAGAGAGCAAGAGGGTGATCATGACTGTGATTCCCAGTTCCCCACTTGATGTCATTTAATCCTAACCAAGATCCCTCTGGATCTGGTGATTTTATTTCCATTTTCCAGATGAAAGACACTGAGACTTAGAGCAGTTAAGTCAGGTGCACCTGCTCACACAGATCATTAGCAAGGCAGCCAGGATGCTTTGGAGCCATCAGACTGGAGCCCAGGCTCTTTACCCTTTATATCATTATCTTTTTATTGCATAGAAGCCAAATAATTCAAGAATTTCAAGAAGAAAGTATGCCAGGGAAAGCCTTAGGGATTTTTGACAAAGTACTGAGGCATGCTTGGTGTGGCACATCCCAGCCAGGGAAATGACATAACTGACTGTGAGATGGACAAGCTCTGATGAAGAGAATTGAGTGACTTTGAGTGGGAAGAAGCTAAAGTCATGATGCCGAGTTACTTAGGTTACATAGGGTACAAAGAGGGGGAGTCCTGAGGAATTGGGAGCAAGGAAGTAATGTGTTTAGAGTAGTTGTTAAAAGTAACAGGATCCAAATTGTCTCAGAGGTGGCACACATGGTGGTTTTAGAACCTGTCATTGGAGTCCTGAGAGGTGAGCTGAATGAATTTGGTTGTACCTCTTAACTACCCTCTGTGACTTGGGTAATTGCTTTTGATTTTTGTTCACCATGCAAACCAGGAGACTAATTTCTCATTACAGGTTGTTCCGAGCATTGAATGAGTGGTTTATACAGTATTTAATACAGTGTTTGGTACATTGGATATGATACATGGTAACTGCTAAAACTAGTGTGCAGTGTTATTGATTTTAGTCAATAACTATCAGGGATCTAATTGGTTAAGAGCTTATGGATATTTTTGAAACAGAAAAACATTGGAGGGAGTTGTGACTACATGTTCTAACAAAGAGTAGCCAACAACAATCTCAGATTTTTTAAGTCTCAGGTAGCTGTGGATGTGGTTATATAGTAATAGCAATAGGGAAGCAGGCAGGATAGTTTGAGTAATAACAATACTTTGTATTTACATGATAGTTTTATAGCTGTTCTTTAGAAAACTGTATAGAAGGAAAAAAAATACCTGAATGTGCAGATAAAGCTGAGTGTTAGGAGGAGAGCTTCCTCAAGCTGGCATATCAAGAGAGGAGAGTGCATTGAGTCGGTCATTCTGTACTCATCTGTCAGCATGTGCTTAATACTGAGAGCCCGGGGTACCGTGGCACAGAGCTACCCTGTGCTCCACACAGAGCAGTGTCCCCTACCCCTTGGGAATCCTCTGTCCAATTTGGAGGACTGATAACCCGGGCTCTAGCAGGGTGGTGAAAAGTGCAAATGCAGTTAGAGCCTACGTAACACACAGGACGTGTTAGAAAAAAGTAAGAGGACAACGGGCTTCTCAGTGTATTTTGTCCCTCAAAACTAAGGGAGAAATGTTTCAAAGACAGCATTCCAAATACTACTATTAGATTTGAAAGCATTTTCAGTCTTAAAACCCAGATGGGGAAGGGGTGGAAGATGGTGCCTGCTCCTGAAGAAAAGTTACATGGTGGAGGCTCAGAGACTCAGAATGGTAATGAATTGAAAGGCATTTCCAAAATCAGTAATGAAAAGGTAGAAAAGTATTAGCTGTTGATTAGTGAGGACTTGTTTCTCCAAAGGAAATGCCTTGATTACTGCAACAAGATTTCATTATAATTGTCACGAAAAGGCTGCCCTTTTGGCCCCTCCCTTCCTTTTACAGGCATCCTTGTACACTTTTGCTGTCTTCTTGCTTTTCCCCATTTCATTCATTCTTTTCCGTTTATCCTTTCTTCCTGTGTATTTTCTACCCTCCTGCCTAAAAACCATTGGGCAAAGTGATTTTTGGCTATTTGTTCCTCCTAAGAGAGCGGCTGTCACCACAAAAGTCAGATGCTCCTCTTGGAGTTACTCTATGTATTAAGACGTAAACAGTGTTACATTACTGGTTCAACTCTAAAGTCTTTCTTCAGGAAAATAGTCCCGTTCTTTCGAGTACAGTGATCCTCCTTGCAGACTAATTCTGTTCCTTATCCCACAAACTTTCTGCTTTGGAAACAATACTGTAAACAAACTTTGAGGTCACTAGGAATCACTGATGTTCTACAGACGACTTAAGAAGAAATGCAAGAGCCTTTGTGATTACCATGCTGCATTGTGCTCTGCCACTAAATGTTTTTGCAGGATTAAAATTAATAACTTCGTCAAATAGGCACAATTCATATGTGTGAAAATACAATTTTTTTTCTAGAACTTTTTATTAAAAACACATTTATTGTGTTCAAATATAAATTGGAATCTTCTATCTGCTTTTGTTCAGAGGATTGTTTGTGCAACTTCTTGTTTAAATTGGATTAGTACCATGTTAATTTTACATTGCTTCTGGTCAATAGCCACGGGGCTATAATCTCTGCCAGTAATTTGTCACAGCAAAATCCTCTGGAGGGCCATACAAAACATTTGTGTAGTACGGATTAGACAGGGAAAGCCATATCTTAGATTGTTAATAAATGTTAATGACAAAACCCAGCTGGTAAAGCTTGGAAATAAGATCTAATGCCTGGTCCCTATTGCCAAAAGAATGTTTAAACAGATTTCCATTACTCAAAGGTGACCCAGTATAGTCAATTTGTGAATTAAAAAATCATACTCTTCTAATGACTTAGAAAAAAATCTTTTCTTCTGCTTTACAACCATAAAAATCTGTGTTTCCAAGCTGTAGTTTTTGTTGGTGTTGTTTCTTGCTAACTGGGGAGGCAACAGCTGCAAAATAGAACATAAAGTGGGTCCTAACTTAGAAATAAGGAAATGATACTGAGACATTCTGAATTTGGTATCTTTGATACAGTGGATAGCACAGATCTTAAAGAATTCTGATGGTTAGACAGTTAACGGGAAAATTAGTTTCTTTTTTCCCCCCATGTCCACGAAGGTACATTATCGAAATATTTTTAAACCAAAACCAACACTTGAGTTTCCTTGTTCTTCAGATACTCAAGATTGTCGCCTTACTTGACATTCCTTGTCACCTTAGGAAATAATTGGGTAGAATAAAAAGCAGCTACTTTTAAAAAATGAAGCATGAAGAGGTATGAACTTGTTGCTATAGAAAATCTAACAGTTTCATTATGTCAGATCAATTAAAACTAGGTACATCTGTTCCCAGGACAGGAAACAGGACTAAAATTTTGGGTTAGGATATGGTTCCCTTACCATATTTGTGCACAGTAGATCTGTTTAAAACTAAGCTCTGATATATTTAGTTAAAACAACACAGACTTCATTGGCTGACATCAGCAGTATCTTGTCCAGCCTCCTGCTTATCCACTCAGGGTAATTAATTTGATTAATTTATAAGTAATTTAGCCAAGGATGGGATGTAAATCTTTGTTTAAGAAAACAGTTGGAGGTCCAAGTCTTGGTTAAAAACTGTGTCTTGAAACCATCCAGGCCCTCCTACTGCCTTGTCAGCTCTGGGTTATTTTCAGAAAACTTTACTTGAGTTCCTTAGTTTAGTGGTAAGTTTTTCCCACAGACTTACATGGTATGTGTGAGTGGGAGAGTAAGTAGTGGCCACTTTTTAGCCGCTGTTTAGTCTAGTGTATGCATGTTTACATCTCCTCCCTGGATTTATAGGCAGCTAAGGCAAAATAAAGATTATACTCACTTGATTGAGGAGCCTTTAACCAGAGCACCTGGCAAGGGAGAGGATTTCTTTCTCTAAATCTCTAATTTTTGTGCGTGTATGTGTGATTATTGTTAATGCCATATACTTGAAGAAAAATTCAAGGCATTTAAAGCCTTTTCTTCAATGTTTCAGAACTAGAATGTTTCAAGTTTTATAATGTTACAATTTTATAGAGTAACCTAAAACTATAAATTGGCTTTTAGTGTTACTTTCTTCTGCTTGTCATGAAAAACATTGCTAATTGTAAACAAATGCACATTTTGCAACACTGCCTAACACAGAAAATAATAATCGCCAGTCACCATAATCCCCTCCCAGCCATTGTTAACATTTTGGTGTATTTTTGTTGAGCTTTCTTTTCCTTTTTTAATAATTACTTTTTGAAAGATATACATCCTAACAGTACAAAGAGGAAGAAAAGAAAAAAACGGAATACGATTCTTAAACAACTGTAACCCCCACCTTCTATTTTAAGAAACAGCATTATCAGTGCTTTAGAGAAAAGGCTCTGTATGCCTTTTCTCAACTGCATCCTCTCCAGAGGTGACTACTGCTTAAATTTGGTATTTATTTTTCCTTTGCTTTCCTTTACTTTTATGTTTTTGAATAATTCTGTTGTCTACCTTATAGGACTCAAAATTGCTTTTAAGATTTAGCTACTTTGAGGAAAGAAGCTGTAGTTCATCTTCATTGGCTTCATTCAAAGCCAATATATGAATGTAGCATGATTTATCCGGTCCTTTTTCAGTGGATTTTTTTTTAACAGAATAAGACAACAATGAAGATTTTTGTATGTGTCTGAGTTTCTCCAGTATTTATTTTGAAAACTGGTGTTTCTGGTAATAGGGTTCACTGATTTCTTCTGCTTTGCTAAATATGGCCAAATTACTTTCCAAAGTGGTTGTACAACTTTTCAGCTCCCAGGAGTAATGTGTAATTGTTATTCTTCATACCATGTCCAACATTTGGCTATTATAACATGCATTAATTTTTTCCAGTTTGGTGGGTCTGAAATATTATCACTTTGTGGCTTCAATTTTCATAATCCATGATTACTACTTTGGAGCATCTTTTATTAACCACTTGCATGGTTTTTAGGTCTCTTGCTCAATAGAAGTAAGTCAATAGGTAATCTAGATTTTCAAATCACTAGAAGCCAAATTTAAAATAACAGCTATCACTCTGTTCTAGAAAAAAGGTGATATGATGGACAATGATGGTAGAGAATTGAAATCTTCTGAATGATACAGAAATTCTAGATGTGAAAGGATTTTAAATGCAGTATAAAATTCAATAGATGAATTAATAGCAGATTGGATATAGGAACCAAGCATATATAAACTGAAGTCAATAAAAAAGCATCCGAACTGAAAGTGGGAGCTGGGGGGAAAGATGGAAACTATAGCAAAGAACATGAACAACATGTGGCATAGAGAATGAGACGGCCTTGTGTGTGTGTGTGTGTAACTATGTACCCTGTCTAAATCTAAGACCATTTGGGCTGCCATAACAAAATACCACAGACTTAACAAACAACAGACATTGGTTTCTCACAGTTCTGGAGGCTGGAAGGCCAAGATCAAGGTGGCAGCCAGCATGGTCAGATTCTGTATCTAGTGAGGGCCTGCTTCCAAGTTCATAAATGGCAACCTTTTTGCTGTGTCCTCATGTGGTAGAGGGGCCAGTGAGCACTCGGGGTCTCCTTTATAGGGGCAATAATCCCATTTATGAGGGCTCGCCTTCATGAACTAATTACCTCCCAAAGGCCCCATCCCCTAACAGCTCAAAATGAGGATTAGGTTTCATTACACACATTTCTCCAGCTATCTGAAAGTAGAGAATTCCTGTGAAACTTATTGGAAGTCGAAATAATGCAAAGCAGAGAGTATCCCCAACTTCCCCACAGTTGATGTTACACCACTTAGCTTTTACAAAAGACCTACATTAGTATGGAAATAGATTTTTCCTAGTAGTAAAAATCCTCTTAGGATTTGTTTAGCAAAAACTGGTACTAATATAGATTTTTCATAACAGTAAAGCAGTATGATACTACCTTTCAAAAAGGGAAACCAATATGCATTTGGAGGAGACACAAATATTAAGACTCCAGCAAGCCCTCAGAAGACATCAGAATGGGAGAGAAGGGAGTATTTTAAGACAGACTAGGTGAGAATTCTCTAAAAGTGAAAAAGGTATCAGTTTATAGATTCAAGAATATTTATGAACCCTAAGCAGGATAAATATGAGGTAAACAGTACCTAGATTCATCATAGTAAAGTTGTCAAAAAAGCACTGTGAAAACCTTAAGGGATGGGAGTACAGGAAGACTTGGCCTTCACAGAAGCAACAGTAAGACTGTCAGATGACTTTACCACAGCAGCATAGGAATTCATAACATCCTTGAAGTACTGACAGAGGATTAACTGCCAACCTCACGTTCTATGTGTTCTTCATAAAGAACAGTAACATAAGACTTTTCAGACTTAACGAAAACTGGGAGACTGTCATGGTAAACCTAAAGGAAAAATAGGTTTTCTCTAGGCAGAAGGAAAATGATCCCAGATGAAAACAGGAGAATAAATAGTTGTTGATGGGAGGAAACAACACTCACAGCATTGGTTGGGTTTAAGATATATGTAGAAATAAAATTCAGGACAAAAATCCAGAAGAACAAAAGTAGAAAAGATACGAAGGAACAAATAGAATTAAAATGTTGCAAGTATGTTCCATTATTTGTGAAGTTGTCAAAGTCGTCCTGATCTGTATTATTTCTAAAAGGACAGTGAAAATGACTAAGCAGCTGATGGGGTGGGGGTGGGGGATGGAATGACAAAGGATTAACTAAAAAAAAGACCAGAGGAGAGAATAACATCAAAAAGAGGGATCAAACATAGATCATCCTAACACAAAGATTTAAGCCATTTATATCACCAATTGCTTTAAATATAAATGGACTAAATACTGTTATTAGAGACAAATATTACATGAAAAACTAAAAAATATAGCAGAATGCTACTTAGAAGGGACACAGCTTAAATCTAAGGATACAGAATGGATAAATTGTGAAAAGGGAAAAGTATCTACCACATTAATACTAATCATAAAGATGGTCTAGCACTACTTGTATCAGGCAAAGTAAACTTCAGGGCAAGAGGCGTTGCCGTAAATTGTTCATCAATTCACTGGGAAGATGACAACATTTCTACATGTTCTGTGTGTACCTGGCAATAGCCACAGATTCATATAAAGCAATGTGTTGAGAATTAAAAAGGGGCAACCATCTTGGATCCCCTCCTTTGAGAGCTTTCTACTATGGTTCAGTAAACTTTACTTTTCTTTTTAGTTTTTTTTTTTTTAAAGTAGACAAGTTCATAATGGTAATTTTACTGTAACTCTTGGCAAGTGATAGAGCAAACAAGAAAATTAGTAAAGATTTAGGATAGACAACACAACCCTTGGTATATGTAGAGTATTTCATCAGAAAAGTCTAAACATGTATTCTAGTACACATGGACCACGTAGCCACATTGCTCATATGCAAGATCAGACTACTCAACAAATTTCAGAAGATTGTAATTTAGAGTATCTTCTGTCCACAGGGAGATTAAGCTAGAAATTACTAATGAAAAGAGAATATCCCCAAATGATTGAAAATAAGGTAGTATACTTCCAATTACCCATAGCTAAACTGAAAGCCACAAGCAAAATTAGAAAATGTTTTGAACCAAGAAATACAGCATATCAAGACAGGAGATGTAATGACCTAGTAGAATTAAGTGAGTTTAGCAAGTTTGCTGGAAACCAAATCAGTATGTAATATCAACATTAATTCTCTGTACCAGAGCCAATTAGAAAATGAGAATCTAAAAACTCTGCCATTTACTATAACATCTAAAAAGAAGAAATACCTAGGAGCATATTCTAAGAAAGTTGTTACCTTAGTATAAAGAGAATTATAAAGTATTAAGTGAAATTAAATGAGATCTAAATAATTAAAGAAATAGACAATGTTTACTGTTTGAAGACTCAGTATTATAAAGATAAAGGTTTTGGCCAAGGTATTCAGAAGATTAAGCATAATCATAAATCCCAGGAGCCTGTTTTTTTAGTCATAGAAACTGAGACTTATATGAAAATGTAAGACTTATACCATCACTTATCAAGAGTTATTATTTTAAAAGTTACGGTATTAAGGCAGTATGATTTAATGCAAGGACAGAAATCAATCACATTAGAGAGTCCATAAACAAACCCAAATATATATATATATATATAGACAGAAGTGTGTGAATGGTGTTACTGCCAAGCAGTAGGAGATATTTTTTTAGTAATGTTGCCATGTCAGTTGGAGCTCTACATGGGGGGGATAAAAGAAACTTGATCTCACACATACTTAAAACCAACTGCATATGAATTGATCTAAATGAACCTTCAAGATGGTATAAAAGAACATCTTCATACAAGAGTTGCTTCAAGACTGAGGCAGGCAAAAATTCCCTTAAATTGTACATAAAAGGCACTAGCCAAAAAAGAATAGATAAAGGACCCCTGGGTGACGTAGTGGTTGAGCTTCTGCCTTAGCTCAGGGCGTGATCTCAAGGTCTGGGAGTCCCGCATCGGGCTCCCTGTGAGGAGTCTGCTTCTCCCTCTGCCTGTGTCTCTGCCTCTCTCTGTGTGTCTCTCATGAAGAAATAAAATCTTAAAAAAAAAAAAAAGATAAATTTGGACTATGTTAAAATTAAGTCAAATATCCTTACAGGAATGAAAAGACAAGACCAAACTAGTAGAAAATATTTGAAATTCAACCAACAAAAGACTTACTCCTATATATATAAAGAACTATGAATATAGCAGTAAGGAAAAACACATAGCCAAATAGAGCCAGGTGCCAAATGGTTGAACAGAAACTTTACAAAAGAGTGCCATTAAAAATATTAAACCATGTTCAACCTTATTAGGTTTTGAAAAAGGTGCAAAATAAATTTATAGTGAGATACCACCACATAACCTATCAGAATGGTTTAAATGGCAAAAAAAAAAAAGTTATATTACCGAATGCTGGTAAAAATACAGAGCATTAGAGTGCTCACAGAGAAGTATAAATGAGTACTACTACTTTGAAAACTATTTGATAGTACTTACTAAAACTGAAATTCTCCTCCCCTAGGGCCCTTCTGATTGAATCCTAGGTACATACCCAATAGAAAGGCATACAAACATGGGCTCATAGACACGTCCAGTCATGTTCACATCAGCATTAAGAGAACAAAACTACGAAGTAACCAAACGTCCCTTAACAGTGGAATGAATAGATTACATATTCATCCAATATAATACTGTGTAGTAATGGCAGTCATCAACTATACCAAATACAAATGAATCTGCAAAACAATGTTACTAACTTGAAGAAGCCAAACACAAAGTAATAGATACAATTCCATTGCTATGAAATTCAAGCAGTCAAAATTTATTTGTGGTATTAGAAATTAGGGTAGTAGTTACCTTAAGGAGTGGTTAGTGGCTGGGAGGAAGCACAGAGGGATTTCTGGGGTTCTGAATACCTTCTGTTTCTTGATCTGCATGGAGTAGTTTGCTTTGTAAAATGTAAGCACAATGGACATTTGTCATCTGGCATTTTACCATTCAGAAAATGTTTATGTTGGAAAAAGAGAACGACATATACCTACTAACTCTCCCCTATGGGAGTTGTGTCCGAAAGAAAGAAAAGCACCTGTCCCTTAAGAAATATGTTCAAAGAACCATGAGCTAACTCTGTTAGATGATAGGATGTTTTACCGCAGTGTTGCTTGTAGTACCAAAAGTCTGCTATTGAGAGACCGGTTGAACAAATTATCGAATATCCATATTGTAGAAGGTTGCACGTTTGTTTTTTAAAGAAATTTTATCATATGTGTAGAGATTCTTGTGTAAACTTAGAGATAAAAGGAGAAAGTCATATTATTACCAAAGGTGGAAGTAGAATTAGTGACAAGGTGAAGACAGATAATTCCATTTTTCATGGCATATCTTTGTATAATTAACCATTTCTTAGGTGCTTTTACCACTGGTCCTTGTGGCAACTCATTTTCCTGCCTTCACCTTCTGTTACCTTATAGTATTTAGCTAACCTTCACTGACTGGGCCTGGAATCATTGTAGCTTACTAGACAACACAACTTTTCAGGAGAACCTTGGCCTTTCAAGGTAGTGTGTGACTCAGAAGTACAGCGCAAGGCTGCATCGTGATAGGTACTGTCTAATAGGATTATGATCGCAAGTCCAGGTCCTGCAAAGTAGATTTACCACTAAAACATCAGAGTTCTGGCTTGTTTCTTTCTTTCAAGCGGGAACAAGAAAGTCAAATGGCTCGTCTCAAAAAACAGCAGGAAGAATTGGAACAGATGAGACTACGTTACCTGGCTGCAGAGGAAAAAGATACGGTGAAGACCGAGAGACAAGAGTTGTTGGATATAAGGAATGAATTAAACAGGTATGATAACCAAAAAAGGCCCCCTTTTTTCTATACAGAAACAAGTTTCAGTAAGAGAACCTCTCAGCCATTGGTCCAGGGCGGATTCCATGTCAGGGCCATCAAGAATAAAGGAGGTCACGTACCTAGTATAGTCAGTGCACTGACAGAATCAGACATCTACACTGAAGACCATTACACTCAATTTATTGCCATGAGTGTAGCTGTGTTTAGCTTTCTCAGTCCTATTCATAGTGTACTTTAAATTTTATTTTGTGTGACTGTTGTAGGATTGTTGTTACTATTTCAAAGTAATTGATTATACTGAAATTTTAATAACCTAAAATATTACTTAAAACCTATTTATATTATTAATCCTAAATTACTCATACTTATTCAGCCCTTAGTGTGTGCCAGGTACTATATAATAAATGCTTTCTTCTTTTTTTTTTTTTTTTTTATCTTGAAAGCAACTTTTTTTGAGGAAGATACCCCATTTAGAGACGAAGAACCTGCTGATTAGAGATTTAAGTACCAAGGTCATGGAGCCGGAGTACAAATATGATTTTATGGCAATTAAAAAAAATATGTATTTTAGAGAAAGAGTCAGTGTGGGGAGGGCCCAGAGGGAGAGGGAAAGGGAGAGATTCTCAAGCAGACTCCACATTGAGTGCAGAGCATGACACGAGGCTTAATCTCACAGCCCTGAGATCATGACCTGAAGCAAAACCAACAATCAGATGCTTAACCAGCTGAGCCACCCAGGTGTTCCTATGGCTATATTTTTAATTACTGATCAACACTGTAGTTCTTAGTAATGTCATGTTCATCTTAGTGACAATTTCAGCAGTATCTTATGTTAGAAAAACTATCATTAGCAAGCAGTGTAAAAAGTTCTTTTTGGAGGGGAATTTGGGGGAAGACTTTTTAACTGAGTTTATCATGACACTAGTATTTTTGTTTCAGCAAAGACTACTGTCTTAGCTTGGGCTACTGATCACCATAGATTAGGTGGCTTCAACAACAGAAATTTTCTCGTAGTTCTAGAGGCTACAGGTTCTAGATCTACCTGCCAGCATGGTTAGATTCCGTGAGGACCTGCTGGCTTATCCATAGCTGCCACACTGGGCGAGGGAGCAATCTCCTTTGTGACTCTTCTCATGAGACTGCTATCCCATCATGAGGTCCCCTTATGATTTTATCTAAACGTCATCATCTCCCAAAGGCCTCTTCTCCAAATACCATCACATTAGGGGTTAGAGCTTCAGCATACTAACTATGGGGAGTACAAAATTCATTCCGTATCACCTACATTTGACACCTGCATTTACTCTATCAGGTCTTTTCAGTATTTACAATACTAATATACATTAGTATATTAGTCTTTTCCAATATCCATTGGAAAAGGTCAAGTGCCATCTACAGGGCTCAATTTTGGCTATCTTTCTCTTTTTATTCAGCAGATAATTGGTGTCCACAGAGTGCTGTAGACATGGAAGATGTTATAAATAACGTGATCCTTGCCTTCTAAAATGTTGCTGTCGTATGTATAGAGTAGGGATAATCTATCACTTGTGTAAAAATTCTGTTTATCCTAAATGCATAAACAGATGAACAAGAACATGGTTGGGCTTTTTCATACATAGTTTGATGTTGTATATTATTAGTTTGCATAGCGGACCTCTTTCTCCAAGAAAGCTGTAAGAATTAAAGTAGAGGGATCGTCCATACTGATTGCTCTAATTTGTACCACTATCCCGTTTAACCACTTGATTGCCACCCCAGTCCCAAAGCACAGTGCTTTTATGACACTTAGGCTTTTTGTCTTAGAACAGATGGAGGTGTTTGAGGTCCTTCTTGGACTCAATAATTCAGTTTCCTGTTCTTTTGTGGGGATCTGAGAGGGTCACCTGAACACACCAAAGTGCCATACTATCAACAGTCCTGTACCCTTTCCGGTGCCCAGTCCTTCTTGTTTGTTAGAGCAGGACTCTCCTCACAGGCTCCTCTGCCTCTCCCCAACTCTGCAGAAATTTAGAAGTGGATTTGGTCCTCGTTGGCATACTTATTCTGAAGACCATCCAGAAGCAGGGGCTTAGACTCAGCTGCTTCATCCTTCTTATTTTATAAAGATAAAATTTAGGAGTAGTTGCAAATTAAAACATTTTTATAGCCACTTGCATAGAAGAGTATGAAGTTATCTCTTAATTGTACATTTTCAGTTAGATTAAAACGTACTCCACTGTCCCAAGTTGGTGTTACTATCACCTAGGAAAGTACACTAAGTATGCTGAACATTCATAAGGCCATGTGATTAACAGTATTCGATTGGAAATACCCAAATCCCAGTGTGGTAGCTGCTTTCTGTTCTCTGGCTCCTGGATGAGACATCCCAAACATACAAAGTCTTAAAATGTACATGCCTCTGAGAGGGGCGTTCACGTCGAAACAATGTCACTTTCCATAAATACTTAGTGATGTAAGCTCTGTAAAATAGAGTTTTCTCGAGTCACTGCAGTATCCTAAACTCCTAGCACTGTTTGGAAAAATAGGTATTTGTTGAGTGCCTTAAGAAAATTTTGTTCAAAACTACAAAAACAAGGATTTACTAACAGCCTAAAGACCAGCAATAAAGGATGGTTAAGTAAGGGTACATCCAAGTGAAAGAATGCTGTGACACCCTTTACAAGACACATAAAAATGTAGGAAAACATTCATTGTACCAGTAAGTGAAAAAAAGTAGTATACAGCTTTGCCTATATCCTATCGCTAATTTTTTAGAAAAATATTTAAGATGCATGTGCATTTTTTAATTGAAAAATACAGAGAATTATTACTTTGAATGCTTATCTCTGGATAAGATAGTCACAGTCTTATTTTCTGTTTTACACATTGCTAGAACTGCAGTTTTTATTATATATTTTGCAATTAGAAAAACAAGTATTGTTTGCAAAACTGTCTTTTATGAGCATGCTAACTCTGGCTAGCCGAGTAGAAGACTGGCTTTTGTGGTCTTCCTAAAAATAATACTACAGGCATAATTTACCATTAAATCATTTTTTAAAATGGTATTAACTAAAAAAAAATCAAAAACCAGAACACCACTTGTTGCTTGCTAGAGTGGCATTTGTTCTTGACTTCTCAGGTTAAGGCAGCAGGAACAGAAACAGTACCAGGATTCCAGAGAGATTGCAAGCGGAAAAATGGACAGCCCACGTGGCAATGCCCTGGAAGAAGGTTTGGATGATTATTTGACTCGACTCATAGAAGAAAGGGATACTTTGATGAGGACGGGTGTGTATAATCACGAGGATCGAATAATAAGTGAATTAGACCGACAGATCAGAGAGGTTTTGGCAAAAAACAATGCCAGTAATTAATAACATTTGGAAAATCTTTACAGAGACTCCAGGCCTAAATTTTAATTTCATTGTAAAACCCTCGAAAGAAGGGAAAATGGATGTTTCAAAATCAATTTTCAATTTTTTATAAGCAAAATTTTGTATGTTATTGTACAGTATTTATTTGATTTTATTTACTGTATGCTACCTCTCCCACTCTGGTTTTATTTGTAATTGCATTTTATACACTCATTTTAAATGACTTTTCAGTGTTTCTCATAATTTATAATTTCATGGCTAACTTTCAAAACAGCTTTTCACGAGATTTGTCCTTAGAGAAATGACTGCAGTAATTTCTAGTTGTATAATTTTTCATGTTGAGCCAAAAGAGTATATTTTGCACTTTAAAAATGCTGCGTCCTATTCATTTGAATATAGCTATCTCAAAAGTTGAGGCCAATTGTAAACAATTTTTTTTTCACTTTAGACAGTCTGAGTTTTTAACTTATAACATTTGCATGTGACAAGTTTGAAAACAGAAAGCAGGATCAATGCAGAGAAGCTGAAAGATCTGAATGATAAACTAGGGATTAATTTAAATAAAGCTAATACAGAGTGAACATGTTTCAACACCCATTGAATTTCCATATTTTCCTTGTGCTCCTTTCAGGAAAATGAAAGTCATAGTTGAAAAAAGTACTTGTCTGCCCATCTCTTTCCAAGATTGTATTATTTTGTTTTCTTGAAAAGATGGATTTTTTATTTTCCAATACGAGTAATGCTTGTTGTTAACCCAGACCCTTTGTAATGTAACAGGAAGACAGACACAAAGGCTTCTGCTGAGAAAGAAGAGCGGAAAAACGACTATTTTGTATTCCCCCTAATTTTAATCAATTGGCTTTTAAAGTACCCAAGATTAAGTCATTGGATTTCTGTCCTGCCCTGTGTCTACAAACTTCTTAGAATTCCTGTGCATTGTTTTCACAGCATTTGCCCTCAGAGCGACACTTTCCATCTCCTTTTACAGGGTTTGTTAGCAAATTCACAGATTATCTGAGTCTTAAGATAGATGTAGTTTAAAACTTCTGATTCCCAAATATAATAAATTTAAATGTACTTTAGGAAACATATAGCACTCACGAAGAACTTCCAAAAAGCATGTTTCCAAAAAAGCAGAATAGGCTGTTTGGAAACATGATAGTTTTCTATTGTTTTCAAAGAGGTATATTTTTTGGAGGAAAGGAAAGCCCTGTAAGCATTATATGTTTTGTTTCCTTAATAACAAAGTATTAACCTTCTTAAAACAACCCAGCAGTAAATAACAGAGAACTAAATGACTGAGTGAGAGATTAAGGGCTACATGAGTTACAGCAGGAATGTGAAATATTAATTATGGTTAGACCTTTCTCTCGCTGATTCTCCTGCCACATGAACTTCTGGAGGTCTCTGGGCAGTAAATGGCACTGGGCCCTTCACCTGCTTTATGCGCCCCGTGTGACTGTTTCCCAACACTAGAGGGGGCCTCGGATCCGGAGAAACAGAAAGGACTCTTCTGACCGGTGTGTGGTTCACTTGCCCCTCTGTCAGGCCATGTCCTGCTCCGTAACTTAAATAAAAAGTCACAGTCCTGCGCCCAGTGAGCTGAGCAGTCTGTGACTTCTGCTTCTCCGCAGAATCAGCAGGTGACTGGCACTTCCAGCCGCTCTAAGGGGCTGCTGTGGCCCCTATTTCTATAGGCTTGACAGTTGGGTACATCTGAAGTTTTAAATCCTTCTGGTAGTCCCTCAGCAACAGCCATGTCCTGTGTAAGGATCCTGGGTATTCCGAGTTACTCTGAGTGTTTGCGAGTTGAGGGTTGCCACAACAGATGAATGAATGAAGGGGGGGTTGTCAGGTTCCTCATTACTCTTTTCCTCAGGTTATCGCACCATGAGGTTTCGTACCTCACAGGTATCGTACCTCGCAGATGTTTGTGGCTCCTTGACACGGACAGTCTCTCTCCTGAGGCTGGCACACCCTCCCTCACCCATGGAAGGATCTGTCAGGTTATCCTGGTTGACGGGGTACCTTATCTGTAAACCTGAAGAGTTCCTTTGCCTGTGCAGCCCAGTAATTTCTATCCCACTTCCAGATGTGGGAGTTGGAGTCGGTTTCAAGGACATATTGGGGCAGACATCAGTCCAGTCTGACCAGTGACTTTGCTGCCCACATACTGTTCTGTCCAGATGCTGCCCAACCTGAATGTCACTGCTCAGTACCCAGTACACATTGCCTGCTCTTGCAGTCTGAAAAATGGTTTTCTGTGAGCTGTGTGGTGAATTTTAAAACCTGGCTTCTTGTACCATTAGGTCCACCTTTACTGAATAGCCAACTTGATTTTTTTTTTTTTAATCGATAAAGTTCACAACCACAAAATTCACTTTTTTTAAAGGATACAATTCTATGGTTTTTAGGGATATTCTCATGATTGTGCAGCCATCACCACGATATAATTCTAGAACATTTTCATCAACCCCAAAGGAAACCCCATGGGGATTAGCAAGTCAGTCCCCATGCTCCCCTCTGCCTAGCTCCTGGCGACCACTAATCCACTTTCTATATCTTAGGCTTTGGCTATTCTGGGCATTTATGTAAGTGAAGTATTTAAAACTGGAAATAATAAAAAAACCTGAAGTAATTTTCTATAACCAGTTCCTATGGTATACATTTTATCAGATGGTGAATGAAGTGGTAACAGATCCAGAAGGCTAAAATAAGGGTATAACATGTCAATCTATTAAGACGATAGTTCCAGTCTTAACTATCAATTACCTCCTAAGCAGGGATGAGCACTTGTCGTAAAAGGTGAAAAATGTTCTGCTGTAACAGCCCTGAGCAATCCCATGGTGCTGGCAATGACTTACTGATACAGGCATGGGTCAGGCCCCTGGCATCGTATCCAAAGTGCATGCTGCCCCCATGTTTTGCCAAGTTTTGCAATAATGAGAAGCATGGTTAACCACAAAGTATGCTCAGTGAGGACAGACAACAGGTCCAGCTTATTTTCTGCCATCTGCCAGGACTAAAATAATGCCTGCCACATGTAGTCACTGAGTACTTGTTGTAGTCATGAAGAAATAAGGAAAGATTCTGTATGGTTTCCCAGTCAAAAGACATAAAAAATTAACTGTGATGGAGATGCTAGGAAAACAGGCTCTTCTGACCTTCGGCCCCAGGTCCTGCTGAAGTCGAGGACTATTTTTTGTTGCACTGTCATGCTTTTCAAAACTGTGCTTCAAATGCTGTGAGACAGAGTGAGTCCAGATTACCAGGGGCTGGGGCAGAGACTGAGAACGAGTGAGTGCTGAGGGGGGACAGAATTTGTTTGTGATGAAAATGTTCTGGATTAGGTAGAGTGGGAATGGTTGCACAGCCCTGCCTATAATATATTTAATGCCAGTGAATTGAATTAGGCACTTAAAGATGGTTAAGACTTTATGTACATGTATTTTACCACAGTTAAAAAAAAAAAAACTTCATGTCTGTCTATCTAGTGCTTTCATGCTGGCAATTTTCTGCATGTGAGTTGCCAGCCAAGCCATTCTGGAGGATCCTATCTTCTCATTCCCTGGCTGTAGGAATGGAACAGACACTTTGTTAGATGTTTGCTGCACCTTTGTTAACAAAATCCAAAGTTCCTGAAAGTTAATGGCTACTTTTTCATTCTGACTTCTAGAGGTGAATTGAAACTTGCTGTAACACACCCATCTTTTATAAAATTAAGACCTTGTCCTTTAAACAAACAAACAACACCCCCCCCCCAAAAAAAAAAACCTACCCACAACAACTGGTGTTTCATTTAGGAGATAGTCCAGACCATGGACATAAATTGGTTAGAGAATTTTTCACAATGGATTTCAAATTGCCTAAGTTAGGCTTCATAGTCTTCCTGTTGGTTGGTGGTCTTATCAAGTGATGAAGTGATTTGTGCGGGAGAACTGAGTAAAGTCTGGTTGGACAATTTTCCATATGGTATGTGAAAATCTAAACCCATCTTTGACACTTGTTTTTTTGGCACCTGTAACACCTGGATGGCACCTGGGGCTTAAGAACCCAGACTTTGCGACATTCCCTTTTCTGCTGCCTGCTCTAGAGCATTTCTCACCCTTCCTTCTTCCTTCCTCTCCTCTTCCCCCAGCTTCTGTGACTCAGGAAACCAAGATGTAATGCCTCTAACTTGGTATAAATGGGAAATTCAGACAGAATCATGTAAGCACCTAAATTTTTCACTAAAACTCAAAGAACCAGAGTATTCACTGATTGTATTACATAACCTCAATTTGGCATCAAGTTCGAATCCACTCTTGTTAGGAATGTAACTGTAGAAAGGCTGCTATATACTTAAATCTCATTTTATTTGCTTCTCTGGGGGGTTGTCTTCATGTTTTCATTAGAAATGTTTTTACAGATGTAGGCTCTTCAGATATAAAGTTGCTGAAGTGGAGACTCAGAAGTTTAGCTTTCAAATTAAAGGGGGGGTAGAAATCTGTTTAGAAAGATTAATTTATAGATAAATAATTTACTGACTGATACGTTAATGTACAAGGATCCCTAGAGGCTTTTAAAGATGTAGTCATTATATTTTTAAGGTTTCTAAGAATGTTAAACCTGTCATTCATAACAGGACAGAACTAAAATAAGGTCCATTTATAATTTCTTCTTGGAAACATTTCTCCACAAATTCATAGACAAATATTTTTTCTTTTCCAAATAACCTATCTCAGAGTTGGACAGCACAATCCTTTTCTTGATTAACATGTTAACTAGCAGAAAGCCTGCAGATACATTGGATGAATGCTGAGTTTTCCTCAATATTTTATATTAAAACTTGGCTAGCGAAAAAGAAATATTACTGCAAAATCTTGCTTTGACATTATTGTAAATTTTAGTGAATGCCCACCCAATACTGAGAAAGTCTGTGACTGGTAGGTTTATGGTATTTTAAGCTCTTCTTCGGCAAATTCTCTTCTCCGTGAATAAACTGAACAGGATTAAAGCATTAAAGACCTAGTCCCATTGCTAGGACTTCTTTCTATAATCTGAAAAGTCAACATTTGGTTGCTAACATTTCCATCTGTTTTCTTGAAAGAATCGTCAATTGTCAAGCAAAACTGGTTCTGTATTACTTGAGTTCAGTTCACATTTTGAGCAAAATGTGATGCTCTGAATAAAGTCTGGCAGATCAGGAACTTGAGGCCAAAATATTGAGCCCCTACCTTTAGTCATGCTGTTGAGAATGCGTGAGCTAGTGTTGCAGACTGGGTATTCACCTGACTGTTGCCTCAAGGAAAAAAATTTCAGTTCCTTTCTTAACTTCATTGTTGGCAGATGAGATTAATGGTCTTGTCTTGGTTACTGACAGATGTTTATTTAGGTAACAAATTTGTAAAATCTTCACAAAGAAAATAAAGGTACGAAAGAGGAAATAGTTTTATAAATAGTCTTCAGGGATCCCTGGGTGGCGCAGCGGTTTAGCGCCTGCCTTTGGCCCAGGGCGTGATCCTGGAGACCCAGGATCGAATCCCACGTCGGGCTCCTGGTGCATGGAGCCTGCTTCTCCCTCTGCCTGTGTCTCTGCCTCTCTCTCTCTCTCTCTCTCTGTGTGACTATCATAAATAAATAAAAATTTTAAAAAAATAGTCTTCAGAAGTAATTTAGCCCATAGACTATTTTGGCCAATAAAAATTGTATTTGCCAGCCCACAGTTGGCCTTCCATCAATCCCTCTGCTGTCAACCTACCTCCCTTATCTCTGTGTGCCTGTGTGTTTACCAGGAACGAATCACACTCAAAATATGTCTTCAAAGGATTCTTTTTAAAACCCACAAAAAAGAACAGAGAAGGAGAAAGAGTAGAAAGAAGAGCTCAAAAATAAATAAATTATAAATAAAATAGTTCATACCCCAGTTTTTTCTTTTGGTCGACCTTTTTCCTTGCTAAAGGTTATAAGGTGTCAGCTCGTTCTGCTATCACCCTTTGCCTCTTATGTTATCATTTGAACCTCAGTGTCACTGCCTAGATCTACAAGATGTCTGTGAGTCCAGCAGTGTACATATGCAGGAGTAGCAGATATCAGCCTCGTCTGTTGCTGACTGAAGCCCACTTGAAATTTGCCGCATTCATGCATGTCATTGTAATGCTACCTCTGGTATATGCACATACTGAGCAAGGCCTACAGGTGTGTCTTCCTACCAAATGAGAGAATAATCTGCCCATTCTACTGAGATCAGATGAATTGAGGTATTCATCATGACTATATTTATATATTTTTATATTATGTTTATATATTTATAAACTGAAACTCCTTTGTTTAGTATAGAATTCTGTATAGTTGTATATAAATCACTCATACTGTTCTTATTATATTTTTGATATTATATCCTTCATGATTATTAGTGGACTGTATAGGTGACAGTGGGCCTCTCTTCCCTTTACAAATCAACAGCAAAGAATGGACAAGACCCATTTCTGAATTTTTCTCATCCCTTGTCTACATTCACTCTTCTACCTTTCCTGTGATTACTCTGCATCCTAACCATCGAAGTTAACAAAACGTTTCCAATCACAAGATTATTAATAAAATCTCTAATAATGCTTATTATGTCAAGAGACTCATCCTAAATTGAGAATATTTTGATACTAGGAGTATTATCAAACCTGTTGAAAACACATGCTTTTCAGCCATAAACTCTTATCAGCTTAACTACTTGTCACACCAAAACAGCAGAGGCTAACTATGGGAGAAGAATGGAAACAACACTATCTGTTTATAAGCCTGTGCTCTGAAAAGTAAGTGGTGGGGGAGAGGAGCTTGGCAAACTAAGAATCTAAGATGGCCTTAAAATCCATGGAGTCCAAAGTTTTGTATAAAACATGGCAATAGGCAGTTTGGGATACAAGTGAGAATGGTCATAAAGTGAGAAAAAGGATTTATCAGAGTCCAGTATTCATTCTCGATTTTAAAAAGCCCAGGAAACTAAGAAGAGAACTTCCTTACCTTGATAAAGGACATTTACAAAAATCCTACAGCTAATAAACTTCATGGTAAAAGATGACTTTCTCTAAGATCAAGAACAAAACCACATCTATTCTCAGTATCTCTTCGATATTGTATGGAAAGTTCATAACCAGTTAAATAAGGCAGAAAAGAAGAAGATGGTAGAGGAGGCGATCCCAGCCTTCATCCCCAACACAAAAACAAGTAGACCATGAATGAAAGTAGCCCTGTTAGGACTCAAGAGTCCAATTATGAACCTGTAGCAACACTGTTGAGCCGATAAGGAGAATAATCACACACAAAGGATCTCTAGGGAGCTCAGCATAACTGAGGCATCTAGAGATAGACAAGAACACAATATTTTAAAATTGTAGCAATGGTGTGTAAGTAATTCTAGTATAAAGGTTAAAAGACAAAAGTATTAAACATAATTATAGGTATCATAATTAATGGATACAGCGTACAAAACGATGTAAATTGTGACAGAAACAAAATGGGGGAGAAAAGGGATAGGGTTTTTGTATATTGATCAAAGTCCAGTTATCAGTTTAAAACACTGTTTTAAGATGTTCTATGTAAGCTTTGTGGCAAAGTGAAGCAAAACCCTACAGTACTTAAAAGATAAGGAAAAAGAAATGAAAGCACATCGCTACAGAAATCCATAAATCACAAAGGAAAATGAAGAAGAAAGGAACAAGGAAACTACAAAAACAGCCAAAAGACAACTAAGATAGTAATCATCAGACCTTACTTCTCAGTAATTCAAATATAAATGAATTAAATTCTATAAAAAGATATAAAATGGCTGAATGGATTTAAAAAATTAAAAATGACCCAACTATATGCTGCCTTCAAGAGTCTCACTTCAGTTTTAAGGATACAACCAGGTTAAAAAAGGATAGAAAAAGGTATTTCATGCAAGTGTCAACCTAAAGAGATCAGGGTATAGTGCTATCAGACAAAATGGACTTTAAGTCAAAAACTAATTAGAGAAAGAAGGTTATTAATACAAAAAGGTCAATTCATCAAGAGGATATACCAATAAGAAGTATATATTCAGCCAATATCAGAGCACCTAAATACTCTAAACAAACATTAAAAGATCTAAAGGCATACATAGACAGCAATGCAATAATAAGGGACTGGGCAGCCCGGTGGCTCAGCGGTTTAGTGCCACCTTCTGCCCAGGGCCTGATCCTGAAGATCCGGGATCAAGTCCCAGGTCAGACTCCCTGCATGGAGCCCGCTTCTGTCTCTCTCTCTCTCTCTCAAATAAATCTTTTTTTAAAAATTGTAATAAGGGACCTCAATACTCTACCTTTAACCATGTGTGTACCATCTGGACAGAAGATCAGTAAGGAAACATTGTACTTGTACTCCACCAGACCAAATGGAGCAACAGACTTTATTAACAACAGTCCATCCAACAAGAGCAGAACACACATTCTTCTAAAGCACACGTGAAATGTTCGCCTCCAACACATGTCCTGTCACAACTTTTTTTTTTTTTAAGATTTTATTTATTCATGAGAGACACAAAGAAGTAGAGACACAGGCAGAGAGAGAAGGGAGCCCGATGTGGGACTCGATCCCAGGACTCCCAAGATCACGCCCTGAGCCAAAGGCAGACGCTCAACCACTGAACCACCCAGGCATCCCTCAAAACAAATCTTAAGACTCAAATCATATCAAGTATCTTTTCCAACCACAACAGTATAAACTAGAAATCACTATCAGGAAGAAAGCTGGAAGATTCACAAATATGTAGATATTAAACACACTCCTGAACTACCTATGGTTCAAAGAAGTCACGAGGGAAATTGAAAATACACATATATGAGACAACAATGGAAATACAACACACACACAAAAAAAAAAAAAAAAGAAAAGAAAAGAAATACAACACACCAAAATGTATGAAATGGAGCTAAAAGTTTTAAAAGGGCAATTTATAGCAGTAGAAGCCTGTATTAAATAAAAATAAAGGTCTCAAATAAAAGCACTAACTTTAGAACTCAATAGAAAAAAGAAAAAACTAGCCCAAAGTTAGAAGGCAGAAAATAACAGAGCAGAGAGTAAAAAGACATTAAAGATCAATGACATTAAGAGTTGTTTTTTTTTAAAGATAAAATTGACAGACACAAACTATGAGAAATGAGAAAAAACCCGAATAAAATCAGAAAGAGGGAACATTACAACTGATCCTGTTCAAATGCAGAGAATCGTAACAGACTACTAAACAATTGTATGCCAAATGGATACATATACATACATATACATAATGGATATGCAAAATGATTTGCCAAACAAATGGATAACCTAGGAAATAAGTGGATAAATTTCTAGGAAAAAAATAAAACCAAGACTGAATTATGAGCAAATGGAAAATATGAACAGACCAATTACTTAGTTGTAAAGATACTGAATCAGTAATCAAAAACCTCCCAACAGACTAAAGTCTGGAAACCAAATGGTTTCACTGGTGAATTCTACAGAACATTTAAAGAATTAATACCAATCTTTATTTTTAAGATTTTATTTATTCATGAGAGACACACAGAGAGGCAGAGACCTGGGCAGAGGGAGAAGCAAGCTCCCTGCAAGGAGCCCGATGTGAGACTCGATCCCAGACCCCGGGATCACGCCCTGAGCTAAAGGCAGACACGCTCAACTTCTGAGCCACCCAGGCGTCCCAATACCGATCTTTATTAAACTTCCAAAAAATAGAATAAAACACTTTCCAAATTTATTTTATAAAAGGCTAACATGAACCCTGATGTCAAAAACAAAGATACCAAAAGAAAATTGCAAGCCAATATCTGATGAACCTGCATGCAAAAATCATCAACAAAAGACTAGCAAACCAATTTCAACACCACATTAAAAGGACTATACACCACAATACAATCAAGTGGGATTTATCCCTGGGATGCTAGGATGGTTCAACAAATGTAAATACACATGATATACCACATTAACAAATGAAGGACAAAAATTCTATGATTGTTCCAAGAGATTTAAAAAATCTACCCTGTGATCCTGCAATCCCACTTCTGGGTGTAGATCAAAAGAGGAAAAAAAACGGTATCTCATAGAGATACCTGTACTCTCATGTTCACTGCATCATTATTCACAATATCCAACATGAAACAACCTAAGTGACTGTCAACAAGTGAATGATTAAGGTAAGTGAGATATATATGTGTGTGTGTATACACACACACACACACACACACACGCTGGCATATTATTCAGCCATAAAAAGTACAAACACTATGGTATCACTTATATGTGGAATCATAAAAAACTTAACTCATAGAAACAATAGAATGATAGGAGGGGCAGAGGGTTAGGACAAAGGTGTTCAAAGGGTCAAACTTAATTAAAAGATGAATAATTTCTCAGGATATAATGCACAGCATGGCAACTATAGTTAATACTTTATATTGAAATTTGCTCTCAAATAGTAGATCTTTAGCATTCTTATGATACAAACACACACATGGTAACTGTGAGGTGATGGACATGGTAACTTGATTACAACAATCACAATGTATCTCTCAAACCATTGCACTATATGCTTTATATAGAGTTTTGTCAGTTCTAACTCAAACTGAGAAGAAAAAGTCATTCAAATTACGGAGCTTGGAGTATCTGTTTACAGATGACCCTAATAGATCACCTAAAAAAAATCCAATGGAAGCTACAAAAATACTATTAGGGCACAAGGTTGAAAAATCCAACAGGATCAGCATGTAAAATATACAAACATCAATTGTATTTCTGTGTACTACCAACAGTCAACCCCCAAAGCATAAAAACATGCAACACTTAGTAAATAAAAGGGACAAAAAATGTCAAAGACCTACACACATAAAACTCTAAAACACTGCTGAGACCACCTAAATAAATAAACATGATATTCATAGGGCAGAAGAGTCAATATTGCTAAGGTGTCATATTCCCCCAAATTGGTCTATAGGTTTAATGTAATTCCTATCAAAATCACATCATGTTATTCGTTGTTAACATTGAAAAACAATCTAAAATTTATAGAAATGCAAAGGAAGACCTTGAACTCATCTCCACCAATACACCGAATGTATATCTATTTATTATAGAGAAATTCCTCCTGTAGAACTGAAGGCTGACTGGATAGCTTCTAAACAACAAAAGACCACACAGAAAAGCAAGAGAGGTGGAGACATAGTAACGAGAACACTCACCCCTGATGCTGCCAACTGCTGTGGGGAGGAACAGTACAGAGAAACCCTGAGCAGGTTTGGCTGCTGTGGAACACAGCAAAAAAATACCCCTTGGTTTTTGTTTTGTTTTTAAGAAGATTTTATTCATGAAAGACACAGAGAGGCAGAGACATAGGCAGAGGGAGAAGCAGGTTTCCCACAGGGAGCCTGATGTGGGACTTGATCCCAGAGTCGTGGGATCATGACCTGAACCAACGGCAGATGCTAACCACTGAGCAACCCAGGTGTCCCAAAACCCCATTTTAAAAGGGCAACTGGAATATAAAGGCCTAAGACCCTACCAGATGGCAGAGGAGCTGTTTGAACTCTCTATGGATCAGAGGAGCTAGTAAGCAGCACAGTTTACTTGCCCCCTTCCACCTTGACCGTGTGGATGGGAGTGGGCTCTGGGTGTCCAGGCTGGCCTGCCACCTGGGTGAGTCCCAAGCCCCTAGCTCCCACGAGCCCAAGCCAGTCCACCAAGGTGACCTCAGCATGGTGCACACTAGAACGCCCCTGGTCAGTGCTCACCACAGCTCTAGCTATCTTGCCAAGGTGACACAGGCACCATGTACTCCAGCACACTCCAGATAACTTACTAGGGTATCCCCAGTACAGAGCACTCCAGGATAGCCCACCTTGGCTGCAGCCCCCTTGCCCGGGTGCTCACTGAACAGCATCCTGGGACACACCAGTGTGCAACCACTTCAGCTTCAGCTGTCCCACCAGAGTGTCTTTTGTACAGAGAACCTCAGAGAGGCCGTGGCCCATGCCCATCACAGTTCCAACCATCCCACCAGAACAGCCCCAGCATGGAGTGTCCCAAGATCCCCAGTCACACCAGCTGCAGCTCCAAACAGCCAGCCGAAGTCACCAGGCTTACAGTCCACACAGGACCTCCAGACACAGGGTCTCTCCTTCAAGCTTAGGAAAAGGAACTGTTTTTCCTAATTCATAGAACTAAGCACACAAAGTCGAGCAAAATGAGACAAGAACGTGGGCCAAATAAGACAAAAGCTAAAAAAAGAACTAAAAGGAACAGAGATAACCAATCTACCTAAGACAGTTCAAAGTTATGGTCCTAAAGATCCTCACCAGTCTTCTGGAGAGAAGACTGGATAAACTGGAGAGAATGAAGAAGAACTTCAAAGAGATTTTAAAAATATTAAAAAGAACCAATAAAAGCTGAAGAATACATTAACCAAAATGAAAAAATACACTAGAGAGACTCAGCAGTAGATGAGAGGATGCAAAAGAATGTATCAACAATCTGGAAGACAGGGTAAGGGAAAGCACCTAAGTTTATAGCAAAGAGGAAAAAAACAAGGATGGGTTAAGAACATCTCAGAAAATATCAAGTGAACAAACAGTCACATTATAGGAATTCCATAAGAAGAGAGAGAAAGGGGCATAAAACTTCTCTTAGGAAATAATAGCTGAAAAATGTATCTAACTTGGGAAAGAAAACAGACATCCATGTATAAGAAGCCTCAGGATACCAAATAAGATGAACCCAAGGAGGCCTACACTGATTCAGATTTAAAGTGTCTAAGATTATTTTTTATTTTTATTTATTTATTCATGAGAGACAGAGAGAGGCAGAGACCTAGGCAGAGGGAAAAGCAGGTTCCCTGAGGGGAGCCCGAGGAAGACTCAATCTTAGGACTCCACAACCATGCCCTGAGCCAAAGGCAGACACTCAACCACTGAGCCACCCAGGCATCCCCAAATATCTAAGATTAAAGATAGAGAATTTGAAAAGTAACAGGAGAGAAGCAACTAGTAATGGGATGGGGGGGCACCTGGGTGGCTCAATCAGTTAAGTGTCCAACTCTTGATTTCAGCTCAGGTCATGATCTCAGAGTCATGATTTCAAGCCTTGCATTGGGCTCTGTCTTCAGTATGGAAATTGCTTGATATTCTCTCTCTCCCTCTCCCTTTGCCCCTACCCTCTGCTCTTGCACTCTCTCACTCTCTTGCTTTCTCTCTCTCTCGGACATGCTCTGTCTCTCTCAAAAACAAAACAAAAAAAAGTGCCAGGGGAACCCCAAAAGACAGCTGATTTTTCAGCAGAACTTTGCAGGTCAGAATGGAGGGGTATGATATATTAAAGGGCTGAGAGGGAAAAATTAACACCAAGGATAATATGCCCAACAAAGTTATTCAGAATTGGAGAGAAAGTGTTAGCCAGACAAACAGAAGTAAACAGTTTTTCACAATTAAACTGGTCTTAGAATAATTGTTAAAGGAACTTGTTAACTGTAATAGAAATTACAAAAGGAAAATATGAATAAAAGCAAACATACAGTAAAAGTAGTGGAACAATCACTTAGCAAGTATAAAGCTTAAAGACAAAAGCAGTAAATCAATTATGTCTAAAAAATTCGTTAAGGGCACTTACAAAATACAAAGATCTAAGTAAAAACAACATATACATAAAGCATGGAGAGGGGAATAAAAATGAAGTTCTTTAGAATATGTTCAAACTTAAGTGACCATCAACTTAATATAAACTGCTATGTACTTAGGATGTTATTATGAACCTTGTGGTTACCACAAGTCAAAAACCTGTCACAAATACACACAAAAATTAGAAAGTCAAGCATAACTCTAAAGAAGTTCATTAATCACAAAGAACAAGAAAATGAACAGAGAAACAATCAGAAAACAATGAGTAAAATAGCAATACCTAACTTTAAATGTGAATGATCTAAATGCTGCAATCAAAAAACATATATGGGGTGACTAAATGGGTTTAAAAAAACCCAATAGGCTGCCTACAAGAGACTCAGTTCAGACCTGTGGACACATACATACTGAAAATGAAGGGATGGAAAAAGATATTCCATGCAAATGGAAGCAAGCAAACAAACAAAAAGCCATGGTAACAAGACTTATTTTGTATAAGACATACTTTTAATAAAAGACTATGACAAAAACAAAGGAGTATATTACATAATAATGGGACTGATTAAACCAAAGGGTCTAACAATTGCAATTATCTATGGACTCCAATAAGGAAGCACCCAAATACATAAAGCAAATATGAACAGACATGAAGGGTAAAAATTGGCAGTAGTACACTCACAGTACAGGACTTGAACACCCACTTATATCAATATATTAATGGATAAGTCATCCAGAGAAAATTGATAAACAGTATTCTTGAACAACTCATTAGACCAGATGTACTTAACAGATACATACAAAAATGTTCCATCCAAAAACAACACAATGCACATTCTTTTCGAGTAAACAAAGAACATTCTCTAGGACAGATCACATGTTAGACCACAGTCTTAATAAATTTAAGAATAATGAAATCATATCATACATGTTTTCTAACCACACGTTATGAAATTTGAAAGCAATTACAAGAAAAAAAAAACCTGGAAAAATACAAACACATGGAGGCTAACCAACATGCTACTAAACCACCAATGGATCAACAAAAAAAGCAAAGAGGCAATTAAAAAATACATGGAGTTAAATGAAAATGAAAGCACAAGGGTCCAAAATCTTTGGGATGCAGCAAAAGCTGTTCTAAGTGGGAAATTTATAGTGACACAGAAACAAGAAGTTCCAAGCAAATAATCTAACTTTACGCCTCAAGGAACTTGAACAAACAAAATTCAAAGTTAGCTGAAGGAAGGAAATAAAGATCAAAGCACACACACAAAAAAACAAAACAAAACAAAAAAACAAAAAAACCCAGAAACTTAAAAAACAGTAGAAAAGATCAGTGAAACCAAGAACTAGTTCCCTATAAAGATCAACATAACTGATAAATCTTTGGCCAGACTCATCAAGAAAAAAAGAGATAATATAATATTAATAAGCAATAAGATCAGCAGTTAAAGACAAGAATAACCAACACCACAAAAAAGTCTCCCAAGGATTATGAGAGACTATTACAGAAAATTATATGCATACAAATTGGATAACCTAGAGAAAGTGGATAAATCCTAGAAAAAAATATCATCTTCCCGAACTGAAACAGGAACAAATAGAAAATACGAACAAATACAAGTAATGAACTGAGTCAGTAACCAAAAAACTCCCAAGGAGCAAAAATCCAGGACCAGACAGTCACAGGAGAATTCTACCAAATATGTAAAAGAAAAAGAATACCCATTCTACTCAAACTATTCCAAAAAAACAGAAAATGAAGGAAAGTTTCTAAATATATTCTATGAGGTCAGCATGAAGATTATACCAAAAACAGACAAAAACACTACAAAAAAAAAAAAAAAAAAGAAAGAAAGAAAGCTACAGGCCAATATCCCTGATAAACACAAACATAAAAATCCTCAACAAAATACTAGTAATCTACATTCAAAAATACATTAAAAGGATCATTAACCATGATCAAGTGGGATTTATTTCTGGGATACAAGAATATTTCAATGTTCAAAAAAATCTATCAATGTGGTATACCACATTAACAAAATGAAGCACAAAAATAATATGATTTCATGACAAATGCAGGAAATGCATTGAATTAAATTCAAGCTTTTTTCAGAACAAAAACTCTCAACTCAGTTCAGAGTGAACATATGTCAACATAATAAAGGCCATATATGAAAAACCTAGAGCTAACATCACACTCAATGATCAAAAACAGAGAGCTTTTTCTCTAAGATGAGGAATAAGGCAAACAGGTTTACTCTCGCCACTTATATTCAACATTGTCCCAGAAATCCTAGTCACGGCAACCACACAAGAAATAAAAGGCACCCAAATTGGTAGGGAAGAAGTAAAATTGTCAGTATTTGTAGATGACATGATACTATACGCAGAAAACCCTAAAGATTCCACCAAAAAACTATTATATTAGAGGGACTCAATAAAGTTACAGGATACAAAATTAATGTAGATATCTGTTCTGATGATGTACCCTAATAACAAAGTAGCAGAAAGAGAAATTAAGAAAACAATCTCATTTATAACTGCAACAAAAATAATTCTAAAAACCTAGGAATAAACTTAACCAAGTAAGTGCATGACTCAAATAGAAAGACATACTATGCTCATGGATTGTAAAACTTAATGTTGTTAAAATATCCATACTACCCAGAACACTTTATAGATTCAATGAAATCTTTACCTAAACACGAATAGCATTTTTCACAAAACTAGAATAGTAGTAAAATATGTTTGGAATCACATGACTCTAAAGAGCCAAACCAAACTGCAGAAAGAACAATAAAACTAGAGGCATCAAAATCCTGTATTTCAAGATACACTACAAAACTACAACAATTAGAGCAGTATGATACTGGCACCAAAATAGATACACAGATCAATGGAAAAGAATAGAGAACCCACAAATAAACCCACAATTTCATGTTCAATTAATCTAAAAATAAGGAGGTGGTAACATGCAATGGGAAAAAGATAGTCTTTTCAACAGTATTAGGAAATTGGACAGCTACATGTAAAAGGATGAAACTGGACCACTTTATTATATTATACACAAAAATAAACTCAAAATGGATTTAAAGACCTAAATATTGATTCCTGACACATAAAACTCCTAGAAAAAAAAATCAGGCAGTAATCTGTTTGACATTTATCTTAGTGATGTTTGTCTAGTTATGTCTCCTCCTGCAAGGGAAACAAAAGCAAAAAAGAAACAAGTGGGACTACATCAAAATAAAAAGCTTCTGCACAGCAAAGGAAACCATCAACAAAATGAGAAGACAACCTACTAAATGGGAGAAAGTATCTGCAAGATAAAGGGTAACATCCAAAATATATAAAGAAATTATACAGCTCAATAACAAACAAATAATTCAATTTAAAAGAAATAGAGTACGTGAATAGAAAATTTTCAAAAAAAAGTCATACATGTGGCCAAGAGACACACGCCAAAAAATGTTTAACATTCCTACCTAATTACTAGAGAAATGGAACTCAAAACCACAATGAGATACCATCTTACACCTGTCAGAACGGGTAGAATGAAAAACATAAGAAATAACAAGTGTTGGTGAGGATGTGGAAGAAATGGAACCCTCTTTGGTTGTTAGTGGGAATGTATACCTGTGAAGGCACTGTGGAAAAAACAGTACGGAGGTTTGTCAAAAAATTAAAATTAGAAATACCATATGATCCAGTAATTCCACTACTGGATATTTACCCAATGAAAACATTAATTTGAAAAGATATATGTATTCCTAACACTTATTGCAGCATTATTTATAATAGCCAAGATAAGGAAGCAACCCAAGTGTCCACCTACATATGAATGAATAAAGATGTCAAGTATAAAACATCGTGATCTCAAGGGGGCACCTGTACTCCAATATTTACAGCAGCAATGTCCACAATAGCCAAACTACGGAAAGACCCCAAATGTCTAGCAACAGATGAATAAAGAAGATGTGGTATGATATATACAAGGGAATTTTATTCAGCCATCCAAAAAATGAAATCTTACCATTTGCAATGACATGGATGGAACTAGCAGATACTATGTTATTCAAAATAAGTCAGTCAGAAAGAGACAGTTGCATGATTTCACTCATATGTGTAATTTAAGAGACAAAACAGAGGTGCATAGGGGAAGGAAGAGAAGAATATTATAAGATGAAATCAGAGGGAGACAAACCATAATAGACTCTTAATCATAGGAAACAAACTGAGGGTCACTGGAGGGGAGGGGGCTGGAGGGCTGGGGAAACTAGGTGACGGACATTAAGGAGGGCACGTGATGTGATAAGCACTGGGTGTTAGACTGATGAATAACTGAACTCTTCCCCTGAAACTAATAATATATTGTATGTTAATTGAATTTAACTAAAAGTATGTGATGTATATACACACTCTGGAGTATTACCCAGTCATAAAAAAGAATGAGATCTTGCCATTTGCAACAACATGAATGGACCTAGAGGGTATCATGCTAAAGGAAGTAAGTCAAATACAAAGACCCTATGATTCTGCTTATATGTCAAACCTAAAAAATAAATAAGAAACAGAAATAGACCCACAAATACAGAGAAGTGACAGTTGCCAGATGGGTGAGGCAGTGGGAGGAACAAAATGGGTGATGGGGAATGGGAGATAAAGGCTTCTGGTTATGGAATGAATAAGTCACAGGGAGGAAAGGTACAGCACCAGGAATATAATCAAAGGTACTATCATAGCACTGTATGGTGAGAGATGGTAGCAATGCTTATGGTGAGCATAACATAAAGTATACAGCTGTTGAATCACTATACATAATTGAATCACTATTACATAATTTCAGGTATGTGTACCTGAAATTAGTTGTGTGTCAACTACACTTTATTCTTTTGGTAAGATCTTATTTATTTATTCATAAGAGACACACAGGGAGAAGCAGAGACATAGGCAGAAGGAGAAGCAGGCTCCCCGCAGGGAGCCGGATGAGGGACTCGATCCCGGAACCCCAGGATCATGCCCTGGGCCGAAGGCAGATGCTCAGCCATTGAGCCACCCAGGTGCCCCATCAACTACACTTTAATAATAATAAAAAAGAAACCAAAATACTAAGGAACACACACAACTCAACAGCAAACAAAACACCAACCCCAAATATTTCAATTTAAAAAATAGCAAAGGACCTGCCTAGATACAGGGACATGCAACAGGTGGCCAGCAGGTACACAAAAAGGTGCTCAGCATCACTCATCATCGGGAAATGTAAATCAAAACCAGAATGAGCTATCACCTCACACCTGTCAGAAAGGCTTATAAAAAAGACAAGAGATAACAAGTGGTGGCAAGGTGATAGAGAAAAGGAGCACTTGTGGTCCATGGGTGGGAATGTAAACTGGTGCAGCCACTGTGGTGAACAGTATGGCGGTTCTTAAGAAATGTAAAACAGAACTACCCAATGAGCCAGAAATTCCATTTCTAGGGACATGCCTGACAAAAATGAAATCGCCATCTTGAAGAAGCATCTGCACCCCCATATTCATTGTGGCATTACAAGAGCCAACACACGGAAACCACCTAAAAGTCTGTCAATAGATGAATGGATAAAGGTATTATACACACAATGGAATATTATTTCACCGTAAAAGCAAGGAAGTCTGCCATTTGCAACAACATGAATGAAACCTGAGGTTATTTTGCTAAGTAAAATGAGTCAGAGAAAGACAAATATTATAACATCTCACTTATATGTGGAATTTGAAAAAAAAAATGATGTCATATAAACAGAGAAGAGATTGGTTGTTGCCAGGGGCAGTGGAATAGGGGAAAGGTGGTCAGAGTACAAACTTCCAGTTACAAGATAAATAAGTCCTGGGAATGTAATGTACAGCATGGGGACTATAGTAAATGATAATGGGTATTTGAATGTTTCTAAGAGGAGATGTGAAGTGTTCTCACAAAACACACATCGTCATAGTATGAAGTGATGGATATGTTGACTAACCCTACCACAGTAAAGATTTTGCAATATATAGACATAGATCAAATCATTATGTCACCTTAAACTTACACAACGTTGTATGTCAATCACATCTCAAGCAGAAGAAGTGAAAAAATTTAACTCAAAATGGCTTTTAGGAGGAGGAGCAAGATGGCAGAAGGGGGAGGAGCAAGATGGCGGAAGAGTAGGGACCCCAAATCACCTGTCTCCACCAAATTACCTAGAAAACCTTCCAATCATCCTGAAAATCTATGAATTCGGCCTGAGATTTAAAGAGAGACCAGCTGGAATGCTACAGTGAGAAGAGTTCGCGCTTCTATCAAGGTAGGAAGACGGGGAAAAAGAAATAAAGGAACAAAGGCCTCCAAGGGGGAGGGGCCCCGCGAGGAGCCGGGCCGAGGCCGGGGCGAGTGTCCCCAGGACAGGAGAGCCCCGTCCCGGAGGAGCAGGAGCTGCACCGACCTTCCTGGGCGGAAAGGGGCTCGCGGGGAGTTGGAGCAGGACCCAGGAGGGCGGGGATGCCCTCGGGCTCCCGGGGACAGTAACAGACACCTGCGCCCCGGGAGAGTGCGCCGAGCTCCCTAAGGGCTGCAGCGCGCACGGCGGGGCCCGGAGCAGCTCGGGGTGGGGGGGGGGGGCTCCGCGGAGGGGGCTGCGCGGCCCGGGAGTGCGAATCCACCAGCGCAGGCTCCGCAGCACAGGGCGCCGGGACACAGCCCAGGATCCGGCCTCCCCCGGGACAGGCAGAGGCCGGGAGGGCCCAGGACAGCGAGGACGCTCCTGCCCCAGCTGAGCAGATCAGCGGCCCCGCCCCGGAGCCTCCAGGCCCTGCAGACGGAGTTCCTGCCGGAGCTGAATCCAGGTTTCCAGAGCTGCCCCGCCACTGGGGCTGTTCCTCCTGCGGCCTCACGGGGCAAACAACCCCCACTGAGCCCTGCACCAGGCAGGGGCACAGCAGCTCCCCCAACTGCTAACACCTGAAAATCAGCACAACAGGCCCCTCCCCCAGAACACCAGCTAGACTGACAACTTCCAGGAGAAGCCAAGGGACTTAAAGTACACAGAATCAGAAGATACTGCCCCGTGGTTCCTTGTTTTTTTTTTTTTTTTTTTTTTTTTTTGTGCTTTTTGATTTGTTTCCTTCCCCCACCCCCTCTTTTTCCTCCTTTCTTTTTCTTTCTCTTTTTCCTCTTTTTTTTTCGTTTTTTTTTTCTTCCCTTTTTTTTCTCTCTTTTCTTTCCTTCTTTCTCTCCTTTTTCTCTTTTTCCCAATACAACTTGCTTTTGGCCACTCTGCACTGAGCAAAATGACTAGAAGGAAAACCTCACCTCAAAAGAAAGAATCAGAAACAGTCCTCTCTCCCACAGAGTTACAAAATCTGGATTACAATTCAATGTCAGAAAGCCAATTCAGAAGCACTATTATACAGCTACTGGTGGCTCTAGAAAAAAGTATAAAGGACTCAAGAGACTTCATGACTGCAGAATTTAGAGCTAATCAGGCAGAAATTAAAAATCAATTGAATGAGATGCAATCCAAACTAGAAGTCCTAACGACGAGGGTTAACGAGGTGGAAGAAAGAGTGAGTGACATAGAAGACAAGTTGATAGCAAAGAGGGAAACTGAGGAAAAAAGAGACAAACAATTAAAAGACCATGAAGATAGATTAAGGGAAATAAACGACAGCCTGAGAAAGAAAAACCTACGTTTAATTGGGGTTCCCGAGGGCGCCGAAAGGGCCAGAGGGCCAGAATATGTATTTGAACAAATTCTAGCTGAAAACTTTCCTAATCTGGGAAGGGAAACAGGCATTCAGATCCAGAAAATAGAGAGATCCCCCCCTAAAATCAATAAAAACCGTTCAACACCTCGACATTTAATAGTGAAGCTTGCAAATTCCAAAGATAAAGAGAAGATCCTTAAAGCAGCAAGAGACAAGAAATCCCTGACTTTTATGGGGAGGAGTATTAGGGTAACAGCAGACCTCTCCACAGAGACCTGGCAGGCCAGAAAGGGCTGGCAGGATATATTCAGGGTCCTAAATGAGAAGAACATGCAACCAAGAATACTTTATCCAGCAAGGCTCTCATTCAAAATGGAAGGAGAGATAAAGAGCTTCCAAGACAGGCAGCAACTAAAAGAATATGTGACCTCGAAACCAGCTCTGCAAGAAATTTTAAGGGGGACTCTTAAAATTCCCCTTTAAGAAGAAGTTCAGTGGAACAGTCCACAAAAACAAGGACTGAATAGATATCATGATGACACTAAACTCATATCTCTCAATAGTAACTCTGAATGTGAACGAGCTTAATGACCCCATCAAAAGGCGCAGGGTTTCAGACTGGATAAAAAAAGCAGAACCCATCTATTTGCTGTCTACAAGAGACTCATTTTAGACAGAAGGACACCTACAGCCTGAAAATAAAAGGTTGGAGAACCATTTACCATTCGAATGGTCCTCAAAAGAAAGCAGGGGTAGCCATCCTTATATCAGATAAACTAAAATTTACCCCAAAGACTGTAGTGAGAGATGAAGAGGGACACTATATCATACTTAAAGGATCTATTCAACAAGAGGACTTAACAATCCTCAATATATATGCCCCGAATGTGGGAGCTGCCAAGTATATAAATCAATTATTAACCAAAGTGAAGAAATACTTAGATAATAATACACTTATACTTGGTGACTTCAATCTAGCTCTTTCTATACTCGATAGGTCTTCTAAGCACAACATCTCCAAAGAAACGAGAGCTTTAAATGATACACTGGACCAGATGGATTTCACAGATATCTACAGAACTTTACATCCAAACTCAACTGAATACACATTCTTCTCAAGCGCACATGGAACTTTCTCCAGAATAGACCACATATTGGGTCACAAATCGGGTCTGAACCGATACCAAAAGATTGGGATTGTCCCCTGCATATTCTCAGACCATAATGCCTTGAAATTAGAACTAAATCACAACAAGAAGTTTGGAAGGACCTCAAACACGTGGAGGTTAAGGACCATCCTGCTAAAAGATAAAAGGGTCAACCAGGAAATTAAGGAAGAATTAAAAAGATTCATGGAAACTAATGAGAATGAAGATACAACCATTCAAAATCTTTGGGATGCAGCAAAAGCAGTCCTAAGGGGGAAATACATCGCAATACAAGCATCCATTCAAAAACAGGAAAGAGCTCAAATACAAAAGCTAACCTTATACATAAAGGAGCTAGAGAAAAAACAGCAAATAGATCCTACACCCAAGAGAAGAAGGGAGTTAATAAAGATTCGAGCAGAACTCAATGAAATCGAGACCAGAAGAACTGTGGAACAGATCAACAGAACCAGGAGTTGGTTCTTTGAAAGAATTAATAAGATAGATAAACCATTAGCCAGCTTATTAAAAAGAAGAGAGAGAAGACTCAAATTAATAAAATCATGAATGAGAAAGGAGAGATCACTACCAACACCAAGGAAATACAAACGATTTTAAAAACATATTATGAACAGCTATACGCCAATAAATTAGGCAATCTAGAAGAAATGGACGCATTCCTGGAAAGCCACAAACTACCAAAACTGGAACAGGAAGAAATAGAAAACCTGAACAGGCCAATAACCAGGGAGGAAATTGAAGCAGTCATCAAAAACCTCCCAAGACACAAGAGTCCAGGGCCAGATGGCTTCCCAGGGGAATTTTATCAAACGTTTAAAGAAGAAACCATACCTATTCTCCTAAAGCTGTTTGGAAAGATAGAAAGAGATGGAGTACTTCCAAATTCGTTCTGTGAGGCCAGCATCACCTTAATTCCAAAACCAGACACAGACCCCACCAAAAAGGAGAATTACAGACCAATATCCCTGATGAACGTGGATGCAAAAATTCTCAAGATACTGGCCAATAGGATCCAACAGTACATTAAAAAAATTATTCACCATGACCAAGTAGGATTTATCCCTGGGACACAAGGCTGGTTCAACACCCGTAAAACAATCAGTGTGATTCATCATATCAGCAAGAGAAAAACCAAGAACCATATGATCCTCTCATTGGATGCAGAGAAAGCATTTGACAAAATACAGCATCCATTCCTGATCAAAACTCTTCAGAGTGTAGGGATAGAGGGAACATTCCTCGACATCTTAAAAGCCATCTATGAAAAGCCCACAGCAAATATCATTCTCAATGGGGAAGCACTGGGAGCCTTTCCCCTAAGATCAGGAACAAGACAGGGATGTCCACTCTCACCACTGCTGTTCAACATAGTACTGGAAGTCCTAGCCTCAGCAATCAGACAACAAAAAGACATTAAAGGCACTCAAATTGGCAAAGAAGAAGTCAAACTCTCCCTCTTCGCCGATGACATGATACTCTACATAGAAAACCCAAAAGTCTCCACCCCAAGATTGCTAGAACTCATACAGCAATTTGGTAGCGTGGCAGGATACAAAATCAATGCCCAGAAGTCAGTGGCATTTCTATACACTAACAATGAGACTGAAGAAAGAGAAATTAAGGAGTCAATCCCATTTACAATTGCACCCAAAAGCATAAGATACCTAGGAATAAACCTAACCAAAGATGTAAAGGATCTATACCCTCAAAACTATAGAACACTTCTGAAAGAAATTGAGGAAGACACAAAGAGATGGAAAAATATTCCATGCTCATGGATTGGCAGAATTAATATTGTGAAAATGTCAATGTTACCCAGGGCAATATACACGTTTAATGCAATCCCTTTCAAAATACCATGGACTTTCTTCAGAGAGTTAGAACAAATTATTTTAAGATTTGTGTGGAATCAGAAAAGACCCCGAATAGCCAGGGGAATTTTAAAAAAGAAAACCATATCTGGGGGCATCACAATGCCAGATTTCAGGTTGTACTACAAAGCTGTGGTCATCAAGACAGTGTGGTACTGGCAGAAAAACAGACACATAGATCAGTGGAACAGAATAGAGAATCCAGAAGTGGACCCTGAACTTTATGGGCAACTAATATTCGATAAAGGAGGAAAGACTATCCATTGGAAGAAAGACAGTCTCTTCAATAAATGGTGCTGGGAAAATTGGACATCCACATGCAGAGGAATGAAACTAGACCACTCTCTTGCACCATACACAAAGATAAACTCAAAATGGATGAAAGATCTAAATGTGAGACTTGTCCACAAAATCCATCAAATTCCATCAAAATCCTAGAGAAGAACACAGGCAACACCCTTTTTGAACTCGGCCATAGTAACTTCTTGCAAGATACATCCACGAAGGCAAAAGAAACAAAAGCAAAAATGAACTATTGGGACTTCATCAAGATAAGAAGCTTTTGCACAGCAAAGGATACAGTCAACAAAACTCAAAGACAACCTACAGAATGGGAGAAGATATTTGCAAAGGACATATCAGATAAAGGGCTAGTTTCCAAGATCTATAAAGAACTTATTAAACTCAACACCAAAGAAACAAACAATCCAATCATGAAATGGGCAAAAGACATGAACAGAAATCTCACAGAGGAAGACATAGACATGGCCAACATGCACCTGAGAAAATGCTCTGCATCACTTGCCATCAGGGAAATACAAATCAAAACCACAATGAGATACCACCTCACACCAGTGAGAATGGGGAAAATTAACAAGGCAGGAAACAACAAATGTTGGAGAGGATGTGGAGAAAAGGGAACCCTCATACACTGTTGGTGGGGATGTGAACTGGTGCAGCCACTCTGGAAAACTGTGTGGAGGTTCCTCAAACAGTTAAAAATATACCTGCCCTACGACCCAGCAATTGCATTGTTGGGGATTTACCCCAAAGATACAGATGCAATGAAACGCCGGGACACCTGCATCCCGATGTTTATAGCAGCAATGGCCACGATAGCCAAACTGTGGAAGGAGCCTCGGTGTCCAACGAAAGATGAGTGGATAAAGAAGATGTGGTTTATGTATACAATGGAATATTACTCAGCTATTAGAAATGACAAATACCCACCATTTGCTTCAACGTGGATGGAACTGGAGAGTATTATGCTGAGTGAAGTAAGTCAGTCGGAGAAGGACAAACATTATATGTTCTCATTCATTTGGGGAATATAAATAATAGTGAAAGGGAATATAAGGGAAGGGGGAAGAAGTGTGTGGGAAATATCAGAAAGGGAGACAGAACGTAAAGACTGCTAACTCTGGGAAACGAACTAAGGGTGGTAGAAGGGGAGGAGGGCGGGGGGTGGGAGTGAATGGGTGACGGGCACTGGGGGTTATTCTGTATGTTAGTAAATTGAACACCAATAAAAAATAAATTTAAAAAAATGGTTTTTAGATCTAAAGGTAAAATCTAAGACTATGAAACTTCTAAGATAAAATAGGAGAAAACTTTAGTGGTTTTCTGTTAGACAGATTTTTACATAAAAAACATCAAAAGCCCAATCCATAAAAGAATAATTTGATAAGAACTTCATCAAAATGAAAAACTATTTTTCAAAGACACTCATTAGAGAATGAATAATAATAATACAAAAAAAACGCCACAATTGGAAAATACTTGCAACTTATGTATCCAATACAGGATATTTATTTATTTATTTATTTATTTATTTATTTATTTATTTATTTTAAAGATTTTATTTATTTATTTATGAGAGACAGAGAGAGAGAGAGAGAGATGCAGAAACACAGGCAGAGGGAGAAGCAGGCTCCATGCAGGAGACCTGATGTAGGACTTGATCCCGGGTCTCCAGGACCAGGCCCTGGGCTGAAGGCGGTGCTAAACCACTGAGCCACCCGGGCTGCCCAAGGATCTGTATTTAGAATATATAAACAACTCTTGCAAATCGATAGTAAGAAACTCAGTTTTTAGACAGATAAAACATTTGAACAAATGCATCACTAAAAAAGATATATGGATAGCCAGTGAGTGCATAAAAAGATGCTCATTATTAAGTAGGAAAATGGAAATTCAAAGCACAGTGAGAGGGGCATGTGGATGGCTCAGTCAGTTAAGAGTCTGACTCTTGATTTTGGCTCGGGCTGTGGTCTCAGGATCGTGAGATTGAGTCACGTGTCCAGCTCCCCACTCTGCGGGGAGTCTGCATGAGATTCTTTCTCCCTCCCTCTCCCTCTGCCCCTTCTCCTGCTGTCTCTCTCTCTCAAATAAATAAATCTTTTAGAAAAAAAAATCACAGTGAGATACTACTACACAACAATTAGGCTAAAATTAGACTGAGTAGACTGACAATTCTTCTGGGTAAACAGGTTTCTTCTCCCAGGTGAAATAAAACATATGTCCCTACAAAGACTTGTACACAAATGTTCACAGAATCCTTTTTTGTAGCCACATGGGAAACATTTGGAATGTTCATGAATAGGATCATGGGCAAATGGACATAGCTACACAGTGGAATACTGCTCCACAATAATGAGTTTCCTGATACATGAAACAAGAGTGAATCTCAAAATAATTATAAAAAGTGTATTCACAGAGTAAAAGTAGTTCAACAAAAAAGGAGCCCACCGTTCACACCTGGATTTATACAGAATTCTGGAAAGCAAAAATTAATCTAAAGTCATAGAAAGCTGATTAGTCGCTAATTTGTATTGGCGTTCAAGGGAAAGGAAAGGGAAGAATCAAGGAGGGGTGTCTTGCTGGCTTAGTCAGTAGAACATGTGACTCTTGATGTGAGAGGTTGTGAGTTTGAGCTCCACTTTGGGTATGATTACTTAAAAACAAGAACAAAATAAAATGGTACAAGGAAACTTTAGGAGTATTTGATATGATCATTACTTCAATTGAGGTGATGGCTTCCAAATTTCATATATCAAAACTTTGCAGATGGTTTTTTTTTTTAAAGATTTTATTTATTCATGAAAGACACACAGAGAGAAGCAGAGACACAGGCAGAGGGAGAAGCAGGCTCCCTGCGGGGAACCTGATGCAGGACTGGATCCTGAAACCCCAGGATCACACCCTGAGCCAAAGGCAGATGTTCAACCACTGAGCCACCCAGGCATCCCAGATTATATGCTTTAAATATGCACCATTTATTTTGTATCAGTTATGTCTTGATAAAGTTGTTGTACTCTTTAAACTTCTGATATTAAAATAACAGCTGCCAAGGAATTCTTGATTGTCTGTGCACATAAATTTTTGAAGTATTCCTTAATATAGTGATAATATATTCGGCCATATTAGGATATTTCTTTTTCCATGGAAGTGGATTTTCTAAGTGAGGTTTAGTATTTACCATATTGAAAAACGCTTATGTGAACCCTTTTATTTTTTTAAAAAAATTTATTTTTTATTGGTGTTCAATTTGCCAACATATAGAATAACACCCAGTGCTCATCCCATCAAGTGCCCCCCTCAGTGCCTGTCACCCAGTCTATGTGAACCCTTTTAAAGATAAATCTTTATTTAATGTATCACAGCCCCCATTGCTTTTTGTAACACAAAATACAGAAACTGGGAAATCTTTTTCTCTATGTCACAGACGACATGGTGACGGGCAGCCCACATGGCAAAGTGCGGAATCCGAAGCTAGATACTATGTACAGGTTTATATTTGCTTTTCTGCACAAGCAATTTCAGAGTATTTGCAAAATTACATTCCACTCAAAAAGGAAATACATAATTGAAGTGATCAAAACAGGAGAAAAATACAGACTGGTGAATACTAATCCCAGAGAAAATATTAGTGAGCAACAATTATCATAATCAAGGATTTTCTTGTAAAGTGACAGAAAATCCAGCTTGTTAGCTCCAACTGTTGTGATGGTCATGTTACAACAAATGTAAATCAAACCATCACTCTGTGGGACTTAAACTTACACAGGGATGTATATCCGTTACTTCTCAATGAAACTGTGAGGAAAAAAAATCTAGTGCAATGGCAACACAATACATATATATTAATATTTGGTGACTTTAAACTGAATTGGTAGTACAGGTATAATGCTGGCTAAAGAAACAGAATGATATTTATGCTTTTTCCGTAATTTTAATACATTATTAAAACTCAAAATAGGTGTCATGTCAAAATTATGTCTTCAGATATGAAAATAAAGCTCCTTCTGGAAAACTGTATCATTAAATGACATTTTAGAACCTACCAATACCTTGAAAATCATACAATTGAAACCACTTACTTAATTACATTATTTATAAGTAACTCTAAAAGGAAATAATCAGTTATTACTAAAGATTATACAGTGGGTATAGGATTCTTTCCTATCCCAGGGGCAATGTCTCGTAACAATTTCTTGGATGTTCTTGGATATTTCAACACACGAGCACACATTTAATCTATTTAACACCATTGGGAGGAAGCTAGAAAATTGTGATGATTTGCAGTAAGTCTCAGAGATTGTTTTCCATTAATACTTAAACACCCATCTCATTTTCTTTTTTAATATGAAATATTTTATTATTTTTTAATATGAAATATTTTAAATAATGGTTACAGATACAAATTCAATAAACACTTTAAAGGCACAACTTAAATTGAACAAGTATTAATATTTTATTATTTTTTCATCTTCACTTGTTTTTGTTTTTAAAGATTTTATTTATTCATGAGAGACAGAGAGAGAGAGAGAGAGAGGTGCAGAGACATAGGCAGAGGGAGAAGCAGGCTCCATGCAGGGAGCCTTATGCAGGACTCGATTCCAGGACTCCAGGATCATGCCCTGGGCCAAAGGCAGGCGCTAAACCGCTGAGCCCCCCAGGAATCCGTCATCTTCACTTTAAAAAAAAAAAAAATTAAATTGAAGACTCTTTGATACTGCTTTTCTTTATCCCATCACCTTCCATCCATTCCCCTCTGACCATTCTCCTGAATGTTCCCTTTGCCGTTCACATTCCTATCTTTTATTTTATTTTATTATTATTATTTTTTTATAAATAATCTTTTTTTTTTATTTTATTTATTCATCATAGTCACAGACTGAGAGAGAGAGAGAGGCAGAGACACAGGCAGAGGGAGAAGCAGGCTCCATGCAGGGAGCCCGACGTGGGATTCGATCCCGGGTCTCCAGGATCGTGCCCTGGGCCAAAGGCAGGCGCTAAACCGCTGCGCCACCCAGGGATCCCCATTCCTATCTTTTAAAAAAAAACTCCTCTCTCTGGCACGTGCTCTCTCTCTCAAATAAATAGAATCTTAAAACAAAAACAAAAACAAAAACAAAAAAAACCCTCATTACCTGCATGTGTTCTGTATGCAACTGGTACCATTTTGTGTGTAACAGAATGTCCATAATGGAACTGTACCTGGTTTGAGCAATGTCTACTCAATAAAATATAAACATGAATCCACTTCATTTTTCTGTACTTCTTTTACTCTGCTAAATCTCTTCTGTACTTTTATCTACATCATGGACAGATGTCAGAACTTTCTAGTCATTTGAGGCTGTTAAAATTGTTTAAAATTCTAATTTCATCTTTTTTAAAGATTATTTGACAGAGAACACAAATAGAGGGAGTGGCAGGCAGAGGGAGGAGAAGCAGGCTCCCCGCAGAGCAGGGAGCCAGATGCAGAACTGGATCCCAGGACCCTGGGATCATGACCTGAGCCAAAGGCAGATGCTTAACAGACTGAGCCACCCGAGTGCCCTCTAATTTCATTCTATTTAAATATTAGCTCTTATAGTTGTTTGGGACTTCATTAATATATAGTCTATATACAATAAGTTTCACAAGCATTAAGGATGGTATTAAGGATTCCACTATGCAAGGAAATACACAATAAAGTGTGTATTTATATCCCCCCATGTGACCACTACTCAAACTCTGATTACTCCCAGAAAGTTCCCTCATGTACCTTTTAAGGCAGTATCCACTGCCTACCCCCCTCCCAACAAAATGGAAATACTATTCTGACTTCTATCATCATAGCTTAGTTTTGCCTATTCTGGTATCTCATATAAATGGAATCTGACCATGTAATATAATGTCTGGCTTCTTTCACTCACATCATGTTTTTGAAATTCATCCATGTTGTTACAGATACCAGCAGTTCATTCTTTTTCTTTTTAGTACTGTTGAATGGTATTTTGTTGTGTGAATATTCACAATTTGTCCATTCTGCTGTTGATGGGTTTGTGTTATTTCTAATTTTCGGCAATCGTGAATAAAGCTGACATGAACGATGTGTACAAGTCCCTTTGTGGACATCTGCATTCAATTTTCTTGAGTAGATGCCATCAGATAAAACTGCTGACTCATAGAATAGTATGTGTTTAACTACAAACTGCCAAACACTTTGAAGGGAGTTGTCACGTTTTACACTCTCAACCAATGATATATGAGGATTCCAGTTACCACATTTATGGCAACACTTCAGAGGGTCAATATTCATTCTGTTAGGTGAGTAAAAAGTATCTTCTTGTAGTCATTTCCTTTACTTTTAAGTGGAAAACCCAACACGGTTAACAGTTACTGTTCCACGTGCATGCATAGAATATCTCTGGAAGGATGCCCAAGAACCTGAGCATGCTGGTTTTTCTTTAGTGAGGACTGATGAGCCTCTATTTCTCTGGGGCACTGGTGTGGCGAGTAGACTTTTCACCCTGCAACCCCTTAATTCCTTTTGAAAGTTGAATCACGTAAATGTATTATATATTGAAAAAAGAATTTTTTAAATCACTATGTTCAATCATGAACCTCCACCCCACTTCTATCCTAGACTAGGCTTGTGAGTGGGGGGATGCTCAGGGTATGGTCAGGTTAGTTTCTAGCAACTTCACCTCCTTCCTCTTCTAGGCTCTACCTCAAGGCAGGAGGGAGGGAGGGAAAAGGACACACTCATCTGTCTGTCTGGGAGTATATCTTCCTCTTTGGGGGGTGCTGCAGCTCCTCTAACATGGCTGGCATTTGACACACTCTTCGTGGCAGATCCAAAGGCAGATCTATCCTGGGTCACATATGTGCGGTTTCCTTATGGGCTGGAGACCAAGGAATTTGCAGACTTTCTGCTGTACCATTCTCTGATACGGAGCATCCAGGTCCAGCCTGGCTTCTTTCAGCCCTTCTCAACTCTGATCCCTGTGGGCATCAGGCTACAACCTGTGGCCTCTCATTTGTGGCCTTGCTATGGGTTCCAGCCAGTTGGCTCAGGCCAGCGCTCCCTTCTGCAGCATCCCCTGCCCTATGGGAACCTCACAAATGTGGAAGTGATACAGGCTTCTTGTCTGCATCTCCACCTGACTCTCTCTCACCACATCCCTCCCCCTCGCAGCTCAGCAAGTCACGATTGATGAGCCTACAGGTAATTTCGCAAACATTCAGCATGAGAATGAGGTAAGTCTTTCTCCTTCTTGCAGGCACTGTGGAAATGTATAAGTGTCCGAGAATCCTTCACACTTGGATCCCCAGCCAGAAAGGGGAGGAGTGGGGTGAGAAAAGCCAAAGAAAAGGAGAGAAAAGCCTCGGTGCTGTCCTCTAGGAAGATGGCTCAGAGTTTCAGTAATGTTTTCCTCGTGACATCACTGAAGTTCTTACATAAAATGCCCGAGTCAGCTGTTACAGGGCCAGTTCTGCTAAATCTTATTAACCCTTGTCTGTGTGTGTCTAACCGGGTGGAGAGAGCTGCTGCATGTGTGCTGGGGATGGGGTGGAGGTGAGCTACCCCGTGTGGGACGCCTTTCTGGTCCAGGTGCTCCTCAAATTTTAATATGCATACAAAACAATGGGTGATCTTGATAAAATGCAAACTCAGATTCAGGAAGTCCAAGTGGGATTTAAAATTTTGCATTAAAAATGTTTTTAATTGTGTAGAATACACAGAACATTTACCATCCTAGCCGTTTTTAAGCTTACAAGTGAATGGCATGAACTAGGTCACGCTGCTGTGCAACCATAATCACCATCCATCTCCTGAACTCTTTTCATCTTGCAGAACTGAAACTCCATACTCAATAAACAATAACTTCCTATTCTCCTGGCAACTAGCGTTCTACTTTCTGTCTCTACGAATTTGAGAATTTGACTATTCTAGCTACCTCACGTAAGTGAAATTAGACATTATTTGTCCTTTTCTGACAGGCCTATTTCACTTAATATAATATCCTCAGGGTTCGTCCATGTTGTGACACATGTCAGAATTTTTTTCCAGCTGAGATTCGTGTTTCATTTGGCGGACTCCGTAGAGTACACTGACCTCCCTCAAGTGGGTGGGCTTCATCCAATCCACCGAGCGCCTGGATACAGCAAAAGGCAGAAGGGAGAGAAGTTCGCCCCTTTTCTCCTGCCTCACTTTGAGCCGGGACAGGTCAGCTCATCTTCTACCCCAACTAGGATTTACATCATGGGCTCTCCTGGGAGCTTCAGACTCAGACCAAAGTTCACCACCGGATTTTATGGGACTCCAGCTTACAGAGAGCAGATTATGGGATTTGTTAGCCTCCATAATCTAGACTCAATTCCTCATAATAAATCTCCTTTCGTTCTTTTCTCTGAAAACTTCTATTGGTTCTTTCTCTATGGGGAGTCCTAATACAGTAGTTATGCTATTTTTCATTTTTTGAGGAAATGCCATACTGTTTTCCACAGTGACTATTCCATTTAAGATCCCCAGAGCCCAAGTGTTCCAATTCCTCCACATCCCTGCCACAGCCTGTTATTGTAGGTTTTGTTGTTATAGTGGCCATCCTAATTGCATGTGAGGTGGCATCTCACTGTGGTAAAATCACATCAATGATTACTGCTGTTGACCATCTTTTCAAGTGTCCATTGGCCAGTCACATATTTTCTTTGGAAAAATCTCTGTTCAAGTCCTTTGCCATTTTTAATCAGGTTGTTTGACTTTGTTGTGGTTCCGTTTTTTATACATCTGGGTATTAACTCTTATCAGATATGATTTGCCAGTATTCTCTCTCATTCTGGGGGTTGCCTTTTGTGTTATGTTCTTTTCACAGATGTGTTTAGTTTCGATGTACTCCAATTTTATTTTTTCTTTTGTTGCCTTTGCTTTTGGTGTCATATCCTAGAAATCACTGCCAAATCTAATGTTGTGATCATTTTCCCCATTTTTTTTAACATTTTGTTTTCTTCATTTATTTTAGAGAGACAGCATGTGCGTGAGCTGGTGCAGGAGTGGAGGGGAAGGGAGAGGGAGAGGGGGGGGGGAGAGAGAGGGGGAGAGAGAGAGAGAGAGAGAGAGAGAGAGAGAATCTAGAGCAGACTCTCCACTGACTGTGGAGCCCCAGGTGGGGCTCAATCCCATGACCCTGAGATCATGATCTGAGCCAAAACCAAGAGTTGGAGGCTTAACCCACTGAGCCACCCAGGGGCCCTAGGCTATGTCTTCTTCTAAGAGTTTTATAATTTTAGTGCTTAAATTTAGGTCTTTTTTTTTTTAAGATTTATTCATTCATTCATTCATTCAGAGAGAGCAAAAGAGAGGCAGAGACACAGGCAGAGAGAGAAGCAGGCTCCATGCAGGGACCCCGTCGTGGGACTCGATCCTGGGTCTCCAGGATCACACCCTGGGCTGCAGGCGGCGCTGCGCCACCGGGGCTGCCCAAATTTAGGTCTTTGATTCCAATTTGACTTACTTGTATATGCTTTAAGATATGGATCCAGTTTCATTTTACATGTGAATACCTAGTTATCTCAGCTGTATATGTTGAAAGGATTGTTATTTTGCCACTAAAGATCTAGATACTGTTGGTGGAAATCAACGGGCTATTATGTGAGGGTTTATGTCTAAGCTCTCTATTCTATTCCATTGGTCTATAGGTCTTTCACTGTGCAAGTACTATATTGTTTTGATTACCATGGGTTTATAATAAGGTTTGAAGGAAGTATGAGAACTCCAACTTTGTTCTTTGTTTTCAAGATTGTTTTGGCTATTCTAGGTCCCTTGATTTCTTACGAATTTTAGTATGGAGTTTTCTATTTTAGAAAAAAATGTCATTGGGATTTTGATAGTGATTGTATTGTAGAGCACTTTTAGTAGTACTGGTATCTTAGGAATACTACAATGCACACATATGTCTTTGCATTTATTGATGTCATCTCTTCTTGGAGCAACATTTTGTAGTATTGTAGTACAAGTCTTTTGCCTCCTTGGTTAAATTCATTCATAAATATTGTTCTTGTTACTGTAAATGGTACCGTTCTCTTCCTTTTGGATCATTAACTGCTAGTGTATAGTAACACAACTCATTTTTCCTGTATATTTTGTAGACTTTATTAGTTCTAATAGTTTGGGGGAATTTTTAGAGTTTTCTACATATAAAATCATGTCAAGTATGAACACCAATACTTTTACTTCTGGCAAGAACTCTTCAGGACTACTTTGAAGGTGAAAGTGGGCATCCTTTCCTTGCACCTGATCTTAGAAGAGCTTTTTTTTTTTTTTTTTTTTTTTAAGATTTCAATTTATTTATTCATGAAAGACACACAGAGAGAATGAAAGAGAGGTTGAGACATAGGCAGAGGGACTGGATCCTAGGACCGTATAGATAGCTTCTAATAGTATTGACATTCTAAGAACATTAATTTTTCCAATCCATAAACATGTATACCTTTCCATTTGTCTTCTCCAATTTATTTCATCATTTTCTTGTTTCTGATCTTAGAATGAAATCTTTTAATCATTTACCAGCTAGTTCAATGTTAGCTGTGGGCTTACCATACACAGCCTTTGCTGTGTTATGTTCCTGTTAGCCTAATTTGACAAGATTTTTTTCATAAATGAACATTTGATTTCATCAAATGCTTTCTTAAACCTACTGAGATATTCTCGTGATTCTTTTCGTTCATTCTATTAACGTGATGTAGCACACGGATTGATTTGTTAATGTTAACCATCCTTGCATCCCAGGGATAAATCCCATTTGATCATGGTGAATGATGCTTTTAATATGTTGCTGAATTTGGTTTTCTAGTATTTGAGAATTTTTTCATTTATATTCATCATTACTGATTCAATCTCTTCACTGGTAACTGGTCTATTCAGATTTTCTTGTTTCATTTTTTTGTGCTCTAGATCTGTATCATTTCTTTCCTTAGTCTAACTCTGACCTTGATTTATTCTAATTTTTTTAGTACCTGAAGGTGTAGAGTTAGATTGCTTATTTGGGATCTTTCTTGTTTCATAATGTTGGTATTACTGCTACCAACTTTCCTCCTAGGACTGCTTTTGCTGCATCTTAAAAATTCTGATATATTCTATTTCCTTCTCAATGTCCTAAGAAGCTTTATTTCCCCTTACATTTCTTCTTTCATTCATTGAATGTTCAGCTAACTTTTGTTTAATTTCCATGGATTAATGAATTTTCCAGGTTTCCTTTTTGTTATTGATTTCTAGTTTCATGCCATTGAGATCAGAGAAAATATTTGGTATGATTTCAATTTTCAAACTTGTTTTGTGGCTTAACATGAGATTTATTTTAGAAAATATTCCATGTATGCTTGACAACAATGAGTATTTCATTGTTGGATAGAATGTTCTGTATATGCCTGTTAGGTCCATTGGGTCTTTGGTGTCGTTCAAATCAACTGTTTCCTTATTGATTGAATGTTTTATCCATTTTTTGAGTGGTTATGAAAAACCCCAACTATGACTGTATTACTGTTTATTGCTCTTATTAGCTTTGTTAGTTTTTGCTTTATCTATATATGTATCTGATGTCTGGTACATAAGTATTTACAATTGTTTTATCTTGATGGATTGGCCATTTTATTATTATCGAATGATCTTCCTTGCCTCTTTTTACCATTTGTATTTTGTGTGATCTAAGTATAGCTACCTCAGCTTATTTTTATCATTTTCTTGAAATGATTTTTTCTAACCCTTCACTTTCAATCTCTGTGTGTCTTTTAGAGCTCAAGTGATCCTCTTGTAGGGGGAATATAATTGGATTTTTTTTAATCCAGTCAGCCATTATATGTGTTTTGACTGGAGAATTTCATCTGTTTAGGTTTGAAGTAATTATTCATAGGTAGGGACTTAGTATGACCATTTGGTTAATTGTTTTCTGGTTGTTTTCTAGATCCACTGTTTCTTGGTTCTTGTCCTACTGTCCTTTTTCATGTTTTGATGTCTTTTGGTAGGAGTATGCTTTGACTTCTTTATCATATTCTTTATGTAATATTTGTTCCCTTGTGCTTACTATGAGATTTACATAAAATCTTAAAATTATAACACTCTATTTTAATATGACAACTTATCTTCAATGTATCTCCTAGACTTTACACTTTTATTTCTCCTCCCTCTGCATTAGATTTTTGTAGATCAAGTTTTGGCCTTGGTATCAGAGTCTTTTTTTTTTTTTTTTTTTTTTTATTTTATTTTTTTTTTATTGGTGTTCAATTTACTAACATACAGAATAACACCCAGTGCCCGTCACCCATTCACTCCCACCCCGGTATCAGAGTCTTAAATAATGGTGGAAGATATACATTACTTTGTTTACAGAAATTTTATATAATCTTAAGTGATAAGTCATACTCTATTTCTACCATAACAGATTTAATTTTCTGTTCTATTTAAAGATATTTAAACTGCCCTTTTTATTTAGAGCTAGTTTTAACTAAGCTATACTTGCATTCTAAGTTAGTATGCTCCATATGTTAACTATATATCCACCAAACGCTTTCAGTTAGATTATCCATTTATTTTCTATATTTAAACTTTGATCACCTCTTATCCAATTTGACTTTTTGTATCAAGCAATAGGCTACAGTGAGAAAAAGGACATGGATCCCAACCCAAAAGGGTTGTAATCTAAACAGACATGTACACAACTCACTACGAGGTGTACCATAGTTTTAGTGTTACAATACATTGTTAAAAACTACTATAATGGTACTCAGAGAACAGGAATATTTCAGAGCAGGAAGGTCACAGAAGAGGTTGCATTTGAACAGGCCATGAAAGATTCAAACAAACCTTAAGAATGCCCTTATGTTAATTATTCTCAGTAAAATTACTGCTCTTTCCTGCAAAATACTCAGAAGTTGTTGTTGTTAATGCAGTTATTCCAATTTTTATATATTTCTACATAGGGCAAAGTCATTTTTTTTGTTAAATACATGCAGTACCAAGAAAATGAAGGTAATGATAATGAAATATTAAGGAATCACATCTGTAATGTTTATTAACATTGTATAATCTTGTTTTTTATCTTCAGAAGACACATCAAATGAACAAGTCCAAACAACACATTTCATTCACTACAGAATGAACTAGATGACAGAGAATGCATAATGTTTCATATTCAATACACAAAACAAAGTATAAGTTAGCCTAGATCATACTAATAGTGAGAACTTAAAATACAGCATGTTAGTTGTGGAAAAATTCATAGATAGATAATATCAATGACAAAAACCAATCATAATACTTTGAGGTTTGTATCAAATAAATTCACTGAGAGAAATATCCCAAACTTGCATTGTATAGATCAGAGGAAATCATTGATGACAGAGTTATAAGTCAAAGTTTTCAGTAACAACTCTGTCACTTAACCTTTTAGCACCTCTGGTTTCTCAGTTGTCCAAATGGTCATGACCCCAATCATACGTCCTTCGAAGGAGTTATGCTGTTACTACTAACTCTGTTAGGTAAATATACTTTATAAACTATGATTCACTTATCAAATACAGTTGTTACTGGTCAAGTGTATCTTAAGCCACTTTGAATTTTTCACGCTTATCTTAGAGAACAAAAGTTGGCAACATCACATCATGTATCCAGTTAGGACTTTCCCTGTTTTTATTTTTACTATTGCACTGATTAAATTTTGTGTAGAAAAAAAGTTGAGGGGAGAGCCTGGGTGACTCAGTTTGTTGAGCAGCTGATTTTGGCTCAGGTCATGATATCAGGGTCATGGGATCAAGCCCTGTGTCAGGCTCCTCAATTCAGTGGGTAGTTAGCTTGAGAGTCTCTCTCTCATTCTCCCTCTGCTCCTCCCCTTGGCTTTCTCTATTTCAAATAAATAAGTAAAATATTAAAAAAAAAAAAAAAAAAAAAGGAAAGGAAAAAGTTGAAGAGTCCTCTCCATAGTCGGCTAGCTGTGGGACCTCAGATATTTTCAACTCTGCTAAGGCTCTGTTTCCTCATCTGGAAAGGAGGGATCCTAATAACATCTCCCTCCTAGAACACTGTGTGGATTAAATAAATACCACATGTGAAGTGCTTGGCACAATGCCTCGCTTGTGGTAACAGTACACTAAATGGCAGCTTGCATTATTACATTCCGGATGTTCTGGGAAAATGAGAGAGTACTCGTTGATACATTCATGGAAGTCCTAATGGAGACACCAACTTTCCAAAGATTGTGCATCTAGTCTGTACAACTCCTAAAGAGCTATAAATGGTGTTTTGAAATACACCATCCTGTTAATATCTTTTTCCCCTGGAATTATTCATTTAGAGCTTTTCCTAGCAAGTCCTGTTAAAATTTTTTAATTCTACCTACTGATTTCTTCTCCTTGAAAGAATTTTTTTTTCCTTTTATAATCCATCAGTTCCTGTACCCAAGGATGTCAATACTTGGAATGTCAATAGAAGCACCACCTTTGCTCCTACATATGGTTTGGAGTATTCAGGTCAGTCCTGACTGACAGGATAACAAAATAAAGAAAAGAAAGGCCTATTGAAGGTTAACCAAGCTAGAACTATTCCAAAAGAAATAAAGTCAGTTCAGTAAATGTCATTCCATAGGCCAAAATAAATCCCACCAGGGAAAAAAGAGTTTAAAAAAAAAAACCCCAAAAACCTCAGGGTGCTTAAAGGTCTTTGAAAACATAAAAGAAGAATCCCGTAAGGAAAGGATTGATAGATTTAATTTCTTCAAGTCGAAAAACAACATAAATAAAACTAAAAGGAAAGCAACAAACTAGGGAAAATATTCGCAACACAGATGAATGATTTAGGTCTTTATTATAGAAGGAAATAATAAGAGTTGTGTGCAAGGATCTATGTGAAAGGATTTTATAATAGTGATAAATGAGACATTTCAGTTTATAAAATGGGGATAGTTTATGCAATGGCCAAACTATGAAGTGTCTACACTTATTACAAAATTATGTCATAAAAGAATACTTTAAAAATGGTAGCTTAAAATATATTTTTAAGTAAAACACTTAAAAACTTTAAAAACGTTCAGTTATTTAAATGAAAATAGTAACAGTATGTTTAATAGGATACAAACTAAGTATGTATTTTCATAAAATATGAATGATGGTGAAAGATGTGATCATGGCTATTTCAACTTTTCCTTTGCTTTTTTGTGTTTTCTAAAATTTCAACAATCAATATATAGATTTTAACCAAAATGTTGAAAAATACACTTTAAAAACACATCAACAGATTGAGGGTAAATGGCAGCTGAGGAAATCTTGCAGCATTTAACAAAAAGTTAATATTTTTACCTTAGTGCTGCCTCATCTTTTCTGAGATAAAGCTTACCTTTGTATTGTTAATTGCAACATGTGAATAAAGATGTTGCAAATGTTATATTTATTAATAGATACCACTGAAAAAAAAATAAACAGCATTGATATAAGGGGTCCAACCATAGGGTTAAATAAAATTATGCTCATTCAAAAGATAGAATAATATGCATCTATGAAATACTCATGTTTAAAAGAGTAACATTATCAAAGAAACATGTATAGTTGTCTGAAGTGATTCAAATTATATCTTTGTTCAAAGTCAAAATGACACGTTAGATTGGATGAACTTATCAGACATACACAGCATTCCATTCAAAAGCATCTGAATACGCATTCTTCCCAAACACATGGGATATTCTCCAGTAGAGACCACACATTAGGCCACACACAAAAAATCTCAATAAACTTAGTAACACTGAAATCCTGTGAAGCAATATCAAGCATCTTCCCCGATCATAATGATAAGACACCTGAAATCAATTTAAAGAGCAAAACTGGAAAATTACAAGAATGTGGAGATTAAACAATATGTGACTGAACAACCAAGGTCAAAGAAGAAATCAAGAAGAAAATTAAAAAATAACTTGAGAAAGATGAAAATGGAAACACAAAAGGCTAAAACTTTTGAGATGGAACAAAAGCAGTTGTGAGAGAGAAGTTTGTAGCAGTAAATCACATCAATAAAGAAGAGAAATATCAAATAAACAACTAAACTTTACAACTCCAGGAACTAAAAAAGAAGAATAAGTGAAGTTCAAAGTTAATACAACAGAAAACAAATCAAAGACCAGAGTAGAAAAATCTAAATAGACTTTAAAATTTATAAAGAAGAACAGTAGAAAAGAACAATGAAACTAAGAGCTGGTTCTTTGAAAAGACAAACAAAATTGACAAGCCTTTAGCTAAAACTCATCAAGAAAAAGGAGAAGTCTGACATAAATAAAATCAGAAATCAAAGGGGAGACATTTTAAGTGATACCACAGAAAGAGAAAAAAATCTTAAGAGGCTGCTATGAGCCAATATATACCAACAAATTGGACAACTTAACAGAAATTGATAAATTTCTAGAGACCTATAACCTACCAAGACTGAATCATAAAAAGCCAAACAAAAACAAAAACCCCCAAATCCTGAGCAGAACAACTACTAGTAAAGAGATTCAATCAGTAATCCAAAACCTCCCAACAAATCAAAGTCTAGGACCAGACAACTTCACTGGTGAATTCTCCCACACATTCAAAGAATATCAATACTTCTCAAACTGCTCCAAAAAAAATTAAAAGAAGGAACACTTCAAAACTTTCAGAGGCCAGTATTACCCTGATTCCAAAACCAGACAAGGAAATCACAAGAAAAGAAAATTACAAGGAATCCCTGATGAATATAGATGTAAAAACACTAAAAAATTTAGCAAACCAAATTCAGTAATACATTAAATACATAAACACCATGATCAATAGGATTTATTGCAGGGATGTAAGGATGGTTCAAACTTTGCAAATTAATCATTGCGACACAACACATTAACAAAATAAAAGGTAAAAGTCACAGGACCACCTCAATAGAGGCAGAAAAACTATTTGACAAAATTCAACATTTTTCATGATTAAAAAAAAGTCAACAAAGTGGGTATAGAGGAAATGTACCTCATATAGAGGCAAAGGCCATGTATGACAAGTCCACAGCTAACATCATATTTAAAATGATTAAAAGCTGTAACCTTATCCTTTAACATCAAAAACAAGATAAGGATGCCCCTTGCATTCACCTTTATTCAGTGTAGTATTGGAAGTCCTAGCCAGAACAAGTGGCAAGAAAAAGAAATGAAAGACATCCAAATAGAATAGGAAGAAGTAAAATTATTCCTATATGAAGATCATACTATATAGGGATAAGCTTAGTAAAGATTCCACATAAAACCAATGTTAGAAATAGTCAACAAATTCAGTAAAGCTCCAGGATATAAAAATACACAAAAAAATCTGTTGTGTTGTTGTACACTATTAATGAACTATCAGAGAAATCAAGAGAATAATCTCATTCATAATTATATCCAAAAGGATAAAAAACTTTGGGAGTAAATTTAATCAAGAAAGTAAAAGACCTATATGCTGAAAACTAAGACATTTATAAAAAAAAAAAAAAAAGACAGATACAAGTAAGTGGCAAGGTATTCCAAGCTTATGGAGACACAGAATACTGTTAAAATGTCTATACTACCTAGAGCAATCTACACATTACAAGCAATCCCTATCGATTCCAATGACACAAAAGAAAAAAAGGGGAAGTGCCTAGCTGGCTTGATCAGTAGAGCATGTGATTCTTGATGTTAGGGTTTTGAGTTCAAGCCCCACACTGGGCGTAAAGCTTACTTAAAAAAAAATTCCAATTGCATTTTTCACAGAAGCAGACTCAACAATCCTACAATTTGTATGGATCCTCAAATGACCTCTTTCTTGAGAAAGAACAGCAAAGCTGGAAGGATCATTCTCCCTGATTTCAAACTGTAAAGCAAAGCTCTGGTAGACACATAGATCAATGGAAAGGAACAGAGAGCCTAGAAATAAACCCACGCATATATGGTCATTTAATTTATGACAAAGGAGTCAATAATATACAAGGAGAAAAGAATGACCTTTTCAATAAACAGTGCTGGGAAAAGTGGACAGACACAAGCAAAAGAATCAAACTGGACCACTTTCATACAGCATACAGAAAAATAATTCAAAATGGATTAAAGACTTGAATGTACGCCTGAAACCATAAAACTCCTAAAAGACAACAGGATAAATTCCTTGACATTGGTCCCGGCAATGAATTTTTAAATTTGATACCAAAGTAAAGGCAACAAAAGTCAAATTAAGTAAGCAGGACTACATCCAACTAGAAAGCTTCTACACAGCAAAGGAAATCATCAACAATATGAAAAGGCAACCTACTGAAGGGAGAAGATATTTGCAAATCATGTATCTGGTAAGGGTCTAGTATCCAAAACACAGAAAGACTTAAATAACTCAACAGACAAAAAAATAAAAATAAAAAAATTCCTAAATAGTCCAATTAAAACAATGGCTGAAAATCTGAACAGCTGTTTTTCCCAAGAAGACAGTTGGCCAACAAGTCAATGAAAAGGTCTTCAACATTACTCACCATCAGAAAAATACAAATTAAAATCACAATTAGGCATCATCTTACACCTGTTAGAAGGTATGAAAAAGACAGGAAATAACAACCGTTAGCAAGGATGAAGAAGAGAAACCTGTGCACCTGTGTGGGAATGTAAACTGGTGTAACCACTATGAAAAATGATACAGAGGTTCCTCAAAAAATTGATAATAGAACTACCATATAATGCAGCAATCTGACTTCCAGGTATTTATCCAAAGAAAATGAAAACATTAACTCAAAATGGTATATACACCCCCCACTTTTTTTCAGTATTATTTATAACTAGAACATGGAACTGCCTATGTGTCCACTGACAGATGAATGGAGAAAGAAGATGTGGTTTAGATGCACAACAGGATAGCAGTGAGCCATGAAAAGAATGAAATCTTGCCATTTGCAACAACATGGATGGTCCTTGAGGTCATTATGCTAAGCAAAATCAAGCAGACAAATACCATAATACCTCACTTACATGTGGAATTTAAAAAAAAGGAGATAAAAGTTAATAAAGTTAATGTTATACATCAGTTATATCTCAGAAAAATTTTTAAATAAAGGATGATACTGACCATAAAACTATTTCCCTATTCTATTAAAAAAAAATTCAATGCCTTCCTTTCTGTCCCAGCTTCTCTGACCATTTTACTCAAACTGCACTATTCTTTCTATGCTCTTAATAACTTTCACTATACAACACTTTCCTTTTATTATGATTGTCTATTTCTGTAGGCATCTATTGAGAATTTGTTGAATTCATTTTAAAAAAACGTATCTACCAAAAAAAAGTATCTACCCATACACCAAAGAGTATGCTAAAAAACTAGTTGTAGCTCTTGCTAGATGGGGTGAGTATGGTGATTTTTCCCCTTCTTTATCAACCCCTAGGTTGTCCTAATTTTCTGTGATGAATATGAGTAACTTTTTTTTTTTAAGATTTTGTTTATTCATGAGAGAGACAGAGAGAGAGAGATGCAGAGACACAGCAGAGGGAGAAGCAGGCTCCCCACGGGGAGCCCGATGCAGGACTCGATCCCAGGACCCCTGGACCATGCCCTGAGCCGAAGGCAGACGCTCAACCACTGAGCCGCCCAGACATCCCCATGGGGGAACCGTTTTTAACAAGAGAAACATGTGTGCATGTTTGTTTACAGGATGTTCAACTGGCTCTCTAGTTTTACCCCTTTTACCCCCTGAATCCTTCCCAAAGTTCTTGATTTTCAAAGGTCTCCAGGAGAAACACTACCATCTTTCTCATCAATCTGTCTCAGGGTTTAAGATCCTTCAGAGTCAAAAAATCTCCCTGTAAATGACTTCATTCTGCTTGCCCCTGGCAAGGTTTCATGGTGCCTGCTTGTCTACTGTCAGGCAGGAAGGCAGATGTTGAAGAAAAAAGGAGAGAGATTCATTTTTTAAAGTGATGGAGTGAAGACAACGAAAAGAAAGGTAAGTAGCAGAGAGAAAAAAGGAGGCGGGCAGCGTAATTACCAGCTGCATATACGAATTGACGCTTCCACGTGCTAGTGTCCAGCATAAGGGGGGGTTCGCATAAGGGGGACCGTGACAGAGTCCCCACCCTCGAGGGTTTGGTCCTACAGAAGGGAAAAGCTCCAGGTCCCGCGTTTATGCCACATCTCCTCCCCGAACCTCAGCAGGCATTTTTGACTCTAGGTATCCTGCCTCTTAGCAGCTGCGTGAAGTGGGCAGCTGCCAGAGACCCACTGGGCAGCAGTGTGGTAACTGCACGAGTGACACCGGATATTGTCAAAAGCGTGCGACAACTTTGAATTATCCTTCTATGGATTATCCCCTCTCTGCAGTTTTATTTTATTGGATGGTGTCTCTTTTAAGGGGGGAAAAAAACCCATAGAGGGTTCAAACTAAGCATTTAGGAAAATAACTTTTCTCTGCCTTGTAGCTGTAGACACCCTGACCTTCCATTCATTTGAGCTTGCCTCATTATTTGCGGTGTCGAAAATAATCAATATACATTTACCAGAATCCCAGGAACTATGCTAGGCATTTTGGATAATTCATCATTGAACAACTCCAATCTCTTTATTGGAGATACTGGTGGGAAATTATGAAGCGCAAAATATAACACAGCATCAAACCAAAGCTCCTTGAGCTAAAAACAGAGAGGAGCAGACAAGTTCTATCTACTGGTTGCAGATGGTGGAGAACTTTCAGTCACAGATGAAGGAAAATGGGAAAACTCAAATTATTTGTTTCATTTTCCTGCCTCCACCAAGTCCCCCACTTTGTTAATTGGTACAATGGCGGAGTTGGTTTTTTTTTTTTTTTTTTTTTACCATGTTCTGTCCTGTATTTACTATTTTTCCCCTAGTGATAATGTTGTAAAGTGTTATAGACAAGTTAATCCAATCAATTCCACAGACTCAGTTTTCTTAGTCTTAACAAAATATCCTAATGATGATAAATGTAAAAAAATTGCACACTGAGAAAGTAAAAATTGTGTATTAATTAGTTCATATAAGCTACATATTTTTTAAAAAATAATTGTATCTTGGGATGTCTGGGTGGGTCAGTGGTTGAGCATCTGCCTTCAGCCCAGGGTTTGATCCCGGAATCCCAGGATTGAGTCCTGCATCGGGCTCCCTGCGGGGAGCCTGCTTCTCCCTCTGCCTGTGTCTCTGCCTCTCTCTGTGTGTCTCTCATGAAAAAATAAACTTTTTAAAAAAAGTAATCATATCTCTATTTCAGGGAAATATAAAAATACTTATTCTGGAAAAGGGCAAATTCTGGCAACAGTAAAAAAAGAAAAAAAAAATCAGTAGTTGCCAGGGTTGGGGATGGAAAGAAGTAAATAGGCAGAACACAGAGGATTCTTAGAGCAGGAAAAAATACTTGGCATGATATTATAATGGATATAGGTCACTACATGTTTGCCCATGCCTAGAGACTATCCAACACCAAGAGTGACCCCTAAGGAAAGCGGTGGACTTGGGTGATTATGATCCGTCAGTTCATCTGGCTTGAAAAAAAAAATGCACCGCTCTAGTGGGTGATGCTGATAATGAGGGACACTATGCATGGGTGGGGATGGGAGGTATTATTATGGGAAATGTTATGGGAAATATTCCATCCCCTTCCTCCCTCTTCACTTTGTTGTAAAAGAAGGAGAGGAGGGGAGAGGAGAGGAAAGGATGGGTGGGAGGGGAGGGGAATTCATGTCTCAAGTTTGTGCTTTAATTATAGTTCAGTTCATCTGGCCAGTTAAGTCCCCTAAGTGAGGAGCTGTCAATCACCAGTGCTAATTAGGTGCTACTACATCCAATGAACAGCTTTCCTGGGTTGAGCAGATGTTGTGACATGATGATAATTAGTCTGATGTGGTGGTCACTGTGTTGTCTAGCCAGCAACCTTGCAGCCCTGTATCTTCCTTGTTAGCAGTGCTCATCTCCCTAGAGAGGCCTTGAAGACTCACAAACTAGTTCCCCAACCTTTCTTATAGTTGGAGCACGGGTTTAAGACCCAGGGGCATCTGAGAAGTTGGCTGAGGGGCTTCTGGGGAAGGTTTTCTCACTAACAAATGGTTTCTTAATAATGTTATGGTTATTTTTCCCCAAATTTTTATTTAAATTCTAGTTGGTTAACATATAGTGTAATATTGTCATCAGGAATAGAATTTAGTGATCCATTATGTGTGTGTGTGTGTGTGCGCGCGCACGCGCGTGTGTGTGTAATGCTATTGTTATTAATACACGCACTTTTCTGCCTTTTGATGGATGGATGTGATGTCTGGAGCCATGGCAGCCTTCTCGGGACTGGAAGATAAAAGCCAACATCCAGAACATACTATAGCAGAAAAATGCAAAGAATCTGGCCTTCTGAGGACATCTCTGAATCCTGCACTGTCCTTCAGAGCATCTATGACAATAAACATCCTCGCTGCTAATGATCTTCCACTGATTATTGTGTTAGAAGAAGTCAAAACGATGTGACCTATTAGTGTCCTTTGGCCATCCAAGCTACATGATCAGACATTTTCAACTAAGTAACTTATTTTCCAAATAGGCCCATGTCAATCAGTGACTTGTTTAGATAAGAGCCATGGCCTGGCCTGTGGGAATTAGGAACTGTGGGTTCCACTGAAGTGGGGAAGTCCACTAGTTAAGTGATTGCTATTGAACAAGTCCTAGGACACTTTTTGTGTATATTTCCTTACCCGTAAAATGAAGCATTGACACTGAGAAAGCACTTTGGTCCTTTTCTCTGACTCTGTGTTGATAGTTTTATCAAGGCCTTGGTTCCTCCAGGAAGCAAAGAGACACTTGGAGGATTATTAGGAAGTGCTCTTGGAGGGGGTGTGATAGACACAGGATCGGCCAGAGAGAGATCAAGAAATGCAAGGCCTGGGGATCCCTGGGTGGTTCAGAGGTTTAGCGCCTGCCTTCAGCCCAGGGTGTGATCCTGGAGTCCCAGGATCAAGTTCCACATCGGGCTCCTTGCACGGAGCCTGCTTCTCCCTCTGCCTGTCTCTCTGCCTCTTTCTCCCTCCCTCCCTTTCTGTGTCTCTCATGAATAAATAAATAAAATCTTAAAAAAAAAAAAAAAAAAGAAATGCAAGGCCACCTCAATGGAATCTTTGGCTGGGACATTGGAGTGAGACGCTGAGTCATATTACCCAACATCAGTGTGTCACTTGAAGAGACCACCCCAGGAAGAGCATGCTACTGTGGGTCAAGTGTCTCCCTCTCCAACCCATCTACAGGCTCCTGGTGGAGGATCTGGGAAGGAGCATTCCAGCAGCTGGAGAATATGCTTTCATTCCTGAAGGGGGTCTGAGGAGGGCATCAAGGTATCTGACATGGACGGGACCAAAGGTGATTTGTGTTAACAACGTAAGATAGGTCATTATTCTCTGTCCATTTTAACCACTGAATTAAAAAAAAGTTCACTATGGAAAATCTCAAACCTTCCAAGTCGAGAGAACTGTATAAGAGTTCTTATACAGAACTCTTTTCTATCCATCCCTCCAGTCTTTTAAGCAAACTCAAAATAGTGTATTAACTTATGGTTAATTAAACTCAACATAATATGGAACATCCATATGTGTCTCTAATCTTAGGGTTTTTTTTTAATGTATATATAAAGATTTGAGAAAGAGTGAGCAAGAGAGCACGAACAGGGGGAGGAGCAGAGACAGAGGGAGAATCAGACTCCCACTGAGCAGGGAGCCTGAAATGGGGCTTGATCCCCAGACTCCAGGATCATGACCTGAGTGGAAGGCAGACACCCAACCAATAAAGCCACTCAGGCACCCCTAATCTTACAGATTTTTACTATAATATTTTAAGTCACAGTCACAGCCTTCCTCCCCCTGCTGTAATTCATTTCAAGGGCTTCTCATGGAGCCCTGGAGAGATACCCTCACTCCCAGTGGTTTTCACTTGCCCTGCACCCCCTCATCCTGTAGTAGGAAACCAAGAAGTGTGGACCAGGGGTTTAGACTGGCTGGGAGCAGTGGGTCCCATTAACAGGCAAGCTGACTAGGGGTCCCCAGTGAGCGCTGCATTTATGCCACCAGTGTTCACATGAACAATGGCGAGCCAGGCATGCAGCATTAGCCGGTAAATGATGATTTTGTGGTTCCCAAGGTCAATAGATCCAGGTTTAAAAATAGTGCTTGTTTTAACTATGCTCTCACTTTTCAAAAATTCTTCCACATAATGGCCCTGTTCAATCATTCTCATTTCCAAACAACCATGTCCACTGACACTTCTAATAAAATGAAAGGCCTCAGTCCTACTGCCATAAAAGGGATCCTAGACCTAAAGGGATCACTAACAAAGTGAAAGGTTTGATTCCTCTTATAAGTCAAGTGGAGCGTGTAGAAAGTGAGACAGTGGGGGCCAGTTCAGAATGAACCGATCTCCTGCCCTACGTGTTATCTCAGGAATTCACGTGAGGGCTGCTACTTCATTTTGTGGAGTATGCATCTTTAGCTCAGTGTTGTTTACTCCCCTGTGCAAAGCTAGACAAATGTTTTTGAATTCTTAAGTGACTGTGGAGAAGCATGAAGGCCTGAGACACTGGCTTTTACCACTGCCCCACACAGCATGTTTATTCAAGACCTCAACCATCAGTCCCTGTTTACGGAGAGCACAGCACGCTGTGAACTGAACACAGGGCATGCGCACTAGGGCAGACCAGATTAGGACAAGAGGAGCATGTATGCAGCCACTCCTAAAAAAGCTAAAGATTTGATTGTGAGGAAGAGCTAGGCAAGCATGGTAATCTAATAAGCACAATTACTTGGAAGCACAAAAATAAACTGGCTGTATGCTTGTAGATACAAGAATGCTTGTAGATACAAAGTCTGGATGCATCTTTATGGCTTAAGTCCATAGGAACCAGGTGCAAATTGTTAGTCTCCAACTATCACCTTCAAGCATCACCTTCAAGTTTAGTTTTCTGTCATGCTGGTTGAAAAGTTGTTCAGATAATGCATTCAGGGTTTAAAAATCAAAGGGCAAAGAATAAATTTGCAGAGTAAAATACCAAGTATATACAGTGATCCTAGGATACTCATGAGAGACTTTTATTTGAGGCATACATTTCCAGGTCACAATGGGGAAAAATAGTTTTTGGTTTTGTTTTGTTTTGTTTTTTAGTTAGTCTTCTTACGTTCGGTATCATTGAGACTGGGTAAACACTGGTGAGATTATTTTTGCTTCCACGAAATAAAGACTTAAACATTAGACAGAAAAATCCTAAGAAAACTATTAGCAGACCAAACCCAATGATGTAAATAAGTTATATATCATGATCAAGTTGAGTTTTTTCCTTACATTGCAATGTTATTTTAACATTAGAAAATCAACTACAGAAATTCATCACAGTAACAGCTGAAAGCCATGTGATTATCTCAGTAATGAAAAAATGTTGAACAAAATTGGATATATAGTCATAATAAAAACATTTTATCCAAGAAGGAATAGAGCTATACTTACTGACCACTGATAAAGGGTTTCTACAGACAACATTACATATAATGGTGAAATGTTGAGAGCATTCCTTTTAAAGTCAGAAGACAAAGTTGCCTGCTATTATTAATTCTATTCAACCTTTCCAGTTAAGGCAAGAAATTTAAGTAAGTATACGAATTGGAAAGTAAGAAAACTATTTTCCCACAAAAAAACGACTGTGTAAAAGAAAATCTACAGATAAAGAATTCCAAGTTTCTAAATACAAAAACCAAAGGACAAAAAAAATCAATTGTTTTCTCTTCTCCACCAATGAATGCTTCTTTAGCATCATTAATATATCATCAAAAGTTAATATTCTAGGAATAAATTTAAGAAAAGTATGCAATTTATATGCAGAAAAGTATAAAGCTTTTTTGAAATACATTAAATAAAGCTTAAATCAAATCATATACCATGTTCATGGATTGAAAGGTCAACATCATTAAGGTGTCCATGTTCCCCCACAGGATATTTACAGTAAGATTCCAATAAAAATCCCTTAAGTTTTTTTCATGTCACTAACAAGCTGATTTTAATATTTATGTGGAATATCAAGGGATAAAGAGGGAATTTAAGAGATATCACTATTCATGATAAAACTGTAATAGTAGATTCAGTAGTTTATCAAATTAGGGATAGAAAAACTGATCAAAGGAACAGAATAGAGAGCCCAGAATGTGCAGGTGTGTGGGCGCACGTGCACGCGCGCACACACACACACACACACACACACACACAGTTTTTAACATCAGTCATTGCACTGCCAGGATTTTGATAAAAGTTACTGAGACACTGGGTATCCATATGGCCAAGAATGAAACTGAGTCCATACCTTAGGCCATGTATGAAAATCAATTCCAGGTGGGCTGGGGACCTAAGTGTACAAAGTTAAGTTATTAAATGGTTAGAAAATATGGGAGACCATCTTTGTAACCTAGGATTAAAAGAGGATTTCCTTAAATAAGACCAAAAAAAAAAAAAAAAAAAAAAAAAAACCAACTATACAAAGACTGAGAAAGGAAACTACCTTAAACTAAGAACCTCAGTTCATCAAAATTTGCCATGAAGACAGTGAAAGGACATGCCACAAATCAAGAGAAAATATTTGCGAAATACACAACCAATAAGCGGAAATGGGCAATGGAAAACAGGCCCTTGAAAGAAGAGGAAATCCAGCCGGCCAACGAAAAGATATGCAACCTCAGGAGGAACTGGAGAAATGCAAGTTAAAATCACTGTAAGGATCCATTTTTCTTAGCACCCAATTGGCAAAAACAAAAGCAGAAACCTGACAGTAGTCACTATCAGCAAGGCAGCACACACGCTGCTAGAGTTAATCTGTGCAGCCAGTATGGAAAACAATTAGGCATTATCAATAAAGAGGCCCATCCCTGTGACCCAGTAATTCCACTCCCAGCTATTGATCTCTAGGCCTCAAAAATTCTAGATGACCTATCAGGACACATGTATACAAAAATTCACAACAGCACTATTGCAATATAAGCTATGGGGAATATCTCAGATGCCCATCAGCAGCAGAATGGAAGACTGTAACAGTGAACCCCAGTGAATTATATCTTGCCACGTGCAGCAGAACAAAGGTCTCTTAGGGACATAATGTTATTTGAAAACAATCAACAAAGAATAGGTTTTACATGATTTTATGTATATAAAGTTCCCAAATATGCACAATTCCAAAAAACCAATTTTTACAGATGGAAGCACATGGTAAACTCACTTCATAGTGAGGAGCTACTCATTGGGAATTCCAGGTAGGAGAGGATAGGGATCAGGAAGGGACACTGGATGGTGGGGAGTTCGAAGATATACACTCGCTCTTTACTTACACTCTTTATTCACTCTACATTGTTCTTTATACCTTATGGATCCTCTGATTCTTTGTGCCAGCTTAATAAATGCTAAGTTTTTAAAAGGAGAAATACTGATCTGCTGCAATCTTTATATTGATTGCATCTAATTTGTGGTTTTGAAAAGAATACTTTACTATAGTAATCATCTCCTGACAATAATCCTGGAAGAGAAGTCAAGAATAAATCCTTGTTATCCCAATAAACGTGACAGGAAATCTTCAAAGAGGAACTTCAGGCAGAGGAGAGGAGAAAAAATAAAACTACTGCCAGCTTACATGAAGCCAGAAGTCTTCTCTGGAAATGGAGCTATGGAGACACATACCCCCACCCCCTTCCCCAAACCAAGAGTGGCTGAAATTCCATGATAAGGCTGTAAATTCTCTTCCCTGGCCTGGAGTTTAGTGTAAACACTCCAAGAGCCTGAGGGACCCCAGACAGAGAGAAATGGCTGGGCTCTACTAGCTGCTTCTCCTCTAGGGGAATGCTCACTGTCAACTGTTGAACCGTCAAACCCAAACTCTACCCAGGACAGTGTGCCCCCGCTGTGGGGGGAGTGCTGGGTGCAGGGGGCACGTCCTGGGGAGGCAGGTGGAGCAGCTCCAAGGCCAGGGCAAGAAGGAGGGGGGCGGGAGGGCCCCACAGGACAGGGGGCAGCGCAGCCAGTGTGGCCTCCGGATCTGGGACCCAGGGCCAGGCCACAGCAGCTGCACCGACTGCACCCGGCTCAGGCTCCTCCTCGCATCTCCTGCAACTTGCAGACTCCACTTCCTTTTTAGGAGCAGGGGCTGACCTTGAGCACCTTCGGGGTCCCACATCAAACTGGCCTCTGTAAACAAAAACACAGAACAACATTCCAGAACTGCTCCCCAACTGCCATTTGGGGAATAAAAAAGAGACATATGCTGGGCACGAAGTTGCGGGATGCTTATTTCCGTGTTCATGGGGGAGCTGAAAGCCCATGGTGCAATGACCTGGGTGCCCGGCCATCCAGGACAGAGAACGAAACACACCCCCGGGGTTCAGTGAGAGCCAGCCTGAAACTTCGCAGATAGCAGCTGGCAAGGACAGCTCAGCCTGTCCACTCTGGCCCTCAAACCTGATGGGATATATAGTATTTTTGTTTGAGGGGAACCCTCGATTCTACCATTAATGACTCCTTGAGGAGGAGTTCAACCATTTTATATTAAAAATGAAAGAGGATTCAGAAATGTTTTCTGTGGCTTCTCACTAATGCATCTACATGCAATAAAATGAACTAATTCTAAGTGTACAGTATTGGAGGGAAATTTGTACAACTACTGTGATTAAGAGGTAGAACATTTCCAACAGCCCAGAAGCTCCCCCTGTACCCCCCCCCCGCCCCACTCCTCTGGTGTCAGGCAAACTCTCATCCGCAGTCACTATGAATTAGTTTTGCCAATTTCAAACAAATTAAGTCAGCTCATGTATTTTTAATTCAAGGTTTCCCTCATTCTGATAAACTCCTATTTTCTGGGGGTATTTAAAAAAGATTTTATTTATTTAAGAGAGAGAGCATGAGCAGGAGGAGGGGCAAAGGGAGAGGGAGAAGCAGACTCCCTGCTGAGCAGGGAGCCCCACATGGGGCTCGATCCCAGGACCCCAAGATCATGACCTGAGCTGAAGGCAGACACTTAACCAACTTGAGCCACCCAGGCGCCCCTGCAGTGTTCATGTTAATTTTCATTGCTCAAAAATGGCAAGACATCATGTTTCCCCCAGCAGGTTTTTTCAGTTTTAATATATCTCTGTGGCCCGAAACGGAACACTTGTGGCCTGGTTTTAAACTTAAAATCCAGAAAAGTTAAAGATTTCCAAATAGAAGTGAAAACCTATCAAGCTCCTGTAGGGATATTTTCGAACACCACCCCAACATATCTGCTCCATAGGAGTTAACGGGACAAGGTACCCATCTCGTGACCAGGGCTGGCTCCAAGTGTCGGCTTCTGGGGGAACGTGACAAGATCCATTTACAACATCCAAATACAGAAAGAACAAAAAAATGCTGACAGGCCAGCCAATTGGGAAATGGTGAAAAATCTTAAAGCTGCCAATTGCAATCTCCTATGAAAATTTCCTCTCTGTGCCGTTGCCGGCGGGGGCCACAGGAGGTGGGGAGGTCTCTCTCTGAGTTTCTAAAATGCCTTCCGAGAGGCAGGATGCTGTGGGCTAATAATTTAGCCTGTGTCCCACGGATGGCCAGCTGTACCTAAGCCAGGTAGAGCAGGAGTCTCCGCGCCACGGTGACACCTTCCCCAGCACAAAGCATCCGGGGACTCAGGAACCAGGTGGCCTCCCAGGACAGCTGCGACCTTCCAGGCCATTAGCTTTGCAGGCTTTGACAGGCTGCAAGTCACATGATCCTGGGACCTGACCCCCCACGGCAGAGAAGGAGAATACGGGCTGTTTTCTTGCCTTCTATTTTTGTTACCCTCCGTATCTATTCTAATGGCAATTAAACTCGGGTGCCCTTGCTTATCGCTGCTGGCTAACGTATTTAATTCCACCACTCCCCAAGGGAATAATCCCCAATCTCAAGCCTGTGCTGTATTAAAGACCCACGAATGCTTAATCAGAGCAAACGGAGGATTTGGTTTGTATAAACAGCAAAAGCTCATGTCTTTTATGTCCAGAGAGCAGAACTCAAAGAACGAAATGACGATAAATCATTTCAAGAAACAGCGTAACGTAAATGTTGTATGTTTATTTAAAACTTCATACAATCATTTGTCTAGAGCTACAGCCCAGCTTCGAAAAGGGGCTTTGCCATAATGAGGTTCGGAGGCCAGCAGCGTTCAAGAGCCAAAGACATATCGCCTCCTCCCCCAGACCTGGCTTATGGGGAAGATGGTAAGCTCTTAAGTACAACACATGCACCCAAGAGGATAATGCACCTTTTACACAGAGCTTTTTTAAGTAGTTCTTTGTTCAAGTATCAAGTTTCACAAAAATCTAAGATGCTTTTATAGAGAATAAAAGGATGGGATTTCTCTTTGTCCAAGTTGAAGTGAGAAATCCAAGTTGATAGCACCCTTAATTTCACTTCCAACAAACGTAGAGGAAGGGGAAGAGGAGGAGGAAGAGGAGGGAGGAGGAGGAGGAGGATAAAAGTATGGAGGGGGTGCAGTTTGGTTGCCCAGGGAGGACATGTCCACTCTGTGGGTTACCTAGGAAGTAAATGCTCAGGGACTTAGAGCTAGGGCAGGCCCTGGCTTCAGGCTGCCTGGGTTTGAAATTTGATCCTGCCACTTTTCAGCTGATTAGCTGGGGCAAGAGCTCACTTTCCCTCAGTCTCCTCATCTGTAAAATGGGATGATAAGGACACCAGCCTCACAGAAGTGTTGCCAAGATTCAACACCTATGGAATGCTTAAGGAGTGCCCAGTGCCCACTGAGTTAGAGCTGGCTTTCAGTGGGGGGAGAGAGACCTTCCATGTGCCTCTGACCACAGCACGAAGGGAACCTCGGTCATGATTTTACTAGAAGGTGGTGATGGGTAAGCAGTGATAAGGAGAGAGTCATTCTGCCCTGTGACCCTGAACACCAGGTTTCCTGGAGAGACAGAGCAAAATTGTTCTCTAATTGTTTCTAATGTGAAGGGGACACACAATTCTGTCTCCACACTGCGCCAAAACCACTATCTTTGAAGCAAGAGCAAACCCTTATTTTCTAAGTTTGCATGGTCTTTTAAGGTGTGCGTTCTGTTCTCTTTCGTGCAGTGCACCACAGAAGCAGCTGCGCCGTTGCGAGCTTAATAGGTTGTGGCTGTCATGATGGCAGCACCCGTGATCACACCTGAGGCTGGATTTTTTCTTTTTTTTTTTTTTTGAGGCTGGATTTCTTCAAGAAACACAACACTGCCACGGTTCATGAGCTCAGAGCCTGACTGGTAGCAGCAAAATCTTCAAGTCCGCGTTCATCTGGTTACACTATCCTGTTGATAGTGTATATAGTAGATTTGCTTTCATTCCTCATGGATTTATTTGATTGTGAAGTTGGGGAGGCATTACATAGGGACCCTGATGAACTTTCAACCCTGTGATAACCCAACAGAGAAGGAAATGAGTGGTGGGGACTTAGTTAAATAAATGCTGATACAGAGTCATGTGTTTTGTGGCCATACACTTCTAATAGATACAAACAAACTCAAAGAGGGGGGTGCCTGGGTGGCTCAGTGGTTGAGCACCTGCCTTTGGCCCAGGGCATGATCCCCGGGTCCTGGGATCAAGTCCTGCATCGGGCTCCCCACAGGGAGCCTACTTCTCCCTCTGCCTGTGTCTCAGCTTCTCTCTCTGTGTCTCTCATGAATTAAAAACAAAAACCAAAAACCCCAAACTCAAAGGACGTGTCCTTAGAAAGACAATAAGGTTTATGAGTAGTGGTAAGAAGGGATTCTTGGGAAGGAAACGACTCTGAAGAATATATAATGCAACCTCAAAACAAAATACTCCAATTCTGCAGTTTGGGAAAAATACTAATAAAAATTTCAGCATAACCCAAAGGCAAGTATGGTTTCAGGAGTCTCATGGCCACCAAACACAGCCCTTCTCAATCAGGAGGGAGAGGCTATTACAATGCTAGGCTATGGCACTTGCCGTTAAGAGACTTCACTTTCTCTAGTAAAGTCTTATGTAGTGTGTACAATGGTGCATTTCTTATCTAGATAAATAGGACTTTTAAAATCAATTATTCAGTTGAGATTAGGTTGCTATTAATGATCAATGTGCTTATGTCATCCAGCACTGTCAAATCCTGTTTTAAGACATGGAAACAGTAAGATAATATGCCTGGTGCCTTAGTTTTCCCACTTCCACTTAATTTACTTCCACTGAAAGATGACACTTGCTGAGGCGCCTGGGTGGCTCTGTCGGTTAAGCAGCTAACCCTCAGTTTCAGCTGAGGTCAAGATCTTGGGGGTGCAACACTGAGCCTAGCATCAGGCTCCATGTGCATGGAGCCTGCTTGGGATTCTCTCTCTTCCTCTCCCTCTGCTCATCCATGCTCTCTAAAAATAAATAAAATCTTTTAAAAAATGACATTTCCTTATAAAACCCAATCACTAGCTCTATTTATGTTAGAAGCATTAAGGAAGCAAATTTGTGAAGCCCCTACCTTTCTGAGGCTTATAATCCAAATACAGAGAGCTAAGATAAACATGTGAAACATTTTAGGACAGAAGAGGACAAGTATTCCAAAAAAAAAAAAAAAAAAAGATGACAAGTAAATTTTCGAACACATTTTTGAATAGATTTTACGGTCTATATTGTGATTAATTTTTCCTAAAATTCACCATGAAAATATTTGCTGGATAGGCAGAGGAGAAATTCACTTCCCAGAGGGTTGGTGGGAGGGAGAAAGTAAAATTTTGCTTGAAGGATGGGAAGGAGGGTGGGGTGGGAAAGCCTGAGGAGTATTTTAAGAACTGTACAGTCATCTACCCAACAATTATTTACTGAGGTTCTACTACATTCCAGGCATTGGGCTCATTTATGAGGTGCTGGGGGTATAGGCTAAATGAATAGATTTCACTCCTTGCCCTCTCACAGATGTCAAAAACAGGCCCAAATGGAATCGCTTATGCTAAGTCCTAGGTCACCAAACAGACTTAGTTTTTTGGCTCTTCCAGAAATGGAATTTTTTTTTTTTTAAGATTTTTATTTATTTATTTATTCATGAAAATAAACAATTAATCAAATCACACAGAAAGAGAGAGGCAGAGACACAGGCAGAGGGAGAAGCAGGCTCCATGCAGGGAGCCCGATGTGGGACTTGATCCCAGGTCTCCAGGATCACGCCCCAGGCCGAAGGCAGCCCTAAACCGCTGAGCCACCCGGGCATCCCCAGAAATGGAATTTTAAACCAGTCAATCTGGAATCCCTTGATCAACTCTAATCTGCCTGATAGACCCTGGCCATGCCCTCAAAGAAAGTGACCTTGCAATAACCACGATGTGCCTTTTTTTTTTTTTTCTTTTTTTTAACCTAATTTCCTTGTTCCCATTCCTTTCTGCCTATGGAAGTCTTTCATTTTGTTCAGTTCCTTGGGGCTCCTTTCTATTTGCTATAGTGGATGTGGTCCGATTCTCAACAGTTTATGCTCAAATAAACTCGTACAATTTTTAACATGTCTGTTTATCTTGTAACAGCTTACCAAGAGAAACTTTTTAATGAAAGTAATTATTTTTATTTTTGTTACCAAGCTTGTTTAAATGACCATTTTAGATGTGCCAAGTAGGACACCTGCTGATTCATCTTCTCTCCTCTCCTTGCTTTCTGATCCTGTCCTCACGGGGAACACAAGTCAAATGCATTCTATCCTTCTCCCTATTAAAAAATTCTTTTCATAGGGGCACCTGGGTGGCCCTCGTTGAGCGTCTACCTTTGATCCCAGGGTCAGGGGATCGAGTCCCGCATCAGGCTCCCCATAGGGAGCCTGCTTCTCCCTCTGCCTATGTCTCTGCCTCTCTCTCATGAATAAATAATCTTTAAAAAATAAAAAATAAAAAATTAAAAAATTCTTTTCATGAACAACTGGATACACTCACATAAAAGACAGAGGACACTAAAGGGCTGTCTTCCTCAGGAGAAGTATTTTAATAGGAGATGGGAGTCACCATTAATGGTTTAATTCCAGATATTGGTGAAATTGCCCACAAGGCAATTCTGATGTGACAAGATGTTGGAGGTGGGGGCGGCGACACGGAGAGCCTTCCTCTCCCCTCACCCTGGCATTCACATCCCCAGGAAAATATAACTACAAGTACTCACTTACTCAGGACTTAACACTTCCTGGAAATTACTTGAGCTTTTGCAATGTGCCAATGAACTTGTCATCTCAAAGGATTTCTCTTAAGTCATTTAAGTGAATACAAATATAATGAAAACCTTTGAGCAGATTTATTCTGTTCATATCCCTTGTAGATCTTAGACTTTTCTTCCTACTCTGTGCTTCTCTGAATATTTTAGTAGGTTATCCTTTTATTTTGGGTCAATGTTTCCATTAATAATGATCAATAAAAATAAGATTTTAACTATTTTCCAAAAGGAAGGACTTGTGCTGGACTGATCCTTCGCCAGAGATTCTGAGGAGCAGGGTTGGGAAGGTAAAATCTCAAAGGCAGCAGAGCATGGCGAAGACCTACGGCCTGTGGTTACCATGCCATTGACAGTAGGTAAGTTCTACCACCTAATAAACTGCATGGCTTTGGACACGTTCTTCAGCTTCTTGTTGGCAGCTTTCTAAGATGTGGATAATCCTCTCATCTGTCTTATTAGATTGCTGTAAGAACCTGGTGAAGACTGCATGGAAAAGGCCTAGCACGGACCAAGGCCGTACTGTAAGCTAGCTGTCATTCTAGTATCTAGCAAGTGGTCATTGCCTCCCATGCGCCAGGCCCTGTTTAAATGAATGTTGGGACACCGCAGTGAAAAAAAGTCCCTGCTCTCACAAACACAGTTCTTTCTTCCTTTCCTTTTTTCTTCCTTTCTTTCCTTTTTTCTTTCTTTTTCTTTCTTTCCTTCTTTCCTTCTTTCTTTCTCTATCTCTCTTTCTCTCCTCCAAGATTTTAAAAGCAGAGAGGGCAGAGCAGAAGGGTAGGTGGGACAGAGGAAGAGGCAGGCTCCTCGCTGAGCAGGGAGCCTGATGCTCTGGGGCTCCATCCCAGGATGTTCACGACCTGAGCCAAAGGCAGATGTTTAACACACTCAGCCACCCAGGTGCCCCCAAAACACTGTGTTCTAATTGGAGCTCACAAGCAATCAATACTTCAGTATCTAACATACCAGCTGGTGAGAAGAGCTTAGAAGAAAACCCAAGTGGGTTAAGTAGAAAGACAGAAGTCACTAGCTGGGAAGAGGGGTCACCTGCAAAAGCAGATTAGGACAGGGCTCTCTGTTATTTAGGCAGAGACCTGCCTGAGGGGAGAGTGTGAACCTGGTGGATACCTAGAAGGTAGCTCCTGAGAGAGAGAGAGGTTGGATCAATATCATCCCAGGAGTCCAGGAGCCCTAGAATCTGCTTCCTCTTTGCTGGGGTCAGTTTAGGTTGCTCTGTGTCCTTTGACATGTCTGTTCTCTTCACTGCTCTTCAACTTCCTTGGTTATGAAACACAGACATGGGGATCCCTGGGTGGCTCAGTGGTTTAGCGCCTGCCTTTGGCCCAGGGTGTGATCCTGGAGTCCCGGGATCGAGTCCCATATCAGGCTCCCTGCATGGAGCCTGCGTCTCCCTCTGCCTGTGTCTCTGCCCCTCTCTCTCTGTCGCTCATGAATAAATAAATAAAATCTTAAAAAAAAAAAAAGAAAGAAACACAGACATGTTTATGTGCTTCCCTGGAACTGATGGGAAGGCTGGAGAAAAAGAATCTGGAATAAGCTCAGATGAATAAGTCTCTGTCCCCCGCCCCCTCCCAGAGCTGTGGCCTCTGCAAGGAAGAAGAAGCTGCCATAGGAATGGAGAGGCTCCCCCATTTATGCCAGCCCTGGAACCAACACCCATCTACAGGAATCTGCAGCAGTGAAATGATCCTTCTGCTGCAGGTGCCTTGGGACCCAGCTCTTGAAGACAGTCAACTTCCCCAGATCCTGAAGTAGAAACTTCTAGGTCATTTTGCATCCCAGGGGGCCTGCATTTTAAGCAGGTATTCTGAATTCCAAAGTGCCTCAGAACAGTCTTGGAGGAGCTCTTCACACACGGACAGGCCATTGCGGGGAAGGATTGACTGACAGAGGTCAATCGCATCAACCCATTCCACAGATAGCCAATGTAGCTCTAATCCAAATTTGATTTGAAGCCAGTAACGGCCCCAGGAAAACTCATCTGTCTAACTCACAAATATGTCACAACTACTGGGAGCATTTAGTATTAATCTAAGTAGAAATATATTTAAGCAAGAGGAAGGAGTTTCTCTTGGCCAGAGCATTCCTCAACCCAGCCATCATTTATTGAGCTTCTCCTATGTGCCATAGCTCCTGTAATAAAAACCAGGTTCTCAAAAGGCACTTGAGGACCAGGAACCTTACCACCTACGAGTGGAGTCAGCAGAAAGCTCTCACGGCTTTGGGATCCCTGGGTGAGGGCAGGGATCTGGGATAATCAGCAAAGATGGATGCACTTATCTTGTACACAGTGGTCCTGACCACAGTACCATGGCCTCATCGATAACCTGCAAGTTGTCCAGACGCATAGTCTCTCCTCTTGAGGAGGAGATGAAGCAGGAGATCGGCAGAGAGGAAAAGAGCAAAGGATGTTCTGGAATACATGATGAGACCGGAGAACTCTGCCCTGCTACAACCAGCGTGGCAAGCCCCGGTTAAAAGAAACTCTGGATAGGCCACAGCCCTCCTGGACTTACCCAAGACCCTCAGAAGCAGCAACCTAATCAAACATGATAGAGAAGACATGGTCACACTTTGAGCTAAGGCTACAGGTGTTCCTTAAACCCCACAGCCTGTTTTATCTTTGCCTGCAACGCTCAGTGTAGCCTCCTGCCACAGCCTTCCCACCTCCTCCCCCAGTGAGCCACCTGCTTCCCCATTTGGTCTTCATTTCTCCTAGGTTTTCATCATTCATTTATTACTCTACATCCCATTGTCACAACTGGATGTGGGAGCCCAGGAGAGGGGTCCCTGTTCCAGAGGGAGGAATCTTTGGAGTCAAGCGATGGTACTCTATTTTCAGTGTTCACTTGAGCCTCTGCGGTGGGTTTTACAACTCACAGGGGTGGTGGGTGGTTAAGACGTATATCCATACCCTTCTGGCTCTACAGTACGAGCCTTTAACCACCACACTCTTTGTGAGCTCTTAACATTTTTGTCTCTCCACCGTCAATTCCTTAACCTGAAAGAATCCGTGAGAAAATCGGTCAGATAGTTGGGAATTAGCGGGAAGGTTCCCAGGCCCAGCCACCTGGATGTTCCCACACTTGGGATGGATGTAGAGTGGTGGCAGCTGTTAGGATGAAGGGCTCAATGACATGGAGGGCAGTCCCCCCCGAGGAATTCTCAATCCAGAGATTCCAGAAGCTTAGAATGAGGAAGCATCTCCTTCTGCGTGTACACACCCTTGTCACACGGTCAGGTAGCGGGTGGGACACTCATCAATTAAATCTACGGCAACTATGTTGAAATCGACCTTTTCCCCCCTGCTCTTTAGGATCTGTTCTTACTGACAACACTTTCGATAGCCATTACCTCCACCGTCAGGCTTGCCCACAACATGGGAGCTTGAGGGTTAATACAAGCCCTTGGGGACTATTTTCAGATTTGCAAGCACAATTTTTTGGGACTACGGTATCAAGCTTGGGGGCCGTGACTGCGTTTTCTTGAATGGTTTTTACACTCTGTTTGAAAACATCTTTCCACACACAATGGAATGGGGGGAAATTCCTCACAAATAACAAGTCCTGCTGGCAGGTGTTTTCACTGCTCAAATTATAAAGCTAAGAGCTCATTCCTCTATCTTTAAAAATGGCCAGGCCCTATGGGCTCCCATTATTGTTTGAGCACGACTATTAATAGACTTCCTTAGCTGGTACCCTGCAATCTATAGTACATGGCATGTTTTATGGAAACACTAACACAGACTCTATTTTGGAAGTTTCTTTTTCTTTCTTCCAGACTTGACATTTCATGTTTTGATCAGAAGTAATCATAATTTATTTTATTTTATTTTTTTGGGTACAAGCTACTTGTTTTAGTTTCTCCAAGTGGAGAATGTCAGTGCAGAGAAAGGTCTGTTTGTGAGTTAAAACCCTTTGAAACACAGAACACGTTTGATACTTGAAAACTGTTCCAAAAGTCTGTTTGGTTTCCCTCTTCAAAGTGATCAAATGAACCTGAAAAGTGTTTCAAATGAAAGCCCCACCGCTGTCTGTCATCTCCCAGACTTGATCAACACACCCAAGAATGAAAAGCCTCCTGGCTCGGCTCCGGAGCGTTGTGGACAACCACGCAGTCTATTCCCATTGCCAAAGAATGGATTCTGGTTCAAAAAAGTCATTTCTACACATAGCCACACAAACACAAAGGGACTACCATAAAATGCAGACCTAGTTTTTACACTAGCCCCCTGGTCATCCAATTCCCTTGCTTCTCATGTCATCCTGAGGTAACACTCCACTCCGATGACAAGCATCATGTTACACACATCACCTGGTAGCCTACTCTACATAAGGGTTTGAACCTTGTCTTTCTCACTACACATTCTGGAGATGGGGCCTCATGAGCCCACACAGCCCTCGAGAAATATTTTCAGGGGCGCCTGGGTGGCTCAGTGGTTGAGCGTCTGCTTTTGGCTCAGGTCATGATCCCGGGGTCCTGGGATCAAGTCCCGCATCGGGCTTCCCGCAGGGGGCCTGCTTCTCCCTCTGCCTATGTCTCTGCCTCTCTCTGTGTCTCTCATGAATACATAAACAATTAAAAAAGAAATATTTTTAAAGGCTGCTTAGTATTCCGTCATGTTTTTGACAAGTCCCCTTTTGAAGGATGAGGAGGTCATTTCCAGGCTTGTGCTATTGGAAACAGTGCCTGGGTGAGGCCGGATTCCCAGGGATGGGGAGACCCCTGAAAGCAAGGGGTAAAACACAAGCACAGCAAACCAGCAGGCCTGCTTCCAGTGGCTCCCAGGAAAGGAAGCCCCATAAAGGGAAAGAAAAGAGGGCACACACTTCTGTTTGGGTATGGATAGCTATGCACTTGCCACAATAGCATGGTTTAAAAGAAATGAGCAAAATAAAGTAATCGGAGTCTTTGTAACCTCAAAACATATATGGCGATCATTCTTCAAGTCAGCGACCTCCATTCCAGGACACATTTTTAGTGAACTTGGGGACCCAGACCTATCTTCATCTCTTTCTCTCATTCTGTCTTTACTTCATGCTTAATATGCAAAAGCTCACTGTCTCTACTTGTTGCCCAAGATGATTTTTATGTATCGTTAGCAGGATTTCCAATACAAAATAAATCATTGATTAGTTGAGCAATTGTAAGTTCAAAATTTACCCCCCCCCCCCGCCCCTGCGAAGTAACACAGCTTAAAATGTTGAACCTCTAAATCTAAATACCAAATGATGGGAAGACACGGAGATGATCCAGCTCAAAACCACCTTCAAGAAGTCATCAGCCACACTGGCAGGTGAAGTATTCTACAGAACAGATAATCCAGCATTTTCCATCAAGTACCACCACGGAAAGGGTAGAGACTGAGGTTTGTTTGACAATAAAAGAGACTTACCAGAAATAACAACCAAATACATGAACTGGATTTGGATTCAGATGATCTGTCAACAAACTAATGCCTCCTTTGAGACAACTGGGAAAACTTCAATAGGCCCTAGACGATAGGTATTAAGAAATTATCATTGGTTTCATTAGGTGAAATAATGGCCTAGTGAATTCATTTTTGAAAAGTCCTTTAAAAAAAAAGTCCTTAAACAGAGATGCATACTAAACTATTTATCAGGGAACTCATATGATTTCTGGGACTTTTGAATGTTCGAGAAAAAACATTTGAGAAGATAAATAAAATATGAGGAGCACAACTTGGTATTTGTTGAAGCAGTGGTGAGGACACAAGTTTGCTTCTATTCTTCTGCTCGTTTTGAGGTCCCTATGAGCTTATGAGGGCTTCCATAACAAAGACCACGGTAGCTCAAATAAGTCAGTGACTTAAACAAAAGAAAATTTTTTGCTTACAGTTTTGGAGGTGGAAATCCAAGGTCAAGTCCCCATTCTGGGGCCTCTCTTCACGGCTTGTAGATGACTGCCTGCTGTCTTTCTCTTCCCGTGGTCCTGTCTTCTTATTCTTATTCTTCTTCTTTTTTTTTTTTTTTTTTTAAGATTTTCATTTATTCATGAGAGACAGAGAGAAGCAGGCTCCATGCAAGAAGCCCGATGTGGGACTCAGTCCCGGGACTCTGGAGATCGCACTCTGGGCCGAAGGCAGGCGCTAAACCGCTAAGCCACCTGGGGATCCCCTGTCCTCTCCTTTCTTATAAGCGCTCTGGTCACGTAGGATCAGAGCCCTTGCTAAAGATCTGATTTACCTTTAATTATCTTTAATTACCTGCCGAAAGCCCTGTCTCTGAATACAATCACATTCTGAGATATTCGGGGTTAAGACTTCAACCTATAAGCTCGGCAAGGAGGAGGCAGTTCAATCTATAATCGGTGTCTATCAGCACTTCCGCAAGGAAAAATGTAGTCTAGGTAAAATAACTGCTAGCTCGCACAGGAGGCAGTCAGAAGCAGCTTTTCTGCTGATGTTCAAAACAGTGTCAGGTGAGCCTGCCCTCCTCCTTCTCCCCCAGCACCTGCAACAGAAGCCCTGGGCCACTGACCATAACCCAAATCAGCTGAGCCGTTTCTGTTCTCTGATAAACACTAGACCTCAAACTCTAAGAACCCACTCTCAGAGGATGATGTGGTTTTTTGAGGGGCAAAGAGGACTCCAAGGTCACTGGGAAGCATTTACATTCTGAGAGGGCAGGAGGCGAGCTGTTCCCAAAGAGCCTGGTGTGGGGGGCCGACTGACGTATGAAAGGGTTGGTTGTATCGGGTTGACTCCAACTCCCATTTATTTTCAATATGCCTTAATAGACCTGTTTAGGGATGCCTGGGTGACTCAGTGGTTGAGCATCTGCCTTTGATTCGGTGCATGATCCCGGGGTCCTGAGATCAAGTCCCACATCAGGCTCCCAGCACGGGGCCTGCTTCTCCCTCTGCCTATGTCTCTGCCTCTCTCTCTGTGTCTCTTATGAATAAATAAATAAAATCATTAAAAAATAGACCTCTTTAACCCTACAGCTCCCACCTCCATTTTTCCCCACTTTTTGCCCACCCCATCCCTCTTATAAGTAAAGCCAAGGACCACCTGTAGAAATGTCAAACTACAAATGAATGTCAGGTGTCAATCTTTAAGAAACAGAAAGACTATTTTCTTAGTAATCTCACAGATTACTAAGTTTTCTTTTTTTGGAAACTAGCTTATTTTGCCAATGTATTATCAGGAGCCATGATCGAGTACTCCCAGTTCAAAAATATATTTTGCCCACAAAGTGGGAAAAAAAACACAAGCAGGAGATACATGTTTAATGGTATAACTGTTAAATAACACATCCAATTGCTAGAAAATTCTACAACCATTAAGGGAGAATACCATAACTGAAAACCTTGAAATACTTTTGTACCTGAATCTTTTAAATTCTGGTGGGGAGGGGACACATAAAGTCAGAATACAGACTAATCTGGGCAAAATGTTTGTTAACACATTCACAAAACTAATGAATCAACAACAATAACAACGAAACCCCAATAATTCAAGAAAAGAAAAAATGATGGGGGGAGTGGATGCCTGGGTGCCTCGGTTGGATGAGCATCCAACTGTTGGTTTTGGCTCAGGACATGATCTGAGGGTGAAGCCAAGATGAACTCTACACTTAGGTAGAGTCAGCTTGTCCCCCTCTCTTCTCCTCTCTTCTTCCCCCTCCTCAAATAGGTTCTCTTTCTCTCTTTCTCTCAAATCAATCAATCTTAAAAAGAGAGAGAACAATGGGGAGAAGAAAGCCACAGAAGATGAAATATAAATGGATAAACATATAACAATGTCAAGTGCAATTAACATTGAAGAAATGCCTATTATAATTACAGCAAGACACTAGGCCTCCCTCATCTGGTGGCAAAGATCCAAGGACTGAGCAGAGGATTTGGAGGTAGAGGAACAGTGGGTGAAAATGTAACTAGAACATTTACAGAGCACAGTTGGACAATTGTCTCTCAAATTTTCAAATGCACATTCCCTTCCACTCAGGGATTCTACTGCTAGCGATTTTCAAGATTACGTTTCTGCGCAACAAGGACGTGTGAGCGTGGGCTATTACTGCAGGCTCCTTATGGGAAAAACTACCATTGGCGTCTAGTTGGATAAATTATGGCGTGTGTAATTATGGCATGTCTATATGCAGCTATAAATGAAAATGAAATAGGTTTGCTGGCATGAGATAATGTCTGTGATGAAGTAAGGGGAAAAGTTTTCAGAAGATGTCTTTTTGTATAGCAAATATGTATATATGTATGTATATGTTTATATTTATATGCATGTTTGTATGTATATGTATATATGTTCATTTGTGCCGGCAAATGCTCAGATGTGCGGAAAGATGAGCTGGTTATAGGCACGGGCTCTCTGGGGAATGAGGTGCGGTGAGTGGGCGGAGAGTCCGGTGGTGGAGGTCACCTATGCTTTCTATGATTTTGTACCCTGAGAGCTTCAGACAAGTGTGAATTTGAGTTTATAATACAAAACCTTAAAGTGACAAGTCATCAAAATCTTGGAGGCTCACGGGAAATGTTGGAAATGCTGAGTGATACACAGGGGGCACAACTGAATTTGCAAAACTGTAAAACTTCCCACGGCAAAGAAAAGGGATCAGAATGCTCTCAGACTATCATAGTTTGTGATCTGGTGACGGCATTCCACGGGAAATTTTTTGGTCTGTTACCTCAATTTTCTGCAAACTGTTGGCATGGCTTTCCCCATTTTTAAAGTGATGGAAACAAACTGAAACAAGCATTTAAGTTTTCTTGGTGGACTTCAACTAAAAACCAGAAGTCCACATGGGCATCTTGCAGTGCATCAGTGAGGAGCAGAGCAGAGTTCGAGGAAGCCCGTGGCTAACCCAGAAGCCCAAAATGAGGGAGGTTATCCGAGATTGCCCTTTGGCCATCCAGGTCCTGTCTGAACAGAGAACCAGCTTTATGTCTTGACAATCCTGAGAATGATGTCATTTTTCCTTGCCTCAAATCCATGCTGTCCTCCATGATTTCTCAGGGCAGCCCCATAAACCATGGTGCATGCTTCTCTCCCACAGTCCCATTCTCTAGTTCTCTCTGGCCCTTAACTTGGTGCCCACTACCACCCCCCAACAACTTTTCAAATCCTTGCACGTGTTCCACTCTGACCTGAAGCTCTCCTGCATCCTCATGAACCCCATCTGCTTTCCTGCCATCATTGAACCTGGCTGTGTTGCCAGATTTCTCCATCAGGGCTCTCAAAGGGAAGCTGTTCATTCCCTTGGTTGCTCCCCATCAGGCCCAGCCCTGCCTCTCAGGATACTCTCTTCTGAGCTCCAGATCCATCTAGCACAGAGCCCATAACAGATCTCCTGCTGGGATGTCTCACTAGCACATAAATCTGATCCTCCCTTTGCTGTCTACAAGCTGGCTTCTCCTCCTCTGCTGCTTTTCCTCCTGGCAAAAGGATCTATTCAGGCCGGAAGCCTGGGCCTCCTCATCTTCCTTCTCCCCCACACCCATAACCCAGACATCACCAAATCTCATCTTCATCTTCTAAATACCCCTGGAGTCCAGCCCCTATTTTTACCCTCCCAGAGCAAGCCCCTCTCAAACAGACAATGGCTATCGGCTCACCTGGTCTCCCTTGGCCTTCTTGCCTCTTTCCCATCTGGTCTGCACCAAGCACTCCTACACGCACAGCATGGAGATATCAGATCCTCCTCGAGACCCTCAAATACAAGCCTCTGCTCACAGGGTGAAGCCCAAGCTCCTCAGTCAGCTCTGCATGGCTTTTTATGATCTGTCTACACTCCAGCCTCCTTCATCTCCCAACTGTTTAATGAGAAGATGAAAGCAGCTATGGTACCTGCCCTTGGGGAATGAACAAGTCAACAAAATAACCTTGACCGCAAGTGCGATGACAGGAAAGAACCGGTTCAGAGATAGAAACAAATGGGGTGGAAAGAGCTGACCTCCCTGACACGAGGTGATCAGGACGGGTCCCTGGGAAGAGGTCACAGTTAGGCTGCTTGCAGAAGGATGAGGGGGTACCCGGCACAGTGAGACCACGAGGAAGTGTCTTCGCACCTGCAAAGCCTGGAGGCTCGCATCAGTGGTGAGGGAGGGATAGAGAAGAGCCATGTGGCCGAAGAATTCACAGGTGCAGGAGCACGAGGCGAGGCTGGGGATGCAGGCAGGGCCTCACAGCCACATCAGGCAAGGAGCTGGGATGTTAGTCTAGAGACATACCCTTCCCTGATTACATTCCAGGCTCGCTGGGGTCCTTTCATTTCTTTGGATAGTTTCATATCGTGCCTGGTGCAGGACAATCCAAACCCAACGTGCTCTGTGTTGGCAGAGCTGGTTTCTTCTTTTGTCATCTGGCTGAGGCCAATACACCTTCAGGTCTCAGCTAACATCCATTTCCTCCCAGTGGCCATGCCTGGCCTCTCGGCTAAGGCCGGACCCTGTTACAAACTCTCCTGTCTCTCTGTATTTTTCACTGGCGGTGCTTATCACAACAGAGATGGATTGACTGCATTTCTGTCTGTCAACTGCTCTATCCCAAGTGCTGGGCACAAGTTAGCTACTTTAAAAATATTCTTTTTTTTTTAAGGGTGTATTTACTTATTTGAGAGACAGAGTGAGCAGGAGGGAGAGGGAGAGAGCATCTGGAGCAGACTCTGCATTGAGCACAGAGTCCAATGTGGGCCTCCATCCCACAACCCTGAGATCACAACTTGAGCAGAAACCAAGAGTTGGATGCCTAACTGAGCCACCTAGGAACTCCTAAAAATATTAAGTAAATGAATAAGTGGCACACTTAATAAAATTAAGTTGGAGAAGATTTAGAATCCCCTTAAGCCAAGCCAGTTGGTTTATCAATGAAGGATGGGGTCCAGAGAGGAGAAGCCCTACGTCCATAGTCACTGAGCTCACTCACTGAGTTCTGGACCCAGAGACAGGCCTCCACAATTTTTTTTTTTTTTTTTTTTTTTTTACTGAACTGTATAGTACTCAAAAAAGGTCCTGGGGGAAGTGAATTCCTTGAGACAAAGTTTTTCTGGCTGCTAATAACTGACTCAGGAAAAGAAAAATGATGTAGACAGCATTAGTATTTCACTGATGGATTTCGTTACATAGATTAAAGTGTCAGCTTGGTAAAGTTCCAGCATGTCTGTGGTCTGACACCAGTTTTAGAAGGAAGGTAAAGACATCCAGGGCCGGCTCCCCAGTGAGCCGGGCAGCAGCATCCCATGGGTCTTTCCCTCAAAACCTCGGTTCAGTTTGTCACGGTGGGTCTGGTTGGCCCCAGAGAGACCCACGGCTAGAAATCATAACAGGGGTGTGCACTTGAGGCCCGAGACCTGTTGGCACTGAAGTGTGGGAAAAGTTCTCACAAGGCCGGCCCACAGGCAGCCTGGTCCAGACCGGGGTTATTAATCTTTCATGTCCCCAAGCACTCAAGTCACTGAGTTTTGAGAAGGAAAAATAAAGTGGGATGGCAAGGAGGCAGCGTGGCAGGCTAGAAAGCAGAACAGAAGGTGACCTGAAGTCACGTAACTAAAATCAAGAAGGTTGAACTGTCTGCCAGTCTCACGACTGAGTTCCAAGGCTGTGAAGCCTGTTCAAGTCTGAGAGATCTGAACACATTTTCAGGCAGTGGGGAGAGCACCTGTGATCATGGGGTCCAACTGCCTTGGTTCCAATCTTGGCTTTGCCATATGGAGCCGTGTGCTCTGAATATCTTTCTGCCTCAGTTTTCCTCATCTGTAAAGTGGGTCTCCTGGGGTTGTTCTGAAGATCACAAGGGATACTCTATTAAAGGGGCTGCTAGTGTATAATACGTGCTCAGTAAACGTCGGCTATTACTATTATTCTCTTCTGACATAGGAAGAGTGCCCAGAGAAGACAGACCAAAGAGAGTGGTCACTTATACACAGTGGACGGACGATAATTGCTCAGCTGCCACCTGTATTTGTTTTTTTTTTAATTTTTAATAAATTTATTTTTTGTTGGTGTTCAATTTGTCAACATACAGAATAACACCCAGTGCTCATCCCGTCAAGTGCCCACCTCAGTGCCCGCCACCCAGTCACCCCCACCCCCCACCCACCTCCCCTTCCACCACCCCTAGTTCGTTTCCCAGAGTTAGGAGTCTTTCATGTTCTGTCTCCCTTTCTGATATTTCCCACTTATTTTTTCTCCCTTCCCCTTTATTCCCTTTCACTATTTTTTATATTCCCCAAATGAATGAGACCATATGATGTTTGTCCTTCTCTGATTGACTTATTTCACTCAGCATAATACCCTCCAGTTCCATCCACGTTGAAGCAAATGTGCCACCTGTATTTGAATCACATCAAAGGAAAGGATGCTCAGGACACCAATAAATCGGCAAGTTCCCAGACCGTTCATACATCTTGACTTCATGTTTGCAAAATTCCACACAAAAGACTGTTAGCATCCATTATCTCTGGGAGGACACAATAGGACAATCAGTGGTTTTTATTTTATTTCTTATTTCTAAATTTATTTGGAAACATGTATTACTGTTGAAACCCTCCCCTCCCCTTTCTTTTTTTCACATTCAGGTCAGGGGGAGAGGGTGAAAATAAATCAAATCTTTGTCAATGGCTTTATCATATTTACAGTTTATCCATCGTCTGGGACCCTGACTCATTCTCCTTCCATACCTGTCCATTTGGAAGGTAGTCTTAGAACTGTTTCTGAGCTTCCAGTTGCAAAACAAAACAAAAGAAAACCTGGAGGAGTGAAATGTCAGTGAGACATTGAAACAGGAAAAGGATGCACATGATAATAACTATTTGTTAAGTGACTGAACGAGTCACATGATACTGTAGGTAGACTGTCTATGACACTATGGTTTCGTAGACTAAGATCCATGCTCCTTACTGTAACTCACAATATCATTTCAGTTTTACAGGAAAATACCCCACAAGCCTTACCAGCCTGTAGGTACAGACGGAGCTACCTTGTTACACTGACAGTAATAATTCAGACTCCACTGGTGCTTGTCCCTACCTGCTTAAGGCAGGATCCCTTGAAACTAATGAAGTCAAGGGATAAGGAGAAAGGAGAGACAGATGTTAAAAGAAAATTATGTTCTGTTGTCTTGAAAGTGGTTCTTTCCAGTTGATTTTTAACCAATCAAACTATTAAAATAACTTGCAAAATGCACTCTTTGGAAAAGTCTATCACATATTTTGCTTCTGTGAAACCAGGGGTGTGTGTGAATGTGGGTGCTTATAGGCAGGGGTAAGCTTTCGCAAACACCCTCTGCCTTCAGCCAGTGTCTTTCGGGAGGAAATGAACGGTCTTAAATGTTTTCCATCTTCCCTGGTAAGACGTCAGTGCTGGGTACGTATCACAGATAAACCACATTTTAAATCTCAGAATAAAGCTTCCAAAGCTCTCCCACTCATTGGCCTAAGAGGGTTTCCTGGACTCTCCAAAACCAGGCAGTCCTTTCGTGGTGAAGCTGGGACTCTTTGTGCTAAGTCTGGTTGGTTCTCTTTTCTCTGTATAAAATACTTACTGATTGAACTGGAACCCAGGAGCACTTGCTGGAAGGCCCCAAATGACTTCTGTCAAAGCCCTCAATCCTCTTCCCCTCAGTAATCCAAGCAGTAGAACAGACCACTCGAATTTAAGGACTTAATGAGTAAAAGAAGAAAAATTCAAAAGCACTTCTGGCTTTCAATACCTCATTCCTTCTGAAATATTTTAAATAGTGGTTTGGGGAAAAGAAAACGTGAGGATGGGTAGATGAAGAGTTGAATTAAGTTCTTTTCCTATTCATCGGAAGCATTTTATTAGCTTGCTGCAGCTTATCCAGAAAAGCCCAGAGACCTCCAGGGCTCACTGTGGGTTCTGAGTTGACCCCCCCTACCTTTGCCCCTATGCATTCCTTTGGACCCTCCCCGCCTGCTTGCCACCTCTTATCCCTGGGAGACACCTGTCTTAGAGCATTAATGAAATCACTAATGTCTGGACCTGACACCCTAGTACCACTGTTTCTAGAATGACATTTATATTATGCTCTGTGTCCTGTATCTTTCATGAGCGAGTTTTTATGTGTCACTAAAAAATACTGGATAACACTCTTTATTAGCCCCATGGTACGCCAGCCCATCAATACTTGTCCAGGCCTGATGAGATCATGCTATGGTTCTTAATCAGAGTGAAAGAGAGCAAGAAATACCTTTATTAAAAAATCAATTAAAAACCAGTTGCCCCAGGTACACAAAAAGCATCAGCAGGGCATGCATGACAAGAAGGGTAATAATAAAAGGAAGTAGCAGGAGGCCATACTCAGGAGAAGGCCTAGAGATTACTGGTCACGTCTGTTCACTTGGCAATAAACTTTTTGTTTGGCTTTAGGTCACACTCTTTCCTTCAAATATAAAAACGCAGCCACCTACCACTTTCAGGTGCTCCAGATGATTTTTCAGGGAGTGGGGATGGATTTCTGGAGAAACATCAATAGACACATCTGTTCCTCAACATACCCGGCCACAGGCAGGGAGCCTGACTGATGTCCCCTTGCAAGATGGTGCACACCTAGGATCTCTGCTTCCAAAGCAGCTGGGCTCATGGTTTACCGTGCAGATTTCAGGGTCCCGGTCCCAGAGAGTCCTGGTTAGCCATGCTGGGAAAAGCCACAAATCTGTGTTTTAATCAAGCATTTCAGGTGAGTCTTATGCAAAAATAAAGGCTGAAGGGTGCCTGGGTGGCTCAGTCAGTTATGTGTCCGACTCTCGGTTTTGGCTCCGGTCACGATCTCGGGGTCATGGGATTGGGGCCTGCCCCAGGCTCTGCCCTCAGCACAGAGTCTACCTGAGGTTTTCTCTCTCTGCCCCTCCCACCACACTCTAAATAAATAAATAAAATATTTTAAAAATTAATAAATAAAGGCTGAGAACCAGGCTTGTAAGAAATGTGGGATCCTTCAAGCAGAAAGTGCACCTTTCTGCTTTGAGTGGATGCTGGATGGTCCACTGAATACATGTGTGTAACCATCTGCCTCGGCCAAGATATGGAACACCCAAATCCCCTACAACAGACCCCTTCGAAGTTCCACTGCAAGCCGGCCTCACTTCCACCCAGGCACCCACCGAACCGATTCTAACCACTACAGGTTAGTTGTGTCTGTTCCAGGCTTTGTAGGAATCAGACTCTCTTGCATCTGGCTTCTTTTGCACGATGTCATGGATAGGAGATTTTTAATGAATGTATGGCACTCAGCACAGTGCGGGGCTACATTTACGTAATGCGAGCAGTTCATCATCGTCATCACCAATATTTCAATTATTAAATTGAAATATTTAAGTTATTAAAGTATTTTGGTTTTCTTTGCTATTCAGAAATAAGGGGATACATATGGTGGCCACAGAGCCTAGGGAAATACTTCTTTTGTAGGCTGATAGTCTTCCTGTTGGAAGGTCCGACTCCCTCAGGGAAACCCCAGGATATCAGACACAAGAAGGCTGATTGGCCAGTGACAGTGTGGCTGCCACACCATCAATAGCCAGGGCTCTGTGACTCTGACTACAGCAGTTTATCATGATTTCCCGGAGAACTGAGGCACAATTGTTGGGTATGAATATTCCTGCTTAAGAAATACTGGTTTACAAAGCTTGTGAGTAGTGCAGCCAGATTCCCTCAGATACGGGAAGAAACTTTTACTGTGAGTACCACTCTACCTACCTCTCAATTTCCCCAAAGCTGGCCATGGAATGGCCTGTGGTCTTTTTACTTGCTTCCCAGCTATAATTATGACACTTAGAATACAGTTATTTAGAAAAATAGGGAGAATACGACAAGACACAAATATTATTCTTGTGTTCGTTTTTGGCTCAATTGGAGTTCTTTATATGGGAATGTAGATAGCACAGCAGCTAGTGTTAGGTTTATTTTCTTACTTATGTATTTATTTTTGTCAAGAAGGTCTTCAACCTGAAGTCCCTCCAGAGCAGATTAGAAATCCCTTCCAGGAAAATGAAATCTAGGCCTAAAAAATATTCAGTCCTAGGGCTCTCTTTAGTAAGGTATTCCCCTGGTACAAAGCCCAATATTAGACATTATGCCCTGCGTGGAAAAAATAACATTCATATGACATAGTTTGCATTTGGAAGAAAAAAGGGATAGCAAGAAATAAAAAAAGGCAGAAGCAGTTCTTTCTGCTGGTAACAGAACAAAGGGGCTCCCAGGAAAGACATACCGTTCATTTCATGGCGACCAAGGCATCTGACAGTGTTGGGACCTAGACGGTAGAGCAAGGACTCAGAATCCCCTTGTGTGAAAGCTTGGAAAAAGCACCCAAGGCCCTACCAGTCCTATTCACTCATGGTTAGTTTGAAAGAATCCCTTCGCTTTGCTTTTAGGGTGTAATTCTGTGGGCATTCTTATTCATTAATTTGTTCAATAAATATTTATGCAGTGCCAATTTTGCGTGAGGTACCGGGCAAGCGACAAGCTTCTTTTGGCTCTGGCTGAAAATTTTCAAAATAAATTTAAAAGTAAAATTTAAAAATCCCTCATTTTAATGTGGAAGGGCAGACATGCTAATTCCATGAAAATTTTGGGTGTTGGCTCTATTTAAAATTTTGTAGGATTATTTTTTCTTTCATGCAAAGATGCAGGGTTGGATCTGTCTAGGTCCTACGTGGGCCCCACTACATTATGTTCTGTGTAGCTTATGTATGTCTTGTCTCCCTTGTGAATTGACCTCTTTGAAGGCGGGGATTGAGTTTTAGTCATCTTTCTCTTTCCACGGCTTACCACAGGACTCAGGATCCAGAAACTACTCAATTTTTTTTCCAAATTATTTTGGATTAAGTAAATAAACAGGAGCTTTTCTAATTTGCCTCCGAAAATGTACCTACAGACATAAAGACTTAATTTGAATAGAAAGTAATTAGATGAAGAATCATTCAGAGAGTTGATTTTAAATGCTCATTCCTGGGCCATCCTTGGGGAAAGCTTCATGAGGTCTGGGATGGGTCTCAGGAAAGCAAGCATTTAATAAGCTCCTCAGGTGGTTCTTAACATCAAGCATATTTGGGAACCTCTGCCAAAGTAAAACATAATAATACAGACGGAAGATGAGCTGAAAAGTAAGGAATAATGTTTTAGCTGGAGGCCTTATTTGTATGGACAATAAGCACTGGAACCTAAACATAACTTAAAAAAAAAAAAAGCTGCTGGTAGTATTCATTAGCACCGAAGTTCTATTTCAGAGCCAGCCTTCCTTTCCCTGGAGGCATAATACTAAGTGATTTCAGTCTGCCCTAGTGCTAGGAGGCCTGTGGCCCTACCTTCTGAGGTTGTCGGACCTGAGGGTCCCATAGCCAGGACATTCATCACCCTATCTCAATTCCATATGTAAATGAGGGCCACTCTGAGGCTGTCTGAGAGGTAAATTTACTACGCATTGATTCTCACAAATCCTGGGGGTCCTGCGAAATCCTCTTAAATAAGTATCAGACACAGAAACAAAACAGGGGAAATTGAATAGGAAACACCATAGCTCAGAGTGAAATGCGAATGTTCATCTGTTCTGCTGAAGAACACAGGCCCAGTGTGATCCACCAGAAGCCCAGGCCCATGCTGGTAAACACATATTTTAAAGAAAAGCCTCAGACATGCCCCAATTATTGTATAGACGTCCAGGTTAAAGCAGGACAAATGGGGCGGTTGCACTAATTGGCTGCATGGACAAATTCAAATTTTGAACAAGCCAGAGAAAGGGTGAGATTGTTGCAGCAACACATTGCAATCACTTCTTATAAAAGCCTTACTTAAATGGCATGGTGAAACATCATACAGCCCCTTGTAGAACCAGTCACGAAGTGCCACTTGCAAGCTAACGAATCCACAGTGTTAAGCAATGATGCTTCCGGCAGTCAAGGGCAGATAACACGAGCCAGTTAGCTTTCCTCCAGTCCAGACTCAAAGGTGATAGTCTTGCATGCAAATATGCCTATTTGCATTTTAGTGTCATTGAACACATTGTGTATCTACTTTATTAGGGTCTCCTCGGCTAGGTGCTCGAGATATAAAGCAAAATGAGTCTTGGTCTCAAACCATGCAGTGTTTAAAATCTGCTAGGATAGCTACCTAAAATAAATAATATCATAAGGGTAGACTGGAAAAAAAATCCTTAATCATGATATAGACCAGTGCTTCTCAAACTTTAATGTGCAAACGAATCTGGGGATCTTGTTATAGTGCAGGTTCTGATTCAGTTGGTCGAAGATGGAGCTCACGATCCTGCGCGGTGACACAATGGTGTTGATGCCAGCGTCACACTTTGAGTAACGAGACATTGGGCATCGGAGCAGAGGTATCAAGCCGGCAATCGGGGACATGCCTCTGGAGTCCAGAGAGAGGTCCAGATTCAATTTGGGGAATCACAGACACATGGATGACGTCGGAAGCCCTGACACCAGCTGAATGAAGCCCCTAAGAGAATGAAAGTGGAAAGAGACCAAGGAGTAGGGGTCGGAGGATGCTTTTCAGCCATGCAAATTCAGCTGAATCAAAAGGTAGTGAAAAAATAGGAGCTCAAAGTCTGGTTGTAAAGGGGCTCAAACGCCACTTCAGAGAATTTGGGCTGAAGAAACCATTCTTGTTCTTGATGGTCTCGGGGGAAATCCAGCAGTTCGCGGAGCCGATGGCAAGATGACATCAGCCTCCACTGTCGCAGCACCCGGTGCTTATACAAATAGACTCATATTAAACAAGCTGGGCTAATATGCTAGTCTGGGGCTCCAGTAATTCCACAAAACATTTAAGAAAGCAATTGTGAATGACTTTCTCAATGCTGCAAGCCAGTTATTCCCGTAACCGAGGGCAGACTATAAATATGACACATCTCTGTTTAGTAATTGCCTTTTTTTTTTTTTTTTTTGGATTGAGACTAGCAATTTTCTTGTCAGAGCCAGGCATGCAGTAGAAAGGGAGCGGAGATATTTGGACAGCTCAGGCAGTTTCTGCAATTTGAAAAGCCATCTACAGTTAATTTCTTTTAAATTAACATGGCAGATTCAGCATTAGCACCAAATTTGTTTTCTCTTGTGGTCTCTTCGGTCTGATACTCTTTAGAGCTAAAATCTTTGTTAATCCTGTTAAGTACAGACCTGTTGTGGCTTGTTCTTGCCCTCACCCTAGACTGACTTGATTGCTAGAGTTATTTTGGCAAAAGGGGATGGGAAAATTGGAAAAAGTGGATTTGGGTCACAGGCACACAGGTTCCCCGATCCCCTCAGCCTGGTCATGAAACCAACTGTAATGCACTTTCAGGACTGCATAAAGGGGACTTCCTCTTTATCTAGAAAGCTCTATTTTATCTACGTAGAACCGTCTGAGGCAAAAGTGACCGATGTTTAATGTCTGTTAGTTCTGCTGACTACCCTGGTGTTTGTTATATTTGTTTTCCCTACCTTTTAAAATATTTAACTTTCTTCACACTAATAATTTAAAGAGCTCTCCTGACGACCCAGGGTTAACCAAGCCAGAGGCAAAAAGTCATTTCCCTCCATCCTGTCTTTCTTGTCTCTACTTGCCTCGAATCAGAAACCATGGCAGGAGATTAAAAAAGAAGTTGTAACGAACTTTTGCACCTTGATGTGAACTTAAAACTACTTTTGGTGAGGGTGATTTTTTTTTAATATTGAATTTTTTTTTTTCTGATTTACACACAGTAAAATTCACTTTTCTGGGTGTACAGCTAAGTGGGTTCTGGGAAGCACCCAGTCTGCAACCACAAGCACCGTCAAAGTATTTGGAGTCAAGTTGCCTTCCCTCACCTCAGTGCCTGGCAACCTCGAATCTGTGTTTGCCCCTATGTGTTTGTTTGTTTGTTTGTTTGTTTAAAGATTTTATTTATTTATTTGAGAGAGAGAGAGAGAGAGAGAGCAAGAGAGAACACATGAGGGAGATCGCATGAGCAGAGGGAGGGATAGAGGGAGAAACAGGCTCCTTGCTGAGCAGGGAGCCCGACACAGGGCTCGATCCCAAGACCCTGAGATCATGGCCTGAGCCAAAGGCAGAAGCTCAACCCACTGAGCCATCCAGGTGCCCCTGCCTCTACGGTTTTGTCTTGTCCAGATATCATTATCTTTTCAGGACTGTCACTTCCTTAGATGGGATTTTCAGATGACTTTTATTTTTTCCTCCACTCTGTGAGCAATTCTTCACAATCAAACACAGTATCATCTTTTATTTTCGGAGCCATTTGGAAGTAAACAGTAACCGTGACATGGTTTCCTGCCCTAAAGCTCTTCCTTCATTTTTCAGGCCCCAAACAGCTAATGCACATCTTCTGAAATTTCTTAGGGATGTACAGATGTTAATGTGCAAGAGGGTTTCACACGCAGCTGCCGGAGAGAGCCAGAGGCAGCTCGCACTTAGTCTTCGGGATCTCACATGCGCTTTCTGTCAACATCCCTGCGAAGGGGTGCAGAAGGAGCCAGCACCGAATTTAATTCCACCCTCAAGGGCTCCCCTGCACTTCCTTTCCGGTGTCCATTCTGTGTCAGGGCCCACAGTGAGCCGAGCTGACACAGAGGTGACAGCGTCTCTTTTCTCCTTCTCCACTTAATTATTTTTAGCAGAGACATAAAGAGGTCTCAGAATTGCTTTCAGCGCCTTCTTTTCAAATACGGCATTCCAAGTTCAAGCTCAAACTTAAGCGTAATGAGCCTGTTATCAACACCTGCCAGAAAGGAGCATAATGAATGAATCTGTTCAAACACCCTCTTGACAAGACTGCTTATATCTTTCCTTATGAAAGCACAGTATAGATTTATTCCCGTCTACTTTTTTACGCGGATCATTTTCAGAAACTCTCGGGGTGCCTCAGCCACGGTGGGAGTTTTGGAGGCAAACAGCTTCACTCTACAGACACCGCAGAGAAAAAAATGAAATGAGAGAGGAACCCCCCCCACCCCTCTGCCCTTGCTTCGAGAAGTCACGGTGGGTTCCCCCAAAGCGATCAGAGACACGTTGTGACTTGGGAAATGCATGTGCCGTATCCGTGGAAGTCAAGAAGCAAACGTGATTATGTTCTTTAGTAATGTAAAGAGAAGACAATTTTATAACCCACATTAGGAAAAACCCCAGAGGCTCAGGGGCCATGTGAAGTAGCAAATAGATCGATGGACAGAAGAACACATGCGACTTCTGAAGGACCTCTCCTGATTTTAGCGTGGGCTATTTTAAGGGGCTTAGTGTACATATTTAGACATTAGTTTTAATTCGCCATAATGTTTTTATGATATCAAATGAACAGAAGCTAATTGTTTTCTTTAGTAAGGCCCAAACCTAACACAGACACATAAAAATTCATTTAAGAACATAAAGTTCCAAAAAGAGTAAAAGAGCCATATGGGCTGTCATCTTTTAATACTTATAGCTGTACATGATTTCTCAACGTGAGAACTGTTTTGTATGTATTCTTTAGATAAAGCAAAGGGCTGCTTAATATATTTGAAAAAGCAGCAGCCAAAATAATCAGCCCCTAATCTACATTCCCATTATAACACTTTGGATGTTTTAAATTTACGTATATGGTCTACTTGAATACGCAAGCAAGTATGCCTCTGCAAAGAAAAGACAAATATTTATGTACAAATAAATAGTGTTTTAGCAAACAGGCACTCAGATGTGAGGGCTGATATTTTACGACTTGACTTTTAACCTCGATAAAACATGCTCACAGGGCAACATTTTTCTTTGTGGATAAGTCATAACTTTGCCAAGCAGGGCTATTAGGGGCCCAATTACTGACATGGGGTGGAACCTACAACTACTATGGAGAAACGTTACTTAAAAAGGAAGGCTGATTTTCAGGAAAATCCCCTCAGGAGACTTGAAGTTCCCCAGGTAGTGTCAGACGTGCGATGCAAAATTCCCTATTGGAAATAGGGAATACCACGCGGCAGCAGTATTTGCAAAGCGAGACATGGCAGGAGCACATAATTTCTCCACAGAAGGTGTCTGCAGGTTTATATTGATGGAACACTCACAGCATGAAATCTCAGGCTGTTTTTAGAATTCTCATGGGCTTGCCCAGGAGCATGTTTATTTCCCTATCTATGTACGGGGAGGCATGCCCTTCGGTGTAAAGTCTAAGAGTATTTCCTGGGAGTGGACTTGCCCAGAGTCTAACGGAATCGAGTTGTGGGAAGCTCTAAATTGATTTCATCACAGAGCCACAACATCTCTAATGCCCCTGAACGGTTATCAAAGTAGCCAAGTTTCTCCACCTTCTGCCAGGTGCTGGAGGTGTGGGGGGAACTTTGCAACACATATTTATCTGCAGGCATCTCCTCCCTCCTACCTCCACTCAGACCTGGACTCAGGCCCTAGGAAGTTTACTTTCCGCCTGATGACCAAAGACTGTGTGGTAATAACTAAGGATTAATTGGACATTGCATTTACTAGGGAATAGAGCGGCTGAAACACTTTGCCTCATGTCTCTGTGTCTCAATCTCATGGAATTTCTTTTTGGGGCAATGAAAAGGGCCCAAACACAGACAAGCCAAAGAGGAGCATCAATCCTGATGGGCTAAGGCCCATCTTGTACACTCTCTTCTGCTCACCAGGGACCAAGTGAGAATGGGGGGCAGGATCCCCCACAGCCAGCAGAGCAACAGTCTTTCTGGTTTTAATGAAGACGGAGCTAGAGGAAATGAGCTGAAGTCACAGTATGAACATTTGGATTGCACGATCTTCTAGTTGCGAGCAAGATTCAACATTTCAGGTTGCTTCCAAATGATTATCTTGCTATCTCCACCCAGCAATCCATCATCCCAAGATGGGGGCTTCTTATTACTACTCATTTAAAAATCAGGCCACGAGATTCGTGTCTTTCTTCTCAAACAAACAAAATTCCTGGAGAATTTAGCAACACCTATGACCAATGCTCCAGAAACAACAGCCAACATTTGAAGTATTCATGATATGAAAGGTATTCTCCTTAGTATTTTATATTCAATTATTTAAGTTATTTATTCAAACCTGTGAACTATGCATGTGATGCATTTTATATGCATTATTAAATTTAATAATTATTAAATTATTAAATATTATTAATATTATGCATATTAAATATATATTTGCCTTTAATTATTCATCCCCACCTAGGAGATAAACGATGGATGAGAAAAATGGATGTCCTTTAGTGGAACAGCACTGGATTTAGAGTCTGATTAAAATTTCAGGTGCACTGGTGGTACAGCTTCCAGGTCAACCACAGAAAGGCTTAAACAAGCAGCCCTTCTTCACCTACCAGTTCTCTGGTTTTGGGTCAGTTACTTTGTCATTCTTCCTTCTCTGTCCTCTGAGCTTAAATGAGGATAAAGCCCCCCGGAGTCATGGGTGGATATAAAGAGCTGGTGTGAATAATCTGCCTAGAGTAGTGTCTAACATATAAAAGTACTCCCTGTGTGCTGATTCTCTACATTATTTTGACTTCCTAGCCAAATATCACCAGACAAGCCACTTCTGCCCACACTGAACCCAAGGAAATTCTGATGGTAACACCTGCCTAACTCACAGGCTCCAAAGAGATAATACACATGACAATGAAAATAGTTTTCGTTATAATTCTCCAGAATTACAAAGTTCTAGAGAAATGAGATACCATTTTTAGGACTTCTAAGTGTGTCTCTAACCCTGGCCAGTCCTGAGATCCACTCCTAACTGTCCATTTTTCCATGGAATTAAAAGGTATTAATTCCTTGACTTCATTCTCTGAGTAAATAGGAAGTACTTCCTCTGGGCTCACAGACAAGATGTAGAGAAAAAGGCGGCATGTGCTCTCGAGACATTTGCAGTGTGGGAGTTGAGACAGACAAGGAAACCAGTGTTGACCACACAGCATCCTAAGGGCTGGGGTGATGGGGTGGAGGGAGGCAGGTGGAAGCCGTAGACTCGGCACACAGAGGACAGAGGGGCCACAGAAGCCTCTCTGGGGTACACAGTTCAACACCACCACATCCCCAGGTAACTCATGGTGAACCGCTTCAACCTCTTTCCCCAGTAGGGGAATGAAGTAAATTCATATCCATCAGAGGCCTTATGATGGTTTGCTATACAGGGGGGACAGTGATCAAGGGCCTCTTAAAGAACTCCTGTGTGTTGTAACTCTCTAGGGTTGGACGCCAAGAACTGGAGATCTCACCATAAATCCTCAGATTTGAGCTGTTTGGCAGGGTGGAATCAGTGTGTCCTGAAACAGGCTGCAGAAGATCGTGGCTATGACCATTCTTTCGTTACAGATACCTTAATAGTCAGATATCATTAGCCAAAAGAGTTTTGGAATCATAATTATTTTTTAACCCTAGATATGTCACTCCACCATTCCCAGCCTTACTCCGATGCTTCTCAAACTCTTCCTCTGAAGTGCCACCAATGGCAGCCAGGAGGAATCAAGGGCTGGAAATAGCTTGGGGTCTTTGTCAAGCACCGTTTTTTTTTTTTTTTTTTTTTTTAAGTTTCATCTTTTATCCTAAAAATGAATGCCAATTTTGCATATTATATATATTATTTTATATCTTATACTATACAATAATATTATTTTCTGTCCAAATCTTATTTTGTTTCATTTCTTAATATCTCTGTGCTTTCCAATCATAAAAGCAATGTCATTGTAATAAATCAGGAAATTGTATCAAAATATAAATTAAAAAAAATCATGTGTGGCTCAGTTGGTTAAGTGTCTGCTTCGGTTCAGGTCATGATCTCAGGGTCCTGGGATGGAGTCCGACATTGCACTGTTCAGCAGGGAGTCTGTTTCTCCCTCTGCCTCTGCATCTCTGTGCCTCTGTGCTTCTGCTTGGCTTGTACTTATTCTCTCTCTCTCTCAAATAAATAAAAAAAATTTTTTTTTAAATTAGGCTAACTACTAAACTACTAGCCATGGTTAGTGCTTTTCCTTCTACCTATTTCCACATACACATATACAATAAGTAAATATACCATTACATGAATACATACATACAATTTGAAGTTATCCTGTATCTATATCTTTAAGGCTTTTTTCATTTAAGAGTAATTATGTGGTGAACATTTTTATGTAATAGTTTGATGAGTTTAAGACTTTGAAGTAAGGATTTGGGGGGCATATGGCTGGCTCAAGTGGTAGAGCATGCGACTCTTGATCTCAGGATTGTGAGTTTGAGCACCACATTGGGAGTAGAGCTCACTAAAAAAAATTTTTTTTAATAAATATTTTAAAAAATGAAGCACAGGATTTGTAACCTGGGTTTGAATTCAAACTCTTACTTCCGTACTAGCCTCAAGTATGGGAGAAACTGAGGTTAATGATATTACTTTGTTCAGAGGGTGGTTGTAGGGATGAAGTAATCCAATACGTGTGAAGTGCTTAGACACCCCCTGGCACAAAGTGTGTGCTGTATAGGATCAAGTGTTATTTCTTCCCACTAATTTAAGAGGCTGCTTTTTCATATGTTGGATTCCCTTATGTATTTTTGCCTGTCCTGGATCTTCTATTTTCTTCCACTGAGAACAATTGATTTATGTGCCAAAATGACCTTACTTTACATGCTGTCTTTACAATAAAAAGGCTAAACTGACTAGGCTAATTCCCCTTTTGTGCTTCTTTTCAGGATTTTTAAATTGTTTCTTGTCCATTTTTCCATATGAACTTTAGAATAACTTGCTTAGTTAACATTTTTCTTATTATTTGCACTTAAATTGTATTTGCTGAATATTTGAATACATGACCATTTAAAATCCTTCTATAATTTACTACTCTTCACCTTCGTTACGTATTGCTTTATTTGTATCTTTGTCTATTCTATTTTTCAGGCCTTCTCCTACCATGATATGCCTTAGGTCTGATATGTATTCAGTTATTTTTAAAGAATTTTGCCTCCAACTCGACAGAAAAAGAGATGAGAGAAACTAAAATAATATCCTAACACTTCGAAAGCATGATCTATATACCTATGTATTGAAATAGCTTTCCCAAAGCATAGTCCTTGGAACACTGGTGTTACAGAATGTTAACAGGTTTTATTACAAGAGAAATATAGTAGGCTGTGTGAAAAAAATGTATTTCAGAAATTCTAAGTTAAACAGAATTAAATAAGTTTTTAGTCTGCAAGAATTCTCACAAACATAATAGTGCTCAAATACTTTCTGAATCTCCAAAAGAGATATATTTCACAGAAGTGCCCAAGCGTTTGACCATGTGCCCTTTTCTAGAAGGAACATACCTTAGGGATTAAGCTCCTAGATGCTCCACAGTTTGGGAAATTCTACTGTGAATGGGTTGCTTCCAAAATTTTGAAGTGGGTACCAAGGGAGATTTTTTTTTCTCTTTCCACAACCACCATTCAGAGAGGTGGACTATTCATCTTTAAAGCTAGGACAATTGGTCTTGAGTCTAAAGGGAACTCATCTCAGATTTGGTCTGTGGGCTGTGAGTTCCATGCTTCTATGATAGGGTGTGTTTCACCTCTTCCAATGTTTTCATATAGGTTTTAGTGGGAAATTGGGAGAGACCCAACAAGCCAAATACTACTCTAAATGAGAATCCCAGTCCAATATCCTATTGGTTACACACTGACATGACAACACTAAGTCAGAATGGTTGACAAGCACAGAGCAAATGTTTCCTAAAATACACACTCAATTTATTTTTAAAATTCTTCATTTGGAAGAGAATTATTTTTCTTCTCCAGAGAATTGTTATTATTTAAATAGAAAAACACCTTGCACAAGTATTAGGCTATGTACCAAAATAAAGGTTGTTTTTTTTTCTTTCTGTCTTCCTTCTTTTTTTTTTTTCTTTTTTTGGCAGGCGGGAAATCATTTTCATGCACTCTATTTGTTGGGCCTTGGGGTAAAATTATATTTCATAGTTCCCTTGTTCCCAGCCTATGGTAAAAAAGAGATTGATGTCTGAAATTTCAACTATATTTGTTTTACAAATTTGTTTGATTCTCTTGAGAATAATTATCTCATATCATTTAAAGGTTAGTAATTCTTTAGGAATGACCTCTCTGTTATAATTAGAGTAAGGGTATTTATATTTAGCTAGGAAAAGTGAAAGCCAATGGGCTTAGTTTCTGGAATTACTCTTTTATTAAACTGTTGTTCCTTGAAACAAATAGAAGTCATAGGGGCCCTGCTCAATTGAATAATCACTTTTTTTCTTCCATTTTCTGGAAACATAATGTTATAAAACATGGTAAAATAACATTTAGGAACAAACATCTCATAATAAAATATTAAATATATATAAGCTAGGGAAAGGTGTGGCTGTTTGGAGGGATTTCCAATGACTTCTTTCCCAGTTTGTTCCAGTAATTTAGTTAGTCCCAGACACCAGATTCAGGATTTCAGCAGAGCAGGAAGGAAGGAACAATAAAATGAAGACAGGTTGGAAAGGGGTGGGAAAAAAAGGAAAAAAAAAAAAGGAAAAAAAATCTGATTTTATAAATGGTGAATCCAAAAAAAAAGAGAATCATAATCTTTTAATAACAGCCCCCCCACCAAAAAAAAAAGAAAGAAAGAGAGAAAGAGAGACAGAAAGAAAGAAAAAGAAGAAAGAAAGAAAAAGAAGAAAGAAAGAAAGGAAAGAAAGAAAGAAAGAAAGAAAGAAAGAAAGAAAGAAAGAAAGACTTAGCTTTGTGCAGGCAACTGAGAACTTTGGTGAATAAATGGGCTAGAAAGACATGGCAAGGTAATTTAAGAGAACCTTCAAGCTCTATCCTCTCACATCCAAGACAAAGGAGGCCCAACTTTGAGATTTTGAGTGAAGTGGTTCTTTCACTGCTCTCAGAAGAATATTAAATTGAACATTAGATCTTTGCACACATTGATGTTGCTCTAGCAACATAGGTCCTCTGATGTTGGGTCATGGCTCAAGACAGTAAGAGGACTCTTGAACCTAGCCCCAAGATACACAAAATGTTTCCTATGGGTCCTTAGATTCTAATAAAAAACTCAATATGGAATGTATTACTCATTTCTGTAGCAACTGCAAATAATCCTATGATCAGAAATAAAAACTAAAGACTTAGCAAAAACATTGGATAAATCACAACTACTTTCATCTCCTATTTTATATTATGCCAGTTAGCTACTAGCCTACTGTACTTGATCTGATACCACCGTGACCTGGAAAAATACTACATCCAGCAGTAGACATAAATGTTAGGGTGAGCTTTTAAAGCCCATGCAGTGGTCTCTATGAATTGAACAACAATTAGAGCTTTTTATAAAGCAGGAATCCCTAGGACAAATGTCCTTCTATTAAAGAACAAAAACAAAAACAAAATCCTCTTTCCAGGGACAAAAGGAATCAGTCAGAAATCTCAAATATCTCCCAGTAAAAAAAAGAAACTTGAAGCCTAGGTCAGTTGCAAAAATTGAGTATGATTTTAGGCCACAATGTGTTATGGAATATCAATCTGAAAATTTAATGTAGAAGGACACCCAACAGAAGCAAACTGCTCTCTAAGGATACTTTAATAATCTAGGGTGCACTGGGCTTCCTTAAAAAAAAAATCCCTACTAATTATGAGTCACTGAAAAAATTATAAAACAATGAGAAAATAATCTATAATAAGTGCCAGCAGACATAACTAATAGGATAATTAGAGCTCAAACATGTTAAAATAATTACAATATACTTTATAATGGTTCAAGAAATCAAAGAAGGAACAGAAACCATGATGAAATAGTAGGACACACCAAAATTAACTAAATGATTTTGAACAAAATCAAACAGAACTTTTAAAAATAAAAACATTGGCCCTTAAATTAAAAATTAAAAGCAGATTGGCCACTGCTAATGAAAACATTATAAATTAGGAGACAGAGTTGGGGGAATTATCTACAGAATAGCAGAGAAAGATTTTAAAAATGAAAGAAAGCAGACAATAAAAAGGAGAGCTTAAGAAACATGCAGAAAAGAAAGCAAAAGTCCCATCTGCATACGAGTTTGACAAAGAGAATAGAAAGAATGGGGGTGTGGAACTAAATTGCCATGAGCCCTGAATATCTTTTTTCTTTGTTTCTCTTAAGGAGGCTCCATGCCCAGTGTGGAGCCCAACACAGGGCTTGAACTCAGATCTTGAGATCAAGATTTGGATGCTTAACCCATTGAGGCACCCAGCTGCCTAAACCTTGAATACTTTCAATAGGACATTTGTTACAATTATAATTGAAAACTAGATGGTGGGCGGTTCATTTGCAGCTACTGAAGGATGTCAGGAAAATGGGTTAGAGTATTGAGAGAGCTTTAAAAAATGCTGAACACTAGATTAGCTATCAGTCTTCATTTAGAGAAATAAGGTTATAAAATAGTTTCCTCAAACTCTCTTTAGTAAGAAAAGTAAAGAACCTTTCTATAACATTCAGGGCTTTTTAAAAAAGCATTTCCAAGGACTGCTGACTTACAACCTTGAGACTATATTTGTTTTAGGGAACTACATGTATTCCTTTGTTCCACAGGACTGTGTTTGCTCACTTTAAACTGTCACAGGAAGTTGTAACATTGTGACATTTCTCAATCTCTTAAATTAGTAAAACAAAACAAAACAAAAAACAAACATCTCACATTTTCCCAAAGAAAATGATATTATGCAGGTATTTTTAAAGATTATTTGAAATAGCAAGAAAAGCCTCTCATTCTTCTACAGCTGATACAGATGAAAAGCTGGAAAATTTTCTGAAATTGGGGAACGACATGAATCCACATGTTAGGAAACAAATTAGTCCAGCAGGATAAAAAAAGAGTCACTGCATACCTAGGCATACCAGAGGCCAGAGTGAAACCCCAAAGAAAGCTTTAAAAATAAACCAAAGGAGAAAAGACATTACCTCCCAAGGAACAACCATTAGAATGACATTAAACTTAGTATTCACTCATTCATTCCTATTTTCGGCAAATGCCTCAGATATTTATGAAACCCCTCCATTACTCCAGACATTTTTGGACGTGCTTGGAGTGGGTGTGTGTAAATCTTCAAACAGAGTGTATTTAAAAAAAAAAAGAAAGAAAGATAAAAGGTCAGAAGGTGAAGAAATAACATAACTGAATTTAAATAATTATTTAAATAAACTGAAATAACCTTGTGATAATGAGCTCACTAATCCTAGCCTCTGTGATCTCATCATATAGAACTCAATCTGTCCATTTTTTCTTTTCACGATAATAGTCTGTAGTAGTTATAATGGTTTTCAACGGCTGCTATAACAAATTCCCATAAACTTAGTGGTTTCAAACAACACAAACTTCTTATCTTACAGTTCTGGGGATAAGAAGTCTAAGATCAGTCTCACTGGGTTAAAGTGCTGGCATCAGCTGGGTTGGCTCCTGCTGTGGCTCTGGGGGTGAATGTGTCTCCTCTCTGTTTTCAGCATCTGGAGGCTGCCTACATGCATGGCTTAGGGCCCCTCCTCCACCTTCAAGCCAGCAGAGTAGCATCTTTTCATCTCCCCGTCTCTCTCCATCTTTCTGTTTCACCTGGACACTCAAGATCATCTCCCCGTCTCAATATCCTATTTGTATTTGCAAAATCCTTGTGCCATAGAAAACACACTCACAGGTTCCTGGAGATGAGGACATGGACATGGACATCTTTAGGGGGACCATTCTGTCAACTAGAGTGATGGCTTCCCCTTCCCTTTGGAAGAACAGTCATCTGAAAACTCTGTATCTGGCTGAAGGTAACAAGAATATTTCAGGCAATGAACGACCGAGAGTCAAACAGGCCCTGACCCTTGTTGAGATAAGCCCTGAGGGCTTTTCTTCAGTAAGAAGAAAATTGAATACAGAAGGAAGGATTGAGGAGCAAGATGCAAAAGTTTTTACAAATGCACACATATGCATTAACTATATTAAAAGCAATGATACGATGTATAATTCTAAACGTTTGAAAGACACAGTGGCATAAAAATGCTGGAAAGCAATCATATGGAGGATGAGGTGGGGACCCAGTACTGACATGAGTTACAGCAACCCCAGGCTCTCAAGAGGCATGGGAAGAAGGCAACAATGTTGATTAACTGCAGAGATCACATGTTACCATTTTTGAATAATCTCTAAAAGAACAGAAATATACAGAAATGTAGAGGGAGAAAAAAATTCACCCAAAACATACCACAATCCACAGACTGGAAACAAATCATATGTGCCTCACAATATAGCCTCAAAATATATGTAACAAAAATGGACAGAACTGCAGGATTATATTAATAAATGTACATTTCTAGTTTTATTTTTTTTAAGATTTTATTTATTTTTTCATGAGAGACACGGGGGGGGGGGGGTAGGCAGAGAAGCAGGCTCCATGCAGGGAGCCCAATGTGGGACTCGATCCTGGGACTCCAGGATCACACCCTGAGCTGAAGGCAGGCACTCAACCACTGAGCCACCCAGGCGTCCCCATTTCTAGTTTTAACATTCTGCTCTTGTATGACAAAAGAGGCAAAAAATACTAAGAATATATGATAGATGAACAATTCAATTAACAGACTTGAGCTAATGAATTTGTAGAGACCCCTGGACCTGCCAGTGGAGTCCGTGTTCCTTTCTAGTACACCTAAATATTTGCAAAAATTAGCCAAACACTAAGGCACAAGGTAAGTGTCAGAAATGCCAAATAATCTATATCAGTGCTGCCCAATGGAAACACATGAGCTGGGCAGCCCTGGTGGCGCAGCGGTTTAGCACCGCCTGCAGTGCAGGGTGTGATCCTGGTAGACCCGGGATCGAGTCCCACGTCAGGCTCCCTGCATGGAGCCTGCTTCTCCCTCTGCCTGTGTCTCTGCCTCTCTCTCTCTCTGTCTCTCATGAATAAATAAATAAAATCTTAAAAAAAAAAAAACCCACGTGAGCTGTGTATGTAATTTTACAGTTTCTAGTAGCCACATTTAAAAATGTGAAAGGCAGGTGAAATTCATTTTAAAAATATACTTTATTTGACCCAATCTACCCAAATTCTATTACTTTTTCATCCTAGGTCTTAGAAATACAGTGCATCTCAATTTGGACTAGCCCTAAGGCAGGCATTCATCAGCCACATGTTACGAGTGACTACCGTAATGGATAGAGCAGCACCATGTCCTACAGACCACCCTCTCATAACCCAGGGTATCATAACTGGAAATTAAAACCAAAAGAGCATATAAACAATCACAAATTCTGATGTTTGGAAATTTTAATAATACATTTAAACACATCTCAAATATAAACATTTGGCAAATTAAAAAAAAATCTTACTTCCAAATAATGCATGGTCAAAATCAAATGAAAAAAAAACAAAATATTTAGAATTATACAAATTAAATAAATATCAACATAAATTTCAAAATCTGGAGGACGAGATGCACAGCTTTACCTATCCAGAGATGAACAGACGACTTAGTAGTTAGTAGTAGTTATTAGTTAAAGAATTAGTTAGTAGTTAAAGAATAGGCTATTCATTAAGTAGTGCTGGACATTGGCTTATCACCAGGCAAAACATATACAATCAACATCTTGTCTCATGCCACACACAGAAAATGAAGTTTTGTTTGCCAGCAGAAAATACCTCCACTTGGACAATGGGGTCATGTTATCACAGGGCTTCAATCATGGATCAAGGATATTTAAATCAGGACAAAAGAAAATATCTCTGGCCCCAAACCTTCAACGATTACCTCCTTATCTCTCACATTGTTGTGAGATGAAGCAGTTAGATAAAAGGGCCATAATTTATAGGCTAGTATGGATCTAGGATTTGTGAACAGACAACAGAGCGGAGGTAGTGCTCACTGTTTTAGAATTGCCTGGAACTCACTATGTGGACTTGGGCAAGAAACAACCCTAGTTACTTAGTCTTGGTTTTTTTCAGCTGTAAAACAGCGGTAATAATGCTTACCTCTCAAGATAGTAAATAGGTTATTATATAGTCCATCAGGATCTAGAAAGTGTAGGATCATGTACTCCGAAGCATGTTGTCCAGAGGGCATTGAGGGCATCTGCCCTAGTGCCCTGCACATTCTTGCAAGCCTGCGGGGCCTGAGGAGTTCCGTGGCAACACATAATATCCCAGAGGTCCAGAGGTAGGCATGAAAGGCGAGAGCTCTGAAGTCAGGCACACTTCTCTTTGAATCAAGGGCTACCTCTTATTAGCTATTAGACCTTAGGCCAGTTACTTAACATCTCCAGTCTCAGAATTTATGACTGTAAGCAGGGCTAATGATACATACCTGTATCTCAATACAGGTTTCAGCAACAGACACCAAAGGGGCAACGTAAGCAGAAAAGGATTGTATTAAGGGTACTGAGAAGTTGAAGATGCCCCAGGCTGCAGCCACAATCCATGTCCAAAGTCATGCCTCAAACTGGTCCCATGGAGAAGCCACTGCTGACACCAATGCTCCCTGGCTACCGAGCCACTTCTGCTTTTGGAACCTTGGCTATGGCTCTCTTAAACAGAACAGGGTGTAGGCAGTACCTGGTTCTTCATGCTATTAACTCCTCGATTTGGGTCCAGAACAGGTACATCTGCCCGATGGAGCCCAAATCACTTGTCTGTGTCCTAGCTGCTCGGAAAGTAAGTTTTCAGGTTCTGCAGAAGGAAGAAGTGAATCTCTGCCACCACCCAGACCCCAGGCTGGGCAACCATCCAAGAGCAAGGGAGTTCAAACACCGGTTGGCCACAGAGAAGGTCCACAGCACCTGTCTGAAGGATTACTGCGAGAAGGTGAGCTTGGCAAGACAAAGGACGCTTGGTACATAGCCCGACTTGAGAGCTCAGCTGATAGGCTTAAAGACAGCATATAGGGGACGTGGCGGTATTTCTGGAAGAACAGCAGAACACACTGTGACCAGGAATTGGGGTAGATATGTTAGAAGATATCTTCTTGTGTTCCTACCCACCAAGTTAACAAACATTCCCAGAGATTCTGAATTCTAAATTCACACAAAATGCAAAGGATCTCGAACGATGCTGAAGTCATGCTGTGTTAGGGAAGAAGATGGAAAATCCTACGTTTGGCTTCCTTTTGGAGGGGACTCACTTTATGAGAAAACAACAAGAAAAACCATGTTGTCACTGTCGGGTTAGGCAGGGGGACAAGGCCTCTCCAAGTGCAAGAAGTAGATGTTTTTATTTCTGTGGGTTTTCTTTTTAAAGCAGAATTTAGACTGCTTTGATAGAGACACTTATAGCAGGAACATAGAAGCTCCTGCAACTGCTTCTTTTGGTGAAAGAACTAAATTCATAAAATGTGACACTACTTTCCAGACACTGTTCTTCCTACCAATGAGCTCAGATGCGCACACACACCAGTGACTTTGCATTATAGTTCTGCACTCACCTGTAGGAAGAAGCAGCAAATGTAGATGGCGTAAAGACTCCCAGGGACTGACCGTGGGGATTTTTGCCATTCTTATTATTTTGCAATTCCTGCCTAGATGTGTATTTCTTCAATCCTGGCCTCATTTGTTGCAAATTCCGGGATGAAGATTTATATCAGACCCTGAGAAGGTGTGAGGGAGGGACTGTAACTTCTGTTTTCCCGCCTCTTCCCACAAAAGCTGGTGCAGGGTTGCAAGACCTCGAAGGAACGTTCATCAAAGATTATTTACTCTGCGCAGTCTGTGTGCTGTGCCTGGCAGGCCACAGCCAGCACTCTGCTCCTTAGGGCAGGCCATGGGCGCCCCAGACTCACGCTGTGAGAGTGATCATCGTGAAGCCGTGTTTATTAAATAGCCCTATGCATGTGGTACTGGCCTATGTAAGTAGAGCAGTCGTGGTCCACACCCTTTGGGAGCTTACAATATCAAATAGGAAATTTTTCACAGCCTGGAGGTACACCGGTGAGGTAAGGCGCTCAAAGCATCCATTCACTTCACAGAGCCCGGTTTTCTCTCAGCCAGTGGTTACTCTGTCTGGCCTCCAGGCTCTAGCTGGGCTACCAGTTAGAAGCAGCTAGACTTCAGATCATTTAAAAGATCTATTTTTGAGGAACAAGGGAGAAAAAAGTCCATTATTGGAAGAATTCACTGAAACCTCTGTGCTAAGTCAACCCTTGTACCAGAACCTCCAGAAGCCCAGAGTGACTTCTTGTTCACAAGACCCAGTGAGCCCCATGCAGGCTTCAAAGGTGAATGGCCTATTGTCACTTCTGTCCAGAAGCTTACTGGTGACCCAGTTAGGGGTGAGGCATGCCTAGTTACTGGATTATGACAGAGGCCAGCAGGTATAATACAACACATGTCCTATTACACAATTCAGGACATGCAGATAAGCACATGGAAGAGAAAACTGTTCCTCCTGACTTGTGGGGAATCATAGAAGGCTTCAAGAAGATGGTATTTGCATGAGGTCTTAAAGTCAGATGAGGTTCTGATGTACAAGGACCAAGGGGGAGATACTGCAAACTTTTGGATGGGTTCTGGAAGAGTTGAGGAAAATTATGAACTTATGGGTCAGGCTGTCCAGTAATTCTTTCCCACACAGGGTCTATTTCATCTACTTAAAAAATCCTTGGATTGATGTTGGAAAGTAGGATTGGGATGTGTTCCAAATGTGGCTAGGAGCCTCCCCTGTTCTACTTCTTCCTGCTGCCCTTACTGCTAGCTCCATTTCATCTGGAAGAAGTGCCACCTCAAAAGCACAAGGATGACAACAAGAAGAGTAACCACAACCCCCTCTCGCCATCCCCACCAGACTGCAGCAGTGCCATAGGAAAAAAGACTTCTGGGATTGTCCCGAAATACATCATCATCCAGCCTTCCCTGCCTTTCTAGGCCACAGTCAGATGAATAAAACAAGGCCTTTCCACACAGTGGTAAACACGTGTGGCCATTTTCTCCCATCCTGAGAGTCAACAAATAGGCCTCTAACGACATTGTGTCTGCCAGGTGCTTGGTAGCGGCATTGACAGGGAGAGGGGCCAGTGGCAGCTATGGAGGGCTTAAAGAGTAAAGGGCCCTCAGTGGATGATGGAATCCAGCCCCCTGCCTTTAGTCTGGAGGACACACAAGTCATGAAGCAGAAATAGTTTTTTCTTACTCAGAGAGTTTTTCTGGGAGATATGGATTAGAAATTGGTGTGTCTACCCTGATAGCAGATGATTCTCTCTTGAGCCTCCCACTGCCCCAAGCTGTCCCTTTTACTCTTCCCGTTGATTTGGAATCACACACTCAAGAGGTACCCGCCTGTCCTTTCCCTCCACGTTGTCATTATTATCAGAGAAAAGGGTGACCTTAACCAAGGGTCATCTTCTTGGAAGAAGCTTTGCACCAAATTGCAATTTAGTTCTATCCTGCAATTTCCTCCACCCATATTGATCTCAAATGAAAGCACACAGTCATAGATATCATTCATATCAAAGTAAGCTATTATTAACTATCTTATTTTTTCTTTTTCTGTTTTTAAAGATTTTATTACTTATTCATTCATGAGAGACACAAAGAGAGGAAGAGACATAGACAGAGGGAGAAGTAGGCCCCCTGCACGGAGCCCAATGTGGGACTAAACCCAGGACCCTGGGGTCACAACCTGAGCCAAAAGCAGACGCTCAACCACTGAGCCATCCAGGTGCCCTATCTTATTTTTTCTAAAGAAAAAGGTAGGGGGCAGCCCGGTGGCTCAGCGGTTTAGCACTGCCTTTGGCCCAGGGCATGATCCTGGAGTCCCAGAATCGAGTCCCACGTCAGGCTCCCTGCATGGAGCCTGCTTCTCCCTCTGCCTGTGTCTCTGCCTCTCTCTCTGTGTGTCTCTCATGAATAAATAAATAAATAAAATCTTTTTTAAAAAAAGAAAAATGTAAATACTGTCTTGGTCCAGGATTTTACAACCTTACATCCAAAACCAGCCATGTTTGAAAGAGCATTTCAGCTACATAAAACAAGACCTTTCTCATGTCAGTAGCTAAGTTTAGAAAGGACTCATTCTTTACGTGCATGAGTTACTCAGGAGTCTCCCTGATTTTGCTGGAAGCTTTCAGTCTTCCCATGTGTACCTACCTCTTCATCAACCTGACTCTCAGTTTTTTTAGTGGTGTCACCAAAACGAAGTATGTTCTGTTTCTATAATAGGGTAATAGCACATGTTTGGATTCCATCTGTGTGTGCTGTTTAGAAGAAATTAGATAGTGTTACCACAAATGAAATTCTTCTGGAAGCCTGATAACTTGCATAAAGGGATTTCCTCCTGTAAAATGGAAGCAATTCTAAAGATTTTGTGACACTGAGTGAGGAGTGGTACAGAAATTACTTGGAAGTTATCTGCTTAAGAACAAGCAGCATTTGGGGATTTGTTGCTAATATTGTTATGATTTGTGTTATAATTATTCTGGCTAAACTTGTTTCATCAGTCTACATATTACACACCAGACAAAGTAACCCAGGCAGGAAATTCTCCATCAGTGAATGCACAATATGGATCAGTTACTCTAGATTTAACCTACCAGTAAGAGTCTTCTTTTGAAAAATAAGTGGGTATGTATTATTTCATTCTAAACACCAGGAAGAGAAGTCTTTTATCATAAACTTATACTCTTTAATTTTATAACTAAATAATAATATATGGCATATGAGTTGTCAAAATCGTTTAATTTCCTTTCATGGTCAAGTTCATGATGGAAGAAAAGATTAGGCTAAGATGATTCTTTGTTAGAGAAGTAAAGTCTTTTTTTCCTTCATTGCAAACATTGCATGCATACTATAGGGAAGCAGAAGGAAAAGCCACCCATAATCCAAACACCCCAGGGCAACAAGTTGAAATGGTAGTAAATCTGTGTCTACTCTTTTCACTATTCACGGCTGTTGGGCTGTGAATGTTTGCATTCACACAGTATTTAAATTTTTACATTATAATTTAACATAACATGACAACTTTCTATGCTTTTATTAATTCTTTGTACCCTTTATTTTAAATGGCTGCACAATACTGCATTAAGCAAATGATTTACTTAAAGGCATTAGATTGTTTCCCTCTTTTAAATAAAATTACATTGGGTGTCTTTGTACGTAAAGCTTTCTCCAACTTTAGGATTTTCATTGGATAAATTTCCAGATGTGAGTATAAAACCCTAGTGCATTTTTTGTATTTCTTTACAAGATTCTTTCGAGTCCATAATTATTTAAGTAGAATTTTGTCCCTGCCCATGGGGTGCACTCACTCATCTGCTGTAAGAGAAGAAATGACCTCACAGTTACAATGCATAGCTTCATAATTTCAGAGAATTCTCTCTTCCAAATGTCCTTACTTTTAGGAAAATCACATCTTAAGGTGGTTGTATTGTTCTTTCTCAACTGCAAGATTTCAGCATTCTGTTTTGGAAATATCTAGGGTTTGAGCCATTTTAAAGGGAACTCATTAAAGATGTGAAGAGAAAAAGGAGAAAGAGACAACTTCTCCTGGAACAGTATTAAAGCATTATTTATGTGGTGGGACCAGAGCAATTTTATTTTGTTGTTGCACCATTATATTAAAGCATTCCGTGGGAGGGTGTGACACCAGGGTATGGGAATGCCCTCGTGCACGCTTTTCACAGCTGCTTGGCCAGGTGAATATAACTGTGCCCGGAGCCCTGGTTGTCAGTTTGCAGCTCAGAAATCATGCTGTTGAGATTTAGTTTCTGAGCAACTGTGAGAGATTCCAGAGGGACAAATTCAAGAATGACTTAGAAATTATAGACCAGATCACACAACTGTCATAAAGCTATCATCAGTTAATAAAACAGGGTTTTCTTTTCATTAAAAAAAAGTTGGCTTTTTTTCTTCTTCAGAAAAAGTATTGATGTTGGAAGCCTTTGGAACTTTGTCTGACCCTCTGTCTGCTGACTTTTTCATTTCCTGTTTCTTTCTTCCCTTTAATTTTTTTTTTTTTTTTGTATATAGCAGAGATCTCGGAAACAAGGTCCCAATGTGTTAAAAACAAATGTACATTCCGTAAAGAGAGTCGAGGTTCAATGTCCTCGCTCGCATAGCCCTGCCATTCTAGGATCCGTGGCTTCCATTAATAAAAATATAGGATGCCCTCTGCTCCCAGAGAAACTAGGCTATGGAGACATTTGTAGGAAGAAGTCCAAGAACAAACATGAGAGAGTTCTGAATGAAAAGCAAATCTTTAGTAAGGATGAACACCACCACGTCTGTAAAATGCTTCCTAGATGGGCTTGGTTTCAATATGAATCCTTATTTATAGCCCCATAGAGAGAAAAAGAGGACACAGATAAACCAGAAGAGAAACTCACTCAGTCACACTCTCTCTCTCTCTCTCTCTCACACACACACACACACACACACACGCACACATACTCACTACAGCCCTTAGATGCACCATGTTACCTATTAGTAAGACGGCTGTACAAGGCATTATAGGAGACACCAGGAGACTGCTTATTGATGAGCCAGGCCCCATGCTACTCACCCTCAGGACCATCAGCAGCCTTAGGAACCCACAGACAAGCAACAAGGACACAATGGAGTTTTGCACATGATGGAGGAGCAGGAGAGGCATGGGCACTGCTATGCGATCCCAGCACAAGGGACCAAATTGTGGGACCCAGCAGCTCCCTGAGGAGCACATACTGTAACCCACACCTGGAGCTTGCCCCCATCAGCCAGGAGAGGGAGGAGAGAGGCGAGGGAAGAGCATTTCAGGGCCAGGCCCAATGTGCTGGGAGACCTCAGGCCTGGTTTCCTGCAGGCAGAGAGGACCGTCTGGGGTGTCTGTGACAGAAGGAATAAGAGTATGAGGAGACAGAAAGGTAAGAGGAGCTGTTGAGGTGGGCAGGGATGACACCATGCCGAGGCCCCCAGGACCACGACAGACATCTGAACTTGATCCCAAGGGCAACAGGAAGCAATTAGGCAGGGACAATACCCAAGCAGATCTGCACATGGGGGCTGAGAGTATTTTGAAATAGTTCAAGCTTTTTTTTCCTTCCTAGAATTTTCTTTATCTTTCTCCCTTCCCAACAGATATCTGACCAAGCTTTGCAGTACTTTAGGACAGGTATGTTACTCACAGGGCAGTAAGAAGATATACCCAGCAAGAATTTCTGGCTTTTTTTCCCCCCAAAAGCCTAAGCACCTGAGGGAACATGGAGATTTGCAAAAGAACTTGAGAGAGGTTCTAGGGACAAGGAGGATGGAGATGGAGGCTTCCCACCAGCTTAGGAAAAATAGATTTCTTCAGGGTGGAGAAAAGGGAGTAGGTGGGTATACGGGGACAGGTTTAGCAGCAGCAAGGGAAACAGAAATGCGGGCGATGCTCATCCCCGAGAACGTCTATCAGATGCCTCGAAAACCTTGGCTGCACAAGACCCTGGAAGCTTGACGTTCCCAGGGGGTCAGGAAACCCTGGGGGAAATACCCAGATACAGGTGCTATCAGCCTACATGGATGGGTCCCTGAAACTGAGAGAAAGGTGAGCATGAAAAAGAAAACGCTGTGCTACTTCCCTTACCGCTGATGGGGATCAGGCTTCACACCGGGGGTGCATCCCCGACGGCTTGGGCTGGCTCCGTGCGGAACACGGGCAGGAGAGAAGCCAGTACGAGAGGGAAGCCCTGCCTGCTTGGGCCTGATGGACGCGAGGAGGAACGGGAGTGGACGGACTGGCAACATTCCCAGAGACTGGAAGAGCAAGCACTTGGTGATTGATTGATTGGCCAGATGTGGCAGTGAGTGAGATGGAAGATTCCAGGATGACTCCCAGGTTCGAGGCCTGAATAAACGGGCGGGTGGCGGTACAAAACACCATCTGTTTCCTGCAGGGACCACATGCACAGTGGGACTGAAGATGCTCTTCTGGAAACTTCCCCCAGGGCAATGGGCAGCCATCATATACAGAGGCTGTAACATTTTACCAATAGGTATGAACAAGGAGGTAGCAAATGCTTCCAAAGGCAGAAACTGTAGTTATCAGCCAAGGATAGACAATCTCAGAGGTCAACACACTGCCAGAGGTATCACCAATCAAAGTTCTTCCTGTCAACTATCTTGGAGACAGAAAATGAAATATTTATGTTGCAAGAGACCTCGGGAGTCGTACGGCTGGAAGAGCTCCCGAAGGCAGGGATCTTCTCTCGAAGGTATATGGCAGCAGCCTCTGCTTCCACTCCCAGGCCTCAGCACCTGCTCTCTTTAAAAAAAAATTTTTTTTATTTTTTATTTATGATAGGCACACAGTGAGAGAGAGAGAGAGAGGCAGAGACACAGGCAGAGGGAGAAGCAGGCTCCATGCACCGGGAGCCCGACGTGGGATTCGATCCCGGGTCTCCAGGATCACGCCCTGGGCCAAAGGCAGGCGCTAAACCGCTGCGCCACCCAGGGATCCCCCTGCTCTCTTTAAAGTCACTGCATTTGGGATTCATTCCTGATTGTAAGAAAGGTCTCTTTACCCTACGTGGAGAACTGTCTCCCTCACCTGCTGCTCGCAGCTTGTGCTCTCGGGAGCCACACAGAATTAGTCTGGTTCCTCTCTTACATGCACTACATGTCTGAGCTGTTCTCACGTTTTCTCTAAGTCTTCTTTATTCCATGCTAACACTATCCACTCGTCCCTTTGTCTACTGTTTTCAAAGGATGTAGCAATGGAAACAGCCACTAATATTTACTGCATGTTGCGAGTGTCGTAGGAAGTAAGAATGTCTTCCCCACTGTACTAGGATGTCCTGGTCGTTGGCCAGCAGGACGGACAGGGCTCTGAAGTCCTACACTGGGTGGGTGTAACACAGGCGGTGGGAGCCTGGGTGCCTGTGCATGGACGGCCAGCATGACACCAAATTCTCCTGTGTTAAGCCATTGAGAATTTGAATTTTATCTGTTACAGCGGCCAGCGTTGTCTCAAGTAATACAGAAATCGGTAGCAGAAGTCAGATGCTGCTGAAACAAAACCCCGAAATGGGGGGCATTGACTTTATGGCCGGTTCAAAAGGTCACAGGAAGGGTAGAAAAGATCAGAATGATGGTGCATGTTGGCTACTAGCTGCCTTTAGCAAAGCTTGGCAAGGAAGAGCTAAGCTCAAGAGAGAATTGGCCAGTTTGCAAGCAAGGTTGGAGGGAAAAGATAGAGTCCGGGGATCAAGGATCCTACAAGGTTGGAAAGGTCAATTGCTTCTGGACCCCAAAGAGTAAGAGATGAAATTGAAGAGCACTTTGGTGATAATGACCCAGCAAGACTTCCCAGTTGAACGAAGTGACTCAGGCCCAGAGCAAAACTCAGATTAAAGGTATTCTATAATAAAGTATAAAGGTATTCCATATTAAAGGTTTTCACTCCTGTTGTGATCTCAGTTAGCTGTCATTTAATAAGAGAGAGGCATGGAAACAAGGAAATAAAGAGCTATGAAAGTTTAAGAATAATCTTTTTTTTCTAAAGATTTTATTTATTTATTCATGAGACACACATACACACACATACACAGAGGCAGAGACACAGGCAGAGGGAGAAGCAGGGAGCCCGATGTGGGACTCCACCCAGGACCCCGGGATCATGACCTGAGCCAGAGGCAGTCGCTCAACCACTGAACCATCACCCATGTGTCCCAGTTTAGGAATAATCTATAAGAAAGAATTCTGTGAGCGGTTATGCATGAGGAATTGATAGAAGCAAATAGATCGGAAGCCTCCTACATTTCTGAGATCATTCTATTGCCAAAGAAACCCTGAGCATGGACCAAGAAACAGAAGTAAAAACTCTCATGATTGTTTAAATGTTAAATATCCTTCGGGCACCGGAACTTATACCACCCGGAAGCTGAATAGCCTGCAAGGGATACTTGTCAATGGCTAGTTTAGAAGTGCTCATGGAGGATACCCGCAAGAAAAATTCTCAGAGGGTGGAGCCAGAGTGCTCAGGTGAAGAACAACGGACAAAGAGTTTTTCATAGAGCATGAGACCGTGAGGAGTCTCTTCCGGAACTGATAGAAAAGACACATCCCAAGATCTTGGACTCTGAGCCCAACGCTGTAACTGGATGGGATTTGGTGTTGTCTCCTTTTGGAAAGAGGTGAGTGTGGAAGAAGGAAGAGGGGAAGTGGGTGACCACACTGCTATGTGTTCACTAAAATTCATTCCCTTTCCTCCTGGACACAGAGTATATGTCCTTCCCAGGATCCCTTGCATTAGGTGTGGCCACAAGACTGAAACTTGACAACAGAATATTTCTGGAAATGATTTATGTCACTTCTCTGCTGAAAGGGTTAAAAGGAAAGCAGTCTCTTTCCTTATCTGCAGGTACAGCTCTAAGGTGGAAGGATCCTAGGTCCCTGAATGGCCTCATGGAGGGCAGCACCCACATTTGACCATGATGGGGGCAAGCAATAAATTTTAATTGCATTGGGTCACTGAGAAATCAGAGTTGTTGTTTTTCTTTTCCTGTTAGTAGGTCTCACTTTAGCAGACCTATTTTAGTAGCAATTGATCTAACCATAATAAATACAACATATTATCTCACTTCATATCCAGTTTATAGAAGAAGAAATTAGAGAAATGAAATAACCAATTCAAGATGACTCATTTAGTAAGAGGGGCATCTAATGCTAGAACCTTGATCTGCCTGGTTTCAAAGCCCATGCTTTTAATCAGTGTGTTAGAGTGTTTTCCAGAAGAGTAGGCTTCTAGATCCTGTACCCCCTGGCTCTCCCTCCTCTGAATGTTTTTAGTTTGTCCACATTTTTGTCAGACCTCAGCACAGTAGTTCATGCCATAATTTAGGGGTGCTGTGACCTAAATTACTTGCCTTTTCTAGAATCATCATTTATGAATGGCACTCAGGAGCTCTCCAGTTATATTAGTGTCCAAGCCTTCTCCTAGGATCGTTGATTGTAATCAACCAGTACTCCTAGATCATGTCAGCTCTGCCAAGCCCCTTTCCTTGACTGGAATTTAAATAATTATTTTTCATCTAAGAGGAGATTTTATAATCAATCCTGCTTAATTTTTTCATGGTAATTTCAGCCAAGGTATGTTCTAGCCTGTCCACATTTTTCTTGAAGCATTCAGATGACTATGCCCTCTGGGACTACCCCCACACTGAGATGGAATCAACCCCATGTGAGGAGCAGTATCTTTGAATTCCTTTTTTTCTTTTTTTTTTTTAAATAATAGTCTTTGGATTTTTACTATGACCAGTTACTATGCAAAGGACCTTCTGTACTTACTTCACTTAAATGTCTCCTCATGCCCACTATACAGATGAGGCCAGTAGTTTTGAAGAGGTTAAGACTGCATAGTCAGTAAGTAGAGCCATCATTAGTCCTAATCACTGAGTGAATATCTTTTTTAAAATTTTATTTATTTATTCATGAGAGTCACAGAGAGAGAGAGAGAGAGAGAGAGAGAGAGAGGCAGAGACACAGGCAGAGGGAGAAGCAGGCTCCATACAGGGAGCCCAAAGCAGGACTTGATCCCGGGGCCCCAGGATCAGGCCCTGGGCTGAAAGTGGCACTAAACCGCTGAGCCACCTGGGCTGCCCGCTGAGTGAATATCTTATGACCACTTTTTCCCCTTACACTGAAAGAGAACAAAAATTGCATGGTGTAACTTGGAAGGAATAATTTTAAGAGAGTAAACATAAAACTGAATTATTTTGGGGAAGGTCTCTATGAAGTAAAAGAGTCTATATAACTAACTAATGCAAGTTGAAGGAAGTTACCAACTAGATACCTTGAGCTCAAGCTCGATATCCTGTAGGTCTATGAAAGCAGCAAGTTTTTCCCTTATGAACATTGTCCAGGATGGAGAAATAAATACTCAGTGGTCAATACTGTTTGTTTGAGTAAATGAAGGTGGACCTTAGTAGGCAGATATAGAACTCTAGAAGAAACAAAAGTTTCACCCATGCGAGTATGTATCAGACAGCTGTTATGAGACATTTGGGGGGGCCCATAGCTTAGGGAAAGGAGAAATAATCCAAATAAACACACATGGGCATGTGCGCACACACACATACACACACACCAATAATACTTAGATATTGACTGTCCCTGACTAATTTCCTTGGTTATTTTATAGCTGAGCTATACCCAGGCCAGCAACATCATGAAGCTAGATATCCAGACCACAGTTCTAGAAGCCCTGCGTTTAAACCCAATACAAATATCCAGACTTAGCACAGTGTCGGGCGTTGATCCTCTTAAGTCAACATTGGCAGATGTTCCATTGGATTGGAATGGTTTACATGTAACCATACTGGAGGGGTAGGAGGGAAGACAATCCAGCCAGCCTTTCTTGAGGCTATGGAATTTGTGGGTTCTCCAAAGTTCTCCTGATACAGACATTAGGTAATGGATGCCATGTATACCAGGTGGTGAGTCCTGTTTGACTCTCCTAGTCCTCATTTCTGCTCCCACCTAAGTCCTTCTTTGCTCTCTTCAGTTCTCCTTCCCTTCTCTCCTACTTCTATTTCCTTCGTTCTGAGTCTCTGTTTCTCCTTCCTTCCTCTCTCCTTGCCTGCCTGCCTGCTTTCCTTCCTTCCTTCCTTTCATCCTTCCTTCTTTCCCCCCCTCTCACCGTCCTTCTTTCCTTTTCTGTATCTTCTCTTTTAGTCTCCAGTCTCCTTTCTATCCTATTATTCTATATCAGTTTCTCTCCTGAAGACAATGGAATTTAGAAGCTCCAAAGAGGAGTCAAGCACCTCCTACTCCTTGCTGTGGAGGATGAGATTAAAGCTTGCGGGTTGGGGGTGGGGGTGGGGGGGGAATTAGAATGCAATTTTAGGAGCAGCCATTCACAGGCTGCATCATACTCCCTGCTCACAAATCTACTAGCTGAGCTATTCACATACTGTCATTTCAGGCAAAATTGTTTATACATCACATAATGCTAGTCTATGTTGTGTCTGTTAGAGCCCTGGCGAGGAGTCTGTCCTGGATTGGACAGTTGGACCCAGGCACATGATCAACACAAAACATGAGAGATCCATATTTGGGCATGAGTATGCCTTAAACACTAATGGGGTTTGGCACAACTGTCGTTCTGGAAATCCAGCCCACAGATCAAGTCACACATCAGGGAAAATCAAAACAGAATTAAGTTGGCCACTTTTTCTTTGCCTAGAAATGAGAGGCATTTTGAGTTAAGTTTGTGCAACCTTGTTTTTTATGTTCAAGTCAATGTTTGGGCATAGCCAAATGTTATCAGTGCCCCATTTTATACAACTTTTTCCCATGCATAAATGAAGAAGGCTCGGACACAGACCCAAAGTGTGGATTCAGAGGCAGCCCATGAGCCAATGGTACTTTCTTTCCTTAAAGAGCTTTGAGATCACTGGATAAACACATATCTGCCTAAGACAGCTTGCATATGTTCCTGCCTGGTGGATGGGGGATGAACAGGGTCGGGCCCCGCGATCCTTGGAAGTAAAAGGACATAGCAGTAAATCTCAGAATAGAACACAGATTATTGGCTCCCCATTTTCCTTGACCCGGCCTTCCATGGACCCTGAAATTTGGAAGCTTTTCACACTTATCCCTCATGATTCCTCTTTATAAACCCCAAATCTCAATTACAATGGTTAACTCATTCTTCACCTAATTCTCTTGCCTTCCAGGTCCCAGTGGATGTGATCCTTTCTCTTTCACTTGGAGCATTTAGGTCCCAAGTCCTGTGTTACCTCTAAATGAAAGCAATCACTCCTGTTACTAACCTTGTAACATGTTACGTCTCCTCAAAGATGGTTGTCACTCTCTACTGTGTGTCCAGTTGTAACCTGAAAGAATTCTGGTGTCACTAGAGGGAGTGCTAGACAAAAAGAATGGCAAGTTCCAGGACCCGCGGGTGACTTTGATCCCAGAGAGAAAAGTTTGTGTTTCTTGATGCTCCCAATGCCCCCACCCAGTCCAGCATCTACTCTGCACCACCCTTTGCTAAAACACACACGTCTTCCCTCTGAGGGTTTTGGAATGGGAAGAAGGAGATACTCATCTGGAAAGGAAAAAAAAATTACAGCAGCTCAGAAAGGAAGCCACAGAGTTTATTCCCTACTACATGCTCAGCCTCAGGGCTCACCTAACACCCAATGCAGAAAATTTAATGATCAAGATCACAAGCGAGGGAGAGAAGGACAGGTTTTAAATGAGACCAACACTAAGCCTTCAGGCATTTCAGGCAACCTAGAAGATCAGGAGTGTGGCTATCCAATCATTAGTTGAAGTCTGTCTAGCAGAGGTCTTGAATGAGAACCCTGGGTGGGAAGAACCCGCCTTCCTCTCCTCAGAGATGGGGAATAATGTCGGTGGGCACTTAAAGCTCAAGATCTCTGGCTTCTCAGATAATCCAAAGACCTGATGTCCACCTATACCCACTCAAATGTACTGTCAATTAAACCCGTTTCTTAATCCAGTGTTAAAAGTATACTTTTGAGGTGAGGCCATGGTGAAGGGAAAGAGTGATGTTTATGCTGGTCCAATTTAGAAGGAATTTAGCTGACCTTTGTCCCTGGTTCCTGGGAGGAAGCCTCTAAACCCTTGGGATTTCCTAAGGGATGAGTATCTTTGCTATTGATGGTGTGCACCCCCACCTTAGTACATTGGGGTTTATGCCAATGCTGTACCTCAGAATGGGGCTTGTGATGCCAGAAAGACCAATCATGTGATTAAAGGGTGGGGCTTTGAGGCATGTGATATCATCCCCCATCTATGGGGAAAAATTGAGCCTCCCAAACAGTGATTCACTCAGTCACGCCTGTGTAATGAAAGCCCAATAAAAACTCTGGACACCAAAGCTGGGGCAAATTTCTCTGATTGTCCTACATCGATATGTCAGAGGACGATTTCACTGAGAACACAGAAGCTTTACATTTGGGAGCCTCCCAGACCTCACTCATGTATCTTTTCTTTGGCTGGTTCTGATTTATATCCTTTTGCTAAATAAAACTGTAATCACAAGTAAAGCACTTTCCTGAGTTCTGTGAGTCATTCTAGCAAATTAATCAAACCTGGGTGGGGGGGAACCCTTAAATTTGTAGCCAGGTGGTCAAAAGTACAGGCAGGCTGGGGACCCCAAGTTTGTGGCTAGAGTCTAGAAGGAGAGAAGTCTTGTGAAGGATGGTGCTCTCAACCTGAAAAGTCTGACTCTGGATAGTTAGATATCGCTGCAGTAGAGCAGATATGCACAGGACAAGATCATGACAGAAAGATGCGATTTGTAAATCCAGAGACCTGAGTTCTTCATAAAAGAATCAGGACCCACAGAAGAACTCCATGTTTACATATACCAGAGGCAGGTCTGTGTCCCAAATAGCCCTGGAGTTAATTTAACAAGTGCAAAATCTCAGTGGAATTCGTTGAAAGAACTCAAGAAATCTCATAGCTAATCCCATGACTTTCACCAATTTTCCCAATATTGTAAAAAGTCAAAATGTCTTCCATGCCTCAGTTCAAAAGAGAGTGGAAGTACAAGCATCAAACTAGTAACAGTACTAGTTAACAGTAGTTAATTCTGGGTCCCAAGATGTAAATTACTTTTTGCTTGCTGGTTTGTTTACAATAGGTTTTCCTTTAATAACCTACCCAATAAGGTGAGTTGGGCAGAAAGGTGGCAAGATTTTCTGGGAGGCGATGGGTGTTTTCCAAAGGATAGATAAGGCATTGAGCTTTTTTTTCCACACTGCAGCTGTGTAACTGGTGCTCTAGCGCTCTTCTGTTGGTGTCATCCTGGCCTGTGATCTTGGGCAAGTCACTTCCCCTCCATTTCACCATATGTGAAATCGGGGCTTACACAAGATGACTGCTATATTTCTTTCCACTCTAGAATTCTAAGTGCTCATCTGAAGGCTGAAGTTTATGTGCCCATATCTCAAAAACATCCACAGATGTTGGAGGTGAGGGAGGGGAGTCCCCGAATGGGTGAGCCCCCACTTGGGGAATATTTGCATAAAGCTGATTTAGCGAGTGAAAAATGGGCTGTGACAGATTAATGCTGGGAGGCTTGCTCTGCTCAGTATCTGGCCCACACAGCCCGGTCTGATCAGATCTTCAAAGTCATATGGTCCCTATTTGGTTTTACAATAAATAACTCAGACTTGTGAGTTAGACACCAATTAATGAAATCATCTAGCCCAGGGGAGAGCAATCTGCCTGGGCAGTCATTTTGGAAGCACAGACCATCCACTGGGTTTGCCAAGCATGGGGCTTTTGTTCCCGTCGGTGGTAGAAATGGTAGGATTCCTCTGGATTCCAGAAGACGTCAGCTCTGAAATATACCAATGGTTGGCATGGAGGTCAGGGAGGGATTGGCTCCCATAGATCTGGCTGATGACAAAAGGCAATTCAACCTCCTAGTCAGAGGTGGAACTCAGGACTGAAGCATATTTGAGGTCAGTAGGTGAAGGACGGTAGACTTTCAATAAGACTACATTTACTTAATTTGTTGTTGATACGCATCCTGATTGGAAGGATTCCACGTAGAACAGATTGGAAAGTACCTGAGGTGGCATCTTGAGGCATCATGTTTCTGGTTGAGAAAGAAAACGATTGACGTGTTCCTATTCATTGAGAACCAAACCCACCACAGGTCCTCAATAAACATCAAGCAATCAGTCAGTTCTCCAGCCATAGAGAAGCTTCCTATTCCAAATGTATAGTCATGGAAGGAAGTTTGGCCCACAACCTCACTCTCTTTTCCAAATTATGTGGCTAACCTCCAGGAAAAGTTTGGGGTGGGCTCCCCCCGCCCCCCACTTCATCCCCTGGCAACTGGCGGCACAATCCTTGGCAGCCTTGGAAACAGTGATTTCTAGATCAAGACACTAAAGCAATGAAGTTCTGTGCATTGGTCAAACTTTCACAACTTAGTGGAAAGAGAATCTTAAATTATCGCCAGGCAGCTGATTCAAAGTGGCTGTACCTGTTTTCAGAAATGCTCTACATAAAAATGATGTGATTTTGAAAATGGGAATCTATTGTATACAACTCTTTAGCATCGAAAGCACTTTCTGGAAGATAGCATAAACTGCATTTATCTGAGTCAGTGTTGCACCAATCAGTATGCCTCAAAAATGACATTCTGCATTTTTTTAATTTAGAGATACATATGTCATAGATTTCCATCTTTAAGTGTTGGGAAATTGCTTCCCTAACATTAAAAATCCACTCTGAGGGTTGACAAGCTACTAACAGTTTTTAAACACTGCTATTGCAAAAGCGATTAGCACTGAAGCTTGGTGACTTGGAGCTACCCCACTTTTCAACTTACGATGTGGAGGTTTCACCAAAAGTGAAATTCACTTCTGAGGGTTCCACTTTGTAGAATGCCCTTAAAATGATGCATGTTGTAATGGTTCCTTGGGCACATATTATCTGCAAGACTGTTTGAGCTGTAACTTTATAGACCTTTTGATGGACCATTTGTCTTTGGCTTTTGGAGAAGGGAAAATATGTGATCATGTATGTTTTCGATTTAATAGCCATGTATCAAATCTCTGTACACTTCTTACTGCGGTGGGATAATAATTTGATATATTAGGCAATGGTAGGTTTTTCCTTTGTGTGCACGCGCATGTGTGTGTGTGTTTAGCGCTGTGACCCTGTGAGCATCTCACTCTAGGACCATTAGCCATCTGGCCTCCACTGGAGAGTAATTTCAGAGGAGATGGGTGAACAAAGAGGCAAAGATGAGTTTTTAAATTCAAAAGCTGTTTATCCTTGAGTATGACAGAAGAAGTGATGAGAATCAAACCGAACTAATCTCTCACCCCCACCCAAAACAGTGATCCTCAGAGCTGGTGAAAGAAAGAAGAGAGAGAGCACTGAGAAATTCATGAGTGGTCATAAGATAAGGGTGGATGCTTTGCCCAGGCTGGGGGCTGGGCAATTGAGTGCAGAGAGTTGGGCCTGTTTCCCATCACGAGTACTGGGAGGTGGCCAATCACCCACCCTCCAAAATTCCTTTTGTCTCTGTGCCTCTGGAAAGCAAGCTAGATGCCGGTACAGCAGTCAATGGGAATGAGAGAGGGAAGAGAAATAAGTGTTTAGGAGGTCTGGAGGCCAGGGCAAACTAGCCAGTGCAGGAGGACGATGGCCTGGGCCTTCATCAAATGCCATTCTCGAGAAAGGAAGACCAGCTAAGCTCCCAGGAACATGGCACATCTTAGCAGAAGCCAGACAATGTAGACACAACCCTTAAGTGACTGACTCTAACCTTAAAATTCCTGATCCAATGTGAGAATTGACTAGACTTGTATTTTGGCTGTTAGATAAAGAGAGAAATGGAATCCAAGGAACAGAGCCATAATTCTTGCAAGTCTGTAGCCTGAGAAATACGTGAGCGCTGTACGAAACAACACACACACAACATTTGTCTGCACACACAACATAAACAACGTATTGTACACAAACAAAAGAGGCAGATTTCTGAAAGTCATAAATTCAAAGTTTGCCTGGGGGTGGGAAGTCACCGGAGGGCTGGGGTTCCAGCCTCAGCCCCACCACTCCCTAGCTGTGGAATGGGGGAGCCACTTGGTCTTTCTGAGACTCTGTTTTCTCATCTGTAAAGAGGGAGTAGCAACTCTACCCCACAATGACTTGCACAGGGTCATGGGGAAGGTCAAATAAGGAAAAGCATGTGAAAGTGCCTCTCAGGCTGCAAAACACTGTATAAATGTACCATATCTTGACTTTCTTTCTGAGCAACAGAAACATGGAGAAGTCAGTTCCAAAGGCAACAAGAGTTCTTAGCAGCAAGTTTACAGGTCATTCAAACCATCCACCCTTGAGATCCAAGATGCAAAAGCTCACTTGAGATCTCAAATAATTCCCCTGAACTGCCATGTTGGCTGGTGGTCGATTTTTTCACCGCTGTGAGTTTAACCACATCTGTCCACTCGTGCAATTAGAAACGTCATACAACTGTTTCTTGCATGTGCAATATTTATCATATATTGTCTTACTATACAAGCAACTTTTATCCATACATATTACCGTACTTTGTATGTATATTGTAAGTGGTTGTTGAGGATGATTACACTACATCCATTTCTTGCCTCAAATACTGACTTTGGAGTCAAATCGCCACATACAACGGAACTTCTTGACATGTTTTAATAGTCAATTCTGGTGAAGTCGAATAAAATCTTAAATATGAAAGAAATCATGGGCTCCTCTAAAGTAGGGTCATCTTATCCATATTTACCTACCTTTGGGGAGATAAGTTGCTTCCAATTTTACCTGGAAGTGAAAATCCACACTCGATTTATAGAGCTTTAAGATTTGTACCTCCTTGGCTAACCTGTTTATTTCCCTTCCAGCTAACCCAATTCCAGGGCTAAATTTGTATTCTCAAAATCCACAGGAAATTGGCCTCCAGAAGCATTGGCTTCACAAGTCAAACAGAAGCTAAGGTGAGTAACCATCACATACACAACTGAGGGCTGACACAGGGCAGAGGTATTCGATTTGCAAATCAACCCATTTTAATCCCATCCTAAATGAGGGAGATAGACATGCTATCCTCAGGGAGGGATCATGCACGCAGGACGTCAGAAGGCAGTCCCAAATGTCCTCTTTTGCTTTGGTAACAGTCTCCGCAGATCTAAGTGATTTTTTTTGGTGAGAATAGTTCCATGAGTTCAGTGAGATGGCATTACTATTGACATTTTCAGTAGGCAGAATTGTGACCAAATCTGTTTCTGATACCTTTCAGACTGGTTCCTACCAAACACCAGGAAATTCAGGAATTGGAGAGTGACCCTAACAGGTATTCCTAGTGAGGGACAGACTTAAGAGAATGGCCACTGCCCAGTTTTCATGCTGCTGGCATGTTGGTGCACAGAGGAACCTCCGTATTACAAGGGAGGCACGTAGGAAATTACAGTGGCTGGTAGCCTTGATTCTGTTCACTCATGACACCATCAGGCACAGCAAAATCAAGCCCAGAAGCTTCATCTCTGGAAATGCTGAGGCTATAAGCTTTGCTACCTATGGCCCCTGGGGAACTGGTTTATTGAGGATACATGCTCCAGCGCTTCCATACTGATTAAGTTTTAAAAACAATGATCTAAAACACCAGTTTCTGTATTCATTCCTATGGACCATCGGTATTTCAATAGGCAAAGAGGAGGCCAGTGGGTGCTCCTCTGACCAAAAGATTTCCACTTTTATCTGCTTTATATATTAGGATTTTTTTTTAAGAATTCAGTGTTTCAACAGCTTGACTTTTTTTCTTAAAGTATAAAAATTCTTGATCTACACTGCACTCCCTATTATTAATTTTTTTCTTTCTCACTTTGACCTAAATAATAACCCTAGGCAATGAGGTTCCCAGCTGGATGATGCATCAAGAGGATAACTTTGAATCGACCTTCAATGGAAGCCTTTGACTTAACAGAATACTGTCCGGGCCTTGAATTATGAGCGAATAAACCAGAAACACCTGTGTGAGCAGGCATTCCTTCGTGTCTGTCATTCCTCTCCTGACACGTCTCACTCTGGCCAAACACGGTAAACCAAGAACTTCTATTAGTCTTCTGCATCACTGTCATACCTTTATGCTTTGGGTTCCTTCTGAGAAGGTAAGGTCAGGTACAATGCAAAGTTCACCGCCGTCTGTTCTTCAAGCCAAGAACTTTCCAGCCTTCCCTTCCCTTCTTGCTGCTCAGACTGGCTGGTGGGAAACTCCCTTTGCAGCCCATTTTGGATGACCCATGAGAAAGAAGAGGTCAGTCTTCACCATTCTTCTGGCTAAGAGGATAGAGCTCAAACGTCCTTCCAAAGTTAGAGTCAAGTCTCATAGTTGTGTTTTCTCCTGGGCAGCAGAGAAAGACGAAGTCTTCTGTGAGTACCTCTATCACTCTGGTGCTTCAATACTGAAGCTCATCACTTGCTGGTTAGTTTTTTTACACTTTTGGCCTTCAGCCCCTAACACATAGCTCTTGGCACACGAGGAATCGTGCTCAATGCTGAGACTATTTTACTGAGTCTCCCCAGACGAGTCCAAAAACGTAGTGTTTTGAGGGCAGAGCTTCATTTGAAAAAGACTGTTTCTCATGAAGGAAATGCTCTTTGGTTTTAGTGAGGGACACTTGCAGAAGCCTTGGAGCTAAGTCACTTCTAAGATCTACCTGCTAGTCCTGTGTGAGAATGTTCTGCACCAACGATGGTACATCTGGGAAAAGAGGCATATGGAACTCCCGGAGCACGTCAATCTGACTAAGAAAATGTGGTCAGGCATTATCACAAAAGCTCCTTTGATAAAATCAAGCACACTTGACTGGTTGATGAGCCCCACACCCCCCAGGGTCACCCTCAGCACAAACCAGCACACCGTTCCTGTTCTCGAGCATTCCTGCACTCTGAGGACAGACTCACCACACTGGAGCATACTATGTTCCAGTGAAGCATTCCTAACGGGGCCTTCCAGCTATGGCACTGCTTGGGGCCACTGGCTCTGCAAGAGCCACGGAAGACAAGGCTGTAAGTGTACCAAACCCCACAGGAAAAAAGAAAAAGCCTCTCAAGACCTAGGCTCCTGACCTTTCCAGAGATGGAGCCCAACGAGCTGTTTGGGCTCCACCAACCCAGAAAAAGCCAGAAAAAGCGTTTGGCTGGGCCTGGTGTGGAGTTTGCCCGTTGGCTTTTCAGGTTGACCCACTGACCAAATACGATACCCCAAGCACTGCTTGGGATTTTGCGAGTTTGTAATCCATATAGAAGAAACATTGTTATATAAACCTTGCCAAGACTATAGGCCTTTTAAATTCCCAACGAAGAAGCCGAAGAAATTTATGGCAGTGTTGCTAGATGGGGAGGCCAAGTAAACTCACAATGTTGATCTTAGGTCTGTTTAAATTTCTCTTGCCTTCTGGCACTTTAAGGAGCAGTGGAAAGAAATCATTTACTCATAGGTGCATTAAGCCTCTGGAAACACAGGGGGACCGGGGAAGAGTATTAGGAACATAATTGATGTGACACATGCGGTCCTGGCCCGTGGAGGGCAGGATTTCACTCCAACACTGTGGCCATTCGTGTCACGGGCGGTACAAAAACCGAACAGTCCCCTCGTGCAATAAATAATGTGAATTATACGGAGGCTCAGTTTTCCTACCAGTGAAGTCTTGGTAATTAAGCAGCCCTCCCCCGTGCCCCCATAAAAGGACACACTGCTTGGAAATGGAGTTAAGTCCTCATATAAGGAAGATCCACGCGGCCTCAAAGCAGAAGGACGTGGGTTTTGCTTTTTTATTTTATTTTATTTATTTAATTTTATTTATTTATTTATTTATTTTTTAACACACAGGCTTCCTCTGCTCCTCTGTGCTGAGTGCAGTCTCTCTTCTGCTTTTTGCATTTGGCACTATGAAGGATTAGCAACGGAGTCCCTCAATTTCAGATCCTTTTAGGACTGGAGTTGGAGGACAATGAGTTGGACCCTAAAGAGAAAAACCAGCACGATCCGGCCTCTATCTGCCCATCGCGGAATCTCCACCTTGCCCGGAGCGGGAAGGGCCACGGAGGAGTCCGCTTCAACACGCAAGACTACCTCGCTTTAATACAAGGTGAAATGCAATCTGATATGAAAGCTGGCCATGGACTAACAAATGACTCAAGTAAAAAGTCATTTTAATGTAAAGTCCTAGACATGATGTATAACCTTTCCCGGGAAGCCTGCTAATTGTCCGCCCCGAAGGTTCGCGGCTATAGGAATTTTCTGGATATGACGCTTACCCCTTATCTACCCTCCTCCCCGCCGTCTCCACTTTAGTGCTCGCTTGTGTGTAATCTGAGCATTTCAGCCAGGGAAAACTCACCCGGGTGGAAACCGGGGGGAAACATGCCTTAAAAGAATTTATAATTTCACAACAAGTCAGGCTAGAATTTATTAGAATAACATATCTTAAGAATCTTCCATATCCCAACTTCCATAATCAGTGACCCAGATCTTTAAAAGGAAAAGAAAAGAATGCCTTGGAATGTTTTTCAGGCTCAAAGAAAGCTGAACGTATGTAAAAGTGTATAGAGTTATTTATAGATGTAGGGGATAGTGGAAGAAAAGGAAGGGGGGAGGCAGGAGGGAGGAAGAAAGAGAGAAAGAAAGAAGAAAGGAAGAAGAAATGAAGGAGGGCAAGAAGAGAAGAAGGAAGGAAGGAAGAAGGAAGGAAGGAAGGAAACAAAACAAATGTGGTTTCTAACTGCCCCGTAGCAGGAATGACTTTCTTTTGTTTTCTTTCGCTCTTGTCTCCACCCTACTCCCATTAAGTTCTTGGGTCTGTATATCTTTAGATGCAGACAGTCAAACGCTTTTTTCCCTCAGGAAGTTACTGTCCTCACGCCTTGTGAGGTCTTGGAACAAAAAGTAGTTGAGAAAGAAAAAAACGGCTGCCTCTCTGTCCAGAAAAAAAAAAATCACATTGCATCATGAAGCTCAGACGAAGTGTGGTGACTACCACCCACCCCCCCAGGGGGTCAGGGGTGGAGACAGCATGGGAAGGGGGAGGTGAATCTCATTTCCTAACTCGCGTATCCCTCTCCTTGGGGGAGCGCTCTAACCCGCAGCCACTGTCTGTTTGCAGGGGAACAAAACGAACACAAATGTTGGCCTGGGTACAACCTCCCAGGTCAACATGTGTCTGTGCCTGTGTGCATTCGGGGTCTCTTTTTTGGTCTAGATTCTAGATTCTTCGCCTTCTCCCTTGTGCCCATGACCACCGGCCTCCACTCCCACGCCCAGCATGAAGGCCTTTTCTCAATAACAAACAAAAACACTCCACAAAGAGAAGTTTGACATGCAGACGGTTCAGGGCTCACCACTTGAAGGAGGGGAAATGTAGGTTTGGAAGGGCTCTGTTTATTGATCTATAAATCATGGTCACCGTGTCTGACCCAGCCGCTGGGGTGCCCGGGGTCAAGGGACCCTTTCAGAGCATAGACGCTCTGAAGCCTCTCTTTTTGCTGGGCTCTTAATCAGCCCTCCGAAGGCAGACCAAACATCAAACAACTGAGACCCCAAAGAGGGACTGCTGGTATAAATGACTCAGCCTCTGCGGGAGAGAAGGAATTTCTTAGAGATCCTGCCCCATCCTGAGTGATTTTTCTGATTATTTGCAGGCAGATAAGGGACTGACAGGGGGGAAAAATCCATATAATACAAATGACTTAAAGCCACGAGCAAAGACGGTCAATATCAACCCTTCTGAGATCGTTCCTCTTTAAAATAAAGGTAGTAATAACCACCTCCTAGCATCGCTGAGAGGACTCAGAGGGCAGCAGTCCAGCACACTGTGTGATGCTCAGGCTCTTTGGCCCTCAACTTCTCTGACTGGGACGCCTGGGTGGCTCAGCGGTTGAGCATCTGCCTTTGCTCAGGTCATGATCCCGGGGCCCGGGGATCGAGCTCCGCAATGGGCTCCTGCAGGGAGCGTACTTGTCCCTTTGCCTGTGTCCCTACCTCTCTCTGTCTCTCATGAATAAATATATAAAATCTTAAAAAAAAAAAAAAAAAAAGACTGATCATTAAAGCCCCTGCCTTATGCGACTGTTTTGAGAATCCAATGAGAAAAGACATGCGTGTGTTTGGAAGAGCTGAGGATATGCTAAGTGCTCAAAGTTATCAATTATCATGGCACATGTCAAGCCCCTTGCATGACATCTAGGCTCTCAGTGAAAGCTAGTTTCCCTCCGCACAATTCTGAGTTACTTGGGCAGATATAAAATGAAGCAGCATGAAATTTAATTGTAAGAACATGACCTGGGGCACCTGGGTGGCTCAGGGGTTGAGCATCTGCCTTTGGCTCAGGTCCTGGGATTGAGTCCTTCACCGGATTCCCCGCAGGGAGCCTGCTTCTCCCTCTGCCTATGGCTCTGCCTCTCTCTGTGTGTCTCTCATCAATCAATCAATCAATCAATCAACCAGTCTTTTTAAAAAAAAGAGAGAGAGAGAGAGAGAGAAAGAAAGAAAAAAAAATGACCTGTGAGGCCAATCAGATCTGGATCCAAATCCTGCTTTTTCCACTTAACGACTACGTCATCTTAGACAAAGTACTTTCTAGTGCTTTGGTTTTCTTATCTCTAAACTTGACAACAGTGCCTACCTCACAAGGTAGCTCTGAGGACAAAATCAGAGACCTCACGAAAGGCAATGTTTTGTTTGACAGCGATGTCTAGCTTAAGAGCTGTCAGATGCCAATGGCATATGCTCAGTATTCACCGATCAATAAGCACGTACCACACTCCCACTGTGGGCAGGGTCTCCGTGCTCAGTGCTCAAGATGCAAAGGTGGATATCACACAGTCCTGCCTCAGGGAACCTCAGGTCTAGGGAGGGAGACATGTAAGGAAACATCATTCTCATTCTGTGGGGCTCTTGGTATAATGTGAAACATCTTCAGAAGGCCAGAGAAGAGTCAATAACGCATTGTTTCCTTGCCTGAAACATTTTCTTTTAACTCTTCAGACAAGTAATTCTGACTGTCCTTCAGCTTTCAGATTGGACTTCACACGGTCAGGGAAACCTCCCCAAATTCCATGCCACCACCTACCATGAAGGCATCCATTGTTTCCCACTTTCTGACACTCATCACATATATGTTGGCTTGTTCGTTACACTCCCTCCTACCGCAGACCACTAGCGTTTTCAGGGCTGTGCTCATTGTCTTAGAAAACGCAGTATACATCTTTCATACGGGAGGAAGTGCTATGCCCTCCAAAGCTGCCCATGCATTTGAAAGAGCCGAGGATATATTTCGCTGATTGGCAAAGGGACTGGTGATACTGAATCAAGTATTTTAGGACACGCTGTGGGCCTCAGTGTCTGGTCTCTGGTCTGAAGGAGCAGGAGGGAATTCTGTGATCATCAACAGATGATCAACATCAACATCAACAACCCATAAGTCAAGAATTACTTCAAGATCGCAGAAATAAGCCCTCATATATATGGTCAAATGATTTTCAGCAATGGTGTCAAAGCCATTGCATGTGGAAAGGACAATCTTCAGCAAATGGTGCTAAGGAAACTGGAAATCCAGATGCAAAAGAGTGAACTTGGACCCTTACCTTATAGCACAATAAACATTAACTCAAAATGGATCAAAGATAAGGGCACGTGGGTGGTGCATTCAGTTAAGCGTATGACTCCTGGTTTCAGCTCAGGTCATGATCTCAGCATTGTGAGATCGAGCCCTAGGTCAGGCTCCATGCTCAGCATGGAGTTTGCTTGGGATTCTTCTTCCCTCTGCCCCTTCCACTCATGCTCTCTCTCTCTCTCAAAATAAAAGAATCTTTAAAAAAAAATGGATCAAAAACTTAAACATAAAAGCTAACACTATGAAACTCTTAGAACACATAGGGGAAAGTTTCATAACATTAGATTTAGCAATGATTTCCTCAATGTGACACCAAAGACACAGGCAACAAGAGGAAAAAAATAGATAAATTGGACTTTAAAAATTTTTTTTAAATTTTCATATCTCAAGAAGCATTAACAGAGTGGAAAGGCAACCCAAGCAATGAGAGAAAATATGTGCAAATCATATATCATATATCTGGTAAGGGGTTAACACCCAGAATATCCCAAACTCTAATAACTTAACAATAAGAAAACTAACCCAGTTTAAAGATGGGCAAAGGATTTGAATAGACATGTCTCCAAAGAAGATATAACACATGGACAATAAGCACATGTAATGGTGCTTAACATCACTAACCATTAGGGAGATAAATGCACATCAGAATTATAATGAGATATCACTTTACACCAGTAAGATGGCTATTATCAGAAAAGCAGAAAAGAACAAGTGTTGGAGAGGATGTGATCATTTGTAACCCTTATGCGCTGCTGGTGGCAGCATAGAAGATGCCATCACAATGGAAAACAGCATGGCAATTCATCAAAAAATTAAAACAGAATCGCCACAGGATCTAGCATTCCACTTCTGGGTATATACCCAAAGGAATTCAAACCAGAATCTTTAAGAGATATTCGCACACCCATCAGCATCATTTACAATAGCCAAAAGGTAGAAGCAACCCAGATGTCCATCAGTGGACAAATGGTTAAAAAAAAGAAATGTAACATGTACGTACAATGAAGTATGATTAGCCTCCAAAAGGAAGGACATTTTAACACGTGCTACAACATGAATGAAACGTGAAGGCATTATGCTAAGTCAAATCAGCCAGTCACAAAAAGACAAAACACTACATGATTTCACTCATTGGTAAGAACTGAAGGTAGTCAAATTCATAGAGAGGCAAAGTGAAGCGCTGGTTGCCAGGGGCTAGGAGGAGAAAGGAGTAGGGGTTCGTGTTAATTGGGCACAGAGTGTCAGTGTGAGATGAAAAGAAGTTCTAAAGACAGATGGTGGTGATGGTTGCATGACAATAGGAATGAGCTTAATGCTTCTGAATTGTACACTTGCAGTTGATTCAGGCAGCTGATATATATGTTTCACGACAGTTAAAAATCATGAAAATAAAATAAAAGATTTACTTTGAATGAAATGCATTTTGGAAATGAAGAGAGGCTGAGGATGCCACTCCCCATTTGAAGACGCCATATGGGTCGGGTCTGGTTACTCTGAAGAACGGCTGAGGGCAAGTAGATGGGTGAGGAGAGAGGACAGGATGAAGCCTGATGATGTGTGCGGTGAGGCTGGAGTCTGGAAAACCCAAAGACACTGGTCTGCATGGGCTTCACTTCCTGCTTTCCCAGATACTCTTGTCTCTTTCAGGGACATGAAATCCATCTGGCCTGAGACACTAGCACTTTCTGAAATGTTGCCTTGAAATTCTGGTTGATGTGCAAGAGACTCTTAGCCTCTTATCTCCTTTGTTTTTAATGGGAGGAGGCTTCGTGATTGACTAGAAGACCACTAAGCTAGGAAGACTCAAGTTCATATCCCAGGCTCAGGCCTGTGGAGTGTGAGCACTTTCGAAACTTGGCTCAAAGAAGGGCAGTAAGAAAATTCTGTAGAAAGAAAGTCAGAGATTCTCTGGGTACTTGAAAATGAGCTGAGATGAGTTCTAACCCCTTAAATCTTCTGCCAAAAGCAGGGGAGTGCAGGAAGCCAGATTGGGGCCTTGCCTCTTGGTTGCCTGGCTCCCGTTCAGAGATATAGCTCATGGAAGAGTAACACACCCCACTAGGTTGGGGTCCAGGGGCACATGAAAACAGTGCCATCTGGGAAAGTCTTTTTTTTTTTTTTTTAAGATTTTGTTTATTTATTAACAAGAGACACAAAGAGAGAGGCAGAGGGAGAAGCAGGCTCCATGGGGAGCCCGATGCGGGACTCTATTCCAGGACCCCGGGATCAGGACTTGAGTCAAAGGCAGATGCTCAACCACTGAGCCACCCAGGTGCCCTGGAGAAAGTCATCTTAAAGGGAAGACGAGGTAGACTGGGATACTGGAAGCAAGCTCTTCACTATGGGAAATGGTTTTTTCAAAGAAGATGAACCAAACCTATCCATGATTCTTCTAACCTCACTTTGTGAGACCCAAGGAACCTCTACACAGTTTATTTTCCTCATTTGAGGGATGAGTGGCCTTTTGTTACCAGACCCAAAGCAAATATATCTAAGTTGCCCCCAGTCAACAGCAAAGGAAGATGCCAAATATATTTGACTCATGGACAATGTCAGCTTTCAGAGAACAAACTATTTCTAAATCTGAAAACAGAATTCATCCAGCTGTATGTTTGGGCCCGTTTCCATATGGATTCATCTAAGAATAATTTCTCTTAGAGCAGTTGTTTTCTGGCCTGTTTTATGTGGATGGTGCCCTCATACTTGGCACTCAGTGGGTCAGGTCCCTCTCTGCACCTAAAAAAGGAAGGCTCAGCCAAGAGGCACTTTAAGACTCAGAGCCAGGGAAACTTCACATAGGAGTGCCCAGAGGGGTGGGCAGTACATGATGGGGAACAAATTGGAGTGTGGTGTGAAGGCGGAATTAATTTTCCAGAGTCATGTACAAAATTCACTCAGAGAGGCAGCAGGGCCACGAAACAGCAATTCGTTGCCCACGTCTAAGGAAAGGTAATGTTTCAACACCGCTGAGTCAATTCAATGTAGTCCACACAGGGAGCTTTAAACGCCCTGTGGTTGTAGGACCAGTGAGAGCTCCTAGCTCTGAGACAGATGGCCACACTACCAGTGACTTTCAAGAAATTCCACCAGGCTCTCCTCACACTTTCAAAGTTTTAGCTGATTTCTAAGTTCTCTTTGTTCGGCTCTGGGCTATTTCTATTATGAAAGCCCCAGAATAAATCTCTGTGAATGGTTCAAAGGTTAAAATCTTAGCCCTTTAACAAAAAATTAAAGAAACTGGAATTGAATAATCTAGACATACATATTGCAGAGAAATGTTTCTGCAGGTTTCTGCAGTTGCTGGACTTCAATTAAGTGGCGTGTGGCACTTTAAAAATGTGACATCCAAATTCTTTGACATTCCTCCCATTGAGAAGTGGGGTCAGTGTCCCCATCCTTGAATCTGGTCAGGTCTGTAAGAGCTTCAACCAAAAGAATTCCAACGCTGGTTCTCTTGGGATGCTCACCTTGGGGGAAGCCAGAGTAACATGTCAAACTCCCCTAAGACTGCCATGCTAGAGAGGCCATGTCCAAGTGCTCTGGTCCACAGCCCCAGCTGAGCTCCCCGTGAGTCAGCCACACCACAGAACATGCTGGACGGCCAGCCCAGTGAAGCTTCAGCTGACCCAGCCCCACGCATGTACTGGCTGCAATTGCTTGACAGATTCCATACATGAACTGCTCAGCAGAGCCCTTCCCAAACTCCTCATCCACAAATCTGTGAGCAAAATTAAAAGATCATTTTGAGTCACTGAGTTTTGGGATAAGTGATTATCCAGCAACATAGCTGGAGTGTGCTCCCTTGGTAGTTTGGCGATTTCAGTGGAAAAGGTGAGGAAACAACTTTGTTTATATTCAGGGCACAAATCTGCAATGTAACCTTGATTATGGTTTTTGCAAAAATCCCTTTCTGTCCTCAGTAACCATCATAATCTTAAAAGTTACCCATGCACCATTAGGATTACATGTAGCCAATGTGTCATGGCTACCTTTCAGTTAACAAAGGGACAGTCTCTCATGACATTTGCGTGTTAATATTTACAAAAGCTAAATTCGTATTTTCATTTTTGTTATACATGCATTTTTATTGGTTAGATGGCAAATAATTAACAAAGCACTTATTATATGCCATGCACTATTGCAAGTGAATACTTTATTCTTCAGACTGATTCCAGAAGGCAGGTATTATTACTATTCCCATTTTGTAGGTGAAAAAACTGAGTCAGAGAGAGATTAAGTATCTAGCTCATGGTCACATAATTCTTAAGTGTTGGATCTGGAATCTGACCTCAGGCAATCTGGTTTGAGACCATGGACTCTGACCTCTGCTGCTTCTCAATTATGCCTCATTTTATTACCAATTCACACACACACACAGACACACACACACACACACACGAACTCCACAGCAGTATATATGCTAAAGAGCAAAAGAAGTAATCAAAATATACAATTCAGGATAGTGTCATGAATGTAAATGATCATCAGAACTCAAGTACCAATGTAAAATATGTATCTATGTGGGCTGGGGTGAGTGAATCCCAGTATATAATATCTGAAAATTAGATTTTGTATGATTATCTATCCATTTACCTAGTACATTACATAACGATATTTTGTCATATGGGGTTAGGAGGCATCTCAAGCCTTCCCCTTACTTGTAACACAGCACAACCACCTTTCTGAGAAACCAACAGAATCTTTCTAGAATAAGTACAAAATAATGTACAGTAAGAGATTAACAAACATGTTGCTGAGGCCCAGGAAAGACCAAAAGTACAGAAGCATCATTTAAAAGTGGCACCCAACAGCAAAACAAGTCACATCATCACCAGTAAGTTTGTAAAGCCAGCGATATATTCACTGACTGATCATCGTTTTTGGCAAGAAATCAGAGCAAGCCCTGGAGAAGCTCGCTTCTCGAATGGCACTGTAGGTGTCACATAATAACCATGACATAAAATGTGGAAGGACAATTTTTATCAGAGATCATGATCAAGAACACAGAATCCAGAGCCAGAATGCCTAACTCCACCTCCCAGTCCTCCCCCTTGCTGGCAGTGGGACCTTGGGCAAGGTTCTTCTCCTTCTGTGCCTCAGTTTCTTCATGTGGAAAACACAGATTATAAAAGTACTGCCTCCAAGCTGCTAAAAGGATTAAGTAAACCAATAATGCAAAGCCCTCAGGGCAGGGGCCAGTGCACGGTACTCATTATGAAATAAACGTTTGTCAAGTAAGTACACATAATGCGGGCTAAAAGATATTCCCACCTTACGGTCAGACAAAGATGCTGATGTACAACGTAATACATATATGTGCGTATATGAGGGAGAAACGTAGAAAGACTTTTGTTCTCATTCCCATTGAAAGTAAAATACCACAGACGAAGGGATTTTTTGGTTAATCATTATTTGATGAGTTAGGACATGAATAGAAAAGGCACACTCACTTGAGTATTGGCAGGGTGCTAAAAACTATGTGTGTGCCAAGAATAAAAGACTAAATTAATAGGTCAATTATTACATAAGTGTCAATCCGTACCCAGTCTTATTCCCACAGAACAGTGGGTGGCCAAAAATCTGCCTCTCCATCTTAATTATATGTTGAGAAGGAAATTATGAAAAGTGTAAATATAATGAGCTTACAGTCACCGACTGGCTTCTTGACATTCAGTATGAAGAAGAGGCGAATACAAGTGGAGCTTGTACATGGTGGAGCTCTGTTGACTATTGCACTGATTATCTGTGGCTACCGTTAGTCCATGTCACAAAGAATCACAAAACCTCTATGGCTTACTACAATACTTGTTTTGCTCGTGCAGCTGGAATCATCTGGGGATTAGCTTGGCAGCTCTGTTGAATCTGGCAAGCAGAAGCACACAGAATTTCTTGAGGGCCAGGTTCAGAACTGGCACACGCTCACTTCTACAGCACACTATTGACAATAAGGTAAAAGCCAACCATTCTGGAGACGTGGGGGAAATACACCCAATCTCTTTAGTGGCCTCAATTCCAAACTCACAGGAAAAAAGGGAATGAACACAAAGACAGGCAAAGTAGAAGACCATTTCGGTGACTAAAAATGCTTTCCCCCAAGATTTATTCTCCAAGAGATGCATTTTTTTTAAACGTACTTAAAAATTGGTGGGCTGTATTTTTATGAACTGCTCATAACATGCCCTGCAATTTGAGAACACTCTAATTCTACGGTAAGGCCTAAGATATCATGATTCTTAAGGCAAAACCATAATTTCTTAATAAGACAACAACTGGAATGCAAATGTCTAATAGCTAAGAGCTTTTCTGATACTCGATCATTTTTATCATTTGTTGGAGGAAAAAACCTAATGAGGTATTATTGGACACATCTTAAAATCACAAACAGATACTACAACAGAACAGGCAGAAACACTTTCCACAGCTACATGCACAGCCAGAGTGGATTGGACACCATTTGCTTTTAACTCTTTTGAGTTGGAATTTCAAATTTCCAACTTTGAAATGGTATATTTTCTTCACGTTAGATTTTGACACAGTTCCAAAGGTAATTTTCAGTGAAAAGAATTCTTAATTCCTGGGTCTGTGTGTTACCTGAATGTTGACGACTCTGACAAAGCCATCAAATACCTGTTGTCATTGCCAACAACTTAAAATTGGAATTAAGTGTTGCTAAGTGAAAGGAAAGATAAAGGGAAAAAAAACTGATGAAGGATGGAAATAGACCGATGCCTCAAGCTATCCACCATGGAGCCAGATGATGAGATTAATTTTCAGGAAGATAACATGGAGAAAGATTTATTATTCCTATATTTGACATTATCATTCCTATACTTGACATTTTAAAAATTGTCTTAAATTTTTAAAATATCTTATTATTTCAAAATTATGACAATTCTTTTGAAATATACCTAAAATCAGTGGGTTACATGTATGCTCTTTGCCATCATATGCCCTGTAGATGATAAAAGTTTGAAAAGCAAGGAGTGGTTAGCCAAAGTCTGAAAACACCTGCCAATCCTGAGTCAGCAGAATACAGATTCTGTAAAACCAAAGGTACTTCACTAATTCCAGAACAGTTATCATTAGAAAATGTTGTCATTCTGCATTGCAAAAGTGACAAGACTTACTGACCACTGAGAATAAGAGCAAATTATATTATCTTGGTGAGAGAATTTCCCAAAGGTAAATCTGATTGCTCACTATTTCAAGAAGCCAGGTTAGGAATGATGTAGTGTATTAGTTTCCTACAGCTGCAGGAACGAATCCGCACTAACTTGGTGGCTTCAAACAATAGACATTTATCCTCTCACAGGTCTGGGGGCTCCAAGGGTCTGGGATCAAGGTGAAAGCACAGTCATGCTCCCTCTAAGGGCTCTAGGGGAGAATCTTTGACTCTCCATTTCTGGGAGTTCCAAGCTGTCCTTGGCTTGTGGATGCATCTCTCCAACCTCTGCCTCTGTCTTCACATGGCCTTCTCTGGGTGCCTTCGGATTTAAGACCCACGTGGATAATTGAGGATGACCTCAAGGTCCTTAATTACACCTGTGAAGACCCTTTTCCAAAGTAAGGTCAAATTCACAGATCTGGGCAGACATTTTGAGGGGATGGTCAGGGTCTAGGAACATGTACCATTCAACTCCCTACAAATGGGAAAGAGGATGGGCAAACTCAGAAGACAGCACATATGGAAGCTTGAAATTCTTTTGTTAAGGATGTTAAAGATGAAATAGATCATTATCATGCACGCACATACCCACTGGCTACCTGAAGGCAGAAATATTGACGGGAAGGTCTTAGAAGATCTCTCTCCACTTTATTATTTGGTGATTTGAAACTACTAACTCTATTGTACCTGCTCTGATAGATACTAAGTGACTTTGGTTGTGACTGGGATTCCAAATAACTAGTATTCCCTTACTATTGTATGCATGTGGTATATAATTTTTACATACAAAGATTTGGTTTTTTTTTTTAAAGATTTTATTTATTTATTCATGAGAGACACAGAGAGAGAGGCAGAGACACAGGCAGAGGGAGAAGCAGGCTCCATGCAGGGAGCCTGATGTGGGACTTGATCTCAGGTCTCCAGGATCACGCCCTGGGCCAAAGGCAGGGGCCAAACCACTGAGCCACCCAGAGATCCCCCAAAGATTTGGTTTTAATTTGGGAAAAGGAAAAAAAGAATAATCTGGGATAATAGGTGGGAAGAATCCCCACCTGGCTGTAAGTTGCTCTTTTAAATGTGAACAAAATGACCTCTTTAACCTGTTGGTTTGGCCCAGCTTTCTTTCTAGGTCTCTACGGACCTCATGCCAAATCCTACAGAAAGAGAGAAGCTCTTGAGCAGAGTGACACACACCCAAGCCCCTTGTCGCTCCTGCTAGAAGAGTGAACCAACCAATCCTGCTTGTTCTTCCTCATTACCTAGAACCTGCGTGTAGTAGAGAAGCAAGAGATACACGTCTTCATTATCAGCTAGGAGTCTTTTGCTTTCATTTCCAATCAATCTTTTGAAGGTATAATTCATGACTGGAAGGCACCTTTCCAAATGCAAGATCTTAAGAGTTGGGAGTTCTTAAGTTGAAATGCGGGCTCTCCTCCCTGAAATTCGACACACAGTTTGGTGTGTTTGTGGATTTTTCTGTGAAGTAGTCACATTCTCAAAGAAATCCACTGACCCAAGAAGGTAAGAAAGATCCACAGGTCAGCTCACAGCTATGAACCATTGGTTTGTTGTTGACTATTGACAAGTTATCTAGTTTCCAGGTGCAAAACTACTCTCTGCACAGGGGATGGAAACAAGGGTAAAGATTCAATTAAAAGAAGAAAAAAAAACTTTGATTCAAATATGACACAAATGTCCGGTAGGGAATCCAAACCCTTGTCTCCATCTCCACACATCTCACAAAGCAATTCCCTAGACTTGCCTGATTGCCTCCTCCAGAGAGAACTGACTACTCCTTCAAATCTGTCCCCGCTGGTTTCTGCATGGCCTCCTACCCCCTGCCATTCTACTTGGTTACCTATGTTTCTCTTCCTTCTAGATTTTATCCCCCATGTCCCATTCGATTTTGTATATAAGCATCTTTTAAAAATATCTGTTAAGTGGCTGTGTGCACGAATGGATGAATGACAAATGTGAGTTGCATAATGACTAGAAGTCCCATTAAAGCTGCTTAGAAGTGTCCCCACCAGGAGGCTGAAAACCCACAACCCAATTCCCCCCATCCCTGGCTGGCCCTGCTCTCCCTGACCAAGAGGCACTGATCTGACCCTATAGCCGGACCAGAGAACCAAGCCACACAGGAATGTGGTCCCCACGTGTATTCCCGGAGCACACCTGCCTTAAAGAACCTCCAGAAGGAGACTCAGATGTCCCCTGGCAGCAGGGTACTGCTATTTTGTTTTGTTTTGTTTTGGTACTGCTATTTTGAAAGTAGACCCTCACTTCTGATGTATTCTTTTTCTCAAGAAGTATCTGCATGTCATTCCTGAGCAACGGAATACCCACGTGGTGTGACAAAAGAAGCAGGGCATCATTCCACCGCCTGGTCTCCAGGTTGGGGATGGCTGCTGAGACCTAGCCACACACAGAGAGTCAGCAACCTCACCGCAGAGCCACCTGTCATGCGTGATCATGTCCACATTTATTATATAAGAACGCTGTTGACGCCTATGGAGAGGGTGCGTGCCCTAAAAAACACACATAAGACCCCAAACCGAAAAACTCCATCTTGCAGGTGCTTAGGCCAAAAACCCTTGGAGTCGTCCTTGGGGTCCCCTCCTTATCCAACATTCCATGTCCAATCCAGCCGCAAATCCTGTCGATCATCAATCACTGCGTGCCCAGAATTCAATAACCTCCCGTCGCCTTTCCCGCCACTCCCCTTGTGTGTAGACACCACCATCTCCCACCTGAGTGAGACATCCTCCTAACCAACTCCCACCTTCAGCCCATGCTCCCTTACAGGTGGTGGTTCACAGGACAGCCAGAATGACCCCTTTCCAAAAGGACCTTGCCCTATATCTGCTCAAAGCCAGCTTCCCCACCTTGCTCAGGAGAAAGAACAGTTTTGGGTTCTCCCGAGCAGCCCTCAGGGCTCCCATGGTCCAGCTCACCCTGCCTCGCTGCCCTTTTCCCCTACCATCTCCCCATCTCTTGTTCCACTCTAGCCCAGGTGCTTTCTTTGATGCTCCCTGAAGCTCACACGCTTTTTCCGAGTTACGTAGAACTTGATTTCCTAGCAGAACAAGAGGCAAATCAACCAGTGGACTGTCAGCCCATGGCCCTGGCGACTCAGAAGGATCACAGTCCTAGGCTACCCTTAGAGCAAGAGCTCTCTGTTCTTCTCTAAGGCTGATGGAGGCCAGAGATAAAAAGCCCAGTCCAGCCTGTCACAGAACTGTGGCTGGGCCTCTCCACATGAGTTCCCTGGCTGGTGGCCCCGACTCAGTTGGGGCCTGTGAGTGTGTGTGCACAGGAGTGAGGGAAAGGCAATTGTGAAAATACCCAAATAAACCACGGGGCTGAGTTAGGACAGCCACTGGGCTAGCTGGTTTCAGGAACTTCCTCATTCCATTTTCTAGCTTCTGCTTTCCCGGGAAGAATCCATTGACACCTCCTACCCCATCAGCTTCAGGACTGATTCTAGAATTGAAGAGCTGGCCCTTGGGAAAATGGCCATCGTGGGACAGAAAGGCAGAACCCACAGGCGGATCAGGTTAGCATAGGAATGTTTTATGAATCAAATATATTTACATTCCTTGGCCGATTATCTCTCAATGTGTGCCTGCTTTTCATTTAAACACAGTATAATCCCGGTAGATTCTATCATAAGAATCCAGCTGCATGCATGATCTCATTGGTCTTTAGTAGTTTTTTTGTTTTTTGTTTTTTGTTTTTTTTTAAGATGTGAATTCAATAAGATTTAAAAGCATAGAGGTGCCTGGGTGCCTCGGCTGGTTATGCATCTGCCTTTGGCTCAGGTCGTGATCCCAGGGTCTTGGGATCGAGCCCGGCGTTGGGCTCCCTGCTCAGCAGGGAGTCTGCTTCTCTCTCTCTCTCTCTCTCTCTCTCTCATAAATAAAATCTTAAAAAAAAAAGATTTAAAAGCATAATATACAAATTGCTTGCCATTCTAAGTGCAAGTTAATCAGTCATAACTGTCAGATCACTGGCCCTTACAGCAAGCATTCAACACCACAGTGAGTTTCTCCTCATTCCATCGACTGACTTGTTTAAACTTCCCAAACCTCAAAAAGAAGAACCGAAATGAAGTGCTAACCCTAACCATTTTATTTGGTGGGAAGTTGGAGAGAGAGACATATTTCTATTCCATTGGGGAGCATTCCCAATACATTTATTTTTTCACAAGAAATTTAAAATTAGCATATCGAGGAAGTTTACACAGTGCCCTGATAGCCCCTTAAATATCACACTTCTATCAGCATGCTACAAAGTTGGATGCCTTCCCTGCGCAGAACAAAATAAATTAACTTGGGGACACCAGGTTTCCAAAATAATTTTGCTGATGTGAGCCCAAAACTCTTAATATTAGAGTTACCACATTGGCCTTGGTGTTTATACCAGATGAAGTGTCTTTCATGGAGTACTTAGAACGTCCCAGGAGAAGAATTTTGCCTCTGGTTTTGCTACTTCATCATCTCCAAGTTGGGAAAAACTTGAGTATGCATGCTGGATCGTTCAGAGACAGTGAGTCTATGAGTGTTGCTTTTTGGCATGAGACAGTGCTTGAATGGGGTCAACAATGCGAGGAGACCGACATCAAATCTACGTGGCTGCTCTCCCTCACATGTGGTGATCACTTCTGTGATATGATTTTTAAAAAAGAAAAAGAAAAACAAAACACAGAGTTCTGCTACGGAGACCTACCTCCAGTTGGTTGAAGTTTCTATCAAGACCGTTTTCAGTGAGGAGTGACACGCCAGGCTTTGGGGGAGAAAGGCAACAATAAAGACATCTTGCAAGAAAGGAAATACCAACTGGAACCCACTGGATTTGACTGATGGGGAAAACGTGTTCATCGTTTGACAAACAAATGTGCCTGTTAGAATCTGAATTTTGGAAAAAAAGGCGTATACCCTGTGGTTTCAACACCATGATCAAGAATTGTCTTGTAATAAAGGTAGTTCATGAAGAAATTCTGTAAACGTAATTTTTAAAAAAACATTTTATTTACTTATTCATGAGAGACACACAGAGAGAGGCAGAGACACAGGCAGAGGGAGAAGCAGGCTCCCTGCTGGGAGCCTGATGCGGAACTCGATCCCAGGACCCCAGGATCATGAGCCAAAGGCAGACCCTCAACCAAAGGCAGACCCTCAACCACTGAGCCACCCGGCGCCCCTGTAAACTTACATTTTGAACAAACCTCACAAAGAGTCTCTAGATGGTGCCTAAGAACGTGACCTGGTTTCTTAAGTACCTTACACTTGTAACTACGTTGTTTGTGACAAACCGAACCCATAAGGACTCCAATCTTTCTACCTCACTGCTCTACACCAACAGACTAACCACATAAGTTCATATTCTTAATGGACACAACTACATAATTACTCCATTGATACCTGAAAAGTAACTCACTTAGCATCTCGTTCAGAACAAAGGAAGAAAACTAGATTTCACTTAGCCCTGCTTGGGATGTGTTTTCGCCTGTCAATAGTGTTCTAGCCTAGCTCTGTTTTGGCCACTGCCCAACATAATCTGCCTTCCTGCCTGTTGCCATTTGTCTCCAATGTGTAGCACAGGCTTGAGAGGATTCTTTTTTGCTTTTAATGTGGAATTTTAGTTGCATGTTTAGAAAAACAGAAACAAAGCCTGCCAGCAATGGGACATTTGAAATTCTGCTGCCCAGCAGCGGAGATTTGGGGATGATAAAATCAGCAACTCCAATGTATATATTTTAAGACTATCTCAGCATTGTTTCCAGAAACACTTTTTATAAACACAGGATGCTTGTGTCTTTTTATTTTACAAAAACTCTTGTTCTCAAAAAAGCAATTTGAATAAAGGTTTTTCCCTTGTAAAAAAAAATGACTGTTGTCATTTTTGTGATTTTGAAGCCGATGGGTGGGAGAGTGGGAAGGTAAAGCAGCTGCTAAGATATATATAAGAACTGGATAGTGACAGTATCTTTGTGATAGAGTTACTGAGCATTAAATTAGATAATCCATGTCAAGCAGTTAGAACAGTGCCTGCCAGTGACTGCACAGTGTCATCCCTGCCAACATCTGGAAAATAAACTCACTTTGTTTTTCTATTAAAATTTGTTCAACAGATTCTTTTTTTTAAGGGGGGGAGGAGCAGAGGGAGAGGAAGAGAGAGAGAATCTCAAGCAGGCTCCCCACTGAGTGTGGAGCCCGACACGGGGCTCAATCTCACGACCTGAGATCATGACCTGAGTGGAAATCAAGAGTTGGACGCTTAACCGACAGAGCCACCCAGGCACCCCTCAACAGATTCTTTTAAGCAAATATGGTAGCATCCCAATTTGGAGGGAAGATAATTCAATAGGTTTAAGTCTTTGCCCTGTTTTCTGACATCCAAATGTTTCTTGTCATTTTTCCTATTGATCTGATGAAATATCTGACCTCCATTACTTAAAAGGAAGGAAGGAAACATTTTTGATGTTAAACACAACCATGATTTACAGGCTAACCATCTGTGGGAAGGCTTCCACAGGTAAAGCAATAACCTTCTCAGTTTGCCTCTCTCCAGCCAGTTGTCCCTGACAGCTCATCGTTGGGTTTGTAGAATTTAATCTTGAGAAGGTCTGAAATGTGGATCTTCCCGGGACTCTATGTTGTATTCTGCCATAGTTCAGATAAGTATTAGTGATGGAGAAACCTCAAACCCTTGGGTAGATAAGCACCCAAACGTCATGTCACATCGTAAAGTGTCTCCAAACCTCTTTGCCTTGAAAAGCTCCTGACAAACGAATGACATTTCTGGAATGTGCTGTTTATCCCTTAAAGAAGCATACCTCTTAGGGTCTTTCAGGATTTGATGTCAGGAATTGGTAAAGGTTATGGGAAGTAAAATTAAATTCACGTCAAGGAAGGAAAATAGAAACTAACTTTTCTGAAAACATGCGTGCTGTGTGCCTGACTTCTTTGGGCATATATAGGCTTAATCAGAAAATGACAGATTTGCTTTTAAACACAAGGCTGCCAGGCCTCCTCAGAGTGACCCACTGACCCTGTGCTGTTCCAGAAATGCTCTGCTTTGGGAGATGCACCATGTTTTCCATTTTAAACAACTCAGCTGATACTTGTGTGTGTGTGTGTTTTTTAAAACAGTACAAATACAAGCAATGATGCTACTTCTACCATGAGAAGCAATGAAATGTTAGTTTCTTACATGTACAACTCTTACAGCCAATAACTAGCAATTAGTTTTGCGACGATACACCAGAGACCTGGGGCCTTGGAAAGTGGTGCCACTGAAGGGGAAGACTCTCCAGTTTGGGTGCATTAAGAGCTTGACAGTGAGATTCAAGAACACACTTAACCAACAACTGCTCTCCTTAAACCAGAGGTGAATATCCATGCTGACATGCTCTCTGAAACACCTGAGTACAATCTAGGGGCCCCATCTCTGAGAGCAGTATGGCCACACACTGGGGACAGAGGACACAATGCCAAGGCTTGTCACCCACCACACAGGGTCTGCATGCTTCCTTCCCTGAGCACCTCCAGCCTTACCTCTATTTGTTGCCTTTGTCACTGGAACAGAGTCATAAAAACTTAAGACTCTCACTCTACTCCTGGTATCTTGGTATGGATGCTAAGAACCACTAGTCCAGTGGGTCAACCAAAGACAATGTGGTGGTACATGTTAATTTGTCTTGAAATATACTACACCTTCTGGTCCCCAGCTGTGTTTACATCTCTCTAATTTTCAGATGTAGCAATCTCTAGGACTTCACTAAAAATAACAGTGGAAAGGACGAAAATCCCCACACCACTAGCCAGCCACATACGAGGAAAATAACATTTTCTCACCAAAGTCGCTTAAATAATATCACTTACAGCAAATTCCTAAAATGGGGTCTTTATCCCAAAGAAGAGTTCACTAAATATTTGTTGAGTAAATGAATGAAACCAGGAACCAGTTAATTGATGGAAAAGTTGATGAGTTGGCAAATGTTAATAAATATTTGTATATCTGGACTAGAATGAGGTTTTTATCCAAAATAGAATTCAATAAACTCTAAGCCCTGTGAGGAAAAAAGGGGTAGCATCATCTTTTTCTGTTATGTTACACTGGAAATCTTTCTCCCCCCCAAAAAAGTTACACTTGAATGGACATTCAATAAATATTTACTAACGGAATCAAATTTTATAAATTATACAAGATTTAGTTTTACAACTTTAATTATCCATACAGTAACTCTGTAAAAGTGTATCTCCCCCCCCTTTTTTTTTAAAAGGCCACTTTTAGAAAAAAAACTCAGGGGAGGAGCAAGATGGCGGAAGAGTAGGGTCTCCAAATCACCTGTCTCCACCAAATTACCTAGAAAACCTTCAAATTATCCTGAAAATCTATTAATTCGGCCTGAGATTTAAAGAGAGACCAGCTGGAATGCTACAGTGAGAAGAGTTCGCGCATCTATCAAGGTAGGAAGACGGGGAAAAAGAAATAAAGAAACAAAGGCCTCCAAGGGGGAGGGGCCCGCGAGGAGCCGGGCTGAGGCCGGGGCGAGTGTCCCCAGGACAGGAGAGCCCCGTCCGGGAGGAGCAGGAGCTGCACCGACCTTCCCGGGGGAAAGGGGCTCGCGGGGAGTTGGAGCAGGACCCAGGAGGGCGGGGATGCCCTCGGGTTCCCCGGGACAGTAACAGAGCAACTGCGCGCCCAGGAGAGTGCGCCGAGCTCCCTAAGGGCTGCAGCGCGCGGCGGGACCCGGAGCAGCTCGGGGGGCTCGGGGGCGGCTCCGCGGAGGGGGCTGCGGCCCGGGAGCGCGAATCCACCAGCGCAGGCTCCGGAGCACAGGGCGCCGGGACACAGCCCAGGATCCGGCCTCCCCCGGGACCCGCAGAGGCCGGGAGGGCCCAGGACAGCGAGGACGCTCCTGCCCCAGCTGAGCAGATCAGCGGCCCCGCCCGGAGCCTCCAGGCCCTGCAGACGGAGTTCCTGCCGGAGCTGAATCCAGGTTTCCAGAGCTGCCCCGCCACTGGGGCTGTTCCTCCTGCGGCCTCACGGGGTGAACAACCCCCACTGAGCCCTGCACCAGGCAGGGGCACAGCAGCTCCCCCAACTGCTAACACCTGAAAATCATCACAGCAGGCCCCTCCCCCAGAAGACCAGCCAGACTGACTGACAACTTCCAGGAGAAGCCAAGGGACTTAAAGTACACAGAATCAGAAGATACTCCTCCGTGGTTCTTTTTTTTTTTTTTTTTTTGCTTTTTGATTTGTTTCCTTCCCCCACCCCTTTTTTTCTCCTTTCTTTTTCTTTCTCTTTTTCTTCTTTTTTTTTTTCGTTTTTTTTCTTCCCTTTTTTTTCTCTTTCGCTTTTCTTTCCTTCTTTCTCTCCTCTCTTTTTCTCTTTTTCCGAATACAACTTGCTTTTGGCCACTCTGCACTGAGCAAAATGACTAGAAGGAAAACCTCACCTCAAAAGAAAGAATCAGAAACAGTCCTCTCTCCCACAGAGTTACAAAATCTGGATTACAATTCAATGTCAGAAAGCCAATTCAGAAGCACTATTATACAGCTACTGGTGGCTCTAGAAAAAAGTATAAAGGACTCAAGAGACTTCATGACTGCAGAATTTAGAGCTAATCAGGCAGAAATTAAAAATCAATTGAATGAGATGCAATCCAAACTAGAAGTCCTAACGACGAGGGTTAACGAGGTGGAAGAACGAGTGAGTGACATAGAAGACAAGTTGATAGCAAAGAGGGAAACTGAGGAAAAAAGAGACAAACAATTAAAAGACCATGAAGATAGATTAAGGGAAATAAACGACAGCCTGAGAAAGAAAAACCTACGTTTAATTGGGGTTCCCGAGGGCGCCGAAAGGGACAGAGGGCCAGAATATGTATTTGAACAAATTCTGGCTGAAAACTTTCCTAATCTGGGAAGGGAAACAGGCATTCAGATCCAGAAAATAGAGAGATCCCCCCCTAAAATCAATAAAAACCGTTCAACACCTCGACATTTAATAGTGAAGCTTGCAAATTCCAAAGATAAAGAGAAGATCCTTAAAGCAGCAAGAGACAAGAAATCCCTGACTTTTATGGGGAGGAGTATTAGGGTAACAGCAGACCTCTCCACAGAGACCTGGCAGGCCAGAAAGGGCTGGCAGGATATATTCAGGGTCCTAAATGAGAAGAACATGCAACCAAGAATACTTTATCCAGCAAGGCTCTCATTCAAAATGGAAGGAGAGATAAAGAGCTTCCAAGACAGGCAGCAACTAAAAGAATATGTGACCTCGAAACCAGCTCTGCAAGAAATTTTAAGGGGGACTCTTAAAATTCCCCTTTAAGAAGAAGTTCAGTGGAACAGTCCACAAAAACAAGGACTGAATAGATATCATGATGACACTAAACTCATATCTCTCAATAGTAACTCTGAATGTGAACGGGCTTAATGACCCCATCAAAAGGCGCAGGGTTTCAGACTGGATAAAAAAGCAGGACCCATCTATTTGCTGTCTACAAGAGACTCATTTTAGACAGAAGGACACCTACAGCCTGAAAATAAAAGGTTGGAGAACCATTTACCATTCGAATGGTCCTCAAAAGAAAGCAGGGGTAGCCATCCTTATATCAGATAAACTAAAATTTACCCCGAGGACTGTAGTGAGAGATGAAGAGGGACCCTATCTCATACTTAAAGGATCTATTCAACAAGAGGACTTAACAATCCTCAATATATATGCCCCGAATGTGGGAGCTGCCAAATATATAAATCAATTATTAACCAAAGTGAAGAAATACTTAGATGATAATACACTTATACTTGGTGACTTCAATCTAGCTCTTTCTATACTCGATAGGTCTTCTAAGCACAACATCTCCAAAGAAACAAGAGCTTTAAATGATACACTGGACCAGATGGATTTCACAGATATCTACAGAACTTTACATCCAAACTCAACTGAATACACATTCTTCTCAAGCGCACATGGAACTTTCTCCAGAATAGACCACATATTGGGTCACAAATCGGGTCTGAACCGATACCAAAAGATTGGGATTGTCCCCTGCATATTCTCAGACCATAATGCCTTGAAATTAGAACTAAATCACAACAAGAAGTTTGGAAGGACCTCAAGCACGTGGAGGTTAAGGACCATCCTGCTAAAAGATAAAAGGGTCAACCAGGAAATTAAGGAAGAATTAAAAAGATTCATGGAAACTAATGAGAATGAAGATACAACCGTTCAAAATCTTTGGGATGCAGCAAAAGCAGTCCTAAGGGGGAAATACATCGCAATACAAGCATCCATTCAAAAACTGGAGAGAACTCAAATACAAAAGCTAACCTTACACATAAAGGAGCTAGAGAAAAAACAGCAAATAGATCCTACACCCAAGAGAAGAAGGGAGTTAATAAAGATTCGAGCAGAACTCAACGAAATCGAGACCAGAAGAACTGTGGAACAGATCAACAGAACCAGGAGTTGGTTCTTTGAAAGAATTAATAAGATAGATAAACCATTAGCCAGCCTTATGAAAAAGAAGAGAGACAAGACTCAAATTAATAAAATCATGAATGAGAAAGGAGAGATCACTACCAACACCAATGAAATACAAACGATTTTAAAACCATATTATGAACAGCTATACGCCAATAAATTAGGCAATCTAGAAGAAATGGACGCATTCCTGGAAAGCCACAAACTACCAAAACTGGAACAGGAAGAAATAGAAAACCTGAACAGACCAATAACCAGGGAGGAAATTGAAGCAGTCATCAAAAACCTCCCAAGACACAAGAGTCCAGGGCCAGATGGCTTCCCAGGGGAATTTTATCAAACGTTTAAAGAAGAAACCATACCTATTCTCCTAAAGCTGTTTGGAAAGATAGAAAGAGATGGAGTACTTCCAAATTCGTTCTATGAGGCCAGCATCATCTTAATTCCAAAACCAGACAAAGACCCCACCAAAAAGGAGAATTACAGACCAATATCCCTGATGAACATGGATGCAAAAATTCTCAACAAGATACTGGCCAATAGGATCCAACAATACATTAAGAAAATTATTCACCATGACCAAGTAGGATTTATCCCTGGGACACAAGGCTGGTTCAACACCCGTAAAACAATCAATGTGATTCATCATATCAGCAAGAGAAAAACCAAGAACCATATGATCCTCTCATTGGATGCAGAGAAAGCATTTGACAAAATACAGCATCCATTCCTGATCAAAACTCTTCAGAGTGTAGGGATAGAGGGAACATTCCTCGACATCTTAAAAGCCATCTATGAAAAGCCCACAGCAAATATCATTCTCAATGGGGAAGCACTGGGAGCCTTTCCCCTAAGATCAGGAACAAGACAGGGATGTCCACTCTCACCACTGCTGTTCAACATAGTACTGGAAGTCCTAGCCTCAGCAATCAGACAACAAAAAGACATTAAAGGCATTCACATTGGCAAAGAAGAAGTCAAACTCTCCCTCTTCGCTGATGACATGATACTCTACATAGAAAACCCAAAAGTCTCCACCCCAAGATTGCTAGAACTCATACAGCAATTCGGTAGCGTGGCAGGATACAAAATCAATGCCCAGAAGTCAGTGGCATTTCTATACACTAACAATGAGACTGAAGAAAGAGAAATTAAGGAGTCAATCCCATTTACAATTGCACCCAAAAGCATAAGATACCTAGGAATAAACCTAACCAAAGATGTAAAGGATCTATACCCTCAAAACTATAGAACACTTCTGAAAGAAATTGAGGAAGACACAAAGAGATGGAAAAATATTCCATGCTCATGGATTGGCAGAATTAATATTGTGAAAATGTCAATGTTACCCAGGGCAATTTACACGTTTAATGCAATCCCTATCAAAATACCATGGACTTTCTTCAGAGAGTTAGAACAAATTATTTTAAGATTTGTGTGGAATCAGAAAAGACCCCGAATAGCCAGGGGAATTTTAAAAAAGAAAACCATATCTGGGGGCATCACAATGCCAGATTTCAGGTTGTACTACAAAGCTGTGGTCATCAAGACAGTGTGGTACTGGCACAAAAACAGACACATAGATCAGTGGAACAGAATAGAGAATCCAGAAGTGGACCCTGAACTTTATGGGCAACTAATATTCGATAAAGGAGGAAAGACTATCCATTGGAAGAAAGACAGTCTCTTCAATAAATGGTGCTGGGAAAATTGGACATCCACATGCAGAAGAATGAAACTAGACCACTCTCTTTCACCATACACAAAGATAAACTCAAAATGGATGAAAGATCTAAATGTGAGACAAGATTCCATCAAAATCCTAGAGAAGAACACAGGCAACACCCTTTTTGAACTCGGCCATAGTAACTTCTTGCAAGATACATCCACGAAGGCAAAAGAAACAAAAGCAAAAATGAACTATTGGGACTTCATCAAGATAAGAAGCTTTTGCACAGCAAAGGATACAGTCAACAAAACTCAAAGACAACCTACAGAATGGGAGAAGATATTTGCAAATGACATATCAGATAAAGGGCTAGTTTCCAAGATCTATAAAGAACTTATTAAACTCAACACCAAAGAAACAAACAATCCAATCATGAAATGGGCAAAAGACATGAACAGAAATCTCACAGAGGAAGACATAGACATGGCCAACATGCACCTGAGAAAATGCTCTGCATCACTTGCCATCAGGGAAATACAAATCAAAACCACAATGAGATACCACCTCACACCAGTGAGAATGGGGAAAATTAACAAGGCAGGAAACAACAAATGCTGGAGAGGATGCGGAGAAAAGGGAACCCTCATACACTGTTGGTGGGAATGTGAACTGGTGCAGCCAATCTGGAACACTGTGTGGAGGTTCCTCAAACAGTTAAAAATAGACCTGCCCTACGACCCAGCAATTGCACTGTTGGGGATTTACCCCAAAGATACAAATGCAATGAAACGCCGGGACACCTGCACCCCGATGTTTATAGCAGCAATGGCCACGATAGCCAAACTGTGGAAGGAGCCTCGGTGTCCAACGAAAGATGAGTGGATAAAGAAGATGTGGTTTATGTATACAATGGAATATTACTCAGCTATTAGAAATGACAAATACCCACCATTTGCTTCAACGTGGATGGAACTGGAGGGTATTATGCTGCGTGAAGTAAGTCAGTCGGAGAAGGACAAACATTATATGTTCTCATTCATTTGGGGAATATAAATAATAGTGAAAGGGAATATAAGGGAAGGGAGAAGAAATGTGTGGGAAATATCAGAAAGGGAGACAGAACGTAAAGACTGCTAACTCTGGGAAACGAACTAGGGGTGGTAGAAGGGGAGGAGGGCGGGTGTGGGAGTGAATGGGTGACGGGCACTGGGGGTTATTCTGTATGTTAGTAAATTGAACACCAATAAAAAAAGAAAAGAAAGAAAATTAAAAACAAAAAAAAAGCAACTTTTAAAGATTAAAAACAACCAAAACAAAATGCTTATCTTAAAAAAAAAAAATCACACACATTTCCTGGGGAAAATATTCAGCTTTACTTCAAGTTACTGAGATTTTTCTAGAAATGTGATGTTTGCAGCCCCACCTGGCATTACCCTTTGGCTTAGACTCTTAGTGAGACAAATGAGCATGTGAGAGGATAGTACATCCTATTCTGGAAAAAAAAGAAAAAGAAAAAGAAAAAGATCCCCATGGAGAGAAGAGGGCAAAGAGAGAACACTCCAGGAGTCAAATACCACCTCAGCTGATGCCTCCCCCAGTGCAGTGATTCAGAGCTTTTACTCTCTTTATCCTATAATGAGTTAGGAAGTTACTCCTACGGGAAACTAGCAAATTTTTATGACTGCACTTTTTGCCAGCCATTTGCAGAGGCCTGCGCTGAGTACCTGTCAATTTAAAATAAAAAGAGTAAAGGAATAGTTGGACGATTTTAAGGAGAAACCCCTTCCGCAGCACATACTTCAACTAAAAGGCTTTGGGACCCACACGAAGTCAGGACCTGCATCAGGGCTACAAGTCAATTTACAGGTGGAGGCCTGTCTTATGGACAGCCAGCCAGCCTATGTCAGTCTGCTAGAAATAGGTAATGGCTCAGCAACGTGACCAGAAGGCGTGCCCCCAGTTTTCTATTTGTTAAAGAGAAAATATTTCGGACCAAGTTTGGTAGAAAATACATGCCAAAAGCTTCCCTTACTAATTAGAGGGGAAGCTGAACTTAAACAGAGAAGAAAGCAAGAAGAACTTTCTGGTTTAGAAAGGCTACCACCAAAAAAAAAAAAAAAAAGAAAGAAAGAAAGAAAAAAGACAAGAAAAGAAAAAAAAGAAAGGAAAAGAAAAGAAAAAAAGAAAAGAAAGGCTACCACCATACTAAGTAGAACTTGGGGGTCAGCTGGCAAAACCATGAAGAGTGACACAGAACACTGTTATGGAAACTTCTCGGGACACCTGAGTGGCTCAGTGGTTGCGCGTCTGCCTTTGGCTCAGGGCATGATCCTGGAGTCCCAGGATCAAGTCCCACATCAGGCTCCCTGCATGGAGCCTGCTTCTCCTTCTGCCTGTGTCTCTGCCTCTTTCTCTCTCTCTCATGAATAAATAAATAAAATCTTTAAAAAAAAAAAAAAAAAAAGAAAGAAACTTCCCAAGGCAGACATCAAGGGAGGAGTGAAGTCCTCTCATTCTTGCATGTGGAGCTCCCGGGAACAGAGAGTGCACTCACATCTAATACTGAAATGTGGCCAATGGCAGAACTGATCCTTCTCACTGAAGAAAGCGTTAGGAACATACAGGTGAGTCCCTTACTATCATGTTCAAAATGTACAAGCAAATGGTTCAGCCTTAATAAATGAAACCACCTGCTCCTCTGTACGGCCAACCTGCTATTTTCTTACAGGTTTCCAGTTCATATGGCTCCATGTTCTTTCCACCCCTCCCAATGGCACACATTGTTGGCACATGTCTCTACCATTTAAGAAAAGTAACTATAAAATGGAAGACATTCCTATCTACTACATGGAATATTTTCAATCAGCAGCAGTTACAGAGGAGCACAGAGTGCTTATGAGTTCTGTGACCAAGAGCCCAAAAAGAACGGAGGCAGGGAACATTCTAGGCTTTGTGGACTTCGGGGGTCAGGACTGTTCAAGTTCCTCTTTGGAGCTCACAATCTTAGAGATTATTTTGAAATATAAACATATTGTGAAAAAAGATAAACAACAAGCCCAAAATGGAGTCACTTGCCCCCTACAAGAGGCAACCAAGACTTTAACTACAGTTTCAAACTGTCCCATGAACATAACCTTTTAAGAGTCAATCTGGAATTTCCTGACTGGCACTAGGGAGGTAACCCCTGCATGATAAAAATCCTGCCAGTTCCCTGCCCCCCCATAAAAAAGATGATGTCCTGGCCTAAAAGAATCCTTCCTTTTCTTTTGCTGACACCTTCCTTGCCCTACCCTCCTTCCTATGAAAACCTCCTACTTAATCCAACTCTGGGGAGCATCTCTCTGCTTGCCAGATAGGATGTGGCCCAACCCATGAATCCTTTAATAAAACCAATCAGATCTACAAATTTACTTGATTCAGTTTTTTTTTTTTTAACAGTATATATATAAATGAATTACAAACACAATCAATGAGGCCCTGTTTTACCTCACCTGAAATGTAGCAGTTGGGAGCTCAGGGACAGGAAAGCAAAATTATAAAGGGAAGGAAGAATTTTTCTGAGAGCCAAAGCCATGAGGACCAACTCAAGTGAACCACCAAGTACCCCTGCTTCCAGTAGCCAGTCCTGTGTCTTGTCTATGTGTTAAGGGAAGACCATGGGAGGGCTGAAAGACTAGGAGTTCCTTTAAAGGAACTGTGTTACGCTATCAGGTGATCAAGACATCTACAAGGTAGACTGGGTCCCTGCCATGATGCTGGCAGCTAATGGACAAGAGCACAGAAGCCACCAGTTCCTCCTGGGTCACGGATCATTTTATGGGACATGACCAGGCACCGCTGTTGAACTGCTAGCAGGCTAGCTGACGTTCACCCGCTCTCCTTGCACTTAATCAAAGAACACTGAAATTAGGGACTCCATCCTTCCTCTTTCAGTAGATTGGTGATGAAAGAAGAGCCCTGTCAAGGGCCAGAGGACAGGAAAAAGTAAGTCCAATTGATACAAGGGAGTGATTTCTTGCTCAGTCTGTTCTATTATAGCCCCCTCCGGGGCTCCTCCTCTCACACTGTTTCCTGGTCTGGGCTACTGTCACTTATTCCTGCAGAAATGCTCCCCTGACACTCAGGGGAAGGAAAAGGGGTGTCCTGGGCTTCACCTACAGGAGGACAGAAGAGCAAAGGGCCAGAACCAGGGCACTGACAGTGGGGCAGGGCACCCTTTCTGCTCGCATATTCAACACCTCCAGGGACACAACGAAAAAATTCCTTGAAGCCTCATACCTTCTATGTCACCTTCATACCGAAGAACTTTATTTTTTGTTTTTGTTTTTTTTTTAAGCTAAAATGTTACTGAAAACAAAATCTTCTCAACTAGCCACTTTGGAACAATATACTGCATTATGAAGCTCTGTACATTTTCAATGTTTTTGAGATGTTGAGAGGCCAAAGTGAGGTCCCCCACTTCTCTTCCTTGAATTTTGAAACTGAACCTCGTTTCCTGCCTCTTCCAGGCTCTTCTGCATCAAGACCAGGGTGGTGGATGGAAGAAGTGACGTAGAAAGTGCATAGGAAAACACAGAAACAGAACCCCCTCAGGGTCCTCGAGGGATGTTGACCCGGCCGGAGGCTCTGGCTTCTGGTCCTGTGGTCCTGGTGGGGCAGCCGTGACAGGCCACACGCACCCAAGTGGCAGGGAGTGGGGTGGAGGTGGGGGTGGTCTGTACAATGGGTATCCTTGAATCATGCTACTAAAAAAAGGTGCAACGAGAAAGAAGTCCCTGTGAGTTCTTAGTCACAAGTGTGGGCCGTAGAACCCACAGGATTCCTCCCTTTGGTATTAAATAACAGTTTAAAAAAGCTTTTTAGAAACAAAGCAAATACGCAGTGGGACGGGAAATGGGGCGCCGTCCCGGGTTCACTGTCCACCGAAACAAGTCTCATCCCTAGTCATAAATAAATAATCTCTTTCCTGGTCTGACTTCCACGCCAGGATCAATATCTCTGAACATCTTACTTATTTTATTACTGCTTTTGGTTTTCTGGGACTGATTGAAAGTTACTCAGAGGAAATCTTTGGTTTTGCTTAAGTGTCCATGACATTTAATCATGACTTTCCTTGCAGTTTAATTCCAACCAGTCAATCAGTTAATCCACTTCAATTGATTCTGGGCTCTCGGTTATTGGCTTGCACTCATTGGGCATCCGCTGGTGCCGGCTCAGCTGCGTGGCCTGCGTGAAGCTCCTCTCACACCTCTCGCACCTGGTGGAGGCAAGAGAGAAAATTGAGACCGGGGAGCAGGGCCTGCAGGGTGATGGGCTTCCTCTCATCCTGCCTAATGAGAACAGACACTCCAAAGTGGCTTCAGATTTTACCGGCTCAAGAGGTTTAATTGGTGGCTCCTTCCAAGGCCTGGATGCCTGGAATGGGACAAAGCCCGTCTGATGCGGAACAGAGGGATCTGTCAATAGGCAGGGGGAAGGTGATTTCTCCAGAGAGTCCTGTCCTGCTGCAGCTCTGATCACTGTCAGTTCAAATAGATAAAGAACAAAAAGAGATTTTTAGGAGTGAGCCATCAAAGCAGCAGCTTGTCTGCAGTTTCCTGCTCCGTAACCCCAAAGAGAAATTGATGACAAATAGAATTTCACCTGCTGCTAATTTAGAATTGAGCATTCTCCTCCCCTCAGCACAGCGGCCTAAGAGCCACCACCTCCGAATGTGGAATCTTCAGGAAGCAGTCCATCAGTCTGCGGGACTGGGGGGCGGTGTGGGTGGGTGCGGGAGGCTGCCTTTGTGCAAAAGTATGACAGCGTGACCAAAACGCAGAGCCAAAGGAGTGTTTGCAGAGTGGGGTGGCAGACAGAAAAATTCACAGTTAACACATATTTGGCTCTAGAAGTTCATCCCTTCTGGAAGGTACAGTAAAGAATGTACCTGTATGCCATAATTAAGGGTCAGTGTGTCTGATGAGGAGAAAACTGGCATCCTGCTTCAAGAACATCTTTTGTCTTTCACTTAAAAAAAAAAAAAAAAAACAAGGATTGTAACCTAGAGACCGTGAGCTCGACCCACTTCCCATGCAACACACTTACTAGCTCGATGGGGACTCAATCTACAAAAAAAAACTAACTCGTGTACACACATGCACACATCCAATGGTGGCTTCTAGTTTTTCTGGGGTGGCTGTGATTCTGGTTGTCTACAATTATGCACACAGGCAAACTGTAGCAGCAAGTGGCACAGACGGTGACTTCCATGACACGATTCTGCATGTCTGGGCTGTGTGCAGCACTAGCCAAGCACGCACTAGGGAGAGAGGCCACCACAGCCATCCCCTCAATGCCTTCTCCTCAATCCTTTGAAGGAAAAGATACTCAGGAGCGCTGCACAGACTTGTCTCTCTTTCAAATGAAGCAACCTTTGGTCTCAGGTCTCTGTGCTACTGGGTTGTGCTAGAGCTCTCCAGACAAAGTCCTCACTGCTCCATTGTGCACCACATCATCTGGTGGACAGTCCTCTCTTCTCTCTACTTTTTTAAAGTACATCACACAAAGTGCCTTGCCACAGTGATAATTACCTTAAAAAGACCAGAATGCATCCATCCACTTTGGGGGTTCTTGTGTATTTTTTTTTAATGTTGGGAGGCTGGGGACTTGACTACCATGCTTGGATTTTTCAGAGCGCCTGTGCCAGCTGAATGTGTCAGGGTGAAGAAGTTGTGTTTCTTTGATTGTCTTCCTGGGAATATTTTTAGCGGCCTGTTTTACTGTTAAAAACTGCACTGTGATCTTGACAAATGTATAATGTCAGCTTTAATGTATCAGACCTATCAGCTCAATGAAAATAACTCAGAAGTATTGATCAGCTAATGATTTTTGGTGTATTCATTAACGTCCACGGGCAGCTCATCCTCTCTCCAGAGCTCCTGAGGTGCTGATGACATGTTAGCGAACGGCTGATTGTTTATTAGAAAACTGATTAGTTACCAGATCGGTGTGTCAAAATATACTACCTTTCACTGCTGACAAACTTTCAAATTATTATATTCCTTTAAAAAAATAAAAAAAAACTCTGAAGCTTTAGAATCAATTTCAAAGAGAACTGTTGGAACAATTAGGAAGAAAGCCCTTTTACCCGTGTCACATTTCCACACTTCTCAAAATCTTGGGTATTAGAATATGAAAAATTCGTAGGTAGGAAGTTTCATCCTTCGCATAAGGCAAAGTGTATGTCTCTATGTGATCATTAAATATCCTGACGGGACAGAGATCTTCAGATCTCTGTTTCTCTCAAGCAGTGTGCCTAACGGGCTCACACTCCCAAAATAAGGAAATCCACCAAGTCTGGTCTGTCTGGACCCTCACCCAAATATCATCGCCAGTGCCATCTGCTCCAAGGCAGAATGGAAACAAGTGCAGGTATGTGTATCTATGGGGGTTGCTTCCTTACCAAACAACGAGGCGAAGAGAGCTAGACAGAAAAAAATATCTGTTTAAATGAAGGAAGAGCCTCCATTTTATGCTCATTGCCTTTAATTTTGGAAAAATTTCCTTTATGAGTTATTTTTATAGCTCAATGAAACTCCTTAGAAAGACTCCAGGCAAATACCTGGGTTCTTGCAAGTCAGAGCTAGATTTCCTCTGGGTTGGCACTGAATGACCCCTGAGCTCCAACCCTGTCAAGTGACTGGGAACCTGTAACCCCGCACTTCATGCAGTGGCAAGCAGAATAAGAAGAAAAAAAAGGGAAGGGAGAAGAAATGGGTAGGAAATATCAGAAAGGGAGACAGAACATGAAGACTCCCAACTCTGGGAAACGAACTAGGGGTGGTGGAAGGGGAGGAGGGCGGGGGGTGGCCGTGAATGGGTGACGGGCACTGAGGGGGGCACTTGACGGGATGAGCACTGGGTGTTATTCTGTATGTTGGCAAATTGAACACCAATAAAAAATAAATTTATTATTTAAAAAAAGAAGAAGAAGAAAAGGATGAGGGGAAGGAGCAGGAGCAAAGAAATGCTCTTGCATACAGGTCTTCCTCATCTTGGGGATGTCACAGCCTTGAAGGGTACGTCACAGGAATGCTGAGGTATAAGTGACCCGAATACTCTGGCATAGAGAGAGCCCCCAAGTTTATATGAGTAGGGGTAGCTTAGTTAGATATGGTTTCCTTTTAGATTTGAAGTCATTCCTTACTTAATGTGATGGCTGGGTAAATTATAGGTACAGGGAGCCTAAAAATCACCTCCTGAAACTGAGAGGCCAAAATGATGTCAAGTTCCAATACAGAGAAAACCTGCAAGAAGGTTTTTTTTTTTGTGCGTCTGCAGCCTGTCACCAAATACTTCTTGGATTGAACCCAGTTGCACAGGGCTTATGCATATGATGTGCTCGAGGCATATTTACTGATGTGCTGTTTTTCTTTGCTCTGTTGCCTAAATCTTGTTAAAATATCAGATGCTTTTTGGAATATCCTTTGTTGTTGTTGTTGTTTTTTTTTTTTTAAATAGTGAGCCAATCTGTCTTGACTTAAGGCAAAAACATACTGATGAGTATTTTCCCCTGCTTCTAACAAACATGAAGAGATGAGCCTCTCCTATGGGAAGACCTGGTGGTCTTCCCATGCTCCAAAGCTGGGCATCAAGCAGTTCACATGGACCCATCAGAGCAGAGCAGCCCCAGCCCCTTGAAATCTTCAGAGATTATATTGAGGAAGAGAAGCAGAAAGGAGTCCTCGCTACAAAGAGTAAGTTTTATATGCCAATTAATTGCCTTCCTTCCTTCCCTCCTTCTTTCTGTCCTCTTTTCAGTAAAGAGCTGGCAATTGCCACTAAATGAAATGATGTCTTGCTTTTGTTCCTTCCTGTCCATGACTTCCAGTCTCACCGTACAAACTGAAAGCCAAGGCCTTCCTTATGCCCCTTTGGTAGGAATTTTTCCTATGTGCTTACTTTGGAAGTTCTAACTTTACAGCTAAGTTGCCTGCCCACAGGCCCATGATCTACCTGCCTCATGGGGGTGGAGTATTCCTGTGGGACCGCAGCCAATCAGATTGTGAGGCAAAGCCTGGACTGAGACTCTGATCTCTTAATGTCAGATCTTCTCCAGCCTTCTCTGGATGGCAGTGATCTCGATCTGCCTACACCTACATCCCATCTTAAGATTTTAGATGTTGGCAAGGGCCCTCCCCAATCATGGCAGGCCCCTAAGAATTCTGTGAAAGCCTGCTGGGCCCTGGGTGGATGGGACAATTTGGGGGCTGACCATTTGGGGCATCTCTGTGGAAGCTGCCTGAGGCATACAGTTTAGCATTCCACATTTTTATGAGGTCTTTTCCTTTCTTTGTAACATTGTTTAAGCCAATGCCCATTAGTTGGGGTAGTAAAATTAACTGTTGCGGTGAAATCTGTTTTATTGACTAATCTGCAACAAAAGTTTTTTGAATGTTTGTTTTATGAGCTTGTAAAAGGGTATCTTCATAATATTTACAAATGTCCGTGGGATGGAGATCTGTGAGCTATGGTGAGAAGCTTCCCAAAACTCCCTTGGGATAGTTCAATCCTGAACGATCAGATTGCATACACTGAAGGATTTAGCTTTCCATGTCCTAGAAGATGTTTAACTCTTACACTATTAAAATGGGTGTACACTCAGTTCTCCCCTGGGAATATATATTTGATAAACCAAAAGGAAAAAAAACAAACAACCCTACCCTACCCTACATACAGCATGTAGCTATCCAAATAACAGAAGTAGAACGAACCAAAGGGTGTACGCAGCCTCTAATTTAACCAACTCTTGGTTTTCCTTAATTCATTTTCTAGATGAAATTAGGTGATGGTCACAAAAACACATTTTATGAAAGGAAGAAGATGCAATTATTAAAGCCCCTCAGATATTAATCTGATGAATTAAAAGTAAGTTAAAACGGCAACTCTATTGGAAACATGACAAAAATAGGATGTTAGAGAAAAAAAATTGAGTGGAGTCAACGAGGTTACACATAAGTAACACCTTAACATTAATAGAAATCTATTTCCCATTTTGACCCTGGAACCTCTTCAATTAATTACTAAAATCTATTTACACAGCAACAAGATAAAAATCAATCTGATTCCTGGCACTGTGTCTGTCGGGCTGCCCTCTCTAATGTAAGGGGGCCAGAAGGATCGTCAATCCTCCTGCATCTTTGCTTTTGAAAAGCTCTTTTGCTCAAAGGCATGGGACTTGGGCCACTGTCCTCTTCCACTTCCAGAGCAGTGATGAAGTAGAATCTGTGAACCCCCTGAGAGTCAGGCCTGAGGGTGATGACAAAGTCTACTGTGCAGGATGCAAACACCTGTAATAGCAACTCCAGTACCTGTGCTAACCACTGGCCCTTAAGGCAAATTAGAAAAAAGTGGCCCCTTTGGGCTATCACAGCTCTAGAGGGTCCAGCTTGGCTGGTGTAGCACAGGCTTTATTTTAGACCTCTTCCTGTCCATTTGGCCAGATGCTTTTTGTGCAGTGAACAAGCTGCACCCATGTACGTGGACAAAAATTAAAACTCCTTTTACTATTAACATCATAGATTAAACCATGATGAAACTAGTTAAGGATAATAAACAAAGGTAACTAATTCTTGGGGTGGTAAGTGAAGTTGACAACCTTTTATGAGTTCCTCCCTCTGATGGCAAACACCGAGGCAGGCAGGACCCAGGCCCGAGGACTGTTACCCTGAGACAAACCTAGCCTCAGGTCGAGCACCAGGGCAACAATGTACCATGCCACTAGGTCCAAGAGGAAAACCATGGGTAGTAAGACTCTACAAAGACTCACAGGCTGAGACTGAGCAAGGGGATTCATCTCCTACTACCTGAAGTCACCTCCCTTCTTGCTTGATCTTGTCCTAAAGAAAATAAATAGGCTACACATCTACGTGTAGAATCAAAAATTCAAATCTTTGAATTTTCCTTCTGAACCAGGGAACACCAAATAGTAAATGAGTGAAGAGATATGCAGAGGGGTGAAGAGAAAAGAGTCGATTACACAGACAGTGGAAGTGGCTTTGAGACAACCGATCATGTCACATGTACTGGTTCATGCTCCCCAAGTCTTTCCACATGTGGCTTGGGCTGCCAGAAATGCCTCTTTCCTTTGTATGTCTGGAAAACTCCTAGTCATCCTTCAAAACACATCTTGAACATCACGTCTCCCAGACAGAACAGATGACTTCATTTCTGTGCTACCTTGCAGCTCTGTATGTATATGTCTTACTGTTCTTCACTTTTATACTTTACATCCTATGTTGTAACACTAGTTTATTAACTGGGCTTCCCTATAAACTGTGTGGTCTTCAAAGACTGGGGGAGCAAGGTCTCATTCACCTTTGTATCTTTTGCACCTTGCTGGGTACCCAGTACAAAAGGAGATGCTCAGTAAGTATCTGCTGAGTGGATGACACACACATGAATAAATGAATGAGTGAAGGAACAGGCCATGAATCAGATGTCCACTGTTTTCATGACTGTATATCTAGAAAGAATCTCCCGTTCAGGTGCCCTTACTTTGTCAAAGTCCTTGGAGTCCAGTCCTATCTTTTTCCACATTCCCTGGACCCTCAAGAATTGGGAAGTGCCCTCTATGTGGGTGTGTTTCATTTTGCTTTGGGTCACAACATAGTAATTCTGAGATCAGAAGGTCACACCATAAAAGCCACAAATTGGCTGCTATCACAGATTTAAACCACTTTAACAGTAGGAAAGAGGAGGAAAGAGTCCACCAGAATCCTACAACATTCAAGTTTCCCAAGGGATGACTATTTATATGTCCTAAACGTGGGGGTCACCTCACTGATGGTCATGGGCTTGCTGGTGGCCAAAAGGTGGCACCTGGTAGGGGCTCCCAGCTTAAATTCTAGAAGCACAGATTCTCAGGAACTAGAAAGAATCTTAAAATGACTTACTCCTACTTGCTGATGTCACTGATGAGAAAACAGATCCAGAAAGATCGTTCTGTGTCCATGGCTGCACAGCTTCAGCCAGGATCAGTATATAGGTTTCTTGACTTCGCTTCCTAAATGCCCATCACTAACCAGGTAGGTTCTCTTGTAGCCTGGACGCTGAGCTCCCAAGCAGCATTCTCCACCCCCTGGCTGAACCGAGCAGCACTGTGCCAGCTCATCTGGTAGCTCTCAGAAAAGGCTGAGGGGAAACGAGGTTCCAGGGTCAGGCTCTACTTACTTGAAGGGTTTTTCTCCAGTGTGGGTTCGGATGTGGTTGTTGAGGGTGGTGGCCCCGGCGAAGGCGCGACCACAGTAGCCACACTTGAAAGGCCGATCACTGGAGTGAGTAACCACGTGGTTCCGCAGCTCAGATGGTTGTGAAAACGACTGGGAGCAGTGACCGCACTGATAAGGTCTGAAACAAATAAAGAGACTGCCTGGTCATTCCTGGCCTGTGTCCATCAGGGCAAATCAGCATCACGAGGCAAGGGCCAGAACTTTCTGGTGATACTTCCTCAGTTTTGCAAACGGCATCTCGGGCTCTGGCTGTTGGGTACCCGAGGACCCCGTGCTTGTTGTCACGGGAACACAATTCACAGAGCTTCCGAGGCACATTAGTTCCCAGACGAGTATTCCTTTCTGGTATTAACCCTGCCATTTCAAGAACCCTTACTTTCCTGGTTTTACCCCCACCCGAGGCAGATGTTAGCAGGCTTCTGGGAGCCCTGGCTAAGCAGGTTACAAGAGGAGATACATAACTATTGCTCCTGATTCCGTGGCACTTTAAACTTTTCAAAGCGCTTCATCAATTACCCACTTTCACCTTCATGCTAATCCTCCTGGGTACGGAAAAAGCATCTGTCACTATCTCTTCCAGTTCAGAAAACTGAGGATAAATGGTCCTCATTGGTAACAAGTTGGAAACGAGTTCTTAAGGCCAAGGTCACTGTAGGGGGTGTGGACGTTACCTTGAGGCAAACTGTGCAGAGAAGTCAGCAAGCGGCATGCGGGTTTAAAGATATGCTCACTTGCCTTGGGGTCTGCAAGCAGGACCTCAACTGGGGGTCATCTGAGAGTGTGTGGACTGACACAGGTGAGTACTCAGATCTGTCTCTTTGTAAAAGCAATCCTGACTTGCGCTTACTCTTCAAACACACACACAATCACACTCACACACACACTCACACACACACACACACACACACACACATCTATCCACTGGGTCTTTTTCCTTAAACTTCAGCTCCCCAGTTTAATTTGGTGGCAAACAATGATTTATAGCAGCACAGAAATGACGGGATGTCACTATGTTCACAGAAGGGATGATGGTGATGTGAGAGCAAATGGAAGGAAGTTGTGACAAATACCTGATAATTAGCAAGATTATCAGAGAACATTCTTTCCAGCTCATGAGAAGGAAATCAATTTGGGGTTTTCATAAAATAGATTAAAATTCTGTTCTTCTCCACCGAAGTTCTGCTGCTGACTTAAGCAGAATCCGGTGAGTGATAGAAAACCTGGAGTTTTCCCCCCATTAGAAGCTACTTCACATCATTTTTTGACAGCGCTCTAATTTGTTTATCAAAATTTTTGTTAAGAAAATTAATAATGTGTCACGAGGGAATGAACAGTGCTCACAAAGCCCTTGGTTTGTGGCCTGGACGTTTCTGACTATGCTGAGAAAGCCAATGGCAGAGGGAGACTTAATTGCTCTGCCTCCCACAAATGCATAAGCACCAAAGACCAGAAACCAAAACGAAGGGCTAGAAGACAATGGTGAGCGAGCCTGTACAACGATTCAATTAAGTGCAAAATAAAGTGTACCCTCTCATTTGTCAAGCGAAGTGCTTAATTGTGGCTACTTGCCTCACTGAACACAAATACTATTATTTTACTAGGCTTCAGCACACTGAGCTCTGATTGTAGAATTTTTTAGCTTGATTAATAGTCCAGGATTGGTCAATAACTCAATACTATACAATTTTAATTACTTACATTTAGAAATCTATTTAACTGCTCTCAAACAAGTTTCAAAAAATATATATAAGCGTCCTTGGTAAGGAGTTTATCAATCTTGATAAATTACACGTGCATGTGATTGCAATGATTAAATAATGCCTTGAAAGCCATTAAAATTGTACGTAAATGCAAATGTCCTCCTGCCAAGTCTGTTTTTTTTTTGTAGTAACCGTTAACCTTAGTGTTCCTCAAGAAGAAATCCTCTCAGGAGTGAGCTTTGTAAAATGTTATGGAAGATAATAAACAAAATAATTTATTAATATATGCTATATTCCCTGACAATTGATTTTTCTAATGGTGAAGGGACCATTAAAAGTTATTAGCCTCTGGTTATCTATTTTTAATAGCTATCACAATAAACAATAAGCCACTAAATAAAGCCAATTAATCTTTTCTTTTTTTCTAACTCTGCTGTCAAAAGTTGGGGTGATTTATTTTCTACAGTCAGAAGTCAATCCATTCTTTTGATGTTCATAGTCTCGGTGGCAAAGATTTGCACACAGAAGAGCAGAAATAAATAGAGAGAGGCTTATCTTGAACTCTCATATCCAGGTAATTCTGAGGAAAGGCAAATAGGATCCTCACACATCCCCTTTGCTAGGTATCCAGTGACCTAAGGCACAGGTTTAAAAACTTGGTGGAATTTAGCTTGACTGAATGGAAGGGTCTAGACTAAAGGGAAGATAGCAAAGAAGAGTCTTGCTTCAGCCACTAGCATTAGGTGGCTGTGGGACTTGGACAAATCAACTTGACTTCCTGATTATTGTCTTACTTCTCTAAGAAGAGATAGACTGAACTAGCTGTTCTAAGAGGGATAGACTGAACTAGCTGTTCTCTGGCATCCCATCATGCTCTGTTCCTGCTTCCAGATAATCAATGCTGGAGGATCTGTCCAAGATGTAGCCCCCCATGAGACACAGCAACAACAATCTGACCTCCATCTTCTATTTTGTGTACCAGCCAGTTCCCTGGACACAGAGTCTTTTATGGTTTGTGTGTGTGTGTGTGTGTGTGTGTGTGCGTGTGTGTGCGTGCTTAGAACATGAACGATTTAAACTTACTTAGTATACAGTTGAGAATCAAGGCAACAAGAAAATTTGGCACCAAAATGTAGACCCAAACCTTACTTTAACTGCTCTCAAGAAACAAACTGATATTCTTTCATTCTTAGGTACCTCGAAGGATAAGATTTTACACCACATGGTTACATTCATCTTTGCAGAAGCTGACTTTATGAAGAATTCTAAACTGAAGTGTGTACTCCAGCTGCCACTATAATAACAGTTTGTCTCTCAGCCTAGAAATTTATAGAAAGTCAGCCTTGAGAAAGTACAAAGTCATACAGCAAGTGGACAAGAGTCCTTCTTTCCCTGGATTTTCACTATTTCCTAAAAAATGAAGAAAAGGAAATGATCCAAAAGGAATGTTAACACCGACTGCTTTATTGGGTTTCACCTAAGGACAAAGGCATACATTCAAGGCAAAAGGAAATCTCCAAGCCCGAGGGTAGGGCTTAGAAAACACTTATCACCACTATGGAATCTTCCTTGGAACAAGTGGCCACAGGAGTTAAGGGTTTTGAAGGCTTGGGATTTGTTGCCATCGCTAGGCTTTGTATTCTGATGACGAACATTCTCATTCACTTGTCAGGGTCTGGCCAAAAGGTAAGTCTTACTTTACTAAACTTGTAGATACAATCAGTTTCCACTCCAAAGTTCTTCCTCCCTTCCCTCCGATGTGTCCTACCAGCAGAAGCTCGGAAGAGTTGACATCAGCAGTCTCTGTGCTTAGATCCTCTCTTTCCAGATTCCCAGCTAAATTGGAACCTCCTTTCTAGAGCACCCTGATTCTCCCAAGTCACCGCATACAGACCATATTTCCATTATTTGCCAAACAAACGCAACCAGCATTCCTCACCAGGGGACATCTCCAAACCAGAGAAACTTCTTGCTCTTTTACTACTCGAGGCATCTATAGCACTGTTGTCGATGCTGGAGACGTTCTTTATCCATCCTATCCAATAAGGAAGCCAGGAGCCACACAGCTCATGTTTAGCTCTTGAAATGTGGTTATTAGGGTGGCTGAGAAAGGGATGTGCTATTTTACTTAATTTTGCTTTAAATGTACCTAGCCTCAAAAAAAAAAAAAAAATGTACCTAGCCTGTGTGTGACTAGTTCCAACACAGATATGTCAAGGCTTCATGAAAAATGAGAAGGTGCCCAGTACTCAGTAAAAAATAAAACAAAACAAAAAAAACAAACAAACAAACAAAAAAACTGAAAAACAGACAAAGGCCTAGGTCGAGTCAGTTAACATCTATTACTGTTGGTACATTTTTAAGCAGAGAGAGAGGCGAGACAGTTTCGTACACCCCCTGGCACTCTGTAACTGGCAGTAAGTAGCGCTGCCAAAGATTACTCGCCGGCGCAATGTGCAATTCATTTACTTTGAGTCTGTAATTGGTTTGGTGTACACAGAGAAAAAGGATGAAACATTTAACAAAATTAAGTGTGCTTTGGTTTAAAATATTAATCCTTTGATTTTTCTTTCATGGCAACGAAAGCCTCCGGGACAAAAGTTGATCGGCGGGGTCCACGTTCTCTCCTTGCCCCGCGTCAAGTCTTCCCACGTGCAAACCTTCCAAGACTTCAAAGGGAGCTCTACTTAGGTCACGGCCGGGGCTGGGTGGAGTGAGAAAAGAATGCAGCTCTATGGAAGGAGGAAAGATTTCAGGAAAGTGGCAAAAGCACAGAGCCAAAGGACCTGGAGAACATGGAGCCCTAGAAAGAAGAGAAGTTTCACACTCGCGGGCGGGGTGGGAGGGAGGTGGCAGGGGGCGTTGGGGGGTGATGGTGGATGAGGATGGTGAAACACAAGAACACTGACACATTGCAAAGAAACTATTACGGGATGGATTATCTCCAGGCTCCTCCCACCAAACAGCACCTTCCAGGGTCACCTTGTCCCCTGATGCCACCATATCCGATCACAAACAATGATACTTAAAACAACACAAACATGAGCAGCTGACCAGGTACCCAGGAGGCTAACAGGCAAACATGTGCCACGCAAAAATCAAACAGAAGAAAAGAAAAGGACACAACATAAAGATAAGCATTATAAAGACACTTTCTGCAGAAAATAAAAAGAACACATGTTCATCCAAGAAAATAATCCACCAAGAGTGAAGGCTTTGCTTACCCCTTTCTGGAGCCCCCCCAGTGGGATGGTTGAAAGTTTCTGCAGCAGAAAAACAGAAGAGAAGAGAAAAGGGATTTCTAACTCCTGGTTCAAGCAAAAGGGGTTTAAGCTGTCCTAGCCCAGGTCATAAGCTAACGCAAAACCCCACATGTTTATGAGGTCCCTAAAGAAAAATCTTGGTGGATCTAGATCCTAACATCTTCTTCCCTTTGAATTTACTCAGGAAGAGAAAAAGTCAGTAGCTTGGGAAAAAGGAAGACGAGAACTATGGGTTTGTTTAATATTAACAGAACAAAATAAGAAACAATAATTCTGGACCCTCATGGATGTGCTTTTACCTTTAGTGCTAATTTTTACCTGGCCAGGTCAACTGGAATTTCTTTCTGCATTGAGTATAAATAATGTAGTAATGAAAAATGGTAATGCTGGCAACCCTAGGTGTCCCCAGATCCTTTTCTTTTATATCAAAGCAGAGACCTTTTGATGGTCTCTCACATGGAAAAGCTCACGAATATAGTCTCTTTGATGAAGGTTCAAATGTCTTGGGTTTCATGGCCAAATACTCCATCCGTTGAGTGAAAAATCTTTTGGACCTCGGATTCAGAGGCCTGTTTCAAATTTGGATCTGTTTGAAACTCTAACCTGTTTACCTTCTGACTTTGTCTTCGGTGTCTCTCTTTTTTGCCTCTGGTTCTAGCAAGGTTTTCCTATCAAAATAAAAGCGTTTGAGTCTTGCAAATAGAGGGGAAATGGTGTCAGACTGGTGGGTTCTAAGCTTGGTATAGGGCTGAATGGGTGCAAACTGCCAAAGACGAAAAGCCAGCTGATTTATGAAGTCAATAACTAAAGAAAATATGTACATTCTGCAGTTGTAATTCTCCATGTGGATAATAAGAGGCTTCAAGTTTCCTGACCATCAGAGAGAAATTTGATGCTCCAATATAGTTCTATACATTTCTCCTATTTAGCAAGTCACTTATGTGGTTAAGTATTATGGAGAGTATCTTTTACTTTCCAAACTTGCTGGCACAAAGACAGCATTCCAGGTTCTACAAGAGAAAAGACCTATTCCAGTCCTAGAGGCTAACAGCATATTAGGTATCTAGAGAGAAACAAGTGCATCAGAGTGAGTGGGTATCTTCCACTATTTGCCCCTTGCCTCCAATAATCAATCTGGAATATGATTGGGGTATTTCAAGCATCTCCTCCTCATTACTCAGAAACATTGTACTTTATTACTTTCCCTGTAAAGAGTCTAATTTTTTTGAAGTCATAAATTGTAAACTGAACTGATGCATGAAAGCTGGTGATCACCTCTCAAGAGGTCACCAACAAAGCACAGGGAAGGGAGAAGGAACCCACCTCTTGAGTAATCTGATCCCACTCTGGCTAGCTACCTAGGTAACCAGCACCCATCACTCCACCTTATCTGGGAAGGTTGGCCACACCACACCTGAGCATCTGAGTCAAATAAACCCATCAGAGCCTAACACAGGACGGAAATCTCATACCACTGGGATTTTTGCCAATAGCTCGAAATTAGCTTGGAATCAGCATTGACCCAATGGTCTCTCATAGGAATGTATTTTGTATATGTACATTTGTCCATTTGTCAGACATGTTTTTGATGGTCTACATAGATGTTTTGCAAATTATGACACTATTATTTTATGGGACAGACTTTGTAGGGAATCAAACCATAACACACATATGGTTTTCTAAGTGTACCTGGGTCAGACAAAATAGTCTTAGTATCAATTTACCGTAACATATTTTCATTGCTTTATGTGATACTCAGCATGAAGTCATATCATACTCAAAGCTAAGCTTTGAGTTCCAGTATCCAGAAACTCCCAACCATCATGTCATTTTACTTCGCATGTTCAATTCCTATGACAACAGTGCACCCATGCAAATAACAGATCCATACATCTGAATGCACTCAATTTAGAAAGCAATTTGATAATACAATTTAATATATCTTTTATACTTAAACTACTAAAATGCATTGTAAACTTTGAATAGATAGATCTTGAAGCCCTATGTATACTTGCAAGAGAGAGGAATTTTCTAAGAAAACTCCTTCAGAGTGAGGAAAACATTTTAGAAACTTTTGTATCACCTCTAAACCCAAAAGTACTATGATGTTTGGAGGTATGATGATATTTTCACCAGACTTTACTTTTACTTTTCACTTTTCCTATGGAAAATAAAAGATTGTAAAGACCCACGTGCCATAACAGCCCTAATGCAACCATTTCAACACTAATTAATTACAACAATGCTTGATGCTAAGCAAGTGGTTTCTAGAAAGGCACAAATAAAAACATATGCACATATATATGTGTACATGTGTACACATATATATGTATATATGTGTACATGTACACTAAAAGGGATTCTTGTACACATGTATATATGTGTACATGTACACTAAAAGGGATTCTTTTTATTATTTTTTTAAAAGATTTTATTTATTTATTCATGAGAGCCACACAGAGAGAGAAGCAGAGACATAGGCAGAGGGAGAAGCAGGCTCCCCGCAGGGAGCCAGACCTGGGACCAGATCCCAGGTCTCCAGGATCACGCCCCGTGCTGAAGGCAGCGCTAAACTGCTGAGCCACCTGGGCTGCCCTCTTTTTATTATTTTAGATGACTTCCACCCCCTCTCCAGCACACTTCCACTCTGTATCCCTGGCTGGGTTTTCTGCACGGCTGGGAGCAGACGGCTAGGTGTAGAATATAAGGCAAAGAGAGCTTGAGTGGCTTAAGTTAATCAGTAGCCAAATTAAGAAAATAATTCAGAAGACTTTTTTTCCTAAGTGTCCTATCTTCCTTCCAAAAATCCTCTTCCACTTTTCCATTCAAAGTGCGTTTTCAAGGCTATTCTTAGATATTTTGGGTTTAATCAAATTTTCATAGGACATGAAAGAGAAAACACAATCCTTTCTTATTGAATTATTTTGATTTTTGTCTTTTGCGCTCCCAGCTATCAAGACTGTCGAATAAAGCAGTTTTGATTCATAAATAATAGTTCCATTATATCTACTGTGCCACTCGTCAGAGTACCTGAAATTTTAATTCACTTGTTCAGCTAAATTTCATCCTCAGTTCATGGCCATAAAATTCTTTATTGACAAACTTTCAAACCAACTTTGACTCTGAGGTATCTAGTCAACATTTTTCTTCTGTGTGGATATTAGTTTATTGAATAAGTGGCATCTGTTTTCCTCCACATCACTAGCAGAGTAGGTATTTCCTTTTGACAGCTTTGCAGGATTTATGGCTTTGCATGCTCTGAAGAAAAATAGTACTAAGCAAAAAATTCCAATTCATTACCTCTTAGTACTTAATTAAGTTCATACCCACGGCACACTGGAGGTGAACCCTGAAATGCCCGTGACAGCAAGCAGAGCAGCCAGCTATATTATCTTAGGAAGACAGAGAGGATTCTGATTATCCTGACCTCATTTTTCCATCTATGATATTCAGAAATGTGTTGTCTACTTTGCTCTCCTTTGGACCTGGACAGAACCACCTGGAAGGCAAGAGCAGAGTCCTCCCTGCAACCACTGTCATTCCCGTTCCCATAGCCCGTCTCAACGAAAAAGTGGAGCAGTGGCCCCACCATTAATCTCCGTCCTTCCAGGACGCACACACCTCCCATCATAGGGCCTCCACTCCTCCCCCACTGCCCTGAGGAGAGGTACCCAGAGCCTGGTGGAAGGCAAGCAGTGGGTCTCACTAAGCAGACACGTGGGGAGCAGGGAGAGTCGGGGTTACCTGTCGGGGTTCTGGGTGCACACGTGCATCTGTAAGAGGATCCGCTGTGTGAAAGTCTTAAAGCACTGCCCGCATTTCCAGAGATGCCAGTCACTGAACTCCGAGTGGAGCTGGCTCGTGGAAGTCGGGCTCGCAAGGACTCGCTGGTTTTTCACGTTGATCTGGTTAAATCCCGATTCCATGGGCCCCGACTTATCCAGGAGAGAGAAGTTCCTGCTGCAGGGGGTCTGCGGGAAAACCACAGAGCGCTGCTGGGCTGCTGGGGACAGTTTGCTGCTCTTGCTGAAAGGCTGCAGGGCGTCCTGTCTGCACATGGCTTCCATGACCGTTGACGGGACATTTACTGGGAGAACAGTAATAGTATTAGAAGATCAGTTTTGTTAGCTTTTAAAATAAGCACAACAACACACACTTAAAAAATCCCATATATCAACAAGATTTAAAAATTTTTTCTGGACTCCAAATTAACATAGTAATAGCCTATTTGACTTGAGAGGGAAAGCACGACAGCCATAGATTACTCTCTCACTCAATGCCTGTTTATTTAGCAAATACTATATGCTCAGGATCGTTCACACATTGTCTTTGCCTCCCAGAGTTCACTTACGAGCTGAGACATAAGGACTCCATAACGAGGCTCCACACTATGCCCTAAGTTTAGAGGGAGCTCAGAAGGGAAAATTCGCAAAAGAACAGGAGAGAATGGGTGGTTAGCCACAGAGGCTAACCCCGAGCAATGTTGAGAAGGCAGAGATCCAAGCTCTCAGTGTTTCAGGCCCTCCACAGGACCTTGCCAGCCCAGGAAATTCCAGAAAAACTGACTACAAGATGAAGGGAACAATGTGAAAGACACCTAGAGATGGAAGTCTGGCACCTTCTTGGTAGGATGGCGATGGAGACAGGCTGGCCAAGCAGGGCATGGGTTCTCAACACTGTGGGAATAAGGAGTGTAAGGGGGGTAGGCCTCAGAGGTTCTTTAAAGTCCAAATAAGTAAAGAAAGGATGTCAGACCTAGGATATAGACACAGAGTGTCTCTGTACAGAAATAGCAAGGGAAAAAAAAGCAAGAAAATGGCAAGAGAAATGTGTGCAGGGTAGGTCTGAGTCAGGTGTGATTTACAGGTGGGGTGCAGCCCCTTTGTGAGGGGCAAAAGAGTATATGGTGCTGGCAACTTGGGTTTTGGAATCAGGAAGACCAAGGCTCAAATCCTGATTCTACCTTTCATTAGCTTGGTGATCCTAGGCAAATCATAAAAAATATATATATAGCTTGGTGTCTCAGTTTCTCCATCTGTAAAGTGAGGACAGTGGGAGTAACGATCTCCAAAGTAACAGCAGCATGGCTAAGTGGTTGACATGGCCTCTGTCTTTTTCTTTTTCTTTTTTTAAATTTTTATTTATTTATGATAGGCACACAGTGAGAGAGAGAGAGGCAGAGACACAGGCAGAGGGAGAAGCAGGCTCCATACACTGGGAGCCTGACATGGGATTTGATCCTGGGTCTCCAGGATCGCGCCCTGGGCCAAAGGCAGGCGCTAAACCGCGGCACCACCCGGGGATCCTGCCTCTGTCTTAATTCTACATTTATATGGGCTTGGGGACTGCTGGCAAGTACAGAAGTTGAAATCCACAATTTTGTCCTTGGTGAATTATAAAACGGTCACCCTAAGAATTGAGTAAGTCAATACATAGATAGTAAGTAGAAATGCCATGGCTACCACTCCATAAATGTTGAGTCCTAGGAGCACTGGCTTCATCTGTAAATCCCCTGTGATAACACATAAATGAGCAAATGAAAGTATCCATCACAGGGCCTCCTATCAACAAGGCAGCCATCACTCTTATTATAGAGAAGAGTCTAGAATGAAGGAAGATATGTTAACTGCAATGGTGGGGAAAGAACTAGAAGTAAGAAACATTTCCAAGGAAGGGAACCTAATATATGTGAAATAGTTTTCGTTTTTAAAGTCATTATGGTGTTAACAATCTATCTCATGCACTCACTGGTCAACCCACAGCCATAGAAGTGAACATAACTTAGTATGATTTAAAACTACCATTCTTGTTTTAGTAACTACTGTGTCAATAAAATGTATTTATTGGTTATTTCAGGGGTCAGAAGGACTAACAGTCATAGAGCAGGCAAGAGAAGAAAATTAGAGACCCCCAAATTTGAAGAAGTTGATGGGAAAAAAGACTGGTGATGAGAAGTAAATGATGGCCCTTGGCCACTGGTTCATGTCCACACAGAAGGACACAAATGACCTGGGGGCTCTCATCCTTCCCTGCCACGGACCCCCACTGAGATGCCTATGCAGCATGCAAGCTCAACTACAAAGAGCAAATGGTATTGGACCATGACCACCAGGAGGCTCTGTGCTTGAGTGGACAGGGAGATGCCATGAGTGGTGGAGACACAGAGGGAATGGTGTGTTGCCATTAGCGACTCCAACCCAGAGAGTGTTTGGCATAACCACAGCTATTACACAAATCTACCAAAAGGAACAGCTCTGTCTACAGGGCTCTGTCAGCGTGGCCCATCCTGTCTTAGGATGGGAAAAGAAAGCAAGAGTCTTGCACACCTGGGAAGAGTTGAACATACATTATACTCACAGGGAATCGGAATCTCTTGATAGGACCTGGACATCTGCACTCTTAGAAGCTCCCCCAAATGCCTCTCATGGACAATCAGGTTCCAGAATCACTGATCTAAGTCAATCCTCTCTTACTACAAATAAAAAAATCTGAAGTCCCAGAAGGTCCAATACTGGAACTTGCCCAGGGTCACACATGTGGTCAAGGACACAGCTGAGCTAGAAGCTTTAGCCTTTTAACTTCCAAGGCATTTTTTCTCTGGCCATATTCCTATCTCATCACTGCTTACCAGCTGTACTTCAAAAATTAAAGGAAAATCTTATAGCTAATACCATATCTTATGTGTATAAACATATATAGCATATATATGCGATATATACATATATATACCTATACACATTTATGTGCATATCTTTATTTTATACACACATATTTACACGGAATTTCGACTTCTGAGGCAACAGTATATAATCCATATGAAATCTGTCGGCACATTCTAGGCTTCCAAAAAAAAAATCATTGCACACAGAATGCTACTCTTTTTAAATAAGAATCAAAAGATTAAGAGGAATGTTTTACCATGGTTTGGCACTTTTTTAGTGAGAAATAACAGCAGCATTGTCACGGATCAGGGCAGAATCCGTTTTGTGTAGCCTGTTTAGAACTAATCCAGAAGAAACAAAGCACAGGGAAACCCACACATTTTCAGGCAATGCTAGGCTCTTGTGGGGTGTGAAATCCCAGACTAATGGGAAGACACAGTGAAAAGATCATCGAATGGAGATGTCATCAACATGTCTGAGAGCAGGAGCACCAGCCAGAAGCTTCACTGTGGGAAGAGGACTGTAACACCTTTGGGGGAAATTAACGCAAAGGAGACTTTAAGTATAGATTATAAATTCTGACTTCTCACTTCTCCTGAAAAATAACCTAATACATTAATTTTCAAAAACTGTTTAAGGTCCCGTCACCTTTATATGAATCATGAGAATTGGTGAGCAAACGAATTTAACTTTAATGCTCAATGTCAACATGGTAATAAAGAAAAATTTATACCAGTTTGTAAAATAATCTGGGATATATGGGATCTGGGGTAGTAATAATATTAGGCAATAACGGTGCAGACAGTTGGAATAAAATTATGCCCTGTCTCATTATTTCCCTCTCTCTGGGACACCTCAGAGCAAAGGTAATATGGTTTCAACACATAAGTAGCAACAATGACACTCTACTTTTGGTATGCTCCATTACTATAAGTGTGACTCAATTCAATCCCACTAAGTTAAATGAGCAGGCAATGGAGAGAGAAGAAAAAGTTAAGGATAGGAAGAAATAAGTATCACAAAAGCAACCATAATTGATTTCTACACTGCCCTGCAGAGCTCCTGTGCACTTCCATAGGACCCTAAAGATGTACAAAGTATAGCTTTTTAAAGCAGGACTTATTGGACCCAGAACACTGTTCTTCCTAAATTGTAGCCTCACTGGCTAGGATAATCAAAAGTATTAACAAAACACAGCAAATAATCAGAAAGGGGACAGCCCATACAGACAACTGCAAAAGGCCCAAAGATGACTGATGTGACCTAGAAGATGAAGTGGTTTCTACATGAAGACACAGGAGCTGGTAAAACCTCTTCCATCCACCAGACAAAGATGAAGGGGTAGAGGGCAAACTCTCAAAGCCACGGACTCATCAAATCCTGGAAAATTAAAACAGTGAGAGCGGCAAATGCAAAAGCCATAAAAGAACCTTCGGTCCCATTTGTTCAGTCCACAAATACTTAGGGAGCATGTCTACTCCATGCCTGACACCACTGGTACTGTGGGTTTGGGGGTGGTTTGGGAGTGGGGAGGGTGGGAACAAGCAAACCCCAGCCCCTGTCCTCATGCCACTTACACTCTAATGAGATAGATAGCAAACGAATGTTCTTAAGAGTAAGTATTTACTCGGGTTTTTTCATCACATCTAAAATTCCATTCTTTACAATACATAGTTGCTACAAGTGTGATACGTGCTATGAGAGAGACGAAGTGGTGCCCAGCAAGCATATATGCAGGATGGCTACAGTTAGGGTGTGAGGGGCAGATGTCCTAAGGCAGTGATCCTGAATGTGAGTCCTGTAGGGCACACAGGTAGTCAGACAGGTGGGAAGGGGGAAAAGGCAATACAAGAAGATGAAACATAGGCAGGTCTGCCATAGGGTGTGTGTGGATGCCAAGTTGGGACAGAGCTTGACAGAGGATGTAGGGTCTGTAACAAACTAAACGGGACCAGATCCAATGATGCTCGAGCTCTAATTCTGTATTAACACTATGTGAGCTATACAAAATACTTTCTGGAGACTCTATACAGCCCATGGGCTATCATATTAAAGAACTGGGGATTCATTATAAGAGTAAGACAAACCAAAAAAAGGGATTTAAGTTAGGGTGTGAGGTGATGAGATTTATGCTTTAAACGCATCATCATTCTATACTGCTAAATGAAAAAGTGAGGTGCAGAGCAATGTGTACAGTATGCTGCTGTCTGCAGAAAGGGCAGAGTGAGAGCCAGAGAAAGAGGGGGAGAACATGCTCGAATAGAGTAGGCCAAAAAAAAAAAAAAAAAGTCTAGAAGGAAACCTGGGAATCTATCAACTGACTTCTCAGCGGAATTATATGACCACAGTATCTTCTAGATTTTGATCTATGGAACCAAATTACCTATTAACAAAACATGCAAATGACCTGAAACAATACAATAAGCAAATGAAGAAGATTTCAGTTTGGCTGCTGTGATGCCACCAAGGAAAATGTGACATGCAGGAGGAGACTACGGCAGTGATCCGTGCTTAAGCTGATGCTCATGTTGACCAAGGGGTGGCAGAAGAAGTAAAGAGAAGTGTACCTAAGAATACACAATCAACAGGGCTTTGTACCTGGATAGAAAGGTGATTTAGAGAGAGGGTAAGGGTTTCTAGAAAGAACAACTGGATGAATGGGGGTGAGCTATTGAACTGGGAGAGAGGCAGAATGGTTTCAGCTGTACATGCTGAGTCGGACACTCTGGGAAGATGCCAAAGGCAGAGGTGGAGCAGACAACTGGATAAGAGTATGGGGCTCAGTAGAGAGATCTGGATTGGAAATGCAAATCTGGGTCCCCTGGGAAAAGACTCTGAAATGGAGATTTGCAGTCTTGTGTGCAGATTTACTGAGGAGTGCTCCTGGGATTAACACCTTGTGGAGAGTGACACAGGAGGACCATGTCCATGGAGGAGACTGGCAGCTCCAGAGCTCGGGGAGATCCTTCACTGCTGTCCTGCTCTGGGACAAGGTCAGCAGTCTTTGGCAGCCCCCACACCAACCAGTCAATGGACACGGGCTTTGCAGAAGAGGAGCACAAACAAGGGCAAAGTGGCTTTCTTAGGCAGAAGGTAACTCCTGGGGACAAACTGATCTGAAAGCTGGTAACCCCTTCTTCTCCCACAAACTGGGAGAATGAGTGCATCAAGCTGACAACATGGTTGTGATCTAGGTGGCACGCCCCAGCATCCCAAAGCACCCGAACAGATCAGATCTTTCACGATAGTGGATTTCCCTATGTTTTCTGTCATTTCTTGCTATGGGTGCATTTTCAGTGGGCAGTGCCTTCTGTTGGGAGTCCTATGCTGATACAGAGGATCCCTATGGGGTGACTTCTCTTTGCTCCTGATAGCACTCTACAGGTTTCTGTGGTTCTGAATCAATCTTTGTTTGTTGGCTCAAGGCTTCTAAACCTGGCAGGTAGTACGAAATCAAGCTCCACAACATCCCAGAGGCCGGGGCTTATTTTTAGAGAGTGGCAGTTGGTTTTGCCCAGTGGCCTGAGATAGGCAGTTCCTTGGCTTACTGACCAGATAATATTTTTCTAGTCCACTGTCAGTGACAGAACAGTAACTTCCGGTGCCTGGACTTATGTGAGGAGTCCAATCCCAGCTTCCTACAGTACACAAGGGGCCTGGAACCTTTACTCCCCTCAACTGCATTAGTACTTGGCCCAATCCCCCTGTCTCAGGCTCACTGCCATGGTCATGTCACCTGGTTCCTGTGTTGTGTGTGGTTTGCAGCTGCATGCTTGTGTGCCTTCTTCTAGATGTGAGGACAGGGCCTGAGTTTCTATGGCTTGTAACAGGGCTCAGCGCACAGCCGGTCCTGCTGGACCCAGCTCTACTGCAAGCCTCTCCTTCCTGGAGGTAAGGCATGAGCCTGGGCCTAGCTCCTTTAGCTCCTCCCTGTTGGTAGGGTAGCAAGGGTGAGGGGCTCTATGCAGAAGTGCCCCTTTTTGTTCTCTGCTCTGGAGGATCAAGAGGAAGAGGCAGAGGTTACGTCAGTGTGGGAACTGCCGTGGGGCCACTGAGTTCCACATTCTGCCTACCTCAGCGTCACATGCCAAGACAGAGAGAGCCGCAGGAAGACTTGTTGAACATTTATTCCCTGTTTTTTTCCTTTTTAATTTCCTCTGAAAGGAATATGAACACACGATGCTCTTTACACTCCGCAGGAGCTAATCCCCCACTGGAAGCTTCGGGGAGCCTCATTCCTCCTCACGGATGCAATCTGTCGACACCGGCTTTCCTCCGGGATCTCCTGAAAGGCCCACGGTGGATGGAGCAGCTCTCTCCCTGGGGCTCTATTACATTTGTAAGCCCGGTTTCTTAAAAAAGAAAATAACAGAGGAATTGCTTCCAGAGCCCAAATGCCTGTGTGAAAGGCAGCCCTCGCCTTGAGGCTCGGCGGCTTTCAGTGGCTTGTCTGGGCCCCGGAGTGTGCCCACCACTCGACGGGCGCCGCGAGGGGGGATGGTCACTCAAGCCTCGACCTACCACACACGCTCAGGAGGAAATGTGTGCTTTCGCCGTTGAAAGAACAATGGGAGAAAAATGAGATTTTAATAAATGCAAGCGCTTAATTAGTGTTATTCGCTCAATGAAATCATATTTCCCTTGAATGTTGTCTTGGGCCACATATCCGTGTCATCAGCAAAAGGAAAACCAGGCTGAAATGTTTAATTCCTCCAAATCATAGGATGAGATTCTTGATATACATCCAGTGGGCATTTATTAATTGGTGCGTGTGTAGCACTATGAGGGGGCTCTGTGGAAGCATTTTTGTCAAATACGTCTCTGGTATCAAGAAGCTTCTTTTTTAAGGTACCGCATTTATTTTGTAGCCAGTTCAGTGGGATAAAAATTTTCTTGGAATTGCTAATCTGGTTGAGAAGATTTAAATTACTCAGGGCTATGGAAGGGACCTGTTAAATTATCTGCCCTGCCCTTTCACACATTTGTGCTTTTAAATCACACAGAGTATTTTCTCTGCACAGAATAAGGGACCCTCATTATAAAGCATTTCCAGCTCTCTCAGTGAATCATGTGGAATGAGAATCCATCTTAGAGTTCAAGTCATATATCTCCCCTATGCTATCTGATGAAGCATTCTGCTGGTTCCTTGGGTGGCCAATCACATGACAGATATATGACTTTGAGACGGGAACTGAAATAAAATTCCTATAATACCCTTAGGGGGAAGGGGGGGATTGTCACTGTGGAGCATTTTGGTCAATGGCTTAATTTTCTTTAAACTTCTCCCTCCACCCTCACTTTGAGCTTGGAACTCAATGCAAAAGAGCTGCTCCACAATATTTTACCTGCTAACCATTTTCAAATTGTCTCCCAAGGGTTTCAGGTGCTAAATGATATAACATATGCCCTGGGAGAGTTAATGGAATACTCTAACAAGCAACCTCAAGAGTGCTTTACACAGTCAGATTCTAGGAGAGAGAGGGATTAAAAAGCAAAGCATCTGGTGCTTCCAGAAACTACCCTTTTGATGACACGTCGGCACTGAATCTAAAAACCAGATGGTACGCTCTCAGACACCTATTGTCAGGTGGCTGTGAATGGCACACAAGACCCCAAAATCCTCCAGCCCAATCCTTAAATCTGTCTCATCCATATAACAACATCATGAGGTGGAAGCAATGGTGCAAATGTATGACTTCCACCTCAGAGATCACATCAAGGGTTTGAAATGCATTCCCTAAGAAGTCATTACACGGTGGTTTCCATTTCTGACTCATAACTCAGTAAATGGCCATTCCATCCTTCCAGCTCCTCAGACCAGAGACCTAGAGTTATCCTTGATTCCTTTTTCTCTCACTCAACACCCAAGGTGTCAGCAAATGCTGTTACTTTCGAAATGCATCCAGAATCCAACCACTTCTCACCACCTCCACCATGTCTATACTGGCCCAAACTACCATTATCTCTCCCTTGGATTCCTACAAGAGCCCAGGACTGGATTCTCTGCTCTACCCTTGGCCCCTACTGTCTGGTATCCACTCAGTGGCCAGAGTAATCCTCTTACAAAGGCAGCCAGAACATATCACTCTTCTTTTCAAAATTCAGCTGTAGCACCCTTTGCTACACAGAGGCCCACACAGAGGAAAAGCCAGGCTCCTGACAGGGGCCTCCTGGGCCCCATGAGGTCCTTGCTCATGCCCTGACATCTAACTTGTCCTTGCTTGTGCTCTACCTAACTTCTCCTCACCTCACTCACTCCAAAACACCCATGTTAAACTCCATGACACTCTTCCAACAGGCCAGGAACATCCCATCATAGGGCCGTTACACTTTTCATCACGTCACCTGGAACACCCTTCTCCCAAATAACAAATGTGGAAATGTGGCTGCTCCTTCCCCTCCTCAAATCTCATCGCAAGGGCCACAGTCCCAGTGGGGCCCACCCTGATCACTCTCAAAAAGTGCAACTCCCAACTCCTGGCATGCATCATCCCTTCTCTGCTTCCATCTCTCTACAAAACGTACCACCTAACAAACCATTTATTTACTCATTTTTTTATTCATTTATTAATATGTCTCCCTCCACTAGAACATAAGCTCCACAAGGGCCGAAATTCTCATCCGCTTTTTTGGCTCTATATATGTAGCACCTACAAAGACACTGGCCCCTGAAGGTGTTCAATAAATATGTGAGCAATGAATGAATAAATCCTTGGACTATGTGCTAGGTACATCAGAACTCTAGGCTTTGATAGGCTTATTCGCAGATATTTCTGGACACATATACCACAATAACGTCTTCAGAGTCTGTAGTGGGTTTTGTTAATGGAGGAAACAGAGGACTGTACAGGATTTCAGAAATGCTGTTGGATCGATTCCACATTCCAGAAGGTGAGGGTACATCAAAGATTCAGAAGACAGGCCTATTTCAGCAGGTCAGGGGGTCGGGTAGTAGAGTCCTTCTGTATAGGGACTTTGGTCTAGTTTTAGTAGAACAAGGGCCTGGAGCCATTGTGGGAAGACAGCATGTACTGGTGTCCTGTCCATATCTGCTTCTAGCGGCAACCGCACACTCATGTCCAACACTGAGATTTTCTCCTATGAAAACAGACACTCCCTCAAACATGAGAATGACTGCAGAAAAGAACTTTCCAGTAGAAACTTGGGAAGCAAGAGGAATGTACTATACGTCCAAAGATTCATTTTTTGATTTGAGATTGGTTTGGGGTTAGGGTAAAGTAGAAAGGGAAAGTTGACAGTAACATGTTTTTTGAGGATTCTAATTTTTTGCAAGGAAAATAAAGACAACGTGGAAAAGAAATGTCTGATCAGAATTTTCCTCAGTAGTAACATGAATATTTTTTAGTGGAGTTTGGGGCGGGGGGCACGGGAGAAAGTAAGCAGAAAAGGAAAAATAAAACTTCTTTTTCAAAATGAAATTTCTTCAACAGATCTGTTCTCTCTGGGTCTTTCCTGTTACATAATCTCAAATTATTAGCTCATCGCAATTATCCGTTGCCAGTTGAGTGCCAAGGCAAAAATGACATCACTGAAACACAGCAGAATGCCTTAATTCTGTTCCAAATCCTGGAAACCACCTTACAATATTTTCCAAAGAACTGATAAAACATAAATAAAAGTTTTGAGCAAAAAATGGCTTCAAGTTAGGATGTGCCTAGACGTCAGATGATTTTTTGAGAGATAGTGATTGCCACGGTCATAAAGATAGAAGAAAGTCACATGGTTTATTTTAGACTAAGAAACTTAGACAAATTCCTCAGTCGTAGGTCTACGAGTGTTGCTGTTTCTCATCCCGATGACTACTTAGGAGGAGGCACACCCAATTAACCAGAGGGCTTTTACTCCTAATTCCATAGCACTGTTTTCTCATTATTTCATTTTTGCATATAATGTGCCTCTGGCGAGACCATACATCCCTTCAGAGCAGGAGCTGTACCTTGTGCGGCTCTAGTAACCCCATAAGGCGGCAAGCACAGAACCAGACACATAGTAGGTGCTTGATAAATACCAGCTGCCTTCACATCGCTACCACCGATCATTTAGAAGTCTGACAACGGTTTTGAAATCGTAAACAGGTGAAGAAAGGACTGGCCTGTGTAAGTCGAGATGCCCTGTGAAAAAGCAAAGCACAACAGAGGGGAAAAGAAATCGAGGGAACAGACTCGTGCACATTTGCATCACGTATCAGAGCGAATCATATTTCAGGAGTCTCAAGCAACACTCTTAAAACGTTAGCTTTCAAAGAGGTATTTTGAGAGGTGAATGCAGAGCTAAAATAAATTCTTACAGTTTTCATCCTGGGCAATGCATTGTAAGGGGATCCCAAAGAAAGACGTATAGCTGTCATTGTACCACACCAGAAGCTCGGTACCCCTGGGGATATCTATACAGGCTCGGTAGAATATATTCGACCTATTCAAAACAAAAGAAAACCCAGCTTAGTAAGAGGTACATTGTTATTGCCCCGAAAAACTTGTGCCCAGCTCCATCTACACAGTTTGTAATAAAATCTGTACCACCACCCCTTATTATTCCCAGCAACCAATTAGAGCCTGTACCCCAGAGTGATAAACACCTTCCAGTTTATGTCTACAGTGTCCCTCCACAGAACATCGTGGCTGGAGAGACAGATATGGGGCCCAGGAGATAGCAGAAAGCCAGGGCTCATTAAAAAAAAAAAAATTCCATCTCACACTAATGAGAAAATTCTGTCTCTTGGCAAATTGCAGACACCGGTGCCTCACCCTCATATATAAATTAATGTTATTGATTTCTTATTTGAAGGAAAAGCATTACACGTATTCCTGCGCCTTGGCACTGGCAGTCCCCAAATTTGCAGTAAAATCAAGCTGCTTTGTGACAGAAGGATGGAGGGAAGTAAAAAAAAAAATCTCCCCCCATTGCCTGTCTTCTAAAGTTTGACACAAGAGAAGAGAAAACCCCTCTTACGGGGAACGAATGGAAATTCAATAAATACAAGGGGAGCACTTTACTCTAGCTGAAAGATTACCCTCTGAAATGATAGAGTGAACGCACCAAGAAATAAACATTTTTTATAACAGCTTTGGTACTATAAAGAAAAACCTACAGATTAAAAAAAAAAAAAATGAGACCGTGACCGGCTTCCTCAATGAGGAATTGCTACAAATATTAGCCTCAAGTTCAAGATAAAAGTGTTTAGGGTTGGTGGGCCTTAAATTTAGCCTTTCTGCAAGGAATTGGCTGTAGTGGGGCAATTTGTTCCTTGTATAACACTGCAGACATAAGGTGAATCCTTCACCACATTTTTCATGGCAGTGAGATATGCACTTGTCAACATATTTTGTCACCACAAAGTGGCTCTTGGCAATAGGATCATAAAGATCAATAAAAAAGTGCAGATTCTCAATATTTTACTTGCAGCTGCAAAAATTTCATTTATCTTGTTATTTTCCTTACTTGCTGCCATTCTGTCTCACGAGGGCACTGCTAGCTAAGCAGAATGTTTTTCCCAACATTCTATGAATATCTGACAAAAACTCCAGCCAGTTGTCCAGACCTCACTACCCTCCTCCCTGCGCAACTCCAAGAGCTGTGCATTTTATTAATTCTTTCCACTGCTACATAAAAAAAAAAAAAAAAATCAAAATTGGAGCCGAGCTATAAATCACTGGCATCTCCTAACTTGAGAAAAATTGAGTCGACTTTGGACTTCACCCTTGTAACATTTCATCTCTCCGTTTGGCTTCCCTTAATATAAACACAGCGCCCGGCAAATGAATGTGCTAAAACCAAATGACACACTTTGCCGCTGAAAGAGCAGAACTGTTTTCGAGCAATGGGTGGTCTTCTGAGGCTCGGAGTAGGCCGAGAGGGGGAGAAAAAAAAAAAAAAACCCGTGTAAGCGTACACCGTTCCTTACAAGAGGGCAGAGCTTCCAAAACTCGCAGAAATCTCTGCATGTTGGAGCACATCAAAGGGATTTTTCCCTTTTCAGATAATATTTCCTTTGCTGACATGTATTTAGTATTGTGGTTGGATGACTCATAAAGATAGCTTCATGGCGTCCCAACGCAGTTGAAGCAGAACACATGCCAACAAACATTATTGTCAGCCTCAAAATAAAAACAAAACGTTCAGCAAAGGGTCAATCAATCAAGGGCGCTTTGAAGAAAATACCATTTAGATATTACAAATCATAACAGAATGAATCTAAACCAGCTGACTCTTCGTGAAGAGGACATTCATGTACAATAAAAATTAAGCTGGCTCTTCAGAGTCCAACTTTTCTATTTTCTTACTCTTGGACGTGGTCACTGGTGATGGATGCCAGTTTTTTTTTTTTTTTTTAAATTGTGTTTTTGTAGTTCATTTTAGAAAGATCCGAAGTAATCGAAAACAGATCGGCATGGAGATCTAGAAGTCTCAGCGCCATCACGAAAGGGGAGCTGTAAAATCCACTTATTATTGACAGAGAGGTGACTGCCTTACCCCGGCCCACCTCCCCCCTAGGGGCGTCTTGCTTCCCCCAATTCAGAATTTGCCTCGAGATCTCCCCGGGTGCTCATGACAGAACCAGCCAAATGGTTTCTTGCTGAATGGACAAGCACGATGTTTACTAATGTTCGAGCCTCGAGTTTCATAAAGAAAAGAAAACAAAACAAAACCTTCATGGCAGAAATGCGGCTGCAATAAAGGTGGGTAAAGCCTGCACATGGCAGTGTAACCAAATACCGTCATGCACTATTTCACTGAAACCATTATTTAATGAAATAGAACTGCACAAGAAACCATGGCAGTGAGTCACACGCTGCCCAAATATGTTCCTTTTGAACTGGAGACCTTCGGAGAGCCAGCCAGATTTGTGCAGCCTTTAACCTATAAGGGGGATAAAACACCCCCCCCCTTTTTTCCCTTTATAAGGCCCCGTGTTTAAAAAAGAAAAAAAAAAAAAAGAAAGAAAATAAATAGCCAGGGGCAGGGCTCCAAGTTGCCGAGTACAGGGCCTTCTGCTTTGATGTGTCTGTGGTGCCTAATAAAGCGAAACAGTTGCTTCTGATTCTAAAGGGAACACGGCTGTTTATAACTGAGGTCATATATTTATATGGCACGTGTTTTCGAGGGATTTTGCAAAAAGGGCTTTTTCCCTATGTGATCTGTTTTTGGGCCCCCGTCTCCCCTCCTGCCTTCTTTGGCACTAAGTGGAAATGCTGGACGAACAGGTGCGCTGAGCGGATGCGGCGGGGATCTGGGAGTCCACCTTGCTCCTCTGCACCCCCCACATGGGATTCTGGGAAATGAGGGTGGCCGTGCCTCGTCTTTGCTACCTTTTGGGCTTTGAGCAAACTTCTCAACACCTAAAACTGCCTCGTCACCTAAAACATATTCTGAATTGTCCAAGAGCCAAAGCCAAACCCTTTGGCACCTTTCGATGGAGGGGAGAGGTTAATCAGGCTCAGCAGCCCGGGGCAGGGTGAGCGTGAGTCCTCCGTTTCCCACGCCTTTGTGTGCGAATGACAGTTTCCTGAGGCAGCAAGCCTGAAGATGACGGGCTGTAGGGGATCCAAGGCTGCATCTCTGCACTGTGATTTATGTGCGTGTACACATGTGCTGCGGTTGAGGGGAGGCTCACCCTCCCCCCCTTGGGGTTTCCAGGCTCATTCAGGCAGTTGTGAATGTTCGGGGAAGTGACCTGGGAGGAGCCTGACCATGTGCACCGAGGAAGAGGCCTTCCACTAGCATCTTGATTCCTGAATTCTCACGGCATTACTGTTGCAAGAACTAAGGAGATTCCAGAAACCTAGTGAAAACTTCCTGCCAGTTCCCACAGGGGTCTGTAGGACTCTCTGCAGGATTTTTTTCAAAACTAGCAGCAAGCCTGGATTCGTAAATGCAAGCCAAAGGGCTTCAGCTCTGTAAGTGGTAAATCAAGATATACTTTACCTGTACTGAACTACTGTTAGATTCTGTTCTCCACAGTGCCTTGCACATCGGATATACCTCATCCAGCTCGACTTACTAGGTTCCCCACCATCAATAAAGTGCTGTAGTGTCCCATCTTGGTCATATATCTAGAGAAGAGGTCAGAAGGTCAAGTAGTTAGAACGAATCATCAGCAATCATTTTCCCTGCTTCCCTCGGTGTCTTCATGTGTCGGCTGCAGAAATGTATTGCCTGTAGGTTTGTGAGCACTTACTGATGTTTGTGGAAACTCAACCGGAATAACGGGAAAATATTTTTTGGTGATGCAAGCCGATCGTGTTTTTCTTATCAAGCCAATCTTCCCTGTATTCAACATATTTCTGGTATCTCAAGGATGTGAGTGACCATGTTTCCCAAAGGATATTTAAACCTATTTTGACAGGCTACTCTTAAGTAATGAGCTGCCAGATAAACAAAGCAAGCTGAAGAGAGAGGCCACGCTGACATGGCTGGAACGTCCACACGACGGGCCCCTGAGCTCAAAACACGTAACTGTTTGAAGGCATTCAGGAGGCAGTAACCATCTGCGAGACAAGCTCGGTGACACCCAGCGGAAGGCAGGTGGAGCGGTGTGGAAATGTACAGAACTGGTGAAAAAACAGACAACCCCCCCAAAAAAAACCCCAAACCCCTCCCCTGATTCAAATGAAATTAATGGACTCTCATGTCACAGAGGATGTGGGACTTCAGCTGTCAGAACCTGAAACTCTAAGGAGGACCATCAAAAAAGAAAGACCCAAAAAAAAAAAAAAAAGAAAGAAAGACCCTCAAAAATAGAAAAAATTGTTTCCTATGGATTTTCTATGTCTTAACTGAGGTTGGTCTGATAATGATTGCTTACGGTCATCTTATGCAAATTTTCTTTTCAGATCATACTCAAAGAAATGAAATGTGCTTCAGAGCAAAGAGCATGCGACAAAAAGTCTCATGCATAACGCTAGCCAGTCCAGATACCCGGGAGTCAGCGCCGACCACAGAGGTAATGGGCTCCCACTTCCAGAAACCAGGTCAGCCCTGGGCACCTTGTAGGATGTGGTATCTCGATGAGTGGGAGACCAGGGGCTTACATATGTACAACAACTCCAGAAGGGAGTCCCAGTCCTAGGGGTATCTGAGACATAAGGGGTAGAGTCATCAGAAGGACCACGGCATGGCTGGTCCCTTTCAAATAAAATCAGTGATGGGATCCTGGTGACTGCTGAGGTGTTCCCCAGAGCATCCTGACAAATCATTTTCTTACTCTCTGATCAGCCTTTCCACTGTTCTCTTCCAAACAGAAATGGAGAGTTCGTCTTACAGAGAGACTCACTGGTTACATTAGACCCTAAAATTAGTATCGTCATTCATATTAATTTAGCTCAGTATTTCTGTTCTGGGGGCCAGAGGGCTTAGTGATGACAGTTTCTTTTATTATCTCCAGTCATTTTCAAACAGCTGACTTTTTTTTTTTTTTTTTTTTTTTTTTACTTTTCTTCAACTCATTTGTCTCCACTCCCAACCTTTACACGAACCACCCCACCCCCAAATAAAAGGCAGACATCAATCTAATGACAGCAATGGTTGGAGAAGCTTTGACTGGATGGCTTGCCAGCATGATCACAGCTGATAATCAATGCTGCCTGAGAAGAATAAAGAGATTCCTGAATTAAATTATATTAAAGATTAATGGCTTCTCTAAATTCCTAGTTTGAGGATTGTGGCACAGAGTGGAATCCTTTCACGGGGTGGACACATCTGCCACCTGAGCAAACTAATGAGAGATTTTGCATTTAGGTTAGGGTATTCCATTGTACTTTTTGCTTTTGTGGGTATTCCATTGTGGGTATTCCATTGTACTTTTTGCTTTTGTGTCCCTTCTAGGAAGCTCTAAGATTCAAAGTCTCAACCCTGAGTCGGCTGTTGACAGTCCATGCAACATTGAACAAAAGCCATCAGTTCTTCAGACACCAATGTTTATCTAAAATGGAGCCAAAAATGTTGATGACCCAGCCCTCTGCCCTATCCTTCCCCAATGAACAAACTTTCCTTGAGAGCTGCTGCTGAAAATAATTACAAAGCATTTTGAGAAGAACAATTCTCCTCTGTGCTTCTAGCCAATGTCATGAACGGCACATAAAGCTCTCTAACCTTTGCGTGCAGCGGGTGCTGCCTTGAATGATGGCACATCTGAACACCAGACACTAGCCAGTCAGTCTTGAAAATGAGTATGAAGAGGTTTCTTCCTACACTCCTGTTTCAGCAAAAATCTCCTCAATCTACACAGCGTGTAACTACAGGAATCCTACCATTTTTGCCTTCTTGTTACCTGCCTTGAGGAAAAGTAGATGGCTATTTCCAAGGTTTTTTCCAAGCATCACAAAATGTAGCATAGGACATGAGGATGTGCCTCCCTGCCTTCAGCTAATACTGATTTTACACTATTTCACATGGAATGGTGATGGAAATTTCAGGTACCCTGTTAGATTCCATAGCTGTGCACCCAATCAAAGTGTAAGAAACTCATTTGATCCTGATGTTGTTTTCTCCCGCAGTCCCCAGTGCCTGGCTACCACCAAATCCAGTTCAATTCACCACCCCCTAAATGTTTCTCAAGTGCATCCATCTCTCCCCTTGCCTTGTCACCCTTCCAGCTGGGGCGGGCTTCCTTGAGCACCTGTGGCACTGCATCTGGCTCCCCACAGACCTCCCTACACCTTCCCCAGGTCCCTCCAACCCAGTCTCTACACCACAGCCAAACTGCACTTTCAAAAAACAAATCTGATTACATCCTTTTCACTCAGGTCCCCTCCTCAAAATAAATGCATCACGAATGTCATAAAATGTCAAGTCATGACAACAGATGTTTGTACATGTGGCACTTCCTCAATTGGGCTCAACATGCTAATAAGACCAGCACTACCTATCAAAGTTATTTAGAGAGGCCAAAAATGTAGGCCTGAGTACTTGGCTCACGACGATCCTGAACCCTTTCTGCTCTGTGCTGTTAAGAGCTAACAGTTAAACTCAGTGTTTCTTGAAAGAGGAACAATGGGCCAGGAGGTATTACTGATGCTTACTTCTGTTCATTCCTCTGGTAAAAGGAGAATAATAGTGGGAAAACCAGGATACTCAAAGGTGATCCTAAACAGGAACTAAGGATGATCTCCTCAGAAAAGCTCAAGGTACTTGTCTGGACCCTATCCTTAACTTTCATCATCAGTCCAACTTTGTTTCCGTTTAAGAGTTCTGTGTTTATTTGTTTTTTACATTTTAAAATTTAAGTTCAATTAAGAGTTCAGTGTTTTTAAAAAGGGAATATGTGGGGGCACCTGGGTGGCTCAGTCAGTTGAGTGTCTGACTCTTGATTTCAGCTAGGGTCATGATCTCAGGGTCATGAGATTGAACCCTAGGCATCAGGCTCCACACTGGGTGTGAAGCCTGCTTAAGATTCTCTCTCTCCCTCTCCCTTGGCCTCTCCTCACTTCTCTCCCTCTCTAAAAAAATTAAAAAAAAAATAAAAAGGGGGATATATATATAAAATTCCTCATGTAACTGAACACTGTGCCCATATCCATCTACTCTACTGGACAGAGGCTGACTTCCTTCCTTCAAGACAGAAGGAACTATAAGTAAGGAAGTATTTCAATAAGTTTCAGGCTACAGCAACAATTTTAATTTCAGGAAGGTTTTTTTTGGCAGTCATATTAATACCTACATTTGTGTGACACTAAAATGAAATTCTAAGTTAGATACCTAGTAGGTCTAAAAAAACTTAAAGAAGTTAAGGAGCTGAATTAAGGCTGATGCTGATATTCATTTTGTTTTCATTTCCTTTCAAAAAATTTAAAATAAGCAGGAAAATATCAAAACTCATACACAAAGTACTAAGACAATCCTCTCAGGATCTTTGAAGATGTCAACAACGTCAGTAATTTTATTCATTCAAATAATGACAATGAAGGCAAGACAGTGAAATTTATATTTAGAGGAAGATTCATTTGGGAAGAACGCTTGAATAAAGCATAGTTTTGCTTTAAACTTTGCGCTTTGTTCTGAATGAACATGAACAACTGAAGGTTTCATATTTGCTCAGTTCTTTCTAAAGAAGCAAAGAAAGAACCCTGTGAAAATGGGGGAAATATATGTAAAGAAACACACAGGATACTTGGTGGGGAAAAAGATAAAATTTTACAGTAGACAACTCTCAAAACTATAGGAAGTATATCTAGCATATTGATTCTAGAAAACCTAGTTTAAAATAATAACAATTATTTAAAAAGGGATGAAAGAAAGCAAGCTAGCTCCAGCTTTGCTGAAACAGAGGGTAAGAAAGCACAGTCATATTGGGAAACACTTTGGTAACATCGAAAGAAAGCTGATGATGCATAAATCCTAGGACTCAGCAATATCACTTCTAGGAAATGATTCCACTGAAACCAAGGAGACAAATCCAAGGGCATTCACTGTAGCATTGTTTGTAAAAGTAAATAATGAGAAATGATGGAACTATCCATCATCATAAGAATAAATAAATTATGCTTTAATTATCCAATAAAACAGTATAAAACACTTAAAAAAATGAACATGTGGATCTGTTTGTATTCAGATCTGGTTGATAAGGATAAACATCAAGAACAGAGAGCGGATTGAGAAAAACAGAGTGCAGATTGATACCATTTGTTAACATTTCAAAATATACAAAATAACAGTCAACAGTATATTTTATAACAGTGTATATTGTAATATACATGTAATTAACTATACATACAGTAAATTCTGAAAAGACATTGATAAGGTACTTGATAACATTATGAGAGCACTGGCCTTGGGGGGAAAAGGAATGCCGGCAAAATAAAGGGAATTTATCTGAAGCTTTATCTGAAAAGCTTCATTTTTCTTTAAAAAATCTGAAAAGAATATGGCAAACACTTAAACATTCACTTTTTTGCTGGCCTATATATTGACATTTATATATTATACTTTGTGCTTTTCTGATTGTTTTTCTAAAAAAAAAAAATCAAAGAGAGAAAAACCACTGAAAACCTAGACATTTATGTCCTTGTAGTTTGGCTTTTGCATGCGTTGTTGAAATAGAGAAGCAAGATTATCTCACCCAAGGTTAAAAACTCTGTGTTATCCTTCTAGGAAAATATTTGTAATATGTATCACTACATTATCAGCCACTGATTTCTTTTATGATGTTGTTGTTCCTGTTTCAAAACCATTGTTTTTGGTCGGCACTTTCTCTTTTCTCTTTTATCAATGGGACTGGAGAGATAAGTAAGGGGGAAAGCTAATTCTTACCGTTTTACAGGGATTTTTGCAGTTTTCAATGCAATAATATTCATTGGGACACCACACACGTGGTTGAAATAATGATCACACATTCTTGCTTATTATGAACCTTGCGTGGCATTAACTGAAAACCACCATGTGTAAGCCACACATTTATTACAATCCTGGGTATCAGGAAGCACCACTGCCTCCCATGACCTTCCTTTCCTAGAACAAGAATCTACTTTGAATAAGAACAGCGTAAGTAAAAAAATACACCCTGTGTTGTGTTCTAAACACTAATCCTGAGTAGCTGGTCCACAGCTTTGTCATTTATGAATTTGCCAATTTGCGTTCAGGATAATAATCACAGCCACAGTGTAAGCCAGCAACTAAGTTGGGCTTATTTTCACATAAGGTAGGAAAACCATCTTCTGAACGATAGTAATTTGTGTATATTGGCAGCTCTGAGCAATGTCTTTCTCTAAAGCGAGATTTGCAAACCAGGGGCTCTTGGGCTGAACTCAGGCAATTGATCAACTTTGTTTTTCCTCCACAATGTATTAAAAATTTGGAAATTTTCTGTCATTTATAATTGTTCTCAAAAAAAAAAAAAATCAAAACGTGAGTCCCCAATCTCTGGCAATAACCCGCTGAAGCAGAGGAAAGAAGGTCACTCCCTTTAGATCAGCCATGTGCTATTCCATTTCCCCACAGTCCCTACCCCTCCCAATTGTCTTGCACTCTCCACACTTCACTCCTTTACTTACCTGCTTGGCCTCATTAAGCATTTAAGGTAGGCTAGGTAATCCTAACCTTAAAGAAATTATTGTTACCACTAAACATCAGCCTGTGATAGCTAGGAGGCGTTCAAGGAAAATCTTTTGAACTGATAACCTGGAAACACTGCAAACATTCATTCCTCCTATGCTGCCCAGAAGCTCCCACCTGGCTGAGACTCAAGCTTTCTGGACTGCAGTTTTCCAAGGAGTGAGAGAGCAGAGTTCAGCTCTTTCAGTTTTACCAGTGGAGGCTTTCAGTGATCTTCTTAAGCAAAGCTCCCCTTTAACTCAAAGAAGTTGTAAAAGGAATTCCACTATAAAAACAGAGAAAAAGAAAAGCCCACCAGAAAAAGCGCCGAATCAGCTCACCTCAGGCTTCCTCTAAGAGGTGGTTGTGGGGATATCACCAAGGGCCCAGGGTGAACTAGAGGGACCCTATTTTAAAAGCCTCAGGCAGAGCACTTCCTTTGGTGGTTGGGCTTCTGGGAAGATTTTAGTCACCATTCCTCTGCTACAATGCTGAGTACCCTTGGCTAAATTTAGAGCCCAGCACTAAGGAGGACACTTAAGGGGATGAGCACTGGGTGTTATACTTTATGTTGACAAACTGAATTTAAATGAAAAACAAAAGAAAGACCTGAGATTGAAATTCGGATGCTTAACTGACTGAGCCATCCAGGTTCCCCATATTTTTGTCCTGTTTAAAAAAAAAAATCTTTACAGGGGCACCTGGGTGGCTCAGTTGGTTGAGTGTCCAACTCTTGGTCTCGGCTCAGGTTCATGATCCCAGGGTCGTAAGATCAAGTCCTGAGTGGCACTCTATGCTCAAGGTGGAGTCTGCTTGAGATTCTCTCCCTCTGCCTCTCCCCCCGCCCCCCGTGCATGCGTGCACTCTCTCTCTCTCTCTGTTTCAAATAAATAAACCTTTTAAAAATAAATAAATAAATAGATAGATAGATAAATAAATAAATAAATAAATAAATAAATAATCTTTATATATTAAATAAATAAATATAGCCCCCAGGATAATCAGTTTGAAAGAGACCTCACAGACCATCTGTCCCAACCTAATCATTTCCATCACAATGAAATGGGGGCTTCAAAAGTTGGTGACTTAGACAAAATGAGACTACTAGCCAGTGGTGGGGAGAGGACATTTCCAGGCCTCCTGCCACCCTCCATCCCTCTGCCTTCCCACTGGGAGTGTGCCGAGCCTTCCCCACCTCCTCTACTCTCACAAGTCACTGAAGAAAGCCCATGACACTACACAAAAGGAACTCACTTTACAGCTTAAACTCTGATCTGTACCTCCTAGAACCTGGGTCCTTGAATTTGGGTATGGAGAAAAAGAAAAAATAAATAAATGAAAAGGATTGGCCAATTGTCCCTGAGTATGGAGACATCTGCGGCCCCCTCATCTTCATTTCTACACTTGGGTCTGTCCCTGTGCCAAGGCCCCAGACAGTCTTGTGCTGAAATGCCAGCTGCCCTCGGTTCTTAAGGCGCAAACATCTAACCCAGGGCCTGGCACATAGGAGGACCTCAACACATACTGAAGTGAGCTGAAATGAAGCCTCACAATAATTAAAACTCCATCCTAAGATTTCACAAACCCCCAGGGCTCATGAAAGAAAATACAACATCCTCCTTGAATCTAACTTTTCTTAATTGTATGAAATGCAGAGATGAGTTTCACGCGCTGGTTCAAATGTTAATAAACACTTCCCACAGAAAGGGCCAAGAAGTGGTCTTCAGCAGTTTTCCAGTTTCGACCTGAAAGCCCAGCACTGTTTTATGTGCTTCTACAGCATCTGGAGGAGCCAACAGCCAGGGAAGAGCAGAGAGAAAGATGGTTTCTCCTCTCTCCTTTACCTATTCTCCAGAGCGCCTTAATACGGTCTCATCTTTCTATAAAATTCAGAAAAGCAGGGTTGCAATAATCAAGTGTATTAGGAATTTGAGAATCTTCACTGAAAACATATATTATTCGCCAAGATGGATAATAATGTTTCACTGTGGGATTCCTGTGTGTCAGAGGGGGAGGGCACAGAATCTTTGTGGCCCGAGGAGATCTGCATGATCACTGCCACCAAAGAGTAATTCTTGACTTGTTGTGACTGAGAAAGCTTAAAAACCAGAATGTACCTGTTGCTAAATACAAGCTTTTACTTTCTTTTAAAAGACAGTAGGATTGTTCAGGAGGCTTTCTTCAGTATTACCAATGAAAGCACACCACAGAAGTCACTAAAGTCTGTGAGCTCCGCTGTGGGTGAGCTGATAGCGTGATTCCACCTTGGGTGGCCAAGTGACTCTGGATGGTTGCTGAACCTCTTGAAGAAGCTGAAAGGTCTTCTTTGAAAAAGTGATGCTAATGACAGTTCCTACATCAAAGGGCTAACAGAAAAATCAGATGGGCTAGTATATGGGAAGTCTTTAAATTCGAGCTGGGCACCCAGTAGAAGCCCCAAGAATATTAGCTACGCTCAGGCCATCGCTATAATTAAATAGGAAACATCAGCCTGAATGTCATCAAATCAACCAACCTGCTGGGGGACACTTTGACCACAGGATAATACGTGCAATCTAAGCAAACTCATGACTATGGAGGTGGTTCCCAGACCCCAAGCCCATTGAGGACAGGAATACACTGTATTCACTTTTTAACTTTCCCCAGAGGTACCTTACACACATCTCTGTACATACCAGGAAATCAACTTCTGTCCAAAGAGAAAAAGAGAGAGAGGGGGGAAAAGGATTTGAAATGACACGAGGGAGATGTGCAAGTAAAACAGTCATTCTAGTTTGTGTTTTCATCCCCCAGATGAAGCTATTACAGGATAAAACAAAATATTCTAAAATGCTGCATGGACATGAACACCATCTAGAAAACAGTAGAGAAGTATCTCTTCCATTCTACATTTCCCATTTCCTAAACTTCCTCAGTCTTCCATTTAGGGCAGTGTTATAAAAATGTCACTCAAGGGCCGCCTGGGTGGCTCCGTGGTTGAGTGTCAGCCTTTGGTTCAGGTCGTGATCCTGAGGCCCTGGGATCAAGTCCCATTGGGCTCCCCGTGGGGGGCCTGCTTCTCCCTCTGCCTATGTCTCTGCCTCTCTCTGTGTGTCTCTCATGAATAAATAAAATCTTTAAAATAAATAATAAAATAAAATTAAAATGTCATTTGAAAGACACAAGTACCCAGCATATTCTTAAGAACATATCTGGGGCGTATTTATAACAAAGTGGCAGTCATTACATGCATTTTAATGAACTGTGGCTTCACAACCCCAAAACCACCTCAGTGAATATCACCTATGACATAGCATTGCTTGACCTCTGAAGTCAGTGACATTATTTGGCCACAGGAGGCCCTGACTTATACTGCCTCATTTCTCTACAAGCCCTGAACATGTTCAAGGTAGGTGAGCTGTCTGAGCAATCAAATGTCCTGGATGAGAAGCAGGGAACATCTGTAGATGGCAGCCTGGAGCATCGGATGGGCTGGGAACACCATCCTCCCAGGCTAGAGAGGTAGACAGCAAGATCCACACCACTGTGGGCTCCTAACCTCTCCGCTCATGAACATTCGGATCAGAGCTTGAGAAAAGAGACCACAGAGCAGCATTTTTAAAATGAGAGCATCCGCCTCCACCTTAACACAATGAAGGAGCAGCAGTGAATGGCTAGGTCACACACGTGCGTGTGGCATTTTAGCTTACAACATACTTTTTCGAGCTCACCGGATCCTCACGACTGACCTACAAGGTAGGCTAGAATGTTACTCCATTTTACAGATAAAAACCACAGGCTAAGAAGGGTTAAATGACTTGTCCACAGTCATACGGTTGATAGGTGAGTGTGACAAGGATAAACTCCCTTCCCCCTCCCACCCCCCCTGCCCCACAATCATAGGCCACCTCATTATTGCTTTTTTCCATCATATCCCATCTGTCCAATCAGGGAGAAATGTAGAGCTTTTTCTTTAAAAGCATCTGAAATTCTCCAAGTGAGGGTCATAAAAATGTTCATAATGATTAATAATGCCACGCATGAAATAAACTCCTATTTTCAGAGCACATGCCCATTTAACAAGAATTACTTAATGTGTTGGTAAAATTTGCACAAAGCAAGCATGCAACTGAAGAAAGGTACAACCCCCCAGCTCTATGAAAAATCACTCTCCTTGCCCTGGCAATAATGACCTGAAACATCAAAAACGGTAGGGACATTAAGCCTACAGAGGAAGCAGCAGATTTTACAATGCAAGCTGCTTCATTAAAGTACACACCAGCCAGTGTGCCCATATTTATGTGTGTTCAGTTTTTCAACTTTTATCTCAGATATATACCCATGGGTTGTCTCGTTTCAATAATTTCTCCTTCCTCCATTAGAATTTACCTACTTTGTTGTTGTTCTTTCAAACAGGAAAACCCTTTCCTTCTCCTTGGGTTTGGCATATTTGGGAATGTCTGGAATGCCGAGATTTTAAGATGCGGCCTCAAAGGTCACGTAATAAATGCCCCATAAAATAAATGAGTAATGGTTATATACACCGTTGTTGTATTTTCAGTAATGCTGATATAAAGCTATATACTGTACTATGTCAATTCACATTCATCAAGTTCCAGAAATATTAGAAAATCATTAGAGGTTTATGTTGAGCTTGCAGATAATACTAACATATAAGTCAAGACTGAAATATGGTAATCAGAAAAACAGTTGAAAAGTGTCAATAAACTGTAAAACACCCGGGGTGGTGTTGGCGAAGCCTGCATCAGAGAGCCGGCCATGTGAAGAAACAGAATCGGGTGTGTTGGTCCCACGGTGGGGCAGCTGCTGCTAAGTGTCAGTGGAGCAGAAGACAATGTGTGTGTGTATGTGTGTGTGTGTGTGTGCGTTTTGGGTGGGGGGTGCTGGGAGGATCCCCGCCCGGAGGCCCGAGAACTCCTGGGAGCTGGAGAGCATTTGGGGAATCCTACTTATCTCTGAGGACTGCGGTGGCGGCCGTCAATAGGAAGCCTGCCATCCATCAATCTGGAGTCTTCTTCAGACATCCTCTGTCTGTTGATCAGAGGAAGACTTTGGTGGGGAATCGGGCTCCCATTATCAGGACTTTGTCTGTGATCTGAACAAGCCACTGAACCTTTAACTTTTCACTTGGCAGAAGCATATACGCTGGAAAAGTCCTGACAGTTCATTCATTTTGCTCCATCCCGGAGCCAGCTGATGTCTGACTGGTGAGACCCGCCCTCTTTGATGTTGGACTCTTTGGAGAGTGCCCTGCTGTGAAAAAAATTTTATCCGTCCAAATTAAAGAGAAATATTTCTGCATCCAGCTGTTAGCTGTGACATATTTGCCATTTTTCAGGGCACTGGCTTGGTGCCATCCACGGGCTCTGCTGCAATGCTATCTCTCCTCCGTCACAGCAATAATATCCACAGTGCAACACTGTCTCCAGTGCCCAAACAACATCAACACTGAAAAGGAAAATACGGCTAATCCTCCGGTGCTGAGAAAAAGCCTTGCAAGTATTTTCATGCGGCTATTTCTTTTCTTCCTTTCCTTTTTTTTTTTTTTTGCTAAAATATTAGCACTAATGTCTCTCATAAACTGTAAAATGCTTTGACACGACCTACCCATTTAAAAACTGCTTCAGTTCAGTTTAAAAAAAAGAAATCCAGTTTTAATCAAAGCAACCGACAAGAAGTCCTGACCTCCACTAAATATATTTACAAACGAAATGAATCTGGATGCCATGAAAATGTGTTTCGTATGCACAGAGCCCACATTTTAAAATGGATATTCATTCAGCAGAGAGAACTCTGTGTAAATGAAGAAAAACTCTCGTGAAAGTTTGAATAAACATTTAGATCTACGTAATCAAGAAAACCTGTATCTTCTCCTAGTTATTAAGTGCCGGTGGGGGGTTATAAAGCCTGCTGCCATGAATTGTGTGTGCTATAAACAAAGGGCGACGCATGTTATGACCATGTTTTTCTCCATATACTGAAATGAATGAGTAATGACACCACAGTTTCCAGCTTCCCTCCCCTTTCCTGCTCCTCTCTCAAATTTGCATTTCTGCGGAGGTGGAAATGGATCAGCAGAACTGGATCTCAGCACCCAGCATCAGAGAATAGGGCCACGGGGCTGACTCCAGAACCTGGCTGGCAAACACACTCAGCTACTTGCCATCCTTTCTCACATAAATGAAAGGGGGATTTCAAAAAAAAATATCAAAAATGACAATGATGTGCTGCATGTGAGAAAGCATCAGTTTTTAAAAACAAATTACAGGGCCAGCTGGGTGGCTCAATGGTTGAACGTCTGTTTTCAGCTCAGGTGGTGATCCCGGGGTCCTGGGATCAGGTCCCGCATTGGGCTCCCTCTGCCTATGTCTCTGCCTCTCTGTGTCTCTCATGAATAAATAAAATCTTTTAAAAAACAAATAAAAATAAATAAAATAAAATAAAATTACAGGGAAATATGAATTAACATGCTCCTCCACTTGGAAAACCAAAGCCTTCGCTTTCCACCAAATAGGAAAGAGGACCATTATGTTATTAAAATAAGCCCACAAATAACACCAGGGTGAATTGAAGGATTTACAAACTAAAAGAGGATACTGAATAGTTCAATATTTGAGAACTGTAAAATAACACATTCAAGTTATTACACTGTGGTATACATGTGAAATCTCCACATGGTTCATGCAATATATCTTACGGAATACAACTTAACCCTTGCTGTAGGAGAGATTTCGGGTTTACAAATTCTAGTGGGTCTGACACCATATAGGCCCTGCTGAAAACTATTACTAATTTTACAGCTCAGCGTGGTAGCTACTGAAGAATATGATTTCCAAGAAGCTGCTTGGACCAGAGCCTGGTGCAAACGGCGATGTTAGCAATCATATTAAATACTTAACAAGGTACTAAGTAGGGAATGTTTGTAAAGGGAATGTCCCTGAGAGAGAGGCTACTTCCATGTATGTGTAGTCAAACACACACCAGGCCCTAGAGCTCACCTGTTTTTTTTTTTAGTAAGAACTTTCTGAAGACACTGAATGTTTGTCCCAATGAAGTAATGGTTTTCCGATGGTCTACGGCTTTATTTCTTTGCTGAAATGTGTCACTCCTTAAATTATTATGTTTTCCCAAGTCTACGACATTCTTTTCCTAACCACACCAATAAAGTGTGATTGTCAGACACACTTTATAAGGGGAAAATGACCATCTGTCCAGAGTGAAAACATATTTTCAGATCTTATATAATTTAGGAGAGACATTCCTTACGTCAAGTTAGGGCAGTGCTTAGCAAGCACTCAGTTTATACCATCTTGCCCTTGATCATAGAACAATGGTAGAGACAGAGTAAATCCTCCAATTCAGGCCACTTAAGACTGTAAAGTGTGGGAGTGGCCATGTGTGCATGGTGGAGACCCAGCACAGCCCCCAGATTGGGACCCTTAGACAGCTGTCTTCCAAAGATAACTGCTCACAGGGAAAAATCCTCATGAAATCTGAGTCTGTCCTAGAGCAAGAGACATGGGAGAGGGATGGATTTTGGCTTCTTAGAAGCATTTCTCTTTCCTTTTTAAAAAAAAGATTTTTAGGGCAGCCCAGATGGCTCAGCGGTTTAGCGCCGCCTTCAGCCCAGGGTGTGATCCTGGAGACCCGGGATCGAGTCTCATGTCGGGCTCCCTGTATGGAGCCTGCTTCTCCCTTTGCCTGCCCCTCTCTGTGTGTGTGCGTGTGTGTGTGTGTGTGTGTGTGTGTGTGTGTGTGTGTCTCATGAATAAATAAATAAAATCTTAAAAAAATTTTTTATTTATTCATTTGAGGGAGAGAGCAAGAAGGAGAGGTAGAAGGAGAGGGAGAAGCAGACTCCCCATTGAGCAGGGAGCCTGATATGGGGCTCAATCCCAAGACCCTAATACCATGACCTGAGCCAAAGGCAGACGCTTAACTGACTCAGCCACCCAGGTTCCCCAGGACCATTTTTCTTAAAGGAAGGGCTACACAGTTGCACAGAGGACTGAATGAATCCAGTGGTTTGCCACAGGTCTCTTTCCCATCAGTATCCAGGAGATGAGACACCAAGGACAGAAGGCGATGTCAGTAATGGTGATACTCAAATGTGACCACCCAACCTCCCAGGCAGCACTGTTTTAACCAACATTTAGTAAGCAGCTACTATGTGCCAGCCACTGCATGTGATGCAAGGCATTAAAAAACTTAAGACCCAGTCCCTGGCCTCAAGGAATTTACAGTTCAGGGGCACCTGGGTGGCTCAGCTGGGTGAGCATCTGCCTTCGGCTCAGATCATGATCCCAGGGGTCCTGGGATCAGGCCCCGCATCAGGCTCCCTGCTCAGCATGGAGCCTGCTTTTCCCTCTGCCTCTGTCTGCTGCTCCCCTTGCTTGTACTCCATCTCTGTCAAATAAATGAATAAAATCTTTTTTTAAAAAAAAGGAATTTATACTTCAACAGGAGACATACACACAGAAGCAAATCAGAAGACATTTATTCTTGCACTACAATCTATAGATTTTTCCACACAATCTTGGGGACATTTTATGTCCATAATGGCATTGCTGGGTGTAGGAAGGGCAATCCATTACTATTTTGCCAAAGATAAAAAAGGACATCAGGACTTAGAGAGTTAAAATGAGTTATTTTACCAAATTCTGGACTGTGAAGGCAGCATTAAACAAACATTGGATTAAAACCTACCAGACTATAACCTTGAGGAAGGTGAACATAAAGTCTGCCATATTTGCCATTGTATCTTTACTCATTGACACAGAGCTTAGTTTTCAAGAAATGTCCCTTGGTTGGTTGTCTGACTACCTGGCTGGTTGTATGGATGGAGATGTTGACGGGAGGTACGGATGCATGAGTGGATGGGAAGGTGGATGCATGTGTGGATGGATGGAGGTGTGGATGCATGTGTGGATGGAGGTGTACCTAGAGGTGTGGATGCATGCATGGATAGAGGTGTGGATGGAGGTTTAGAGGAGGTGTGGGTGCATGTGTGCATGGAGGTGTAGATGGAGGTAGGATGGAGGTGTGGGTGCATGTGTGCATGGAGGTGTAGATGGAGGTAGGATGGAGGTGTGGGTGCATGTGTGCATGGAGGTGTAGATGGAGGTAGGATGGAGGTGTGGGTGCATGTGTGCATGGAGGTGTAGATGGAGGTATGGATGGAGGTGTGGATAGAGGTGTGGATGGAAGTGTGGACACGTGTGGATAGAGGTGTGGATGCATGTGTGCATAGAGGTAGGGATGGCAGGTAAGATGAATGCGAAGACAGCCAGAAGAATATAGATGAAAGCATAGGATACCTTCTAGGTACCTAAGCATTAAGTGCTGCACCATGTCCATCTGTTCTCTGGGAAGACTCATACAGCAAAAGCAGAGCTGAACCCAACTGTGAGTATTTTAAAAGATGCCTGGCTAAAATTACCATTTTCTTTAAAAATTCCCAAGAGTCTCTGCAGAGGGGAGGCAGCTGCAGAGCAGCTAGATGGAGATTTCAGCCAATGGCAAGGCCGGAGACTACCTGAGCTTGGAGCACCCGGCTCTCTGCAAATGTTGGTTCCTCGGGCCATTCCAACCCCAAACCTGCCCCCTGCTGACGATGGTCACTCTCCCCAGTCTTCCCTTGGGGTAATTCTTGTTCTCCCCTCATCAGGTTCCGACCTTTCACTTCTAGGGCCAGGGTTCCCCTCATCAGGATTCTGGGAGCATGAACCTAGGTCAAGGTATTATTCCGGGAAGAATTGTTGCATTTTGAGCTTTGTCTCCAAGCAAGCCTTGAACATGGGTGTATCCTTTTAAAGGAATTTAAACATTATAGAAAAGGCTGAAGTCACCCTGGGGGGGGGGGGGGCGGGGGGCAGGTGGGGACAGATGACCTGACATCCCTCCTGTGGCATTGAGGATCCCTGGTGGGTCCTCATAGAGACACAGGGCGAGGCCACTACAGGGCCTCGGCTCTGAGACAGGAGCACAGGCACCTGAAGAAGCTCAGAGGAGACTCTGGTGACAGGGGCAACCCAGTGCCTCCTGCACAACAGGATGCTGTGGATCCTCCCCAGGGCGTGCCAGCAGGGCCATTCAGCCTCAGGGTCATAAAGAGCCTCCAATGGAGATCTCTGAAGTCCCTTCCAAATGAGGTTATGCACACAATCCCGGAAACAGACCGGGAAGATTGAGAGACCTTCCCTGCATACTTTCAACCGGGTCCCCTGACAGGACCACACGCCTGCAGTTAGACATATATTAACATTTTTATAAATCCTGTAATTAAAAAAAAATCCTGTAATTAACTTATGAATAGCACAATTCTACGTTTCTGGTATTAAAAGCATTAAGTTGTGAAAGGTAAACATTTAAAGTGTACTACTGTTTTTGTAACCCCGTCGTGGCTTTTTTTCATCTTTCGATATATTAAGGGTCTCAAGACATGGAAGTGGCCCGGCCTCTATAGAGCCCTGGTCTGGGCTTGTTAATAAAGCCCCATGCACACCGTCACTCCAGAGGGCTGGCCGGTGTGCAGCCGGGGAAGGGACGCAGACTTTTCTCACTGAGACACAGCCCTGTGTGCCTGGGGAGGCAGTCAAGTCCACAAGGCATGATTCCCCGGAAATCCAACCCAGAGATCCAGTAAACCTCAATGTCTCAGGCATGAGGTGTGCCAAACCTCTGGTGAGCAAAGGTATAACTAACATCAACACCCAAAGAAAGCCACCACCTAATTACCACCTTGTGATGACCTGCACACTTCCTCATTTTTAGACAAGACTTAGAGTCCCTTCTTTCCACAGGAAGCATCTGCAGGCCAAAATGAAAGAATGTCAAGCTCTCTCACAGTGGGATCTGTGGAGGGGTTTCAGGCGAGGCTATGAATACCCGAAAGCTTCAAGAAGATGGCGTATGTGCATCTGGATCAACTTTGGGAGGAAGTCTCAGAGCTCATGGCATTCTCAAAGGGGTGTGTTTACACACACACACACACACACACACAACATACTATATAACCACAGACGACACATCATCCTATATAACCACACTCACAGAATACAACCACACACACAGCACTCATACATACGATATACACACACTACACATATTACTCCCCCTGCCCCAAACACACAAAACTACTGCCAATTCCACACTTTCAGCTAGGATAGTACTGAATGGAGAAACAGAGAGGAGAACACCAGCAAATGAGCTAGAATTCTTAGCATGGGTTATGTGCTTCTAAGAAAGTTCTCTTCAGACTCAGACTTCTGGGTCTCCAAAGCACCCTATTTCACTCTCATTTCTTTCTTTCCAGGTCTACAGACTTCGGGCTTCCTATGTTCCTTTTTACAGTACTTTCATTTTGTATTTGACAGCAGATGTGTTTTGATGTATTGGTTTTGCTCAGATCTTGGACCATATTTTCAGGAGCACTAGAAAAGTAAACTGGAATAGAGTCCTTAGGTTGGTTTAGTTCCTAAGACAGATATTTTTAGAGGAGAGATCATGTGAGTGGACCAGATTACATCAGGCAGCTCAGTGTTTTCAAGGCTTGTGAACATTAAACACTGCCCTGTTGCTGGATTTAGTGAGTTAATAGTTATTAATACTCCAAAGCATTCCCTTCCAGCTTGGATCAAACCCTTTGATGTTGCCATTTTTTCCTACTAAAAAGAAAGTACATACTCACATTGAATCAGTCGACCCTGTAGAACCACTTGCTTTGTAAGCTGTAAAATTTTTATAAGTGAAAGCAATGATTATCTTCCTTTGGCTTCTGTCTTTATATTTCCTAGTAGATACATCAATAGATGAGCTACAGATTAAGAATACTGGGTTCTAATTCTAACTTGGGCAGTACTAACTTTGTGTGTCAGTAAATCACTTCATCTGACTCTTCTCCACGTCCTCCAATAAGAGGCAGGGACATTAAATTAGATGATCTTCAGGATGCTCCAGCCCAACTTCTTTGATCCTGTGAAATGACAGCTATGTAAAAATATGTCTCACATATAAATATGTGGCAGCTGGAATCCAAAAGGGTAAAAACCATAACACAACCATTTCAAGCATACACAAAAATATTTTGACGCCCAATAGGGGAGACAGAACAACATAAACATAAATTACATGCTTTTCTTTTTAAATTAAATTTTTAAATTTTATTTAAATTCAGGTAATTAACATATAATGTATTATTGGTTTCAGAGGGAGAGATCAGCGATTCATCAGTCTCATATAACACCCTGTGCTCGGTATGTCACATGCCCTCCTTAAAGTCACATGCTTTTCTATTACACCTGTGCAAATTTAATTACAATTGATCCTTTCCAAGTGGTAGAATAGAACCAAGAATAAGCTTTTACACAGTTATATTCTTTTAACTTCCACGTAATTGAAAGTGAATTCAATTACACAAATATGTAATTGAATACATTTAGATTTTAGTGTAAAGGAGCCATGGTAAGAGTAGAATTACCCATCTGGGTACAAATTTTGGATTCGGCAGTGATGAGCTGTGTCATCCTGAGCAAAACATTTATCTCACCTGTAAGATGGGGAAGATGTTTGTGCAACTTCCAAGGGTTTCCATGAGGATGAAATAAGAGAATCCATATAAATGCCTCAAACATAGTAAGTGCTCAATAAGGCACACCATTTTCATTGTTTTTTTTACTGGAGGGTTTGGGTTTTCCTTTCCAAAACAAATGTCCATCCACTTTAATACTTCTAAAAAACTACGTACAGAAAAAAAATGACATACTTTTCAACCCTCAGGTGTTATGTGTTAAGTGGAATTGGGCCAGGCAGGAATCGGGAACCTCAGCCATGTGACTTTGGGCACATTACTTAATTTCTCTGTTTTCTCAGGTGTAAAAAGAGAATAACCACCCCACAGGGTGTGTAAGGATTAAGGAAAATAAGGCTATAATGGGGTTAAGATAGTGCCTCACATGCAGCTACAAAAAGAATTCCTAGAAAAATAAAAATCCATTTTTTTCTGTAGCCCAGTGACCCCACTACCTTAAATACTGAAAGTGTCAAACCATAACAAATTTTGAAAAACCTCTATACAATCGTTTGTTAATTTAAAATAGTTACTAATTAAAAACATAAATACCAATAATGTTTATAAATATTAACTGAGGCACATTTCAACTTGAAACTGAATTTCCAAATCGTCTCAGTTTTAGCTCAGTGGCTCATACAGTATTTCCTCTTAAGTTAAAATAACAGTTTAAAGGGGGAAAATAACATTACTTCTATCTCGTCAAAAAATGGATATATTTATTTTATAGAAAAATTTTGCTCTTGGGGTATAATCACTCAAAACTGGGTTATAAAACCTAGGAAGGATAATAATGAGAAACTTCAGAAAATGTATACTTTTCTATCAGCAATATTTCATTTTCTATGATCACCCTTGTAATGACTATTAAAATTAACCCTAAAATTAAGACTTCTTTTTAAAAAATGTTTTAAACTCAGAATCTAAAGTTCAATTTAAAAGGGGAGATGTGTCTGAAAGAAGCCAATAAACAACTTTAGAAACACTAACACCTATAATTATACTCTATTTAAGAATTAATAATTTGGTTTCTCCTTTAAAAAAAAAGATTTTATTTATTTCTTCATAAGAGACACACAGAGAGAGCGGCAGAGACACAGGTGGAGGGAGAAGCAGGGTCCATATGGGGAGTCTGATGAGGAACTTGATCCCGGGACCCGAGGATCACAACCTGAGTAGAAGACCAATGCTCAACCACTGAGCCACCCAGGTGTCCTAACAATTTGGCTTCTCTTGATCAGTAAGCTCTTTAAAAACCCAAGTCCCAGCAAGAGTAAACACATATAACAATTCCACATACGAGAGGGAAGAATGACTACAAAGACTGTCTTGCTCATGAAACCCATTCCTCAGACAACTGCTTTCATTACAAAGCAAAATATAGCTTTACTAAGACATCTTTTACTAGGTAAGAATTTTTTTTTCTATAAACCATCTTTGCATTTCTTTGGCAATAAATTAAATACATGCCATCTTCTCAATGGTATAATTAAAACCCAACAAATACCTTTTTTTCCCTTTAAAATTGAATAATTGTCTCCTGCTAAGAAGCTGCATAAATCTTGGCTAGTTTGTACATTTTTGCTTTCAAGGATGTAATGTAACCATCAGAGCTGTTACATCATGTAAATAAATTTCAAAGATGGTATTAATATAAAAACTATATCACATAACCCTAAAAATTTAATATAGCTGCCATGGCAATAACCAGATCATTTTTCCAAACAAATATATATTCCATCATGTCATTTTGAACTTTTTCTGACCTTTTTTTTTAAAAAAAAAAAGAAAGAAAACTACAATTGAGACCAAATGTTTTGGGAAAGAAAATACAGGCAAGCCAATTTGGCCAGCACAGATAATTTCAGATTAAAGATGTTATAGTATCTTAGAACTCAGCCCATTTTTTTCATCAATTGCAGTAATTATGATATAATTAAGATCTGAAATTATGATGTCACTTAGTCTTAGGAGCTCACAAATAGTGCTTAGAGTATTTTTTAATGGTTTCATAAAAACTGTGATGACTGATACCACAGTTCCTTTCTTTAAAAAAAAAAAAAAATCAGATGCAGGGCTTACCGCAGTTTGAAATAAGGGCTACGGTTATGTCAGCATCTTTTCACAAACAAATTATAACAGCATTTATGTCAAATGGAGGCCATTCCTGCAGCATCCTCTTGGCCACAGGTCCTTCCCCCTCCTCTGTCACCCAGCCCATCCCACAAACTTCTATTTAGTTCAGCTCATGTGGATTCCAGAATCTCTGTCTTTTTTCAATTCAACTTTGGACCCAAAGTCCAAATCTGCACATTTTAAGGACTGATTGGATGAATCAATGAAATCAAAACACTAGATGTGGTGGGCTTCCTTTTTTTCCCCCTATGATTTTATTCATTCATTTGAGAGAAAGAGAGCAAGCACAAGCAGGGGGAACTGCAGAGGGAGAGGAAGAAGCAGGCTCCCTACTGAGTGGGGAGCCTGACACAGGGCTCAATCTTAGGACCCTGGGATCATGACCTGAGCTGAAGGCAGATACTTAACTGACATGACCACACAGGTGGCCCACATGTGGTGGATTTCTATAGAATAAGTCACCAGGGTCAGTAGAGCCTGCCTGCACTGACTGAAGCTGGTGTCCCCAAAGATGGGTTCAGCATATGCCAGGAATGAAAAAATTCTCCAAAGAACTTTTCAAGAAGAGCAAAAGATCCTAGATTCTATGGCCCACATTGTCCACATCCTCCTCCTCTCAAGCTTAGCATACCAAGCCTCACACACACGGAATGGATGCTAATTTAACAACGCAGCTGTGAGACCAAAACTTCACTAAGTATTATCTGTAATTAGGAGCTCTGCTCCTTCTAAACTGTCCACATGAGATTAGCTCACAGACCACCCTCAAAAGGAATGGCACTCAGCATCCACCAAGACATTCCATGGCATCTTTCATTTTTTTGTTAAAGATTTTATTTATTTATTTATGAGAGACACAGAGAGAGAGGCAGAGACACAGGCAGAGGGAGAAGCAGGCTCCCTGTGGGGAGCCTGATGTGGGACTCGATCCCGGGACCCCAGGATCACTACCTGAGCCAAAGGCAGACGCTCGACCGCTGAGCCACCCAGGCATCCCTCCATGGCATCCTTTAAAGCTCATTTCAGCCAGGCTATTTCTCTAGCTTGAGACATAAGAAACTTCTTCTTCAGGATCCCTGGGTGGCTCAGTGGTTGAGCGTCTGCCTTCAGCCCAGGATGTGATCCTGGGGTCGTGGTATCAAGCCCGCATCGGGCTCCCCACAGGGAGCCTGCTTCTCCCTCTGCCTATGTCTCTGCCTCTCTCTGTGTCTCTTATAAATAAATAAAATCTTTTTTTTCTTTTTAAAGAAATTTCTTGGGACGCCTGGGTGGCTCAGTGGTTAAGCGTTTGCCTTTGGCTCAGGGCGTGATCCTGGAGTCCTGGGATCGAGTCCCATATCAGGCTCCCTGCATGGAGCCTGCCTCTCTGTCTCTCGAATGAATGAATGAATGAATGAATAAATAAAATCTTAAAAAAAATAAAGAAACTTTTTTTTCTTATTTGTCAAAGAACTGCAATTTAATGTTAGAACTCCAATTCATCTAAAAAAATGACCTTGGAGTGCACTTGAAAGGTGGTGGACGGAGGGAGCATGGTGCTTAAGAGTCCCTGCCTCTCCTCTCCCCAAGACCAGCTGACATTCCCAATGGCTTCCCTCCATGCCTCCAAAAATAAACAACAAACACAAACAACTGCACCAAAACCAGACACCTGCTATCTAATAGGCCCCAAACTCTGAGTTCTGATTATGCTTGCTTTGCTTTAAGAAAATGTGACAGAGCAAAATCCAAATTTACCAGAGATAAAGAGGTGACTCTGCCTGACAAAATGCTTTACTCAAGTTCCTTAAACCATCTGACTTCCCAGGAGCTCTAAAGTATGACTCGAAGAAAAACAATTCAGTGTATTTACAACATTTCAAAAATACAGCTAGGTGTGAAATGAGGTCTACCTGTGTGTAGACACAGATGAGACCATAGAGGCTCTGGACAATCTTTGCTGAAAGTGAATGGGCAAACTTTCATATGCATGTGATAAGATAACCACTATCAGAACCATTCCTGACATTTTGGTTTTCATATCTGCCTTTTTTCTTCTAAAGTGCGTTTCACACTTTCACTCAGCTCGGTGCCATTGCCAAAAACTACTGCTTCCCTTTGCACTTAGGATTCCAGAAGTGTATGTCATCCAGTGAACCAATATTCACTTATGCTCTCATTTAAAAGAAACAAAGCAAAACAAAACAAAAAGTTATGAGACCAGGAAAAACTCCTCAAGCCTGAAAGATTTTGATCTCTGGACATAGAATCATGACTGGAAAAAAAAATCTTAAATCATAGAAAAAGCTTTGGGCTGTCACAGAGTTCTGGCCTCTCTTAGTATGTGCAAGGGACGAGGCTGCCCCGGGACCAGGCAGGATTTCCTACACTTGAGCATCAACACTGAAGAGCTTTCCTTTATCTTTACACAACCTGTACCGTTACATACTTCATATTCTTCTTGAAATGATTTTTTTTAAAGATTTTAATTTATTTATTCATGAGAGACACAGGGAGAGGGAGAGAAGCAGAGACACAGGCAGAGGGAGAAGCAGGCTCGATGCAAGGAGTCTGATATGGGACTCGATCCTGGGACCCCAGGATCATACCCTGGGCCAAAGGCAGGTTCTAAACTGCTGAGCCACCCAGGGATCCCTCTTCTTGAAATGATTTTAAATCAGTCTGTTCACGTTGGCATCATCAAAAGCAGTAATGTTTATAAAATTGTGGGTTTGAGGTACTAGATACATTAAAACCACTTTTCTGCAGATGACCTAAAATTATTTTGAATACAACAACATGCCCCACTTTGGGAGAGGCTGGCTTAAGAAATAAGAATACCTCAAGGACGTCCAGAGCCAGTCGTGCCCTAGGTACGTGTGACATGGGGCCAGTCATTTCAAGTGCTGCAGATCTCCTGCTTTGCTCATTCATAAGTGGAACATAGGGTAACCTGAGAAGTCTTCTAAATTCTAAAATGTGACGTTCCCAGAACATCTGGTGACAGTCACCTTGCACAGTAAATCAGGATAGAACCAGATCTGACTCTCGGGTTTCTGGACTCCCAATTTGGTGCGCTTTTGTTCTCCTCCTGCTGTGCACACAAATGTGCAAGTGATTTGGAAATGAGCACACTGACAGCAAATGCATATCTAGCACGTGCCCTGCTCCAGGGGTGTTTGCAAAGACACAATCATGTGTTACGTCACTTAGTCTTAAAAACTATCTCTTAAAAAAAAAAAAAAACTATCTCTTAACCTATTTCACAGATAGGAAACTGAGGTAAAAGAAGTAATTTGTGCAAGATAATAGGGTTGTTTTGGAAGCGACATAGCTGGGAATCAGGGCCCCCAGGGCCTGGCCACAGAGTGTGGGCTTTTGTCACCATAGCACACTATGGATTTGGGGTGCCCCTCAGCTGCTAAGGTTCCCATGCACACTTTGGTGGCAACTCTGAAGATGTGAGCAGAGCAGTGGGAGGCAGAGAGAGAGAACACCAAAAATAATATGGAAAGTGAACAGCACCTGGAAAACAAGAAGGAAAACTAGAAAGAAAAATTCTAGTGCAACATGTATTACTCTGCATAAATTTGCATACATAACATCAGCAGAATTAAACCTTTGGACAGCACTACAAACAACCAAAACTCAAACTGAAACCATCCAAATCACATTATATCCCCAGCCTCTTCCCCAAAAAAGAAGATTAAATTTTAAAAAACTGTGATCCAAGGACGCCCGTGTGGCTTATTGGTTGAGCATCTACCTTCAGCTCAGATTGTGATCCCGGGAGTCCTGGGATCGAGTCCCATGTCGGGCTCCCCAGAGGGAGCCTGCTCCCTCTGCCTATGTTTCTGCCTCTCTGTGTCTCTCGTGAATAAATAAGAATCTTTAAAAAATAAAAAACTGTGGTGCAAATGTTGCCAAATTGAGTCGAGTGTACCAAAATTCTATTTGTAATCTCTTAGATTGGCTACTTAAGTAATTTCCAATTAGGTTGTTCTTTCTTTTTACACTTTCATTCTTTCTACACAAGAACAGCAAGTAACAACAATCGGAAACATGTGGGCCTCTTGGACATCTACTTTGTAAAATAGTCTACTGTGCTGGGTGAACAACCTTCTATAGCTCACTGCTGTTCGCGGCCAGCGTGAACCCCATAAACACAGTAAAATGGTCAGGGCAGAAATAAAATAGGAGTGGTGTGGTTCATGTTAGGCCTATGTGGTTCACGTTACACCATGCTATGTGCCAAGGAATACATTCAAAGCTGGAACCATACGATCATAGTCTTGAAACGCATAAGTAGAATGATTTCCAAAAGGAGATAAATGTTTGACTTCCAAGTGGGACAGGGCTTTTCAAAAAGATGGCCTTTTCTTTTAAATCCTCCTTGAAACTCTCATGAAAAATCTAGTCACTTCCACTTCACCAAGAACTCTCCAAAACCTACGCACACCCAGCAAAACGGTGAGGCTTGGCCTAACAAGAAAGTTTTGTTTTTTTGGTAAGATCTGAGACCATCTGCAAACATAATTTTAATACTTTAATTTCCTCTACTTGGAGTGAAAAAGTATTAAAAACATTTTTTTAATATCCCAATGCAATGGGACAGTTAACAAAACAAACTAATGAAACTCTAAAATAATTGTTGAACTGTGCTGTCCAAATGGATTGGTTTGGTTATTTTAGTATTTGTGTAATGTGTGTGTGTGTGTGTGTGTGTGTGTGTTTGGGGGGGTGATGAATGTGCATGAATATATTCTTAGGAATTTAGAAATTCATCCAAAATTCGGCAGTTTGAGATGACTTAATGAGTTTGATAATGGGATACAGAAACTTTAATTCTTAAATCATTTGTTTTATTTCAAAGCAGTCAGGGGTGATTAATCAGCTTTAGTAATAGCTTAGTGGCTTAGTTTAGGGGTTTGGGGTAATGTTGCGTTACCAACATCCCATCTATAGCAACCATTAGTGGACACACTGTAAAGTTTTAAAATCCACAGGTCTTTAAATATGAAGCTGAATTGCAGCCCTGGGGCATGTAGGAAGAGTGGAGCCACTGGAGGGGTGGGGGGGGATGGACTCCTACATCCACTCTTGCAGCCTGTGATGTCTTTCTGTTTTGTTTTGTTTTCTTTTGGAGAACCACCTTAGCTTTTTCAGCATGTGACTTTCACAATCCTATACTGCCTTAAAGATCTTCCACTAACCCTTTCATCTGAGTTGTTGATTTCTAAAACTTCATCTGATAGGATGAGTAATATGTTTTGAAATGCACACAAAGGTGGCTTCACTCCTTGTTCAAATGGTAACACTTGTGTAGGACTTTGTTAGTTTCAAAATAATTGCATATAATTGACCTCACTATGGCTAGCAGCCTGTATAAACCATCTAACAATTGCTAATTCTGAGTTAACCACGTTCTTTTAGATGAACACAACCAGAGAAATTTGTTTTCAGCAAAAGTTTTTAATTAACTTAAGGAGAACACAGATCAGTATTTCTTAAAGCCTATTTTTGCTCTTTTTCTTGCATTTATTTTGCTGAGATCTGTTTGTCCTTGTTGCCCATAGAAGCTGAATGTGTCAACCACTGCAGGTTAAATGTCCCTGCACTGCAATATGATTAGCTTCTTAAAACACTGATGCCTTATATAACATCCTATTACACATCTCTGCATGCTGAGAGCAGTAACTCGAGATGAATCGGTTTATTGAAAAGTTCTCAAAGAATTAATTCCCGAGGGGGCAGAAATCTGTTTAGCAGAAATCTTAGAGTGAAAACAGTGGAGATATGAAGTTAATAATTTTTATGCCTGTTTTCAGTTATTTGGGCTTAATTTCATTTAATTAATCCATTTTATGGCAGACACATGGAAAAGTTCAGCTCCTTTCAAAAACAAATTCAAAGGTGCCCATTAAATAAATGGCTTTCTGTATGTGCTACTATAACCTAAAATATGTAAAAATTAAAATGATTTCTAAATACAAGGAGATCTAACATCTAAGTCTACCTCCCTATACCAGTTCACATTTTGTTAACAGCCTGTTAACAAACCCTATTCTTTAAAGCTTCATCTATTCCCTTGAAGTTACCATGAACAATTTTTACTGTTTCTTCTAGTTTGAAGTACGAAATAAAGACCTCTACTGAAAAACTTAACCGACTTTGAATGCATCTATGTCCTTTCTGGTGTGACATTTTAGAACTAAAGTCTCCAATAATTAAGGCCATTACAACTGTTAAGGAGAAAAGAATAAGGAACCCAAATGCAGTGGCAAAATCATGCTAGGAAAAATCTTACGCAAACTTCGCATTTATTTCTCGGATACATTTTGAGTTTTTCCAAGGGAAAAAGAACTACAACTTGGCTAACAATTAGAGTAAGATATTTGGTAAAAAAAAAAAAAAAAAAGAAAGAAAGAAAGAAGAAAAAGAAAGAAAGAAAGAAAGAAAGAAAGAAAGAAAGAAAGAAAGAAAGAGAAAGAAAGAAAGAGAAAGAAAGAAAGAAAGAAAGAAAGAAAGAAAGAAAGAAAGAAAGAAAGAAAAAGAAAAAAGGAAAAAGAAAAGGAAAAAGAAAAGACAAAGTGACTTTCAGTTTTGGAACTATTTATATAGAAGTAGTCCCAAAATTTGTAAAGTGATCCTTAACTGGTTTGATTAAAAGATGATAATTAATAAATGACAAGAAGAACGAAAAGTTCATTGTGGCATTTTGATAAACCACCCAAGAAGTTAAATCAATGCTTTTCTGTTTAATTTCACTATTTGTTTTTCCATTTAAGCTGCCAATTTTTTAACATGTTACAGAAGGAAGAGAAAGTTTCTCTCCTTTTTTTTTTTTTGATTGATAAACATCACAGATTTTGTTTCAAATCAATCGAACTTTTTCACAATGATTCTTGCATTTGCTGTCACGCGCGGTGAAACCATCATTCCATCAAAACTCTTTAAATAGCCCCCCTCTTTTTTAGCTACTTTGACAAGAACACTATAACAGTTCACATCACCCTTGACCTTCAGGGTGTATATCATCTTGTCAACATATAAACAAACACACTATTGGTTGTATTTTAATAGATTTTGTAAATATCAAGATCTAATTTATCAAAAGGTTCACCCTAAGTGACAGCTCTGAAGTTCTGGATTGTATTTGCAATGCTAATTCTGACTTTTAATGAAAAAAAATATTTTGGTTGTGTTTTGTTCCTTTGTCTTTTTTTTTTTTTTTTTCTCCCCAAGGAAAGTGCAACAAGCTACCAGAACTATTTTTTCCCCTCCTTTTCTAGGATGGAATTTCTCAGTCTGATTTCATTTTAAAAGTAGAAGAATACTAGTGCTATCAACAAAGATTATTTCCCTCACTTACAGGCAACACACACACACTTGTAGTAGGAATTTATGAGATTTCTACGACTCTCTCAGTTTGGCAAAATGCATAACCTATGATAATGAGAATACTTTGTTTTCAATGAAAAAGATTCTGACAAAGGTGATTTACACGATTTCTGCGACCATGTCCTATTTTCTTTTTACTTCTGTGTCTCACAGCCTTCCCGTACTTGGTGTTCCTGATTTTCTCTTTCCCAGAACATAAATTGTGTTATCTGTATCAGCGTGTCCTTCTCCTTACAGGCCCCTTACTGGAGTGACAATTACAGGACTACTCTACCTGCATGGGCTACGAGAAGTGAATGGATGAAATGCCCTGTTTGTCAGAAAACAGTCTTCTAGGTAATATTGGTTAAAGACAACATGTAAGAGTCTTCCAAACTTCAAAAAATGGAAAGTTAGAAAACTTACATGCTGGGAAAAATTTTAAAAAACATGAACAAAAAGCTAACATATCTGGGAGAGAATATATTTTTATATATAATTAAAACGTCTAAAATAATAATGTTAAGAAAAAGGAAGCGGGGCAGGGGTCCGTAAAAGGTATGGACTGGTACACACACACACCTGCACACACACACACACACACACGGACCTGCAACCACAACTGTATCGTGTCAGAGATCATACTTGGAAACAATCTTGTGTAGACACAGTTCTCAGAATCTAGACCAACCCCTCAGCCTCAAACACTGATGCATTTAGAAACATCCAAGGCTTCCTGAAATGTCAACACGCTTTGAGAGCGTTCCACCAAAGATATGAGGATGATATACCTGCTCTTGTGAAAAACTAAACAAGGAAACCCATTAGAAAGTACTTACAGAGCATCCAGGATCTGGAAGCTTCTCTGTGATAAGTGAGGAAGGAGAAACAAACAAGAGAAGCCACATACCTCATGGTTACTTGGACAGGGGACTGTGTTTATACTGCTTATATGAAGGCTGAGCTGCAATAATTCTAATTTTGAAAGGCCTGAGGTGTCTCTCCACACTTATGCACTCCATGTGTGAATGGATGAGATTCTAGGTGCTAAAGAGACCACAACGTAGGAATTTTGCTCCAGTAATGAGACAAAGGAAGTTTGGCTCTCTCTGCATCCACATATTTGATTAGGACATTAAGAAAGCAAATGAGCAGGCATGGTGAGCATACTTAATAATAACACCATTCTGAACAGTGGAAACGCACTGAGAGATATTTCAAGAGTGCTCATTCACGTACATACCATGTTGCTGTGGAAGGTAGTGATGTGCTGGCTGGCCTACAGGCATCATTTCACTCCGTCTACGCATAGTGAATTATCCTGTTGTATGCCTCACATATTACATAAACTTTTTCAGAGAAAAACAGGTGAGGCATACCTCAGAATGAGATGTGCCCGAGATGGAAACAATAATGATGGGTGATATCTGTAGGCTGCTCGCTCTGTACTAGGTCCTGTTTTAAGTGCTTTTTGTGTTAACTCACTTACTCTCCAAACTGCTCTACAGAAAAGATACTATAATGATGTCCATGTTGCTTCTGAGGGACCTGTGACACCGGAAGCCTGAGCAACACCCCAGGACATCCTCCTACCAGGGAACAAAGCTGAACCCTGAACCATGCCCCTGTCCACGTCATTCTGAATGCAAAACAGCTAACACTGTCCCAGGCACAAAGGAAGCACTCAATATCGAGAAATCATTCTCCGCCACTGTTCATTCAACAACTATGTATCACAACAGGAGCATATGCATTTGAGGCAAACATGACCTCTGACCTCAAGTTCCTTTCATTCCATCTCCTGAGAAACACAGATAGTGAAGTTTATGATGAAAATGCAGCACAGCATCATGACAGGTATAGCCTCTCAAGGCCTCAGTCATGGATGTGTAAAATGGGAATAATTAAACCACTCTCAAAGGGAAGGTTCAAGGATTAGGATGGATGGTGTGTGCAAAGCACAGAGAACAATGCCTGGCACATGGTAAATGCTGTTAATACAAATAAGGATAATTTTTAACATAATAAACAGAGTAGCAGGAAATATGTGCTGGTAAGAACGGAACTGTAGCTGTATCAACCTCTGAGACCACTTCTTGAGAGAATTAACAACTGCTTATTGCCCATCATTTGGCTCAAGTGTAATTTTGATCTCTTAATGAAATAAACCCATGAAAGAAACACATGGACTTTATTGTTTGAAAAATATCCCGAAATAAATGAGAGAATTTAAATAAAGCCATTACGAAAGGAGACCCTGTGGGTCCGATTCTAAGCCAAAATCATACAAGCACCACTGAGTGTATTTGGAAATTAGTTACTCCCCATGCTTGAGGATTTCCTGATACTTAAAACATGTGCCAGGGCTAACTGCTATTGAGAAACAACTAAAGAGAAAAGAGGAGAAGGGAGGGAGAAGGAGACAGTGAAGGGGAGGAGGAAATGCGGGCAGTTTGTTCAGAGGCTGTTTTTATACATAGAAATTGCTTGGGGCACCTGGTGGCTCAGTGGGTTAAGTGGTTAAGCATCTGCCTTGGGCTCAGGTCATGATCTCCAGATCCTGGGGTGGGTCCTGGGACCAAGCCCCACATCAGGCTTCCTGCACAGTAGGGAGTCTGCCTCTTTCTCTCTCCCTCTCTCTGCCCCTCCCCACTCTCATTCCCTCTCTAATAAATAAAATCTTTAAATTTAAAAATAAATAAACAAGAACTGCTTGGTTTGGAATCCTGGATTTTCTGATTCTCTCTGGCTTAGATCCTACATGGAACAGAACTTCATACTCCAGATTTTTTTTTCTAATGCAATAGAGAAAAAGAAAAATTTACAGTGAACCTACTATGTGATAAACAACAGGCTGTGAAGTTCATATTACAGCATCATCAAAGTTAGATAAGATTGGTGTTCCTCATCTTACACGTGAGAAAAATGAAGCTAAGGAAAGTTAAAAGAGACTTGTCTGGGTCCCACGAAGTAGTTAGGGTTTGAACGAAGAGGTATGGCTGCTAAGGCTTTATTCATTGTATTATCCCACAGAGCTTCTTTCACATGAAGATTTATTCTCTATGCAGCACCAGAAGATGCATGGAAGACCAACAAAACCTTTTTAAAATATCCTCAAATGCTGTCATGCTTGTTTACAATGCAAGGTGTCATCAGTGAGCTGGCCTCAGCAGGGTTAGGGTATACCTACCCCTTCAATGAATACCCCCAGAAGGTTCTCCCTGCATTTGAAGATGCTGTTTTATTATTAATAATCTATATACCAAGTCCTGGGTTCAACGTGATGCTAAATGGCTTCATACTCACATATTACCTGAGAAATCCCTTAGAAAATCATTTCTCTAAAAGTTCCATTTTCAAGATCAAATTCTTTGGCTTTATTTTCATTCACAGATTTTTCCAGGCACAGATTGAGGAGTTAACAAATTTTAAAAAGGGCTATGTTTCATAACTAACAACGTTTTCATTTTTTTTCAACCCCAAAAAGTCACTTCTCCATTTACTTCTCTAAGTGATGCTTCAGACACCATCTTTTTATACTGAGAAAAGAGACCAGATCTTTTCCCCTCAAATTTACAGTCCTAAGGTTTGGAAATGGGAATTTCTTCCCAACCTCTCAATTTTTTTCTTCCACCTCAACTGTGAGATTTTCTCAGGGATTCTAGGAAACAAGAGTAAGAGAAAGTAAGTGTTGAGAGTGGAGGGGGGGGGGTTCTTTCCCTAAATTTTCAGAATCTGTCTTTTCAGCTCAAGAGGCCGCTAAGTCTTTTGTACCAAAACAATAAAAGGGAAAAACATTCATGGATTTTCCTCACGTCAACAGTAGAAGCCACTTTGAATCACATTATAAAACACGAAAGGCTTATTAGTGATTATGGTCATGATGAGTCTTTGGAAGCTAGAATCAGGTGGAGTGGCAGGGAGAGTTCTTTCTCAAAAACCAAGGTAGGGACAGGGGTAATTCTTATGATTGGCTAGGAATATGTGATTGGCTAGAAATATTCTCCTTTAAATTAATCTTATTCCTTACATTCTAAGACCATGGAAGAACATGTATCATCTGTTGTCCAGGGCATACATCCTGCTTAAATAGCCAAAACTTGGTTAAAGTGGAGTCTGAGACACTGGTGGTGGCTGACATTTTGGGAGTCTAGCTTTTCAGTAAAATGTACCACACTAAGTGGTTGAGGCTGACATGAGACCATTTCCAGAACTAATTAGCTAAGCCTAGAAAAAATGCTCATTCCACCCAAAGAGTGCTGGTTCCCCTGGTCCCTGCCAGGGATCTCAGCTCTATATCACTACAGAGATACTACATTCGAAACTTCACCAGAAATACCATGATCCAGTAAGGTCAACAACTCCCTGCTTGCAGAATCTGAAGCAGTCACCCACTTCCTTGATGTTCCACGCCAAGCAAGAGAAACAGTAATTGCCACAGATGTGCTATAACTCATGGAATTGTAGTTCTTCTCAGAATGAGGAAGATGAGACCTAGTTATGCATGAACAAGAGTGAGAAACCGACAGGAATTTGTGAGAATTCCTTCCCTGAGGGCTGGCTCCCCACTCCCAGGCCTTGTCTGCTGGGCCAACTGAGTCCCCACCTGCCAGCTCCCAAAGTGTAAGTGACTAGGACCTTAAAGTAATATCTACCCAGCACTAAATGTACTACTACATCTCTAACCCTTCTCACCCACACATAAGCACAGCAGACTATCAACATACAATTGTGGAGACAAGGACCCTTTAGAACCTTGACAAAGACCCAAAAAGGCACACACACATGCTGTTCTAGATTTCTGAGAAAGATCCGAGAAAGTGCGTCCTGTAGTTTCTTTCTAGGACTCACATGTCTTGGCTCAGGGTCCTTTAAAGCCTGAAATGTCCCTTCTCCTCAGTGAGACCACTTTGGGAAAATGCCTCTTTTTTGGATACCTGAAGCCAAAAACATTTTTTTTTTCCTTCTAACTTTCAATTCTCTCCCACTAGAAGTCACCAAATGAAGGCCAAAGCTACAGAGGAGGAAGCATTCCATTCTGAAGACCAGGTGATTTCTCTCCTGAGCCAAATTACACTTTGTCCCAACCAAGAGTATTCATCTAGTTTACATTTTGCTTGAGAGCTGTCAAGCACACAGGAGAAGGAAGATCAGAGGAGGGACCAAGTCAAGTAGGCTTTGAATTTCTGGCAAATGGCTCACTGTATATTTCATTTCAAAGGCCTAATTATGTCTGCATAAATAAACCGTGCTACGCAGCTTGATGCATGGCCATTTGTCATATTAAAACAATGGCATCCAAAGTAAATCCCCATTAACATTGTTTAACTTTAATGCTTTGGGGTGTTTGCTGCTCAAATGATTAAAAAATGGAGTGATTTATGATACCACAATGCAAATGAGGCATCAAAACAAATAAGAGTCTGAATCACCAAAATCTAAAATGTACTACAAGCCCAGCTGGGTGAGTAGTGCAAAAGGTACCCAGAGCTAAAGAGTCTCTGGGCTCCTGTGTGTGTGTGTATGTGTGTGTGTGTGTGTGAAGTTATGTGGACTGGGCAGGGTATAGGAAAGAATCTTTAGGAAAATGCAACATAAAGCTAAAAAACAAAACAAAAAAAAATGTACAAGTCGCCTGTACTCCGTCTCCGGAGAAATATCTGTAATGATGAGGTTTTGCCATCAAAACTTTGGAGTATATAAAATGTGAATGGAGGAAAAGTATAGTTTTTTCACAGATCTGGATGCAAAAGTACAGCTCCCATTTTCCCTTACTTTTCTGTTTTAGAAAACTGTATGTAGACTATCCTTATTTTATATGAAGAAAAACAAAACTGAGCTTGAAGACATATCCTTTCAGAGGTCATAGATCAGTCTTCTAAAGTAAAACATGTTGTGCAGGCTGATAAATCAATAAATGACAGAGTTGTCTAACTTTCCAGACTTCCCTAGTCTTAACCATAAATTTCCTGGATGCAGCAATGTCTTGGCTTTCAGTGCTGTCAAACTTGTCTCCTTTCCTCCTGGGTAGAGCCATTTTAATCCCTGATCTCTGTCCCACCTAAATCAAGGCAGTGTGAGTGCCAAAAACAGCAAAGTTTCTGAATTAGACACTGTATCTGTGAAAGACCTGAGCCATTCTACTTAATGCTAGAGTCAAAGTTGGGCTATTGTCTTATAAAGCAGATGTGGATAAATACATTTACCAATGAGGTAATAGTATTTTTGCCTTAGCCCTTGAGAACCAAACTTCCTGTAAATACTTCCATAAAAAAATACTTTGAGGTCTTTTAAACAAAGCACCATATGAAGTGTGTCTAAACAGCACAAAAGTAAACTGCAATTTGGCAACATTCGTTCTACCAATGTGAATGCCTAAAGTGGACAATTTAAGATAAAATCATTTCCATTGGCGTCTGAATTATCCTGCTGGCCATCTACCCTGAAATAATTATTTAGAAAACCACCAGATTGGCTCTTCCTGTTGTGCTACATAAACAGTCACAAATGTGAAGCATTCTGGTGTGGCTGCTCAGGACTATCGCAGCGCAGAACAGAGACGTACCACTCAACTTGCCCTCAACGTAGAAAGAGCAGCTGCTCAGCCTGGCAGGTCAGTCTCCAAGGCTGCTCATTCCGGGGCCGGGTTGGAATCTGCCAGGGATCCTATCTTCTCTGACCCTGCCATTCCACTCTGGTGAGTTCTGTTGAAGGGGCTATTTTCACACAAAACCATGGATTTTTCCCATTTTTCCAAAATATTCAAATATTCTAGCTCTGCCTTTCCCCACCAAAACTTTGGCTGGTTGTCCCTTTTTTCTCCACGTTACTCTTTTTTTTAGTAATGAGAGCCCACAGAGCTCCCATCTCAGACAAGAGACCCGACCAGAGGCAGCCAGAAAAATCAGACAAGAAATCAGGAGGCACATCTAAGGGTCTGTATTAAATGGAGCTAAAGTTTCAAACTTTATCAGAATGGTATCGGAGTTTGCCTGGGAAGAGAGAGAGATTACACAGTTACTAAAGCATCAGTGTAAATGCAGAAAAAGAACAAAGGGCAACAAAAATGAAAGTAATACAACCAACTATAAAATATTTGTTCTAAAAACCTGGACCCCCAAGGATCCTAAAGGTAACTGACAAAATGTATTTATTCTGGATTCACTTTGCTTACCCACGAAGTGCAGCCACCTGTAAGAACCTGGACATTTCATGATCTCGGCCAATAATGTAGTATCTAAAATATTCAAAGTCGATGGAAAAAAAACTTCCTTAGCCAGCTACATGGTTCTGATCATCTTTGATCCCTGTAATGAGAGCTGAGGGCTTTTGAACTGACCACGGGTGGTTTCCCAGACCTCCAAAGTGTGTTTTCCTAACACTCACATAGTCAGAAGGGCCAAATATGCATCATCAGATGTGATGTGACTTGAGAGCATAATGAAGCGGCTATATTAAAAACCACTAATATTAAAGAGGGAAGGACACACGAAAATTACACAGTGAGAAGGAGCACAGTATAGAGGAGAAATCAGCGAAATAAACACTCCCTCTGCCACTCTGATAAATGTAAACTGACTGAATCCTTTAGAAGGCAAATTAGGCAAAGTTAAATAACGGCTGTTAAAACGAATCAACATTTTATCTCAGAAATAGAGAAATTTAAATCAGGAATATAATCAGAGATGTGCAAGAAAAAAAAACCCAAAACAACAACAAAAAAACCCTATATGGATTCTCAGAGTGTTATCAATACAAGAGAAAACAAATTTTTAAAGATTTTATTTATTTATTCATGAGAGACACACAGAGAGAGGCAGAGACATAGGAAGAAGGAGAAGCAGGCCCCCCACGGGGAGCCTGATGTGGGACTCGATCCCAGGACCCCGGGATCATGCCCTGATCCGAAGGCAGACACTCATCCTTTGAGCACCCAGGTGTCCCAAGAGAAAAAATTTAAGACAAATATCCAAAGTTAGACCACACCTATATGCTGGAATACTAGATAGCCATTGAACATACAATAAAGAATGTTTAGTCACCAAAAACACGCCTGTAATATATTATGTGTGAAAGTCACAAAAATTTTCAAAGTCAGAGTTTAGACTTTGTTTTTATTAATTTTTCATTTTTGAGAGGAATAAGCAGAGGGAAAGAGAATCCCAAGCAGGCTCCACGCCCAGCATGGAGCCTGAGACGTGGCTCGATCTCACAACCCTGGGACCATGACCTGAGCCAAAACCAAGACTGAGATGCTTAACTGAGTGAGTCACTCAGGTGCCCCATGTTTTTTATTGTCATAGTAAAAGATCATAATGAAACATAGTGAAACTACTAACAGTGGTTACCTCTAAGCAGAGAGATTGTAGGTAGTTTTTATCTCTTCCTACTTCCCCGCATATTTTCAGTTCTAAAATTTCTTGCCAAGTGAAGACAAGCAACTACAGTTCTGATGCAAACAGACTGAGAAATTTATCATAGAGTTCTCAACAGAAATCAGTAAAAACACCCACAACAAGGCATATCACCAGAAGAAAAAGAAGCCATCATAGAAAAAAGCCACAAGGCATCTCAACTACCATCCATGCAAAAAGGGAGTCCCATTTGGGGGAAATCCAATAAAGAAAAGGTTCACATTTATAAAATAAATAAACTAGGAAACAAGGAGGGTGATTATTTATATTTCCAATTTACTTCTCTACTAAAATATTCATTCCTAAGGTGTCTTAAAGTAATGTTCCTCTGTGCAGAGGTCCTCAAAGCTGTTTGTCAGTCAGAATCACCACTAGAGCTTTTATAAAATCAGACCATCAGACCACATTCCTGATAATCCTGATTTCGTAGCTTCAAGGTGAGACTCAAGAATTCTCATTAAAAATAAAAAAGCTCCCCGACTACTGAATTATTAGAAATGAAAAGAGACTTAAGACATATTTCAACAAAATGCAATGTGCAGATCCTGTTTTGACTGTTATTCAAACCTCCAACTGTAAGAAAGATGTAGGGGAGGAAATAATGGAATACGGAAATTAGACGATATTAACAAATGTGTTGCACAAAGTATGAAACTTCACATTTTGGGGATTATCATTTGTAAAACATCAATGACTTAATGTTTATAAATGTCAACTCCACCTACTAAAGACAGTCCTATTATATTAAAAATGGGACCTATATTTCATAGGCATTTGTTTATCATGTATTACTTTATTCATTATTACTATAACCCCTAAAAGAGAAAAATAATTCCCAATAGAGAGAAAAGTCCAAATTATGACTCCCAAAGATGAGGTAACATTTCTAAATATGTTCGCTAAAATAATGAAAACTGTAAGCAACACAAACACTAAGCGTCTAATGATCAGGAAATAGTTAAGCAAATTCTGACTCATTCATTTGATGGACAATATGTCCAAGAGGATGATTACCAAGTATTAATCATATAGGACATGTTTAGCTAATAATTTTAAGTAAAAAAGGTTCTCAGAAGAATATACACATATGAATGGATACCTAATTTTCTAGAAAAAATACATGTAAAATTGTATAAGAGGGGTTTGTCTCTAGGTAGTGGATTATGAGAATTTAATTTTTTTCCGTATTTTCTCAGTTTTTGATAATAGCACCAGTTATTTGTTTAAGACAAAAATAACAATTGAAGAAAGAAACCCAGCATTGTAACAACTTGTCAGCTAAGGCCCACAGAATGAGATCTCAGTCTGAGACTGCACATCTCACTCTACTGCTGTTTCAATGGGTCCAGATGATGGAGCAAAACATCACATCATGCTAACAACATATCCATCCTACACACAAACCCACAGACAACAAAACTCCTGGAGAAGGCATCCATCAAGGAACCAGGCCAAAACAAGACTGTATGGATATAACACATCCCAGCATCAAAAAGTTTCTTAAATATGTTTAAATTATGCACCTTTGTTTCTATTTCGAATTGCCCAGTTTCATCTGAAACACCTGCTCATCTCTAAACTCAGACTTTCCCAGAGCCACTTTTCTGGAACAAGGTGAACAGAGGCTAAACAAAGGTCTCTAACAAAACTAAAGATACTCAAAACTAACCATAAACTCTTCACAAGATGCTGAATGTGTATCTACAAGAGAGGAGACGCGGGAAGGGAAAGACTTTCCAAAATAATTTTAACTCAACGTAAGCTTTTCAAATTAAAAAAAAAATTGAAAGAGCTATTAAGATATAATCTTTTAACCTTATACAAACTCTGGGATAAAACCGATCTGGCTCAACTTGGTGGCATAACCACAGATATATTTTCATTTAAAACGTCGTTATTGAGCTTCCCCCCTTGAATTCCTTTCTGTTGCTTAATTTCCAAACAAGAGATATTACTGCTAGTCTTAAATGGATGAATCATCTGAGAAGGGTCTCTCTGACACCACTGACAATGTAGTTCTAAAAACAGCATATTATAGATTATCAGAGAAGGAAGTTTTGAGTATCAGCTTTGGCTCTGAAGCCTGTCTTGTGAGGCCACCCAAAAAGGCAGCTTTCCCTGTACACCCTTCAGCCCGAAACTCTAATCTCCTGCCCTCAAACAGATGCATTCCTCTAATTCCAAGGGGGGGCGGGCAGGGCAGGGCCAGGCATCACCGAGGAAGCTTCTGGTCACTCTAGCAGGAGTAAAGAAATTACAGCTGAGGAAGTGGCATGGTGGCCCCGGTAGGGGGTGGGGGCGGTGGGGGGGGGAGGCTATGGGCACCTGCACACCACCTGCTATCACTGGGTCCTCCCCACCTCGGCTGGTCTTTCTCCATCTTCTCAGTAGACGATTATCCCCTGCCCAGGTCCCATCCCTCTCAATGCCTAACCTGTATCACCCATTCTGTTCTCATTCCTTCAGCTGAGATCCATCTCATTTTGGTCTTCCCTCCGATGAGCTCTACACACTCAGCAGTTTGCATTCCCTCCTGTTCCTCTGAGTCTGTGGAACTGGTGTTTCGATTTTGGTGTTGGTGTGCAGAAAATGATAACCACGAATGCAGCCTGCTGCACATGAGTCACTGGTCCTTTATCCAAATTTTCCTGGAAGTGTCATGTGAACACCTCCCCCCCACACACCCACACACCCACACACATGAGCATCTTTCTACTCTGTGCTCCTAGACAGCAGAGTTTCCCTAGGTTTCTGCTGGGTTTCTTCCTCCAAATTTGCACAGCTCAGTCAGTGCTGCTGGCTGAAAGACCACCTAAGGGCAGACACAAGGAGATCCTGAATGGAAGAAGATGCATTCATTTGGCACAAAGCTGAAGACACTCATCTTTGTGCTAAAAGACAATCATACACACCTGTCAGTGACTCTACTACAATCACCATCCATAAAGGGGGAAACAAAAAGCTTCCAACCCAGAGCACTGCTCTTTACCTTTGAAAAGCTCAGACCGCCCCCCTCCCATGTAGAGGACCATTCCCTGTCTCCCTGCTCTCCCTGTCCACCTAACTAGATGCCACCTGGAGTTTTGGACCAAATCTAAGACCCTAGTGCCTTCGAGGTGCTGCACCCTGTCACTGATGACTCGCGGGTCAGCTCAACTGGGCTTCATCACTGCAACCCTCTGCTGTCCTGGGGTGCCCCTGGCCTTAGTGCCAGCATCCTCGGCCTGACTGAAGGGGAGATCTCATGCATCCCAGAGACTTCTGATACCTATAGCTGTGCTCATCCAAACATGACCTGTCGAATCAAATCCAGGTCCTGTTCATCTGCCACTGGTCTGCTTTGTGTTCCCTTGCCCAAGAGCAGGTTGTAGTTTCCTCCACACACCCCAAATCTCAACCCTGTAATGGGGTTTCAAGAAACTCACTGATGTGCCCTCCTGTGTCTGCAGCCTGACTTCCATTGCCCCACTGAGAGAGACCCAGGGACCAAGACGACCTTCTGGACAAAAATAGCTTCTGGACCCCTCCCCTGGCCTTCTGCACTTGCTATTCTTCCCATTTTATACCCCCTCTTCTTCTCTGTATCTCTCCTCCCTGAAAAACCTACTGGCAAAGCTGCCTCGGGAGGCACAAGAGGGCTCTGCTCTCCAACCAGACCTTCACTCACCTCCTCGGATCTCCCCCTGGATCTTCACAATCACGTGTCCACTGATACTCTCTTGGACTTGTTTCACTTTTTTTTTTTTAAGATTTTTATTTATTTATTCATGAGAGACACATAGAGAGAGGCAGAGACATAGGCAGAGGGGAAAGCAGGCTCCCTATGGGGAGCCCAATGTGGGACTCCATCCCGGCATCCTGGGATCACGACCTCAGCCAAAAGCAGACACTCAATCACTAAGTCACCCAGGTTCCCCGGACTTGTTTCACCTTAATATGTCTCTCGAATATTTGAGGCCTTCCTCACACGCTGTAAGCTCCTCCCAAACATAGACTATGTCTCTGTTCCTTTTTTTTAAGTGGTCTCCACATGGGTCCCACTCACGACCCTGAGTTTCAAGATCTGAGCTGAGATCAAAAGTCAGATGCTCCACAGACTGAGCCACCCAGGCGCCTTGCAACACTGTCTTTCGAACACAGCGCCATCCTCTATCAACCTTGTGCAGTGCCTTGCACATAGGAAAAGCTTGTCAAATATAGGGCTAGATCAATGGTTCTCCTCATTCCTCCAGAACCTGGACTGCCTCCATGAACATTTCACACAACTCCACAATTTCCAGTCCAGTTCTCCGCCACCATTCATGCTACTCAAAGCAAATGCTGCTTGAACTTCACACACAATCCCTGCCACATGCTCCACGGTCACTCCACACAGAACACCTTGCTCTAGCTTCAGCAAGATTTAAAATAGAATGTCCATCATTAGCGATCTGACCTCAATGAGGTAAATCTGAGGAAAAACCCATCAGTGACTCCAGCCAAACAAGAAAGTTCATGGGACATCAATATGTAACCCACCATATTTTCTATGGGTTATCTAGTCCTTTCTCATGTGTCCCTAAAAATACCCATTTTCAACTTTCCAGACTCAAACTTGAAGCCATCCAAAGTCAAGAGGATGAAAATTTCCATCATGCCAGGGCCACAGAACAGTGTTTTCAGAAGGAGAAGTCACTGCTGCTGCTCCTCACCCTGGGCCAGGAAAAAAACAAATGCCAAATCCAAAGGTACCTGGAATGACCCACTGCCTTCCACAGCAGTCCAATCTTGGCAGTGACCACTTGTGCCATAAGCCCCTACTGGAGTAGGCCTGGGCATACTGACTACCCTCTCCCGGTCCCTACTGCCCTTACCAGGAGCCATAAGATTGTCACAAGTTGTATAACTCAGGAGTTACTCTGGACCTAGGTCCAAAATTAAATGTAGTGTTGGGATGCTGGGCATCCCTGGAGGTGCCATGCAGAAAGTCATCAGAAAGCCCAAAGCCCCTTTGAGGGGCTTTGGAGCCCCCTGGCCCAGGGATGAGAACCAATTTGTGCATTAAAAGCAGGTGGAGAGGAGGCAAGCGTCTCACAACAGAACCTGGTAGCTGGAAAGCCAGTTGATTTGAGGTACAGAACACAGGAATTTGCCAGTTACAGAGAAGTGAAGTAAATTAGGGAGAACAAGGAAATTACTGGCTGGGAGACAGAGTTATTATGAAAAGCTGATTTCACTGTCCAAAAATGTTAGCCTGCATTTATTCTCAAAATTATCCAAATATTTCAGCAATCATCTATTTATATGGTTGTTTTCTGGACATTTCCTTACTGTTTCCCTCTGGTCTTTTGCTACAGCGTGGAAGTGATTTGCTTTTGAAATCATTTCCTCCCTTCTGTCACAGTCTGCAAGGCCCAATCTATCTGCCCCTCTAGATCCCCAAAGGCCTGGACTTGGGAAAGGGGTCTCAGCTGATCTGAAGCAAAATGCTCTGTAACAGAGAAAAACACTGTTTTTCACTTTGTGACCTACGTTAAGTTTGATTTGCATATTTATCCCGTCCACTGCCATTGCGGACAGTGGTCCAAATATGCTTTTAAAAGATATTTCCGTTTTCTTGTGTAACTCCAGACCTGGAATGCACGGTGCATAAAGATATGAGACAACTTTCTCAACTAGAAACCAGTTGAGATATTACCTTGGCTCTGCACAGTTTGCAAACCAACTTCTCAGTCTTGTGTACTCCAGAAAACAAAGCTCATAATAATAAGTGCATGAGTCATTCGCATGGAGGTGACTTATCTTTCAAATTGAATTAACTGTAAATGCAAGCAATTTGAAAAAAATTAAGGCCTTATGTTCAGTGTTGTCACTACATTTGTTAGGGATTTCATCACTGTGTGGAGGCGTTTAGTTCCAGCCTAACATTTGGACAGATGGAAAGCTCCCCTGGAGCACACAGGTCAAAAGAGCCAGCTCTACCTAGCCTCATAGATCCAGCTTTCCCATCTCACTAGCACCAGGTGGAACAGAGTGCTCCCTGCTCACAGGGCACAGCAAGAAAATCAGCAAGCCCATTATGAAATCTCTTTTAAGTCAACAAAGCGGTGGATAAATATTTGCTGTCGTTCTTAGAATTCTTATTGTTTGTATAAAGATAGTTTCTCTGTGTGTGTTTTCTCCTGCAGGTATTTTGGCAAGCACAATCTGAAACACTCGGGATAGCAAATGATTAGTAATATCTTCAAAGTAAGGAGAGAGGGAGGAAGGAAAGAAGGAAGGGATGGAGGTAGAGAAGGAGGAAGGATCAACACACATGCTGAACAACTGGATTTGACCATCATCAGGGTATACAGCCAGAAGAATCACTGGCTAAATACTCTATGAATTTTCAATTGTGATTCTATGCTAAGACCAAAGAGCATATTGTTATCTATATATTAAAAGAAAATCCTAATGGCAATAAGAATGACACCAAATTAATTCACAGCTCATTTTTCTCGTGCCTTCAAAAATAATCTTCTGCATTTTCCAGATTCCTATTCTTTACCCTTTGTTTCTTTTTGTTGTTGTTGTTTTTTTTTTTTTTTTTTTTTTGTTCTCATTAAACTTTTGTTTTAATGGGTCTCAAAATTCTGTGACAGATTTTTGGTCAAGTTGTTTCCATTAAAAAGTACTGATTTTAAAAACTAATAACTTAAAACTGCCACACACGCACAAAAAAAAAAAAAAAACAAATGGTCCACAAAACATTCTCCTTTCCTTCTGAAGGTTTTACGATGCATTGTTATCATTAACCAGTCTTTTACTATTTTTTTTTCAGTCTTTTACTATTAAACTTAAATGGCCAATTGACACAAACAGTTCTGAGACCGTTCTTCCACCACTGATTAAGACTGGGGTGGCAGGTATTGGGGATAATATTCATTTAGCCTTCTGAGCTTTCTGGGCAGACTTGGTGACTTTGCCAGCTCCAGCTGCCTTCTTGTCCACTGCTTTGATGACACCCACAGCAACCATCTGTCTCATGTCACGAACAGCAAAACAGCCCAGAGGAGGATAGTCAGAGAAGCTCTCAACACACATAGGTTTGCCAGGAACCATATCAATAATGGCAGCATCCCCAGATTTCAAGAACTTGGGACCATCTTCCAGCTTCTTTCCAGAACGACGATCTATCTTTTCCTTCAGCTCAGCAAACTTGCAGGCAATGTGAGCTGTGTGACAATCCAGCACAGGTGCATATCCAGCACTGATTTGGCCTGGATGGTTCAGGATAATCACCTGAGCTGTGAAGCCAGCTGCTTCCATTGGTGGGTCATTTTTGCTGTCACCAGCCACGTTGCCACGACGAACATCTTTGACAGATACGTTCTTGACATTGAAGCCCACATTGTCCCCAGGAAGAGCCTCACTCAAAGCTTCATGGTGCATTTCAACAGACTTTACTTCAGTTGTAACATTGACTGGAGCAAAGGTGACCACCATACCAGGCTTAAGAACACCAGTCTCCACTCGACCCACTGGGACAGTACCAATACCACCAATTTTGTAGACGTCTTGGAGAGGCAGACGCAAGGGCTTATCAGTTGGACGAGTTGGTGGCAGAATGCAATCCAGGGCTTCAAGCAGTGTGGTTCTGCTGGCATTCCCATCTTTATGGGTGACTTTCCATCCCTTGAACCAAGGCATGTTAGCACTTGGCTCCAGCATGTTGTCACCATTCCAACCAGAAATTGGCACAAATGCTACTGTGTCGGGGTTGTAGCTAATTTTCTTAATGTAGGTGCTGACTTCTTTAACGATTTCCTCGTATCTCTTCTGGCTGTAGGGTGGTTCAGTGGAATCCATTTTGTTAACACCAACAATTAGTTGTTTTACACCCAGTGTGTAAGCCAGAAGGGCATGCTCACGGGTCTGCCCATTCTTGGAGATACCTGCTTCAAATTCACCAACACCAGCAGCAACAATCAGGACAGCACAGTCAGCCTGAGATGTGCCTGTAATCATGTTTTTGATAAAGTCTCTGTGTCCTGGGGCATCAATGATGGTCACATAATACTTGCTGGTCTCGAATTTCCACAGGGAGATATCAATGGTGATACCACGTTCACGTTCAGCTTTCAGTTTATCCAAGACCCAGGCATACTTGAAGGAGCCTTTTCCCATCTCAGCAGCCTCCTTCTCAAATTTTTCGATAGTTCTTTTGTCGATCCCACCACATTTGTAGATCAGATGGCCAGTAGTGGTAGACTTGCCCGAATCTACGTGTCCAATGACGACGATGTTGATGTGAGTCTTCTCCTTTCCCATTTTGGTTTAGGTTTAGTGGTGGTTTTCATGACACCTGTGTTCTGGCGGCAAACCCGTTGCGAAAAAAAAAGCTGTTGTTGCTTTTTTAAAGATTTATTTATTTATTTATGAGAGACAGAGAGAGAGAGAGAAGCAGAGACACAGGAGGAGGGAGAAGCAGGCTCCATGCCAGGAGCCTGACATGGGACTCGATCCCAGGACTCCAGGATCATGCCCTGGGCCAAAGGCAGGCGCTAAACCGCTGAGCCACCCAGGGATCCCCTGAGCCACCCAGGGATCCCCCTTTACCCTTTGTAATCAGAAAAATAATGACTTCACAAGAAGTATTGTGAAAATAAGTGTAAGAGGACAGTAGTGAACATGTGTGTGTTCACTTTGTACCTGTGTGCGTGGGCAGATACCTCCCTGTGAGTAGGAGAGATGAGGGGATAAGGCTTCCTGGATACACCCCAACTGAAGCATATAATGGCCTCACAGTTCACAGATTCCAACACGTTCAGGAGAGGCAGCATCATTATGTTATCACTGTACTAGTGCCTCACTGCCTTGCCAACCAGAGAGGCAAAAGTAAAGACCGGTCCCATTGCTGGCAGAGGAGGGACATCTGTGACTATACCTACATCTCTCCAAATGTTAGGCTGGAACTGCACGGTCCTTAATCTACATCTGACTAATAGATCCAATTCACAGAGGTGGATAGAACTAGAGACATGTTAGCCTTCCTCTAGCCAAAGCGCTGCCTTCCCACACATCTCTCAGTTGAGCTCAAGGAGTCTTATGGACTGAAATAACCATATTAACTCCAAATCTACCTTGTACTGTGGGTTCCTGCTATCAGCAAACCAGCCTCGCTCCACTACAGACTTCTCCACACAGAACCCAACATGACCCTTTTATAACGTTAAGTCAGTTCCTAATACTTCTGGCCCAAGATCTACTTCACCACAATAAAATGCAGTCTTTCCCATAGTCCCTCCAACTTTATCTCCCACCATACCTCTCTGAAATCCCTTAGTTTCCGGCATACTGGCCTTCCTGACAGTCTCAAGGGTCATCCCCTTTTCTGGGAGGTCTCTCCTCAATTATCATCCCAATACGATTGCCAAATTAAACAAATAAAAATACAGGACTTCTGGTCAGAGTTGAATTACAGGTAGATAATCAATTATTTTTTGGTTTAAGTATGTTCCAAATACGAGCTTACCACCTGAGGCTACAACTGTAACATTAGGTGATAAAGCAAAATTTCAACAACCTTCAAGGGGATGGTTGAAGACAAGGGAACATGGATAGGGTGGTAGAGAACTGCGATGAGCCTAAAATGAATTCTTAGAGGAGTCATGGCTCTTAAGAAAGTCAAAGGTGTGGTCTAAGTAGAGAACCAGCTCAGGCAAAAATCACAACACTGAAAAATAGCAAGACTCAGGTATACCAAATAGGAAGCCATTTGCTGAGAGGAAGGAGAGGCAGAGACAATACAGCTGGGGCTAGAAAGACTGGATCCATGGATGGGGGCTGATCTTCCCCCAGAAGCACCTCCCACCCATTCCCCAACTCCCCGAGTATTAACCATTTATCTCCCTCCTCCTTTTGAGCGCTCCCCCCCCTCAACCCCGGCCTTCCCAGCAGGAAGCCACCTCTGGGCAATGCAATAGCACTTTTTGCACCTGTTTCCAAGTGGAATTCCTCAAGGCCCTACCATACTATGGTCCTTAAGGGCAGAATTGGTCGCGCCCATCTCTGTGACCTGCACCACACCTCCCACCTGTAGGCTTTTCAATAAATGCACTTCTCTGAAGGCTGGCAAGTCTGAATTCTCTGGCGTTATAAATATGGTTCCCATGGTCCTAGAACACAGGGTAGACTGGTCATTTCAAGGGACCAAGTAGTAGATGTCTGAGAAACCAAAGCAGTGTCTACCCAGGAGGGAAAGCTCACATCCAGGCCCAGAAGCTAGGGGCAGCTGCATGGAGAAAGAAGTCTTTGGCACACATCAGAGCCCCATAATATAATGGGGTCCAGAGGTTAAAAGGGAAGGGGGCAGGTAGTATAGCAATGGACTCGTCTAGAGCAAGGACTCTACAGCCCACACCAGCACAGTGGAAATCCTACCTTTACTCCATACAATCTTAGGTAAGTTACTTAGCTTCTTTTGCCCACATCTGAAAAGTTTCTTCATCTGAAAAATGACTGACAGGTGTCCTTACCTCACTGGGTTATTCTAAGGATCAGTTAAGACAACCCCTGTGAAGCTCATTAGCAGAGCACCCGGCTCACCATCTCAGATTACCTGTGTTAGTTCTTATCATTGCTAGCAGATCATGTTGAACAGGTGCCTTTTGTGTGTTACTGTTAGTTTCCAGGAATCTAAATAGTTTTTTAAGAAAATTCTTTTCCTTTTTTATTTTAAAGATTTTGTTTATTTATTCATGAGAGACAGAGAGAGAGACAGACAGACAGACACACAGGCAGAGAGAGAAGCAGGCTCCATGCAGGTAGCCTGACATGGGACTCAATCCCCGGTCTCCAGGATCGGGCCCTGGGCTAAAGGTGGCACTAAACCGCTGAGCCACCCGGGCTGCCCCCATGGAATCTAAATATTTTTAAAAACCATTAGCATGACTGCAAAACTTTAGGCCCAAAGGGCAAAAAGGACTATGATAGCCCTGTAAGTTAAGGATAAAGAGCCACCTACTTCGGGAGATATGGGGCAGAGGACAGAGACTGAATTCAACTTGAAACATCTCCCACTGGGGTGCCTGGGTGGCTCATGTTGTGATCCCAGGGTCCTGGGATCTAGTCCTGCATGGGGCTCCCTGTAGGGAACATGCTTCTCTCTCTGCCTATGTCTCTGCCTCTCTTTCTCGGCGTTTCTCATGAATAAATAAATAAAATCTTTTAAAAAAAGAAAGAAAGAAAAGAAAACATCTTCCAACAGCAATGTCCCAAAGAACACTGAAAACACGGGCCTTAGCAAAGATTGGGGTGGAAACCCGTGAGATCCATTTCCCCCCCCCGAGAAAGCAATTGAAACCATAAGAACAGGTGAGCTGAGCGTGAGAAGAGAAGCCCCAGAGCCAGGCTGCAGGCCCGCAGACCATCTCGGTCAATGGGCAGAAACTGGAAACTAAGGAGAAAGACAGAAAAAGATCAGCAAGTTTGCAGATCGAGGTGGTACATGGACAATTTACAGACTGCAAGTGTTGTGCAAGGAGCATCTGGTTTCTCGACACAGTGGAGGGACTGCACAGAAGGGACTGGCAGAGAGGTAAGGAGTGTTCGGTAAGAGCTGAGGGAGCTAAGAGCTCGGCTTGCTGTCACAGAGCTCAGCCCCAGAGAGAGCTGGAGCTCAGGCCCTCTGAACATCACCAAATGCCATCCAGAAGGCCGCCTCCTTCTGAACACACCTTGATTACCCAGGGGCTAAGGACACACGGCAGTGCACACGTAGTATAAAGCTTTCTGCCTTTTTTAGACACTTCCTGACACCTGGCCAGGTAGACTTCCAAAATATATAGAAGATGAAAGTCATCGTAGTGCATTCTGCTGTCTGTTAGCTCTATCCATATTTAGAGCTATCTTTATCTCTGTCTATTCATCTATCTATCTGGACGGGGGTGGTAAGGTAGGAGATGGAAAATACCTGGACATTAGCCTAGGTGTAGCAGGAATGAAAGCGAGACTAGAATTAACACAGGAACAGAAGAGGCTAGACCAGGAGTAGAAACGAAGCAAGGGAGAGACCAGGTTTGCTCCAGAGGCGCCAAAACAAGAGAAGAAGCAGGAAGAGAAGCTGACAACCACAGGAGTAAGGTAGAGAAAGGTGGGGTCTGGCATACTCCGTTTTCTTAAAGTGCAGCTGGAGGGCCACGTGAGACATTTGCTAAGAAAACAGAGTGATGGGCCCCAGTAGAGGATGACTGAGTCAGAATCTTTTAGCAGCAAGTCCCCAGACTGAATTTTGCTTGGCTCTCTGCACCTGGAAATTCTTTTGTACGCTAGAGTTTGAGAATTACTGAGCTAGAAGAAAAGTCGCTGAAAATGTAGATTATTTTTTTAGTTGGGGTAAAATACACACAATTTACCATTTTAACTATTCTTAAGTGTACAGTTTAGTAGCATAAGGTATGTTCACATGGTTGTGCAGCCAATCTCCCGAACTTTTTACCTTATAAAACCAAACCCCTATACCTATTATAGATTATTATTCTTCCTGATTTTACTTAATAGTTTTGCCAAAGCTCAGCTAACTATCCTAGATTGAGAGCTGATACACAACCCTGTGGGACACAGATCCAATGGCAGGCATCCCAGTTCACAGGGCAAAGTCAGAGCTGAGTTGGTTGTCAAATATTTTGAATATCACCCCTGCTTAGAATGCCATCTACGTAGTAACTCTAGATACCAAAATAGAAAGAATTAACATGAAATAAACATATATTTTTAAAAATACTAATTTCAATCTAAATTTTAGTTCTTTAGGATATGTTTCGGTTTTATTTATTTATTTTTTGTTTCAGTTTTATTTTGACTTTTTCATCTAAAGTTTTCTAATTGCAAACTGTCACATAGAATTCTTCCTTTTCAGGGCACCTGGCTGGCTCATTGCTTAAGCAGCCAACTCTCGATCTCAGCTAAGGTCATATCTCAGGGTCCTGCGATCGAGCCGCATGGGCTCCATGGTCAGGTGGGACTCTGCTTTTCCCTATCCCTCTGCCTCTCCCCCTACTTGTGCACATTCCCTCTTTCATAAATAAATAAATAAATAAATAAATAAATAAATAAATAAATAAATAAAAAGTCTTTAAAGGAAGAAAAAAACAAGTTTAGAATCGTTGCTTTTCATAGGGTTTATACTGACACATTCAAAATTCGTATGGTGTACCAGTACTAATGAGTCCACATGCAGTGGCACACGTGTTTTTATGGACAGTGGCAAATGTGCCACAATGCTGATTTGCTGTCATTTAATATATATTGACAAGCCACAATATGCTAGGCGTTGAGATGCTACTGTATTCAGAATTCAATATGCAGTGTCAATCCTACCTAATGATTTGTTCCTGGTTTGAGGTCTATGGTCCAAGGACCTTCAGGTTTTGGGGCTTCTGTGTGACTTTTTCTAGATGCTTCTCAGTGATTCCCCTTACATTTCATATTGTAAGTCGGTTCTCATCATGAGGATGGAGAGTAATCACTTAGTGAAATCATACACCTACAAACTTTTATTTATGTGTCCAATATTTACGGTTATCCTTGTTGCCCTCCATTGGAAATGTGGTTTTAAAAATTAAAGCCATCCAGGGGCAACTGGCTGGCTCAGCTGGAAGAACACATGACTCTTGATCTCAGGGTCATAAGTTTGAGCCCCATACTGGGTATAGAGATTACTAAAAAAAAAATAAACTTTAAAAACAATAAATAAACCTTAAAAAAAGTTGAAGCCATCCAATGATTTTTTTCACACCCATGTTATATGGGGATCTCTTTAATACATAATCTTTTCTTATGCATAAGTAGCACTAAATAAGTTTACATTTAAATACTATTTAAGCCTGATTTTATAGTAAGTAATCAAATCCATTCAAACTGTGTGTCATGGTCTACTCTGCCCAATTTTTTGTTTTAACAGATAAATAATGGCATTATAACTATGTGCAGAATACGCTAGAGACTTAAAAATTACCATAAAAATCCCAGTTGAAAAAGGGAAAAATCTCTTATTTTAAGAAGTCATAAATACTGTCTAAATTGCACAGTAGTACAGTATGACTCTCTTTTACACAAGGAGAAGTAGCAGCACGAAGAAACTTAGTAGTTTCCCTAAAGTCTAACATGCAAGTAGGCAAATTAATGAGTCTTCCTACTTAGAAAAGCATTTCAGAGCTCTGATGATGCTTTTTTGTTAACACCTTCATGTATAAAAAGGAACACAGAAATTTTTTCCTCTCTGAGGACAGCTAAAATCTCCCTATCCACCCCAGAAAGCCTCTGGTCATATTAAAGACACGTACTAAAAACATACAAAAATATCATAAGTGTTTCTGTAATACAGCAGGGCCTGCAGACCGCTAATGAAATTTCCCACCAGGAGAAATACACAGACAGGAGGATGGAACTAGACCCCAAAATCAAAGCCTACTCATGGCTGAGCCAAATTTAACCATTTGAGGAAAATCCTATGAAAACAATGTCATTGGTTGCTGCCTTCAAAGTGTTTTGTAGTACTAAGGACACTGAGCAAATATCTTTACCAAAACTGTGATTTCAATCAGATAAATATGTATTATATTACAAGTCATCTCTCAAAAGGCCATTACAAAAATCCTCAACAATGGGGGTGGGGGTGGGGCGGTGGCACCTGGCTGGCTCAGTTGGTAGAGCACGCAACCTTTGGTCTTGGGGTCATGGGTTTGAGGCCTGTGTTGGGGGGTTGAGATTACTTAGAAAAAAAATCTTTTTTTTTTTAAGTCATAATAGTTACCACTGATTTATACTTCTATATAGTTTGAATTTTTTAAAGATGAGCATAAACTACGTTCCATAGAAAAGCTCATTTCCATTTTTTAAAGCTTCATTATTAGATTTTTCCACTTTGTAGATTATCCAGGTCAAATTCTAAGTTGCAATTAATTGCAACAAACTGAAATTAAGTGCTTTTCTCACTAGTACAACATTTTCCAGAACTCTCTGCCTCCAGGAATGATTTGTGCTTTTTTTAAAATTAAGATCACAAATGAATTTGAAAATAAGTTTGGAGATAAACAAAACAGATTCCGAAAGCACTGTACTCTAACCAAAAATTTATTTACGGTTTATCTATCATTTTGGAGTTTGCACGGATATGTGAGAATTTAGCACTGTTTTACTAAATTTGTGATCAACATTAATATTCCCAAGTGTGCTAAGAACACTTAGGTCTCGGTGCTTTACAAGACCCTGAAAACATGACTTGATTACATTTAATTTGATTCCAATTAAAAAGCACTTAAGAAGTTTCTGCTGAATTAGATTACACTGAATGTTTCTATAGAAGACACTTCATTATCTGAGGCAGCTTTAATTTAAAGTGATCACAGAGAGTGAAAAACACTGTTCATTTTAATAAAATGGGCTTAGCCCCATATCATTATTTCACAGTTGCAGGCTGGAGATTTCGGTTTATTAAATAAATGTGCAAGGGCACTGGCAGAAACATCTATAACAGTGAGTGCCTCCCTTCACAGTTGACCCAAGACAGATCTGGTCCCGTGGCTTTTAAGTCTTAACAGAAATCAGAAATACCTGTGGAAGAGAACGTTTTAAATAAAAATGGGGTGATACTATCAAGACGCTGAAATGAAAACACTGCCTTTCTACTGAATTTTTAAGCCATGAATATTACAACTAATTAAAAATGAAAAGGAAATTCTGACTTCTCAGACAACAATACCCACACAAACCCAACGACATGTCGCCAAGCCCAGGGACTTCCTAAAACATGACGTTTTTCCCTTTTAAACAAAGGACTACCTTAATATCAAATATTAATGTATTCAAATGAGGACAAACTGAAAAACTTCTTTCTTTGTCTTCACGACAGTGTGAAATGATTTTCTAAAGTGTTATTATTTTACAAGCCCCATTTTGCTTCAGAGTTCCAAAAGGGAAAATTTATGATTAAAAACAAAATGATGATTAAAAACAAATGTCTAAAGTCAGTTATTTTGTACTAAGCATAAACCGCATGGCCAGCTTTCATTGGACGCAGCTCTGCAGACACATTTGGCATGCCCACCTCTGATATTTCAGGAATAAAGGCAACTCTGTGGTTTGTGGTTAGTGATTAAGCACCAAGTGGACTTGCTGTGTGTGTTCCCCTATAGGAAAATCTACAGCGTTTTGAGAGCCTCACACTTGTAACAATGTCTTTATTATGCCTTCCAGAATTAATTGACCTAAAATCCAGTGACTCTACGATATATCTATTGGATAATTAGAACTCTAAGGACCAACGAATAAAACACATTATTGACTTTCAGATCTTCAATCAAACAAATATTTATAGCTGCAATTTGCAAAAATCATCTCCTTTTAAGCTGGCATCGTTTCAGAATCTGCGCTTCTGATCCCAAGCACATTAGGATCCTCAGCACCTGCCTCCAAAATTTGAACTCAACCTGTGCAAACAATGCTACAACCTTTATAAGAACCTGCGCCTGCCTAAGTGAGTCACCTCTGAAGGCAACTGAAACTTGATCATTGTAAGGTTCTCTAGAAGTCGGCCTGACCTTGAGACCACACACAACAGGGGAGGGGCAGTGAGGACCAGTGACCTGGTTTAGTGGCCAGTAGCTATAGATATCAGAGAATGTGTTTGTTGTCAATGACAGTTGCTGAAATCTGTCTATACCACACTGGGACAATCAATTTTGTAAATGATTGCAATAATCAAGGAAATTGCCTAATTTATAAATCCTTGCATACAGCATTTTAATGGATTCCTCCATTTTAATGCTGATGCCTTCAGAGCAGAATGAATTGTTGTCCAGGCTGTCAGGACACAAAATGATAAAAACATTCCGCGTGGTGGGGAAGCCACACCGCATGGATATTCAGGCCCTCAGCCCATGATCATTCATTAGTGACCTCCACCAAAGTTTCGCATTGCTCAGCCTCTGGAAGGGCGGAGGAAGCCACTGACCTGTGTCTAGGCCTCGGGGGACATCCCGGTCACGGTTTTGGAGTTTTGAGCAGCAAAAGTCACCTTTTGGCTAGATAGTCAGGCACTGCCTGCGTCCTCTGGTTTTGAAAGCACCACACTGGATCAGTTCTCCTCCCTGTCCTAACGCTGAGCCCTTCCTCGCCACCCAGCCTCGGAGTCAGCAGGCTCGGCCAGCAGCCCCCCACGAAGTCAGGGCATTGTGCAGCACGGCCCCTCGGAGGAGACCTGATCCTCACCCTCCCATGCCCCCTAACAGGTACACGGATGCTCTCCCACCTGGACACCCAGGCGGCACGCTTGGCTCCTTCCCTCAACCCGCCACGCGTAGATTGCTCTTCTGGGTTAAACCCTGGCCAATTGATTCCAGCCAATGGTGTACTGTCAGTACTTTACTTACTGCTCAATCTCACTAACCTGACATTTATGGTGCACTGATTGGCCTCTGTCAGTGGGGCTGGTTGTAAATTCACTTTGAAAAGCTTTGTGTTAACAGCCTTCAACCAGACTCCGAGAAGAGTACGAACAGGCAGCCTGACAATTGCTCGACCTCCTGCCCTTATTACAGTGAGTAAATCAGGGTTTGAGCCATTAGGCTGGAGCCTGGAGCCTACACAAAAAAGGATTGACATGACAAAAGGTCAACCTCTGTCACACATGTGTAACAATTTGGATAATGGAATTCTGTAACTTATCTGAGTGAGGTGGCAAATGCTTACAAGGAAAAGTATATTCTGCTCTGGCTTCTCTTGGCTTTTATGCTAAGTAGTGATGCCGGGGTCTGTATTTCTTGTGTAAATACACAAGGAATGTCTAAACTCATTAAATCTGGGAGTCTATAAGATTCTAAAAAAGAGAGAGAGAGAGAGAGAGAAAGAGAGAGAGAGAGAGAGAGTGCACGCAAGGCAGTCCCCGCCATGGTTCCAGGCCCAGCATTCTTCAGATCGGCAGATGGAGGCTGGATCTGGAGATGGTGGGCCTGATTCTTCAGCTAACTACCAAGCACCATTTTGTATTCCATGACATTTGTCAGACCCGTAATATTACCCTACCACCATGAAGTGATTTCTGGGTAACAAAAGAGATTAATCAAATAATTCAAAGTGCCTTAAGTGACACAGTAAAATAATAAAACAAAGAGTCTCCTGTGCAAGTTCCTCAGGTCCAACATGACCATCAACACATTTTCATCGGCTCGCTGGCTACCAGTGGGGAAGACTGAGGTTCTGATTTTAATTCCTTGATCCTCTTTTCCAGTCAGTGTGGAAGAAGGGGGGGGGGGGGCAGAGAGAATCACCTGATGTAAGGAAATATGCAGTTGTGACAGGAAATACTTATGAGGTTTTTTTTTCCACATGGACAAAATATTATCAATAAGAGAAGTGATCTGTAAACAACAGATAAAATGAACTAATGAGAGAAATCGTCCTGCAGATACAGAACATATCACTCTTCATAAAGTATTTGCGACTGAAACACTGTCTCATCACATGCATATTTGGATTGAACCTCACTAGTGTGAGAATTTCCAAATGGCTACAATAGATGTCTTTTTTTAAAAAAAAAAAAAAAAAAGCACTATCACTTTTGAATTTTAGAAAACCACGAGTGGCACTGTGCAGGGTGATACATAAACCAAAGAGAACCAGGACTTGAACGGGCCTTTGCCAAGCCAACTTTAAGTACCAAGTTTTGATTTTGAACACAATGCTGGAAACCATTCCAAGAGGCGGCAGATGGTTTTACAGTTTATGTAAAACTACAAAATGCTCACACTCTATCAAATGGGCACCACTATCGCAGACATCTTCAAATCAAATGAGGCAAAGCCAGAGAGATACACCAGCTGTTCCTCTGTAAATTTAAAACATAACAGCAACATGACTATGGCTTCTTTTTAGGAAGAATTTATTTGGAGTTCACGAAATTGACATATTCAAAACCAAGCTGACAAGCAGTCTAGTATATTAAATGATAAATTACTAAGAAGCACAATTTCTACTTCACTGTAACTGGAACAGCCACATAATTCTAACCCCTAGTGCTTTGGTGAATCAGACCCAACAAGCCAAAATCTATTAAGCAAAACTATGGACTATATAATTATAGTGCTATCACCAGAACAATTTTAAAATGGTTTCTGTTAAATTTTTAAGTGGTTTTAATTTCATTTTAAATAATTAATTTTAAATTATTTTTTAACATCTAAATATTTATATACAAATGAGTACAGTACTATACATGGAATTGGGTGATTATACAAAACCTAAGTAATGCGTTTAAAATATGAAGTCATATCATTTCCTCCAAGCACCAGTTTCCTATGATGGTTTTGAAATATAAACATTTAGCAATGTGTAATATATTTTTAATATTGGTTTCATCAATGTCTTTTGACCTAAGCTAAATGGTAATGATGAAAAATAGACCATTTGCTTAAAAGCAAATCTCTTATTAAATCTAAAATATTATGGCATAAAATCAAACCACAAAAAAAATCCTACCCCATATTATGTTATTCCCCCTTGATTTTCTGAAGAAAAATAATGAAGGTTTTCACATAGTGTAAACGAAAATGAGACACTCAAATTTACAGAGGCAAAGACAGATTCTATAAAATTAAAGACCTTTCTAGTACCTTGACCGTAATCCTAACAAGTCACAACATACTTCAATTAGCAGAATAATTTTTCTAGGATGAAAATAAGTGCAATTTATTTTGTCATTGTCACTAAAATTTCCTGTCAAATTAGACTTTGATTTGAAAGGCCTGGGTAATTCTGGCCTATCTTAAACTGTTACTTTATTTTAAACTTCCGTATTTTCTATCCACTAGAATTTTAAGTTTACACGATGTACATTCCTCAGGTCCAGTCATATTAAATTCTGATGTTAAGCAGAAAGGGGAAACCATGTGCAACTAGATTAATTTATCTCAAGGGAAAAAGGGCACATTAATAATTGAGATAATGTTTTCATAAATGCTGAAATCAAACGTGTCTTTTCACTTCTTTATTAGAAAACACATTAGAGCAAAATTATCTCACTCTCATCAATAAGACCTAATTGCTGAGAAAGAGTATGTTTTCTTTGCGAAACATTCAGAAAGATTTTTCTCATTATGGCCAAATAGCTAGAAATATACCATGCATCCAAGTCTTGCTGGAATAAATGTATATAAGCAAAACGAGTGATTGTTTAATCTGTCCTGTAATGTTTTTGTTTTAGACTCTGTGAATTTATTATTTTTTGTAAAACACAGTGAAATCTGATTCTAAAAGAAACTGACCCCCCCCCAATAAAAAGACTAGTAATCGGGCTTTCAGTTTGTTCATCTCCTTAAAAGACAAAAACAAAAAAACAAAACAAAAAAAAAACCCTGGGCTTCTTGCTTTAAAAGAGAAAAAAAAGAAAAAACTCTTCGAATTGCCCATAGATACCCCAAAGAGTCAAAATATACTGCAGATAATGGAATGATATTGAACTTTCTTTAAGTTGCTATATTTTTTAAGAACCAGGATGATTAGCACAAAGAAAATATTAACTAAAAGCACACTGACAAAACAATCAAATAAGCTCTCAATGGCTGAGGTACGTTAAATATTAAAAAGTCATTTTGTACAAAGAGAGCTTTTAATGATTAAACAAAGGGAGTAACTAAGGTGAATCTGATTGTTTCTGTAATAAGCCTTCATGTGTATAATAAAGTACAGCCATACTAAAAACAATGAACTGTAAACTGAAACAAAAATCCATCATCTACTTGGAAACAGTGACGGGAAAAGATTAGCAATCCATTTATTGTACTGAAATAAAGATAAGTAACCCTGGTAAGATCCATCAGGACCTGAGTATTGAACTCTAAATATAAAGACATTTCTTCATCAGCAAGTGACTTAAAAAAATGTGAGGAAGAGAGACGCTTCCAGTTGACTTTTAAAATGAAATGGTAATGATTCAACTGCTTTTAAGTTTTTAAAGATCTGCTCTATGTCGACCTGCTATTCTGGAAGATATCTAAAAGAATGTGTTTTTTTAAATGGATAATTATTATGTGAGTCATTAAACAATTATTGCCAAAAGTTTCCTATAGATCTATCTTGTATTCCGACTATGGATTCTTTCCTAATATGAATAATATGATGACTACACTTTTTTTCACAATAAAATTGAGGTTTGAAAGCAAAGACTAACGTTTAAGGAACAATCCAACATTTAGACTCTCCTGTTATAAATTTAAATTCAAATCATCACATTTCATAAAAAAATAAATCATAATGCTTAAAAATTAAAAACTCAAGCCTTCATAGCTTAAAAATAATCATACTAATAAAAACCTGAAACCCTATGAGAGTTTCATCTTAACAAATGGACATCGGCACTAAGGTACCTGGCCGTACTCTGTCACAGTTTATAGGATCTCCCAGTAGACTGATACATTTTGCACCACTGCAGTTTTAATATCCCTTCAATCCCCGAAATGTTTGCTTATTCTAACTCTTCTTACAGATGATAAAAATAAATAGGTCATGTTCTGAATTCAGAAGGAGGGATCTGGAGATCCTACAAGCATGCATACACCCAGCAAGTCTTTTTTCTAACACAGAACCAACTCAGTACCTGAAACAATAGGTAAGACGCATTTCCTCTCCACTGAGGTATCAACAACTCTCAATCCCCGCTCTCATTTCAACAGTGCTAACTTAATCAAGCTCAAGGAAAGGTACAAAAGGAAGGTTCCACAGCTTTCAGTATTAATATGTATCATTATATTCTATATGCATAGTGATCTCCAGCCAACATCACAAGCATCCACATCCTTTATAACAAAACTATGAACTATGGGATTTTTTTTTTCATGTTTATGGCTTCATCCCCTGGTACTGTGAAAACAGATGAGCTCAAAACCTGGGGCATGAGAGGGCAATATAACAGTGTTTGGTTTTAACATTTGCCGATAGAGTGAATCTGTACCATTGAACAATCGTTTAACAATCTCCTCAGAAAAGTATTGGCAGACCTTTAACTGTATGGTATTAGAGCTCCTAATAACACTACTGGAACATGAAAAGTGCCTGGAAGTGTTTTATAAACTTTAAACCGCACTGGAGGTTACAACTAATTAGTCAGAAACAAAAACCAACTGGGAAATATTTCAAAACCAGATGCTTTGATTATTTCCCACTTGTCAGTTTTTCCGATCCAAAAAGCTCTCACTTCTAACCTGGCTCTATGTACCGAGCCATTCTCTTCTGCCCTGTTTCCCTATAAAAAATTCTGTTTAAAAAAAGGAAGGGGGGGGGCACTATTTGGTGACATAAACATGCCCAACGTTTTCTTCCTCGTTCAAGAATCCTATCCTGAGAGATTAAAAATGTGTAATTGTTTTTCCAATTTAGAAGTGAAACAGAACCTGGGAGCCTGGGCACAGGGCCCCAGAAGATAAGCATAGGCTATGCAGCCCATGGCCGCCATGAGGCCATCTTGGGCTCCTGGGCTGTAAGCTCACCATGTAGCTCCTACACCATCAAAGAAGGTTTTGCAGGCACAGGCCCCAGCCCCAGCATCCCATGCCAACAGTCATGTAATGGCTGTGGAGACCAGGTTTGTTTTTCACAACACTGTGTCTCCAGAGCCCAAGATAGTGCCGTCCAGAGCGCTCAGCAAAAATGTGAGTGGATTACCAAGTCCCATGAGTTTTAGTTAGTGACTACGAGGCTGCTCACAGCCAGCATGCCCATCTTGACAGGCCACTGAACCTTGTATGAGACAAGCTGCTGTAGAAATGACCCATTAATGGAGACCTAAGGTCCTTGCCAAGTTGGCCTCTAGCACTTAAGTGACTTTCTTTTCTGGCTACTCCCACTCTATTGTACCGCCTGGCCTCAGGCAGATTTACATATGGCCCTAAGAGTAAGACTTCCACCATCTTCTATTTCATAAATCACCCCCTGGGTGAGAGGGGTGGCTAAACCTGGTGGGGGGATTACCTAAGGCTAAGAATCTGCCTCTTCAGAACTGGATCTCAATAACAACAAAGCTCTGGAAGAAATCTCAGATGAACATTTTTCAAATACATTCCTTGTTTTTAAATCATAGCATGACATGACATTGTGCCACTGAAGTATTATCATGAATTGGGTGATATCAAAGTGCTCCAAGTTTTCCTATGTTTGGATTTTCTGTCTTGCTGAAGGCTGCCTAATTGTACTTTGTCAGAAAAGAAGCAGAATTTGTGATTTCAGATTCACGATGTAATTTGCTTACTCGGGATGCTTTGAAAGTTATGAAACATGCCCCAGTCTCTTAAGCTCAGCGTTTACAAAATTGTTTTTATCTGAGAAAAGGAGCCTGACTCTCTTCCTCCTGTTTATGCTATGTCCCTTCTTGCCCAGTGCCCAAAAAACATACTGTGGAAGAGCTCAGAATGGGACATTCACCTAGCTGACACCCCAAATGCCAGGCCTCCTCTGCTCTATCAACCTCAGCTGGCTTTTCTTTTTCCCAAGATCCAGGGAGACCAAAACATCAAATCCATCCCAGCTGGAACAGAGGCTTGTTAAGGGGATCCCACCTTCAGGAACCTGTAGGCCCTGTCTTCCTGGCTGGGTTGCTGAGGTGCCAGGCCAAGCTCTGCACCTAAGAGCTGTACGTCGGCAGACACCGGCAGGTGCAGGACCTGAGAAATCTATCCTCCCCTACCCCCTGAAGAACAGGGAAGGCTCTCCCGTAAGCTGCCCCACCCCCACCACCAAGGGCCAGGCTGTTTGCCGGCCAAAGCTCTGGTTGGCGAGGTGCTGAGCCATGGGTGACTTACCTCCCAGAGATGCTGCGTGTTCCTCACGGCACCGGCCTGCACCTTCTCCGGGGGCAGGAGGACGCCCTGGAAGGGCCCGATCCAGGTGCCCTGCTGGATCCTCTGTGCCGCACAGATGCCGTAGGCCAGGCCGGGCACGGTGCTGGTGCACAAGCACACCTCCCGCGGCAGGTCCCGGAGCCACTCGGGCAGCTCGGGCGGGGGCGCGGCGGCCGCGGCGCTGCTGGTGCCCACAAGCCGGCGCAGCGAGTGCAGCGGCCCGTGCATGGGGCACTCGCCGTTGCGGTTGTCCGCGCACATGTCGCAACCTGCCAGAGAACGAGCGGGAGGGAGGGAAGGAAGACGGTTAACCCGCCGCTCAAGGCGGCCCATCCTCGGGCCAATCCTGAGACGACCACATCCCCTCCCCGGTATGCCACCTGCGAGGGAGGGGACACCTTCAGGGCACCCGGGCCACTAGGAATAGGGGAGAGGTTCATCTGCACCCCTGCCTTGGAAATCGTGGCACCCAAATCGGCCTGATAGGGGTCGAGCCCCCGGCGCCCCAAACGCCTTGGTTGCTGGGTGTGGGTGGCATGGCTGTCTCTGTGGAACCCCCAGCTCCCTTCTGCTTCTGGGGGGGGGGGGGGTGTCTCTCTCTCCCTCTTCCCTTCTCTCTCTAGTTCCCTCTGACTCTCTCCCCTGTCCTCTCACTCCAGGGTGTTTCCAGGTGTGTTTATCACTGTCCCATGAAAAGAGCCTATCTCTTGCTCAACCTTATGTCCCAGAGAGATTCTACTTTGGTCGCCTGGGTATATTTGGTTTTCCTCTTCCGACAATGAGAGAAGATGCTTCCAAAATCACCGGGGCAGGCGGGCGACCCATCCAGCACGAAGCACCCTCCCGACTCCTGGGGAAGCACCCGCCCCCACGGCCCGCAGCCGGCACCAAAGTGGGGAGCCATCCTTGGCCCCTGGTGGTGCAGAACCCCACACACCGGCCACTCCAGCCAGAGAGGAAAGGGTGGAGAAAGGGGGACCATTCTAGCGGGTTTGGGGTGCCTGTGCTGGAGTGCAAGCTCTTACCAGAAGCCAAAAAGGACTACATAGTGAATTTAAGGATCTGGGTAATGGCTGAGTGGAGAGGGTGGCTGCTGCCCAGATGATGGGTCCCCAGGCTGCACGCGATCCTCCTCGTGCATTACACGCGAGGGAAGAACTGCCGTGAACCCGGCTCTCTCCGACGTCCCCCCCCTCCCCGGCAGCCAGCAGCCCAGAGGAGGGGATCCTCACCCTCCCTCTGGGTCGGGTGGCTGTGGACGCCCAGTGTCCCTCGACTCAAACTGGATGGGAAAAAGCCAGGCGGCCGCAGGAAGCAGAGCCTGCGGCGACCGCGCTGTCGAATCGCAGCGCCCTCCGGGTTATTAATGGGCCTGGCGGAGCCGCGGTGTCTGCGCCCCGGCCCTGCAGACCTGCCTCAGAGAGGCAGCCTCGGCGCCCGCCAGCACAACCCAGCCTCCCTGGCCCAGCCTCCCTGGGGAGCCACGGCGCCCCCACGCAACTGAGCCCTAGGGCACCGAGCAGGAGGTGGGATGGGTACCAACTGGTGGGTGGTGGGAGCTGGGGCATGGGTGGGCGACGGGTGGCCCTCGAAGCCTCCTAGCACCTGCACCCAGCTTTAGGTCCGCCAGGTCTGGGGTTGGGGGCACAGGGCACTGTCACTCTCAGTGTGCTTCCATCCATCCTAAAACAGAGGCAAGCCTACCTAACTTTTCACAAAGTGAGTCAGGGAGGAATCTACAAGGAAGGAATCCCCAAGGGCAACCCAGCCGCCCAGAGCAAACCCTGGTTTTGCCATTTCTTTCAAAGCAAGCCCAGGGTTGACCATGTGAACATCCTATCTCAGTGGAGAAGGCTCCAGCAGGCTGTGCCTTCCCCTCAGTCCCCTACTCCCACACTCCTCCCAAGAGGGCAGGAAATGACAGGACCTTCTGACTGCAGCTTCTGATATCCCCAGGCCTCTCAAGCGACAGGAGACAACCTGTTTCTACAGGTGGGGAGGTGCCCATGCTCTGGACCTCCATCCCACAAAAGCCCCCTCTCCCAGTGATACCAACTAATGTAAGTACTGTGTCAGGCTCTACTTTTGCCTTTAGGGCCTAGACAGAAAGTATTCCTACCCTTACCACATGTCAGCCCTTCCAGATACACTTCACACATCCTCTCTTGCTTCTGACTGTGAAAATAACTACCTCAAGACCAAGGGGGGAATGGAAAAAAAGACAATAAATATTCAAAGTCACCCAGTGTCTATAGTGTTCCAGACACCTATCTCAGAATAATCACCATATCATGATCCCCATTTTGTAGATGAGGTAATTTGAGGCTTCATGAGCAATGTAGCTAGACCAAGGATCAGAAACCAGAAAGTGGTAGAGAAAGACTCACGGTCGAGTTTGCCTGACTTCAAAGCCTCCAAATCTAAAGATCTAGGGAGACTAATGAAAGCTGGGAAAATTTTACATCCAAACTCATAATCAGTACAATTGAAGTATTTCACTGAAAGCACTATTTGGCAGGCCACAAAAATTGCTCTAGCATCGGTGAATAACAGAAATTTCCAAATCTCTCTCCCACGCTTGTGGGTTTGGGGAGGTTAAATGTACTGCAAAGTGAACAGATTATGTCCATAACTTTGAATTTTAGCCTCAGAGATGACCTTTCAGCACATTAGCAAAAATAGCTTAAAACAAATGACAATAAGCAAAAACAATATGTCTGGTAAAAATAAAACTCAAATCACCCTAAGGAGCTGCTTAACCTACTTTCCCTTTCTGGTTGGCTCAATGAGGCATATGGTGAGAAGCAAAAGCAGTTGGTATTCACTCCCTACCAGTCCACACCAGAGATTACATCAACTTCCAACATCTCCACAACACGCACTATCACCCCAACTACATCAGTAATAAAATAAGGAGGAACTCCAGCCACCAATCCCACAGACAGCAAACTCACTCCCTGTATTTGTTATGCATGATAAAACTACAGCTAGCCCTTTCTCTAAGAAGTCCTCTAAAACTCTCTTCTACCAACTAAATTTCAGTTGCCTCCAGCAGGTGTTGAAAAACTTAATAGTGGCATTTTGCCAAAGAAAAAGCTGAGTTTCTCCCAATATACAGAAGACTACCTGTGTGTAAAGTCCAGAGAGTAAGGGAAGCTAATCCACTTTAATTACATGAGTCTTAATTGATAAACCACTTTGTGCTATATCAAAATATTCTGCTGGAGAAGTTGACCAATTACATCCAAATACATATTATATCCTGATGTTTTTTAATACACAAAACCCCTGCCATTGAAAATAACTGGCCTCTGACTCTGTGTCTCAGGGTCCCAAAGGAGCTTGAGGATGCTTAAAACAAGCAAGTTCTTACTCCGGGGTTGACAAATGTGGCACAGATAGACAAACATCCTAGCAGAGTGTTTTCCAGAAAGGAGCCATAAACGCCTACAAGAAAAGGTTGGAGGGAGAAGGCTGGCTAGATGCCCAAAGTGCACCCCCCAAATGTATTTTATATATGTGCATGTATATATATACACACACACACATAATAAACGCATACATTACATACAGCATTCCACGCCAAGCAATACATAATACAAGTGTATTTGTATTCATAAAGAATAAGCAAATAAATGTTCCTAGATTATCCTAAAATCAGAGTTATTTTCTGAAAGTCCGTAATTGTTCTTTGGAAAGTGTTTTCTCTATCTGTGAGAAATATCAGATTCTCCAAGCAAGATACTTTGAAATGCCATTTTCGAATTAGGCAATATCAGAGATCATGGTCCCTCCTCTCATCGTGAATGGATCTGTCAGGGCTCCTGTTTCTGTGGCCCTGAATAAGGGAAGGAGGTATCTCTAGGTTACAGACCTATCCACCTACTGACTTCGGAAGGCCAGCCCAAGTGTCACGAAGAGCGCACTTCCACTCTTTCTTTCCCATCTTCGTGGATTGCTCGAGTATTTCCCCAAGTGCGTACACTACTGTGGCAATTGAAAGCGGCTCTATTTTTTAAGGTAAAGGGGGGCAAAACAGGCATGGTTTTCTTTTCTGGTGTTTCATTTCTTGTTCTAGGAAAGGTGAAATTTAAAACGTTTCGAGACTTTTTTTTTTATCCCCCTGTTTGCAGAGGCTGACGGACTCGTGTGGGCCCGGCGGAGCCAGGACCCGCGGGAAGCCCCCCACCCCCCCCCCGCCCCACACCCAGACCCTGGGTTCCCCGACGCCTCCGGGCCTCCTGCGCCTGCCCTCAGCCCCCTCTGGAAAGGACACCGAGGAGCAGCCGAGAAGCCTGCCTCTCCGCCCGGGCGGCAGGGACAACTAAGCTATAAATCCTCCCCGACCGCCGCGGAGGTGGCGGCCCCCGGCCCCGCAGGCCAGCCCGGCGGGGCGGCCGCGCATCGATCCCGCCGGCGAGCGCCCCGGGAGTGCCGCCTGCTGGCCGCGCCGTGCGCGCTGCGGGCGCGGGGTCGCGGGGTCCCGAGGCCCGGCGGGGTCCGGGGCCGGCGGAGCACGTCGGCGCGATCCCGCCCCCGGGCTGCGGCCTTGCCCTCTCCGCCAGCCCCCGGGCCGGCCGCTAGACGGGGCGGGGTGGGCTGCTGGGCCCGGGCCCGCTGCAGGCCCCGCAGCCCCGTCGGAACCGCGCAGGCCCCGGCCCCCGCCTGCCGGCCCCGGCCTTCCCGCGCGCCGCCCCCCACGGCGGCTCTGCCTCCGCCGGGCAAGGGCCTCGCCTCCCGCGGGGCCCTGGAGGCGCGTCCGGAAGGCCGTGCGGGCTGAGCGCCGCCACCGCGGGGAAGGGGAGCCGACCGTGGGCGCACGGAACCTTCGGGAGGGCTCTCCGTGGGGCGCTAGAAAGCTCCCCGCGCGAATGGCACAGGCGCTGGGCTTCCCCCGCTCCGCCTGGCTGCCGGCCTGGCCCAGGGACCGAGGGCGAGAGACAAAGGGGGAGGGAAAGAAAGCGGAGGGGCGGGGGAGGCAATGTGGATTTTATTTGTCTTCCGAGGACCGTATTAATAAATTAAATGGGAGCGCCAGGGTGTGCGTGCGGGCGAGAGAATATTGCGCCGAGATAAACCTGGCCAGCCCCTGCCCCGGCGAGGCCGCCGTATACAATGCGGAGATGATGAATAGGACGGAGAGGGGATCTAAGCGGGTCTGGGCTGGCTCCACTCTCTCCTACAAAACTATAGGGCAATTAATTGTGGCTTGTCCCCTCATCCTTCATCTCCTGGTGGCACATATCGATGGAGATTACTGCTGATGGACCATTTTATCACCTTAAATAAACAGTCGCCACCTCTTCTAACCTCAATCTAATATATGGCTCTATGTTCAGTTTCAGGGCGCTAGATAACGAATGATGTAAAATAGCTAAATCATGTATGTTACGGGATGGGGCTGGGCCTGCACACAAAAAGAGAGAAAAGAGAAAAAGAAAAATAGAACAACACAAAAGCCCACACGCTGACTCCGAGCCTCCCTCCCACCGGGGACCAGGTCTGGAATCTAAGTCGCTGGCGGCTGACAGCGGGGACGCTGGGCGGGAGTGGCCGACGCAGTCCGTGCCTCGGTGGCAGGAAGACCCCACTGCGGGGTTGCTGGGCTCGGGGGCTCCCGAAGACCGGACCTGCGTCTCCCAACTGGGTGCGAAGAGATTAGGGAAGGTCAGAAAATACTCGCTCTCCTCTTAGCTCCCTCTTTAACCCCTCTGCTGGACGAACCCCCCATTTCCTTCTCGCCCACAGCCCCTCCCCAGCCCTCGGAAAGGCTGGCGCTACCCAGCCGGAGAGCCTCGCGCCCGACTCCTACACCGGAGCATCTGCCCGTGCTGTTCCCACCACTGTTCCCTGCGCAGCAGAGCTCCCCCGAGACGGAAAGTGGCAGAGACCTCCAGCTGGGGAAGCTGCGAAGCGTCTCGCTTCCGCGGAGACCCCGGGAGGACTCAGCTCCCCAACCCCTTCCCAGATACGTAAAAGGAGCACCTTCCCTGAAAGGTCTGGAAAGGTGATCGCCCCCCAACACACCGCCAGGTATCGCGCCTACAAACACCAGGGGCGCCCTGTGGCTGCCTTTCGCTACCTTCCAAGAAGAGTGACAGGGTCTCAGGCAAGGCACCGGCTCCCAGAACCCGGGAGGAGACCACAGCGAAGGCGCCTGACGTAAGCAATGGCTTTAGGCAACCAGGCAGCAAATGCGTGCGGGCGGTAACACAGGACAGGGAAGGAAGCCCCCCACCCCCATCGTCCTTTTCTGTTGCAAACCGCCCACCGGTGTTAGGGAGATGAAAGCAGGAGGCACAGCAGCCTGCAGAGGGTCCGTGGAAAGTGTCCTTCCACCGTGGAATAAATTAACCCACACAGATAAGAGCAATGTACTGGAAGAGTTCACCCGGCTAGCTTTATACCGCGTCTGCTGTTTTTAAGTCTTTGTGTGTGTGTTTTAAGGACCCTCCGCTATGCCTTCACTGTGGCCTTTGCCAAAGATGCCAATAAAGTTTCAAGGTGAAGCGAGTGTTAATGATTCACACGTGTTACTGGGTTGCGGCTTGCAGGCAAAGAGCGACTCTTCTAAAGGGAAGAGAAGTGAGGGGGTCCCTGTCTTTGCCTCCTGAGCAAAAGAGAAAATGACTCAACACCCTTTTAAATACAAAGTAATAAAGGGAAGCGATGCTGAGTGGTCATTTCACAGAATGCTCTTACAAGAGGATGGATGGCAGGAACCTGAAACTAGGAAAACGTGGGTGGGGGGTAGGGATAAAAATCACTGGGCGCTTCCCTTCTGAGCAGCCTCTCACCCCACCCCACCCCCACCCTCACCTGCAAACAACCTGGGAATGGGGAGCAGCTCTGGTTTTCACCACCTTGCAAACAGCAGACCAACTTCCCCCGCCAAGGGGGACCAACAGTTTCCCACCCTTTGCATTTCTGTTTGGTTTTGATCCCCTCATTAGATTAAACCCAATCACTTCTCAATCCATCTTTGCAAAACATGCACCCCAAGGTTTCAAACGAGTGTGTGCTCTTGCCCAGAGAAGTTTCTGCAAGAAAGGCAGGCCTGGCTGGCCAGCATTACACAAAGCTACCTCAGCTTTCTATTTTCTTTCTCAAATGCCCTTTAATGAGGAAGCAATGTGAAGTGTAACTCTAACAGGGCAATCTGACTTTCTTTGCCTTCTGTGTTTTCCCTTGCACTTCGCACAGGGGACGCAGTCCAGCTGACTCAAAAAGAGATACCAGAAGATAACACAATGGGAATAATTTAAATACATCATAATTCATTTCCTCCAGTCAGAGGAAAACGTTACCTGGATGATAAACTGGCTCGATAGCCATATATTAATTAGCAATCTATCCCAGTTCTTTCTCAGATCAATCTAGGGTTTTCTCTGGTGAAAATGCACTGAACCTCAAGATTGCATTGTGAACAATACAGGCACTCAGAGCACAGCCAGGGCTTTGGGGTGTGCTGCTGGCATCTTTGCCAACAATCATTTAATGCAGAAGAGAAAGTGCAAGTTTGATAAAGTACTCTCAGCCCACAATGACTGTATTTCACTTAGCAGTAAGAACTGCCTTTTCCAAAGCATTTCTTGTCTTTTTAATTCACATTTTTAAAAGAACTGCTTTGAAAACAACACGTTCAAGAAATTCAGGAGGAAGAGAAGTATTTTTTTTGAAGTCCATTAGGACGATATCATTATATAAAATTTTCTAAACTCTGGAATACAAACGTCTTCCTAACAGCAGGGCAAATTTGAGTTGAAACCCTCATTTTAAACTAGTACTTTACCCTCAAACTCTGGAGAGAAAAAAGTAAATACAACTGCTTTTTATGGTTAGTAATAATTATCTCCATCAGAAAAATGATCCCCATCCCTTTTGAAAAGACTGAACCACCGCCATCACTAGGCTCGTGGCTAGTGTTTTCTCATCAAAGTAGTGACACCGAGAGTCCTTTAACTAAAATGTGTAGTTATTTTGCTTTTACAACGAATTAAGAAGTTCATGGAGCGGTAGACATTCTACAAGAAGGGGCTTATTCAGAACAGAATGATTATACACGTTTATCATCAACTTTCCTCATGCAGAAACTAAACGAGGGAATGAGATGAAAGGAGCTAAGTGAGCGCTGATCTTTCAAATCCTCTACTGCTTTCAACTTGACTCTCTTAACCTTTAATACTCTCTCCAGAGATCTCTGGAAGTGTATCGAGCACTGACACCAATGCCTTAGGTGTAAAGAGTATCCTAACTTCTGATACGACCAAAAGGACTGGATACAGAGCAATACATATTCTTGGTCTTCATTTAGCGTTTTGTCTCAAGACCGCAAAACGGAGCTGTACTTGCGAGAAGCCTTTGAAAATCTGAATACAGGAATCGAAGCTAGAGGAAGGAGAACCGTGTAGCTTGAATTAGGCACTTACTTAATTTTTCAATTAGGCATTTGCCATTTACTCGGGAACAAGGAGCGTACACTGCTAATACAGAACTACTGTCAGAGTCATTAAAAAAAAAACAAAAAACAAAAAAGGAAATCAAGCGTGCCTACGGATTGCGAACAAACGTTTAAACGACCAAGGGTGCGCGGAGTACGCGGGATCCGCTGGGAATGACCCTACCCCGAAGTCGGAAACGTTTTCTCATTAAGCAGCCTGCAAGTTTTCTTCTCCTCCTTTTCTAAATGAATAGAAGACCTAAGAATAATGCCTGCCTGCAGGGAGAGACTGACCCAGTGTCATGCAAAATTCCTACTCGGGCGAGGCCCGGCCAGCCAGCAGCTCTCGGCGCGTCCCCTGCCCACCCCACGGGTGGAAAGTGAGCTGCTGTAGCTAACTCCCGAGGTGAGGGACAGGAGGAGTGCACGCTCCCCAGAAACGCTGAGGGTCCCTCCCGCGTCCCTCCGAGGCCGGGCCAAGCCCCCAGCGTGCGCTGCTGGCGCCCGCCGGGCCCCGGGCACAATCCCGCGGGAGGGCAGAGGTCTGTCCGCCGGGTCCTCGAGCCGCTGGGGTCTAAAGGCTTGCGAAGCAGGGAGGGGGGGTGGGGACGAGGTAGAGGTAACCCTGAGGTGCCACCCGGCATCCCATCCGTTCTCTCTCCTTCTCTAACGTTGGAAAAATTTTGCCACGACGGTCTGGGAGGTGCGGGGCCGCGGCCTGGGGCAGCCCACCCCCTGCAGCCCGGCCCCGCGACCCCCTTCCCGGATGGGCGCCCGCGCTCGACGGCGCCAGCGGCCCTGGAGAGCGCGCGCGGGCTGCGGCTACGTACGGTTGTTGGGGTCGCTGGTGTGCTGGTTGAGCGGGATGATCTCCATGCGCTGCTGGCCGTACAGGTAATAGTCCAGCTCCTCCGCGCTGCAGCGGAAGCGCGGGCCGCCCCGCACGTCTCCGCCGCTGCCGCCGCACTTGGCGGGCCCCGGGCCCGAGGCGGCGCCCAGGCACAGGTCCTTGGCGGGCAGCGGCTCGGCGGCGACGGCGGCGGCGGCGGCGGCCAGAGGCGCGAACACCGGCAGCTGCGCCACGGGCAGGGCCGACAGACCCGCCAGCGCGGCGGCGGCGGCGGCGCAGGAGGAGACAGAGGAGGCCGAGGTGGAGGAGGACGCCGGAGTGGAGGAGGCGGAGGAGAGCGAGGCGGGCCGCGGGCGCAAGGGGTCCGGAGGAGGCTCGGCGCGCTCCGGGGGCGGCGGCGGCGGCGGCGGCGGCGGCTGGAGAGGCTGCGGCGCGCCCAGGGGACCCGCGGCGCCGCCGCCCTTGAGCGGGCCGCCGCTGCCGCCGTGCGGGAAGAGTTGCTGCCAGTGCTGCAGATAGGCTGGGTCCACTTTGAGGAAGGCCGAGCCGCCGGGGTCTCCGGGCTTCAGCATGTCCGACCTCTCAAGCTGGGGGCAGAGGGCAGAGAGGAGAGGGCGCCTGAGCCGGGCCCCCGGGCCGGGGGCGAGAGGGGCGGGAGGATGGCCGCCCAGACCCTGGGGCGAGGGCTGAGCCCGGGCTCCGCCTGCGGCAGCCCGGAGCCGCCGCTCCCCCTCTCCAACTCCGTTAGGGCGCAAAGTTTACTCTGGAGCCGCGGCGCGGCGCGCAGGGAGCTCCGTGCACCCCGCCTCGCACCGTGGAAGCCGGGCGCTCGGGCGCTCGCCCGCAGGACTCGGCGGCAGGACGCAGCCCCCGCCCGCGGCCCGCGCCCGGAGCCGACCCGAGCCGGAGTGGCGCAGCCCCGGAGCCGCGCTGGCCTCCGGCGCCAGGAGGCGGGACAGTCTCGCCCCCCGCCCCCAGCCCGGGACCTCCAGCCTCCTGTCCCCGGGGCCCCAGACCCCGGCCCCAGACCAGCCGCGCCTTACCTGGAAATTCGGGGCCGCCGGCGGGTGCGTGCGTGCGTGTGTGTGTGTCGGTGAGCGTGCGGGAGAGTGTGCGTCCCGGGTGCACTACATGCCCCTGCGCCGCGGGAAAGGAAAGCCCTAGATGTGGTCGGGCCGCCGGAACCCTCCCGGGCGGCGGGCGGGCAGGCGAGCGGAGGCCCGCGGAGGCCGGCGGAGCGCGCCGGGGCGCTTGAGCCGAGCGCGCGGGGGAGCGCGGCCCGAGCGGGGCGCGGACCGGAGCCGCGCTGGGCTGCTGCGCTCGGCCGCCGCCGGGTCCCGGTTCCTCAGCTCCGCGCTCTGGCAGCCTCCCGGCTGGACACGTGGGTTTTACGACAGCACAAAATACAAGTGTGTGTGTGTGTGTGTGTGTGTGTGTGTGTGTGAGACAGAGAGAGACAGGGAGAGACAGAGACAGAGGGAGAGGGCGAGAGAGAGAGAGAGAGAGAGAGAGAGAGAGAGAGAGAGGTGGGGAGTGGGGGGAGGCGGGAGGCAGGCCAGAATAATCGAAGGGGAGGGGAGAGGGAAAGAGGGAAGTTCTGACTCGGCTGCATCCCCACGCCGCCCGTGCGCCTCGCCCGCACCGATAACCCCTCCACGCTCCCCCACCCACCCGCCTGCTCGGGTTTTGGCGTGACGTCTCCCGCTCGCCTGTTGTCTCTTTCTGCCCATGATAAGTCTTTTCGAGGTGCCAGCTCCCTGCCCGGATCCCGAAAGCAGCGGAAAGCGGGATGCATGTCCGCAGGCGCTCGGGCGTCCGCAGCGGAGCGGGCGCGCCCAGCCGGCGGGTGGACCGAGTCCCAGCACCCGGCTCGCGCCTTCGCCCGGCTCACTCTTCCCGGAGTACTGCTGGGTGCCAGGGTCCACCGGCCCGCCGCGCGACTTCCCACAGAAATCCTGGCGGGGGGAGGCGGGGTGGGGCGGGTTGCGCGCTGCTGTGAAACCCTGGGTCTGCAGCCCAGGAGGCAGGCTGCGGGGAGCCGGGAGGCGTGAGCCCCGGGTCCCTAAGGGCGGCTGGTCCCGGCCGCGGCGGAGTCTCCCGGGGCTCAGCCCTAGAGCCCGCGCACTCTCCAGAAGTCTCCCTGGGGGACTCGCTCCTTCTCCTTGTGGGCATCGGAGGCAAGGATCCCGAGCTGTTACACTGCCTTTCCAGTGCTCCGGGACCCCGCCAAGCTCCTTTGCCCTGGGCTGCTAGGGGCTGCCCCCGGGGTTGGGGGAGGGCGTCCGGTGGAAGGCTCGGGCCCCAAACCCCGCGTCGGAGGTGCGGGCTGGGAGAGCGGCCCCGCCTCCACCCTGACCCCTCCGGGCGCCCGGGGCCGCGGCTGCCCTTCCCCGCGCGGTCTCGCATCCACGCGCTGGGCGCCGGCCCGTGGCACCTCCAGGCGGGGGCAGGGCGCGGCCGGGGTGTGTGAAACCGACGCGCTCGGGCGCTTTCCCAACGCCGGTGCTCTGTCCGCACTCAGAGAAGAAGTGACGTTTGCCTTTCCCCAAACAAGCCAACTTATTTAGCACCCGCCACTCTGAACAATTGATGGCCCTTCTTTCCTGATTTCTGCTTGTTTCTTTTTGTCTTCCCACCATTTCGCCTGAGCCTGGGAACCGCGCTGTTTAGACTTCGTGCGAGTCTCACGCAGGACGCCTCGACGCTGGCTGGAACAGAGTTGGACCGAAAATGTTTTGACTGGCGTCGTTGCGACAAGGCCATCGGTCATTCTTGGATAGATTGATAATACCCAAGTTTAAGGCAAACGCCACGGGGGAAAACCCACGTGCGGTGGCCCCCGAGGCCAACCGGGCAGTCTGCGGGGGCTTTGAACGACTCCACCGGGAGGAGACTAGGGAGTTCCAGGCCCGTTTCAATTAATTTGCTGGAGGAACTGCCAAAGGGGAGCTGTCGGGCCTCGGGAGAAAGGGCGAGCGCTCTTTCTCACACTCTCCTGGTTCGCTGCCGGTTCCCCGGGAGAGACTGGGAGCCCCGGGGAAGGGAGCCGGGACGCCGCGGCAGCGGCCCCGCCGCCTTCTCGTTTGGGGCCAAGCTGGCTGCGCACGAGCGTTGGGTCCCCGGGACTGGCCGGCTCAGAGAACTCCTCCCCGGACCGCCCCCCACACACACTTGAAAATCTCGAGATTTTAAGAGGCTGCTTGCATCAACTGCTCCCGAGGCCTCCTGGCGCCCGAACCCTGGGAAGCCCGGGGTTTGCCTTCCCGGTAAGATTAGCCGAGCGGTTCGTGAGAGCCGCGGATTGGCCGCGCGCGGCGAGGCGAGAAAGCGTTATCATTAACCCCATCTTACAGATGGGGACACTGAGGCTCAGAAAGTAGGTTGCCGAAGGTCACGCGCTTACTGAGTGCTCGACACCGGGACAGTGAGGCGCCGCACGTATTTTCCTGCCCGTCCTAGTCCAACCTCTGCCCTCCCCTTCCAGACTGACGCCAGAAGGGTGTAGGGGCGCCTCGAGGGAGATTCGGCTCCCCTTGCCGTGGGGGCCAGGGGAAGAAGCCGAGACTGCCGCGGAGCCTCCGTGTGCTGTGCCCGAGTGTGGGGTGCCTGACTCCTCAGCTTCGAGCTCCTTGGTCCCCGCCGCCGCCAGGGGCCCGGGCAGACGCAGATCTCCCGGCGACCGGCGACCGGACCCTCAGGGTCCACAGGCCTTAGAGAACTTCCGTGAGGGAGGTGGTTAAAAGTTAGGGCGCTCAGAAGGCCCCGGAGTCCGGGAGCGCAAGGCAAGGAAGGTGTGCGGGGGAGCGTGGCGAGAGTCCGAGCATTGCCCAGTGGGCCCACGACGCGTGGCGGGGCCCTGGTGGCACCCGGAGGTGGCAGGAAGGGCCGGGATGGGGCGGAGGGCCCCGGAGACCCGCTCCCTCGCGGGCGCAGACCTCGGTAGGCGGGAATGCCCTCGGCCCTGGGGCGCTGGGTGCTGGTGGAGGCCGCCGCCCACCCCCCCCCCCCACACGCACACGTCTCCCCCCGGGGGTTTTAGAAAGTGAGCCCACTGGCCGCCGGGACCTGCACCCTTCAAATGCGCTCCCCTCCTCTTCATTATTTAGAAGAAGGCCATGGAAACAAATCACTTGGACCACTTAGGAAACGATCAAACCTTTATAAAAATCCATGGCCCCCAAATCGATGCGTGAATATTTGCTGGGAATTTGTTCCAGAGGAATAAATAAGGAGCGTGAGTGTATTAAATGCAAACGGGGGGACACGGTGGTGTTTTTCTTCATTGATTAATGACCTCTAAAATAAAACAAGTGGGAAGAGGAGCCGGGATCAATAAATTAACTACCCAAATTCATCATTTTCTCCAGCAATTTTTTTCCCCTGAAAATTATCCTTGGAAGCCCGTTGTACCCTTAGCTGGGAGGGGAAGAAGGGAGCTGGAGGCCAGAGCCACGAGGGAGTGGCAAGAAGGGGCAGGAAAGCCAGGGGAGGATCTGGTCAGGGAGACCCTTTATCTGATTTCGTTTGACATACAATTTTAAAGTTTGCCTTTCATATTAATTATTTTTTTTCCTGATGGAGGAGGGGAACAAATGGTCGGTTGCCTTTGACAGGACTCCAATAAAGGATTCAGCAGCTCTCCTGTCTGCCCTCGGCGCTCCGGCTTCTAGGTTTAAGGTCATGGATGGCTGAGTTAATAATTCATTAATATAGACATTTATTCAGAAGGGTTCTCTGAGACTCGCTCTGCCGCCTCCTTCCAGAGATTTATTTTCCTGGGAAATGGAGGGGGGGGGCAGGTGTTGGGCTGCAGGTGAAAGGAGGGAAAAGGAGAAAAAGGGAAATGAAGAGAGAGCTGGACACAGCTGGGAGGAATGTTTGTTTAGCCAGATTCATGGGCAGGTCGCTCTAGCCTGCTGACAAAAACTTGGTAGAAAATGTGGCATCCAAACACAGCCTGGGGACTCTGCCCCCCCCCCCGCCCCCGCAGTCCTTTTGCCTATGTGCACACTGGTTCACTCCCCCGTATTCACAAAGCCCCCATTTGTCCAGCTTTAAGATCTGGAAGAGTCATCTGAGGACTCTGGAATGCAGGCAAAGGGGGGAAATCTCCGGAAGGAGACTATCCTACCCACCCCCCACCACCACAAAGTTCCCAGAGGAGGAGCTTTGCAACTTGCCCCCATGTGGAATGGAATCAAAAGGAAGCTCCTTTGCAAAGGGCACAGGCAGCTTCTGGTGGACACTCTCCCCTCTGAAAGGCACAGTGGGGCATTCAAACAAAACCGAACCACCAAGTCCAGATCTGTATGAGGTCTACACTAAAGGTGGGGGTGGGGGGAGAGGGAGCAGGGGCAAAAATGAAATAATGAATGCGTGGTTGTCAGATGCTAATAAGAGCTGTGGAGAGCAATTAAGAAAGGGTAAGGGGATATCAGTGGAATACTACTCAGCCATCAAAAAGTGAAATCTTGCTATTTGCAACAACGTGGATGGAACTAAAGGGTATTGCACTAAGCAAAATAAGTCAGAGAAAGACAATTATCATTGGATCTCACTCCTGTGGAAGTTAAGAAACAAAACAGGATCATAGGGAAGGAGAGGGAAAAAAAAAAAGAAAAGACCAAATCAGAGAGGGACAAAAACCGTAAGAGACTCAAAGGAAACAAACTGAAGGTCGCTGGTGGGGAGGGGGTAACTGGGCGATGGGCATTAACAAGGGCATGTGATGTCATGAACACTGGGTGCTATGTAAGACTGATGAATCATTGAACTCTACGCCTGAAACCAGTAATACATTATATTTTAATTAATTGAATTTAATAAAAAATTTTTTAAAAGGACAAGGGGAAAGAATTTACAATGGGCAGTTAGCATTTGAAGTCCCGTGGTGACTTGAAATACTGGAAGCCCCCTCTGTTGGTGACTTAGAGCCTCATCCAGTGACCTTCCTCCCACTGCCCCCCCCCCCACCTCTGTTTCTTCAATGTTCAAATGAAAGGATGGGACTCATGTGGCTTTCTGTCCTAAGGTTTTTATAAAGGAGCTACCAAATTCCGACCTTCCTCTTTCCCACCCATTTTCTACACCACCTCCATGCGACTAAGATTTTACACGTGTGGTATGTAAGAAATACAGAGAAATTGGAACCCAGGAAACCCACATCATTTACCTTAATCACTGCCATCTTCTCACTGACCCCTTTCTGTCTTCACTCCTTCCTCCCCACTCGGTGATAGAAGTAGCGTGCTGGAAAGACAGAGGCGGAGGGGTAAGATGCAGGGCTGGGGGGTGAGGGGGATAGAAGGCACTGGAAAGGTCCCTATGAAGAAGAGGAAGTCAGCTCTTTGCTCAGAGGCTGCAGTAGGAGGCTGTGTGTCCTCCTGAGGCCTTGGCAGTTCAGATCCGTGATCTCCACTTGCTCGTCTCCTGTCACGACTGGATGGGGAAAGCAAGTGCTTCACTTTGCCAGCTCAGGGACAGCCTCTGGGGCCAGGAGCCCAAGCTCAGCCTATTTCTGACCGCCCTCTTTCATCCACTGCCAACATCACCGCAGACAGCACCTGTTCACTTCACTTGAAATGCAGCCGAACCCGCCAGTGCCTTTCACCAGGGTCCCCCAACAGCTGTCACTCACACAATGCCTCTCCGCCACCCCAGGCCTGATTTGGATTTGACCTGCTGACCTCGAGGTGAAAGGCTCTCCCGTCCATTACCGATCCCTGGGGCCCATTCATTCTCCCAGGAAAGCCTTTAAATATATCCCTTCCGTTGGCAGGGAAGTCAGCTATTATGATTTGGAGAGGCCTCGTGACTTTAAAACATATCGAGGAAGTTCGGTCCCATAAAGATTTCATGAATAGCCATTGAGTGAAAACCAGCTGTTCTTTTCTCTTCCCGTCTTGACAAGGAAAAGAAAAGAGAAATAATTAGACACGGGGCACTGTCCCTTCGGAAACCCTTAGAGTTCCTACACTATCTCCCTCATATTATCTATTCCCTGCCCCCACGGCCCCCAAATTGCTTTTCCATTTTTACCAGAATCTGTAAGAGGAGACAAGACCCATTGAAGTTAGCTACAAATTAACAGCTATACCTAACATCATCTAGTGGACGCCTGCTGTGTGCAAGAGACCACTGGTAGGGATCTCTGGGACAATCTCCTTGGATGTTCTTCTAGCAAATGCTACCTGGTTCTAATGCAGTCTGCTTTTGTTCACCAGAGATTTGCCTGAATTAGTTGAAGCCTGTAGGCCTTAAGTTCTAATCAGGATGAAGCAGGCATATTGCGGTGCATCTGTTTGAAATTAGGAACATATGCTCTCCGGTTGATTCATATTCTGAATCATATTCCGAGGGTTGGTAGTTCCTAGTGTGTGGTGGGTTCCCCTGAGTTCTTGGCAACAGTCCTTCCAGTTACCCCCATTCATGAGCGGGCCCTGAAGGCTTTGTCCCAGGGCAGCCTGGGCATATAGGGCCCACACTCCAGCAGGGGCTCTCGCATGCACCTGTGGGAGCCCTGGGAACCCTGTCTGCCCCCTCATCACACACCTGGTTGGCTGGATTGGTGCTCTTGCCCTCCTCCAAATTACGGGCTCAAAGGATAACACTACAGTGTGTTTTCATTGTATGATTTCTGGTGAGTCTATGTTCTCCATCTAAGAGCCCCCCAGGAAATGAATGAATGAATGAATGAATGAATGAATAGAACCTACTCTCAGTTTCCCTTTTGGAACCAGGAAACCTTGTCTTTAGCCCAAAACAAAGACCCTGTGCAGGTTGCTGGGGGAAAGCAAAAGAGGATAAACCACCATGCCCCTCCCCCTTCTGTGATCTGGGGAAATCTTATGGTTTCCCAGCTTTCCCAGTCCAGTTCCTAGGACCTGGAGCCAATTGATGACATGAGAGTTCAAGAGAGGAGACCATCTAGGCCAGGAGAAGATGAGGCAAAGCTTCACAAACGATGTGGGCTGTAAGGATCGTCTCCATTCAGGCAGATAGAGAGGAAGTGAGGCATTATAGGCTAGGAGGAACCAGAGAGGCACAAAGAAAGGACCCAACACAAATAAACTGGGAGACTTGGGTGACTTTTCTTCGTTCACAAAAATAACAAGCAGATGGCTGGCTGCCCTCTCTCAGAGGCAGAGCACCACCTCCCTGGGGGCCCTGTAGTTATATTCCATAGATTCAGAACAATGTTTTTTTTTATGAGACTGTGCCGAACTAATACACTCAAGTTTAAGTCTGAGACTCAACTCTTATGTATGGTAAGTGGAAAACTGCTGAAAGCTCCAATATAAAGCCATCAGCACAGCAAAAAGTACCCTGGACCATGATTTGGTAAGCTCAGCAAGGCCACTTCTGGCTCTGGATGGTATAAGCTATGACTCTCCGAACTGCTTTTATCAAACTATAAAGAACCATGTTAATATATTAAAAATATATAAATATATATTAAATATGTAAATATTTAAATAGATATATAAATATTAAATTTATATATAAATATTATATTTCATCTGTGTAGATACTATTTTACTTGTGATATCATTATATAAATATACATAAATATTTAAATATTAAAGTTAAATATTAAATATTATATATATATTAAATATTAAATATTAAATTAAGTACAAATTATAAATATATTTTTCTATACTTAATATTTATATTTAATTTATTTTATATTTATTTTATATATTTATGTATTTATGTTTATTTTCTTTTATATTTACATATACATATATATATAAAATTTAAAAAATATTTATTTATTTGAGAGAGGTGGGAGGAGGTGCAGAAGGAGACAGAGAGAATGTCAAGCAGACTTCCTGCTGATCATGGAGCCAGACTCAGAGCTTGATCTCATGACCCCAGGGTCACAACCTGAGCCCAAACCAATTGTCAGATGGTTAACCAACCATGCCACCCAGGCACCTCTATATATAATTTAATATAAATATATTTTTACCTATTTTATCTACTTTATATTTTTATATCTTATTTATTATACATAACTTATTATAAATATACTTTTCTATTAAAATATATGTATATATTAGGCCTGAGAGAAGTTTAAAAGATCCTTCTGAGGTAAAAATCATGTAAGAAAATGTTTTAGAATAGGCAGATAGATTTCCCAAGGATGCTCACAGATTCATAATTGTTAACCCCTCTTCAAAAGAAAAAAAAAGAAATTGTAGAACAATGATGAGATTCTTGAGACACAAAGAAAAATAACCATTTTTTCATGGGCAAGACTGTCAGATTCTTAAATGAAACTTCAAAAAGGCTACATATGCTCATGTAATACATCCTTAGTCCATCTTTATAATATAGTAATTGACAAGGGACACTGGGACATTGATTGGAAAATTAACATTTTAAAAATTCAGTAATTAACAACTTGACTTTTAAACATACTGTTAAGTATGACCACGTTTGGGGCATTTCCTTCTTGTCTGTCTACATTGGCAAGCATTTTTCAATTGAAACATATATTTGGGTGGACAAGTATTTTATTTGGCAGCAACCTAATAGTTTAAGTATAGATTTCAACATCAAATGTTTGCTCCATAAGCAAATGTTTTTCAAACAGAAGCATTTCTCACAATTGTTTCCTCAAACAAATGTTTATTTTGGAGCCAGCAGAGAAGGCCAAGCATTCCAGCAAATCTCTTCAATACGTTCATCACTACGATTTCATCACCTTCAAGATTTTCTATTGGTCACGTTCTCTTAGAGATTTTCATGGGTTGCTCTTCAAGGCTAGCCCCCCAAATGCTTTGTAAGACAAGTGTAAGCATTTTCAAGATGATATTTTTTTCTTGGTAGAAAGGGAGTGGAGGTACATGCACACTTAGTAGTGTTTCATCTGCATAGATAGCATTTTACTTGTGATACCATTATTGGCACTATTTGTCTTCTCATTTCCAGATACAGAGTTGTGAAAGCAGATGGCATGGGTCCCTCTGCTCCCTTCTCCCTGACAAAAAAAGAGAGGATCAAGCCCACATGAGTCTCTGAGTGACTGTATTGTGTGTGTGAAGACAGAGGGCCACCGGGATTTGAGGAATCAGCAATGATGTAGTCTGGCTGCATATTACTGAAGTCTCTTTCAAGTGCAGATAGTAGGAATCAAATTCAACTACTAATAGCTTTTTTTTAAAGGATTTTATGGCTTGCATATGAAAAACCAGGTTATGGGGTTTCAAATAGAGATGGATTCAGGGGTTCAAACAACATCATAAAGTCTCGGTATTTCCTTAGATCTCTTGGTTCTGCCTTCCTCTGTTCTGACTTTATTTTTATTTTGAGAGAGAGGAGAGAGAATGCGTGTGTGAGCAAAGGTAGGGGCAGAGAGACAGGGAGAGAGAGAGAGAATCTTAGGCAGGCTCCTCACTCAGCAAAGAGCCCAACATGGGCCCGATCCCACGACCCTGAAATCATGACGTGAGCTGAAATCAAGAGCTGGATGCCTAACCCACTGAGCCATCAGATGCCCCACTGTGTTCTGACTTTAAGTTTATGCAAAATCTGCCATGTAGTTGCTCCCAGCAATTCCACACTCACCTGATTCTTCCAGATAGCAATCTGAGGGGAAAAGTTCACTCATTCCAATTGCTGCAACGAAAGTTCTGGTGTGGAGTCTTAACTAGCTCATTTGAGTCACCCAGCTATCCCTGAACTGATAACCACTGCAACCAAGGAAATGGAGTGTACTGACTGGCCAAGCCTGGATATTACCCTAACCAAATCCAGAGACTAAGATTAGGACAGGAATAGTTTTTCAAAGAAACATCAGGTGTTGTTAGTGGATTTAGAAATGAATGCCGAATAAGTAAAAGTAGATGGCCCTTCCCCTAGGACGGTTTTGCCTGCTAATAGCTACAAGTCCCTTATAATAGGGAATATTGGCATTGACAGGCCCAGGCAAGTGATAGCAATTCTGTATTCATTCCTTGGATAATAGGCAGCGATAGTTGGCCTTCTGTCCTGAAACCACCATAAATGTCTCCCAGGAGCAGAGCTGTAACTATCACATTTGGCTCTAAGAGTAAGTCATCCTGTGACCCACACCAATCCTTGACCAACCTGGCTCCCATTTGCACCCCTTGTTTTCCTATTCACTTTCTAGGATTGACAGAGAAGCAGCTGAGGGCATATAAACAGAAAGACTTGGGTGAACTTTCTAACAAAGCTTTTAAGGAGAGAGCTTCAGCTAACCATGCCCTTCAGACTTCTGACTTTTGTCTTGTTCCTCCCCATTTCTTCCATCCTGGAACACAAACATCATGAGTGAAGGTATAGCAGTGATCTTGCACTGCTGTGGAAGAGAACTACAAGTGACACAGGGAAGGGCCACAATGCAGAAGGAGCCCACGCCCTGTGTTGGAATCACTGTGTTATAATCCTAGCCTTGGACCATCTGCCCCTAGCCTTCTTGATAAGCAAGACAAGTAAACCCTATGCTTGCAGCCAAAGACAATCTTAACTAATACACAAACTTCCAAATCATCTGTGTAATTCACAACGTGGTTTACAGAAGAGTTTTATTAATTAGGTATACCTAATGACTCGAGTTTTAGTAATTATTCTTGCTATCCAGGTGCTGAGCTCATGGTTTTCATGTTTTACAAAGGCGTATTGTCTACACGGGCAGTATAGCTGACGGTATAGTTAGTGGCTGTGACTCTAAGAGCATTTGGCTTCAAACCTAGCTCCAGCACTTTAACTGGTAATTGTGTAACCTTTGATAAATTATTTAAACTTTTCTTTTCCTCAAGGACTTCATCTATAATTTCCTAGTGTCACGAGCATTCAATGTGCTAGTCCTGGAAAAATGCTTACAATGCAGAAAGCACTCTCTATATGTTACAGCTTCCTATGTACATTGCCTTTTAAAAATTTGCTTAAGAGGGATGCCTGGGTGGCTCAGCGGTTGAGCGCCTGCCTTCGGCCCAGGGCATGATCCCAGAGTCCTGGAATTGAGTCCCACATTGGGCTCCCTGCATGCAGCCTGCTTCTCTCTCTCTGCCTATGTCTCTGCCTCTCTCTCTCTCTGTCTCTCATGAGTAAATAAATAAAAATAAAATATTTTTTAAAAATTTGCTTAAGATTCTATGGCTCCTACATTTTTGGTATGCTAGAGATAACTCCAGGTAACACATACGGTTCAGCAAGGAGCACATGGCACAAAGACACTGATGGTTACCTGTTCCGGGTCCTCGCCCTTTTGTTTTCCCCTTGCACTTCCAAAATGATGCCACCAACTTCCTTACTCAACTCTAGCTGAAAGCTGAGGTTGCCTTTGTTTTTTTTCCTTTTATTTATGAATTGCAACATTATCCATAAACAGACTGCATTGTCAAGAGAGTCTGTGCCTCTCCAAGTTCCCCTTGACCATAGACCTCATCTTTCTCTTCCAACTTGGTTCCAGTCACTTTCAAGAAATTTATTCCAATGTTTGGGCTGATCTCTTAAACGCCCATTTACTTGCCTTGGCTGAATATATTTTCTCATTGACTGTAAGAAAAGGCTGGATATGAAATCAATAGTTATGATTGAGAACACATATATTTCACACAAAAAGAAATGCCTCAGGAGAAATACATGCCATTTTAGAGTCTATAACAAGTAGGCTAAGTGGTAGGTCACTGTCTTGATCATTAGGACACTCATCTTGGAGTTAATTGGCTACCTTATCACCTTCTCACCCCCAACTCAAGTACATGCTGTTTGCCAGGAAAAGGACTGGGTTTTAGGACAAAGGTAAGTAGTTTTAGCTAAAATTTATTGAGCATAGATTATGCACCAAATAATGGGTTGAGTGCTTTTCATGTATCATTTCATGTAATTTCCATTTTGATATGAATTACTTTTTAAGAGAAACATTTATGTTATTTTATTTACAGTTTTGCTACTTAAGAGCACATCTCTAAATATTATGCTTCGTCTCACTGTTTCTGAGTTTTATGAATAGAATCATACCAAATGCTTTATTTAGAATCTGGCCTCTTTTTCCTCAAAATTATAAGGTTAAGCTTTATTCACATTGTTGTATATGACCTAGCTCACTGATTTTTATGGTTACTATCATAAGAATATATATCATAATTTATCCATTTTAGGTTGATGGACATTTCAGTGCTTTTTATTATCTGGTTATTATGAAAGATGCTGCTGTGAACATTCCTGAACCTAAATCTTGTTACATGTATGCATGAGGTTCTGAATGGTACAGACCCCTAAGTGGATTGGCTGGATCATGAGGTTTGTGTATCTTAGACTTTGCTAGAAAATACCAAACTGTTTTCTAAAACAGTTACCTTACCTTTTATTCCCACAAGCAGAAGAACAGAGTTTTTGCTGGACCATACTTTGTTAACCTTGGAGTTAACAAACTCCAACAAACAAACACAAACAAACAAACAACCTTGGAGTTGGTTTTTACATTTTTTTTGGTCTATTTCAGCAAATTTTGACATTTCAATATTAACTTGCATTTCCTTGATTACTAATGAGTTAAGCACCACTTTATAAGATTATGGACTATTTAGAGTTTCTTTTTGAGTGGTACCTATTCATGGCTTTTGCTATCTTGGGTTGTCTGATTTTTAGATCTTGATTTGCAACATTTCCGCCCCCCCCCCCATACAGTCTATTTAGGAGTTGTTTGTTTATTGTATGTACTCCAGATATCTTTTCCCCTTCTGTGACTTATATTTTCACTTTCTTTATAGGGCCTTACTTTAACGTAAAATTTTAATCATTTTTAAATGATCAATGTTTAATGCTTCATTAAGAAATCTTTCCCTATCCTGAAGTCACAAATATAGTCTACCATATATTTCTCTCGATAACCATTATTGGACTCCTATTTCCAGCCAACACGGAATAACGAGGACTGAATTCACCCTTCTGTCCAACCCAACCAAGAAACTCAACAAAATACGTAACGATAGTTGTCAAAATGTTGACCATCAGGCAGTGAAAGACCGTAATCCCTGAGAGGTGGAGAGGAAATGAAAAAAGCTCTCCACCTGCCCCAGTCCCATGGTAAGCCCCACTTAAACTGACTGAGCCACCCAGATGCCCCTTGGTTTTTTTTTAACTTAAGTAATATAGCTCAGAAGTTGTTCCAGATCAATAAAGAGCTTTCTCAAATTTTTAAAATAACTTTATGATAGGGTACCTGGGTGGCTTAGTCAGTTGTATATGCCTTTGGTTCAGGTCATGATCCCAGGGTCCTGGGTTCAAGGCCCACATCAGGCTCCCTGCCCAGTGGGGAGTCTACTTCTCCCTCTCTCACTGCTTCTCCCCCTGCTTGTGCTCTCTCTCTTGCTTTCTCTCTCTCTGTATGTGTAAAATAAATAAATAGATAAAACCTTTAAAAAATAAAATAAATTTATGATCTAATCATTAATTTAAGCAGTTCTCTGTTATTATACATAATGGTACAATTTTGCATATATTCTTTTGCATATTCTGATGAATATTTAATAGGTGTTGTTGCAGGCTCACAAGGGCTTTTGAGAGCCATTTGTTAAAATTTCAGGAACTCTGAGCACTGGCTGATGTTAGGAGAGCAGCTTGAAATGAACTATGTAGAAGTATTTACACCATTAAAACTGGCACTGTCTACAGATTAAAGGCCCCCATTCCCTTATTTTGGAGGATAGTTGGTTGTTAAGTATGTACAGCTTCCCCTGAACACTTTCTCAATATTGGAACTGCTGATTCAGAGGGTATGTAGTGCTTGCAATCTTGATGTATATAGCCAAATTACCCTTCATTGGTTTCTCCTAGCAGTGTATGAAAGTTATTCCTGAATTCTCATGGTGTTATCAGAATTATTGATCTTTACCATTTTGATCAGGGAGATTGGTTTCTCAATGAGGTTGTAATCCATATACCACTTATTATTGAAAATAAACATCTTTTTAAATGTAGTTTTAAAATTTCTTTCTACAGGAGCGCCTGGGTAACTCAGTAGATCAAGTATCGGACTCTTGATTTCAGCTCAGGTCATGGTCTCAGGGTGGTGAGATGGAGCCTTCCCGGCTCCCCTTCGCTCCCCCACCAATTGGGTTGCACCCTGGGCAGAGCCTGCTTGATCCTCCCTCTCTCCCTCTCTCCCCCTCTCCCTGCCTACTCCCCACTTCCTGCTGGGGCTCACCAGTGCATACATATACACACACACTCTCTGTCAAGAAAATAACATTTCTTTTTACAATAGAAATCTCTATTCACGTCCTTTGCCTGTTTTCCTCTCTAAAATGTGGTATTTGTTATTATGATGATTACTTGTAAAAGCTCCTAACAGGTTAAGGAGATTAGCCCTTGCTCTGGGATAGGAACTGCCTGTATCTTTTCTCCAGATGAGTTTGGTATTAAAATTTGTTATGGTGGTATGTGCAGAGCAGATTATTCAAAACAACTTTTATATAGCTAAATGCATCAATATTTTCTCTTGATGCTAGTGATGTTAAGCATTGTTTTCTGTGCTAATGGACCACTTTGCATATTTTCTTTGGAGCAATGCTTTTGAAAATCCTTTCCTCATTTTAAAGTTAGGTTATCTGCATTCTTATTGTTTAGTGCACACTTCTTTTTACGTATCCTGGATACAAGTCTTTAACATGCAAATTTTTTCTCCTATTCTGGGGGTTGTCTTTTCACTTTCCTGGTGGTGCCCTATGAAGCACAAATGTTTTAAATTTTGATGAAGTACAATTTTATTTATTTTTTTCTTTTGTCACGGGGCTTTTGGTGTCCTATTATGATCAAATAGAAGAGTAAACAAAGATTTGCTCTTCTGTTTTCTCTTAATAGTTTTATAGTTTAATTCTTACATTTAAGTCTATAATCTCTTTTGAATTAGTTTTTTAACATGACATGAAGTAGGGGTCCAACTTTGTTGTTTTGCATGTGGAAATCCATTTGGCTGGGCACGCTCTGTTGAAAAGACTATTATTTCATTATTGAATGGTCTTGGCATCCTTGTGGAGTATCAACTGACCATAAAGGTGAGGCTTACTTCTGGATTCTCGATTTTATTCCACAAATGTACATGTCTGTCCCTATGCTAGCATTACACTGTCTTGATTACTACAGTTGTGTAGCAAAGTTTGAAACTGAAATGTCTGAGTCTTCCAATTTTGCCCTTCTTTTTTGAGATTTTTTTCTCTTTATTATTCTAGGGTCCTTTGGATTCTCACAGGTGTTTTCAGATCAGTCTGTCAAATTCTTCAAAAAAAGCCAGCAGGAGTTTTGATAGGGAAACCTCACTGTGCCCATCATTTCTACCACTTCCTGAGTGAAAGTCTGGCTACAGGTAAATGTAACATCGAAGTGTACGCTGTGAGATCAGTGCGCTGGCCACAGCTAGTTTGACCAGGAATGAGAGCCTGACCCATCAGAGCTACCTATCCATGCCTCAGTGTCCTTGTCCATGATCTCAGCCCAAAGTCATACTGTGCTGGAAGTAGAATGCTGACCTGTCAGATCTCCTCTCTCAGGTGGTGTGAATTTGAGACAAAAATCTTTGAGTCTTGAGGAGCAGGTTCTTTGGAGGGGCACCTGGGTGGTTCAGTTGGTTCAGCACCCGACTCTTGATTTCAGCTCAGGTCATGGTCTCAGAGTCATGAGATGGAGCCCCACATAAGGCTCTGCGCTTGGCACAGAGTCTGCTTGAGATTCTCTCTCTCCTTATCCCTCTGCCCCTCCTCCTGCTTGCACTCTCTCTCTCTCTAAAATAAATATAGATATACATAGACATAGACATAGACATAGATATAGTTTTTTTTTTTTTTTAAAGCAGGTTCTTTGGAGGGAGCGAGCAAGAAACGGAGTCTCCTCATAGTAGCATAGTGGAGAAGTGAGGAATAAAAAGATGCCAGCTGTTGAGGAACATAATGGCTCATCCTCTAAAGTGTTGATTCTTAAAGGATATCACAGCCTTGGTTGGGATGGACTCTTAGGGCATCCTGATTGGAGTCTCCTCCTTTTCAGCCTGAAGTACCAACACATAGGTCTTCAGTGGTGCCCAGAGGGTGTTCAGGCAATTATGTGCTCATTTCAGCCCATTTCGTTCAGATGAGAAAAAATGCAGCCTCAACAGCGGAATAGTGTGCCCTTCATTCATAGCAGGCATATAAGGTCCTTGGGTGTAGGGGCAAGGATGTCTGATCCTTGGTAGCAGTGCCTGGCACATAATAGGACTTCAAGAGGTATTTGCTCAATGAACAAACACTGGATAAATAAACCACGTCCCCTATAATTTCTCCCTCTCCATTAGGGTCAGGAAAATACGACCCCATCTTTCCTTCCCGCTAGGAGCTGGCTGGTGGCTGTCAAAGGTGAACCTGCAGGCAGGGCAGATGGAAGAAGTGCCTTGGAGTAGTGGCCGAGCTGGACAGCCCAGTTCCTCATGGTTTCTGGATGTCCTGTACAGGGGCAGCCACTGTGGGCAGAGGGGGACCAGCAAAGAGATCCGGGTGTGTTGGAGAGACCAGACAGAGCCAGGCTGGGCTGGGCTAGCTTGCCCATCTCCTTCCTTTCCTCTCTCTACTCCCCTCTACTCTTGCTCCCTCCTCTTCTTTTCCCACCCTTGCCACTCTTGAGCTATGAAAAGGGCACCTGACCTCATCAAAGATAGTTACATCTATTTTCCTCTCCATCAAATACTTTACATTTCTTGTTTTTTTTTTAATCCCAAAAATGCAATTTTCCTTGGACAATGCTAAATCCCTTACTGCTCAAGTCTTTGACAAGCCTTATCTCTTTCTACCCTCCTCCTTGTCAGCCCTACTCTAACTAAACTGGTGTCTTCCCTATTCCTCGGGACACACAGGCATGTTCCCACCTCAGGACCTTTGCACTTGTTGTTTCCTTTGCCTGGAATGTTTTTCCCCTTGATACCTTTATGGTTCAGTCCCTCTTCCCTTTCAGGCTTTATGGAAATGTCACCCTCTTGATTTCTCCTTCCTTGCTTATCCACCTTCCTTGCTTTATTTTTCTCCACGGTGTGTATCATCATTTTATGCAGTGCATATTTTTGTTATTTGTCTTGTCTGCCTCCCACAAGAGAACGTCAGCTCTTGAAGCACCAGAATCCTTGCCTGTTTTGTTTCCTGCTCTTGCCCAGTGCCTAGAACAGTACCTGCTCTCAATACATTTTGAATGACTATGCCATGCGGTAAGGTGCAGAGTTTCAGAGCTCCATACCCATACCCTGCTATGCCTGAGGTGACCAACTCCGAACTTGGGAAGAAGGTGGAGAAGAATTTCTTCATTCTAAAGAACTCTCCTAATAGTGGTGATGGCAAAAAATGGCTCTAGAGAGCTGTTTTTTGTTTGTGTTAAGTAAACTCTAGGCCAACGTGGGGCTTGAACGCACAACCCTGAGATCAAAAGTTGCATGTTTTACTGACTAAGCTGGCCAGATGCCTCGGCTCTGGGCACTCTTAAGGATCCCAAATTTCCACTAGAAACCCCGACCCCTTAACCTCTAGTCATGTAAAGAAATGGACTTTTCTCCAATCTTGTAATAAGAGCCAAGCCAACATAGTTTCCAGACAAGTTCCCTGGCCCTCCTCGACCCCATCTTTTGCCACCAAACTGTGGCACCCAAGACTCTCCCCATATATAGTTCAGTGATGTTTCACTCTAGGTCATGCCTTGGCAGGAACACAGAGGTGGTGATTTTGTGAGAAGTTGAAGGGGTGTTGCTGGGTTGAATAGTAACCCCTAGGCCTCCCACCCACCCAGTGAATGTCTGCTGGAAACTTCAGAATGTGATCACTTTTGGAAATAAGATCTTTGCAGATGCAAGTATTTGAAATGAGGTCATACAGGATTAGGGTGGCTCTGAAATCCAATGACCAATAGCCTCATAAGGAGGCCCCCGTAGAGACACAGACACCCACGGAGGATGGCCACATGAAGACAGGGGTTCTGATGGAGGCAGGCTGCCCGGAGCCCCTGAACACCAGAACCACCTGCAGCTGGCAGGGGCAGGGAAGGATTCTCCTCTAGAGCCTTTGAAGGGAGCACGACCCCACCAACCAATACCCTGACTTTAGACTTCGGGTCCCCGAACTGGGAGAGAATATGTTTCTATTGTTTTAAGCCACCCAGCTCATGATGCTTTGTTATGGCAGCGCTAGCAAAGTAACGGAGGGGTTCTGAACAGAACTGTGGTTCCAAGCAAAAGGTAATAAAGGACTGATGCATGGATTGATGGCTCTTCATCAGTAGAATGACTGTTGTCTCCCCTGCGGTTGAGAAGCCTCTGATGGAGACCCAGGCACTCCAGATGAAGGACCCTCCACCAGCCCCTTAAAGTCAGCAGCAGAGGCTGTAAGCCAGGGGCAGGGGGGAAGAGTAGCCCTCGGCTTCCCCATGCCTTTTGTGAGGCTGGAACAGACTCCCTGGGGTCTCAGGAAAGAGGTCCAAGTTAAAGTCTATGAAACCACTTACAAAAACCACAGCACGAAGTGTGGAGAAGGTCGGGATTTCTACCCTGTGGGACCCTGGGCCTTGGCTTACTCTCTTTCGATCCTGCTTTCTCTTGCCTGAAAAACAGGAATAAGAAAACCCTGGACTCTTACTATCCATGTGTTTACCATAAAATGCAAAATACAGTCTCTGAAGTTCAGAACTGCTCTAATGACCACAGATGCCCCTTTGCCCCAGAGAGTTCCAGTTTTTCCTATTATCCCAGCGTGATTATCAAGATTATCAGCAGTACCCTCTCTTTCCCCCAACAAAAATATGTCCCAAATCGGTCATGAATGCTACGGGCACCCAGGTTTTGAGGAATTCTCAGGGACATGGCTGAGAAGCAGCTACGGTGTGCAGCTGCGCCTGGCCTGGACGCTGTCGAGAGCCCCACGGTCATCTCAGACGTGCACCCTGCAGAAAGGCAGAGAGCTCCCTGCACCCATTGTGTATCTCTACCATAGATGCTTACCGGTTATTTTCATTATAGTTGACTTCAATGTAGAAGGAAAATAGAGTCGGTATGTAATACTGCACAGTATTCTGTATCAAACACAAAATAACTACTGTGTTTAATAGACGACTGGTGTTCTTAATGCTTTATATAAAACCCATGATGAATGGCTGTATAGATAAGACGTTCGGTGATATTTGGAGCGAGTTGATTGTAATTTTTGGATAAGACTGGAGCTCACTATAACATCTTGTATTTAAAAATAATGGAATATAGTCTCATTTTGCAAATCCTCTACCTGGCACATTTTCAGGAGCAAATTGAATCAATGATGAGGGATACTTATCTCACTGGATTGTGAAAACTCACTAGAACACACATAAAGCGCAGAGCTCACAGTGGATGCTCCTTCCCCTCCACCTGAAATGAAAACATTATGTACAGAGTAAGCATTTCAGCCTCCGTGTTCAGTGTATGAGAATGATCACCTACTTGATTTAATTTTTCAGTTCTCAATGAGGTTGGGTGACACACATTTAATGTTACTTGGAGGGAACAAGGCTTCCTTCGGACTGTGACAAGGAAATTCTGGGGTGCTCCCGTCCTGCCAGGGCACTGGGTCCTTGGTCACCAATCCACACAGTCAGTGCTTGGACTTCCCTTGGCCCTGTGTGTTATGGCTTCTTAAGCTGTCCTGCTGGCTTCCTGCTGCTGCTGGGACGCACCTGGGGCCCAGACTCCGGGCATCCCAGCCTCCCCCCACCCCACTGTCCCTCTCCCCAGGTGCCTCTGTAACAAATCACTACAAACAACATGAATGTGTAGTGGTCAGAAGTTCCAAAATGGGTCTGATGCACTATAATTAAAGCATCAGCAGGGCTGGTTCCTCCTGGAAGCGCCAGAGGAAAAAGTCAGTTTAACTTGCTTTTGCCACCTTCTGGAAGCCCCCTGCATGCCTGGACTCCGGGTACTTTCTATCTTCCAAGCCAGCAGGTGAGACCATCACATTGCCAGAGATCCTGCTCACCTGCCTCCCTCTTGCAGGCCTCTAGGGGTTACACAGCATCCACCTGAGTACTCCAGGCTCATTTTCCCCATCTCAAGATCCTTACCGTAAGCCCCTCCGCCAAGTCCCCCTTGCCATGTAAGGTAACACACGTGCACTGTGGAATTAGAATGTGGGCATTTCGGGACAGGCCGTTATTGGTCCTGGCACACCTCACCGAGCTGTTCCCTCCGGGGGCCTCACCACCACTCAGGCTCTCCCGGAAAGGAGGGCACTGCCCCGACTGCTCTGGGCCCCACACCCCATCCACGATCTTGTCCCTGTACCGACCTCAGCTCTCCGCATCCCCACCTCAGCCCAGGAGAATCTCTTTTCAAGTTTGGAGGTAAAAGGAAAGCACACCCCTTACCCACCAGGCATTTTGTTCAGATCCAGCATCTTCTAAGCTCCCCCCAAGTATCCGGGTTATGGGAGCACAAAAATAAGTCATTGATAGGGTGTTTCTGCATTTTAGTCAGTTATCTCCTTTTCCTGAAAGTGTGGACCAGAGCCAACCATCTGATTAAAAGATGGGAGGTGAGGGATCCCTGGGTAGCTCAGCGGTTGAGCATCTGCCTTCGGCCCAGCGCGTGATCCTGGGGTCCCAGGATCGAGTCCCACGTCGGGCTCCCTGCATGGAGCCTGCTTCTCCCTCTGCCTGTCTCTGCCTCTCTGTGTCTATCATACATAAATAAAATCTTTTAAAAAGAAGAAGCAGGGAGGTGAAAGGGGGAAAATATGAAAAAAGTCTGTAAATTAGTCTCCGAGTATTATCCAGTCATGTTGGCCACGGGACACAGCCCCGCGAGAGGGGTGAAGGCAGAGGCTGGCAGGGCGGCCCCAGGGGAAGGCAGCTGAGTGGCTCCGCAGCCCTCTCCTCTGGCGGGTGCTCAGCCTCCCCGCCCTCCCGCTCGCGTGGCTCCGGGGCACCCGCTGCCCTCTCAAAGCACATTGTTGTCTGACACAGGACAGCAAGGCAGGCGATTCTTTTCTTTCTGGCTTCAGTTAAATAGAAGCCCATGTCCCCAAATCTGCCATCAGCCTTGGTTCCTTGAGGCTGTTCCTGAGGACAGCACCGTGGTGACTGGCAAATGACCATGAATGAGAACCGTGAGACCAAGAATGATCTCAGCCTTCGAGTTTGAGGTTATTTGCTCTGTGGAGATCTAGATCTGTTTCGCACAGGTAAGGGTGACCCCCTAACACACACGCATAAAAATAGCTCAAGAATGTGTAAGTGGGGCAGCCTGGGTGGCCCAGCGGTTTAGGGCCGCCTTCAGCCCAGGGCATGATCCTGCAGACCCAGGATCAAGACCCACATCAGGCTTCCTGCATAGAGCCTGCTTCTCCCTCTGCCTGTGCCTCTGCCTCTCTCTGTCTCTCTCTGTCTCTCATGAATGAATAAATAAAATCATTTAAAAAATATATAAATGTAGGGGCTCCTGGGTGGCTCAGTGCTTGAATGGGGAAAATTAACAAGGCAGGAAACAACAAATGTTGGAGAGGATGTGGAGAAAAGGGAACCCTCTTACACTGTTGGTGGGAATGTGAACTGGTGCAGCCACTCTGGAAAACTGTGTGGAGGTTCCTCAAACAGTTAAAAATAGATCTGCCCTACGACCCAGCAATTGCACTGTTGGGGATTTACCCCAAAGATACAAATGCAATGAAACGCCGGGACACCTGCACCCCGATGTTTATAGCAGCAATGGCCACGATAGCCAAACTGTGGAAGGAGCCTCGGTGTCCATCGAAAGATGAATGGATAAAGAAGATGTGGTTTATGTATACAATGGAATATTACTCAGCTATTAGAAATGACAAATACCCACCATTTGCTTCAACGTGGATGGAACTGGAGGGTATTATGCTGAGTGAAGTAAGTCAGTCGGAGAAGGACAAACATTATATGTTCTCATTCATTTGGGGAATATAAATAATAGTAAAAGGGAATATAAGGGAAGGGGGAAGAAATGTGTGGGAAATATCAGAAAGGGAGACGGAACGTAAAGACTGCTAACTCTGGGAAACGAACTAGGGGTGGTAGAAGGGGAGGAGGGCGGGGGGTGGGAGTGAATGGGTGACGGGCACTGGGGGTTATTCTGTATGTTAGTAAATTGAACACCAATAAAAAATAAATTAAAAAAAAAATAAAATCCTGAAAAAAATAAAAATAAAAATAAAAAATATATAAATGTAGGGGCTCCTGGGTGGCTCAGTGCTTGAGCATCTGCCTTCGGCTCAGGGCGTGATCCTGCGGTCCTGGGACAAGTCCTGCATCAGGCTCCTCGCAGGGAGCCTGCTTCTCCCTCTGCCTATGTCTCTGCTTCTCTCTGTGTGTTTCTCATGAATAAATAAATATAATCTTTAAAAAAATAGCTCAAGAATGTGTAAGCATATTTTCTTTATGTAAGTACACACTGATAGAGCAGGAAGGTAAATTTTCCAAGGGAGCGAGTATGGAATTTTAGGGGAGAAAGAATAATTGTTTAAAAAGAAATAGAGAAGCAGCCCAATTCAAAAATGGGCGAAGGAAAAAAAAATGGGCGAAGGACTTAATAAATATATCTCCACAGAAGATATGCAAATGGCCAATAAGCACATGAAAAGATCTCAGTATCATTGGTCATTAGGAAAATGCAAATCAAAACCACAATGAGATACCACTTCAGACCCACTAGGACGGGTATAATTAAAACACACAACAGAATAGCAAGCGTAAATGAGAATGTGAATACATTCAAACCTTCCCACATTTCTGGTGGAAATGTAAAACAGTACAATGACTGAAGAATAGGGTTTGGCAGGTCCTCCAAAGTTAAAGAATGATCGCATGACCCAGCATTTCCACTCCTGATATACATAAAAGAGAATCGAAAACATATGCCCACACAAAAATCTGCACACGGATGTTCCTAGCATTATTCATAATGGTCAAAAACTGAAAAGAACTCAAATATCCATTAGCAGCAATTAGCATTATTTGAACACGTGTCCAAAGGTTCTCGGCACTGTTTACAAAAACTAGAAAGTGGAAACAATCCAAACGTGCATTAGTGAATTAAAAAATTGTAGCAGAAGCATCAAATGGAACATTACTCACCCATAAAAAGTGAACTACCCATACGTGTTACAATGTGAGTGAATCTCAAAAACATGCTAAGTGAAAGCCAAACACGAAAGGTCACACACTGTATGATTTCATTTATATGAAATATCTGGATGAGGTATAGTGACAGAAGGCAGATTGGTGGTTGGAAGGGACTAGGTATTACTGCTTAATGGGTACAGAATTTTCTTTGGGGGTGACGAAAATATTTTGAAACCAGATAGAGGTACTGATTGCATAATATTATGAAAGTACTAAATGCTACCGAATTGTACACTTTAAAAATGTTAATTTCACCTCATTTTTAAAAAAGATTTTTGTTTGTTTATTTCTTCATGAGAGACACAGAGAGAGGCAGAGACACAGGCAGAGGGAGAAGTAGGCTCCCTGAGGGGAGCCCAACGCGGGACTCAATCTCAGGACCCCGGGATCATGACCTGAGCCAAAGGCAGATGCTCAACCACTGAGCCACTCAGGCGCCCCTCAACTCATTTTTTAAAAGAGGGAAAAGAAATACAGAAGGAAGAGTAAGAGGATCAGAGACTGAGTCCTGATGTATTACCTACTGGCCATTTCACTACAGGCGTGTAATTTAGATTTCCTCTGACTTCAGTTTCCTCATCTATACAGTGATACTCATCATATTTGTACCACCTACATCATAGGGTTATTGTAGAAGCGAAATGAAACATAGTATGTGACATGTGAATATCATGTAATAGTATTATGGGATGCTAGAGATGATTATTGTTGTATTCGTCATTAAAACGTACACTTGGTAAGAAAATGGAGAGCTTCCTTTCATCCTTTTACAAGATCCAAGTTGTGGTAAATGTGCTCATAACGTTCTCTTTTTAATTATTTTTTTATAAATTTATTTTTTATTGGTGTTCAATTTGCCAACATATAGAACAACACTTGCTCATCCCATCAAGTGCTCCCCTCAGTGCCCGTCACCCAGTCACCCCCGCCCCCGCCCACCTCCCCTTCCACCACCCCTAGTTCGTTTCCCAGAATTAGGAGTCTCTCATGTTCTGTCCCCCTTTCTGATATTTCCCACCCATTTTTTCTCCTTTCCCCTTTATTCCCTTTCACTATTTTTTATATTCCCCAAATGAATGAGACCATATAATGTTTGTCCTTCTCCGATTGACTTACTTCACTCAGCATAATACCCTCCAGGTCCATCCACGTGGAAGCAAATGGTGGGTATTTGTCGTTTCTAATGGCTGAGGAATATTCCATTGTATACATAAACCACATCTTCTTTATCCATTCATCTTTCGATGGACACCGAGGCTCCTTCCAACAGTTTGGCTATTGTGGACATTGCTGCTAGAAACATCGGGGTGCAGGTATCCCGGCGTTTCATTGCATCTGCATCTTTGGGGTAAATCCCCAGCAGTGCAATTGCTGGGTCATAGGGCAGGTCTATTTTTAACTCTTTTTAATTATTTTATATATTGTGAGCAAAAGATTAAAAGAAACAATTCTTATCCAAATAAGTAGCCAACATCTTCAAGATTTACTGTGGAATATCAAGCCTCATCATGGAATTGATCCTCAGAAGGAAGATACAACACACAACACAAATTCTTTAGGGACAGGTGACAGATATGTGAGTCATGTTATAGGCCCAAGAGGCACATACACATGTGTAACCATACACATGGTTACTTGTGGTTATCAGTCTTCCCAGGAGCAAGTTTTCACATTATCAACAGAGCAGTGATAAAAATATGGGAAGGGGGCAGCGTAAACATCTTTGGTTTAAGGAAACGTAAGTAAGGATTTATCTCATGGTTGCACTGACTTAACGTTTAGTTGCTCTGTTAGTAAAAAAAAAAAAAAAAAAAAAAAAAAAATATCCTTCTCCCAATTTCAATCCAGCTTCAGTCTAATTCAAACCAGGATCATGGGAAATTTAACATAAAAATACAAAATAACATAAAAATCATCCACCTATTAGAGAAATAAAGAAATACACCAGCACATCAAAAGACCTCTCTCGGGGCGCCTGGGTGGCTCGGGTGGTTAAGCCCCTGCATTCAGCTCAGGTCATGATCTCAGAGTCCTGAGATCAGGTCCTGCACCAGGCTCCCTGCTCTGGGGGGAATCTGCTTCTTCCTGTCTCTGTCCCTCTACTTGTGTTTTCTCTCTTTCAGATAAATAAATAATACCTTTAAAAAAATACCTTTAAAAAAATCTCATTTTCCTCCCCCTTTTGCTTTTCTTATGCCATAAACAGGCCCAATGGAATTTTTTAAAAAAGATTTTATTTATTTATTCATGAGAGACACAGAGAAAGATGTAGAGACACAGGCAGAGGGAGAAACAGGCTCCATGCAGGGAGCCTGATATAGGACTTGATCCCGGGACTCCAGGATCATGCCCTGGACCAAAGGCAGGCACTAAACCGCTGAGCCCCCAGGGATCCCCGACCCATTGGAATTTGATAATAAACAAATAAGCAGGTGAAGTCTAATGAAATCATTAGGATTTGTATAGCGTATTCAGGAGGCTAGGAAATAGTTACTCTCCTTTGATTTTATATCTCTACCTTATTGCCCCCAAAGTATTCTCGCTGATAATGTCTTGAAACATTTTTTTTATTGCCCCCAAAGTATTCTCGCTGATAATTTCTTGAAACATTTTTTTAAAGATTTTATTTATTTATTCATGAGGGGGTGGGGGGGAGAGAGAGAGAGAGAGAGAGAGGCAGAGACCCAGGCAGAGGGAGAAGGAGGCTCCATGCAGGGAGCCCGACATAGGACTCGATCCTGGGTCTCCAGGATCACGCCCTGGACCGAAGGCAGCGTCAAACCGCTGAGCCACTGGGGCTGCCTTCTTGAAACATTTTAAAGAGTAAAATGCAAGAGAGCTAAAAGGTTTTTGGGATTTCACAAGTAATCTGGACTCTTTACATATAACTCTATTTTTCTTTAGAATGCCATGGTCATTCCATGCCACTGTGAGATTCTGGCCATCTGATAATAAAAGCCTATGGTGAAATGATCCATCATCCACTATTTAGTAATTTGCAATAAAATCCTCTAACAAAAACTAGACATATGCAGTTGTTAGGAGTTTTAGGCGAAATTATACTCAGTCTAGACAGAATATGTGTCCTTATTGTTGTAAAATTGGCTCAGTTTTATTACTAAATATACTCAAAGTCCAGTGGTGAACACTCAGCACCCAAAATTCTGTAAACTCTTTGTAATTGCAGAGCTGGGAGCCAGGCCCAAGAAACAGGTGGTTCTGAATAACCGAAGGTCTGCTGTCGTTCCAAAAAACCAAGGATACTTCATAAATTTTGAGTTTTTATATACTAAGTTACATATATGAGTAGTTCATTTGCAATTAATCTGAGATATGTATGTAGGAAGGAAGATTGTTGGCTAACAGGAGATAGTTGATACATTTCCCTAAAGAGCTTACCGTTTTTGTTAATATTCTAAGTCACTGTAACAATTCTACTGGTCTTTCCCAACTACTAAAATGTTTGCAGCCCCTTCTTCTCCTTTCAGGTGATACTGATCAGTAACCTGATCTGTGAACAGAAAAGACCTAGCATTACTGAGTACTTATGCTGTACTAGATTCTATCCTAGACCACCCTAAATACATCATCTTATTAAACTCTCATCAAAATCTTGTGAAGGTTAGCACTTTCTTTTTAGAACCAAGACACCGAAGCTCAGAGGGTTTAAGAAGATGGTCTGAGGTCCCATAATTAATAGGTCAAGGTGGGGCTCAGACGCAGGGGCTTTTGACTTCAGGGGCAAGGCTTACAAACCCAATTTAATGAGTGAACTAAGGAACCTACCATCCTGACACCCAACAAACCTCCTGGGTGATGAGAATAGTAAGCCAGAACCAAGCCCGCTCCTCTAACAAGTATTTATCAGGCACCTGCTAGGTGCCTTGTGAAGGGTGAATTAACAGACATGGGCTTCGCCTTGATGCTCTAGAGGTGATGAAGACACCTTGAGAGCCAGTGTGATTTGGTGACTCAAAAGAACTACAGAAGGGGCAGTGATAACATGCCACAGGAGAAGGACCTTCTCCTTCCCAAGCAGACTCACAGGATGAGGGAGAGGAGGTGAGAATAAATCCCGTAACCGTGTCAAACATAGTAAATTTAACATGAGACCTTTGACTGATTTAACAAGCATTGCCAGAACACCAACGGAGTCCAAGGCACCAGGCTAAGCCTTCCTTTTCACAAGGTACTCCAAAATATCGTGCTTCTCTAGTTTGCCCATCAACTGCATCTCCTCAGAGAAGGCTGTGCTTCCATGCAAAGATCACAAGTATTTCCTAAAGATCTCACTGATTATCATAAAAGTGGTATGGCGGTAAGAGTCTCTTCCGTATGGGACCCGAGGACACAAGGGCAGGGTGTTCCAGACCAGATGACATGCAGGCAATGACCAGAGAATTGAAGCATTCAGGCCGTGTCTCCCTCCAATGCATCCAACTGTGGAAACTCATTCAGGTCCAGAAATGAATCAATTTCCTTTGCCTGTGTCCTTAAATTTGATGAATAGGGCCTTTGCTTAGAGCTACTGAAGCTGCTATTCATCTCAGTTAGTTGCTAAATAAAACGTTGTTCTTGGATGTAATTCTGGCGAATATGACTTTGGAGATTTTTCACTTAACTATGTAAGTCCAAATTATTCCCTGAGCGATTCTACATGTGAGCTATTTTTGTTCCACACGCTTCATCTTTTTTTCCACGTTAAAGACTAGGAATCTAGGAAGACCAGGTTTTCTTGTTGACGGTAAAGAGGATCGACCCAGGGACAAGTGCCAATTTTTGTGACAAACAGCTGAAGTCATCACTGTTAAGAATTACTTTACTATTCAATGCGAATGGATAATGCGGAAAGCGTTTTGGACCTTCAGACATGCAAAATTTAAAGCAACGAAGAACAACATTTAAATAAACAAATAAGCTGTATCTGAGGAGAGTAGTGGCAGTTTTGACTTGAAGTGAGGGCTATGGAACTTCACGGAACAGTTCAGAACCCTGTGGTCTTCTGTGGTCCACAACTCGCCCAGTCACATGACTAGTGGTGATAGAACATAAGTGGACCACACGTCCTTTTTTTCTTCTCTTTCTTTAAATTTTTAAGTAAATTTTAATTTTTATCTAAGTGAAGCATGGTCACTGTTTACAAAGTCAGAAAGTAACAACTAAAAGATTTCTTACCAAAAATGAACACAAAAACACCAATCCCTAACTTACCTCTTCACCATACTCCTGGTCTCTGTCTTCAGGGAGTACCACTGAGTTATTATTGCCTCTAGTATTTACACATCTTTTTCTATATCATGTATTTTTTAAAAGATTTTATTTATTTATTCATGAGAGACACACAGAGAGAGGCAGAGACACAGGCAGAGGGAGAAGCAGGCTCCATGCAGGGAGCCCGATGTGGGACTCGATTCTGGGTCTCCAGGATCACACCCCGGGCTGAAGGCGGCTGCTAAACCGCTAAGCCACCGGGGCTGCCCTATGTTATGTATTTTTATCTCTAAGTTCTTATCATGAAAAATTACAAAAAGCTTAGAAATACACATCCATGTAGTTACACACTCACATTTTTTATGAATTCTTTAGCAAGTAAGTTAAAATCATCATGACACTTCTGTCCTAAATACTATATGTAATTTATGCTAGCTTTCCTTCCTCTCTTTTAGACATTGTCATAGGACTTCTGTTTATGGGATTTGAGGACTGAGATTTCGTTTTGTTTTGTTTTGTTTTGTTTTTACACCACCATCTGTTTCACAACCCCCATCCTCCCAGTATCATTATAGTACAATTTTGGTTAAATATATTCTAATGGTCAAAATTTTGAGCATTCTTTAAAGACCCTATTTGATCCTAAAACTTCTGCTTTATGAAAGGGAAATCCGTTTCTCAAGCTGCTTTGAAGTGTGGCAGAAAGTATACAGGACACTTTGTAATTTATGATAATGCTAAGCAACCAACTTCTTCTGTAGAAAGTGACTGCAATGGAAAAATCTCCATTCAGTTCTAAACTAGGTAAAATGGTCTCAACAGTACCACCAGGGGCACTGATGAGGCCTATAAATTAGAAACTAATAAAAGAATTTCACAACTTAAAAAAAAAAAATATATATATATATATATATATATATATATATATATATATATATATTCTATGTTATATACTCTTTGTTTTTCCTGAAATTAATAACTGCCTTGATTTTTTTCATTTGCTTACTGTCTTTGCTTAGTTTCTTACTAATGCCTCCCATACCAACAATAGCCTTTTAAAGCATTTCCAATACAGACCAACTTCAATGATATATACAAATATATATAATATATGTGTATATATTTGAAAAGCACACATATATATTGCACATAATATATATATATTGCATAATCTCTTAGAGAACTCTCCTTTCCCTTGGCTGCCAACCTTGAGCCACCTTTGTCTATCTCCAAGTTTAGATTCTCTGTCTCCTGATTCTCATGCTTGGTGTACACTCTTGTTTTGGCAGAACACAGCCTCTAATAGGTTCATGAGGAGAAAAGGGGAGCATAAGGGACTATGTCTACCTCTTGAGTCACGGCTGCTCTAGTCGGGACTGGTTTCCCTCCTCACCTGTTGTGCAGCTGTTATCCTGGCATCCCATTCCCAATTACCCTGAGCACTGCTGTCGCTATGCTTTTGAGTTCCAGCCCTGCATACCGCACACTGTCTTCCTCTTTCATGGCTTATTTACTCCCTTGCCTTGGTAGGGCATGGTCTCCAGGAGCTTCCTGAGAGAGGGTGCCCAGAAGGTAAAAATTTTTAGAGCTTTCACATCTGAAAATGTTTTTATTCTACACTTGATTGATATTTCGGCTGGCAATGCCTTCTAGGCTGGAAATAACTTTGCTTCAACACTTGGAGTCTTTCCTCCATCACCTTATGGCTTTGCATGATGCAGTTGAGAAACATGAATTCTGACTCCTGCATCTTTGTATGTGACTCTTTTTTTTTTTTTTAACCTTGTAGGCTCTTCCTCCTATTCTGACATTTTAGAATGAAGTCCTTTCTTGCGGTTCACCTGTATTCATGATCCTGGATACCTATTGGCTCCTTTAGCTGAGGTGTATGTTCTTCAGTTCCGGGAAACTTTTTAAAATTAAAAGAATTTTTTGTATGCTTTCTTCCCCTCCTTCTTCTGTTCCTCTCTTTCTAAGCTATGATTGAAACATCTATACGAGTTACCTGATTTTACTGTCTTTAATCTTTTGTTGCCATTTATCTCTTCCCCCCTTCTGTTTTCTGGAAAATTTATTCAACTTTCTTTTTCAACGTTACTAATCCCAACCCTTTATCATTTTTGTTTTTATGATTTTAGTTTCTAAAAATTCCTTCTCATTCTTTGGAAGTTCTTGGGGTTTTTGTTTGTTTGTTTGTTTTGTTTCATGTTTTTGTTTTGTGCTTTTGGACAATAGCATTTGCCCCTAAATGCAGTACCTTTCCTTAACTCTCTGAGGATAGTAATGATTTGGGGGGGGGGTTGTTTTGTCATTTTTCTTCTTGTTTTGCACTGCTTCTAATGTCTCCGAGTTGCTTTTCTCCCTGTTGGTCGATTTTAGCTTCTATCTTCAGGGTTAGTGACATCTCACAGAAGTCCGGCAGTTCTTGGCTGTCTGCTTAGGTTTAACAGGGGGAACCCAAAAGCTGATCAGAAGTTTTGAAATGTTTGGTTCGGGCTTATCCATGTTGAGCTTCACTGTTGCATGATCTGCTGGATTGTTTGGGGATGGGGGGCGGAGGGAGTCTTGATATCAGTAGGTGCAGGTCTGTCCTCTGGAGCTAGTCAGTTTCTAGCTGGAGAACCTTCCATTCTCTCCTGCCTAGAATGTAAATGCCTGGCTTCCTGGCTTCAGAGAGCTAGAAAGCAGAAGAGGCTGAGAGGATTCATTATTTAGTTCACAAAACATTTCCTTAATTTTGCTGTTTTCATATGGTCGCCCCCTCCCCCGCCCTCCTGTTTAGCACTGCCTGGCATCTCCTAGTCCAGACATCCTCTGGATTTCCACGGGGACTAACACTCCAGGCCTCTACCAGGCTGGGGAGGAGCTGATGCCCAGCATGGAGTTGGCAGCAGCGAGAGAGATCTGCTCACTCCCACGACAACTCCCATCAGGCTTCCTCATTTTGCTCTGCATCCCAGCCCCTCCCATCGGGTTCCAGGAGCCCCCTAGGCTGCCTGTTCCTAGCCTCTGAGGATTTTTCAGAGACACAAACTTGAGTCTCAACCTGCCTGGGCTCTGGGTTGAGAATCTGGTTCCCTGCATTTGCTAACATGCCTCCTGTCCATCTGTTTTCCAGGTTACAAAAAGTTCTTATCGCCTGTTGTATCCACCCTGCCCCTGGTAAATTTATCTTTTATTTGAAATCTCTTGATGGTGGTTTTCATAGGGCTTCTGGAAGCAGCAAAATCAGACAAGTGGGTTCAATCTGTCACTTCATCTAGAAAGTTCTACCATGTTTTTTTCTACTCCACTATAAATATTTGTGCTAACAGTGGAAAGTGTGTAATCCAAGATTATATGATAAAGGTCACTGTGAGAGTTACATGAATTACCACCCTAACCAGCTAGAATCATCATACCAGATAAAACTATGAGGTAAGGACCAGAAATTCTGAGTTTTAAAGAAAGCAATGGTTGTACAGGAGGAAGGAAGAGGAAGAATTTTAATGTATTACACATGATGTTTTAAGTTCCAACTTCCAACAGGGAAAATAGAAATGACCAGCTCAAAAAAGATAAATGTAGACTAAATCCCCCTTAAATGGTCCCTAAACCACTATGGAGAGAGGAAGCTGCAGAGGAAAAAAAAAACACCTGACAACTGATCAATGCTACCTTACTGAGTATTTGATAGAGACAAACCCTAATCAGTCCCCTTTCATGTTTTTTATGCTAAAAAAACAAAGTCTTTATTAGAATATTGGACTATTATAATGTTGCAATATTGAAATAAAGTCAATATAGTAACATGGAAATCTATAGCCTTGCAGTTAGCATGTTTGTCTCCTCGCGTGGACATCTGAAAGAAGATGGCCCCTAAAAGCAATGACTTTTTTAGTGCTTGTTCATCAAAAAAGTAGGAATTCATGTGGAAAGTGCCAAACAAAGGGTACCTCCTGTTACAGGTCACATTTCCTCTCGTGTCTCCCCTAAGTTTGGCAAAGACACCTGCTAGGAAGTCAGTATCAGTCACCTGGGCCACAGGGCCTTGCATATGGAATCTCGAGAAGAATCCAGGCAAAGGGAAAGAGTTTATGAAAAGTCTCCAATTGTTCTTCATACTCAAAATGTAAAAAAACAAAAAACAAAAAACAAAAAAACCCTTGGGGAGCCTTGGTGGCTCCATCAGTTAAGTGTCAGACTCTTGATTTTGGTTCAGTTCATGATCTCAGAGTTGTTGGATTGAGCCCCGGGTCAAATAGGGCTCCACACTCAGGGCAGTATCTGCTTGAGATTCTCTCCCTCTCCCTCTCCCCTCCCCCCACTCTCAGTCTCTCTCTCTTTCTCTAATAAATCAATAAATCTTAAAAAAAAAAAAAAAAGGAAAACAACCCCAATATATTCACTGCAATTGCTGTGGGCAAAGAGGATAAAGAGGAAGCCCTAAGCAAATGACATTCTCCCTTCAGAGAAATGAAGCCGATGCCAGGTGTTGGAGAGAGCCTTCTCTGATGGTCAGCTGCCTGGGCTTGTCCCAAGGCGGAGGCCATGAAGATTGAGTTGGGGCCCACAGCACCACGTAGACAAGCAAGCTGTGTTGGCAGTACTCTGCCCTCCCTCACCCCATAAGGCTTCCTCCCCTCTGCGAGCACCCCCCCCCCCCCCCCCGTCAATCAGAGGAAGTACTAGTTCTTGATACTTCCTCTGGACAGGGTTTGGCTTATTGGAACTTCACTTTGCTCTGCTTTCGTGTCTTCCCATTGACTATACTTAATCTTACAAAGATGAACCGAAGTAACACTTGAAATGAAAACATTTTTTGATGATATTTCGGCTAACTGCGCCAGATTACTTCAGATTCATTTCACATCTTAAACCAAAATATATTCACGATCTGATGTTAGCTTCTTCAGTATGAAATTCCCTTCATTCATCCAAAGAACAATCTCTAAAAAAAAAAATCTCTCTAATGTCTGGGTTGGAGATATCATTCTTCTCATTCCCTTATGACACACGGAACAAGGTCACTAATTACGTTCTAAGACATCTCCTATGCCTTGTGCCACTAAGAGTAGTACATGCAAGCCTGTCATAGGGGCCTAGGCTTCTTCACAAAGGGTTCCTGACTTGGCCAAATGCTACCTGGCGTCCTGGCTTTACTTCTCCAACCTACTTGACCTTGCTCTTCAGATGGGGATTCTCTTGTTCATTTTTGCTCAGACCTGAGGTCTCTGTGGGTTTGACTTCACTGTTGCCTCAGCCTATCCCCAATCCAACATTCCAACATTTGCTATTTGAATCAGGTTCTGTGGCCCCATTCTTGGGCTCCCTCAGTATGACCTCTGAATTTCTCCCATCATGGTGGAGATGGCAGGTGGAAACTGGAATCAAAAGGAAATGGCCTTGCAGCTACTTTTACGGACATTGGGCGACTGTGTTCTAATGTGCTTGTAGGGCTTGTAGGGCACGTTCCTATGGTTGGGTGTACAGAATGACCTTATATTGGTCAGGCCTTTTGATTGCAGGCAACTGAGTTCACGTGCGTTTAAGCAGAGAGGAGTTTATTAGAAGATATAAAGTAGTTCAGAAAATTTCCGGAAAGGATAGAGATCTGGGCTGGCTGGTTACTCTGCCAGTTTCAAAGCGACCAGGAGAAATAGCCAACCCCTCTACTGGGTCGTTCTAGTGAAAATTCTCTACCACTGCCATCCACTACACCCTGGACACCAGGGACAGACGCCCAACACACAGCACAGCTGAACCGGGAAATCCAGGTGCCTTACTCATTGCACTTGCGAGGTGTGAGCTCTCCCTGCAGGGCCACCACCCACATTTGGCATCTCTACCTCTAATCCGAAAAAGCACGGCTCGTTGGCCAAAGCTGGGTCCCACGTGGACACTAGCCTCAAGGAAGTCTTTGGGAGAATATAGTTTTAGCATTCCAGCCTTCACAGCACCAGAAGGAAAACTGAGAGGGACATTAGCAAGGTACTACTACGGGAGGCATGTGGGTTCTCCGCCGGAAGGGAACAGGAATTCCCCACATTACTCAGCTGGCATGAAGAACTCCCACCCTGGGGCCTGGGCTGTAGCAGGAGGGTGCTCCGAGGTGGCGGGGGGCAAACGGCATCTGGCCGGGCGGGCAGGCTGGGGCATAGATGAGGAGCTAGTACAGCAGGAAATTCCCCAGGCTGCGCCGTGCGCCCCGGACTCTCGAGGTGGCCGCAGCTGGGAGCCACCGCACAGGGCTCTGCGGCCGTGGAGTGTAGCTGCTGACAGTGTAGATTTTGGAACCAGTCAGCTGGGGGTGGATTATTAGCTGTGTGACCGGGGGTGGTGGGGGTGGGGTGGCTGCTCTGTGGGAGGGTCCGATTTCCCCTGGGGAAAGGTCTGCACCCATGCCAGGGTGGTGATACCGACCCCAGAGAACAGGAGCAGCCCCTCCCCTACGAGCGCCTCTCCTTGCCACGAGCCTGGGAAGCCTGGAGTATTCTCTTGTTCAGAAAGTGAACTGCTGGCTCAGTGGGCTGAGCATCTGCTTTCCGCAGGGCTCCTGATTCTGGGATCTCAGGACTGAGCCCCCAGTGAGGCTCCCTGATCAGTGGGGAGCCTGCTTCTCCCCACTCCCTGCCCATGCTCTCTCTCTCCCTCAAATAATGAAATCCTAAAACAAAACAAGAAAGTCAACAGGTTTCCTTATGGGTCAGCCTCTCTCCACGAGGAATAATGGAAGATTGCACAGGGATTGCACAGGGTTCTTTTAAGCAATAAGCTCCTATAGAATAATTACAGACGCAAGATTGTGACCGGGTGTACCTGTTATCAGCGGCTGCAGGACAGATCACCCCCAAAAACTTAGCACCTTCAAGCAACAACTCACGCGGTATCACACGTCTGTGTGCTGGCTGGGCAGCTCCTCTGCCAGCCTTCCCTGTGCTCCCCAAGGCTGGGCACTGCTGGCTGGATGACGGGGCACTGCTGGCTGGGTGACGGGGCGCTGCTGGCTGGGTGACGGGGCACTGCTGGCTGGGTGACGGGGCGCTGCTGGTTGGGTGATGGGGCGCTGCTGGCTGGGTGATGGGGTGCTGCTGGCTGGGTGATGGGGTGCTGCTGGCTGGGCGGCTGGGTGCTGCTGGCTGGGTGATGGGGTGCTGCTGGCTGGGTGATGGGGCGCTGCTGGCTGGGCGGCTGGGTGCTGCTGGCTGGGTGATAGGGTGCTGCTGGCTGGGTGATGGGGCGCTGCTGGCTGGGCGGCTGGGCGCTGCTGGCTGGGTGATGGGTCCCCACTGGCTCCCTCCCAGGCGTGGCCGTCGGTGCCGGCGCTGGAGCTGGCTTCACCCCACGTGGCCTTCAGTGTCCCCCCGGTGTCCCCAGGGCTCCCAGAGGCGAGGGCGGAGCGCAGGGCTGCATGAGCTGCAGCCCCGGAGCCCGCCTCACCCCACCGCGATCGCCCTCGCCCGAGCAAAGCCGCCCGGCCGGCAGCAAGGCGGGGAAGCGGGCCTCATCCCTGGAGGAGAGGAGCCCCCGCGTGACACCTGCTACCCGGAAGGGAGCTGGGCTTTGCTGTCATTGAGCTACCTGCCAGCCGGGGCTGACTTAGAACTGAAAACGGCATCCGGGACAATCCAGCCACTCCGCCCTGTGCGCACCAGGGCCAACACAGCCATCATCGTGATCACTAATTTCCCAGTGGTCGTCCGGGAGTTCAGAACACTTGAAATAGGGCAGTCTGGGTCGCTCTGTGGTTTGGCGCCTGCCTTTGGCCCAGGGCGTGGTCCTGGGGACCCGGGGTCGACTCCCACGTTGGGCTCCCGGGATGGAGCCTGCTTCTCCCTCTGCCTGTGTCTCTCTCTCTCTCTCTGTCTCTCTCAAGAATAAATAAATAAAAATCTTTATTAAAAAAAGAAAACTTGAAATACTATTTTGTAACAGCTGCTGTGGAAGGCAGGAGGGAATCTTAGTGACCTCTGACGATGGAATTAATAACCTCCTTGGCTTCTTGGGAACTGCAGCTTAGAAGTCATCTGCTCCTAACAAGAATGTCCCCAGAAGAAGCCCCTTCAGACAGTGAGAGTCCGGAACAGAAGCATCTACATCAAGGCTTAAAGCACTTTACTAGGCCCTGTTATTGGAAACTTCAGTGTCCCAGGTCCCCTGGCATGTGTCCTCCGTGAATGGAAACCTTGGAGACTTCTCAGAATCATTCCGGGGGCACCTGGGTGGCTCAGTGGTTGAGCCTCTGCCTTCCGCTCAGGTCATTGACCTGGGGTCTCAGGATCGAGTCCCGCAACAGGGTTCCTGTGGGGAGCCTGCTTCTCCCTCCGCCTGTGTCTCTGCTTCTCTCATGAATAAATAAATAAAATCTTAAAAAGGAAAAAAAAAAAAAAGGAGTCGTTCTGAACATCTTTCCACGTGCCCTTGGTAAAAAGAGAGGTAAAAAGTTTCCTTCTCCCCGATTGAAAACCTTTCAGTGGGGTCCCCGCTGGCAGATGGGTTGACCGGGACCCCGGCACGGTCCTCCGGGCAGCTGTGCAGGGTGGACAGGTGGGCCTGTGGTGGCACAGCCAGCCCGGCGCGGGGTTCCTTCCTCGCCCAGGCCTCGCCCTCTCGGCTGTCAAACCCCAGGCACTAGATGAAAGGCTTTCCCGCTGACATCTGGGGAGGCTCGAGGAGCCAGGCGGAGGGGACAGGGCCTTTCTGCCAGCCTCTGCCACAGGCCTCCCCGGAGGAGCAAGCAGGCGTCCAGGGCCTTCCCGCTTTGGCCAGGATACTTCTCCACCACTGCCGGCTCCCTACTCCAATTCCATTTTCAGTTGCTACATTTGGAAACTACCGTGTGGTGTTGACAGGATTTGAAAATCTTGTCTTTTGAACAATCTTTTCGCCTTTTTATTAATCACAGGAGAGACAAACCTTACTGCGTTTTCCTTTCCATGAGACATCTTACATCTTCCAAAACCATCTTAAACTTAGAACTTCTATATCATCAAAGACATCTGAGGACAGTACAGTAACTGAATGCAATGAAAAAAAAAAATGAAATGCAAAATTAGGTGAGCGGAGTAACCAAAAGCCTGAAAGGAAAAAACACCAATATCTTAACAGTGTTTGCACCGGGGGATTGGGATTTTGAAAAATATTTTTTCCTTTCATTTTCCTGAAGCATAATAACCTCTTTCATGGTAAAAAAAAAAAAAAAAAATATATATATATATATATATATATATATATATATATATTCTTTTTTACATACAAGAAAAATTCCTTTGCTCAAAATTGTTTGTTAGAGTAGGCCCATACTTAGAGCCCCATGTTTAAGCAGTAATTAAGAATTTTGTTTTCACTCCTAAAATAATGCTTAGGCTTGTTTGTTTGGATTGACAGGAAAACAGTGGCCTGCAGTTTATCTTATATTTGACTCTAATTTTATGGCCACGGATTAGCCCCGTGACAGTGAGTACAGGCCAGATTTACAATACCAGTGTCTTTTCTCTCTTAGGAAAGCATGTTAAACTGCCACTATGGTGCCCAGGCCACATCAACGTGAAAGCTGTAGGCCCTTCAGACCTACCTTCGAATAGAAACAAACACACAAATGGACAGAGTAAGAGGAGAAGGAACATTTTCGGTAACAATTTCAAATATGTACTATCAGCTTGCTTTCTCCATCAGGGCTCTTGAGCAGAAATCCTCAGAATGACTGGCTTATCAGCTGATGGAGGAAAGATATTCAAGCAGAAATCCACACAGATGTTGTGAGCCAGTGGCCAGCACCGAGCGCACAAAATGATAAGAATGTCAATGTTTAAAAGAGCTGGAACTTTTTGAAACAGAACAGTACATGGATTTTGTCAATGTGATGTTTTAACGAGGAGATAGATGCCACCATTTCACTTTGCTAACTTTTTTTTGGGGGGGGGGGGAGGGGACGTTTCTGAGGACACCAATTCTATCTCAAATTGCAGCCAAGGAGAAATTGTCCTCTAGACTACTGCTGCTACCAGGGATTGAGTGTTTTTGTAAAACAGGCATGCTGGAAGTCTTTTAATGTCCCTTAAAAATACTAACCATTTGAACTTCCCCAAATTTCTAATTTTTAAAGAAAAATGTCATTCAGGCAATTTCTTTCGCCAGGAATGCATCTGACATATGTGTATTTACAGTCGGATTTCTCTCTTCCACAATAGCGTGGTTTCCTTCAACACAGTAAGTTGTCCCTCAGAAATGAGTTAATTTGTATTTTGTCATTTAAATTAAGCCTCATAGAGAGTATGATTCAGTTCCACAAAACAGGTTTTGAAGCAGATAAACATGTTCACAGTAACTTCATAAATGGCCCTTTGACTTTGGATTTATTATTTCAGTTGTATCTGGTGAGGGCATTTTGCATGCTTATAAATCTCTTCAGTTTCTTTTTGTGTTTCAGTGCTTCGTGTTAATGCACTTCATAACTGTTACATAAAGCACATCTATCAACAAAGGGTTAGGGACACACCTTTATACCAGGACTGTTTAAAAGTTGGCAGCCTTGGCGAAAAATAAATAACTGTGAACAGGAGAGAAAACAATCAATTAAACAAGAGATGGTCTCCAGAGAGTTTCCTTTTCTTTTTTTCTTTTTTTTAAAGATTTTATTTATTTATTCATGAGAGAGAGAGAGGGAGAGACACAGGCAGAGGGAGAAGCAGGCTCCCTGCGGGGAGCCCGAGGTGGGACTGGATCCCGGGTCTCCAGGATCGCGCCCTGGGCCGCCGGCGGTGCTAAACCGCGGAGCCACCCGGGCTGCCCTCCAGAGAGTTTCATAAAGGGTGGCGGGAACCATCAGGGTCGACACACGCGGCACTCAGCCCAACACAGCCCGAAGGAGGAACATCAGACTTCCACAGCCCTTGACTATAGTGCCCTCACATGAAAGGATTTTCCCTAATGTTTGGACTATAATCAATATTTAATCAATCTCTGACTTCACTCTAAGTTCCAAAACCTGTATTCATGGGTTCACCATGTCTCCTGGCTTCCCGGTTCTCATACTCAAAGCCAACCACGCTTTCATATCCCCTACACTCGCCCTTTCGAACCATTACTTTACATTACAGATTTGTGAGGTCCCTGTCTCACCTGAAATTCACGGAAGCATGACTGTTGGAAGTTTCAAGGTCAGTTCAGTTGCTCAGTTTTATCTAACTATCTGCCTCACAGGCGTCAAAGGGGCAGTTGTACATAGTGGAACTAAGAGAAAGGTCAATATCCTCTCAGCAATCTTTCTCACGGGGCTGAATGTCCTACCTCATATCCTGTGGCCCAATGATTGACATGTAACAACTGTGACTTTACATAGTTTAAGCCCTTTCCATGTATACATCCCACCTGCAGCTCCTTGAGGGCAGGAACAATGCATCTATGTATCTTTGCTTTTGCACCCCTGTGTCTAGCATGGGCAAGTGCCAACAAATGTCAATGCTATTGCTTCCTCTATGGTTGGTGAAGGAGCTCAGGAAGAGGGAAAAGGGGGAAACAACTGTCATTGAGTGTTGGTCAGGGTGCCTGGGTAGCTCAGTCAGTTAAGCTTCTGCCTTTGGCTCAAGTCATGATCCCAGGGTCATGGGATCAAGCCCTGAGTGGGGCAACCTGCTCACTGAGGAGCCTGCTTCTCCCTCTCTTGTTCCCCCTGCTTGTGTTCTCTCTCTGTCAAATAAATAAATAAAATCTAAAAAAATTTTTAAGAAAAGAATGTTGGTTAGTAGAAAGGAGGTGGGTTGGGGGATGGATAAGACAGCTGATGGGGATTAAGGAAAGCATTTGCTGTGATGACCACAGGATGATGTAGAGAAGTGCTGAATCACTGTACTGTACACCTGAAATTAATATCATATTTTACATTTACTGGATTTTTTAAATTTTTATTTATTTATGATAGTCACACAGAGAGATAGAGAGAGACAGAGAGAGGCAGAGACACAGGCAGAGAGAGAAGCAGGCTCCATGCACTGGGAGCCCAACGTGGGATCCGATCCCGGGTCTCCAGGATCACGCCACACATTGGATATAGATATTACTTAAAAATATATATATTAAAAAAGAAACACCAATTATCTTTAAAGGAGTAACAATTTTAAAAAAAGGAGAACAATTAGAATAATAGCAGATTTCTTATTAGAAATAATGGAAACTGTAAGTCAAAAGAAATGACATTCATATTTCATTTCAAAAAAACCCTTATTTTATACTGGCCAAAAATACCCTTCAAGAATGACACTTTTAGGGGTACCTGGGTAGCTCAGTCGGTTAAGCATCTGCCTCTGGCTCAGGTCATGATCCCAGGGTCCTGGGATAAGACCCTGCATCAGGCTCCTTGCTCAGCAGGTAGTCTGCTTCTCCCTCTGCCTCTGCCTCTCCCTGCTAGTGTGTGCGCACTCTCTCAAATAAATAAATAAATAAATAAATAAATAAATAAATAAATCTCAAATGAAAAATCTTTTTTTAAAGATTATTTATTTATTTATTCATGATAGAGACAGAGAGAGAGAGGCAGAGACACAGGCAGAGGGAGAAGAAGGCTCCATGCCGGGAGCCCGATGCAGGACTCGATCCCGGGACTCCAGGATCGCACCCTGGGCCAAAGGCAGGCGCTAAACCGCTGAGCCACCCAGGGGATCCCTCAAATGAAAAATCTTAAAAAAAAAAAAAAAAAGAATGACATTTTCAGATAATAAGAAATAATTTCTCACCAACAGGCTAGCCCTTAAAGAAATACCAAATGGAGTTCTTTAGGCCGAAGGAAAGTGACTACATGTGTAAAGTCAGAAATATAGGACGTAATGGAGAGTGATGATTGTGTAAATATGTGAATAAATCTAAATGTATGACTTTACTAGGAAAAAGTGATTATGTGCTGTGGGGATATAAATAAAATACAAGACAACAATTGTGTAAAATTCCAGAGAGGACAAATGAATGAAAAGTGTCCTGAGGTTTCACATTCACCAGAAAGAGTGTAAAATTAACAGGTAATGTCAGGCTTGGAAAAATCAAGAATACATGTTGTCGTTGTCAGTGTAGCTACTGAAAGAGTGTTAAAAGAAATGTGTAACTACCACACTGGAAGAGAAAGAATACAGAATATTAAAATATTTTCCATCAAATTAGGATAAGGCAAAAGGGGAGGGAGAGACAAAGGGAGCAGTTGGATATAAGATTTAAATCTAGGGATCCCTGGGTGGCGCAGCGGTTTGGCGCCTGCCTTTGGCCCAGGGCACGATCCTGGAGACCCGGGATCGAGTCCCACGTCGGGCTCCCGGTGCATGGAGCCTGCTTCTCCCTCTGCCTGTGTCTCTGCCTCTCTCTCTCTCTCTGTGACTATCATAAATAAATAAAAAATTTAAAAAAAAATCTAAACATGTAAGTAAATATGTTAAATGTAAACAGGTTACCTATTCTATGTAAGATAAAGATAACCAAACTGCATTTTCAAAGTTACGCTACTTAAAAGCGATATATTAAAACATGAGGACAGAAGGGTTGACAGTACAATCATCAAAGAAGACAAAGCATGCATTCAGTAACCAAAAGAAAGATGGTGGGTTATAGTAGGATCAGACTTTGAGGCTAAATGCATTACTAGGAATCAAGAATGACACTTCATAATGACAAAAAATTCAATTCATCAAAGATAATATTATATTTGTTTGCACTCAATAAAGTTGTCTTAGAACATATAAAAAAAATAAAAAACTTAGAGACCTGCAAGGATAAATAGATCATCTAACGTCGTAATGAGAGATTTGAATACACTTGCCTCAGTAACCCATAATGAGCAGATAAAAGGTAAGTAAGGATAGAGATATAAAGTCCAGGACTGACAAACTTGATCCAATGAGCAGACAGGGTACAGAATTGAACGCGGGCAGAATAATACACGAATACACAGAAAACAGTTTCCAAAAACTTGATCAGATTCTATGTCATTAAGCAAGTGTCTATGTATTTTAAAAGAACACAGCTAAGCTTGGAATCAGTAACACAAATATTTTTAAGTCCTATTTTGGAAATAAACTAATCCATGTGTTTTAAATAACACCTGGATTTTTTTAAGGTGTAAATTACAAAATATTTTTAACTGGGAATAATATTGAAAATACTCAATATCACGGGTGCCTGGGTGGCTCCAGCAGTTGAGCATCTGACTCTTGATTCTGGCTCCAGTCATGATCTCAGGGTCATGAGATTGAGCCCTGTGTAGGGCTCCTTGCACAGCACCCTCTCTCTCTAAAAATAAAAAAAAATAATCTTTTAAAATAAGAAAATATTACATATCAAAACCTATAGGAAGCATCTAAAGCTGTGCTTAACAAAGGGAATTTTATTATTATAATGGCACTTAGAACAGTAAAGAAGAAGAAAGGATTAAAAAATTGATGAACTAATAAGTCTGAAAAAGACACTGTATTATCTCTCTTACATGTGGAACTTAAAAAATCTATTTAAGAAATTAAGTTCATGGGGCTCCTGGGCGGCTCAGTTGGTTAAGGGGCTGCTTTCAGCTCAGGTCATGATCTCAGGGTCCTGGGATGGAGCCCCATATCGGGCTCCCTGCTCAGTGGGGAGCCTGCTTCTCCCTCTCCCTCTGCCTCTCCTCTATGCTTGGGATCTCTCTTTCAAATAAATAAATAACATTTAAAAAAATAAAATGAAATAAATTAAGTTCATAGATATCGAGAACAGATTGATGGCTGTGGTTGGGGGAGAAATGAATAAACTTTTGTTTTTTCTTTGTTAAGTAAATTTTAAAAAACTAACTTGTTTGTGTTCTTCTCAGAGATGTAGTATTCATGGATTTTTAAAAAATAATTTAGCTTATACAATGTTAAAAGTTCAAATAGTACCACCACACACCTATTAGAATAGCTAAAATCCAAAACACTGACAACACCAAATACTGCTGAGGATGTGGAACAATAGGAACTGTAATTTATTGCAAGGGGGGAATGCACATTGGTGCAGCCACTTTGGAAGACCATCCATCAGTTTCAATCAAAATTGAATATACTCTCACCATGTAACTCAGCAATTACTCTCCTAGGTATTTACCCAAAGGAGTTGAAAACTTATGTCCACACAAAAACCTGCACACAAATGCTTACAGCAGCTTCATTCATAACTGTCAAAACTTGGAAGCAACGAAGAGATTTTCTTTGCTTGGGTGAATGGATAAACAGGTACACTGTACAGTGGAGTATTACTCAACAATGAAAAGAAAAGAGCTATCAAGCCATGGAAAGACATGGAGGAGATATAAATGCATATTACTGATTAAAAAAAGAGAGAGAGAAAGACAAAAAGTCCATCTCAAGGAGGTAGAAAAAAATAACAGTAAATTAGACTCAGAAGAAAGTAGAAAGAAGGAAATAATACATTTATGAATATAAGCTAATGAAATGAAAACAAATATAACTACTAGCTCTCTTGGTGAAGCCATTCAAAGAAGAAAGAGAAAATAAACAATGTCAGGAATGAAAAGGAAGACATGACTCTAAGCCTTGCAGACCTATGAAATTGCAAAAAAAAAAAAAATGTATTAAACAACCTCATGCAAGTCAATTTTAAAATATAAATGAAATAGAGAAATTCCTCAAAATACATGACAGGTAAAAACGATGGAAGAATAGAAAATTTAAATAATCCTTCAACTACTAAAAAAACTTATAGTCCTACAAAGACCTAGAATTAAACCTATGATTTGTAAATTAAACCTATAATTCAAAACTTTTCCATAAAGAAAATTTCAGGCCCTGACAGATTCTAAGAAACATTCAAGGAAGAAATGAAGGCAATCTTTCACAAACTCGCTCAAAGCACAGGAAGGACAGCTACCAGTTGCCAACTCCTGTTAAGAGGTCCAGAATAACCCTGATATAAAAACTGTCAGGAAATCCCCAAAAAAGAAAATTTCAGGCTGTCTGACTTATGAATACAGATGTAGATATCCTGAACATAAGATTAGCAAACTTAACCATTAACATAAAGATGGAATGTTAGAGATCAGCTTAATACGAACTAGAAAGCTAGAGCCTGTTCACCCACTGCTTTTTCCCCCTGAACCTCAGGAGAAATAGATTTTTTTCAGGTTTTGGTAAGTATGTTGCTTTTTAAAAAGATTTTACTTATTTATTCATGAGAGGCACACAGAGAGAGAGAGGCAGAGACACAGGCAGAGGGAGAAGCAGGCTCCATGCAGGGAGCCCGATGTGGGACTGGATCCTGGGTCTCCAGGATCACACCCTGGCCTGAAGGCGGCACTAAACCACTGAGCCACCTGGGCTGCCCGGCAAGCATGTTTTTTTTTTTTGTTTGTTTGTTTGTTTTTCTTTTTGGTTTCGTTTTTGTTTTTTTAAAAAGCACATCATATCTAGCAATATATAAAAAGGCCAATACATGTCAGGCATATTCCAGAATGCAACACTGGGTTATGATTTAAAAATCAATGCAGTTTACCACATTCACAGACTGAGGGGAAACATTCCTTTATTTGATCTCAATGGAAGATGTTGATCAAAATCATTGCAAAAACTCTTTTTTTTTTTTTTGAAGATTTTTTATTTATTCATTTGAGAAAGAGACAGAGAGTGCACAAGCAGAGGGAGAAGCAGATCCCCACCGCTGTTGAGCTGGAAGCCCAACATAGGGCACGATCCCATGACCTGGAGATCATGACCTGAACCAAAAGCAGACACTTAACCATCTGAGCCACCTAGGTACCCCTCATCACAAAAACTCTTAACAAACTAGGGCTAGAAAGGAATTTTCATAAGCTGAAAAATGATACCTATTCCCAAAGGAGCTTCAGCAAATATCAGAATTAATGATGAAATATTGAGAGCTTTCCCCCTGGAATTGGAACCAAGACATGTTGACTTGTTGCCTAGGGCTGCTATAACAAAGTACCACAAACTGACAGGTCAAAATAGAAATTTATTGTCTCACAATTGTGGAGGCTTCAAGTCTGAAATCAAGGCATTGGCAGAGTGACAATCTCCCTGGAGGCCTTAGAGGTGGATCCTTCCTTGCTTTTTCCTAGCTTCTGGTGGTTGCCAATCAGCCTTGGCATCCCTTGGCTTATAGATGCATCACCTCAACTTCTGTTTCTGTTTTCACATGGTGATTTTCACTGTGTATGTCTTTATCTCACCTCTTTTTATAAGAACACCAGTCACAGTCTTCTTGGAGTAGGGCATACCCTACTCTAATATGACTTCATCTGAACTCATTACACCTGCAAATACCTTATTTCCAAATTCAGTCACATACACAGATTCTGGGATTGAGGACTTCGATCTACCTTCCTGGAGAACACAACTTAATCCACAAAACAAAGACTCCCCCTACTGTTACATCCTTTTGTACAGAATGCCCTAGCCAAAGCAATAAGGCAAGAAAAAGAAACATACAAAGATGAGAGAGGAAGAAATAAAACTCTCATGAATGATATGGTTGTCTATGTAGAAAATCCTAAATAATTTACAGATAAATTATTAGAATTAATAAGTTTAACAAATTGGACTGTTCAAAATTAATATACAAATTAACTTTACTACAACAGGAACAAGAAAATAAATGTTTAAAAAGGTATTATTTACAATGACACACACACACACACACACACACACACACACACACACAAAACCCCAAATACCTTGAAGTCGATCTAAGAAAATATGTATAAGACCTTTAGGAAGACAACTATAAAGTCTTATTGAGAGAAATTAAAGAAGACCTAAATAAATGGAGGAATATGCCATACTTATGAATCAGAATATTACAAATACACTAAGTCTTTCCAAAATGATCTATAGATACAATGCAATCCAATCAAAATCCCAGTTTATGGAAAATGACAAGCTTATTCTCAAGATCATATGGACATGGAAAGGGTCAAGAAGAGCCAAGAATCTGCTGAACAAAGTGACAATACTTGTATTACTAAATATGAAGACTTAGTATAAAGCTCTTTTCATTAAGACAATGTGGTACTGACACAAAGATAGACAAAGATGCCTGACACAGAAGAGAAGGCCCACAGACAGATCCAGGCACATGGGGACACTTTTCCCATGACAGAAGTATCATTACAGGGAAGTCAGAAGAGACTTTCCAATAAACTGTGCTGGGATAAGTGGATATTCCTATGGGAAAAAAATAGAATTTGACCCCTACCTTGTGCTATGCACCAAAAAAGCTGTGTGAAAACAAAGATGAATTTCACAAGCATAAATTCAAGCAGAAGAATACAGGCTGTAAGATTCTATCTATATGAAGTCAAAAAACTAAACCACAATGTAAGAAGTCAAGATTGTGGTTAATTTGGGGGGAAAGAAAGTGTTAGTAATTGGGAGTGGGTACAAGAGGAGTTTTCAGGGAGCTCTTGAAAATTCATATTTTTGAAGGGAGTGTGGTTTTAGTTGTGCTTGCTTCGTGATAATCCTTTGATTTGCATTCTGTGCACGTTTTAAAACTTGTATTAATCTTCCCAAGAAGATGAATTTTAAAAACTACATAGACACATTCATTCACTAAACAAATATTTACTGAGAAATCACTATATACCAACACTCTACTAGATCTGGGCCATCAACAGGAATAAAAACAGGCATGCTCCCTCCTCTGGTGGTGCTTACATTCTAGTATCAGAAGCAGACAAAAACAATTACAGTAATGAATACAGATAAATATAGACAATCAGTGGGATGTTTTGACACCCCTAGATCACTACAAAAGGACGACTCTTTTATATATATAGTAGAGAAAACTTTTATTTTTATTTATTTTATATTTTGTTGTTTATTTATTCATGAGAGACACAGAGAGGGAGAGAGCAAGAGAGAGATAGAGAGAGAGGCAGAGACACAGGCAGAGAGAGGAGAAGCAGGCTCCATGCAGGGAGCCCGACGTGGGACTTGATCCCTGATCTCCAGGATCATGCCCTGCCCTGGGCTGAAGGCAGCGCAAAACCGCTGAGCGCCCCCCTCCCATCCCACTCCCCCACTCCCAGCCCCACTGGGCTCCCAGCTGCCCCAGAAGACTCTTTTTTAAAAATTAGAGGTGGGAGGTTATGAGGAAAGCCTTTAGCCTTTACACATTTCACTGGACTGAATTATCAAAGTAGTTTGAAAATGTCAATCAGCTTCTCCAAAATGGTAGTCGTTCCTTTTACATATAAGAAATGGTTCCGGGATACCTGTGTGGCTGAGTCAGGTGAGCCTCTGCCTTTGGCTCAGGTCATGATCTTGGGGTCCTCCTATCTGGCCCCGGGTTGGGCTCCTTGCTCGGTGGGGAGTCTGCTTCTCCCTCTCCCTCTGCCCCCTCCCTACTCATTCTCTCTGTCTCTACTCTCTTTCAAATAAATAAATAAATAAATAAAATCTTTTTTTTAAAGAAATGGTCCCAGTATAATTTTAGATCTACACTTACAGGTAGAAATCCTATCTTCTTACCCAAGGAAAATCTTGGCTTGAATGTCATGGCAGCCACTCAGAAAACGAAGAGAATACTAATACTAATTGTAGTTAATTTTGGAGCTCGTCCTCTAAAATTAAAAAGTTTTTTAAAGTCTTAATTCAGAAAACACCGAGGTTTAAAATAACGTTTTTCTGATTACAAAATACGTGCATGCTTATTATAGAACACCTGGAAGTCATAAAATTACAAAGATAGCAAAAATCCGTAATTCTATCGCCATAGCTACTGTGGATGCTTTGATGCGTTCCCTTCCATTTTAAAAACGCCTCTATATATTTGTTTCCCCAGTTGAGATCAGAATTTCTACTTGATTTCGCAAACTGAACTTTGCATTTAAAAATAGAGCGAGCTCTTGCCAGGTCATTAAATACTCTTCCTAAACCCGATCCTTGTGAAACTGCACCTCCAACTGGAATCCTCCCCAGGAAGGGCCCTTCGCCACACGGAGCCCTCCAGGCACCCCACCCAGGCTCCACACCTCGAGGCTAGACAGAGCGTTAAAGGAACCGGGTCCCCGTGACCCCGGCAGGTGCTGCGCGGCCCCTCCAGGGAGGGAGCCTGCTGTGGGACTCAGCAAGCCGCGGGGGCCTCGGAGCGCGGAGTCCCGAGCGTTCGGCCAGGTTGCCCCGGCGCCCACGCGGGAGGCGCCCACGCGGGAGGCGCCCGGAGATGCCCAGCGCGCACCCCGCTCCGGGCGCGCCGAGGCTCCGCGTCTCCGCGTCTCCGCCGGCCCCGGCCCCGGCCCCGGCCCCGGCTCCGGTCGGCCCGGGCCGCTGGGCTGAGCGTGGGCGGAGCGCGCCCCGGTTCCGGGCCGCCGGACCGCCCCACCCCTCCCCGCACCCCCACCCCCACCCCACGCCACGCCGGGAGCGCGCAGGCGCGGCGGCGCCGGAGGCCCGCGCACGGTCCCGGAGGCCGCGGTGGCAGCCGAGCCCGCGCCCCCGCCCCGCCGCCGCCGCCCCCCCGCCGCCGCCGCCGCCGCTCGCCATGGGCCCGGGTCGCCGGCTGCTGCTGCCTCTGGCGCTCTGCGTGGGGCTCGGCGCGCTCGCGCCTGCCGCGGGGGCCTCGGGCGTCAGCAGGCGAGGCCCCACCGTGACCGCCAAGGTGCCTGGTGGGCGGCCGGGGCCGGGGCCGGGGGCGGGGGCGCTGCCCGGGGAGGCCTGGGGGAGCGCGCTGAGCCCTTGGAACTTCGTCTCGGGCCGGGGTCCGACGTGACAGCGGGGGGGGGGGGGGGGAGCTTCCGGAGCCTGCGGGCTGTTTCTCCAGGAAGGAGGCGGCCCGAGTACTTCCTTCGGCGGCGTGGCGAGGACTCGGGAATAGAAGCGGGAGGGGGGGGCGCGGAAGAGACTCGCTCGGAGCCGCGGGGGTGCAGGGGGCGCCGCCGCCACCCGCCGCGGGGAGTCCGGGTCCCGCCTCTGCCCTGGGGCAGCCGGTGGGCTTCGCGAGCCCTGCGGCGGCGGGGGGGGGGGCGGGTGCGCGCTGGCAGCGGCGGGGGGGGGCGGTGCGCTGGCAGCGGGGTGGGGGGGGGTGTGTGCGCTGGCAGCGGACGGGGGGGGGGAGGAGGGTGTGCGCGCTGGTGGCGGGGGGGTCGTGCGCTGGCAGCGGGAGGCGGGGTGCCTCGGACGCTCTGAGACGGACCGGAGCCTGGGAAGGTGCTAGGCCCACCAGGCTTTCCATCCCCATAGTGAAGGCCAGGCGGGTGGGACATCGGCCTTGGACTACGTCTCTCCACCTTCCACCTTCGGTGCTTTTTCCTGCGTGTTACTCAGGTTAGAAGATAATGGGAGGGTGTGGAGAGAGACAGAGCCAGGGAGGAAGGAAGGGTGGGGGGGAATGATTGGGTGCCCCTAATCACCACTTCTAGAAAAACCCCCTGGCAGCAGGGTCTTGGAATCTGGAAGGAGGAGCAGCTGCAAGTTGTTTTGATAATACGTCCTCCGAAGTTTGCCTGCGGGAATGATACTGTTGAACCAGAAGTAGAGTGCTTACATCTTCTTACCACAGACCTCACCTGACATGGGGCGGGGAGGCTTGTGGAGGGGAAGGTCCCCCCAACATGTGATGTAGCCAAAGAATGAACGGAAAGGCCATACCATGCTGCAGGTGTATGTGTGTGTCAGGGAGAAACTTAGGCCCATTGTTTGGAACACTGAGTCTACTCCCAGCCCCTTGATATTTTGGGCTTGAGAAATTGAGAAATGGCTTGTCCAAGGCCACGGAGCTGAATGGGTGGGGAGGGGGAGTCTTTCAGTCTGCAGATACAATTTGGGTCTTTCAATATACAATCATAAGCATAAAATTCATAAAATGATAAAACATAGTAGTCCCCTCCTGTCTGCAGGGTATAAGCTCCAAAACCCCCTTCGAATTCTGAAACCAGGATAGTAGGAAACCCCTATACTACACTTTTCCCTATACGTACATACCTATCAGAAAGTTTAATTTAATAATTAGGCACAGTAGGAGATGAACAACCCTAACTGATAATAAACTAGAATAATGATAACAATATAGTGTGAGAAGTTATGTGAATGTTGTCTTTTTCCAAATGCCTTATTGTGCTCATCTTTCTTCTTGTGAGGATGGGAAATGATAAAGCGCCTGATAAGATGAAGGGAGGTGACTGTGTAGGCAGATGTTAGGCTCCTACTCATTTCCTGACCGCAGCTCAGCTCGAAAGGAGAACCATCTACTTCTGGAATGCGGTTGAGGTGAATAACTGAACCTTGGGAAAATGGAAACCATGGGCGAGGGGGCGGAGACTACTGTAAACCCTTCTATAGACTGGGTGACAATTTAAAAACACCTGGAGGTAAGAAAAACCAGTCTGGCAAACACTTGGAAGGGAAGGGAGCTGCAGGTGCAAAGGCCTCTGGCCAGGAAAGCCAGGAGAGTTCAGAGGGTAGAGAGAGGGGACAGGCTCTGGCCCAGGGGAGAGAGGGGAGCATCTTGAGGTAAGACTGGAAGGGTGATCAGCAGCAAAATCGTGGAGGGCCTTGAAGGCCCCAGTTAGAAGTGGGTTTTGAGAAGGTTAATCTTGGAATTCCAGGTCTTAGTCTAAGGGCAGTTAGAGCGTTCAGGCTGCATGTTAGAGTCCAGATGGTGGTGGCCTGGATTTGAGTGGTAACTTTGGAAACGGGGAATCGTGTGTGTGGAAGGGGGTGGGGGGAGGATGTGAAATAGTGTAACAGGACTTGCTGACGTTTTAGATGGGGGTGGGGGAAACAAAGTAGAATTGCCAGATAAAACAGAAGATTCCCGGGTAGGTGTGAGTTTCAGATGAACATGAATAATTTCTAAGTGTGAATATATCCCCTGAGATACCTGAGAACAGATATCACCAGGAAAGCTTTTAAACCTCCCAGTGCAGAGACCCACCCCAGATCAAGTCCATCACCATCTGTGTGTAGCCCTGGCTGGGAACATCTAGAAGGGGGTGCAAGAGGGGAAGAAGCTGGTGGTTGCAGGAGGGGAAGGGTGGAACATCTCTGCTCCTAGGCTAGGGTGCTGTCACTTAAGTTTTCCTGCACTCTATTCTCAGTAATGTGTCTCTGTTCCTTTGCTACCAAATTTCTCAAGTTCTAAAAGCTCACTGTGTAGACAAGTCTTCTGCAGATTTGACCCTGTTGAAGGACTTTTTCAGTGGACTTATTAAAAGAACTAAATCTACAGGAAAATAGAGATTTCAACAATTATTTCTCTTGAGTTCGGAAAAGTAGATAAACTGGCCATTGCCCTAATGTTTTCCCCATCGTCCTTTCTTTTTCCTCTCATTTCATTTAAAAATAGGACTCTGTACTAAGAGAGGTGTGCTGGGCGGTCCCCCATGGGGCTTCAGCGGCGCTCAGCGGCTCCCACCTCAGCTGCCTGCGGGGCCCCGCCCAAGGAGACTCAGGTCCATGCTCTGGCTCACTGGTCTCCAGATCCACCCGCTGTTCGCAGCCCTGCGCTTGTCAGCACATGCCATGGGTCCTGTGCAAGGTCAGGCACCGTGACTGGGAGTGCTGGGAGTGCACCTTTCCAGCTGCACTCAGGGCCCAACTTGCTGGCACTTTCTACAGCATGGAGTGGCCATGTGGCTACAGCCTGGTGCCCCTGGGCAGTGATTAATGTGTGAAGTTCCATTTCATCCTCTGTAAGTGGAGACAGTGATAATATCTACCTAGGAATGTTTTTGCATATTAGATGTGATAAAGCAGGTAAAGTGCTTAGCCGTGATTTAAGAGGTCATTTGTTACTGTTGTTTATGTTACCTTGTTAATGCTCCCGTGAAACTGCAGCCCTGAAAGGAAGGGTCATCTGTCGAACAGATGAGGAACAGGAGCTTAGAGCTGAATTAACTCGCCCAAGGTCCCCCAGCCAGTTAGTGGTGGGGTAGGGGGGGCCTGGGAGGGCTGGGGGGCTTGGGGGGTGGGGAACAGTTTGCTCACGTATTTGGTTGGTGTCTGCCCTAGCTGCTCTGGAAATGGAAGCAGGATTAAACTTATAGGGGTTAGGATCAGGCTGTGTGAGTGCCTGTTTCCTCTTCTCTCTTCTCCCTACCTCCAGTAACACATAATTTTCAAATGACTTCGAAAGGCAGCCCTCAAGGGAAAAGAGAAATGACTCAGCTTGCTCCTGAAGTGCAGTGTGGAATCCCCTGACCACCTCTGCCAGGAAGCCCACCCTGATCCCCACAGATAATCATCACCCCTGACCATGACGTTTCATCTGTCCAGGGGTGTGTGCCCTGGTCCTCATGTAGCATCACTTCGCATTGAACCACTCACCATTTTTTGAGTACCTGCTTGAGCCCAAGCAGTGCCAGGCACTGGGGATCTCAGAACACCATTTCTACCCCTTAGGGGGTTCCCTGCCTGGACTGAGAGAGCCATACGCAGGACAAATCACAGCCCAGTCAGCTGCAGCTGCGGACTGCAGTGTTGGCTTTCACTCTCCTTGGTGGGAATCCTTGGTGAATCACTGGGGGTGGTGGGGGTGGGGGTGGGTGGGAGGTGGGGGCTTATTCCCATTCTTGTCCCTGGAGGCCACTCCCCTCCCTGCAGGCCTGCTTTGCATCACACCTCCCCCCAGAAGCTTTTCCTCACCCGTAGCATCCCTCCAGGCCCGGGGATGCAGTGTTCTTGTGTACCTGTAGTCTGTGGAAGCTTTGATTTTTATCATTTCCGATGGAGTCGGGAAAAGTCTGCTGTATTTTCTTGTTGTCAGTCATGAAGTGGAAGGACACTGCACTTTGGAAAAAAGCCATATTAGTATGTGCACTAGGCTGCATGTCAGCAAGGCAGATTTTTATTGAAGAGTTTTGTGGGATAACAGGCTCCTTTTCTTCCTCTTCTCCTGCTACTCTCCCACGCTTTACATGCTCCTTGCTGTCTAAACACACACCGGCTTTATTTTCTCATCTGTATTTTCAAAGTCTGGCAGGCTTTTCTAGTGTCTTGCATGGTGTTCCTTTAAGATTCTGTCCTTGATTCTTCTCCTGGTGCTGCTTCCCTTTTGCCTGTTACTGAATTCACTCCTTGGCTTGGGAATCCCTTTGGAGAAACTGCTTCTCTGTGACACCAGCTCTGCGCCACCAGGCTCCTGGTTTGTTCCTGCTGCTTCCTGTCCCCGAGCCATGCTGTTGTTCTCCTCAAGCACCCTGCTCATCTCAAGGGCACAGTCTTCTATGCATTCTGTAAAGTTCTGCCGTATAAATAATAATCCAATTTTGGTTGCTGTGGCCATGTGAAAATTCTAAAATGCCACATGGAACACTAAATATCACATCACCCCATGACAGACGTGCTGATGTATTGGCAGAAGCTCTTGTCTTGAACTAAAGCTTGACAGTCTTTACTTCATGATTTTTCTCAACTGTAAGACATCTTTTTTCTTTGACAACCCTTCTTATATTTTTTAAAGTCATCTCTTGAATGTCTTTTTCCCCCCCTTTCAAATAGTAAATTGGTTCCTATAATCTAAACTCGCTAAAGAATGCCCTTCGACTCCGTAGCCTTTTCAAGCATTCTACTCATCCTAACATGGTGATTGGTGAAGCAAGACGTAGATAAATTTCGTTTTGGATGAAACAGTTTTTTGAAAAAAATAGTTCAAGCAAACTTGTGAGGTTCATCTGCACAAAAAGTGACCCCCACTCACTTCTGGGTACGTGTCTTCTTTCATCTATTCTAAAATGTGCCGCAGGGAGAATAACACAGTATCCCCGTATGACTTTGGGGAGCATGAGGGCTGAGTGGGGCATCTGAGGTTGCAGGGTAAATGGCTTTGTCGGGGGTCTGCACCAGGCTGGGGACCTGGTGCCTTCCAGGGCTCCGAAGTGAGGGGCAGGCCTTTCGGAGGACTCGCTGTGCCTCTTGATGTCTTGAGTTCCCTTGACAGCAGAGGTCTACGGAGAGTGCCCTGGGAACTGGACACTGTTTGAAGTCCTCCCCCCCCCCGCCCCCAAAAAAAAAAATCTGGATGGTGAAAGTACTTCTTGCCTCAGCAGTGGTTCTCTGCCGCCAGGATCCAGAGCATCACCTTTCAGAGGAGCACAAAGCTGGCAACCGGGAGGTAGCCGCAGTGCCCCGGGGGGCCGTGCCGGGGTCCTGGAGTTTGCAGAGGCCTCACTGGCTGCTTCTGGCATGCCATGCCGGGTCAAACTTCAAACCCGGTGCCTGGCCCAGAGGAGGTGCCAACTATATGTTTGTGGAACGAGCATTTTTACAGGTGGAAAGCACCCACATGATGGATTTCGAGCTCCTTTATAAGCTGCTGGGGCGGGTGCACAGGGCTTTCACCCCGAATGCATTCTCAGATTTTACCTTTCACTTCCCCTGTGGTCGTGGCGCTCCCCGCCGTAACCCTCTGCTCTGCCATTCACCCACTCGCAGGTCTTCTTCGATGTGAGGATCGGAGACAAAGATGTTGGCAGAATTGTGATTGGCCTCTTTGGAAAGGTTGTGCCTAAGACCGTGGAAAATTTTGTCGCTCTGGCAACAGGGGAGGTATGTCTCAGTTTTCGATCCCTTAGCACAAAAGGGAGTCTTCCTTTGTGTAAGCCCCATGGAAAGATGTCTTCTGGGAAAATAAGTGTTGATTTAGCAGGTCCGATGAGCCCGAGACATCTTACAATATTTTATTTTCCTACAAAATTTCGCTCTTTGGTCGCTCAGTGTCCTTGGGGTTCTAGAAATTGAGAGGAACCAACAGCATGTGAAAATACAGATTGCTCTCATTTCACTTCCATTCACATGGAAGTACTGCTCTACTTCCGTGGTTGACTTCTTTCTTTATTTGGGGTCCGTCAGTGATGCATTTCTACCAGTAAATCCTTGCAGAGGATTTACTAATTCTGTAGCTAGTCCGTGTCATTTTCTCATTTGTCACGTCCAGATTAATACTGGGGTTCATCTTGCAGTATGGGTTCTCTCTACTCATATATTCAATTGCCATAATCTCTTTAGAAAGGATACAGCTATAAGGGAAGCAGATTTCATCGTGTCATCAAAGATTTCATGATTCAAGGAGGAGACATCACCAGTGGAGACGGCACCGGCGGTAACAATGCCTTTTCTATTTCTCCTTCCCTGCTCGCCAAACCAAAACCCAAGATCAAGTCCCTGAATTGAATTCCCAGATGTAAGAAACAAATTCCTCGGGACCCCCAAATGAATTCTTCAGAAGGACAGGGTTCAGGAAGGGGGGCTCATTACCCAAAATCTAGTCACAGGGATGAATGCTCATGGCCTTCCAACTTGAAACCAAATTGCTTTGCTCATTACCTTTCCACAGTGGAGATACATTCCTGCAGGAGACTGTTCAGCAGTTATTAAACTGCTAGGCTCCGGGTGGGCAGCAGAAGAGAAAGATGCCCGTCCCCAGAAGGAAAGGGAGGATGTGGAAGTGTGCGCACACCGGGGCGGCAGCCAGCTAGGGCCTTGGATGTGGCGGCGGAGGGCTGGGGGCAGCATTCCCCGCGGGCGAGACTCGAGTTGAGGTGGCAGGCTTGCGGGTGGATTTATCCCTTTTGTTCCAAATTCTTCCATTATTCTGGTCAGCTTTCCTAATAATAATAATAATAATAATAATAATAATAATAATAAGTAATCATGAGTTGTCAAAATGATACATTTTTATAAGCAAAGCTAGAGTTCTGTGAAGCACAAATAATTAAATTTATGGAATGTCAAAAAACTCCTGAGCTTATTGTTCCTCGTTGGGGGCACACACCCACCTCTCTGGACTGTTTTCCCTCGGAACTCTAGTGACTTCTTTTCCTGAACACACACAATGTCTCTCACTACACTAGAATTTCAGTTTACTTCAGGTTTAAGATTTTTAATTCAGCAAATACTCGTTCTCATGCATTTAACTTGTTAACTTTTTAAAGAAACTCGTAGGCCCGTTTTCAGGCATTACTGCTAATTTTATGTTTATTGCCATGACTTATTTATAACAAAATGGCTACCATTAAAGACTTAGATCTGCCAGGGCCTTCAGGAAAATTATTTTTAGTCCTTGCAAAAATGCTGCAGGGGATGGGGATGGAGAATGGAGCAGAGAAACGTGTTCAGGTTACTTGGGTCAGTGGGGTTGGGGAGGATGCCCAGGAAAGCAATCCTTCCTCCCCCGCTGCCATAGAGCTGGGTCGCAGGTGGAAAAGCCTGCAGCTTGAGTAGCAGTGCCCTTGAGACTGGAATCCCACTCTGCAGCCCTGGTGCCCGACAGGAACAGTGACTGAGCTTTACTGTGTCCTCTCTTCTGGCTTTTCTCTCTTTGCCTTTCCTGCTGCTGTGTGTGTGTGTGTGCGCGCGCACATATGTTCAATTGTGTGCACACATGTCTTGAGTTAAAATTCTCTGAGTTTTGGAGGTAGGACCTTTTGGATCACTTAAATCCAGACCAGACCTCTTTGTGAGCAGAGTGTTCCTTCTAGGTCACCTCATCTGTCGCCTACCAATCATCTCTAAATTGATACCCACTTCTGGTCTGTCCAACTGAGTGAGGATTGCCAGCTTGGCACCATGACACGTATTAAGGGTGTTAGAGGGAGTAGATACCTCTGATGGTCTGTGCTCTGGTTTTATGGGGAAAATGTGATCTGCTCTGCTTGATGCTGTGCTGGAACTCCAGTCCATGCTCGTGTTCAGCTCTTCTGCTCAAGGTCGGATCACTCGGGTGCTCCAGTTGCCATCCCCCTCTCTACCCGATGAGCCTGGAAGTTGTCGTGCTGAATGAGGTCCAGGCTGACCTTCCTTGCTTGAATGCTGGCTCAGGAAAGAGCTGCAGTTTTAGTGTCAGAAAGGCACGTGTCTTTAGCTTTCTGCTGTGCAGTGTCCAAGCTCTGTCACTGCTATTTCCTCATTTAAAATGCAATTGAGAATACCTGTTCTGTAGGGTAATGAGGATTAGCTAACAGTCTTCATTGAGTACTGATGGCACCAGGGTTGGGTGCTTAGGGAGGAGTGACCTGAAACCCAGGACAGACATGGAGCCAGTAAGATGGCTCATCCACCTTTCCACGTGACTTTTTGATGTCATCTTGCCCTTTGCTTCCTTCTTATTTCCCAGTGAAATCATTGATTTGCTTGGTCGGGGTTGGAGTCTTGTTTTGAGGCCAGAGGACAGGCCATCTTTAAGGCTTTTGTGTGTTTATCCAAGTCTCTGGTGCCCTGCTTCCCAAAGGAGTGAATTTTACCACTTCTTCTCTTTCTCCTTATGCTTGACCATTTTGTCCCCATGCCCAGCTCCTAGAGGGTTCTGTTAACCAATTCTATTAAAACCTTATGGCTCCCTTAGAAGAATTTACTTTCATATAACATCTGGTGATAACTCCTCTTTTTTTGTTTTCCATTGTGTCTCACCCAGGTATAAGCATTTATGGTGAGACGTTTCCAGATGAAAACTTCAAACTGAAGCATTATGGCATTGGTTGGGTCAGCATGGCCAACGCTGGGCCTGACACCAACGGCTCTCAGTTCTTTATCACCTTGACCAAGCCCACTTGGTTGGATGGCAAACATGTGGTATTTGGAAAAGTCCTTGATGGAATGGTAATGTGATACGTTCATTATTTCTCATTTAAAGCTTTATATAAAGTGAGAGTCCTTTTAGTGATTTATCTTTCTCTTAAAATGTGTGGGTTAGAGATCCATCATTATAGGCCAACTGGGCTCTTCAGAAGTGAATTGTGTATGATATTTTAAACCTGAGGAGCACTGAGGCAGAAGATGGAGACCTGACACCAAAAAACTGAGCGCATCATTTATATCTCATTACTGGATATAAATAAAAACTCTTTTTTAATGTAACCATATAAAACCCGGGCCCCATATGTGCTTATCGTACATTATTATTCCACATTGTAAAGGAAGGAAATCCTGTCATGTGCTACAACATGGATGAACCTTGACTATGTTGAGTAAAATGAGCTAGTCCCAAAAGACTGTACGATTCCACTTATAAAAGGTATCCAGATACATCCAGATGCATGTAAAATGAAATAGAATGGTGGTTGCCGGGGCCTGGTGGAGAGGAAGAAATGGGGAGTTTGTGTTCAGTGGGTACAGAGTTGCAGTTTTGCAAGATAAAAATTCTGCAGATGAGTTGCACAATAATGGGAATATACTTAAGACTACGGCACTGCACACTCAGGAAGAGATAAGGTGGTACATTTTATGTTATGGGTTTCTTACCATGATTAAAAATAAAATATTAAAAAAAAAAAACCCTTGAGCACCACATGGTTCAGTACAGAAACAAGTCACCTTCAAAGATGCAGTCAGTAGAGCAACCAAAATTACCAGAGGGAGTTCAGATTCCTGCAGGTATGTCTCAAGGACTATCACAGGGGTCCAATTCATAACCCAAAGAAACACTCCCGCGCTCCTCGAGTCTCTGAAGGACCGATGCTCTCGAAAGGAGCTAAACGTGAGGGTGTGTGCGTTCCACCAGGCTGTGACTTTGACCAGTGGGCCTAACCGGATTTTAAGAAGTTTGTAAACAGGTTCAAACATTCATGCAATGAAAAAAAAAAAAAAACATTCATGCAATGAGCGTTTTTTAATACGTTGTGCTAACTTGTAAGAGAAATGAAGAGTGCGAGTGATGTGTTTTCTTCTTCTGGTCATGGCTTTTTTTTCTTGCTCTCTAGATCTTCTGTCTTAGTGCCCTGACTCTACCAACTTCCTTCCACCCACTGGGGTGTGTCCTAGGGGACCTGCTGTCTGGTCTCAGAGAACAGTCCTTAACATTTTATGAGTCATAGACTTCTTTGAGAAATTAATGAAAACTATAGACTTTCTCTCCAGGAGGAAAAAAAAAAAATGGTCTGTGTATGTGTGTTTTAAAGCATTTCAGAGCTCCTGGGTGGCTCAGTGGTTGTCTGCCTTTGGCTCAGGTAGTCATCCCCAGGATCAAGTCCCTCACCAGGCTCCCCTCAGGGAGCCTGCTTCTCCCTCTGCCTGTGTCTCTGCCTCTCTCTGTGTGTCTCTCATGAATAAATAAATAAATCTAAAAAAAAAAAATCAAAGCATTTCAAGGAATTTCCAGAATCTCCTGAATTCCAACTCAGAGATCATCTGGGTTGCTTTGTAAGTGCTACAGTTTTCTTGAGCTCACCTCAGACTTCTAGAGTCAGAACCTCCAGAGGTAGGCCCACAAATCAGCATTTTTAAAAACTGTGGGAAAATATACATAGAAATTTCAATCTTAACCATAAAAAAGCATTTTTAAAAATGTTCCACAGGTAATCAAATGGGTCGCCACTGCGTTAGGCCAAGGATTGACTTGGCTGGCACTGTGAAGGCAATGAGATGCTTAGTAGCTATTTTTGTCTCAACCCCGTTTGGGAAACCCATCTGAAGTCAACATTCCTAGTCCTGGACCAGTCTTCCCTCCTTCAGTGTGAAGCACAAGGGGTACATGGGCTTGTGCAGCCTTCCAGGGAGAGAAAGGGCCTTCGTACCACTGGGGGGTTAGAGTCGCTAATTCCACCTCTAGGTTAATGGCTTGGGTCAACTTTATTTATTTATTGGAATTTATTTATTTATTCATGAGAGACACAGAGAGGCAGAGTATAGAGAGTCTGGTGTGGGACTCGATCCCAGAATCCTGGGATCACAACCTGAGCTGAAGACAGATGCTCAACCACTGAGCTACCCAGGCACCCAGCTTGGGTCAGCTTTAAAATGGGCAAACCCAGAACAAGCTCTACTTCAAAATCTGCGTTCTGACCCAGGTCCTTAGAGTTGAAACTGACTCATAGTCCATATTAACTCTTACATTGGGATATAAAGTGGGTAAGAATACATTTTATTAGAGCTGTGTGTTTATGAAAATATCAAGTTATTTTTATAATATGCTAATTAAAAGAATGTTCTTTCAGTAGCAAGGTAGTGGATAATCTTATTCTGTAATATATAAATTTCCTGAATATTTTAAGTTTTCCATAGTTGGTTTGCATGACTTTGGTATCATGCCAAAAACAAACAAACCTGGGCTTTCCCACTTGGGCTTTCAGACTGTCCATTGATTTCACCTTTGATCGCCATAGTTGCTGGTGAGAAGTGAACCAGGGGTCTGCTCTTCTCTCACCAGACTGTGGTCCACTCCATAGAACTTCAGGCAACCGATGGGCACGACCGTCCGCTCACTGACTGCTCCATCGTCAACAGTGGCAAGATAGACGTGAAGACTCCTTTTGTGGTTGAGGTCGCTGACTGGTGATAAAACAGGCAGAAAACAAGGAAGACACTCTGGCAGGGATTTGTGTGTGTGTGTGTGTATGTGTGCATGCATGTGTGTGCGTGCACACAAGCTTGCACCCATGTGTGTCTTTTGATTCTCCAAAGTTACTGTTTTGCTTTGTTTTTTCACTTCTGTGTCTCACCCTAGATCACAGGAAAGTTCCAAACATCAACCACTCAGTGTTTAGTTTACATAAATTGTGGTAAATCACTTGTTTAAGGACTTGGCACTTACAAGACCTATCCTCTTCCTCCAATGGTGCTATTTTTAAATTAGAAAACTTTGTATCTTCTGTTTCCTTTTGAACACAGTCATTCATTATTTTGCTGAATTAATTGTGATCCCCACAGTGAATGACACTGAAGATTTGTCTGAAGAAGATGTGGTGTGAAGTTTGTTTTTTTGTATTCAAACAGAAATTCTTTGCAGTTAAAGAGAGATTTGATGAGTATAATCTGATATATGTCATAGGGACTTTTACCTGATAAAAGGTGCTCTTGTGTCCTCTATATTAAATGCTTTTTATATAGGTCAACTGTTTTGCAAGTCTTTTTTTTAAGTGCTTTTAAAAATTCATGTACAAAAATATGCAGACTCTAATGTTAACAATGAATAGGCTAGAGAGCGTTCTGTAAATCAAAATGCTAACACAACTGGATAATTAGGGACAGGAATGAACAGAAATAATGCCTAACCACATCCCAAATACCTGAGTGGAGTAATTCACTAATTCTTACTCACTGTAACATTTTTTTTTCACGCCCCGCCCCCTCACTGTAACATTTTTACAAAGTTTCCTTGAGTCGAGTTGCAACAAAAGGACATCTTTTTTTCCCTCCTACACAAGGAAGCATGAAGATTCAGACTGTACTTAAACTAGATGGGAAAGTAGAACCCTGCGGGGGCCATGTTGTAACAGAGCACCTGCTCTCTGTTCAACTTGGAGTGATACCTGCTTCTCTAGGACCCGTGCAGTGAGGACCCCCAGAGTTCCATCTAAATCCATCTCATCAATATAAAAAGAAGAAATAATCAATAAATTTTGAGAATGACATTTAAAAAAAATTACATCTCCATGGGGACTCCTGGGTGGCTCAGTCTGCTGAGTGAGTGTCTGCTCAGGTCATGATCCCAGGATCCTGGGCTCAAGCCCCACATCAGGCTCCCTGCTGGGAGAGAAGGGGGGGCTGGTTTGCTTCTTCTGCGCCCCCACTCATGCTCTCTACTTCTCTTGCTCATTCACTCTCTCAAATAAATAATCTTTTAAAAAATTCCATCTCTTGAGCTGTATTCTAAGAAAACTGTTTCAACAGGAGATGAAATGTAATGAGCATTCTGTTAATCACTACAACCTTCTTGGTAAACAATTTTTTTTTTTTTTTTTTTTGTTAACAGAAATTTACTGACAGCCTTTGATATACCAGGTAGTAGTTTTGAGTTTTGGAGTATGGTAAGGGGCGGTGAGAAGGGGACCTCATTCTGGAGCAGAGACAGAATAAGGTAGCAAAGAGCGCACTGATGGTGCGAGGTCCCACACATGTGAGCTGGAGCGGCCAGGAGGGGACGCTGGTGGCCAGGGCAGGGCAGCAGTGGGGCAGCACGGCGGGCCTTCCTGGCAGACAGGGAGGCCCCAGTGATGAGGGTCCTCAAGTGGGAAGGAGCAGGTTCCGGCGTGTGCTAGTGTCTGGGAGGCCCAGGGGCTGAGAGGACTGTTCTGCGCCTGGGGGCTGGGGTGGAGTTCTTCCCCATGCCCAGCACATGGGGGGCTATCAGCGTTAAGCTGGGGAAGGGCAGGCCATGGTCTGCATTTAAGGAAGGTTGCTCAGTCTGCTGCAAGGAGGATTTTTATAGGGGAACTAGTATACAAATCAAGAAACTCAAAACATTCACATCCTTTAAAGTCCTGCTCCTGTGACTTTGCTCCGGAAAGTGACATCAGACTGTCATGGGCATCGCTGGTCAGTCCAGCATCCAGTCCCCGTGGCTTGGAGAGGGCCACCTATTTTCTTTGGGGAGTCAGAGCGTTCCCCCAAGCATTTCGTATCGGTGGAGTAGGCTGACTCTACAGATGGGTTAGTATATGGCCTGACAAACTCATTTATTAGCTCACCTGATAATTATTTATCGAGGGCCGCGTAGAGCTGCTAACAGTGGCAGCTCATGGTTCCCATGAAAGAAAACAAATAATAGGAACATATACCGCATAAATATATAATAGGACATCAGGTAGTAAGAAGTCTCTGAAGAGAAACAGCACAGAGAGATGAGAGTCAAGAGGTGGTCTGGGAAGTCCTGAGTGTAGGCTGAAGGAAGTGAGGGCAGCAAGCCACGGTGACGTGGAGGGAAGAGTGTGTGAGAACAGTGGCCCTGGTGATGGGCTGGTAGTTTCAATAAAGATCAGAGTCCAGATATGCAGAGCAAGGGTGGTAGAGGAGTGAGAAAGAGGGAGCAGGAATGTCTGAAAGGCTAACTGGGGCATTCCTTTGTCCTGGGCCTGGTGACTGGCTCAGGAAGAGATATTTGACCTGAGTCATGGTGGTGAGTCTCAACTGTGGGACTTCCAATGGAGATATTGGGACAGAGCTGCTATCTCTCAGGAGCAAGGCCAAGAATGAAATTGGCACAAAGGGAAGCTGATCCGGAAACAAAGAGGTATTCCTGAAGACACCAATCAGCCCCTGAGTCCAGCCATGCCTGAAGCCCATCTCTACCCTTAGATCTTTGGCTCTGCAAGCTAATACTTTTTCTTTCTTTCTTTTTCTTCTTTTCTTTTTTCTTCTTTCTTCTTCTTTTCTCTTCTTTTTTCTTTTCTTTCTTCTTCTTCTTCTTCTTCTTCTTCTTCTTCTTCTTCTTTCTCTTCTTCTTTTCTTCTTCTTCTTCTTTCTTCTTCTTTTTTCTTTTCTTTTCTCTTCTTCTTCTTCTTCTTTTTTTTTTTTGCTTCAGCCAGGAAAAATAGAATGCTTGTGACTTAGAACCTAAAATCTTTGTCTAATGGAGCAATATCGAAAAGCTTTGTGTAAAAAGATGTGAATTTGCAGAGGTACCAGGCTGGCTTGGTTGGTAAAGCATGTGACTCTTGATCTTGGGATCATGAATTTCAGCTCCATGTTGGGGGTAGAGTTTACTTAAAAAAATGTGAATTGCAGAATTCTTTATTCTAGCAAAATATTGGAAGCAACCTGAATGTCCCAATATGGTTATGTCATACATCCCATAATAGAATACCATGCGTTCATTAAGATGAATGATAGAAAATTTAGAACATGATAAAATGGTCACTTTCAAGAAAAATGGTAGGATTCTGTGTGCAGCATGATGTCAAGTGTGTAAATACACTCTCACAAAGCAAATGCAACAAAATATGAATTGTCATGAAGCAAACGCAAATGGTGAGATTTTTAAACTCTTGAGTTTATATTTTTTGCTTTTTTCGATCTTCCAATTATCCCCTAAGGGGCATTTGTTTTTAATCATTGGGAAAAAATGTATTTAAAAAACATTTTTAAGGTAACACGGGAGGAAATTGGAAACAAATATGCGTTAGACACAGAAAGTGCTGTAAGTTTCCGCGTCAGAGGGCAAGCACATGAGCCCCTGCTTCCTCTGTGCGTGGGGACATGTACTTTTGTACAGTACAGTGGGTTGTATATTTTTTATTAGTATGAGCATAATGACATCTCTCTAGTGACAAAGCAAGAAGGGGTTCATTTTCAAAGGGCTGAAACTCTGAGCACTGAACACACAGGGAGGAAATCGGCAGGCTGTCTACTACACCAGATGACACACCCCCTGCCCAAAGCTGTTTGTTTCTTGAAGGTCACACCTATCAAAAGTATTAGCAGGGATCCCTGGGTGGCTCAGCGGTTTAGCGCCTGCCTTCAGCCCAGGGCTTGATCCTGGAGTCCCGGGATCGAGTCCCACGTCGGGCTCCCTGCATGGAGCCTGCTTCTCCCTCTGCCTGTGTGTCTCTGCCTCTCTCCCTCTCCGTGTCTCTCATGAGTAAATAAATAAAATCTTAAAAAAAAAAAACATTAGCAAATTCACAACTATAAACTACTGCTTTACAAAAAGCCTATGCTTTCTGCAAAAGCTTTTGAAATGAACAGTTTGCTCTTTTGGCAATCATGCTGTGAAAAGGACACACAGCCAAGGGCGTGTGCAAAATCAGAGGAAAATTATACAGGCTACCACCATCACCATGCCCCAATTATTAAAATTTGGTCCTGAATCACTTTAATAAACAATTTAAAATACTTTGGTATCCTTAGCCGTAAGTTGTCTTATTCCAAATGCTATTTAGCAATTTTAGGGATCTTCAAATAAGATACATTTTAGTAAAACTTATTCCTAGGACACTTTCAAAATTATTAACTACTTCATTTCTGATGAGTTTTTAGATTTTGAACAGAACTCACCAAACTCCTTTTTTAAAAAAAGTTCAGCCGTTTTGAGTTACATAAAGACAAAAACATGGCAAAGATTTTATAGCAGGAAAAGGATTTGTTTTTGTTTTTCAACATTCCTATAATTCAGACAGCTGAAGAAATCTTTGATCTGGAAGGCCTGGAAATTCAAAGCCCCCTTAAGGCATTTTTTTTTTTTTTAAATTAAGAAAGAGTAAAAACAGTATTTGTAATGGAAAATTTTTGTGCTGTTGAGTACATAACGGCTTTTACTTAGGTCTGTAATTCATCTTGTGGACTTAAGATTGTGGCCAAGCGTAAGTTTTAGGTGTGATATAACATCACCTGCTTGGAGATTTGCTGGCGTTGCTGATATTCTTGAGTGATGGAAAAGTAACTGGCACTAACACAGAACAACAGTGACTAATCACAGGAGCCCTGTCTGGAAGAGGGGGAGAAAAAGGTCCATCTATTAAAGTCAAAACTAAATGCATCACAAAACCGATACATGGAAATTTCATCCCATCACTAGTTCCAACAGAATGCTCAAGAGTCGAGATTTGGAGGTTATGGAGAGGATGCAACATGCCAATATCCCCCCCCCCCCCATTGCCCACTTCTGCGGTTTTATTAGGGGCTATCTGTCCCTACACCCATCAATTTTTCAGAAGGTGGGAAGGACTTCTTCCCAAAGCACCCTGGGCATTTAAAGTGCCATGAAAATTCTGGTCCCCTTCCATCCTAGGTGGTAAATAGTACGTCCTGAAACTTTGCTATTCAGATTCGAGAACTTGAGTCTTTTCCTCCAATCTGGACACACACACAAACCAGGTCAGCCTTCTGAGCCACTTCTGGGCACCAGGACCCACCATATGACGGGATGTCAGGAGAGGAATGAGAACTGGTCAGCATGGAGCAGAGAAATTCAAGACTTCATCTATCCCTGTCAGCCGGGAAGTATAGGCCTCTGACAAAGATCTCAGAGCTTCTGAAGTGCCTCCAAACCTTATACAAGCTGTTCCCTCTGCCTTGCAAGTCTCCCTTGCTGCTCCTGTTCCCTGTCACCCTGCAGGACTCAGTACGGGGCTCTCTCTGCAAGCCTTCACTGGAAACTTCTTCAGCTGGGGTTCCGACTGCTTACTTCCAGATGTTTCTCATCTCCTCTTGGACTGGAGGCTCCTCTAAGGATCAGATCTTCACTGTAATCCACCCCTGGTGTTTTACACATAACCGATGCTCAGTGAGTACGTTCAGAGCTAGTAACCCAAACCAGTAGGTCTACATTTATACCATGAGGTACTTAAAATCTCTCAGAAGATTGTATAACATTGGCATTCATCTTTTGACTGTTTCTGCTCCTTTTCAGAGACCGTTACCTTTAAAAAAATACCTTCTGAGTTGAAGTTTGAAGTGTATAGTAGAAGTAGATTGGCAAACATGAGGTAGGTGTCAAACAGTAAAAGGAAAGTTCCAGGTGGCTGTAAGATTTAAGTGGCAGTCTCTGTGGTGGATGGTAGCTGGCTTCGGTGTCATTCCTTGGTTGTGAGCATGGCCAGCTGGCTGGCAGCTGGTGGAGGCCCAGGCCTGAGCAGAGAAGTTTGAATTTGACCTGAGGGGTGATGAGAACCCACTCTCCACAACCGTAAATACTATGGAAGCCAGGTCATCCACCCTAGAAATTCTCATGTTTAAATCCTCATCTGTTGGGGGATTCGTGTGGCCTACCTGATGCAGGACGTGCGGGGTGGCCAGCGAGTAGAGGGTGTGAGATCACAGTACGCTCCACCTGGAAGCTCAGGCTGGTAGCAGTACCATGTACTTTGTGATCAACGCCACGGTTTTGCCCTCTGCTCTGCTCGGTTCCTGACTACAGAGCATCCTCTGACCTTTGTGCGAGAGGTGTGAGAGAATTCAGCACAACTCTGTCACCACGACGGGAAGAATCTAGCTGAGTTTCCTTCTGCTGGTGGGTCGGTGTTGCGCCTCATTTTGCTTTCACGCTGCTGCAGGCATAACTCACAAAGGAAGGGTCGCAGTGTATGGGCTAGAGGAGAGACCAAGAAGGAAAGGATTTATCCCCAAACCTGGAGCTCCCTGGGGATGAGGGTCCCGTTTTCACTCGGGCTGCTACAACAAAGTACCATAGACTGAGTGGTTTATAAACACCATTTTGGAGGCTGGTGGCAGATTTGGGGACGGATGAGGGCTCTCTTCCTGGCTCACGGACTGACACTTTTTCATGGTATCCTTGCATGGTGGACAAGGGGGAAGGGTCTCATGACCTAACCACCTCCTCAAGGCCCACTTCCAAATATCATCACCCTGGGCAGTAGGTCTCAACATGTGAATTTAGGTGGGAGACACAAACATTCCATCTATAGCAGGTCCCAACTTCCCACTCCGAGTCCCAGTCAATGAATGGCATCACCATCCAACCATTGTGCAAGCCCAAAACCCATCCTTGACTTCTTTCTCCCTTCTTTTTACCTTCTGCTTCCAAGTCATCACCAAGTTCATTGGTGGCTGTGCAATACATCTTGAATATCCACATCTCATCCTCTTCACTGCTATCACCTTCCAGGAAAGGGTCATCTCTCACCCAGATTATTCTAGGCACCCCCAGTAGTCTCTCTGCTTCAGATCCTGCACCTGGCCAGGCATTCTCCATAAGCAGCCACAATGATCTTTTAAAAATAAATTGGCTCAAGTGTGATATATCATGTGTCTTACCCTAAATCGCATATTGTTTGTTGATGTCTGCAAGCTGCCTGAAGGATTTTTTTAAAAACTCATGCTTTAAAATGTCTCACGCCTGGGGCACTTGGCTGGCTCAGTCGGAGGAGAGTGCGATTCTTGATCTCCCACTCATGAGTTCAAGTCCCACATGGGTGTAGAGATTATTTAAATAATAATAAAAAAGCTCTAATTTTTTTTAAATGTCTCATGACTAATAAAAAATAAATGAATGCAAAAGTAAAATTTTTTGTCAATTATACTTCAATAAAGCTGAATAAAAGATAATAAAATAGATTATATTTCTTCTGTGTAAAACCCATCAATGGCTTCCCATTGCATGTAGGCTGCGGGTCAAAGTCTTGAATGCCATCTCCCGAGGGGAGCACTGTGGGATCTGGCCCTTCACTGTCCTCCACACTTACTGGTTTTCTGTGCAGACTTGACGATAGCCTTTTCCTGATTCGGGGCTTTAGAATCTCGTGATGTCTCTGCAACACACTCCCTCCTCCCATTCTTTGCCTGGCTAATTTCTCCAGCATCCTTTAGGTCTCAAGTTCAATGCCACCTCCTCAGAGAGGATTCCTGCCCTGCTCCAATATAAATTTGGTATTTTCCCTACAGCATAGTACACCTTCATTTTCCTTCACAGCATTTAACACACTTCATAATGACAATTTTGGGGGATTTTTACCCATCCACTATCACATTATTCTGTAAGTTCCATGAAGTCACATTCAAATTCAGATTAAAATTTAGAAAGATACCAAGGATTTAGAAAGATTTTGTTGCCTGATGTGATGAAGAAAAATTGCCATGAAATAGATATATAAAAGTTCATGGGAAAGCCCTTATCTTTTACTACATTTAAAATACTTTATTAGTTTTCTTGAGATGCTGATGGGTTGTCGTCCTAAAGGTATCACCAGCCTTCTGTTGGAGCCCTCTTGACCATGTTTGATTTTGTGTCTGCTCCCTCTAGAAGTATTAAGGTTTTTTTTTTTTTAATTTAAAAAGTTTTTTAAAAAGTTTAAATATTTTAAAAATATGCAACATGAAAATAATTTGAAATGTTCCAGGGTTGTGGTTCTCAAACTTCCTTGTGCATGAGAATCACCTAAAGGCTTATAAGATCTCCAGGCCCCACACTCAGAGAATCTGATTCTGTATGTCTGGGCAAGACCTGAGAAATTATATTTCTAACAATTTCTTGGATGAAGCTGATCCTGCTGGTCCCAGGTCCAAACTTCAAAAAAACCACTGCCCTAGGGTGCCACACAACCATGGCTTCTAAGCACTGATTTAGATTAATCATTTGTTAAGAATGATAGTTTAAGAAATCGTCCAAGGGTGTAGTTACCCAACCCATTACCACTCTGTATCAAATTAGTGAGCAAACTGTAGGAAATTATTGTTTTCAGAATAGTCAGGATGTAATGAAACATTATGGGAATTTGGAAAGATGTTAGCAAATCCTAATTCAAGGTCACCGACTCTGTGGAACCAGCCTTGAGCTGGGTGGGTGCTGGGAACACAGGGTGCTGGCTATCTACTCCTTCACAGAATCTCAGGAGAACTACTCCTGGCCCCACACTAGAGGAGGAGGATAAACAAGTCAGAAGATGCTCCTGCTCTCACAGAGTCCATGTTCTTGGTGGGAGTGCAGGGGGCGGGGGGAGGGGGGAAGACAGTAAACAAACAGAATTACAGATGGTAAAAACTGCTATGAAGTAACAGTTTGCCATACACAAGTCAGAGAAAGACAAACACCATATGATTTCACTTATGTGTGCAACCAAAAAACAAGTGAACAAACAAGCAGATTCATAGATACAGATTGGTGGTTGCCAGTGGGGAGGAGGGTAGGGAGATGGACAAAATAAGTGAAGAGGATGAAGATGTACAAACTTCCAGTTATAAAATAAGTCTTGGAGATGAAAAGTACAGCACAGGGAATATAGTCAACAATATTGTAATGACGGATGGTGGCAGATGATGACTGCACCTAACCATGGTGAGCACTGAGTAATGTATAGGATCGTTGAGTCATTATAATGCATGCTGGAAACTAATATATGTCAACTCTACTTCAATACTGAAGATTTAAAAAAAAATCATGGTGCCAGGGACGCCTGGGTGGCTCGGTGGTTGAGCATCTGCCTTTGGCTCAGGGTGTGATCCCGGGGTCTTGGGATCTACTCTCACATTGGGCTCCCCATGGGGATCCTGTGTCTCCCTCTCCCTATGTCTCTGCCTCTCTCATGCATAAATAAATAAAATCTTAAAAAAAGAAATCATGGTGCCAAGTGGTGTGACCTAAGAGGGGCTCTTTGTGGAGGTGATGTTGAAGCTCTTCAGGTGAGAATGAGCATCTTCTCAAGGGAGAAAGGCGTATTTCAGGCAGAGACCAGCAGGTCCTAAGGAGGGACCAAGGTTAGCAAGTCCTGGGGACTCAAACACTAGTGTCACCACTTGAATGAATACCAGCAACAGGAGAGCAAAGGAACTTGGAGATGCTGGCAGGAGTTGTAGCTTTAAGTGGGAATGAAACTCCTGGAAGATTTTGACCAAGTACATAATCTGATGGACACTTTAAGAAGACATCTCTGGCTCTTGTGTGCAGAATGGACTGTAGAGAAAGAAGCAGAGAGATCTGGGAGGAGGCTGCTGCTGGGAGCACAGAGCGTGGCTGAATCAGGCAGGATGGGGCAGCACCCCGTAACCTGCAGTATCATGCAGAAACATCAGCAACTGTTACAAGCCTAGCTCTTTCCCACCTGGGCACTCACATGTGGTTCAGAAATGTGCCTAAATATGAAGAGTCAGAATGGGAAGCTGATGAGGGACTGGATTAACCTGAACTGAGGGGTCTAAGTCTCAAATCCTGGTAGCCTTGGTCAAACTGTTCAGTCTTCCTAGCCTCCGTTTTTCTCTTTAAAGTGAAATGGTAAGAATACAAACCTCATAAAGATGTCATGAGCCTTCGGGGGACAATCTATGGACAGAATTCAGCCTCATACCTCTTGGTGCCCAAATGAGGGCGCAGTCCTACTAGCTACTTACCATAATCCCTCTGATCTTCACTTTCTTCTTCAGAGTTCATAAGAAGTTTGTAAGGTGATAGTGGAATAAGGTCTGAAAAACCCTAGTCTAATAATATGTGGCACACAGTAGGAGCTCAGTACACAGGGGTGTCTACATAAATCGAGCATCAAAGCTGGAGACACTGCTGAGGTCCCTCTGCCTGATGATGGGAGAGGAGTGAAGACAGAAAATGCTTCACATTTTAGAGGTCAGACTTCCAGCTCTACCCTAGGACATAAAACCAAGTTTTTCTCTAGATAATTACACAGACTTCAGGGGTTTAACATTTGAACGCACCCTCCTTCCCCTCGCACACAAATAAATGCCTCTTCACCCTGACCAGAGGCCAGAGTTTCACTAGGCATGCATGTGGGCAGAAAACAAAAATGTTGCAGAAATAGCAGTTGTGCGTTAGCGTCTGCTTCTTCCCTGGGTTTCCGCTGCTGAATTCAAGATCCGTAATTATCATCGAGGATGAAAACCACAACAAAGCCCAGATGAAAAGGACGGCTTCAGAGCGGAGTACGGAGACTGGCGAGCACAGCCTTACTCCCTGAACATTCTATCTGATTCAGTTAAACAGAAACATTACTCTCTAGTAAATGCCCGAACTCCCCAAACAACGATTACGTCTCTGTTCTTCAGAGGCCAAACGCAGTGCCTTCATGTGGCGAGGGAACTCACGGGCACGCCACTGAACGAGTGGGTGAGTAACCGAACACATATTCAGGTAGGCCGTCATGAGGCCACTACTCAAAGCTGTCACCCTCGCTGCTTCTGCAGGTCCTGCCACCATCTGAATCTTTCTGTTCCACCACCCACCCCCAAATTCATACATTGAAACCTAATCCCCAATGTGGCGGTGTTTGGAGGTAAGGGCCCTTAGGAGGCAAGGACTGGGTGCCCTTATAAGAGACTCCAAAGAGAGTCCTCGCCCCTTTACTGCCACACGAGGACATAGGAAAGAGAACCCCACATCAGACACCAAGTGTGTCGGTGCCCTATCCTGGACCTCCCAGCTGGGAGGAGAATTTGGGTGCTCATTAGCCACCGTGTCCGTGCTGTGTCTGTTATACAGCCTCAACAACTATGACAAGTACCTCCCTGTGGCCGCCTGCAACAGCCCAGAAGGTGAACCGATGTCCTCTGGATAGTGGGTCCTGCAGAAAGCATAAAAGTCAGCAGCCATTAAGGAAGGGTAGTTCGTAAAGCATCTCACATCTTCACATCCCTCAAACAGTAGTTCCTAACGTACGTGTGTATCGGCAGCAACTCAGCAGCTTGTCTAAGTACCCAAAGGCCCCACCCCAGGTGATTCTGACGTGTGTGTACCCCTGACTGAGAGCCACTGTTTGAGAGGCTGTCAGGGACATGAGAAAAGTACCAAGTACACGTGCCAAAGTCCCTCCTGCACCCTGGCAAATATCATTAACTGGTTACTGTATTACATCCTTACTCGTTCAAAATTCTTTAAAAAATAAAATTTGAAAACAGTTTTGGTAAATATACACGGTACAACATTCCCCATTTTCAAGTGTACAATTCAGTGGCATACAGTAGTCATACTGTTGTGCGAGCATCCCCATCACCCATCTCCAGAACTTCATCTTCTTCCCCAGCTGAAATCCAGTGAAGATTAATTCCTCATTTCTGCCCCTCCCCCATCACTGACAACCACCATTCTACTTTCTGTTTCTATGAGCTGGACTATTCTAGGTACCTCATATAAGTAGAATCACACAGGACTTGTCCTTTGTGACGGTCTGATTTCACTTAGCATAATGTCTTCAAGATTTATTCATGTTGTGGCATGTGTCAGGACTTCCTTTTTAGGACTGAATAATATTTTATTGCTTGCATAGACTACATTTTGTTTATCCATTCATTCACTGATGGACGGTTGCTTCCACCTGTTGGCGTTTGTGAATAATACCAAGAACTTGGGTGTACAAATCATCTACTCAAGCCTCTGCTTCGACCTCTTTTGGGCATACACCCAGAAGTGGAAATGCTAGATCACACGGTAATTTTAATCTTTTGGAGAACTGCCAGACCATTCTGCACAGAGGCTGTACTGTTTTACATTCTTGCCAGCAAATGTGTGAGGGTTTCAAGGTCTCCACATCCTTGCCGACACTTGTCATTTGCGGCTTTTTGATAGTAGCCACTCTGATGGCTGTGCCGGCACCCTCGGCCGAGCACATTAAGCAGCCATGATCAATTGATCGAAAGTGACAAATGAGATGAAAGCCATTTGTTATTTCTAAACTGTTGCATGAGATTTCTACACTTTTCAAAGTGAAATGATTGAGGATTTACCAGGTAGGGAAGGTCAGTGTTACCAGGGTTGTAGAGATGGTCAAGTGTTTGAAATAGTGGGGCGGGGGAGGCTGGTCTGGAAATGGCTGAGTAGTGGGGACGAGGCCCGAGAAAGGCTCCGCATGAAGCACTGTGGAAGCCTGAGACCAAGCCCAGGCACACCACCAAACCCGCCAACTAGGAGCACAGCAGGTGACGGCTGTCCCCATGTCCTGCCTCAAGTGGCAGTGGGGTTTCTCTTCCTTCTCTTTATTCTGTTTCCATCCCTCTATTCTTTACTGCTCCATTTTCTATGAATCCGTGCTTTGAAAAAATTCATGTTTTGTAAAAAGAAAAAGGGGGGGCAAGAGGAATACATACCGTAAATGTCCATTATCTGTCTGCATGTGGATGAAGTATCCATGCAAGTATACTCATGAACTAAATGCAGTGGTTGTTTGCTGAGGGGGGAGGGGGAGCTGGGAATATGAGACAGGGTGGGAGGTTTATCTCTTTTATATATCCTGTCATAAATTGTTATTAGATTTTCAACCGTGGAAATATAGTATCATCTTTCCAATGTCTGTTCCTGAACTGCAGTGACCAGAAAGTTCCAACTCCTGCCAGACTCCCCTGAAGCTGGGGATCGATAATAAGGTTCTGGCATGTGCTTTCATGAGATGGAGTGTGAGGTGGAAATGGGTGACTACCGTCTCCTGCTGCTTGGGGCCATAGCTGTGGGCAAGCCAGGCCATGGGCATTGAGAGGCAATTGTGGTGTAGGTGGTGGCAACTGGACGCTGTTCCAGGGCCCAGGGCCCCCGCTTCCTGGGTGCGGCTATGAGGCAGTTATGGTGGTAACAGTGACTTCCCAATCTCACTTGCTGGTACCTGGATTGCAGCTGCAGTGGTGATATTTACCCTAGCAGCTTCAAGAGTGGCCTCCTGACTTCATGAATTCCTACTCAAGGCAAAGGCTGCAGCTCCCCTGATGGGTGGGAGCTAGATGTTGCTGGAGGATTCTGGAAGTCATTCCTGGATTCCCTACTAAGGAGGTCACTCTCCTCATCCTTCCAAAAGATTCTGCGAGCTTACTATTCTTACTATTCCATTCTACTTAAAATACTTACCATGGCTTCTATTTCCTCTACTGGACTTGAAACAGGATATGAAATTATGTATTAAAAATTACTAAATAAAAAATAAAAGTCATCTCTAAAAAAAAAAATTCTTAGAAGGGATTTCTTGAGTAGTGTGACACCCAAAATGCTTGGTTCTTATATTAAAAAAAAAAAAATTCTTACCATCTTTGTAAATCATTACCTATTTTAACGAGCACCTGTTAGCTTAAAGGTGAGGTAATTTAACACTCAGAGTAGAAATAAGTGCCTATGAAGTATGTGAGAAGCTGTGTGCGTGTGTATAAAGAGACAGGACACAATTTGCGTTTCCGGTAAAATCCTAAAAGACAAATTCAAATATGTCTTGTCCTTTGTTTTTATTTAACTCAAAAATAGCTAACAACAAAACATTTAAAAAATATCTCTACCACGTGAATATTCAGTTATTTTTGGTTCATGACATTTGATTACATAGTCCTCACCCGTTTTCAGCTCGAAGTAACACATCTATCATAAATGTATCTCTCAAAGTCTGCAGCAGGCTTTAAACCTAACCAAAAACCATGATTTAGTTATCTGTTTTGAATCCAAACATTTTTATCCCACACAAAAGCTTAGTAAAATTAATAACCATAAATAGGCTACCTATTAATTAGTCTTCAATGAAATGCCCAAATACAGCACATACATGAAGTTTGCATATATGCTTTTGTCCTTTACTACTCAAAATATGAATGTCTGTGAGATGTACAATGGAGTTAGAGATCATTCATTGAACTTACATTAATTCCACCTAGGAGGTCAGCAAAAAAGGAAACAGTAAAGAAAATAACAATAAATCCCATGAAAATTCCACCAATTTAATGAATGAGTAAACCCTGATAAGGGTCAGAGGACCTTGAGGAATCCAGGTGCTACCACTGTAGTGGCTCCTCAGGCACAGTCAGTTCACATCTGTGTCTCAGAAGGCAAGCATCTTGCAGGACGAAGTGTGATTCTAGTGTTGAAAGGTATATGGTTTTATACAAAATTGCCATAAACAAACAGCAACAACGTCAAGTGGTCTTCAATGGAAGAAACAGTCCTTTCTTCCAACACTGGAGGGAAAGTGGTTGTGTTGGATGCACACATTTCCAGTATGGCGCCTTCTGAAAGGGCTGTCAAGAAGAATCTCCTTACTGCCTTTTATCTTATGTTCTGACACTAGAAGCTCATCCCTAGGTATGACGCAACTCCACTGCAGTGTGAAGAGAAATGACCAGATTTTTAAAAATGCCCTAGCATTGTCAGCATAGTTTAATTTCCAGTTTAGTTCCGTCCTCACATTCAGCACAGTGTGTTTCTGTGATGCTCTCATAATGCCGGCACTTGAGAACGAATCTATCATTGACCGAGAGAAATCTCATGATGCAAAGATTAGTGTCTCATAAAATCTGAACAAAAAACAAAACAAAACAAAACAAAAAACCAAGCTACCAAAGTAGATCAGTCTCAGTGTGATTCAGGATAAGAATAACATCCAATTAGCAGATGGTGCAAAGGAGGCAGAGGGTAACTTCTGTTTTGTCACGCCCGCTGCTCCCAGGGATCTCCTACAGCCTCCTTTTCACCAGTTGCAAAATTGGCAGCTACCTTCTACTTCTCAAACCTCGGCCTTAACCTCAGCACCGCCCTGGTTCAGTTTCTATTTTTAAAAGCACCATTCTAATGGAAATGTCCCTGCCCTGAATTAAGCTGGGACTGTGAATTTTACCACTAGCTAGAGCTGTTATGTCATGGAGTTTAGGTTAATTTGGTAGGTATCGATTCCGTGAAACCTGCTTCAGCTTCCTCTGGCCACGTAGAATCTCTACCTGGGCTGGAGATGAGGGTAAAATATCCCATGGAGGACGCCTTCGATAACCACATTTGGAAAATCTGAAAAACAAAAGGAACACGGCTTGTCTTACGCACCTCCATAAAACACAACTGCATTTTGCAGAAGTGAGCAAGCGAGGCCCACAGGAACTCAGGCATCCGCGTCGGTCGCGGGGGTGCAGCCGCTCCGCGCTCCTCAGGACGCGCTGTCATTTGCTCCGGCCTAAAGCCACTTTAGCGCGCACCCAGACTCTGCAGGAATGCACGGCCAGATTTGTAGCTTATTGATTTAAGGGATGTTCTAATGGTTAATGCTGCTGGGCCCCAGCTCTTTATCTGAATGTTTTCTCACAAGGAAGATGGATTACACTGGCAATTCAATTTCTAACAAAATCTCAATATACTTGAAGGAATTCCAAGATTTCTACTGGGAATACTTGGCTGCAGTTTTTCCATTGTGGTTTACAGCAGCGTTTAGTCCAAGTTGTCTCAAGGATGATCGCTCGGTTACGCGAGCTTCCAGGGAGCAGCAGGAATGGGGGCCGTCTTCCTAACTTAAAAGGGCAAATTTCTGACAAAAACCATCCTGTCGAACATGAAAAATCAGCCACATTTTTAGACGAGATACGAAGGAAAGCGAGAGTGTGTGAGTAGGCTGGGCCACATCCCAGTTATCAGAGCGGGTAAAATATGAACAGATAACTTGCACGGGGGAACCCATCCATCACACAGCCCAGAGGTTCAATTTCTCAGCTTCAGTCTGCCTATAATTATGTCCAGAATTTATGTGGAAGCTCCATCCCTTTAAATAAATATAGTTATTACATAAGGAAATTAGTTGGTCCAATACTTTCAGACAGACACTAGTACGTTCTGTTATTAACCGACCTGCTATAGAGTACCTACTATGTAAAACCACTTGCAAGGGAGGGTGGAAAGGTTCCTGGAGGAGCGGATCAGGTTCAAAGACTGAAATGGAGGCCAGGGGAAAAAACAGAGGCAGAGAAGGAGGAGGCTCAAGGGCAGGAAAGCTAATTTAAGTCCAGGAATTCTGGCTTTATCTGAAAAAGCAATGAGAACTCCTGAAGGATTTTAAGCAGAGTCACACAGTATTGAATCATGTTTGGCAAAGATGGCTCTGGCTGCCGTTCAGAGTATGCGGGGACTAGTTCAAAGTGGTGGTGGGTTCCATGTGATGAGTGAGGGATTTCTTAACAGAACCTGCCTGAAAGGTTTCTATAAAGACTGGTGAGTGAAAACAAAGCATGTGAACCTGAGCTGGGCACACAGTCAGTACTGGTTACCATCGTGGACCAAATATGGTCTGGTAACTGGGAATGTATGTAAGTAACAGGCCCTGACCCCACCATGGAACTTCCACGCTAGCCAGGGAGACAAGCAAATGAATACACCAACTAAATATGCTTTAGAAATATCTCTAGTACACGAGCAGTTCAATTACTTTTGGGTGATGATACTTGATTTCTTAATGTTTGCTTTAATTCAGCATGAAATAACCTAATTTTCCATGAAATACATCTTTAATAATCTGTAATAGGATTTAAACCTACATATTTTGAACCGAACCAAAAGCAAAGATTTTGCTAAGTTCATTTTAATTCTCAAAGTAGTTCTCCCCCACAGAAGTGTATTGACACCAAGGGCCATCAATGCAGATATTGATCAGTTTTCAGTTAGATGCCCAGATAGAACACACCAACATGCATTAGCATATGGGCATTTATCCTTTGCCACACAAAATATAAAAGTCTATTTGAAAGTCAGTGAAATTAAAAAAAAAAGAAAGTCAGTGAAATTACAGCATATTCACAGTATATTCATCAGCATATTCAGCTTAAATAGATTTAAGTAAGCCAGTTCAGGAAAAAGGACAAAAAAAGGAAAATACTGCTAATTACTTGGTTTCTGCTCGGGTCATGATCTGAGGGTCATGAGACTGAGCCCTACGTTAGGTTCCACACTCAGCACAGGGTCTGCTTGAGATGCTGTCTCTCTTCCTCTCCCTCTGCCCTTGACCTCACTTGAGTATGTACTCTCTCCCTTTCTCAAATAAATACATAAGTCTTTTAAAAAATAAATAAAAGCAAGGGGGAAAACTGAAGCAGGGAACAGGGTTTGCCAGTGAGGGAACAGGAAGGAGAGGAAAGACCTCTGTGCACAAGTAGGGTGTGAATGAGGACACAGAGGCCCCACCAGGAGGGTATCTGGGAGGAGGGCATTCCTGGCAGAGGGAGGAACACAAGCCAAGGCGCTGAGCTTATGGTCCAGCAAGTGCTGAGCAGGTGCTGGAGGCTGGAGAGTCAACAGGTGAGCACAACAGAGAGAGAGAGAAAAAGGAAAAAAGTATATGATCACTAGTGTAAAGGAAGCAAGCAGGGGACTCTGATCAAAGTGAATGGAACAGAGGTGCTTTATAACAAGGTCCACCAAGAGGACCAATGAGGAGTTTATCAGAAGTCATTATTTTTTTTCAACTGTTCCATTCCATTCTGCCCTTTGGGTTTAGGCTTCGTCATCCATATGTTTTAATTCAATGTCCATTACTGCTTGAAAATTACCTTGGCCTTTGTTTCCCATAGAGAGGGGATGACAAGGAATGTGACTTAGGATAGGTTTTGTGGTCATTTTTGTTGGTTTTCATTTATTTTGGTAAACATTTGCTGTGAACCTTAAATAAAATGAAAGGCAATGTGATGGGGGGGGGGGTAGTCTTAACTGGCTCTTGAGAACAGAGTAAGCAAAGGCTCTCTCTAGTTGCATCTGGAAGGTTCAGAGCCAGTACTGTGTGGGGACAAGAAGAGGGCTTGGCGGGGGTTGGTGGGGGGAAGCAGCAGTGCCCTAAGGGGGAACAAAGTGAAGACCTTTGAGGCACAGAAAGAACTCAGGGTGGCTACAGCAGAGTGTGTGAGGGGGTCCTCTTAGAAACAGGAGCCAGGCCTAGAGCACTGAGGGCTGTAGGAGCCTGGTAAGAGTCAAAGCTCACAGAGAGGGTGGGGATGGAAAGAGGACTGTGTCGCAGCTGTATACACAAGGTGATTAAGATCATAAGCAAGGAGATCATTCAAAAGAAAGCAAGGGAGAAGACAAGAGGGCCTATGACAGCTGGCTGGTGGGCTTCCAGGGATGGGAAGAAAAGTAGGAAGGTGAAAAAACCCAGGGGAGACCATGTAGGGAAGGGGAGAAAGTGGTCAACAGTGGCCAAAGCTGATGGGAGCTCTGATGAAAGCTGATGAAAGATAGCCATAGAGGGTAGCCATGGGGCAGATGCTGGGGACCACAGCACGAGCTGTTCTGAATTCCCCAGAGAAATCAAAACAAAGCCCAAAAAGCATATGCTCAGAGAAGAATGTCTGGTTATTAGCATTTTATAAGAGGAGAGTGAAGGTCAAGATTTTAAAGATAGACATGCGTCTGCTTTTGTGGGTGTCAGTTCATCTGTGAAAGTATTTCCATACTCAGTATCCTCTGGAAGAGTATCCTCTCAACATTTTGTTACAAGGCTTAAATAACACACATGCACAGGAATTTCAACCAAATGCATCAAATTTCTGACCATAAAAAAATACCTGGAAAAAATACTTGTGGAACCATGTTCAAAAGACAAAAAGAATACCCTATAAAACATTGCCTATTTCATCTAGCCTAGATGACGTTATGCGTGTCTACTAACTGTAACAGTTTGTTAACCTAATATCAACTAATATGTATTTTTGAAAAAGATTTTATTTATTTGACAGAGAGAGAGAGAGTGAGAGAGAGAGAGAGAAAAAAAAAAGCACAAACAGGGGAAACAGCAGAGGGAGAGGGAGAACCAAGATCATGACCTGAGTCAAAGGCAGACACTTACCTGACTGAGCCATCCAGGCACCCCGATAATGTGCTTTTTTAAAACATAGGAAGCAGGGATGCCTGGGTGGCTCAGTGGTTGAGCGCCTGCCTTCTGCCCAGGGTGTGATCCTGGAGTCCCAGGATTGAGTCCCACGTCGGGCTCCCTGCATGGAGCCTGCTTCTCCCTCTACCTGTGTCTTTGCCTCTCTCTGTGTCTCTCATGAATAAATAGATAAATAATCTTAAAAAAAAAAAAAAACATAGGAAGCAAATGTTACAGAAACAATTATTCCTCACTGAAAGGATTTTATAGGAAAAATACTACGAGACCATATTCGTATATAGCAAGGGCAGCTCTGCTGGATCAGGGGCTAGGAATGGTCCTGCAACAGAGCCGGGCTGCATGCGCACGGGCCTTGCTCGCACCACCAGCTCAGTCACTGATCTCAGTATACATGCTGCTGCTACAGAACAGTCCCCTCTCTCTTACTGGTGATAAGGTTTTACTGTCAGAATGTAGGAATGGTTTCAACGGATAATTTATCTACTGCTATTGAGTCGCTATGCTATTTAGTTACTCCCAGAAACAAGAGCTGAATGCTCTACGTAAAGAGCTCACAAGGAGAAATTAGGCACCGAGGGGTCTCCCCATCAGCCGTGTGACACGAGGCAAGTCAGGGACCTCCCTGGGCCCCAATTCTGCTTAGCCAATGATGATCTTTGTCCTGCTTATTTTGTGAGGCTGTTAAAATTTTTTTTAAAGATTTTATTTATTTATTTGAGAGAGAGAGAGTGAGCGAGAAAGAGAGAGCATGAGTGGGGAGAGGGAGAGGGAAAAGCAGGCTCCCCACTGAGCAGGAAGCTCAGTGAGAGGTTCGATCCCAGGACCCAGGATGATGATCTGAGCAGAATACAGATGCTTAACCGACTGAGCCACCCAGGCACCCAAAGGCTTTTAAAAAATTTAAATGATATAATGTCTGGGAATGTACTTATGAAGGGGTGTATACCAGAATATTTTGAGGACTCTGAGGAACTTAAATTTCTTGGTACAAAGGACAGAGCCAGGCTAAAATATTGATTACATTCATGCATAAATTCATTATATTTAAGTACTCAATTTCTAAAAATGCACACTCAACCATCTAAGGTGCTATAATCTAAATGGAAGTAAAATATATATGTAATACACGTATGTTGCTTTTAGGGAAAAAAGCATTTGAAAAAAAGGACCAGAGCCTTGGAATCAAACCTTAGCATCTGGATAAAAAAAAACAAGCACAGATCAAAATACACTACCTCCAAAAAAAAAGAGAAAAAAAAAAAAAAGAAGAAGAAGAAAAGAAAAGGAAAGACAATAAATATTTTTCCTTCTTATTACTCTAATTCAAAATTGCCTGGTAAGGTAGAAAGAAAAATTACATTTCGTGCTGCAAGTCCTGCCCCAATTAAAATTCCGAATGTCTCTTACAGCAAGAGCACTGGTTTATTGGCAGATTATTAAGCCCTGGACCAATGTCACTCTGTTAGACCTGTATTAAAAACGTGGTTTATGTGGTGCAGGGTCAGATCAGTAAAGAGCTGTTAGCAGATGACAGGTTTGATTACCGCTGGCTGCAGGCAAGACGTATGGGTCCCTGAGGAACAGCAGAACCGGCTGGTGGGACAGTTTGCTGGAAAGGTCAAGAACAGGCATGTCAGCATCAGGGGACGACGGTAAACAGAAAACACTACAAACTAGCTTTGAGGGGATCAAACTGCTGTGTGGGGACATCTCAAGGTTTATGTATCAAACCGTGTGGGTGAATAATAGCGAGCAGAGTTACAGGGAAGAGACCAGCACTGCCCGCACCTTCTAAACATTTCTTTGTGGAATTTGAAGCAGATATACCACCTATACAATAAATCGTTGCTGAAAAGGGCTGGGTTTTGTTTTGTTTTGTTTTGAAATCTCAAAGCACAATTATTGATAAAATAGTATTCATATTACTTGCACAAAACAAAGTAGGGCTCTTACCCCTTCACTCCTAGATACAACTGGTTACTTCTCTAACTTCCTAGCAAATATTTAGAATCTTAAAATTAACTTCCTAACAAATACTTTCTAGAAGATCGTGACTTGATACACTGACACCACGGGCATTACACACTTAACAAAACCACTGTCCTATTCCTGGTTTTATGTAACTCTTGATCTGTTAGTATTAGTTCTTACCTTGATTCTTCAGATTCTGGTTCATCAAAAGATCTAGAATTTTTTTCAAAAGAAGAAGAAAAAGACCATGTAAGTTGGGTGAATGTTGCTGCAAACCAAGGGAAAAATAGCCAGTATTCTTAGAGCTCTGAATTGGGAATATTTATTTATTTATTAATTATTATTATTTTTTAAGATTTTATTTATTCATGAGACACAAAGAGAGAGAGAGAGGCAGAGACACAGGCAGAGGGAGAAGCAGGCTCCATGCAGGGAGCCCGACGTGGGACTCGATCTCGGGACTCTGACACGGAACTCGATCCTGAGACTCCAGGATCACGCCCTGGGCTGAAGGCGGTGCTAAACCACTGAGCCACCTGGGCTGCCCTGAACTGGGAAATATTTAAAAGACAAGTATCTTGACAGAGTCACGGCATGACCCATGCCTCACTCTAAAGAGTCATAAGACCACCATATTCCTGAATTTCAATTTTCTGAAGATACTTATAAACCTAGGATTTTGCTTTCGGGCTTATGTAATGGCGAAAAGATTTCACTCTGTCATTCCTCAAATCTCTTCTTAAAAACATCTCTGTATAAAGCCTACCCTCCTAGCAAACGTGCTCAAGTCAGAACAGGACACGCTGACAATGCCTATTATTTGGAGAGCACAGTGCATATAATTCTCGCTCTGGGGTGAGTGGGAAGTGGCCTTGTTCAAATACTGCCAGTGAGGGGGGCTGGTATCTGCAGCCTCTCATCCAGCAGGTGGCTGGGCTTTAACATGACTTGGGTGTGGTCCACCTGAACCTCTGGTAGTTGGTATGTGTCCTTTGGACAGGTCTGGAGGCAGCAAGAGGATGAACAAAACCCTTTTCTCTGCATGGGCTTGCAGAGACTTTATGATGGTGTGTCTCTCTGTAAATAGATTTAATATGTCAGGAGGATTACTGATTGCCTTCAGAGGCTAGCTCTACACCAGTCAGGTGCCCAGGGCTGGGCAAGTGGCATGTTTCAAAGGTCATTCTTCAGAAGAACATTTCCCAATTGCTGATGATATCAAATGTCTGGTTTCTTGGTAGACAGGGACTGAGATCTACAGCCCCACATTATCAGGTCCTGTGGGAGAGGTAGGAGGAAGCAGGGAGAGAGAGTTCATTTGGGAAGACCTGGGCTCTGCTAGCTACAAGGCAAGAGATTTTGGTAAAAACACTTAGTTCCTGTGTTTCGGTTTGTTCAAATCTACAATAAGGGAGTTGGGTAAAACCATCTCCAAGGTCATTCACAGCTTCCAGATTATGTGACTGTAGATGCATGGGGACACAGACTTTGCTCAAGTAACCACCAATACATATATTAGTCCCTCAACAGGCTATCTAGAGCCATAATTCCCATCAGGTAACATCACTTTGTGGAGCAGCGTAATTCAAAAAGTCAATTCCTTAAGTCTAAACCTGAGTTACTGAGCCTTAGTCATTTGGCCACAAAACAGGAATGAGGACTACAGAGGAATTCCTTTGACTACAGGCAGGGGGCGAGTAAGTGCTGTCCCAGCAGAGAGAACGGGCATGGCCGGGCTGGCCCTTCCAGTGCCACTGGGGTTACTGGTTAGGCCAACAAGTGACTGTAGAGTGGCTTCAAATACACATCCAATAGGTGAACAACAATTCTTACCCACAACTCTCTGCCTTCGGTAGAGAGGGCAAGTGTCGCACATTTAGGAAATCAAGGAACAGTTTGGGAAGTTCTTCATTTTCCAAAATGACAGCCTGTGAAAGGAGAAAACAGAACTTAGAAAGTGAAATTTATCAGGCAATCAATAATCAAAGCAAAAACTTCAAAAAGTCAGGACCATTCATCTAAGTTCTTACCAGCATCATTCTTCATAATCTGTATAGGGGATGGTGGTCTCCATTTCACCCACCAAGAACTCAGGAGACAAGCACGCTCTTTATTGTCAGCAAATACTCCCAACCAGCATTTATGGAGCATCTACTACATGTCAGATGCTGATGAGGGGGTAAGACAGTCAGACACGCGAGGGGGCCACCAGATAGAGTTCTTGTCTTCATGGAGGTTCTGGTATTTTAAAAACCTGGGGACATCAATAATACTGCTAAGATATGTACCTCAAATTTTCCTTACTGGGTGATAAAATGGTCTGGGCTGTGTGCATGCATGCGTGTGTGTGTGTGTGTGTGTGTGTGTGTTTGTGCATGTAAAGAGCCCACTACTGTTTACAAAATACTACACATGGTTTTTTGAACTAGAAGATTTAGCCAAGACCACTCAGCTATCACTTCTTTCGGCACAAGGATCAAATGACATTTATTGCTATTTGGACAGCTCCATTTAAAGGGTCAGTAACAACTTTATCACTAAGTGTAAATCAGCGTATATACTAAAAAAAAAAAAATCTATACGGGTTCTTCCATTTAGGGAGCTCTGCTAAAGAGCTGGCATAATGGCATAACCATGTCAGTTCTCAGCTATCCAAATTACGCAAGTGCAAGGGGAAATCTAATGGAGAATGAGAGAGTGCATTTTCCTGGGTATTTATCTTTTAAAAAAGAGGGCCACGGTATGTGAACTGACTAAACAGTTGCCCCTAACCTCCCACTCCCCCCCCCTTTTTTTAACAAAGACCATGGGAAAAAAAATCAAAGATTGTACAATACTTTCTGGAAGTAAGAATTATTTTCAAAGGTCATTTTTATCATTTACCTTAGTTCTCCTCCTCCCACATGTTGTTTAAAGAACAATGAGATGGGATGGTGAAGTATCACTCACACGGCTGATCAAGAGCAGCTATGTCATGTGATGCATAAGGCACAAATGACAAAAGGTCAAATTATGTATATTTTGAAATATGTAATTCTATATAACCTATGGCTTTTAGTCATAATTTACATGCTGAGTGTAAATTATTTTCTATTTCTAGTAGAGTTTTAAAACAGTTACCCAGTTCAGGATATAGGAATGGAATGAGCAATGCAGGCTGACCCCTACATTATGCCAGCATTTCTACTGCTGTTCAATTCCTGGAGAGGAGTCATCTGGAAAGCCAGCAGCCCTGCCTTGGTCTCTTCCTATTCTTACATAGCCGATTGTACCCACTGAGGAAGTAAGAAAGTAAGCAGAAGTAGGAAAACAAAAAAATGCATAAAATAAAATTTAAAAAGCCCTCCTCTTCCCAGAGGCATGCTTTCATCACTATTTCCACTGACCTCCATCTCAATTTTCATCTACTTGGGGAAATTTTGAGGGTGCCCATAAGGTCATTATTTCAGTGCCCAGAACTCAAAGGTTGTAAGAATCATTATATATATGAAACTCCAAGGAATTTTTGCCATAAAGTAAGTTATAGCGATTATCTCCATGTTTCTACATATCTGTTTAAGAGAATGATACAATACCTATTTGAATAATAAAGCTTAATATGGTAACAAACACAGAGCTGTTCACCTAGGCAATAGTTTTAATTATGTGTACAAGTGGTAGCTTTCAGATTAAAAAAAAATGGGGGGGGGGGTTGGTGGTAACACTCTTATCTCCACCCCCACCTTTTAAAATAAATTAAATCAATAACAAGTGTGGGACACTTTTAATGACCTGAACTACTTAATTTCCAGGATCTTTAGACATGTCATCCATCACTGCAGTATGGAGGAAGACATCTCTTGAGTGTTCAGGGGGTTAGTTTGGTTTTATTAATGCAAGATTTAGGGAATTTTAACAAGGTGAATTGTTTATTTGCCTTGACAGATTGGCTTACAATGCACTGGCTACATCTACAGCATGATCATTAATGACAAAAGACAGGCAAAAAGCTGTTTACACTACAACACCAGGATGGGAATTAATCCTGTTCAGCCTCCCCAAATAGAGTACTCCACATAGATGATCACTTTTTTTTTAGGTAAGATATACTGGCAAAGAAAAAAGAAATATAGAAAACTCCAGAAACCTGTGAGCATTTTTGTTAAATGTTACCTGAAAATTCTCAAATAATATTTTTCATAAAACAGTCACCAGTATAGATTTCAGGATTTACAGGTATAAAGAAAGTAGTGTTGGGGGGTTAATTAAGTATTCAGTTATGTGGTGGTAGGATTTCCTAAAGTCTGCTAAGAAGGTTTGTAAGAAAATGATTAATACTTAAGTTCAAACAGAGATAGAGTGTAATGATAGAATTTACCTAATGTAACATAATATATACAAGTGGAGTGACAATCATCGACTAGTACAGAGATGGACAAGAGAAATTAAATTAGTTTAACAAAATCTTTCCATTCATACACACATGATCTCACTCCCTGAGAGAGCCAACAGTAATGTGGGGACTCATGACTGTTTCATTTACATCTTCTTCTGTTTCTTGAAAAGCTTTCACTCAAGAAGAGCCCTCCTCCTTTTTTTTTTTCTTTTTTCGTTTTTAAGATTTCTATTTATGTATTTGTGAGAGAAAGCACAAGCAGGAGGAGCAGCAGAAGGAGAGGGAGAAGCAGACACCTCCCCCCAACACACACTGAGCAGGGAGCCTGAGGCAGGGCTCAATCCCAGAACCCTGGGACTGTGACCTAAGCTGAAGGCAGGCGACTGAGCCACCCAGGTGCCCCAAAGATCCTTCCTTCTTAAAGCTGTACCTGGGCCACTCCACCTTCTTGGGACCCCAGTCTAGTCTAAATACCCAACTGTATTCAATAGGTAAATAAATATATTTAAACATATAATAAATAAAATTTATATACATAAATATAAATAAATATATACAAATATATAAATTACATTTTGAATATCAAACCATATTTCTCCATTTTAGCTTGCTTACCATGATTTTTTTATTAGTCTTCAATGGTTACTTATTTCTATTTTTTAGAGAGGCAGGATGGTGTGGTAGGAAGTATGGAGGTTTAGAGCCACACCTGGGTTCCAACACCCTCTTCACCTATCTCAGGGTTAGCGTGAGGATAAGATGATGGCCTCAAGAGTCTCTGGAACACAATTAGCATTCAATAAATGTTCACTGTTTCCTTACAATCTCTTCATTGTATCAATCCCCAATAACCTATTTTTGCAGGTTTTGGAAGTTTGGATGATTGTCTATCTAGCAAACAGGACTTCTTAACCCTCTATGATTCATGGATCCCTTTGAAAAAGGGATAAAAGCTGAGAATCTCACTTGCTGAAAAATATGCATACATATATATTTGTACTGACAGCGGCAGGGGGTTCACAGGCCCCTGACAGCCCAGCCAAGGACACCTGTTTTTAGCTCCCTGTGGCAGTGAGGCTGCTAGGCACACTCTTCATTTGGCCCGGTGCCTACAGCCCTCGCTGCTGGGCCTGTGCTGTGTGCCAGCTCCCCAAAGGGCACGCTGGCCTTCTTGTTCTAGTTTTCTACCCTGTTGTCAATTACAACCCCACTGGCGTGTGTGCTGCCTTGCGATTGGAATTCATTGATGCTTTCAGCTCTGGGCTGTGGTGGCAAATATTTGGCAGTGAGGCTACTAGGATTCTTTTGGGTAGATCAAAATCTACTTCAGCACTGAATTTAGAAAGTAGATCATATTCATGGCTTCTGTGTGTTCCATAGGAAATTCTACAATTTAACAATCTGTAGTGCTGATGGTTCTCAAAATTAGCAAAACATGGAGGAAAATATTATTTAAACTCTATCAATGCTGGGTTAGAGTCCAGCCGAAGAGGCACTAGTACTTTACATTAGTTAGGAGAGGAGCATTTTGAAATGCAATGCATTGATGGGTCCATTAACTAATAACTCCGATGGTAGAGTTCTGACACTGGATCTGACACATCGCTGGGCAACTAATTTATGCAGTTAAAAGATGAGAATTCAAAATGAATACAAGTTAGAAAAAAAACTGGAAATAAATCCCATTAAATTAAAATTTACAAGGATATGCACTGAGTCAAATACGACAAGAGGCAGAATTAACTATCCAATGTAAATAAAAGAAGAGTAGCTATTTACATACAAGTACTCTAGGTCTCAGGGGTAGTTCAACAAGAAGTGTTGCTTCCAGAAGGTTTATAAAATGAGCTGAGCAATCCTCTTGCTCCACTTAATGCGGTATTAGCTAGCTCCCAAAGAAAAAAAAAAAAAAAAGAATAAGTGCAGAAAGGCCTACTAATGAGCAATGAAAATGAATAAAAGATTCAACATCGTTTCCATAAGAGATCACCCAATAGCAGGTAGAGAGCATGGAATGAGGTGTTGCAGGGCCAAGGAGTATGGTTCTTTGGTTAACTAAAATTTTTTTAGTAGGGTGGAGATTTTCAAAGCTGCTGGAACAGAAAGAAAGGACTATCCAAACCAGCAGACAGTGTCTATCTCTAATTGAAGCCAATGCAAAAAACAACAAACAAACAAACATACAAAAACAAGCAAAAGTGGCCCATGTATAGGAAATGCCTGCATTGCAAGAGCTTCTATAAAAGTCTGGGCTCTGAAACTGTGGAAGGAGCCTCAGTGTCCATCGAAAGATGAATGGATAAAGAAGATGTGGTTTATGTATACAATGGAATATTCCTCAGCCATTAGAAACGACAAATACCCACCATTTGCTTCAACGTGGATGGAACTGGAGGGTATTATGCTGAGTGAAATAAGTCATTCAGAGAAGGACAAACATTATATGGTCTCATTCATTTGGGAAATATAAAAAATAGTGAAAGGGAATAAAGGGGAAAGGAGAAAAATGAGTGGGAAATATCAGAAAGGGGGACAGAACATGAGAGACTCCTAACTCTAGGAAACGAACTAGGGGTGGTGGAAGGGGAGGTGGGTGGGGGGTGGGGGTGACTGGGTGGCGGGCACTGAGGTGGGCACTTGACAGGATGAGCACTGGGTGTTATGCTATATGTTGGCAAATTGAACACCAATTAAAAAATAAATTTATGAAATTTATTTCATAATGTCCCATTGTCTATCAAGCTCTGAATGTCTTTTAGTTGCTCTTTGATAAACTTGCGGATGGGAGAAGCTATAGAATTAGCAGAAGACGGCATCAAAGAAATTTCCATGCAATTTATCACTTGGGAGTAATGTAGACTAAAAATCACATTATTATCAAGATGCACATGGGAAATGGGGTTCAATAAAGAACTGTAACAAGTGTGTCATACACTATGTAATAGACTGTTATTACTGCATCCAACTCTGCTAAGCATTAAAACCTGGAAACTACCTTGTAAGAAGCAAAAAATCATCATCATTATTCTTTATAGTGTTACTTGCTTCCAGGATAATACAGGACTTTACTTAAAACAGACCAGATATTCCTTCAGAAACATCATTCTAAAAGAATGGGGGAAAAAAATCTCCTGGTCTACAAACACATTTACAAGAAAATTGCCTGAATGGGGCAGAAAAACAATAGCATTTCTACCAGCATCTCCTGCAAGCTCAATGTTTACTCGAGGAGAAATGTCTTTTTTATTGAAAAGGTGCAATTATCATCATGTAACACAAATCACAAAATCCCGATTTTTCTCCCTTATCAGCTTTATAAAATCATGTTCCCAAAGGATACCATTGATTAGTTGCACATGTTCTTTCTGTGACATCCCAAATACTTAATTGTCAGTTATCTTTTCTTCTTCAGTAAGTAAAATGCAGTCACAACATTACAGAGGGACCTGTTCTGCCTTAACCTTCGCTAGATGCCATCATGCAGTGGAAAACACTGGTAAAATATCACAGGATAACGCTGTCCGACAAGGGAGACATATAAACACCGTAATGATTTCCCACGAGTTTCCATTTTAGAAAATTGTCACTAAGGCGAGCATAAACGGTGACACATCTCCACCGAGGACACGGTGAAATCGAACACTGGCATTCTAGTTAGGTCCAAGCCTAGCCGGCAGCCAATTATAACAGGAACGGAACATCTTGTTGAAAACTTAGACAGGACCGCTTTGGTAACCTTCCAAGATTGCTGCACAAAGCTGCATTGTTTTCACCGATGTGAGCCTTTTCTTCTCTCCTCAAAACATTAAATAAATGAAAAAAGAAACAACGCACGTTTCTGCCCCATTGTCTATCAAGGTTTGTTACAGACTGCGGGGAACCTCTGTCACAACAGCCAGGACGCTGAACTGTGTTGGGAGGTTTCCAGGAGGCTTTAAAGCCCGGCTCCCCTTCCATCTAGTTGGGTTTGAAATGCCCGATTGTTTGGGGTGACAAAGTTCATGACAGTTTTTCCTCTGCCCACCAGGAGAGATGCTCCGTACCATACCCACTTCAGAGGCGCAGCTAAGCACAGAGAAGGAAGGAGAAAAATCAATGCCTCCTCACTGCAGTAAGTGGGCTGCAGTGTCACTGTCCCTGGGGATCGAGGCTGACCAGCACACAGAGGCTCTGCAGTCGTCGGGCTTCTGCTTACCCACGCCCCAGCACTTGCTCTCAATTTCACAAAACGAGCCACGGGAAGGTTATCAAAGGAACACTTTTAAAAAGTCAGATGGCCACCTAAAAAAATACAAATCAGATGTGCGTCTGAAGAACCCAGAGTGCCATGCATCCTTCCTTTTGTGCATGACACCATTTCCCGGATGCTCCTAACTCTGTGCCTGGAAAAAAAAATTGCACAATTCACAGAATTCAGACAGACAACTGCTATGGTTTCACAGGACTTTATAGACTACCTTGCAAGAAATCTGAAGACCTGCCCTAGAAGCTGAATGCTGACAAGGGTCTATTTAAAATGGCAAAAAAAAGAAGAAAAAAATCTGTGAAAAGAAATACTGTAATTTGGCTTAGGATTTGAAAGAAGAAATACCATTCCTGATAATACAGCTAAAGAGACAAAACTAATCACGGGACAACATGATTAGCTCTTTTAGTATCAAAATTTATGTTCTGTGTGTTTCTGGAATATTTATCTAACACCTACTATGTACAACCACTGGTACGATGGCTGGCCAAACAAACATGGTTCTGCCCACCCAGGACATACCATCTAGTGAGGAAAATGCATGGTGTTCCAATAATCACAGCCAAAAGCACAGTAGGCTCAAAGGTAGAAGCATGGTGGTATTAGAAAAACCGACGCCAGGGTGGCTGAGAAAACATTGAAGCAGAGCTGGAGAGGCTGGTGGGGCTTCTGGGTCATGTCACAGATTTGGCTCTTTCCCTTCTGTGGATTTAGGGGCCAGGGAGCGGTGTTAGCAGTTAAATGGTAGGTGGAGTATCTCAGTACACATGACACGATCTGATTGACATGTTGTCTACAACTGAAATGGCAAGAGTGCCCCTCAGACCCAGTGACCATTCATTCAATTCTCTCTCTGGCTACCTCTAAATTACTTCTTAATCAAGCCATCGAGTTAACGTTAATGACTGTATTTTCATTTCTTACTGGTTCTTTTCCAAGTTAGCCTGGTCTGTTTTTCTCTGAAGCTTGATCTTTTCTTATGCCTTCAATTATTTCACAAATTTTTCATTTTTGGTGTTCATAAAATTGTCCTTTACTTGAAATTCTTGGGGTTTAATCCTGCTGTTTTGTGTCCAGTAACTCCCACTCATAGCTGTTTGTTTTCTTCCATGTTTTGTAGTTTTGGTTCATGAGCTCATCTCAACAGGGCTTTATTTGTGGGACAGGTCAGGCCAGGTTCAAGATATGTCCTTTCTGAGTGGTTATATTTCTAGCAAGCAGCAGATCCCTGATTGGGATCCCCAGGATACAATCAGCATTGAGTCAATGATTATGCTAACTTTTTAGATAGGAAGTTATGAGGCCCTGCAGATACTGAAAATATAAACCTTAAACTCTCATAAAACATGGGTAAGGGGAAACCTGGGTGGCTCAGCGGTTGGGTGTCTGCCTTCAGCTCAGGGCGTGATCCTGGAGTACAGAGATTGAGTCCCACATCAGGCTCCCTTCATGGAGCTGGCTTCTCCCTCTGCCTATGTCTCTGCCTCTTTCTCTGTCTCTCTCATGAATGTATAAATAAAATCTTAAAAAAAAAAAAAAAACATGGGTGGGAAGTGTGAGGAAAGCTTCTGCTCAGTACATTTTTCCTAGACCAGTGGTCTCTAAAGTAAGTTACAGGCATGTAGGATATTAAGCAAGATCACCACCTATGATTCAGGAAAACAAGTATTAGAATTGCTATTGATTTTCAGAGAGCCTAGGTGGCTCAATTGGTCAAGGGTCTATCACAGGATCTAGCCCCACATTGGGCTTCCTGTTCAGCCGGAAGTCTGATTCATTCTCTCTCTCTCTCTCTCTCTCTCTCCCTCCCTCCCTCCCTCCTTCCCCCTTTGCCTCTCCCTGAATGAACAATGGTTCATTCTCTCTCTCTCAAGTGAATAAATAAAATCTTAAAAAAAAGAATTTCTATTTAATTTAAAATTAAAAATAAATAAATCTATCCTAATTCTGATATATGGATTCATACAGCAACATAGGTATGCAAGTTATTATTAAATGTGTACATACTGGAGCATTATGCTCAAATATTTTTCATGGTAAGGATCCTGGGCCAGGAGACCCTGCCTCTAACTATATATAGTGCAGTAGAGCTTGTAAGAGGTGGTGAGACCCAATCTATCCAAACCACACTTTTGAATTAGTCTACTTTGCTTAATTTATCTTTCACTAAAGGTGTGGTCCATTACTGGGAATGGACCTCTTTTCAACTGGCCAACTCCTACCTGGCCTTCAAGTCTCAGCTCAAGCATTACCTACCCTAGGAAACTTCTCCCAAACCCTCAGTATGGGCTAAACTATCTTTGTGGGGAAAAAAAAAAAAAAACAGAATAATTTCATGCTCTGTGATGATTAATAGTAGACTGAGTCATATTAACTTTCAAGAGTTTTAACTTACCAAATATGGAAAGTTTCAAAGTTTAAAAGTACAATAATATTTATTTAATGCCTACTCTCTGCCAAGCTTATCTTATTTGATTTTCATAGTACTGTGAAACACTGTCATTATCCAAATTCTATCTATGAAAAACTGGAGACTCACAAAGGCTAAACACCTGTGCAAGTTTTCTCAGAGGTCAGAGGGGCAGTCAGGTCAGCTCTCCAGCCTCAAAACTACTGCTCAACTGGTATCTCCATTGATTCATTCATTCATTCCATAAATATTTATTGACATTTACTGCATGTACAACAGGACAATGCCGCCGGTTTAGTTCTTTTCTTAGTGAATTGAATTGGAATCATAATCTTTCCCAATATATATTTTCCCACTGTATTTATAACTTTAATGTATCCCATAGATAAATTTAAGGAAGCCAATGAAATCGACTTCCTTAAAATACAGTCCTGATTTTCCTTGGATTTTCAATGTACCTTAACATCTCAACTAAGTCTTACAAGTATGTAAAAACTCCCAGAAGAAGAAAAGCAATAAATTCCATTAATCTCTGCCTTATATTTAAACAGCAATAACAACAAACAAAATCTGAAAAAACAAAAGCATAATCCAAAAGGACCTGGCCTCCTAACACTTCAAAACCTATTTGACAATCTCTGACCAGCTCCATTCTTTTCAACTGGTTGAAAATACTGTTAAGCCACATTTCAAGCACTTTATATCCATTCCAATTACCTAATTAAATGTTGAATAACAATGTGACTCAATGACAGGTTACAGATCACACCAGAATTTTAAGAGGTATTTCCCTAATGAACCAATAAAAACAAAACAAAACAAAACAAAACAAAACAAACAAATGAAACATTCTAAAAGCAATTATAAGCTAACTTCTTACCTATAAGGCAAAGTTAAGACCAGGAGATGAACACGTATGAATAAAACAGTATATTACAAAGCAAACCAAAACTGACTTAGGAATTCACATAAGAGAGTAGGGTGGGGGTGGGGGGGGAGAGACACTAATTTAAATACAAATTATAAGATATGCTTATGGAAAGTTACTCTTATTACTTTAAGGAAGAAATAGGAACCAGAACTGGGCTTTTAGATGTTGCCTGGAGAAAGCCTCAGGAGACTGGTTTTTAATGAAAGATTTACAATTAGCATAGCCTATGCATGCTGATGAACTGACATTTTTAAAATGTTTAAAGTGCTTGAAAACAATCTGCTCTTTCAAGTCCCTTAAATGCTTGTCCCACTACCTCATTTACTCCTCTGATTTATTTAGCATTCTCCTGCTCTGTGTATTGCACACTGTGACCCAGCTTCAGCATTGCTGGGCTTCATGTGGTGTAGTCAGATCGATTAGGGATTCTTAGGCCTACACATTCTATGGCATACCAGTTAAGTACATAGGATACTAGGCAAATATCTTTTTTTTTTTTAAATGGAGACCCCTAATACCACTTTCTATTTGTCAAATTGTAAGTATTGCATTGAGTCTCCTATTTAAATGCTACAGTTATTGTTTTTGCAATTAATGTTTTACAGGAATTTAAGACCCTTGGATGAGCAGAGCTCATGGTGCATGGTCCTGAGTGGGAAGACTTAGGGAAGTGGCTAGAGAGTGAGCAGAGACTATTTCAAGAGGCAGGAATGAGTCCTTAGAGAAATTACACAACAATGAGAAGTGGCCCTTATGGCGACAGTTCGTAGGTCTAAAGTTAAAATACATCTAGGCAGCAAATAATAAAGAAAGGGGGAAAAAGATCCTTGACCTCTTGGCTGCAAGAAAAAAAATGCAGTCAATAAAATTGCTCACCGAAAACACACTGGTGGATACCAGTCCAGCAGGACTACACCAAGGAGGACAGAATACAATAGCAAGTAGAGAAGAAAGTAACACAGCTGTTAATCATTCACAGGATGTCCAAGTAGGACTCGGCTCTCTAAATCCACGGAAGAAAGTCCATGTAACTCTTCTAGCCCTTCTCCCAAATCTAAAGCCAAGAGAAATGCTCTTGTATCATGGGACTAAATTACAAATGTTTATATTCAGGGACTCACACTCAACAATGAACATGGACCCTTTCCTGAAGGTTTTCATATTATACCAGACTTTTCCTGATAAACTCCCAGGTATCTTCAGAAAGTAAGAACAAAATGATTGCATGGAAAGATACTCTACATTTAAGGCAGAAACATGAAATTTCTGCTTGTCTTCTGCCACTGGAGGCCATGGTTCAGACTATACAGTTGCTATCCAAGATCCATTCTTCCTTCTTCCTTATTAATGGAATACTGATTTTGTTGGGGTGTGTGACAATTAGCCAAGGTTAAAAAAGCAAACAACAATAACAACAAAATCACAAGACCCCTGCCCCCAATATTTTCCAAATTCCCTTGGCACGACAAGACACCGATATAGCCACTAAGATGTCAGTGGAAGTTGCTGGATGGAAAAGATTCAAAAAGTTCCCTAAAAGTGAATGGTCAGGCTCTGCTAGCTCTCCCTCATCTTTTTGCTCATCTCTCTACCCACTTCCTCTCTCTTCTTGCCTGAAACATGAGCGTGGTTTCTGAGCTCAGTTGCCATCCTATGATCATGAGGGAAAGGCCAAAGGAATCAAAAAGATCCAACCTCTGATAATCCTGAGCCACTGAACCCAAACCCACAATTATTTACCACTGGTAGTGCTTAAGAAATAGCATGCTTGAGCAAGACAGGCCTCAATTTTGAGCCCTTTTATTTGGGCTGATATCTGTGGTAGAACACAAACCCCTACTGATAGAAACCTCTTGCTTCTACAGATCATAAAGTCTGATTTTTGGCCCATAGAACAGAGTACTGGGGAGAACACGTACAAAGAGAGAGAGGAGAAAAGAAAAAGCCCAACTATGCTATTCTACCTTTAAGTTATTACTTTAATACTGAGTGGAAAAAGAAAGAAAGAGAGAGAGAGGAGAAACAACCAAGTGACTCCGATATTCCATTTTTAACTTATGACTTTAAAAATGTCCATACCATAAAGAACAGCCTATGAAAAATGAAAAAGCAATTAGGCTCACACATATATTACACAATCTATAAAAAGCAAGAAAAAGGACCAATATATGAAAGACTTGTCCGCCTAACAGCAGGTGCCAAGAACGAATACTACAGAACAGTGAAGAAATCAAGCATATACCTAATGAGATGAAACTAAACAAAGAAAAATGTAAGCTGATTATCCAGAAAAATATCCTACCAAATTGGGTCTATTAAACAAATCACAGACAGCATCCCTGTGGAAATGGAAAGTGTTTCATTAAACTTATTTTACAAAGGACTGTCCAAATCACTGTAGAATGAGCCATGGGGAATAACTTAGCATTGGCTGGTGGAAGAAAATACAATTCTACTTAAACAGGTCCCTTGAATCACAGATTTTATGATCTTTTAACAGCTTTCTATGAAGAGCAATTAAAGGAAGATAGTAAAGGTTTACACTAATACTCTAGAAAGTTAAAATGACTACATACATCTTTAAGCAGTGTATATCTTCAAGATCTTAGGTAAGTTTGAGGGAGAAACACTAATTCATTTTTTAAAAAAGAAGAGGAGGGGGGAATCCCTGGGTGGCTCAGTGGTTTGGCGCTTGCCTTCGGCCCAGGGTATTATCCTGGAGTCCTGGGATCGAGTCCCACGTCGAGCTTACTGCATGGAGCCTGCTTCTCCTCTGTCTGCCTCTCTCTTTCTCTCTGTGTGTGTCTCTCATGAATAAATAAATAAAATCTTAAAAACGAAAAAGAAAGGAGGACGAAGAAGCTGAAAGTTATTTCCCTGGGGTCTAAAGATAACACTTTTGGATTCATTTCTTCTCCCTGCCCAGGGCTTGTCCCTAATACCCAGGCCGCTGTGAAGCCAGACATCAGTGAGGTAGGTGGAAGGGCAGGAGGAACACAGTGGGGTGAGGGAGGGGTGCAGGGGTCAAATAACAACAGAGGGACCAATGCAGATAGCCTAGACACCTTCTCTGTCCTCTGCACCAACCCCACTAGTTGTCTACACCAGTCATCTTAGGCTGTGGTCTCCTCAACAACCCTCATCCCCCAGCCCGCTCCAAAGGTGCTTCCTGGAAAAGGAGCCAGGGAGGTACCCCAGAGCAGGTGACAGGCATGCTCCCATTTTTCTGGAAAAAAAATTTTGGGGTGTGTTTCCATAAGGTTCGGCTCGGTGTGATCACCTGGAGGTAGCTGATGATCAAGGAAAGACTATACTCATTATTTCACAGTTACTACTGAGAAGTGATAGCAGGTAGGTGCAGTATATGGGGACTATGTGTACTTCCAAATATGTATTTACCTAAATTGTTTAAAATTAATATGAGGCAAGTTTCTTGGGTTCTCTGTGCTTCAAAAGGGTAACAGTATCTGTTTCAGATGCTGGAGTCATGATGAAATAAGACTCATGCTAGTTAAGAAACTGCTGCAGTACCTGATATACCACAAGGACCTAATATTATTATTTTTCTTAGTAGTAGTGGGAGTGTAAGATAAATAAAATCAATCTGTGATAAGATTTATAAGAAATATGTATTCTGACTATGATATAATGATTTGTAAGAAATATAGACTTAATATATACATTATATAAATGTATATGAGTTTTCATATATATTCACTCCTATTACTTCAGATGACCAAAATATGTATTTCTTAGATATATTTGGTCTTTATCCATAGTTCCTGAAAATGCTTCAGAGCCATAAAGTTGAAATGGGTGTCTTGTTATTAATGGAGAATTTTGAACCCACCCAAGGTCAGAGGTTGGCTGCCCAGAAGACCAACCACAGGATTAGACTGTGAGGACTTTCAGCCTCCTGGGAGAGAAGAGAGGCTGGAGGTTGAATCAACCAATGGCCAATGACTTAGTCAATTATGACTATGTAATGAAGCCCCCCTAAAAACCCAAGAGGACTCCCTTTCATTCCCTTCCCAAGACCTTTCACACCAGAACACTTCCACGTGCCACGGAGCTAGGCTGAAAGCTCCTTGAGGACAGAAGCTCCTTTGTTTGCGAGATGGCCCTACATATCTCTTCATCTGACTGTTGATAGATAGCCTTTATCATATCCTTTAATAAGCCAGTAAACGTGAGTTAGTGTTTCCCTGAGTTCTCTGAGCCATTCTGGCAAATGAAGTGAACCTAAAGAAGAGGTCATTGGAACCTCCAATCTGTAGCCGATCACTCAGAAGTACAGGTAAGAGACTAAAGCTTATAACGGGTGTCTGAAGAGTGGGGTGGGAAGCAGTCTTCTAGGACAGAATCCTTAAGCTGTGGGATGTGACAGTATTTTTGAGTAAGCAGTGTCAGAATTGAGTCGAACTCTAGGACACCCTGCTGATACCTGAGAAGTGCTTGGTGTTGTGAGCGGCAAGAACCCCTGCTCCCCTGTTGGAACTGGATCTGGGAACTCTCAATAACCATTACAGAAGCTAAGTAATTGAAATCGCTGATTTAAAGAAAGGAAACATTTTCTTACATGGTTTCACTTGTGTTATTATTTTTAAAAGCCTGCACTTTGTATGTAATCCAACTATGTTGTAACTTCCTGGCCTCTTAACACATGCATGCACACAGGCCAAGTATTTGTTCTAAAGAATTTCTATGTAGAACTCATTTAGTCAGATCGTCAAAGCATTCTCTCTAAGGGCCAGTAAGCTCACATACCACGTCACGCTGCTATACGTAGCCCTTCCTTGCAATGGCATCAGCTGTCTACTGAGAGAAGTCCAGTCCATTGATCTGGGACTTTTTCACTTCCATCAGCCCCCTCCGACTTGTCCAGCCTCTTTGTCCAGCTTCAGATTCCATGATCTACCATCCTTATCAGTTCCCTAAAACACCTCTGACCCCACAAGTCACCCTCCCTCTATTGTATTCAGGACACCAAAAGTTCTGGTTGAATCCTAGCATCTCTTACCCAAGCCTCGACCCAGCTGCTGAGCACTGCAAGAAAACCACACAATACAAACAAGTTGTTTTCACTTTAAATTCAAGCTCTTATCCATAGAATATTGTCTTGCTACCTTTCTGTAGAAGAGTGGTTCCCAAATTTCAGCCAGCAGCTGAATCACCTCAAAGGCTTGTTAAAAACACAGATTGCTGGTCCCATCTCTAGACTTTCTGATCTAGGAGGTCCAGGGGTGAGCACTCAGAATCCACTTTCCCAGGTGATGATGATGGAGCTGGCCAGGAACCAGACTTTGAGAACCACTGCTCTAGAGGAACCACCTTCACCCATTTCAGAGCTTCTCTTCTCTTTGAATCTGCCTATACTTTTCCTCCACCCTCCCTCTTAGCTGATAACCACTCTTCACACTTCTTCATGCTTTGATGAGAATGCAGAAGCCACCAGAGTTGATGTCCTTTATCTTCAACCCACCTAATCTATCTACATTTCTCTTCCATCAACTCTTTCTTCCTCTGTGTTAGTGGAGGAGGTGCCCTTTCTTCTGTCAGAGGCCATTCCTCTAATAATGCTGTTTCAGCCCACTTGACTTTCTCAAGTATTTATTTCTTTAGTTATATAGTCCTTCTCTCCTCTGCCTAGTCATGATTTAATTGCTTTCATCCATCCATCTATCCATCCATCCACCCACCCATCTATCCTTCCATCATTTCTGCTGAATCATTCCTATCAGCATATAAACATATTCCAGTATCTCATTATAAAAGAACAGAACAAAAAAACCCCACAAAAATCCTCTCAGAGGATATAGCTTATTTCTCTGCTTCTTTTCATGGCCAAAGTTCTCAAGAATGTTCTGCAGATGTTGCTTCCTCTTCTTATCTCAGGCCATCCACTACTCCACCCTCTACAAACTGGCTTTGGCTTCTACCACTCTCAGTTCATCAAGATCACAAATCTCTTCCCTGTTGCTAAATCCAACAGCCACTTTTGTCCTGACCCCACTCAACTTCTGGGCAGCCAGCACTCCACTGGACAACTGCTCATCCACTTGTTTCCAAAACTTTCCTAGAGTTTCTCCTATCTTATTTTTACCCTCTTTTGTTGCCTCTTCCCTTTCTAGCTGACCTTGAAATACTGGGATTCTTCAGACCTTAGCCAGCAGCCTCTGCTCCCCACCCCCACTCTCTCCTTAACCAAGAAGTATCAACTGCCACACATTTTAAGACCCTTATGGCGATGAGGAACAAATTCTTTTCTCCAGGCTGGCCCTCTCTTCTGAAACTAAATACCTACTTAACGTCTCTGCTTGAATTTCTTAACAGACATCCTTGATTCAAAAGGTCCAAAGCAGAACTTGGTATTTCCTTAAAAAGAAAATACCCTCACCCTCAACTGCCACCCTCTCCTCCATCCCCTTCCTCATTTCAGCACATGATAGCACCATCCACCTAGCTGCCAAAGCTGGAAGCTTCCTTTCCCTCAGCTCCATATTCAGCCTTTCATTAGCATCATTGGGAGCTCCTGTGCCATTCACTTATAAAGCTGCAGTCACCAATGCCACAAATATGCCTCTGCCCCTTAGGCTCACAGCCCCTGTGACAGCTGTTCCCTCCACCTTCTGTGCATGCTCAACATGATTAATGCTCTTCAGTCTTTTTTTTTTTTAAGTATATAAAGATTTATTTATTTATTTATTTTAGAAGGAGGAGGGGCAGAGGCAGACAAGAGTCTCAAGCCGACTCTGCACTGAGCACAGAGCCCAACACGGGGCTTGATCTCACCACCCTGAGATCATGACTTGAGCTGAAATCAAGAGCCTGCGCTTAAGAGCCTGTGCCCCCCAGGCATCCCAATGCTCCTAAGTCTTAAGTCTCCTTGGAGGTGTGTGCTCCAGGATCACCCAAACCCAAGCATTCCCTCTTACTCTCTGATAACTTTCTTCTGGCTCCCTTACATGTTTCCTTTATGGCACTTGCAAATATGTCATTTAAATGTTTACTTGGCTTTTGTCCACTCAGTTCCAGCTCCATTCATTTACCTGTTATCTCTATATCTAAGACATAGCTTTAAATGCATGAGGGTCATTGCACAGGCTGAATGAATGGGCGTCAGCAAAGGTAAATACTGAGAAGGCAAAGTTTGGCTTAATATAAAGAGAAACTTTATAACTGAAGTCAGCCAGGAATGTTATGCTTACTGGAGGTAACCAGCACCTCTGCTGCAAGTATATTACCAAAAGAAGCTGGAGGTCCAGCTGCTACAGAATATTGCAGTAAGGATTTATCAGTAAGTAGGGAATCAAGCAAGGCATTTGCTGAGAAAATATAGTACTACCTAATATTTGCATAATATTTTATGGCTCACAAACTGGCTCCACATATACCAGGTCACTTAATGCTCACTACCACCTTTGTGGTAGACAGATCAAAAGTATTTAGTGGATGAGAAAGCTCAGTGAGATGTTAAATGACTTGCTTTTCTTCGAGACCAGCAACACCAAGCCCAGATCCTCCGAAGTGGACAGTCTGCCTCTGGGGGTGGATGAGCTGAGTCTTGCAGTAATTCAGGTCCAGGTCTTGCACTAATACCCAGCAGCACTCTCTTTGAAGGGTTCTTGGGGTTCGGTTCTTTCACAACTGTCTGATCCTTCAAAGGTCGCTGCTCCCCCTTCACCCTCTGGCTAGAGGTGGGCCCAGAGCCCCTCCTTGAAGCTCTGGAGCACAGCCACAGCACAGCTGAATATATAAGCAAGATTCAACCAAGGAGGATGACAGAGGGAAATAAACAACGTCATAAGGCTAGATGTGGTACCTTACAAACTACCAACAAAATAAGCAATTGCTCATCTATGAAAAATAGGCCAAACAGAACATGGATGCTGCCATTTGGTGTTTCAGATTTACCCCGCTACTAAAATGAGACCCCTCTGAACTCTTCAATTACAGCTCATTATAAGCTGAACATCAGTGGGGAAATGGGAAAGTCTTGTTCAGTATACATTTCAATGGGAAAGGGTAGGTTGAAAATGAACAAGCTTAATTTGCCTTTAATTTTTTTAATCTATCATAATAAGTATGAAAAACTATAGTTAAAATTCCAAATGTTTTCTAATTATTTATTTATTTTTTAAACACAGACCACCACATCCTCATTTTTGGAGGAGGAAAACAGCTGCTTGCTACAGCAATCTTGAGCACAATTTTGCAACCAGAAAATAACTGAGCCAGACAGCAGATAGGAATCTTTTTAAAACATGCCCCCAAATAACGAATAACATGGTGAGAAGCAGCTTCCCAACTGTGATAACTTTTCTTGTTTTGTCTCACTGATATTTTCTTATGAGGGTTTTTGGGTCAGGGTAAACTCCTGAGGACTGATCTGACATTCCCTCTGAAACTAATTACATTAAACAGCAGGTGCCCACTTCAAGTCTGAGCAGGAGAATGTAAGACGATCAGGGAATTCACTGCATGTGGGGTTAATGCTCTCATTTTTTAGGAGCCTCTTTAAGCTTAGGTATCCCCAACTCCACTAACTGTGTCATTTGTGTAGAGATAAAAGAAGGATCAATCGGATATATTGAAATAAAAAAAAAAGGTTAAAATGCAATTTCCGGAAGCTGTGCAGTAGCTGCTCTTAAAATACACTCTGATATGTTTAAGTGCTTAAAAATGAATTGGCTAATTACATTTCCAGGGGGGGGGGGAAACCTTCCTTCTTTCCTTTTTCTTTCCTCTTTCCTTTCTTTTCTTGTTTTCTTCCTTCCTTTTTTTTCCCCTGGGAAAATTTATTTATTTATTTATTTATTTATTTATTTATTTATTTACCTTTCAGATTAAGTCTTTCAACAGATTGCTGTGAAATCATACAAATATCATGAGGGCAAGAGAGAAAGCTGATGTACCCGCACCTGTGTTTAAACTCTCCACAAGTAAACCCAGTTTTGATAGAATAGGCATTTCTTCACTAATTAATGCAAACAGGGATTACTCTGGAAAAAACAATGATGGCAATACTATCCCACACCAATGGATTTCAATGCTTTTTCAGGGGCCTTCTGTTAGTGGTATGATGAATGACTACCACAATTAATATGAATATCTGGCAAATTCAAAAGTAACTCTTTCAAATATACCAACTTCACTAAAAATAAACAGAAGCAATACAAAAATAGTTGTCACATAATTGCTTGTTACTCTGCTGGCTTGTATTTGAAGGTTCTTGATGAAATTTGAGTAGCCAGTCATGCTATTGCTGTAAGTTAATTCCTGGTCTTGGCTAGAAACTCTGCCCTGATCAGTGACTTAAATAGATTTGACTGAGATAAACAGAATCCAAGGAAAATGATTTATATTTTATGTATAGGGTATATGCTAGAGCCAAATATTCAACAATGTTTGAAAACTACAGGTTCTAGTTGCCCTAACGCAGTTAAAGAACAAGAGGGGACTAGCTATAATATGCTTTTTAATTATGTAAAAGTCAACAGGATTTGCAAAATTTAAATATTATTCCATTTAAGTTCCTGGGCATCTCAGTCAGTTAAGCAAGTGACTCGGGTCATGATCTCAGGGTTGCAAGATTGAGCCCAGCATGGAGCCTGCTTAGGATTCTCTCTCTCCCCCTCTCCCTTTGCCCTCACACATGCACACATGTATGCATTCACTCATCTCTTTCTCTCAAGTAAGTAAATAAATAAATATTATTCCATTTGAGAGGAAAAAAGAATGATCAAAATTATTGCACTTGCAAACAATGATGTCAGCAAAATTCACTTAAGCTCCTTATTAAGAACACATATAAATTTCATTTACTTCGGTCTTTGGGACTCTTCTAAGGATTGAGAAGAGGATATTATTTCTTGAAGATACAACCTTCTCTTAGCCTCAATTTCTAAGTGAAGTTTTAGAAGTAAATCATCAAAATTTTATTTGAGGAAGTGGATCAGTAACTGATGATACCTTGTATTATCATTACTACTACTACTACTACTACTACTACTACTACTACTATCATTGAAATAGCTTTAAAAAAAAGTTAATACTTTTCCAAATTGACACATCTAACGAATAGACAAACATTTAGTATATTACTCATTGTGGATAATGTAAGAAAATCTCCTGTGGATAGACTTAACCTTTATTAGTTTTACCTTTAGATTTAATACCAGTTTCTTCTCTAGTAAGATGCTTTGTTGAAAGCTAAGTAACTTCTCTAAATCACCCGCAAAACAAACCAAAATGATCTCCTATTATCTGTGGATTAATGTACACATTTCTTCCCAACACACATATTACATCGTCCTTATTTGTTGAACTATCTGAATGGCCAAAGCAAATTTCTCAAAGGCAAGGATTATGCGCTAATCATTTGCTCTGTGCCAGGCATTCCCCACAGTCGCTGCTCAGTAAATATCCACTGAAAACTAGCAACTTCTTCCCAGCTGTTGACAGGATGCTACATATTCTGTTAACTACAAAATTCATGCCATGAGCAATTCCTCTGTTCTCAACTATGTTTTAGATAACCTTAGGTCGTCATCTTCTTTTTTTTTCCAGAAGCACAAATAATTAAGTTGCTCCTAATTCTAAAGATAAACCTTTTTAACTTGATGCAGAACACTACATTTTGCATGCTAAATGCTAAGATGAAGAGAACTGCTTAAAAGGAAGGGGTCAGCAATTTTCACCAGGGGGTAAGTAGCAGGGGAGTAGGACAAAAGGGCTCCATCAGACCCATCCCACCATAGGTAGGAAGCTCCCAAAGTCCTTGAAACATAGTGGGGGCTCAGATCTTCCTTTCTTGCTGGATCCATGAGTCTTGATGTTGGGGGGTGGGGAAGGGGCACGTCAAGAATGAAAGAAGCATGGAAGAGGTCTCTACCTCTACCAGCCATTCTCCCCTAGAAGACACACGTGCGTTCCAGAGGAAATGACCAGGACACAGATAAATAAAAGCTCAACTATTTTCTTCCTGTCTTTCCTATTCCTGACTTCCTGTCTTCTCTTTCCCCCCACTGTCTCCAGAGTTCAAGTTCCAAAAGCTGCATTTCAAGATGCAGGTAGAAGGTTGTAACCTTCTACCTCCACTGCAGGGACAAGTTACCTTCTGAACCTGAAGCAGACCACTGACAGGAGAGTCAGGGTAATGAATGAGAAAACAGAGGCACCACCAACTGTTAATACAAATTCGGTTTTTCAAACTTGTAATAAAAGTTGCTCGAGCTGTGCAGGAAAACTAAGATTCTGTGGGCATGAAGGAAATTTGGTGGGGTGAGGGAGGGGGATGTCCTAAGAAATGGATTGTTCTAGTAGTCACACAACTCTGAGTTTACTAAGAAATGACTGTCCACTTATAACTTGTGTATTGCATAATATGCCGTTGACACTTCAGTGAAGTCATTAAAAAGTGCATGTTTTCTGTCTTTTCACTCTTCTGCAGGTAACATTCAGGAGTGTGCCTCTCAGCCTATGTGGCTAAATAAAATACTGTATGCTAACCAAGTTTTTCTTGGGTCAGCCAAAAGACTGTTAAATATGGCTGGTACTTGGTGTCAGATGTTGTCAAGAGAAGGGGGAGGCATTTGTTTTTCTCATGAAAGACGAATCACACACACATCACCTTTTATATACATTATCGTACATCAGGTAGAAAGAGTACTTACCTACTAAAAATATACCAAATTGGCCCCCATTACAGGTTTTACCTGAATTAGCACAAGTCCAAAATGAGAAACTTAAAGCCGATTTCAATAACTGTCGAAGAGAGTCTTATGAATCCTAACCTTCATAATCTTTTTTTTAAAGATTTATTTATTTTAGAGAGAGAAAGGGGGAAGGAGAGAGGAAAAGAGAGAGAGAAACTCAAGCAGACTCTGCTCTAAGCATGGAGCCCGATGTGGGGCTCGATCTCACAACCCTGAGATCATGACCTGAGCTGAAACCAAAAGTTGGATGCTTAACTGAGTGTGCCACCCATGCGCTCCCTAACCTTCATAATTTTGTGTTCATTTTTTCACAATCGACACATTGTCATGCAAAATGAGTGTTGGTAGCTTGGTTCTGAAGTGTTCTTAGCTCTCTCCTATACTGTCATCTGCACCTTAGCTTCCTGATTACCTTCTGACCTCGTGGACACCGTTCTCATGTATTCGAGACAAGGTATAGGCACTGCCAATATCAGGGGTGCTGCCCTGAGTCTCCTGTCCCAGACTTGTCCCACTCAGCTTCCCTGTCTGCAACTTTCCTTTTCGTGAAACAAATCTGATACCAACTAGTCTTCTCTCCCTACCATGGAAATGACAACTTATTTATCATAGAAGAAGCACAAGTAGGTATTCTCTGCATTGCACCAGACAGTGGAAGGGACTCAGAGTGTAAAACGTGCTGATGGGCAACGAGGGCACACCACCCACTCCACACATCAGCACTCCACAAATGCATCTTTCTACCCTGAACTCTCCTCTTCTCCAAGTTGGCTTTTCTCAGAGGAGAAAAAGAGAAGACAAAGAAATGGGAAGAATAAATGCTCTTTGTTACAGGAGCAAATAAATAAAATTCACCTCCCCAAACCTTTATGGCCAAGGTAGGGGAAAGGTTGGGGGAGATGGAGCTCACTCAGGACTCCCCTGGGACCAAGCTATGTGAACCTGTCCCTTGCCCTGCAAATGAAACAAACTTGCCCCTCTCCCCACAAACAGCCTATTATAAGATGTTTCCATTATTAAGAATAACAGTTAGGGGAATGCTTTTAGGACTATCATTTGTAATAGCAGTTTATTTATGAGAAAGAACCCAGTGAAGTAAATCTGCAAAGTTCTGCTTTTATGGGCAAGCCATTTCATTATACATTTTTTATTGTGGTTATTTTACTTATATTTAAAGTTATAAATTGCCAAAACAAGTTATTTAGCTCAATGTCACTAATACGTCTATCCCCGAATAACAAATACATGATTTATTATGTAAATATATTTGCTATTGTTCATACTATTTTTGACAAGTGCTTTTCAGTATTTAATAAGTCTGGAAGAGGAAAGAAAGCCACAATGGCTAGGTTAGCCTGTCCTTAGTGTTTGAGATGTAAAGTCATTGTTGGATACAGCTTCAAGGAAAATATTTATAAATTCAACATCTGTAACTACCTATTATAGAATGACATTTCAAAACCAAATGTGATTGCTGACAAAAGCTATGGGTAGACTATTGCATAACTAGAGATAAGCAAAACTGGTAAAGAGGTAGACTGTCAGCACAACTTATGTGTACATTTATGTTTAAAGCCAGCAGGCCCGGCAGTGGACATGACATGATCTATCTGCAGATTACCTCATTCTATCCCAAAGGCAGGAGGAAAGATTTGATTCCGCTTTCTTCAGATATAACATGCTTAAAATTAGTATTCTCTGATTATTACTCAATCTGTTATTCACTGGAGATATCTGCATAAGTGATGACCACAAATGTTCTTTCTCTAAAAACACCAGCACACATCTGATTACATTAATTCAAGTTCCCATTTAAGTGGATATTCATGGTTTTCAAATACGATTTTTTTTTTTGTTCTCCTTAGGATTTTAGGGAGGGCGAGTCAGTCCCTTCTTGGCTTCCATCCTGGTCCCCAAATCTACACCCTTTTTCACAATGCAGTGGGCATGCAGGGTTGCAGGCTGCTCCTTAACTATCGAAGCAAATCAATAGCAGCTGAATGCCATCTGCTTCGGGCCGCAGAACAGAACCAAAGCATAAGCCATGCATCTTCCCTTATTGAAAGGTTATTTTATGCAAGTAAACAATTCATCGTCTTCTTGCACGCTTGATGCTCATTTACCACTGTGATCAATAAAATATGCAAAACAACAAAAAAATTGAATCCTAAGAGTAGTTCTGATGCCAGGGTGATAGTTAATCAATACCCGGCCTCTGTTCACTAGGGCAAGCGGCAGGGGGACTCCTATTGTAACCTGTGAAATCCACAGCGGTAGACGTGGCTCTTGCTGGAAAGAGTTTTTAGAAGGGAGATACGTTACATTTACCCTATAGAATAAACAGGAGAACACAGTCTCATGGAATTAAGTCAAAACACTAACATCAACAGGCCTGAATATTACTGATTCACAGCCAGGCCTTCTCAAAGCTCAAGAAAAAGTAATGCGGCTTTATATGCCTTCTAGAATCTCAGAGACAAATGTTGGACGAGATCACTGACATGGACCTTTGGACAGCAACCCTTTCTGCTCCTTCTCAAGGTCGGCCATAGGAAGTCTTGGTTTTCAATGTATTCATGTTTCCGGAGAGCTCAGTTTTTCTTCTAAACACAAACTGCTGTGGGAATTTCTAGTGCGTGGTATTTCTCTTAGCCATAGCGCAAGCTGCCTTATTATATTAAGCCTCCTGACAATTGATGCAGGCAGAATGCTTTTCTCCCAACAAAGAAAACTATATCATCTCACAGATGCTGCCGTAAAAAGCTCTCCATTCAAAACTGTTTTCTAGCAAAACACAGAGCACTCAAAAGAAAGCAAAACAAAACAAAAAACTGGAATTTCCCCCCCGTTTGCACCAGATCTCTTCAGCTGAATTGTGAATTTCAGTGTAGCACGGGGATAAGAGAAAAATTAAGATAAATTAGACAGCTTTCCAGAAAGTCTAAAAAAGCAGTTTAAGAGAAAGAAAAGCAGTGTCCTGTGAAATAAGAATTGCCCCCAGAAGGTGGCTTTGTTTTTGCCATGTTTTCAGATTTTCTGTCTATGGTACCACAAAAATGATAAGTCATTCATCAATCAAAGACTCTAAGTTTTCCAGGTACCTACTGCAACAGTTTAAAAAACTCGGCTTTTTCTTACTTACTCTGATCTACTGAACCCATCATCACACTTCACACATACCTCTCTGATCACTGGAACGCGTGCTATCTAATAAACATAGCGTCTCCTATTTTTTACAACATGTATACTCCAGCACACTGTAGAAAATCTAAATGAAATATGAGGAAGACAGGTAATGCTGTTTAGCATGTAGAAGGAAAATAAATATTAAAAGTCTTAATAGGATATCTTCAGCACGAAGAAAAAAACAAAGAAAGATCCCACCAAATTTCTATCGGTAGGTGTCTATAGTCATTCCACATCAAATACTTCCCTTTACAAAATGTTTAGGTGAGGCTAAAATTTCTTCCAAAGTTTTCCGTTACAAAACAAGCTAAGTGACATATGGCATTGATTGTGGGAAGTAATATTCCTTGTCATAATCCTCGTTTCATACAATAGAACTCTCTATTTCTAGCTATTATTTTAAAATCATCATTCTAGAACTGTATCTAATACATCCACTCATTTTTAAAAACACCACATATATGGAACAATTTGAATATTTAAGTCAGATAACGGTGATGCAATTAATAACAACAGCACGACTATAGAAGTGTAGTAGCTTTGAGTCAATGACCCAACCAGCGGCAAGGGTATAATTTAAAGGCAGAAATTTCCAGTGCATGCACCGTTAGCCACAGTGAACCTGTTACTGCTCTAAAGGGAATTGTTTGCTTCTTATTAGATTTTCTACAGCACAGCCATAAGTGATAAATGTACTGCTGTACTCACTGTCAAGTTAATCAATGCTGCCAAAGTTTTGTTGACCTAACAGTAATCCATAAAGTGAGCAGCATTTTCTCCGTGCCTATGACATCTCAGTCCACAGAAGGGCTACGAATCCAAAAGTAGCTGCACATGATAAAGACTTGGGGTGGGGGAGACTGGAGCCAGAGAGGGCCAATAGGACGGACTGGGTGATTTTCAAAATTAGCAGGTGTTATGGGTCCCCTGTCCTGAGAAAGCAGCACACACAAAAAATTCAATTTGAATATTTAAAATCCTAATAAATGAACAACTCTCCCAATGAAAGATGATTTTTTCAACAGCACCCCCCACTGCCACTTGCCCCTACCCCCCACTGGACCTCAAAGCAACATGAGTAAACAAATAATAAAAACACCTCAAAACCTTCAAGAATCTCAAATCAAAATAGCCATTTCTACTGCATGGGCTCTGCCTGTCTACAGTTCAATGCACGGATCAAATCCAGGGCAGGGCACTGGTAATAAGAATGGTAATGTGGATGAGAAAAAAGGGCCCCAAATTTTGCTTCACTGAAAATCAGAGCATGTGAAAGACATGTCCATTAGAAATGAGGAAAGAAACAACAGGAGAGGCAAAGCTGCCCTGCAAACAAACCGGTGCCATGCTTTCACAAGCAATTATAGACATATGAAATATGAATTGCAATTGATTTTTCTTCCTGGGGTCACTATGCTCCGTGTCTTACGCACTCTAGGCATTTATTTGGGCAGCAAACTGACAAGTTTTGTAGAATGACCTGAGCAGTGTAATCTTTGCTCCGTCACGAGTACTTCATTGTGGCTTCTCATCCTTGACACTTGTCCCTCCCAAAAACTTGCTGGCAAGGGATTCCTTGATAAAGACGTGGAACAATGCAATTACTGCTGTGAAGGCCTGGCAGAAGCTGACCAGGGGATGCCTAGCAACCTTTTCTGTGCCAATGAAAAATAAATAGCATCAATCTGGAAGAGTGACTGTCATCCTTCCACTTCTATAGCAAATTTTCTTATTCAGCTAGTGGCAATATGGTGGGATACTAAGCTCTGGGATCTGTCTTGCCATTAAGAATAGCAGCAATGGAAAGTTGTGGTTATACGAATAAATAAATAGCACTGTTTCTTAGACTTAACTAAGGCTTTTAAAAACTTCAACCGTAAAAAGATAAGATCTTCCATTTGTCTGTTTTCTCTAACTCCCCCCGATGACAAGACTTCCTTGTTTTTTTGGTCTTCGCAGGGCTCTAAATTGTGAATGTTATTCATCATGAGACAAAGCATTAAAAAAATTTCCATCTCTAGAAAACCCCCCTTATTTCTCCTGGTATCAGTCTGTAAGTCTCAGACAGCTTTCCTTGTCACTATAATAGAGAGTTACAGCATTCTTCTGAATGGCCATGGAGTATTTTGTATAGCTTTCTAACGTATGGGTGTTCCAATAGGTTTTTAACTGATTGCGGCCTTATTGTGTAATTTTTATGACTATACTGCAATGAAATAAATACCTTACATACAACATAGCCCAATTATGCAAGAATAAGTGTAGGATCAATCCATAGAGAGGGAACTGCCAAATTGCTTTTCCAAAAGGTTGCCACAATGGGCAGTTGCCTTAAAGGTATATGGGAATGTTTATTCCTTACCAACGCTGAGCACAAATGCTGTTTTAATTTCTGCAGTTCCATTAGTGTTTCATTTTAATTTGTTGCTGTCTGATTAAGAATGAAGTATCTTTTTCTCTCGTCTCCTGAGCATTCACAATTTTTTAAATGAATGAAATCTGTTTTTCTATCGGACTGTTTTCCTCTTAGTGATTTGTAAAAGCTCTTTGCATAGCACAGAAATTAAACTTTTGTCTTATGTACTGTGCTTATTTTTTCAGTCTTTTTGTCTTAAGATTTGAACTTGTGGTGACTTCTTTGCTGCATACAATTTAAAATTTCCACGCAGCCCAATTGTAAATGTTGCACATACCTAATAATGCACACATACCACTATCAACTCAGAGAATATAATGCAATGAAATATTGCAATGATGAAAGTGGGCACTACTTTTATTTCAATCTAAGATGATGTTCCAAACTATCAGAGAGGGACAAAAAATAACAAAAGAAAGAGATAGAAGAATATCAGGTATCTTAAAACAAACTATCCCTCTGCCAGGCTTGAACAGATGTCAGAGAGGACTCAGCTAAAGCTGGAAGATGCTGAGGGGAGCCCAGCTGAGTGGCAGACAGGCCTAGAAATCTGGCAGGGAAAAAGGAAGACCAGGACCCTAGAAGCTGTTAACAGAAGGTAAGATATGCTGGCATAGTGGTCAACTAAGGTGCCTGAGGGCTTCAGAATATCACATCTGGGTATGGAGAATTGAGATAGGTCCCATACAAAAGGGGATACTGCCAATGAGCCTTTTGGGATGCTCTGATAAACAGACATGAGAAAGAGATGTGCCAGGTACAGAGTATGAAAAACACAAGGGCCAAGACAAGGGGGGCAGCTAATGAGCCATAAGAGACAGGTAGAGTAAGGCTGGAATTCTGGACATCTGGGCTAGGAACAGACAGTTTGGTACCTGACCAGGAGCCATGAAACAATTTTTTTTGGCAGGTGGGTATCACAGTCAGAGATGAAGTTGGGTAGGAGGTAAACTCAAGTAGCCCAGGCTGATGAGGAAACTACCATGATGATCCTGGAGGACGGAACAGAGCAGTAAACAATGACAATGGCTTGGAAATGATGACCAAGGAAAGTACTTCTCTGACTAATCTGGAATAATCTGCAGGACACAGTTATGGGACTATAATTAGTGAAAAGAATGATTTTATAAAGGCACCTATGCATGGCCCAGAAGGGCCCAGATTTTTCCAAAACAGTATGAGAGGGGCTCTGTGGAGAAAGTCTCCACCAAGGGAGTGACAAGGCAATGATGAGTAATATTGGAAATAAGCCTGAGGAGCATCCTAGAGCTGATGGTGCTGACTTCAGTTGTGTATCTGAAATACGAAAGAGGTCTCAGAAGGGCAGGAGGCATCTAGGATTCTCCTATTGTGAATGGTCTGAAACAGTCACAGAGTCAGACGATCAGAGTTCCAACAAATATCCTTTGCTCAGCTGCTGCTGCCCTACCTTTCTGCCCAGATGGATGAGGGAGAAAAATCAATTTATTTATGTATCTGCACATGAAAGGCTCTCTGGGGCAAGAGACAATGACAAGTCATCTCAAATCACTATGGGGGTCAGGGAATACAGAAGACAGGATAAAAGCCATAATTTCCACTCAATAAGCAAACATCCTCAGTAGAAAAAGTAAAATTAAAAATAAGACAAGACATTGCCCATTCTGTAAATGAGGATAAAGAAAAAGTAGAGAAGGCAAAGCCAGGCAATGCTTTTAAAAGTATTAGACATTCTTTAGACTTTAAGTGTATTGCCAGAACCAGAACAGACCCTGGACTCAGGGATGTGGAGGTGAGGCTCTTGGTCTAGCCTGAGAACAACCTACCACTTATAGTCTAAAAGCAAAATGGAAGTTGGCCAAATTCTGAATTAGGAAAGGCCTTTAAAAAATTTTTTTGGGGGGGGAAACAGAGCACTTTGCAATAAATTACAAGCAAGTTCTACAGGAAGAAAATATGTATATATATTTTTTGAAAGTCTGAAACACACTGTGATAATGTTATTTTACTTACTTAAAACACCTTGGCATGAATGGAACAGAGCGTTCTGCTGAAGAGGGAGCAGTAAATCCCAAACATTTTTCATCATATGCCTCTCAGATGAAAAAGAGTTCAGCCTTCACCCTAAAATATATGTGTTTACTTAATTATACACCATTAAAAGCTATCATTGCTTTAATTAGGTGCTATGTAGAACACCTGGGAAGTTCAGTTGGTTAAGCATCTGATTCTTGATCTCAGGGTCCTGAGTTCAAGCCCCACACTAGGCTCCAAGCTGGGCATGGAGCTTACTTCAAATAAATAAAGAAATAAATAAATTATCTGCTATGTGAAACATACCCGAAAGGAAAATTTAAAGTAATATAAAGATGGGAAAAGATTGAAAACAAACTTTATTTTATTGTGATTATCAATGATAGAATGTTTGTTTTTATTTAAAATTACAAATAATGGTATTTTAGAATACGCGAGTAATGTGATCAGTATGCTGTGTGAAGGTGGCCACACAGGTAGATCCAATAGCTGCACTTACTAAGTCATAATACTAATTTTTCCAAATCCATCCTCCAAAAACACAAAGACATTTTAATGAGGTTTGGCCATGAAATTCCCTTCTTTTGTGATGTCACACAGTTGTTCCTGGAGAGCAAGTAGAAAATGTTGCATTTAGAAAAATTTGGATACAAGACCCCCTGAAACTCTTCTTGTGAAAGGTTTCTGAACAGGCTAGAAAATTCTGTTTCCAAGTTTTAAGAGAAGTAGAGAGAATTTTAGGTTACATATATTAATCCTGGCAACCAAATCCCATCATGATAGAAACTCTGTCAAACATCCATTTTCAAGATGTTCTCTCCCAGTGTTGTGTTCTTTCAAAAGCCACTTACTTTCCCACTTGGGGTTCCCAGGGCCCTCAGTGGGAGGCTGGCAGGAGTCGGGGTGGTGCCGGCACCAATGCTGCCTCCTTTCTGTTACTCAACGTACATTTGGGCAAGCAATTTCTGGTTTTGCCTTCAGTCTGCAGTTCCTTTGAAAGGCATCCTTTTAAGCAACTTGCACCTTCTGTGAGATTTCGCTGGAAGCAGGTAATGCAACCTATCTAGTTTAGTTGAAAGTAGGTAATACAACCTCATCAGGTACCTCAGAGTGCAAGAGGCTATCATGAACACACAAGCAAGGGCATCAGAGTGAGGCCCCTGTTGTGGACTCCAAGCTGTCTGACACCTGGACTCATGAAAGGGCCAGAAGCAGTCTGAACAGTGATATTAATAAAGCCTGTTTGGGACACCTGGATGGCTCAGTGGTTGAGCATCTGCCTTTGGCTCAGGGCATGATCCTGGGGTTCTGTGATCAAGTCCTGCATCGGGTTCCCTGCAGGGAGCCTGCTTCTCCCTCTGCCTGTGTCTGTCTCCCTCTCTGTGTCTTCCATGATAAATAAATAAAATCTTAAAAATAAATAAAGCCTGCTTCACTTCTTTGTCATATAAAAAATTAATATAATTGCAAGTTTCATGACTGCTTTCTACATTCTCATAGGTGTGACTGCACACACTTGGCCTTGGACACTTGCTGGTGAGGGGGCTGCATGCACTGACCCTTAGATTCCTACGCAGGCACTCTTTAAATTGTCTCCCCTGACCAACAGCCTCTTAAAAAGGTTCATACTGATTTACCGGATTTCCTTGCTACTATTTTGTCTACTGAGGAAAACAGAAGTGCTTTACATACAGGCTTTGCGCATATGGTCATATACAAAATGGTCCATATTTAGGCAAACTGACTTCAAATACCAGATGATGCTGTTGAACTAGGATGATGGTGAGGACAATGAAGGAATAAATGCAAAGCACCATGTAGAGCATATGGCCCAGGGCAGGTTCTTCCAAAGTGTTTATTTTATGAATCAATGAGTAAGTGAGTAAACGGATAAAAGATCTCCATGAGAACTTCCTAGTGACAACATCCTGCATCATCCTGAAGATGGTGCTTTGTGTATACTAGTTCAGGTGGTCCTCTTTAACAACTCTATGAGGTAGAGGTATGCTTTTTTAGCCCTTTTACAGAAAAGGTGACCAGTGCCCAGAGTGGTTAGGTTAAAACCCTAGCTGAGACAGCAGTGAGTGGAGGTTCAGGACTCTGAATCCACATCCCCCTGATGCCAGGCCATGCTCTCCCATTTCAGCCCTCTCCGTTGGCCATCTGCCCCAATGTGCACTGGCCTTTAAATGCAAGGATCAACTATAGTTGGAGGGCTGAATGTAGCCTGCTGCATGGTTTTGTAAATAAAGTTTTATTAGAACAGAGGCCCTCTCCTTTGTTAAGCACCAATTTATTAACATCTTAAGGCAGCTTTTGCAGTACAATGACAAAGTTGGGTAGTTGTGACAAAGACTGTATGGCCCGGATTACTTAAAATATTTACCAGCTGGTCTTTAAGACAAAAATTATGCTGACTCCTGCCTAGCACAGACACTCTGGTGTTTACAGCTCTATTTCTTCCTCAGAGGGACAATATACATTTCTCTTTTAATGCATTTACCAAATTCAAGGGTCAATTCTGATTTGGAAGATATCGAAAGTCTTTCTTCATGTACCTTAAGATTTGGGAAAACAGATGGTTTTCAATACTAAAAATAAGAACCAATTTGATTATATTTCCATTTCCTTTTTTTGATTGGCAAGAAGGTATGACACTGTTACTATACCAAAATTGCTAAAAACCATTACTAACGTTGGTTCACGTTACCTATTTTAAGGAATCTGGAACTAATTGCTCTCAATTAATCTCCTCCATTCTTTGATCGCTTATTTATCAGATTGGGAAAGATAGATTTAATAGTGCTTGCTTGAAACAGGTTCCTTAATTGGAAACATCACAGCATTTAGTTCACTTTGTCCTCCAGCAATTAAGAACAATTTGGAAAAGTGTTGTTGATTTTTTTTTTTTTACACTATTGTCTCCCTCATTAGTTTTCTAAAGATCCAGACAAAACAAATGACAATTCTAGCTAGCACTATTGGTCCAAATGAAAGCCTAACAGCCAGATTACTTACTATGAGAAATGTGAGCCATCCTCATCTATTTCGTCTGCGTCTTACATTTATTTCCCTGTACCCTTGGCTCTTGTGCAGGTAAGTGGCAATACCTCTTAGAAAAGGCATCATTTTGCACCCACCTTTACACAATTATCTTTTCTCCAAATAAGCCAAATCAACAGAAGAAATTATTTTTCTTGATTAAGCACCCACATTTCTCTTGGGAGGGACCAAAACAAACAATTAATCTTTCCTTATTTGTTCTCAAGAAGTCCCTGCCTCCTTCCACGCAGGCTATCCAGGTACCTGTGGCAGCCAGTCGGCAGCAATTAGACCTGAGCAGAAAATGAATGGACTCCGGGCCTGAGGGCCTAATCTGCTGAGAGTCTGTGTGAGAGGGCAAGGTTAGACCAGGAACATTCCCTTGTTGTCGGAACACTGTTCAAAATTACTACCTGACTTCAGCATAATTAACCAGGCTTGGGAATTTATATGAACTAAGTAATTGGAAAGAATTAGCAAGAGATATGGACATTAATCTTTACCAGTTACACAGTGTTTAATGAAATTAAGGGTCCCGTGCTCATTCTCACCCTGCTTTAGTTTGCACGCTTTCTACTTCGCCTATAGAACAAGGAAAATATGCCACATGACGATGCACAAATACAAACAACAATGACAACCATAACAAAACCCAAACACTCCAGGTTGAAAATAAAAGACAATCCAAAAACTTAAGAGCAGGCTTAAGTTGTAACGCATCCATAGGATAGGATATTATGGAGCCTTTACTAAAATAGTTTTTTAAAAGAACCTTCATCTGTTAGAGATATATACTGAAAAATTTACAGATAAAAGACATCTGTGAGTTCTTTCAAAATAATATGGGAATATAGGAAGGTGGGGTATATTTGGGAATATAGGTAGGATAGACCCTGAGTTGGTAATTATTGAAGACAGATGATGGGTATCTGGGATTTTATGTTATTATTCTATTTTTTATATGTTGAAAATCCCCATACCAAAAAAGTTAAGGTGCTTTTAAAAACCTCGTCTTAGGAGAATTCTTAATCCATGGTGGTAACTGTCAGTGATACGGTTTTATGTTCTTCTTTATTTTTTCCTGTACAGACTTGGGATATGCTTTTAAATTAAAAGAGGAGTTTATAAAGCATTAGAGATGATACAGTAAATATACTAAAATACATGATTAAAAATATGCACAGAAAAAAGACAAAGGAAGCACATCATGATTTTGAGATGTTTAAATCAGAGTTTCTCAGCCCGTGCCACTATTAACACTCTGAAGCAAATGACTATTTGTTCAGGGCTATCCTGTGTATTGTAAGATTTTTAACATCCTCAAAATGTGACAACCGAAAATGTCTGTACATATCATCTGATGTCCTTTGGGAAGAAAAACTGCCCCTGGTTCAGGTAAGTTTGAATGTAAAGAAAAATCAGTATGTGGGTATATTTGCATCCATATACATGAAACGACATCAGTGACTACTTGTTTCTAGAAGGGACTTTGAGCTGGCTTTCCAGAAATGCATCCAAGTCTGTATATAACACTCCACATCTCACCTGCCCACTTTCTAGAAACAGCATGCTGCCATGAGTCTGCCAACAAGCACAGGCAGCTCTATAGGAGGATTTAGCCCAAAACATTCATCTTATCAATCCAGGACTCTGTTAGGGCACTAAACCTAACTTAATGACTATTGAGAAGTTTTGTTCTTTTTTTTTTCCTTATATCAGTATAGACTGACAAACTAGCTGGTCAATATTTATATTTCATAGTCTTAAAATTTGCAAAGTTTTAAATTTTAAGCCTGATCAAATCTTTGGGGCCCCAATGCAATGGAGTACATATTTCCAATCCATTCCCTTCTTCCACACAGATTCCTCTCAATGAAACCGTGGATGTTTTTGAGGTTCCAAGAGCTTCTCAAATTATCATTACTGACCTTACCTCCACTGACCTATATATTACCTCTGAAGGCTCATTATCTATAGCTCTGTAGGCCAGGCTCTTCTGCAATCTCACCTATCCAAAGGAAGCAAGAATGCATTATTTGAATTTTAAAAGTACTGGTTTAATTTATTTCATCAAAAGGAAAGGGTACTGCTTTCTTTAAAGAATTAGTATATACGACTAGTTTCAGAAATTTAAAAAATTGCTCCGTACTAAAAATTATTTTAAACACAGTCTGTCATTTTGAGATCATGGGAAGAAAGCAAATCACAGAGAAAAATAAAATACACTTGATAATAAGTAGCACAATTCTCTGTAATTAAAAGACAAATCTATAAAATATATGAGATGAAATACCACATACTGTGCTAAGTATAGTTTACATAGTGTTTTCAGCTTAGCACATAAAAGTCTTAAAGAACTATATTGTAAAATCTAAGAATCATCTATAGGTCACAGTTGACAAAAATGAAATTTAGGAAACAGAGACTCGTGAAGTTTTTTCCTCTTCATGTTTTGTCAATTATTTCGCCAGTTATGACGACAAACCTGTCTGCCAAATTCTGGATAAGTGGTTAGAGTTTTCCTGTGTGAACAATGAACCACAGAAACAGGGTTCCAGGATTTCTCAGCAGGCACAACACAAACATGTATGCGCTAGAGAATCTGAAAACACTTGCTAGCAATGATGGATTTAAGTTATTAACAGATCAAAAAGAGATGGATGGTGGTTTGCTTTTCTTAATCTACATCATCATCTAGATCTATTTAAAGATATGTGGCGCACTAACAAACTTGGTTAAGGTTTCGATAAAATCAGTAAAAATAATCTGCCCCCGTTACATCGAGTCTGTATCGATCAATAAAATCACTTGTACAAGGAAAGTACTGTTAAGGACTGACAATCCCAGCCATTAATATTATTTAACACACCGTTCACAATCTCTAACGAGAACAAAGAACAGTTTGTCTCATGTTATAAGCAGGACCTTCATAGATACTGTTACTTCTATAGGCTTTTACAGTGATTTTGTGAAGTTAAAACTGTACGTACATCTCTCATGAGTGCACCCTCCACCCCCAATACATAAGAATTTGTTCTTTACTTTGGTTGCATTTTAAGGAAGTCCTTTGTAAGCAAAACTGCTTTTATGCCACTTCTTAATTTGTGAATGAAACTCAATATTATCAGGACCTACACTGTAGGGTGTAGGGTGGCCATGGGGACAGCATAGAGCTTCTGGGCTGCGCTCTTGACTTTATACAGCTCCATCAATGACATTACCCTGTCAGGGGTGGATGAAAAGACAGATTTTCAATTACTCCTCAGTCAGAGTTGTATGGCTATGGAGAGATACACGTATATGATTTAAAAGCACTCAAGTAGAAAGTGGACAATAAGAAAAGATGAGAATATTTAACAGAAGAAATTTTTCACCTTTGTAAAATATCTATGATGGTATAAATGAGAATAATGATGAGAAAACTCCTTTACAAAGTAAAACTGACTTAATGATAATGCTAAGATCTTAAACAGAAACCTGATCTACATCCATCTCACCTTTCCAGCTCTGACCACTCACAAGCTCAACAGTTTATGATATGTAGTGCTTTGCAGTTTTGCTGAGATAAAGCAAGAGGGAGCCCCTCTCTGGTAAGTGAACTTTGAAAACATTAGACCTGAATCTCAGTTCAGTTTCATTTACTGTGTTGATCTCAGCGCAATTGTGCCTATCTTACAATTCTCATGGAGTGATTAAAACAAAACAAAACAAAACAAAACAAACAAAACTCTGGTGGTCTGCACAGTACATGGAGAAACATTCCCCAAAAGAACATTCATTGCCAGTACGCATCAAAGATGTGAATCAAAAGTGAAATTATGTATATGAAAAAGGATGTTTGGCCATAAAATAGGCATTGTATGTAATTTAAAAGATACCCAACTTATAAGTGGTTTGTAGTCATTAAAAAGTTAAGTTCATGAATGAAAAGTACAGCATAGGAAATATAATCAATAACACTGCAATAATGCTGTACGGTGACAGATGGCGAATGCACTACTGTGGTGAGTCCTGCGTAAGTACAGAACTATTGACTATGTTGTATGCCTAAAACCAATATAACCTTGTATGTCTACATACAAAAGAAAGAAAGTGGAGTGCCTGGGTGGCTCAATTGGTTAAGCGTCTAACTCTTGGTTTCCGCTCAGGTCATGATCTCAGGGTCCTGGTTTAAGCTGGCTTCATACTTAGCCTGGAGTAGCCTTGGGATTCTCTCCCTCTCCCTCCACCCCCTCCCCCTACTCATGCATACATGCTCTCTAAAATAAATAAATAAATAAATAAATCTTACCCAAAAAAAAGAAGACAAAGTAAGTCTACAAAACACTCTAGGTGGAAGTAAGAAAATGTGTTTTACAAAATGCTTTAAGAGTATTCCAACTAGTATAGAAACTGGTTATTAGATGAAAGAGGATATTTCTGAGAAAACCCCATGGTGGTACCAGACACATAATGGCCATGTGATTCTGGAGGTGACTGGGATCTTGTTCGAGTATTTTCATGTAGCAACAGGTGGTGAGGCAGCACAGCAGCTGTTCACCCAACAATTCCCAAAATAAAACACCATTTCAACATGTCACCAGGAGCTTCTTACTGCAAAATGGGGAATGGGGACCTAATGGCCACAGAATCTTTGGAGAATAAAGAAGCTCGTGGACAAGAAAGATAACAGGCTTGAAAATATGCCTGGTGGGATCAGGAAGGCAGCATACTTTGGAAGAAATGTTCTCTAAAGCACACTAGGCTGAAGAAATGTCAAAGACAGATAAAAAAATATTATTCAATAAACCCCAAGACATTAAACCTACATATACTGACTATGTAATTAAAAAAGAAAAAGAAAAACATGTTGAGGTCGTGATGCAACCTTTTTGGGAACTACCTTGCAGGAATGTTGAAGGTCTATTTTACAGCTCATGGGTATGAGTGGTGACAGGTGGCATTTCATAAAAGCGTATGCTCCAGTATGAACCTCAGATGAAATGCATTGTATGTGCAACCAATCACTGGCTGCCACAGGTGGACTGTCCCAGAGATTCCTACAGAATTTGTATTCCCATCCCTAAATGAATAGGATATGAAATCCATTTTGACTTGGGAAGCAAAAACTGTCAAAAATAAAATTATAGTCAGTAAAATAATTAAACTTGTTTTCCAAATTTCTCTATGTTTGAAGAATAGATTATAGGAAATTATGTGTCTCATTTTATTGAAAAAGTCTGCAGTATAAATCCTGATAATAATATCTGGCTAACCATGAAGAGTAATTTAGTACTTGAACACTCCATCATGCCGTATTTTCTTGGAAAGGAATACTCAGGATCCTAAAAATGTTATATATATGTATAAACACATACACACACAAACACAATATGTAGTTTTAAATATATTTTATATTAAGTATATACAAATATACATTATTTTTTAAATCTGCATATTATAAAATATATATTTTATATAATTACATATGTATGTATATCAATGTTTAAAAATGCATCACTGAGATGATAATAAAGTATGGAATCAGGATCATCTTTAAATTGAATATAAATAGAAATCCTGATAGACAAGCAAGCACCAAAGCTGGTTCTGTCCCATGGATGAGTTGTGAACACCATACCTTTGAACACCCCCTCTGGGGACGGCATGGACAGAAGAAATGAAGATAAAATCTAAGATTTGCTCAGGGTAGATAGGCATGGGAAACCCAAAAAGTGAAGTCCAAATAAAGCAGCTGAAGGATACATACTCAGAGGAAGGGGGAAAAAAAAAAACCTTCACAGGTTTGTAACCTAAACTAACACCTTTTGTGTAATTCAAAAAATTTTCAAGCTAAGAAGTCCCAGTTGACAGTGTTCCTAGGTGATCAGCAAAGCAAACAAAAATTCTCTCTTGTGCAAATTTAATTCAATCCTGGACTTAAAAAAAAATCCCTAAGGATAAAGGTAAAAGGAAAGTGATTACCAGCTAAAAATAAAAAAAAACAAATAACACATACATGTACACCTAAGATGAAACAAAGCACCATGGGCAAGAATCAGCAGAAACAATTTGGACCATGAAGATGTTAGTTATCATAATTATCAGACCGTGAATTTAAAAACAGAATAAAAAAGGGGAAAGAGGCAACATTCAAAGATATGATACCTGAGCATTTTCCAGAAATGCTGAAAGGTTCCAACATGCAGATTCAGAGAACGTGCACATGCACACACACACACACACACACACACACACACACGCAAAATACTAAAAAATACATATTTTAAAAAATCTACACCTACATATAGAATAACTATAGTAACTCTAATAATAAAGTTCTACAGCAAAATATAAGAACACCAAAGATGAAAAACAGAAGAACATCAAAGATGAAAAGAAGACGCTAAAAGAATTAGAAAAAAATGACAGATCACATTTAAAAGGCAGAAAACTAAGCATTTATATTTATTTTTTCTTTATATGTTTAAGTAGGCTCCACACACAGTATAGAGCTTCAACATAGGGCTTGAACTTGAGCTGAGATCAAGAGTGACACTTAACTGAATGAGCCACCCAGGCACTCCTAAGCATATCTATTTGTAAGAAATGGTGTTTTATGACTTTTATTCTGTCTTCCAAAAACAAAGAAAAGATTCATATATATTTAAAGAAGACATGATTCCAATCTAATTCCTCCAGCATTAGGATTACCATATGCATCCACTGGATTTTTCCTAATACACATGTGGAATCTAAGTGATCTTATTTTTCCAATACTTTGCAACACTTTGTTCCTTTATAATCCTAAGTATCATTTCATCATCACTCATCAATTATTCCCAACTATGCTAAGAAATAAGAAAACTGAATAATGATGAGAGTGGAGTGTCTGGAAGGATAATGAAATAAATAATCATTGCAATATGTTTTAGCTTTCTTACTGTATTGCCCAAAGTACTCATCATTTTTCAATATCTTCCAATATTTGAAGTTACTTGTAAAGTTCTCACTAAACACAGTTAAATATTCAGAAATTTTCATTTTCTACCCAAAATAGTAAAGAAAAAATAATCAATGGAGCAAAGTGTTTCGCGATTATTATAAGATTCAGACAACGACAAGAAAGATAGACAGGAATACTCTAGACCACCACAGTCCATAAGAAGTATAATGTAAGCCACATATACACTTTATAGTAATTTTAAATGTATATTTAACATTTAAATTTTCTGGTAGCTCCTTGAAAAAAGTAAAAAGAAACAAGTAAATATATTTTGTTTAACCTGATACATAAAAAAAATAGTACTTAAAAAAATAAAAACTATTGAGATATTTTACATTCTTTCTTGTACTAAGTTTTTGAAATCTGTGTACATTTTGTAGAACATCTTGATTGAGACTAGCCACATTTCAAATGTTCAAATGTTTATTAGCCACATATGACTAGTAGCTTCCATAATATATAGCAAAATTAGTAGTAGAGGTAAAATCAGATCATGAGACTTCAGATGCTATCATAGATGAATTTTCTCACACTTAGGGATCAATGATGAAAAAGGAAATACAGTATTCTCTTGGAGCTATTCATTCAATCGGAAGAATTTCATCATACAGTATTTTGCATCAAGGACTCAGACCATTTCATCTTGCTAAAAGAATGTTGAACACCATTTTTTCACTTTTTATGATGTTTGTGTACCAAGATTTATTTAACAAATGCTTTACTTTACCAGACAAAACCATATACAAAGGTGGCAGCAGTGTAAACTTTTTAAAAAAGATTTTATTTATTTATTCATGAGAGACAGAGAGAGGCAGAGACATAGGCAGAGGGAGAAGCAGGCTCCCTGTGGGAAGCCCGATGCAGGACTCGATCCCAGGACCCTGGGATCATGACCTGAGCCAAAGGCAGACGCTCAACCACTGAGCCACTCGGGCGTCCCATTATAGAAGATTTTTAAAAACCCATTCTAGTTCTGAGTATAAATTTAAAAAGGAAAACATTTTGTAATAATGCAGGAAAAGTCACTTTTCTTTAACAAATCTATTAACCATTAAGGTTTCCAAAGATTTGGACTGCATCACGCATGTCAAAGAAAAAGAACCAGAAACAATGATAAGCAAAAACCTATCATATATATGTGTATATATAATATGATGTATATATGCGTGTGTGTGTGTGTGTGTGTATTTATTTATTTATTTATTTATTATTTATTTCCTGGCTCCTGGAAAATATATATGAGATATATTTAAAATCTGGATTTTATAATGTTTACAATATGATTTAGGTTTTCAGGTTTATGCAAAACAGTTCATGACCAGTTCATCAGTAAAGCATGCTGTTCAAAGGATGCTGCCCATTTGAAAAAAAATAGAAAAATAAAGATTAAGACTTTGAGTTTGAGTTTGCTATGCTGAAATTCTAATCAAAATTCTAGTGAAGTTGTCTTTCACTTTTCTCCTTACTTGAATTTCTATAAATTATTCATTAAAAAAATCTTAAAATTACAAAAACACTAAAAATGGCCCACTGGACAAATGGTAAATGATGGTTACCATTTTTCCCAGGAAACTGAGAGTTAGTATGTTTAAAAAGATAAAACAGACCCCAAACTAACATCCAGGCAGATGAGGGGGAAAAAGCAAAGTGAATATCTTTTTTTTTTTTTTTACGATTTTATCTATTTATTCACAACAGACAGAGAGAGAGAGAGAGAGAGAGAGAGAGAGAGAGGCAAAGACACAGGCAGAGGGAGAATCAGGCTTATTCAGGGAGCCCGACGCAGGACTCGATCCCAGGTTTCCAGGATCACACCCCGGGCTGAAGGCAGCGTTAAACCACTGGGCCACTGGAGCTGCCCAGCAAAGAGAATTTCTAAAACAAAAAAAGCATAATATTAAAACTGAAAAGTCAAAGGATAGACTTCTAGTTTAATTAGATGGAATAAATAGACTTTTCCCTCTCCCTCCTGCTAAATACAACTAAAACTGGACATTATATTGGGTATTATATCTAAGGCTGAGGGAAGGAATGAAACCTGCCAGCACCTAAGGAATGATACAGTGGTGAGTTTTATCTTTCCTGGGTTTTCATTTTACCTCATGTATCTTGATTGGAACAGAAAAAGCCAGGAGCCAGAAAATACCAGGAGAGGCAGACAAATCAAGCCCCAATCAAAGCTTGTTTCCTCTAGCAAAGATACCATAAAAGAGACAGCCTAGCAAGATAGAAAACTTTCAGGCACTGACCATTCTATTCAACCAAAACACCACAGAAGAAATTGTTGGTCCACTTCTACTCAAGCCAGCAAAAGCCTCTAGTGGAAAGCCTAGATTTCTACCCTCATGAGGCTGCGAAGAGGCACTCGATGCCACAGTAGTGTCAGAGATGGCCAAGTAGGGAGCGAAGACTCTTGTCTCCCTCAAGCCATTCAAGGGTCAGTGGAGACCATGTGGGGAATTGAAACTCCCATCCTCTTAGCAATAACGAAGAAAACCTTTCCCACACTAGAGGTCAACAAAGGCCAAGTGGGGAAGCTGATCATCCACCTTCACCCAGCAGAAATGAGGCAGAGTCCTTGCACCTCACCCTGCCTAGACTGAGCAGTGTCAGAGAAGGCCAGCTAAGAAAGGAGTCTTAATGAGATCCAGAGTTCCTAACATAATACAAAAATGTCCAGGAATCAACCACAACCATTCATCATATCAAAACCAGGAAGATCTCAAACTGAATGAAAAAGACAATCAATAGACACCAACACTGAGAAGACAAAGATGTTAGAATATTCTAATAGTGACTATAAGGCAGCCATAGTAACAATGTTTCAATGAAACAGAAGAAACAGTGCAAAGACTCAACAAAGAAATATAAAACTTCACAAATACTCAACAAAGAAACAATATAAAGACTCAACAAAGAAATAAATGCTATAGGGATCCCTGGGTGGCACAGCGGTTTATTGCCTGCCTTTGGCCCAGGGCGCGATCCTGGAGACCCAGGATCGAATCCCACATCAGGCTCCTGGTGCATGGAGCCTGCTTCTCCTTCTGCCTATGTCTCTGCTTCTCTCTCTCTCTGTGTGACTATCATAAATAAATAAAAATAAAAAAAAAGAAATAAATGCTATAAAGAATCAGTGGGAATTAAAAAAATTTTTTAAAGATTTTATTTATTCATTCATGAGAGACACACAGATAGAGGCAGAAACATAGGCAGAGGGAGAAGCAGGCTTCCTATGTGGAGCCCGATGTGGGACTTGATCCCAGGACTTGGGGATCACACCCTGAGCCGAAAGCTGAAGCTCAACCACTGAGCCACCCAGGTGTCCCCAGTGGGAATTTTAGAACTAAAAAATACAGTAACCAAAATAAAAAGCCAGTGGATAGGTTCAATATCAGAATGGAAGAACAGTGGAAAAAGTCAGCAAATGGAAAGAAAGAACAATAGAAATGAGCTTATCTGACCAATGGAGGGAAAACAAGTCTGAAGAAAAACAATGGAGAAGGCCCAGATCTGTGCAGGACTAGAGCAAAAAAAAAAAAAAAAAAAAAAAAAAAAAACCCATCTATTCCTATTATCATGGCCCTGGAAGGAGAAGACAAAGAAGGGAACTCCAAACAAGAAAAACCCAATGCAATACACACTGAGACACATCATAATTAAGCTTCTGAAAACTAATGACAAAGACAAAATCTTGAAAACAGACATCTTAAAACAGCATCTTACATATAAAAGAAAAACAATAATATGACAGTGGATTTTTTTTTTTTTATCAGAAGCCATAAAAGCTAAAAGGAAGCTGTCAACCTAGAATCCTCTGTGTAGGGTGATCAGACTTGAAACATTCTGAGGTATTTGTCATGTTCAGGAGGAGACTAAAGAAAACAGGTAACTAGGAAAAAAAAAAAAAAACAGATATAAACTAACACAGGAGGGAAAAAGGCAAGAGAAAAAGGGGGAAAAATCTGCCACCAATCTGAAAGCAGGCAAGAAAAGTAAAACCTCAGAAAAAGAGAGACCAAGGGAAAGCAAGGATGGTGGCCCTAAGCCCAATCATATGTGCAATCATAGGAATGTAAGTGGTAAATTTGAACACACCTTTCATCTTATAGATCAAAAAGCAAAGTCTGATTGAACAGCACCCTTAACAAAGTTCATCTCCTATATAGCTCTCTGCACTCAAGAATTAGCGAGTACATGTTTTCAAGCACACATCATCAATTTTAATAAATGGTTCATGTATACTGGAAGAATTAAGAAAAAATAAAACTCAGGTCCACCGCAGACTACTGACCCAACGGAACATTATAGTATGTTGCATAATTTTTAAAACTAATGAAGGGCAGGCTAGCCAGGTAATAGGATCTTCTGTAGACAGCATCCGGCAGGTATTGCATAGTAAATCCCACACCAGCTGTGCAACTGTCTGTGCAATTATCTTCTTCAGTGAATTTTAAGGTATTATGTTTTAGCTTATTTTTTTTAATTTTTTTAAATTTATTTATGATAGGCACACAGTGAGAGAGAGAGAGGCAGAGACACAGGCAGAGGGAGAAGCAGGCTCCATGCACCGGGAGCCTGACGTGGGATTTGATCCTGGGTCTCCAGGATTGCGCCCTGGGCCAAAGGCAGGCGCTAAACCGCTGCGCCACCCAGGGATCCCTGTTTTAGCTTATTCTTAATCATGATTTCTATGAGACACTTTAGTCTAGCTCCCAACAATTCCTGTATATATTTTTAAAGAATGTATTCATTTATTTATTTGAGAGAGAGAAAGAGAGAGTGCACGCATGTATGTGTGTGGGGAAGAGCAGAGGGAGACGGAGAAGCAGGCTCCCCACTGAGCAGAGAGCCCGATGTGGGGTTCCATCCCAGGACCCTGGGATCAGGACCTGAGCCGAAGTCTGACGCTTAACTGACGGAGCCACGCAGTCATCCCTCCTGGTATATTTAACTGTTGTTACCTCCTTATAAATAAGATGAAAACATAATCCTCTGTTGTTCTCAAGAAAGTGACATAAGATGTGGGTCCTTTCCTAAGAAACATAAATCTCACAGCATAGCAACAGATGCAACAAGTGATATATGAAAAATTCCCGTGAAAAATTGCCATCTAAAAACCAAGCCTGCTGCTCTGCCTACTTTACTTAGGTGCGCTCTGTCAAACAAATAAATAAATAAACAAACAAATAAATAAATAAAACCCTTTTATAAAAATAAAAACCAAGCCAGCTTGCAATATGACGCTACTACTGAAGAAGAGAGAGGGACCTGCCCATTGAACCAGCCTCAGATAAGGAAACAGAGCCACAACTGAACCTCAACCTTGCCCACCATTTGTTCTTCTTTTCTGGAAGAGTACAGATCTTCATCTCTGACACACTGAAATTCTGCCAGTGTGTCTATGTCTTGGAGGGCTTCTATCATTCTTCTTGTTCTGCCCTCGAAGCACCTTGTCTATGTAAAGGCTCACCGCCTCCAGCTTGGGGAAATGGCCAACTACTTTTCCTTTGATTATTCTCTCCCCTACTGGTGTATTTCCCCCTCATCTTTCTTTCTAGGACTCCAGGATGTTAGACCTGGATAGATCCTCAGTGTGTCTCGTCTTCTGTTGGGGAGATTTTGTATTTGTCCTTTATGAACAATTTTCCAAGTGAAGTACAGCTACTGAATGATTCGGCTGGAGGACACAATAAATACTAACAGGTCCTGTGTGTCCCGACTGCTCCTCTTAGTTTCCTAGTGTTATCTTTTGGCTGTAAGGCCTTTGGGCAGCTCTCTGGATTTATTAAAACCAATTATGGGGGTGTATTTTGTGTTCTGAGTTCTCTCTTTCCTGACAAGTCAGTGTTTCAGTTCATCTGGTCTTTTTGTTCCTCAAAGGCCTGGCAATCCTTGGTTATCAGGTCTCACTGAAGAAAGCATTACTGAGGGACCTGGGGGAGTGGGGGTTCCTCTGAAGGTCTGTCAGACCTCCTTCCAAGTGGAAGGACAATGTGAGCAGAGCATGCGATCTGGTCAGCTCTTCTCTGGGCTAAGGTGGTGGGGAAGGGAATCGAACTCGGGGTCCTATATCTACATGAGAAGCCTTAGCTCTCTTCATTCTATTTAATATTTTTGCATATTATTTTGTCTTTTTTAAAGATTTATTTGAGAGAGAGAGAGAGAGAGAGAGAATATAAGCAGGGCTAGAGGGGCAGAGGGAGTAAGAGAGAATCCTTAAGCAGACTCCATGCTGAGCACTGAGTGCCCAATGATGCACTCAGTCCAAGGACCCCGAGATCATGACCTGAGCTTAAATCAAGAGTCAGTTGCTTAACCCAGTGAGTCACCTAGGCACCCTTGTTTTATTTTGCCCTGAAGAGAAAGGTCTTGCAAATTTTTTTGCCCATCATAAACATCAAGCTGCCTGTATTCTATAGAGAACAAGTGGCCAAGACATCTGCCCCATGTGCTTACTCTGAATGGGCCCACTTGTTTGCATTTTTACCTGATGGCTCTAAGCCTAGACTTTCTCCAGCAAAGCCGTGGGCAGGCTTATTCCTGCCTCTACTGCAGGCTCTCAGGGCTGCTGCCTTCTGCTCTCTGCTACAATTCATATGCTTCCAGAACATTCCATTTTCCAGAAAGTTGTTAAACATTTTTCTTCCTCTGATGATCCCCTCTTTCCCTTGCCCATCTACTACTTAACTATGAAGGTTCACTCCTTGTTAAGTTTTTGCACTCTTATTTCAGAGGGGTCTCAGGAAAGACAGGAAGTCATCTCAAAGTAAAATGTCTTCTATAAACCATGTCTGAGGGTCAAATCAGTATGGGACATGCCAGGTAATATATTTCTTAAGATCTGGGTTTCTCTGCAGATGACTTAACATGGAAAACAGATGCATACTGACAGTTTTCATAGGATTCTATATATTCAAGGTATAGATTTTAAAAATAACCAATCAAAATAAAAACAAAACAAAAATAAAAAATCACCAATCTATCAACCTATCAAGGGAGTTAGGGGTAGCTAGTTAATTAAATTATGGCAGCTTATGATTAGAAGGCCTTCTCTTTTATGATTATTAATATATCCTTAAGTAAAACTATGTTAAGGCTAAGAAATTAGAAACATCTATAATGCAGAATGAAAAGGGACTTAGAAACTAAAATTTCAGTTCATGTCTTTAATCAACTCTAGGGAGTGAGGCAAGTTGCATAACCACACTAGACCTCAGTTTCTTCACCACTGAAATAGAAGAGTGACCTTAGGAATTCTGTTCTACTCACCCATTGTCCCGAAAGTACTAGTGGGATAAGAGGAGGAAGTGTTTTCTACGGCCCTCTCAAGTGCTAATCTGCCTGTTCTAAGAGTAGAAACCGAGGCCAGAAGTATAATTATGGATATAATGAAGGGCAGGAGGTAGGCTGGACTAGAAAACATTTTAATAGCACTGTGAGCTTGAAATGTTATGACTGTGGGTATGAAAACTTTTTCAGATTTGTGGGCCAGAACAGGGCCATCCTGTCCAATGCCATGCCAAGACTCTTAAAGAGACTTAAACACCAAAAGTTATAAAAAAATGATATGTGACCCAGGGTTTTCAGTTCACTTAGGACCAGTAAAGCATTCCCACTCATCTCTTCAACTTCTACCTAGCTCCCACTGCCCACAAACACAATCAGCCAGAGGAGGGAGAAGAGAGAGCTCCCATGACCTCCGTAGGGACCATAGTGACTAGAAAATGAATATTAAATGCAGAAGAAGAAGCAAGCTGTCCCAATCCCTCACCACATCTTTCAAGCCCTATTTCTGAGAATAGAAAATTCTAAGCTCAATTTGAGAGTCACTGTAAACTTCTCTTGGGGCCAGATGATTTTATCTGGATAGTTATATCCAAAGTACAAACAACTTAAAATGTTTACATTAAGTAGTAATGGAAGTCATGTGTCAAATACAGTGGGAGGAAAAAGAGGAAAGCATGCTTCACAAGGAAAGCCTGAAGATATACAGTATCTGTGGAAAATGTGGCCTATAAGAATGCATTGTTTACCTATTCCATTTAATTATAGAGAACATGAATTTTTACCCTTCACATCCGATGTCTAAAGTCTCGTTTTTTTTGGTTTGGTTTTGCTTGGCAGTGCTGCCAGCAGCTTTGGAAGTCTCACAGCTCCATATATAGAGCCTCAAGGGACACAGCCACACACGTTCCTATCATTTGTGGAACCCATTTCCTTTCATCTCTGACTTCCAGGGGGAGGCAGTGAAGGATCTGTCCACCATGCCCAAACGCAGATGAACAAAAACAGTAAAGAGAGCCCTTGTTAGATGCTTGCAGGGCCTCCAGCGTGTTGGCTTTTCTCAGTGAACAAGCCAGGAAAACTAAACAAGGCCATGGAGAGACTGTTAGCATCTTTCTACTGGGAGAGGGTCATCTAAATTTATCACCAAGTATAAACCTGTGGGGACAGCTTCTCTTCAACTTCTAACCAACAGTGATACAGGCAAACCACCCAGAAAAAGTTGGTCACACAAACAGTATGCTGGCTTCCCAGAGCCTCCAGCTACCTGCCTATACAGAATCTACCATAGGGTGAAAGCTTAAACAGGTTACAAGATATTAATAATGGAAAGCACAGTAAGAGCTGCTGTTTCTGTGATGTAGCATGTCTTAGATAGATAGATCATCATGATAAATCCATAACCCTTGGGTGAAGTCCAGCTCTTCTCTTCCTTTCCTCTCAGCTATGTTCACTTGGGTCATTCCCATGCATCTGCCTCTCAAATGCTTAGCATCCTGGCTGAGCAACTGGCCTGAGCCGTGCCAGCATCTGCCCTGTGTGGTGCACTGTGGATTAACAACTACATGGATATTTATCTGAAGCTTCTAGCCCTTTGTATTTTAAAACTAAGAGAAGTTGACACTGTTCCATCCTTTCCTTTGCTTTTCCTTTTTACTTAGGACAAGTGCTAAGTAAAGAGTGCTTACGCATTCTTTTAAAAAACATATTCTAATTTGCAAAGAAGTCGGCACTTCATCAGAGGCAATTTTTAGACACTTGTTCTCAACTTGATTTCACAGATGGACGAGTCAAGCCCAACGAAAATTCAGATTCTCTATGTCCTCAACAACCAAAACCCAACGGCTGAATTAAGCAACAAATCTTGAGAGAGAAAACAAAAAACAAAAACTAAGTAATTTGTAGAGCTCAATTAAAAAATGGACAGACCCACTTTACATCAGTTTCTACCTGTACATGAAATTTTCACTTCCTCAATCTAAATTATTACTGATTAAAGCTAAAAGGACCAACTAACAACATATTTATAATTTTGCACATTCTTTATTTTAATCTAGAATGTTTGATTGCTTAATCTATTTTGTATCTCATCTATTAGCTTTGAGAAAAAATACTAAGACAGTAATATTAAACTGAGGATCTAAATACATCTTACCTGTAAATATGTTTCCAAACCTTGTCGCCGTTGTTCCAAGACTTTTGGGACCCAGTTCCTAACATGTTTAGAAGGGATTTCTGGAGTTTTTATACATTTCTTCAGCTATAAAGACAGAAACAGAAAAAAATACAGAAAAAGTCTCAATTATAAAGACATAATTTAAGGGGGAAAGCCAATAAAAGAAAATGAACTACTACTATCTCTAATAAAAAGACAGAGGAAAATATAATTATATCTAAATTTTATTAAAAAATTCTTTACTTAGGGGTGCATACGTGGTGGCTCAGTCAGTTAAGTGTCTGACTCATGATTTCAGCTCAGATCATGATTTCAGGGCCCTGGGATCAAGCCCTATGTCAGGCTTCCTCCCCAGCACAGAATCAGATTCTTTCTCTCTCCCCTCCTCTTGCTGTATCCCTCCCCTTACTCGAGCTTTCTCTCTCTTTCTCTAAAATAAATAAATAAATAAATAAAATATTTTTTTAAAAACCCTATTTACTTAGCTGTCCTAAATGTTCGGATTTTAGAAGAAGAGTTTTGTGTTTCTGGTAGTTGTTATTGTTGTATATTATCTAGTATTTCAGACTGGAATTATTTTTTCCTGAAAAATTAGAAATTCAGTAAATGCAAAAAAAAAAGTTCAGTAAATGCATTGTATAGAGGCTAAGTAGTTTATAATTTCCAAAATCAATTAATATAAAGAAATTTTGTTCAGAAGTATTTTTCTGACAAAAAGCCTTTCTATGTATTATTTCACAGAAAAAGTCAAAATAAAATGCAATGTTTATAACCATCCCACTGGAAATGCCATATGAACTAGACCACACCATTTGGAAAGTTTCTCAAGTCTGTAATAGAATAAACTTTAGATTTTTATAACAGAAACACTGATTGTTGCAATGCTCCTAATAATTAGGTCCAAATTCTATTCGAGAAAAATCATCATGGTTCTCGGCTCAGCCTTTCTGGGCAGCAGTATGAAGGAACCACATAAAAAAGAAAAATTCTATTGGAACTTGAGTTAGAGCTGTCTGTGGTAGGCATATCCTATGACATTGCGCCTTAACCTGTGAATGTTACTTTACATGGCAAACTACTTTGCAGAGGTGACTAAATTAGGGGTCTTAAATATAGAGTGATTTTAAGGAGGATTACCAGCTTGGCTGAGTGTAATAATAAGATTCCTTATAAGAGGCAAGCAGGAGGGTCGGAGTCAGAGAGAGTTTAGAAGATGCCACATGGGTGGCTTTGACAATAGAAGAAGGATTAAGATTAGAGCCCAGGTGATCTCTAGAAGCTGGGAAGGAAAGGGAATAAATATTCCCCTCTAGCCTTGTGATGCCTTGATTTACCCCAGTGAAATTCATTTTGGACTTCTGATCTCAAGAAGGATAAAAATAAATCAATCTGTTTTGTTTTAAGCCACTAAGTTTGCACTAATAGGTTACAGCAGCAATGTGAAACTGATATGCCGACTAAAATGGAATGAAGTTTAATGTTCTAATTAAAAACTTGGAAAACCTACTGTGTAGCAGGAAGCCAGAGCTGGTGTCAGGATTAAGAATATACAGATTATGACCTGCTGGAGGAGAGGCAAAAGCCCTGAGCTTCTGAGCTCCCAGTTTGGGGAAGTGGACCCCATGGGCTCATTCTGATTAAAGGCACTGTTTCATTATATCCACAGAAAGGATGTACAGTAAGAAGGTTTATTACAGATCCCAGAAGCAGGGGAGGGCGGCAGGTCATGAGCAAGCGGGAGATAAGAGAGCAGGGTAGCAAGCACCTGTCACTTACAGGTGGTTGAGATGGAGGTCACTAACTTCTCAAGGGCTTAACCCCAAATGCTTATTTGAAATGGTGCCAGGAAAGCAAAGTGAGAACTTATGGCAGGAATTCTCGAACTCAAGTTCTCACCTGAATGTCCAGACTCTGGGTGTGAGCAGGGTTATCATAGTGTAAAAAGCCTAGACAGCAGCTCAGAAAATCAAAGCTGTTTTTCAAAGTTTCAAAAACTCAAGAGAAACAAAGGTTTTTCTCATCATGGATTGTTCCTTTACCACACATGCAAATCAAGAGCAAATCAAAAGCCTAGCAGCTAAAAGTGTAGTGAAAATGTCTTCCCGTACATAAGAATATATTTATCATTAACCTGCACAAAGAAGGAGTCTCTGTATTTCCCAGATTAGCACTTCCAGTTCAAGACACTAGGCTGAGCCTGTGTTTGCCCCCTCACTCCATACACTGAGTGCCATTAAAATAATAACATGGAAGTGCTAGCTGCAAACCACAAATTCACTCTCCTTGCTTTCCTCTCATGCTTTCCTCTAATATAGAGCTCCTATATTATCAGGAGTAATAATGTATCCAGCTAAATTCAGCCAAGAAAGCTAAATTTCCCAACCCCTCTGCAGAGAGTGGAAGACAGTGGTAATCAGAAGTCTCCAAGGGCTTTTCATAAGGACTCTTAGAATGGAACAAACTCAGGGCACCTGGCTGGCTCAGTCGGTGGAACATGCGACTCTGGACCTTGGAGTTGTGAGTTCAAGCCTCATGTTTGGTGGAGAAATTGAAAAAATAATTAAAATTTAAAAAAAGGAACAGCTCAGCTGCCTTGCACCTTCTGTCCTACTTCACCCCGCCTCCATCCCTTCATCCCCTGGCACCTTCTTCCTATGGAGGTGATAATGATGGCTGGTGCTGCAGTACCCATCAGCCACCATGGAGCAACTCTGAGGATAGACGACAGGTGTTTCAGATGACCGAACAGAAAGGAAGAAGCAGCCATGCCTGAAAACTTCCAAGAGTTGCCTCAACAGCCCTGGACTGCCCACCCCCCAGACTTATTTTTTGAGAAGACAAAAATAATCCTTTTTTCCCCCCCTTAAAGGTACTGGTATTTGGACTTTCTGTTTTATGTACCTGAATTTAACCCTGATAGACATCCAAAAAGTAAGAAAAAAAAGAAAAGAAAAGAAAAGGCAAAAAGCCAAAGGTAATGGGACTCAGAAGAATGAAAACAAAGGGGCAGAGAAAAAGTATCACCAAGAGAGGGATTAAGAACTTTCTATAAGACACAAAGTGAGAGTGTGTTAATGAAAATAACAGAGCAGAGGATGCCCTGGCCAGACCACCTCAAGAAAGAGATCGCAAATACCATGGAGCACTGTTTTCTCAGCCAACCTGAGAGCTTTGTGCTCACGACTAGTATGAGAAGAGAGGGGAGCCAAGAAGAGGAATGAGACAATGTCATGGCTGGTCCACTGGCATGGTTACAAGCAGGGGCACTAGTAACCTGGTTGCGTCCCTAGCACTCACACCCAACCCTAGCCCACAAAGAAGTGTCATTGTCCCTAAAGAAAATGAATGAAGCATCTGGGTTGAATGATGGTGTCTGCCATTCTACTTATCCTATCGTGGGGTCCCCAGCCAAACAGCTGGTCTCTCCTCTCACTCCTTATGATGAAGCCCTCTAGCCGACACACCCCACAGAGGACCCGGGCTTGTGTAGCCAAGGCAAAGGTACCAGTGACAAACACCAAGAATAGTTCATCTAGTTGGGCAATGAAGGCTAACTATCAGAGTGAAGACTATGAAAAAGCACTGTGGAAAAGAAAGGATTAGAAAAAGAAGTGGAGGGGCAGCCCCGGTGGCGCAGCGGTTTAGCGCCGCCTGCAGCCCAGGGCGTGATCCTGGAGACCCTGGATCAAGTCCCATGTTGGGCTCTCTGCATGGAGCCTGCTTCTCCCTCTGTCTGTGTCTCTGCCTCTCTCTCTCTCTCTCTCTCTCTCTGCATTTCTATGAATAAATAAATAAAATATTAAAAAAAAAGAAAAGAAAAAGAAGTGGAACAACAAACCCCAGAGGAATAAAATAATGGAAGAGATCTTTGATAACTATTTAGTACCTGCAGGGAGATTTGAGAAGACATTGCTTCTATAAAACAAGAAGAGATTGCTGTAAAAAAAAATGAGACCTTTTTTTTTAGAAATTAAAAACATGACAGAGAAGTAAAAAATTAAAAGAGGTAGAATATAAAATCACAGATGTCTCTCAAACTCCACAAAAAAGAGAGGGAGAGCAAAGTTAGGTGAAAAGAAAAACACCAGAAGGATTAATATAGGAAGTTTAATACAAAACCAGTAAGCATTCCATAAAGGAAAAAAGAAATACTCAAAGAAACAATAAAAGAATTATGTGAGGGGCAGCCCGGGTGGCTCAGCGGTTTAGTGCTGCCTTCAGCCCAGGGCCTGACCCTGAAGACCTGGGATCGAGTCCCACGTCGGGCTCCCTGCATGGAACCTGCTTCTCCCTCTGCCTGTGTCTCTGCCTCTCTCTCTCTGTGTCTCTCATGAATAAATAAATAAAATCTTCAAAAAAAAAATTATGTGACCTGATTCAGATCTTCAGATTAAGAACCCACTGCGTGCCAGCATAATATACTTTGAAAGCCCCGCACTTACTGACATTTATCTGTGAGCTCTCAGGATAGCCAGGACAGAGAGAAGACACAGGAAAACATTTGCTGATGAGCACAGAAGGAGAACTGCTGCCACTGCTGATGACTTCTCATCAGCAACGGTGGACATCAGTGCTGCAAAGATCTAACGTGAGAACGTATTTCCATCACCAATTAAGTGGGAGATCCAAAGCATTTCCTGACATTCAAGACCTCAAAAAGTTTACCTCCTATGACTTCTTTCATACAAAGAAAGTTGAGGACATAACTCCAGAAAACAGATTAAAGCAAAGAGAAAGAACAGGATCAACCCAACAGCTCTGCCCCATCAGCATGAGGAAGGGAATCCAAGGACAGCTGGGCACACCATGCCCACAGAACTGTGGCTCTAGGGGTAAGCAAACGGTCAGCGGATTTGAATAGGGGAATTTCTGAAGAAGGTTGATTCCATGCAGGAGACAGCATGGAGAAGACGAATAAATTTTAGGTTTTGTTAAAGTAGATTTTCTTTTGTCTATTAGAAAGGCTAAGCTCGGGGACTCCTGGGTGGCTCAGCGGTTGGGCACCCGCCTTCAGCTCTGGGTGTGATCCCAGAGTCCTGGGATCAAGTCCCGTATCGGACTCCCTGCATGGAGCCTGCTTCTCCCTCTGCCTGTGTCTCTGCCTCTCTCTCTCTGTGCCTCTCATGAATAAATAAATAAAATCCTTTAAAAAAAAAGAAAAGAAAAGAAAAGAAAAGAAAAAAGAAAAGAAAAAAAAGAAAAGAAAAGAAAAGAAAGGCTAAATTCAAGGGGAAGCAAAAGGCTCTGGTGATGGTCATGGAGCAGAAGACAACGAGCCCCTCCTACATGTTAATTCAGTGCTAGAGACACTCTTGCCCTCATGGGGCTTACATACCAGGAGGCAGACAAGAAACAATATACAAGGTAATAAAACAGGGTGGGGCCAGAGAATAACAGGATGGGGTGGGAGGTGGGGGCCGGTGTGATATGGGAACGTCTGAGGAGGGATGTGAAGGCTACGTAGGAAACTGCATATCATTTTAAATGGGAAGCTTAGTGAACATCTGCAGCAGGGGAATGACTGGATAGAAGTTTACTTTGTAGACGTCATGCTACATCCCACAGCAAGAAGCACTATAATAGGGCAGGAGTCAGTGCAGGAGACCAGTCAGAAGTTCCTGCAGAAGAAGTCCAGGCAGGAGACCATGGTGATTCGAACTATGGTCCTGGCAGCAGATGTGGGGACAAGGAGAGGCTGTGGGAGTATGTAGAAAGAAGAGATGCTCAGAATGACTCCGGGTCCCTAGCTGTTTCAGGTGTGTGGCTTCACCCAGCAGCTGTATTTGAATGACCTGCCTGCTGTTTCCTGAAAGGTGGTAGAAAACCAGGTTCAGGGAAAGTGGCAGGGAGCACAAGTTGTCTCCCCAGATCCACTGTCCCTCCCTTCTACAGAACAGACCTGATTTTCAGGTCGAGTACATGACCACCCAGAATAAAGGACACATTCCCCAAACTCCCTTGAAGCTGTGTGGGACCCTAAGACTGAATTCTGGCAGAAGGTAGGTACAAAGACATGTAAGTGCACTTTTCAGGCAGTGTTCTTACAGGGAATGACTATTTCCTTCTTTCCCTTCCTCTGCCCACTGGCTGACTCCACCATGTGATGGCTAGACAGACAGGAAGCCATCACCTTTGAGGATGAGGGACAAGCCTCCCCTTGAGAGTGGGAGGGCCACAGGAGCCTGGGTCCCTGACGACGGTGAAACAGGCACACCAGCCCTAGGCATTTACATGGGAGAAATAAAGGTATATCTGTGGGGTGCCTGAGTGGCTCAGTAGATTAAGCGTCTGCCTTCAGCTCAGGTCATGATCCCAGGGTCCCGGGATGGGGAGTCTCCTTCCTCTTCCTCGGCCCACCCTCTGCTTGTGCTCACTCTAAGAAATAAATAAAAAATCTTAAATAAATAAATAAATAAGTGTTTATCTGTGAATGCCACCATTATTTTGGCTCTAGAGTTACTTGTAGCAAAGTCTAATCTTATATGAGTAGGGCTTACAGCTATTACTGCTAGCTGCCTACCCAATATTCACTCCTTTCCTCTTTTTGAAAAAAAAACAAAAACCCAATGCCATTCAGAATGCCAACACGCTGGGCAAAAGGTCTTCATTTCCCAAGTTCCATTGTCATTAGGATGGCCATGTAACAGAGGTGTTAATGAAATAGTTTAAGTCTACTGGGTAGGGCTCTGGTTTAGCTCAGAGAGAAAGAAGAGGAAAGGAAAGGCGAAAAGGAAAGAAAAGAAAGCCATAAAGAAAAGAAAAAAGAAAAAGGCTCTTCTTCCTGACAGAAATGCAGAAGCAAGGGCTGGAGGGACGGCAGCTATATTGTAACCAGAAGGGTGCGAGGTATGTGCAAAGGTAAAGATGGCAAAGCAGAAAGACAAAAAGGAGCTCGGAACATGGATACTGTGGAACTGCTACATCAACTGGGACTGACTGCTTTTAGTTTTGTGGCAGTGTGAGAATCATCTCTCACTTGTTTAAGAGATCTAGTCAAGTTTCTATTACATCCAACCAAAAATCACTCTGGCATAAAGGAACCCACTGTTTGGTTTTGGCGATTTTAAGATGCTCATGCGGTATTCAAATGGAAGCAAAGTGCAAGCAGGTAGATATGAGTCTATAGATCTGGGCATCAGACACATAGGTGGTTTCTAGAGCCGTGGAACTAGACGACATGACAGTGGGAGCTTCTCCACTGGCATGGACCAAAAAACAATCACTATGATTGATGGCAGGATCCTCAGCTCCCAAGATCCCTGCCTCTTGGTACATGTGCTACAGAATCCCTTCCCCTGGACTAAGATGGCATCTGTGACTGTGGTAGCATAATCACTCCCTGATTCAGGTTTGCCTTTTATGAGAGCCAGTCCTAGCGGATTGCCGGCATGGCCATGTGACACACACATGCCTCAGACTTGGGGATCGGCCTCAAAGAGCTGAGAGCCACCCCTGGCCAACAGTCAGCAAGCAAAAAGGGCCCTCAGTTCCAAGATCACAAGAAACTGAGCCTCACCTATATGAGCTTGGAAAAGGACGCTGAGCCCTGGATGGGATCATAGCCTTGGTGACACCCAGGCATCATGATGCCTGGTGAGGCCCTAAGCAGAGAATCCAGAGAACCCATGCCCAGACTCCCGATCCACAGAAACTCTGAAATGATATAGTTGTCTTGTTTTATACTCTGAAATGATATAGTTGTCTTGTTTTATGCTGCTGAGTGTGTGGGGATCTGTTACGCTGCAACAGGACGCTGAAACAGAAGATGAGACCTCCAACTCTGAGAGGCCGTGCAGAGAAGCAAGGCAGTGACCGAGCAAGGGGTGAAACTTGCACCTTCGGGAAGCCAAGTGCTCCAAGGAGCAGGCATGGTCAGACCATACTCAGTGAGGCTGAGGGATCAAACACTGGGTAAGGAGGGAGAAAGAAGTGGAAAAGCAGACTTCTCTTTCAAGGAATTCTATGAAAAAAGGAGAGTAATGGGGCAGCACAGGAGGGATGCATGGTGTCAAACGTGGGCTTTATTATGTTAAGTAGGAAATGCTGTGACTTGTTCATTTACTGATGAGACTGATCCAGTATTGAGGAAGGGGGAGGAGGAGGAAAGGGGGAGAGAGAGAGAGGGGAGGGAGGGAGAAACAATTTGTTTGTCTCTAAGGGAATAAATACGTATCTCACCTCTATACCACGTGAGGTTATTTCTCAAACAGAAACAAAGCCAAAAATGCTAAGTTATTCTGTGGTAAATAAGCTTATTCGGTTTCAGTTTTAAACCTAAAAAACTTCCTTTAAAAGCACTGAATCATGACATTTCTTACATTGTAAAATAGAAAATCAACTCCATTATCTGTCTCTCTCACTCTCTCTCTTTTTTTAAATCTTGAAGATACAGTACTGAAAACACTTTTCCTTTTTATTTATGTCAGGAGTATGGAGGAAGACGATCATCATAGCTGCAGGGACCTGTGACAGCATTTGTAGGTGAGTAATGAATTGCTTTAGATGAGGAGAGACAAATCCAAGACAATATGTTTCCAGCAGGGCTCAGCTGCTCACAAGATAAATACTCCTCTGCCATCCCATCGGATGATTAACTGTTCTGGGCATGCTGCGTCCAGCCACGCAGCCTTTCCGATCCACGCGGATAGCCACCAGATTCCACAATACTTGCAATACTGCCAGCACCATCCCCTGTGCCTGGAGTGATCACTCCCTTTCCTTTTTATTTCTATTTTTTAATATTTATTTATTTATTTTCAAGTAATCTCTACACCCAACATGGGGCTTGAACTCACAAGCTCAAGATCAAGAGTTGCGTGCTTCACCAACTGAGCCAGCCAGGTGCCCCTTCCTTTCATTTTTATACCATTTTTTAAAAAGATTGATTGATTGATTGATTGATTGATTGATTATGATAGAGAGAGAGAGAGAGGCAGAGAGAGAAGCAGGTTCCATGCTGGGAGCCCAATGCGGGACTCGATCCCGGGACCCCAGGATCCCGCCCTGGGCCAAAGGCAGGCGCCAAACCGCTGAGCCACCCAGGGATCCCCTCGTTTTTATACCATTAAAGAGATATTCAGAACTTACTCCACACAGACATGCCACCAATAAACTGGTGACTATTTTCTGTTTTTTTAAAAAACATTTTATCTCTTTATTTGAGAGAAAGAGAGAGAGAGAGAGAGAGAGTGCGCACATGTGTGCATGAGTGTAGGGAGGAGGCAGAGGGACAGGGAGAGGAAAGAAACGTCAAGCAGATTCCACACTGAGTACAGAGCCTGGTGTGGGCAGGATTCCATGACCCTGAGATCATGACCTGAGCTGAAACCAAGAGTCAGATGCTTAACCAACTGAGCCACCCAGATGCCCCAATAATGACCACTTTAAGAAAGGAACACAAATACCTATCCCAAGCACATGAATAAAAAGAAGGAACCAGAACAAAGAGGTTAAGGAAAGACCTGGGGAGCCTTTGGGGTAAAATTCATTCTTTCACTCCACTGTGGCATCCCTACATCCCTAGGGTTCCCTCTGGAAACACTGTACATGGTGCTGTACTCCTGATTTAACCCCATATGGTGGCTTGGGATTCCTGTGAAATGTGTACTTTGTTAGTTTAAATATGAGAATGTAATATTTTATTCAAGCCAAAAGTAGGCAATAACAAGATTGAAGACGCTTAATTTAGTAATGCATCAGCACCATATTTCCCTGAAACCTCTGGCCTGGAGCAAACAGCTGGGAAGGCATAAGCTCAGCAGTTGGTCATGCTGAGTTTTCTCCCCACTCCCATGATTGGAGGCCAAGGGAGGAAAGTTGTTCTCAAGGACCACCATTCAAAGTGGTAACCTGCTTGTCTCTAGGGGATGTGGGCAGGTGTTGCTGTAGCACGGGGCGCTGCACACACAAGCCCAAAGCTCTCTCTGTCACCACAGCCTGGCCTGAGCAGTATGGAGGGAACCATTTAACTTTATTTTTAAAAAGGATATTATGCAAAGAGTGAAGAGAGAAGACCAGGGGAGGGGCTTGCTTAGGATTTCAGCGTGATGCTGGTGGTGTTCCCACCTAGGATTGGTGAGCTACAAAGGACTTTTCAGTGTAACCTGGGATGGAAGTTACAGTGAGCCAAACCCCACAATAAAAACCCTTTTTGTCACCCAAAATATTCCTCTAGTAATTCAGAAATATGCATAATGTCCTCCAAACATTCCATTTTCCCAATACCTATTTAATGCCTAGTATGTGCCCAATACTAGGAAGCAGCGAAGAAGATACAAAAGAAATATATGGTCCCTTTTATAAAAAAATGTGTCTTCTAGTTGGACAAGACCTAGGGACAACTAAATTTTAATGATCTCCTAGATTTTTTTAAACTAAGTAGAAATGCCTGCTCACGATATTAGGATCGTAAGAGGCACACGTTGGGCATAGAGATTACTTAAAAAAAAAAAAAAATATATATATATATATATATATATATATATATATATATATGAAGGAATAGGAGTTCCAAGAGCAAAGACATGAGGGAAAAAGAAACCCACATGAAAGAACATCAAGTGTTTTACTTTGGCTTGAAAGGATCAGAACACAGAAGGGAGGCCATTCAGCATGGCAAAGATAGAAAAAGTGATTTTCATACAAGGGGGTGAATGGGAGGACTAGTTTGGTGGTCACTGCTATCTTCTTATGAGAAAGTGAGAAATAAGGTCAACCAGAAAAGGGGTTTGTGGTTGACACAATAATGGTTCTCTTTAACGATGTCCATGTCCTGATGCCTGGAACCTAAGAATGTGTCACATTATATGGCCAAAGGGTGGGATTAAATCAAGTATCTTGAAATGGAGACATTATCTGGGATTATGCAGGTACAACCAAATCTCAAGGGAGAGGCTGAAGTGTCCCTGTCAGAGAGGGGAGATGTGGGGACTGGACAGAGGATGACAGAATCAGAATCTGCAGTGGCCTTACCACTGGCTCTAGAGACAGAAGAGGCCACAAGCCACAGACTGTGAGCAGCTTCTAAAAGCTAGAAAAGGCAGGGAAATGGATTCTCTCCCAGAGCCTCCCAGGAGGATCATGACGCTGTCCACATATAATAAATGTGTATTGCTTTAAGCCACTAGGTTTGTGGTTATTAACCCTACCAGTAAAAACAAACTAACAGAAACTCTAGGATTACTGGCCTTGAGAATCAATGTCCATGATAGGTTGACAATATGGACCCACTTCAATGTATTTGGGCAAGAGGATGAAGATGTAAATAATGCTTTAGGGAAACTGAATTATAGCAAAGAGTGAATCAGAAGACAAGAGTCAAAACAATTAAAGCAATACTTACAAAATAGTAAGACTCTGGCTTGGGAGGGCAGAGAAGAAAGGGGTAGGTTAAGCAGTGCATATTGTAGAAATTTGGAAGAATGAGTCAATAGGACTTGGTGAGTCTCTGAATATGGGAGGTAAGAGAAAAGCAGGAGAGATTCCCCAAGGTTTCAAACCTTGCGGCTTCTGTGCCTGTGATGGAGAAAGGGTGGGTGGGGAGGATGGTCTAAGAGATGCATCTAAAAATATAACCACACAAGAGGATCTGTCAAATGTCGAGAGGCACTGGGAGACTCATCATGTGGGATGCTGGTTTAACAGACAGATTAATGGACTCCATCAGAGAGACTCTGCTTCTGTGTGTCTGGGTAGTACCCAGAGTGTGCACTTCAGTCAACACTATGCCGGTTTAGGTGGTCCAAAATGCACACTATGAAATGAATCAGTCAAGAAAAGCTAAAAGAAAATGGAATCAGGGGCATCTGGGTGGCTCAGTGGTTGAGTGTCTCCCTTTGGCTCAGATTGTTAATTCCGGGATCCTTGGATCGAGTCCCACATCAGGCTCCCCATAGGGAGCCTGCTTCTCCCTCTGTCTATGTCTCTGTTTAATTTTAATAAATTAAAATCTAAAAAAAAAAAAAAAAAGAAGGAAAGAAAATGGAATCAAATACTCATCATAGCTCTGGAAGAAATGACTGATGTTAGCCAAAATCCGAAAGAGTGAAAATTGACCTCACAGATAACATACCAATTTAAAGCTTTTGTAAATTAAAACAAATATCATAGCCATAAGGTCCTGTATGAAAAATACTCTCAGCCAGTGGCTAACATTTTATTAACAGGCCACACAAACTAACAGACAGAAGCAAATGAGACTCCAGCAGAAAGACAATTCCAAAAAGAGGGAATACAACTTCTAAACGAACTTAAAACATACCAATGAAAAGAGCAACAAGGCAACATACACTGTTTGCTAAGTAAACAAGTATCATTGTGGGGCGGGTAATATTCAAATCTGACAAGATTTTGTGATACTTTCAAATGTGCTAGTTGTGTTTTTAATCTGCTAGAACCATTTTAAAAATAATTTGGCAACATACATCAAGGGGCGGTAAAAACATCCAAACCCTTTGACAGAGAATACTTCTTTTTGTAATTTAGTGTAAAGAAACCATGTTGAGCATGGAAAAGATTAGATCTAATGAAGGCTATTAATAGTTGGAAATTTTACGTGATGCACACAATCTCATTTAGCTCATAAAATAATCCTATGAAGTTAGTACTGTAATTATTCCTATCTTACAAATGGGGAACATGAGACACAGAAAGACCACATAACTTGCTCCAGGGACTCAACATTCAGGAAGAGGTAAAGGCAGGCTCAGAAGCATTCTGCTTCCAAAGCCTACACACTTAACTTCCACACCATAGTTACTATCATGCAAGAACACGGTTAGCACAGAATTATTTGCTTCCATGAAAAATTCAAGAAAAGAGGGGCATCTGGTTGCTTCAGCCAGTGGGGTAACTGACTCTTGATCTCAGGGTTGTGATTTTGATCATAGGTTGTGACTCAGTAAAGCGACTACTTAAAAATTAAAAAAAAATCAAGAAAAGGAAAATAGGAAATATAGTAGTATAGCAGAAATATGTAAAACAATGTATTATTTTTCCTGTCCCCAAACTTCCTGCAAAGTTTAGCTTTAGAGTCTAAAAATTATTAGAAAGGGGGAAAAAAAAGAAAACCTCTTGAATGTTTCTAAAAAAAAGAAAACCTAAGAAAAGTGTAAACAACTGGGATATTATTTTTGTATTTTAATATGAACAATTATAAAAATTGAGGAGAAGTTATAATCATCAAGAACTTTCCTTAGACAACCAGATGAACTGTGAAATGGGTAACAGTCTTAGTTTCTGTCTCAAAATCAGCCTGACAACAAGCCAGGAGGCATTTCTGTCCGTTTGTAGAATATGGAGAAGAGCCATGTAGCTAGTATTCTAAAGATGCAAAGCACTTGGTTTAAGAGCTCATATATCATTTCAGAATTAACGTGGGGACTCTGGCCCAACACTTAACAAGTAAAAAATATGATGTAAAATGTCAGGAAAACCAGAACACTGATAAGAGGGCAAACCACACATACTGCAGAAATAGTCGAGTATTTCAAGAAGATTAAATAAGAGATTTGACTGAATTTAAAAGGAAAATATTTTATATAAAAATATAACACTCAAAATGCATCACAAAATTCAAATATGGAAACTGGGCCATCGAAATAGTGATAAAACAGTCAAGTTGTACAACATGGCAGTAGCAATCAGTAAAGCTTGTGCATTCTGAGTAAATTTTTGCTGATTTCAATTCTTAACATCATTTACACTCAAGATTACAGATTTCTTCTTTTTTCACACCTTATCATGATTTAGACTTAACTATCTTCTATAGTAACCTGTTAGCCAAATCAAATCCAATTGTACTAGGGCAAGTGAAGGAGGCTTTTGGCAGCTTTCTGCTCTCCAATACCCAATACAGAAGTCAGTAAATACATACCTAAAACTGCCTCACAAAGCTATTTTTATCTCTGTGCCCCTGTCAGGATGTTTTAAAAATGCAAAATTGAGAAATTTGAGGATTTTTCCTCTCAGCTTTGGTAGGCCTGATTATATGACTTTAATCGTGGTTAAAATTATTACCAGAAACTGCAGAAATTGAAGAAAGGTCCTAGAAAACCTAAGAATTTTTTCTGACTCTGAGTATCTCAGAACTGCCCCTAATCACTGGGGAGAAAATAAGATCATGGTAGAGAACCAGAGGACCGACCCTGCACTGGTAAGAAGCTCAGGGCGGGCCTAATTGGCAGTCACCCAGCTGTGCCTGGTGCGGAGCTGGTCCTGGAGTATCTGGTGAGGACAGCTAGGTTGTGTGGAGGTCATGGTGAGCTGGGAGGTTAGGAAGACAGCCGGCATGTGACAAGCCCCCTAGTCTGTACTCTGCTCTTGAGAGGCTGAGCAGGGGGTGGAGCTCTGGTTTTAACATTAGTGTAAGAATTTATTTCATGAAGTACCCTGAAGAAATCTCCCTAGAATCGGCTTCACTGCAACACAAACAGACAAAAACAGAGAAGGCATGGAGTCAGAGACTCCAGGTTTGTTCCTCTTTGAGACCCCCTGGTAGGAGCTTTTGTAAAGGCTAACAGCAACATCTGGTCTATATCCACATCCACGTGCATTGTTTCCCTTGGAAGCAAATCTGGATTTAACAAAATTTTAACTGAAGAATGACATGTATATAAATTATCCCTTCATAAGAGAAAAGTATACAGAGGGGATGAGTTGCACTAATTTCTCAATAATATCCTGTTAAAGTTTATACTTAGTATTCCATTCTTCTGACTAAAAAAAAAAGTGGTGAAATTTAATTTTTAAAAAACTACTAAAGAATTTTTAATACAGAGTAAGCACCCCATCATGTCATCTATGTGCTGTCAGTTCCCAGAAAATTTAAGAGGTCTTTAACGAAATTAAAGGAATAGATTATCTTTCTTTCTTTAAAATTTTATTTATTTATTCATGATAGACACAGAGAGAGAGAGAGAGAGAGAGAGAGAGAGAGAGAGAGACAGGCAGAGAGAGAAGCAGGCTCCATGCAGGGAGCCTGACGCGGGACATGATCCCAGGACTCCAGGATCACGCCCTGGGCTGAAGGCAGGCACTAAACCGCTGAGCCACCCAGGGATCCCCGAATAGACTATCTTTCTTAACATATTTACTTAGTATCTTCCCATCTAACTTCTTACCTAATAAAAGAACAGAAGTGAAGAAAATGAATTAGGGCACACTTTCATGTGTGTGTGTATGTGTGTGTGTGTATAAAATATATATATTCATGCATATGAGTATATACACATATACTCGTATATGTATTCACAAGCTCTGTCTAGTGATTAAGGTAATGTCAGCACCCCAGTAGTAATTTCTAACCCACAAAACATTAAATTTTGGTAGAAAATAAAAAATATTCACTCTTCTATTCTTGACTATTTCTCTCCCAACTCAGCTATTTCTTCTGTATTCTTATTTCTTTTATCTAAATCTTTTAATGAAATAAATCCAAGAACTTGAACAGCCATCTTGTAGAGATCAATTCAATTCAAAAAGAATTGTACATGTTCTCCTTTGAAAGGTTTGCCAAAGAATCCTTGAATACAGGTGCCATGTATGTTATCTTTTCTAGGAACATGTAAGTGTAAGTTGATTTTACTAAATTTCTCCTTGGAAAATCTTTATCTGCTTCTTTCTTTCCTTTCTGTAAAGCATGTTAAGTCTGTTTCGTGGAGAGAATAAGGTCTGAGTCTAATTTTCTGTGAATCTCTAACACTCAGGGCAGTACCTTGCAAACAGCTTATCACCTCACATCTATTTATGTAAAAGATCTTAATAGAAAATCCGCCTACCCAGAAAGCACACCTTTAAGGGACTGAATAATTTATTTTAAAAGAAAACTGAAATCATGATAGAAGAAATCACACTGTTCCAAGAACTATTTGCGCTCTTAGGAAACCATCTTAACCTTACAGCATCTACCATATGAGGAAAAAAGGAAAAAAAAAAAGTTACCTTTTTGTGCAAGGCATGAAATTCGCTGTATCTTTTTTCAACAAAATGTTTTCTTCCATTCATTAGCACTTCTATCTTAAACACCTAAGGAGAAAAAATTAAAAAGATTAATTCCACCAGTTCAAAACCCTCAATGGTCTGATGTGGTAAGTTTGTGACCATGATATATTTCATCCCTTTAATTACAGTAGCTGATTCCCCAAAACCCGGAAGGCTCAGGAGACCCTCGTCCAACAGCACTGATTAATGAGCACTCAAGCCAAATGCTTTAGTGAGTACAAACTGAAGGATCCCTTTAACATGTCGAAAAACAACAGAAACTTAAATGCATTCACATGCTCCTTAACTTTCTAATCAGAGCACATTCTTCCCTTAGAATTATTTCACCAAATGAGTATAATGGTATCGAAATAAAGCGTTTTGACAACAGCGAGCGTCTGGTAGGAATGGCAGGCCCCAGCATTCCATTATGGGTATTATGACGACGGCTGTGCTGTGTCATCTCTAAGACAATCAGGCAAACAGCAGTGCATTTTAGGTTAATTTCTTCCTAACCTGCATATTCATCTATAGGCTCAGCTGGGCCTGTTCTGCTGTTTGCAAAACAGGGAAAATGTAGTAAAGGCTCATTTTCCCTGCATGATGCCAGTGACAGCTTGTGCTCTCACCTCCAGAAGGTTGAAAGGCCAGAAGAAAAGGCTCTCTGGGTGCACTAATTAGTAGGCACTAACATGACATTTTCTTGATTCTTAGGTCAGTGGGTCAAGACTGGGAGCCAGGGATGAGAAATATTGTGAAATGCTCCTGAAAACACAATGCTAAGGTCGGGTAGGGGAAGGATGCTCGGCAAGAATGGAAGAGAAGGTGATCGGTTATTTTCAAGAGTTTGTCTTTGACTCTTGTTTTGCTGAGCAAGATGAGGACGTAATTAAGATGATGGAATATTGTTCAATTAATTAGTAAGCCTAATTTCTTTTTTCAGTTGCCCTTCTGGAAAAAAACTAGAGTTGAGGTCACAGGACTCTAAAAAGAATTAAAAGCATGCTAACTTTAAAGAAAACGGAAGTTAACACACAAAAAACAAGGTCATGTACCACCATTATGAAAACAGACCCCCTATGGCTCTACATTTCTACCTCATATATAATATGACTTTTTTGAAAAGACAAAATTATATCATCAAGCACAAAATGTATTTGTAGATTTGCACTTCTTTGAATCAGAAAATCTTCTATTGTATGACTCAGCTTAAGAAACATGCTTTTCTTAAAGCAAATAGTAAATATTTACCAATTTAATCAATACCTTATATTAACATTCAATTTTTCAAGAAACCTCTCCAAAAATACTTTTCTTTGGCTAACCAGTGAAAATACTCTCTTCTAAAAACATACCCATATGCTTCAAAGTCTCAGATATATGTATACTATTTTTTAGAAAAATATTGTTTACTAATTCACCAAAGAAAATTCTTCTTCAAAGACACTGCCAGGAATAGGATGAGGAAAACACCCTGAGAAACACAAACAAAAGCAGCTCAGCTTCAACACACGAGCTTGGTTAATAGAATACAGAGTCCTTTGTCGTGTCAGGCCTCAGAGTTAAATCAGGACAATGTGGGAGCAGTAGAAGTACTTTCCATCTGCTGAACTGCAGGAAAGAAATGAAGTTATGCTCTGAGTCCAGTTACATGAGGCTTCATCATAAAACCCACCACTTTAATTGGCATGTTTCCTGCAGAATCCGTGGAAGGAGAAAGTAGAAGACTCAGAAAGGCTCAACCTACTGGGTCATCCTGTCGAAGGCCAGGGATAAGATACATTACACGGCGGCTGCCTCATGGAATGTCATTCCTTCTATCGACCAGATGGCTCCATTCCTAAGTTCCAAAGCTACTTTTCAGTCACTCAATTCAAGGGAGTGGCAAGGTCGGAGGGTTATACGCACACACGCACACACACCCCCTGCGTGGTACATTTTCATGCTAATATTTTTATTATGGTGCCATTTTAAAAATGTACAATATTACCTAATCTTATTCAGACTTCTTTTAAGTTCTGGGAAAATATCTTGTAAAGGAAGTTGGTTAATTAGAATTTCTAGGACAATGTGAGGCAAGAAACGGAATCAATTTAATAAACCTTATTTTCCTGAATTCCACAGCTGTTTTTCTTTCTTTCTTCTTTCTTTCTTTCTTTCTTTCTTTTTCTTTCTTTCTTTCTTTCTTTCTTTCTTTCTTTCTTTCTTTCTTTCTTTCTTTCTTTCTTTCTCTCTTTCTTTCTTTCTTTCTTTCTTTCTTTTTTTTTTTTTTTAAATAATTCCTGATACATGTTGTCCCTGCTGCCTGGAAAACCTTTTTCCTGTTCTCTTGGCAAACTCCTAGTAGCTATTAGCCACCTCTAAGTTAGGAATTCCTGGGAAAGCATGTAGTACAGTATCTGGCATTCAGTCATTTAATTATTTATTTAGCAGATATTTACTGAGTGACTACAATGTACCTAGGAGATGCTCTAGGGTCTGGGGATTCAGCAGTGAACAAAAGGGGCAAGAGCTCAGGCTTCCAAGTGCATATATTCTATCTGGTGAGGGAGGCGGACTATAAACACATGAATGAATATGGTGAAGTCAGGAAATCAAAAGTCCTGTGGAGAATTAGGCAGCAGGGTAACAACACAAAGCTGAATGAGGGTGTTGTTTCAGACAGCAGGGTGTCAGAGAAGGTCTCCCTGGGCAGAGCAGCAGAGAAAGGTGCAACATCCAGAGACAAATACCAAGAAAAAGTTGAATGTGGCTATCTCTGGAATTTTAGACTGTGAGTGAATGGACAAGGCCTTTTTTTTATTTTTATTTTTTTATTTTTTTTTTTAAGGCCTTTTTTTTAAAAAAAAAAATTCTGTTTAAAAAAATTTTGAGGGGGACACCAGGATGGCTCATTGGTTGAGCATGGCTCTGGGCATGATCCTGGAGTCCGGGGATGGAGTCCTACATCAGGCTCTCCGTAGGGAGCCTGCTTCTCCCTCTGCCTATGTCTCTGCTTCTCTCTTTGTGTCTCTCACAAATACATAAATAAAATTTTTTAAAAAAATATTTTTTAATTAAAGCCTAGGACAGAATGATTTCCACATCTGGTCAACATAGCATAACGGGGAGCAGGCTTACCCTCCCCCTGGAAACAACTCAAAATAGGTGGGAAAGATGGCTCTCAGGACATCAGCCATGAGGAAATGTGGAACAGTGAGAGACAAAAGAAACAAAGCTGAGCCCGATGTTACCCCTATCAGATTCCTGAGGGCAACTGAGAGGAAGCCAGTTATGAGAAAACAGGGTCCTGGACAAGAGTGAGCCACACAGAGAGAGCTCCTTCCACCATTCAGCTGAACCCTTGTCAACACACGAGTTTGGGGGAAACTTACTCAAGGACAAGAAGACATAAGAGAGAACCCATGCTCAGAGCTCACAGACAGCTGGGCATACACAGTCTCTTCCCAAAAGCCAGGGTAGAAAACTTCATCATTCACGAGATATTAGAGTTCTTAGAAAGGTCTTGTCTCAGTAGTGGGTCAAAATTAACTGCAGACTAAAGGGTCTTTTAGTCCAACATAAAAAAGCTTAAAACGAGACCCAAAGAATGCAAACTGTTTCCAAGTAACTTAACCACATGCCAGGACAAAGCTCAAGAATATTTTTAGGAATATAAAAATATCTAGTACCTAAAAGATAAAATTCAGAGTCTGGCATCTAATCAAAAAGAAGCAGGAAAATAGAACTCAAAATAATAAGAAAAACCAAAAAAAAAAAAAAAAAAGAGAAAAACCTATGACAGAAACTGATCCAGAAATGACACAGATGATAAAATTAGTAGAAAAAAAGCATTAAAATCATTATTATAAGGCAATTTCTTATATTTAAGAATCCATAGGACAGTGTATCATGACCATGACTATGGGAGATACTAAAAAGATACATAGTGGGATCCCTGGGTGGCGCAGAGGTTTGGCGCCTGCCTTTGGCTCAGGGCGCGATCCTGGAGACCCGGGATCAAATCCCACATCGGGCTCCCAGTGCATGGAGCCTGCTTCTCCCTCTACCTATGTCACTGCCTCTCTCTCTCTCTCTCTCTTTCTGTGACTATCATAAATAAATTTAAAAAAATTTTAAAAATAAAATAAAAAGATACATAGCAAGTCTGTATTCCACTGATGAAGTCAACAACATCTATGATTTTTAAAAAAATACACTGGACAGAATTTAAAACATATTAGACATTGCATAAGAAAAGTAAGTGAACTTAAAGACTCAGCAACAGAAACTGTCCCAAATGAGAGACAGGAACAAAAACTAAAAAATAGCTAAACAGAGCATCAGTAAATTACAGGACAACTTGAAACAGTAGAATGCATGTATAATTGGAGTCCCCAGAGGAGACAAGAGACAGGAGACTAGGGCTGGCAGAAAAGACAAATATATTTAAAGAAATCATGACCAAAATGTTTCCAAATTTGATGGAAACTATTACCCACAGATTAAGAAAATCAATGGATCCAAATACAAGAAACACGGGAAAAAAGCAAAAGCCAAAAATGCATGGCAAATCATATCCAAATTCTTTAAAACCAGTAAGAAAGAGAAAATCTGAAAAGCAGCCAGGGAAAAAAGAGACATTAAGTAGAAAAGAAATAAAGGTAAGTTGGACACCACATTTTAAAAATATTTCCATAAATAACCAAGCATATAAGAGAGATTCAATGCATATATACTGCACTTAGGTTTTACACATCATAGCAATATATTCTTTATAAAGTAGCATATGTAAAATAAAATGTATAATTTAAGGCCAAATTTTTAATCATTATTTTTAAATTAATGATTACTTTTCCCCAGTCAAATAATAACAAGAGTGATAGCAAGGATTTTTCTAGCACTTATTATGTGCAGGCACTGCTCCAAGCTCTTTACTCATAATAATCACTCATTTAATTCTCACCACCCCAAATGAAATAGGTACCATTATCCTCATTTTACAGGTCAGAAAAGTGAGGCAAGAATTAATTGGCTTGCCCATAGTAGAGCTGCATTTTGAACCCAGTAACTTGGTTCCTGTATCTGCCCTTGTAGTCACTGCATGATACTGATTCCTAATAAGCTACGTTCTTTATATAGCCTCATTTCTTGGGGGGGTGGGGGGGGAGTGTTCTGGAGTAAGCACACCACTTTCCAGTCCTTCTCCCCTGGTGGTTCTGTCCTCTAGGTGGGGTTGCCCAGGAGCATAAGACACTTGGCCAGGAAAACGCTCATGATGTCATGAAGTCTTTACCCTCAACTATTTGGAGACTGTGCTCCTTTATGGAACCAGACCACTGATCTATATAAAAAGTATGTAACTCTGTAGAGGAGAAGGATACTTTTTTATATTACCTCCTTTTGTCAGGATCTGTGCCCACACTGCTCTCTCAATCTCCTTATACTGTGGTTCCAAATGTTAGCTTGTATGTTTTTGCTAAAAATAATAATAATTATAATATGTACTTAGGGAAAAAAGTTTCGAAAAGCCCAAACACTGTAAATTTAAAAGTATACATTTCTTACATAAGAGGCTTGTGTAAGTCCTTGACAACTCAAGAGGGAATCTTAAATATCCTTTCACAAATTGTTCCCACACACACAAACTCTGTATGTACATATGTATACAGAAGTTGTTTTACTTTCTTACACAACTGGAGCCACATTACATATTCTACTACTTCATTTCGTCTACTAATTTTCTTACCTTATTTTATTTATTTAGTACATGTTGAACATCCTTCCTTAGCACATTTTCAAATGCCTAATTCTTTCATGGCTACCTAGCACTTCTATGTATAATTGTTACCATACTTTATTTAATTAGGACCCTAAGGTAGATATCAAGTCACTGTACTATTTTTGTATGCATATATATACATGTATGTTTATATATGTATATGTATATATATATGTATGTTTATATAACTGACCCATGAACAACACAAGGGTTATGGACATCCACACACACACACACAATAAAAAAACATGTATAATTTTTGATTCCCAAAAACCTAACTACCAATAGCCTACTGTTGACTGGAAGCCTTCCTGATAACAAAAACAATTGATTAATGCTATTTTGTATATGTATTAAATACTGTATTCTTACAATAAAGTCATCTAAAGAACACATCAAAAAATCATAAAGAACAAATATGCTTACAGTACTATACTGTATTTATTGAAAAAAATCCACATATAAGTGGACCCACAGTTTAAACCCATGCTGTTCAATGGCCAACTGTATATGTTTTTGTATTTTATTTATAAGAAGATGTCTACATAATCCTTGTTTCTGTGCATGTACCTACATAAATATGTATACACACAGGATAAACTACCAAAACTTTTGCCAAATTTACACCCCCATCTCAAATCTACAAAGTTACACAGGATATGGAATGTATGCTAACAGGATATGGAATGTATGCCTATCCTAAACTGCACTGGCTATTAGTCACTTTGGCAAGCTGGTGAGTAAAATGAGAATTAACTGGATGTATTTTAACCAGTGCATATAGTGGCATAGGTTTTCATTTCAACTATTTCACATAAAATCACACAGAAGCCCCACCTCCCTGTCTAGCCCTCTAATCTTGTCCTCATAGATTTCCAGTAACCCCTCTGTATAAAGCAAGGACGGCTTCCTATAACTAAAAAAAACACATTAAGGCTTCCATTTAGGTTTGCTTAAAAAAAAAAAAAAAAACACCACAAATTATATTATTCATGTGATTAAATTCTAGCCACAGTCCTGGGAACATTATTAAGTCATTAGAATTTAAGTTGAAAAGAAAAATAGATATGTTAAAGACAAGATTTCCATTCCTAAATGTGGTTTTGATTACATGTTAGGGTCATTTTTTTTCCTTTATGATAGTATCTCTGCAATTAAACTGGAAGTCCATGATAAAATATTCCAAAATTTGGGTTTACACCCAATTTTCCAGGAATGTATTTTTAAGAAATAAAATAAACTAAAGAAGGACTTAACCCATATTCCTCTTGACTTCAGAAGCTTGTATTTTACAAAGTTATTCACTTTCAATTCAAAGCAGAAACAGTTTTTCCTCTAACAGGCCAAAAATATCTAATAAATAATTTAAATGTCTTCCAAGTGTAGATGAGAATTCTATATACAAATAAAGCTGAATATCCCGTGTTCCAAGTGGTTTAGGTCACAAAATTATTATGCTGAGAACATGAGATACACACAAAGGATAACTACCAGCTTCAAATATGGTTTTTTTTTCTTTTTTTTTTTAATTTTTTTTTTTAAATTTATTTATGATAGTCACAGAGAGAGAGAGAGAGGCAGAGACACAGGCAGAGGGAGAAGCAGGCTCCATGCACCGGGAGCCCGACGTGGGATTCGATCCCGGGTCTCCAGGATCGCGCCCTGGGCCAAAGACAGGCGCTAAACCGCTGCGCCACCCATGGATCCCAAATATGGTTTTTCTTATATACGTTTTAATAGTTGCTCAACATGCCCCAAATATTAACACTAGGCTTGGCTTGGAATCAACTCTGGGCTTGAAATATTCTCTTTCTTGAGTAGGAATACAAGAAAGAAAAAATAAAATTTAAAAGGTTATTATTTCACTTAAATATTATTTCACTTAAATATTATTTCACTTATTTAACATAAAAAGTTATACCTCTAAAAAAGCCACTTATTGTGTGCCCGTTGGAGATCAGGCTTTTATCAGGTATGAATTCACATGATGCTTTTTTAAGGAGGGAAAGATGGTAAGAAATTCTCCAATTATAAATTACTATGATATTCAATGACTAGGTACACAGTTCAATAAAACTAGTGTAAAAATTTAATTTGTTCTTATTCTGAGCCTTTAATCATATTTTCTCTAATCCAAGATGCTACACTGACAAACTGAGATATTATTAATTTTATTATATTTGGCTGCAGAGAAACTAATACCTTTCTTCATGCCTTAGAAAACATGTAACTATCATAAATTTTAAAATATTTTTAAGAAAAAGACTGTTTCATATAAACCACTACTTAAGGAAAAAGAACAGTTCTATACGTACTTGCCATTATAGACTAGCTCTATAAGAGTCGGGCATGAATAAAAATGTTTTTTTTTAAAATGATGCTTCTTTGCAAAGAAAATTCATAACACCAAAAGGACTCCCCAAAATAAGAAAAATCTTTGATGAAAGAACAAAAATTAATAAGAGAAACAAAATTAGAGTAAGGGCAAATATCAAAGACAAAAGAAATCTAAGTTTCCTAAGCTAGGAAAATCAAAAGTGTTTACCAAATTAGAGGGAAAAATAAAACATCTACCTATTCTGGAATCTTTTTTTCATTACAATAATGAAAAAAAAAAAAAAAAAAACCAACCACTGGCAAAATACAGATGAAAAAAGCAGCAACAGAGATGAGGATGATTCCAAACTTTTTCTCTGCCACACTAAATGCCTCTCCTACAAAAAATGGAACAGTATCTGCAAAGTTTTATTAGAGTATTATTTCATAATCATCCAAATCATTACTCACATGTGAAGGCAAAAAAAGGCCATCTCAGCTGTGGGTAAATTCAGAAAACAAAGATTCCTCGTGGACTTTTTTTTTTTTTTAAGATTTTAATTTATTTATTTGAGAGTGCATGCATGTGCGCTCATGCATGTGGGCAGGGAGAGGAGCCAAGTAGAGGGAGAATCTTTGAGCAGACTCCCTGTTGAGCAGGGAGCCAGACAGGAGGCTAGATCCCAGGACTCTGGTATCATCTGAGCTGAAAACCAACAGTTGGCTTCTTAACCAACTAAGCCACCCAGGCACCCCAACTCCCCACATACTTCTTACAAAAAAACCACTGAAGATATAGAAATGAATTGCAACTAAGAACTCAAAAACATATAAAAGTAGTATTTTATATTTGTATATACTTATTTTATATATTTATGCTTATATAGTTTCAAATATATTTAATATATTTTAAATGTATAATTTACATTTGATGTATAAAATATATAATATACAATAATAAATATATGATAAATATATACAAAGAATATATCAAAAATCTATTAAAAGTCATATACAAGGCCAGCCATTGTTTTTGTCATCATCAAAGACTATGATGCTGGGACAGTAAATACAGACAAGGGCAACATTATCAAGTGGCTGCTATCACGCAGAGACTGAGAACATCTCCAGCAGGAAGCATGGAGGGGTTTCATGGTCACATGGACACAGCTTCCTCACAGGCTACTCTGTTGCTCACTTCTACAAAAAAGGGGTGTGTGGTTGAACTTATTTGGTCACAGACAAATAAAAGTCTCCAGAAATCCATAGAAAACCTGGTTCAAAAGTTTAGCTTCATATGCCTCAAAATTTGATAGTAAATGATCTTTAACACAGAATTTCACATCCAGGCAAATTTTCCACTAAGAAAGAGGTAAAGTGCTCTTTTCAAATATGCAGGAGTATTTTATGCAGTATGTAGACTCTGATAAAATTTTCCTTGAAGTTACCTCTTAAAAATGAAATTTAAAGGAGAGGCCAAAAAACTGGCCCTAACCTAGAAAGAAAATGTTGAGAAAAATCCTAAAATGGCAGATTTGTAGCCTAAAAAATATTCAAACTAGAGTTAGAAGCCAGAGGGTTCCAAGAGATATGCAAAGAAAACTGGTACGAGTAATATCAATTATAGATAATAAGCTTTTAGTAATAGTGTCAAGACATTTGCCTTTCTCTGTGAAGGAAAAAAAAAGCTGCTTAAAAATTCCAAGAAAACCAACCAAACAAAATGGATACAACTCCAAATATAATTCTAGTACACAATTTCAAATATAAAGCAAAATAAATGTAACAAGATTTGGTGCAGTCCAGAGAAGAGTGGCCATTTGGGATAATGCTCGGAAGAGTCTCCAATAAGCAGCAGAGATTTTTTTTTTTTAATAAATTTATTTTTTTTTATTGGTGTTCAACTTGCCAACATATAGAATAACACCCAGTGCTCATCCTGTCAAGTGCCCCCCTCAGGGTCCGTCACCCAGTCACCCCCACCCCCCGCCCTCCTCCTTTTCCCCCACCCCTAGTTCGTTTCCCAGAGTTAGGAGTCTCTCATGTTCTGTCTCCCTTTCTGATATTTCCACTCATTTTTTCTCCTTTCCCCTTTATTCCCTTTCACTATTTTTTATATTCCCCAAATGAATAAGACCATATAATGTTTATCCTTCTCCAATTGACTTATTTCACTCAGCATAATACCCTCCAGTTCCATCCACGTCGAAGCAAATGGTGGGTATTTGTCGTTTCTAATGGCTGAGTAATATTCCATTGTATACATAAACCACATCTTCTTTATCCATTCATCTTTCAATGGACACCGAGGCTCCTTCCACAGTTTGGCTACTGTGGACATTGAGCAGCAGAGATTTCATAATTTATAGAAACATGTCATTCTCCAAGCTCAAACACTTGATTTCACAGTGGATGTATACATAAGTATATGTACACACACACACATAATTATATTATTGACAATACCAATTATTGTACTCAGTCTTTAGACTCCATCTATACAGCATGAAAAAAATTCTTTTTACAGAACAGACTGTAAACATTTCTTGTCAGTATAAAAAGCAATGGCATAACTAGCAGAAAACAGGAGGCGAATGAAGAAGGAAAGCAAATGGGGTACAAACTGCTTTCATCTTCTATAACTGGTAGTCAAAGGATACTGCTAAAAATTGGTGTGGAAAGTGGTTCAAGTTACAATGTAATAAAGTCATGATGTTCATATTTAATGATGAAATTGAAATCATCTACATAATAGGAACTGAGTATGACAGAGGGAGGTAATAACTGCGGTGGGTAAACTCTCAGTTTCTATTTCAGAATGGAGGGACACTAAAGGTTTTCCAAGATTGAGCCATCAAAAACCAGAACTTTAGATATACTAGGGTCTGTGTGCTTAAAATAAATGAGTAATTTTTCAACTAACTTATGGTTCTGGAAGGTATTAGACACATTTTGTTTTTCCTTTCACATGTTTATGTAGTATTGGAAATTTTTCCCTGTGTTTATGTATATACTTTCAGATATTCTAATAATGACATAGTCTGCTAAATATTTTAGTTTTAATCTCTCTAGTTAAAAAGGGAAGATTCTTCTTGAGTTTAATGATATTCATAGAACCACAGGCTTTCAGTCCAAACCCTAGTACTAATTTTAGCTGCAGCTCTCTAACTATTTGATTATAAAGGCTTTATTTTTCTTTTTCTCTTAAGCTGTATCTATATGATAATAATCCAATCAATTAAGGGTGAGGGGGAAAATGCACTCAAATACATCTGGTCATTCATGTTGACTGGTTAACATAGTTTTTCATTAGTTTCAATGTAACTTTCATTAGTTTCAATATAACTTTGACTTAGTCTTTCTGTAAAAAGTGAATACTGCTGGTTCTTGGCTTACCTGAACTGTTGTGACAATACATCAAATATTATGTTAATTCAGCAATCTGAAAGACAGATGCTTTATGAGTTCCATTATTCTGTTTTATATCCTGCTTTGAAAAGAATGAAAAGAGATAAATTTCATCTGTACTACTTACTAACTTGGGCAAATCTCTAAATATCTTGGAGCCATAGTATCTCCATTAATAAAAAGAGAATGATAAAATGATGTCACACTGTATTAGTTTGTTGCATAATAAATGTCTTGGTGCCTTATAATATGCTTTGAAATGGAACAATTAATTGCTAATTGCTAACTATGAAGTGGGTAACAAAGTATCCAGCAGGGATCACAGCATGGTCTTCATGTGGACTTGAGGACAGTCTTCCTCACAGGTTGCTTGAAGAAGAGATTTGTAGTTTAAATAGCTTGTCATATACATAAGAACACAAGAATCTATCATTCTTCTATCAAATTACTTATCTATAAATTGCATTTCTTTATCACAAGCTCATGACTCCTACAAAAAGAAGCAACTCTTCCACCTGCCTCCAAAATCCTCCACGATCTGCCCCAAGCCATCAACCCATCTTGTTTTCCCACAGTTCTCCTGGGGCCAATTCCTTCTTGAATCCTCCCTAATCTAGGCACCAACTACAGAGAATGTGCTCACCTACCATAGTGCTTCTGCTCACAAGTGAGCCTTTCCAGGCCAAGGCGTCACATCCTAGCCTTCATTTAGCCTCCATTCCAGAGCCTTCTGGGTCTTGAGGCATCACTGTCTTCCATACACTCCCTTTAAACAGATCATCTAAAATGCACACTTGTGTTTTTTAAAGTGCAGTCATATTCTCAAAATTTCAGGAAATGTATTCCTTTTTTTAAGAAGATTATTTATTTATTTGTTCATGAGAGACACAGAGAGAGGTAGGGGTATAGGCAGAGGGGGAAGCAGGCTCCCCATGGGGAGCCCAGTGTGGGACTTGATCCCAGGACCCCGGGATCACGCCCCGAGACTAAGGCAGATGCTCAATCACTGAGCCACCCAGGTATCCCAGCAAATGTATTCCTACTGACTATTTCATATTATATGTATTATATGCCCCAAGTAAACTGGACTTTTTTTTAGAAGAAAATAATTACTGAGAAGAACCCACAACATTATTGTGAAAAAGCATTTATAATATGCACTAACTGAAAAAGCAGGAGAAAATGTTTTACCCATACAAAGCTGCAGACTATAAAATATGCATAAGAGATGACAAAAGTCATCAGTCAAATGGATGCCTGAGTCGTAGAGTTACAAATTATTCTAATTTTCCCTATAATCAAATTGTTTTCATTAGCACACACATACATTATTCTTATAATTAAAGAAAAAGTTAATCTAAATTTAACCTAATTCTGTCTTCTAAAGTTCTACTGGAATAAATGTAATAAATGACAATTACTCATTTTTTAACACAAACATTAAGTTCATACAAAATTCATTTATGTAATTCCTTTTTATTGCACATCTTCTATATGCCAAGCACTTTGCTATGCTCTATATTAATAACAGTAGCAGTAGCTAAGATCTTTTTTTAAATGTTGCTGTTTTATTTATTTTTACTTTCAGTAGGCTCTATGCCCAATGTGGGGCTTGAACTCATGACCCTAGGATTAAGAGTTGCATGCTCTACCAACTGAGCCAGCCAGGTGCTCTTAACATTTTTGAGTGCTTTTCATGCACCATGGAGTGTTCAAGGCACTTCGATTTATTAACTGGCTTAACCTACACAAGACCCTATGAGGTAGGTACTGTTATTATTCCTACTTGAAATGTGAAGAAATCAAGCCATACGGAGGCCCCTAACTTAGACACAGAACTAGGAACTGATTTATAAACTCAGTCTGGTTCCACAGCCCACAATCAATTAACTATAGAAACAGTGGTGAGCAAACCCACCACCCTGGCCTCTGGGGTACCTACACAATAGAAAGAGAGAAAGAAATTAAAGAGTAGTCAAAACAATATATAATTCTGACATCTGGTGCAAACTATAAAGCTATCTGAGCTGTACTCAATATAAAATGCTTATTTTAAAAAATCTCTCTATGTGTCTTAATTAAGGGAAAATAGGATTTACTCTTGGGAATCCGGGAAGCTTTCCTTCAAGAGTTGATGTTTCTGAACAGACCTACAGTAAAGGCAGGCAAAGGGGAAGGGCAGGCACTGGGTAGCCCAAGCGCAAAGGGCCTGAAGCAGCAGGTGACAGGAGGGAGGAGCCGAGTGAAATGCAGCCCACCTGGAAGGAAGCACTTCTGTAAGAGGCTGGAGAGCGGATCACCAGTGAGCTCCATTCAATGGCTCAACAAAGATAATTACCTAGCACATGCCAGGCTCAGTTCTAGTTCCTGGAGACAGGACAGTGAAGGATCCTAAGATCCCTAACAAAGCTTACTTACATTGGAATGGAAGGAAGACTCAGACAATCACACGAGCAAAGCACATTAGCTGGTAAGTGCTACAGAGGAAAATAGATCCAGGTTATGAGGACAGAGAGGGCCTGGATAAGAGCGGGTATGGCTGCTACATGGGGTGGTGAGGCAAAGTCTTTCTGATAAAGTTTTATCTGAGCAGAGACCTTGTGTTAGTTTTCTCTTCCTCCTATACAAACACAATGCTCCATTTCTTCTCTCACAGTTGTATAAGTGAGGAGTCCAGTGTGCTTGGCTGGCTTCTGTGGTTCAATCTCAAGGGGGCTAAAATCAAGGTACAGGTGGGGCTGTGTTCCCTTTGAGGGTTCACTGGGAGGAAAGGTTTCCATTTCCGTGTGGTTGTTAAGACTATGGTCCTTGTTTCCTTGCTGGCTATAGAACTGTTGTCCCTATTTCCTTGTGCTTATAGCATTGTGGTCCCCATTTCTTTGCAGTTGTAGAAGGGTGGCCCCCATTTCCTGGCTGTCAGCTGGGAACACAGCTCCAGCTTCTAGAAGCTGCCTGCATTCTTTGGCTCATGGCCCCCTTTCTCCACCTTCAAAGCAAGCAACGGCACTCCTTCCCAGGTCACACTTCTCTGATCTGCTTTTCTGTTTCCTCTTCCACCTTTAAGGACTCACATGATGATGTTGGGCTCAGCTAGATCATCCAAAATAGTCTCTGTGACTAAAGGTCCTTAACGTGAACCACATCCATGATGTCCCTTCTGCATGGAAGGTGACAGATTGACAGGTCTAGGAACTAGGATGTGGACGTTTCTGGAGGTCCATTATTCATTCCCTTACCCATAGGCCTGAAGGAAGTGAGAATATTTGGAGGTGACAGAGGAGGGGTCCATGCAAATGTCTGACATGTTTGTGTGCCTGCAGCGATCAGGAGGGAGGAGAATTAAAGAGGTCTGAGCAGTGGTACAGACAGGTGAGTGAAAGCAGAAACAACAGAACAGACTGCTAACTCAAAGTGGAGTCTGTTTATAAAATGAGGAATCAAATAAAATGGTGAAGTTTGGGGCCTGGGGACCTGGCCCCAGGTCAGGGGGCCAGGTAGTGCCATCCTGAACTGTGAAGACCTGGTGTCAACCAGTCTATGGCAGCAAACAGGAGCTCAGCACTGGCCATGTTAAATTGGAGATGCGTTTGAGACACCAAGTGAAGATGTGAAGCAAAAATGAATTTATAGCCTGGGTCTTAGTCAGAGATACAGATTTGGAAGTCATCAGAGTGTGAATGTAATTTAAAGCCAGAAGACTGAATCTGATCATGTAGGAAGAGCTGTTTATTTAGAGGTGTTGAGATCATAATAGGGTTTATGGTTTTACCATTTCAGCAATGAGAGGTCTTGGCTGCACTGTGAAAGACTTCCTTTTCCAAATTAAACCTTTCTAACTCCTCTATCTGTCCTTCAGATGACCTGGTGCTCAGGTCCTGCACTACTCACCACTTTTTTGGATAAAACACAATTTGGCATTGTTTCTTCTAAAATGTTGAATCCGGGATGTAAGGAAATATAGGCATTCCCAATTAATCACTGGATTGCATCTCCAAAGTCCACAGTTGAAGTAGTATAATACTCAGCAGGGATTTTCTCATAGAATAAGTATAAAAGATTCCAACCCAAGCACTTGGGTGGCTCAGTTGGTAAGTTCAGGTCAGGTCATGATCCCAGGGTCCTGGGTTCAGGTCCCCATATCTGGCTCCCTGCTCAGTGGGGAGTCTGCTTCTCCCTCTCCTTCTGCCCTTCCCCCTAGCTCATGCTCTCTTGCTCTCTACCAAATGAAGAGATATTAAAAAAAAGATTCCAACCCATTAAAAAAAAAAACCCTATTTAGCCCATAATCTGCATAAATTATAATACTAACATTATTGTTAGTATGACACACTGCATATTTCTTAAAAAATATTCTCACCAAAAAAACTATGCAATTCAAAAGATCAAAACTTTAAAGCATTTTCTACAGATATACATACACACATGTACATATACACATATAGATAATTTTTTTAAAAAGATTTTATTTGTTTATTCATGAGAGACACAGAGAGAGAGGCAGAGACACAGGCAGAGGGAGAAGCAGACTCCATGCAGGGAACCTGATGTGGGACTCAATCCTGGGTCTCCAGGATCACACTTTGGGCTGAAGTCGTCGCTAAACTGCTGAGCCACCTGGGCTGCCCTAGATAATTTTTTTTTAACCAAAAAAGGTATAAGAAGTAAGCCTGAGTAGCTGAGAATTATTGGTCTCATTCATGATGAGTCAGGCTCCCTATTTCTATAGGTACCAAGAATATGAGATCCAAGATTCTCCTGTGTTCTCTCAAAACTGAATGTATTTATTAGACCCCAGAATGGGAAGGCTGCTTGGCCACAGGGAATCTGTGATATGCATGTCAGCTTCAAAGCTCTGCTGCTTGGCTTTGAAACACAGACAGAGAGCAGATAGAGAGGGACAAGCTCTATGCCCATGAAAGAACACAGACCATTTTGTCAACTCTACAATGAAAGATCCTGAAAAGATATCCTGTTGTCTTTTTGAGGGTAAAGAAACTTCTTCTGTTCTGCTGACAGGTGTTAAGAGAGGCTATATCCACATTTTTTAACACCTGCCTACAAGAACAAAGTAAGCTCTTAAAAATCGTAGAACTCTTAGCCTTCTTTCGAGGCTCAGAATTTCAATTCTTCCTATGAAAAAATACTTATTAAGTCTTTTACTGACTGGATGGATATAACCCGGGTTTAAAACTGTCACACTTGAGCTGCCTGTGTGGCTCAGTCAGCTAAGTATCTGCCTTTGGTTCATGTCATGATCTCGAGGTCTTGGGGTTGAGCCTCCCATCACCTGCTCCTCCCTCTCCGCTCACCCTCTCCTTTGCTATCTCTCCCCTTCAAATAAATAAAATCTTTTAAAAAACAGTTGCACTGTAAAGACAATGATGATGATGTTATTTCTTTATCCAAATATTTATTGAGGAGTTAGTGGGTGCTAAGCCACTAACTTTAAATTTCAAGGTGTTTGAAATCTACCAGAGAAGTAAAATGACAAAGAGCTCTGTCCTCAAGAAACATATGTTCCAGCAGGGGAGACCGATAACAGTAGATATAAAACGATAGCTAAATTGGAGTGTTTCAGAAAGTGATCATCTGGTCTAGGCGCAGAGCCAAGAAAAAGCACTGGAAGTGCTGCAGGAAAGTTGCAATGCTGAATAAAATGATCAGAATTGGCATCTCTGAAAAGATGGAAATCCAGATTCTGAAGTTGTATCATATTACTTAACTTGGTAGTAGCTTTATTGTTTACTTTTTCTTTTTAATTTCTTGTTTTCTTAAAGTTAACCTACTTTTTAAAATGCACTGGCACGTGAAGGTTTAGAAACTAAGTCTGCGTAATGAAAAAGGTACAACCAAATTTCTGTATTTCACCAATCACCATCTTTTCTAAATCTACAGAACACACACCAGTGCCAAAGACACTCGGGGAAAAGTTTGGAGCCTAATGAGGCTGGGCCTTGGCATGTAACAGCATGTTCATTCTTCATGTAGAATCAGCATTTCCAAATCCATATATAAGGAGCTGCTAAAGAGGAGGGGGAGGCCATTCCAAGAGCTTCTCATATTGATTTCTTTTACCCCAAACAAAGAGATTCTTCTAGGTACAGGATATATCATAATCACTTAATTTGTCTGAGTCCTTTAAAGAAGGAACAATGAATTGAAGAAAAGGTGTTGACTTGCAAAAAAATAATCATTTTGCAGATTTTTTATTATTGGAATGGGTCATTTTCCCTTAGTAATATGACATATGTGGTCTCTACAGAGAAACTGAAAATGCTTAACCCTTAATTCCCGCTGTTCCCAAGCGCCTGAGCTAAACCTAATGAAGCCTACATCTTAAATACTCTTACCCTGCTCCAAAGAGTAGCAAGGATAAAGCTTTTCTGCAAGCCTTACCTCTCCAAGGTTTACTGTATTAGACACTCACCCTGAAATCACCCAGGTCACCTAGACATGAGTAGTTTTTCTCTCTCCACAGTATTTCCATATGCATAGAGCCAGTGCAACTCAACTGTGAACCTCCTGCCAGGCATTTTCTACAGGGCACAACACAAAGGTTTAAAGGCAACTTTTGGATGAAGTCCCTTCCTGGACAAAAAAAAAAAAAAAAATTGGTGCACAAGATAGGAAACTAATACCTCCAATCATGATTAGTACATCAGTCTCATTCAGGAAGGCAAATATTCACTTGCTACAAACCAAATATTCACTAAGTGTCCACTACTCCTGACCATGGCTCTGCTAGGGTTACCTTATTACAGACTAAAACTCATGACAGCAGTGGAATCTGGACACATGAAAACCTTTAGAGACAGGTGAGCTGTCAGAGATAAATAGTACACCTAACTTAAATATTCCTAACAGCAGGAAAGAAGAGTTATCTTAGTTTCATTATGTAACCTTTCATGGGTTATACTGCAAAAGTAAACTACTCTGAAAAGACACATGTGAAGAATAGGAAGAGAATAAAAAATGCATAAGGAAGATTATTTCTCAACAAATATATGAACATATACAGATATGAATAATTTGCTCAACAAAGCAGCACCAAACTGAAACTGGAATATGGCTTTTAAAAGTGAAAAAGTAAGGGGCACCTGGCTGGTGCAGTGGATAGAGTATGTGACTCTTGATCTTGAGGTCATGAGTTTTAAACTCCTTACTGGGTGTAAAGGTTACTTTAAAAAATAATAAAAATAAAAATAAGAGTGAAAAAGTAGGTTTATAGTTATAAACAACTGTCAACAACCTAGCATTTAGAAGGATGATAAATGACAGCACATTCGTATGTTTCAGATGTATTAACACAAAATGGTATTATTAACTGTTAAAATTTTTTAAATATAAGTACAGACTGCACAAAGAATACACTGTTTTTGTTAAATTTTATTTAAATTCAATTAATTAACATATAGTGTATTAATCGTTTCATGAGTTCAGTGATTCATCAGTTACATATAAATTAGTACACTGTTGTGCATATAAGCGAGTACATGATCAGGGCACCTGGCTGGCTTAGTCAGTGGAGCATGCGACTCTCTCACGGGGTCGTGAATTCAAGCCCCACACTGGGTGTGAGGATTACTTAAATAAATACGTACTTTAAAAAATAAGCAAATGCATGATCATAACAGCGTATGTACATATATACCAAAAAAAGAAAAAAAGGTGGAATAAATACCTAAATGTTTTAGAGGAAGAGATATTTTTTTCTTCTTCACTTTTCCAGGGTTTTTTCTACCAATTTTTCCCATTGAAGCTGTGTATCTCATAGCATTCTCTAAAATTTTGAGTGAAAATGTTCAAAATGGGGGTGCCTGGGTGGCTCAGTCAGTTGAGCGTCAGCCTTTGGCTCAGGTCATGATCCTATGGTTTTGGGATGGAGCCCCACATCAGCCTCTCTGCTGAGCAGAGAGCCTGCTTCTCCCTCTCCCTCTAGCCTCCACCCCCCCCCCCCGCTTGTGCTCTGTCAAATAAATAAATAAAATCTTTAAAAGAGAGAAATAAGAAAATGTTCAAAAAAAAGTTATAAATCAGATACTTTGGGTTCCAAGTCCCTCTTTGACACGTACTAGCTATACAGACAGGAAAATGATTCCTCAGCTGAATCCTGTTCATCAGCTAGGACATGTTAATATTTTACATACATGTTAATATTATACATAATATAACACCTGTGTATCACTCTGTGACACGTGTTTTTCTCCAAGTCTGCTCTAAGGAAGAGACTGCCATGTGCACATTTCTGTGCCATGCTTTCTTTACACACTGCTGAGGGCAAACAAATGTTAACTCCTTTGCAACTAACCATGCATGCTTATCTCACTGTTCAAAATCATGGTCTTCAGGATCTGAAGTGAAATTTCTGTTAGTGAAATGCCTTCCACTACTTCTCCCTTACCAAACAGCAAATTCAGTTCTCAAAACAGACAACTCTGCTCCTTCCCTACCACTTTCTCTACCTTGTGTGCAGTTTCTGGCTTTGAAGTCAGAGGGCTCTATGAAATGTAAGCTCCAGGTTGACCTGGGTCAGAATGTGGTTTTCAAAAAAGACTACACTGCATGCCTTCTTATCTCTCCGGCTACCTTCCCCCCCCCCCCCCCCCCCCCCCCGCCCAGAATGCTCACCCATTTCTCTTCCTTGGCCTGGAAGCACATGCTATGGTCTGTATGTGACTATTTACCTGAATTCTCTAATTTCTAGATGTTTCCTCTTACTGGGACATGTCTCACTGCCACAGGTTGTGAGCAAACAAACACGTGCACTCATTCACAGGAAGGGATGGTTGATGCCCAAAAGTCTGCAATCAAAAGGATTCACCTAGGATATCCATGATAGCATGACACATCACATCAATCCCTTTTAAAAGCATTTTTCTAAAGCTATAATAACCTTATGCCTCCATAGTGTAAGGGCTCACTGACCTGATGGCTCTGAACTGTGTGGCCAGTCTGGTGCCAGAAGGGGAGCTGGATCATCAGAGATTACTGGGACTGTGTCCTGGCTTCTGCTGAAAAACACACTGTCCACCTGACAGCTTAAGAAGAGGTACCAATTTTGTTTTGCTTTTTTAGTTATTAACGTTGCTGTATCTCAGTTTTAATTATTTTCCTGATATCGAAACAACTCTGAGTTAATATCCTGTTGGGAACTCCTCAATATGCTTCTCAAATGCAATAAAACTAAAATAACTAGGGGTACCTGGGTGGCTTTAGTGGTTGAGCATCTGCCTTTGGCTCAGGTCGCAATCCCGGGGTCCTGGGATCGAGTCTCACATCGGGCTCCATGCAAGGAGCCCACTTCTCCCTCTGCCTGTGTCTCTGCCTCTCTCTCTGTCTCTCACAAATAAATAAAAATCTAAAAAAAAAAAAAAACCAAAAATAAAAAAACAACTAATAACTAAAAATAACTAGTTTTTCTGGCCATGAAGTCCAAACACTATACCAAGCACCACTGAAGCAAGCCACATGAAGCCCTTCCACCATTTTTCTGTCTGGGTTTCTTTCTGATTAATACATAGGACCCTCAAGTGAGTTTTGTACTGTTTCTAATTTGAAGGTGTTCTCACTTCATTAACACAATTCTTCATTTTTTACTTCTTTGTTAGCACCAACAAGAAATTCCAGGCTTTAAAAGATTCAAATGACTTGTATCTAAATCAGACCTGGATTCTGTGCTTGCAACATGCCGATTTACATGAGATCTCTTGGAGTTTCTCTGCTTCCATAAAATGCGGATGCCACTGCCCATCAGGCCCAGGTTTGCCTCTTTGCACAAACAGTCCAAAACAGTTTTCCTGATCTGTTTCAACTTGAAGTGTTGTCAATATATGGATTGTCTTGCTTTCTAATTCAGTGAAAAATCTAGTTTTCCATTAGTCTCTGCCTTTCTAATTTTCGATACAGCTTTACTAAATGTAATTATTACAGGCAGATTCAAGAAAGCAATTACTGAGCTACTGGTTTGTATCTCTGAAGTCTTAATAAGTGGCAAAAAGTTGTAACTGCACCCAGAGTATGAAAAAATTTTTCTACAGACTAAACATACACACCTTTGAATTTGTATGTATGTGGAGAGACATATTTAAAATAGTATATAAAGTGTGCTCTCTTAAAATGCAAGTCTTAATCCTCATTTAAACTTTATTCAAAGGCAGTCCTGTAAGTTCTAAAGAGGAGGAAGTGACATTTCAGAAATGTCTTTCTGTTCTTTCTCCAGGACTCTGTGACTTTGGTAAACCACTTAATTTCCTGGATTTCCTTTTTCCTTCCATCTGTAAATATGTGAGAATGTTAATAGATGGCCAGCAAGTACTTTTTCAGCTCTAAAGGCTAAGAAATATTTATTAAATTCCTAATATCAAAAAAAAAAATTCCTAATATCTGCTAAGTTCAGTAATACGCACAAAACCGAACTGCCAAAGCTTAAAATTTAGTTAAGAAGAAATATATAATTAACATAAACCAATACACAATAGTGCTATCCCAATGATATAAACCAAATTATCTTTCTAAAATGTCTTCAGCAATAGCTGTATATATAAATGGGGATACAACTTCTTTGGGAGTCATCCAAATTACAGACTTTGGCGTTTCACTTATTGGCAAATAGGGGAGCATTCACTGTGTGATCAGTTAACACTGGTCTTGGGCAAACAACAGATTCTGTGAATGGAACCACCATCCCCAAGCCAAATGCCTCTGAGACATTGAACAACCATGTACCAATCAGTTCATCATCTTTATCTCGGTATAGTGATATTATTTAATAACTGATGAGGTACAAAAAGCAGGTGAATGTCATCATTTTGCAGATAAAAAGACTAAGGATCAGAAAAATAAATGATTTTTCTAAAACCTTATAACCATTCAGTAGTCTGTCCTCTATAATAGGATCATGGGCAGCAGTTTTGCAAAATTAATTAGTGAATGAAGCCATAGGAACCCCTATCCTGGTGACTTTTTCACTCTCTGGAAAAATTTTCATTGCTCTTAACATTCTGGTTTGTCCGCCGGGACACCTGCACCCCAATGTTTATAGCAGCAATGTCCACAATAGCCAAACTGTGGAAGGAGCCTCGGTGTCCATCAAAAGATGAATGGATAAAGAAGATGTGGTTTATGTATACAATGGAATATTACTCAGCCATTAGAAATGACAAATACCCACCATTTGCTTCGACGTGGATGGAACTGGAGGGTATTATGCTGAGTGAAGTAAGTCAGTCAGAGAAGGACAGACATTATATGGTCTCTCTCATTCATTTGGGGAATATAAAAAGTAGTGACAGGGAATAAAGGGGAAAGGAGAAAAAATGAGTGGGAAATGTCAGAGGGGGAGACAGAACATGAGAGACTCCTAACTCTGGGAAATGAACTAGGGGTGGGGGAAAAGGAGGGGGACGGGGGGCGGGGGTGACTGGGTGACGGGCCCTGAGGGGGGCACTTGATGGGATGAGCACTGGGTGTTATTCTATATGTTGGCAAGTTGAACACCAATAAAAAATAAATTTACAAAAAAAAAACATTCTGGTTTGTCGGCACCATTGAAAATAGTGCTAATTATTTACCTTGAATACCATAAAGCTACAGCAACAATTCTAACTCTTAAGATTAATTTAGATGATATGCAAATAACTTACCTTCATGATTTTTAGAATCTATGCTAATAGATTTTGGACAGAGTCCTTACATCAAGGACTAAAAAGTGGTGATGAGCATTATTACTACCACCATTATCTGGAAACTTAAAACCACCTTTCAGTGGTTTCTTCAAATCCACCTTCACGAAGGTCAGTCAAGCAAGTGTGAAGGCAAGGGAAAAAAACTAAAAACAGAAACAAGCAAGCAAACAACATGCTTCTTCCTTTAATTCTATAATGAAGTTGAAAACCTGTATGCCAGGTCCATATTGAATCACCCTTCTAAAGGTGTACTGTGCTCGGCTTGGATGCCACATCTTCAGAATGTAATTGTCACATGAGATAGTCTTTTCCATGGAGAAGGCACTGCAAGACCAGAGTCTATCCCTATGGCATTTGAGGATCAAGGAGAGATGTTTACCCCAGGGGAGCAGTCTGTAAGTATTTGTAGAGCAAATGAAAAGGGATTGCGGTGAAGTTTTGTCGATCCCAATAACAAAATTAAGGCCAGCTAGTAAATTTTCTGCACAGTCTAGAGCTGAGAAAAAGAATCATGACTTAGAGTTTGCCATGCAAGCATAACGAGTCCACAGCCCAAATCACCCACCAGATAAGGCTGAACTGACAGTTTCCAGGCAGCTTATGTAAGGAGGGATTACAATTCAACTGGGTTTCTGGCCAGAGATTGTATTTTGGGAAAACAGACGACATGCCACTGTTAAGTAAACAGCCTCTTTCTTTAAAGTGAGTCAATCAGGGCAGGGGTGTCATTAAGCCATAGAAATAGCTAACACAGAATTTGAGATGGATAAAGTCAAGGCCCCAGATCTACTATTCAAAACAAAAGTATTTTACAAGGAAGCACTGAGATTGTGACTCAGAGTAAAAGCTCCTAAAACACAAAAGGATGAACAATTATAAACACAAAATCTGAAATTGTCACTATAAAGAATTAAGAGAAACTGGGTAAACATTGAACCTCTAGCCTTAAAACACAAAGAGGGCAAAGCAGGGCTCTGGTGTAGGTTCTGAATGAACCTACAAATGGGTACAAGGAATGCCCTAGAAGGAACCGACCCCACTGAGAAGCTGGAAACAGAACACAGAGATCCAGGTCTCCCTGGAAATAATGTGAGGTGCACATTTCTCTCAGGCAATCAGAATGAACAAGTCACAAGAGTGGACACAGCCTACTAATAAATAAAAACCAGATAGTGGAAAGGGCTGTGATTCTTGTCTTGATTCTGGTATTAAGTAGCCCTGGATAGGAGATGACTCATTGGCTCTCATTTCTGGCTCCAATTTATATATTCAGTAAAAATGTAAGGATCACCTCTGTGTGTAAACATGTCCTAGGTGCTGGGGACACAGTGAACTAAGAGCACAATGCACAGTCTGACAGGGGCTCCGAGGGCAAGGCCAGACCGCCAAGAGAGTATTCAACAGGACAGCCATTAGGCTCTCTGCAAAAGCCACAAAGACCGGAGACCTAAAGGGGAGCTGAGGATGTGGAGAAGGTTCGTTTAAAAAAAGTAGCAGATGCACTTGACAAACAAGGAAGGCGAACTGGGAAGGCGACAATGCAGTTCAGGGGGAGGAAGGACATTGGGCCTCTTGAGCCACACTGAGGATGGAATGGCCTTTACCATTGACCACTCAATGCCTGAACACTGGACCTGTCTCCATGACATGTGCACAACAATCCTTCTGACTGCAGAATAACGGATTCTAAAAAGTTCAGAGTGGATGGGGAACATGGAGTACGAAGGGGTAGATGCCTTCTCCAACATTCCACATCAAAATTTTTGTTTTTTTAAATGTTTTCATGTAAGCACTTTATAATTACACTAGAGCAACTTAAAAATGGACTCAGTCATACAGTTTATTTTTTTAAAAGATTTTATTTATTTATTCATGAGATACAGAGAGAGAGAGAGGCAGAGATACAGGCAGAGGGAGAAGCAGGCTCCAAGCAGGGAGCCCTATGTGGGACTCGATCCCAGGACTCCAGGATCAGGCCCTGAGCCAAAGGCAGGTACTTTAACTGATGAGCCACCCAGGCATCCCTCATACAAGTTTAAAACGGCCTTTAAAAGTTTGAAAAGAAACTAGATACTAGGGGCACCTGGGTGGCTCAGTGGGTTGATTATCTGCCTTCAGCTCAGATCACGATCCCAGGGTCCTGGGATCAAGCCCTGCAACAGGTTCCCTGCTCAGCTAGGAAGTCCGCTTCTCTCTCTCCCCCTTTGCCCCTTCCCCATGCAGCTCACGCTCTCTCTCTCTAAAAAAAAAAAAAAGAAAAAAAAAAGCCTTCTCATCAAAGGCTTTTTTCCCTCATCCATGTAAGACCAAGAGAAGGCTGTTCTGCGGCTTATAAGGAAGAGCAACAGCTCTAGGTCTTTGGGCACGGTCTGTGAGGGGGGAGGGAACTGGGTAGGATCCTCTACCTCACCCAACATGTGTGGAGCCCCCTCCAGGGCAATGAAGGTAATGCAACTCAGCAGTGTGCAGGTGTCTGCAAAGGAAACAAATCAAGAAAAAGTAGGGATGGGGGAGTGTGGACAAGTGAAGGGAAAAGCAGCAGGTGCTATAAAGGTTGTCCTCAGAAGAAAGGTGAAGGCAGAAGGCATCTACAGCTCTATCAGTGCTGGAATGGAGTGAAGTCATGGAGCCCCCTTAGGTAAAATGGAAGTAATGAATATAGCAATACCAGAATCACCAGTGAGGCAATCCCACTGAGAGAGAACTGTCAACAGCGAGAAGGTGAACTATCTGAGATGTCCTATAAAGGATATTGTGAGGGAGAATGAAGTTCCCAGAATAACTCTACAGTCTCACTATATGGTAATAGGGATCTACATGGAGATGGGCCATAATCTACAATCCCCAGGTTAGAGTTCCTCGGGAAAAAGCAATATATCCTATTACTGACTGGGATTTTATGTGGAAATGGTCTACTTTGGGTTCCAGTCAAAACTATGTAATTATGAGGCTGGTAACAGGACCTTGATATGTAAGAAGGAAGTACCAACCAAGGGCCTGGTTCCTACCCAGTGTACCACTGGAAGAAGGTGACATCAGTATGTAGATTCAGCAAATATATCTGTAGCCTATTCACGCATCATAGAAAGTGTCTTGAGCACAAGAAGGATCTTTAGGCCAGTCTTAGGAAAGGGGATGAGTGGGGAACAGACTGAATATAACCAAAGCAGTTTCCTATGTATCTGTGAACAGCCATTCCTCCCACTTCCACTGAAATCTGACTGAAGAGTGAGATGGTCAGGACTCCCCACTCTTTCTCCAACTGCACTAGAGTCACCCCTACCTAAAGTCCTTCACTCTTCCTCTCTCTCACTCACTCATCAAAGCCTGTCTGCCCCCAGGCTGGACAGTGAGGATGGCTCTGATGTCAAACCTCTCCCCATATTCTTATAATCTTGGTCTTAGAATTAAGAGGAAAAGAATTTCAAAAGTCAAAATGAAAATAAATGAGAGGAGAAATGAAGTGGACATGAACAGAGCAGCCTGGCCTGCAGCCTAGGAGGGGAAAGTCTCAAAACACTGAGACTCAAGGCAGAGTATATCAAATCCTGAACATCACAATGGCAGGATTAATGTACTAAGGCAACTTTGTTCTACTGGATTTTTTCAGTTAAGTTTCCCATTGTCAAAGTAAAACTTATCTCTGGTGATTTTCTTAAGTTCCTAATCTTCTGCCTTTACAGCTGTTACTCCTAATAGTAAAGTGATGGTTCACTATTTATAGAATAAAGTGCTATCTCTCAGTCTTGAACCTGCAAGCTCTCAATTCACTCTGGCCTCAATGCTGCATTCCTCATCAGGGAAAAGCATGCCCTGGAAAGAAGTATTCCATTAGGTAGTTTGCAAAAGATAACCACACCAGTGTAATCTTGTCATTACTACAGGGTCTGCCTCTGAAAGTAAGTCATTTCTTTGGCAAGTACAGTTGACCTTGGAATAACACGGGTTCGATCTGCCACATACACCTACAGGTGGATTTTTTTTCACTTGAGTACAATAAACGTATTTTCTCTTCCCTATGATTTTCTTTAAAATCTTTTCTCAAAAAAAATAAATAAATAAAATCTTTTCTCTAGCTTACTTTATTGTAATAATACAGTATATAATATATATACCATACAAAATATGTGTTAGTTGACTATGTTGTGGGTAAGGCTTTTGGTCAACAAGAGGCTGTTAGCAGTTAAGTTTTGTGGAATCAAAGTTACATGTGGATTTTCAGATGTGGGAGGGAACCCTAACCCCTGTGTTGCTCATGAGTCAACTCTATTTATTAAATACTTTTGTGGGCCAGGCTCTGACCTGGAACAGAGTGGGTAGCAAAAGAGACATGGTCTCTCCACCATGGAATTCAGAGACAAGAAAGAGATGAACCCATTGTAAGCACAAGATTATGGCCGAAATTGAAGCCAGAAGGAAGTGAAGATGGTGCCAAAGTCATCTTAACAGGGAAACCAGCCTGGTGGGACAGTGAAGAACATCCAGAGATTTCACACTGTATTCTAACTCGTGACAGCAGACAGGAACTAATGCAACGTCCTCACAGCAAGCACACATGCTCATGTGGTTTACAGCTCTCTCCACTTTGATACTCATTCCACACTTATCTTTGGATACCAAAGACTTGGGTTCAAATCCCACCTTTCCTACTTATTGGCCATGTGTCCTATAGTAAGTCATTTAAACTCATGGGGCATCAGTTTTTTTCGTCTGTTAAACAGAGATATTTTCTCTATAGGAATTCAAATAAGATAGTAAAGTACAGAGTATACTGTCTAACATATTGTAAGCGTTCCACAAATAATAGGTATTACTTTCATCACCTAAGAGTCCCTGAATTTTAGTCAATTATATTAACATCATTGAAAATAGTATTTAATGGAATGCTAATATACCCGAATGCCTTTTTCTAGCTTTGATAATGAAGAATCTATCCAGAGTACTCTGGAGTGTCCTTTGTTAATACGGTAATGATTGCATTTCTTTTTGAGTATTTAAGACAATTTTCAATGTGAAACAACTAAATGTCTTAATAATTCAGTATTTCTAACAGGTAATACATTCATTTGATTTTAAAAGTTAAAAAAAAAAGATATGAAAAGATGAACAGTGAAGTCTCCCTTGAAACCCAGATCACTGTCTGACCAAGTCACACTCGTCACTCTGCCTTTGGGTGCCCACCGGTAACAGCCCCTTCAGCCTGGCTAGGTGCATGTCTGAATTGAATCACTCTTATGTGCTTCCCTCCTATACAAAAGGCGCACTTTACCCATTGATCTATCTCTGGCTTTTTAACTTAGCAAGGGTTCTTGGCAGTCTCCCCACAGGAGGACATACACTATTCTTTTCTTCCTTTTACTGCTACATAATATCCTATTGCATGGATTCTGTTATAATAAATGTCTTTTTGGCTATATCTCTTTCTGGAATGACACAAACTGTCCTAAGCATAGTTTTGGCAGTAGGTGATGAAGAAAACGGATAGAAATACCATATTTTCATTTGACTTCATTGTTCTTAGTCAGAAACTAACAGCAACTAATTATTTTTAGTATATTTCATATAAACAATCTACACAAGCACTATGCTACGGTTTACAATAATAATTTTTCCCTTCGATTATTTTAAAACATCTGTTCTGTATTTCACACATACTGGGATCATTTTCCTTCATGTTTATACGGGAGAAGTGCCGGCTGCTAGCGTCCAATCAGTTACCCCGAGATGTCAGCTGTCAACCATGTCTCCCACAGCAATTTCCCTCTTCTCTCTCCCTTCCCACTCCGGGTGAGCTGTCAAGTTTCTAGTTTCTGACGTGCATTTACATCACTCAATGACATCTGACAGCAGTGAAAGGCCACAGAAAACTGCTTATTGATCAGAGCAAAACTAGTTGACGGAACAGATGAGGTTGTATCACAGAAATGCAGCCACATTCAGGTGATGACATTTTGCCCCCCGTACACAAGAGCTTAATGGAATACAACTTCATTATATCCTGCCACTAGTACTTACGGCCCCAACCCCATCTCCTGACTGTTTTGTCTATGTGGTGATGAGGACAATCTATTTGTGCTGGTATCAATGGATTACCAACCTGATTTGTTCATGAACACTTGCAAACTACTTGTGAATCTGTCCTGACAAATACACCAAGAGACACTGAAATCTCAATCTTACTAAAATCTAATTGTGCTGTCCTTTGAAAAAGAAAAATGGAATTACCACTTAGTAAGCCATTACTGCTCTGTTTAAAACTTTTATGCCACTGGGTAAAGAAGTTTAAATGGGCATTTCTTTGCTGCTTGTTACACTGTCGGGGAAAAAAAAGAGTAACTTGAAAAACAGTCAAAATTTACTTATAAATGGGAGAATGTATGTATTTCTAAGAACTAAAATACCAGATTAAGGCCCTCTGCATACAAACTGTTCCTTTCAGTTTTGAAGAGAACAGTTTTTTTTTTATATATATATATATATATAATAGAGAACAGTTTTAATCACCTGATATTTCCATTGCCAGTGAAGACAGAGGAATGTAAAGTTTAAATCAGTACATGTCTAGAATAGGGATCAAGTCAAACTCCTAATATTTTGCCATAAACATAAGAAAAGGAAAACACAGCACAAGGGACAAAATTACCAGGCCTCCCAGACTTTCAGGAAGAAAAAAAATGCAAAAACTTGACTCTGAGGGTTGTTTGGCCTTGATCTTTCCTTTTTAATTCTTCCTTTGAGGCGGGAGTTGTCTCATAAATCGAGAATTCCCAGATACCACCCTCCTCCCAACCTGGCCACATTCGCATCCTCTCTGGACTTAATATTTTTCATTAAATAGCCTTTCTTCTTCAGTAAAATTTAAAGATAACTTTAAGGTGAGTATGAAAAGAAATACTCATTTTTAAGATAATTTCTTGCCCAGGTGTCTCAGCAGTTTAGTGCTGCCTTCACCCCAGGGTGTGTGATCCTGGAGACCCGGGATCGAGTCCCACGTTGAACTCCCTGCATGGAGCCTGCTTCTCCCTCTGCCTGTGTCTCTGCCTCTCTCTCTCTCTCTCTCTCTGTCTCTCATGAATAAATAAATAAAATCTTTAAAAAAATTTTTTTTAGGGTACAGAAGAGAAGAAACTCAAGACTTAGGGCACATGAAGTCAAGAAAGAAGTGGAGACAGATGCCTGGGTGGCTCAGTGGTTGAACCTTGGGCTCAGGTTGTGATCCCAGGGTCCTGGCATCAAGTCCTGCATCGGGCTCCCCACAGGGAGCCTGCTTCTCCCTCTGCCTATGTCTCTGCCTCTCTCTCTGTCTCTCATGAAGAAATAAATAAAATCATAAAAAAAAAGTAGTGGAGAGAGAAGGAAAGAAAATCTCAGAGACTAACAAGGGAAAAATGGAGTCTGAGCAAAAGAGGGTATTTAGACTCACTGCAGCAGCCTCCCTGCTGGTAAAGTTTCCCATTGTCATCTTACCAAGTTCTGTTTCTCTCTCTCTCTCTCTCTCTCTCTTTTCCTTCCTTCCTTCCTTCCTTCCTTCCTTCCTTCCTTCCTTCCTTCCTTCCTTCCTTCACTCCTCCCTTCTTCCCTCCCTCCTTGCGAAGGACACTGCTCTCCTCTGGGTTCCAGTCACACTCTCTTCAACCTATTATCAACTTTGTGCGGTGGCCTCTCCGTCAGACCTGAGACTCGTTGGAGACAGAAGCCACATCTCCTGCAGGGTCCCCAGGGCCCCGCCCGGAGCCCAGCAGGCAAGCAAAGGGCACAGTGGCTCCGATCGCACACCGGCCAGTCCGCCTGCCCCATGCCATGCCACACTGGCCAGCCCTCGGCAGGGAAGTTAGAGGGATCTGAACAAGGGACTTCCTGGACCAGCTGACTTTTTACTTACAGTACCAGCTTCCATAATGAAAAACAGTACCCAGAAAAGCAGAGAAGTGTTAAGTGTGTTTATTTCAAACACATTAAATTTTTCAAGAAATAGTCTAAGTTCTGCCATTTCACAAGTCACACCATAGAAAAGGCATCAGCTTCTTTTTTTTTTTTTTTTCCGTAAGTGAGATCACGAGAATAAAATCTTCCTTCTCAGTCACCCAGACCAAAACGTATGCCTTCGGGCACTTGTAAACTCAGTGCTTCTGAACCACAGACCACATGTTATTTTCCAAACACTTTCGCTTCACACACATCGAGTCCTATGCCTGAATGGAAACAAAACATGGACTCCAATCAAATCCGCTTTACTGTACCCAAAATTAGCAAGGCACAAAACACCTGGTGAATAAAATTGTGTAAGGCGCATGATGACAGACTGTGGACATAGCAAGCATGCTAGAATGTAGGGCAAGCCAGGCGTGGGGAGGTAAGTGGGAGACTGACCATGTACTCTGCCCCCCAAACTTATCACTACTATCCCAGCATGATGATCAACGCTGCCACCTTTTGCTTCCAAAAGTATGTTAGTTTAGATGGTAAGTTCTGTGGTAACTCCAACAATGGAGAACCTCAACCCCCACAGGTTCCATGGTCTTAGAGTTCTTTGTAATACATGCTCTTTGCTGTCTTATGTGTGCTTGATTTTATACACTTGCTTTCCACCTGACTTAACCAGCATTCCAATTCTGTCTTCAGCGCATAACTGAGGCTTTGCCATATAGTGGGTACTTAATTGTGGTTGAATGACTAATCCTGAGACATCCACAACTCAGTGGACCAGTTGAGAGGTCTGAGTTTCATGAGGAAAAACGAATGGTCAGGTGAAATTAAAAACCTGAATTCTAGGGGATCCCTGGGTGGCTCAGTGGTTTGGCCGCCTGCCTTTGGCCTGGGGTGTGATGCTAGGGTCCTGGTATCGAGTCCTGCATCAGGCTCGCTGCATGGAGCTGGCTTCTCCCTCTGCCTTTGTCTCTACCTCTCTCTATCTCTCATGAATAAATAAATAAAATATTAAAAAAAAAAAAAAACCTGAATTGTGATGGAATGTCCCAGGACCCGAGAACCATAATTACAAACATAATCTTACAGACAGGAGTAACATCTGAGTTAGGAAGTTGAGAACATTAAACTTGTTCTCAGAAAATCTGGGCATATCTCCAAACAGGTGTTTCCAGGGCCAAGCTGTGATGCTCTCTATTTATAAAGATTTTTAGATGCACTTACCCAGCAGTACCTATATTTACCAAACCTCCTGAATGAGTGGCTGATTCAGGGAAGCCCTAATCAACAAAGTCAAGATACAGAATCACCAGCTTCTCAGGGTACAGAATGAACCCAAATGTGAGGAACTAACATTTGGCATATCCACCTACCAGTCCCAAACCTCCCACCACTTTCCACACCTTGCAGAGAACCTCAAGATGAAATCAGGATCCTTACATATTTAAAAAAAAAAAAAATCCTGAAATCAAACATGCCTACTGCAGGCCTGTTTTACATCTACACAGCCGGAATGGGGCTATAAATACACAATGTGTTATAGCATATACTTCCACAGAGGACATTAAGGACTTGGAAGACCTTTGCAAACTGAAACATCTACGTTCTTCCAGACTTACTTAAAACGCCTCCTGGGAGCTAACACCTTCACCAGGCCCCTAGGAGATGACTGTGTGACTGCTGGGGGTGAGGGGGTAGATGCCTGATGGCCACTCAGAGCATGCCTGGAGCACTGGGATGACTTCTACATGCACACACGGCTAAAGCAGAGGCATTTTTTTCCAATTACACTCCATGCAGTTTAAGTCAAAGTCAAAAGAAAAACTAATCTCAGATTTATTATCGACGAAAAAAAACATTTAGCATTCTTAATTGTTCCCTTGGCGACAGAGTTCATTTTATTTTTATTTATTATGATTTTTAAAATAGGCTCTATGCCCAACGTGGGGCTTGAACTCATGACCCCGAGAACAAGAGATACATGCTGAGACTGAGCCAGCCAGGCACCCCACGGAGTTCATTTTAAACAGCAGGTTGAATAGGATTAAACACATGAAGCTGGATTATCTGATGACTACGTAAATCACTAATAATTTAAGAGTCTATATAATATAGACAAAAGTGCAACTTTAAGATCATTTGTTCAAACCAATAAGCATGTAATTTTAGATTTATAAAAAGGCATTTAAACGTTTCATAGCCCAGGGCCTCTGGGTAGCTCAGTCGGTTAAGCATCCAACTCTTGGTTTCAGCTCAGGTCGTGATTTCATGGGTCATGAGATTGAGCCTCATGTGGGGCTCCACACTCAGCAGGGAGTCTGCCTAAGATTCTGTCCCTCTACACCTACGCTTCCCTCTCTCTCTCTAAAATAAATAACTAAAGGGGTGCCTGGGTGGCTTAGTCAGTTAAGCATCTGACTCCTGATTTCAACTCAGGTCATGATCTCACGGTCATGGAGTCAAGTCCCCCAGTCAGCTTTGCACTCAGCACAGAGTCTGTTTGAGTTTCTCTCCCTCTGTCCCTCCCCACCCCTCACCCCTCCACTCTCACTCGTTCATGTGCTCAGGGCTCATGTGATCTTTCTCTCTCAAATAAATAAATCTTTTTAAAAATTTCATAACCTAAATCATTAAGAAATAAACATTTTTTTGAAGGCTGGGCATTCCATTTGGTGACTGTATAATTTCAACAATCTATCATTCTCAAGGTTTTCTTGCTCTAGTTTTTAAAACTATATTATACTTGAGGCACTTGGCTGGCTCCATTGGTAGAGCATCTGACTCTTGCTCTCTGAGTGGTGAGTTTAAGCCCCATGCTGGGCACAGAACTTACATTTTTTTTAAGAAGTTAAAACTATCTTAGATTTAACTAATATAACTCAGGAATTTACAAAGGATGCAAAAAACAAACATAATCTTTTCTGTCTCTACCATACCATTTAACTCTAGGACCAACTAGATATGATATCCATAAATTCATGTTTTTAATTTTAACACGTTAGATTTATACATCTTTTAATGTAGTTACTGGAAAGTATTATATGCCCAGGAAAAGAAGAGAACCACAACATATCTGTAGAGTAAAAGGAATATTTTAATTAGAAACAAGAATCCAGGGATGCCTGGGTGGCTCAGCAGTTGAGCATCTGCCTTCGGCTCAGGGTATGATCCTAGAGTCCCAGGATCGGGGCTCCCTGCATGAAACCTGCTTCTCCCTCTGCCTGTGTCTCTGCCTCTCTCTCTCTCTGTGTGTGTCTTTCATGAATAAATAAATAAAGTCTTTAAAAAAAAAAAAAGGAAAGAAACAAGAGTCTATCAAATGGAATGACATCACAAATGTAGAAAGTAGGAGCTTATCAAACGTATAAAAATTTAGAAACACTCTTCTGAAAAAGAGTCACAGAATAATTATGTTTTACATTAGAGGAGCATGGGGCTGATACATTATGGTGCACCAAAATTTAAGGATCAGTAAGAAATAAAATCCAACGTTTAAGCACATGGCCAAATACTTGCCAGGTTTTAAAACTCCATTCAATGCATCCCTGTTTTATTCCACAATTATGACCTCTGTGGGTGCTCAGTACACTGGAGATCACTGGATGCATAAAGCACAACCTGTAGGCCACAGCTCACAGATCAGTGGAGGACAGGCTTGTTCACTGATCATTTCAACAGTGCAAGAGTTGGTATGAAAGAGACATAAGCAGGGTACATGAAAAGCACAGCGGTGAACCCAACCAACTCCATCAGGGGGACTGAGGCAGGAGATTCAGAGGAGCAAGTCTCTGAGGTGGGTTATGGGTTCTCCATTTATAGGGCCCAGAAAGGATGAGGACACTTCAAGATGAGGTAACAAGTACAAAAAGAGATTGCCAGAATTGACATGATCCATCTGTGCAACATGAACAAACTGGTATGAGCTGAATCTTGGCAGAGACTGGGGGAGGCAACAGAGGGAGTGAGACTGGTTGAGAGGAGGTCAGAGAGGTAGACTAGGGCAAGGCTGGGAAGAGGCTTTTCTTCACCATACCTACAAGTCTGATCTTTGGACTGGAGGAGGCCAAGAGGCAGCAGAAATATTCAGAAAGACATACTGAAACTTTACCATTAAGGGAATTGACCAAGCAAATGAGAGCCTCCTACGGAAGAGCTAGGCAATCTCAAGCAGAAGCAGTGCCTCTGGGAATAACAGGGAAGGTAGAGGACACTGAAGCAGGGGCCAGAGGCCATAGATACTACTGGTGAATAGCTGACTGTCCAGATGAGGGACAGTGATTATCCTTATGTTATATGTTGGGCCCCTGGGCAGATGATGGCTTCCGGACTCAAATATATAGAAGGCAGGGGTGCCTGGGTGGCTTAGTTGATTAAGTGTCTGCCTTCAGCTCAGGTCATGATCTTGTGGTCCCAGGATTGTGTTAAGTTTTTTAGTAACTAGACGGAAATGAGACCGCCAAGGCAAGCGAGGGTCCAAGAACAGATTTTATTGCAGGCACCCTCGGGCGAGGTTCCACGACTCACGGGGGAAAGAGAGTGAGTCGAGGAAGTCGCGCCAAGACAAGGTGGTAGGGGGTTTACATAACGTTGTAAGGCAGAACGGTTTCCTATTGGTTGGCTCATATGCAAAGGAAGGATTGCAATCCAACCAGTCAGAGTGACCCTCACTATGCAAAGGAAGGATTGCAATTCGACCAGTCAAAGGTGACTTCCTCCTCTGGGGTTTGAAGGGCATTGGGTTCGGTTGAGGAAGTCCAAAGGAGAGGTGTAAGGGTCTGCTCAAGCTGTCATCCCAAGTGGAGGTGGTGACAGGAACCTCAGCCATTTTGGCGTATCTGCCATCTTGAGGAGTTTCCCTTCCCGCCTGGCCCCAACATTCCGACCTTTTGTTTTATATAATGGTGTCGGGGGCGTCGACTCTGCTCTGGCTACTTCCTGCTGACGGTGGGGCATCGTTGTAGGGGTAGTCGGATGTGGGCAGGCGAGAGTATGGGTGAAGTAAAAGTTGGTTGACAGATACCCGGGTGAGTTCTTGCAGGCGTTCCAGTCTTGGGGTACCGGCTGCAAGGGGATCGGCTGGTTTGAGAAAGTTCAGACATCCAAAAGGTTCCTTCGGCATGTCTTGAAGTACAGGTGATGGGTGTCTTCCCTGAGTAACAAGTTCTGGGCATGTGGGTATAAGATGAAAAGTAGCGCGAGGTACCGCTGCCTTTCATGCAATCACATTCTACCGCTTGGATCGGGGGGCTCAGGAGAAGTATGAGAAGGAGCCCTAGCCAGGCGGAGTTTGGTGGGTCCCACCATCTGGGAGGTCCATTCGATACCTGTGGGTGCCCGTTTAAGGTTGTTGATGTGCACCCATGCCGTATGTCCCAGCAATTTTGCCGCGGTTGGGGTGGTGAGGATGACCGTGTGAGGTCCGGTCCATCGGGTCTGCAGGGAGCCTGGCTGCAGATTTCTGAGAAGGACCTGGTCCCCTGGGGATAAGTCTCGTGGAGAGGCTTCCTCGGAGGCATTGTCGGTCGGGGCCGGAATGACAGCATCGGCATGGGCTCTCAAGAGGGCCCGGAGGAGGGTAAGGTAAGGCAGATAGGATAAAAGAGGTGGAGGAATGGCTGGGAGGTTGTGGTTGATAAGGAAGGGCCAACCGTACAGTAACTCAAAGGGACTCAAACCTGATGGTCCTCGGGGGGATGCCCGGAGTCTGGTGAGAGCTATAGGTAACAGTGTGGGCCACGACAGGCGAGTCTCCAGGGTAAGTTTAGTGAGTTGAGCCTTAAGTAGCCCGTTGGCCCTTTCCACCTTACCCGAAGACTGAGGGTGGTAGGGGATGTGCAGCTTCCAGGTAATGTTGAGGCTCTCGGCCACCTGTTGGGTCACACTGGAGATAAATGCCGGCCCATTGTCTGACTGTAGGGTCCGGGGTAACCCAAACCTCGGGATGATGTGCTCGATGAGGATTGTGGCCACCACATCTGCAGTCTCTCTGGCTGTGGGGTATGCCTCAATCCATCCTGTAAAAGTATCAACCAAAGTCAGTAGATAACGAAAGGCTTTATGGCGGGGCATGTGAGTGAAGTCCAGCTGCCAGTCTTCACCGGGCTGATGGCCTCGGAGCTGATGGTTAGGCCCCGGCCTGCGGATTCCTCCCTGTGCATTTACGGCCGAGCAGGTTTTACAAGCCCTATGGACAGCCTCAATCACCTTAGGTAGGGATGGATAGTAAAACAGGGGCTGGAGAAACTGGTTCAGTGCCCTTGGGCCAATATGGAGAGATTGGTGGATATCAGTAATTAGGGTATGGGCCAGGTTTTCTGGGAGGGCAATCTTCCCTCGGATGTAAATCCATCCTTTACTTTCTGCCTTTCCTCCCAGGGCCTGGAGGGCTTGAGTTTCCTTTATAGAGTAGAAAGGTCGATGAGGGGTATTAAGGAAGAGGATGGGAGATATTGGGTTACTTAAGGCCGTTTCCCTGGCCACTGAGTCGGCCTTATTATTTCCTATGGAGACCATGTCTTTAGAAGTCTGATGGCCCCTACAGTGAACGATTGCAACCTCAGTGGGCAGACTAAGGGCCTCAAGCAATTTGGCAATGAGAGGTCCATTTACTATAGGCGTCCCCTTGGTGGTTAAAAATCCCCGCTCCTGCCAGAGGACGGAATGAGTATGAACGATGAGATAGGCATATTTTGAGTCGGTGTAGATGGTGACTCATTGTCCCTTAGATAGATGTAGAGCCCTGGTGAGAGCTATAAGTTCAGCCCTTTGGGAAGTAGTCCCAATTGGGAGGGGGACTGTCTCCACTACCGTCTCTGGGGTGACTACAGCATAGGCGGCGTGTCTCCGACCATCCGCAGCCAGGAAGGAGCTGCCATCTACAAAGAGTATACGGTCAGGGTTGGATAATGGCTGATCAGAGAGTCCAGGGTGGGGAGGGGTGAGATCCTCTATGAGCTGCGGGCAGGAGTGAGTGGGTTCAGAGGTAGGCGAAGGTGTAGGCAACATAGTTGCAGGATTTAAGCGGGGAGAGGTAGAGAGGGAGATTTGAGGGTTTTCGATGAATAGCAGATGGAAGAGTTGGAGACGAGAGGGGGTTAGGTGGGCCAGGGATCGGTGGCTAAGAAGATCCCCAAGTCAACGGGGGGAGTAAACCATGAGGGGTTGTCCCAAAGTCAATTTGAGAGACTCCTTAGTTAAGGAGGCAGCAGCTGCGAGCGCCCTAAGGCAGGGCTGCCATCCGCGGGCGGTGCTGTCTAGCTGCTTAGATAGATAGGCTATAATCCGGTAAGTAGGTCCAACCGGTTGGGCCAAAAGGCCAGTAGCTGAACCCGACCGCTCATCAGTGTAAAGGTGGAATGGTTTTGAAGGGTCAGGCAAAGTTAGTATCGGCCCAGCGGTGAGACAGTCTCTTAACTTGGAAAACAGGCGGCAGACCGAAGAGGGATCAGTGAGAGGACCCTGGGGAGTGTCCTTTGCCGCTTGGTATAAGGGGCGGGCCAAAATAGAAAAGTTTGGAATCCAGTGTCTAAAGAAGCCAGCCAACCCGAGGAAGGAAAATATTTCATCTGCCGTCTGAGGGGGTTGGAGCTCTCGTAGGAGGCGGATACGGTCTCCGGTAAGAGATTTAGAGGTGGGGGTCAGGTGGATTCCCAGATAAGTGACCGAAGGGGTGCAGAGTTGTGCCTTAGAGGGTATGACCCGATACCCTTTGCTCCCTAGGAAGTTAAGTAGGGAGGTGGTGTCATCCTGGGAGATGGTGAGGGCAGGGCTGCAGAGGAGGAGGTCGTCTACATATTGTAGTAAGGTACTAGCCTTAAGGAGGCATTGTTGTAAATCCGCAGCCAAGGCCTGACCAAAAATATGGGGGCTGTCCCGGAACCCCTGGGGTAGGACAGTCCAGGTTAATTGTCCAGAGGTATGTGTGTCTGGGTCTTCCCAGGTGAAGGCGAAAAGAAAGTAGGAATCGGGGTGTAGGGGAATAGTAAAAAAGGCATCCTTCAGGTCCAACACCATAAAGTGAGTGGTGCTTGGAGGGATATGGGATAGCAGGGTATAAGGGTTAGGAACCACTGGATGGAGAGGGACTATTGCCTCATTAATGAGTCGGAGGTCCTGAACCAATCGATAAGCTCCGGAGGGTTTACGGACCGGCAGGATGGGGGAGTTACAGGGAGAGCTTATGGGAATCAGAAGTCCCTGACGCTTTAGTCGTTCTATGATCGGTTTGAGGCCGAGGCGATGGAGGAGGGAGATAGGGAACTGGGGTCTAGAGGGGAACTTGGAACCATCCTTGAGTTTTATTTTGACGGGAGGGTGGTGGGAGGCCACTACAGGTTCCGAGGTATCCCATACGTGGGGGTTCACGAAGGGTAATTGATCCGGGGTAGGAGTAGATGGAGTGGAGAGATATAGGATGAGACGAGCTGAGGGTGAGGAGGGAGAGGGGGACAAATGAATAGTTGCCCCTAGCTTTTGGAGGATATCCCTACCCAGCAGGGGCACTGGGCATGAGGGAATCACCAGGAATGAGTGAGAGAAGGGGAACCCATCCAGGCTACAAGTAAGGGGAGGTGTGGCCCTAGGAGTGGAGGAGTTCCCGTCGATCCCCATAACAGTGACTGGTGAGGGTGGAGTAGGTCCCGCGTAGGAAGGCAGAACAGAATAGGCAGCCCCCGTATCCAGCAGAAAGGAGCTGGACTTACCCGCTACCTGGAGCATGACCCTGGGCTCGGCCTGGGTGAGAGGGGCGGCCGAGGCTGGGCTCCGGCAGTCTCCTCCAGCCCGAGCAGTTGGAAGGCTGGACTCACCGTCTCGGGTCTTCCCCCGCGCTGAGGCGCCGAGGATTCCCTGAGGCCAGGGCAGTCGGATTTCCAGTGGCCCATCAAATGGCAGAGAGGGCATGGTCGGGTTGGTGCCCTCGGGGTGGGGCACTGCCGGGCCCAATGGCCTTCAGCCCCGCCTTTGAAGCAGGCCCCCGAGGGGTGCGGGTGGGTCCCCCTCTCTGCTGGCTCCTGGAGCCGCGGCCGCAGGGCTGCTACCAAGGCCTGGGTTTGTAGCTGGACCTTCTGCTGGAGTCTGGCCTGTCGCTTCAGCTCTGCGGCTTCCTCACGGGAGTTAAAGACCTTAAAGGCCATTCTCACTAGGTCAGAAATGGGGGTCTGAGGGCCTTCCTCGACTTTCTTTAATTTTTTGCGGATATCTGGGGCTGACTGAGAGATAAAATGTGTGGCTAGAACCGTGGCCCCCGCGGGACAGGCCGGGTCCAAGCGAGTGTACTGAATTAATGCCTCGGTCAGCCGGTTAAGGAATATAGCCGGGTTTTCGTCAGGGGCCTGTATGATTTCTCTGATCTTGTCATAATTTACGGCCTTATTAGAGGCCGCCCGCACGCCAGCGATGAGACATCGGACCACGTGGTCGCGGCGCCGGCGGCCATCTTGACCGTCTTGGTAACCCCAGCCTGGCTCTACGGCGGGGAACGCCTGAGCACCGACCGCCATTGTGGCGTCGGTCAGGTGGACCTGATCGGCGTGTCCCCGGGCAGCAGCCTGGATACGTTCCCTCTCCTCAGTGGTGAGGGTGGTGGTCTGGATGACATGTAAGTCATGCCAGGTTAGGTCATAGGCCTGCGCCAAGTATTGGAATTCCTTGATGTAGTTGTCGGGATTGGCCGAAAAGGAACCTAAGCGTTTTTCTATTTGGGATAGGTCTTGTAGAGAAAAGGGCGCATGGACTCGGACAACCCCTTCAGCCCCTGCAACCTCCCTCAAGGGGCAGACCAGGTCCGGGGAAGAGTTTTTGGATCTGGTACGGGCAGAGATAGGAGGGGAAGGGAGGGGGCTGGAAGGTGGTTGAGGTTCTGGGGCTGGGAGGAGAGGAACGGTTGGAGAGGGTATGCTCGAGGCTGGGCCTGGGCCTGGAGTTTGGGAGATTGAGGAAGGAGTCGGGGACACAAGTTGTTGGGGAGCGGGTTGGTAGGGAGGAGGAGACAGGTGTGGGGCCCTTACAGGGGGCCTGGAGAGATCTTCAGGAGGCTCCACGAGGAGGGATGGAGGGGCCAAGTTGGAGTCTCTAGAGGTGGAGTGGGGAAGAGTCGGCGGGGGAGAGCGGGCTAGGAGTACCTGAGAGGTTGAGCAGCTAGAGCAGAGTTCTGGTCTGGAGCGCAGGGTCCAGAAAGCCTGGACATAGGGCACCTCAGACCATTTGCCTTGGCGTCTACAGAGATTATCAAGGTCCGTAAGTATCTGATAATCAAAAGTGCCTTCAGGTGGCCATCGCGATTGGTTATTCAGTCGATATTGAGGCCAAGCAACGGTACAGTAATGGATAAGGCGTCGCCTTCGTAAGTCCTGGTCTAACTCCAGAGTTCGGAGATTAGCCAGTAGGCATCCTAAAGGCGTTTTGGAATCGAATTTGGACTGGGAGGTTCCCATGGCTCCTTCCCGTATCAGCTCAAGACTTGGAGGAGGGCGTCCCCTCGACTGTGAATTGAGCTGCTGCTTACAGAAGTGGTCACCGTGGAGTGAGGACGTCTCCTTTACTCCCCGGAACCGCGGAGCCACCAGGTGGCGGAGGAGGGTTTGCCCTGACGCGGCCGCGATGAGGACAGGGCGCCCCGGGAGAGGGTCGGAAACCAGGGAACACTCACCGCCAGGAGTCCGGTGACCCCAGCAGAGAAAGAGAGCGGAGTTCCAGTCCGACGGAAGAGGAGAGAGCCTCCGTGCTGTTGCAGGGGCTCGATCTCCTCCCGGGTTTCGGCACCAAATGTTAAGTTTTTTAGTAACTAGACGGAAATGAGACCCCCAAGGCAAGCGGGGGTCCAAGAACAGATTTTATTGCAGGCACCCTCGGGCGAGGTTCCACGACTCACGGGGGAAAGAGAGTGAGTCGAGGAAATCGCGCCAAGACAAGGTGGTAGGGGGTTTACATAACGTTGTAAGGCAGAACGGTTTCCTATTGGTTGGCTCATATGCAAAGGAAGGATTGCAATCCAACCAGTCAGAGTGACCCTCACTATGCAAAGGAAGGATTGCAATTCGACCAGTCAAAGGTGACTTCCTCCTCTGGGGTTTGAAGGGCATTGGGTTCGGTTGGGGAAGTCCAAAGGAGAGGTGTAAGGGTCTGCTCAAGCTGTCGTCCCAAGTGGAGGTGGTGACAGGAACCTCAGCCATTTTGGCGTATCCGCCATCTTGAGGAGTTTCCCTTCCCGCCTGGCCCCAACAGATTGAGTCCCACGTCAGGCTCCCTGCTCAGTGTTTTGGACATCTTGAACTGAAAGAATTAAAAGATATCCAAGATGGAGACAGTGAGTAAGAAAGAAAACAGGACAGTGTGGTTCTAAATGAGCCACAATAGGGGAGGGGCCTGGGATCAGGCTCCAATTGGCCACTGTCTTTACCTCCAGAGGCCAAGGTCAGATAAAACAGGAACAAGTGCTCAAGACCCTCCAGGGGGAAGGATGAAGGGTGATGATTCTACAAGATAAGATTATAAAGTCCAAAGAATAGTGACAAGAGACAAAGTCAAATACATCAGAGGTCACGTAAACATTAAATTTTGAGTAGGAGTAAGGGAAAGAGACAACAGGAGTGACAAGGCCCAGAATCTGCATAGCAATGAGGCTGGAATGCCCAAATATTGACTTCCTGCAAGCCAGCCGCTCTGGACCAGGCTGTTCTTCCCCAAATTCCAAGACCACTTATTATCTCTTTGTATTTTGTTCCTAATCATTTGCTATTTTTCATTATTAGAACTGAAATATCTTTAAACAGCCCATACATTCCTGCAGGAAAGAAACTACATTTTGTGTATCTTTGACACCCTCCTTAGTATCACCCACAGTATAAAGCATAAAGTGAAGACCTAACAGATACTTGCTAAATGAAAACAAGTTCAATTTCAAACAATCCAAAACTTAGGGAGTAGGGAATAATCCCTCCTAATACATACTAACAGTGTTTTGTCTTTTAAAAATATATAGGTCATTTCTCCCCTAAAAAAGGAGCAATACTTTTTTTTTTAAGATTTTATTTATTTGAGAGAGAGTGAGAGCCAGAGAGATCACACAGGGAGGGAGAGAAAGAGACTCAAGGCCGACCAGAATGCTCTATGTGGGACTCGATCCCAGCACCCTGGGATCATGACCTGGGCCAAAGGCAGATGCTCAACCAACTGAGCTACCCAGGGCGCCCCAGGAGCAATACTTTTATCACTAAAGGAATAAAACCACGGCTCTCAGGTCTCTGACAGATAAGATTTACCTTTCTCCAGTTATACTTGCTAATATCACACAATACCTATTTCCATATGGCCATACAGAACTGAAATTTGAACATACTTTCTAACGCATATACTTGAGTGTTCCCTGCTCTTAATTTTTTTAAAGATCTGTTTATTTTCGGGATCCCTGGGTGGCGCAGCGGTTTAGGGCCTGCCTTTGGCCCAGGGCGCGATCCTGGAGACCCGAGATCGAATCCCATGTCGGGCTCCCGGTGCATGGAGCCTGCTTCTCCCTCTGCCTATGTCTCTGCCTCTCTCTCTCTCTCTGTGTGTGACTATCATAAATAAATAAAAATTAAAAAAAAAAAAAGATCTGTTTATTTTCAGAAACAGAAAGAGGGCATGTGGGGGGGAGGGGCAGAGGGAAAGGCAGAGGGAGAGAGAATCTTAGGCAGCCTCCCTGCTGAGCACAGATTCCCAATGGGTGGCTCAATCTCACAATCCTGAGATCATGATCTGAGCCAAAACCGAGTCAGATGTCTAATCAACTGAGCCACCCAGGCACCCAATCCTCTTAGATTTTTTAATTTTTATTTAGTTTTTTAAAGATTTTAAATATTTATTTTTGAGAGACACAGAGAGAGACAGAGACACAGGCAGAGGGAGAAGCAAGCTCCATGCAGGGAGCCCGATGTGGGACTCAATCCCGGGACTCCAGGATCACACCCTGAGCTGAAGGCAGATGCTCAACTGCTGAGCCACCCAGGCATCCTTCCTCTTAGATTTTTAAAAGAAGGTCTTATATTTACATTTTAAAAACTACTTCTACTAAGGCCACTGGCTTTCCTACCTGTAAGTTAAACATTAGTAAGAAGCCTCTACCACTACCATGAGAATTATCCTCGTAAGAGTGTATGCTGTCCTTAAAAACTGACATCTCACTGAATTCATCATTGTAGGAAGCGCCTAGCAGAGTCAAGGCTCCAGTAAGTGTTGAGGAACTTTATATTACTCAACAGAAACATTACTGACAGACTACATGTTAACTAATTTTTTTCTGGCGCAAATGGTTAGGTTTCCATTCGCTTTATGATAGCTACAAAAAATAAGTTCACACAAACTACTGATGCTACAGCTAATGCCCTCCCTCTGCTTAGAACCTCTGTTGCTAGAATCTTACCAACGGCAAGGGATTTACTACTCCAGCTCCAAACTCACACGACTCCCAGCCAGGGCGATGGTGAACACCAGCAGTAAAAGAGCAAAGCAAAGACTTGGCTCCTTCAGATGGGGCAGAGATGTCGGGGTGAGGGCAAGCAGCAGATGGTGAAAGCTATTCCAGAGCAAACAGCAAAGAGCAAATCTTTCAAGTCAAGGGCAACAGGATCCAGAGAAAGCAGCTCCAAAGAATGGCCAGGACAGCCCACCACCACCAATGCATACACACTGTAAGCCTCTAGTCAACAAAGAATATGTAATATGTAATATCCACCAAAGGATGGGAAACACAGGTTTTTTTACTCCAATTCTTGGACTCTGATTTGGGAACTGCCCCACCAACCACGTCTGGCCCACCTGCTAAATAATAAGCAGCCCTGAAAAAAAAAAATAATAAGCAGCCCTGGACACCAACTGTTCCCACCCCTGGCTGCACACCTGAAGAATGTTTGAAAAGATCAATTCCACATCTTGAACCAGACTGATTAAATCAGTCTGTGGGTAGAAAATGGTACAAAGAGATATATGTACCCATTATCAAGATTTAATAAAACAAAACAAAAAAAAAAGATTTAACAGATGTTTATATTTTTCCATATTTACTTTGATTTCACTTTGTCTTTTAAGAAACGATGTATGATTGATTCAGCTACAACCCACATCTAATCTTAACAACACTTGTTCCCCTTTTGTGCCCGTAAACAGACCATAGGGAGCATTGGTGGACTGGCCTGAGCTCCTCTCCCCTGGCCCTCTGCACGCAGCTCACTGCTCAGCATGACACTGCCTGCAGGGACTCGGACTTAATATTTAAGTATTAATCTAAAAGTTTATAAATGGAAAGGAATTTTGAATACGCCCCACTTGTTTTAATTGCGTATATAGTATGTCTGGCCTTCAGACAGGAGACACCTCTGTTTGTATTATGTATGTGAGGGAAAATCAGGCTGAAGATGATTTAACACTAATACTACAGGAGTACACCTAGGCACTCACGTTTCACACAGGTACACTTAGTCACCATAAATCTTTTCTAAGTCATTGCATGAAAATAACACCAACTTTCTTCAGAATGCAAAAATCACAATGAAGTATTTCAGACAACAGACCACAATACAGACACATGCGCGTGCATGCATGTGCCCACATGCACAGACACCCATGCACCCTACACACACACACTCATGTGAATGCACAGAGCTTTCTAGAACACTTGTACAGTGTCGATCTGTATGACTGAAATGAAGAATGCATTCTCTGATACTGCTGATCTTAATATCAAAGACTTGTAAATGAATAATGAGCATCTTTCTTTTTCTCCCAAAAAGCAACATAAGACATAAAGTCAAATACTTTCCCCTTTTTGAAGGCATGAGCAGAAGAAGGAAAAAGCCCTCAAATGTTTAAACAATTAAGTCCCACTAATATTATATGACACATCATCAGGGAACAGTTTTTTCTGCTATGGAAAAATTTAGAAATCTAAAGAGAACCTCAATAAATCTGTAGAATATTAAAAATACTTGATAATAAAATCTTAAGGTGGCAAACATGGATGTACTTGCATATACAAAGATTTATCACTACAAATATTTACAGGATACTCATATTGTTATAACTGAGTATTTCAAGTGAAGAAACCCTGCACCTTCCTCTGCCAAAAAAACTTTCTAGCAACAAAGCCCTAGGAGTGACATACACATGTGCAAAACAATTCACTCTTCCAATTGATAGGGCTATATACTGTCTTCTGAGTTTTATGAATTCTTCCCAAATAGGTATTTTTACTTGTATGCAAGAGCTCATTCAGGTAGTAAGGTAGTAGGATGGGCCAAAGAAAGAATGCTGTCATGCTTTCTTAAAATAGCCTAAAGCAATTTTTAGACATAAAAATTGGAAGGGGAAAAATATTCTTGCTTATTAGTGTTGAGAGCTCTTTTTCTGAAAGACCTGTAATGATTTGTAATTTCAGAAATGCACTAATGACATCTTTGATTGCCATTTAATGTATACAGTGACACCTACTGGCATACTGATGAGGCAATGGAGACAAGATCTGAAAATTCACACACAGACAGAGGCCCCTGAGATACATATGTTCACGTCTCCTCACGACACTTGATTTAAGTACAATATTCTGAAACACTGTATTGGACTAATAGTGGAAATAAGCTACAGGAAAGCTCACATTTTTGGTTTTCAATTTCATGTTGCTGAGCACCATGAGAATGATACACAAAGGGCTTGGAAGGCTTTCCTTCAGCATTCAGTTCACATTTTCCAAAAGCCATAAGCATTTATTTTTGGTGGTTGGCGTTAAACCTAAGACCTCACTAAAATCAATATGTTTGGTTGAAAGCAGTCACGTAATGTGATAATTTTAAGTAATCATATAAACCAAGAAAATTGTAGCTGGGAGGCATTAGCTGCTGTATAAACAAGGTGTGGTCTATTATAAACAAACTGTGTCCTTTATAAATAAGCTGTGGTCTATCACAGAAACAAGATCAGACTTATAAGACATATTTTTCTGACTATATATGTGCAATTGTTTGTCATAGGATAAGAAATAAGCTCAAGATAAAGCAGGTGGAAAAAATATGGACAAGAGAGTAGAGCACCCATTAATAATCTGAGAAACTATAGGTGGTCTCACTTTAAAATAGAAATAGAAGGCTCTGGGACAGGACAGGAGGTTACCAAGATGAAAGGACTGGTGGCTGTCTTGGGGGCCACCAACATATGAGTGGACTCGGTGCAACCAGATAGAATGGTCTGAATTTGTGCATGCTAAGTTCTGTGAAGTCAACTCACAAAAGAATGTTAACAATCTTGAGAATAGGATACGCATCCCACATGCCAAATCTGACTGACTAGGATGGGTCAGTCCACAGTACTGCTAAGATTTCCAGGGCTGAGTCAACAGAAATGAGTGCTGGGATCAATTAGCAATGTCTGTCATGGGTATGGAGAAGGGAAAGGGCAACATGCATGCCAAAGATCTGTAACCTCATTATCCTAAGATTAAAAACAACGAACTGTGTTTCACAACCTCACCCATTCCCATTCTGCTGCATTTTTTTGCCTATTTGGCCTTTCCCTTTGTTTCTCAGTGAAATATTTTTGAAAACAGCCCCACCTCAGCTGAGATAAGGAGAGGAGATTTTCTTTGCTGGCTGGAGAGGCCCAGAGAGGGTGGCAGGGATGAAGCAGGGTACACTGACCTGGAAAGGGAGTGCCTATTTGTGCTCATCAGACACATTTTGTCGAAGTATCCTCTAAAAGTGACAGGCGATTCCCCAGCTGAGGGCATTCAATGCAACACCACCCAGGTGAGGCTTTGTGTCAAGTCAGCAGAACCCAAAGGTGCCTGCACCCTTAGCCTAAGATGTTGGATATGAAACAGTTGAGAACTACCTCAGGGGTGCTGCCTCGTAAATCTCAGTGGCAATGATCTCTCCACTAGCACATTATTTTGCCTTTAAACTTGCCTGCAAAATATTCCATTAGTTAGAGCTGACATCATGTTAAAATGAAAATATGTTTTACTTATAATTAATGAAAATGGAGTAGGTTAATCATGGACAAGTTAATGGCTAAACCTATCCTTCAGGTTATTTTCTTCCCTGTATTTCTGTCTTAAACCCTTTCTACTACAAATATTTTTCTTAAAAATTTTAAGTAATTGGTATACACAGTAAAGGACCAAATGGTTAGACCAGTCATTAGAAGCAAAAGCAAGAACTCCTGGCTCCAGCCCAGGGCAACTTTTAAATGTTTCTACTTTTGGGTCTTCTGGTAGTTAACTACAGAGGAAGTGTACTAATAGGCATATCATTCTACTCTGATTTGTCAACCTTAAAATATATCTAATGACCTCTATATGAAAGATGAGGATTTTTAGTTCATTATATTATTCCCTACTTTGCTTATCCCTCCTCAGTATCTAAGAGTTATTTTATTTTTTGTTGTTCTAATGTTTACTTTTGTAACTGTGAATAACCTCAGTCAGTACTCATTAGTACTTCAAAACTTTTCCCTGAACTTCTTCGCACCTCCTTCTGTCATCCACAGCTCTCACATTCTCAAAAATTCCTAACATTTCTATTTTGACATTCCCAGCAAGTTTTCACTCATTCATACACTGATTCTAAAAGCTGAAGAACAATCAGCAGGGTTTGCAAAGTTTTGAAACGAGATGTATGGAAAGCAAAGTAGCATGCTAGAGTTACAATTACACGAACCATTTAAAAAATAAGTACCATAAAGGCAAGATAGTATTATGAAAAGAATTAGGAGAAAGCAATAAAAGGAAAACATATTAATATGTGATGAAACAAAAGATGACCATTTCTTGCACAATTATTAAAAACTGTATAATCTTAGTTTTTCATAATTTGGGGTTTGGGGAGTTTGGGGAATTTTTTTTTTACTTATAATTAGAATAAAATGTAAGCTACCATTGAAACAAATTAAAAATATTTACAAAACTGTCCTTCAGATATAAGAAGTATTTACTCGCAACTTTCTCTGAACATTACCACTATTGGTTTTGGGGTTGACCACTGCAGAATGAACATCAAAGTGGGAACAATGGGCAGTTCCAAGGCAGAACAAAGCTACAAAATGAGGCATGGAAACTCAAAAAGAAAGAGGCCAAAGACTGCTCAAAGTCAGCAAGAAAACTGTCATCATGTTCATGTGGGTCTGTGTGTTCAAATTCTAAGTTCCTGAACCAAGATGTAAAGTCCGGGTATAACCACCACTCCAAAACCAAAAAGGTAATCATCACGTATGGATCACACTCTGCACATAATTTGCAATGAATGTAGCAATGCCAACACATTCATTATAGGCTTCTATATCTACATTAAATGTTTGAAATACTATGCAATAAATGCCTGGAACTAAAAATGAATTCTGACAGAGTATGCATTGAACATGGGATTCTAAAACAGAATCAAACAAACTGTCTGAAAACCAAGGTAACTAGTGCCCCAGAACCATGAATGGGTTGTAGAATCATATTTGTTTTTACTATACAGAAGTGAAAGTTAGATATGAACTAAAAAAAAAAAAGAGGATAAAATCAATAAAACAGACTTAGTATTTTAGCTGGATAAGACCAGTAAGAGAAAACTTTCCCTAACTCTACCTTTAAAAAGTGCTATTAAAATGAATTATTTATGAAATCGTAGAACTTGTAGCTTAATAAGCTTATTAGTTTATTGAAGACTATTTATCCTAAACAAAAGACTTCTTTATAAGGGGTACCAGGGTGGCTCAGTCAGTTAAGTATTGGACTCCTGATCTCAGCTCAGGCCTTGACCTCATGGTCATAAGTTCAAGCCCTATGTTGGGCTCCACACTGGGCATGGAGCCTATCAAATATGGCTTCTTTTTATTTTTACTTGGAAGCCAGACTACGTTATAACATGTACTCTCATGTATCTGTTTCATCCTGCTTCTCGGAGAATGTGCAATCAGAGACTCAAAATTACTGAGAACATTTACGTTATGTTAAACTATCAGACACTGGCCCACTCCTCTCACTAGCCCACTTAGGACAAATTCCCTCCACTAGATTGTAAGGAAAATACATCTTATTCTTCACTAACATCACCAAGCATTATGAAGACAATGCCTTGTCCACAGCAGTTGTTCACAAAAAATTTGCTGTGGAAGTATTATCTGTAAGAGCAAAAAACTGAACACAACCCAAACTCACAACCACAGGAGACTACTTGGATAAACTATGGTCCATCCACTCAATGAAGTGCCATGCAGCCATTATAAATAAAGTTTCTTATAAACTCAGATGGGAGTGTTTTCCAAGATATAGTGACTAAAAAAATAATCATGGAAGAAAGACTATATAGTATGATACTCCCTGATATAAAAGGCAAAATAAGGGAATGGAGATCTCTTAAGGCTGATATAATTATCAGTATAATATATTATATAATATTATAGTATATTAATATTGTATATTAATTATTAATATTAATTATCAATAATAATAGTATAATATACTGATATATTATAATATACTGATATAATTATCAGTATAAAATCTGCAAAGAAAACTGAGTTAAAATTCCCACATTTTCCCTCACCTAAAATAGTATGTTCCCTAGAAGCAACCTGTCAACTTGATGTGTGTACACCTACAGAAATCAAGCTGCTTCAGTATTTTCCTCCACAACTAGTCTCACACGGTACATAGCACTTGGTAACTTTTTTTTTCTTTTTCTTTTTTTTTTTTTTAAAGATTTTATTTATTTATTCATAGAGATGCAGAGAGAGAGAGGCAGAGACACAGGCAGAGGGAGAAGCAGGCTCCATGCAGAGCCCGACGCGGGATTTGATCCAGGGTCTCCAGATCACGCCCTGGGCTGCAGGCGGCGCTAAACCGCTGCGCCACCGGGGCTGCCCGGTAACTTTTTTTTTTTAACACTTCGCCTTAGAGAGTTTTTAAAGTTGCCTACCAATCAGTATTTTTAAAAATATGTTAATACTAGAATAAAGTAAGTATTTTAAATTCAACACTCTAGAACAACTTTAACCAGAAAAAAGTCCTTAGGTAAAAAGTATTGAGTAGGGGCACCTGGGTGGCTCAGTCAGTTAAGAATCTGCCTTTGGCTCAGGTCATGATCCTGGGGGCCTGGGACTGAGCCCCACATTGGGTTCCCTTTTCAGAGGGGAGTCTGTTTCTCCCTCTCCCACTCCCCCTGCTTGTGCTCTCTCTTTCTCTCAAATAAATAAATAAAAACTATATATATTTTTAAAGTATTGGGTAAAGTTCTATAAAGCAAGATGTATGATATACAAATTTTCCATTTAAACAATTAAAAAAAAAGAAACAATTTGCAGGACAGGAATTATGTCATGACTCCACTTTTATCTGGAATGACATATAATAGACTATTACCCCTGAGAAGGAAGAAAAAGGGAAGAAAAGAGGCTTTTAGTTTTTATTTTACAATCTTCTATATTAAGTTTATTTAATAATTTCCAAAGAAAGTTATTGAAAGGATAAGTTTTAACCAATAACATTTTTGAATAGGTACAAAAAGAATCAGAATTAAACCCACTGCTCATCTAAGGCTCATTTCCTTAAAAATAAGCAACTATAGTCAAAGAAAGGATCAAAGTGGGAACTCAATGGTCAAGACAGGGCTGTAAGCTCAGGTTTTTAAAATCCTCTGTCAAGTGAAACTTCCTTACGGAGAAAGAGTGATAGAATTTAAACATCTCCATTTAACCAGCATTGTAGTAAAACAATCAGCAATGGATACTGAATCAGGGCGGAAACATTTGATGAGGAAGAGAGTATTTTCATAATTTTTTTTTTAGATTTTATTTATTTATTCATGAGACACAGAGAGAGAGAAGAGGCAGAGACACAGACAAAGGGAAAAGCAGGCTCCATGCAGGGAGTCTGATGTGGGATCCCAGGTCTCCAGGATCATGCCCTGGGCTGAAGGCCGTGCTAAACCCCTGAGCCACCTGCGCTGCCCTATTTTCATAATCTTAAAAGTGCCTCTCCAAATTTAATTTACCAATTACAAAAGGAAAAAATAGTAAATATACAACAATGAAAACCACTAAAACCTAACCAAGTGGTCAAAATTAGCATCACTAATTAGAGGCAAACAGATAAGATGTGCTTCTGGGTGTGATCCCCTAGGAAGAACAAAGTAACACTAAGGGAGCTTCTCAGCCCCACACCCATAGCCTGCATCCACCCATCAGGAGCCACTGGAAAAAGCCAAATTGAAAGACAGTCTGAAATAACTGCCCTGTCTTTTACAAAAATCACAATGTCATAGAAGACAAAGAAAGAATGATAGCTCCAGATTAAAGAGGACTAAATGAGCTAACAACTGCATACAATGTGTACCTGAATCCTGTGCCAGAATGCAAAAAAAACACCATAAACAACTTTATTGGGACAACAGACTAATCTGATGTTACTACAAAATGTTAAATTTCCTGATTTGACAATTTTACTGCAGTGAAGAGAATATTCTTGTCTTATACACACTGAAATAATGAGGGGTAAAGGAGTATAATGTACTCAACCTACTCTCAAATGGCTCAGAAAATAAATTACACGTATCTATAACAGAGGGCAGAGGGAAGAAAGATAAAGCAAAAGCAGCAAAATGCTAAAAACTGATGAATCTGGTCATCCAGAAACAAGAATTCTTTGTATTATTCTGCAACTTTTTTGTACATTTGAAATTATTTCCAAATACGGTTAACAGTATTTCCCGTCTGGTCCCCTCGCATCTACGACCTGCTGAATGCCAAGAGCACAGACAGGCATGTGGGGCTGATGGTTCATTTCCTGTGGTGTAATGGGGATCAAAAGCCCCTAATGAGAAAACAGGGTTGGGGAACCAGGATCATTCGCTGCTTGAAACTGAAGATTATTATTGCCATCCAGAGATACAACTTACACAAAGCTGCATATCCAAGGCAGCAGGAGGTAGCTGGAGCAGTCAAGCAAACCACTGGGAAAAATCCTGCGGCTTTCTCTGGATCTCCAATATTCCCACTATATTAAAACAACTAATTGACCGCTTACTATGTGCCAGACATTCCTTTCAAGATGACTGTTTTACATGGATACTATCATTATCATCATTTGACAGACAAGGAATCGAGATACAGAAATGTTAAATAATACCCTCAGGATAGGGCCTGGGTGGCTCAGTAGTTGAGCCTTCCGCTCAGGTCGTAACCCTGGGGTCCTGGGATGGAGTCCAGCATCAGGCTTTCCATGGTGAGCCTGCTTCTTCCTCTGCGTATGAATCTGCTTCTCTGTGTCTCTCATGAATAAATAAAAATAAAATCTTTTTAAAAAAAATACCTCCAAGGGATGCCTGGGTGGCTCAGCGGTTGGGCGCCTACCTTCGGCTTAGGTCATGATCCCGGGATATGGGGTTGAGTACTGCACTGGGCTCCCTGTGAGGAGCCTGCTTCTCTCTCTGCCTGTATCTCTGCCTGTATGTGTCTCTCATGAAAAAATAAATCTTTTTTTAAAAAGTAAAAAAATACATAAAAATACTTCCAAGATAACACATGAGTAATCACCAGTACCAGGATTTGAACTCAAGATGCCAGGTTCCAGACAAGTGAAACTCTACTCTGTCTCTGTGCTACACTCTCTCATTCAGTGACAGCAGCCCAGAGTGAACTGGAAATCAAGAAGACGGGGCAGGGCAGAGGGAAGAGGACCCCCCCAAACCACCATGCATGCATGGTGGACTCTCTCAAAGGCAGTCTGCAGACTGAACTCTACAACTTGTGAGAACAATCAACAAACAATGACTGGGGGAAAATGCAAATAACAGAACAATCCAAAAAGTTTAAAGAACACTTAATATGTTCAATGGGATGAAGGAAGAAAGGGACAGACAACATCCATTAGAAAAATTATGACACAAAAGCACAGTGGAATTAAAATAAAAAATGAAAGCATCAAATCACCATACATAGGCTAACATGTAAAAGGCCCAAATATGAATCTTAAGTATGAAAACCTAGTCACTAAAATGAAGAACTCAGTACGTCAGTTTAACAACATGTTAGGCAACAATGAAAAGAGAATTGGTGACGCTAAAGAGAAATCCGAACACAGCCAGGAAGATAATGACATAAAAGTATGAAAGAGCAACAGAAGGGTATGAAGAAGAGACTGTAAAGCCCCTATAGACATCTAAAAGTTATTTCACTTGCAAAAAAGTTCTAGAATTCAATGACGACATGAGTGCTCAGAATGAAGAAAGCACAAAGTGTAAGAAGGATATATAAAAATATGTCCTGGACATACTGCAGTGAAAACACTAGGCAGAAAATATAAGGAGAAAGTCTCACAAGCCATGAGAGAGATCAGACTTAAGACTAACTGACAATTAGATGGACTGTAGACTTTATCAGCAACAAAAGATGCAGAAAATAACCAAGAAATATATTCAAAGTGCAGATAAAATAGGACAGTCACCTCAGATTTGTGAATGGAACTAAACTGTCATCCAAGAGCATGTGCAAAATTAAGACCTCTTTTTATTATTTTTGTTTCTTTTATTAATGGCTACCATCCAGAGATAAAATTAAATGAACTATACTTTACAGCAAATAAAATGTGAACTCAGAGGGGAAAAGGGGGATGCAGGAAGAAAGAATCAGTACAGATATTGATAAAAATGCTTGCTAAAATAATTCTGTTTAAAACCTGGAGCAAAAATTCTATATCCCCCTGTCCCCACAATATAAAGGGAAACGGGATAGGGGTGTACAGGTGTTAAGGTATGCTAAAGTTCTTGCCATGCTCAGGAGAAAAATGAGGTGGTTTTTTTTTTTTAAGATTTATTTATTTATTTTATAGAGAGAGTGTGTAAGTGGGGGTAGAGGCAAAGGGAAAGAGATAATCTTCAGGGAGACTCCTTGCTGAGTGTGGAGCCCAATGCCGGCTTGAGGCCAGGACTCCCAGATCATGACTGGGCTGCAATCAACCCAGGTACCCAATAATGAGGAATTTTAAATGTTACTGGAAATATATAAGACAAAGGATAAATGTTAAATTGTTAATATTAAACATTCTAAGATTTATAGTTCGCAAAAAAGTCTGGGGAGGTGCAAATAAAAGGAAAAGAAAACTATCCATCTAAAAGAAGACAGGAAAGGAGAGAGAAAGAAGCAGGAATGAAGCTGAAGGATCAGAAAACACAAATTAAAAAGGATGGAAATGTGTTAGTAATCAAAGTAAAGGGAAAACTCTACTAAAATTCATGTTGATTTTCTTCTACAAATGCATTTGCCAATTAATTACTAAAATGTGGGACACATGGGTGGCTCAGTGGTTGAGCGTCTGCCTTCAGCTCAGGCTGTGATCCCAGGATCCGGGATCGAGTCCCACACCGGGCTCCCTGTACGCAGCCTGTTTCCCCCTCTGCCTGTGTCTCTGCTTCACTCTCTCTGTGTCTCTAGTGAGTGAATAAATAAAATCTTTTAAAAAAAATTAGTAAATGTAATGCCTTCCCCATGTCAGTGATTAACTACCTTTAGTCTACTCTTTTTTTTTTTTAAAGTTTTGCCCTTTAGTCTACTCTTAAATCAAGTCTAAGTTATCAGTCATGAAGCTCAAGCATTACCGGCAACCATACTCCTGACACTTTTGAGATCTACCCCTTGCTCTGAACCTCCCCCTCTGTCCTCTGGCACGCACTATGCCCAGTTCAGTTTCAGCACCTTTGCTCTTACTTTGCCCAAACCCAGAATCCTCCTGTGCTTAAATCCCACTGATTCCTTAAGTGCCTGCTCATCCATGAAAGTCGGGGCACAAGTTAAGGAGGACCTGCTTGGTACAAGGTTAAGTTGGTGGGCTGAGCAAGGATAGGCTGTGGGGTCCCCCTGCCCTGAATTCCTGGAAACATTTGAGATTTATTTCAAAATGACAAATCCATGTCCATGTTAGAAAACAAGAAGAGGTACTCTCAAGTCAAAATCTGTCACAGATAATAACACTGTGAAGAAGTGAAAGAAAACTATGATTCTCAGAGTATGCACAGAATAGGATGATTTAAAATTAGGGAGAGGTGGCAAGGGACTCAAAGTCCAGAGGTAGAAGACACTGAAACAGGAAGAACCTGAGGCAATGGACACCTTGGGCCAGGTTGTGACCAACAGGTGTCTGCCCAGTGGGAACACAGAGGAGAGAGGAAAATAGTGTTTTTCAAGGGAAAAAAAAAGTCGTGTTATATCTGGCTGTTAATTTTTGTCTCTGTATTTCCCACCCCTGCCCCACCCAACCCTCCTGAGGCAGGGAACAAGCAGGAATGCAGTGACACCCCAGAAAAATGGAGAGCCCCCAAAATACAGTGGGCTGGTTACCGACATACACCCATCCAACACTACAAATCCAGCCTTTTTTCCTTTTACCTTCCCAAAGAGAGACCTCCTGCTATGCAAAGCCATCCTTTTACTTGTGCTTTTTAAAAACTGAACTTTTTGATCTGTTTCTCAAGTGTTTATCCTACTCCTTTTTGAAATATATCCTTTACCACACACAGACACACACAAAAGGCAGACATGCTTCTGAAATGGCCAACAGAGTTGTAAGAAGAGGTGTGGAGGCAGCCCGGGTGGCTCAGCCATTTAGCGCTGCCTCCAGCCCAGGGCGTGATCCTGGAGTCCGGGAATCAAGTCCCGCGTCGGGCTCCCTGCACGGAGCCTGCTTCTCCCTCTGCTTCTCCCTCTCTCTCTGTCTCTCTCATGAATAAATAAATAAAATCTTAAAAAAAAAAAAGAGTTATGCCCACCTGCTACAACAGTCCATAGTAGAAGTGTTGAAACACAAGTATTTTGCTCTCTGCAGTAGATATATTTTTCTGAGAAGCTAGGTCTAAATCTTTAGCTCTTCATTCAGAGAGGTTCCATCCCTTCCACTAGAACACTGACTCCTTGGCAGGGGGATGCTCTTTGCTCCGTAACCACGCAGCTGCCCAACTCCTTGACACGTCATACCTCCCCCTCCACCCTTTGGCCAGAACCTTCTTTCTGATCCCACCTGACACACCTTACAGACTCTATCGCTTATTCTCTATTATTTAAGTTCAAGTCAAGTGCTGTTGGGCCTGTAATTACTGAATACAGACTTGACTGAGAGAAATGAATTGTCTGACATATGTTTTGTCAGATAAAGAAACAACTGAGGGTAATTCAATAGAGCAATAATAAGTAGAGAGAAGATCCATAATTCATTCCACATCAATTTATTCCTGTAGGAATCCATGGAAAAGTTAGAAAATATGTTTCCTATCTACCATGTCCAAACTCTAATTTCAGAAGTTAAAACGGACATTTATATATGCAGCTGAATAAATCAAGTAGTGTTCATTAACACTCTGACACTAAATCTGCTTCTTCTACAGAACCAATGACATTACCACAGAAAATATTTATCAATCCATCCAAGCAAGGCTCCAATGTAAGAATCAATGATGTGACATTCTTGAGTAATACATTTCTGACAGTCCTGAAAGCTTACTGGATGCATTAACACTTTAATGCAATGCATAAACATTAATAGAAGTTCACAGAGTAATGGCAGAAGCTAATCATCTCTAAGGCAACCAATTAATCAACGTAGCTTAAAATTTGAAAAGAAAAAAAAAAGTAACATTAAGGAAAATATGCCACTTGTTCATTTTAAGACACATCAGGAGATTTAACCAGATACTAACCAATGTGCAAACACAGAAAGGTGCTACTACTTTAATAACAGTGCTTACCAAATAAGGAAACGCTTAAAAATACAGAAATACAATGCAGAGAACAGTTTCACCTTTGACAGGAAGGTCATTTGCACCTGGGATTTCGATAGAATCTCAACCTTTCTTGGGATCACAGATACTGAAAATCTGGGACCTCCATGGAAACACACATACATGTAAGATTTCCCATGCAATTTCAAGATGAGGAACATGTGTTTGAAGAAAAGCTATCTCTCACCTTTTGGAAAAACACTGATGAGCTAGTTGATTCTAACTTAACAGACCTGAGGAGCTGAGCTGATTCCTCCTCTCGGCCTGTACATTCCCCCAAGCTCTGTACTCCGTTTCTCCTTGTCCTGTTCCCCTTGCCCTTGCCCCACAACATCCATTCCTACTCCCCATCCCTATGTATCTCAACCTCCCTTTTCCCAGTTCCTGGCCCACCCCTGTTTCTCCATAGATATTCTCCTACTTTCAATTCCTTAACTGCTCCAGATATGGAAATAAATCCTATTTCTGAGTGGCTCAACAAGCTAAATTTTTATGTTGTTATTCCTGATTTTAAAAGCTGGTGAGTTGAAAATTTTACATTTACAGACAGAGATGGAGAGATTCATCATGAGAGGAAAAAGAAGAGAGGAAAGAAGAGGAAAATAGTGTTTTTCAAGGAGAGAAAAAAAGTCATGTTATATCTGGCTGTTAATTTTTGTCTCTGTATTCCCCACCCCTGCCCCACCTCACCCCTCTGAGGTCAATACAAGGAAAACGTGCTTGTGACCATCAGGAGGTTTTGGGAACATACATATGGAGCCCTGAGCATCCACAGTGGGACCAGAACACAGCACACAGGGACGAGGGCAGGAGTTTCTTCCATCGTGAGCCAGGCCAGAAGGCCAGGAGGCCAAGGGAGGGCTCTGGAACCAGAACCCTGGGATGCTGAGATGGTACTGAGCCTAACCTCCAGGAGCTGGCAGGTGCATTTTATAGACCTCTCCAGGTAGCAGGCACTGTCCACGGCCCTACTACATTCTCTAGATCATGATGGGATGATGCCATGAGACAAAGGTTAACAAGCTAAGTGATTATGTGTGGAAAGCCACCAAATGTAGCCACACTTAGCTACAGCTCGTCTACAAACTTCACAATCTCTGCAGTGTGGAAATTATTTGCAGGTGAATTATTTCACAATGAAACAAATCTTCATGCTCTTAAGGGGAAGTCCCAGGAGGTACCACTCTACTTCTTTCCTTTACTGCATGTTTTCCCCACGTCAAGCGCTGTATAAATACGTAGACGTACAGGAAGAATTCTAACTCCATGTATTTACAGTTTAATAATCATATGAACCCTACGATGTAGTTATGCAATCCCTGCTTAGATGAGAACAGACCATTGACAGAACTGCCCCCAAGTCAAACATCACTAAGTCAGGAAGCTGGACTTTAAACGCAGATTTCTCAAGACTGCAAAGCCTGTGTTCTGAGCCTGAATTTCTCATCTTCTCCATCTTTAATGAACATGCCCTAGGGATCTTGTGAGAATGCAGATCCTGGTAGGTCTGGCCTAGGGCCTGAGAGCCTGTGTTCTAACAAGCTCCCAACACTCCTGCTCATTCTTGGACCGACCACGTTTTGAGAAGCAAGGGCCTCAAATAAACCCTTAAGTGCCACAGAGTTCATACTTACCGCTGTGACTTCTAAACACTGAGACCACTGCTAACAACAGCATTCCTAAGGAGGTAACCACTTTAAAGATAAAAACACGTGGTATGTATTTAAAGCTATTAAACTGCATGGTGAATTTATTTGTTTTTTAATTCAGAACACACCACCCTATAACCTAAAACCAATTTTCAATGAAATAAAATGAATCTCCAGTTTTTCGGCGCATAATCCTGTTGTCTTCAGCCAGCAGAGTCTCTCCCACGTCCAAAGTCCCCAAACCAGATGCATCCTGTGTTTCTACAAGGAAACCATCAGAATCTATTAAAATTACTGGGCTCTGATAGCAGCCGGGACATGACAAATCACAGGCCAAGAGTCAGATACTGGAGAATGTGTTTCGGGGCTTTGGGGGCAGGCCCATTTGCAACCAAATGATATTGTGTGAGGCTGGCATGCTCAGTGCATGACAAACTGATGCAATTTCAGGGCTGTCTGAGGGCCAGGGGAGATTTCTCTGATGCTGGCTGTGGTTAGTTTACAGAATTGTGCAGAGTTCCCAGATCTGAATCACTTGGGGCTTGAAAGGGCTTCACTTGACAAGCTACAAATAATTACACTCTACTCTTTCCATTGTACTCTATTATTTTGCCCCCCTTATCTCCAGGAGTTGAGCTTTTGTGAACAAGCAAGGTCGGCTTCTATTTTGACCAACAACACCACAAAACATTGTTCTTTTCTGATATGATAAATAAAACGAGGCCCTGCAGACTAAACATTTTTATCAGGCCCATTTTCCACCCTTCTAGGCAAAAGTCAACTTTGGACTCAGTTAGAAGGCTTGAGCTGGACACAAGCAGGCAGGCAGGTCTCTGCATCTTCACTTAGGGACATGCTCCAACTCTGGGGTTATTGCAAAAGCTTGTTTGAAAAATGGGACACTGACTGGCAGATGAAGGGCACGTGGACCTATGTAGAAACTCCATAGGTTTCTACAGTAATTCCTTTGCTTCCCCCTCACCCCAAACTCCATTCTACTACCCTTCTCAATCAGATACTCTCAAGGAAAAAGTTTTTCCAACTTGGGATGCAATGAGAACCAAGCTGCCTTATGTTCATGCACACTCCTCTGAAACTTCAGGGTCCCAGATTCAAGCGTGCTATTCCATTTGTGAAAGACTTTGAAGAGCGTATCCCCCTACCCTATGGCAGCTCCTAAGAGCAGCATGTTGCTCATTGCTCTATTTTATTTTTCTAGATGTGATTAAACTTCATGTTTTTATATTCTTAAGTTTAAGATTTAAGGAGGCAGTTTTTTGTTTAAAATCCAATCTCAAATAACAGGTCATAAAGTTAAAGTCCCTAGAAAAGTTTTGTTTTTTCTTCTTTGTTTTTTGGTTCTATAATGATGATGAACATGGACTCAAATAAAATAATCTTTTTTTTTAAGATTTTATTTATTCATGAGACACACACACACACAGAGAGAGAGAGAGAGAGAGAGAGAGAGAGAGAGAGAGGCAGAGACATAGGCAGAGGGAGAAGCAGGCTCCATGCAGGAAGCCCAACGTGGGACTTGATCCCAGGTCTCCAGGATCACGCCCTGGGCTGAAGGCAGCACTAAACTGCTGAGCCACCCGGGCTGCCCTCAAATAAAGTAATCTAAACATCTTCTGAAATTTATTTGTTAAGCCTTTGCTGGGTCAGCCCTCCACATTTAATTCTTCCAACAATCCCCCCCGTAAGAGTATAGAATTTCTGATAATAACATTTGTTATTACTATCCTCATTTTAGAGACCAGGAAACTGAGGCACAGAAAGGTACCCAACGCGCTCAAGGACTCACAGCTGGTAAACGGTGGCTCTGGGAATTGAGCCCCAAGAGTGACTTGGAGCCCCCTTCAATACTGTTTCCCGGTTCCATAGTCCACCGATTTGAGTGGATTCAAGACTCAACAACAGGCACAGCATACCTCATCTAAGCTAAAACCAAGAGTCTTGAGTGTTCTCTGGTTGGCTATACGTACAAATCACAGTGAGATTAAATGCTCACCAATAGTGGGGTGTCCTGCTGGCTCAGTTGATAGAACATGAGACGTGTGATCTCAGGGTTTTAAGTTTGAGCCCCACGTTGGGTGTAGAGATTACTTCAAAACAAAATCTTAAAAAAAAAAAAAAAATTCTCACCAGTAGCTAAAGAAGCTAAAATGTGAGATTTCAGCTCCCCAGAGTGGACAGCTTTATTCCAGCTTCACTACAGGTTTTGCTGTGAGCTGGACCTCTCCTTGTCTCTAAGTCTGTCTTGTCCAATATGGTGGCACTCGCCATTTATTGCCATTGGGCATCTGAAAAGTACCTGGTCCCAACAGAGGTATCCTGTAAGCGTAAAAAAAAATGCCAAAAAAAAGCCAGATTTGGGGATCCCTGGGTGGCTCAGCGGTTTAGCACCTGCATTCGGCCCAGGGCATGACCCTGGAGTCCGAGGATAGAGTCCTGCATCGGGCACCCTGAGTGGAGCCTGCTTCTCCCTCTGCCTGTGTCTCTGCCTCTGTCTCTCTCTCTCTCTGTCTCTCTCATGAAAAAAATAAGTAAAATCTTTTTTAAAAATGCCAGATTTAAGGAATTAACACAAAAAATAATGTAAAATATCTCCTCAGTAATTTTTATACTGCTGACATGTTGAAATAATACTTTGGATTTAGTAGGGTAAATGAAATATGTATCAGTATAATTCATTTCACCTGTTTCTTTTTACTTTTTAAAATACAGCTACTGGAAAATTTAAAGTCCTGTGTGGCCTCACATTATATTTCTACTGGACAAGATTACTCTAAACTCATCCCTGAATCTCAAACTTTACGTGGGCTGACCCCTCAATACAAACCTGTAACCTGAAAGGAAAAGCAACTCCAAGAACTGTTTGCCCGCTCCCCACCAGCCTTGTTCCCACTCATTTCCTCTCCTTTCTCACACCCCTGCCTCTTCTTCTTGACCTTGAAACACTCACTGTCTGTGTTCTCAGTGAGAAAAAGCCTTTACTTGACCCGGAATTCCCTTCCTGCTGCTCCTCCAAGGCCCCATGTCCCCTCTATATGTTCCTTCTCCACCTCGTTCCAATGCTCTGCCTTCTCTAGAACCCCCTGATCACACAGCGGCCTCCCCTAAACCTGCGCCTCCATGCACTGAACATCAACCAGGCTCTTGGAAGAGGCACCAATCTCCCCACCCCATTTTCCCCATCCCTGCTCCAAAGGAGGACGTTTTCCCATTATCTGGGAATTCTTGATCAAGGCAGATGTGGCTCAGTGCAGCTGTGCTGTTCATGGACCTTCCCTGCTCAGCCACCCTTGTGCTGTCCCCTGCCCTTCCAGGCTAGGGAAAGCAAGACTCACTCAGGATGAGCCTTAAGCACCATCTGACAGAATGGACAGCCAGCCATGAGGGGCTCCCATGCATGGCCAGGGGGCTCCCAAGGGGAAATCACTGCTCTTTGGTTTATAGGCTTGAAGACAAAGAAGTAAGAAGAAAGGTCTTGAGCAAAAGTGAAAACTGCAGCATTGGCTGCCTAGAGGAAGCAAGTGAAACCAGAACTGGTTCTGGAAGGGAAGATAAGCTAATCGGGTACAGGGGTGGGGGCAGTGGGAGAAACAAGAGCACTCTGACTGTCTAGTAACCAAGGGGGGACAGGGAGCAGTTCAGGTGTGTCAGGTAGGAAGTACCAAGTGAAAAGATAAGTAGAGATGAGACAGAGGCCCCTAAATTTTACTTTTTAAAAATTTATCCTTCTCTTTTAGCTGCTAACTCCAGACAGTTTCCAAAGCCCACTGACATTCTCTTCAGAGTCCCTCATGTCTGTCCTATGCCACCTGTCCCAGTCTGCACCTCCATCCTGGTCACCTGCCCCCTCCCCCCGCAGCCTGGCCTAGGCCACAGTAACAGTCCCAGAGGCGATGCCAGCTAGCCCCCTCTGGAAACAGTCTGTACACCATGCTAAGTTTAATTAGCCTCACTGTCTCACTTCCCAGGGATAAACATTCACTCCTCTGCACCTCTCATTTCAGCACAATGCAGACATTCCCTAGATGAGAATGTGCCCTTCTCTTCCCAGTCCTTATCCAAAGTGGAAAGCATTCTGACACCTTCCACACTGGCTGATGTCTATCCTCCAGGAGCATTATGAACCAAAACAATCACCCACAGGGCCTCTGCATGTGGCTCTGCACCACGTATCCACAAGACTTTCATTCTCTACCCACAACCGCCTCCTGCACACAGGACACTGCCCTCTTCCCAACCTCCTCCATATGATGTTCATTTATATCATCCTACTGGACAGGTGCAGGGGGGTGGTGCTCCTTCACACAAGCCCTATCCTTTCCAGCTGTTTATCCAAATCCTACTTAGCCTTCAAGACACAGCCTAAGCATGATTTCTTGAAGGTACTTTACTCCTCTGATCTTATTCTCAAACTTTCCATTCAATGCAATTCACTATTTTGTATCTGTTTCCAAAAGACATTTATTACTGCTTCATAAACATTGTGTCATTTGGTTTTAAGTCCTTAACTATGAAGGCTTTGAGGTCTAGAATCAGGCCTTCCAGTTTTCAGTATATAGGTGGCAGGCACCAAGCAGGCATTCAGATACTTGATTTACTAAGTTACATTGTTAATTATTCTTTATAAAAGACAAAGGTTTTGCTTCCACTGGATGTGGAAACTAAGAGCACAGAGGTTACATGGCACTGACGACTCAATTCCCCATCCATTTCTTATGGAACTCTTCCTTAAAATTCACTATAAGTGTATGTACAGGATCACAAAGACATTAATTAAGGAAATAATGAGTTTAAAATATGTTACGGTGCTTTCAAAGACTAGTATTTTTTCATTTTTATAACGTGATGCTGTTATAAATGGCCAAAAATTGAATATATCTATAACATAAAGCAAATGTTGCTGCAAAAAGATTTTTAAAAAACCCCTCCAAACCTATAAAACAAACAAACAAAAACCTATAAAATAAATATACATTTTCAGGGGCAGCTGGGTGGTTCGGTCGGTAAGTGTCTGACTCTCTTGATCTAGTTCAGGTACTGATCTCAGGGTCATGAGTTGAAGCCCTGCGCTGGGTTCCATGCTGGGTATGGAGCCTACTTTTTTTTTTTTTTTAAACTTTGAGAGAGAGAGAAACAATGAGCAGGGAGGAGGGAGGAGAGAGGAAAGCAGACTCCCTGCTGAGCAGGGAGCCCAATACCGGCCTTGATCCCAGGACCCTGAGATCATGACCTGAGCCAAAGGCAGAGGCTTACTTACCCTTACCCGACTGAGCAACCCAGGCACTCAGAGGAGGAGGAAGAGGAGGAGAGTAGTAAGGCCCCCAGAGGGGGGAGGAGGAGAGGGAGGCAGGGGAGAAGGAAGAGAAAGAAGAGGAAGAGGAGGAGGTGAGGAGGAAGAAAAAGACGACAGTACTGTAGTCAAGAACCCAGTGCCTACCCACATTCATGTAAGAACAGTCCGTACATCACCTGAAGAAAGCCAATGAACTGTTTATATTGGCTTCAATATAAAATGGTACACAAGAAGTTCAGGAGGCAACAGTTCCACAGGCTCCATCATACAATGAGGTGCACTTGAACAGACCCAGGGCAGCCAAAGGAAGCAAAAACTGGGTAAATCAAACAAGAGACATGCTAAAGTCCATTTCAACATAAAATCCTTTTTGGCCATTATTATTTAATGAGCCAGTTCTTGGCATTTATGGTTCTATATCCATTTTCTAATATGAAGTGTTTCCCATATTTTAACTCTACACATTACTGGACATTTAAGGTGGCAGAACACTTCCTCAAATTACCAAAATCCACTGTAACATGGATCATCCTTAGTACCAAGTATCTGTTTTAAGTTCCTCTCTAGTGCTTAATGACAATACTGGAAAACTCTCTTTGATTGCCTAAGTTAACTTCTAATAAGCCAGGTTCATGTTTCAAATCTGACCCCCAAATCTGTTCTTTGCATGTCCAGGAACACCTCAATCAGGTACTAGCATGACCCTCCCCTCAGAACCACTCAGGCACCAGCAGAGCTGGAGCCCTCAGAACCCAGACGGTTCAGGTGGGATGCCAGCCCCTGGGGCTGCCGGCTCTTTTGTCAAGAATAACTGCATGGCACCAGATTGCAACAATCTCCAGAGCACAAAGTCAACCACATGCAATCTTCCTGGCTGATTCAAGAGCTCCCTTCTACACAGTGTAAACCCAAGAGATTGTGGTCCTCTGTGCAGATGGCAGGCAGCAGGAGAGTCTGTCTGGCCAGAGACAGACGAAAAGTGAAATGAGCACTTCTCGTGTGCTGCTTGGAGTAAAGGGAGCCCACCATTCTCTTCCTGCTTTCCAGAACCTAAATAGTAACAGCAACTACCTTTCAGTCCCTGCCTTATGCTATGTTAGGCGCTTGTCATTCATTATCTGCATTACTCTTTTATCCTCATGGCTCTCAATGCTAGCAACCCCCCACCCCCCACCCCCATCTCACGAATGAGTAGAATGAAGTAAGAGAAAGTGAGCCAAGGTGAAAACCCAAGTCAAGTACAGGCACTTTCTGCTCTGCTTGTGCTCTCCCTAGACAGCCTACACCTCAAGCAAGGGATGGCAATATATTAAGAGCAGACTTCTTTAGAAGCGTATCTCTGTCTAAGCAATCTATAAGAGGTATGTATTTCTTCCTCATAAAATGAAGTCTTAAGATATGAGCTCTCTGGTGTTCTCAGTAATCTCTTTCCATGTCACTGTATTTTTCATTTGTTACAATCCTATCATTAACTAGTTTTGAAAGGGTGTGTCTACTAGACAATAGAAACAGTTCTAGACAGTTCATGGATAAAAATCAACACAGGCCAAACTCTAACTCAACTTCATGAACCCCAAATCCCTTTGCTATACTGAAATATCCATCAAATTTTTACTGGACAGGTATTATTTTTGGTCTCTCTGTTTTGCTTTGGTAGGAAAGCGTAGGAAGAGGTGACGAATTTATGGTTTCAATGGTGCTCAAGTCAGAAATCCCACACAACTCTACCTTGGGCAATTCTCTCTTGAAATCCAACATAATGATTTAAGTTTTTAGAAACAAATGCCAACATTAAGTACTACAGAACTAACTCTATATGTTTGGGGCTTTACACCTATTATTTGATTTGTTTCAACAACTGCTACTGGTTACAAAGCAGATACGATTCTTCCCATTTAAGGAGCGGAGGCTCAGAGGATTTAAGCAACCAGTGACCACTGAACATGGATAAGGAGTGATGAGGTGTCAGCAACTCCAAAGTGCACTTTTCAACCACACTGCTACTTCCCTTCCCATAGAACATCTTCCCAAAGGGGTCAACTTTACAAAATACACACAACCTCAGTTTCTACCTGGTTCACCAGAGCTGGCTCTGATGCTTCCGGTTCAGCATCAGATCAAGGAAAACATGGTGACAACACTCCTTCTCCACTTGAACCATTGCTCCTCCGGAACGTTCCATCCCTCCTTACCCAGTGTGTTAGACAGTGGGGAAAGCTGTCGAGAAACCCCTCTCCCAGATGCCCTCCTGTCTTTCACACAGGCTTCCTGACTCTGTGTTTTAGTGCCTGGCGTTCAGGGAAAAGCTAATTGTTGTCTGAAGCTGACACCTTGCCAGGCATCTCACATGTACTGTTTCATTTAATCTTGGCAGTGACTCTGTGGGATGGGTACTTGGCAATGACCATGGACTAGGTACTACTGTTAACCCATTTTGAAGATAAGGAAACAAAGGTTAACAGTTTGCTCCTATTTAATTAAGCATGTTAACGTAACTGTATTTACACGTTCAGCTCTCCGTGGAGCAACATAGGACTCGTTTACTACAGTTCAAGTGTACCCTGTGTTCACAAATTGGAAGAATCCCTTTGAGAGAGAGTTTCAGAATGTTTTAAGGGTCTTGAAGAGAAAATGAGGAAAATGATGGCATCCCCACGGCTCAGCACAGTGCCTAGTAGACTGCTTCAAGAACCACTGGCTGAATAAATGAATATGAGTAAATACTGGGGCTGATAAAATTGTGCCCCACACTCCATGTCTCTGCCTCTACTCAGTCCTCACCCTCTGCTACCTCTTACAGCTCCTGCCTGCATTTTTGCCTGGCTCTCCTGGGTGGTCCCCTCTGCAGACTGCATATGGCATCCAGTAGGCAAATGTGCTCCCAGCAGATCACATAAACTCTGAAATAAACTTCCAATTAAACAGACTGCCAGCTTCCCCTGTCACCCATTTTAGAATCCTCTGGGCCACAGAAAGATGAGCTCCATAGAATTTTTCTAGACCCAGTACTCACTAAAGGAGCAAAATCCTGACTGCAAAAAACAGCTTCAAAAACAAAACTTTAGGTTAAAATGTCTTTGTTAAAACTGGCTACACTTGAACCTGGCTAAAGCCAAACACTGATGAGTCAGAAGTCAAAAGTTCTACTTCCTGGGGCACCTGGGTGGCTCAGCTGGTTAAGTGTCTGCCTTCAGCTCAGGATCCAGTCCCACGTCAGGCTCACTGTTCAGCAGGGAGTTTGCTTTTCCCTCTCCCTCTGCCCTTCCCCTGGCTCCTGCTCTCTTGCTCCTGCTGCTTTCTCTCTCACAAATAAGTAAAATCTTAAAAAAAAAAAAAAAAAAAAAAAGTTCTACTTCATGCTCACAGCAAAGTATCAAGCATGGATATGGGTAGGTACTGGCCTCACCTCCACCAAGCTAGTGCCATATACTCAAACACTTACAAACGAGGCCTGGCCTCTTCTAAAAAGACCTTATATTTGGAGAACGTAGAAAACCAATTCAAAGTTTTACCTGAGAACGCTGTTAAGCATGTAAAGCAAAGAAGAGTGGCTGAAGTTTCACCTATTGAGTGGCTGTGATAGAGAAATAGTGGTTTTCAACAATTGGTCGTTTCAACATATAATCAACGTTCTTCACATGTTCTTATAGATGAGGTGCCTGGGACACTTTAGATGTCATTCTTTAATGTGAAAGCACTGCAAGGATCTTTTGATATTATTTTTTTTAAGATTTTATTTACTTATTCATGAGAGACAGAGAGAGAGAGAGAGAGAGAGAGAGAGAGGCAGAGACACAGGAAGAGGGAGAAGCAGGCTCCATGTAGGGAACCTGATGCAGGACTTGATCCCGGGGCTCCAGGATCACGCCCTGGGCTGAAGGTGGCACTAAACTGCTGAGCCACCCAGGCTGCCCACTGATATTACTTTTAAAAAAGAATTTGTTTAAAGCAGTGAATTAAATGTGGAAATATTCAAAATTGAGGAAAAAAAATATCATGACACATTAATCCATACTGGCAAAAACTTAATTACAAGTACTAGAAATAACAAGAACTGCCCACATGGCAAGCTCCTATCATGTGCCTGAAACTTAGAGGAAGGCTCAAAAGAAAAATGAGGTAAGCATTTTAGGGAAATGAGGCTCAGGGAAGTTTATGACTTGCACAAGTCCCCTCACTCATGAGTAAAAAACCCAGAATGTGGAACAGGGTCTGTCTAGCTTGAGAGCTTACTAATGACCTTCCTCAGAGTTCCTCAAATGTGCTTAGGTCAGAAAAGTTTAAAGGGCCCCTAGCTGGCTCAGTCAGTGGAGTATGTGACTCTTGACCTCAGGGTTGTGGGTTTGAGCCCCATGCTGAGTCTAGAGATTACTTAAAATTTTTTAAGTCTTTGAAAAAGAAAAGAAGAAAAAAAAGAAGAGCTTCAGTTCATTTAGTTTGTGACTCCAAAGACTCAAGAGTGGTTTCATGGTTCAGGTCGTAGTTCCTAGATAAACTTCTGCTAAATCAGAATGTGAACTGGTCCTTTAAAGCTTTAAAACAAAACTGACATTCCTCCTTCATTCTAACTATGCACTCTATATGGTGTCTTTTTTCAAAACAGGGTTAAGTCACCTATTCCATAATTTGCAGGCTGGGCTACAAATTAAAATCAACTGGAGAGTTTTTAAATCATACCAGAGCTTAAGTCCCAATTACATGAGAATCTCTGGGCAGATAGCCTGAAAATCTATGTATTTAATCACTTCCAAAATCATGGACTTATCCTATTAAGATGTTTTGGGGCAAGGAACCCGCCTTAATGATCCCTAAAACCATCCTGGGTACATTTTTAGGGCAGTGCTCTATTTCTACTGCTCCTTAGAATCACCCAGGGACCTTTTAAAAATTCCCATGCTCAATTCATACCAAGAGCCATCAGGCTCCCTGAGGGTAGAACCCAGGCACCGGCAATTTGTAAAGATATCCAGCATGCAGTGCGGGCTGGGCACCAGAGACTCAGCAGCCAGGTATCTGCACCAGAAGCCATGCCCTCACGTGGACGGAGTTCCAATGTCCCATCCACCAGTGGCACCATCCACCACCAGTGGCATCATTATATCAATAGCCTATTGTCTCCAACTCCCTGCCTTCCCTCTTAGCATCAGGCTGATGCCCAGAAGCCCTTCCATTTGTCAATCACTTCCTTGGTACAGGTCCACTTAAGAGAAATGCTACTCATGTAGCATTTCTGTCCTTCAGAAGCATTCCTACTACTGAATGATTCATCTCCTGCGCACATGCACCATTTGTCATTCTCTCACCACTTTCAATTTTCTAATGTCCACTTCCTTTTTTTCTTATTAGTATTTTCCACACTGTTACGGCTTTTGCCCTTCTGAACAATCTGGGGTCAATGCTGTTCTGGATACAAGAAATCTAGGGACAAAGCTACAAGGCTAAGGAACCACACTATGGCTGAAACAAAACTGGTATCCCAGGACGGATGCTATTCACTGCAGGCCGGCTGAGTGGATGTCCTTTCTGGCTTTGGAGAAGAGCTCTCTTTACATGAAAAGTTCCTATGAATGCAAAGGTTTCAAGTAGAGGAGCTCGGCACTGCCTTTTGATTACATGCAGCTCCTCCAGAAGCAAGCTCAGAGGTTATCCTGAACTCCCAAAGCACACTTTTTGATTAACTACAAAGATCTTCATGATTAAAAAAAAAAAAAAAATCCACAAAAAAAGAGACAAAAACCTCTGTGCATCTCAGTTTGAAACGTCTTAAGGGTGTAAATCTTCTTGCATGGGTCATAAATGAAATGAATTCTACACTGATAGCAAAATGATTTTTACCCAATATTTATGTGCAAAATAAGCAGCATTCATTGTGAAGATATTCTCTCAAAGGGCAAATGAGGTGTTGATTAAAGCTTCCCCAAAACATGCACTACTCTGGCCTACTAATGAATGGCTGACAAAATTAATTCACATCTTCACCCTGCAAACCATCCTCCTTCCACATACACACAACAATATCAATGAAAAAGTACATACCGCTAAGAAAATGCATTTGCTTGATAAAGTACTAGGTAAGGTTGTTGATTACTTCACAAATTTTTTTCATTATTATCTCAGGTTATTTTTGGAAAATTATCCATGGAAAATCCACAGACAATGAATTCAGAGTCTACAGTTGAAAAAGAGGATCTGATTTCCTTACAAATCATAAAATGAAAATGTAGCAATAATTTACTCCCATAGCTTTTATGGGAAAGATCAAGAGTATTGACTTTTAAAATAAGGTTTCTCTCTGCTAAGTTAATTTCTGTCCTGTTCCAAATAATTTAGTTGGTATTTGAGAAGGAATTTTAGGATAATATTTAACAGTTAATTAAAAACAGTGTAAGCATTCATGTCAGTCAAGCATGACCTCTGCTCTACAACGCATTTAAATGCATGTCACCTTGACCTGTAACACAGCAATGTAAAAAATTTTGGTCAATATAAATCAAATGTACACTAATTTATTCAGCAGGTTCCCTAGTATCTGAATCAACATTAGAAATCTAACCAGTATTTGTTATTCTGTTATTGACAAAAGGAAGCATATTTAAATGATAACAAGGACTCATGGGTGTCATTTGGAAGTTAAATTGTTCCCCAAAGACAGTCTCCGTAAACATCTACATTTAAAGGTCATTTACCACCAAATTATGAACAACTGTTGCATTTATTAGCACAGGCTCAATAATTTGGAAGCTACAGCCATCCATTTTTACTGACAATGAGATCTAATTGTCCACTAATAATAGACAAGGAAAACAGACCTTTTCTATAAACTTTTATTCCCTGCACTATGATCGTGCTTGAAAGTGGAGATGCAAACTTTCCACATCTGAAGAAAAAACCTTTTAACTACAAGAAGGATTAAACACACTTTGCAATAAATATTGGGTACTAAAATACAAAAACATGTGTTCTTATGTTTTCTACATCCGAACTAAAACAAAAGGGAGAAAAACACTACAATTTTTACTGAAGAAAGCAGCATATATTTCAATTTTAGAAGGAAATGTGATGGTTAATTTTACTGTGGGGTGCCCAGGTATTTGGTCAAACATTGTTCTGGGTGTTCTGTGAAGTGGTTTTGGATGAGATTAGTATTTAAACCTATAGAGGGAACACAGCAGATTGCCCTCCATAATGTGTGTGTGTGTTGGGGGGAGCTCTTTTGATTCTGGAGGCAACCTATTTTGGGTGTGTTATGCCAACCCCTTTGCCAAATGACCTGAAAAGCTTTGAGTGGGTTCCAGACCAAGAGAAGGCTTTGCAGCAAAGGAAGATTTTAATAATCAAGTGGACAAGATGTGTTCTGCAGATGTCCAATCAGCCTCTTTCCTCAGCCACTCTGTCATTGCCCCGTGGGCTCACAAAGTGCCCACGATGACAGGGATGTAGATTATGTAGGGATTCAGGAACACGAGCTTCCACTCACCAAGGCCCACCTGGCTATGATCACCAATCAGCCAACAGCAGAGACCAGTTCTGAACTCCCAATATGGCACTATTCTTTGAAGTGATTAGCCAGCTACCTGGTAGCAGGTTGATTACACTAGACCACTTCCATTGTGGAAGGGACAGTGTAATAAAGGTTTGCCTTCCCTGAATGCAATGCCTTTGCTACAACTATCATACATGGACTTCTGGAATGCCTTACACACTGCCATGGTATTCCACACAGCACTCCTTCTGATCAAGCAACTCACTTCATAGTAAATGCAATGATGCAGGGGGTCCATAAACATGGAATTCATGGGTCTCATCGTGTTCCCCACCATCCTCAAGCAGCTGGGTTGACAGAATGGTGGAATGGCCTTCTGCAGATTCAGTTACACTACCAGCTGGGGGGCAGCAGCTTGCAGGGCTGGGACAAGGTTCTCTAAATAGCTGAATATAGTCTGCATCAGTGTCTAGTACATGATGCTGTGTCCCCATCACCAGAATTCACAGATCTAGGAATCAGGGGTGGAAATAGGAGTGACATCACTCACTATTACTGCTAGTGGCCCACTGGTACAATTTTCGCTTCCAGTCTCTGTGACTTTATGCTCTGTTGACCTAGAGGTTTTAGTTCCAAAAGGTGAATGCTTCCACTAGGAGACACAGCAAGAATTCCACTGAACTGGAAGTCAAGGCTGTCACATGGCCACTTTGAGTTCCTAGTGTCTCTGAATCCACACAGCAAGGAAGGCAATAAGCGTGCTGGTTGGGGTGACTGATCCTGACTAGCAAGGGTAAAGTAAACTGCTAAAGCATAGTGGGGACAAGGAAGATCCTCTATACCACAGGAGACCCCCTGATGGTGTCTCTTAGTAGTAAGATGCCCTGTGATTAAAGTCACCAGAAAACTACAACCACCCAATTCAAAAAGGACAACTAATGGCTCAGACCCTTTAGGAATAAAGATTCGGGGATCCCTGGGTGGCACAGCGGTTTGGCGCCTGCCTTTGGCCCAGGGAGCGATCCTGGAGACCCGGGATCGAGTCCCACATCGGGCTCCAGGTGCATGGAGCCTGCTTCTCCCTCTGCCTATGTCTCTGCCTCTCTCTCTCTCTCTCTCTCTCTCTCCCTGTGACTATCATAAATAAATAAAAATTTAAAAAAATAAATATTTAAAAAAAAAAGGAATAAAGATTCGAGTCACCGTACCTGGCAAAGACCTACAACCAGCTGAGGTGCTTGCTGAAGGCAAAGGGAATACAGAGTGAGTAGGGAAAGAAAGTAGTTATACATACCAGCTGTGACCAGGTGATGAGTTACAGAAATGAGGACTGTAACTGTCCGAAGTATTCCTTCCTTATTTTGTCTTTAGTATGTTTATGTGCATACCGATTAACATATATATAGTAAACGTTTTTTCTCTCCTCTCTTACCACTTTATCATTTAACATAAGAAGTACTGTCTTTAAAAAAAAAAAAAAAAAGAAGTACTGTCTTTATATTATAGAATTCAAGTATCGTTAACTTTACATCATAGTATTCAAGTTGCGGGATATCAATGAAATGATCTTCCTTTTCTCAAACTGGCAAACTTCCGTTCATCCTTCCAGAGCAAGCCTTCATGTCAGCTATCCCTGAACCCACAACAATACCAGTACAATGCTTGGGAGAGGGGTAAATACATAATACATAATTTACATGAGTGAATGCATGCTCTACCCACCTTATGTAAGAGGAATATCCACTAGCAAGGTGGAGAGAAGGGTGAAGGTGAAGAAGGTAGAAGCTTATAGTTTCTAGAACAATTTCCACATTCTAAATTAATCTAAATCCAAAGAACTGGGCAGCCTGGGTTGCTCAGCGGTTTAGCGCCGCCTTCAGCCCAGGGAGTGATCCTGGAGTCCTGGGATCGAGTCCCACATCAGGCTCCCTGTATGGAGCCTGCTTCTCCCTTCCTCTTGTCTCAGCCCCTCTCTTTATCTCTCTCTCTGTCTCTCATGAATAAAATCTTTAAAAAATAAATAAATAAATCCAAAGAACTAAGGAAGGTGGCTGGTACAACTCAACTCACATATTGGTTCTTCCTTCAAGTAAGAATTATAAGATGAAAACCTAAGTCACTTGCTTTTTCAATAAAAATCAACAAAAGAACAGCTTATTTCAGACACCCACCTATCCACTACCTACTTCATGATGATGATGATGATGATGATGAAGAAGAAGAAGAAGAAGAAGAAGAAGAAGAAGAAAGAGAGAGAGAGAGAGAGAGAGAGAAAGAAAGAAAGAAAGAAAGAAAGAAAGAAAGAAAGAAAGAAAGAAAGAAAGAAAGAGCAAAGCAACTACAAGGGTCACTAGCATTTTCAAAAATGTCCAAGCTAGTCATCAGAATTGAGCAAGCAAATTACAATGGATCTACAATGAGACACCACTGCTTACCTTATCAGATTGGCAGAAACCCAAAGGCCTGACAACACACTCAGTTGGCAAGCTTGCGAGGAAATAGACACTCTCATAAACTGCTATGGGAATGTAAAATAGCACAATCCCCAAGGAAGGAGATCTGAAAATATCTGGCAAAATAACGTATGTATGCATGTACCTTTTGATCCAGTAACCCACTGCTAAGAATCTAAAGATACTCTGAGAAAAATGCAAAAAATATAGGCACAAGGCTAATGACTACAGACAACAATGGAGAACAATTAAGTTGTAGAAAAGGAGTGGGCATCCTGATATATGCCCCTTGGGGAGTGAACTACAGGATGCACTGTGAAGCCAAAAAAAAAAAAGCAGGTGGAAGAAAACATTTTAGTATACCACTGTTTAATTTTAGACTACTGTTTAATCTAAGGGCACAAATGTACCTGTGTTTGTTTCCTTTTATTTAAATAATCTCTATACCCAACGTGGGGCTCAAACTCATAACCCCAAGATCAAGATTACATGCTCCTCTGACTGAGCCAGCCAGGCACCGCTTGTTTCTATTTTTTTTTTTTAATGGAAAGATAAATGGTCATCAAGTGGAGGGGAAGAAAACAGAATGAAGGGAATATAAAAAGAAGCCAGATGTCAGCAGATAAACCTAATACAGTATACACTTTACACAATATAAAACAAAATCAGTTTCTAAAAAAAATCCACAAAAATACAAAAGAAAATGAGGCTGGGTAGCTAGTTAGTGTTATGAGCAAAGAAGAATCCAAGTGATTTTAAAACATTTGATTGAAAAAAATAATAAAATAAAATAAAACATTTCATTGTATAACCCTTAGTGCAATAGATTAAAAAACAAAAAAGCTTTTTTTTAAAAAAGTTTTAAACTGTTGTCAGTAATCATGCTGTTGATAGTAGTACTGGTATTATAATGGAGACACACTGAAGTGTTTAAAGTGAGATAAAGTTAACTGCTAATCATATGATATCCCATTAATCTCAGCATCTAAAGTACTGAGATTTTCAATGCGGAAGGAAAAAGACACAGTTGAAGATAAAAGACCAAGACAAAAATTCTTGAAGTTGTCTTCAAGATACCATGTATTTGATCTTAAGAGAAATATTCCTCCACTCTGACCACTGAAAAGATTTCAAAACTTCCACAAATACCTTGTGTCCAGATCATAGTCTCTAATTATCATTTCCCAGTAAATGCAACCAGTGATCTTTAGAGAAAAACCTAATTCCAGATCTGGGGCGGGAAAGGTAAAAGATGTACTTCATCACACTAAGCAGCAAGAAAGTTATCAAAGACCATTAAAGTTATGTCAAGGACATACACAGCATCCAACTTGAAAATGCCAAATAAGTAAACGGCCAAAGAGGGACATAAAGTATATGAGAATGATAAATGCAAGAGACCGAACTACATCAAATATGTGAATATCTACAGATTCATAACAATACTGATTTTTTTTTAAGACAAGGTCTGTGATAATCTTTAATTTGTGATCTTTGGAGAAAGCCAACTCATTGTTTTGAAAAGTAAATAATCAAGAAAGTATCAGGCACTTATCCTACTTTTCCCATAAAAACTACACCTCAGGGTAACTTTCCATAAGTTCCCATAAAAACTACACCTCAGGAGGTGGCTCCTCTTTTAATTAATGAGGCAAAGTTGCTTTGTATAAATGTATTCAAGTCAATAAATGAAAGAAGAATGATAAAATTAAACTATTGATACTTAGCAACCGCCAAGGAACGAATAGATCCAGGCAATATTCCTCAATGGTTGCCAGCATCACAAATCAAATCTGAAAAAGCTAAAGCCTCTATCTTGGTACAATGTAAGGAACTGGAAAAGGCGTTAATAATGACATGGGGATGTAATCAGCCAAACCCAGCATGGAAAACTCTGTGGGACAAATGTCACCATTTATACAACAAAATCACTGTAAAACAAAAAAGAGATGTAGTAAAAGCACTTACAAACTTAGAAAGATAGAGGACACAATATTAAGCAATTACATTATATGGACTTAGTTTCAATCAAATTCAAACTACATTTAAAAAAAAAAAACATGCTCGGGAAAATTTTTTAAAATGTAAAAATGGATTGATATTTATGATAATTGATAGTTGCTTTCTTATTGCTTATTTTGAAAGTGTCTGATAATGATATTATCATATTTTAAAGGAAGAATCTTTGTTTTTTAGACAGAGAAGCTGGAAATATTTACAGACAGGTCTGAGATTTGCTTCAAAATGATGTGCAAGGGAAGATGTGCAAGAAGCAGAGGAAAAGATTAGGAAACAAAGCTGGCTGTGAGTTCATCATTTTATTTTAAAGATTTTATTTATTTAGAAATAGAAACAGAGAGAGCATAAGCAGGGGCAGAGAGAAGGAGCACAGGGAGAAGGATAGAATCTCAAGCAGACTCTGCACTGGGGCTTGACCCCAGGACCATGGAATAGTGACCTGAGCAGAAATCATGAGTCAGATGCTTAACCAACTGAGCCACCCAGATACCCCATGAGCTCATCATTTTAAAAGCTGAGTAAAAGCATCAGTCTCTCCACTGCTTTATAGGTTGACTTTTTTCTTAACAAAACAGGTACTTTCAAAAGGGAGGGGAAGCATGAAAAAAAAAAAAAAAAAACCAGAAAAGACATAAAGCAAAATAACTGTAAATTACATTAAAAATCTGAATCTGGGGGGATCCCTGGGTGGTTCAGTGGTTTAGCGCCTGCCTTCGGCCCAGGGCGTGATCTTGGAGTCCCGGGATCGAGTCCCACATTGGGCTCCCTGCATGGAGCCTGCTCCCCACTCTGCCTGTGTCTCTGCCTCTCTCTCTCTCTCTCTCTCTCTCTCTGTGTCTCTCATGAATAAATAAATAAAATCTTTAAAAAAAAATCTGAATCTGTACTTGGAAAACCAGCATAAGAATACAATCTATAAGCCTGATGGCCCCTGTGTTTTGGAGGGATGCTAGAGGAATGATAGAGGATAGAGAAGGTGAGAAGCATGTATCTCTGTGCCCTCTATTATATATCCTTCTCACTTATGTAAATATATTACCCTTTAGCATCTTGAAGGAACACACACACACATACACAGACACAATAAATAAGGCTAGGAAAACTAAACCTGAATTGAATGAATTTGTAATAAGAATACCAGTTGTTCTATGTGAACTTTCACTTCTAAAGTACTTCAAAGTATTTGCAAAGCATTTATTTTATATAGCATGACTACTTCTCCTAGATTTATGTTTATATTATTGACATTAAAAAGTTTTTAAAAGGGCAGCCTGGGTGGCTCAGCGGCTTAGTGCCGCCTTTGGCCCAGGGTGTGGTCCTGGGGACCCGGGATGGAGTCCCATGTTGGGCTCTCTGCGTGGAGCTTGCTTCTCCCTCTGCCTGTGCCTGTGCCTCTTTCTCTCTCTGTGTCTCTCATGAATAAATAAATAAAATCTTAAAAAAAAAAAAAAAGTTTAAAAAGTTAACTTCAAGGAAGTCCCTACATGAAATAATAAAAATAAATCACATAGCTAGACATATCATCCCTTGTACTTTTAAAAATGTCATTTAATCCTCAAACTACTCCAGGTGGTACTAGTATTCTCCTCTTTTACAGATGAGAGGGGAAAACATAGAGTGTTTGTCCAAAGTCAGACTTCAAGCTAAATGCTGCAGGCAAAATATGAATGCAGACAGCATGAAATCTAGAGCCTGAGACTTTCGCCCTTAGGCTGTGTCATAAGCCTGTGGAAGAGTCTAATGGGCTTTTGCCAAGTGGCAAAAATCACACACAAAGCATCTAAAGTAGCCAAAATCTGACTTGGTCTATACAGGCTCATTTCTAACAACATGTCTGCCTCATTTTTGAGACATTGTGCTATAACTTGGAATACTTAGTTTCACATCGAATCAGACAAAACTAAATGCAACAGGATATCCTGGTTTGGACATTAGTGGAATCCAAATAAAGTCTGGAGCTTAGTTAATAGTAATGTACCAATGCCAGTTTCCTTGTTTTGACATTACCATGGTAATATATGATGTTAACAACAGGGGAAACGGGTTTGGGGGTCGGGGGTAAATTGGAACTCACTAACTTTGTAAATTTTCTGCGAATCTGAAGTTATTTCACCATTAAAAGTTTATTTAAAAAAAACATAAATTACAAAGTGAAAACTACAGAAAAAGATTAAAATGTATTTCTATCTCAATGAAAACAAACTTACTTGGGTCCCCAAATTTCTAAGCAGCATATTTGCAAAATTCAATCCTCTTGTACTTATTTTGGTTCTTCAGTGAAGGTAGCATTCTATTGGCTACTGTCCAAGAATATTTTCACACTTGAGTCACCTGGATGGTTCAGCGGGTTAAGCCTAAGACTCTTGGTTTCTGCCCAGGTCATGATCTCATGGGTCCTTTAGAGATAAAGCCCCTGGTTGGGAGGGCTCTATGCTCAGCCACAGTTGGTTTGAGTTTCTCTCCTTCTGCCCCTCAACCCCAATGCACAGGGACACTGCCCTAAGGCTCAAGTTCTCTCTCCCTCTCTCAAGTAAACAAATCAAAAAGAATTTCAAGAATATTTTCACACTCGCATTTCTTGTCCTTAAGGGTAAGGAACATACCCTACACATGCTTGATTTAATTATGTAACACATACTTAGTGTTTGCTTATGCTGTCAATTTACCATGAGTGAGGCACTGTGGCAGCTATGTCCTTGTCACACAAAGGCCTTCTTCATCACAAATGCTCATAATGGGTGATTTTAAGATATTGTGGCCGACATTGTGGTCTCACTGCCGTGCCTACAGGGTTTGGTGGCAGGAAGGGACTGACCTCACTCCCAGCTCCAGAAAAGCCTATTATTTTAACTCCATCTAGATAAATGTAGCCTTGGCAGGTGATTGGTTCAGGAGGCCCTGGCCTCAGCCAATCAGCACAGAGATTCCCCCAGCAACAGCATTGGTTGAAAAACCAATTGGAGACAACAAGACATGAAAGGAGATGGATTTGTTCAGAGCTTCTGGGGAAAAATAGTGCCCAGAAATGCTTGAAGAATTTACACTCTCTTCCTCTGCAAACTGTAGCACGCACACACACACACATTTTTTTTTTCCAGTCTTCAACTTGTTTTCACCAGGTGTTAGCTACTCTGAGGATGAGAGCACAGAGAGGGCCAATCTTGGGGAGTCAGGTGCCCTTCCTCAATCTCTCATTCTCACAAGTACAAAATGGCAGTAAAAATACAGCCTGCAAGTCGCCTGGGTGGCTCGGTCTGTTAAGCCTCTGCCTTTGGCTCAGGTCATGATCCCTTTGGAGATCAAGCCCCGCTCGGCTCCCAGCTCAGTGGGGAGTCTGCTTCTCCCTCTACCCCTCCCCACCTTGAGCTCTCTCTTGTTTTCTCTTTCTCTCTCATAAATAAAATCTTAAAAAAAAAATAATTCCTGCAGATCACTGTTAATGCCAAGGCAATGTCTACATTGTGGTTATGCTAAAAACAACAAAAACAAAGGAGAATTGGGATGATAGCAAGGTATGGCTAATTTTGTGATGTTAACTGACATTTTGGTTATATATTTTTTTAAAGTCTTTACCTGTCAGATATTCAAAGTGAAAGAGTTACAGGTGAAATTATGTCCCGGATTTGTTTCAAAATATTCCAGGATTTTTTTTAAAAAATAGAAGAATAAGGGGTGATAAATGAAGTAATAATTTAAAATATTGAAGGTGAGTGATCGGTAAATGGCCCCTCATATTGTTCTATTTTTCTATTTTAATCCATAAAATACTAAAATAATGATCCCTGATATGTCTCAATATTATGATCATGTATATATGAAGCTGCCTTATGTAATGAAAAGCATGATACATCAAGTAAATCAAAAAGTCCAGAATTCAAGAAAAAGATATATTTGTATAACCATAACACAGTCATAGACATACTGTTACAATGAACTTGAAAAATCATCTTATTCAATGCCTTGATTTTTACAACTATAAAAATGAAATCAATTACATTCAAACTTTGGTGTTGCACCTAGGTAGTAGTTCTACTTTTGTTATTTTTCTTTTTTTTTCCCACTTTTGCTATTTTTCTACCAACAACATATCTGAAAATTGAAAATACTAGCCTGGACTAGCACACCAGACCTGCTTACCCTCATGTTCAACGGACTGTTCTCCATCCTCATCTTACAAGACCACTCAGCCACAACCAGCACTTTCCTTCCTGTAGACCATCTACCATTCTCTCTTACCACTTCATACCCCTAGATTTCCTTCTCCCACTCCGTCAGGATGCAGTGCTGAGACTTCTTTGCTCATGCCAATTCTAGGATTTTACCTTCAGTCAACCATCTTTCCTCACTTCACATTCTTTTCCTGGGAATAGCATTAATTGTTATGCTTTTTCATCCTTTGTGCTGAATGACCTCCTAGAGCCATACTTCTAGCCCAGACCTCTATCCTGAGCTCTAAAATCAAAATGCCTCACCAATCATGAAAAACTCAACAGGTCTCCACAGGGAATTTCCTTCTTACTTCAGCTCTGATTTGGTCTATGGCATCCACATCCATGGGAGTCACACTCCTGCGTCGCATCAGGCTCACATCCTCTCTCTCCTTTCTTGTCCTTCTGCTAGCATTCCTTAAATGTTTAAAAATACTCCAGGGTTAGGATGCCTGGATGGCTCAGCGATTAAGCGTCTGCCTTCAGCTCAGGGCATGATCCTGGAGTCCCAGGATGGAGTCCCACGTCGGACTCCCTGTGAGGAGCCTGCTTCTCCCTCTGCCTGTGTCTCTGCCTCTCTGTGTCTCTCATGAATAAATAAAATCCTTAAAAAAAAAAAAAAATACTCAAGGGTCATCTAAATGCAAAGCTTATCATGTTATTTCCTTCCTCAAACCCTTCAGTGACTTCCCAATGTCTGGAGCAGAAGTCCATACTCCTGACTGGCTCTCAAGGTTAGTTGAGCCGGTCTCTCTCCACTCTCTGTCAGATGGCCCTTGCATAATCTCTGCTGCTACTGGAAACTCCAGTCTGTACCATGACCCCCTCCTACCCAGTGAGTTGCTTCATGCCTCATAATCACAGCTCTTCTGGTTTTCTTCTCCTTTTAGAAGACTCATTCATTCATTATTTATTCAGCACACATGTACTGAATTCTTTCTATGTGATGGGCCCTGTCCTGGAGTATAGGAGTAGAAACGGACACTGTCCTAGTCTCAAGGAATTTAGAGCCTAGCTGGGAAACAGACAGTAAATAAGCTATGGGGACAGGAAGCAGATAGAGAATAACCTTCCCATAAAGTAATATTTGAGTTCATGTGAATTTTGTTAGAAGATCCTCTCCTGCTTCTTTATAAACTGATTTAGAAGCCCCTTCCCAACTCATTTTCCTTTTTTTTTTTTTTTTTTTATGAATCTGGGAATTTAAAATACCTTCCTCTTGAGATGACATTTTGCCCTTTACTTCCTCCTTCTAGAATTCGCAATGCCAGCAAAAACCTAACCAGATTTCAAAAGTCAGCATTCCTAAGCAATCCCCAACACCACCCCACACATTACCAGAAGGCAGTGCAGAAATGCCCTCTTCCTCCTCATGACTCCAGATAACATCAGGGTTCCCTAGCCCTTCCCTACTTTGCCCCTCTTGGCTAAGAATCCCTAAGGATGGGAACAATATCCTTCTACCTTTCATTCCACACTGGACATCACGCAAGCCCAAAGTCAATGTTTAAGTGTTCGAAAGGCAAAAGTTCACTCTTTAAAGGTAAATTACCTTGTACAGTGAGCATAACTTTGTATAAACTTCTTTTTTTTAAAGATTTTATTTATTTATTCATGAGAGACACACAGAGAGAGAGAGAGAGAGAGAGAGAGAGAGAGAGAGAGAGGGGCAGAGACACAGGCAGAGGGAGAAGCAGGCTCCATGTAGGGAGCCCGACGTGGGACTTGATCCTGGGTCTCCAGGATCACACCCCGGGCCGCAGGCGGTGCTAAACCACTGCGCCACCGGGGCTGCCCTGTATAAACTTCTTGACTAACAATTGAGCAAGATCTATGAAAACTTTAAAAGGCCCAGAAGTACCACTTCTAGTTAATGTTCTACAAAAATCCTAGTCGTAGGCATAAAAAAAGCATGCACAGTGATGTCTCATTTCAACATTTGACACGGTTGCTAAAAATTAGAAGCAAATGTCAGTGGCCATCAACAAGAGATCTGGGTAAAAAAATGATGGCATATTCCTCATGAGGGCGCTCCCTTTGCTAGTAGCTAGGAGGAGACAGATCTATCCATATCAGAACAGAAATATATTCATGTTGTAGGATGACAGTATAGTCAAATCTCACAATTTATTCCAAGAAAAAAAAAGGAAAGTTTTCATGGCATAGAGAAAGGGCTCTAAGAAAGCACCCTCACATTTTATGTCTTGAGGGCATGGGATTAGAAGGAAGGAAGAACCACACTTCTTTACCATAAGCCTCCAATCACTGAATTTGTTCAAATGCAAGATTTCTTAAATATTCTTCAATAAACATCATCACTAAAGTAAAAAGATGCTTTTTACTCTTAAGTGTACATTATTTCACAAGTTTTTGGTTCAGGAACCCAAGATTATATTTTTTTTAATTCTCAGGTTTTTTAAAAAGATGAAATATTATTCACTGCTAAGCTCCCAGGACCTAGAATAGAGACACCAAGCAGACACTTATTTGCTAAATGAATAAGTGCTGTGCAATTATAAAACAGCTGCTCAGAGGGAACGAAGGATCCAGAAGCTGCTCCATTGACTCACACAGGAAAAAAATCACTTGCAAAGGTATCTTAACAATAAGGTCACCAATTTAAACGAATTAGGTTGTTTTTTTCTTTTTTATTTATTTATTTTTATTTATTTATTTATTTATTTTTTTAAGTGAGCCTTTGGACTGCCTGGGTGGCATAATGGTTTAGCGCCTGCCTTCCGCCCAGGGCATGACCTGGATCCTAGGATCAAGTCCACATCAGGCTCCCTGTATGGACTCGGCTTCTCTCTCTGCCTCTCACTCTCTCCCTGTGTCTCTCATGAATAAATAAAATCTTAAAAAAAAAAAAAAGCCTTTAAAAAGCACACAAACTATCATCATATAAGCAATCTTCAAACTGCCAAGTTGGCCAAGAACAGGGCTCCTTCCAAATCAATTTAATTCACAATGCGGCACATGCCTGGTCGTAATACAAGTAATTAAAAGGTATTTGAAAACACTGTGGAAAAACACAGCTCCTGTAAGAGAAGAAACACCAGTAATGATCTTTTTCAAAGTTCTTATTTGAGAAGGTAAGTAGCTTTTCGTTTGGATTACTGAGACCACCTTCATCTGAACACTTCTAAAGACCAAACAAGCAGGCTATAATCTTCAGATCCTGAAGAATGCCCCAAAAGATGGCAGGCCTTTGATGACTACCGATGCTGATTTGGGAGAGGTGTGTGGGGTTGTGAGAGACATACTTGAACTGAAGAAATAGAGCAAGGTTTCAAGGGTTTCAGGAAAAGGCTTTTCACAGTTTTTTTTTTTTTTTAAGGAAAATGCAGAATACTTAACCAAATATTAATTCATTGGGAAGACTTATTTATATAAATAATGGCCAAACAGAGCTCAGCCTCCCCACGGGAAGGTACTCAGTACTTCTTTTGGGACACCTGAACCCAGAGGTCTACTTAACCCTAAAAATCCACATACTCCCTGGGTTTGTTTGTTTGTTTTTTCCCAATCACTTAATTCCACTTTCAATCCCTTAATTCCAAAAATTCTCTTGAGAGGGAGATTTAGGCCTCCCTATGAAAACACACAAGGTTCCAAATAGGCTGTCACCTATACCCAAGAATACTTAGGAGAGAGAAAGGGTAAAATACCCTCCCAGATTAACATAAACGGTGTTTGGCAAGTGAGTGAGTTCTCTCAGCCCTCTCAGACTGCCGTCTGCAATCTTCTCTTTAACAGCTGGAAATAAAGTCTTCCAAGGCATTTCTCCCTCCAGCAATGACGGTGTAGATGAAGGCGTCGAAGTTCATTGGGAAATCAGCCACCTACAGTTCAGCTACTGAACTCTGGATCGAAGGTTCCAGGCCCTGGCGTTCACCCCCCGGACCCAGCCTCTCACTCGGGAGCCCGGGGCCCGTGTCTCGGTTCTCGGGGATCAGCCTTAGGTCCGAACAGGTGCGCAGTGAAGCACCTGACTCTGCCCATTTCAGGGCCCAGCAGAACGGGGGGGCGGGGGGGTGGCGGCGGGGGGCGAACTTTGGAAGCCATCGGATCGGAAAGCAACACAGGTGTGCACTCCGGCTGATAAAGAGCTACAAACGACCCTTACAATTAGCCTGTTTGTGCGTCTGAATGAATCCCGCAGAACTTGGAGGGCGGCTGGGGTCCGGGCGGGGGCGGCGTAGCCCACCGCGGGCTGCCCAGGGCGGGCGGGGGAGGGGGGGGGAGGCGAGCTCCGCGCAGGGGCTCGGCTGCCCGCGCTGCTGCCCGGAGGCCGGGGGGGGGGCGGGGGGGCGGAGGGGGAGGGGGAGGGGGCGAGCCGGGGCCCCGTCGCCCTGGCAACGGCGCGGGGGAGCAGCCCGGCCGCGGGCCCCGGGGGGCGGGGGGCAGCGAGGGACCCGCGCGGGGGGCGGCGGCGGCGGCGGCGGCGGCCCGGCCCTGCGCGCTCGGCGGCCGCCGTCCCGGCTCGGGGGCCCCGTCCGGCCGCGGCCGCGCCTACCGTGTATCCCCGCTCCAGGTCGCTCTCCTCGTAGCGAAAGGACGGGATGTAGACCTCCATGGCCGCGCCAGCCGGCAGGCGGAGGGCGAGCGGGGGGCGGGCGAGCGGCCGCAGCTCCGCCCCCGGCCGAGCGCCCCGCCCCGCCCCCGCCGCCGCCTCCCGCCTCCCGCCTCCCGCCTCCCGCCGCCGCCGCGCTCTCCGGGGCTCGGGGCGCGGGGCGGGTCCTGCGGCCGGGCCCGGCCCTCGGGCGGCGGAGCCGAGCTGGGCCCGGAGGAGGCGGGGCCTCAAGGCCTGCGAGTCCGCCGAGGAGGGGTGCGCGCCCCCGCCCCGCCCCGCCCCGCCCCCGCCCGAGCCGCTGCAGGCCGCGGAGCCGGGAAGCGCCCAGCCCTGGTGCCGCCGGCGCCCGCACCTCCTCCCGCCGCCTGGCACCGCCGCGAAGCCTCCGGCCTCACCGAGGCTCCTCTGGTGCCCCGGGTCTCGGCCGACGGGCCAACACCCACCCCGGGCGTCCGCGGATCGCGGGGGCGAACACTCTGCTTTCTTGTCGCAGTTTTAAGATGCTGCCTCGGAGGAGCTGTTGCGGGTTTCGACTGTAAGAGAAAACAGAAGACACACACACACACACACACACACACACACACACACACACACACACGGAAAAGAGAAAAAGGAAAGGCAGATGCGGGCCAGAATCTGCCTGTCGGGCCAGGACCAAATAACCTGAAATGACCTAAACGATGGAGTTCCACTTGAGGAAGCTTGATGACCAGGTTACCTTTGTAAACCCTGAGTGTCCTCCTTGGGTGAGTGCTTGGAGCAGAGTAGAAACTTGGGAAGTGACTTGCGGGTGAAGGAAAAGTTGGCCTGGGGCACTGAGGTTTGGGGCCGCAGGCGTCTGCGTCTGCGCTGGAGGCCGGGGCACTGCAACTTGGTAAACTCTGAAATTTATGCTGAGTTCCTGAGTCAGGAAGAACAGAAGAATTAGGCCCTTTGCTTCAAGAACTTGCCTGATGAGGACCGGCTTAGAGGCGTCTGAAGACCCATCCTCCAGGCCACACACTTGCAGCTCTGGGATCTGCCACTCGGAACTCCCTGCCTCAGCAGACAGCTGTGTCCTGTGACCAGCCCACCCTTCCTCTTCTGCTGGCCAGCACCATCCGCTGTTAGGAAACAGCTCTGTGGACACCGCGCTGAGTTTAGAGGCTGGGCCCTGGTTCCTTAAGCCTCTGGCGACTCTTAACAGTGTATTGTGGGATTTGTTTACCTGTCTGCCTCACCCAGTTGGTTTTAGGGCACGTACCTTAAATTTTTTTTTTTATTTCCTGCTTGGCATATTGCCTGGCACATTTTTCTTGAAAGCTTTATATAAGCTTTTAAATATTTAATCTTTACAAAATCAGTAGAATGCAGCGGGTACTATAAAGCAGATACTGTTACATATCATGTCTCAGGACTAAGCTTTCTAATAACCCCACGAAGAAATGGTATGTGCAGTAGGACTTTAAAGGACTAAGAAGTAGTGTTTCTGTATTTCATTTTTAAAATAATAATGCAGAGGCTCTTGGCTGGCTCAATCAGTAGATCATACAACTCTTGATCTCGGCCTCATGAATTTGAGCCTCACATTGGGTGTGGAGTTTATTAAGAAAAAAAAAATGTGTGAGTCTGAAAGTTTAAAATAAATAAATAAATAAAATAATTATGCCTGCTGATGGCAGAAAACCAAAACGATTTCCAGATGGGTTGAAACAGCTTGTTAAAGTCTCAGTGGGTAGGAGCACCCCGGCTGGCTCAGTCAGTAGAGCATGTGACTCCTGTCCTCCCAGTTTGAGCCCCACTGTTGGGTGTGGAGATTACTTAAAAATAAATCTTGGGGGGATCCCTGGGTGGCTCAGCGGTTTAGCACCTGCCTTCGGCCCAGGGCGTGTTCCTGGAGACCCGGGATCGAGTCCTCAAGTCGAGTCCCATGTCGGCCTCCCTGCGTGGAGCCTGCTTCTCCCTCTGCCTGTGTCTCTGCCTCTCTCTCTCTCTCTGTCTCTCTCATGAATAAATAAATAAAATCTTAAAAAAAAAAAAGAAGCTTCAGTGGGTAATGTAACCCAGGACTATGTATTCATAAAGTCCTTGTGCTAGAGATTGCTGGTCAAGCATTTAAAATACTTTCTATACTTTCCTTTCTTCAAAGTTTGCTAGTAGCCTGACGTACACCTTTTTGTCCGGTATGGCTCACTTATTTATCAGTTGAACTTAACTGGCAGAAATGTGTGGATTTATAAAGATCTGACAGATGGTCCAAATAAGACCTACTTGTTGTATTCTACTAATTTTTGGATTCTGTGAATATTGATATTAATTACACATTATATAATTATATATTACCATTTAGTATAATTAAATGTATCAATATGAATATTAATAACATTTATTGTATTCTAATAGCTGTGTATGATTTAATTTTGCCTTGCTGAAAATCTATGCAAGCTCTCAATATGTGGGTGTGTTCCGGAGGGTCTATCATCTCAGCTGTAAGTGGGATTGTTACTATTTCATTGGTTACAGAGTACGTGTAATCAGGCTCAGAGGAAATAAATATGAATTTACTAGCCAATAGTTAGAAGGGCTAAACTTCTAACCAAGTTCTGTGAGAAATCCCTCAGAAGGGGAGAAAGAATAGTGCTACAGAGAATATGGCAAATGTATCATCCTGTTTGTCCTACATAACTTTTAGATTGACTCTACAATCCATGACAAGCCAGCTAGAATTTTTCAGAACGTTAATAAAAATATGTGGTGAATACACATGTAAGATATTGAACAGTGTCTTAATAAAAGCAAAAAATTTACATAAGCAAAATAATAAAATTCAGCTTAGAATCTGCATATAAAATCCTTACACTAAAAATGCCACATTTACCTAGTATTAAGTAGAAATATATTTCAGCAAATTTAGTGATAAACAGCTTTATTTATTTTTTAAAGATTTTATTTATTCATGAGAGACACAAAGAGAGAGAGAGAGAGAGGCAGAGACACAGGCAGAGGGAGAAACAGGCTCCATGTAGGGGAGTCCAATGTAGGACTCGATCCTGGGTCTCCGATTACGCCCTAGGCCAAAGGGGGCACTAAACCACTGAGCCACCCAGGGATACCCAAATGATAAACAGTTTTTTTGTTTTTTTTTTTTTAAGATTTTTTTTTTATTGGTGTTCAATTTACCAACATACAGAATAACCCCCAGTGCCCGTCACCCAATCACTCCCACCCCCCGCCCTCCTCCCCTTCTACCACCCCTAGTTCGTTTCCCAGAGTTAGCAGTCTTTACGTTCTGTCTCCCTTTCTGATATTTCCCACACATTTCTTCTCCCTTCCCTTATATTCCCTTTCACTATTATTTATATTCCCCACATGAATGAGAACATATAATGTTTGTCCTTCTCCGACTGACTTACTTCACTCAGCGATAAACAGCTTTAAATATCAACTTATATTGGTTTTCAACCCCAAATTCAAAAGTCACATGCTCTACAACTGAGCCAGACAGGTGCCCCATATTAGAAGTTTAGACCAAAATCTGTCAAGAATGTATTACATATTTAACATTCAATTACAAGACTAATACAGCATGACCAAATAAGATTTACCCCAGGAACATAAAGATGGTTAAACATTAGGAAATCTGTTGATGTATCTCTCAACATTGTCCTATTGGAAAAGATAAATAAATGAATATCTCAATGAATTCCTAAAAAACCATTAATAAATCAGTATACCTCTTCCTAGTAATTCTTAGCAGGCTAGTAATAGCAAGAAACATTTTTAGGTTAATAAAGGTTGACTACCATAATTCCACAGCAAATATCCTACTCAGCATCATATGAGGAAGCACTATAACGGTGCCAATAACTTTTTTTTAAAAGATTTTATTTATTTATTCATGAGAGACACAAAGGGAGAGACATAGGCAGAGGGAGAAGCAGGCTTCATGCAGGGAGCCCAATGTGGGACTTGATCCCAGGACCCTAGGATTAGGACCTGAGCCGAAGGCAGATGCTCAACCGCTGAGCCACGTAGGTGTCCTACAGTGCCAATTAACTTTATCACAAGTATTCTTTTTTTTTTTTTTTTAAAGATTTTATTTATTTACTAGAGAGAGCGTACATGAGTGCTTGCATGAGTAGGGGAGAAAAGGAATCTCAAGCAGTCGCCACTCTGGTTGCTGAGCCCATCCCAGGGCTCAATCTCACCACCCTGAGATCATGACCTGAGCCAAAATCAAGAGTCCCACATTTAACTGACTGAGCCACCCAAGTACCCCTTTATCACACCTATTCTTTCACATTTCGCTAGAGGTCCTTGCCTCTGAAAGAGGACAATGAAAAGACATAAAGGTACAGATAATGGATAGGAAAACAGAAAACTAAGGCTATTTATAAATAAAATGATCTACATAGAACTGAGTGAACTAAAAAAAATGATTAGAATAAAACTTTCATAAGTTGCCATATACTAAATCAATATATACTAATCAATAGATTTCCTATACAACAGCTTTTCCTTACACACCATTAGTTAAAAAATAACATAAGGAAAACCAAAATATTTCATTAATTACACATTTAAAGCTGATAATGTCTAAGGATAAACTTTACAACAAATGTTCAAAATCTTTTGAAGAAACATAAAAAACTTTATTAAAGGACATAAAAGGGGCACCTGGGTGGCTCAGCTGGTTAAGCATCTACCTTCGGCTCAGATTATGATCCTGGAGTGTCCATATCCAGCCCTGCATTGGGCTCCCAGCTCAGCGAGGAGCCTGCTTCTCCCTCTCTCTTTGCCCCTCCCCACTCATGTTCTTCCTCACTTTCTTAAATTAATAAATAAAATTTAAAAAAAATTCTTTCTTTTAAAAAATTAAAGGATAGAAAAGAAGATCTGAAAATAGTTATATCATGCTCCTGGGTGGGAAGAATCAGTATTTTAAAGATATGAGTTTTCACCAACATGATTTATTAAGCTAATAAAATTAAAACCCCAACAATCTAAGACCAGTGACAAGCTGGTTCTAAAATTCATTTGAAAAAGAAGAGGGGCAAGTTTGAACAAGAAGAAAAATGAATGAGGGAATAAGTTATTTTATAGAACATCAAAACATGTAAAGCCATAGTACAGATTTTCTTTAAGATGGGGTTATGTCCCAATAAACCCACTGTAAATTGAAAATAAAGTCAAAAATCCATTTAATACACCTAACCCATTGAACATCATATCATCACTTAGTGTAACCAACCTCTGACATGCTCAGAACACTTCTATTAGTCTACATTTGGGCAAAATTATCAAATACAAACATCGAACACATTTTATAATCAAGTGTTTAGTATTTCGTGTAATTCATTGAATATTGTACTGAAGGTCAAAAAGATTGTTGTAAGTGTATCAGTTGTAAATTTAGGCTTGTGATTCCCTGCAGCTGCCTAGCATCACCAGAAAGTATCCTACTAGCCTGACAAAAGATGCAAATTCAAAATTCGAAGAATAGTTTCTACTGAATGGGTATCACTTTTGCACCATCATAAAGTCAAAAAATCTCCATGCAAAAAAATAAAGTCAAAAAATCTTGAGTTAAACCATCATAAGTCAGAGACAGTCTGTAATGAAACCAGTATGATCCTGGAACAGACTGAGACAAATGATCAAGGGAATTAAGTAATCCAGAAACAACTCTGAATTATATGGCAATGTAATATGAAACAACAGGGCTATTTCAAACTCATGGGGGTCTAAAAGTATTCAATAAATGGTGTCTACATAGTTTTCATAAATGTTTAAATTGTCAAATTTTAATATATGTTAAAATAAATGGTGTTTAAATAAATGGTATAATACATAGTTTATGCACAACTGGCTATCCATTTGAAAGAAAAATAAAATAGGTTTTAAAAATGAATTCTATATTTAGTAAAAACTATGAAAAACCAAAGCTATAAAACCTTAATGTGGACAAAGTTTTCTTATTACAATATACAAAATGTCAAAGACATTAATGGGAAGATATTTTAGACTACATAAGGATTTAAAATGGCACTTGACTCCTAAATAAAATTGGGGTTAGTGGCACTGACCTTGCAGTTGAAAATCCATTTATAGCTTTTGACTCCCCCAAAACTTAACTACTAATAGCTTATTATCAACCAGAAGTCTTACCCAGAACACAAACCATCCATTAACACATATTTTGTATGTTAGATGTATTATATACTGTATTCCTACAATAAAGTAAGCTAGAGAAAAGAAAATGTTATGAAAATCATAAGAGAAAATACATGTATTTTCTATACGGTATTTATAAAAAAATCCACTGTAAATTGACCTGCACACTTCTAACTCATGTTGTTCAAAGATCAACTGCAATGTAAACCAAAGACCACAGTTTAAAAAATATAATCAGAAAAATATTTCAACACATATAACAAAGGATTAACGTGTATTTTATATGTAAATACATAATTTTTTTTAATGGCAGAATAGAAAGTGGGCAGTTTGAACAGGCATTTCCCAGAAGAATGCAAATGGACCCACAAATCTGTGTGAGTTATCTATGAACACATAATAAATTACCCCCAAACTTAGCTGCTTAAAACAATAAATACTTCTTATCTCCCACAGTTTCTGTGGGTCAGGAATCTGGGAGTAGCTTGGGGTGCTGTCAAAGTATCCACCAAGGCTCAGTCATCTCCAGACTCTACTTATTAGGCCACAAGGTGGTTCACTCACATGCCTGGCAAGTTAACGTTGGTCATTGGCAGGAGACCTCTGTTCCTGGCCACTGGGACTTCTGCAACAGTCCCTCTAAACGTCAGGAAGACACAGAGACTAGCTTTGCCCAAGGCAAGAAATTCACAAGAACTCTGGGCAGAGGCCACAATGACTTTCTATCACTTACCCTCAGAAGTCATACTCCATCATTTCTGTAATATGCTACTGGTTACACGGGTTAGCTTTATTCTATGGGGGAGGGGACTCTACAAGGCTTAATTCAGGAGGCCAGAATTAAATGGGGCCCATCATGGAGACTAGCCACTGAGATTACTGAATCCAGTGGTAATCAAGGCAATGCAAATTAAATAATGAGGTATCGCTTTGCAACTTTTAAATTGGCAAATATTTCAAAGGTTATTCCGGTATTGGCAGGGATATGGGGAAATAAGTAGTACTACCAGTAAGACGGTAAACTGGGAAAGCCTCTGAATGACAAGTTGACAGCAGCTGCTATAGTTCTAAATTAGGCACTTATTCAGTCTAGAAACTTCATCTCTGTGTTAACTAACTAGAATTTAAATAAAACCTTAAACAATTAAAAATTAAATAAGGCATTATTTTAGAATTTAAAGATTGTATTTATCTATATTTAGAGACAGAGCACCTGTGAGTGTGAGCAAGGGGAGGGCCAGACAGACAGGGAAGGAAAGCATCTCAAGCAGACTCTCCACTGAGTGGGGAGCCTGGAGCAGGGCTCCATCTCACAACCTTGAGACCATGACTTACTTGAGCTGAAACCAAGAGTTGGCACTTAACCAACGGAGCCACCCAGGTGTCCTGCATTATTTTAGCATTAAAAAAAAAAAAGGAGAAGGAAGGAAAGAAGAAAGAAAAGAGAAATTTCCCTTCTGAAAGTAGTTCTCTATGTGCAGGGCAGGAAAGGTATATACAAGCATATTGCATTGTTTTTGATGGCAAAAATTTGGAAACAAATTCTATCACATTAAGGGCTATTTAGTTACCCATCCATACTCTGAATACAAAGTTGCTGTTAAAAACCCTATGTAGAGATTTCAGAGTTAGGATAACAAACTGAACATCCACAGATAATTTCACTTCTTCCTCCAGCCCCAATAAAAAACAAGAAATGTTTCCTTTTTTTAAAAAAAAAAAAACCATAAAAATAGGGAAAACAGGAAAAGAGGGAACAGCAACAAGATTTTTGTAAGCTAGAAAGCAGATGGATGAGAAGCAACTGTTTTAGCAAACAAGAAAAAGCCAAATTTAAATGAGAAAGCTGAAAACCAACCTCATTTACACAGCACAAGTCAAAAGGCACAGCAACAGGAAATAGCAGGTACCTCTAGAATGGGAGGGAGCTGGCTAAAATAAGGAAGCCAGAGTGAAAGCTGAGTCAGGAAGATCCTTCAATCCCCTCCCCACCTCCACACAGTTCTGAAGGGTATGTCCTCAAGAGAGGGTGAAAGAGTGTCTTTGCATTAGGAGTTGATAGCCTGGTTGAGGGCATGAAAACTTTAAAAAAAAAAAAAAAAAAGGCTGAGGTTTGGTGACAATAGGCATATCAAATGATGAATGTTGAAAACTTAGAAAAGCTGGCATTTATAACTTTACCTTCCAGGCAAAAAACAGGAAAAGTATTCTCTGGGCAATCTGAGCAGCCCAAGAGGAAAACTCTGGAGACATCTACATTGGAGGTTCCCTATAAACAACCCAACAATTTCACTCTTCAGTGACACTCAAATTTCACAGGTCCCATGATGACGCTCAAAGCGTTGCCAATCAGCTTTCAGCTCCCACTGTCTAAACAGGAAGAGATATCCAAAAATTAACAGATGTCTGAGGAAACCATCTAACATGGAAAAGAGAGGTCAAAATAGGAAAATAATTTTGAGGAAACAAAAAGGTAAGAAAATAACTTTACAAGTAAACTATCACTGATCTCCTCAGAGCGATACAGGACTTAAAAATAGGAATGATCAGAAAAAAGAAATTAGAATCAGAGAATACTCTGAACAACACGAGAGGGAGAGAGTATAAGAAAAATGATGGCCTCAGTCCAGGACATCCAATATCCATGTGATGGGTCATCAAGAAGGAGAAGAGAGACTACAGAAGAGAAGACATGAGTGGAACAACCCAAGAAAATTTTCAGAACTGAATGTCATGTTTCCAGGTTGAAAGCATCCACACTGGAAGAAAACAGACATTTACAACAGTAAATCTCTGTAAGACTTCAGAACATGGGATAAAAGAAGATCCTACAGACACCAGAGGGGTGGGAAACAGCTTATACACTAAACATCAAGAAACAGAATGGCTTTGGAATTCTCAACAGCAACACTGGAAGCCAGAAGACAGTGAGGCAATGTCTTCAAAATTCTAGAGAACATGATTTTCAACATGTACTCAGTTAAATTATCTTTTAAGAATTAAGGTAAAATAAAGTCTCAAAAGTGTGGCTTCTATGCATCCATTTTCAGTAAACTATTCTTTATATCCACCAAAATGAAGGCTAAATCAAGAAAAAGGGGGAGGTCTGTCTGGGTGGCTTAGTGGTTAAGTGTCTGCCTTTGGGTCAGGTCATGATCCCGGAGTCCTGGGATCAAGTCCCACATCGGGCTCCCCACAGGGAGCCTGCTTCTCCCTCTGCCTGTGTCTCTGCCTCTCTCTCTCTGTGTCTCTCATGAATGGATAAAATCTTAAAAAAAAGGAAGGAAGGAAGGAAGAGGAAGGCATGGGGTATCAAGAACAGGATGTACAACCCAGGAAAAAGCAAAGGGAATCTTCAGAATTACCATGGTGGGCCAGGTAGAAAAAGGCAACCAGTGTGGAGTAGAGCAACCTCACTCCAGCAGCAGGCATGTAAGGGCTGCCTTTACAACACTTTCTACCATATTTTCTTCTCAAACTACAAACCTACTATAGAACATACTATACCAATGCAGGAGAATATACGAAGAGAGAGGATGGTATGAGATCTGGGACATAGGGAAGAAACCCCAGGACAAAGGCAAAGGCACTTCCAAAGTCAAGAGCAAGGGAAAAACAAGATGACAACAAGCCCGGAGAGCACCAGTCCAGAGAGAACAGAAGCCTCCGGGAGACTTTCCTTAAAGAAAACAACCGGAGTGGCTAGATGACCTGACATGAGCCATCTTGTGGGAAAATGGACTAAGAAGATACTATGGGAAGACATCGGAAAAATCAGCAATATATTTTTTAAAATGCACCAGCCAAATGAAAAAAAAAAAAATCAAGGTATGTTTTACCACAGAATAAAAGTAGGAAGTCACTGAGAACAAGGGAAGTCTGAGAAGCTGTCACAGCCTAGAGGAGCAGAAGGAGACAAGACTGAATGTAATGTGGGATCCTGGATGGCATTTTGGAACAGAAAAAGGACATTAAAGCAAAAGCTCAGAAATGCGGATGAACTATGGACTCTAGCTAATAACGATGCAATTGATACGTTAATTGTAACAAATGTAATATACTATGGAAGATGTTAATAATGAGTGAAACGAGACATAGAGTGGAGGGGATCTCTCCATACACTATCTTCACAAGATTCCGTAAATCTAATACTGTTCTAAAAAATAAGTTTAGGGAGGCAGGTGGGGTGATGGGGATTAAGGAGGGCACCTGATGGAATGAGCACTTGGTGTTACCTGCAACTGATGAATCACTATATTCTACCCTGAAATTAATAATACACTACATTTTAACTAACTTAAATTTAAATAAAACAAAGGAAACACAAAAGAAGTTAACTTTTAAAAAATTATGATTAAATAGACTATTTTCCCTGATGAAACGATATTTGTGTAGGCACAATATTGCAAGTATTAAATACTGAATTAACTGGAAATTGTAACCTAACTACACTTGAAGAGGTGAGTATAAGGGGGTGAAGCAGACAGATGCCAGAGGAAGGGAACTAAATGTCCATTTGCCATAAAAAAGATAAGCAGATGATGCCTAAAATTGACAACTCGAAAAATAGCATGTCCTGCACTTTATTTAGAAATGTGAAGGTGATATAAATAGAAGAACAGCTAAAAATAAAGTTCATCTTTTCAAGGAAGGGATTGTGAAACTGGGAACATGTGGGGCAGAGAACCACTCTATCTTGCCACTTAGCCCTTCAGATGCTAGTTTATTTTTTCCCACTCATGGCTTGCTATATATGATTTTAAGTCATCTCTACACCCAACATGAGGCTCGAACTCACAGCCCCAAGATCAAGAGTGGTATGCTCTACCAACCAAGCCAGCCAGCCACCCAGTAAAGCTAGTTCTTGAACTCTGTGCACGTATTAACTGAAGGAGATAAAACGAACTTATCAGAAGACTGAAGCTGATTTTTATCTACTGACATGCAAAAAGCTTTCAACAGATTGGCAAATCAAAAAGTAAACCTGGGGAATCCATGGAAATAACCCTAATCACACTATGCAGTCTATTTGCCATATTGGAGGTATTCTTTTTAAAAATGTCCATATGGGGCACCTAGGAGGCTCAGTCAGTTTTGCGTCTGCCTTCAGCTCGGGTCATGACTTGGGACTCGGTCCTGGGACCGAGCCCCACATTGGGCTCCCTGCTCAGTGGGAGTCTGTTCTCTCTCTCCCTCTGCTGCTCCTCCTGCTCGTGCTCAGTCTCTCAAATAAAATGTTTTTTTTTTTTTGTTTTTTTTTTTTTCAAATAAAATCTTTTACAACAAATTAAAAAGACCAATATAACAATGTCATTTTTAAAACTAAGGTTTCCTCCTTTGACCATTTTCTCCTTTCACCTCATCACTGCATCTTCATCTCTCAACTTGTGCCTGTCTCTTAGTCTTTTAAGTTCATATTGTGAAATCCCTTTCTCCTTGACTTTCTCTCACATTGGCCAACAATTCCCAATTCTGAATGAATCCAACAATCTGTGTGAGGTCCTGCTTTCTCATGGCTGAAGAACTGGATACTTTCTCTGGTTGGCTTCACTGTAAATTCACAATTTCCAGACTCATTTGAGTCATTACCCTTCTTACTCATCTCTGTTTTTCTAAACGTGTACCATTTCCTTGGCCTGAAATCTTTGGCTTTCCTGTTGACATCATTCCCTGATGGCTTATTTTCCCGCTTCACCAAGAAAAAAAGCTTTCAGTCTTTATTTCCAGATACATGCAACTTCCATTCCTTTGTGTTCAGAAGTATTTACTTCTGAGACTCTTTCCATAGACCAGACTTTTTTTTTTTTTAAGATTTTATTTATTCATGAGAGACACACATAGAGAGGCAGAGACACAGGCAGAGGGAGAAGCAGGCTCCATACGGGGAGCCCAATGTGGGACTCAATCCCAGGACCCCGGGATCATGACCTGAGCCAAAGGCAGACACTCAAACACTGAGCCACCCAGGGGCCCCTTGATCAGACTTCTTCACTAATAGCTTCACTTTTGAGCCAGGGTTTAAACTGGTGGCTGACAGCTTAATCAGTCTTCACTTCCATTTTCACCTTAGATATTAGTTTTACCCAGGACTTGTCCTCAGCAAACTGATATATTTGCTCTCTGAAGCTGCTTTCATGAACAATCATGGTTTGAAATGTTCACATTTCTAAATGGATGATACAATAATCGAATTCTGACTTCTGTTTTCAACATTTTCATATTGGATGCCCAAAAGTACCTCAAGGATAACACGCCCTAAAGAACTTCATCTTTCCCAAACCTACATCTCCTATAAGATGCCAGTTAAGAAAAGCAGCAGTACCCTAACCCATCAAAGCCCAAATTCTGGGCATCATCCTAGGCAACTTTCTTGTATTTCCCTAATCTCAGTCCATTGCTTCAGTGCCTGACACAAAGTAGAGATTGAACATTTATCAAATGAAGCTTGCCTACTTTTATTTCCATTGTGTTGAACTATCTCCTTTTCTACTTCCACTCAGCGGTCAGACCCTGACCATCCCCTGACTGGCTGATTGCTGCTCCATCAACCACTATCATGGGTTTTTTATTCTCTATTTTTTCTTCACTGTTTACTATTTTCTGTAGTCTACAAATTATTCAGTTCTCACAAAGTTCTTGCGGATGGAAATAAACTACTTTCCCTAACTAAATCCCACATTTCTGTATCACCCTTCCTTCCTTTGTCCCTAGGCTTTTTTAAAGGTCTCTAGCTCATTTTCTGACAAGGCCCATTTGTAGTAGGGATAGTTCTGAACTTTTGTTGGCTGGATATAAACTGATTTTAACTGGAAGCCGTCAGTCCCCTCCACCACTTCTAACCCTCAGCCCCAGGGCTCCAAGAGCAGATCTCAAGGGCAGGGTTCCAAGAGGAAACTCTTCTAGTAAGCCCATTTATCTCATCAAGCATACACCCATTTTATTAAAGAATTCCCAGATACTGGTGAAATAACCAAAATGCAGATACTTCGTTCAGATGGAGATATTAAATACTGAGAAAACATTTACTGGATACATATTAGCGAATACTTATTAAGCACTTGCTAATGCTAAGAAATTCACATCAATTATCCTAATCCCCTTAAGGAGCACCCAAACAAGTACTATATATTACTTTCCATTTTACAGATATAGAAACGTTTTATAGAAAAATAATGGGCCCAAAGTCAATGACACAGACTTTTGAGCCAGGGTTTAAACTGGTGGGCTGACTGCTTAATTATGTACATCTTGGGGCTGTACCATACTAGATTCTACGAGAACTAACAAGGGCATAGTCATTCCTCAAGGGGCATGCAGACTAGTCAAAGCAGTAAGACCAGGCAACTATCAGCTATAATGCAACACAGCCATCAATAAGTACAGTCTGAAAGGCACAAGGTGTTACTAGAATCCTTCTAGTCAGGTTCTAAAAAGGATATATGGAAGATGTGGACTTTTAAAATCTGGCCTTAAAGTCTAAAGAATGAATAGGATTTCAACAATTGCTGGTAAAGGAGAAAAGGTTAACTCAGACAAGGTAACATCAACAAGAGCACTGACCCAGGAAAGCTTTGGAGCATGCTCACAAGACAGGGGCATCATGTGATGAAAGCAAAGGTAAAGGGTAGGATCAGGACAAGAAGTTTGAGACCAGATTTTGTATAATTTGGAACTTTATCTGTAGTCTGTAGGGAGGTCTACTGAGGATTTCTGTGCTTGCTACTGTGGTTAAGAATTCTTTAGAAAGGTAATTTTAGTAGCTGATAGAAGGACTGATGGAATGGAGGGATTGAAAGAATGCACTTCATAGGAGACTTAAGATAGTTCTGGCACATGGTCACAAGATCTAGACCCTGGGAGAGAAACAGTAGAAATGAGAAGGGAATACATTCCAGAGAGAATCAACTCAAGTTGGTCTTGGAAAAATAATGGTACCTAAGAAATGTAAAAGACAGCATAAAAAGTTTGTGTCTCAACCACTAGAGGCTGGGAAACATCTTAAACTGAAATTTAGAAACTAAGTTGTTTGAAAAGTCTACTGTGATGCATACAAATATTTATGTACACATACCAATGCACACACACTTCATATATATAGTGAGAATACCTGAAATAAAGATCTAGAAAATAGAAGTTAAAACCAAGAGGTAACTTGAGACTTGACTATGGAAGCAGTAGGCAATTTATTGTTTAGTTTTGTTAAATTTTGCCTGATTTTAGTTTTTATTAAACAGTTACATATATATATATATATATATATATATATATATATATATATGTAAATTTAAAATAGAACCTTCTTTTTCTCAAAGTACTCCCTTAAAGCAGTTTATCCCACTAACTGGCCTTAATTAAAAAAAAAAAAAAATCTGTATTTCACCTTAAATGGCTTAAATTACAAAGTTTCCATTTGATCCAGTTAATTAAAAAAAAAAAACAACTTTGAATTATTCAATCCTTTAAGTTTCTTTTTAAGCATGTGACAAGAGAAATGAAGATGAACATTTTTAATTCCTTCACATACGTTAAAAGATTAGACAGCAAGCTACAATTTTCCTGTTTTGTACAATCTTCTTAGTCATTTCTGAATTGACAGTTTGAAGAAATAAATCCTCTGTATCCCAAAGGACTTCCTAGAATTATATGTTAATGATTAGAACATGAATCTTGAAAAGCTTATCACGTATTTTCAAGGAAGAATGTTCACAGATGGTTAACAAAGAAAAAAAAATAGGAAAAACCAGTCCTTTTAAGCTCTAGACCTGCTCATCAGTAAGAGGAAGAAGTTGTACCTCACAGTCTTTAAGTGGCTTCTAGCAATACAGCGCTACAATTTATTCATAGTGGATACGGAGTATCCATCATCTGCAAAGAACTATGCTACAAAGATTAGATTGTACCTGCACTTGAGAGCAACAGCTACTAGTCCCTTTTATTTCTCTTCAAATTCTTCACTGTTTGTGAGATGGTAAATAAACCAGCTGTTGGGACTTAGCCTCCATTTCCACAGGCATTGTTCAAACCTGCACTGTCCAGTACTACAAATATTAGCCATGTGTGACGATTAATCACTTAAAATGTGGATACAGTGTGAATGGAGAAGTGATAAAAGTGTAAAATACCCAATGGCTATCAAAGATTTAACATGAAAAGCAAAATGTAAAATACCACAATAATCCTTGATATACCGGATTACACGTTAAAGTAATAGACTGGGTTTAAACATTTAAATTAATTTTGTTTTTTATTCAGTAAAATTTGGCTATAGAAAAATCATGTAGGTGGTTCACATTACATTTGTATTGGTCTAAACTCTTAAGGACTGCATCCACAGATTACCAGGACCTCTCTTCATAGCCTTGGTTGTAAAAAGCATAATAGTCATCAAGTGTTCACATCCCTTTTCTTGCTAATTCTGTCTGGCCAATCATCTACCTTCATTATTATTTGAAACCGTATCCTTCACTGTGAGGGTTAGTGATATTTATCAGATTCTGGATTTTGGATAGGGAAGGAGATGTGATTCTGTTCAAAGCCTTTTTCCAACTTTGAAACAGACACAACATCACATGGAGAAATACAACACTTCCAGACTAATGAATAGGACATGAAAATGCCTCCAAACTCCCAAGTCAGTGACTAGACTCTTCACAAGTTCTCTTTCCTTCTCACTACGTTTAAAACAAGATAACTTTGTTCAGCCTATGTGTAGTTACTGTTACTGAATTTCTGCTGTCCATCCTTGATTCCTGTCAATCACAGAACTACTCAAGCAGGGAGCCACAACCAGAAAATTGAAGTAGCCATTAGCTTTATAACTAGTCATAAGGTTTAAGACAGAAAAATGGAAGTCGGGGCAGCCCCGGTGGCGCAGCAGTTTAGCGCCGCCTGCAGCCCAGGGTGTGATCCTGGAGACTGGGGATCAAGTCCCACGTTGGGCTCCCTGCATGGAGCCTGCTTCTCCCTCTGCCTGTGTCTCTGCCTTTCTCTCTCTGTGTGTCTCTCATGAATAAATAAAATCTAAAAAAAAAAAAAAAAAATATATATATATATATATATATATATATATATATACACACACATATATTAAAAAAAAGAAAAAGAAAAATGGAAGTCTTTATAATTCCCTTACACAATAAGAAGCATTTTTTAAAGGAATATAATCTTACTTCTCTATTTGTCTATATCATTCCTTCAGAAAAACCTGATTTTGTTGAGGCTTATTAAAAAAAACCACTCATGAAACAACTTGTACAAAGAATCTGTAAAACTTTACTAGATCTGGATAATAAAATATAGAGAAGAGCAACAATGAAACAAGGGTATTTTGAGGCCAGTATAAATATATATGCATGTATAAAACGAGCTAGATAGTTGAAAATAGCTTGTCAAAAAATACCATCAGGATAACACCCTTTTAGGTTTTAGAAATCCTCTTTTTACATACATTTCTGTTTTAGTCTTGTTTTATTAATAGGTGATTTTGATTAGAATTTGATTTTCTAATAGATTAATATTGATACTGAAATTTGATATTTTAAGCAAACTATTTTAAAGTGGAAAGGCACTTCAGGAATCAGTCTTATATCCTTGTTTTATAGATGAGTTTTATGTGATTAAGGCCAAAGTCACATAGCTAGGAAGTGACAAAGGAAGACTGAACCCATGTATGTTGACTCTAGGTTCAGCTTGTTCCCGTTTAGTCTTCTTTAACTGGTTTAAGAAAAATAAATTCAGATCTATACAAAAGACTATGTGATCAGCACTATTAATGCCCTGGTTCTATTTACTGGAGTGAAAGAATTTTAGTAATATGAATAGGAAATGTGAAGATTGATAGGTAGAGGTGGGCTGAGTGCTGAAGATACTAAAAAAAGGCTGGTAGCTATCCAGAGGCTCATATAATTTACTTGACATTTTTAACAGACTCTTTTTTTAGTGAAGGTTGTTAAGGAAAAAGAAATCTGGAGCGGGGTCTGGGTCTGTTACTCTCTTCGGTTTGATCAAGAATAAAAATATTTATTATTTTATTTGAAGGTACTGAATATTCTAATAAATGTACCACAGAAGAATGGAAGATTTTGACTTGAGTAAGTTATTAACCTATGTGTAAACTGTATCTTTGGAAGTAATCTAATTATGGGTAATAGTAAGACATCACTATAGATTTTGCTCAGTATTGATGGGGACCAAGATAGTAACTGATATATATTACTATGAATTGCTCATTTCTCAAAAGTTTCTAAGTTATCTCTAACAGAAGCAACAGGAGAAGTCCTATTTCTGCTTTTTAAGAGAACATATATTATTTTGCATCTTTCCAGATATTTTTTCCTGTTCAAGTCTTTCTTATTAACCTATTATGTGTCAAGTACTCTTCTGAGTTCTAGGTGTCTAAATATCAGTAATGCCTATAGTAGGCTTAAAACTCCAGCTAAAACAAGTGGAAGCAAACATATCCCGAGAATACTTTGATATATTAATTGTATCCAGTAAACTGCTAGAGAGGACTCAGTTACACATACACTTCTCTGGGAGATGTAGCTGGAAAGCTTAAGAGGACATCTTTAAGAACACTTTAAATACTGAAAACAACTCTCATACCAGTCACAACTTAAACTTTCGTCAGCATCAAGGATTAGGTAACAGCCATCTGAACAGGATACAGTATAGGTAAGAAGAGTGTCAAAGATAAATTTCATTTTACTTCAAATGTGCTTTACGTTATCCTTGGTTATTCATCAAATCATGGGGATTTTTAGCACAGTACCATTCTTTGTCAGTTACGATTACAGATGATCTTACCTTCAGTTTAAATTGAAAAACAAAGAAAAGGCAAAGAATAAATTAAATATATGCAAAGTCTAGGACTTTGAAGATAGAAGATGAGCAAAATCACAGGACTTGTAACAGAAGCACATTAATACATTTTTTCCTAATTCCTAAACTGGACACTGGTAATACGGATGGACTAAAACAAGCAAAGAAAATTATTCATTCTCTCTTTTACTCAAGACAAGAGCATTCCCCAGAGTAGAATCAAAAGATAAATGTTCTTTGGTTTATGAGGACTTCAGAAGAGAACTTAACCTTCATTAAGTAATTTATAATGAAAGAGTTCAGCTTTTTCTGTCAACTAAAAAAAATTAATGGATCAGAGCATCACCTATGTACATCTAGAGGCAAAAATTTGTGATTAAAAATGGTTTTAAAAAGATCTCTAACATGTTTACATACCCAAATAATTTGTTACTAATATTTCACAAGGAATATCATTTTATTACTGTAATCACAAAATCATAATTTCTGTACAGGAATGTATAAGTGATCATTAATCAATGCATTGATAATTCACTTCATAAAGAGGGCGAACACACTACAGAATGTATTGTAAAGAAAAAAATATTGTAAAATTTTCTGGCCTTGCAGCGCACTTTTTAGTGCAAGTATTTAAGACACAATAGTGTTCAATTCAGCAAAGTATTGCAGAATGTCATGCCACAGTCCGCTTAATTCAAAGAGGGTCAGGACATGCAGCTTGTAATAAAATGTCAGAGTATATATATACATATATATGTATATAAAAAAACCACATGTAATCCATAAAATATAGAGTGGTTTATTTAGATGATTTTAAATGATTTCACTGTGGAATTCAGCATAACTGGAACAAACATCCAAGATCTTCATAACAGAAATCTTCTTGCTAGGCAATGGCTTTGGCTTCAGGCAGGAATGCCTCCCAGTATTTTATCAGCTGTGGATCATAACCAAAGATATTCTAATTATCTTTTTGCCATTTATATGCATTCATTCTGTATAGTCTTTATGAGTAGCTAACAATGATTAATATTTACTAAAGTCTAGTTCTAAGAGGAAAAATTTTAATTTCCCTACCTGAAGTCTGTCAATATAATTCATGTATAAATTACTTAAGATGTTAATTACTACTAGCTAATTCCAGTTTTTGAGGTAAATTTTTTAAAAACCTTAAAATTTAATTTTCTTTGTTTATGCAAAATTACATATAGAAACAGATTGTTAATGCAAATTAAATGAGACTATCTTAAGTAATAAACTGCAATGAACTTTTCCAATATAAAGTTATAACATATCCTAATTTCAGAAAATATTCACATTTTATGTTACTCTAGCCAAAAACCATGAAAAAAGGAGGAAGAAAACATTAGGCAAGAAATGGACATGTAGTCTTCTTTTGAGAGTGGAAGGAATTAACTGCCAGTGTTTCTTCTGTATTCCATAAAATTAATGAAAGTATAAACTAAAGTTACATTTAAAACAATTCCTTTAAAAACAAATTCATATAAATTATTTCATGAAGTATTTAAAGCCTATAATTTGAAGACATGTTATCTCTTTAAAAAAAAAAAAAGATTTTATTTATTCATTAGAGACAGACAGAGAGAGAGAGAGAGAGAAAGAGAGACAGAGACACAGGCAGAGAGAAGCAGACTCTATACAGGGAGCCCGATACGGGACTCGATCCCAGGACCCCAGGATCACGCCCTGGATCGAAAGCAGACACTCAACCATTGAGCCAGACATGTCACCTCTTAATTAAAAAATCAATATATTTATTATATATTATATAATATTATATAACTTACATATATTATAAGTTCCAAACCCACATATTTTAAGACAAACTGAAAGAAACCCTTCTTTTTAAGACATTAAATAATTTGATTATTCAAATTATAAATATTTGAGAATAGACAAATATAAATAATTGAGGACATAAATATAAATATTAAAACATAGTATATTGTTATAGATTTTAATTAAAATCCATGGTCTTCTGTTTTCTTTTTTTTTTTTTTTTTTTTTTTGGTCTTCTGTTTTCTAGTTAGGGAGACAAATGTCCCTGTGGGAAACAATCACCGCCAACCACATACAAAATAAAACAAAAATCAAAACAATACAAAACCCCCCACTAACCTTAAAAAAGCTAGTTCTGTTACAGAAGAGAATTTACTGTAAGAATTCACTCAAAGAGGTGTGATCACTAGAGAAATAAAACTAGGAAGACAGGAAAAGGGAAACACTGTTGAGCATGTTTCTCTTCACCTTAATCTGGGAAAAATGTATCTTAACTGGTATTCAGGAGTAGAGGCAAAAACCATCTGAGAAGTACCAATTTAACTACCATATTTTTCTTTGTGGTCACCAGTTTTCTCTACTCCATTTCTTACTCCTCCTTAAGTTTAAAAACTCCTACCGCTGACATCTTTAAAGTGAACCAAAAATAAGTTCTAGAAGAAGTCTGTAAGTTACAAAGTAAGTCATAAAACAGTTAGCTTACCTGTTGTTGTGTTTGTACTAATGATTCTAAGTACTTGATAATAACAGTTTTAAAATCTTTCACTCGTTCTTTCTGTAGTACAATACATGAAGAAGAAAGCTCATCAGTACAAAACTAAATCTGATTTTACTACAAAATCACAGCAAAAAATGACCATGGTGTTGGGAAAAGTATAAAATTACACTTACCTCAAATCTTCCCACTTCTTTTCGAATTGTTTTAGAAATCTGTTCAAAATCTCTTTCTCCTTGTTGTACTTTTGCCTCCCACTAACAGAAACAAACAAAAACACACACATTTTTAATTCCTGCAAGGAAAGTATTATAGAACTAGCTGTCACAATCACTCATTTAATTTAAAGTAACATCTGTAAAACCCGAGGAAGCTCAATATTCGCAAATATCAATTTAGGATCTCATTCAAACTTTTATCTAACTTTTCAGTACTAGAAACTCTTATCAGCTTAATTTGCACTAATATTTCATTGTCAGATATACTCAAGATTAGTATATTCTAGTATTTAATCAATTACAACCTCCATAGTTTAATTAAATACAACTAAGACAGTGAAAAGATTTTGAGTATAAAATTCACTGTCAAACAATTTAATAGTGTTGGGGTAGCTTTATCATTTCTTTTTGATATCATCAATTATTCCACAGTGAATCAACAACATTCTACCAAGTTCAAGAATACATGTTCACCACATTTATATGCCCATGGAAATACTTTAAGAAAACTGTTCAACAAACATTTAAAAACATTTTTTAATAGTATAATGTTTGAATTTTTAAAAATGTGGAATTACAGTCTACTGAAGACTTACTGGTAAACATTAAGTTCAGTACAGAAACAACAAAACATTATGATTAGTGATCAATGGAGCAGCTAAAATAAAATAACTGAAGACTTAAAGCAATGAAATGATATTTTCCCACTATGTAACCAAAACAGTGGTACATACTCTTCAAAGAGCAGGTACATTTACTTTTAGTAATATAAAGGTTGTCCTACCTCTTCAATTTCCTTATTGAAGCATGGCAAAAAAAGTGTATAAATTATAATAAACTTATACAAATTTACTAAAATACCATATATAGTACATATATATGGGGGATAATGTTGCTTAAAAAGCTAAATGTGGGGCAAGTCTATGCTCTAAAACTATTTTCAGACATAAAATAATTATTTGAAATCAAATTAACCATCTCAAAAGAACTGTGTAATTATTAATTAAAGGTTAATTTAAATCTTTTCCTTTTGTGCTTCTTTAACCATTCCATAATCATGTGAAACTAACAAAGGGCTCTGGAGATTTTAATGATGATCAAAATGTTGAAGTAAGTCTAACACAGTTCATAAAACTATGGAAAAATGGCTAGTGTTGATGGTTCAGAAAAAAACTTATGAAAAATTATGCATATATGAATGACTCATGGAAAATTTTGAGTAAAGCGATAAGTAAAGCATTTTATATTAATCACCTCTCTTATTTCATTTTTAGCTTGCTGTATTTTATCTGGTTTGTTAGCAACCATCATTTTTGCCTCAGTTTCACGTTTTTTGAGCAAAGTAATTTGAGCATCTTCCCATTTCTGCCAGCACTTCATTCGATGGTCAAACACACCCTATAAGTGAATGACATAATGCTAGTAAGTGACAACACTGATATAATTTCAAAATACCAGAAGTGCTGTGATACTGAAAACGAACACACACACACACAAAAAAAAAACAAGTATTTTACACACTATTATCGTATATTGGCATAATGAAAATAAACATGTCAATACAGAAGAAAAACATCCATATTCATTTGCTTAAAAAAAAAGAAAAGCCCCTGGACAAATCAGAACAGTTCTGAATAAACCAACAGACAAAAACTACATACAAGATGGATTTCACTAGACTTCTGGGTTTTAGATTTGACTTATAATAAGATTTCTAACAGAGTTCTATGCTTTGAAGAAAGAGTTCTTTAAAAGGAAAAAAATCTGGTATCATAAGTTTTCCTACCAAATAGTATCAGAAGCAGATTTGAATGTTGAAAATAGGCCAGAAATTGCAAAAATAAAATGAGGAAAAACTTGTAAGACAACAGGAAGTGAAGAAAAATGTAGAAAAGAAGACCAACAGCAAAAACAAAGGCAAAGCAATTAAAAAGTAAAGGCATAACAATTCAAAAAAAAAAGAAAAAAAGGAGAAAGAATTCTATACAAAATCAACAGGGCAAATGGGCAGAGATGCACTTGTGTGCATACAAGTAGGTATATGTATGTGTCAATATAAACATAAATATATCTATAACAAACACACACACCACACCTATCTAGGAGGCAAGACCAAACAAAGTACTGGACAAGAAGACCACTATAGACCAAGTCAACCAAAACCACTAGTTGTTTCATGGGGTTTGTTTGGAAAAGCAAGAGCAGGTTGATGGAAGAAAGAAATGAAATATAAACATGAAAGTAATTAAAATCTCAGGAAAAAAGGGGATGGACAGGATGAAAGAAATCCAACAGTAATTCCTTTCCTAATCTGATGCTGGGGATATATTCATATTATGTTAGTATTTACTAACTGAACACATGAAATAAGTCTTAGTAAACTGGGTGAACCAGAAAGCACTAAACCAGAGTTATTTTCATTACTCCAAACAGAACTTTTTGGATCAAGAAACAGTAAATAAATACATGTTATAGGAACTTGCTGAACAGAAAAGTATGTAGATAATTTATTTTAAAAATGTGGGATTTTGGGGTGCCTGAGTGGCTCAGTTGGGTAAGCATCTGCTTTCAGCTCAGGTCATGATCCCAGGGTCCTGGGCTCCCCGCTCAGCAGGGAGTTTGCTTCTTCCTCTCTCTCTAATAAATAAATAAAATCTTTTTAAAAATGTAGGCTTTGGAACTAATCAAATTTGGATTCAAATATAGCTTTGTCATTCTATGATCCTGGGTAACTTAATTTCTTTTTTTTTTTTAATTTTTAATTTTTATTTATTTATGATAGTCACACAGAGAGAGACAGAGAGAGAGAGGCAGAGACACAGGCAGAGGGAGAAGCAGGCTCCATGCACCGGGAGCTCGACGTGGGATTCGATCCTGGGTCTCCAGGATCGTGCCCTGGGCCAAAGGCAGGCGCCAAACTGCTGCGCCACCCAGGGATCCCGGTAACTTAATTTCTATAAGCCATTGTTTTCCCAAATATAAAAGGAAGAAAATAAGATCTATATTAGTGGATTGGAAATAAAATGAAAAAATTTAGCGCAGTGACTGAACCTAGTGGATGTTTAACAATTAGTAAGTATTATTATGGATTACTTCTAAACATACACATATAAATTACGAGTTGATTAACTCTACATTTTTACTAAAAGTGCAAACAGTAACAACTCAGTAACATGGAAAAAATCATAATCAGACTGCATTCATATTACATATCCTTGCCCCTCATCCCTTACAAACAACACCAAAAAATAAGATTTTTTTTTTTTTTTAAAGATTTTATTTATTTATTCATGATAGTCACAGAGAGAGAGAGAGGCAGAGACACAGGCAGAGGGAGAAGCAGGCTCCATGCACCGGGAGCCCGATGTGGGATTCGATCCCGGGTCTCCAGGATCGCGCCCTGGGCCAAAGGCAGGCGCCAAACCGCTGCGCCACCCAGGGATCCCAAAAAATAAGATTTATATTCCTAATCTTTAGGGGAAGAAAGCCATATCAGCTCCTTGTTTATAAACTCCACCGTTTAATAACAATTTAATTATTTAAAATATGTACCAGTACAGGGCAAAAGCTAGCCAAAATGCCCTTTAATTTCAATATTTGCTAAAGTTCTCAATACATATATAAATTTGGTTTTTTTGGGTGATAAACTAATTTGTCCCTGTCCAATTTATTATCTCATAAGATTCCAAAACCATCACATGTTTATTATGGCAAAGATGTAGGAGGTATAAAATAAAGGTAAGGGGGATCCCTGGGTGGCTCAGGGGTTTGGCGCCTGCCTTCAGCTCAGGGCATCATCCTAGAGACCCAGGATGGAGTCCCACATCGGGCTCCCCGCATGGAGCCTGCTTCTCCCTCAGCCTGTATCTCTGCCCCTCTCTCTCTCTCTGTTATCTCTCATGAATAAATAAATAAAATCTTAAAAAAAAATAAAGGTAAAACTACTAAAGTCAGGTTATTTCTGAAAGAAAAAAATCAATCTCAGCTCTGTAAGAAATAATTTTTTCCTCATTTGTTTTCCTACCCTTGGAACACAAAAAGGGAAAAAAGAATCAAAAGCATATTCCATCTAAAAATGCTACCCTAAAGATCAATTAAATCACAACTGTATGTTAAGATGCTAGCCTGCTCCAGTAGACCAGCCTCTCCTATAAGAGGGGCAGATTTACACTGATGATCCACTTTGGACTTCCATCCCTCTGCCAATTTATGTTATACATATGTATGCAAACTGGTTTAGCTTAGACAAGGCTGCAGTTGTGGAACATTTTTCCTGGCCCATCAAAACACTGCAATTGTAATTTTAATTAATATCACATTCCAATTTAGTGACTCTGGAAGTATGCTGCTCAGCTTCCTGGAGTTCTGAAAGGATGCTAATTACTTACAGTCGAACAATGAAGCTTTTCAACTCCTTGGGGAACCCACCTACTAACTGGTTCAAAAAATATTTGATATGTTTTATAAATTTAGATTCCCTGAGAAAATATTTTATCAAGTGCTAGTGCTAAACACATTGAAAACCTTTATCTCCAATCCCTGACCCTACTCTAGTGGTTCAAAAGGCCAATTTATGAGAATGCACGCAATGAGTTTACTATATAATATGTTAGGGAACAGTGCTACCCAAAATATGGAGTCCTAGATGTGAGAGGTCATGCACTGCACAAAGAAAGTAGGAGTTTCCTGGATATGAGGCCAGGCCTAGGTAATATTATAGATGGTTGAAATTCATCCTTCTTTAGGGCCCAAATTTCAATTGGTCATAGTTCCTTTCCCACTTTGGCTCTGTACTCTAATTCTCAAGTACTCTTAGTTTCAAATTTATCATCAGAAAACTATTTTTGGGAAGCCACGGTGGCACAATTGGCTAAGCATCTGACTCTTGGTTTCAGCTCAGCTCATGATCTCAGGGTCGTGAGATGGAGCCCTGCATCAGGATCTGCGCTCTGCAAGTAGTTGGCTAGAGTTTCTCTCTCCCTCTTTCTCTATTCCCACCCCCTCACTGTGCTTGGATGCACAAGCTCTCTCAAATAAACAAATACTTTTTTAAAAGGAAAGTATTTTCAATATGGATAAAAACAAAGGGCTAAGTAGTATTAAATAGCTATTAGGAATATATAAGAGAAAACACAAAAGAAAATTGGGCAAAGGACATGAAGAGTTCACACACACACAAAAAGAAATACTAACGGCTCATCATCCATACAGATGCTTAAATTCACACTAACTAAAGAAATTTATACAAAAAAATACCTTCATCATTGGGTGGGAGAAGAAGGAACAAGTATGCTGATGGGAGTATAAGAATAATAATCTCTTTGAACAGTAATATGAATATATTTTTTGAAATTTAAAAAATTCAGGTGGCCAGGTGACTCCACTTCTATGAATTTTATGTCCCAAGAGTTATTTTCAAAAACCAGTATTTACAACTAGACTGATTAAATAATTTAGGGTATTTTTATATGCTATCTAACAGAATACTATGCAAACATTAAAAAGAACATAACATATCTATATATGCTAACATGGATACCTCTCTAAAATATAATGGGTGAAAAAAGTAGGCAAAGAATAGTGCATATAATATGTTCCTTCGTCAAGAAGGAAGACATGGAGGGAAGGAGGAAGAAAGAGAAAGATGGGAAGAATAAAACAGAAAATCAGCTTCATACACGTGCACAGCTGATTCTGTAAAGACACACAAGAACGTAATAGCATAAGAAGTACTAAGTGGTCTTTGGTAGAGAAGAACTTAACCTTTTTGGGCTGTAAGACTGATGATGTCCAAGTATCACTTTTTCTAATACAAATGAATCAGTTTTAAAAAAAAAACAAACTGAATATCAAGATCATAAAAATTCCCTGTCATGCTACCCCCTAATATCTCAACTCCTTGGTGTGGCTGACCTCGGTCAGGTTTCAGCAGAAAACACAAAGCCAACGTGAAAGAGCTTCATCTACGTCAAGCTCTAACTTGAGCAAAGCTCTTTAAATCTCTTGAAATCAATGAATCACTAATTCAGTTCTTCCCAAAGTCTGTTCCATTTATGTAAAAAGATATTAAGTGGAAAAGAACTCCTGTTCCTATGAATTTGGAAGTCTCTGAATTAAACAAATTTAAATGTTTTATTTTATTTTTTTACTCATAGACAGTTCTGAGCATTTCAATGTTCCATGACTCTATAAAACAGGGATATTGTACAAAATATTATCTCCCAAACTCAGCTGGTTGTGATACCTCTTTCAGTGTCACTGTCATTCTGGGAAACATGAATCCAAGTACAATTTCTGAGAATGTAAAAATCCAGCAGGAAGATTTAAGTAGCATGAGGCCGGCCAGCCCACGTGAGAGCTCACCACCCAGGACACTAGCAGGCCGTTCCTGCCAGGGACTGTCCTCCCAGATTAGCTCTTCTCAGCTGGTACTCCTCCTCACAGATACTGCCCAGCTTCCCTTTGTGGACCCACAGTTATTTTGCAAAGTGCTCTACTTTTTTACAGCAGCCCTCATGCTTGTGGGAATTCTGAAATGAGGTTGAGAGTGGGTGGGAGAGAAGCAGGAACCATTAATTGTGAACTGGATTTCTGTTTATCATAAGTTGCCTGATATATAATGAGTAACTGCTATATATATTAACTTCTTTAAATAATCAAAGAGAAAATTTAACTAAAGAAGGAATTTAAAGAGTAACACCTAAGAGCAGATACAGACAAAACTGGTAATTTTTCCAAACCCAAGATAGCAACATCTGAAGTACTAAGAATCCTCTAGCCATAATTGCCATGGTCAGCTTGAGAACAGGATCATAAAAGAATACGCAGTATACCAATGACTGTAGATGAATACTGATTTCATCATAGACTTTAGCTGAAAAAAATTTTGCTTAAGAAAGCAAAGAACAAGGTCTCATTAACTTTCAGTAAAAGATAAACTCCCAATTCTTCCACCCTATGACAATTCTTGCTCATAACAATAACTGAAAAACACCCTAAGATCTTAAAGTACCTTCTGAAACACTGGATAGATAAAATAATACTTAGTTTAACTGTTGGAATACTGGAGATAACCTGTAGAATACCAACTGTCATTTGCTAACTTGATTACTTTCCTAACTATTCAGAAACTCAACTGTTTATCCTTAAACATTACCACTAGATAACACAATTTATTATCTAGTCTCGTTTGATCTATAAATAGTGACTACATATTTCAGTGTATGCACAGAATGTTTGCTTATAGTCCAAATGCAGGCTAAAAGCCACCATTAAACATACTCATGCAACCATCAGCTCTATTTTTGTTCTGCTTCTGTTATACCTTTACTAATGGGAACAGAGGCCAGGCTAGTTTCAGTTCATGTTAGATGAACAATAAATGCTACCAGTCGGTTGTAAACTTGTATATGTCAACACAGAAGTGAATGTGTGCTGGTTTTATCTTGTTTGGCACTTCTTAGAACTCTTAAAAACATTAATTTTATCTATTGTTCAAGTCATAGTGGAAGAAAATATTAGGCTATGAGTCATCATCTTGATGTCATTTTATATGGACTGGTAGAATAAAGAACTTACACTCTTAAATACATGCCTTCTAGCTAACCAAATTCTTCTAGAAGCAAACCACAGAAGTGAGATGATCTGAAGGAAGACTGCAAAATAAGGCTTACTTTCACTGCAGCAATAAGACGAATGTAGTCACTAAGTAGTTCTGAAAACATATAAAAGTCAGCAAAAGCTTGTTCTTGATGTAACTGGTCTATCTTCTCCTCCACCTCCGCAAGCTGAGACAAAGCTCTAGATAAAGCAGTATGGTCCTCAGAGTTACCTAACATGGCAGCACTTTTAGCAAAGGCAGCTGTGTTGGCCGAAAGTTCTGAAACAAAAAAAGGATTCATTTTTAGTATTCACTAGTAAAGTTTTTAAATATTGCAATGATTTTTCTACATTCCCTCTAAATTGTATCAATTCGTGTATCGCTCAAATAATTGTTTTAAAATAATTAATATAAAATCACCAGCCATTAAAATGCCTTTGGTATAAATGCCAATTGCTCAGAGCTCTACTGAAAGTTAAGAAGAACATTAAAGAAAAATTATGAAGAACCACTGCCTATATTCCCAGGGGAGGAACTATGTTTAATAATTTAATATAATAATCTGCCTCCTCTTTCTTCCTAAAGTGCTCATTGCTTTTGTGTATTCCTGCAGAAGATAAAAGATGTTTTTTTAATATGGAAAGCAATGAGAACACAATGACTTATACTACATTTTTTGGCCTTCAAATTTTTAAATGAAATGGAAAATATCTATAACTTTTAATGAATATATTATTTAGCTAATAAGAAAAAGCCAGGTAAAATACACACAATTCATAAAAACCTTATTCTTTTTTCTTTGCATACAATGCTTTAACTATGCTCAACTGAAATACCAAAATTTCTAAAAGAGATTTTTGAACAGTATCATTTCTGATACTTCGAATAAAGAAAAACAGATGTTTACAGAAATATATTGCCTAGAAACTGCTACATTACAAAAAACTCTCTAAGAACCATAAAGCTATTCCCTAAAAGATACAGTACAAATGGCAGTACAAATAGCTGTTATAAACTACTTTCAATAATGAATGTATTGGTTTATTTCCGTAACTGTTTTACTGAAACGGATTACTGGTAATGGCACATACTAAATGGCTTACTATGTATTTTAGAAACCTAACATTAAAATCCTTGTATTCTTAAAAAACACTAAAATTCTCATGATAGAATTAAAAAATTATAACTTAAATTTTCTGTCAATTTTTAACAAACCTCCTCCCTTCAGACTTTTAAATATGGTTGTTCAAAAATGAAGAAAATAACTCAAGAGATTTCTATGAAATACAGGTACACAATTTTTTAAAGATAAATTTCAAGTATCAAATTTTTAATGTTATTTTAATTATATCAGTTACCAATAAGACATCTTCATTCATTAAACTGTAATGTTCATTTTAATAAAATTTAAATAAAATAGTTGAATTAACTTATGGTGTTAAACAAATAAATAATAAGGCAAACAAACCTTTTCTATGACAGACCAAGGCTTCGACACTAGCATGAAGTTTCCTAAGTTGCTGATCCAGATTTTCAAATTGTTGCTGCTTTTCTTCAAACCACTAAGAAAAAAAATGAAAAATGGAGCTAATTTAGCAAGAACAAACCACTGTAAATTAGGTTACCAATAGCAAGGCACATTCCTTGTTTTAAAGCAACAAATTAACCATGTATAACCATGGTAGTCAACTGATGTGGCTGAGAACTAAACTCAATAAGCAAATTAATATCCTATTTTCTACTTGTACAGCTTTAAAATGCAATTGTTGGGCTCATTAATTCATCTCATTATTCAAGTCGAAAAATCAGCTCTTACTGCATCCGATTCATTCATCTTGATTGTCATTTTGTTGACAGCGTCGGCAGCCTTGTTCACCATCCTCAATATTCCTGCTCCACTCAGAGCCTGTGTGTTAACTGCTCTAGGCAGCTGGAATTGAATGACAAATAAGGGCAAACAAACCGGTTAAAAGCCTGGAGGTTTAACTGGGCACAAAAGGGACTGCACACCCCCACGAAAAAAACGAAAAAAAAGAAAAAAAGGAGGTTGTATTTTCTTCACTCTCATACATTTCAATAGTGAGATCTAATTTCTCAAACACACTACTTGTACACTCTCAAAGGAAAACTTAAAAAATAGACTTTCCATTTGCTTTTCTTCTGCACGTTTACATTTAGATGGAACAACACTCTGTTTGTCAAAATATATTAAGAAATTGCCAGGTACCTTAACATCGGCCACCTGTTTGCTTGCAGAAATAAACTTGTTTATAAGGGAAGAAGAACAAAGTCTTAAGAAAAATCTCCTTATGCTGTTAAGACAGTGTGATTCCATATTTTTCAAAAATTCTGGATTCAAATAATTTTTTTTAAGTTCAAAGGGTAATAATTAAAACTCTAAACTGTTATGAGCCCCAAATGTACCAAACATCTCAAATAGAAAGAGTAGCACAGTTAGAATTTAAGCTCGTTTAAGCGACAAGTTTGCATTTCAGAACCTTGGTAAAAATATAGAATGTAGACATACAAACTGTGTTGAGTTGTCTCCAAAAGGAGGCCCAAATAAACTTATTTCAACACGATGCCTAAAGCAACAACTTAGGCACTGAAAGTCATTCTTTGAAATGTGGTTTAAAATTTTTGAAAAAGATACTGATCATTCCACAGTTATCAATGCAAAGAAGATCATTTGCTAGCAATTTATTTTTTATTTTTTTAAAGATTTTATTTATTTATTCATGAGAAACACAGAGAGAGAGAGGTAGAGACACAGGCAGAAGGAGAAGCAGTCTCCATGCAGGGAGCCCAACATGGGACTCGATCCCAGGTCTCCAGGATCAGGCCCTGGGCTGCAGGCGGCGCTAAACTGCTGCGCCACCCGGGCTGCCCAATTTGCTAGTACTTTAAATAATTAAAGCTAAACACTAAGCCAAAAAAATAATTTCATTCCATTTACTAATACAACTATTTACTGAACATATATTTTTATAAAAATTATTAAAATGACAAACACAAATAAGGAGAACATTAATAGCCTATAAAAATTTAAAGTAAAAATAATACCTCTGAACTTTCCAGGAATTGCCTTAAATCAGGATCCTGTAGTAAAGTTGGATGCTTCACTGTTCTTTGAAGATACCTAGATTTAAGAATAAAATTTATCCTTTATCAATACCATTTATTTTAAATCTTAATTCAACAGAAAAATAAAAATAAAGAATAATAAAAACTAGGTAAAATGATGTCCTCCCTTCGTCTTCACTTTAATTATTTAGACTCATAGCAATGTTTAGACTCTTTAAAGCTTTTTATCTTTTATAAATTCATAATTATGTAAAAAAAATGGTAGGTCATGAAAGTAGGATCATGAAAGTAGGTCATAGGAGAGGTTAAATAACTTACCAAATCTCATACTGCAAAGTATTAGAGTTGTAAAAGGAAATATGAGTTTGGTGCATAATTTTATCTTTGGGTGGAGTCACCATGTTCCCAGCTATTATTTCAGAGTCCCAACACACATATCACTGTAAATATTCCAATCAACTATTTGTTGTTACTCCTATTACCAAAAAGGAGAAAAGTCTACCAGTTTTTCTTGTCAACAGATTTAAATGATCAAATCAGCTTTGATCCTTATTTGACACAGTAGCTAAATTTTCTTTAAAATTCTATTTTAAAAAAGATTTTGCTAAAAGTTCATATTTTCTTTTTTTTTTTAAAGATTATTTATTTATTTATGAGAGACACAGAAGAGAGAAGCAGAGACACAGGCAGAGGGAGAAGTAGGCTCTATGCAGGAAGCCGACATGGGACTCGATCCCGGGGCCTCTAGGATCAGGCCCTGGGCCGAAGGCGGTGCTAAACTGCTGAGCCACCCAGGCTGCCCCATATTTTTCTTATATGACACCACATAAAATAAAAATGAGAAGTAAAGAGAAACACTATTATTAATCACTATTAGCCCAACTTCAGTTGTTTGCCTTTAGGAGAAAATAGGAAAGCCCAAATTTCCATCACTTATAAAAAATTAACAAGAAAAAAGGCCCACTATTTAATGATTCTTGATTACTTATCTAATCCCATTTTTCAAAAAACTGTACTTTGCTTATTGATTACATGTGTATTTTGATTATTTTACTGTATTTCAGTTAATATACCTTTATCCTATTTTTGCAGAATAAACGTAACCAGTAATTTCTTCTACCTCATTATAAGATTATAAAATATGCCTGAAGTTTCTTTTTTTAAGATTTATTTATTTATTCATGAGCGACAGAGAGAGAGAGAGAGAGGCAGAGACACAGGCAGAGGGAGAAGCAGGCCCCATGCAGGGAGCCCGATGTGGGACTCGATCCCGGGTCTCCAGGATCATGCCTCGGGCTGCAGGCGGCGCCAAACCGCTGCGCCACCGGGGCTGCCCTGCCTAAAGTTTCTGAAAACAATGGTAACCTTTCATTAAGTTAAATTCTATTCAATGGTTAAGATGATTAATTTATCATGGCTTACATATTAACTTCTTTTTATGTATTTAAATAAATTAAACTTCAAGTCATTAGCCCACATAAGAAAACATTACCACAGAAATAGAGCATTTAATAGATGGTGCAAAACAACTACACTGTGGCTTAGGAAAATATATACTGCCTATATTACCAAGCTAAAAACAAGATGCAACACGAACTCTAAGTCTGTGTTAACAGACTTTCTTTAACTTTTCTTTAACACTAAGTCTGTGTTAAAGAAATGTTGGTATCTTCCCACTGGAATTGTACTTAACATTTTAACACTCATGTTCTCCAATACCGTCAGGCTGTGTACTGCCGAGAGCAGTTTGCATAAGTTGTTCATGAAAGACAAAACATGTCATACCCAAACTTCAAAACATCCCAGTACTTCAAACCTAAATGTATTTACCTAACACCACTTACATTTTTAAAAAAAATTTTTAAAAAATATTTTATTTACTTCTTCATGAGAGACACACAGAGAGAAGCAGAGACAGACATAGGCAGAGGGAGAAGCAGGCTCCATGCAGGAAGCCCGATGTGGGACTCGATCCCGGAACTCTGGGATCCCAGGTGTCCCATACCACTTACATTCTGAACAACTTCCCAAAGTGAGTTCTGTAGAATACTAGTCTCATGCAATATTCTAGGAAAAAGGATGGTTCTACAACCAAAAAGTCTAAAATATATTGCATACATATTTCTGAGTCATAATGAACAGCAGCCTATTAAGCACTGTATGTTGTCCTGCAGGAAAGAAACCTGGTTTAACTTTGTTAAACCTTATGTTAACAAGACTCCACTGTCTACAGTCTACAGACTTTCCTTTTCTCACCCTACCACATACTAGGATTCGGAGGAATCATTCTGGAAAACAGTATTCTAGAAGAGAGTAAAACTTTACTTCTTAAGGCTTATACAGAAGTAAACAGCCATCAACCATTTCTTTAAAACTATTAAATTGGGATGCCTGAGTGGCTCAGTGATTGAGCGTCTGCTCAGGGTGTGATCCTGGAGTCCCAGGATCGAGTCCCACATCAGGTTCTTTGCGTGGAGCCTGCTTCTTCCTCTGCCTGTGTCTCTGTCTCTCTTTCTCTCTGTCATGAATAAATAAAATCTTAAAAAGAAATAAAAAAAATTAAATAAAACTACTAAATTTAGATAATGGTAAAATTATAAGCAGAAAACTAAAAGATTTTTTGTTCCATAGGATAATTATCTTTTAATGTTTTTTCTAAGAGTGTGAGTAGGTACACACACAAACTCACAGATACTTTGGTTTTCACAAAAATATAACAATTATGCTTGTAGTCGTGTATCCTTTTACGCACAACAGTATGTTACGGATACCTTTCTGTGGCATTAAATATTATTCTCTAATGCCATTTTTATTTACCACATGAAATTCTAGCATACATATGTAGTATATTTATTTTTTAATACTACAAAGACCACTTCTTGCTTTCTTATCATTTGCAAAGTACTATCACATTCAATGGAATTTTATTCTTTAAATTGGTTGTACGTAATGTCTACTTTGCTTATCTCAATAGCACATTTTACTTTTTTTGTTTTTTAAGATTTTTATTTATTCATGACAGACACACAGAGAGAGAGAGACAGAGGCAGAGACACAGGCAGAGGGAGAAGCAGGCTCCACGCAGGGAGCCCGACGTGGGACTTGATCCTGGGTCTCCAGGATCACACCCTGGGACAAAGGTGGCACTAAACCACTGAGCAACCGGGGCTGCCCTCAATAGCACATTTTAAATGAAAATTCCCTTTTGAGTAAGTGGTTTGTGTTTTTAAATCAGAAAATAAAGGAATGGATTTGCATTTTTCCTCCCTTCACATCAATCTTATTTTTCATTCTTTTCATTAGGTTTTTAATCTTAATTCCATTATAGTTAACATACAGTGTTATATTACTTTTGTGTACAATATAATGATTCGACAATTCTCTACATTGCTCAGTGCTCACCATGTTAAGTGTCCTCTTTAATTCCCACCACCTATTTTACCCATTCCCCACCAACCTCCCCTCTGTGAATCATCAGTTAGCATACAGTATAATAGTAGTTTTAGGTAGACAATTCAGTGATTCAATACTTCCATACTCATCAGGACAAGTACAATGCTTAATTCCCATCACCTATTTAACCCAACAGTCCACCCCCACCCCCTCTGGTATCCATCAGTTTGTTCTCTATAGTTAAGAGTCTGTTTCTTGGTTTGTCTCTCCTCTCCCACCACGTTTGCTTGTTTGTTTTGTTTCTTAAATTCCACATGTAAGTGAAATCAAATAGTATTTGTCTTTCTCTGACTTATTTCACTTAGTGATATACTCTTCAGCTCTATCCATGTTGTTGCAAATGGCAAGATTTCATTCTCTTAATGACTGAGTAATAATCCATTTTACACCCACATCCAATCTTCTTTATCCTGGACACTTGAGCTACTTCCATAATTTGGCTTTTATAAATAATGCTGCAATAAACATAAGGGTGCATATACTCCTCTGAATTAGCGTTTTTTGTATTCTTTGGGTAAATATACTCAATAGTGTGATTCCTGAATCATAGGATAGTTCTTTTTTTAACTTTTTGAGGAACCTCCATACTATTTTCCAGGGTAGTTGTACCAGTTTGCATTCCACCTACAGTGTAAGAGGGCTCCTTTTTCTTCACATTCTTGTCCACACTTGTTTCTTGTGCTTTTGGATTTAGCCATACTGACAGGCGTGAGGGGATACCTCAATGTAATTTTAATCTGCAATTATCTGATGATGAGTAACGCTGTGAATATTTGTAAATATTCGCCAACTCAGTATTAAGGTCAGAGAGGTTACAGAGATATAAAGGATGGATGCAGAACAAAAAAAGGAAAAGAATACAGGAAGCAGACATGAAAAGGATCATGAGGAGAAAGAAACACTCGAAGGAAGAGAGAAAAGGAAGGCACAATGGAAATGGTGAAAAGTAGTATCACACTCAATGAGAGGTAGTTGTAGTTTTTCTGCACATTTGCTCTAAGGAAAGGCTGCTGATAAAGTTAGAAAAACCAGAGGATCCCTGGGTGGCTCAGCGGTTTAGCGCCTGCCTTCCGCCCAGGGCATGATCCTGGAGTCCCAGGATCAAGTCCCTCATCAGGCTCCCTGCATGCAGCCTGCTTCTCCCTCTGCATGTGTCTCTGCCTCTCTCTTACTCTCTCTCTCTTATGAATAAATAAATAAAATCTTAAAAAAGAAAAAAGAAAAAACACTGAAGGTTTTAAGCTCCTGTTTATTCATTTAAGATAAAGTAAAGCAGGTTATCCAAAATTCAGAGGAACAAAGTTAGGATTTCTCTTGCTTGAAACTCAAACATGTGCTAACAATGAGGGAGTAGAAAGGCAGAAAGCCTGAATCTTCGATGACATTCATTTGTTCATCCAGCAAATATTTAGTAAGTATTTACTACATGTCATTTTCTTAATGTGAAATTGTATTTTAGTAAGAGAAGGCTGATGATAAACTCTAAATATAATAAACACATAAATTATATACTATGGGAGAAGCCGGCAAAAGTTGTGGAAAAAAGAAAGGATAGAACAGTAGAGCAAATGCAATCAAGTACATAAGGTATTGTTGGTGGCAATTCAAATATAATAGGTAGAATGAAGCCAATCATCAGAATAGACTTCATTGGAAAGATACTTGAACATCTAAACTTGAAAGAGATGAGAGAATTAGCCATGCAGATACCTGGGAATAAAAGCTTTCTAGGCAGTGGGAGAGGCCAGTGAAAAAATCTTAAGGTGGAAAAATGCTAAGGATCTTTGAAGAGCAGCAAAACATCAGTGTGGCCTGGAACAAAGTGATCAAGGAGCATACAAGATCAAAGAGTAACAGAGTGAGCAGTGCATGTCATGTAAAGTTCTGTAGGCCATTATAAGGACTCTGGCTTTTACTGAGTGAAATGGGGAGAAAGGGACATGATCTGATGTAAAGGGATGACTCTGATTGCTATATTAAAAGAGTTGGAGGCTCAAGGATGGAAACAAAGAGGTCAATTAGGAGCTTACTGCAGTTAATTCCAGTATTTGGACTAGTATTGTAGTGGTGAGAAATGGTTGTATTACAGATATCGGAAAGAAGCAACATGATTTCTGAATGAAATGGATAATCCTAAATACTTCTTGATATGAGAGAGTAGACTAATTAACCTACGTTGTTTAGGCCAAGTCAGTCGTGTTTTTGGGTACTTGGAGTGCATAATCCTGATATATTTTAAGATAAGGAAAAGTGTATTTAAGTAAAATAACTTGCCCAAAGTCACAGAGTGTATATTGTGTAGTGGATTCTAAATCTTTTTCATGACACTCTATACTTCTGTCTATATTTGCAGAACTGTATTCTTACCTATGAAACAAATTCAACATGGTCTTAAGGTAAAATGTGAAGCACTCTCAAGAAAATCTAGAGAGGGATCTTAGGGACACTCCTCCCAAAAGTAGTTTCAGCTTACTTTAGTGAGAGTGCTCAGGAGAGTATCTTTCTTAACCACTCTCTTTCTCTTCCTGTCTTTTAACACCAGATGTTCACCCTTTCATTCAAGACAGTCACCTAGATTTTCTGAGTGGAGCAAACAAATAAATAAATTGTTATCATAGTATATACAAAGAGAAATACTTCCTGACCCACCAGATTCAACGAGGCTGGGTATCTCACAGATAAGCCTGCCCTAATTTTTAAGCAATGCCACAGAAAAAAACTCCCTTTATAAAAAGCATTCCAATTCCTCTGCTTCTAGACCTTTATACCTATATTTTCTTTAGTCATAATTTTTAATGCAAAATGAATTTCTCCCTCATATTATTACACTGTTTCTTCTTCTTTTTTTAATCTGCAAAGTCCACTAAGGTAGCATGTAACAAGTAACATTTATCACTAAAAAACCCGTTTTTAAATACCCAGTAGGTCAAGTCTCAGTATTTCCTTACAGCTCTCCTCAATGTTTCATACTGCATGATGTTATAGTAAGTACTATGCAATGCATTCAAGTTGCAAGAAAGGTGAATGTAGAATCAAATTATATGTCCTTGGTACAATAAATCTTCATTAAGTTCCTTATCAAGCATGCCATCTGAAATATTTCAAATTTACTCATAGAAAAATAGGACTTGAAAGGTTTCTCAAAGGGTCATGGTTACACTTTCAGGAAGAACTAAGCAGAATCAAAACAGAACATTATCTACCTTTACTCTTAAAAACATTGTCTATGACCTCTTTCACAACACAAACAATTCTAATGCCTAACCTAAACTTCTCTTGATGCAATTTAAATCCTTTTCCTGAGTAATTGCATTTCTCACAGACATAATCTCATCCTTTAAGTCCTCCCTAATATCAAGTTGCATATTTTTTAGCTTCCTTGCTGTAAATTGTTCAAATCTGACTTTTTTCTGTGGCATTTTCTTAAAATGTAAACAATTTATAACTAAAACCCAGAAATAAGGTGCTTTAAAAATAGTCTTTAAAAAAATGTGTACCTGAAAATAAATATACTATTACTTAAAATCTGTCCAACCTACCACAACCACTGGTCTTATGTCAAAAGAGAAAATAAAGAATAAGCAAATTCAATTAAGATAACAAACAAAATTCAATTAAAAAAAAAAAATCCTAAGCAATTAGAACATTTATATGCCTAAGCGATTACCAACTTATGTTCTAAAACTTGGGTTTTAAGATAGTTTCAAATTTATTTTCTCAATTTTCAGCATAACAAGTAAGGAATAAATGTTGAGATTCTGGGCTTGGGTTCCTCCTATCCATTCCTCTTTTTGGTCTGCTACATTGAAGACAAGTCTTCAAAACTATAGGAAATGTGTCAAGTATTCTAAAGGAAAGCAGAGCAAATACATCAGACTTTAAGTATACAGTTAACTCAATAAATGACTAATACTACTCTGCACTCATGTCAAAATCAATTATACAAAAATAAAGGACGGCACGCAAACCTAATTTCTCATTGTATTTAATAATGTTTCTAACCAAGTAATAATTCAAAGGAAAAATTACCTTCAGTGAACTATAGCCAAATTATCCAACAAAGAACTTGAATATGGGTAGAATTTCCTAAGAACCTAAACAATACTAAATATTAAAAATCCAAATAATTTTATCAATCCTTTCTTCCCTTTCACAAGTTTCATGGTTATCTTTTTATAAGCTTGCCAGTTCCTTACTTCTCATGCAGATTACAGCTATGATACATAAATTATTTTTTTTAAGATTTTATTTTCAGTAATCTCTATACTCAAATCGGGCTCAAACTCACAACCCCAAGATCAAGAGTCACACACGTTACCAAGCCAGCCAGGCAGGCACCCCCATGATACATTAATTCTATCTTCAGCTAACTGATATCTTTATAGTTGTCTTATAGCATACAAAAATAGGTGTTATCCCATTAGACACATTATATGCTAAATATTGATCCACTTATGAGAATTAATAAAAGCAGACCACAGTATTGTATTGTTAAAAAAAGTATTTTCTTAAAGTTTAATGCATTCCTAGCAAAGAGTCATGAAATGGTACTAATGAAAAAATTAATCATTAAAATACAGTGTGCCATATAATGGAATTAGACTCCTATCACTAAAGTAAGAACATGAGAATAATAAAGCATAGCTGTTTAGAATTACCTTTCAAGAGCTGCTCTCCGTTTTTCTACAAATTCAGTGGATGATGAATCTTCTTTACCCACTTTGACCTTGGTCATGCCTTTGAAAAAAATTAAATGAGATTCATAATTTTATATTATTGTGAATATCTTTTATAGTCATTTCAGCATAACTTAAAACATACTTCAAAAGGTTGAACTTGACCAAAAAAAGGCTCCTAAATTATCACCAGTTACCATACATCTGAGGAATTAACTCATGATATACTAACATTTCAACCAGATAAAGTAGAAGCTGAGCTCTGTCTGCAGTTTTCTCACCTCTGTTTGGGTTTCTCATCTGTCTGTGATACACTATACTCTTAGTAAATTAAAATGAGTTTGCATTTCAATATGCATAAAGAGATTCACATTAGCAAATTTAAGCTCAGTATTTTCATTTCTTATAAACAATACTTAAGGTTCTTCAGTTTGGGGACTAGAAAAATAAGTGTAAGCCATGAATTTGCTAAATATCTCCCCCAATGTAGAGTCGAAGAACATGTTGTTTATCATAGCTGGTTTGGTTATAGTTGAAACAAGTGCTTTCATAATTTATAAAATAAAAATCATTAATCATCTCTGTAATGGCAGTTTCAATTTTAATACTCATGTACCAGATTGCAGAGTGGTCTTTTTTTCCTTGTTCTTTTTCCTTCAACATCAATTCTGTAGAAATGAAGTACTGACATATCCTATGACAGGGATGAACCTTAAAAATATGCTAAGTGAGGGCTGTCTGGGTGGCTCAGTTGGTTAAGCATCTGCCTTTGGCTCAGGTCATGATCTCAGGGTCCTGGGATCAAACCCCGCATCCAACTCCCTGCTCAACAGGAAATTTGCTTCTCCCTCTCCTTCTGCCCCTCCCTCATGCTCGTTCTCTTTTTCTCTCAAATAAGATCTTAAAAAAAAAAAAAAAGTATGCTAAGTGAAAGAAGTTTGTCACAAAGGCCCACTCATTATCTGATTCCCTTTATATAAAATGTCCAGAATAGGCACATCTACAGATAAAGAAAGTAAATTAGTGACTGCATAGGGCTGGGAGTTAAGGGAAATTAGAGGATGATAGCTAAGGGGTAATAAATAAAAAATATTCTAAAAGTGATTGTGGTGGTGTGAACACAATTCTGAATATACTAAAAGGCTTAAATATTACATTGAAATTGATACACTTTATATTTAAATAAGCTCTAAACTCAATATGGGGCTTGAATTCACCATCCTGAGATTAAGAGTTAATGCTCTAAAACAGAGCCAACCAGATGTCCTGAATTATATTCACTTTAAATGGATAAATTACATGACATGTGGATTATATCTCGACAAAGCCATTAGAAACAGGACTATGTAAAACCATGTAATTCTTATTCAGGCTGGTACATCTGGTAAATAAACATTGCACCTATGAATGTTTTGTTTAACATAATATTTCTGAAACACAAATTTGAAAAAGAAAACTCAAACACCTAAAATTATCTACCCTGAATGGACTACTAGAAGTGGAATGAATGTTAATTAGTTCACATATTGTTTCCCTGAAAATATCTTACCACTACGCAGTTCTTTGCATTTTTCTCTTTAAGGATCTTCTGCTCATGCTAACCAATACAGGCCCAAGCAGCAAATAAAAAACACTCTAATCCCTTAGCTCTTAAAACTTCGCAACTTAGTTGTTATTGTTACTCTTTCCTAAAAGCTTAGTGAAAGTTTTTTATTTATTAATGAGAGAGAGAGAGATAGAGACAGGCAGAGGGAGAAGCAGGCTCCATGTGGGGAGCCAGGGACTCGATCTGGGGTCTCCAGGATCAGGCCCTGGGCTGAAGGCGGCGCTAAACCGCTGAGCCACCAGGGCTGCCCTGAAATGTTGTTTTTAAGTTAACTAATCTTATAAACGGGTAACAATTGTGGACTAATGAAAAGACTTCTCTTCCTTCAGGGCAGTTCCAACTTTTCAGCAAAGAAGACAAGTTACTATTCCTTTTCTGCTACCCCACCTTGAGCATTTATCACTTGAAAACTACTGCCTATGTAATTAATAAGGCCTCCCATATTTCAACAATTTCTTAGCCTATTCATTTTTCTTCAAAAAAAACTGATGGACAGTATGAAAAAATGACAGCTTCTCTATTTGGTTGGCTTTCAGGAGGTTCACAGACCAATTTGTTACCCACTTAGTAACTGTTCAGACTTTATGCATATATTCTGAAGAAACTGTTTCACTTGGTTTCACCTTACTATTTCACTATGTTTATTTTTCCCAATAATTTTTTTATTTTGATCTTTAAAAAAACCTGCATTACATGTAGTTGCCTCAAGTCCTTTCTAGAATAAAGTAGTATATAAATAATCTTAAAACAACTCAATCCACCTTAAATGTACATTAGATAAGTCTACAATAATGTAGCATTAGATTATTTTTAAAATTGGAAAGTTTTCTATTTTGAATACAAAATAAAAACAAACCATAACCATATTTTTAAAATCATACCAAAATTAGCAGACCAGAATAGTGATTAAAAGTGTAAGCTCTAGAGTAAGATGGCCTGCAAAGCCCAGCTCTGACTCTTACGAGCTGTATGGCGTGGGCTACGTTCTGTAACCTTGATGAACCTTAGCTTCCTTACCTATTAAATAAGGAAAACAATAAGCTAACGTCATAAAGCTACTGTGAGGATTAAATGAGAGAATGCACATAAATTATTTAGTACAGTACACTCTAAATAAATGTTAATTATCTCTATAATTTAATGGATAGTCTTACAATGTAAAGGGCTATCTATCTTGGTCATGTATATAGATAATGCAAACAAAACCGTGTGACTGTCCCCTAAAAACCCTTTGAAGGGTTTTTTTTTTTTTTTGAAGGGTTTTTTTTGAAGGCTGTGAGGATCAGTATCAGAAAACGGTGCTCTTGGGATTTAGTTTCTCATTTCTACTTTAAATTTACACATGCTAAAAAAATAAAAATAAAAAAATTTACACATGCTATTTATTATACTGTAATAATCTGTGGAAGGTTGCAGATAATTAAGGCAAAATATTAGCCTGAAATATAATAAACTTGGGCATTAAAATTTACTTTTTTCAATTTTGAGGGGGGACACTCACTATTTAAGAACTAGATTAGCATGTTAGTCACCAAAATGAGAAAAATAGTTTTTTTCCTCTGATACATAAAAAGAGCTGCACAAAAAAGAAGAAAAAGATAGTAATAATTTGTGATGCGTGAGTTCCCTACACAGATAGTATGATGCCAAAAGCAAACGTCTTGAGGTAAGAGAAATAAGATTATTAACTAGGTTAGCAGTTTTCAAAGTATGGTCAGAATACCAGAAAGATTTCCGATACCCTTTTTGTACAAGTGTGGGGAAGTGTGCACCAAAGGCTACTTTCAGAATAATATTAAACTACTGTCTTTTTTACTCTTACTCTTTCATGAGAGCTCAGTGGAGTTTAACAAAGGTTATGTGGTATGTTATATCACAAGAGACAGGATGCAGAAACACACATGAGAACATCGCTATTTTGTACTAAGCTAGAAGTTAGGGATTTGGAAAACTATAAAAACAAAAACAAAAAGGAAGCCACCATTATCACTAAACATTTTGTCTTACAAATACTGAGTTTATTGGCATTTCAATTTTTTAAAGTTTTTTTTTACATTTAATTTCATTAATTTTTTTTTTTTTAAGGAAACTCTATGCTCAGTGTGGGGCTTGAGCTCACAACCCCAAGATCAAATCACAAGTCACCAACTAAAGCAGCCAGGCACCCCAAAAAAAATTTTTATAATTAAAAAAAAACAGAGTATATAACAAATGCATTTAAATATATCAGGTTTCAAAATTATTAAAGATACTATTAGGTGCTTTTCAAAAAAATGTCTAAAAACAGTAAAAGAAAAAATTAAAAAAAAAAAAGAAAAAATTTAAAGAGTAGCAGAATTCATTTTTATATTTTCTGAATAATCTTACATATAAAGAAAAATAAATTATGGTAAATAACAAATGGGGAAAAAAACTAGAAAAATTTAAGAGAGGACAGATGTCTTTTAATGGGACAATGAAAGTTACCCTCTTTTGTAATTTTTTGTGTACTCTTTAAACATTTTAAAAGATTTATTTTCTTTATTTTAGGGAGAGAGAGCCTATACACATGCACAAGCTGGAGGTGGGACAGGAGAGGGGGAGAGAGAATCTCATGCAGACATCACGCTGAGCAGGGAGCCTGACTACAGGCTCTATCTCATGATCGTGAGATCATGATCTGAGTTGAAATCGAGTTAGATCCCTAACCAAATGAACCACCCAGGCACTTCCCTCATCCCTTTCTAAAGTAAGCTCTACACACAGTGTGGGGCTTGAATTCATGATCCTGAGATCAAGAGTCACATGCTCTATCAATTGAGCCAACCAGATGCTCCCTTCTGCATATTCTTAACTTTAGTACTTGTACAGGTAGAATTTTTATTTTAGAGATTTTATTTTTAAGCAATCAAGCTCTACATCCAATGTGGGGCTCCAATTTACAACCCCGAGATTGAGAGTTGCATGCTCAGGCATCTCATAGGCAGAAATGTTTTTAAACATTAAATTTAGGTATGAAATATATTAACATGATAGGTCTTATAAAATCTAGACTGGATGGAATCTTTTTTGGGACAATGAATAGCTGAAAGCCAAATACCTCCATCCCTTAGAAACATGTTAGTATGCTACTAACGTAAAATATCTTTTGAGTGTTTCTCAGTAACATGACCCTTTCAACTGCTCTCAACTTGGCAAATCCTGATCCAGTATTTAACATTATATTATATAAATCAAATCTTAAATTGATCCTATATAAATCAAAGTTCTAAGATGTTAGAAAATAAAACTATTAGCTTATACATTCCTTAGTTGATGGGTGATTATCATAAAGGGAATATTTATTAAATTCAGTATTGCTAGACATTATGAGTTATCATGATAATGATCATGGTATCCTAATCTGTATAGTTAAAACTGAGCTAGAAACAGGAACAAGTTTTTAAAAAAATTATTCATACTTACCTACTATACTCTTTTCTGGAGCTGGTGGCACAATATAACCAACATGTAAATACTTGCTTGCTAACTTGCTATGCAAACCAAGAAAGTCACTGAATCTTCTTTTCACTGAAAATTCACTCTTACTGAACATGGAAAGAGAAGTCTACAAGTAAAGAAGAGGCATTTCAAATTCTGAATACTAAGCAATCTTTCAGAAGTTAGTATCACATATTACCATGAACATATACACATATATACACACATATACACATTGGTTTATTTTGCAAAAGAACGCACAGGAGCTAACTAATGTGGTAGACACATTTCTGATAAAAAAAAATCTACATTACACATTTTTGTTTTGTTTTTATAGAAACTTAAAAGGACAAAACGTTTCCTTGACGCGTCTCATCAACTCTAATTGCATTTATGTTAATGACTCTTAAATCTTTACCTCTGGCCCAGATGTCCTCTGAGCTTCAGTCTAATATATCAAAATGCCCAAGGGATACTTCTACTTAAATCTTGCTGCCACCTCAAATTCACCCAATCTCTTGCTGAAACATAATCTCCATGTGGGAAGGGCATTTGTCTGTATTGTTTCCTAATAAACCTTCTTGCTTGGAACAGAGCTGGACCCCATGTTAAGTGTTTAATAAAAATATGTTCAATGAAATAACAAATCTCATGCCAATCCAAACTGTGTTGCTTTTTCTCCGAGCTCACTCTGATAACCGTGGAAATACTCTAGTCAGTAACTTAGGCATCTCTCCTTCACTCCTTACATTCAAGCTCTACTGATTCTACCTCCTACACAATTCAAGAAGCCATTATTTTGGCTTCAGAATCAATTCCTGAGTAAAAAATATTATTTCTCGCAGACAGGATTGCTACAGATCCTCTCCCACTTTAAGATCTAAGGCCTACAACCCTTTAGGAATTCTGATGGAATTAACTGGAAATCCTGACCTCTACTTTGCACTCCCAACTTAGTAGTCAGATCTTTCTAAAACAAAAATCTAATTGTGTTATACTCTTGCTTGATCTCTTCAAATGCTCTCCATTATACCATTATACTCAGGATAAAGCCCAAATTCTTTAATGTGGCTGTTCATAACATAGGGAGGCTACCGCCAAACAATTTTAAGTAGGCACCACTTTCTGCAGATCCTGGAAAGCACAATGCTTTCTTGACTCCTGGCCATTAAAAAAGCAAACCCCTTTGCTTGGAACGAGCAATCTTCTCCTTTCTCTGTGTCTCCAACCCCCCGTCACTTTCTCCTACCTTTGTCTATATTAAGTCCCTTCCTGCATACTTTCACAGAATATTTTACTTATACTTTGGAGAACATTACATTTAGAAAATGCTCTTAACTCAATGTAACTGCTTATTTGAAATCTTCAATGAATAGTAACCTTTGTAAAGACAGGAAATCCTTATACTTTATTTGCGGTTATAAACTCATACTACACATGGTGAGGGCTCACTATGTTTTTAAAGGAGCAAAGGCTCACCTTTGTTGTTACTCTATATGCCATGTAAGCATTCATGCCATCACCTATAAGAAAAGTCAAACAGTACTATTAAAATTAAGCTTAGCCACACACACAAAAGGTAGCTGTGAAGTAATATGCTGACCAACTTGATCGTGATGAACAATTCATAATGTGTACATATCTTAAAAATAAAGGTACCATTTTAACATTCAACACTGCACTTAATAAAGAAAAACAGCATATTAATAACCAAGGTACTTATCACAAAGAAGCAAATTTAAAATATTGTAAATACTGACTCACCAACTTTCTCTGGATCTGATACACCAATTTCTATATCAAAAACATCTCCATTTGCTTCTTCTTCAATCTAGAAAAGACAATTCTTTTCATCTTAAGACTCCAAATTACATCACTGTTATAACACTAATAACTTCAATTTTTACCATCTTTTATTAGAGTTGTCATAATAACTTAAAAAGCCACTCAGCATGGTTTCTGAAAAATAAAAGCTGTCATATTTCCTTGACTTTATTTATTTATGTTATGTATTTATTCATGAGAGACAGAGAGAGAGAGAGAGAGAAAGAGAGAAAGAGAGAAAGAGAGAGAGAGAGAGAGAGAGAAAGAGAGAGAGAGAGGCAGAGACACAGGAAGAGGGAAAGACACAGAGTCCCATGCAGGGAGCCTGACGTGGGACTCGATCCCAGGTCTCCAGGATTACGCCCTGGGCCAAAGGCGGCGCTAAACCGCTGAGTCACCTGGGCTGCCCTCCTTGACAATATTTAAACACACACACACACACACACACACACACACACACACCAGGAAAAGGATCATTTGGAGAAGTTACAGAAAATCTTGTGTTCTCACAACTCCTCAGATTTGGTTTTCTGTAGGAATACTGTGGAATTGTTGTTCTCTAAACTGAGTCTTCAGATTCAGATAATTAAATACTGATACCTTAATTATTTTTTAATATGAGCACTTTTCAAAGTTGTATCTCTACTCTTTTCAACAGGAGGTAGCCATTACTTTTGCCAATAGAATCCTCCATATCTGTAAAAATAACCATACTGAGAATATCATGATTTCTCTGATAAGCTAGGAAACACATGCTCTTCTTGAAACCCATGAGAGCACTATAAAGCACACTAAGTAGGAAAAATGATTAGCTTGTAAGACTGCAGAGAAGCACTTTTTAATGCCTTTATAAATAAGCAATCCTAGGAGCAGCTCTGCAAGAAAGTCCTGTTACTCTCAAGAAAAGAACACAGAAATTGTTAAATCTGTAAACTATTTTAGAGTAATATTAATAGCTCAAGATTATCTAAAAGTTTTTCTAACCATAATCTTTTTTTCTCCAAAGCTGCCCTCTTGTACAGATTTTTAAGAAACTAAACCTTATTTGAACTATAACATAAACTAAGTAAATCCTAAGTATACAGCTCAGTAACTTTCACAAACACAATCATTATTCACAGGAAGGCCCTCTCGTGCTTCCTCTCCATTTACAACCCATCCTGTACCCTGCCAACATAACCACTAATATTTACTGCATGATTCATCAAATAAAATTACTCAAAATATCACTTAATTAAAGTTTTCAAAGAACTTTCATACATTTTTCTCACTAACACAGAAATGCTGAGAGTCATAAATAAACATCATGAGATCATAAATGATAAAATCTTTGACTTAAAAGGAAAGTAACATGCCCACGTCACTGGGTTAAAATGTGATAAAGATAAAATTAGAAGCCAAATCAGCTGACTTCTTTAGTCCAATACCTTTCCCTCAAAGTATCCAAAGGCTTTGATTAGAGATGACTAACAGGAGAGTGATTCTGTGGGGGAACAAAAAGCTTACTATTTACATATTAACTTAAGGGTACAAACATTTTCCCATACCTCCTCCCTGGATCTATCGAAGATCACAGGAGCAGACATACTCTTTGATTCAATTCTGGGAGCAATGAGTGTAGTAGGGGTCACAGGTGTGACTGCAGGAGAAGGTTCTGAAGACAGGATAGGTTCCCTTTCTGGACTATCCAGAGAAACTTCTTCTGTGGCTTCTAGATACAGATTAAACAAGTTAGTTAAGGATACTGATAACAAACTTCAATAGCCTCTATAGCAGTTAATGAATTATAAAAAATACTTTTATAATACCCACCAAAAAATCAAAATAATGTTACTTAAAAATCGTTGTTATAGTTTAATGAATCCTTCCTTAGTTGTTTATCAATACTTTAAAATCAACAGCTTGTTGATTTTAGGAAGAATTACAGTAAGTCAGCTTAATTATCTATACTAGTGGTAGGGATAAAGCTAGTAGAAAATCAATGATGTGGATAATTCCACATTCATTTGTGCTGGGTTTGTAATAGATCTTATGCTTGGGGTAACTTACCTTTCAATATCTTTTATTCAGGCTAACATTATGATTATTTTATACATACAAACAAATTTTATGACAACAGGCTGCCCAGAACTATCCCAGTTGGGATTAAAAATCTGTTATGCAAAATCCACAAAGTTAGTAATCTAAAGCAATTAACTGCTAAAGATTACTGAGTATTAGTTGAATACATAAACATGACGCGAAGCAAACAGCTGTTTAGGTTTTAATTTAAAATGCTCATCCACTTGAAAAATCTAAAATTAAACATATTTAAAACCAGATCAAATCAATAAACTGATTGTCTACAAGCTATTTAACATTGTGCTAAATGCAATGGAGAAACACAAAGAAATGTAAAATATCATACCTGCCCTCAGGGAGTTTATAATCTAATTGGGAAAACAAGACACAAGGATGTGGAATGTTAAATAATAATAAAAGACAAATAATAGCCAAGAGAACAATAAAAAGAATGTTATAAGACATTTAACTGCTATATGAACTACAAAACAAACTACCATTTGAGATGGGAGACAGTACTTTAGGCTGGGGATATCTGCAATACTTTATGAAATTGATTTGAGAGGATATGGATGGGTAGAGAAAAAATGGAGGAAGAATTCTAGGAAAACAAAACAATAGAACAAACAAAAAGCAAAATCAGAAAAATGAAAATTACAGTCAATGGCCATAATGAAAACCACGGTTCTGTAGGATTATAGAACTGTTAACAGTAAAAGAAAGGCAGGGCTATAAGGGAAACAGAATCAGACCAGTGGTTTCTAACCTGAGATTCTTAGATTCCCAGAGGTTTGGGAAGGTAGTAATGGCAGTCAGTGATCCATTTTAATACCTCAAAAAGTATAGCAGTAACAACATATTTACCTGAAATAAGGTAAATAATGTTAACATTTACATTTAAATGTAAACAGGGTAAACAGGTTAACATTTCATCAGTCTATTCTTACTGGTTTTCTCATATCAATGAGATCCTTACTTGACATAACTCTTTACATTTTTATATTAAACCAGAAATTTTTCCAACTGTGGTAACCAGAGAAGGAAAATAGACGACAGATGTAAAATAGAGAGACAACAAATGACCTCAATATAAAAAATTAAAAGCTTTCTGGCTATTAAGACTGCTAGTATTTATTTGTTTTTTAAAGAAATGAAACCAATGAACAACATAAGAAAATAAGAAAGCAGTGAATCAAAGCTAGAAAGTGTGAGATTATCTACAAACAGGCAAAACAACAAGCAGCAAATAAAATCTAAAATTCTTGAGAAGAGGTACTGCTATTGGCAACACAACCAGAGAGACAAAAGGCTAAAGGCATATTAACTTTATTGATCTATCAGGACAGATATGGTAACTTTAGGTTTTCTATCACAATGTACTCAATAATAGCAGATTTTGTGTTCTTTGCAAAGACAAGTTGTTTCATAAATAATATGAAACCTCTATATAAGAAAAGCTAAATATGAACTAAGTGGCTAATCTGAAGGAGGAAAATGAAAATAAATGGGTAGAGATTTAGATTTAGCATACTAATATACAGTCTGCCTTAAAGTCTTCTCATGACTTTTAGCTAATACTACAAATTCACAAGTCTTAATTTAAACCAGACCTAAAGGTCCAGGAGATGCCTCAGACGTTTTAAGTACAAAGATGAACTTTTCCTGGGAAGAAATAATATACGGACAAGTATAAATCAATTATGTCAATGCCAGGGAAGAAATATTTCACTCATACTGTAGATGCTAGAGAATTTTTTAAACAAAGGAATATTCATGAAACTCACAATTTGGTTTTTTTTTTTTTGAAACTTACAATTTGTATTATTTGCTGAAATATTTAAGTGAAATAAGCTAAGGACCCTGCAGAAATAAGATTCAAATGTCCAAGACAATTTCCAACTTTAGCAATTTGCTTACCCTCACTTATTCCTCTATGATAGCTTGATGTTCAGCAAAGCTTAGTGAGAAGGATCTAACAAATGGAGGGGCTCTGTAGTCAACCATATTTGGTGAATGCACTCCAAGTAAACTAGTAACAGGAACATGTCACACTCCAACTCTTTCTGGTACCATGTTTGACAAAACAGTACCTGAAATGCTACCCAAAATGTATCAGTACTAATCTCTTCATGGTTTTAAAATCAAAATGGCTAGATCCCTAGAGAATTACTGATACTCTTTTCTCTAATATAGAAGTACATGTTCCTATTGCTTGACAACAGTCTTCATCATCCTGGAAACATATGCTGCTCTTTATTATGGTATCCAATCATATTCCTCCATAAAAGGAGGAATGATATACCAGTTTAAAAGCATTAAAATAAGATGCAAGTGTACTATTAATGCATTCACATAAAAATGATCAAATTAGGTCTTAGAATATCTAATGATATCATTTTTTAAAATTTTATTTATTCATGAGACACACAGAGACAGAGAGAGAGAGGCAGAAACACAGGCAGAGGGAGAAGCAGGCTGCACGCAGGGAGCCCGACATGGGACTCGATCCCAGGTCTCCAGGATCACGCCCTGGGCTGAAGGCAGGGCTAAACTGCTGAGCCATCTGGGCTGCCCTAATGATATCATTTTGAAATGCAGCTGAGTTTAAGATAAAAGATGAACCATAAAGGGTGCCTGGGTCGCTCAGTCAGTTAAGTATCCGACTCCTGATTTCAGCTCAGGTCATCATCTCAGGATAAGATCAACCCCCCCCTCCCCCACACACACCGCTGGAGTTTCTATGTTTGAAACAGAAACAGATGACTATATTTAGTCCCCGTCTCTCTCTCTTTTATGTTTTTTAAAGACTTTGAGAGAGAGAGCACCAAGTACGAGTGGGAGGAAGGGCAGAGGGAGAAAATCTTTAAGCAGATTCCCCGTGAGTGGGGAACCCAATACGGGGCTTGATCTCATGACCCTGAGATCAAGACCTGAGTTGAAACCAAGAGTTAGACATTTAACCGACTAAATCACCAATGTGCCACCCTCTCTCTCTTTTTCTAACAAATAACAGCGGTGACAATAATTGAATGACAATATTTAGTACAGATGCTAGGTAAATATGAGTAAGATTTTTCTCATCAAGCCAAGTAAGCAAATATTGTATAGTCCTCACTTGGCAAATCAATTAGTGTGCATACTGATAAAAAAAAATACAAAAAAACAAAACAAAACAAAACAAAAAACCTTCACATAGTTCTGTTGTTAGTTTCTGCATACTCCTTCTGTATGAATTCTGAGACTTCACAAGGTGAAAAGCTCTTTTATAAAAAGAATAATCTGAAACTTCTATGTATAACTCTATACATACACACAATTTTAGATTGGTATCCATTACTCAGGAGAGAAAGGACTTCTATCATTTTCTAGTTTAACACATAAATGCCATAAAAAAACTTTTAAGAGCTGACTGGGAAAAAGTCCATAAAAGGAAACAAAACGGATTGTTACAACTTTGGTTAATTCTAAGCTGTTAGGTAGCAAATAAATAAATAAATAAGAAACATTATTGGTATTTATTAGTATGGTATTTTAAATTCTGACATGATAAAATACATGAATTCATCTGTAATAAACACTTCATAAAACTGATCAAACAGGAACTTGTAAGGACCTATGTGATAGAGAAGCGTATCTTCAAAACAAAAAATATTTATACAAAAAATACAGAATGGTTCAAATATGCAACTACTATGAAACCTGAGGACACAATATTAAATTTTAACTCAATGAAAACCAGTTGAGGTGAATTAACAAAGGTTTACTACTTTAATTTTCTGTGTCATTAATTCTAAAAATTGATTTGCCTTTCAATATCCAAACATTAACTTTTACCTAAATTTAATGTTAAAACAGATGTAACTGTTTTGAAAAAAAATTCATTATTTTAAAGGTAGGACTATACCAAATCCTGCCCTGTAAAACAAATTTCTCAACCATCAATTTACTCACCCAGAAGTGAATCAAAATACGACAGGTGGTAAATACTGAAGTATTTTATTAAAACAGAAAGATTTTAAATGATTTTAAAATCCCGAGTTAATTTTGCTGTGACAACCTGTAAGTAACAAAGATTTTAAACGCTGATATTTTCCAAAGTATGAATGCCACAACCATTAGTTTTTTGAGTGTAAGTACTGATCAAAACATCAAATTATAATATGTGATTTATTTTCAAATGCTTAAAACCAGAAAGGATCATGGTTTGCTTCTCTCAACAAACTATATTTTTCACAAAGTGATCTAATTGGAAATTTCCTATCAAGTTGTTAACAAGAAGAACTACCACTAACTAATACCTTACACAAAATTTCAGTTTTGCTTTAGAGAATATCTTGTAACAGGATATATACTACAGTGGACTATTACTAAAAAAATAAAGATATTTATATATACCTGCAAAAAGATCTTCTCTGTCATCATCTAGCACCACCTCTGCAGGTTTGGGACCATTGGAGTTTGTACTAACATCTTCTGCAGGAAGACTAGCCGGTTCCGGAGATGATGGACTTGACTGTTAAAAATACCAATATTAGATAAAGGATTATCATGTTTAATTACGACTCTACACATCATAGAAATAGAACATTCTCTTGATAGAAAGGGAATAAAGAACAAGGACAGTTATTTATAGCTACTTTAAGGGAAGAATAAACCAAAACCACATTTTTACTCACTTTCCTTCTTAACAAGTCACTTAAGATTTAAAAAAAATCTTTTCCAGTCATCCCTTTAGATACACTAACTTGTCTTGTTGAGATAAAATTAACAAAGATTTAGTGTTTTACAGCCATATACAGTAACACTGTTTACTATACAATACTAAAAGAAATTCAGATTTGAAAACATGTTGTGTGTATAAGTTCAAGTATTCCTTTACTGTAAAAGTTTAATACTATTTGAATTAAAATACTATTATTCTAAAATTGTATGGTTTAAAACTAAAAATATGCCTTCTTCCCAAACATTGTATTTCAACTGAACTTAGGGACTGTTTTTGCACTTCTTAATTTTAAAGTATAACGACCAACATAATAGAAGCTACACTGTGAAGCTTTTAGCTTTATTACAGGTTTTCGTATAATAGTTAAAACCAATACTCTTTTTTTTAAAAAAAAAGACATAAAAATGAACGTGTGTATGTCAAAAGCATACAGCTAGGTATTTTCGCAAACCAAACACACCTGTGTAACCAGCACCCAGATCTAGAAAGAGAACATATCAGCATGGATTAGTTTTCCCTGTTTTTGTTCATAAAACGGAATCATACAGAATATTCTTTTGTTTTTGTTCTTAATGTTATGTTTTAAGACACATCCATACTGTTGTTATAGTAATAAATTACACATTCTTGTTGCTGCAAAACATTCCATTTTAAATATACCTCAATCAATTCATTCTATTACTGATGGACATATGCGTAGTTATCAGTTTTGTGCCACTATCAATAATGTTGTATAAACTTCCTAATATATGTGTCTTTTAGTAAACATGTGAACAAATTTGTGTTTGGTATATATGAGTAGAACAGCTAAATGACAGGGTAGGTGAATATTCTGCTTTAGAAATCTAAAGTGGCTGCATATTTTGTGAAAACATCAATTGCTCCACAACCTTGTCAACATTTTGATATATTTTATCTTTCTCATTTTAGCTATTATGGTGGTATAAAGTATATCTTATCGTGTTTGAATTTGCATTTCCCTGATGAACAATGATGCTCAGCAATTTTTCATGTTAAATGGCCTTTGAACATCCTCTTTGAAAAGGTTTAATTCATTTACAGAGAGAGAGCATGCATGCATAGGGTGGAGGGGCTGAGGAAGAGAGTATAATTATGAATATGCCTAAAAACTGGCCCCAAGTTTATCAATCACATTATCTATAATACTGAAGAATTTGAAATAACCTAAAGCATATCTACATAAAAAATGTAGCGCAGTAGTCTCAACAAACTAAAAATACAGGGGAACTTTCTCAATTTGAGAAAAAATAGCTACAAAAACCCTACATCAACATTTTTTTTAAAGTAAGCTCCACACCCAATGTGGGGCTTGAGCTCACAACCCTAAGATCAAGAGTTACATGCTCTACCCAATGAGGCAGCCGGGCACCTCCTAAATCAAACTTAATGGTGGGAAACTAGAAGCTTTCTCACTAAGAATAGGAACAAAACAAAGATGTTAACTCTTACCACTACTTTTCAACATTGTACTGGAAGTTCTAGCTAATGCAATAAGACAAGGAAAGGAAATAAAAGGCATAAAAATTGGGAAGGAAAAAATAAAACTGCCTTTGTTAACAGATGACATCAGTGTCTAAGTAGAAAATCCAAACAAAAAAGCCTCCCAGAACTAATATGCATTTACAGCAAAGCTGCAGCATATAAGATTAACATGCAGAACTTAAGTCACTTTCTTACATAGCATCACTGAAAAATAGAATTTGAAGTTAAAAACAGTAACATTCCCCCCAAAATGAAATACTTAGGTATACTCTCATAAAACATGTAATAAGATGTGTATGGGGAAAACTCCAAAACTCTGATGAATGAAATAAAAGACCCAATAAATGGAGAGATGTTCATGTTCATGAGTAGGAAGGCTAAATACTTTCAAGATGCCAGTTCTTCCCAACTTGATATAGAGATTCGATTTAATCTCAATCAAAATTGGAGACAGTTATTTTGTGGATATCAATAAAATAATCCTAAACTTTATAGAGAGAGGCAAAAAAAAACAGAATAACCAAAAGAACACTGAATGAAAAGAACAAAATTGGAGGACTAAAGCTACTTGACTTCAAGCTTATAATAATCAATACATAATGTGGTATTGGTGGAAGAATAGAAGAATGGAAGAGAAAAGCCCCAAAATACATAAATATAATCAACTGATCTTTGAAGAATGAACAAAGAAGAGAATAGGGAAAAAAACAGTCTCTTCAGCAAATAGTGTTGGCTTAACTAGACATTCACATGCAAAATATGAATCTGCAGAGACCTTACACCCTTCACGAAAATCAACTCAAAATGGATTACATACCTAAATGTAAAGCACAAAAGTGTAAAATTCCTAGAAACAGGAGAAAATCTTGATGACCTTGGATTTGGCAGTGAGTTTTCAGATACAATAACAAATGCACGCTCCATTAAAGAATTGATAAACTTGGGCAGCCCGGGTGGCTCAGCAGTTTAGCGCTGCCTTTGGCCCAGGGTGTGATCCCAGAGACCCAGGATCGGGTCCCACGTCGGGCTCCCTGCATGGAGCCTGCTTCTGCCTGTGTCTGTGCCTCTCTCTCTCTGTGTCTCTCATGAATAAATAAAATCTTAAAAAAAAAAAAAAAAAGAATTGATAACTTCATTAAAATTAAAACTTTCTGTGAAAAATACTGTCAAGAGAATAAAAAAAAAGCCACAGTTTGGGAGAAAAATGAAAAGATGCCCCACACCATGTATAGAGAAATGCAAATTAAAATAACAATGAGATAACACTATACCTCATGAAGGTGTATCTAATAGGTGTATACCTATTAGAATGATCAAAAATCTTTAACTCTGACAACACCAAATGCTGGCAAAAGGAACTCTCATTCACTTCTGGTGAGAATGCAAAATGGTACAGTTAATTTGGAAAACATTTTGGGAGTTTCTTTTAAGACTAAACATATTCTTGGGGCACCTGGGTGATTCAGTGGTTAAGTATCTGCCTCTGGCACAGGTCGTGATCCTGGGGTCCTGGGGTCGAATCCCACATCGGGCTCCCTACAGGGAGCCTGCTTCTCCCTCTACCTGTGTCTTTTCCTCTCTCTCTGTGTCTCTCTCATGAATAAATAAATAAAATCTTAAGGAAAAAAACACTAAACATATTTACCATATAGTTCAGCAATCACTCTCTTTAGTACTTATCCAGAAGAGCTGAAAACTTATGTACACACAAAAACCAGTACACGATGTTTACAGCAGCTATATTCATAACTACCAAAACGTGGAAACAACCAAGATGTCCCTTAGTAGGTTAATAAGTAAACTGGTGCTTCCAGTCAATAGAATGTTATTCAGCACTAAAAGGAAATGAGCTATCTAGTGACGAAAACATACAGGGAAAACTCAAATGCATATTAGTAAGTGAAAGAATCCAGTATAAAAAGATTACTGGAAAAAAAAAAAAAAAAGATTACTGGGATACCTTCATCTGCCTTCAGCTCAGGTCGTGAACCTGGGGTCCGGGGATCAAATCCTGCATCAGGCTCCCTGCAAGGAGCCTGCTTCTCCCTCTGCCTATGTCTCTGCCTCTGTGTGTCTCTCATGATAAGTAAATAAAATTTTTAAAAAGATTACTTATCGCATGATTCCAACTGTATGATAATCTGGAAAGTGCAAAACTATAAAGATGGTAAAAAGATCAGTACACTGGAAGGGAAGAAGGGATGAAGAGGTGGAAACACATGATTTCTGGACAGTGAAATGACTCTGTGTGATATTAGGGTGGATATACAACACGTCCTTACACACCTGTCCAAACCCACAGCATGCAAAGCTATAAACTATAAAATTTGATGATTACAATGTGTTAATGTAGATTCATCAATCATAACAAATGTACCATACCACTTCTGTGGACGAAGTTGACAATGAGGGATAACGCATATATAGGGGCAACATATGGGAAATCTCTGTACCTTCACTCAACTTTGCTGTAAGCTTAATACTGTTCTGAAAAATAAGTCTATTAAAAAAAATAATAAAGCAGAGTAGCACAGTAAAAGGCTTATGTCATTATATGGAAAAAGTGGGTACCTACACACGATTCAACTTTCTGATAATATTCATTAAAACTAAGATATACTTATATTGAATAAGATATAAGCACTAAAGTCTTATATACAACTTGTTCACTAAACTAGAGCAGTCAGTCACTTACTAAAAGCTGTAGGAACTTGTCTTTGCTCCTGCCTCCCCATGCCTCTTTCGGTTTCCTAGTAAGTGCAAGAGGTGTGCAATGAGGAAGTGATGGAAGGGAACAAGGATGACTTAATTGCCTAGAGCACAAGTTCTGGGTGATCAGAACTAGTTCTCCAATATATGCAACTGTAGACACATCAGCATTTTTAATAAATGTGTATTTGCCCCCCTACATCATCACCTAGTAGTGTGCTGGAAATTATCCTTATAAAAAGTTCCAAGGTTGTTGTGAATGCCTTAGTATTTAAAATCCCAAACAAGATTAAAGAAGCCCACTAGAGCCCCTTTCTCTCCCAGTGATTAACACTAAAAGCTCTGGATAGAATACACAAAACAAAATCCTAAAATTAAATGATGACAGGTAAACTGGAAAAGGAGACAAAAACGCAAGGGTGAATTTTATGATTTTTTTTTTTTTTTTGGTCCTTCTTTTCTCTTTCAGCTCCCTGAGAATGGCTCTAATTGTAGAACTATATACTATAGTGTGAATAGCAATGAGACCAAGAAAAACTTTTATCTTCTGATTGTCACACCAGGACTGCTGCTACCAAGAGAATGTAGGTGGAATTTTTTTTTCCCCTTTTCCTCCTCTCCTTATCCCATTTTCTTTCCCGACCCTGCCCTGAAGCCAAACCCAGTAGCTTATTAGGTGCAAGAAACCAGCAAGAATGAGAGCACTGACTTCTAAAATCCAAGAGAAAATTTACTTTTCTGGCCAGCTGAGTCAGGGAAACAGGACCTAGAAATCTGAATAGGAGGAAACAGACATCCTCCTTTGTATTTATTTTCTCTCCTTCCTTTTACCACTCTTCTCTAAGTGACCCAAGCTGAGTGGAAGTGGGTGACAATGCAGCAGGTACAACTCTGACAGAAGACCAAGCTCCTGGGAAACAGACTTGGAAAACAGAGGTCACTGTGGGTTTCCCAAAGAACAGATTTGTTTTCTGTCCATTATAATAAAATGTCTTCTCTAGAACAAAGAAGAGGCACACTTATTGCCTATTTTAAGGATATGGGTTTTTCAGCTGTGACACAAACCGAAGACAGATGCAATATCAACCTCCCCTTCTCACCCCATCACATCACCCCATCAGGAGAGATAGAGAAAACTGGCACAAATGTGATATTCATGTGGCTTGCTATGCTTTGAATAAAAATGTTTAATCAACCATAAACCAGCAACCATAAAACATTTTCTAGATTAGAAAATAAAATTTCAGACTCTTTTCAGTTTCTGACAGAAAAAGCCAGTGAACGTGAAAAGAAAATATCCAATCTGAATAACAGAGAAGGAAAAAAACAAAACAAAACAAAAAAAGCAGAAACTCAGGAACCTGTGAGATAGTATTAAAAATTCTAACATTCATGTCACTGGAATTCTAGAAAGAAGCACGCAAAAATATTTCAACAAATGATAGATAAAAACATTCCAAATTCGTTGAAAGACATAAATTTACAGAATCAAGAACAAGCAAACTCCAAATGGACATTGTTGCTATAAACATTGGGGTGCCGGTGTCCTGCCGTTTCACTGCATCTGTATCTTTGGGGTAAATCCCCAGCAGTCCAATTGCTGGGTTCTAGGGCAGCTCTATTTTTAACTCTTTGAGGAATCTCCACACTGTTTTCCAGAGAGGCTGTACCAGTTCACATTCCCACCAACAGTGCAAGAGGGTTCCCCTTTCTCCACATCCTCTCCAACATTTGCTGTTTCCTGTCTGGTTAATTTTTCATCATTCTCACTGGTGTGAGGTGGTATCTCATTGTGGTTTTGATTTCTATTTCCCTGATAGCAAGTGATGCAGAGCATTTTCTCATGTGCTTCTTGGCCATGTGTATGTCTTCTTTGGTGAAATTTCTGTTCATGTCTTTTGCTCATTTCATTATTCGATTGTTTCTTTGCTCTTTAGTTTAATAAGTTATTCATAGATCTTCGATACTAGCCCTTTATCTGATAGGTATATCTTCAAGATTTGCAAATATCTTCTCCCATTCTGTAGGTTGTCTTTTAGTTTTGTTGACTGTTTCTTTTGCTGTGCAGAAGCTTTTCATCTTGATGAAGTCCCAGTAGTTCATTTTTGCTTTTGTTTCTCTTGCCTTCATAGATGTATCTTGCAAGAAGTTGCTATGGCCAAGGTCAAAAAGGGTTTTGGCTGTGTTCTCCTCTAGGATTTTGATGGATTCTTGTCTCACATTTAGATCTTTCATCCATTTTGAGCTTATCTTTGTGTATGGTGTAAGAGAAGGGTCTAGTTTCATTCTTCTGCACGTGGCTGTCCAATTTTCCCAGCACCATTTATTGAAGAGACTGTCCTTTTTCCGCTGGATAGTCTTTCCTGCTTTTTAGCATATTAGTTGACCACAGAGTTGGGGGCCCATTTCTGGGTTCTCTATTCTGTTCCATTGATCTATGTGTCTGTTTTTCGTGCCAGTATCACACTGTCTTGATGATCACAGCTTTGTAGTACAACTTGAAATCCGGCATTGTGATGCCCTCGGGCTCTGGTTTTCTTTTTCAATATTCCCCTGGCTATTCGGGTTTCTTTCTGATTCCACCCAAATCTTAAGACGATTTGTTCCAACTCTCTGAAGAAAGCCCATCGTATTTTGATAGAGATTGCATTAAATGTGTAAATTGCCCTGGGTACCACTGACATTTTCACAATATTAATTCTTCCAATCCATGAGCATGGAATATTTTTCCATCTCTTTGTGTCTTCCTCAATTTCTTTCAGAAGTGTTCTATAGTTTTTAGGGTATAGATCCTTTACCTCTTTGCTTAGGTTTATTCCTAGGTATCTTATGCGTTTGGGTGCAATTGTAAATGGGATTGACTCTTTAATTTCTTTTTTCTTTTTTTTTCAGTTTCATTGTTAGTGTATAGAAATGCCACTGAATTCTGGGCATTGATTTTGTATACTGCCACACAGAGGAACTGCTGTATGAGTTCTAGCAATCTTGGGGTGGAGTCTTTTAGATTTTCTATGTACAGTATCATGTCACCTGCAAAGAGGGAGAGTTTGACTTCTTTGCCAATTTGAATGCCTTTTATTTCTTTTTGTTGCCTGATTGCTGAGGCTAAGACTTCTAGTACTATGTTAAATAGTAGTGGTGAAAGTTGACATCCCTGTCGTGTTCCTGATCTTCGGGAAAGGCTCCCAGTGTTTCCCCATTGAGAATATTTGCTGTGGTCTTTTCGTAGATGGCTTTTAAGATGTTGAGGAATGTTGCCTCTATCCCTACACTCTGAAGAGTTTTGATCAGGAATGGATACTGTATTTTGTCAAATGCTTTCTCTGTATCTATTGAGAGGATCATATGGTTCTTGTTTTTTCTCTTGTTGATATGATCTATCACATTGATTGCTTTACGAGGGCTGAACTAGCCTGGCATCCCGGGGATAAATCCCACTTGGTCATGGTGAATAATCTTAACGTACTGTTGGATCCTATTGGCTGGTATCTTGTTGAGAATGTTTACATCTGTGTTCATTAGGGATACTGGTCTATAATTCTCCTTTTTGGTGGGGTCTTTGGTTTTGGAATTAAGGTGATGCTGGCCTCATAAAACGAGTTTGGAAGTATTCCATGCCTTTCTATCTTTCAGAACACATTTAGCAGAATAGGTATTGTTTCTTCTTTAAATGTTTGATAAAATTCCCCTGGGAAGCCCTCTGGCCCTGGTCTTTTGTGTCTGGGGAGGTTTTGAATGACTGCTTCAATTTCCTCCTTAGTTATTGGCCTATTCATGTTTTCTATTTCTTCCTGTTCCACTTTTGTTAGTTTGTGGTTTTCCAGAAATGTGTCCATTTCTTCCAGATTGCCTAATTTACTGGCATACAGGTGCTCATAATGTTTTAAAAATCATTTGTATTTCCTTGGTATTGGTTGTGATCGCTCCTTTTTCATTTGTGATTTTATTAATTTGAGTCTTTTCTCTTTTTAATAAGGCTGGCTGATGGTTTATCTTATGAACTCTTTCAAAAAACCAACTCCTGATTTTGTTGATCTATTCTACAGTTCTGGTCTCTATTTCATTGAGTTCTGCTCAAAACTTTATTAACTCTCTTCTTATGCTTGGTGTAGGTTTTATTTGCTGTTCTTTCTCCAGTTCCTTTGGGTGTGAGGTTAGCTTGTGTATTTGAGTTTTTTCTAATTTTTTGAGGGATGCTTGTATTGCAATGTATTTCCCTCTTAGGACTGCTTTTGCTGTATCTCAAAGATTTTGAATGGTTGTGTCTTCATTTTCATTAGTTTCCATAAATCTTTTTAATTCTTCTCTAATTTCCTAGTTGAGCCTTTCATCTTTTAGCAGGATGCTCTTTAACATCCACGTGTTTGAGTTTCTTCCAAATTTCTTCTTGTGATTGAGTTCAAGTATCAAAGCATTATGGTCTGAAAATATGCAGTGGACAATCTCAGTCTTTTGTTATCGATCAAGACCTGATTTGTGACACAGTATGTGGTCTACTTTGGAGAGAGTTCCATGTGCACTTGAGAAGAATGTGTATTCAGTTGCTTTTGGATGTAAAGTTCTGTAAATATCTGTGAAATCCATCTGGTCCGGTGTACCATTTAGAGCTCTTGTTTTGGGACGCCTAGGTGGCTCAGCAGTTGAGTGTCTGCCTTTGACTCAGGGTGTAATTCCAGGACTGAGTCCCACATCAGACTCCTTACAGTAGGCCTGCTTCTCCCTCTGCCTATGTCTCTGCCTCTCTCTGTGTCTCTCATGAATAAATAGATAAATCTTTTAAAAAAGAAAAAGCTGTTTCTTTGGAGATGTTCTGCTTAGAATATCTGTCATTTGCAGAAAGTGCCACATTGAAGTCTCCTACTATTAGCGTATTATTTTCTAGTATGTCTTTACTTTGGTTATTAATTGATTGATATACTTGGCAGCTCCCACATTAGGGGCATAAATATTCATGATTGTTAGGTCCTCTTGTTGGATAGATCCTTTAAGTATGATATAGTGTCCCTCCTTCATCTCTTACTACAGTCTTTGGGATAAATTTTAATTTATCTGATATGAGGATTGCTACCTCAGCTTTCTTCTGAGACCATTTGAATGGCAAATAGTTCTCCAACCTTTCATTTTCAGGCTGTAGGTGTTCTTAGGTCTAAAATAAGTCTCTACTAGACAGCAAATAGAGGAGTCTTGCTTTTTTTATCCAGTCGGGGATACCCTGCATCTTTTGATGGAATCATTAAGCCTATTCACGTTCAGAGTTACTATTGAAAGATATGAATTTAGTGTCATCATAATACCTATTCAGTCCATTTTTGTGGCTTATTTTTTTGGGCTTCCTCCTTCTTTTACAAGGTCCCTCTTAATATTTCTTGCAGAGCTGGTTTGGTGGTCATATATTCTTTCAGTTTCTTGGAAGCTCTTTATCTCTCCTTCTATGCTGAATAAGAGCCTTACCGGATAGAGTATTCTTGGCTGCATGTTCTTCTCATTTAGTATCCTGAATATATCCTACCAGCCCTTTCTGGCCTGCCAGGTCTCTGTGGAGAGGTCTGATGTTAATCTAATATTTCTCCCCATATAAGTTAGGGATCTCTTGTCTCTTGCTTGAAGGATTTTCTCTTTATCTTTGGAATTTGCAAGTTTCACTATTAAATGTCGAGGTGTTGAATGGTTTTTGATTTTTTTTTTTTGGGGGGGGGAACCTATCTCCTGGATTTGAATGCCTGTTTCCCTCTCCAAATTAGGGAAGGTCTCAGCTATGATTTGTTCAAATAGGCTTTCTGGTCCTCTGTCTCTCTTGGCGCCCTCTGTAACCCCAATTGTACATACATTTTTCCTTCTGAGGCTGTCATTTATTTCCCTTAACCTTTCCTCATGGTCTTTTCATTGTTTTTCTCTTTTTTCCTCAGCTTGCCATCAACTTGTCTTCTATGTCACTCACTCTTTCTCCTACCTCATTAACCCTCGTCATTAGAACCTCCAGTTTGGATTGCATCTTTTAATTGGTTTTTAATTTCAGCCTCATTAGATCTAAATTCTTCAGTCATGAAGTCTCTTGATTCCTTTATGCTTTTTTTTTTTTCCAAAGCCACCAGTAGCTTTATAATTGCGCTTAATTGGCTTTCTGACACCAAATTGTAATCCAAATTCTATACTCTGTGGCAGAGAGTATTGCTTCTGATGCTCTTTTGTGGTGAGTTCTTCTTTCTAGTCCTTTTTCTCAGTGAAGAGTGGCTGTATGAGTGGGCTGAGTCAAGAATATCAACCACGACCTAAGTAAATTTTACCCTAGATGATTCTGCTGAGGTCAGAGACCAGAAATTGAAACCAAAGATCAGAACGAAATAAAACAAAAGGACCACTAAAATGAAAAACAAATTTTAAAACAAAGTAGCAAAAAATAAAAGGCCAATAATTGTAAAGAAGAGGGGAAAAAAAGAAAACAATAAAAGAAAAAGAAAGAAAAGAAAAAAAGAAGGGGGACTAGGAGATGGTGGAGGGAGAATGTAGTCTACCTGAGGGATTCTAGAGGGTGATCCTCTTGTTTCTGAGTATATTAAGTTCTGTATGTTAGAAGATGCTCAGTCCCAAATTTCTGTAAAGCAGAAATACTTGTAGAGGGCCCCAAAATTGACCACCAAAACATAAATGAGATAAAATAGGGGGGCAGAATGCAAATGAGGAATCTCACAGAATGAACCAGCATGGTATACCACTTGGTTCTGGATGCATACTGGTCATGTTTTAGAAGGTATTCAACTTCCGCCATTGTAGAACAAAATGAGGCAGAGAAAAGAAAAAAAAAGCCACACACAAAAACCCGTATCTTGTGTATCTCCCAAAATTAAGTTGAGTATGTTGAAGGGAATCCAGAAGTGGAAAATATATCTAGGACCTTGTTAGAAGCAAAAACCCTTCTCTCTGTAGTGTTCCAGTTCATAGATTTTCAGGATGATTTGAAAGTTATCTAGGTAAGTTGGTGGGGCCCAGTGATTTGAGGACCCTACTCCTCTGCCATCTTGCCCTCCCCCCATAAAAGTCTTACTTTAAAGATACAGATAGTTAACAGTAAAAACGTTAAAAATAAAGAGACCATAAAGAGCAATAAAGAGACAAATCATATGATAAAAGGATCATCAATTTACCAAGAAACCATAACAATGTTATAAGTCTATGTTTCTAAGAACAGAGCATCACTCTGAAGGAAAAACCTAACAAAAAATATAAATAAAAAATTAAAAATCTACATTACATTTGGAGATTTCACCACTCTTCTCTCAGTAATAGAATAGATAAGTAACAAGGCAAAAAATTAAGAAAGCAAAAGCTGATTCTCTGAGAAGATCACAAGATGTCCTGTAGTAAGACTAAAATAAATGAATAAATAAGTAAACAAACAGAAGAGATAAACTATCAATATCAGGAATGAAAAGGCAGGGGCATCACCCACAGATGCCACAGACATGGTCACAGGATAATAGAGTATTTTCTTTTAAAGATTTTATTTATTTATTCACGAGAGACACACAGAGAGAGGCTAGGCAGAGGGAGAAGCAGGCTCCTCCTCATAGGGAGCCTGATGTAAGACTCCACCCCCGGACGAGAATCACAAACCAAAGGCAGATGCTCAACCGCTGAGCCACCCAGGCATCCCAGAATAATAGAGTATTATGAAAAACCTTATGCCCATAAATTTCACAATTTAGACTGAATGGACAAATTCCTTGAAAGACCCATACTACAGAAGTTCTACAAGAAATAACCCTGTATGTATTATGAATTTGAAGTTAAAAGTCTTTCAAAAACAAAACTACATGCTCAGATGATTTCACTAGTGAGTCCTATTAAGACATAAGACTAATTTTATACAACTTCAAGAATATAGAAGAGGAATAAACACTCTCCAATTCCTTTAATGAGACCAGTATTTCTTATACCAAAATTAAAGACATTACAAGTAAAAGAAAATACTACACAAATATCTATCATGACAATAATTGCCTAAACAAAATACTATCAAGCTGAATACAGCAACATATAAAAAGGTTAAGTACATTTATGATTCTATGGGCTTATTCTAGGAAAGCAAGGTTTATTCAGTGTTTTAAAATCAATCATTATAGGGATGCCTGGGTGGCTTGGTGGTTGAGCATCTACCTTTGGCTCAGGTCGTGATCCTGGAGTCCCCAGGAGGGAGCCTGCTTCTCCCTCTGCCTCTCTTTGTGTGTCACTCATGAATAAATAAAATCTTTTAAAGATAAAATAAAAACAAAAAGATAAAAATCAATCATTATAATCCACATTATAATTAACCTTAGAAGGTTACATAATCATCTTATTAAATGCAGAAAAGGAATTTGCTAACACCAGCCTTCAGTTGTGAATATAAAATTTCAGAAAACTAAGAATAAAACTCCTTTAATTTGATGAAAGAAATCTAGAAAAAAACTTAAGGGGCAACTTGCTGGCTCAGTCAATAGAATATGCAACTCTGAATCCTGAGGTTTTGAGTTCAAGTCCCATGTTGGTGGAGAGATTACTTAAAAAATAAAATGTTTAAAAAACAAAAAAACTTAACAGGTAACATCATATGTAAGAGAGAAAGAATATTACCCTCCTAAAGTTCACAAAAGGGAAAGTGATACCCACTTTTACTACTCCTATTCAATATTATACTAATGGTCCTAGCTATTACATTAAGGCATAGAGACTGGAAACAAAACTCCAAATCACAAACAGCATGATTATATACATGAAAATCCCATGGATGCTACAAAAAAACACTACTATACCTAATGAGTGCTTAGTACAGTTCCTGGATAGAGGGTCAACAGGCCACCAATAAATAAATGTAAAAGAAATTGTGGGATCCCTGGGTGGCGCAGCGGTTTGGCGCCTGCCTTTGGCCCAGGGCACAATCCTGGAGACCCGGGATCGAATCCCACGTCGGGCTCCCGGTGCATGGAGCCTGCTTCTCCCTCTGCCTGTGTCTCTGCCTCCCTCCCTCTCTCTCTCTCTCTCTCTGTGTGTGACTATCATAAATAAATAAAAATTAAAAAAAAAAAAAAGAAATCGTGAAATAAGTATAAGCCAACAAAATATGTGCTAGATTGGTACGCTGAAAACTACAAACAGTGATGAAAAAAATCAAGTAAATCAACAAAATGTAAAGAAACAGTAAATCTATGCCTTAAAGGCTCAACATGTTAAATCTCCCAAAATTAATCTATGGATTCATCACTATCCCAAATAAAAATCTCAGGTGGAAGTTTTGGTAGAAGTCAATCAATTGATCCTAAACTTATATGGAAAGGCAAAAGTAGAAGAGCCAAAACAATTTAGAAAAAAGTCAATGGACTCATACGACTAATTTCAAGACTCAGTTACAGTAAGACAGCATACAACTGGCAAAAGGAAACAGTAAATCCGTGAAATAGAATGGAGTCCAGAAATAGATGTATGCACATATGTATGGTTCAACTGATCTTTGAAAAAGATGCAAAGATAACTCACCAAGAAACATTTTAAATCAAGCCTTTTTTTTTTTAAGATTTTATTTATTCATGAGACACACACAGAAAGAGAAAGGCAGAGAGACACAGGCAGAGGCAGAAGCAGGCCCCATGCAGGGAGCCCAATGTGGGACTCAATCCCAGGACTCCAGGATCACACTCTGGTCAGAAGGCAGGCGATAAACCGCTGAGCCACCCAGGCGTCCCATAAGTTTAGCTTCTTAAACTTAGCACAGAGCATCTGAAATTCATTGATGATGTTGTATACACTGCAAAATACAATCAATCAAATTTGAAGTAACATTTACTGGACACTCCACTTATCAACATCTGACTATACATAACCTTTTGAAATGCAAACAAAACATTTACCACAAGGTCCATACTTTGAGCCATAAAATAAACCTTAACAATATGATTATTTTTCAATAATTGGTGCTGGAACAGCTGGGTATCCATATGCAAAATACCCCATATCGTGAACTTACATGTAAACTCAAAATGAATTGGAGGCATAAATGTTAAGTTGAAATTACACATGTCTAGGAGAAAGTGTAACTAAAACCTTTGTGACCTTGGGTTAGTGTTAGGAAAGGATTTCATATGTGACATCTAAAGTACTATTGATCACAACAACAAAAGGATAGCTCGAAAATAGCATAAAAAGAGAAGGCACGGACCGGGAAAAAATCTGCAAAACCACAACTGGCAAAGGATTTGTATCGAGAATTCATAAAGAATTCTCAAAACTTAATAAAGAGATCCAAATTTTTAAATGGGCAAAAGATGTGAAAGGACATCACCAAAGATGATTTTCAGATGGTGAATAAGCACATGAAAAGCCACTCAACATCACTATAACAGAATGTATATTGAAGCCACAATGAAATAACACTACAAACCGGTTAGAAGGGCTAAAAATCACTGGTGTGCTGGAAAATATTTAGCAAGAAGGTCTTTGAGAGGGAAGACTCATTTACAGCTTTTGCTCAATGCCTGCTGTGGCTATGTACCCCTCACTGAAAGTGGACTTGGAAGATATGTAAGTTACACTGTACAAATACAATAGACATATAACCTCAAGAGCACAGGAAATAATAAAATGCAGTAAGAGAATTCAGAAGTGACAAGTTTTTAATATTTATTACATTTTTTTAAAATTTTTTTTTTATTTATTTATGATAGTCACAGAGAGAGAGAGGCAGAGACACAGGCAGAGGGAGAAGCAGGCTCCATGCACCGGGAGCCCGACATGGGATTTGATCCCGGGTCTCCAGGATCGCGCCCTGGGCCAAAGACAGGCGCCAAACCGCTGCACCACCCAGGGATCCCTATTTATTACATTTTTAAAAAAGATTTATTTATTTGAGAGAGAAAGGAGAGGCAGAATGAGAAAAGAGAATTAGTGAAGCAGACTCCCTGCTGAGTGCAGTCCAACACTGAGCTAGATCCCTGAATCCTGGAGATCATGACTTGAGCCAAAATCAAGAGTCGGCTGTTTAACTGCCTGAGCCACCCAGATGCCGCACCTTCATTTTCAATGTAATTCATTTAAATATGTTTGTGTAACTTAATTTTAACAATGGCTTTAAAAACCAGCTTACAAATTCCCAATTGAACAATATTTAACAATCACTTCTTTCAATCCAAAATAAACCGACCTAAAGCTCACCATTACCCAAAATCAAAACCGACATTAGCAAGAGCAGACAAGGTGTGGAGCAACCAGTATTCTCATTCATTGCTATGGTAATGTAACAAAACATCTCCTTTAGAAAAGGGTTTGGCAGTTTCTTTCTTAAGTCCCCCCCACCCCCACCCCGTCCTTTTCCTCCTTGCCTTCCTTCCTTTAAACCTTTTATAATTTTATTAGACTTCAAAGCAGGAATGAATAAAACTTGACCAGAGACTAAAATCTAGCTGCACAGAAGGTTCCCTGGGGCTAGCTTTTCAAGATTACAACATTCAATAATCATATAAAGCGTGACTCTGAATAAAGGTAAAGTTTCTGTATTAAAATGACTTTGATGATGCCAGGAAATACACTGACATGCTTCTGTATTGAAGCATCGTGTTTTTTAAAAAATGAAACCATAGCTTAACGATTCTCCGACTGGAATAACACTGTCCTAATGGGTAACACTGTCCTCAGTTGTATTAGTACTAGAGCCATTAACTCATGGGATGAAAAGCAAATGACTTCACTTCTTGTAAAGCGTTCTGGCAGAAGTACAGCAGTTTCTTACAAAGGCAAACATACTTCCCATACAACCCAGCAATCCTGCTTCTAAGTTTTCATCCAAAAGAAAACTGTGTTCATACAAAAACCTGCACGTAAATGTTTATATTAGCTTTATTCATTAATGCCAGCAGCTGGAAACAATGGAATGGCCCTTCAACAAACAACTGTGATATATACATACAATGAAATACTAAATTCAGCAATAAAAAAGTAATGAACTATTGATAATGTACAACATGAGTCTCAAACCATTCACACTAAAGAAGCTACACAAAAAGTTTTATACTGTATGATTCCATCTATATGATATTCTGAAAAAATACAAACTCTACACACATCAGTGGTTGCCAGAGATTAGGACTGGGAAGGGTTGGGGATTCCTGGGTGGCTCAGCGGTTTAGCACCGCTTTCAGCCCAGAGCCTGACCCTGGAGACCCGGGATCGAGTCCCGCATTGGGCTTCCTGCATGGAGCCTGCTTCTCCTTCTGCCTGTGTCTCTGCCTCTCAATCTCTCTGTGACTCTCATGAATAAATAAATAAAATATTAAAAAAAAAAAAAGGACTGGGAAGGGTTAACTATGTGAGAGAATTTTTTTTAGATGAAAGTGTTCTGTATCTTGATTGAAGTGGTAGTGAATTTTACTAAATTGAGGTTAATTTTGCCTCAAGTAAAAACTATCATCACAGAAAAAAAACCCATAGCAGTGCCATTTCATAGCAAAGTGGCTACTTGTAAAATTAACATCAAAAGCAAATTTTGTTCTTTTTAAGAAAAAAGTTGCAAAAAAAGTGATTAACTCTGCCTCAAGCAACTTCATATAATGACATTTTTTACAGGTACTAAAAGTAACTCATTCTCAAAAAACAGAATTTAATGGTTTTAAGGGAAAAGTGGTCAACTTGATCCTGCTTCATTAAATCTTTCTAGTAATTTTCAACGCTCATCTGCTTTAAACACTTGATGACAAAATGTCTTCTCCCTAACAGAGGTAACTCACACTGAAATTTTCAAAAAAATGAGTACTAAATTGGAGGTCTACCCAGAGATCAAAAAACAGAATTGAGAAAATTTCTACACTGTTACTACCTGTTGTATAGGCACAGCACATACTAATTTAGAAGCTTTGTAGCAATAGTCCCCTTGTCTTACTCTATTCTCTTGATAATTTCACCCACTTTCCAGATTTCAAAGATCATTTCTACGCCATCAAATCACTCAGTCTTCTATATCATTTTTGTGCCATGTGTATATTTCAATTACACATTGATCCCCTGGCATTGCAGGCAACTGTTCACACAGCTATGTTTATTATATTGACTCTCCTTGTTTCATACATGCCTTAGGACACGGACTTGATGTCCACAGCCTGGTTTAATGTAATCATTCAATAAATTTATGACAGATTCCTAAATCAACCTTCTTAGCCCATCCAGTATTTCTAACTACTTAATGTTCTTTTCATTGGTGTAAAGTAACCACAAATGAAACGAAACTTATAATTCCTGTGTCTAAGTAAGAATCACTCAAAGAGAGGGAGACATTTTAAGTCTCTAGATATCTAACTTTTCATCTACTGTTCCATCAATTCCTTTTCTCCTTTATTATTTGTGCTTTCTTTCTTGAGGTCTTTAACCTCAGACATAAAAAAAACCCTCCAACTCATCAACTTACCAGTAATACCTCCTTTTCAAATTTACCTCTTAGGCTGTGGCACATTAATCTTCCCAGGTGATCATGTTAACTGCCATAAAAATCTTTCATAGCTCTCACCCACTTAAATAACAAATTCCAAAGCCCTTCACAATCTCACCACATAGTAAACGTGTAACATCCTATATTCAACAACTCACACAGATTTTTTTATGGCTCCCTAGAATATGGACTGACTCTTGAGTGACCCTTGTTATTCTTTACTTTGAAATTTCATTACCCCTTCAAGGTCTCTCTTATATATTATGTCTTTAATGAGCTTCTCCCAGCCAAGAGAAGCATTTACTATTCATCTACTATGTGTCAGAAACATCGATAGGAAGGAGAATCTCCCCAGTGTTTCAATGGTATTTTCAGTGGAAACTGGTATATTTTCGGACCATAGAATCACAACCTGTACCAGAGTTTTCTGAACATCTCTTTCTTCTCCACTAGAAATTTTCTGTTCTTAAAGATTTGCAGTAATTTGCTATTTGCACTGATGATCACCTAAACAGTATGGCAAAGAGTAAATACCCAAGTATTTGGAGGGTGAAGTCAATGAAGTCAGATATCTTCTGAGCATAGGGTTAGAGAAAAGGAATTTTAAGACCATCTGGAAACTCAATATGAAATGCTCTATAATTTCTATCATGTGACACTTGGGAAAACTATGGTCCTCATCTTAACTTCAACTGACCCTTATATTTAAGTTTGGTATGAGAACCAGTGTGAACATCTATGGTCAACTGATTTTTCAACCAGGATGCCAAGACCACTCACATGGGGGAAAGAATAGTCTTTTCAACATATGGTGCTAGGACAATTGAACTGCCACGTGCAAAAGAATAAACCTCATGCCAAATTCAAAAATTAACTCAAAACAGATCAAAGACCTAAAAGAGCCAAAACCATAAAATTCTTAGAAGAAAAAATATATGTAAATCTTCACGACCTTGGATTTGGCAGGGAATTCTTAGATAGGACAGTGAAAGTATGAGCAACAAAATTTAAAAAATAAACTAGACTTCATCAAACAATTTTTAAACTTATTAAGGATGCCATCAAGAACATGGAAAGACAACCCAGAGAACGGGAGAAAACGTCTGCAAATCATATATCTGGTAAGGAACTCGCACCCAGAATACATAAAGAATTCTTATAACTCAGTAATAAGACAATTCAATTAAACAATGAGCAAAGGATCTGAATAGACATTCCTAAGGAGACATACAAATGGCCAACAAGCCTATGAAAAGATACGCAACATCTTTAGTCAACAAGAAAATGAAATCAAAACCACACTTCAGGGCAGCCCGGGTGGTTCAATGGGCCTTCAGTTCAGGGCTTGATCTTGGAGACCCAGGATCCAGTCCTATGTCAGGCTCCCTGCATGGAGCCTCCTTCTCCCTCTGCCTGTGTCTCTGCCTGCCTCTCTCTCTCTCTCTCTCTCTCTCTGTGTGTCTCTCATGAATAAATAAAATCTTAAACACACACACACACACACACACACACACATTCACACCCACTAAGATGAAGAGAACCAAAAAAAAAGTCACAATAACCGGTGTTGGTGACGATCTGAAGAAACTGGTACCTTCTTCATACATGGCTGGTGGAAATGTAAAATGGTGTGGCCACTTTAGGAAACCGGTCTGGCAATTATTCAAATGATTAAATGTAGAGTTACCATAGGACCCAGTAACTCTACCTGTACATAAATGTGTTTATTGCAGTATTATTCATAATAGCCAAAATATGGAAACAACCCATACATCCATCAACTGAGGAATGGATAAACAAAATATGGTATAGCCACTCAATGGAGCAATACTCCATTTCATTCCATTTTGTAAAAAGGAATGAAGTACAGACCTTGAAAACATGATGCAAGTGAAAGAAGCCAGTCATGAAAAACCAATTACAGGATTTTATTCATACAAAGTCTAGAACAGAGAAGTCTGTAAGAGATAGAAAGTTAATCAGTGGTTGTTGAAGGTTGGGGTGTGGGGGCAGGCGATGATAGTTAAAACATACAGGGTTTCTTTTTGAGGTAATGAAAATGTTCTAAAACTGTGGTGATGGTTGCATATATCTATAAATATATTAAAAACTATTAAGTTGTACACATTAAATGAGTGAAATTGCATGGTATGTGAATTATGCATCAATATAGCTGTTTAAAATAGAGAACAAGGGATATAATATAAATTTTCTGACTTTTTTTTATTAAAGATTTTATTTACTTGAGAGAGTTGTTGGAGAAAGTAGACTTCCTGCTGAGCAGGGATTCCTAGGACCCTCAGATCAGGACCTGAACCAAAGACAGATGCTTAACGGACTGAGCCACCCAGGCATCCCTTTATTTATTTATTTATTTATTTATTCATTTTCAAGGTGTTGTCTCCATGCTGTTTTAGTGTAAGCACCTTTTAAGCTTAGGGTTGTAGCATTTAAGGAAAAAGCAGTATCCCTAAACAATTTAAAGCCTTGCCTCTCAGGTACCAAAAAGAACGAGTTTTCACTGGATTCTTTCTCCTCATTCCATTCCCTGCCCCCTAATGCCAGCTTTCACCAATTTCTTGTTTCATAGTCAAAACAGAAACAAACAATAGGATTTTTAAATATGCTTTGTTTACTGAATTTGGCTTTATGTGATTATTCTTGATTGTGAATGGAAAAGAGTCTTATATTGTGTTAATAAAAATATACATATGCACTAAGCTTATGGTCATTACAAGCTTAACAAAGATGACAATGAAAATGTCTGTAATTTTATTTTCACCTATATGGATTTCAGTTGATTTTTCCCTCCAAATGCTCTCAAAGGAAAGTTTCTATATAAATAAATTTTTTTTTTATAAATAAAATTTTTAAAACTGACTTACTTTTGCTTTAATTAAAAGACATTAAGTTATATGCCTTTCAATTTACAGCTTAGTAATAACTATTTAAAGCAGATAATCTGCATCAGAATCATTTGGGGCTTAGCAACACATTATTGTCTATGGACCAGAAGGAAAGTCATGAGGAGTTTATTAAAAATGCATAATAATAGACTTATCCCAGCCCTACAGAATCATAATTCGTACTTTAACAAGATTCCTAGGTAACTTATGTATAAAGTTTGAAAGCCACTGTTCTAGAGCATTTATTACACATGCAGATTCCAGTAAGTTTGAAATGAGGCATCTGCATTTCAAACTAGAATCCCCCCAACACACTGCTGTTTGAGAAGCACTTTTGAAAACAGAAACAGAGTTCATGGAAAAAAAAAAAAAAATCCCTTCAGAACAGTTTGCTATACTGAAAAGCACTGTTGTATATCCTTCCTGTTATAGTTTGGAAACCAAAAGAAGATTCTGAATTTACAAATCTCAGTTATACCACCTTAAAGTCCTGAATGAATCTATAAAATAAGGGATGTACAATCAAAACCAACTTTACAACTTGCACAGTGCACTAACCAAGATTAAATTTATTCATACTCAAACTTCTGTAGACTTCTATTGAAAAAAAAAAAACCTTATGAAAAAGTCCCATCCAAATGAGAAATACAGATTATAGTTCTTTGTACTCAAATCTAAAAAACCTCAATTATGCAGAATGCTTAGTGTTCACAGTATTCTGGTTTACACTACTAGGTCAATAGTTTGTTTTGATCCTAGCTGGTGGAAAACCTTTGCAGCCCTCAAAGGAAATACAGGCCTTTGAATCCTGGATAGATATTCTCATTATTTTTAAGGAAAGCCTTACAGTACATTTAAAGAGTTAAAAAGATACTAAATCCAAAAGGTCAATTCGTTATGCAAGAGAATTCTTACTAATTCTCAGGAGATGCTATTTTGACAATGAATCAAGCAAACATTTACTAATTGGAAATGTTCAAGCCTGGGAGGTACACAAAGATGATCAAGGCACTATCCCTAGCCCCAAGAAGCATATGATCTGAGGGGAGGCGGGGTCTGACTGGGAACCTGTATACACAATTTGCAGAGTATGGTCAGTGCGGAAAACGGTTCCCGGAAGTTTCCAAGAAATGAATTTCAGATGATGAGTATTTGAAAGTAATTTCCAATTGATCTGGTGTCGAGCTGCACGAACCAAGAAAGCTTACGGGAAAAAAAAAAAAAAAAAAGCACTTTATAAGGAAATATAGCCCAAGGTAAACAATCTTCCGGGCAATTTGCTTACATTCTAATACACACACACACACACACACACACACACACACAAAACCGGGCTAGGAGGTGTGCGCGCCCTCAACAAATGCAAAGCAATTCAAACCCGAAGTCGATCTAGGAGGCCAATGCAGTTAACAGTGTTTCCTTTTACAAAAACAGGAACACTCAACTTCAGAGATCGCTGACCATGCGAGAAAAGAGGAAAAAGGGAGTGAGGATCTGCTATTTCTCCGTGGTAACTTAAAAAAAAAAAAAAACACCTACCAGCACTTTCCTGGACTACTCCCTCCCAACTTTATATTTTATAAACACTCTTATTCGTAAAAAGTCTAGGAACTACAGAAGACAAAAACCAGTTCAATGCATCTAACAGTCACCGAGCCCCTCCCTCCGGGGGAACTGGCTGTCGGCGCGGGGCCGCGACTGGGAGAGCGCTCCCCGGGGAGCCACGGCCACTCAACGCCCCGCTGCCTGCTCTCCCGTTCCAGGGGCACACCCTCCCTGGGGAAGGGAACCGCGAGCGCCTCTCCCAAGGGGCTGCGGAGGTCGCCGGGAGGGTGGTGGGGAGGCTCACCGGGACTCAGGGTAAGCCCCTCGGTGGTCTGGAGAAGAGGTGCAAGTGACACCGAGGAAGGCCAGCTGAGCGGGGAAGGGTGCTGGGATGCTCGGGCGAGGTCCCGGCCCCTGAGGCTCAGGTCGGCCCCCGGCGGCGGGCTGGTCTCCCCAGGAAGCCTCGCCGTCCAGGTACGTGAGGTGGGGCCCGCGTCACAGGTGTCGCCGGGACCAGGTCCCGCACACCCGGGGGGTGGGGAGGCACAAGTACGGCCAGGGGAAAGGCACCTAAGGGGAGACGCGCGGCGGCAGCGGAGCGCGGCACCCACGGCGGCGCGGTCTCACCTCTAAGGTGGACACAGTGCTGGTGAACAGGTCCTCTCCGTCCTCCAGCTCCTCAAAGTCGGTGGGCTTCGCGTCCCCCAGCGGAGGAGGCTCCCTCTCGGCCGCCATCTTCGCTCGTCCAGACGACTGCGCGAGCGGGGCCTCGCGGGCCTGTCACGTGAGCACGCACGGCGGGGCTGGCGCGCCGGCCGCCCCGCGCCCCGCCCCCGGCCCCGCCCCCCGCGGGCCACCGCCCGTGGCCCCGCCCCCGGCCTCGCGCTCGGCTCCGCCCCTTTGCCTCTCCCTCCTTCCACCCCGCGTCTGGGTCGCCGTCGCCTCTCGCCGCCCGCTTGCTGCTGCCCCGACCTGGGTGGGAGGCTCTTGGGCTCTTCTCACCCTCACCCTCGCAGCACGTCTAGGCCAAGCGATGTCTCTCGCTCTTGCCAGTTTTAAAGCTGGGAGGACCCCTGTTCGGATCTGCTCTAGGAAGTGGAAGGGTTTGGGGACCAGTCTTCGCGCTTGGATTATACACAGATCGAGGGCAAGATTGAGGATTGATGGAAAAGAGCCGGTTCCGGAACCTCCGAACGTGATGGAGATGTTCTTCTCGGCGCCCTTCAGCGGGGTAGCCAATGGCCACGTGTGACCACTGAGCCTTTCACGTGGCTATGATTGAGGAGCTGAGTGTTAAGATTTTATTTTACTTACATCTAAATAGCCTCCTGTGGCTACAGGCTGCCTGTTGGCCAGTGCAGCTCAAGATAACAAAAAAGCCCTGAATAATTTGTTGTCTGAGGTTTACCCCAATTTCATAATGAGCCACATAATATTTTTCCTCCATAAAGGAAAGGAAAGGCTGGGCAAATAACAGGAAAATCAGTAGATGATTGGTAAGAGCATCATACTCCCATTCCCTCTGCCAATTACTGACGCTTCATCATGGAACCATTCCTTGAAGACTTGGGAGCTTCAATTTCCTTAGCAGCAAAATGTTACTAATTCCCCGCTCACTGCATTGCACGGGTTGATTCTCAGGATCATCTGAGAAACTATGTGAAAAATATTCTGAAAGCTAAAAAGTGCTATGCTAATGCAAGGTATGCTCATGGAAAATTAAAAGAGGGCATGGCAAAGAGCAACCTGAGGTTATAATTTTGCTGGAGGAATAAAAAGCTTTGATGGGCTTCTTTACAAATTTAGTACAAACTCTCAGCCTTCAGGAGCCCGGGGAATTATGCCTGGCTTCTACTGGCTTTGCGCAAAACTTAGCTTAGCATCTCTGGACTTATTTTTTAAACTGCGTTGGAACGGGTTTTTCTGCTTGCTAGGATTTCTTTGACTCTTAAATGTCTAAATTTCTATGATGACCATCAAGAAGCATTCGCCCAAACCATGATTAACTTCAATAAGTATACCAAGATTCAAAAGTTGCTTGCATCCGTTTGATGCATAAGCCAGTTGTCACTATCGTGCTACCATCATCATTGCTATCTAGAACCATTGCTATGTCCCTGTCTGGAAGAATCAGGTTGTTTAGGTGTATTCCCTGTCCTGCACCACACCAACGCACATGCAGTCTGGAGTCTGTCACCGATTAGACACTTCGACCTCTCTTGAAAGCTCACAGCGTTGAAGTGATTCTTTCCTGCATCCCTGATTTTTACCTGTGCCTCTGTTTATTGCTTACTACTCCCTATTTTCTGCTACAATCATTAATATTCCTAGCTAAATTTTTGTACTGCCTGTCTGAATTAGTTGAAATACAGGTCCAGGCACTGCTGACAGAGAACCACATTAAAAGTGGCTGTTCCGCAAAAGGAGGTATATGCAGAATAACCTCCAAAGGCTAAAGGGAGCATAAGACCAAAGAAAAAGGCCGGACAAGTCCAGCTTGACAAGAAATGGTTTTTTATTAAGGAGACTTACAGACAGCAGCATGTCTTCGGTGGCAGCAAGACGAGCAGATTCCTGCAATCCCACCTCCCATAAGACCTGCTTTTATAGCCCTAGAGGCTGGGCAATACTTGCTGGGGGACCACCCAGGAGGAGAATGTTTGAAAATAGGTGTGTGTCTTAACCATATCTCCAAAACAGATCAAGGACATTATGCCCTGAGGGTGTACTTAAGGGTGTGGTTAAACAAAAAGAAGAATATGGTGGGTGTTTGTGAGGCTGTACTTAAGAAGGCTTCAGGTCACAGAGGGGTCATCATGACAGATTTGTCCAAGATGGCATTAGTCTGGTTCACATAGCAGCTTTAAAAAATGTAGTTTAATTATCCCTCATATAGGACCATGAAGGCTCTATGAGATCATTCAAGGATTATAGGTTCCTTCTGTTGTTCTATCCTCCCTAGGATATAATCTCTTCCTCATGGTCCAAATTGGCTCACCACCACAGCCACTTTCCAGCTGACAGAAGAGGAGTAAAAGGGAAATGGAATGCTATCCCCTTCCCTTTAAGGACTGAGTCCAGAAGTTGCACACACTTCTGTCCACATCCCTTTGACCAGCTAATTAGTTACATGGCTATCCCTAGCTACAGGAGATGAGGAAAGGCAGTTGTTATTCCACTTCCTAAAAACTAGAGGTTCTCATACTCTGGAAGAAATGGAAATTATGGTAGAGAACCAGCAATCTCTGTTATAAAGCATTCATTCAGTCTTCATGGTAGCATAACTGCATTTCCTTCTGGGTAACCATTCCTTTCCCACACTCTGTTGGACGTCTCCTCCAACTCAAGGGTGGAGGGCATGACCTATGGCTTAAACCCAATAGCACAGACTCCCTTAGTCCTAGTGATTGGTGGGAGAGCAGAATTGGCTGTTTTTCCCATAAACTCTCAGAAGCTTCAATTGTCTTTCTTTCCCTATTCAACCTGGATTCCATGAACCAGAACTATAAAAATTGTCTTATTTTTCTCAGTTGTTTTTTTCGTTGGTTTTTTGCTCTTCTGTTTAATCTTCCCTGAAGTCCCAAATTCAACCAACAGCCTTTTTAATCTTGTATCTGTAGCACTAAGACCATTTGATATATAAACCCCAGGCTTGACTGAAAGTTCTGAAGTCCTTAATCTTCAACCCCTACTCCACACTGCCTAGATACCATTTTTGTTTCTTTGCCAAATCCTTCAACTGTTGTTTCCAGAAGAGGTTCTGAAAATTTGTTTTCTCTTAAGCAGGTCAAGCTACTAGCACAGAAAGGACCCAGTCTGGCAGCACAACCCTAAGGATCATTTAAGAAATAGGCAAAGGGTGGCTCAGTGGTTGAGTGCTTGCCTTGAGCTCAGGTGGTGATCCCAGGGTCTTGGGATCGAGTCCCATATTGGGCTCCCCAGGGAGCCTGGTTCTCCCTCTGCCTATGTATCTGCCTTTTTCTCTGTGTTTCTCATGAATGAATAAATAAGTAAAATCTTAAAAGAAGAAGAAGAAGAAAAGAAGAAGAAGAAGAAGAAGAAAGAAGAAAGAAGAAGAAGAAAAGAAGAAGGCCGCAAAGGAAGAAGCGCTATAAAGGAAACTGAAAATCGGTGGTCAGAGAGACAGAAAGCAGTCCAAGAGAGAGGGTTACAAAGGAAATGAAAGGACAAAGTATGTGGCTGTATCAAATGCCTTGAGTATATTGATAAGGTATTGATTGAAAAGGGTGAATCAGGGCAGCCCAGGTGGCTCAGCGGTTTAGCGCCGTGTTCGGCCCAGGGCGTGATCCTGGAGTCCCAGGATCGAGTCCCACGTCGGGCTCCCTGCATGGAGCCTGCTTCTCCCTCTGTCTGTGTCTCTGCCTCTCTCTCTCTCTCTCTCTCTCTCTCTCTCTCTGTCTCTCATGAATAAATAAATAACATTAAAAAAAAAAAAAAAGAAAAGGGTGAATCATTACTGAGTACAAAAGAACCAATCTAGCAAACTGTGATGGTTACTTTTATACATCAACTTGCTCAGACCATGGTGCTCAAATATTTGGTCAAACACTTTTCCAAATTTTCCATGAAGATGTCATTGGGATGAAATTAACATTTAAGTCAACAGACGTTGAGTAAAGCAGATTACTCTGTACGACATGGGTGGGCCTCATCCAATCAGTTGAAGGCCTTACTAGAACAAAGACTGGCCTCCCCTAAGCAAGAAGGAATTCTGCCACCAGACTGTCTTTGGACTTGGACGGCAACTTCTTGCATCTCCAGCCTGCTGGTCTGTCTATCTATCTATCTATCTATCTATCTATCTATTTATATTTATTTATTATTTATTTTTTTGGACTCACCAAATCTTCACAGTTCTGTAAGCCAATTCCTTAAAATAAATCTTTGTATGTATAATACATCCTGTTGGTTCTGTTTCTCTGGAGAATGGAGACAAATATACGAGGATAGACTATTCTTTCAAGACATATAAGTAGAAGGAAGGATAGAATAGGTCAGTAACTTGCCGAAGACACAGGTTTATTTTTTTGTGTGTGTGTGTATGTTGTTTTATTTTAGGGAGATTTACACATGTTTATATATTAGGGAAAGAAGTGAAAGCAGAGCAAGAGGTTGAAAATATAACATAGAGAGATACCATCAGAAAGGAAGAGATTTGAAAGTATACCGGCAGGAATGGGATAAAGAGCTAGAAGTAGGAATTTGCCTTAAAAAAATGTATACTTCTTCCTCTGAGAACAGAGAAAGGGAGGTATTAGTTATTGTGTATAACAAACCATCCCAAATTTCATCAATGAAAACAAAACTGGGCACCTGAGTGGCTCAGTGTTTGGCTCAGGTTGTGATCTCAGGGTCCTTGGATCAAGTCACACATCAAAGTCCCTGTAGGCAGCCTGCCTCTGCCTCTGCCTGTATCTCTGCCTCTTTCTCTGTGTCTCTCATGAATAAATAAAATCTTAAAAAAAAAAAAAAAACAAACCCGCATTTGTTATTTCTAATGAGGCAGCAAGGTAGTTCTGCTGGACCAGATTTGGTAAATCTTGCCTTAGGGACTGTTTGTATTACATCTGTGGTCTGCTGAGGGATTGACCAGGGGCTGGTAGGACAAGGCTGGTCTTGACTAGGACATTTCAGTTCTGTAGCTTGTACTGTCATCCTTCTAGACTGGGTTTCTTTTCAATGCTGTGGCAGGGTTCCAAATAAAGAAGGTGGAAACACACAAGAACTTTTCAAGCCTTCAGAAAAGTCCCATAGCCAAGCCTAGGGTCAGAATGGGAAGGGACTACAAAATTGCAGGGCAAAAGGTGTGGAAAAGAGAGGCCAATAATTTGGGCCGTTGATGCAATCAGTTTACCACAGGGTGGATACATTTCTAGGCTTATTTGTAAATACTACAGGGGCAGGAAATGGGAAAAAGCAAGAGCAATATGGTTTTTTTTTCTCTATGGGATAAGAGAGGTTAATTTCTAAGAGAAAAGAGGTCAGTATCCGCACAGGTAGCATGAGGAAATTGAAGAGTATTTTCAATAGATCTGTGAAGATTTGGAGAGAACATTTACCAGGGACATATAAGGAACTGGCACACAGTACTGGAAGCCTAAATGAGGTGGAGACCATATGTTTCTGGTGGCAATAATCCCAACATTTGTGTTATTTTCTCCTGTAGTCTAGCATTGGAGGTGTAGGAGTGGAGGTGGATGGTTGGATTGATTCAAGGTTAGATATTTTGAGAATGAGCTTGGTGGAGGGCTGAGGCAGAGAGAATTTTGAGGCCCCTTAAAAGAGAGTGTCCTTGGGGCACCTGGGTGACTCAGTCAGTGTCTGCCTTCGACTCAGGTCATCATCTCAAGGTCCTAAGATCTAGCTCGGCATCAAGCTCCCTGCTCAGTGGGAAGCCTGCTTCTCTGCTTACTCTGCTGCTCCCCCCTGCTTGTGCTCCCTTGCTTGCACTCTCTCTGGCTTTCAAATAAATAAATACAATCTTAAAAAAAGAGAGAGGGGGAGGGTTCCAGAAATAGGTGGTTTCCAATGACAAGGAGCAATAGCAGGTGATATGCGTCTAAAGAAAGAAGCACTTTTTTCAAGGGTATTAAAAAGTTGTAGTATAAAAGTAATATTTAGAACCCAATATAAGCTATACTTTTGGCAAAAAGTAACCTATTACTCAGGGCAAGGAGGTCAACAGAATTTTCTGGGAAGAAATCAATGTTGTAAGAACATTTGTTTGCATGGGAATTGTGGCTGCAGGACCTTGGTGAAAAGAGAAAATCAGAAGCCGGATATGGATGGAAGCGTGTATAGGAGTGAGGCCAATAGATCAAGATCTGGAGAGAACTTATGCTTGGACTTAACTTCCGGTGAGTGAGGTGACATCTAGTGTAGCAGCTGGGAGCAAATATGATTCATTATGATCTTTGCAATTATATTGGGAAAAATAATCATTTGGTTGCTTACCCAAATAATCCTTTGGTTGCTTAACTTTCGCAGTTGTTTGGTGAAAATATTTAAGCTCCTTACTGAAAGATAATGAAAGACTTCACATTTGTTGGAGGAAGGAAGGAAGTTGATCAATCAAGCATGGCGTTCTCTTTCTCACAGATCACAAATGCAAACAACCTACCATTACTCAATGTGTCAGTGTTCCTTAACCTGCGAACTTTACTAATAGCTATGAAATGGATATATAGCTGTAACCCCTGTGTCTTGGTCCCTAAATGGCACCGAGTCCTAGATACTAAACCATCCTCTGAAAATAACTGTTTCTTCAATTGTATTTCCTGAACACCATAAAGGGAGACATGTAGATCATAACACTTAAAAGAACAAAAGTCCAGTATGTCTTCCTCTCCATTTTTCCCCTCGTACTACCTACTGACCCCATGCCTCTGACACCCCGGCAATACCCCCGCTAAACCCCTCACCTTATGTTTCTAGATGGTACTTTCCTACTGCTCACTTCCCTGGCCACTGCTACAGTCAGGGTTGGCTTCACAGCCGTGAGATGTATGCAGCCACACTGCATCTTGCGCTCAGAAGTGCCCCATTCTTAGTGTAATGCTTTGATGTCACTGTCTGCAAATTCTTAGCAATTTGGAACAAGGGGTCCTGCATTTTCAGTTTGCAGTGGATCTTGCAAATTTTATAGCCAATTCTGACTCCAGTCTGCCAGTTATGACAGCACCAAGAGGATGTAGTGGGATTGGGTATCTCCTGTCCCGCAGGGCAGGGGAAGACTAGCTTGTGCTCCACCTCAATGCTTTTCTTTTTTTATAAAAATTTTTAAAAAAGAATTTATTTGTTTGTTTATTTATTTATTTATTTATTTATTTATTCGAGAGACACAAAAAGAAAGGGACTGGGGGTGGGGGGGACACAGGCAGAGGGAGAAGCAGGCTACATGCAGGGAGCCTGACATGGGACTTGATCCCAGGTCTCCAGATTCAGGCCCTGGGCTGAAGGCGGCACTAAACCACTGAGCCACCCAGGCTGCCCTCAATGCTTTTCTTAAGAGAATTGATTAAGTGGCTTTGGTGGCTTCACCCTTGGCTCTCCACTCTCTTCTTCTGGGAACAACAAAGTGAATGCTGTAGACACTTAGATATTGATAATTCTTGTCCCATCAATACATTCTTTAGAGGATCATAAGTCAAGTTCAAAGACACATGGTTATAAGGTTAGCTTTCCAAGGACTGGTGCATGTGAAGAAAGGCTTAATGCAATTTTTTTGAAAAACAGAATGTTGGCAACAAAATAAGAGAATATTTAATATTTCCAAGAGATGTATTTATGAATACAGAACTTCTTGGGACAAAGTTATTTACTTGGGTGAGCTCAAATAGGAATGGAAACCATTAAACATGAAAGAAAGACATAGGGAATTAAGGTGGTATTGGAGGTCAGGTGAAGAAACTGGACCGAAATGAAAACAAAATAAAATGAAACTAAAAACCAGTTATTGCAACATCTTTTTTCCAGTTTTTTTGTAAAGCCTGTGTCCTACATCAGAGACTTTCTTGTTCCAAGGAAAGATTATATCTTTTTGTCCTTCATTGCCCTTGATACAGTACCTTACACATTGTGTTCTATCAATATTTGCTGTTTAATTGAAAATAAATATAAAATAGAAACAGCCAATTCTTTTAGATCAAAGGAAGCAAGCTGTCAGCCTGTGGGCTTGACTCAGATGGGTTTTATTTGGCCCACACTGTTTTTTGTTTGTTTGTTTGTTTTTTTACATTTCAGTGAATTGGCAATATTTAAAAATCAGGAATTTCATGTAAAAATCCAGATTTCTGGCTTGTCTTTAAAAAATTAAAAGATCTGGCTACGTATGGCCTAGGTTTCTATGGGTATATGCTCTCCAGGTCTCTGAAGTTTCCAGTTCACCCTGTTGCCCTCCCAACATAAACATTCCCACCTCCCTGCACCCTCCCCCCCACCCAACAAGTGACTTGATCCCCCAAATCCAGCCCTATCCTATTGTTCCTTAGAAGTAAGCATTAGGTTTCATCAGGCATCATGGCAACCAAGGAGAATGTTTTCTCCTTCCTTAGAGCCAGGGTTGGCCATGTGACTAAAGTCTGGCCATCAAATTATTTAATGTCAACAGAGTTTTATGTACTACTTCTGGGAAATGTCTTAAAAGGATGAGACCTACTCTTCCCCCACTTTCTTCTTCTGTGGGTTGGAATTCAAAATTAATTGCTGGCACCCTGACAGACATCTTGGACCATAAAGTACACTTAGGTCCGGTATAGCAATGCAGTAGAGGGGACACCAGTCCTTGGCTCTGAGAATCTGCCTTGCCAGCCCAGAGATGTCTGCCTCCACCCTTTTCCATCAGACAAACACAACCATCTATCTTGTTGAAGCTACCATTGTTGGGGAATTTCTGTCACTCATAGCCAAACCCAACCCTAAATAATACAACTACAAATTATCTCTGATAAGCAGGAGTTTTCTATATTTTTACTCTTATGAAAAGTTAAATATCATGAAAAATCATAGTCTTTGGAAAGAAGGATGTATGCGGTAGAGCCCATGGTTTCAGAGCAGTGTACATTGCATGAATACAAATTGATTGATCCATATCTAAAACTACTCTGTGGTGGCAAAGTTTGCAGGCTTTGCAGTTTCTGATTATTCTTTTCCTTCCAACTTCATCTATAAGATGAGGATAATAAAAATAGTAACTTCCTTAATAGTGTCTTCAAAAGATTAGATGAGATAATGCTCATAGCCAGAGAAATCTCATTCCTTAAATTCTAGGCAGATGAGGCAGGATGGTGGCCTGGAGGCAGTAAGGCATATGGAACTAAAGAGAGGCACATTTTATTTTCTGCTTACTCTGCTCTTCCCACATCAAGAAGTAGTACAAAGGGTGGGAGGAATAGTGAAGAAGTTTTCAGCAGACCATGAAAGAGCTATGTTGTTACTTCAAGCCAGCATATATATGATCTATTTAAAGTTAAGACTAATGAGAGAATCTCAAACCCTACCATTTTTATATCACACTTGAATCATCCCTAAAAGCAGTACATCTGATGTTGACATTTGAATGGGAATTATATTTTCTTTCAAAGCACCCTTAGTAGATGAGCAAATTCTCAAAAGAACCCTGAGTTTACTGAGAAACTTAATTCCCTCTGTTAGAGTGAGCTTCTGGTCAGAGTAGTTCTCATGGAAAAGGAACACTGTACATACAGAACATAGACATTTATCCTTCTGTTATGGAACAATTTCCATACATTTGCATAATACTTTTTTTTGGGGGGGGGGGAACCATGTGCCAGCAAACTAGAATCAGAAGAAATTCCATCCATTTGGTAGGTTTTTATTTTAATAAAATTAAAAAATTTTTCCTTATGCCAATATCTAACCCCTTTCTAAAATAATCTCTAGTGAAGTCTAAAACTTTAAAAATATCTTTAGTTGAAAGTAAATATAGGGCTTAGGAAAAATAAAGAAGACAGTATCATTTTAAGGAAGTAATTTAAAAATGGTTTTATCTTGGCAAACAGAGCATAAATGGAAACTATTTGCATAGATGGAAAAAGAATATTATACATACAGTTAATATGTTATTTACAGAGCTAGATTGTGACACTATTGTTCATTATTCAGTGTCCAAAATGAGAACATCTTATTTTTCAGTGTGTTTTTATATTAAAATCATCATTTTACCAATGAAGAAGCAGGCTTCTATCATTCCCTGTTGCCCCACATTTATTTTTTATTCTTTTATTTTTTAAAGATTTTATTTATTTATTCATGAGAGACACACAGAGAGAGAGAGAGAGAGAGAGAGAGGCAGAGACACAGACAGAGGGAGAAGCAGGCTCCACACAGGGAGCCTGATATGGGACTTGATCCCAGGTCTCCAGGATCACGCCCTGCACTGAAGGCGGTGCTAAACCGCTGAGCCACCGGGGCTGCCTTGTTGCCCCACGTTTAAAGGAATATTCTAATTAAATTAAAAAGCTAAGACTTCTTTATATTAATAATGATATGATATTTCATGAATAAAATATACAAAATGACTCAGATTTTTAATCTGAGAAAGCATTATTGTAATTAGTAAAGACTATGCTAATAATTTTTTTCTCACAGTTTTTAAGCTCCATGAAGATGTGATTATGGGGACATTCTTTTTTTATAGTTGTCTATTTATTTTTGTGTGGGTAGGATCCTTCAGGTAAATAGCTATTATTATTATTATTATTATTATTATTTATTATTATTATGAGGGGGGGGCATGGAAGTGGGGAGGGGCAGAAGGAGAAGGAAAGAGAATCTTAAGCAGACTTCTGAGCTCAGGGCCCCATGCAGGGCTGGATCTTACAACCCTGAGATCATGATCTGAGCTGGAATCAAGAGTCAGATGTTTTACCGACTAAGCCACCCAGGCACCCTGGTAAATAGCAATTATAATGAGCCTTTCTGTCTTTGATGCCAGATTCTCAAAGTATTTGAGGCCTTTAGATATCAAATGGTCTGATAAAACTAGATTAAAGATAGAAATTTAACTTTGGATACCAATGGTCTCTTTAAAGTGTTAGTGCATTATTGATTTTTTATTCTCCCTTTATCCATGATTTTGCTTTCTGCTGTTTCAGTTAACCTGAAGACAAACATGGGCTGAAAGCAGATGATCCTCCTTCTAACATAGTGTTAGAAGATCAGTAGTAGCCTAACACTTTGCTACAGTACCTGTGTCATTCCCCTCACTTTATCTCATCATGTGGGCAATTTAACGTCTTACATCACCACCTGCATTCAGCACAGAGTCTACTTGAGGATTCTGTCTCTCCCTATGCCTGTCTCCCCTCTCTCACACATGCACACACACACTCTCTCAAATAAGTAAATAAAAGATTTATAAAGAGAGGGAGAGAGAGAGAGAGAGAGAGAAAGAAAGGCAGAGGGAGAGAGAGAAGCAAACTCCCCGCTGAGCAGGGAGCCTGACTTGGGGCTTGACCCCAGGACCCTGAGATCATGACCTGAGCTGCAGGCAGATGCTTAACTGACTGAGCCACTCAGGAACCCCAATATATAAATCTTTAAAAAAATAAATAAAAGAATTGGAGGGTCCCGTTTGCCTGGCAGCCCCTTGTCTGAATGAATGCCTGGCTCCCATTGATATGATTGGGCATTCCTATCTCTGTCAATAAGAGGGCTTTATCCAGCCAGCCCAATGGGAGGGATTACCCCTGATGACCACCTCCCTGGGACAGCATGATGCATTAGAGCGTACAGACTTCACGCTGCTAGTGTCACAGCCACCACTAGTTCATGTCAATCTTGTTTGTTGGGGCAAAGTCAAATGCAATTTTCCTGCAAGATTTGTTGACTGTATGAATGTCTTTACCCACTCATCTCCTTCACCAGCCTATGGTAGCTGGAGAAACTAACTCTTAGCTACATTTTGGCTAATGATCCTTTCCTTTCTCCCTCACTTGGTCATGAGAGCATGGGAGATGACAATCATTTTGTTTATGCTTTTTTCACTCTCTGTGGGACTATGTCTTTGTGTAAAAGTCAATTTATAGACAATAGTGATTCTCAAACTTGAGTGTGCAACAGAGTTCTCTGGAGGGCTTGACCAAATACAGATTTCTGGGCTCCACCCACAGCATTTCTGATTCAAATGGTCTAAGGTGGGGCCAAGAATATGCTTTTCCAAAAACATTTCCATAATATTGATGCTTTGGTTTAATTTTTTTTTTTTTTTGATGCTTTGGTTTAGAATAGCACATTTTGAGAACCACTGCTCTAGAAGAAAAAAAGCCAATTTTGGCTCTATTTCTAGAACTAGAAAGTTAGTTCTTAAATCAGCTGTTACGTAGTTTTATGTCTTCCAGATCTTTGGGTATTTAAGTATCATTTTGTTTATTGTCATAAAATACATCAAATGGATTCCTTTGTGTTATTCAAATAAGTGCTCTTTGATAATGTTCAGATCCTAAGGCTCTGGATACAGACCTGGGTGCAGGGGGAGCAAACAGCCACTCTCAATGATTTGCCTCTCTCTTCAATGGCTTTCCATTTGGTTGCCTGCCTGCAGGGTGTAAGCTGAATTTTCTACAGCTACTTTCTACTTTATTTTTTTTTTTTAAGATTTTATTAATTTACTCACGAGAGACACACACACAGAGAGTCAGAGACACAGGCAGAGGGAAAAGCAGGCTCCATGCAGGGAGCCCGATGTGGGACTCAATCCCGGGTCTCCAGGATCACACCCTGGGCTGAAGGCAGCGCTAAACCACTGAGCCACCCGGGCTGCCCTACTTTATTTGTTTTTTAAGACTTATTTATTTGAAAAAAAAAAAAAAGACTTATTTATTTGACAGAGAGAGAGGGCACATTCATGTGAGCTGGAAGGGGCAGAGGGACAGGGAGAAAGAAAATCCTCAGGTGGACTCCCTGCTGAGTATGGAGCCTGACCTGGGGATCTATGGAGGGATCGATGTGGGGCTTGATCCCCAGATCTGGAGATTATGACCTGAGCCTAAATCAAGAGTTGGCTGCTTAACCAACTGAGCCACCCAAGTGCTCTGCCACTTTCTTCTTTAAATAATGAAGGCCAGAGCAATTGCCTCCAGAAGGATAAGGTCAAAAAGAAAGGAAGAAGTAAAGGAAGGAAGGTGGCTGCAAAAGGAAGGAAAGAAGAATGAAGGAAAATGAGGAAAAAATGAAGGAAGGAAGGGACAGGGAAGAAAGGAACACAGAAAGCTTTAATGATTTTTTAAAAATGTTCTTAAAATAATATATTTACAGACTATCTGAAAGGAACTATATTGACATTTTATATATATATATATATAAAACCACATGTACACACAGGTGTATTTCTCAGCCACAAAATGGATAAGATCTTGCTAGTTCTGAAAACGTGGATGGACCTATAGGGTATTATGCTAAGTGAAAAAAATCCAATGTAGAAAGACAAATACCATCTGATTTCACATATATGTGATTTCCAAAATACAAAACAAATGAACAAACAAAAGAAAATAAAAACAGGCTTATAGATACAGGAAACAAATTGTTGCTGGTTATCAGAGTAGAAAGGTGGGAGGGGGCAAATGAGGAGCATTAAGAGGCATGAACTTTCATTTCTAAAATAAATAAGTCATGGGAGGTAATGTATAGCATAGGGAATAGGTACAGCAGGTAATATTGTAATAACTGTATAGTGACAGATGGTACTTAGATTTATGAGGATTATTTTGTAATATTATGTATAAATATATTGAATCACTATGATGTACACCAGAAACCAACAGGATATTGTATGTGAATTATACTTCATTAAAAAAACACTTCATAATTTTAATGAATTTGTGTAAAGTCTTACTGAATTGATCCTTTATACTCAGGTAAGCATTTGTATGAGAATTACAAGTTCTCTGCTCTACTTCTAACTCCATCCTACCTGTTTGCTCCAAGGACCCTGTCATTTGTAAATTGCTCCATCCCTCTCCAATAAACAGCAGTGATTAGGCATTAGATTTTCCCCTGCTAATAGGAACTTGAAAAATTGCTTTAGTTTCTACTCTGTAGAGTTTGGCTATATTATTGCTGGTTGTCAGTCATGTTGTCAGGCCTTCTAATTACTTCTGGGGAGATGACAGGATTGCTTGACTTCCTTGTGCTTGGGTTTCTAGGGCTCATGTTCATCCTTTGCCATTCCCCCAAGGAGAAATTCATCCTGAACCCTTGCAAACCTGCTTTCGGGGATACTCTTGCCAGCCATTTCCTGGGGACTGGGCTCTGATCTACCCCTTCTGTGTAATGTATTTTTCTACTGACTTCCCTGGCTCTATGTGACTTTCCAGCTGCAAATCCCCACTGCAAACCCCCGAAGGTGTACTCTTATCGGATCTTATGTGATCACATCCTCTGCTCCCTACCTTACCATTATCTTCCCGATTACCTCCTTGCCTTGAGATCTGTCCCACCACTCCCAAACTACCAAGGTATTTTGGTAAGTAGATCATGATGCTGTGCCTAAATTGCCCATCAGATACCGATTTGGAAATAATCCCTGTAGCTTAAATTTAGAAATTCACAAGTACAAAGGAGAGCAAAAACAGGGGTGCCTGGTAGGCTCTGTTAGTAGCATATAGGACTCATGATCTCTGGGTTCTAAATTCGAGTCCCCACACTGGGGGTAGAGATTACTCAAAAAGTAAAACAAAAAAACAAAAAAACAAAAACAAAGAAGAGCGAAAACATAAGACACATCAGATAGGCGAAGTTCACACAACAAACAGAAGCCATTGGGCGATTATGATCAGTTTTTGACAAGAGCATCTATTCAGATGTATAGAGAACAGTGCAGCAATGTATGAAACACAATGTTCTTGAGTTGCATCAGTGATGAAGATGAAAATGTTTACATTTATGCAAAATTTTGTCTATTCAAGTTAATGTTTCAATGACAAAGGGAAATTTCCAGCTGAGTGAGGAAAATCTACAATAATAAAGTGTACTCATCTTCTGTTTCTATAACATCCTGTGTTCTTGATGAATTCTTTCTGTAGATAACAATCTACATTGCTTGCTTATTTGACTTTACAACTACTAGTTTGCAAGGGTAAACATGTGAGATAAACAGTCACATGGTTACAAGCTCTGAAAAATATAATCGTCTAGTGCCATTAGGTTTGTCAAGTGTTACAATAAAAAATAAAGACCAACTAACAGATATTGATGCAAAGGTAGAACCAGCTTCTTTATATAGGCCAATCCTTAACTAAATAAGCTTATTTATTCCCAAACAAAAGATTTATTTTTGACATGTGGAAATGAGGAAAGTATCACAATAAATCATTATATTTACATATAAATAATTTAAGATGATGTGGATGTGATCAATTAAATATAGAAGGCTACAATATATAGTAAGTACTTGGGATAAGCCAGTAAATACTCTATGGTTCTTGCCCTCAAGAAATTTATAGGGGCGCCTGGCTGGCTCAGCAGGAAGAGCATTTGACTCTTGATTTTGGGTCATGAGTTTGAGCTCCACACTGGGTGCAGAGATGACTAAAAAAGATAATTAAACTTACTTAAAAAAAGAAATTTACAAAATGAAATTTACAATGTGTGATGACTTAAAAGTTTGGAAATGCTGGGAAGTCAGCCTAATGAGATTAGGGGCTTGTTCAGGCAGGTTTTGGGTAAAGAAATGATGGTGAGGGTTGGGAAGAAAAGTCAGCAAAGGCTTTAAGGGTGACAGAGAGGGCTATGTTGGACATTAACTCTCACATAAACAGTAAAAGATACTTGATAAGCAGGCAAAAGTAAGTTAATATGTATTCATGTAAGAGTCATAAGACCTAGGGTTTATATCTAGGTGAGAGGAGGAATTTTGAAAGAGCCCAAAGGTCAACTTTTAAGATCAAAGAAGGAGCAGAGCCTTTCTGTGGCATTTCTTCACCTTGCTCTTGTCAGATAAAATCTGATCTTTTAGATTGGCAAGGTCAGTATGTACCTCCAAGGTTGTTCTGGAAGGGGATGATAATAAGCTGAAGGTATCCAGATATTTGCTAATCTCAGCACAGCAGTGATACACTTCATTTCCACTGGTCACATTCCACTGGTCAGAACTAGTTACACAGTCCCACTTAAGGTTAAGGAGGCTTGGAAATGCGGTTTTTGGAGAAATGAAATCCCTGGCTCCATCCTCTCACACTCTGGGAGCATCCTGGGTATTCTCTCCTCAAAATACCACTAAATTGTAGGCAAAACTGGACATCATGCAAATTTTACTTGGCCCATGGGGTGTTGGCCAGGACAGTATTGAAACTTTCTCAATTAGTTGTCAGTATTTTAAAATAGGGATTTTTACATTTAAAAAAAATCTGCATTTTGGGTTTCTCTTTAAAAAGTCAGATTATCTGGCAGTGCAAGGCCTATATTTCTGTATGGTAACAACTGGCTAGAACTGGATAGTGTCTACTTCCCTGTATGCCTCAATCTCATTTAAGTATCCCAAGTAGTACATCCAGTTAGGTTCACTGCTTTGGATTATCTGCTTTGGCACTGCCAGCATTTGAGTTTGTGATTCTAAAGCAGAAAGGCCAAATTATGGCCTCTTTTGGCTGGACATGGAGGAAAGCTTATTGTTTTGCCATATGTATTAGTTTGTTAGCACTGCTATAACAAAGTATCACACAGTACTCCAATTTCAGAAGCTTAGAAGTCTCAAATCAAGGTGTTGGTAGGGTTTGTCCTTTCTGCAGGCTGTGAGGGAAAAATCTATTCCAGGCCTTTCTCCCTGGCTTGCAGGTGGCCATCTTCATGTTCACATGGCATTCTCTGTGTATGTGTATCTTTGTGTCCAAATCTTCCCTTATTATAAGAAAACCAGGCATACCGAATTAGGCCCTTGCTTAATGAACTTGCTTTAACTCGTTAAAGAAGCTATCACCAAATAAGGTCACATTCTGAGGAAATGGGAGTTAAGACATCAGCATATGAATCTTGAGAACATGCAATTCAATTGTAACACCATGTTCACTCACTTAACTTCACATGCACCATTACACAAAGATAGAAAAAAAAAAGAACCCTAAAAATGTTCTGAAGCAGAAAGCTGCTCAAAAAGGGGGGGGGGGGCGTATTTCACAGGACAGTTGAGATGCAATATCAAAATTAAATTATTTTCTGTGTAAGGAATGCCATGTTCTAGATTTTCACCCTCCAGTTGAAATGATCTATATGAAAGAAAAGAAAAAAAATCTCTGTGTTCCATGGGAAAGGCTTTTTTTTTTTGTATGTGAAGGGTCAGTGCAGAGGATGCTCTGTTCCTTGACAAAAGAAAAAAGCAAATGCAATACTATAGCTCTGCTCAATCTTGCATGAACTTTTCTTCTCTCTTGAGCAGAAAAATATGTTCCCCTTTGAGTAATTGTCTACCCACATCTCTTATCTCCAAAGTGGTTGTGAGGCAACACTTTCAGTGGGCTGTCAAGTCTGTCAGTAACAGGAATCCCCCCTACAGAGCAAGCTACAAAATGGCGCCAAAGTTGAAGTTGTGGTAAATTTAACTGTTTACTGAGGTTAAATGGAACAGTTCCTAACTGCCACTCACATTTTTGAAACTTATCTTACCAAAGTGTTCACTGACTTCTCTTTCTGGGTGAGGACAAGTTGCCAGGGACAGCCAAGACAGGCCGTGATGGTTCGAATGAAAGAGCTTTTAGCAGCCAGGGCACAATGAATGGCATGAAGCACCACACGCCCTTCCTCTTATGCAACCCTTCACTAATAACACACCTGGGCAAACGTGAAAATAAAAGGAAATATAGTAACACCAGTTCTCAAAATCGTCTATATATACTTGGGGGCTCAAAGAGCCAAACCCAAATGACCTGATTTAGATCCAAAGGGCTAATGCATCATCACTGAAACTGGGAAATGAGGCCCAATTTTTGCATCTTTGTGATGGCACGTAGCCACTTTAAAGAGATCAGTTGTTTGAGGACACATAATCAGCGTCCCATATAAAACACTATTTTTAAATCTTAAGTAAAATCAGAGGGTTATGAAGATAAACAAACAACCCCGATGGAAAAATTAGCAAAACATTCTGCTTACTTAGGCCAAAATTCAAAAGTCCTTGGAGTTTCTGAGACAAATCAAGAGCACTTGGTGCCTGAGCAGTCAAATGATTCATTTCCTCCCTCATGACATGAGAGGCTGATACCTTCTTTCATTAGCATTGGTTGAAAAAGAGGATCTGGGAAGCCTTCTCTGGCTTCTGAGGTGCTGAGTAGCAGCTGAATGCAGCTATAGCCTCCTGTAACTCAGCAAAATGAGATACTCTACATGTTAGTCTTCTTAGGAACAATGTAGGAAACAATTCATCATCTCTTCTCCTAAGTAGAGCTGTCTTTAAAAAGCATGTGGCTACATCCTCCTTTGGCCCAAGCCTCTGCTCCTGGGGGCTTCCTAGTCCTCTGTCTTTCTGGAGTCACTTTTCCTTTAAGAGTAAAATAACATGGCTCAAGCCCCTAGTCCTGGCTGCCCAGAGGCACCCCCACCCAAGAAGCCTACTTGGGGAAGAAGCGTCCAGGGTGTTTCTGCATCTGCTCCCAAAGCTGTCTGCACCTATAGAGCCTCTTGGTTCCGTACATCACTCTTGGCTATCCCACTCTTCCCATTTTTGTACTTTAAATACAAGACTATCAGACTTCTGCTGGAAAGGCAATAGAGAGTAATTACAGCTCAGGCCATTAGCCATTCCTATTCTAAAATTCCTCAGCTATCTTCATCATATAAAATCTCTTGTACAGCTTTCTCTCCAGCCTCTGCCTGCCATCATAATGCTTGGGCCTCTGTCTTTTCTAGGTTATCCTCAATCCCCCACAATAGCTGCCACTAAGGCTCCAACAGCCAATTTTCTTGTTAATAGTGGCCATAAAAGTGGGCTTAGCTAGTTACTCATGGTTATGAAAAGAACTGTTCTGGAGGGGGGTGTCTCTGGTTCTAGACTTCAAACCCTAGCCAAAGTCTCTTGTTGATATGCAACTTCATCTAGATGAAAAATACAATCAAATTTGTTCTAGAAAGCAAATCCCAATGTATGTTTGTTTGCATAACAATGTTTCTTTAGTGGCAGGTGTTTTTTGTTTTGTTTTGTTTTTTGTTTTTTGTTTTTTTACCTCTGGGAAGATTTGGAATATAGAAATGAGGAAGCAGTTAATCCACATTATTAAGATATTTTTGTTAAGGAATAATCTTACTTAATAAGAGATTATTTATGTATTTATTTAGAGAGTGTGAGCAGGGGGCAAGGGAGAGGGAGAGGGAGAGAGAAAATCTCAAGCAGACTGTGTGATGACCATGGAGCCTGTTGCAGTGCTTGATCTCATGACTCTGAGATCATGACCTGACCTGAAATCAAACATCAGATGCTTAACCGACTGAGCCACCCAGGTGCCACAGGAATAATCTATATTTAGATATTTACAATGTTTCAGATAATTTGACCTGTTAGGAGGGCCCTGTGATTCCAATTTAACACAAGTGTATAACTGCTTTATATTTGTGATTTTAAGTAAAAATCTTATGAAATTCTCAGACCAATTAAGAGAATTTAAGATTTATCTTCTCTATATATTTAACTCCTTTGATTTATAAGATTCAATTAAGGAACATAGGGTTTCTTTGCAGTGATGTAGATGTTTAAATATTGATTGTGATGATGGTTGCACAACACTGTGAATAAAATAAAGCCACGGAATTATATACTTCCGTATATGTGTATACTTTTAAGTAGGCTTCGTGGGCATGGAGCCCAACGTGGGGCTCATGACTCTGAGACCAAGAGTTGGACACTTAGCCTACTGAGCCACATAGGTACCCCTGAATTATATACTTTCAATTGTAGGTTTTAAATGGGAGAATTGCATGGCAGCAATGTCCACAATAGCCAAACTGTGGAAGGAGCCCCGATGTTCTCAGCCATCAGAAAGGACAAATACCCACCATTTGCTTCGATGTGAATGGAACTGGAGGGTATTATGCTGAGTGAAATAAGTCAATCGGAGAAAGATAATCATCATATGGTTTCACTCATATGTGGAATACAAGAAATAATTAAAGGGATTATAAGGGAAAGGAGGGAAACTGAGTGGGGAAAATTAGAGAGGGAGACAAATCATGAGAGATTCCTAACTCTGGGAAACGAACAAAGGGCTGCAGAAGGGGAGGGGGGTGAGGGATGGGGTAACTGGGTGATAAACATTAATGAGGGCATGTGATGTGATGAACACTGAGTATTATGCTATATGTTGGCAAATTGAATTTAAATAAAATATTTAAATAAAAAAATAAATGGGAGAATTGTATGGCATGTGAATCATTAACAGAGCTGTTAAAAGAATCATTTGAGGGATGCCTGGGTGACTCAGCCATTGAGCCTCTGCCTTTGGCTCAGGGTGTGATCCTGGGGTCCTGGGATCGAGTCCCATATTGGGCTCCCTATGGGGAGCCTGCTTCTCCCTCTGCTTATGTCTCTGCCTCTCTCTGTGTGTCTCTCATGAATAAATAAATAAAATCTTAAAAAAGAATCATTTGAGTTATTGAGATGGTTGGTTTGTGAGTCAACTGTAACACTGAAAAATAAAATAAATACAGCACTGAAAAATTCAATGTAAGAATATTTAAGAGCATTACATGCAGTTGTAAAAGCCACCCTCAAAAGATATTAAGATTGTTCTTACTTTTAAAATTAGAGATTCAGTTATAAGCCTTGTGAAAATAAATCTAGACACAAGAAACACACAACATGTATGCACTGTTTTGTTTTTTAAGACTTTATTTATTTATTCATGAGACACACAGAGAGAGAGGCAGAGAGAGGCAGAGAGACACAGGCAGAGGGTGAAGCAGGCTCCATGCAGGGAGCCAGACACAGGACTCCATCCTGGGTTCCCAGGATCATGCCCTGGGCCAAAGGTGGCGCTAAAATGCTGAGCCACCTGGGCTGCCCTGTATGCACTGTTTTTGTTATTTAACTAAATTAACAGTTACTTTATCTATATAAACAGTTTCCAAATATGTTCAAAGGAAGAAATCCAGTGGAGAGGCAGCGTCATTCACTCCAACAAAATGTGCCAGCGATTCACGTGTTTAAAATAAACAATGATTTTGAGTCTAAATACTATTAGCCCAGGTCACTTGATTTACAACCATGGTGATAAATAAATGAGTTTTTAGAAAACACTAACTATGGCTCTGGTCCTGTGCTGATGTGTTTGTGTATATCATCTCTGTGCTTTTCTTAGAAACTGATGGCATGTGATTTATTTGAGAGCTCTCTTTCTCCAAATCCCCCTCTCTAGATTGTTCCAATGTAGAGATGGACAAAGAAGGGCCTCTTGGGACATTGTCAGATACAGTGATGGGAAGATGCAGAGATGCCCTGCAGGTTCCATTGTGTCCTCACTGTCCTTACTGTCCTAAATCCCTGCAGCCCAGCTGTGGCCCCAGGCTCACCACATGATGTGTAGTTGTGGACTAAACAGCCCATGGTTTGGACAGGAAAGTTTCCCCTTCTTTCGCCACCTTACTCACAAATCACGTTCCCCAAAGGTATGGCTTGGGGATCCAGTCAGTGTAGTTTGGATTACTCACCACCCCGCGAGGACCAGCATCTGGAGGGTTCCATCCAAGGTACTGCATATTGGAAAATAGATAACTTTTCGTAAAGGAAAGCAGACTTTGGGTAGGGCTAATGAGAGGGGTTCCAGTCTTCTGAACTTCCCTGCCTGGGCATCGGACATGTGGCTGAAGCATCTTACAGGGTTCCGCCCCGCTACCATCTAACTGCAGATGCATGAGCAACTCTAAGCAAGAGCAGCAGAACTGCCTCATTGAGACTAGACAGGCCAAAGAATTGTGTTTAAGCTGTTAAATTTTAGAGGGCTCTGGAGCAATACATAAGTGAAAAATCTGGGTGCAACAGGATTTTTCTGGATATGGCATCACCGGGGCCGCACACTTGAGAGCACCTGCTACTCTGACCTGGATGGAAATACTTCAGAGTGGAGGGGGCATTTCTCATCCCATAGATCTGAATGCATGTCTCTCACTCTGCTAATTACTGTAGCTGCTAGTGCGTTCCCTTTACTTTTGTATTCTTTACCTGGGGCGGAGGGGGTGGGGTGGTGCGGCTCAGTGTCTTTGAGAACCACAACCACTTTTCTGAGTCCCTGTCTTTGGACGTGTTTCAGGATGAACATATTTTGAATTTTAGACTGTTTGCTTTCTTTCTTGCATGGAATTGTAAATATTTCATTGGTAGCAGTTAATATTCTTTTCCAGCTTTCTTAAAAAGATAAGTTATTTTCTCTCTGTATAATTATGTTCTTTTCCAAGATAACTTCTTTTGGAGAAGAAGATAGTTTCCTGTAGTTAATCTGCCTTCTTGATACAGTTCTGTTTATCCATTTATATTTTCCCCAAAGTTTTGTGATCTAATACATTGATTTTCTGCCATATTCAACTTGCTTTTAACTGCCTATGTTTGTAGACATAATAGCATCAGTGCTTAGAAGACCAGACTCTGAGTCAGACTACTTTGGATTGAATTCAGGGTGAACCACGTAGTAGTTAGATATACTCTCAGTAGTGTGTATCTTGGCTGAGATATTTAACTTCCATCAAATCCTTTTCATACCCTGGGGAGAAAATAGAGAAAGTAGCAATGCCTAACCTATGGGAACATTGAAAGTATTAAATGAAAAAAAAAAAAAATCAGCTGGCACATGGGAAGCACTTGATAAGCGGTTGATGGTATTATAGGGAAACTTTATTAATAATAAAGGGAGAAGTTAAAATCACCAACCCTGATTTTAATTTATCAAGTAGGTGCATGTTCATAAATGAAATCCTGGAAAACAAGTGGGAAAAAAAAACCTATATTATATAGGTTTTTCACTCTATATTATATCACCTAGAGAAAATCACTGTTCACATTTTGATTTCATTTATATGCATGTGTAACAAAACGTTATTGTGATTTCCATACTACATTTTTTATATTTAACATTATACCCTGACCATTTCTACAAAGAAATAAATATTATTCCACACAATTATGTCTAATGGCTACATGATACTGTAATAATAACCATCATAATTCCTTTTCTTTTTTCTTTTTCATTTTCTTTTGCAAACATGAATTTAGCTTTTGTTTAAAATCTTTAATGCATACTAATTGTCTCAGGATCAAATTTACCTTTTTTTAAAATTTTAATTCCAGTATAGTTAACATACAGTGTTATGTTAATTTCAGATGTACAGTACAGTGATTCAACAATTTTTTAAAAGATTTTTATTCATTTATTCATGAGAGACACAGAGAGAGGCAGACACATAGGCAGAGGGAGAAGCAGGGTTCCTGCGGGGAACTCAGTGCAGGACTTGACCCCAGGGCCCCGGGATCATGCCAGGCCTGAGACAAAGGCACTCAACCACTGAGCCACCCAGGTGCCCCTGATTCAAGAATTGTATACCTTACTCAGAGGTCATCATGATGACCATGATTATCTTTCGTGATTACCTATATAGACACACAGTAAGTCTCTTTAACCAGGTCCCCGATTTTGGATATTTAAGCTATATCCAATTTTCCCCTCTTAGAGACTACTGTGCATAAGTTCACATAGTGAACTTGTTTGCTCCCATGTGTGACTATTTTTTCAGGATAAATTCTGAGAAACTGGATTATTTTAAAACTATCAAAAACTTGTATCACGTATTTTTCAAGTTGTTACCTATTGTTGAAATGTCTCTCATAGGAAGTATATCTTTACTTGTTGTTTTTTTTTTTTTTTGCTGCAAAAAGCTTTATTGTCTCCATTTGGTCCACGTTTTGGGAAAGGGCTCCAGAATGGTTAAAAAGCTGCCTAGTGGCTGCATGGGAAAAGGTTCAGGCACAAGCCCTGGCACCGGAGGGGGGGGGGGGGGTTGCCAGAGGAGCCCCTCAAAGGCTGCTGGTCTCCAGGGGCTCCTAGTCGTGCTTGAGAGTGAGCCTTTCGAAAAGATAGTCGCCCAGCCCAGCCTGGGGGGTGGCCAGCTGCGGAGGTTAGTCAGGTGGTCGCCCGTCTTCTTGATGAGTTTTACCTCCTCATCTAGGAAGTGGTTCTCCAGGAAGTCACAGAGATGGGGATCCGCGCGGGCAGGACCCAGGGCATGCAGATCCAGAAGGGCCTGGTTCCGGCTCTTCTCCAGAAGCAGGGCGGCTTCCGTGGCGTCCAGGGTCTTCCCCCACTCATCTTGGGCGGGTTTCTGCACGTCCTGGAAGAGGGCGCGGCCGCCGCGCTGGTTTTGCATCTTCAAGAAACGCCCCGCGCCCTCGCCCTGGCGCTTCTCCTCAGCCAACTCGCGGAAGAAGTGGCCCCCACCCTCCAGAGCCGCACCGTCACGGTCGAAATAGAAGCCCAGGGATCCCTGGGTGGCGCAGCGGTTTGGCGCCTGCCTTTGGCCCAGGGCGCGATCCTGGAGACCCGGGATCGAATCCCACGTCGGGCTCCCGGTGCATGGAGCCTGCTTCTCCCTCTGCCTGTGTCTCTGCCTCTCTCTCTCTCTCTCTGTGACTATCATAAAATAAATAAAATTTAAAAAAAAAAAAAAAATAGAAGCCCAGAGAGAGGCAGGTGTAGGAGGCCCGCAGGTGCATGTCGGCCAGGCGGTTGACGGCGGCCTCCACCTCGGTAGAAGAATTCTGACGAATCTGGGAGCTCATGGTTGATCCTGGACAAGGAATTAAATTCAAACTTGGGTGTTCGCTGCCGGTGGCAGAAGATGGCCAGGAAGATGGCCCCGAAGGTTGCGACTGGAAAAAAGGTTGGAGGGTGGCCGTTGGCTGGTAGAAGGGGCGTCCCTGGGTCTGTTCCGTCCAAACACTGTTGAAGCAAGAGACAGATCCGCAGGACCGCCGAAAGCACCTATATCTTTACTTGTAATAGCATTCAAGTTCCAGGACAGGAATTTTGGTCTGTATTACAACTGTATCCTACGCATATAGAATAGTGTGAATGAAAAAAAAATGGTTTTCAGTAAAGGAAACAAAAAATATTTTGAGTACATTTCAATGTGGACTAATATGAGTGAGATGATTTTGAAGACCTCTGCCAATAATATAGAACTTGACTGAAAAAAAAAATAAATAAAAGAAGGGGTATGGCTATCCAGGAGGCAGTCAACAGCATCTGCTGCACAAGTAAAAACATAGCTTTCCAGTCTTGAATTATCATGCACATGTTACTTCCAGTTAAATTTGTAGCAATATTCTTGATTGCTGTATTAGAATTTAGGAGGATAATTGTTTCTGGTATAGTTAAATGCTATTACAAGAAACCAAATAAGCATATATTAAACATTAGAATGCTTTCAGCTTTCAGTTGTAGTTTTCTTAAAACACACAAATACGTGCACACAAACACACAGTTCTGGCCCTTGAGACTCGAGGAGAAGCCTGCCTGGTGTGTAATGGGAAATTCTGAGAAATTCTTCCTTCATCTTAAAAAGAGTCTCAGGGAAGAAAAGAGACTTTGCTTTCTTTTTCCTGTCTCTGAACATTGTATTCATTTCTCAAATTATCCATGGTGGGGAGGTTAGTCTGAGGATGAGGCTGATGGGCCAAGGAGGCAAAACAGAGATATGGAAAGAATCCATCCCTGGAAATGTCACTGAGCTGCCAACTTTAACCCTCCTGAAACCACCCTATCTCATGACCATTTATCACGTAAGAATCAATTTTCCTGTTGTTTTGGATGTTCAAGACAAGGCTTTCTGTTCCTAGAAGCTGAAAGCATTCTAATTAATACAATATACCACAGACATCATTCCACGTATTTTGGAGTAAGTCATGTGTGTAGTACACTTGCAGGCATTTGATAATTCTTAGTGCCTGTATTTTAATGACAAGAGAGGTATATTGGTACATATTTAGCATATATGGTATATATGCAGTTAAAACATTTATAAAACACTTATGATATGCCAGGGTTTAGCTTCAACGTTGGGAACTCAAAAATAAAGAAAACAGAGCTTTTACCCTCTGGGAGAAAAACATGATTGTTTCACAGTAATTTTTGTTTTTATCATGTGTTTCCAGGAATGAAAAAATGAGCTCTGTTTAATATATGTTTATATGGTTTCTTTCTTTAAGATCTTCAAAGGATCATACAAAAATTATGCTATTTTAAAGCCCTAGTAAGAGAACTAAGAACATATGTGAAAGGCTCAAGGAAAGATCCTCACTTATGAAAATTGCTATATTTATATGTATTTTCTGTAGTTGTGTATGAGAACTCTGCTTTTGAAAATACCAAAGGTTTGGGATTCATAGCACTTCCCACTGGAAAGGTAAATTTGTATATTAATGTCCTAATAAATTTTTAGCACATATTTTACGAGAAAGGTGAAATATTATAATATTTTTGACAGCTAATCAATAAGGCAGGCATTTAGTTTTACTACTTTCTGGGTTATTAGGCTTTGAGTGAAAGCAATATAACTAGTTAAAGGAGGTATCCATTTAATAAAAGGCATGTAAAATGCTAATTGGTCTTTAAGATATATGCCATGTTCCTAGTGGCCCTCTCCTATTTCCTTAGCTTGACATTTAAAAAATTAAGTCCCAAAGTCCTCAGGTACCTTTCTCCTTTCTTCATTGATCTTCCTTAATACCTGTCACTGACCAACATTTAAACACAACACCTAAATCATGCACATGCAGTTATAAGGCTCAAAGAGTAATGTAACAAGTAATAAGATAAAGCTGCAAGACCCTACTTGACATTGTATTTCTATGAGGGGGCTGTTTTCCAGGGACCGAGGCTGCACCATGAGGCCCAGTCCATGAATTTGTACCTCTTAGTACTTCACCTCAAGGCATGCAACTGTGGGATTGGAGGGTGCGATTGCTCTGAGTTCATTGCACCATTTCCATACTTCCCACCTAGGGAAGTGCACTGGCACCTTCAGGTCCCCATGCCAGCTAGCCAACAACATTTCAGAAGCTCTTTCAGAGCCTTACTCTTGGATTTTTCTCCTGATCTAAGAAAAGAGATCCTCTTAGTGGAGGATCCTTACCTTTTAGGTTGGTTCCCGGTTTTTGAGAGAGAATCTCAGGGATCACTAGAGTCATCACAAACTGTCATTCCCCCTACAGGTCTGCCTGGGATCTCTACTCAACATTCCATCCAACTGTTTTGAGATAGGTTAGTAGACCTTGCGGGTGTGCATTGTGTCTATACAATGTAATTAATAATTAATTTGTGAAAGGTGCTCTGGGGAATACAAAGGAAAGAAGGAGACCCAGTTGCTGCTTTCACTGGGAGTGCTGCATAGCTTCCATATTCCATTCTAGGTTCTGTAGACATACTCTTCCCTAGCTTGACTTCTGTCCCAGGAAGCACACCAGTAGAGACTCCATCAACGAGTTCCTGTGGCTCCTGGCTTCTGGTTGGAGTCAGCTAATGGGTTGTTTTGACATGAAATTAGAGGAGGGGAAGAGAATGAAGTCAGCTATTTATGATCCTGGTGACCTCCCTGTGAAGTCACCTTACAAGTTGGCCAACACAGAAAGTCATGGCTCATCTTAAGAAGATCTACTGGCCACGGCTCTCCCTCCTTCTGATAACCACTTCCTCCCTTTGTGCCTAAGGGGGTAACGGAGCTCTTAAACTAGCCCAGATTCACAGACTATTTCTTGCGGTTCTGTATCCCACCCAGGGCCACGGAACAAGTTCACTGTGAATTATCCCTGTTTGTGTGTGCGTGTGTATGTGTGTGCGCAAGCGTGTGCACTGTTCAGTTAGTGTTGGGACCCTGGCTGTAGTAATGGGCTTGTAAGGCATACATACAGAGATTCATAAAGAGATTAGTTGTATTGCAGATTAACTGATAAAAAAGGATTTTATAAAAAGGAGTAATTCATGCTACCACTGGGTAATGGAAGAGGTTTTGTTTCTTGTTTTGTGGGGTTTTTTTTGTTTTTTTTTTTTTTTTTTTTTTTTTTTTTTTTTTTTTTTTTTTAGGGATAGGCTTTGAACAAGGTGCAGGGGAAAAGGAAGCTCTGATCTGCATTTCTCAGGATCGTGCCTGAGCAGAGGTCTCCCTATACTATGCTCATTTTGAAAGAGAGTGGAAGGTGAGACAAAATTTTCAAGGTAGTCATCAATAGCTGCTGAGTATATTTATCAAGTGCCTAATTTAATGGGAGAAATTTGGTGATAAGCAATCCTTTTCCCATTAACAAAGCTTATCTTCACTATTCTATACGTTGCCTGAAAGAGATTACAAAACATGTTTTTGTTCCTTCACTATTTTCTATAAATTTGTTCCTAAGGAATAGAAAATGAGAATAAATTATAGCTCGTTAGTTCTTAGCTGTCCCACTTTTAAGCTTATAAGTTTATCATGGATACCTCTAATTCTCATTTGCTTTAGTTAGAAAATCTATATGTGATTGTCCTAGGTACAAAGAGTCATAATTAAAGATCTATTAAAAATGTGCATCAGAATGCTTCTATAATTCACTTATTCAACAAATATTCACAGAGGGTCTACTATGTGGCAGGCGCTCTTCTGGGCCCTAGTCATAGAGCAATGGACAAAGATCCCTGTCCTTATGAAGATCACATTTTTGTAGGGCTAGACTGACAGTAGAGAAAACAAAGAAGTAAAATATAAAGAAAGTTAATGCCATAGAGAAGAATAGCTCAGGGAGAAAGATAGTGAGTATTGGAGGTAGGGTCACAATTTTAGACTGTGTGATCCTGGAAAGGGTGGTAGCTTTGTAATGTGTAATTTGAGTGGGCTGAATGATGTTTCCCTTCCCCGTATGTTTCTTGTGTAATATTTGTTGGGAGGAAGTAAAGCAGCCACTATTTGTTGTTTATGCTCGAAAGGTCAGGACAGGTACTTCTGTAGCTTATGTAAAGTGTAGCTCATCTACTGGCTCACTTTATTAATAAGGGGCAGTGACCAGGCCACCAACTGCCCTACCTTCCCCTGTATGTGCTTCAACTTCTCTGACTCCTAGGCCATCTGAATGTTTAGTTCTGGAATGGAGGAGGCTAAGTCCTTTAGTCGTGAGGATATCCATATCAGCAAGTTGGAGGCAGTGAGAACAGATATGGGTTCCAGTGTGTCCTGCTGGATTCCAGCTTCTCCTTGTTTTTCCCAGCTTTAAATCTGTCCTTCTGCCCTACACTCTGAGCTGTAGACTTCCAGCTCCAGCATCAGATTTGAAGAAAATAAACATGTCCAAGTCTGCTAGCCTTACCTATCCTATTACTTCAATGAGTAAAGCAAAGATGACAAGAAAAGCTAAGCGCTGAAAGCAAGCCCAACCATCAGTATTATTGCTCCCCATTAGGTTCTTTGTGAGTTCACAGAAACATTGCATGGGCTACAACAATAAAAATCATTCCCTTTGTCACAATAGATACCACACAAAAGAACAAAAGGCAAGGAGTATATATGATGGCAAAAGAACTACTGTTAGGTAAGAGGAAGAACTTTGGACAGGGCGTGTAGAATTGTGATAAAGTATAGCTCAAAATTCTAAATTCCCAAGATTTTTCAACAAGGTAGATAACTATTGGTCTAATAGAGTAATATTTAAATCTATCCTCAGTAATTTCTAGCTCTGTGACTCTTCACATGTCCTTATATGGCACCAAAATAATTTGTTGACTCAATGCCAATAAATCAAACTCATCATTTTATCTTATACATCCACAATTTAAAAAAAAAGAAAGAAAATAGCCTCACAGAGACTGTTAACGAGCTCTCACAATTGCATAAAGTCAAGTTTTTTTTAATAATAAATAAATTTTTTATTGGTGTTCAATTTGCCAACATACAGAATAACACCCAGTGCTCATCCCATCAAGTGCCCCCCTCAGTGCCCGCCACCCAGTCACCCCCACCCCCCGCCCTCCTCAAAGTCAATCTTTATAACAAATCTTTCTCATTCTCTGTCTATATAAAATCTACCTATCTATCTCCATATGATTCTGCTCCTTTGATTGAATCCTGTCTGGAACAGAAGGCCTAACTTAGAAGGTGATATCTTAGAAAGATCAAATGGTGGTGAGGGAGCAAGCTACATAGATATCTGGCATAAGAGCATTTCAGGCAGAACAGAAAAGGCCCTGAAGCAGCAACATGACCAGTGTGGTTAAAGGAGCAGCAAGGAAGCCAGTGAGGTGGCATTTCAGTAGGGTCGGGGAGAGGAGCTGGAGCAGAGTTCAGAGAGGCAAAGGTGAAGGTGGGGGGCAATCTTACACAGTGTAAGGCCACACAGGTCACTAATTGTGTTGGCTTTTACTTTGAGATAGGGAGCTATTGGATGGTTCTGGGGCAGAGGAACAATATTTGGCTGAAACTTTAGCAGGATGCCTCTAGCAGCTGCATAGACAATCAGCTGTAAGAGAGGAGTGGAAGGAAGCAAGGGGACCAGTTATAAAGCTATTGGAGAATTCAGGCAAGAAATAAGGATGGCTTGGAGTCATGTTGAGCATTTGTGGTGGTAAGAACAAGTGTGAGATCTTCAATATGATTTGGAGAAAGAATTGATAGGACTTACTGTGGATTCCATGAAGAATGCAAGTTAAAAAAAGTGAAGGGCAATTCCAAGGGCTGAGGCCTGAGCAGCTAGGTGAATATAAGATGGGGGAATGATCATGGAGGAAGGTTTGTGGGAGAAAATTGAGGACTCAGTTCTACATATAATTTTGAGACATCTGTACTACATTTGAGTGGATGGTCTGGAGTTCAGCCGAGGAAATATGCAGGCTGGAGAAAGAAATTTGTGAGACATTACAATGGAATTTAAACCATGGTGTAGACTGAGAAGCTGGTGCCCTTGATAAGGACTGTTTGGGTGGAGTCATGGGGATCAAAGCTTACCTGGTATGTGTCCAAGAGAAAATAGGACAAGAAAAATGGAAGATAGCAAATCTAGGCAATGCTCTTGAGTCTTCCTGTCATCAATATCAATTTATAACCACAGCCAAAGTATACTTAATACACCACCAAACATTTGTATCTTACAGACACTTTCATTAAAGAATCAATGATGACATTTTATTTAATTTTCGTTCATATCTCTGTTTTTCCCACTAGCCAACCAGCTCCAAGACAAGAGAATCTGTTTTTCCCATCTTTCTATTCTTACCAAGCATAATGAATGAAGTAGACATTTACTGAATTATAACCTCTCATTAACTGTTCTTCTGAGTTAAATGCTTTGTCTAACTCTGCACAGTTCTTGGGAATATTTAAGCATTAAACTGGGCATGGTTTTCATATGATCATAGCAGTCCAAGAAGATATTAGCATCTAGGGATTTAGTGGAAGGCCTGTTCATTTTTAAAATAAATGTTTTGCTAGCCACAGATGGAAAGTAGGTAATGGCTCTTTTTAAAGAACTATATGCTTTTTTATATCAGAGTAAGGGAGCAGAGGAATAGTCAAAGATGAATTCAGAAAGGGAGGCTAGATTGTATAATCTTTTTTCAAAGTAAGGTTTTGGGATTCCTGCGATTATATATTTAACCTATTCGTATCTTGATTTAGTACAGGAAAATAAGTATTACTTACATTTCTGAGAAATTATTGACTTCATTTAAGGCTTAAAATTTCAAGAGGCACAAAGATAACTAAATAGTGTAGCACTCTGAGGAACTTAGAAAAATGGGTAACAATTATTAGAAGAGAGATCCACATGAGGGTCTGTGAGTAAGATGGATAGAGAACACTGAAGAAACACAAAACCTGGAATGAGGGGAATATGAAGACATTAAAGGGCCAAAGAAATAGAATTAGTGTTGCTGTAATAGATATAGAGGTATCTAACACAGAAAATATTTGTTGTAATTGTGAGCACTTCAGTGCCAGGTATTGAGGATGCTGACCGTGTCCTCTTAAATTTATATGTGGTAGCCCTAAACCCTATTGTGACTGTATTTAGAGAGAGGCCTTTGAGAGGGCCTTTTAGTAAGGTTAAAGTAAGTCATAAATGTAGGTTCTTCTCTGATGGGAATAGTGTTTTGACAAAAAGAAGATGATACACTACATGGGTATAAGAACACAGCAAGAAGGCTGTTCTCTGTAAGCCAGGAAAGAGTGTTCACTAGAAACCAGATCCTACTGACACCTTGATCTTGGACTCTTCAGCCTCCAGAGCTGGGAGAAAACAGATTTCTGTTGTTTAAGCCCATTACCCAGTGTATGGTATTTTGTTATGGCAGCCCAAGCAACTTAGACAGGGGACAATGGTTAAAAATGGAAAGAAATACAGTATTATTTTATTAGTAGATGAAAAAATACCTAGAACCCTTAGAAGGGAATGCGTACATTATGCCAGGTACATTTGGTTTCATTTAATCCTTAGAAATAGTCTTTGAGATAAGTATCATGATTTCAATTTTAGGGAGACCAGAGAAATTAAGTAAGTTATTCAATGTCACACAGCCAGGAAGTAGAGAAGTCAGGCTTCATTCATATTTGTCTTCATTTAATATTGAAGGCCAACTATTTCATTTATTCTTCGAATAGTATTTAAGTTTCTACTATGTGGCAGGAACTAAAATGGATAAGATATGATCCTGACCTGTTCCCTGCTGTTAAGAGGCTTATAACTTGAGGTTCTAGGGACTGGACTGGGATGCTATTCTGATATCCTGAAAGCCTGGGCCAGAAATGGGGAGGGAACACCCCAGAGACAGAGATGAAAACATCTAGTGGTTCAGATTTGAAGTGAAAGGTTAGATCAAGAGTCTGAAAAATTTTGATATATTTGAGGGCAGTACTTCTCAAACCATACCGTGGATACAAATCAATGGGGCAATGTGTTCAAACAGTTTCTGGGACAAACCCAGGTGGCTCAGCTGGTTAAGCATCTGACTCCTGATTTTGGCTCAGGTCATGATATTGGGGTCCTGGGACCAAGCCCCTGAGTTGGGCCTTGCACTAAGCAAGGGGTCTACTTGAGATTCTCTCTCTTTTTCTCTCTCCCTCCGCCCTGCCCTTGGCTCCTGCTCTCTCTCTCTCTGCAGTTTCTGATGTAGGAGGAATGGCGTGGGGCCTGAAAGTCTGCATATCTAACACACACCCAGTTGTTATAGAAGGGTGTTGATCCCTGGACCACACTGGAAGGGTCAAGAGATACGGAACAGAAGTGATACTTGTTTCATGGGGTGCTCCACCTGTCAGTCCAGGAAGAAGCCAGAACAAGACAGTCGTTCTGCATGAGCACACATATTCAATGAGCTCACTAATAGGTTAGGTAACATAAGAAAAGATGTTCTTTTCCTGAATTATTCCTCATTGAATGCCATGTTTTAATTAAGCCAGGTTTTATGATTCATTTCCAAGTGATCAGTTTGACAGAATTTTAAATTTTACAATGAATGTGTTTCACTTTTTTTTTTAACAGGTCCAGGTTTTCACTCCTTTATTCAAAATCATTATGACATCCCTATGTAGAGGTTATAGAAAGAAATTAAACAAATTCCCTGAACAAAAGCATCGTAGACACAATGAAGTGTTTTTCATAGGTTCTGAACAGTTAGTTGGTCACACAATTAGCTTTATTTCAGTTATGGAAACTGAGCCTTGCTCCCTTTCTTCTTTCTTTCTCCATCCCTTGATCCTAGATTTATTGAGATATAACTGACTACCTTTCTTCTTAACCACCACCTCCAATGACAAACCATATTTGAGGCTGACCAACAAGATGGTTGCTTTTCTGAGCCATGAATACTTAGGCAACTCCAATCTGTTTGGGGATAAAATACAACCTTTTAGCAGAAAAGTTTTGATAAAGCCATTTCTGTGGTGATTTCACAGTGAGTCTTTCCACTTTCTTGGACAATGCTATAGATTCTTCCTCAAGAATTTAGAGTTTCGAATTGCTAATATTTCTATCCAGGGAAGGCCAGAGAAGCTATAAACATTTTAAACAACCTTCTAAAATCACTATAACTGAGCCCTTATCTTCAAGTCACACACAAATACTGTTTGTTTGTTTATTTTTAAGTAGGCTCCAGGCCCAGTGTAGAGCCCAGCATGGAGCTTGAACTCATGACCCTGAGATCAAGACCTGAGCTGAGATCAAGAGTTGGATACTTGGCAGACTGAGCCACCAAAGCACTCCTACAAATACTTTTTAAATACAAGGAAAAAATAGTTATAAGAAATTCATGTCTGTCTTAGACTTCTTTCATGACACCTAATTTATCTTCCTGAAAATTATCATTTGGTATTTACAGAGTGGCTTTCTCCAAGTTTCTCAATACCAATCACACACTTACAAATATTGTCCCAACACCTTGATAGAGATCGAAAGGAAGAGTAAAAGCAACCCTTGCCCTGAAAATGCCCTTGAAAACAAATCTTAAACTGCTAACAGAACAAAAACTTTTATAAAGGTTAGAGAAATTTGAGCTGAAATGATAAGAGATTTACTTGAAGGCAAAAATAAAGGATCATCCCAGTGACGGAAGTGACACAGGAAACAGTGGTGATTGGACAGGAAGCAACTGTGGATTAGAAAGTAGGATGTGGCTCCAAACCAGTGCAGGATTTTTTTTCCCCTTCCTTTCTGGTTGTACTGCCACTTCCCTAGAAGAAACCATGATCATCAATCATGAAATGCAGGCATTTGCACTGACTGCAGATTGACATCCCTGCCCCTCCTCCCACCTTCCCTCACATTCCTGGTCTACCTTCTCACTGCGCCAGACTCCAAGGTCATGGAAGTGCAGAGCCAAAAATGCAGACCCATCCTCTGTCCCTTAGCTCAGTGAAAAGTCCTGCAGTGCCTCTTTGGGTACGTCCAGATGCTAACTGCTGTCACTAATCCCCAGAACTCTAGTGGCTCAAAGCTCTGGAGTTTTTTCAAGCATATTCAAAATGAACTCTCCTAAACTCATTTGCCAGAGTCAACAATTTTCAACTTTTTGGCCAATCTTGTTTCATTTGTCCCTCAACTTTTTGTTACTTTTTGTTGGATTACTTTGAAACAAATCCTAGATACCAAATCATTTCAAATACTTCCACATGCAACCATAAGAAATAAGGACATTGGGCAGCCTGGGTGGCTCAGTAGTTTAGCACCGCCTTCAGCCCAGGGTGTGATCCCAGAGACCCGGGATCCAGTCCCATGTTGGGCTCCCTACATGGAGCCTGCTTCTCCCTCTGCCTGTGTCTCTGCCTCTCTCTCTCTCTCTCTGTGTCTCTCATGACTAAATAAATAAAAATCTTAAAAAAAAAAAAAAAGAAATAAGGGCATCAAATGCACCCACTCATGATGCCATTACCTTAACAATGATTCTTTAATACCATCTAATACCTACTCCTTGAAATTTTTACAACTGTGGGGGAAAAGGTCTTTTTACAATCGATATACTTGGATCATTCATTACATTTGGTTGCTGCAGCTCTTAAATCTCTTTTTGTCTGTAACTATTCCTCCATACCACTGGCTAGCTGAAGAAATCAGATCTTGGTCTTTATATTGTTCCACATTCTGGAATTGACCGTGTCCCTGTTGCATTGATTTGTTCCTCTCAGCATTCTTCACCTCTCCCTTATTTCTCCTAAATTGGCAGTTAGACCTAAATGTTTGATTAGATTCTGGAATAGTTTTATGGGAGAGAGGACAAGAATACTTCATAGGATTGCTTCCCATTTGTGGTAGCAGACCTCCAAGATGGCCCCCAATGGCCCATATGCTTCCTCATATTTGTGCCCTGTGTATTCTCATTTCCTCCCCCAGGAAAGAGTAGGATTGACTTATGAAACACTAGGGCATGGCCAAAATGATGATATGTGACTTATAAGGCTAAGTCATAAAAGACCTTATAGCTGCTTCCTCTCTCTTTCCTGGGTCACTATGTCTCAGAGAAGCCAGATGTCAAGGCAGATACAAAGTGGCCCTATGGAGAAGGCCTCACGCTCCTGCCCCAACCATGAGAGTGAGCCATCTTGGAAGTGGATCCTCCAGTCCTAGTCAAGCAAGCCCTCAGATGCCTATAGCTAACATCTTGACTGCAACCTCAAGATTCCTTGAGCTAGAACTGCCCATAAAAATCACCCCTGAATTCCTGAGCAGAGACATTGTGTAAGATGATAAATGTTTGGTATCGTTTTGAGCCACTAGACTTTGGAGTAGCATATTATATAGCAATAGAAAAAAATTATGAATGTATCACATCCTGTTTACCTGACATACTTTTAATGATCAATCAATAGGTTCAGTTGTTGTCAGCCTGACCCTTCCATTATAAAGTTCTCTCTTTTTAAAGATTTTATCTTTGGGACACCTGGGTGGCTCAGTGGTTAAGCATCTGCCTTTGGCTCAGGGCATGATCCTGGAGTCCCAGGATTGAGTCCTGCATCGGGCTCCCTGCATGGAACCTGCTTCTCCCTCTGCCTGTGTCTCTGCCTCTCTGTGTCTCTCATGAATAAATAAATAAAATCTTTTAAAAAAATAAAGATTTTATGTTTTTAAGTAATCTCTATCCTCAAAGTAGGGCTCAAACACATGGCCCGAAGATCAAGAGTTTCAGGTTCTACTGACTGAACTAGCCCAGTTCCACCATCATAAAGTTCTCTGTGAATATTTTGCCTTATAGTGTTAATAGCCATTGCTGCTCACTTACTAGATTTAATCTTTTTTTTTTTTAAGATTTCTTTTATTCATTCATGAGAGACATAGAGAGAGGCAGAGACACAGGCAGAGGGAGAAGCAGGGTCCATGCAGGGATCCTGACGCTAGACTCAATCTCAGGACCTGGGTATCACACCCTGTGCAGAAGGCAGATGCTCAACCACTGAGTCACCCAGAAGTCCCTAGATTTATTCTTTTATTGGGCTTCCATATATCTTTCACATTTATTAACTGGGATTCTTCTATAAAGATATAAAGAACAACATCCCCTTACCAACCACAGGAAAGCACTACAATACTGCTTGTACAGGAAAAGTGTGATTAAACTCTGTTTAGAAGGTTCTTAATGACAAATGTAGAAAAATCACTAAAAAAGTAACTGATATTTAAAAGTGCTCAAAAGCATGATAGTTTTATGTTGGCTAAGTTAAGCAATACTTCAAAATTTTTAATTCTTTTAAAAAAAGATTTTATTTTTAAGTAATCTCTACAACCAACACGGAGCTTGAACTCACAACCTCGAGATAAAGATTTGCATGATCTACTACCTGAACCAGCCAGGCGTTGCTCAAATTTTTCATTTTTATGTTATTTTGACATCTCCTTCACTGATTGGCCCAAGTGAATTAAATATCAGTGTTTTCAAGTCAGAACATTTTAAATATAAATGTCATGGGGATGAGGTGAGGAAGATTTATGACACGATGCTAAGTAACTAGTCTGTTCTGTTTTTCAAGAGTGTAACTGGATGCTTCAGTGTCAGGTGGTAAATGAGATGTGAAATTTGGAGAAAATGACCCTGTGTTTTAGTTGCCAGTGAGTGCTGACTTTAACTGGAGGAACAGGTCTAATATGACTACCAGCATTTTCTGTTCCATTCAGCTTTAAAGAGTCTCCTGGGCTAAGTATTTTGCAAAGCAGCAAACATTACTGCCTATGTAGTTCTTATTATAATCACTTTAACACGATTTTATGTAATCACTTCTGGGCTATAAAGCAGGGCAATTCCCAATGCTTTATAAGGTCATCTTAAATTATGACTAAAAGTATATACAATAATTGTCTACAATTCCAGAAATTATTCCCCAGCCAGATCTGGTTATGAGGATGGATTTTTCCCCCCTCTTTTCAAATACATCACCTGTCACATATTATATTTTCTAAATAGCGAATCTGTTAAACTATTTTATTTCTCAGGATCAGGAATAGTTAAATGCCACCATTTTGCTTTAAATGGTTTTCAATCATTTCCTCAGGGAAAGCTTTTATAGACATTAAGATTTTATTTCAGATTTTGTGAAAACCCACTGTTTGGGGAAAGGAAACTCTGAGTTCTCACATTTAAATGTTAATGTTAGAAGTGTGTATCCTTAACTCATGCTTAGCTTTGATCAGTTACCATTGTCATTAACTTACTTTCAGGTTTTACCTTCGATTCAATTAAGTTCCACTTTCTAAACATTAATTGAATGTTTATGCTCATAAGACATAAGCTATTAAGGTTACCAATGTGAAAAAGTGAGGCTATAGTGCCTAGTATTCATCCAAAATGGCCAGTAAATTTCATTTCATGAGCAATTTTGATTATTGAAGGTTTCTGGGAGTGCTATATGGAGAAGTCTATGACCATGACGTTCAAGATCAGTCACATCAAATTGATATCTTCCACGGTCTAGAAGGTGGGAATTGGTGGTAAAATTGCAAATTTTAACCTAAAAATTATGAGAAAATTTAGGAAAAAGAATAATTATTTCTTAATTCTTTCAAAGAGAAAGTAGCTAAGCTTTAGGCTGTGGAAAAGCAGAATTTAGATATCAAAGAAAAAAGAAGGGAAGGAACTTCCTAGGCATTAGGAATCTGGAGTATCAAGGTATATAGGTAAGCAATCTAGAACAGCTAATTGGTGAGGCTGAAGCAAAATTTGCATGAACAAATATGGAAGACAAGCCTAGAAAGAACAGTGACTTAGGAATGAAGTCAACATCTCATTAGGTATCAAAGTGATTGGGCTTGATATCTTTTATACTTATATATCAGATTATGGAGTCTGTGAGACTAAATGACTGTATTTCTTACTTTAAAAAATATAAGCAAGATTTGAAATGTCTTTTACTAACATAACAATATTATCATAGTGGACAGTTGCTGTTGCCCAACATACATTCCCATTCTTTCTGGTATCTTAAATTTCCACTGAAATCATTCCCCTCTGCTCAGCTATTATTTGTTCTGGAGCAATAGTTTCCCTGTTTTAGGAGAAAACCAATTTGTATGTCCAATCCTCTGGCCAACTAATTGTGATGGGCATCTAACCCAATCAGAGCCAAGGAGACAAGACATTGGCAAGTCTTCTGAGACAGAAGAGTTTTCACTCCTCCACAGAATTTGGTCATGCAGGGATGGAAGGCTTGATACTGCTGCAGCCATCTTGGTTCTGAAAAGAGAGTCTCAAGACAAAGCCAACACACAGAGGAGGACAGAGTTGAGATTTGAAGATGAATTGAGTGCATAGAACATTGTATGAGCCCCTAGATCAAGTTATGCCTGAAGCTTGGGTAATCCTTGAGCCTGCAGATAGATGAACCAACAAATTCCGTTTATTAATTAAGCGAGTTAGTGTTGGATTTTCCATCATTTGCACCAGAGAGAGTCCTAGCTTATAGAATGATATTAAATCATCACAGTTTGAAGTTCTTTTTGGAGTCCAAGAAAAGTTATTTCTGTGGTTTACATGTGCCCTTGTTAATTTGCTCCTGAGACTATATTGATGAGCAACCTCCAGGGAAACAGAGACCAGTTACCCTGTCACCCAGTGACTTTTACATTTTTGTATATTGATAGGTTTATGTAAGTGTTCTTGGAATGCTGGTTCATTTTTTACTTTCTTAATGTAGCCTGGTTGCAAATCTTCTTTTTGTTTGATTGTTGATGGACACTGTGTCAATTCACCCTCATTTAGTCAAATTGCCGTCAGAGCACAAAAGGTTCAACTAAGACTCAGTTTGCAGGGAGACAAGTTCATGTTTCATCCATCTTTGAGCAATATTTATAAACATTCAAGGACCATGTTTATCTTTTTAACAAATAGCATCAAGTAACACTTTGCATTTCACCGGCCATCTCTTCTGATTCATTGTCAAACTTTTGGGAGTATCACAAAGGTAAGAATGTGTGAGTCAAACTGCTCATATATCCTGAAGTTGTCTATGGTTCTAATGGGCCTGTATTTGAGTTTCTCTGGCATTTGAAACTGCTCTCTCTGGTTTCATTCTGGAGAAATTGATTTTCTTTATATCATGCAATACTTTATTTTTTTTTCATGCAAATACTTTAAAAACCTTAAGAGATGGTCTTAACAAGTGAGGGAGAATGAAGGGAAATTATTTTATCATTCAATCATCACTTTATTTTGAACATTTTTGGGGAAGAGTTACATGAAAATTTCTTTCAAAGAATTTTAGTGGTCTCAGCTCTGTTCTGAAAAATTTTAGCTCTTCTTATTTGGTACTATAACGACCATTAAAGAGAATTTTTTTAAAGCTGAAAAAACAGCTTTATTATAAAACTTAATCACTAAATCTATATTCAGGGTAACTATTTTCACTACTGCTAATTTAAAAGGGCATTTATGCTCCACTGAAAAATGAGATTTAAACCTAGAAATTTAAATCTATAAAGCATCTTCAAAGAGGTTTTAAAAAAGGCCTAGGCATTCATAAAAATGTTCAATCACCTAGGAAGAAACCATCCGTTTTTCTCTTATGTACATTTTTTTTTTTTTTTTGAGAGAGAGAGAGAGAGTATAAGAACTGGGAGGAGAGGGGCAGAGGGACAAGGAGAGAATCACCACAAAATAATGACTGTTTTAAAAGTTAATATTACATGTGAGAGTGAGGTGCCTGGGTGGCTCAGTCAGTTAAGCATCTGACTTGATTTTGGCTGTGATTTTGGCTCGATTTGGCTCGATTTTGGTTGTGATTTCAGACTCGTGAGATCAAGCCCCACATTGGGCTTGGTCCTCAGCATGCAGTCTGCTGGAGATTCTCTCTCTCTCTGCCCCTCCCACACATTCTCTCTCCCTCTAAATAAACAAATAAAATCTTTAACATAAATAAGTAAAATACTCATTGTTTTGAAGAAATGATGTTTAGATTTAGATGTGTTCACGCTGAAGTAATAATGTATCTTCGAACCTCCTCCTGGAAAAAGAAAGAGAAGTGGTGGTTGTCACTACTGAGAATGAGGACAGAGAAAAGGCCACACTGTGTTTGGCACAAGGAGAGCCCTTCAGTCCTCTGGGACAGCAGATATTGAGAGTGACAGGAAGGTAAGTAATGTCTGGTGAGTCTGGAGGAGGAAAATGCTGCCAAAATTTTGGCAGTAGAGGTGTTTAATAATTCTCAGAGGGAAACATGTAATGCCAGGGCCAGGCAAGTGAACTTCTTAAGACACTTGGACAGATTATTTAATCACCCTAAGCCTTAATTTTCTTGTTCCGTATATCTATTACTGAGTAGCAGACTAGCCCAACACGCAGGGGTTTAAAACAATAATAATTCGCTTTGCTGACAAAAAGGCAATTTGGGAAAGGCTCTGTATTTGTTTCCTATTGCTGTTGTAAAAATGACCATAAACTCAGTGATCTGAAACAACAAAAGTGGACTCTCTTTCAGTTTTGTAGGTTAGAAATCCAACATAGTTCTTTCTCGTTGGGCTGAAATCAGGTGTGGGCAGGGCTACATTCCTTTCTGGAAGCTCTGTGTCATTGCCTTTTCTACCTTTGAGAGGCTGCCTGTGTTTCTTGGCTCATGGCACCTTTGTCTCTTCAAAGTCAGCCAGCATTCTCCCACAGAATCATTCTGATCTCTGTTTTCTTTTCTATTTTAAGGATCCTTGTGATTGCATTGGATCCACTAATATAATCCGGGATAAATCTCTCTAGCCCAAGGTTAGCTGATTAGTGATCTTAAGTCCATCTGTAACTTTAATTCCCCTTCGCCATGTAATGTAACATATTCTCAGGTTCTGAGGCTTAGCATATAGACACCTTCCCATTATTGTGCTTACCACATGCTCAGGGAAGATGATGGCTCATCTCAACTCCACACAGCATTAGCTGGGACTGCTGGACTGGGTCTGGAGGATCCACTTCCAGGACAACTCAGACCATCTGTTTGTGGGCATCTCCACAGGGCAGCTGTAACATCCTCACAATACTATGCTTACTTTATGGGAGCTATGATTCCAAAGGACAGGAAGTGGAGGCTGCTCACCAATTAATGCCTGGGTCGGGAAATTGACAGAGGGTCACTTCTGTCATATTCAGTTGGTCCAAGTCCTCACATTGCCCATCTAGATTCAAGGGGAAGAGTCACAGACCCTCAGCTCATAAAGGGAGGAGTGTCAAAGAATTTGTCACCACCTCTAACTCTCCACATTCCTTACTGATAAAATCGAGATAATCTTTACTTGCAGTATTGCTATAATAGAAAGGCTATGTCTAAGGTGGCTAATCACGTTCCTACTACACATATAACAATAAGTGGGGGAAAAAAAAACTCTTGGAGATGTGGATATCTGGATATATATGAACACCTGAATGCCATAGTTCTTATTATTTGTGGGTGTGGATTTGTATCAAGATCTCTTTGCAAACCTGATGAAAGTTGTGATCATTCTCCCCAGAAAAATGTGCACAGGCACTTTGAATGCCCTGGAAGACCATTTCAAGGAGTTTCCATATTAGGTGAAGATCCTTAGCGCATAGAGACATAGAGTGACGATAGATGAAAATACTGCAGGACAAAGGGGCATGTGATGTGGGGCATAATTTGGATATATTTCCTTTTTAGATCTGGGGCCGGAGAGTTTTCATATCTGCTTCCAAGACAGCCTGCTTTGCTTTCTTCATTAAGCCAAAGATGTGCAGAAAAGATGTTCCACTGAAAGTATTCAAAGTGCCTTCATGTGTTGTCTAATTCTTTTTCCTGCTCTTATAAAGGAAACACTATTCGATAGCAATCACCTAAGAAAGGAAGGGCTGAGTGTTTCCGTCATTCTTCCATTGTATTTTAATTTTTTCTTTTACTTTTTCACTTCCACTCTGGTATCATGTGTATATGAATCATTGCACATTTATGCAATTAATCATTAATTGTTTCAATAGTATTTTCTATTTTAAAAAGCATTACATATTCCAACTAATCAAAATCACAGTTACTCCTGAGAATTTAAACAACATGGAGATAAAATAAAGAAGGAGAGGTCTTAAGATGCTTTATATAATGCATGGGCATAACCATGGCTAATGGTCTGGAAGACATCTTTCCAGACTTATGTTTATATATACATAAAACAAAAATGGGACCATATATTGTGGATACCATGCAGCTGTTTCCTTTGTTCCCTTAATATATCAGACGTATCTTTTACGATTTTATTTACTTATTTATTTTAGATAGAGTGCATGTGCATGCACACACGAGTGGGGAGACGGGCAGAGGGAAAGGGGGAAGGACAAGCAGGCTCCTCGCTATCTGACATCTTTCCCCTTTACCTAATTTATCCTCATGCTAGTTTCCCTGGAAGATGCCACTAGGAAATGCCCTCTTGTCATTTATTTCTTTTTACCCTGCCATAGTCTGCAGAGGGTTGCTGCTATGAAAAGAGCTCTGAGAGGGGCTCCCAACTGGCTCCATTGGTAGAGCACATGACTCCTGCTCTTGATATTGTGAGCTTGAGCCTCATGTTGGGCATAGTGTTTTCAAGAAAAGAAAGAAAGAAAGAAAGAAAGAAAGAAAGAAAGAAAGAAAGAAAGAAAGAAAGAAAGAAGAAAGAAAGAAAAAGAAAGAAAAGAAAGAAAGACAAAGAAAGAAAGAAGAAAGAAAGAAAGAAGAAAGGAAAGAAAGAAAGAAAGAAACAAACAAACAAACAAACAAACAAACATAGGTCTGAGAGCCCAGAGATTTGAGATTGAATTTAAATCTGCCACTCAGTGTGTGACTCTGGGTGATTTCCTTACTGCTCTGGACTCCTTTCCTCATGTGAAACGACATAAATAGATTAGATGGCCCCTGAAGCTCATCTCTACTTGGATTCCTTGACTCTCTCGTGTCCTGAGCCCTGCACCAGGGACTTTGCAGGCTGTCCTTACACCGAGTCCATAAAGTACATAACAGAATCCCCATTTCTGACAGAGAGTGACGGTAGGGACATGTAAGAACTCTGTAAAATAACAAAAAGGAAACAGGAAATTTTGCAGATCTCATTAGCTTTACTAACTGGCACCTAGCAAGTAGAGGGATGCTCCAGAGAGAGAGAGGGAATGGAAAAAGGAAATTATTAGTGAAGAATCCATTGTTTTAAATGAGGTCTCTGGCCTAAGGGGAACGGAAGGGGTCTATCAGTATGTTTCCTAGTGCTGACCAGGAAAATCCCACACTGACTGGTTAAAAGTCATTGGTGGGTGGGGGGAGGGTGTTGAAACTGCAGTTGGGTTAGGTATTAAGTCTTGGTTTATTGACTTGGAGTCTTCACCTAAATGAGGCCATTTTGGTTTTCTTTTCAGCCATTCCACATCAAGAAGGGAGCCTGGCATGATCAGAATGAAGCTGAGCCAGAAGAAGAGTTGGAGATTCTGAACTCCAGAAGCAGCTTTACCTAAACTGAAAGCCTGGAGTTCACCAGTGCTTGAGAGTGAATGGTTCTAGTTCACAGGTGTTTCTTCACTTCTGCGTCCCCAACTCCTGTGTGTAGATGGAAAAGATTTTTATTCTCCTCAAAGCTGGTAACACAGAGAGGCTAAGGGGCCTTTACAAAGTTATACAGATAGGAAGTGGTATTAGAATTAATTATCGTTTAGCAAAAAACCAACACCAGGCCTTTGGACCGAATTGTGATCATTTTCATAATTCGTATTGCACTACTTGATTTCCCTGTGCCAATTTCCCAGTTACTCTATGGAAAAGGGAGCTTAGAAATAAAAAGCATTGGAAAGAAAATATTTTTGGAAACCAATATACAATATTTGCATAGACTGTTACAGTTTACATTTTTAAATTTCAGTTAAAATTCTATTTTACTGCCATTCTTTTTATGTATTGCCTCTACGTCTTTTACTAATAGTACATTTAGGAAACTGGCAATAAGAGGATGCTTTGAAATGGCAGTGGACTGTTAGTCAGGCAAACATTTGTCATGAGAATAAGAAAGGCATCTTTTCCTGATACAGTGAATATCTAGTTTAAATTCTGTTTGTGAGCCACTGGCAGGCCCGCATCCCTAGAGGATCATCTTGTTCTATGGGTATTTAAGGTAGACACAGATCATAGGATTTAAACAAACTCCCTAGGTAAGCGGAACTTAATGTTTTCTATTGCAAGGCTTTCAAAAGCAGCCTCTCACCTTAATTTACTTTCCATCGTCACATTTCAAAAGATCACTTCCCTACCCTATAAAAACACAGGAGTGTCCCATCTAATAGCACTATCAAATGGCAATGTTGCTTACTCATCATCCCAAAGTGTCCCTTCTGGGCATTATAGTGAGATTTGCTTAGAAATAGGCAAATGATCTCTCAAGTCTCTGAAGACCTAGTCCATCTTTATGTATCAACATTGCACCCACTCAGACTCGGTTTTATTATCTCACTTTTTAAACTTGTACTTTTGTCCCAACCAGTCTTGGTTTCAGTTACACATTTGGCTCAGCTCCGTTAATTAGCTCTGGGGAGGCTCACACAGAGTTATCAGCCCTGCTCACCTTCCCTCCCCTCCCCTTCAGTCCCCACTCCCTAGCCACCAGTCATATCAGAGGCTCTTTGCTTGCCCTGGGCTTCATGCTACTTCCTCTAATCTTATCAAATACTCTGATTTCCAAGTAAGTTTTTTTTTCCTAATTCTCTGCCCTTCTTATACCAGAAAGAATTTTTTAAAAAACTTTTTGCCTCCTTAAAAGGGAGAACTGGCTGTTTTCCCAAATAATTCTTTTTTTTCTTCTTCCTTAAAAAATTTTTTTTAGAAGATTTTAGAATTTTAGAAGATTTTATTTATTTGACAGAGATAGCCACACACATGCACAGAAGTCAGGGACAGGGGCAGGCAAAGGGAGAAGGGGAGGGAGAAGCAGAGTCTCCATTGAGCAGGAAGCCTGACTCGAGGCTCCATCCCAGGACACAGAAATCATGACTTGATCAAAGACAAACACTTAACCAACTGAGCCACTCAGATGCCCCTGCCCAAGTAATTTTTAAAAAAAATTCCAGCTTTATTGAGGTATAATTGATATGGCATTGTGTAAGTTTTAAGGTATACAATGTAATGATTATACATATATAATCAATAAGATAATATTAAAAGATATATATAAATATTATTTAGATAAATATATATATTTATATTTATAAATATTTATATATATAAAATAAAAATGTTTACCATGATAAAGTTAACACACCTTTCATCTTCCATAATTATTATTTACTTGTTGTTATGGTAAAACATTAAAGCTCTCCTCCCATAGCAACTTTCAAGTGTACTATATAATACTCTATCATCACCATGTTGTACATTAGATCCCCTAAATTTGTTCATCTCATAACTGGGAGGTTGTACTTTTTGATGAACATCTCCCATTTTCCCCACCCATTAGCCACTGGCCACCACCATTCTACTCTCTATTTCTATGAGTTCAATGATTTTAGATTCCACATGTAAGTGAGATCATATAGTCTCTGTCTTATTTTAGGATAATGACCTCAAGGTCCATCCATCTTGCGAAGAGCAGGATGTCCTTCTTTGTTTATGGCTGAATAATATTCCATCATGTTTGGATATGTGTGTGTGTATATCACATCTTCTTTATCCATTCATCTACTGATGGACACTTAGGTTGCTTCCTCTCTTGGCTATCATAAATAATGCTACAATGAACATGACAGTGCAGATATCTCTTTAAGACTGTGATTCCATTTCCTTAGATGTATACTCAGAAGTGGGACTGCTGGATCATATGATAGTTCTACTTGTAATGTTTTTGAGGAAACTTCTTACTATTATCCACAGTGGCTGTACCAGTTTACATTCCTACCAATAGTGCACCAGGGTTCCCTTCTCTCCACATTCACTCCAACACTTGTTGTCTCTTGTCTTTTTGAAGGTAGCCATTCTGAGAGGTATAGTTGATATCTAATTGTGGTTTTGATTTATATTTCCCCCATGACTAGTGATGTTTTCATATACTTGGTGATTTGTATATCTTCTTTGAAAAATACCTATTCAGAGCCTCTCCCCCTGTTAAAATCAGATTATTATTATTATTATTATTATTATTATTATCTGCTATAGAGTTATATGACTTCTTTATAGATATTGGATATTAACTCCTTATGGAATAAATGGTTCCCAAATATTTTTTCCCATTCTATGTGTTGCTTTTTCCTACTGTTGATTGTTTCTTTTGCTTTACAGAAGCTATTTAATTTGATGTAGTCCTACTTGTTGCTTTTTGCTTTTCTGGCCTCATGCTTTTGGTGTCAGAACCAAAAACTTATTGCTAGGACCACTGTCATGGAGTTGTCCTCTCTGCTTTCTTCTAGGAGTTTACGGTTTCAGGTCTTATGCTTAAGTACTTAATGCATTTCAAGTTAATTTTTGTGAGTGGTGTGAAATTGGGGTCCAATCTCATTCTTTTGCATGTGCATATCTAGTTTTCTCAACACCATCATTGAAGAGACTATCCTTTCCTCATTGACTATTCTTGGCTCCCTTGTCATTTATTAGTTGGCCATCTATGCACAGGTTTATTCCTGGGCTCTTCATTCTGTTCTATTGATCTATGTGTCTTTTTATGTTGGTATCACACTGTTGTGATTGCTATTACTTCGTGCGATAGTTTAGAATCAGGAAGTTGATGCAACCAGCTTTGCTATTTCTTAAGATTATTTTGGCTATTCAGGGTCTTTTGTGGTTCCATATGAATTTTAGGATTCCTTGTTCTGTTTCTATGAAAACTGCCATTGGAATTTTGATAGGGACTGCACTGAACTTTTATATAGTTTTGGGTAGTATGGACATCTTAACAGTTTTAATTCTTCCAATCCACAAACATGGCATATATTTCCATTTATTTGTGTCTCTCAATTTCTTTCATTAGAATTTTATACTTTTCAGTACACACATCTTTCACCTTCTTGATTAAATTTATTCCTAAGTATTTTGCTATTTTTGGTGCTATTGCAAATGGCATTGTTTAACTTCTTTCTTTTTCAGATAGTTCACTGTTAGTGTATAAAAACACAACTGATTCTTCTTTCTCACATTGCACCCTGTGTAAGCTGACCATACCTAACATGGCAGCTCCATGATGTCAAGGACAGTTCCCTTCTATTTTGTTGCCTTTAATGTGTGATTTAACATGTGACTTCCATGTTTTTGTACAAGATGACTTCTCTAGCTCTTGCCACAATGTCATGTCCCAGTCATTGGAAAGAAGCAAAAGGAGAGTTAGAGAGCATGACCCATTTCAACCAGGGAGTTATAAATGTCACTTTTACTTGGCCAGAACTTCACTACACTGTCATGCCTAGCTTTAAAGGAACTTGGAAAGTCTAGTTACATACCCCACTAACATTTTGGGACTCAACCAACTAAGAAAAGGAGAATGAATATTGGAAAGAGCTAGCAATTTTGGCCATATTACTTGAATCTAAATCATATTTCTTTAAAAAAGTCTGATGTCTGTAACCCTCCAGTAATAAGTTATGTTGGCTCCTCACTTTTCTTCAGTGGGTCTGAAATATTTTATCCCCCCAAAACTAGCTAGCACTTTGGAACTCTCTGAATGTTGAAAATGATCTCTTTAAAAGAGGGCTTTTGTTACTTTCTACCAAGAATCACATCATTCAATATTTTGTTGAAATGGTAGATGGAATCCTCCAGTCTCCCAAGGAAACTTTATTTCTTGATGTATGAGGAACTATATTAACAAGGAAGCCAGAAGTTAGCTGGGAGAATTACAACCAAGTTTGCTCTAGCCAAAGTTTGTAATGGTCCTGTAATACTGAAAAAAAAAAAACAAAACACTTGTCAAATAACTTACTTTTTGGCAAGAACCTCTGTATAACTCAGGGTTCTCCAGAGAAACAGAATCAAACAGATTATACATATAAATTTATTATCATTAATTGGCTCATGCAATTATAGAGGTGGAGGAGTCCTTATAATATGTCATCTGCAAATTGGAGAACCAAGAAGCTCGTGGTGTAATTCAGTCCAAGTCTGAAGGCCTAAGAACCAGGAGCATGGATGTCTGAGGGCAGAAGATGGATATACCTCAAGCAAAGAAAGAAAATTCATACTTTCTCTGCCTTTTTATTCTTTGTGGGCCCTCCATGGACTGGATGGTGCCCACTCATACCAGTGAGAATGATCTTTTTCACTCTGACTACTGATTCGAATGCTAATCTCTTCCAGAAACACCCTCAGGAACAGACTCAGAAAGAATGTTTTTCCAGTTATCTGATCATCCCTTAGCCGAGTTAAGTTGACATGGCTAAAATTAACCATCACAATATTTAAGTATTACAACCACAAAGAGACTTAAAAATAAGAAAAAGCTAGGACTGATGCTAGAGTTAGAAATAGTCTAATTAACTCTCCTCCTTTCCATGCAAACAGAAAATGGTTATTTGGAGAAATAGCTGAATCTAGGGCTGGAGCAGGGAAAGTACAAGATCAGCTTGAACATCCTGTGGGGCCAGAAAGTAAGGAAATGGTAAAAAGTGATATGGAGTCATGTCAAAAGGACACAGGAGTCAATAGGAGGAAGTCCCCAATGACCACATCTGGGACAATTGAGCAAAAAAAAATTTTTTAAGTAATTAATTATAATCCATAAGATAAAATAAATATTTATGGGTCTCTATAGATAGAAGTAAGTAATTAAATAACTAAATGGGAGAGAGTGGGCAGTTCTTCCTTAAAATAAAATTCCAAGTAATAAAGGCAGAAGCAATGATGGAAGAAGAGAACTGTCATATAGCAAACATTTTGTAATGATTATTATGGGCAAGAAACATTAATGAACACTAATATCAGAATGTTTGCTGAGAGATGGGATATTTGCATGGGCTTAAAATATCTCTCCATAAAATACTTACTAGTTACAGTGCGAAGGGAGAACTTAGTAGACTTGACCTTAACCAAGAGATCAAAGTGAACATCATTAGTCATGAGATGTGTAATATATTATATTCCTCCAGATAAGGAGAACTGACCTTGACTCTGTGGTATTCTTGCCAAAAATGCATAACCGGAATTTAATCATGAGGAAAGAGACACACAAAAATTAAAAGACATTCTATAAATAACTAGCCAGTACTCTTAAAAAATGTCAAGATCAAGACAGACAAGGAATGGCTACAGAAATATCTGGACTGGAGGAGACAAATGAGAGTCAACTACCAAACACAGCATGATACCTTGGATTGGACCCTGGATCAGAAAATCAATCTTAATGGGGCAGCTGGTGAAATTTGAATAAGTACTGTAGAATAGTTAATAATATAAATCAATGTTAATTTCCTGGTTTTGATAATTATAGTATGATTATATAATATATTAACATTTGGAGAAGCTGGTGGAAGCTTGGTATACATGTAGTCTTTGTACTATTTTTGTCTAAGTATGAAATTATCTTAAAATAAAAAAAATTTAAAGGAAGTAAATGTGGGAGGGGGTGGCTTAGCTCGAGTGTCCGACTCTCAATTTTGGCTCAAGTCATGATCTCAGGGTTGTGAGACTTGAGCCCTGCATTGGGCTCCATGCTGGGTGTGGATTCTGCTTAAGATTTCTCTCTCTCCCTCTCCCTCTGCCACCCTCTTCTCTAAAAAATAAATAAATAAAGTAAATAAAAGGAAGCAAATGGTGATAAAAGTCTTGGGAGGTGATCACAGGTATGGGGTAGGTTCTTCTTCCCATCGAGGGTTATTGAGTTGAACTTCGAAAGCATTCTAATCTGTATCCTTTTTGAGCCAAATTTATACGTCATCAACTTCTTATTCACTCTTTTCTGGATCTTCATTTCTCTTGATTCTGTATTATAGTTTAGCAACTCTGCGGTATTCCATATTTAGCAATATTGGGATGGGATATTGATTTGTATCCGATATCCTTTCCTGACAAAGCATGGCCATTTATTTAACTTTTGGCGGTAGTTTATGGGAATCTATGCTTCTAGAGGTCTACGAATGTGACTTTTTGAGATTCAGTCTCCAGATCATGACAGAATAGAACATTTAACTGTCATTAAAGTTTTCTTTGAAAAAGCTTGTATTATCTGCAACGCCCCCCACCCCTGTGCCCTTTAGATTATCTCAATTTACATGACGTTTCCTTTTGATTTTTTGTTTTCTACTTTTCTTATCATTGCCAGAATCTTGATTCCTGTACAGTGCAGGAAACATTTGAATCTGGCATGTCAGACATTATTGGAGCCATGTGGCCAGTGCTAGGGTGGCTGCATTGAAAGCTTATTTGTATGTAGGCTGACAAGCTTCTCTGGGGAAAAAAAACTTATGGGTGTGTCTCATCTCTAATCATGTAGGACTAGAACCTGTTGTAGATTACTTACCATTTGATCTAATATCTCTTACTTTAAAACAATCTATGAGAATTTTCCTTGCATCCAGGGGTTTTTCTGTTACCTCCCTTTTTCCATTTACTATGGGATAGTGCTATTACATCTATACATTTTATATGTATTATCTTTAATCTTTTGAGGCATTAGTATATTCCTTTTTCAGTTGAGAAAAAGGAGGCTCAAAGATTACACAACACCCAGAAAAATATCACTTTGAACTTCATCTACAAAATTTAAGGTTTGTGATTATTCCAGAATGTTATGATTCCCAAATGTTCAGATAACACCAGGGAATCTCTGATGGATTCTAGCTGGCTTTTACACTCTGATACATGTAAGTAGCATAAATATCTACTTCTGGCCAATCACATAGAAAGTTCTGTTCCCTCTGGAATCAGATTTCTTTGAAAACCAATCAAAAGGAAACAAAACAAGAATAAAGTATACTCAGGAGCTTTTTTTTTTTAATAAATTAAATTTTTTTTTATTGGTGTTCAATTTGCCAACATATAGAATAACCCCCAGTGCTCATCCCATCAAGTGCCCCCTTCAGTGCCCGTCACCCAGTCACCCCCACTCCCCGCCCACCTCCCCTTCCACCACCCCTACTTCGTTTCTCAGAGTTAGGAGTCTCTCATGTTCTGTCTCCCTTTCTGATATTTCCCACTCATTTTTCCTCAGGAGCTTTTTTAAAAGAAAAGGATAATTGATTAATTTCTATTAGGTCTGTGGCCTAATTCTTGGTCAGGCCTTTTGGAATTACTTCAGGCCTTAAGTGTAAGCTGATTTTCATATCTCTAAAAAAGTTCTATGGAGCTATTTCTAGATCTCAGTATCCTCACTGGCATCCCCAAAACTGTATATTTTCAATTTCTCCATACTGCCTATGAGAGATCAAACTTCAAAACAGTCACTTACATTACAAACTAACAAAGTTTTACTTCCCCTACATCTAATTTTAAAAGAAGTTTGGCTTGATAGGGTAAGCCTGATAATGTAAGGAATTAAAGACTTACATAAGTTACATCTGTAGGGGTAAAACATTTTCTATCTAGAAATAGTCTTCCCATGCTGGTATTTTGAGTTAGTGTGCCACATGAAATATAGATATTTAAGGACTTATATTTTGTTAAGTAATTGTTTCTTCTACTTTTTGTATAGCATCATTTCATTTATTCAATCTCAGTCAATCCCACAAGGGCATTACAAAAAAAAGCACTTAAGGCAAAGAGGGATCTCAAAATAATTTGAGGCTGAAACTAATTCTTGGGCACCTGGCTGGCTCAGTCAGTAGAACATTTGATTCTTGATCTTGGGGTCCTGAGTTCAAGCTGGGCCACACTGGGCAGGGAGTCTACTTAATTTTAAAAAAAGAAAAAGAAAAAAAAGAAGAAAAAAAAAGAAACTGATTCTTGTCTAGAAGTTCATTTACTAGCAATGTAATGACAGTTCTACATTTTAAACAATAAAATATGATCATATAATAGAGAACATAATTACACAGTATTTTCTTTAAATTATGCATATATTCTCTGTTCTTATTTTCTAACCCATGGCAAGAAGGCTGGAATTATATATTTCCTCTAAGGAAGGAGGGGTTGAACATTGCTTAGAGTGACATAAGAAGCAAATAGTGTTTGTATAGAATAGCAAATTCAAGATATCTCAAATCTATAGCACTGACTCTAGAAATTCAGATACTTTGTTTTTATGTAAGTAAATTTCTTTTATCAGTTGGTGATCTATAATTTAAAAAAAGGGACTGTTAACTCCTACTACCATATATATTCACCATATACTTGGCTCTTTATGCCTTTGCTTCATTTCTGACATTGGCCAAAACCATAAACATTGTTAATACCACCTGACTGGATCTTTAGAAGCTGGAGTCATAGTACTTAGGAGTTAGAGTATCCTGAGCCCTTTTCAGCAAAATATACTACAGAACACTTTTCCGGTGCTCTATTTTTTTGTGTGTGTGCTCTATTTTTTATTCACAGCTACAATGTAAACCAGGAAATATAAAGATATTATCCAAAACAAACCAAACCAAAAGGGGACAGTCCCCCCAATAGAGACATACCTTAAAATTTGCCAATTTCTTTTTAAGAGCTCACCAGTTTTTATATTACTTAGATGATTTTGGCTATTCTCTAGAGAAATAGTTATAACTATTAGAGAAAAAAACTCAATTTGCTCTTCTCATATTTTTATTGCTAGTATTATTAAGGCAATCTGTTTATTGCTAGAGATTGTTCAGGTGCTACAGCTCTTGGGACCTCTTTTGGAAAGCTGAGAAGAAGATTGTGAAGGTACATAGAGTTGGGTTTTTATTTATACATACAGGATTAACCAGTTTTGGATCAATATTTTTTTTTAGGATCCATTAAACAGAAATGATGGTGCTTTGCTGGTTTGATTACAATGAATTCTATTATCATAATTTTGTTTTTTCTGGAAAATTTAGACCCTAGTGCTACAACAAAGGTCTTACTTTTTGTTTTCTGCCTATAATAAAAGCTTAGAATTGGAAAAGATTTTAAAGATCACCATACTTCCTTCTTTTTTTTTAAAAAAATTATTTATTTATTCATATGAGAGAGAGAGAGAGAGAGAGAGGCAGAGACATAGGGAAAAGCAGAGTCCTCACAGGAAGCTCGATGTGAGACTCGATTCCCAGACCCAGGACCATGCCCGGAGCCAAAGGCAGACACTCAACCACTGAGCTACCCAGGTGTCCCACCATACTTCCTTCTTAGTGTAGAATCTTTACTATGGCATCATAGGCAGATTGCCATTAATGATTTTACTGATTACTTCTTAAAAGGAAGTAATTTTTTTTTCTAGAAGCTCCTTATCATTCCTAGAAAGCTTCTTTTTTTCTAGAAGCTCCTTATCATTCCTAGAAAGCTCTAGCTGTTACAGACTTCCATGTCTTCTGAACACACAATGAACACAACTCTTTGTCACCTCTACCTGCTAATTTTCTTTCCATCATCTTGTCTGGAGGATTTCTGATAAACTCTAGTCAACACTAAATAATATGGCCTAAAGTTCCACATATTTTGGAGAAGGAGTTTTGATACTTTTCTGACTTCCTGGGATTAAAGGTGGGTGTAGGACTTTGGGATAGATTGTGTTCTTGGGGTAGATTGTGTGTACTTATTGTGTTCTAAGAGGTCAAAATGGAAGAAGTTGGCCAGAATAAACATAAGGTCAAGTCCATTAATCTAATTATACCCTTTGCTGTTTACAGCAAGAATGTTTTCTTTAAATGAATTTAAATGAGAGATACAGAACTTTCAAATCAGAAATACTCTTGGATTTAGAGTTCAAATTCTTCATTCTATGGCTGGAGGAACTGTACCCTGAGCATTATTAGCATTTGCCAAGTTCCTAGGGATCTCTAGCCTCTGTGGCTTGTCAGGTGGTTTACAGATAGTAGTGTGAATGTTTCAGGGGGCCTAATGGAACAATTTTTTTTTTACATACATTTTCCAAATATTGAGATTTAACATGATCTACTATTTTCACAAGAATCTTCCCTATCTCAATAAGTATGGTATTCTGGAAAGTGTCTGTATGACAAGAACTGTGTTGGTCAGTTCATCTAGTGTGACATATATACACATAATTTGCTTGTTATTTCTATGTGTTAAATTTGCCTTTTAGTATTATTTTTTATATATTGCTAAATATCCAGTTCACAAGACTGAATCAATGGAGCAAAGTGACAAACAGCCACACAAAGTGTCCAACTCTGTGTCACTATAAAATGTAACTCTCATGATTTGAGACAAATGAATTGATAATGTGAAGATTTCACACAGACAGCTAGAAGAGGAAAGGGTGAAATCTGAAGTAAAAAAATAAATAGCTGAATACTAGGTTTAATTGGATTGGCAGTCACTTTGTCCCTCATTTCTGATGCCATGACAGTTATGAAACTTTTATTTAATGGCATGAAGCCATTGAGACATTTGTGTAATATTCAAGCAAAGCAGAGTGATTTCACTGGTAAATCAGTAGAATTGTTCCAAGAACACATATAAAATAATGCTTTCCAGGGCAAAACTGCCAGAGTTTAAGAAGGCAGGCATACAAAAGCTTTATTCAAAGCTTCAACACTTATAAAAAAAACCAATACAAATTACACCAGTGTTAAGAAAGTTATCAAGGCAGCTCTGAAAGTGAAGATAATTATTATGATCAGAGGTAAAGCAAACAAGAAAAAAGAAAAGAGCCATCGACAGAATTCCTTGTCAAATGACAAGGCTGGGGTAATATAATGACATACAATACGGAAGAAAAATTACTGTTAACAACACGCAAATGGATATTTTACTTTATAATTGGGTGAAATTTCCTTCAACTTATGGGAGGAACATAAATGAAGGGAGAGATGTTTGAGGTCTGCTGGCTTTGTTGCTGCTAAAAAAAAATCAAGCTTCAGAGAAAGTTTTCTTTTCACTTGTATAACAATGACTGTCAGAGCATCATGGAACATGGAAAAGGTTCATTGGTTTTGTGCTGACAGAACTTTCAGTTCAACAGGAAAAGGCATCACAAAAGGAATAAAAGAAGCCAACAGAAAACCAATCCACACCATTGTTTTAGTGGCAGAACATGGTTGATGGTTGATTCAACATTGGGAGAAACTGTGAAAAGTTCTGAATAGAACTAATTTGTAGCTACTGAGATTACATATTCTCAGAAATGTGCAAAGAAATGGGTAACACAAGACTGGATGCCTTTTAGGAAAAGATGTTTACACACTTTTTAAGTGAGGGAAGACATAGAGTAATTTTTTTCCCGTGTAGATAAAGACCACTCCAGTGATTTCAAAAGGCTTGCTCAACTGACATTTCTCAGCAACATTTCAACATGTTGATGAGCCTGAAGTGACCACTTTGGGGCTGAAATATAATTTTTAATGTTGAGGATAATGTATCCAGGTCTTCTTTGATCAAACTAAACTATGAATGGCTGGTCACCAAGAATATTATGTTTTCTTCGGAACTGATGATTTTTTTTTCACTAATCAGAGACAGAAATCAATGATGTACTATCACGCATACTTAAAAATTATCACATCCAGCAGCTGTGATAGAGCATGAAGCTGTGGCAGATCTTGTTAATTGCCCCTCCCCCTCCCGTTGAATCCCTTTTTTGGGGTTCAATTTCCTGATTCTTTAAGTGTGGGCATCAATTTCAATATAAAATACTGTGGGGAGTATGTAAGATGTTATTGGGGGATGCTAGATGAGGGTACATTGTAAATTCACTATATTATTTTTATTTATTTATCTTTTATTTTAAAAATATTTTATTTATTTATCTGTTTCAGAGAGAGATAGCAAACATGAACCTGGTGAAGGGCAGAGGGAAAAGCAGACTCCTACTGAGCAAGGAGCCCCATGCGGGGCTTGATCCCAAGACCCCAGGATCATGATCGGAACCGAAAGTGGACGCTTAACGAAATGAGCCACCCAGTTCCTCCTTACTATATTATTTGTATAGCATCTTATGGCCTAAAATGATTTCTAAAAAAAAATTTTAAAAGGAAATATTGCCTGTACTGAAATGGTCTAGATATGGCTCATAAACTATCAGTTATAAGTTTGGCTTTATAAATGGATTCTTTGGTAAAGGAAATTTTAAAGAGCTATAATATCCAATTTTTAAAAAAAATATTTTATTTATTTATTCATGAGAGACACAGAGAAAGAGGCAGAGACATAGGCAGGGAGAGAGAAGCAGGTTCCCTGTGGGGAGCCTGATGTGGGACTCAATCCCAGGACCCTGGTGTCATGACCTGAGCCAAAGGCAGATGCTTAACCACTGAACCACCCAGGTGTCCCCCCCTCCTTTTTAAGTAGGCTCCACGGAGAGCCTAATGTGGTGTTTGAACTCAGGACCCTGAGATCACTACCTGAGCTGAGATCAAGAGCTGGACACTCAACTAACTGAGCCACCCAGGCACCCTTAAAGAGCTATAATATCCATTTGTTTGTTCATTCCTTATCCATCTATTTATTCAAAACTACTTATTAAGAATCTATTATGTGTTCCAGGTGCTAGGTAGGGTACATCAGTAAACCGAAGAGATCCTTTAACGTAGTCAATGGATTAGTTATGTAATAATTTAAGAAGTGATGAATGCTATTGAGAAAATGAAAGGAGGATGTAGAGAGAGGGAGGCAATTTAAAATAAATCAGTTCCAGGTTAGGGTACCTGGGTGGCTCAGTCAGGTAAGCATCTGCCTTGGGCTCGGGTCATGAGCTCAGGGTCATGAGATGGAGCCCTATTTCTGGCTCCCTGCTCAGTGGGGAATCTGCCTCTCCGTCTACCTCTGATGCTCCCCCTGCTTGTGCTCTCTCTGTGTGTCAAATAAATAAATAAAATCTTAAAAAAAAAATTTGGTTCCCTGAATAGGAAGGCAAGGTACTTTTGTTTGGTGCCATCCCAACAGAACATAAAGAATGGCTGTTATTTGGCCCTGAAGACTGTGCAAGGGACTAGTGACAGGTGGAAATTTTGCCTGCCCTAGTGGCAGTGTTCACCTCACTCCACAGCCTGGAGGTACCAGGACCAAACTGGAAGTCACTGTTGCTGAAGGTGCTAGTGGTGGTCTCCAGACATAAGGCGAAGGTTGTTTGAGGTTTCAGTGAGATCTGGGACACCTGGACGGCTCAGTGGTTGAACATCTGCCTCCTGCTCAGGTCATGATCTGGGGGTCCTGGGATTGAATCCTGCATCAGGCTCCCTGTAGGGAGCCTGCTTCTCCCTCTGCCTATGTCTCTGCCTCTCTCTGTGTGTGTCTCATGAATAAATAAAATCTTAAAAAAAAAAAAAAAAGATTTCAGTGAAATTAGTAGGAAATCGCCAGGTGGGAGTTACTCCTCCCACCTTCCCTGAGAATCAAAAGACTTTCAAGTAGCTTGCTCAGTGACCTAGAACACTGAGAATTATAAGGAGTAAATTACTTGGAATTCCATAGCTAAAACTATCTTTCATTCCACACACACTCACACACACATTTCTACATGAGTAGTATATTTTATACTAAGGGTATTTCTTGATGTTCCTAAGTAGTTTTCAGAATAATGACTTTTTATGGCTACATAAAAAAAAAAAAAAAAAACGTTCACTTCATCGAGGGCGGGCGGACAGTCCAGGAGTTTGTCAGCAGGAGGCAGAGCCCACGGGCAAGGAGAGCGGCCACATACATTCACATCAAGGCGCGGGCCCAGGCCCTGAGGGGCTCCATCCAGGGGGAGTACCTGGGCGGGGCGAGGGCGGCCCACCACCCCGCACATCCTCCCCGAGGGCTCTGAGCCCCAGGTGGACCTTCTCTACCGGCCTGGGCACGACGATGTCCTCTACAAGTAGGGCTGGCCCGGCCCCCCGCGGCCCTGTCTGCCTCCCCTCTGCTGGGCACTAGACATGTACAGAAGTTTTTTGTGGTTGTAAATGGTCATATTTCACTCCTTCCTCCACCTTCCCCATCACGCCACCTTCCACATTTTATTAAAGGGGATGCTGGTGGTGGGAAAAAAAAAAAAAAAAAACAACTGTTGATTTTATCCACAACTATACAAGTGCCACGTTCAATCCAACACCATCAGTCAGAGTGGATCCCTCACTGTCCCCAGCCACAGCTGGCTCATCCATGTAGCTTCGCTCCAGTGATGAGATGGCCACCCCTTCCGTCTTGACTTATGGAAATTCATATGAACCATGCTCAACCTCCCCACAGGAGATAAGAAGTGGTTAACTGCCAGGCTTCAGAGTCAAAAGTCATGCATTCAAATTCATAAAATTCTAGCTGTACGACTATGAGAAATTCACTTAAACTATATTAGGACCTTAGTACATTTATCTGAAAAAATGGGGAAGTCATTTAAATTATACAAGATTGCTGTGCATATGGCACAAGATTATTTAAAGGACCTACCAATGGCCATGATTTCAAGTGTAGGAAAAATATTCCCATAAGTTTAAAGTTTATAATTAAGACTTTGCCACAGTCTGCTCATTTTCTCATCGCTGATAACCTGATAGTTTTCCTATGGTTAGTGCAATGTCACCAGATGCTGGATTCTTATATCTAATTGGTATTTCAAATGGGTTGTCCGAGCTTTATCAAAATGTTCTACTTGCCTATGACTCAGGAACTTAAAATTTTTTTTTTCTACTTGTAACATTACATGGAATTTGTAGTTGCAAACCCATAGTGCATGTTCAGTAATAATACTTTAGGCAGTATCCTGATTTATACATGTCATTTTGTTCATCTTCACACTCCAGTAGGGAAGTATAGTAATTATCCTGCTGTTGTGATGGAGCTGTGCAGCATTGGGGTCCTCATCTCTTGCCTGAGGTCACAGATTTATGAAGTAAGGATGAGACAGGGGTTCACACCTGTTCTTCGAGTGCCATCATTTGGATGTACATTATATATTTAAATGGTCCCTGATTGTTGTACATTCAGGTTTTATTACTTCATTATTATATATAATGTAGCAATGAACATGACTGAACATAAATCTTGTGAATCTGCATACTTTAAAATGTTTAATTTTTCTTGCTAAATGTATCCCCAAAATATCATACCAGTTTATACTTATGCCAAAATAAATGAGAAAGACCATTTCCCTGTATATTTGGCAACACTGAATATTATCATTTAAAAAATTCCAAATGTTTTTCATGTCAAGGAATGGAATTATTGTTTTGTTTTGTTTTGTTTTGTTTTGTTTTAAATACTAAACTCTAAGAAAACTTTGTTACTTGGGTTCTCATATAGGGAATCTGCTGAGACACTCTCTAAATTGTTAAAATGCTTTTCTGTTCACTCAAAGGAAAGTTTTTAGTATGAGTTTATTTGCAGCTGGATATGTGATCTTGGATCATTGATGAACTACTCTGGGCCTCTTTCTTCAACTGTAAAATGATGATCAGTAAAGTTCCTTCTGGAATTTTTATTTATTATTATTATTATTATTGTTACTTTTAAGATTCTTTATTTGAGAGAGAGAGAGAGAGCGAGCACACAGAGGGAGAGGGAGAAGTGGACTTCAGGTCAAGCAGGGAGCCTGATGGAAGACTCGATCCCAGGACCCTGTAATCATGACCAGAGCTGAAGGCAGACCCTTAAGCAAGTGATCCAACCAGAAGACCCCCCAATCTGGAATTTTTAAATGAGAAATGAGATATATTTAAGACATGATTTTTGATTAGATAGTTCTAAAATATAATATCAGGATTGGGCTGTTGAGTTAATTCAGGTTAAATTGCTTTTTTACACTTGAAGAGCACAGAACTGCTGCAAATTCCTACATTTAATAATTACAAAACTTCATAGAGCCTGCATAAACCAGTGTTTGAACTTTTGTGTGATGAGAAATACCTTCATTTTATATATTCTACACAATTATTTTTCTAAGTATTTACATTTTTTTTAACAGAGAGAGGATGGTGCTTCATCATAAGATTTATGATTGCCATTTAATCATCATAATGCATTTTTTTTAGCCATTTCAATCATACCTGGACACACTCCCCCTACTGGTTCAAGCTATTTAAAAGATTTATTCAGCTTTCCAACTTAGTATGTAGCTATAGTGTACCAATGTTTAAATTTGTTCTCTCAGAGACTTTCTTCATCTCTCCAGAACCATGGTCGCTTCTTAACACATCATTTAAGGTGAAGGTGGAAAAAAACCCCCAAAAACCATTGTGCCATTTCAATGTAACAGAAGGGAAACAAAGCAATCAATTAACTTCATTCAAACAAAGTTTATGGATCATTGTGTATATAGTACTAAGATAAACAAAGAAGGACAAGGCTCTGACCTCAGAGAGCCAACAATCTAGTGGAAGGTGTGTGTGTGTTGGGGGACTGTGCTTTTCCCAGTTTTTTTCTCTCCTATGTGGCATGTAGCCTTGGGAGTGGCACGAGGCTGGCCTGGGAGGGTTTTTCACTGGCCCTGTGATCATGGTTTAGTTGCTGGCTTTCATCCTCTCTAGGGTCCTCTGAGATGCTAGGGATCCCACTGGGTTTTCAGGTCCACAATCCACGCTGCCCTCCACAGCTGAATCCTTTCAATACAACCATGAGACCCCTTTGGAACTTACCATCTTCCCTCAGTATTTTCTTGTCTGTCTGGTGGTAGGGGACTAGAGACTTCCTGTTGTTTTGTTTTACCATCTGGGCCCCAAAGGAAACTTAGTCAAGGGGACTATGTCAGCCAACCATGGCTTCATTTCCACTTTAGTGCTGAATCTAGAGAGTCAACCTTGGCTTTAATGTTGTAAGGGGGGAGCATGTTCCATGCCTCCCTCCAAAGCTCTCCTGCACCTAAAATCTTGCATCACTCTCTATATCTCTTCTTCCCACCAGTGAGAATTCAATTTGGGCAAGAGGATGGGGAATCACACAGCCTTCTACCACGACTTTTGAATGAAGGGCCAAAAATTGGATGTCTGTCTATAGCTCCTTTCTGACACTTCCCATCTTGTCCCTTGGAGCAGTGCTAGTCTCAAGTTCATGGCCTGAGGAGAGGATCATATGAGACACATGTCAGCTAATTCCTCCTTTACTACAAGAAATTTGCCACTAGGAGCGGTATCACCTTTGTACATCTGTACAAAGTTTGAGGAGAATGAGGGAGACATGAGCACTTCATTTGGAGATTAGGAGGCCAAAACTTTAAGAAATAAATTCCAAGCCTCTGGTAGTCTGGACATGAAAGAAGAGGAAGGCAAGGGGTGTGTGTGGTGGGTGCACTGAATACTTACTGTGTACCAAGCACTCATCTCAAAACAGCTCTTTTACCCTCCTTCTTACAGATAGACACTGAAGTCTAGATAGGTTAAAATATTTGTCCAAGGACAACACACAGCTAGTAAGTGGAAGAGGCAGCCTGGCTCTGAAATCCCTTCATACTGCTGCAGTGGTCAAGGAGCTGATGAAAAAGCAGAGAGGAGCAGGGCCCAGGGATTTAATTTTAGACTAAGACTTTATGAATATTTGTAGAGAGGGAAGAAGGAACTGGGGGGTTGGGGAGGGAGGAGAAACTACCTTTAATCCACACATATTCTATCAATTACTGACACGCAAGAGAGAAAGCAACTAAGAGGAGCATCTGGGAGAAGAGCAGAGATGATGCAGCCCCTTGAGGGGGAGTACACAGGAAAGGTCCCAGGGGAGCACTAAGAGATCTTGAGCCTGAGTGGGGATTGGGTCGCCTGGACGGCAAGGGAGGGAAGAGACTATGACCAATGGCAAGATGACTTTGGTTCTCTCTGTTGGCCAAGAGTGAGAGGGAAGACTGGGAATTGTAGGGCTTGGAAAGCTCTCTAGAGTGGCTTCTCTGGGGAATGCACTAATGAGTCAAAGAGAAAGAAAGGAAAAATTGCTGAGTCACACCGAAATATTGTTATGACCCAGTTGTATACCAGACGTTGTACTGTGTGTATGATATCCCTTCATCACAGTAGCCTTGCATGATAAAGGTGCTTACCCTGACTGAAGAGGAGAACAAAAAGCAGAAAATTGAAATAATTTGCTTATGGTGGGACTTATAGTCAAATTCAAATATTAGGAAATTCGGGGGTACTTTGCAGTCCAGCACAGGCAGCTGTGACAGAGGCCACCAAGAAAGAGGCAGAGACATAGGCAGAGGGAGTAGGCTCCCTGTGGGGCACCTGATATGGGACTCAATCCCAGGATCCTAGGATCACAACCTAAGCCAAAGGCAGGTGTTCGACCACTGAACCACCCAAGTGTCCCAAGAGATGATCTTCAAAGCTGTGAGAATGGACGAGGCCTCCAGGGGAGACTGTAGAGTGGCAGAGATGAATGCCTTTCTGGAGTCAATGCCCATGTGTTTCTACTATTCAATGGTAAAGTGCAATGAACCTGTAGTAGGCTCTGTCAGCATAGTTTGTGTCTTTCATATACAAGTCTTGGCAACTTGAGAGTAGAAAAAAGTACATGAGAGGCACCCAGGGTTGGGGGCTAAAAGGAAGAGCATAGCCAGAGAGGGTACAGCCAGGTGGGTAGATCCAGATAATGCTGGAGGAAAGTTCGGGCAACTCCAGGTCCACTTGAAGTGTAGTAATGTGTTTTCCAGAATGTGTAAGCCCATTTACAGAAAGTGACTTTGAAACTAACAGAGTTAGTCTTAATTTTTATATTGTGCAAAGTCTTAACACATGGGATCTCTTTCTGTGAATTAAAAAAAAATCATTCTTTGAGATCACACTGCATAGCAGAAAGCCACATGTTGATCAGCCATGGACATTCTTGGGAGAAAATTCTGCACCATCAGAACTGGTTTAGAGTCTGTTTTTCTAAAAATTCTGTCATTGATGTCTATTTTCTTCTCACGGCCACGTAGATGAATAAATTCTTAGCCTTTACTTTATCTTTCTAAACAAAATAGAATGTGATATCTGTTCAAAAACATTTAATAAGGTAAAGGAAAAACCAGTTTGAAAAAAAGGTCAGCAAAGACACAGGGACGTGTGATATTTGCTGAAAGCTCCTGTCAGAAGAGTCTGAGTGATGTAAACTGGCCAAGGGAAACAAGATACAATTAAGGCGAAACTCATTCCCCCAAGATGGCTGAAATGTGAGTTTATGAATCCTGAGAGGTAGGAGGCCAAATGAGATCTAATTGTGTCTTATTTAACTTGGCCTTTTAAATGGATAGCCCCCTGGTGCTCTCTGCAAATATCACACTTTTGTTAAACTGACCTTATCCTAATGTGTTTTTCTTTTCATAAATGTGAAGTATTTTTGATCATACAATAGTAACTCAATTAATAAGATTTTCAAGTCTAAATGTGGACTATGTTCTAATGGAAACCATATTACCAGTGGAAAAAGTTCCATCTCTTATGATCATATTCTAGCTCAAATAGCTCTCACAGCAGGACCTCAAAAAGAGCCAAGAAAAAACAGCTCAAGAAATATTACATTTGCAAAGATTCACACACTCAGTTTAAATATACTAGAAAAATAAGAATCTAAGGCATCCAGATAAATTAATGTTCATAATCAGGACAGAAAGTTCAAAATACCATCAATCCCAAATGATCTTCTAGTTGTGCTATGGAAAAGAGTTGTATTATAGAAAAATCTAAAGCAGACAGTTCTTGAGCGCACTGTCTGAGGTTTATATTGAAATGTATAATATTTTCTGAAGGAGATTTAACTTCTTCAATTTTATTTTTTTTGTCAGAGTTTCCATGAAAGCCTTAGGCCTTGGCTCCAGGTGACCAGGGTTCTATTCCAAACTTGGCCATCAACATGCGATGCATTTAGGCAAATCACTTGTTAGCTCTGAGACTCTTCATTTCCCATCTGCAATTTGAGTGTTCTTAACTAGATGATTGCCAGGTTCTCATTCAGCTCAAACTATATATAGCTCTACTTGACTTTGAACCTTGTGAATAATCTAAAGTTGAATTAAAGTTGGAAGGAGATGGTGTCTCTTGGTGTCTTTGTTGATTGATTGGCTTTAAAAATTTTTCAGGAGAGGGCATTTCCCAAGAGAAATCAACACCTCATGTCCTAGGAAAGCTGGTTCTGACTTGGCTCCTTATGGGAGATATTTTAGGCCTGGATGAAACAAGAATAAAGACAAGGCCAAGTGAAGGCAGGACAGACAGAGATGAGAGAGCTTTGGTTCTGAGGATTTATAATTGTCCTTAACTCACAAAGACTAAATTCCTACCTCTCTTTCTGGGCTTTGTGTAATAACACCCTGCCAAAGAATGTTAGCAGTGTGAATGACCTTTACTGGGTTTAACGATTCACTGATTGTAAAAAATGTTTTACCTGGATTAACAGTGAATATATATTCCTGGAACCTATACCTGCTGACCTGAAAGGAGGCCCCCCACCCCAACCCAACCCAACCCAAGAAGTGTGCTAAGTGGACAAGGGAAGCCTAGTTAGAGTCTATATAGCCAGAAACCTGAGTGAACCATAAGGTCTTTTATTATCCCTATGTGGATTACTTACTTTGTAGGGTATCTATAGTCGTTATTAAAACCATGTGTATTCCTGTCTCACTTGTGAGCACCTTCTCTGAAAATCAATCCATGCATGCTCAGGAGTGCAAGCCACACTCATTTCAGAGTCAGAGCAAATAAACATAATTAAGGAGGCAAATTTACTTCAGAAATTATCTTATGCCATCTGCATTAAAATGGAAATGACTTCTGGCTGCTTCTACTTATTCATGTGGGTAATCGCTAAGTTCAGATCTGATTTTTCTGGAAAAACAACTTTGAATTTCAACAGGCTTGCTCTAGGCCCCCACCCCCATGTCCCCCATAGTAACAGATAATTCAGGGAGATTACCATTTTAGCATTTGAAACCTGACATTCTTGACACTGGAGTCAAGATAACACACATAGATAAGATTTGTAGGCCAAACTCAGAGAAGAGAAGGTGAAGTGAGCAGAAACTCACAGCATTTTTGAGTCAGAAATATTTTTGTTATGTAGGGAGAAGCAGTTTGCAGCTGTACTCTTGATTATAATAAAGAGGAAGGAAATTAAATACCTTCAACAACTAAAATTGTATCTTAACATATTCTTGCCAACACAGAAGGACTTAAATAAATGAAGTTACATTTCATGACCCACAATGAATTGTCTATTACTTCATTTTCCTTTGTTTAATACTCTTTCTTAGAGCTAAAAATCGGGGAGTGTTCAGTGTCTTACAAATCTCAGGCTACTACAAAAACTTAGTCTACAGAAGATCATACATATTTGTGGTCAAAGGCATTTTAAGTTGTATATATTCATTTTGGAAAAATTAATAAAGCAATCAAGTATGCAAGTGAGACCTCAAAGAATGATTTTATCAAACAGTATTTTAAGATAATTTAAGAATATCAAATGTATCCCTTTTAATAGTGATTCTTATTTATTAAATATTCTTGCTTATTGTATTTGGGATCTAGAAATTCAACTAGTCTATCTGTGTCCTTTATATTTTACTTAAAGGTGTTTAAATTTCTCAAGTTAAGATTGATTTATTTAAATAACATTTAAATTTAGAATGCCTAGATTCATAATATGTCCTTTTAGTTCTTTTAATTTCAAAATTATTTAAAAAGTATTTAAAGGTTGATTATACACTGTTAATGATAGAGAACAAACTGAGGGTTGCTGGAGGGGAGGTGGTAAGGGATGGGCTAGATGGAGGATGGGCATTAAGGAGGGCACTTGTTATGAGGAGCATTGGGTGTTATATATAAGTGATGAATCACTAAATTCTACTTCTGAAACCAGTATTACACTATATGTTAACTAACTAGAATTTAAATAAAAATTTGAAAGAACAACAACAAAAATAAAGTTTGATTATATAAGCAATAAATGAATACGCTCTCCTGTAAAAATTCAAATTCTCAAAAATCCTTTTTGTTCAGTCTCTGGATATTTCTTCTCCCCAGATGCTAAGAACACTGCTATCTGCTTCCTGTATACCCTTGCAGATAACTACTATTTGTATTCATATTTCCTTTGGAAAGTAGAGAGTGTTTTGGAGTGTGTTTAACATAACTGGTATGAAATGACTGTATTATTTCATAGCTTGCTTCTTCACTTGGTAATAATACATGTTTTGTGTTTTCCCTTTTAATATATATATATATATATATATATATATATATATAATCAACTTTATCATTTTAAGATGTTCCTTAGTATTTATGGAATAGGTATTAAAAATCTATTTTTTATCCTAATTTAACAGATATTTAGGTTGTTGACATCTTGTTACAATGCTAAGTATGCCTCATTACAACTATCAAGTCTAAGCAGGATTCTAAACAGGTCTTGCTTTCTTTTCTGAAGATTTGGTACAGCCAAGCCTAAGTCTCTTGAACTGTGACTTTTTACCCCAAGCCCCTATCAGGCATTTTCCTAGACAAAGTCCATTCTCACTAAGAAGCATTTTGAGGATAGTGGTAAAGTAACATTAAAAATTTCCCACTTCATTTTATGTCCTCAGTGCTTGGCACTCATAATAGCAAATGGGAAGAGCTAGGCTTTTGTGACTTTGGTTTGTGATACCAAATACGGAAAAAATGGTTTCCAGCTTTTTCTTCCACCTCAGGTCTTGCTCATGACTTTAACTCCTCTTTCTTTCGCTCGTTCATTCATTCGTTCTTTCTTTCCTCTTTCTTTTTGGTGGTGCTGGGGTAGGGGCAGGTTGGGAGTGCTATCCACAGCACACTTTACAGACGCTAAAGAGATATTTAATTTTATGGTAGTTTTATTTGATTTTCACAGTATTGAAATGCAGCAAAAATGTAAATATATGTTGATATTTTTTTCTCAAAGATGGAGGCAAAAAGAAGAAGTCAGAGTGTGAGGCAGTTTGTCACACTAAAATAATGTATGTATCTATGAATCTAGGTGTCAACCCTCCATATTAAAGGCAGAAAGTCTAGATCTCTAGGAATCAAAGAGAAAAAATACTTCAGGGACCATTTCTCAGTGAACTATGATATTTCTTTAATATAAGGAATTTGTGATTAAATTATTATTGTTTAAAAAAGTTATTCACATTGAAGACCTGAGACAATAAATTGTGTTTCTTTATTCTCTTAGATTCTTATATATTGATTTCGATAAGAAGGTAAATGTCTACACTGTGTTTTAAAAACCAAATGCCCCTGTGTTATGGCTATACATCAGAAGAATCTATGATGCTCTCTATTTCAAGTAAGTTGTTTCTCTTAGAATTGCTCTAAAATGCTCCCTGGAGCTGGAGCAGGGGAATCTATAAATCTACAAATTTAGATTTATAATCGTGAGGGGAAAAGAGGGATATGTATATGTATATAAATGCCTCATTTTCCAGAAAGCTCTTTCCCACTTTATTTTGAGAGTAAAGGTCAAAACAGAGGAGGCATGCTTTACATAAATTCTTTTCCTGAAAGGAAAGACTTCAGGAATTTAAGAAACTAACAAGTCAAAGATGTACAAAACCCAAAAATTCTCATATCACTGTGTAGCTGGGTAATTTATTTTTATGATTTAAAATATTTGAACCTTGAGCATGTTAAATATTTTTACTTAAATGGAACTCAGTTATGATTACTTAAATTACTATTTTCTTAAAGTCAATATGGCTCGCATTGAATCATTATGGTTTTATTTGAAACTATCTGCTTAGAGCTCCCCAAAGGGTATTATTCCTTCATTTTTCTTAGATTAGTGTACTTCTATCATTTCTTTAATAATATCAGTCTTTGTTTAAGACTTGTTATACAAGAGTAATATGGGAATTGTGCAAACACTCCATTACTATGTTATTATTTTTCACTAAATTATTTGACTTTAGTCTTTGGTTCTCGACACTCTTTGAAAATGTTAATTTAACAAGCATGCCTTAATCTCCTGACTTTAGACCAGGGAGACAGAAGGATTCAAGTGTTTTTGTGTTAGTACCAGGATTTTGTCACAACGGGCAAGTATATAATGATATTGCCTTATTCCTAATTATTTGAAGAGTAGCTACAATTTATTGAAGGGTAAATATGTGCCAGGGCCAACGTTAAGGTAGGGTAAGCTACCATGAGACTGATGTTGAAATTTATTTCTTTCAAATAAGTCTGTGCTAGTGGTTCTGCTTATATTCTATATGGCCTTCTAAGGTTCTTTTGGTGCCATTCCAGGCAGCAGGAAGTGGAAATTCAGTGTAAAGGCCTGTGTGTGCAAGATTTATGGTTCAGGAAGTGTCATTTTGCATTTTAATTCCATTGGCTGGGTCTTGGTCACATGGTCAAACCTAGCTGCAAAGGGGTCTGGGAAATGTAGTCTCTGATCTGGCGGCAAGTTCCCAGCTACGACTCCACTATCATGAAAAAAAGGGGAGCATAGTCGGTGGATTCAGCCGTGGCATTTTACATAATTATCTGGTTAAATGAGTACTCTAAAGCAATAGGATTTTCTTGAAAGGATAAACAAAGCCCACAGACTGATCACTTATTCAAGGTCATATAGTTTGTAAGAGACATAGTCAGAATTTGATGTAGGTCCTTTTGGCTCCAAAGTCCATGTTCATAGTCTCTATGCCATACTGTGTAACGAAAACTGGACCATACCCAAGTCTTTTGGGTTCAATATATTATAAATATTCCTCTTCAGCAGATTCCCCCATACATTCTCCGTACAAAGAATGAAAGATACAGTGTTGCTTGACTTGGCATCTTCAGATTCTCAGTACAACCACAGATGTTGCTCTAAAACGGTTGAGAACATTTTAATGTTTTCTAATTTAATTCAGTTACTTTCATTTCCAATGCATTTGCTATAAACCATTTTGCTGAGTTAGGTTGGCTGAATCCACACCCATTCCTGGTCATCTTTTTCCTTGCTTTCCTCTTTCCTTGCCTTCTTGCTTCCTTGCTTTTTCTCAGAAGCAGAAAGCTGGAATTCTCTAGCTCAATTCCATCCAGTGGTGGTCACCAGATAACAGGCCTACCAATGAAATTGGAAAGCAACTATTCTGAGACTGGCTTCCTTTCACAATTAAAAAGGCAAAGGCCCTCAAGGAGAAGGCTTTGGCCTATTTGCTCTACTTTTGCCTGAAATGTGGATGTGGTTTCTGGAAGTGTGGTGACTACCTCACTACCCTGACAGTGAAGGTCTATATGCTAGGGATGCAGAGTGGGAAGCTGGAGCAGTTCTGCTGGACCATGATACATCCTTCCCAGATGGCTTATTTCTTATTGTATTTTCTATCATTTGCTGCAGAAAGTAATCCATATACACTGAATGTCTTATCCCAAAGTTCTTCCCTCCCTTTCTTCATTCTTTCTCCCCACCCTCCCCATGCCCTGACTTCTCTTTGTCTCTTCTTTTCTTATTTTTTTGACTCCAGATAATGGCAACTTGAGAACAATCCAAAATTTAGTATTTGCCTCTGTGTTTAAAGTGAAGCAAGCATTTCAGTGGCCTTGGACCAAAGGGTGGTGGTGTGGGAGGGGAAACCCTACCAAATGAAAGAAATTACTCCGCTTCTCCATTTTCTTCTTTGTAATTCTAGAGATTATATAATCTTTATTTATCCAGCCATATTTATATAATATGTTTGGTGGGGACAAATTTTTGCCTTGAAGCTCTGGGAATGGCCATAAAAACAGCAAGTCCTCCTTCTTGTTGGTAATGTATCTTCCTTTCCTCCCTGGAATTTGTTTAATTACCTTGTGGTAAAACATGAAAAACTTCACTTTCTGAGAGGATTTCTGTTAACTGAATTTCCAAAGGCCTCAAATTTCTTGGAGAGCAATTGTCCATGTGAAAAGAATTTGACTTTTGAAAGTTAACTTTTTTTTTTTTTTTTTAACTTTCTGTTTATGAAGTTGTCCTTAGAAGCCATGTAAGGACAGTGGGGTAGAAGATTGAATGAGAAGAAACAGCTAGAACCCATGGGATGGGAAATGGTTTCTCTCTGCTCTCCAGGAAGTTGTCCTGGTACATTTCTGATGAGGCAGAAATCATGCTCCAGGTGAAGGGAGAGGTATGATACTTGGTGCCTGTGCTTTGGTCTGTTACACAATTAGGGATTCCTTGGTTTTGGAGATGAGCTCTGGACATTTCACCAGACATGCTGCTGGAAAGTCCTTCTTGCACCTATCTGGACACTGTCCTTTCTTCCAGGCTATCATACAAGAATGTGGAGGCTGGCAAGTAGGCAGGCTCTCAACCTCAAGAGACTGACTTGATCCTGGTACAAATGTATTGTCAGTTCCTTGAATAAAAAGACCTTCATTCCCTTTAGTGAAGGTAGTTTTCCTTATGCTCATCTTGGGGAAGGAAACTGTTTACAAAGACACACAGTACAGAAAATGCTTTGGTTTTCTTATATAGCTACAAAAAGGTATTCTTTATTTTGCATTTCAAATAGCACATGCCCAAGTTTCTGTGCATAGCTTTTGGATCCTGGAATGAAGAGGAACAGGAGAGCATGGGACATTGCAGAGTGAGATACTCACAAGCAGGACCACTGTGTGAGCTTACAGGCTGTCCGCTGCACAAATCTTGGGGAGGTCACGTATGCACATTCTGAGGTGGCTAATGCTCCTTAGGGTTCTGCAACACGGTGGCCCCGTAAGCTCTTCAATAGCGACTACGAGTTGTGCACTATGCTAAGAGTAGTCCATTCCATTTTTACCATGATCCTAGGAAGCGGATCCTCATATCCTCAGTTTATAGGTAAGGAAACTCGGGTGCAAAAGGATTCAAGGTCAAAGAAGTGGCAGAACTGAGATCTGAAACCAAATGATGTACCATAATACTACCATGTTATAATACCAAACAGCCCCTGAACTAGTTAGAACATTCTTTGCTCACCCATTCATCGTTCCCAAACAATTTTTTGAGTGACCTGGGCATTGTGCTCAGTGCTGGAGTAAAGTGGTTCAGCAGCCTCATTCCTGGCCCAGTTTAAACTCAGCAGCTTGTAGAACTGTCTTTTCCTGAAGTTTTTAAAGATTTATGTATTTATTTATTTATTTATTTATTTATTTATTTATTTATTTATTTTAGACAGAGAGAGAGACAGAGAGAGAGAGGCAGAGACACCGGAGGAGGGAGAAGCAGGCTCCATGCCAGGATCTCGACGTGGGACTCGATCCTGGGACTCCAGGATCACACCCCGGGCCACAGGCAGGCGCTAAACCGCTGAGCCACCCAGGGATCCCCTCCTGAAGTTTTTAAATAGCTGTGCTGTCATGAATTTCTGAGGTGAAATAGTGAGAGGGCTAGATAGTGAATATATAAAACTTAGAATTTCCTAATGAAAAATGAAAGAGATTTTATGAACCCAATAGACGAGAAAGGGAAACAGCGTGGCTGATTTGTCAGGGTCCTTTGGACACATAAGAGCTGGGCTGGGATAGGATTCAAGAAATTTTAGATACTCTGGGTTGCAAAACACCTTGTTACTCTTCTGAATTCCTAAGTGAATACGCATGAATCTTCCCTTCACCCTGTCCTTTTCTTCCTCTTCTTCCTTTCCTTCTTCTTCTTCTTCTTCTTCTTCTTCTTCTTCTTCTTCTTCTTCTTCTTCTTCTTCTTCTTCTTTTTTAAAGATTTTATTTATTTATTTATGAGAGACCCAGGGAGAGAGAGAGGCAGAGACACAGACAGTGGGAGAAGCACGCTCTGTGCAAGGAGCCTGATGTGGGACTTGATCCCGGGACTCCAGGATCACGCCCTGGGCCAAAGGCAGGTGCTCAACTGCTGAGCCACCCAGGGATCCCTCTTCCTTTCCTTCTAACACCACCCCTCTCTCCCTTCTCCTCCCATCTCTCTTGGTTCATATATTTTTTGCTTATTGCCTGAATGGGAACTTAAGAGAATGACCCAAATCTTCTGCACTCGAGAGAAATGTGTTAATTGGATAATCTGATTAAATGTATAGAAAACAACACTAAATGATATATAAACATTTTTCTTTGGAAAGTAGATGTCCGGATTGTGTTTTATTAAATAAATCAGGTGACCTAAACTCACTTCTTTATGGTCACATCAGTCACACGTTAGCCAAATGAACTCACAGAGGAGGCAGTGTAGGGAAAGAATGGAAACATATCAAGAGGCAAGAATCCATCTGTAATCCCCATGTTCCTTGTGCATTAGAGTCTCAGCCAAAGAACTTCTCAGTGAGTGTATTTTCCCCCTGAGGTTGATCTATATTGACAACCACCCATGGGCACTAATTTTTAAAGAGGAGACTGTGGCCTGAAGAAGGCAGAGGCAATGCTGTCCTATATTTCACTGAAGTTCATTTGCCATGAAAATAGTAGTTATTGCTGCTGCCACTCAGTGGTCAATGCCTTTTCAGTATGAATATGGGGAGGTACATAAATTATGTTTATACCAAGTCCCTGGAAACTGACAAAGTAGAAGCAGGGGCATGGTGAAGCCAAAGTTGAATTATCCCCATGTTCTGGAGTTGTTGTTAGGGCAAAAAAGCTGAAATGGCAGGCCACACCAGGGTGCAAATGTAAGCAACATTTAACCCAGCCTGTTAATAAAGAGCACAGTTTGCTTGCTGGTGCCCCAGTAAGCCATGCCTCATAAGCATTGTGGTTTCCAAAATTATTCCAAGTTAGGCACTGCTACAAGTAAAATATGCTGCTGGCTGTGAAATAATGAGAGGGATAATAAATATATAAAACTTGGAATCTCCTGATGAAAAATGAAAGAGATTTTATGAACCCAACCAGTCAAACTCAGATGAAAAAGCCCCAGTGTTCTCACCATGATTAATGCTCTGGCCTTCCATGTGAGAAGCTCAGATTCAATTTCCTATTCTGATATCTTGTTCTGGAGGCAGCTATGGTGGGGATCATTACTGAGATAGTGAGTTCATCTGGTGTCACTAAATGTATGGCTCTATGGTCCTAGTGAGAGAGAATGGAAGGTCAAAGTCGTGGTGTGTCAGCACATACTCAAGAAAATGGTCATGTATCTCTACCAAACTGGGGGCAAATAAAGAGGGAACATTTAATGATGTTGAACTTTGGTCTACTAATGCAGAATGTTCTTGTTAATGATACTTCTGTTCCTTACAACTCTGAGGGCAGATAGTTGAATGGGGCACATAAGATCCCTAACAGGTGAGGAGACAGAGGTTCAGGGAGGCTTGCTCAAGGTCACAGGAATGCTAAGTGGTGGAGCCTAGAGGAATTGCCAGATTTTACCACTGGTGCAGATTTCCCCTTCATCTCTTCAGTGTTACTGTTTCCCTAACCTGCTGTTAAACACACACACACACACACACACACACACACACACAAACACACACACACACATATGCGCACACACACTCTGTGGGGTATGAACAAACCAGGCATCCTGTCTAAATTAATTTATTTCATGAGATCATTTCTCCACACTCCATTTCACATTGCCTGTGGAGACATAAACCTAGCCTTGAGTAAAAGAATGAGGACTTTGGTCCCTAATTTGGCCCTAAATGTCATGCAGAAAATGTTTTCTTAACTCAATGTGAGCCCTGGAAAGCTTGTTTGCTTGACTTTCAAATGCTGCCAGCCAGAGGACACAGCACTCTAAAAGGCTTTACAGAGAAGGCTGAGAACGGATGGAAAATTTATGCCTGGAAGGATGTTACTGTACAGAAAAGATTTGGGGGCACAGGTTTGGTAAAAATTCCTCCTCAGCTGGAAATTCTAGTCTATGGTTTCCAAAGCAAGCTTAATTTTTGCAGACTTTAGCTTTTATGAATTACCATGAGGGCTGACACTACCTCATGTCAAATTTCTTAAGTAGAGGAATGTCTCTTAATTAATCATTAAGAAAAAAAAGAAAAGAATAAAGCAAGATGAAAATTACATGTTTGTCTTATTCTAGATAAATGTTTTAAGCTCTTTGACCCTGCTGAGCCCAAAGAAACATGCCTGTGATACTAAGAAGTAAAATAAATTGCTGGGCCAGCGTACCTTGCGCATATCAGACCTGCTTTCACATCCAACAAATGATGTGTGATTAGAGGCTGGCCATTAACATCCCGAGGGAGGACGTTTTAGGAGCTCTTTTCCTCCCTCTTTTGAATATTGGGGCAATGGCTGAACGCCATGGTATTCTAATCTATCTGTCAGAAGCACCAAGCAAGATGTTCTGATGACTTCTGGGTGTACATTCAGAAGTCCTTGTCTGAAACTCACTTCCCTGTCATCAGGTCTGTTCTCAGGGAGCTGGGAGCCAGGAGCCACTCTGCAGGCTGGTTTTTGATGTGCAGTGTAACCCACCCCCCCCAATTTTCACATTATCATACTTTTAGAATAAGCTCAAAAGTCCTCTTAAATGAATCTGGAAGTGACGGTAATCCATTTTCACTCATTTATACCCAATAGCAATGTTCCTTAATTCCAAATGTGCATACGAATCACATGATGAGCACATAAAGACACAGATCATGACCCCAGTCTCCCATAATTCACTAGGTATAGGAAACAGGCAGAGAATTAATTCACATTTTTATGTTTCTGTGTTATGCTGATGTGGCTGCTAGGGGCATCACACTTTGAGAAGCAGAGTTCTAGAACGAAGTTTTCAGACTAACCAGTTACCTAATGAAGATGTGAAAGAATGAGCAAGAAGATAGTAGACTGTGACTTAGAAGGGGAATGAGAAAACTTTGGAGTTTGGAAATACTGTTATGGATGACAAACATACATGTGGGTGACCAGAAGGGCACTGTGGAAAGCCTCTGGAAGGAGGAAAAATAACAGAAGAGAGCTGATTGAAGAGGACTTTATAAAAAATGTCCTCTCTTCACACATGTAGCTAAGGGTCATGCCAGGCCTCACAATTGGCACCTATGTCTTTCCTGTTTCCCCCCACTTACACATGGAAACACTTGAGAACCTAGCAAGATGTGAATCAACTGTGGCTCTTTTTTTTTTTTTTTAAGATTTTACTTATTTATTCATGAGAGACACACAGAGTCAGAGACACAGGCAGAGACACAGAGAAGCAGGTTCCCTGTGGGGAGCCCAATGTGGGACTCGATCCCAGGAGCCCAGGATCACACCCTGAGCTGAAGGCAGATGCTCAACCACTGAGCCACCCAGACTTCCCTTAACTGTGGCTCTTAAATGACTGGGAAATTCTACCTATATTTAAAACGAATCTATCCAAAGAAATGATGGGAAGACTTTGCTGGGGAGCTGCTGTGGTGGCGGTGGGAGAGAAAATGGATGCTGGGTATGCTTTGTCCTGAGGTATTGGGATTCTGTATGGTGTTCCTTGGAATCGACCAAAGAACTTCACATGGATCTGCCTAGTGGGGGCTCTTGGTAAACCTTGACTGACCAGTTGTCCAGACTGGCAAAAGTTCAGAGCTGTTCTTTGTTGCTTCAGAAATGGAAAGATTGAGAACAACTGCCAAGTCTTTGAAGCATGTGCCTGTGGGGCTGGGCCTTGCAGCTGCTCAAACCTGAAAATAATTAAGTGTTTTCACCACTGCAATGACTCAGCTGGGGTTAGAACCTCACCAGATTGGAGCTTGACTATTTTTAAGCATGAATTTTAAAAATAGTTGAGAGGCGTGGCTCAGAATATAATGCATCCCCAAAAACTCGTGTCTTCACGTAATTTCTGGCAACCCAAATCCCCTGGCACCCTTCAGACCCACAGGTCCTATTTCTCAAGCAGGACCCAATTCTTTAGATTTTCCAAAATTCTCCCTGTTCTTCTCTCACCAAAACACCTTCCTCTGCCTTCACCACACACTAAAACAATAAATGACCGTGGCAAGATAAGTTGATGAACACCATGGCTGACTTCTTGTCATCCACATCTTAGCTCACTAATTATCTTTTCAGAAAAGTTTCCCCTGGCCACCAAACATAATGAAGTAATTTCTTCATTGTCTCACATTATTCGCTCCCCATCACTAGTACTCACGGAAGTGGCCTTGTTTTCTTATGGACTTACTATTCCCTCCCCACCTTCAGCACAAGCTCCATGTGAGCTGAGATCTTGTTACTGTAGCACAACAGTGGGTACCTGTCATTAGGGTTACACATTTCATAGTAAAGTGACAGTATTTCTGAAGTTTGTACTAAGGCAAAATGAAGTATGAGTTCCAAGTATGCAAATTCTTATCTTTGCCTAAAATGAGTCCTTAGCATCTGTTTTAAATCAAAGGCCAGCACTGTCCTGTAGCTTTCCTATCCTCTACTGTTCCAAAAGGATCAACAAAGGGAAATCATAGAAGATAGCAACTGGGATCTTCTCTAAAATTTGTGGAGATACCATGTTTTTGCTCTTTGCCAGAATTCTCCAGTGAGTTTGAGAAAAGGGAAAATCCAAGTTTTGAAAGATATTCCTCAGTGATAGTCCCTCCCCAAGAATATGGCCCAGAATGGGCATTCAAAAAGCATCCTCCTGGGATCAGCAGGATCATTATCACTTGTGAATTTGTTAGAAATGCGAATCCTCAGGCACCACCCCCAACCCAAGGTGTTGGTAGGGCTAGGCTCCAGAGGAGGCTCTGAGGAGAACCCATTTTATGTTTCTTTGAGCTGCCTACCAGCAGTCCTTGACTTGCAGGGGCATGGCTCCAGTCTCTGCCTCTGTGACCTTATAAATCAGATGCTTGGGTAAGGGCAGCAATTTCTGTTGTGATAAGGCCTCGAGGGGATTCTGATGCACTCTGAAGCTTGAGTACTACTCTCTAGAACCTTGCTCCTCTATATGTGGTCTGAAGCCTAGAGGCATCGGTGTCACCTGGGATCTCATTAGACTCACAGAACCATGGGCACAGTGCCCAGCTTATTGAATCAGAATCAACATTTTAACAAGTTCCCCAGGGGATTATCATGAACATCAAAGTCTGAGAAACACTTGATCTACCTAGGCTGGTATGTCCTGGTAATAGATAATATGAAAAAATAAAGGATATTAAGATAGTGTGTCTCTCTTTTATAATATGTTTTGAGAAACTAAGGTTTTCGTTTTTTTAAACTGAACATTTTAAGAATAAGAGTAATCGAAATTTCTTTCTTCCAGGACAATTATTCTTAAAGTGTGCACTATAGATAAATCCTCTGGAGTACTTATTAAAATTCATATTCCATGACCATACCTCAGTTCTACTAAATTAACATTTATGAAGAAATGCCTCGGAATCTCCATTTTTAACAAGTATCTTGGTGATTCTTACACACTTTGGTCTAAAGTTGGAGAAACTAGTCTTAGAGTTTTTCTCTATTTTTAAATCTCCAGATTTCCCCTTGAACATTATTAACATTTGTTAAGGTCCTAATGAGGAAACTGGTATGAAAATCAGTACTCTTAGGAGAAAAACAGTGACCAGTTTTTGTTACAAGTTAATAATATGCTTGTAATTTTAATAACTATAAAGAGTTCCTTAAGGCTATAGTCTCTTCCTTTGATATTTCTGACAATGGCAGATCTAAAGTCAGAAAGGCAACTTTTCTGAGAAACACAACAACCCATAAAGGTCTTGGAGAGACTCCAATGTATGTTAGACAAGATTCTGTTTTTCTCATGTTATTATTTTCCCACCAAGTTATTTTTCTATCAAGAATGCAAAATCTCATGAAAAATTAAAAATGAGATTCAGGAGAACTCATCCCTTCATCCTTGTTCATGCCTTCCCTCCTTCATTTTGTTGAGGATGCGTGAGAGCTGCCAAGACATCCACACTGGTTAACAAATGGCTAATTGACAGTCACCCATCTGTTGATGTGATTTTGGCTGTTTTCAGATAGAGTCAATGATCATTAGATTTTGTTTCCCCTCATGGGGGAAAGCTGTGACATACTGGTTCCCTGACAGTGTTAGAAAGATTTCTGACAATAAGTCAGAAATCTTTATGTAGACTAAGTAAATCTTTCTTTGGGTTAATGGTCCTATCCCACATATAGTTTCTATCTGAACCAATGTAGCTGAATTATGTCTATAACAGCAATTAGGTACTGCAATTTCTACTGGGAGTGGTGTATAAATTGTCATTCATACTTTGAAATATTGCAGAAATAAGTAGTTGGCAAAATTTAATGATTTGCCTTCCTAAGCTTAAGCAATTCCACTCCCCACTCCATACCCCCACCTGCAACCCTGCCACTCCTAGGCATTCTGTGCTTTCTCATACTGTGTTATGATCTCTATGGTTTATAAAATATACAAAAGCATTTTCAGGGTGAGAGATGGAAGATGCAAGAGTAATGTTCTCATCTTCTCATGGTTGAAAGCTTTGAGTGTACTTGGCCCAGAGAGAGTAGCCTTGAACCAGTACATCTCCAGAGAACCAGGCTTTGAGGCTTGACATGAATGTAACTTTCCTCTTCAGACAGAATCTCCACAGGTTATCAGAGATGCTGTGTGGTTCTATTCTTGTTTTTCTTCTCTATTTTCTTGTACTTAACCAATGACCACTCTTTCTCTCTCTGAACCTGACCTCTTAAGATTGTGATTCATATGTGAAAATCAGTTTACATTCCAGTAATTGTCTTTTCTTAGGAATGAACATCTAGCTCTTAATCTTAGCGTATAAAGTGATTTGAGTTTATTCAAAACATTTAGTGTTAATTCTGACACAAAGTAAGCAAAATATGCCACAGTACCATTACATTATTTTATAATTATAACCACATATTCAATGTATGTTATCGAGTGCCTACTATGTCCCCAGAACTATGCTGAGTACTAGGCATATCATGCTTAGCAAACAAGATATGGACTTTGTTTCCATGTAGCTTAGATTATAATGGTAGAGATCGGCATTAATCAAATGGTCACATAAATAATGAAGCTATAAGGCAATGAGTAGCAGGCTGCTTTAGAAGAGTTTCTTTGAAGAAGTGATGTTTGAGATGTGAGGTGAAGGGATAGTAAGTGCTATTTAGGAGAGGGAGAGAGGAAGGAAGAGCAATTCAGGGTAGTACAGGCCCTGGCTGGAATGGAGCACGGAACTGAAAAAAAGGCTAGCATGACAATAGAGTGTGATGGGGACTGTGATAGGAGTGAGACTGGGGAGACAGATCGGAGATACATGGTGCAGGGTCTGCTTTTCAAGTGACAGACTTCAGTTTTAATCCTAACATCAATGGGAAGCCATTCAAGTGCTTTAGGTGAGTGATTAGGAGAAAAGAGACCTATTTCAGAAATTATATCAGTAATTCAAAGAAAAATGATAGAAATTTGACCTACAGGTGGATATCATGAAGATTAAGTAGATTTGTAAGACATTTAGGAAGTCATATTGATGGAGTTTGATAATGGATTGGATATGTAAAGTGATAAAGAAAGATGGTGTCTTTGTACTGGAAAAATGGATACTGTGGAGCACCTAGTTTTGGTGGAGAGGGGTTATGAGTTGAAATTTGAAGATGTGAAATTTGGAGATGTGAAATTTGAAATGCCTTTAAGATACTTAAGAAATGAATGAACTGGGCAGATGCCTGGACTGTTCATATAAATTTGTGTAAATGACACTCAAATATCAGTGAAAGCAGAAGAATTTACTCAGGGAAACTGCTAGTGTAAGACAATTTTCATTATGTAATGGCAGAGAAGAAGAGATGAGCCAGCAAAGGGGACAGAGAAAAACTAGCTAGAGAGGTAGAAGAAAAATCTGAAGAATATGTATTGAAAGTCAAGGACACAAAGTGTTTTGGGAGGGTCCAATAGAGTGAAGCATCCCCAGGAAGGTGTTCATTTGATCAGGAGAGATTTAAACATATTTCAGGTCAATGAGAAGAAATGAGAAGGGCAGGCTGGATATATATGAGTCCAAGAAGGCATAGAAGACAGCGAAAAGTTCCTTAAAAGAGGGCAAGAGATCCAGAGCTTAGGTTGGTAGTTTGCCTTAGAGAAGATGAGGGACAATTCTGCCATTGCAGTGGTACTTAAAATTTAGCTTATTCAAGAATCATCTGGAAGGCTTATTGAAACACAGGTTACTGTCCCACCCTTGCCCAGAGTTTCCACAAGTCTGGAGCAAGACTCAATAACTGGCATGTCTACAACTCCAGACATTGATGCTGATGACACTGGTTCAGGCACCTCATTTTGCCCTGTGTACAACAACTAGAGGTCAGGTTGGGTTCAGACATAGGTAGCTTCTTATGTTTTGGTTAACAGTAGATCATGGAGCTCTTGCTGATAACTTCTATAATCATTCTGATGCAGTCTGGAAAAATTGGATTGTTGGTCCTACCTAAGATTAGTTTGTCACAAAGGATATACAATGAAAATAGGGAGGTATGATGTAAGAGTTTTTTTTTTTTTTTTTTTAAGAGTTATTGAATGACAAATAATGCAATCTAGGCTGAATGCAGGAAAAGAGAAGAGGGGAGAGCCCTGGTGAGGTGGGAGAAAGTAGAAGCATCAATGGTTTGGAGGTTCCAGTGAGGTCAACAGGCAGTGTTAGTTGGAGTTATTGTGCAAAAGTGCTGGAGGAATGGAAATTTATGTTTACACTGAAGGATAAATGAATGAAAAGATAATGGAGGTGGAAAGCCTTAGGGTAAGGATAAAGTGATCTTGTGAATGAGAAAGAAAGGGACTATAGCTAAGGAAGTACAGGAACTGAGGGCCTAGCATGTTGAGTGGACTTTTGAATATGACAAGTGAAGTCACCAGAATGATAGAAAGATTGAGTTGGGGAACAAGATGGCGACAGGCAGCTAGGGCTTGGGTGACTGAAGGAGAAAGTTGATGAAAACAGCAAAGACAGAAGTAGAGTATGAAAAAGCCAAACACCACAGGCCTTAGAGGGATTTTTTTTTTTCCCTCCAAAAATGTGAGATTGGAGGATCATTGGTCTAACAGTAGTGTTACTAGGGATCCCAGGTTTTGTTTAAGGCCAGTGGCAGAGGGGGCAATGGGTGAAGAGCTCTAGAATTTGGGACTGTTTGCTGGTTATGGAGTATGGTTCAGAGAGAAGAAAGCAAAACAGGTACTAGTGTCTCTTCCTCTGCCCACCTCCAAATGAAGAAATAGAGGATTAGGAGGGATACATGACTTTCTCTGGTCTACTGTGCAGGTAGTGAATCCAAGACAAGAATCTGGGTCTTCTGATTTCCAGCCCAATTCTCTTTCCACTCCCTCATCAAGTAGCAAAGCCAAGTTTTCTGTGTGTCTTTTAACCTCTCCAAAGGTATTTGTTGTTTCATTTATTCTGATTAAAGTTTGTGACGACAAAGTTTGGTTTGTTAATTATAAACTCTTTTATTAAATGTTTGGAGTGGCTCTGAATGATTCTCTGAATTTGAGCATCATTTATTTCAAATGAACAAACTGGAAACCAAGAACTATAATATTTATGAGGCATGTCTTGGAAAGAGAAGGGAGAGGAGAAACAAGGATAATATTTTCCCATTGAAAGTTACTTAAATTCTCCTTATTCTAGGAGCCCATGTGAACACGTGCTTAATGAATACTTTTGATGTAGCTACTCCCTCCCCTACCCCCATCCAAATGGAGAATAAACCAAATTATAGAGAAAACAGAGGTAACTTAAATATTTTCTTGAAATAATTTATGACTTTTTAAGAACTATCTCCAAGTACTAGATTTAAAATATATACTTTCATTAGCATCAATTTTATTTTACTAAAATGTATTTGAGGAATAATGTATCCATGTAAAATTTGGCAGTAGACTTTGCTTTCTGTAGCTAAATATCTGGAAGGGTCATTAAAATGGAAAATTCTAGAATGGATTTATTCCTGATTCCGATCCTTAAGGCATGTGTATGTTTGTATGTGTGTGTCCCAACGTGCTTGTTTTAGTGCAAACCATCTGTGAAAGGGCTTCTCCTCTTCAAACCATTCTCCATTGATAATTAGCCACGAGTTATTTGCATTTTTGCATACTAACTTGGTCTTCGCTTGTCTGAAGCAGTGATAGAATTCCGCTTTTATTCACAGAAGCATTTGGTTCATTGGCATTACTCAAATGATTCAGCTGCTTCCGTGGTGGATACATTACTGTGTGATTATGTTTAATAGGCTCCTGACATCCATCAAACAACGCAGCATGTCCCACTTTGAGGCAGACTCTAGACAGTTTTTCAAACTTAATTCTCCAACTGGAACAGAAATCACAAACTACATTTGATACAAAGGAAGTATTGAGTTGGCAGGATTGCTGAAAAATCCTCTTTAAAGCTTGCTGGGCAAACTGGTAGTCTAACCTTCTGGAAAAAGAATTAGGTTGCTCATTAGAGGTTCAATTCCACATTCGTTGCTCATGTTAGAATCCATGCATCTGTCTAGCACCAACCATGAAAAAAGATAAGAGAAATAGAACAAAGCTTTTAATTGAAAACCTCTCACTACTGGGTTTTATTTTAAACTGGTGATTTGGAAGCAATACATATTTCAGTTTTATACCTTGCAAAAGTATAGTTCACATCATTTCAAAGGCTGAACCAAGTGGGTGATTAAAAAAAGCACATTCGTAATTAGCAAGATGGTGACGTATTTTAAAAAAGTCAAGACTATAAAAGATGTAAGAGTTAGTGTGGTATGAGTGTGACACTTGAGAATATTTCTAGGACTTGGCTTGGATTGATTTTATTATTTCTGCAACAAAATTTTTACCCTTACTGCTGAGAACTATTTAAGATTATACACACACCTACACCCCCCCCACACAATATGTGTATATATTTACCCATTAAAAATATATTTACTCATAAGGTATATATTTAATTCCTATATTAATTTGTATGTACTTCATTACGCAAAACAAATACCCATGGTGTTTTTTTTAAATGACCTGATTAAAAGTGGGTGTATGGTTATATCTCCTTACTTATATATTTATTTATCTTTTAACTTACAACTATATCTAGGGGTGTTAAAACATTGGGTAATTTCAGTTGTCTCTTTCTCTCTTTTTAAAAAAGTTTTATTTATTTATTTTAGGGGAGGAAGCATGTACAGCATGTACAAGCCAGTGGAGGGGCAGAGGGACATGGAAAGAGAGAATCTCCAACCAGGGGATTCTCTGCTGAGAGGGGAACCCTTAACCTGAGACCATGACCTGAGCCAAAACTGAGAAACTGAGAGCCCAATGCCCAACCAACTGAGCCATCCAGGTGCCCCCAATTCTCTCTTTTTAAAATAACTTGTAAAACGTTTTTTGTGTCTTTTTCATAACACTATTGGCTTTTTTAAGAGACTTTAAATTTTTTCTCTTTCCTTTTAGTATTTGAATTTTTTCTTTATAAACATTCATATGCTGGGGCATCTGGATGGCTAAGTTGGTTAAGTGTCCAACTCTTGATTTTGGCTCAGGTTATGATCTTAGGGTCCTGAGACTGAGCCCCTTGCTAGGCTCTCCCATTTTGGGCCTGGAGCTTGCTTAAGATTTTCTCTCTCCCTCTTCCTCTGCTACTCCTCACTCCTCGCATACAAGTGCATGGTCTCTCTCTCTCCCTAGCTGTCTCTCAAAAAAATAAAAATAAAAAAAACCAAACATTCACATGCTATGCTATTCTTAGGGTGACTTTAATTAACTACTTTTACTTGCTCCTTTGAGCCTAGTTTCCTAACAGAATTTAGTAGAGCCTAGAGAAGATGAGATTCATCCTGCTAAGTACTTTTCAGAAAAGTATATATTCCAACTCCCTTTAAAGACTGTATTTTTTTTTTAAAGTGATCTCTGCACCCAACGTGGGATTTGAATTCACAATGCTGAGATTTAGAGGAATATACTCAACTGACTTAGCCAGCCAGATGCCCCCCAAACTCCCTTTAAGAACTCATAACTTTGCATGACAGTCCTGACTCTCAGTAAATTCCTCCTCATTTCTTCACTGAATCTCAAGTGGGAATCAACTAACTCTTGTCCATAAGTCAATTGTCGCTTCAATTTTTTTTTCTCTTTTGTGGATTCTGTTCAAGGCTATCCTTTAATGAAATGTGAAAATAAATAACAAAATAAATGCAAAGAATGAATGCACCCTCCAATCTTTAGAATTCTTTCTTGTATATCACAAACATGAGAGCTAAGAGGGTGAGATCTGGGGTTAAACACACAGTATATTTCCAATCTCAGCTTACTTTCTTACAATAGACAACCTTGAGTTCTTTAAGTCTCAATTTTTTCATCTGGAAAATGAGGAGAACAAGAACTGGTTTCTCCTATGAAAGTTGTGAGGATTAAATGAAATAAGCTTAGCATAGTACCTGGCACTTCGTAAGTACTCAAAATGAATTAAATAAAAATGCTAGATTAGACATTGACTTAAAAGCATATGATACCAAGTATTTGATTCAGTTTGGGTATAAAATATCTGAGCAGAGAAATAAGTTCTTTTATATGCCTATCTGTGAATGAGTTGAACGCAGGGGATTTTAACTTTTACCTCATTTTCAAATAAAGCTATTGCAAACAGGACTTCCCGAATAAAACTATACCCCAAATGAAAAATTACACTCTCTATCCAAACTGTGTATGGCAGACATTACCCAAAAGTGTTATATAAAGAGATTTACTTTATGGAGCTTATTCAACTATAACTGTGATGCTATTTGGAGGTTGTGTTCTCACTCATGGGTAATAATGCTTTCATTTGTATAGCATTTGACAGGGCACTTTTACATACATTAGCTCATTTTCTCTTCACACAATTCTTGAAGACAGGGCATGTGTGATTATCCTTATTTTGCAGGTGAGGAAAACCAAACTCTGGAGAAATTAAGAAACCTGCCTTAGGACACTGAGCTCCTAAAGAGGTAGAACTCACTTTTGGTCACTAGCTCTTAGATTTTTTTTTTTTTTTTTTGTCCCCTGTGTTTTCTCTGCCAACCTTAGAAATGATAGGGTTCACAGTTAAGCATGACATCAGAGAAGGGAAGGTGTTTGTTTTTACTCTTATTATCTTCCAGGTCCTGTGCTTGGAAGGGATCATAAGAAGGGGACACAAGATAGGCAACTCACTAATTTCCTGTGCCTCTGGACTCTACCTCTGTATGGAAATGTCTCAGGATGGCATTGGGAGACTGAAATGGGAACTCTCAGTAGAGAAGAGGAGGCTAGATAGGGCTTCAGCATGGAGAGGCAGAGAACCAGGGTTTGCAGAAGGGGACATGAGAGTGCGGAGAACATCTGCCTTACCATGAAGGAACCTCCATGCCTGCAATTTTGAAGTGTCTTCCATTTGCTCAGGCAAACAGCAAGTAATAATGACCGGCTCTTTCTCGGAGAGCTGGTTTTTTGTTTTTTATTTTTTCCAGGATCAGTTGGAGTGAACAGAATCATTCAATAAAATCTTTATCCAACTCTACAGTTCAACAATGAGCAATGATGTGAATTGATATTTCTCCTAAGATACACAGATGGCCAAGAATGTGCAAAGAAGCTTAACAACATGAGTCACTAGAAAAATGCAAATCAAAACTGACAATGGGATACCACTTCATATTCATGAGGATGGGTAAACTGAAAAGACAGGCAACCATAATAAGTATTGGTGACATGTAGGGGAAATGGAATCCTTAGGCATTGCTAGTAAGAAGGTAAAATGTTGCAACAGTTTTGGGAAACACTTTGGCAGTTTCTCAAAATGTTAAACGTAGAGGTAGCATTTGATCCAGAAATTCTACTCTCGGTATATATTCAGAGAACTGGAAACATACATCCACACAAAAATTTGTGTGCTAATGTTCATAGCAGCATTATTAATAATACCCCAAAGCTGTAAACAACCCAAGTGTCCAATCAAGTGGTCATTAAAATGCACACGGTATATCCATATGTTGAAATATCATACAGTCATAGAAGAAAAGAAGTGCTAATACCTGCTATAATATGGATGAACCTTGGAAACATTATGCTAAGCAAAGGAAGCCAGTCACAAAAAGACACATGGGGGATTCCATTTATATGAAACATTCAGAATTGGAAAATCCATAGAGACAAAAGGTAGACTGGTGGTTGTCATGGGCTGGGAAAAGAGGAATGGTATGAGCTTTCTGTTTGGGAGTGATGAAAATGTTCCAGAATAAGGCAGTGCTGACCGTTGTACAACTTTGTGAATGTACTAAAACCACTGAATTACACATTTTAAAAACATGAATTTTATGATATATGAATTTTTTTAGAGTGATAGAGCACAAGAGTGAGAGTGGGGTGAGGGGCAGAAGGGGAGGGGCAGAGAGAGCAGGAGAGAGAGAATCTCAAGCAGGTTTCACACTGAGTACAGAGCTCAATGTGGGGCTCAGCCTTGTGACCCCAAGGTCATGACCTGAGCCAAAATCAAGAGTTGGATGCTTAACAGACTGAGTCACCCAGGCACCCCTGAATTAAATCTTAATAAAGAATTCTCATGTAAGATTATGATAATCTCTAACATTTATTAAGGACTAGTACTAGAAACTGTGCTCTGAGTTTTGTGGATCATCTTATTTTATTCTCCCAACAACCACAGGGAAATGTACTCTTATTATTTCCACCTTACAGAGGAGAAAAGTGAGGATTACAAAGACTCAATAATTGGCCTTGAGTCACATGATTTTTACCACTGTGCAGTAGAACCTCTGAGAGAAGCACAGCTAGACATTGAATGATTTCCGGCTTTCTCTGTACTGCAGTCACTGGGTTCAGCTCTAGTGTTTTGGGACCTTTTGAAATTTTGTGCTTTCAGGATTCAGTATTTGGATGCTCTGGTTGCCTGGAAAAGGAATAGATCCAAATAGTGGTCCACCTCTCACCAAAACAAAGGACTTTGTTGAAGGCTGGCTCCATTCCTTTTTTGTTCAAATGCCACTTCCTTGGAGTGGTCCTTTGCACAGTCTAAATGAAAGGCCTCCTATAGGAGACTCTCACTGAGCTCTGCATTTCTTCTTACAGCACCTATCACAGTCTGGCGGAGATTTGATGAAAATCTGCCTTCCTCTTTAGACTACAGACTAAAGAGGACTACATGACTTCATGATATCAGGCACCATGTCTTGTTTTGTTTTGTTCATCACCACGCACTCAGCAGGCAGCACTGAGCACACAGTAGGCACTCAAGTATCAACTGCGTGACTAAACACCAGCACTGATCAAGAGGATGCCTATAGTCTTCACACTTCTGTACTTTTTCTTACTGGATAGGGTCCCTTTGGGAAATTGCTATATAATTCCTCTTGCTTCTGGATCCAGTAATAGTGTGGGAGTGCTTCAGAGTTGCCGCTGGCTCACACCAATGGAAAGTGACTCACTAGTGGAAAGCTCTGGTTTCAGTTCTAACCTCAGAGACTTCTTTAAAATGTTTCTTATATGCCATGCTCCTCCACTCTGACTGGGGATTTTGGCTTCCCCTCATTTCTTTGCCTCCACTAGTCCTTCTGACTATTCGTAAGAGTATTTCCCATTAACTCCCCCATGACCCGAAACAATTTTACACCTAAAAATCTACCACCACCACTTAAGTGGTTAAACACGTATGTTGCCATAGTCCCAGTATATAAACAGGTGGAGTACCCAAAACATTAGCTGCTTCAGGGTATGCAATAAAGTTACAGAGCCAGAGTGAGAACCTATTAGGTTCTAAACCCCTAAAAGCTTCAGTATTGTATAGTTAAGCTTTCTAACCATGCCCAGCACAGTGCCTGGCACATAGGAGGAACTCACTGAGTAATTGCTGAGTGAGAACCCAAAATTCTTGCCAGAGGGATACATACATACTCCATTGTGAATCAAATCCAAATTCATTTTCCCTCAACTAAACTTTCTTTTTTTTTTTTTTTAAGATTTTATTTATTTATTCTTAGACACACAGAGAGAGAGGCAGAGACTCAGACAGAGGGAGAAGCAGGCTCCATGCAGGGAGCCCCAAGTGGGACTCGATCCCGGGTCTCCAGGATCACACCCCAGGCTGCAGGCGGCGCCAAACTGCTGTGCTACTGGGGCTGCCCTCAACTAAACTTTCTAAGACATATAAATTCTGAATTGGAGTGGCCAAATGCCAAATGTACCTAACTAAACCTACCAAAACAATCTCCTTCTCCCATTTCTTCATATCACTAAAGTTGGCATCACCACTTTTTATCCACCTGCTTTTGAAATTCACCTTTTTGATTCTCCAATCTGATTACTAGACACAACCAGTGTCAAGTCCTATAGACTTTCCTGTCACAGAGCCTCTGTTTTCATTCACTTCCCCCGGCCACCACCCCAATTCGTACTCTCATTACCTTTCAACTAGACCTGTTATAATAATAGTTTCTAACTATTATAATAATGGTTTCTAACTTTCCCCACCTCTGGGCTCTCCCAATTTTGATAGTGTCTGAATACTGTTTCTAGATCGATTTTTCTAATTCTGACAAACTCTTCTCAAAAATGTTCAACAACTCGCTTAACACTATTTTGTCCAACTTCAAATTCCATGGAAAGCCAAGTCTTTCAAAAATGATTCCAAAAATGATTTCCACCCATATTTTCCCCTTCTGTATATGTAATTCTCTGGGCAAGTCCAAAGCAAATCATCAGTGTTCTCTGAATATAACTCATTCCCCCTCTCTGTGTTACCCATGACTTCTTCCTTATGCTCAGATGCTTACATCTTGGCTTGACCATATCAAATGAAAGCTCTTGAGGATTTTTTGATTCCTGCCACCTGATAAAGTCTTTCCACTTTTGAGTCCGCTCGAGACCTTTTAATGCCTCCTCTGTGGCTTATCTACCTTATATTATAGTTTTTAGTGCATGCCATCTTCTCTAGACACTAGACAATGAAGCCAGGGTCTATGACTTGCACAACTGTGTATGCTGTACATCAAGCTAGTGTCTGATATATATAGTGGGCAACTGTGGAATTAGTTCTCTTTCTTTTATTATGCATTTCTTCTTTCATACACCAACCAAACCGCTTCCTTATATTTAACATGTTATAAAGCTGATGAATCCAACTCAACGTTCTGCTCCTTTACATACTCCATGTACATGCAAGTGTTTACTAGCTTCTTATAATTGAGTAATATTTATACTTAAAAAATATCAACTTTTGAGGAGGGGATAGCATATGGTGACTAAAAACTTCACATAGCTTTTCCTAGTTCCAATTAAATTTTAATAGGAAAATAACAAGAGCAAAACTTAAAGTATGACATTTAAAGACACAATGGCGGAGCCAATAGACTAGTCAGCCTACCCCCATGGAATGCAAGTTTCTGGCTCCTAGAAATATTTACAGTTATCTTTTTGGCTGCTTTTGAGTAGCAGTGACTGGCATAAGTGGGATTCTCCTCCCTTGGGGATGAAAAATGAAGTTTGAAAGAATGTTCATTACCACCAGGGTACATGTTGGCCAAACTGATTTTTCATCTGCCAAAATGTGTATACTGGCTTCTGTCTCATCTAGAGACCTCTGGAACTAAAAGTAATTGATCAAATTAACTCTACCATAATCCCCCACTAGTCCTGTTAGGGTTGCAGCTTGTTAACTTTAGCCCACTGTTTATTTAAACCATGTGGATGACATCATGCAAACCACCCCCATTTCATCAAAGCATGATGTAGCTTAGGAAAAACAATTTGGTTTGAAACCACTCTAAGATATGGTCTTTTTTCTTTTCTTCCTATATTAAATGATAAGATGTAAAACCTCATTTCTTAGTCTTTTGATTTTTACTCCAGCTGGCCCTTTACCAATAAAATGGAAGCATTTTCATGCCTTCTAGAATCAAGCAAACCAAAGCTATCAAACAAGTTTGCTCCAGTCCTAGGAAAGCAGAATTGATGACAGAGTCTGTTATTTTGATTTTCCTCTTATCTTTTGTTTGCCAAGTTCACATTGCCATGCTTATAATGGTTTCTTCCACCACAGCCTGGCAGCTAATGCCTACCAAGATATTTCTGCTAGAATTAGCCACAGGACTAGTAAGCTATTTTCCTAGGGCTGTGATTATTCTTGGGGTCCATATGTTCCTGTACAAGCTCTGATCTGTTTTGATTTGAAAAGTTGGTGCCTGTATGTACCATTCTCACCTTCTGAGGCATGCTGAGTTCCTTGGTTCCTACAGTATTTCCATCACATACCCAGCATCACACTGCAACCACAACTTCCTTTTTTAATTAAAAAATTTTTTAATTTTAATAGAAATATCGTTGGCATGTAACAGTTTGCTTCTTAGCATAAGTGTTAACATTTATGAAGCCTAGTTTTTGAACAATGGTAGGAAACAAATGAATTGATGATTCAAAAGGGAATTTCTGCTTTAATGGTAGCACCAATATGAGGTGACACTCCAAAATAAGAAATAAGTATGAGTAATGAATTCAATGACAAATTTACTCTGTGGGCTCTGGCAATATCTATCATCTTGGATGATAAACATACCCTATTAGGCTGTGGGAACTCAGTAAACTAGCTTTGTTTTAGGTACTATGAGGGAGTTAAAATGTATAAAGTCATGGCTGTTATCTATAAGAAACTGATAATTTAGTTCAACATTTCCAAAACCATCTTGTTTGGAACACTAGTTCCAAAACTTGTTCTGTGAAAAGAGCCTGGGTGGCTCAGTAGGTTAAGCATCTGACTCTTGATTTCACTCAAGTTATGATCTCAGGGTTGTGAAATTGAGCCCTGAGTTGGGTTTGCACTGGGTGTGGATCCTGCTGAAGATACTCTTTTCTCCCTTGCTCTCTGCTCCTACCACCCCTTTAAAAACAAAAATAAAAAAAATATATGGTCTGTGAAAAAAGAATTCCAAGTACAAAAAAGATTAACTTTCCTCTTTGAAAGTCATCACATCTTAAAGGCCCTGAGAGTTCCTATAGAAAAGAAATATGTTAAATTTATTTGTCTTGGAGTTTACCACATTTATGACCATGAATCACTTTTTAAAATATAATATCTATAAACATCTCATGGAATATATTTTGGGAAACTGGCTCAGTAAATTTGAGTGCAGGCCTTATGTACTCTTTCTTTTGTATTACCGACAGACATACCCACAGTAAGTTTTTAGAAATACTTGATTTAATCAGTATACTGCCAAACCCAGGCAGTTAAAGAATGGGGCTCTCAAAGTACACTTCAGAGAAAGGGGTCTGCTATCTGCATCACATAGTGAAGATGTTATAAATACAAATTCCTGGGCTCTGTTACTGAACTTTCTAATTCAGTATGTTTGAGGTTGGGTCTAAGAATCTGCATTAAAAATTTCCCAGGTGATGCTTAGTCATGGCTAGCTAGTTGAGGAACCACTGGTTAGTATATGGAAAGAAAAAAAAAAACAAAGTTGAACATTTGGTGTGTTTTAATTAAGGTTGTCCATTCCATGGTCTAACTCTGAAAATACATTTGCTTTGTAATCTATCAAGAATGTGAATTAGGGGCACCTGAGTGGCGCAGTCTACTGAGCATCAAACTCCTGGTTTTGGTTCGGGTCGTGATCTTAGGGTCATGAGATGGAGCCCTATATGAGGCTCTACGCTAAGTATGGAGTCTGCTTGAGGTTCTCTCTTTGCCTCTCCTTCTGCCCCTCCTGCTTATCCTCTCTCTCTCTCTCAAATAAGTAAATAAATAAATAAATCAATCTTAAAAAATATATATAAATGAACCTGGCCAAGTCCAAAGCACTGAGACTGTAGGCAGGTTATCTTCACAAACACACAAATTTTAAATTTAGCACAAATCTATGATTTTGAAGAACATGGACTGGGCCAAGAGAAGATGGAAATCGTAGTAGTAATAGTAACTTTATTATTGTAAAAACAATTATAAAAATAATTTTTGGTGTGGCACATGGACTTTATTCCCACTTCTAGAGTGGTAACTTTTTTTATTTAAAATTAATCGTCTCCTTTCCAGTGGACTAATACTGCTGTCAGATGTATCACTGTTATCTACATTGCTATCTACAGGTAAACATGGGAAGATCTAGTGAAAAAGAGATTTGAAATGTTTCTGGAATTGAGAACTTTATAGACTGCTCTTTAAGATTGTCGCAATAATATTGCTGGTGATCGATGTCCTTCCAGACTACAAGAAGGTGGCTTTAAAAATTGGAAAGTTGGCCTGGAAGCCTTATATGACTATGAACTCAAACCTTGGATGATATAACTAAGCAGATAATAAACGTTTATTTCAACAAAACCATTGTAAATATTATCAAATAGTAACCAGAATTTCTGTGATACCATAAACTTTACAGTGTTCCATAACAAAAAAGTTCTATATAGAAATACATACTGAAATGGTCTCTTTATAGCACAAATATCTGAGGTCAGTCTGATTTGTTCCTTTTCATATTAAAATTTACTTTATAAATAAGCTATTTCTTGGTTATTTTTCATATATTGCAAATAACCAGAATTAATTAACAGTTTATCTTTTCAAGTAATCTGAAGGAAGATCTTTTAGGTGGTCCAAACAGGCAAAACTAAAACAATATTGATTAGCTTAAAGATTATTTCCTGGGGCACTTGGGTGTCTCAGTCAGTTGAGGACTGACTCTTGATTTTCACTCAGGTCGTGATGAGATTCTTTCTCTCCCTCCCCCTTTGCCCCTCGCCTTCACTCACATGCACACAAGTACGTTCTCTCTAAAATAAAGTCTTTAAAAAAAAAAAAGGTTATTTCCTGAGGATAAACAATCAGGAGCATTATAAGGATGAGAAAAGTGAAATTTGGGGTGAAAAAGAACTCCTCCATCTAATGAACATAGTAATAAATGCAACAGATACTCAAATGACATCATACCAGTTGTCTAAATGAAACACTCTAAGGATTGTATATTAACATTAGCGATAAGGATATAAAACTTTTCAATGGAATGACTTCTCTAGTCAATGATGAGTCAGTGGCAAGTTATAGTCCAGTATATCTGAGGACCTGAATTATATTTTAAGAGTTGGATGGTGATGAGTGGATGATATAATTTATTATATTTGTATAATAATATATAATGCATATATTATATATTAACACATAATTTTTATATAAAATGTGTTATATATAATGTACATATAATATATAAAAATGTTATATTATCATATATTAATAATATAAAATATATATTACTATGTATATTATATATAAATTATACATACTGTTATATATAATAATAATTTTTATATTTATTCTGTTTAAGGGTTCAAAGGCACATGTCTACAGGATGAACATGCCCACGCTCTGCTCACATCCTACACAAACTAAAAACTCTCCTTTATCTTGCTTAGTGAACTCCTGCTTAGTGATGACAGTTTTGACAGTTTCTTTCCAGATGACAAGAAAAATATCTTTAAGGTACTCTGAACTACAATTCTCAACTCACACACCAGCTCTAGTAAGAGGTTCTTATGAAATGCCCCCCAAATTCACATTGTCACTCTTTATGATTGTTAGTAATGTAGAAAAATAACTACCCTATTGGTCTGATGGCTTTTTTGTTTTAAAAATAATGTCATTTTCAAATGAAAGAAATTCCTCCCTACTATATACTTGGTTTTGTGTTAATTCATTTGATCTAGAAAAAAGCCTCAGCAAAGTATAATTTATTTCATTCTTTTAAATAACTCAATTTAGCCCTTAAATGGATATCAAACTACCACATACAGAACAGGAAAGTTTCTATGGTCCTTGGAAAATTATATTTGAAAAAGTATTTACTGAGTAAGTACTAGATGTATTTCTTGCAGTAATGTACTAGAAGAGCTGAAGAAGGAAAAGAAACGTTAGTACCATCACTATTCTATCACTCTAATTGATTTGTTGTGTTCCACACATCAAGGCAAAGTAAGAAATTGCAGTTCAGAAATCAGATGTTTCCAAATAGAGAGAAGGGAATAAATAGTTAAGGTGACAAGTAATAATCAGGATGTTCAGTATTAGACAACCTGACTTGTAGAGTCATGCTTGCTATTCCAGAAACTGGAGAAGAGGATGTAAATATGATCAAGTTGACATCAAGGATGTAAATATGATCAAGCTATTTTTTATTTATTTAAGAGAGAGAGAAAGAGTGAGTGAGTAAGCAAGTATGAGAAGGAGGGGCAGAGGGAGAGGGAGAGAATCTCAAGCAGACTCTGCACTCAGTGTGTCGGCTGATGCAGGGCTCAATCTCAGGACCCTAAGACCACGACCTGAGCTAAAACCAAGAGTTGGATGCTCAACCAGCTGAGCCATCTGGGTTCCTCAAGTTGAACTATTCTTCTAATTTTAAGCATAATATGTATACTGCAAAACAGTTAAATAATACAGAAAGAAAAACATCATATGAAACTTATGGCTTAGAGAGTCAAATGTTCTTATTCTATGTTCTATTTTAGTGTGGTCCTGAATTTTTTTTTTATGCACATTCATTACAAAAAGATGAGACCAAAACTATTTTAAAACTTAATTTCTCACTTAATAATATACATTGAGTTTTCTTGTTAATAAATATAACTCAGCATAACCATTTTTAAATAGTTGCTTATTTCATTGTAAAAGACTGTCATAATAAATTAATTCTGGTGTGTGTGTGTGTGTGTGTGTGTGTGTGTGTGTGTGTTTTAGATTTGGGTAATTTCAAGTTTTTAGGGGTATTTTTTTAAACCTTTTTTTTTTTTTAAAGATTTTTATTTACTTGAGAGACACACAGAGGCAGAAACACAGGCAGAGGGAGAAGCAGTCTCCTGGCCAGGAGCCCAATGCAGGACCCGATCCCAGGACCCCAGGATCACAACCTGAGCAAAAGGGAGACACTCAACTGCTGAGCCACCCAGGTGTCCCAAGTTTTTAGGGGCATTAAAAAGTATGTATACTTTTTTGTTCTATCGTTTGATTATTTCCTTAGGGTTAATTCCTGGAATTGGAATTGTTGCATCAAAGATAGGCACAATTAATTACATCTTTATTTTGAGAGACACAAGCAGGGAGGGGTAGGCAGACAGAGAGGGAGAGAGAGAATCTTAAGCAGGCTTCATGCTGATTCAACATGGAGCTTGATATCATAGCTCATGACCTGAGCTGAAATCAAGAGTTGGAAGCTTAATCAACTGTGCCACTCAGATGCTCCTACATCTTTCCCACCCCCCCCCCCCCCCCCGCCAAGATTTTATTTTTAAGTAATCTCTATACCCAATGTGGGGTTTAAATTTACAACCCTGAGATCAATAGCCACATGCTCCACTGACTGCAGGCTCTAGCATATCTACATCTTGATACAATATTGCTGATTGTTCTCCGGAAAGGTATAGTCATTTGCTCTCCTGACTCACCAAATGAGAGTGACTTGTTTTGAGAGGATTATACTTGGTATTATCAATTTCTTTTTTTACTACTTGGACCTGCTCTGGGTAAAAATATTTTCTCCTCTTTCAAAATTAGATTTGTGGGGGTGGGGTGGGGTTTACAAGTAAGATTGGATTTTTTTTTTTTAAGATTCTATTTATTTATTCATTAGAAACAGAGAGAGGCAGAGACATAGGCAGAGGGAGAAGCAGGCTCTCCTGCAGGGAGCCCAGTGGGGGACTCCAACCTAGAACCCCAGGATCAGGCCCTGAGCCAAAGGCAGACACTCAACTACTGAGCCACCCAGGCATCCCAGTTTTGTTTTGTTTTTTTACATGTTTACTAGCTATTTATATTCTTTTGTGTGTGACTTGCAGATTCATGTGTTTGCTCCCATGTCTTCTGAGATACTTATCTTTTTTTATAGATTTTATTTACTTATTTATTTACAGATTTTAAATTAGTCTTTATATATTCATTATTTAGGTCTCAATTTGTCATATATGCACATTTCCTCCAGTTCATTTTATAACTTTACTTATGTGTTTTCTTTCATACAGTCTTAAAATTTTTTTTTGATAAGCCAAATGTTTCCCCAGAGAGCTCCTAATTGTTGTTATTGTTCTTTCTTGGTTCTATTTACAGAGAACAAATCTAATATAAGATCACTAATGAAATATGGGAGCGCCTATCTGGGTTGAATAATAAACATATTCAGTATTTTGTAATTGTAAGCAGATGATACTTTCTTAGCACTTAGCCATTATTTAAAGTTGGAACTAAAATGTCTTTTTCCTCATGAAATGTGTGTATTATAAGACACACACACTTTGCACTCTTCTCATTTGTTTATAATTTAGTATATGTGTGTGTGTGTGAGTGTTTATGCATATACACACATACATATAACTTTACATTTTGGGCACTTGCAAAAAGTAACACTTAGGTGGGAACACATACACAAGGCTTGAACAATTTGGCAATTTGTGTATATTTGCATGTATTTACAATAAGCAGATATAAGGGTTCTGCATTGTTGGGGAGCCTATGCTGAGCTCACAGAATGTATGAACTGTAGGAAATATCATAGGCTTAATGGGGTTAATTGACATAGAAATTTATTGTAAGCAGTTATTACTGATGGGGCTCACATTTGCACTTCTTTCAAAGGGTCAGGAATCTGACCTTTTTATTTGGGTAACTAAAAGGTAGCAGAAAGGACAATAACTCAGCTATGGACCAATGTACAGAAATTTTAGGGAATGTGTGCCAAAAACCATTCTCCATGCACCCACTTGCAAAGCAAATAGTGATCTTGTTGCACAGCCTAGCTCCATGAGTTCAGTCAAATTTCCTCTGAAGAAATCATAAAGTGAGCTGCTGCCCGCAATTTAAGTTGGGTGTATGTTACCTCTGGCTTTTAATGAAAATGTAATACCCATGGGCCCTATTCTCCCTACTTGGCCCTGTATGTGTGAAGAGTGAGCTGAATAGAAATAATTAAGGACAGACCAGGAACTTTTGAAAAACATAGAAACCAGGGATTAACTCAGATGCACTAAGAGTGGTTTAAATTCTCTTTGACCTTGTCTTATAAACACAGCCTGTTTTAGTAACCTTGACTGCTTTGCAAAGTTGACTGGTCGACACGGCATCTCCCTGTGAGGTAGGTTCCTAAGCATTCAATCAAACATGAGACCAAGAGATAGAAGCAATACTATGTCTAGTGCTTGAATTATTACCTCAGGACACGTTATATAGACTCTTTAAAAGAAAAAGGGTTTTCACTCTCACATTTCTGATTCAGTTGGGGGCCATACTTTTATTGCCACATGGACTTTTAGAGACTCTAAGCTCATTTCAATCGCTGGTGCAAGGGTATAATATATTTTAGTAATTTGGCATTTGTTTATTATTATTGTCACTGAATCTGCACATTTGAAATTTATTTTGAGTTAATGAATGCTGTTGTATGGGAGCAAGCCTCTCAGATGCCAACAGGATACACCAAGACCCCACTGTCAATTAAAAGTTGAGTAATGGTTTCTGTACTTTATTTATCTTTTCTTTTTAGCAAATTTTATAGATTTGGGGCAAATTCCTTCAGCATTCTAAGGTATAAACCTTTTGAGGTTATATGCAAGACACTAGTGATCAGTAAACATAAAATATAAATAAAATATAAATAATTTTTGGTATTTTTTAATAAAAGATTAGAATCAATGCCATAACCTTTTTACTTTATCATACATTGATGTTTTGAAATCTTAAAAAACACAAGTGTGGTTCATAAGGTAATAGAATCGGAATTTAAGGAATGTGAAGAAGGGAATGACTCTGCATCAACAATCCTGTGACTGGATATAAGATTAGAATGCTTTAGGTTTTCATCCTATCTCAAGTTAATAATGCAGGGTTCCCCAATATTGGCACAACCAGGAATCGCTATCTTCATTTTACAGATAAAGAAACAGAGTTTTAGAGACATTAAGGAATTTCTCAATCCACATATTAAGTGACAGAGCAGGAATTTAAACACAGGCTTGTGGACACTTGGGCTTAACCACTGTGACAGTCAATAGCGTTCCTCAAATTTTGGTACCTTTACTTCTGCTAGTATGTATGAAATTATTTTAGCTGGAACACAAACATATCATTCATTTATTCATTCATTTATGTTTTTAGAAAGGGAGAGAGAGAATCTTAACCTCCATGCTTAGTGTGGAGCCCGACTTGGGCTTTAATCTTACCCCTGAGATCATGACCTGGGCTAAAATGAAGAGTCGGTTGCTCAACTGACTGAGCTACCTAGGATGCCCCCAAACACAGCTTTTAAAATGTAACGCACATATCTGTGTATATCTATCAATTTGTTTTTACTAGCCTCACCCCTCACTTGTGGAGGAAGTGTTTTGTTTCAATTTTCATCAGAAAATTCCTTATTTACAAAGAAAAGTAGCTGCCTTATGAATAAAATATTTGCAGTATCCCTGAAGGGCCTTTGAAGTATTTATTTAGTGATTCTTAGTACATTCACAAAGTATGTTGATCACTATTATCTAATTTGACAACATGTCCATCATCCTAAAAAGAAATCCCATAAGCATCAACCGCTGAAAATGACTAATTTACCTTTTGTCTTTATAGATTTATTTATTTTGAGTATTTCTTATGAATGGAATCATACATAGCCTTTTGTTTTTGGCTTCATTCAGTTAGCATAATGCTTTCAGGATTCCTCCATTTTGTGTCATGTGCTAATACATGCTTTTTTTTTTTTTTTTTTTTTTTTTAGCCAGATAGCGCATCATTGTGTGGATGTATCCCACTATGTTTATCCATCCACTAGTTGATGGACATTTGTATTGTTTCCAAGTTTTGGCTATTATAAATCATGCTGTTATAAACATGCATGTACAAGTGTTTATTTGAGTCCCTGTCTTTTTTTTTTTTTTAAGATTTTATTTATTTGAGAGAGAGATAGGACAAGTGGAGGGGGGAGGGAAGGAGGGAGGGAGAGGAGCAAGCAGACCCCCCACTGAGTAGGGAGCTTGACTCTGGGTTGATCCCAGGAACCCCGGTATCGTGACCTGAGCCAAAGGTAGATGCTTAACAGACTTAGCCACCGAGGCGCCGCTGAACCGCTATTTTAAAATCTTTTGGGTAATATATCTGGCAGTAATATTGCAATGTCTTAGGGTAACTGTAGGTAAAACTTTGTGAGGAATAACCAAACTGTTTGCACAGTGGCTACACCATTTTACATTCCCATTAGCAACATATGAAAGTTTCAATTTCTCTATATTCTCACAGCACTGGTCATTTTAATATTTTTATATTTTAGCCACACTAATGCGTATGAAGTAGCCTACATATTTATCTTTATGTATATTTGAAAATACAATTATCACCTTAAGCTCATGATATGGTTTGTTTTCTATCTATGGTGGTGATAAGATCTCCTAAATATACCTTAAGTAGAAAAAAAGGAATCATTTAAAGAAATTAGGTAGATGAATAACGTAGGACATGAGACGTGGCTGTAGCAAAATTTGTGAAGGTGTGGTCTGGGGCAACTTCCTGATCTTTGAGTCTCAGTTTCTTTTTCTGTAGCAAAAGGGGGCACTGGATTGTTATGATGATTAAATGAGCTATTGTTCATCAAGTGCTTAAAATGATGGTCCAAATGTGTGCCAAATACATAGAGTAGGTGGTGCCAGAGACTCAAGTCTGAGAAACTCTCACATAATGTAGAGTAATGCTCTTTATTAACAGGGACTGGCTCTTGTATTCAGTTAACTGATACAAGTTAACTTGTATTCAGTTTAACTAATCAAATAAATGGGCAGAGCAAACATAATTGTGATGTTGAATTTCCTAGCATATCCTGGGCTTATACGATAAAAGGTATGGTAGCAAGGGAAAATTTTCTCAGAGGCTTTTCTGGAGGTGGCCTGGCAACATGGGCACAGCAGAGTCATTTCCTGACATTGGAAAAATCTAAGCTATTTGCCAACACCAACCATGCACTCAAGAGGTTGGTGCTTGCAGAGAAGAGTGAAAAGCACCGATCTCTTTTCCTTCTGGGTTCTTAGGTGGTTTTTCTTCATTTCCTTTCTTTCCTTGCTCCGTCCTGCTCTCCTCCTTCCTTCTCTCCCTCCCTGCCTCATTCCCTCCCCTCCTTTCTTTCTTCTTCCCTTTCTAATAATTGTCTATGTAATTGGTGGAACTATACTTCAGTTGTCCTTTCATGACAGAAAGGCAAATAGGCTATGACAAAAAATAATGCAATTTCATGGAGTCTTTATGGTAGGATTTGGCCTAAATATTGTTCCCAGGAAATATCATGGCTGCAGTCAATAGTAGCCACTTGATCTTTTGGGAAATGAAACTCATCAAATAACTCCCTTCTCTTATCAAATTCATTCTCTCACACTCGAGTGTTAGAAATTAAACATTCATGAGTTAAATGGCCAAGTCAAAGTGATTGTTAGACATGCAATCAGACATAAAGGACCTATGTGAGTAGAGCAAGAGAGCTAATAAAGAAAAATATTTCACTGATATAAAAAAACACTTTAATTTTCATTTATAGAATTATGAGCAGTGTAATGTTCTCTGCTCAGCAGTGCCACTGTTTTATGCATCTTTACAGTTAATAACTTATTCTAGGTATTAAATCTGTCACATTCCTTTTACTTGCGCCTGCAGTGAAGAATTTACAGCAGGAGACCCAGAACTGACCCAGCAATTTGAAAACATAACACAGATATGAATCCAATTATTCTCCATCTAAATGCTGACACTTATGCCCTACATCGATACATGACATCTGAACCAGAACCAGTCATATTTAATATCTAATCCATCATCAAAGCCAATCCGGAAATAAAAGCAAAAGGATTATTTCACACCCACTTTCAGAAGAGTTTAAATGAAAAGAGAGAGACAGACAGACAGACAGGGAGAGCATGTAAGCCTGCTCTTTGTAATTTAAATACTGACATAAAATATATTTTAAAATGTTGCTTGGGAACGGAATATGTGTCCCCTCTGCCCCACGCCATGGTGTGCTGGTCTTTCCTTGGTACCAACTATATCACCATGAAAAAGAAAGAGTTACTTTTACAAGTTCATAAAACAAAACAAATCACTTCTGCAGCAGGAATATATCAGTGGCTTGCTGCTCTGGCCTAAGGGTTCTTGCCAAAAGCTCTGATCATTTCTGTTTTTATTCTTTGTAAAATCAGCAGCTGGAGCTGCTTAAAATGTTTTCCATATAAAAATGTCGCTAGATCAAACAGTGGCCTTGTGAAGGGAAGGGGGTGACCAGGGGAGATTCCTTTGAAAAAAAATTCAAAGTTCAGGGGTGGTGGGATAAATAAAAATTACTTTTAATAGGTGTAAAATGAGGTATTTTATTTAACCCTGTACAATGGGGAGAAAGGGAGACATTCTAGGACTGGCTGAAAAGTGATAAATATAAAGATCGTAAATCAGTGCTTTGGCCCAGGAGGAAAGGAACCCTTTTTCCTGAGTATTGAAGGGAAAAAAAAGGAATCAGATTAAGAGATATTGGCATCAGGAGAGAGCGGGCGTGCATCACACATACTTAAAGCACACTCCCTTCCCTTTGCAAAGATTAAAGTCAAAGTACAGGAAGCAAGTTGGTTACAAGACTTGTTACTTACGTTTGATCAAACCTCGGTTCTAAGTGAAGGGAAAAAATAGAACCTTTCTGGGTATGTTTCACTTCGAATGGATGACATGGTAACGAAGGGACAGATTATCCAACAACCCTCTAGAAGAAATTGCTTAACCATCTTTTTACACTGCATGGACTCAACTTTGGCTTTTTATCCTGTGACATCTCTCAGAGACTAATTTTCAGTCTTTCGCAGTCACAAAGGGGAACAGAGCCAACACAATATAAAGCAATCCAGAATCTCCACAATTTGAAGTAGAAGCGGAAGAGAAAGGCTTATAATCAAAACTCAAAACTCAGCCAGAACAACCCTTGTCCACCAACCAAATTCCCTATTTGTATATACGTATATTTTAAAAATATTTGTACATATGCATATTTTAATCCTTCAGAAAAAATACAATCTGTAAAAACACCAAGATCTTAGCAATGGTTACATTTTAGAGGAGCGATGTGATTGGAGGACAGAAAAGGGTGTTTTCAAATATTACTTTCTGTATCTTCTTTCAAACATAGTGCATCAGGTAATGTAACAAGCACTCATATATGTGCCACTCAGATTTAATGACTGTTAGTATTCTGTGGTACTTTCTTTCTCCTCTCTGGAGGGGCTACCCCCAAGCTTCCCACAGCACTGGTGGTCTCTAACCCTGGCAGGTGTTCTGGATATTTCTACTGGCCCCATGATCCTTCAAGTGAGGGGCAGCTAATTTTCACAGACAACGTTATAAACAACTGACCTCCCCAATCCCAGGCTCCTGGCACTAGGCAGCCTGTATATTCCCCCACTGACAAGACACCTCTCCTGCCTTGCCCTATACAAAAGCAGAAAACTAGGGGCACGTAGGCTCACCGCTCTTTGTGGAATGGTGGAGAGATGGAGAGCCTGAATCTTCTCTCTCAGCTCCTGGTTATCTGTACATGAATTTCCTCTTTGCTCTGTGTTGCCAGGTTCTTAACCTGTTCCAGGTGACAGCGTCAAATTAATTTTGGATCTTATGTAGGACAGGTGGTCATCCAGACAAGCCTCACCTGGCACTGCAGGTGATCACCGCCACAGAACAAACTGCAAAACACCATGTTCTTCAGGTTTATACCCTTCCCAGATCTCCTTTTTATTGTCCCTGGAGGCCCCTGCTTCAAATAGGTAGATGTGTGCTCATGTTTTTATACTTCTAGTCCATGTGAGTATCTTCCCATATTATGTATAGAATTGTTTTGTGAGTTTTAAAATTTTATACAACTGGTTTCATTCTCTCTGCAACTTGTTCTTTTATTTCCTCATTGCACATCTAAGACCTATATCCCTGTTGGTTTTGTATTTTGCTAGATCTGAGAGTCTCTGTCTTTAATAAGCAAATTTAATCTGTTAACATTTATTGAGATTATTGATATAATAGTAATTGTTATTACTATTATCAGGGATGGTGGTGATGCTTTCAAATCCCCTCTCCTTTTTTTATTTTTTTAACTTTGCTTTCACTTGTCTTTTCTGTCTTGGTTTAATGAATTTTCTCTATCCTATTTTAAGTCTGCTCATTTAGAAGTAATCTAAAAGCTGTTTAGTGTCTACTCTGAAGTTTTTAAATGCGTACTTAATCAGGCTGAAGTTGTTAATAAAATAATCTTGTACTGTTTTTACCCTGACTTTCTCCTATTTCCACTGATGCCTAGTATTTTAGTGTTTCTCCTTTTTAGTCAGTATTTATCTGCATTTGCCAGCATGTTACCAGTTTCTTTGCTTATTACTGTTCTGGTAATCCATCCCTTCCTTCAGGGTTCAGTTATTTTGTTCTTATCAAAGGATAACTTCATACATGATTTTTTTACTGGAGGTCTGTATTAGGATTCTCTAGAGGACACAGAACCAGTAGGATGGAGTTCTAGGGTATATAGGAGATAAAGATGGAATCTACTCTTTATTTACTTAGAATTGACATTTGAGGGGTGCCTGGGTGGCTCAGTCAGTTAAGTGTCTGCCTTTGGCTCAGGTCATGACCCCAAGGTCCTGAGATTGAGCCCCACATCTGGCTCCCTGCTCAGCAGGGAGGCTGCTTCTCCATCTCCCTCTGCTTGCTGCTCTGCCTATTTGGGCTCTCTTTCTCTGTGTCAAATAAATAAATAAAAACTCTTTTAAAAAAGTTCCTTTTAAAAGGGGACATTTGAAAAGTTAAAAATGTGTATGCACATATACAGATTTAAACTAGTAAACTGGTTATTATGGGTGTTACAAATATGAAGTTCTTTTATTTTTATTTATTTATATATATTTTTTAATGAGGGAAGGAGGGGCAAAGGGAGAGGGAGAGAGAATCTTGAGTAGGCTCCCTGCTGTGAAGTTCTTTTAAATATTACTACTCAAAGTAAATCTTATGGGTCCACAAAATAAAGATGTACTTTCAAATTAAGTTTTTTAATTTCCAAAACATCTTCTTTAAAACAGAAAGGAATAAATTCTGACAATGCTATTTTCAATGCATTATCTATCTATCTATCTATCTATCTATCTATCTATCTATCATCTATCTATCTAATAGAGATCTATATATGGAGAGAAGGAGAGATTGGTTTTAAGTAATGGCTCACACAGCTGTGGAGAAAACCCAGGGAAGAGTTACAGTTTGGGTCAGAAGGGCATCTGTGGGCAGAATTCCAGCTCTTTCAGGGAAATTGTTTTTTGTTTTGTTTTGTTTTGTTTTTCTTTAAAGGCCTTTAACTGATCAGATTAGTCTCATCCACATTATGAAGAGTCATATACTCTATCCAAAGTCTACTAATATAAATGTTAATCTCATCTAAAAAATATCTTCACAGAAACAGCCAGAATCATGTTTGACCAAATATCTGGGTACGAGGGCTTAGCCAAATTGACACATAAAATTCACCATGATAGTCTCTAAGTAGTATGTATAATCTCTTAATCTTTGAAAATGATTCATTCACTTTTATTTTTGAGTAATAGTTAAGCTCTTTATGGGATTCTGATTTGAGAATATTTTTATTGAACTCTGAAGATATAATTCTTTTTTTTTTTTTTTTTTAAGATTTATTTATCCATGAGAGACACACAGAGAGAGGCAGAGAGACACAGGCAGAAGGAGAAGCAGGCTCCATGCAGGGAGCCCCACGTGGGACTCCATCCCGGGTCTCCAGGATCAGGCCCTGGACTGAAGGTGGGGCTAAACCACTGAGCCACCTGGGCTGCCCTGAAGATAAAATTTTGTTGTCTTTTATGGCTGCTGAGAATTCTTCTCTGAACCTGATTGCCATTCTAAGTGATCTGTCTTCTCTTTTCAGATTTTCACTTTATCTTTGATTTTCTGTAATTTGTCTCCAAGTGTCCCGGTATAGATTTGTTTTTGTATCATTCTTGGGATTTTCCATGCTCCTTCCATCTGGGACTATGTCCTTCTTCAGTTCTAGAAAGTACTCTGCCTTTATCCAAATTTTATCTCCCTCATTCTTTATACTCCCTCTTTTCAGCAGTCTTCTTGAAGTTTCTCATTTACCTTCTGTGTCTCTTAACTTCTCTTTCATATTTTCCATTTATTTATCTCTCTGTGATGCATTATGGCAATTTTCTTCCAGTTCCATCTATTAATTTACTAAGTCTCTCTTTCAGTTCTTTCCATGTGGCTTATTGAATTTGAATTTCAGAGGCCATTTTCTTTTAATTTCTAGAAAGTTAGTTTGTTTTTCAAATCTGCTTTTTCTTAATAGGTCTTATTCTTCTCATCTAACTTCTATTTCTTTCTTTATCTTTTTGAGGCTATTTCACATATTTACCTTCAAGCCTCTTCAGAACAAGCCATTATTTATATTTTGGGATATGTTAATTCTTTTTATTCTGTTTGCTAATTTTTCCTCTTGGGGTTTGTTTCCTTGGGTGATTTATAATCCTCAGGAGCTCACCTTTACTTTGCTTTTTCTTCTGCCGGAACGTTATGGGTTCCATTAATTCCAGACCAGTTTTTATGTAAATTTCTTGGGTAAAAATGAGCACTACATGGGTTGTACGAATGAGAACCACACACACATGTACAGCATGATGTGGGATTCTGATGTCTCCAAACTGAATCTTTCTTCTCTCATAGTTCTCAGTGGATAGCCAGTTTCTTTACTGTTTCTCTAGAAAGCATTACAAATTATCTGGTTTTTGTTTCATGGACAGGGAAGTCAGTCTTCATTCCTGGCTTTAGGCAGATATTTCATTTCCAGCTTCCCATTTGCATGGGCCTACCCTATGAATTCTTTGCCAGCTGTGGGCTTTGATGCTCTGGGTCCCTGCCCGTAAGTGCTCTGATTGCCTCTGAGTCTTCTGTAAATCACTCCCCTTCTGCATCTGCTCTGTCCCTGAGTTCACTCTTCCTAACAGTTACTCAGATTACCTGTTGTTTGTTTTAAAATTGACTAAAGAAAATATTTTGCTATATTGTATCTAGTTTATTTTGCCAAATTGGTTAACAATCCACAATGTGTCATTATTATTTTTTAAGTAGATGACTTAAAAACCACCAGGAGTCAGAGCATAATCATCTCTTCCTACTGCCTATTGTTTTGGCTTTGGCCCTGGACCTAGCTCATTTTGGTTTTCTCTCTGGAAAAGGAGGTGACTGCAGAGAAGTCATGTTTAAAACCAGAGATTAGTTCTGCATTTAAAGGGTTTCTCAAAGCACCTAAGCACTTCTAATACCAGAAGTGGAACTCCCAACGTCCTATTAGTATACTTCCTTCCTAATTGCCAAAATCAGATATTGTTTCCAGCTAAGAAGTATGAACCGGATACAACCCATTATTTTTTATATTGAGATAAGAATGGTTTCATATTCATAGTTACATTATAAATAAAATTGGAATTTTATAAAAACATGATCTTCATAATCATAGAGGAATATCTGTATTCCCTCCTAATGTATAAAAACCAGCTAAAACTTCTATTAAATCTCTGTGACTAGAAACTTGCTTCTGTAAAAATATCTATTTCATCTGGATAGCTTCATTTAAAAAAAAGTAGTAGATTAATGATAAATATGACAAAAAAGATGATAAGAATTGCATTTTTAGTTAATGGAATCATAAACATTCATCTTTTAGCTATCTTGTCCTCCTTCAAACATTAGTCTTCATGTAATTGCAAACCATTAACAGGAAGTCCGCACTGACTTTACTTTTCTGAGGGCTTTCACTATCTTTTGTTAACATTATAATCAAACATTATATGTTTTATTTAACTTCTCTATACCTTATGCCATGCTCACCTCAAGTGTAGCTACCATCTGTCACCACACAACACTTAAAATATCATTGACTATATTCCCTATGTTGGATCTTTCATCCCCGGGACTTATGCATTCCATAACTGGAAGTCTGAACTTCCCACCCTCCCGCCACCATTTTGCCCATCCTCCCACCCCCCTCACCTCTGACAACCATCACTTTGTATTTATGGGTCTGTTTCTGCTTTTTGTTTGTCAAACATTATATTTGATTAGCACTGCCAACTCCTAGGATTTATGAAAAGTGGTTACAAAAAACAGAGAAGAGGGGATCCCTGGGTGGCTCAGAGGTTTAGCGCCTGCCTTCGGCCCGGGGCATGATCCTGGAGTCCAGGGATTGAGTCCCACATCAGTCTCCCTGCATGGAGCCTACTTCTCCCTCTGCCTCTCTCTCTCTCTCTCTCTCTCTGTCTCTCATTAATAAATAAAAAATTTAAAAAAAAAACAAAAAACAGGGAAGAAATATGGAGATGTATTCACTTAACATTAGTTGATTTAATTTTTTTTAAAGATTTTATTTATATATTCATGAGAGACAGAGAGAGAGAGGCAGAGACAGAGGTAGAGGGAGAAGCAGGCTCCATGCAGGGAGCCCGACGTGGGACTCCATCCCGGGACTCCAGGATCACGCCCTGGGCAGAAGGCAGGCGCTAAACTGCTGAGCCACTCAGGGATCCCCTGATTTAATATTTACTGAGCATCTGTGTGATACAGAATTAATGCTAGAGAGTACACTGGGGAGTAGAAAGATACTCCCTGTATTCTTGGAGCTTGCAATTTACTTGGGGGGGGGGTGGAGGGAGCAGATAAAACAATTATTTAAAAAGTTCACACAAATAAGTGAAAAATTTTAACCATGTTAAGCGAAGGAGGGAGCCATGGAACTACTGTGATAGGTATGTGTGATAAGTAATAAACTTGATCTAGTCAGAGAGGCTGGGAAAGGCTTCTCTAAGGAAGTAACAATGCAGCTGGCTGCTGAAGAATGAATAGGAGCTTACTGAACAAATAAAAAGGGTAAGCAGATACCAGGCAGGGAAACTGGCAATGAATGGGAACATGCTCCAATAAGGAGCCAAAAGAACCTGGAAATGTCTGCAGCCAAGAACACAAACACACGGTAGATGTGGTTGGAGAGGTGGGCAGGATCAAGCCTGGATGGAGTTCTAGATTTTTCTGAAGAGCTATAGAAAATGATTCAGATGTGTAAACCCTGCACTGTGGGTGCACCTGCACTGTGGGTGCACCTGCACTGTGAAAGCATGGGGAATAGAAAACTGGACGCAGGTAGAAGATTCAAGAGGCTACTCTAGCAGTGAAGGTGCTTGGACTAGTTACCTTAGACTAGGGTGCCGTGTAACTACCAACCTGGTTGAAAACAAAGTTCATGCCTCCCAAATCAGGATTTTAGGCTCTTTTAACAAATCAAATTGCTTTACAGGGTGCAGACTCAGGCACACAAGTTCTAGAACATTAGGTTTAATAGATGTAATACTGGTCTGCCCCACCTGATCCAGGGGCACCAAGTTATCTCCTTGAATTAGGCTGTCTCTACTGATTGGCTTCAGTTAAGTCCACACATAAGGCTCTTTTATTGTCCTGTGTAGACTTTGCATATGCACTTCTTTTACCCTGTTTTACATTCAACTTCACATCATTGAGGGGAATGCTCACCAGCTACTTCACTCGTCATTGTTCTAAAGGACCATAGAGTTTTATCATCAATGAATGGATGAACTCTGTAAGTGGGTAAGAGCATACTCCTGCCCCCCAAGACACTATTGATTATAAGATTCATCAGCATTATCGATACATTATCAATATGGAAAAATACTGCTTATTAAACTATTATGTTACTTTCTAATTACTTAGAATTTTACTATTACTAATACTATTACTTACTGTAAGGGCTTTTAAACTTGTTTATGCTCTAAGATCTCTTTCTCAGTTCCTTAAGTATTGACAGTAAAATTTCAAGGCATCTTAAAGAATCTTTGGCTTTTGTTAGCCCTTCCTATTGGCTAGACTTGGTTTTGGATTTTAAGTCACATGACACTGTCACATCAGCTTTTCCTCGTGGCGTAAAATTTCTTTTAGTCTCAAGATTTATTAGTTTCTCTTATAGACATTATTTGCCCTGTGATAGTCCTTTTGTGCTTATCTCAGGAATAAAATGAATCACAACTTCATGTTCCCAGCTCCTGGACTCTCAAGAAAATAGAGATTTTTGGTCATTACTCCAATGGCAATTATATGCTTCACTAACATCATTGCTCTGCTTCTGTGTTGTTCACATCTGTAATACCTTTGTTTCAAAGCTGAATCAGGGTGTAATCATTTTGAAGATATTTTAAAGTTAATATGAGGAGTCTCATATTAACGTACATCATGTGAAGTGCTGATAAGATGAACAGCAATGACCAAATGACCACTGTGTCATGGCTGCCACATGGCCAACAGGGATTTTAAGATCTCAGTGTTTTTTTGTTTTGTTTTGTTTTGTTTTGTTTTTAATTAATAAACTTGGGCAGCCTGGGTGGCTCAGTGGTTTAGTGCCACCTTCGGTCCAGGGCATCCTGGAGTCCCGGAATTGAGTCCCACATCGGGGTCCCACAAACATATAATGAATGTATCCACTGATATAATATTGTACAGAATATGTCCTACCATATTCTGTGTTCTATCTATTCATCCTTCCTTATTCCCTCACCCCTGGCAACTGCTAACCTACGGTTTACTGTCTCCTCACTTTTGCCATTTCCAGAACAATAGAGTTTGAATCACACAGTATGCAGTATTTTCAGACTGGATTCTTCCAATTAGCAATATGCAAGTACATTTTCTCCATGTCTTTTTATGGCTTCATAGTTCACTTCCTTTGAGTGCACAATAATAGTCCATTATTTGGATGTACAACAATGTGTTTATCCACTTATGTGCTTATTGAAGGATATCTTGGTTGCTTCTAAGTTTTGAAAATTATAAATAAAGTTGCCACAAACATTTGTATATGAGTTTTTGTGTGAAAATGAATTTTCTTGGGGACTGGAGTGCTTGCTTCAGCAGCATATATACTAAAATTTTCTTGGAGACTGGAAACATAACCAAGCATTGCTGTTGTTTTAGTAGTAGAGATAGAATGTGATTGACTCATATTACAATTGCAATCAAAGTAAATCCAGTTCTTTCCCCAAAATCTGTGTTTAGAACAGATCCTCCTAATTCTGTGCATGCAGAGTTAAATTATGGACCTCAGTGAGGAACTTTACATTTTTCCTTATCAAATGAAATTTTATTAGCTTTGATCTTCAAATTCAGCTTCTGAGGATTCTTTTGGTAACACTAATTGTCTGAATTTGCTCTTCTGTTCAGCTTTCTGTAATTAACAAATAAGATTTGATGGTTCTGTACTTCCTCCAAGATGATAAAGAAAACTGTTGAACAAGATGTATAAGGGCATAGTAGTGAAATATTCAGCTCAAAGCACCCTCCAATTTGATGTGATTTATGAATTAATGTTACCCTTCATTGTTTTCCCACTAATGAATGTCACAAAATTAATATATACCATCTTGATGACTTTTCTTTAAAAACGGGTGAATAGTATGGTTGAAAAATGAAATTAACTTTGCTCATTATGAGCTATTCTTAGAGTAACCATGCTGGCTGACAGTAGTCATTTCCTAAATGTTCCCAAGTTACTTAAATATTTTAAAATTGTTTTCTCTTGCTGGAGATCACTGTCAAATGAGGTTTATCATTTTGAATTTCTGGAATATATCTTGATCCTCCTTTTGCAGATTAGTACCTTTTTCTGTTACCCACTCTTCTGGCCTTCCTCTCATTATCTGGGATTCCTCAAAAATCTCTGACATACTTTGCATATATGCAACTGCAAGATCTTTCTGTTACTGAAGCTGTTATTTGTCTGAGCTTAGACACTCAAACTTAAGGCAGCATAATGATGACAGTGATCATTCATGGAGATTAATTTGTCAAGTCTGTGGGTAAATTAAATAGAGCCAGGAGTACCTCTGAAATCTCTTCAACAACCCATCTAGGACATGATTTTAGTATATGGTTATGTGTATATGTGATATGAGTAGAAACCCAACATAATATAGTTCACTGGGATATACATACGTGTAGTTATGTAGTAATATATGGCATAAAGTTGAGACCACCTACAAAAACTACAGTGCACACACCATGAGAACACACAGAACAGAGACTCACTGAGGAGAAACAAGCTCCGGGGTTTCCTATTCAGCAGATTGTAGAGCTTGAAGTGAATTCAGTGAATGAATGTGAGAGAAATTAGCGATTTTCCTGACTCTGAGTCCCTAGAGTTGTATCCCCATGAGTAAAATACCCCTTAGTGCCTTCTCAGTGTTGCTTGCATTGTAGTTTGGACTTTCATTCTTCCTCAAGCATGCCTTACTCTGTTCTGGTGGAATGGCGTCCCTCCCAAAACTCTAAGGGCAGAAAAACAGAAACTTTGGTAACTAACTTGAGTCAGAAAGGAATCCTGCCTGTCATTTGCAGCAGATTTCATTTCCCACTGTATTTCCCCCTTAAATCTGTTAAGAATTATTGGATGAAGGCTTCATCCTTTGAGTATCATGTTGGTTTCTTCTTGAAATCATCTAAACTGTTATTCACACTCCAAATCCTTTCTATTAAAAAAAAAAAAAAATTCCCTCCTGCTGGAAGATAACATGAAAGGAAAACCTGGATCCCCAATCTCTTAGGGTTCTTGGTGGAGGATATAAGTGAGATTTAAAAAAAAAAATCCTGAAATTTTGTTCATCGGAAAAAACCAAATGCTAGAAATTTCCAAGTAGATTCAGAGCGAGACAGCCTTATTGCCAAATGTTACCTGTTTGGGCAAAGAAACGTGAAACCTTGAGAGACCACACAGGTAATTCAGATCTGCATTTTCTCATCACTTGGCTCCCACTCAAGCCATTGAGAATATAGTCTTAAAATCCAAACCGAACCTGCTTGCCTTTTCTCTGTTTGCTTACCCAATTCTCATGCAAACACAACACAAAGCATGTGGTCAGCCTACCTTAAATACTGTCCCTGAAACACACAATGATATCATACAGAGCAAATACAGACAGGGCTGGTGAACACTACACCAACCTCAGCATCACCTTGAGACCCATTTGATCTCCTTTGGTAAATAAGATACAGTGAAACGAAGGCCAGTGTTATTGGGAGGTGGGGGGAGAGGGTGGCTGTGGAGGAAGGAGCATGTGCATGGAAACCATTACTTTAAAGGGTCAGTACAGCAGGAAAGAGGCAATAGAGAAAAACCCGCTGTGAAGTATTTCATTTTTGTGATTCTTTAACAATTTACAAAAGCAATGGCACATGAGTGCAGTTTGCTTCTCTTTGGAGAACCATAAATAAAATAGCGGTGTAATCAAAGGACAGAAGAAAAAAGAGACTTCAGGTATTTAATTCTTATTTACCTGTTTCTCCATTATGTATGACTCCTGGGCAGGTGGGAAGGTTACAGAAGACTGTAACTCAGCCTGCCCTGCCTGCCAGAGCCTTCCACGTTCTGATCCTGCTGCCCTAATTTACTGCTTTCCAGCTACCAGAGAAGGTTTTGAAAGGGTCTTCAGAGGAAAAAAAAAAAAAAGTGAATCTTCTGCTAGATTTACCCTCAGGGCTTGTTCATCTCTCTGATGGATAGTGCTTTCTACAGTTTAGATCATCAGGGTCTCCAGAGAGTCTGTGCTTCTGCTGGGGGAACTTCCAGAAGCTTCCACCTGAGGGAAAGGCTGGAAGTCAGGAACCAGGACAGCACTTCAACTCGCCTCCCTGCAGCCTGAAGTGACAAGCACTGAGTCAACCGGCTGAGCATGAAGAGGCCTCTCTTCTCTCACCTTCTATGCTGGGATCCTGTGTGCACCGCTGACAATTTCTTTCAGCTTCTATCCCTTCAAGCTCCAGCCAAAGCAGAATGAATGCTCAGCTGCTGTATGTTAGCAGCATTCCCTGAACGTGCTAAGGAGGAACGTGATGTGGTGAAAAGGAAAGATTAGCCAGGTGGATTCTGCAGAAAAAGAACAGGTGGTGGACACTCAGATATCTCAAAACTAGAGAAAAGACACATGCTGGCTGGGGATTGTCAGTCCCACTATTGTGAAGTACAAATCTACATTCTTCCCCATCTAAAAATAGTCCATTACTTCTCTACTTAGTCTTTCTGAAATGCCTCGGAAATGAACTTTCAAGCATTTCTCTCCACAGAATCCTTTCCTAATAAATCATCCCAAGAAATCATAATTTACATTTCAGTCTTTGACCGAGCCCTTATGCTTTGATTGAAAAGCAATGATAACTTATCAGATAAGCAGTTGCTAAAGGTCCCTCTATGACTTTACAGTGATGTTAGCAATACATTTTTTTCTTTTCTTTTCTTTTCTTTTTTTCTTTTCTTTTCTTTTCGTTTCTTTTTAAGATTTTATTTATTCATTCATAAGAGACACAGAGAGAGAGGCAGAGACATAGGCAGACGGAGAAGAAGACTCCCTGTTGGGAACCCAAGGTAGAACTCAATTCCAGGACACTGGGATCATGACCAGAGCCAAAGGCAGACGATCAACCACTGAGCCACCCAGGTGCTCCAGCAATAAATTTTCAAATCATAATTTGATATGTATTATTAAAATCAAACACAATATCTTAAGACGGTCATATTTGCTAAATGCTCTCAATATTACTTAACATCTTTTTTGGAAAATTTATTTATTTAAGAGACAGTAAGAGAGCACATGATTGGGAAGGGCAGAGGGAGAGGGAGAGAGAGAGAGAATCTCAAGTAGACTCCTCCCTGAGTGCAGAGCCCAAAATGGGGCTTGATCTCACCACCATGAGATCATACCCTGAGTCAAAACCAAAAGTCAGCTACTCAACCAACTGTGCCACCCAGACACCCCTCAGGATTACTTAACATCTTGTTATAGCAAAAGATTTTTATCTTTTCGTACCTCATCACTATTCAGGTAACACAAAGCACAAAAGAATCGTCACTTGCCTGAGAGAATTCGATATAGAGGTAAGTCTAAAAAGTATGTTTCAACATTAAAATTAAGCCATGAAAGAATTTATAAGAATGTAGAGGGCTTTAAAAGCCATGGTCTTGTCATTTGCTTTAATCACAATTATGAGAAAAAGTGATCATGAATCTCGTGGTCAAAGTTTTAGTTTTTGCCATCAACCATATATAATCCCCCAAAGTCATTAAGAAAGCAGGAGCATACAGTAGTAGGCATGCATGATAATCTCCACACACAATCAAGAAGAAAATGGTCTGAGTAAAAATAGTATGAGTTTTCTGTCCACATAAAATAGAAATTACTTGTGTGATTCTTAGTCTATACTTAGAATTTGAGAAGAGAGTCCTCCCATCATCATTCTCCTTCACCTGGTTGGAGAGTGAAGAAGTAACTATCACCAGACAATTGGGGTTAGACAAAATAACAGCTTTTGGATGTGAATTTAGCAGACAGGCTGTACTGTGGGATGGGGATCCCTCTAGGCTGGGGCTCAGATGAGGCAAGTAAAGGCAGGCAGCAAGGGAGCAAAGTTCAAGTGTGCTGGTGTGGCCCTGAGAGTGCCTATGACCCTGATTTTTGCCCTCTCCTCAGTCCCAGCCCTGTAGAGAAAGATCAGTTCTATGTGTTAAGTGCATTATACATGCTGAAGACTGACTATGTCAGAGGTATGAAAGTTAAAACAGAGCATAGCCATGGAAACTAATTATTCTGTATTATCTTGCACTTGTGTCAAATTTCTTTCTCCACCATGTAAAAAAAAAAAAAAATTCTCAAGTCAAAGAAAGAAAATATGTGAAGAAAAACAAAATAAGGTTGTTCTGGGAGAGTTGATGCAGAACTAATGATAGAAAAATGACTTTATGACATGGCTGTTTAAGCTTTCTTCCAAAGGACTAGCTTTTGTGTGTGTGTGTGAATATATTCCTCATGTTCCATATTATAGGTAGAGAGCAGTATTGTAGATAGAAACCTGCCATATCTATTCTGCTTTATAATTTTTTTTCTGTTAATGATTTTATTTATTTATTCATGAGAGACACAGAGAGAGGCAGAGACACAGGCAGAGGGAGAAGCAGGCTCCCTGCTGGGAGCCCAATGTGGGACTCCATCCCAGGCCCCGGGATCACTACCCAGGCTACTCAGTGTTGTGCCCAAGACCGCGAATCCGAGAAACCACCAAGGAGCCGACACCGCAGCAAACACATGAGGGTTTATTTACAAGCTCGAGCTTGGGTCCAAGTATACCCGACATAGCAGAGCAGGGACTTGGACCCCAAGACTAAGAGGCGTAGCAGCTTTATAGGGGCCAGGGGCCAATGGGATATGCAGAAAGTTACACAGTCATGTCGGTCCACATGCAGGTGGCCAATTGAATTACATCTTACCCTATAGTATCCACTTGAGCTGGCCTATTACTTTGGTCAGAATTGACGCACAGTTTTGGCGGGCACAAGGCAGGGTTACATTGTTATGAGCCGATTTCCGATTAGGGTGTGCCCAGCGGCTTGACTAGGGTGGGGGCAGCGCTTTAAGCAATAAGCAGGTCATGTGGGGGTGATACAGGAGGTGGCGGGGGTAGCACAAAATGGAGTTAGTCCTGCTCTGCTTGTCCAGGGGTAGGGGATTTCTGTTAAATTTCCTGGGTCCCACACCCAGGTGCCCCTCTGCTTTATAAATTCTTACCATCATAGTATAAGCAAGTCAGTTCCTTAAAAAAATGATTTTTTGGAGCAATTAAAAATTTCTTCCTTAATGTCATACAAGGGATATAAATTGATCAAGGATCTCCTCAATGTCTTCCCATTGTTCTGAGAAGAAAAAAGTCAGATATGGATTATTTAATAGTGAAAGGTTGATGGGAAATCTTTGAGGATCTTCTGAAGGTGAAAAAATGTTTTCTTGCAAAACGGCTGGTTTTGCAGTCACCAATTGCACCCACAGCTTTATGCAGAGCTCTATCGGCACAAATGACTTAAATCCATAAATTCTCGTTCGTCAGCACAGTTGTCCCTGAGCACAAAGGATGCAGGCCCAAGTTAACAGATGCTCTTAGCATTTTTCCTTTCCTTTACTTTCTTTATTCTTTCTCTGAGGGGTATACTTACCCTTAAACCAAGAATTGTCTACTTTTCTTGGGAGCAGCAAACATGTTTGCTTTTTTTTTTTTTTTTTTTTTTTTTAAGTCTTAGCCTCAGTTCAGTTAGAATAGTAATCTCTGATGGCGCGTTCTTAAAATAAATAATAAATTGGTGATTGCAAACATTTTCAGGCAACTTTCTCGAGCATCGGTTTGCCAATTTCCTTTTCTCGAAGTTTATGTACAAAGATTTTCTGCTTCCTAAAAGCCAGGTACAAGTAGCTTTGATTCTCCCTACTTCAGCAAGCCCAAGGCAAATGACAAACATTGTAACTACGTATAAGCAACCCGTTTCAATGTCAAAGGTTCAATACAAAGAGGAAGCGATGTGCTGATGGCAGCAATAATTCACATTTCCAAGGACGCTTGCCATCTCTTCTCTGCAGACAGATTTCTTCTGAGCCACCGGTGGAAGCTTCCCAGGGAGATGCGGCTTTATTCCCTCATGGCAGACAGGAGGAGGACGCTGTGAGGAGGCTGATGCCACCTGGCAGCGATGGTCGCACAGGCTGCTGGAGAGGCACAGATTGGAACCCAAGCCTCATCAGAGGGCAGCTGTGACAGTCGCATATTTCAACAGTGCTCCGCAGATTTCACCAACGGGTCTTTAATTAGCAAGTCTCCCTGGATTTTACCGACTCTTAATGAAGAGTGAACACCTCTTCTTTGAAAATCAAAGTGCCGTTTGCCTCTTTTAGGTTATTTAAAGGCAGATAGGAACTTGCAGCCCAATTTTCAAAAGTCTGCAGTTGATTATGCTACTTTCAAACTGAATAAGCTGCTCTTGATAGTTGGCTTTTGGTTAAGAAACAAAAAGGAAAACAAAACCCCAAACCTGGGCGCTTGGACACTTCATAGCTAAAGGAAAATGCGAGTTCAAGGATATTACCTTTGAAGATATTCTCCTGCACAATCAGCTTTCTTAAATCACTTAGGATCTTAGCAGCCAATTCGAGTATTCCTTGGGTACTGACCAGGATGTTAGCAAATGAAAGTGTTGTGATAATGGAAGGAGTATGGCTTTTGGAAGCCCACACAAAAATGTGACAAATAGCCATCTTTGCTTTTTAACTTCCTTATCTGTCCTTTTTCAGGGGGGGTTTCCGGATCCGAGTTGATCTGCATTTGAGAAATGCCAGTGCGGGGAGGGGTGGCACCTGGGTGGCTCAGTCATTTGGACATCTGACTCTTGATTCTGGCCCAGGTCATGGTAGGGGTTTTGGGATGGAGCCTCGGGTTGGGCTCTGTGCTTAGCTGGGAATCTGCTTGAGATTATCTCTCTCCTTCTCCCTCTGCCCCTTGCCTTGCTTATGCTCTCTTACTCTCTCTAAAATAAACAAATAAATCTTTAGGGTTAAAAAAAGATCAGTGGGGATGGGGCTTTAGGACCTAGAATCCTAGACAGGGCAAAAACTTCAAGTATCCAGTCTTTCTTTCAACCTCCATGCAAATATTTCTGAAAGATGACCATCAGGTATGGGCTCTGAGGCTTACTAGGGGGAAGAATATTTATCCCTTTGCTTCAGTGACTTTGTTTTTTGCTACCTCGCTTCTCAGCCTTTTGGCTAAGATCATGTGTTTTTTGCTACAGTTGGATCCAGGTCTTTGGAACCTGAAGTTTACCAGTTTGGGAGCCTTCCTAAAGCAAAATACTACAGAATTATGAACACAAAACTAAATCAAGGGCCTTGTGGTAGTAAAGCTCATGCTTCATTAATTTCATAGTAAATCCACTTGCACAAACGTACAAGCCCCACTTCTGACATGGAGTGCAGTGAGCTGGACCAATTTTTACACTATTGAGAATTAGAACAAGGTTTTGTCTGCATGAGATTCCTAAGGGTGGCAGCAAAGCAGTTTGGCTCCTTTGCCATGGGACTAAGGTCTGAAGCCAACTGAGTCAACTTTTAGGGAAATATAGAGAAGCTGATCAGATAAGAATAGGTGAGGTAGGGACTCCCAGGTGGCGCAGCGATTTAGTGCCTGCCTGCGGCCCAGGGCGTGATCCTTGAAATCCGGGATCGAGTCCCACATCGGGCTCCCTGCGTGGAGCCTGCTTCTCCCTCTGCCTGTGTTTTTGCCTCTCTCTCTGCCTCTCAAGAATAAATAAATAAAATCTTAAAAAAAAAAAAAAAAAGAATAGGTGAGGTAACTAAAGGGTTGCCTGGTTGGCTCAGGTGGTTAAGTGTCCTACTCTTGATTTCAGCTCAGGTCATGATCTCAGGGTCATGAGAATGAGCATCGAGTTGGGCTCCAAGCTTGGTGTGGAGTCTGCTTGAGATTCTCTCTCTCCTTCTGCCCCTTCCCCACTGCTGGTGTGCTCGCTGTCTCAAATCAATCAATCAATCTTTTTAAAAAAAAAAAGAACAGGTGACTAGACTTTTATTCCTTGCCCTACAGTCTCTACAAAATGCAGTTTGAAAAGGCTGTAAAGCCAAAGAAACAAAGAGCACTAAAAGGACATTTGACTCTTCTTAAATCAGCTATGTGATTTTCCAGTGCACCAATCAGCCATCCCGATCTGAAAGGGCAATTCCTACTTTTAGCTACAAGGCTATGAACTGAGTTTGAAGCAGATGGTTAAACTTGATCATTACAGGTTGACAGCATATCTATAACTGCTCCAGTGGCCATCACCAAAGAATGCATTTTCCACATAAGGACTACAAGGGCCCAGCGTCATGAAAGAGTCAGTTTCCCAGTGGGTGATGCAGGCATGATATCTGCACGCACTGTCCTATTCAATGAAAAATTACCAGATCTGAAGTTCTCAGCTGAAGTTGACTCATAGTTCAAAATGGTAGAAATTTCCCTCAGAACTGGGAGATAGAGAGGACATTAGACTCTGGTCAAGGAGGGGTCAGTACCGGGCCATCATGTATAGGAAGAAGGAGTTCTACTCACTGCATTTAACCTGTTCTTTTGATGGCTCAGTGGAATTTGATAGGCTGATATGTTCATTCCTTTCTTCCCCACTTCTGTCCTTTTGCTTCCTCTTAGGGGCTCTTTTACACAAATCTCTCTAAATCACTTGCACTCTTTTATGACATAAATACTCAGTGAAGTATGTGTGTGAGTATTCCTTTTCTTTAGAATGTTTTCCTAGAAACATTTCCCATGAGGGTGGTATCATTGCTTTGAACATGATTCACTAAATACCATATTTTATCACTTTTGAGTAGAGATGGCTAATATATGTTGGCCAGACAAAAATAGGACCAGGGCCATATCGGTGGTAAGGGACATGAAATTAACACTCTTATAATTGTAGAATATTGTGAGGAGTAAGTGCTGGCTGATGTCAGAAGCTGGCCAACGTTGAGATTATCCAGCAGTCTACTAATACTAACCAGCTTGGGAACAGTACAAGGAACAAAGCTGTGTTTCACCAAAATAAAGGAGTGGGATTAAGACCAGGGAAGATAAGAGTTGTACAAGGTCACTCTGTACCTGTAGGATACCGATTACCTCATAGAATTGTTATGATGATAAACTGAGATTTTCTATAGGACTTCTTTCTTTACTGAGGTATAATGGACATACGTTGTTAGTTTCAGGTATAAAATAGGCACAGTGACAGATGTTATAACTGCCTTTTATAAACTATAAATCCTTATTTAAAATTTAGACATTGTAACTGAAGCTGGGACATGTTTGAAGGGTGATGGGGAGAAGGTGAGGGGAAAAAATGCTCCTTAAACTTGAATCCCATTGTGACACTGATTTCTTCAAACAAAAGTTGCCTTGTCTATGGACAAGGTCAATGAGAAAACTTGCTGTGGGTGGCCAGTGGATTTGGGTGATGAACAAGGTGGATTAAGCAGGGAGTTCCACAATTTGCTTTGAGGTAGGTCTCACATATGGGTTGCATATGACTAATTCTTTGATCCCTTTCGAATAGATACCAAGGACTCAAAGCAGGTATTTTATGAGCAGAGGACTAAGCATACAGTGGAGACACAGTTATATTAGTTGAACAAATAAATATACATTTATAGTCCTGTCTGTCCTAACCTATGAGCATGGAGTAGTCACAAAGAAGTCCAAGTAATTAAAACTAAACAAAAAAATTTCCCTAAAAAGTAGATTTCTCCCCAATGAGAGAACCTTAGCTTGGCTGAGGAAAAGAACATACAAAGCACTTTGACTTCATCTGTCTACCTATCTACTCATCTATCCACTTAACAAGCATTTATTGAGCAACTGCTACATCCGAGGCTCTGAAGCTTAGAAATAGTTGAGAAATACAAAGATGAATGGAGCATGATTACTATCCTTTGTTACCCTCACAAAGTACCTAGTTTTTATTGTTGTTGTTTTTAAATCATTTTTACTTATTTATTTGAGAGAGAGAGAGAGAGAGAGAGTAAGAGAGTGAGCGAGCACAACCAGGGGCAGAATGAGAAGCAGACTCCCTACTGAGTGTGGAGTCTGATGCAGGGCTCGATCCCATGATCCTGAGAACATGACCTGAGCCGAAATCAAGAGCCAGCCCCTTAACCAACTGAGCCATCTAGGTGCCCCACAAATACCTAATTTTCCTGCAACCTTCACCACCACTGTGGTGAAGGAAGTTGGAAAGGAACATGTAATTAATATGTAAGCACAGACGTCACACAGTGCCAGACCCTGTAAAGGCTGTCAGCTATTATCTAATGCAATACACACACTCAGTGTGGTGGTTAATTAATGATGTCACATGTGATATAAAGTTTGACTTCAGATGGGAGTCTTGTTGCAAAGAGAAAATGGCACACGTATATGCAAACATACACATGGTGTGAGAACAGGTGGGGAAAACAGAGACAGACATAGAACATGCATTGTACATTCATCCTTTTCCTTTCTATCTATAGGCAGACAGTAGAGAGAGCTAGAGAGTGAAGCTCTGTTTGTTTTGCATGACTGTTCAGGCAGTTCAGGCATCTTCTATTAAAAGGATCTTAAATTCTGCTCTTCTCTGAGTGTCCCAGTCTACCTCTAAATGGAAAGTAAAGTTTCACATGTGGTATGCATTTCATTATTTATTCCACAGAGTTCTGTTCCGTGAACTTAGTGTCTACCAACTGTCTCAAACCTGTAGTGATCAAGCTAGGGTTGTATGTGTGTGTTCTGAGTGTATGTGTGTTGGATGGTAGGTGGGTAGATGGATAGATGAGGATTTTTTTTTTTTTTTTTAATATACCAAGATGGTGTGCCTCTGGCTCTTGAAATCAACTTAGTGGGTTAAAACCAGAAACTAAAAAGTCAATAGAATAAAATGAAAAAAAAATTGGTGTACAGTGCATGTTGTAAGTTGAACTATTATTTTTTTGTGAAATTTTTGTTTCAGTTTTAGGACTCCGTGTGTGTGTGTGTGTGTGTGTGTGTGTGAACTGGATTGTAATATAATGTATTTCTTACCTGGTCAAGATAAAAAACAAATTGAAAGTCCCTGGTTTTGAAATCTCCTGGTACATTTCCCAGCACAAGTCTGAGGTTTATTGCCTGGTATCTGGCTTCATAGGCTGGCCATGCCACAAGGAATGCTGCTACAGGCTGTAAGCTGAGCAGGTATAATAGGAAATGTGACCTGGAAGGCATGTAATTGGGGCTATGCAAACATCTTAATTACAACTCTATGAGCCCTTGAAGATTCTGATTAGAAATTGTAGAATTTTCCAATGTGAGTAGGCCATGGCTTTTTGCAATTATATTTTAATCAGGGACTGAAATGTGTGAATAGTGATGCATGGGTACTTTGACTCAGTTTCTCCTTTGCTGTCTTGTGGTGGGGCATATGGGTTCTGAGTGCCTGGCTTCCAGCTGTACAGAAAGTCTTCAGGAGTCACTCAATGGCAAAACTCTACAAGAGCCAACTTTCCATCTGGCCCATGCTCTCTATCCCAGTCACTCCTAGTTTAATGCATTGGCCGAAGTTTTACTCTTGGTTGGGTGAGTTGGAGTAGAGACAAAGGAGTGATGATGGACCGACTCCTTCCATGCATGTTCTTGACTTCAAAGAAGTGGGTTCACTTGGAGGACCCAACCAAAAAAATCTTCGTTTTCTAGCTTAACTGTTACCACTGTGTGCTTTTAAGACTTCTTATTGTTATTAGAGACTAGGATACATGATTATATCCTAGCCAACAAGCCATGGTGAAATGGAAAGCAAAAAGGTAAAAGAAAGAAACTGGGGCATCTGGCTGGCTCAGTCAGTAGAGCCTGTGACTCGATCTCAGGGTCATGAGTTAAAGACCCATTTTGGGTGTAGAGGTTACTTAAAATAAATCTTAAAAAAACAATAAAAATAAAAGAAAGAAGTTAATGTAAATTTCTTACTCTCTTCCTCACCCCACCGACAGTGTTTGCTCTGAAGAAAGGTAGAAATCTTTTAGTGCATGCACTAAAGGCCTTTTTAGTAACTGACTATTCTAGATTCTTTAAGAAACTCTCACTCTCTTCCATTATTATGCTTTCCTATGCTGTGTCAGGTAAGCATTTCAAACCTGCTTTAATAAAGTAAGATTTGATAGATCTAAAAATGACTTATTTTTCCTCTTTCTTCTGCCGTCTTCCAAGGAACCCCTATAGCACATTGAACTATTAGATTACTCAAAAGTGCTGAGTTTAGATGGAGTAGTTCAAATATAAGGTCTCTGTAGAAATTATGGGAATATGAGATGCTATTAAGCAGAAATAGAATACTTTGTGAGCACTTTGTGTAGGGGAGTTCCCTTTTACAGTTATGAATGCAATTCATGCATTTCGGCACCTCTGTCTTATTTGACTTAATACTCCTCACATAGTATATTATAATAATTGTTTGACGACTGAATGTTTCATCAGTTCCCATAGAAAAGCACATTTCGATTATACAACGTCTATTAAAATAAAAATGATTACAACTTAAATAAACCACTATGTAATGAGAAGATTAGCAAAGTCTTCATTTTGGATACATCACACAAGTAATGAGTATTTGAGGGTGGACTGAAGGGAGGTGATTTGTTCTTTGTTTTTCTTTGTTTTTTTTTTTTTTTTTTTCATTTTTAAAGAATCTGGCTTTTCAAGATGTAACAAATAATATGGAGAAAAGAAAACAAATGATCAAGCCAAAGAAATTAAGCTTTAACTTGTTAATAATTAGCATGTGTATGTGTGTGTATGTGCATGCGTGTGTGTGTGTGTGTGTATGTGTGAAAGGGTGAGAAAAAATTTCAACAAATGGCTGAAAGCAGAAAGAAATCCGAGGAAAGACAATGTCTCATTTACATCCAGCTGTGAGACCAGATACTTGTTATTGGATTTGCTCAATGAGAATCGCAGCTCCTGTTTATTTACATTTGTTCTCCGTTTGAAAGACAGCCGGAGAGGTAAAATAAAATGAGAGCGGCTCAAATGCCTTCTAAATTTCCCCTTAAATTGAATTTCTTGTTTTATCAGAGAACAATACTTGCACTGATGTTAGCCAGACAGCTAAAAGGTCAACAAGTTCCCCTGGTTGCCTTTTGTCAAGGGTTTTTGACTTGTCTGTGAATAAAGATCTCCCAGGAGGCAGGCAGACCTGAATTTCCTGTCATCCGGAAGACAGCAATAAATTTGAAAATGTTACAAAAAGCATGAGGGACTTGAGGCACACCTCCAGACCCACCGCGGATGCCAATCGCGGCACCTGTAAACATGTACACAGAAATGTTTTGGATTTGTTCTGTCAACTTTTGGTTGTGAAACAAATTGTTCCGTGGCGGCCCACCTTGAATGCACAATGAACCCGGGGGTTTGCTGGGGGTTTTGCGGGCCGCGTTGCTGCGGCCTAACGGGAACGCGCGGGCCTGTCTGCACCCGCTCTGCCAGGACCCAGGGAATCAGGGCCTGCGCGGCCCCTTGCTCCTCACCCCACCCTCTCCCGCGAAGCCTCCTCGCATCCTCGCGTACTTCTCAGGGTTTGAGATTTCTGTATGTGGGGTGACGGCCAAGTCCTCACTAGCCTCTAGACAGGCATAAATGCATCTCGCTGGATAAGTGTTCATCCTTCTTTGAAATAAGTGAATTTCTTTTCCTCCAAGACAGCCCCAAGACAAAATATTTCCCTCTCGCTTTTTTCTTTTCTTTTCTTTTCTTTTTTTTTTTTAGATTTTATTTATTCATGAGAGACACACAGAGAGAGGCAGAGACACAGGCAGAGGGAGAAGCAGGTTCCCTGGGGATTGCAGACCCCAGGATCGCGGACCAGAGCCAAAGGCAGATGCTCAACCACTGAGCCACACAAGTACTTCTAGCTTCTATATGAAAGTTTGTTTTAGAAAAGGTAAGCCCCCCCCCCCTTTTTAAAGATTTTATTTTTAAGTAATCTCTATATGCAACCTGGGATTCGAAATCACAACTCCAAGATCAAGAGCTTTATGCTCTTTTGACTGACCCAGCAGGGTGCCTTTTTTTTTTTTTTTTTTTTAAGATTGTATGTAAGGGGACTTTTTTTTTTTAATTTTTATTTATTTATGATAGGCACAAAGAGAGAGAGAGGCAGAGACACAGGCAGAGGGAGAAGCATGCTCCATGCACCAGGAGCCCGACGTGGGATTCGATCCCGGGTCTCCAGGATCCCCTGGGCCAAAGGCAGGCGCTAAACCGCTGAGCCACCCAGGGATCCCAGGGGACTTTTTTTTAAACTCTTTTTTAGGCTGGAAATTTATTGTCATCTCCCTTGAGCGCCTTTTAGGTGCTTGGAAGTATCATCTGGGGATGATAGGGCCAAGTGGGAATGTCTTTTCCTTTGGGCTGGTGAGAAAGCACACTCACTTCCTGCATTATTTCTATATAATCATCAGTAGATTAAAGACAATTTTAATTCCTTCTTTCTTTTTTTTTTTTTTTTTTTTTTTTATGATAGTCACAGAGAGAGAGAGAGGCAGAGACACAGGCAGAGGGAGAAGCAGGCTCCATGCACCGGGAGCCCGATGTGGGATTCGATCCCGGGTCTCCAGGATCGTGCCTGGGCCAAAGGCAGGCGCCAAACCGCTGCGCCATCCAGGGATCCCTACTTCCTTATTTCTAATGTCACAGCTCAAAACATATGCTCGTGCATGGTTAAAAACCAAAATTCAACCGGGTAAATGTGGAGATCTAACCAGCTTTATTAAACAATTTAAGATTCAGGCAGCATCCCATTTATAAAGTAGAGGGGAGTTCCAGGAAGTTGCATGAAATGGAAGGCTTACTAGGAAGGAGGGCAGGCAAGAAAATTATTAGCAAAAGAAAAGGATTGTTCTAGACAAGGTCACCTTCCCTTAGGGGAAAGAGCAGGGGGTCTTATCACGCAGATGACTTCCTCTCCATTCGGAAAGAAGAGGGCTCACGTGACAGATGACCTCACTTGTGCTTATCAGAGAACTCCTGTCTGGTTAAGAATATATTTCTGGGAGAGGTTGAAACTGCATCTAGATTAGATGTTAAACCCTGTTTGGGGACTTAGCCTAACTGATGCCATTGGGCCTGTGATCTTTTTAACAACATTCATTTGGATGATATTTATTGAGTGCCTCCATGTTAAGAGGAGTTGAGCCAGGTGCTGCAAAGAATAAAAACAGCAACAACAGCAACCAGAATGAGAACTAGAACAACTGGAATGTAAACCGTGTCCTGGGAAATGTGCTAAGTATGTTATGAGGAGTCTCTTTCAAATTTCAGAGAAACCCTAGAGAGATTGAGTCTATGTCCCATGGTTACACAGTTAGAAAGAGATGGGGCCGTGATTTGAAGCTAGGACAGTCTAAAACAAAATCCTCCATGAATTAATAAACAGTCTTGTTGCAAAGAAAGATTGAGCAATTTCGAGTTCATATTTTATCACGGGTAATAACATGTTTTTATCACAGAGCTGCCAAGAATAATGAGCTATAGCATGTATTACTTGATGGTGCAAAGATTCAACATCATAAACAGGGTTCAATCCCTCCCTTCTTCTGGTTAACAACGAGGTTGTTTTGGTTTTTTATTTATTTATCTTTTTGCAGTTTTAATAAAAGTTTCTATTGGTATTTTCAGGATGAACCCACAAAGAAGTTCAACCCTCATTTCCAAAAGTGAGGACACAGAAATGATGTTATTGTTTAGTTGGATAATGAAATACATGATCAAATTCTCATATTTAAATATTTACTTTTAACCCAACATTAGACTCATCAACAAACTCAGAAACAGCCTCAGGAATAAATAAAATTTTAGTGTTTGAGAACTGGGACATTTCAAATCAGCAAAGGAATATTTAGCGAACATGCTGAAATAGTTGCTTCACGGATTGGAAAAAAAATTAAGTTAAATATTTACCTCACACCCTAAATTAACTCCACACAACTTCAAGTTTTCTGTAATTTGCTTCACTAATATTTTATAAGTTTCTGTGTGTAGGATTTTTATCTTTCAATATGTCTATTTCTAGGTATCTAGGAATTTTTGGTGCTAATAATACATATGATATCTTTGAATTAAAAAAAATTCTGCTTATTCCTGGTTATATGAATAAAATTGCATTTTCCATATTGATCTTGTATTCAGTGACCTTGTAAACCTACTTCTTTTTTTATTTTTTAAGATTTATTTATTAATTTGAGAAAGAGAGAACGTGAATTGGATGGGAGGGAGAGGGAGAGAGAATCACCAGCAGACTCCCAACTGAGCATGGAGCCAGATACAGGGCTTGACTCCAGGACCCTGGGGTCACAACCTGGGCCAAAATCAAGAATCTGATGCTTAACCCACCAAGTCACCTGGGCACCCTTAAACCTACTTTTTAAGTAGAATCTATTATCTATAGGTTTCTTATTTTTTATATCCACAAATATGTTTGATTAAGAAAGTCCTATTTCTAGCTTGCTAACAATATTATATAATTAAGGGCTTTTAGTTTCTGCTCAGGTGATTATATTATTTGTCTCCTTTATTCTATTAATATGATGAATTACACAGATTGATTTTCAAATTTTATTTATTTTTTAAAAGATTTTATTTTTAAGTATTCTCTATGGCCAATGTGGGGCTTGAACTTACAACCTTGAGATCAAGAGTCACATGCAATACCCATTGAGCCAGCCAAGGACTCTTGATTTTCAAATTTTAAACTAATGTTGCATTCCTGAAACAAACTTAATTTGGTTGTGTTGTGTTGTATTAATCTTTTTATATATCATTGGATTCAGCTAGCTGATATTAAAATTTTTGTGTCTATGTTATTAGTAAGATGGGTTTACAATTATCCTTTCTTGTCATGTTCTTGTCAAATTTTATAGAATAAAAATGAATTACAAACTATTCCCTCTATTTTAGTTCCCTGGAAGAGTTTGTGCAAGAATGACATTATTTCTTTTTAAATATTCGGAATAATTCACCAACAAAATCTCTGGCCCAAAGTTTTGGTATGAAGGCTTTTTATTTTTGTTTTTAAATTTTTAAAAAAAGATTTATTTATTAAAAGAGAGAGTGAGTTGGGGGAGAGGCAGAAGGAGAGAGAGAGAGCATCCCAAGCAGATTCCCTGCTGAGCACAGAGCCTGATGTGGGGCTTGATGTGGGGTTCCATCCTAGTACACATGAGATCATGATCTGAGCGGAAATCACAAGTCAGTCACTTAACTGATGGAGTCAGCCAGGTGCCCCAGGTATGAAGGTTTTAAATTACAAAGCTAATTTTAAATAATTACGGACTATTCATATATTCTATTACTTACTATATCCATATGCGTAAGTTGTTCTTTCCAAGGAATTTGTCCATTTCATCTAAATTTACAATGTGTTGGCATTATATAGTTTATAATATCCCCTTATAATTTTTCTTAAATAAAATTTTTATTTTAGAATAGTTCTGGATTTACAAAAAAGTTGCAAAGATAGTACAAAGAGTTCCCATAATATTTCACACTCTCATTTTCCCTATTACTAACATCGTATATTGTTATGGCACATTTGTCACAACTAATTAACCAATATTGATATATTTTAATTAACTAAACTCCCTGCTTCATTTGGATTTCATTTGTTTTTCCCTAATGTTTTTTTCTTCCATTCTAGTATTTCATCCAGAGTATCACATTACATTCAGTTGTCTGATTCCACATCCTTACACTTTCCTTGTTTTTGATGATCTTGATCATTTTGAGGAGTACTGGTCAGGTATATGTTCTATAGAACATCCCCTTGTTTGGATTTTCTAATGTTTTTCTCATGGTTAAACTGTGGTTATATTTTTTTAGGAAGACCAGAGAAGTGAAATATCATCCTCATCACATATCAATGCATTTGCTATCTACTTCTAATTTTTTTTAAAGATTTTATCTATCTATTCATGAGAGACACAGAGAGAGAAAGGCAGAGACATAGGCAGAGGGAGAAGCAGGTTCTCTGTGGGGAGCCTGATGAGGGACTCGATCCCAAGGCCCCAGGATCATGCCCTGAGCCAAAGGCAGACGCTCAACCACTGAGCCACTCAGTTGTCCCCTACTTCTAATTTGTATAATATCTATGGTATATATAGTAATGTTCCTCTTTTCTTTTTTTAAAGGTTCGTTTATTTATTTGAGAGGCAGGTAGAAGGGCAGAGTGAAAGGGAGAGGGAGAGAATCTCAAGCAGACTCCCTGCTGAATGCAGAGCCCAATGCAGGGCTCAATCTCACAGCCCTGAGATTATGACCTACACTGAAATCAAGATTTGGATGCTTAACAGAGTGAGCCACCCAGGTGCCCAGGATATCTTCTTTTTCATCCTTGATTTTGGTTATTAATTTCTCTCTTTTTCTTGACAGTTTTGATATGATTATTTTTTTAAATTTTATGTCTTTTCAAAAAACTGACTTGGTTTTTTGTTTTGTTTTGTTTTGTTTTTTTTTAACTGACTTGGTTTTGATGATAATCTCTGTTGTCTATTTGTTTGATATTTTATTTATTTACTTGTCTTTATTATTTTCTTCTTTCTCCCTGCTTTTGGGTTTAAGTCCCTGCTCTAACTTCTTGAGAAGATTCCTTAGCTATTTGGGAGCTTGTCCTGTTTTCTGATATTTTTAATATTCTAAATTAAAGGCTATAAATTCCTCAGCAATGTGTTAGCTGCATCTACAAGTTCTGATATGTGATGCTTTATTAGCATTCATTTAAAAAATATCTTATTTCTCTTGTGATTTTCTCTTTGAATTGGTAATTTAGATGCTATTTTTCTTATTATTGAAATATATGGGGGTTCCATAGTTTGTTTTTGGTTATAGATTTCCACCTTAATTCTGCTATATTTAGACAACATATTCTGTAAGATTTAAATACTTTGGAATTCATTGAGAGTTGTATAATGGGCTAACATATGGTCAATATTAGTAAATGTTCCATGCACATTTGCCAGAAGTGGAGATCTCATTACCATCTATCTGCTTTATATGCACTGCAGACCATCCCTACTGGCCTTTTGTGGTTGTTAAAGCCTTAGGCCCCACTAGGGTCCTCTTTCTGTCTAATATCTTCCTTTGGCCTCCATAGCATTTGTTAAACTCACTGTATTCCTTTTTCATTTCTAGTATCCTAGATACAACTTTTTATTTAACCTCAAATATTTATGAAAAAAAATGTTTTCTGTTCTACTCTATGCAGAATTTCTACATTCTTTTAGTGGAGAAGCTTCTCTGCTACACTGCCACAAACCCTGCCTCCTCTCCTCCACTAAAACATATTGTCTTGTACACAAATATTGATTTAGGCTGAATTCTGAACATGTGGGGTCAGACTGAAGTCTCACTACACATATAAATGGAATGGATGTCCCCTCTTCTAAAATACTTGAGTGCTAACAAATGTAAACATAATAGCGTTTAAAAATGGACTATGCACACTAATCAGAAGAAAGGAATTTGCCTGGCAAAAGAAGAGTTTTGACCGTTTGTGAGGTAGATAAAAATGAAACGAAGAACCACCACCTCCGATGGGAACTTGGACTGGAAATGGGAATTTGATTCATTTAACCTTGGTGAATGTGAAGGAAAATACAAAAGGATCCTAATATCAACACCTTTCTAAATTGACAGCTTCAAGTTTGAAATGGAACTGTGTCTTTTTTAAGTTAGCGAGGGTTCTTCTTTCATGTATACCAGAAAAGTGTATTTCCCTTAAGGAAAGAAGAACAGGTAACCAAGGAAGCTGCAAAGGACAGGTGCTTAAACAGCTCTACATTTCAAAGTACTTGTCTTCATATCAGGAGTGTTAACACTGTGATTATTCCTATAGGGTTTGCAAAATACTGTGCTAAGTGCTCTAGCTGGATTATCTTCATTTCTCACAGCTACCCTGAGGCTCTTGCACAGTAAAATGTTAGATGGGAACAGACAGTAAATACTAAGATACAATAGGTGCTGCCTTCCCAAGGAGGGTATAAGAGTGAAAGGAAGACAGAACCCGTAATGGCTACGCTATGATACCTAGTTTCACTTCAAAGAGGAAGGGTGTAGATCACCTCTTACCTTCAGTTTCATGAGAGGGGCTTTCAGAAGCCCCTGGACAGCTTATGATAGTGTCCCTAGGAGTTGGGAGGGTACAGTGGAGTGCTGTCTAACCCAGGCTTGAGGAATCTAAGGGCAAAATCCATGATTAGTGCCTGAGGTGGCAGAGACAGAGGGGGACTAGGCACACACGCACCAATGGTGGGCAGCAAGAATGCCTGAGCTTACTTCTGGACCAGACGTGGGCCAGATGGAGAGAAGGCTGGAAAAAAGCTCCTCAACATCTTGTTTAAGAAGACTATCTGAAAAAGCATTGGGGTCCTAGTGGTCTGCAGGGAGTGAGATGCTGAAAAAATTGGCCTGGTGCAGAGCAGCAGTTGGGGGTATGATCACGTGTTCTCCATGGGGACCTCAGAAGACATGAAAGTGCCCAAGAGAATAAAAATAATTTTTAATTTTTTTTAAAAGGCCATCTTTTCAATATATGCTAGGCAGATAATTCAGAGACTACAAAGGCATCTCATCATGGGACAGTCAAGAAAGAACTTCTGTGTATATCTTTCTAAGCTCTTCTAGTACTTGAACGGTGTTGGAGTCAAAGCCAACATTTGCTGGAATGGGGATGAGAGGGAAAAGTACAGATCAGAGAACGAGAAGAGGACCATGTCCTTAACAAGTACATGAAAGGAAGTCTTCAGAAGACCAGGTTCTCTATCTGCAGATCACTGGAATGTATCATCTCTTCACAGTACAAACACCCAGCCAAGTGAGCCACCTCCTTACTGTCACATGCCCATCTAATGCGAGGGGATCATCCAATTAGGGTGGAATACAAACATCCTTTTGCAGAATCAGAGGTTGCCATTTTTATCTCTGGCAGTCATTTAAACCACGTATTCGTTTCTATGCTACATGCACCCTTGGCATGGGTCCTTCATTTGCCTATGTCCATAGGACATCCAGCTCACCAAATATTTATAGGTTGTCTGCCATGTATCAGACAATGAGGATCAACAGATGAATAACACAGTATCTGAACTCAAGGACCTTACAATCTGATAGAAGAGGCAGAGGTATATATGGTGCAGGGTGATAAGAGCTAATGGGGCAGATAAAAGTTGAAAGGCAAGTGAGAAAATGGGTCACATTATGGGGGAAGTTCAAGTAATCTTTTCTATGCAAAGGAGTTTATGATGTATAGGGACTTTCAAAGAGGACTGTGTGGTGCATATGGTCACAGAGTGTGGAATTAAGACATCAAATATTTTGATCTGGCTGGACCACTGGGTGCTGGACTGAAAGTAGTAGCAGATGAAGCTGAAATAAAGCAGGAATAGATCATGGAACCCCTTGAACCATGGTTTGAACTTCTCACTATAGATGTTAGAAAGCCATGGTTACAGGGTTTCAAGAAGGGTATATTATTTTATCAGATACTAGTTTTAGGAAGGTAGTTGGGTGGCTCTATGAAAGATGGTTTGGGGGTGGCCACACCAGAGGTATACCCACCCTAAGTATGTGGAAGTCAGATGGGAAATTCAGAGAGTTTCTTTTTTCCTACCTCAATTCTTATCACAATAGAAGTGCCATAGAAATTATCCCAGTGATTCCTGATATGCTGTTGTATTTAAGTTATAGATCTCTAGGCTACTTCTATGATTGCTCCAGCTTTTACTGTGGCTTTTGGGAACTATCTGAATGCAATTAAGTAGCCATGTGTAGTGTGCTGGATGATTATTCAAAGATCTTCCAGAGTTATCAAACAAGATGAATTATGCTAGGGACTAGAGATCCATTGGGCTAACCTTTTTGAGCCTAGATTAATTTCAGAATCCCCTGAAGACTGCATATGTGTTTTGTGTGTGTGTGTGTGTGTGCACCCATACAAAATTTTTCTTATGTTTTCAGGGGTTCATAGGCCCACTTAAGACTATGTATTGAATTCCCAGGGACAATGGAACGCAGGTAGAAGATGCTCACTCTATAACCACTCAATGAACTACAGGTTAAAATCTTGAGGTAATCAAGCTTAAAAGGGGTAAATGTTTCTCTTCATCTAGGAACTTTAACAGTTCACTGGGAGTCTCCCTGCAGGCTGGAGCTGAGAATAGTGGCAGGGCTTTATCTTTGGGAGATTATGCCATCAGCTTTAAGAGTGTCAGTATTACCCACTTGACTGTCCTCCTGTTGTATATTTTGGGTACACAACAGTAGGGGTAGACCTGAGCCAGGATGAGGGCTCCCATGGAAAGGCTGTGACTTTGGGCATAAATGCATATGGGAAGGCTTGACCTTCATGTCTAATGTGGTAAGTGTAGACATGATAACTTACTGATGTGGAGCTCCTGAGGGATAATTTTTCTGTCTTCTATCAATGTTGGCCTTGAGGACCATCTTTGTACAAGCAAAGCCAAAATAGTTCCCACACACTTTATTTTCTCATTTCATTATCACGAAACTTTTTATAGTCACGAATACATATTATTGGACTCATAAAAGAGCAGTGATGAATAGAAAAGTAGAAAAGAAAATATGTCTAATCTCACGTTACTGCCTGCCTGTTATCTGAGACCCACGAGCCACTGGAAACTCTACTTTAAGTGTCTTGCTGAGTTACTCTGTAACTCAAATTTAACATGTATGCATTTTTTGGCACGGCAATTGTTTTAGTAAGTATTTTTGGCACCTTGGTTTGGCACTTCAAAATGCAACTCATAGGCCTTCACAGTTTTGCAAAGGCTACTTTCCCACATACTAGCTTTCTGTGGTTGCCTAAGAAATTCAGATGCAATGAGCTTTTTTAAAGCAATGCAACAGTTCAAAGACCGATTCTGGGTACACATGCTTTAGAAAATATCTAGCATCAATATAGTACACACTTGTGTTCTTGAGGACAGAGCAAAACTGCATTTCTTTAAGCATACAGGTACACGTCTCTTATATCTCCAAAGGTTGGCAAAAAAAAAAAAAAAAGAGAGAGAGAGAAACCTTTAAAAACCATTCTGCCATCTTGGTAAATAATAATAATGACAAGAACAACAAAAAAGAGTCCTGCCAGCATGCAATCTTATCTGCTTGGGTAGCTAGATTTATTATATTAATATGTGCTGAGACTTTAAAAAATAGCAATCTTCTATAATCTGGCCAGACTTGATTTTATCATGGTGTGACTATAGAGAAATACACAATGTGGCTCTCAGAAATGTGGGTCTCTTTTAATCAGGACCCAATGTGGACTAGACCTTATCAAGGCTATGAGACTGACAGACATTATCTAGTCCTTGTTTATTTGTTTATTTTTTTAGAGTGAACTGAAGTCAGCTTGCCCAAAGAATGGGAAGACCCCAATGGCCATATTTATTTCTATACAACAAAAATTGTTTGCTGAGACCCACTGTGTTCAGCAGCGTGATCCTTGTTATTGTGATATACCATAGACTTATTCCTTTCACTTATTAAGTTTTCATTTTATAAAGAAATGCTGTTTTGCACTAATCCTGGACATGGAACTCTGCCTGGCTAACTCCTGAATCTTGCTTAAAACTCAGCTTAGGCATCTCTTCCTCTTGGAAGACATCTATTTTTTTTCTCATTGAAGTAGAGTTGCCACGTAATGTTATGTTAACTTCAGATGGACAGCAGAGTGATTGGATAAGTCTCTATATTATGCCATGCTCACCACAAGTGTAACTACCATCTGTTACGCTGTTAGAATATCATTGACTATATTCCCTATGCTTTGCCTTTCATCCCTGTGACTTTGCATTCCATAGCCCAGAAGCCTTCCTCCATTTTGCCCATCCTCCCACTCCCTTCCCCTGTGGCAACCATCAATTTGTTCTCTGTTCTCTTTATTTACATGTCTGTTTCTGTTTTAGAAAATCATCTTTGGCTGTCTCTGGTACAAGCATTTCTGGTATGTCATGAAACATGCACAGGCAACAAATTCAGCTGGTCCTACAGTAGGAAAGGATGGTGCAGGGTTGAATAAAATGTAGTTCTGGTCAAAACTACTACATCCTTTTGGTATCTCCACTAGGCGGTCTGCTTCTACCTAGAGCATTCAACATCACTCCTTAATGGAAGTGCCATATAATCAGGTATAAAACTTCATGCGTTAAAAAGAAATTGTAGGAGGAATGCAACGCTTGAGAACAGACTGCCTGGGCATGACCTTGGCCAACCTACTAAACATCGCTTAGCTTTATTTTCTTCAATTATAAAACAGGAAGAATAAAAAATAAACAACAACAACAACAACAACAAAACAAAACAGGAAGCATAGTACTTACTTCATGGGTTTCTTGTGAATAGTCAATGCAATAATACATAAAATTGTGCTGTTACTATTACTAGCATTTTCACTGCTGGCTGCCCAGGCTGGTGTGTCCCCTCTCTCTGACTGATCTTCATGTTTTCTCCTGAAGCTCAATTGAAAGTGATCATCTACTCATTCAGAAAAGAATTATTTTTTTAGACACAATGGTGTTGACATTCAGAACATGTCTCCCTTAAAATGCATCACAGAACGATAAGCTCTGGTGATAGGTGTCACCTCTACCTCTGCCTGAAGGACCTGAGAGCAATGTAGGCTTCTTCCTTTGCACCATAAGCTAAAGAGCCAAATATGGCCTGCCTAGCTGGGTGCCCGGAGGTGAAGGGTGACGTAATAACCATGAAGTGCCTTTCCCAGCAGAGCACGGGGAGGGGAGAGAGATGGTGAAGTTGGACTCCCTTCAGCACTGGGCAGAACCATAGCAGAAGAAAGAAGGAAAAAGAAAAGGCTCCGTGGTGATCTAGGTCAAAGGGAGTAGTCCCCAGGACCGACCATCCAGGGCCTGCTGTGGAGAAAGAGAATGTTCCAGTCCAGAGTCCTCATCAGTTTCTAAGAATGAGCCAAAGGAACCAAAAGTAGGAGACTGCCCTACCTTCCTTCCTGGGAAGTAAGCATTACCCAAGGGAGGACACTTCATCCATCAAGGAACTCAAAAAGAATTCTGGCTCCTTTGTTCTCAGGCAGCAAATTCAGGAGAAAAACATATGCCAACAGTTGCTTTCTGAAGCCAGAAATTCCATTCAAAAGAGTTTGGGCTAAGACATATGTAAATGCAATAATGTTTATACTGAAAAAAAATGTTTATACTTCATTTAGACTGAAAAAAAAAAGAGTTATTTACTCATTCTTCACAGAGCAGCAAAGATATTTAAAAACATAACTCATACGGCACTAGCTCCTCATATAGAACCCCTCAATGGCTTCTTACCACATTTCAAGTAAAAGTTAAGAGCCAAATTCATGACCCTGAACTATGTAGATCCAGGAAAAAAAATGTCACCTCTCTATCCAGCCTCATCTTGCCCAAATTCCCACCACAGTACATTTCTGGTTCTTCAGATTACCACCTATTCCTTTCCTCAGAGCTTTGTCATTTGATGCTTCCCAAGGTCTTTGCATGGCCACATCTTTTACCAGATTCCAATTTCAATATCACTCACTTAGAAAGACTTGCGTATCTCAACGAAATTCATCTACCCTGCCCTCCCTTACTCTTCATTTTGTCATTTCAATCTTACCACTTCACAATCTATGACCACCTTCTTAACTTATTTACATAATTTCTCCTCTGCCCTAACCCCCATTAAGCACATTTACAATTAAGTTCCAGGGGAGCAAGAGTTTTATTATCTTAGTTACTCCTGTCTCCCATATCTAGAACATGCTCTGCAATAGTAGATACTCAGTGAATATCAGTAGGATAAGTGATCAAACACATTATTATGAGGTTTTGGAAAACAATCACCTCCTAAAATAGGGTAACATGGAAAAAGCAGAGGAATGGGAAGCCATAAAACTGGAAATGCTAAAGGCTAACTCTATTTTGTGTTTTCCTTCATGACAGACCTTATACACTTTTATCAGAACACAATGGAATACAAGCTTTGTGTATAGAAATCTTCACAGTTGCCAATTGGCTGAAAAACTCCATTTCATGGCTCTCTCTCTCTCCAAATATAGTATGTTTGGATGCTTCATTGATAAAAGCAAAACCTGTATGTAGAACTTACTATATGCCCAACACTAACAGAAAGGCTATGTGTGGATTAAATGGTATATCTTTACAATAAGCCTAAAAGGTAGAGAATATTATTTTCCCTTTTCCCAGAAGAGAAAATTGAAGTATACAAATTCAACTATTATCTAAGATCATACAGATAAGGAACAGCAGAGGGGAGATTTGAATCTAGGGAGTTTGGCTCCAAAATCTATGCTGTTTATCTCTGCGAGGTACTAATATTTGGTTCTTTGATCATATTTTTATTTGAAGAACTCTGAGAAACACTTATTGCCTATCCTTCAGGTACAAAGCATCTTTTTTTCATTCATTTCTGTAGGTCTAATTACCTATTTGAGTAACCAAACCATTTCTTAATCTTTGTGGATTTGAAAGTCCATTCTTGGGGCACCTGGGTGGCTCAGTGGATTAAGAGGCTGCCTTTGGCTCAGGTCATGATCCCAGGGTCCTGGGATGGAGCCTTGCATCAGCTCCCTGCTCAACAGGGAGTCTGCTTCTCCCTCTCTCTCTGCCCCTCCGTCCACTTCTGTACTCTTTCAAATAAATAAATAAAATCTCAAAAAAAAAAAAAAAAAGAAAGAAAGTCCATTCTCAAGGATGACAACAACTTTTAGGTATGTTCTTTTTTTCTTTCTTTTTTTTTTAAAGATTTTATTTATTTATTCATGAGAGACACAGAAAGAGAGGCAGAGAGAGACACAGGCGGAGGGAGGAGAAGCAGGCTCCATGCAAGGAGCCTGATGCGGGACTTGATCCTGTGAATCCAGGATCAGGCCCTGAGCCAAAGGCAGACGCTCAGGCGTCCTTAGATATGTTCTTTAATTGGGGAAATTAGAGCAGCATGTCCTTGACTGTATGCTCTCTCTTGATTCATGCTGTCAACACCAGATAGCTAGAGTCGGTGAATTGCGGCACAAAGGTGGCAGGCTCAAAGAGACCCGAGTTATAAATTAAATACTTGTTTTTTGGAATTATTTGTCATATTTTTGTCTTCTCATCTGTTTGATCTAAATATGGAGATCTGGTGAATGAAACCGTTGATAAATAGAGCAAACTGCTAACACGAAGAAATATTATTCTAAGAGAAGATAAAACCCCCTCACAGGGAAAGAGGAAGGGAGATTCGGACCAAAACACTTAATTCAAGCAGAAAGGTGCTGATAGAATAACCTTGAGTCCATGTCCCATCTTTTATTTTTACTGTGGCAAATGGTGGAATGTAGAAACCGGTTCTTGTTTTCTTATAGGGGCTACTCAGCAATGATCCGTGGCAGAAATACTCCAAATCTGACAATTTTCTCTTAAGATAAGTCACAGGTCCTCTGCTCCATTCATCATTCTCATTGTTGGAAACTCTGCTTATGTCATAGAATCAGACTGCTACACCCTTGCTGTGTGACCTCGGGCAAGTTACTTACTGGTCTGGACCTTAGAATTCTCAGCTGTAAAGTAAGGATAGCAGGGCCCAGGGGAGAGTGTTGGGAGGAGGTAAGATCATGTAACCACAAGGACCGGGCATTGTGGCAGGCACGTCTGAGATGGCACCTCTCCTTACGTTCCTCAAGTTCACGCTTCCTGGTCTGCGCATCCCCAGGGCAGCACATCCATGGGCCCGTGAGTGTTGGTGCCTGCTCCTCCAGTGGTTACGCAGCAACTTTAAACCTGACCATCAAGAGTACAGCGTTGCAGAGCTGGCCTCAAGAAATTTTGCCTGAGCGCTGATTTTGAAGACAAGTGTAAAAATGCCCATTTCCCCACGGGTTGCAGAATAATAAGGTTTTCCCCTCCCTTTGTTATCTTTTCACTTAGTTATTTCGGCATGTCACAGCATTAAAACGCTTCCGTAGAAAAGGTCACTCTTGCTCCAATCAAAACATTTCTTTGGTCTTGTGTTCCCAGAGGTGCGCATGGCAAACAACAATCAATACCAAGAATTCATGGAACGTTTTGCCCTACCTTTGAGAAATCACTATTAGGTCAACCTATCTTGCTGTGGTTTTATAACCAATAATTTCTCTCATCATAGCATTTCCTAATCAGTGGGTCAGAATAACTGCAGTTGCCATAGTAGGGCTCCATTAGGAGCTTGAAGATGTTTTTCAGAACCCTGACTGCAATGTTTTCTTTCCATTTTGCCTTTTTTTCCCTTTGGTTTGTTTGTTTGTTGGATAGTGCAATGAAAATAGCTCCCTATATTTCAGATGAAAGAAATAAAACATCTTCTGCTCCGAGATCTGCCACAAAGCAATTAAGAATTGCTAACCCATATTTATCTTTCCATATTTTTAGGTTAAATGTTTCTATATTTCAACCACACATATGAGGAATGAAGATACATTCCTTAGTATGATCCTTTATGATTTTGAGTAGCACCTTCTTCCAGGGTTCAAAGCCATGAACGCATGTAACCTCTACATACTTCCTGTCCCACCAAGAAATAAAGATAGGTTATAGCACACTATTTTGAAGTAGAAGAAAATGGCAAAGATTTTTTCAAAAGAGAGCTACTCTGGAAATTTATCAGCATGTAAAGCGTAGGACCATTATTAGGACTCCTTCCTTAGTCTATGAGTCTGAGTGCAAAGCTCTGTGAAGTCTCTCAGGAGGAAGAAGGTCAGGCTGCTGGGATCCCAAATGGGAATATGTAGTATTGCATTTGATATTTTAGGTGTGGCAATTTTAGAGGGTTCCTGGAAGCTTTATCAAGTGGGAATGTAACTCTTCGAAGTTCATTCAGGAACCATGACAGATGTGAAAAAATAAATAACATTGGAAAATTTCAAGCAAGACTCGCAAATAAACTCTGAAAAAGTATTCACATATCTGTCCATTGTCAGGGGTCAGAAATTACACCTATCAGGATGATGTCTACACATATGTGGTTTAGCTTGAAGTTTACTGTCCATTTATTTTAGGTAAGGTTTTTTTATTTTCATTCATTTATCTTTACAGATACTATTTATTTTCCTATTTAGAGAGTGCAAGCGGTGGGGAGGGGCAGAGGGAGAGAACGAATCTCAAGCAGACTCCATGCTGAGTGCAGAGCCCACTACAGAGTTTAGTCCAACGATCCTAAGATTGTGACCTGAGCAGAAATCAAGAGTCCACCACTTAACTGACAGAGCCATGTAGGCATCCCATAGGTAAAAATTTTTTAGATGCTATTTTTTTCATGTGATATGTTTTTAAAAAGATTTATTTTTTTTAGAGAGAGTGAGTGAATGGGGATGGGGCAGAGGGAGAGGGAGAGAGAGAGAGAGAGACTCCTCAAGCTGACTTCCCGCTGAATGCAGAGCCCAACCCAGGGCTCAGTCTCAGGACTCTGAGATCATGACCTGAGCCAAAACCAAAAGTCTGGTGCTCAACTGATTTAGTCACTCAGGCGCCTCATTCATGTGGTATTTCACACACAGAGACGGATATATGTAAACCATAAGGCCTAGTAATAAAATAACCACTAATACACCAACTACTCAGCTAAGGACCATAAAAATCACTAATACTTGGTTGTTACAACTTAGGTATTTCTCCTTGTTCTTACATTGACTACTGAAGGTAAATACTTCCTTAGTTTTTGCATGATTTTGAGATTTATAAAAATAGCATCATTATATTTATATGTATCTGTGTATATATATATATATATATATATATATATACATACATATATATACACTACATATATAGGTGATTTATTTTTCCATACCTCATTATGTTTTTAATATTGTTCTTGCATGAAGATTTGATTTACTTAGTTTCACCGGTTTGTAATAATGTATTGTGGGAAAACACTACAGCTTCAGCTTATTTATTCATTATCCTGTGAGTAGACACTTGGATCATTTTGTTTTTATTACCAACAGTGCTAAGATGATCATCGTATATAGTTCTTTGGGTGCACAACAATGTCTCTGTGGTCTATAGTTGGGAGTGGAATTGGGGATATACATGAGATATGCAGGGTTTGAACAATAAGAAAGTGATGCCAAATGATTTTACAAGACAATGTACCAATGTGCTGTATCCACTTTGCCTCCTGGGGTTTGGGGGTGCTGTGGTCATCTGCTTTGGACTTCATTTGGAGCAGCTTCCCTTTGACACCTTACTCACATTCTATAGCTGAAAGAGAAAGTACAACTTCTCTATCATGCGGTTTCCTGTCCTAGGCGAGCAGAGGGGGGATGCCTTTTAGAGAAAGGATACATAATCCAGGATATTACAAAGAGGGCAAGGCTTCTACCTATCTAGGTGCTTGAGCACACCTCTAGATCCCTCCCACAGCAGCTTGAGGTAGAGGATGCATGCACAAGTCTTTGAGGAACAAATGGGTGCCCAGAAGAGTCATGATGGGCATATTTTCACTCTTTTCTTCTCAGCTGTTGTCTAGGACTAAAGCCACCCGTCAAAATCATGATTGTCCTCGCTTCTATGTATACTGCTTAAAATATATGTGTGTGTATAGATATAGATATAGATATAGATATAGATATAGATATAGATATAGATATATCTAGAGCCAAATCCTAGATGTGTCTAGGAAGCTACCTTACTTTTGTATTATCTTCATTCTTTAAGTGTCTTTGTAGAATTGCATCTTCTCAAGCCAAGAGGCATGTGTTTAGTCCAGTCAAAACCTATTAGGACAGAGTTGAAACCTTGATTGAAATTGGATTCATTTATGCCCATGTGAAACATGGCAAACGGCAGCCCATAATAAATTTTCCTGTCCTTAACTGAATGAAAATAGGTTTTTATAATTGAATTTCTTTGATGTTTCTCACATTTGCATCCTAAGGAAAATGGAAAGATTTATGATAGGCCTGATATGAATTGCCCATCTGTAAAAGATCTTTTAATAACATCTACAATGACTGGAAGGATGGAGTGGTAAGAATGGATCTGTCAGCTGTCCCTTATGATGAATTTGGTCAAGAAAAGAGACATTGTTTTTGTATTAAGATGGTATTGGTGGAAGTTCAAAGAAATCTATAAAAAATAGAGTGAGTTTTTGGACTAAAAAGTCTGAATCATTAGATTTAGTGGATTTCCCTTGAGGGGTACACTGTAGGTGGATAGAATCCAGAATTTCCCCACCTACCCTGGAAACCTATCTGGAGGATTCATATGAGCTCAAATACTGAAGTTTTCGGTTTTAACTATAGACCTCATGACGATTCAGCTGGGTATCTGCCATCTGTCTTTTCATTTCTCATAATGCCTATACCTACAAGGCACTCAATTTATATTTGTGGAAATAAAAAAATTAATGTAGTTGGCTGACCTACCCTTATCCTGCCACTACCATGATCTGTGATGGAAAGTTAGAGAAAGAGACAGTGATAAAATGTCTGCCAAGTTTTATACACAGTCTTCTCTGGCGTTTCACAAATCCAACTTACCTGAATTCGGTATTAATGAACACAAGAAAAACAAGAGCGAGCATTTATTTGCTGCTTATAAATGCTGTAGGTCCTGGATCATAGGCTCAATATTTCATCTTCATAACAGGCTTTCAATAGAAATCTCGTTATTTCCATTTTAGAGATGAGTAAACTGAGACTCCAGAAGCAAATGGCAGAGACAGCGCCGAGACCCAGATGCGGCTCACTGTGCGGCACAGCTGCCCGTGAAAAACATCAACAAATCCTTCCCAGGGCTGGCTTATGAATGAAGTGTAAAGAGGACTTGGGGGAAAATAAATATACGCTTTTGATTCAAAACAAAGACTCTCTCATGTATTTTATACATCACACGGAGCTTTGGTGCAAGTTAACGCGGTCCCCCTGACACACACAGACGTGAGAAATACACATCAACTTGCATTTATTGCCAGGAATACACAGAGAAACTTTGAATACCCAGGGGAAAGTGTGACACTCCGGCTGTGTGCTGGCGAAAACCACATAGTCTGGATAAGCCATCTCTGAAATAGGCTTAAATTACATTGTCTGCGTCTAGGCTGGGATGGAACGGTGCCATCGGGCTGAGGCTGCCAGCTGTCTGTGCAGGGCCGAGGGCCGGGGCCAGCAGGGGATTTAGTAACACCGGGAGCAGGTTCTCTAACCCAAGGACGCGGTGCCCGTCCAGCCCCATCGTCAAGTTTCTCCTCGACGAAAAGGATGCCACAAAACGCAACTCTCCTAATTCTTGTATGAGCCCCCTCACCTCTACCATTCGTGTTATTCTTTTCTCTTTTTAAAACAGTTAATCTCAATCAATCAATCAATCAATCAATCAAACAGTTAATCTCTACTGGTTGAACCAACATCCTATACCGTTGATTCGGCTTGTGCATCTTCCCAGAACAAGGCTGATATTTTGGTCGGAGCGTAAGCAGCTAGAGGTTCTGTCGCCGTTTGACTCCAACTGGAGCAGATTTTCTGCAGGTCACTGCTTCACACCATCATTGCTTTATGGGGTTTAACACACACCGGCTCTTGCCTTGGCACCATAGGACCACATAGCCCCAAAGGCTAGACATCTGTACCCTCGGCCTCCCGTCCGCCCGATGTCTCAGGATGGGGACCAGTAAATGGCAAAGGACAGGTGCAGAGTAATTCTGTGCTGCAGTGAAATTTAGTTCACCATCTCGAAAATAGTCCTACTATTTTGGGATTTTTACAGTAAACAAAATCCAGACAGCCGGCCGGAGGGGCCATTTATGAGTTATAAAATTGCCTGGGTGAGATAAGGCAGCTCATAAATGATTCAGTGAAGTGCACGGGATAAATCTTGCTTCTCAGGCACGCGAATCCAAGGAAGCTCCTGTGATGCTCTTAGCCCCTGATAATGGAAGAGTGGAACAGGCGTCACATTAAGAACCTGACATGGCATTAGGGTGCTATAAGATGTTCAATTAAACATGGCACCTGCACGACAAATGGTACCCTGGATACGGTTCTTTGTTTGCCTTTAAGAACTTTAATGTCTGTTATTTATTGAGGGCAAAGAACATAAGGATAGTAAAGTGACAGACTCCAACCCATCTGAAAATATTTGTGTTCGTGTCAGGACGAATAATAAATGGGGCTGCCTCGGGATCTCAGCCTTTTCAAAAGATGGACAGAGTTGCGTTTGGTGGATTGCACCTTACGGAATTAGAGCCAACTTAAGGAAAACTGCTCCAGCATCTGTCTTCTTTCAAGCGGAGTGTCAAGAGGAAGAAAGACCCCAGGGTGGGGGAGGGGCGGGCGGGAGGAGCCGGCAAAGCCAGGGACAGCTTGCATGTTTTAAACCCTCAAGCTAAGCTGTCGCTTAGAACCTTGACGGCTCCAGAACTTGACACACGCGTCTGCCCTCCGGGGGACCTTTCCGGCTGCTCTGCGAGCGGATCACGGCCACTGAGCTGTGACGCCCCCGCACTTGCCTGACCTGATATAATGGGCAGCTATTTACTGCAAACAAGGTAGATGGAAGAACATAGGCTTAAATGATGCTCTGGTGTAAGCAGGAATCCACTGGGATCTCTTGCAAACCAGTCAATCTTCTGGGTTTTTTTCCCCCCCTCCCCATCCGCCCTTCTTCTAGGTTGGGATTATTTATTTCTTTCCCTCAGGACCAAACCGCAGAGGCCCGACTTTGAGCAATGTTCCTCTTCCATCCAACTCCCCCTCCCTACCTCCATTCAAGATCAATAGAGTGGGTTAAAGAAGCAATTGCATGACAATAAATAAAAAAGAAAACTAAGTTTGGATACTACCACTTCCAAACTGACTTGTTTTTAGCCATTATGAAGGGGAAAAAAAAAAAGAAGAAGAAGAAGAAGACGAGGACGAAGAAGAAAGAACAACCCCAGGAGGCCTCCTGGTTAGGCTGTCAGATTGCTTCAATGAGAAACCCAATCAGACTTGATTTGTGAAGAGTGTCAAAAGCTGTAGTGAATCATGCAAGCTGAAGGCTCCTCATGCGTGTTTCTGAAGCTCATGGAGGTTTATTTTTCCTGCATCTGGGAACACACATTTGCGCTCTGTATCTTCTGATCGAGGGGAACAATCAAAACTGGAAGCCTTGGGTAGTGAATGTGAGTGAATGCACAACTGGGGTGGGGGTGGACTAGCAGTGTTTGCCTCTGTCTCCTGGATCTGAGCCCAACGAGGTAGAGGAAATAATCTAAAAAGTCTTTCTTCCGTACCTTCTTGCTTTTCAAAGAGCCAAAGGGATTTCATTTTTGGTATAGAATTTATTTCCTCTTAAGTGAGGTAAGGCAGGCAGGTACATACAAAAAAAATCTGAAGGTCAGCGATGTTGGCCTCACTTGTCAAGGTCACGGCGCCAGTAGCCCACATTGAGATCCACATTTTCCAACTTTCAAATTGGTCTCTTTCTCCCATGGACTGAAAAAAGAGAAAGCAAGTCACTTTCTTGAATCTTACCAAGATTTAAATGGTATAAGTTTAAAAATCCTTAGTTTGGTCTCAACCCCCAGAGACATACTGCATACCCTTCTGTCTGTGCATTTCCTTACATAATATAAGAAGCTCAAACCGAGAGTCTCTGTTCCTTGGATGTCTGCCATGAATGGGAAGCCAGGTTCCTAACAGAAACCGATACTGGATTTTTTTTCTTTCTTTCTTTCTTGTAAGTGAAGCCTGCATTAGCTGTAAAGGAGACACTCGACAATTTTATCATCAGATTGTAATAGCTGTGTTGGACCTTTACACTATATGTGAAGTGTAAGGCCGTACTTGGTTTCCAAACAGTCTCATAAACCAGGAAAAGTCATCATAGCACCCTGCCAACTCCCCTTACTTGTTCTTTCGGGTACTTAAACGAAACTTTCGAGTCACTGGATGATTACTTAGGATAAAGAGGAACAAGAGCAAAACAGATAACCTCCACCTCTTGGTTCGGTTCACTTCATCCTTCCTGATGCATCTTTCCCCAGAACTGTTCTGCGACAGTGAGATTTCTTTGCTCCAGTATCACCTACTGCTCCATCTCCTGTGGGCAGCAGTACAGGCCAGAGGCAGGGAATCGAGCAGGCCTTTCTTTCCTTTTCTTCTTTTCAAAATTTCTCTGTGTCTGATTTCTTCCTGTAGCCTTCAGCCGAGCTGTTGGAAGGCTGGGCATCGTTTTGCACGTTGTGAGCACAATGGTCAATTCTGTTTCTTTTTGTTCAGGCTGCCAAGAGTGATCTCATGTTTTGGGAGACTTTCATATTTTCAAATCATTTATTTCCAAGACTCTTATTCTCCTATCTGCTCTGAGAAATTCCACTCTTGGCCGTGAGAGTGTTCCGTCCACGGACTGCTCAGAGTACGTGTTTGCAGCCAGAGTTTTGCCCTGGAGAAAGGGAAGAAAGAGGACGGTGTTTGGGCTCCTTCCTGGGAAAGGGAAGTGGGAGTTTCGTTACCCTCCAGCCCTAGTTCTAGTTTGAACTTGCTGAACAATGCTGTGTTAAATTAGAATGGCAACTCTATGAAGAAGTGGCATGTGTTCCATGGTAAGGTCCACTTGGAGGCTGTTTTCTTCTCTTCTGACAAAAAAAGTTGTTGTCCCTCCACCATGGAGTCAGTGGAAACAGTATAGGGGACTTACATACCAACTGCTGGTAGATGAAGCAGGCCTCCTGGGATTGTGTGGCATTCTGCCTTCAGGCTACCTTCTCAATGATTCGGTGTGTGACTTATTTCACGGAGATAGGAAATGGACAAGGTTTGAAGGTAGAGTTTTGGGTTTACAGCACCGTCTGGACGTGCAGTGATGTGCCACCTGTGTTATCCGCTGTCCCACACTGATCACCTTGCATTCTTTTATAAATATGGTTGATATTTTTTTTAAAAAATCTGTTGTAAAATGATTTTCCCCAACGTGAGCATTATTGACTTCTGAAGCCAGACAGAAGTCTACTAGGGAAATATTGTGGGTTTGGTCTCAGATCACTGCAGTAAAGCAAATATAGCCATAGAGTGAGTTGAATGGATATTTTGGTTCTTCAGTGCATATAAAAGGTCTAACCTCTAGCCTATTAAGTGTGCAATAGCATTATGTCCAAAAAAAAAAGTATATATGTCAATTAAGAATACTTTATTGCTATAAAATGCTAACCATCATCTAAACTTCCAGAGAGTTGTAATCTTTTTGTTGGTGGAGGGTCTTGCCTCGATGTAGATGGCACTGACCTACCACGGTGGTGGCTGCTGAAGGCTGGGGTGGCTGTGGGAATTTCTTAAAGTAGGACAATGATGAAGTTTGCTGCATTGATTGACTCTTCCCTTTAGGAATGCTTTCTCTGTAACATGTGATGCTGTTTGACAGCATTTTAGCCACATTAGGATTTCTTTCAAAACTGGAGTCAATCTCTCAAACCCTGCTGCTGCTTTACCCACTAAGTGAATATCATGTTCTAAATTCTTTGTGGTCATTTCAACTATCTTCATGGCATCTTCCCCAGGAGTAGATTCCATCTCAAGGCACCACTTACTCTGCTCATTCCTAAGAAGAAACTCCTCATCCCTTCAAGTTTTATCATGAGATGTCAGCAATTGAGTCTCATCTTTAGGCTTAACTTCTAATGCTAGTTCTCCTTCTGTTTCCACCACACCTGCAGTGACTTCCTCCACTGAAGTCTAGAATCCCTCAAAGTCATCCGTGAGGGTGGAAATCAATTTCTTCCAAACTCCTGTGAATGCTGATAATTTGCCATCTTTCCATGAATCATGGATGTTTTCAATGGTATCTGGAATGGCGAATCTGGTCCAGAAGGTTTTCAATTTACTTGTCCTAGAGCCATCAGAGGAATCACCATCTATGGCAGCTAGAATCTATGAAATTTATTTCCTAGACAATAAGACTTGAAAGTTCAAATGAATCCTCGGCTGAAGAATGGAGATTTTGTTAGCAGGCCTGAAAAACAACGTTGGTCTCATTGTCCATCTCCATCAGAACTCTTGGGTGACCAAGTACGATGTCAAAGAGCAGTATTTTGAAAAGAATCTTCTTTTCTGAGCAGTAGGTCTCAACAGTGGGCTTAAAATAGTTAGGAAACCTTGTTGTAAACAGATGTGCTATCACCCAGGCTTTGTTGTTCTATACATAGAGCACGGGCAGAGTAGATTGAGCATAAATCTTTTTTTTTCTTTTTAAAGATTTGTTTTTAAGTAATCTCTATACCCAGTGAGGGGCTTGATCCTACAAATCTAAGATTAAGAATCATGTGCTCTACTGACTGAGCCACAGGGTGCCCTGATTTAGCATAATTCTTAAGGGTCCTAGGATTTTTAGGAATGATAAATAAGCAGCAAAGTCACCAGCTGCTTTAGTCCCCAACAAGAGAGTCAGCCTATCCTTTGAAGCTTTGAGCCAAGGTATCAACCTCTCTCTAGGTATGAAAGTCCTAGGTGGCATCTTCTTCCGGTAGAAGGCTGCTTTATCTACACTGAAGATCTGTTGTTTGGTGTAGCCATCTTCATGAATGATTTTAGCTAGACCTTCTAGATAACTTGCTGCAGCTTCTGCATTAGCATTTGCTGCTTCATCTCCCATTTTTATGTTATGGAGACGGCTTCTTTCCTTAAACCTCATGAAGCAACCTCTGCTAGCTTCAGATTTTTCTTCTGCAGCTTCCTTACCTCTTCCAGCCTTCATAGATTTGAAGAGTGTTAGGACCTTGTTCTGGATTAGGCTTTGGCTTCAGGGAGTGTTGTGGCTGGTTCCATCTTCTATCCCACCGCTAAAATTTCCTCCCTGTCAGCAATATGGCTGTTTCACTTTCTTATCATTCATGTGTTCCCTGGAATAATACTTTTAATTTCCCTCGAGAACTTTTCCTTTGCCTTCACAACTTGGCTAACTATGTGGTACAAGAGGCCTATCTTGGAATTTGACATGCCTTCCTCACTAAACGTAATCATTTCTAGCTTTTGATTTAAAGTGAGACGTGTGACTTTTTCTTTCACTTGAATACTTAGAGGCCACTGTTTCATTATTCACCGGACTGATTTCAATATTGTTGGGTGTCAGGAACAGGGAGGCTGAGAAGAGAGAGAGAAAGACAGAGAGAGAGAGAGAGATGAGACTTTGGCTGGTCTGTGGAGCAATCAAGACACACACAAGAATTTTTGGTTAAGTTTACCAACTTATATGGTTGTGGTTCATGGTGGCCCCAAATATTTATAGTGGTAACATCAAAGATCACTGGTCACCCCAACAAACATATTAAGAATGAAAAAGTTTGAAATATTGTGAGAATTACCAAATGTGAGACAGAGACACAAACTAAGCAAATGCTGTCAGAGAAAGGGTGCCAAAAGACTTGCCCAATGCATGGTTGCTACAAACCCCCAATTTGTGGAAAAAAAAAAAAAGCAGTGTCTGTGAAGTACAATAAAGCAAAGCACAATAACACAAGGCATGCGTATAATTCTTTGTTGTGGAGGGCCATTCTGTACATTGTAGGACACTTAGCATCTTATCTGGCTTCTGCTCACCAGATGCCAACACCTTCCCTCAGCCACACAATGAGAATTGAACTATCTCCAGATATTGCCAAATACTCCCCCAGGGTAGGGTAGGGGGGCAAAATTATCCCCATCTGGGAACCACTGAAAGAAAGTAATAGAGTACATGTACTTTAAGATTCCCTCTTCCTGGCAGGTTGGCATTGAGTTGCTTTTACCGAGAAGTTCTGAAGCAACTAGGTCAGCCAAGGAGGTGTGTCACTTAGATCTCTCTTCTAGAGAGAACCTGCTGGCAGGAGTCTCCAGCTGCTACCACAGTCACGCTGAGGCCATGCTCTCCCCATGCTGCTCTCAGCTAAGGACTCAGCACAGCAGGGACACTGGTGCTGGGCTATTCATGCCCCACATAGAAGCCCTCCAGTGGGCAGTGTCTTCCAAGACCCCCAAGACTTGGCTATATGGGAGTCTGAGGCTCTTCCCTCTTCCTCCTACTTCCTTCTCCCTCTCCTCTGCCAGGTGTTAGACCCACATCATGATCTCAGGATCCCATAGCCTTCACTTGCTTCTTCTCCCTTCTGTATTTCAAGGGCAATATCCCCAATAAGTATCTTGCATTTCTCATTTGGTCTTGGATCTATTTCCTGGATTACCAGATCTGACACATCATCAGTGTGCAGTTCTGGCTCACTTGCTGTTCCCCAAACACCCTGAAATTCTATCTACAGTAGCCTTTGCAAAAGCAGTTTCTTCCTTCTCAAATATATTTTTACTGCTCTTTGTTTTTTTATTTAATTTAATTTATTTATTTATTCATGAGAGACACAGAGAAAGAGAGAGAGGCAGAGACACAGGCAGAGCGAGAAGCAGGCTCCCTGTGGGGTGTATGATGCAGAACTCGATCCCAGGACTCTGGGATCATGACCTGATCCAAAAGTAGACACTCAACTACTGAGCCGCCCAGGTGTCCCTTCACTGCTCTTTGCTTAGCTGGTTTCCTCCTTGAGCCCTAGATTAAATGCTATGTTCTTAGTGAAGCTTTTTCTGATGTATAGCCTAAAACTGCCACCAGGCAGTGTCCATCATGTCATCCATTTGGATTTCCTTCCCAGAATTTGTTGTTGATTGTGTGTGTGTATATGTGTTTCCCTCCTCCAGAATATGCTCTTTACACACAGGGACCATGTGTACCTTGCTCAGCATTGCATTTCTGGTGTCTGCTACCATACCTGAAACAGTGGGAGGACACTAGATTCTTAAGCTCTGGCTTTTGGTCCCTTTCTTTTATAAAATTTGTCATGAAATGATGATTTCAAACTGGCTGATTCTCCCTGGTTTGGAGGACATTCTCAGCCTATTTCATTACCAAAGATTTAGATATGTAATAATACACTTGTTGAGAATACAAACTGTTTCACAGCATGGATAAGAGGGTTTTATAAAACACAATACCTGCCGGAACGTATATAGGAATTAAGAAGTTATACCATGAAATCCTAACAAAACAGAAAGTTAACAATTTTAGCTATGGTGAGGGTAAGAGGAGAGGTGGAAAGGAGTATGTGAAGGACAAAGTATGCATTAAGAACTGATCTGTGGCCTTTTGGGCAGCTTCCAGCAAGAAATGTTACATTTTTTTGTTTTTGTTTTTTGTTAAAAGCGAAGAGGAAATCCGGTAAGTAGATGGTTTGGGGCATATGCAGGTACCTTAGGTAGGCCTATCTAAAGAACCTGAGCTATGCTTCTGATTTTTTTTTTCTTTTTTTGGGCATTGGCATAGATTTTTATAGCAGTTGTAAGAAGGCATTATATGTAATTCGATGAAAACCTCGTAGTAGAGTCCGAAATTTAATTACAGAAAATATAAAATTTGCACTTGTTTTAAGTAAGTGACCATTTTGCTGTGGCTCAATGTGCATTAGTGTGTCATGGACAGAACTAAACCAATGAAGAGAATGGCAGATGATCTAGACAAAGGTTAGTGACAGAAGGGGACTCACAGCCTTTTCCCTGGTCATATATAAAGTGGGTTTGGAATTTACATAACTGCCCTGTGGTTGTTATTTATTCATTACTTATATCCCTTCTGTATATGCATATGTGCACATATGTGGCAAATAGGATGAAGAAGTGACAGTGCCCAAGTTAAGCTATGCCTTGTTCTCTTAGGACTCTTGCCTTCACCAGTTGAACAAGCCTCTGACCCAATCTCTAGATTGAGAGCTCTCCTGAGTATGAGTGCATTCACCAGTTGCCTAAACCAAGGCCATAGAGATTTGAGAGAGCCCAGCTAAGACCACTAGACGCATCTATCTATATGGCAGCTGACTGCTGTAAATGCAGGAGACATCACCCAAGCCCAGGCCAGACCAACAGAACCATATCCCTGACCTGCAGACTTGTAAACAATGGTTGTTGGTAAATCATGGCTGTTTAAGCCACTAAACATTTGGGGGTGTTTTGTTATGCAGCAACAAATAACTTATCATCATTCCAGTATACTCCCTGTTACACCTGTAGTCTTGTTGGGTCGATCAAATGAACATGCTAAATGCTAATTCTACGTAAAGGAGAAACTAGAGTAGGCTGGGTAGTGAGAGGATACACCAAGGAGAAAGGGATTCGGGTGGGTCCTGATGGCAGGCAGGGTCTAACTGGGCAGGAGTACGTTCCAGGCATAGGAAAAACCCATGTAAATGTGTGGAGATAGGAAGGAACACGTAGTGTGGGTGGTGGACAGTGATGATTTAGGCTTCTCAGGAATGGGTGGCTTCTGAATCCTGGACTGACATGAAAGGTAGGATGTATGTAGGTGAACAAATGAAACTTGACCAATCACATATGACACCACGTGCCTTGCCACCAAAGATGTGTTGCAGATTTAATCTCTATTGAAAGTGTTTTCTGGGATGCCTGAGTGGCTCAGAGGTTAAGTGTCTGCCTTCCGCTCAGAGCGTGATCCTGGAGACCTGGGATCGAGTCCCACATCAGACTCCCTGCATGGAGCCTGCTTCTTCCTCTGCCTGTGTCTCTGCCTCTCTCTCTCTGTGTCTCATGAATAAATAAAATATTTTTATTTATTTATTTTTTTTTTTTAAAGATTTTTTTTTTAATTTATTTATTCATGATAGTCACAGAGAGAGAGAGAGAGAGAGAGAGACAGAGAGAGAAGCAGAGCGAGAAGCAGGCTCCATGCACCGGGAGTCCGATGTGGGATTCGATCCCGGGTCTCCAGGATCGCGCCCTGGGCCAAAGGCAGGCGCCAAACCGCTGCGCCACCCAGGGATCCCTATTTTTTTTTTTTTTTTTTAAAAAGAAAGTGTTTTCTAATAGTTCAGTCTCCCTCTGAAACGTGAACTGTCAGTTCCATAGTCTCTGGTTGGAGGATGTAGAGGAGCTCAAGCCCAGTGCAGCATGCTGGTGCAAAGAGAGAGGCATGTCTCTTTGCACCAGGAGTATCATCACCATGGGGATCACATTCATGTTCAGTTTTCTTTGTTAGGTTTAATTTCAAGTCACAGATGACTTTCATGCCTTTACATTTTGCTTTTTGTAGACATTCAAAGATGACAGTGGGCAGAGCTGCTAGTGCTAACAAGCAGCTTCTCTCCAAGGTACTGGGACTGTCCACTGCCCCTGCCCTGCTTTTATGTCATTGCTGTCACCACAGCCAAGGTGCCAGCAATCAGTGATAGCCAAGACTTGTTCCTCTGCTAATAGATCCATCCTAAAAGGGTCTTGGGAGCAAGGATTCCAGAAAAAGTCTCGCTCCTTATGTTATTTCTTTTCTTTTTTTTTTTTTAAATTATTTATGATAGTCACAGAGAGAGAGAGAGGCAGAGACACAGGCAGAGGGAGAAGCAGGCTCCATGCACCAGGAGCCCGACGTGGGATTCGATCCCGGGTCTCCAGGATTGCGCCCTGGGCCAAAGGCAGGCGCTAAACCGCTGCGCCACCCAGGGATCCCTCCTTATGTTATTTCTTAAAAACAAAAAGGATTTTGCTCCTTGGTGGTACAGAGGCTATACAGTCCAAGATGGCACTGTGTTGCTACAGTAAAATCACACCCCTCTGGCAAATTTCTTCATTGTCCAATTAATCTGAATCTTTTTCCAAATTGAAATGAAGGCAGAAAGTCAAAGGTGCCTAAGGATAAGGGTTCATTTCACTTCAAGTGGCTGCATTATGAGCCAGGATTCTCTTGGCCCCTGAGAGTCTGTGAGGCTCCTTCTCAACCTCTGCTCTCCTTCTGCCTCAGGCTACAGCAAGTATTGTTAGGACTCTGTGGGAAAGGTGGCCTTCAGACTGCCATGTGGAAAACCTACTATCCCTAGTCTGATCTCAAAAACAAAAATAGCAACATTTCAATAAGGAAAGGAGTACCATTATTTTAAAGCTGTTTGCCTCAGTGTGGTCTAGCTCCTATCTACTCTGCCCATACCTCACATGGCTCCTACCACACTGCCTGTTACTCCCTGGGTGTCAGCCATCCTGGCTTGAGTTCTTAGCACTCAAGTAGTCCCTCTTGTCATGTGTTGGTGACTGAACTGTCCTTTGCCCTCCTGCCCTGGCCCCACCTCCTCATGTCACTATTTCCTTAGTGAAGCCTTCCCTGAATCCTCAGTTCAGGTAATGTTTCCTTATTATAAACTCCCATAAGACCTTTCATTTAGAGCACTTGGCTCATTTGTAACTTATTTTAAATTTACTTGGGTATTCTCATCTCATTAATGCCTGCATCTTACACTAGACTGAATGATCCAGGAGGGCAGAGATGCCATCTTTCCCCCCTCGTTGCTATACCCTCGGTATGTGGCACATAGCACGTGCTCGCTAAACATGTGACAGAATGAGTAAATGGGTGCATGAATGAATGGATTTTCTCTCAGAAAGAGCATGAAATACCCACTACAACTAGACCTTCTAGAGATTTTTCCTGTATACTTGCCATGACTATCTACTGATGCCTGAAAAAAAATAGGAAGGCTATCTGAGTTTGTTCTGGAAAACTGAACTTTGGTTTCTGCTCAGGATATGTTACAGAAATTCTTCTGTGATGAGGTTTATAAAATGCTTTTTTGAGACATTCTTGGAACAGCAGTGAAGAGTGGGCTTCCACCCTCCTTGAACTATGCATGTAGCTACTGATAATGGATACTTCCAAAAAAAAAAAAAATGGATACTTCCTTACCTCCACCCTCCATCTAAATTTTATAATATTGAATGATGCAATCCAACATTTAAATGCCAAACAATAGAAATTATGGAAAGTGCTTGATGGATGAATTCTATCAGCTAATGGAATTAAATGTTTTAATTAAATGAGCTTTCAGAATGTGAGTGAAAACACACTTGTGCTGTGCATTTAAGATAAACTCAGACAACTCAAGGTGATTTACACATGGGAGATGATCCAAGCAAGACTCAAGCTGGTAGCGCACAGCTCCAGGTACCTCAAATGAACAGAGTATCCTTACAACCTTCAGGGAGACCTCGGCAGACAAAAAAGGACTCCTGCCTCATAGCTCCCTTTTTTAGTAGTCAAGCTCTTCTTTGAAGAGCTCTATTCATGAGTAGTCAAAGCAATTTCAGCCCTGGCACTATCTCACAAGCCATGTGGCTTACGCTAACGCATCATTGCCACTTTCACTGACTCTGAGAAATGAGCATCCTGAAGCCTATAGCTCCTCTTGCCTGAATAATTTGTTCCAGGGTGCCCCAATGCCAGTAGGGTTCCCTTGGTCTTCTATCCTGGCTTGGGACTCTAAGAGAACTCTTACAATCATTTGCTGCCCAGGGCAAATGAATAAAAACCTGGGGCAGAACCTTCTCAAAGGCCATGGGACTAGGGGCATAGGTGTTAAGTTCAAAGTTTTGAGTTTGGCTTTGAGCACTCATCTCCAATGTAGTCTTGGCTCCCGTACACAGCCAACACAATGCTCTGCCTCCATCAGGTGTGTATCACAGGTAGGCTGCTGTCTTCCTTCTTTTGTTCTCTCTGGCACTGTTCATTCCTTGCACAAACAAGTGCTTATGCTAATAGCAAGATAGAACCCAACCTTAAAAAGGGTGCAGTGATCAGTATCCATCATCTTTCCAAGTGCCTTGTCACTACATCAATTAATACAATTGAGCAAAAAATGTCACGGCTGGGTGGAAAAACCTTTTCACAGCCTTTCAGGGGGAAGTTTACTTCCAGCTTTTTCCCCTTGCATTAGTTCCTGTCATCTACAAAACAACAGAACCCAGTGGTGTCAATTATATTTGATTGACTGAGTAAAGCACACACACAAATAAGCGAAAACAATGGACACAAAAATCTATATATGACTCCCCTTGTCAGAGAGAATGCTTGTCTTCTCCATTTTCATGCGGCACGGTGTCCTGCTGCTCCTGGCTTAAATGTTTCCTTCAGCCCCCAAACTATCACCAATTAAGTTAGCAGGGTCTTCAAAGGTGTCAAACGACTCCCTAGGCAATCGGCTCTAACTGCTGTTCAATAAATGAGGTCTAATTTATCAGTTTAACTTCACTTCTAAAAACCTAATGCTTCACAGTGCTGGGCACCATTCGCCTACAGGCTCCGCCACAACCAGCAGCGCGGGCAGAAGTTACGGTGCGTCTCCTGACAATGGCATCTTTTGCTGGGTGCATATTGTCTCCCCTTTTCCTAAGGTCACTGTGTCTGCTCCACCTTTGTACATTTTTGCACGTTGTCACTTTGCACACGTGCACATGTAAAATCGCAATGCACTAACATAAAACCCAGGTCTGGCTTATCTTTGGTGCAGGCAGGTTTGATAATGGGCGAGGAGAAGCAGAAGCCTTTTTTTTTTTTTTTTTTTTTTTACATTATGCCTTTGTGTTGTCGCTGTGTAGAGACTCACATTTTAAAAAATAACTCCAGGAGGTTCACTTTGGCGGCAGAACAGGAAATGGATGCAAAGGCTCTCGTTCATAAATAAACTGAACAGGTACAGATGTGGCAAACGGACTATTTAAGTAGAAAATCTTATAAATAAATGGGCCGGAAATTTTAATTAACAGCTCATGAGTGAAAATCATTGAAATCCGTCGAAGAGACAAAAAGTTGTGACTTAAAGCTCAAACATACTCACCACGTTAGAATGGCTCATAATTAATTTATTTCAGTATCAAATAAATACAACGAGTAAGACAGATTAAAATATATTTCTTGATGGATATGGACTTAGACTTAAATGCAGACTTTAAGGGTATATACATATCCTTATATATGTGTGTGTATATATCCGTCTTTATATAAGTGCATATATTTATCCATCCTTATAGAAGTGCAAGTATATATCTCCTTATATAGGTGCATATGTACATATATATCTATCCTTATACATGTGAATGTATATATCCATCCTTATGTAGATGTGTGTGTATATCCTTATATACATGCGTGTATATATCCATCCTTATATAGGTATATGTATACGTATTCTTATATGGGTACACATATATAAAGACAGGTGCATTTGTCTGTGTATATATATCTTTGTATGTGTATATATATATATATCCTTATATAAGTGCATGTGTATTTATATATATCCTTATTAGGTGCGTGCATATATATATCCTTATATAGGTGTGCATATATCCTTAAATATGTGTAAATATCCTATATATGTACATATATCTCTATATGTGAGGATGTATGTATATCCTTATATATATGTATATACACATGTCCATATAAATTTTGTAAGAATATAATTTTATTTTTGGAATAAGGCCATATATAAAATTTGGGCTGAGGTGAATGGGCATTAGCACATATTATATTGAGAAAGTGTGACTGAGTATATAGCAACTGTGGGAATGTTTTCATTTTAATGGAAAGACGTGGTATTTGCAAATACTCCTAAATCTGCAGCTCTATCTCAAGTAAGGGGTAACTGGAATTTGGATCAAAATGACATTTTTTAAGTAAATTTACATCATTCTAGCGGCTTGGCATTTTTCCATGATCCTAAAATATTTCTTAAAGAAACCACCCATGATAAAAACAAGGGGAACATTTTTATAATTAATAAGCTTTCTTTGCCACATCTGTGAGCACATTAATTTTCCCCTAACCCACCTGAGGAATCCATCTGCCTAGAGGAAGATTAAGATTTGGTTACAAAAGGAAAGCCAGTAGAGACAGTGTATTCTACATCTCCCAATATGCACAGGATTTTCTAGCAGGAAGAATAACCACATCAACCAGCTTGGGATGGTAGTTCAGGTACTCGTTTCCCTTTTAGCATATGAAAAACCAGGAGGGTCCAGCGCACAGAGTTCTCCCATGGCATAGACAAGATTTCTACCTTCCAGACAAGGTAATATACATAGAAGACAAGGAAAAGTTCCTCTCTCTCTCCATCCCCTTCCTCTCCTCCTCCCTGCTCTCCACTCCTGGTTAGAGAAATGGTCAAAGAAAGAAAATTTGAGAAAAGAGCAAGCAAAGGCTTTGACCAGGATAGGGGGCAGTGTGGGAAATAAGAACAGAGCAGTGAGGGAAGAGGGTAGCTCATACACAGACTGGGTGGGACAGCGTGGTCCTCTGAAAGGTTTTAGCTGTCTTAGATTCCGTTTTTGTTTTTTTTTTTCAAGCTTTTCTCACTTTCCATCTGCAGTCCCAAGCCAGTCCCACCCCTGCCATGCAGAGGTCTCTGACTGCTGCAACCTATGAAGAAGCTCCCCCCACCCGCCACCTACCACCTCTACTCCTCTTGCTGTTATAATCATCATCACATAGCATGGGCCTTGGTTACTTGCTGTTTGGTTTATCTATGATAGACCTGAATCTCTAGTTAGCTTGTGAATTTATTAACACAGATTGGTTTGACTCTATACTCTGCCACCTGTTAGCTGTGAAACAGTAAACCCGCTTCCACACCTTGAAACTGGGATGCTACTTACCCATAGAGCTATTTTGAGAATCAGGTGAATTAATTTATGTAAATAGGCTTAACCCAGGAACTAATATTTTTCACTGCTCAGAAATATTTGATGGCCTCTCATTAACCCAGAGGAAAAGAAGTTCAAAAACCTAAACATGTCAGACTAGCCTATACCTACCATTCCAGCACCATCTGCCTGCTTCTCTTCACAAACTAAACTCCAAGCATATTAAATTTCCCATAGATCTGTGAATATGACATGCTTATGTCATGTTTTCATTCTGTTACTGTTCTATTCCCTCTGTCTAGAAAATCCTTCCCAAGACAGAAGATATCCTCCTTTTGGGGAACATTCCTATAGCCATGAAAAATTTCATAGAACTTGGTCATATTACTGTTATTTACATGCCTTGTTCTGGTAGGTTATAACCTCTGTGAGAGCAGAGACATTATCTTACTCATCGCTGTATCTTAAGTACACAACATCTGGCACATAGATTTTCAGGAAATGTAATTTGAGAAATAGTCCTTCTCCACCATTAAAGTAACCAGAGCATAGCAAGTTCCCAGATTGACAGGCAGATAAGCCTTTTTATTAAACTTTCAACTGAGTGAGTAATCAAGAGAGACATAATCAGACATTTTTTAATTGGATATTTTAACAGCTCAGATTTCAATTTCTTAGTATTTACCCTCTATCAGTATTTCAAATATTTCAAGGACATGTACTTCACTCCTCCTCAGATCAAATGGCACTATTTGAGCAAATTCTTGTAGGAAACTGTTAATTAACCAAATATGTAATTCATTTGGAATTTTGATTTAGTGTCAACATTCTTAAAAAAAGATTTTATTCACTTATTCGACAGAGAGACAGAGCAAGAGAGCACAAGCAGGGGAGGCAACAGAAGGGGAGGGAGAAGCAGATTGCCCACTGAGCAGGGAGCCAGATGCAGGGCTTGCTCCTGGGAGCCAAAGGCAGACACAACCAACTGAGCCACCTAGGTTCCCCAAGTCTTAGTATCAACATTAATAATTTCTTGGTGCTATAGTTTTCTGTATCCTCTGTGTAAGGATAGACTGACTACTGGTTAGCATGGGACTATGAATGGTAAAGCACAATAACATAGCTGTCACCACTCATGCCTGTATCCAGTGACTTGAGAGGTATCTTCCATTTCATGAGAGGGAGCACAGCTAACAGATGGAATTTTAAGCAAATGGCTGTCTTCAGAAGTGTTCTGCACATTTAATAGCATGTCCCTGCCACAAGGCCAGCAAAACCCAGCTAGTAATGATCCTGATGGAAACAGGCTAGAGGAGGACCGTGTTGATATTTGGGATTTTTGTAGGCAAACAGTAGGGTTCAGATCAACAGCTCAGCATTCAAGTCAAGCTTCACCTATAAAAACCAACTAGGTGCCTATCAGAGATAGAGAGGCGGAGGAGAGCTGCCCGAACTTCAACATGCCAGCCAAACTATGCAGATTTTGTTAAAACACAGATTCTGACTCAGTAGTGGGTGAGGCCTGAGACTGGGTATCTCTAACAGGTTCCTCAAAATGCAGATGATACCAATGTTCTTTTGAGGAACAAGAGGTTAAAACTCCCACTGCAGGTTGGGAAAACCTGATTCGCTTAATTCAGAAGGCAAAGCAAGTATCAGGAAGTCAAAAGAAATGCTAAGAATCCTGAGAGTCTCCTGGCATTTCGAGACTTGTTCAGGGTATTGGAATCTTCATCATCTTCATCTTTTTCTTCTTTTTCATCTTCTTCTCCTCCTCCTTCTTTTTATTTTTATTTATTTATTTTTAAAGATTTTATTTATTTATTCATGATAGTCACACAGAGAGAGAGAGAGAGGCAGAGACACAGGCAGAGGGAGAAGCAGGCTCCATGCAGGGAGCCCGACGTGGGATTCGATCCCGGGTCTCCAGGATCGTGCCCCGGGCCAAAGGCAGGCGCCAAACCGCTGCGCCACCCAGGGATCCCTCCTCCTTCTTTTTAAATGTCAAGAGAAAGGGGTGGTTCAAGAGGGAGCTTGCTGCAGGTTCTTTCTGGTTTATGCGCCAGTAGGGTGCACCATATATGGAACTTTAAAAAAGTATAGATTCTCCTAGACCAGGAATCAGAATATGTAGGGAAGAATATGCAGGTTTATACAGTTTCACAGGCAACTCTAATCATCAGAAAGGTGGTTCTGGCTAAGCCCCACTTGAGTAGTGATGCCTGGAGCTGATGCCTTAATCTCTGTGCTGGCAAAGGGTTGGGGTGAGCAAGTAAAGGGCAGCCTGGTGTTGTATTTTTTTTTTTAATTTATTTATGATAGTCACACAGAGAGAGAGAGGGGCAGAGACATAGGCAGAGGGAGAAGCAGGCTCCATGCACCAGGAGCGCGACGTGGGATTCGATCCTGGGTCTCCAGGATCGCGCCCTGGGCCAAAGGCAGGTGCTAAACCACTGTGCCACCCAGGGATCCCCTGTATTTTTAAATTTTACTTGATGCACACAATCATTTAACGCTTGCAAATAATTACTGCAACACTTGGATTTTATTGGGTTTTAAGACTAACTACTGCCTGCTTCAGTTTCCTTTAGCTTTTGGCTGGCATAAATGTGCACATGTGCATGCTATAACCTCACCTGGATCCTTTTTCGAGCTCTAGGCAAATAACACTGAAGCTTCTTATTTATAGCTTCAGAGAAGATTCTGAAAACCTACAAGTGACCACTGCATCAGAACTCCTTAAAGAGGAAACGACCGATCTGAAGACGCCCAAGGCAAAAGCGTAGAGTGTTTTGTTTATTTCTTACCTGTGATTCCCATTTAGTTCAGAGGCTGATTTCCTGGGTCATAATTGAGGCTTAATTGAATTAAAAAAAAAAAAAAAGCAAACATCACTCTGTGGAGCAGCTCATGTGAATTGAAGCTAACTTGGGATCCAGGAGGCATTTTCTCAGGACTTCTCCTTATGAAGCCATTACTCAATTTTTCACATTAAAAGACATCCCCTAGACTGTCTCAGCAGAGACAGGAGAAGACGAAGAAAAATGACACTGAATTTCTCGAAGAAAACAAAACCCAGTTCCAAATGCTGCCCATCAGCTCAAGCCATTCATCTTCTCTGCACTTTCCTGTCACCTGATTTTATTGCCATCGAAAATCCACCAGGCAGGGATATACCTCTTGAGTGATATGGCCAGCACTAGAGCTCCGATTGCCATGCAGCAATTCTAGGCTCCTAGCTTCTTCTTCTTTTTTTTTTTTCCTAGCTTCTTAATAAAACTGACGGAAAAGTAAGATCCCAAGAACTAGCAAATTAGGAGAAAGGTCACCAAGTGCTTATTGAAGCAAAATAGAGTAGATGGGGCAGGAGAAAGAAGTAGATACAAGTTGAATTACTTGAAGATTGAAATATTTACATTTCTATGCCAAGATGCGATGTGTTTCAAGGTATGACATGTTAGTGCTTCACTTGCAATTCAGGTGAAAACTCAAACCAACAGAACATACAAAACCTCTCCTTGTCAATCCAATAAATTGAAGAGAATCTCACTGTGTTCTCATCTTTAAAATGAGAACTCAGAGTTGTCTCAAGGATTCAGCCAGCAACAGATAACACTTAGCATGGTGCCTGGCTCAGAGTAGGTCCTCAGTAATTGTCTGCTATGATCAAAGCCATTTAGAAGGACTGTTTCAATGCACACAAATAATTAGCAAAGATGAACTTAAATTGCAAACTTTCACAGTTTTATAAAGTGTAGGTATGCACAAATCAGATATATTCATACATTTTTAGGGTCTAGGAAGCTAAATTGTAAACCTGTAGACAAGCGTTCTCAATTAGTATTTTGAGTACAAGTTATTTTGTGGTGTTCCGACTCAAAATGCATTGTATCCACTCCTATAATGTCCTGTGCATTACATAGGTTAGTAAATTAAGATGAACTACATGGTGGGATAAAAGCAAAGAGGGAGGTGTAAGAGGTTATGGGACCATTGAGAAGGGGCATCTTACTCAAGTATTTCTTAGAAGAGAAAAAAGTAAAGTCTTGACAGGAAAAAAAAAAAAAAAAACCACAACAAAAAACCTTACGGGCTGAAGAATCAGTGTGTGGAAAAGCATAATATGCATGATGCATTCCAGGAACCAAAGTAATTGATCATGGCTAAGGAGAGCCGGCCATGGGTAACACTGGAGAGGTAGGGAAAGGAGGGAGGCATGGATCTTGCAGTGATGGGATCCCTAAACCAAGCCACCGTGTTTGATGCTTTTAAATCACAGAAAGGACCTGTTGATGTTGATATTTCAGTAAGATCACCTAGGGGGAGTAGGCAGGTGAGGTGGGTCATAGCAGTCTCCAGTATGAGACTTTAACTCTGAGAATTGCCGCCTGTTTGTATTGTGGCTCAATATAACATAATCAGAATGGATGTTTCTAAGTTGATTCTTTAGCAATATAATCAAAGACTTCTACATAATCTGGGAGAGTTCATTTGAGAGAAATATGTAGTGTCTGGGTGGGAAATTGCTGAAATTCTCACCCTATATCCTCTTTTCTGAGATGGGGTGTGAGGTGGTTTCTTAACAGTGAGGCAGGTGGAGTTTGGGTTCTAATTTCAGGGTTTAAAAGTCTGATTAGGTCACTGAATTAACCACACCAGGAAAGTGTTCTATCATCCATGGTAACAGAACTACAGAGGATTTCAGTGTCCACTATCGTCAGGGTTATTCTTGGTACTCTGAGGAGAACTGAAACCCTATGACCTTTTGGAGGAGCCGAGGGGCTCCCTAATCCTGAAGTGGAACATGACAAGGGTTGGCTTCAACAATAAATTCAATCATGTGAAATCACTGATGTTGACAGCTGTTAACTTCAAAACTTATAGTGCAGGGCACTTGGGTGGGTCAGTTGGTTAAGCATCTGCCTTCAGCTCAGGTCATGATCTTAGGGTCCTGGGATCCAGCCCTACATTGGACTCCCCACTCAGCAGGGCAGCCTATTTCTCCCTCTCCTCATGCTTACTCTCTTTCTCTCAAATAAATAAATAAAATATTTAAAAAAACACTTGGCAGTTTTATATGGTTCAACCTAATCATGTTTTATACATATCAAAGGCCTCAAATATTTTGAAAAATGAGGCAAATTCACATTGAGTGACAGCTGCAGGCCATCTGGTCAGCTGCAGGAGCTGGGGCTTCCATCACAGCTCCCTATTCTGAGACTCCTGGAGATGTGTCTACTGACAAAAATTCTCTCTAGGACTAGACTCTCCTCAGATTCCTCTGAGCTCTTTTCAATTAGGCCTCAATTTATGGACTTCCATGTTCACATCTGTATTGTCAAATTTTCGCAAGAATCCTGCTAAGACAAGTTAGGCGGAATCTCATGCCTTCAATACCTAATCACCTTGGTTATTGGATGACATTCCTCATTCCCCAACATGGCCCAACATGGCCCCTGCTGAAGTGTAATCATCCTGGCCTACCTTTAGCATGAATCCGATTTGGTCAATTTAACCAGAATCTCTTCTTACTTCTGATGTTTCCTTAATGATTTCCCATACGCACACCCCTATCCTGCTCCTTGACTCTACATTCTCACTTTTCCTTGCAGTATTTAGAGTTGAACCCAATCTCTCTGCCCTATCGCAAGACTGAATTGCAGTGATCCCTTAGTCTATCCTGATTGTCCCTCTGAATAGTCTGCCTCACTGCTCTTTAACGAGTGTCATGAATAATTCTTCTTTGCAACACTGCTAACCGTGGAGAACGGTAACCCAGCCCAGCCAGCAATTGCTGCCAATCCCACACCCCGGTGAGAATCACATGCTCCTGGTTAATTGCTTTCCGCTGTTCACTCTTACCTAGCCTCCTGAATGTGGAATGCAGAACCAGCCAGGGTTCATGAGCCTCCTGCCTGCCCTCAGCTGGACCCTCTCAGGCCTGAGTACAAAGCCCCAATTTTTATCAAAGTTGGGACCATGGGATGCCTGGGTGGCTCAGTGGTTGAGCATCTGCCTTCGGCTTGGGTCGTGATCCCGCAGTCTTGGGATCAAGTCCCACATCAGCTACCCGCATGGAGCCTGCTTCTCCCTCTGCCTATGTCTCTGCCTCTCACTCTGTGTCTCTCAAGAACAAATAAATAAAATCTTTAAAAAAAAAAAAAAGTTGGGACCAAATTCATTCTGCCTTTGATCTCTGTTCCACAGTTGACCACAAGCCTCTTAAGTCAACTGTCATTTCCTAAACTCTCAACCTCTCATGTTTCTGCTCTTCCCTCCATGTACCCATATCCCTCCCCTCGCCTCTCTCCTAGACCCTTCCCAGAGGCTCTGGGGAACTCCCTTTCAGATGAGTCATCTTGCAAGTGGGTGGGCAGGTCAGTTAGTCTGAAGCAACTTTCCAGTGGCTAGATCCAAGCTATGTTTCCCAATTTAGTGTGATGAGAAATTATTCTGATATTTGAAGTCTGTATCTTATAAATTTTATTTTTAAGTAATCTCTATGCCCAACGTGGAGCTGAAACTCACAACCCCAAGATGAAGAGTCACATGCTTTACCAAGTGAGCCAGCCAGGTGCCCCAGAGGTCTATTTCTGAGTCTGGTTACCCTGGTGGAGAAGAGTTAAGCCTGGTATCTCCATGATGCCAATGGACAAAGGACCAGCTCATTGGACAAGGCCTCACTTTCTGCCATGTTCTATCCTAAAACACCCTGGGACTTCCCTTCTTGTTCTGTTTAAAGTCTGTGGTATATCATTCTCTTAATTCTCAGTTAAGGAAAGATTAAATCAAGGAATTCTATTTCTCCTCATTTAAGAAAGAGAAAATCAGGGACACCGTAGCTGAGAAGTCCCTTTTTCTCCCAGAGTCTCGTAGTGTTAGTACTATTCTCCATCTTTACACCATCTACTTGACAATTGGTGGTTTCACAATTTCCTGTAGTATTGTCTTTTGTTTAAACACTAGGCCTTGCTGCCAAGCCCTGACTTTCGACTTTCGTCCTTCCTGAATGGTCTTTCCACTTCTAAAGCAGTTTGTGGCTAAGTCAGGAATCACCTTCCAGAATGATGAGAAAAGTAGGAGCACAACTTAAATTGGTTTGGGGCCCAAAAGATCTCAGCGTCTAGAGTTCCTAAAACTCTCTGTGGTTGAAAATTGTGCTTATTGCAGATCATTGCCAAGGCATATAAACTTTTCAAATGAAAAGTTCTAGGAAGCCAATGGATCAGTCACAGGAATGGATCTGCCCATATTCTGGCCAAAGACTTTTCTCTAATGTTATCACAAGGCCACCTTAAAAGAATCCCTTTAACTATGAGTGAAGTATGAGACAAAGGATTTGCCAGTGGAGTCACACTCTGTCCCTGGTTCATGCTTTGTCAGCTCTGTAAAAAACTGGGGGTTCCGTTGGGCACAATGTCTCATAGAAACCTAAAAAATGGAAGTGGGTCATTTCATAGTCTATGTCCCTTCTTTGTCTTGCTGCCAATCTACTGCCAGCCCTGGTAAAGAATTTAAGTGACTAGAAAACTTATCTGTTGCAGACAGTGCTAGCTGTTTATAAAAATTCATGCTCTTCTTTTCTTCCCAACTACAACTCCTTTATCAGACTCTTTTGGAGCTGGGAGTGGCCTTGAGCTGGAGTGCCAGACAAGTGAGAGGAAATGCTGTGTTGTTTCTGGGCCATGGCTTTCTAAGAAAGCCTGTGTTTGCTCTGGTCTTTGCCCAGTCTTTCACTGGCTGGATAGGCTGGATGCAACATACGGCAAGGCCCTAGGGGTAGGCTGGGCCACAGAAGGGCATCCCTGAGGCACTAGTGCAGAACTCCCACAACCAGAAGCACTGACTTGGATATTTCCATGAGCGAAAGATACACTTCTATTATATTTGTCCCGGTGTTGTGGCCTAGCCTGCCGGAACTCATTAATATGTTCACCAGATTCACTTAACTCCTGGTAAAGGTTTTAAAAGATCTAGAATATTTTACCCAGCTTGAAAATGAACACTGGCCCCTCTGGCTAGGGGTTTTCAAGAGTCCCACTCTTGCCAGGTCAGTGTGGCCATTTGCAGTGTTCATGCCACACTCTAATCTGCATGACTGTGTTTCTTTGGGAAGCTCAGATTTCACTCTCCACTTTATATTCCTTGTTTCAAATGTGTTCATTTATTCCTGAGCGATGGTTGCTAAACCTGTTTGGCTTTGTAGTCATCCCACCTTAAAAGGGAAGACGTTTGCGTGACCATGGCGCAGAATATCTTTTATAGATATGGCCTCCACGGCCCAAACCAGAGTGTGAGTAAAGCCCTAATTTTTGTCAATTGCCTAATTACCTTCTGTTATTTATATCTGACTTGGTGAATTCTGGGGGATCAGAGCAGGGAGGAATAGAAAGCTGTGAATCAGGGTCCCCTTTATTCAACTCAAAAAGGCATGGAGACTTTTTGCCACATTTTCATAGTAACATTAGACCTTTCTGGGCAGCCCCGGTGGCTCAGCAGTTTAGCGCCGCCTTCACCCCGGGGTGTGATCCTGGAGACCTGGGATTGAGTCCCACGTCGGGCTCCCTGCATGGACCCTGCTTCTCTCTCTGCCTGTGTCTCTGCCTCTCTCTCTCTCTCTCTGTGTGTGTGTGTGTGTGTGTTTCTCATGAATAAATAAATAAAACAAACAAACAATAAAAGACCTTTCTGCTTAGAACATGGATAGGCGAGTGGATGTGTCCCTCACAACAATTAAATCTGCAAAGCCCTTTTCAGCTTATATGACTTTATTTAATCTTCATAACAACCCTGGGAGATAGCAGTGAGGGTGTTATGATTCTGGGATTCAGTTTGAAGAAACCAAGGTGCAGAGAAAATGTGCATCAGGAGCTCCTACTGTCACACAGGTGGCCCATGTCCATAGCCTTTGTTTTGGGTATTATATGATCCAGAGATTCTCAATCTCCAAGTACACCATTCACATTTCTTTTTCTTTTCTTTTCTTTTTTTTTAAGAAAAAGGGGCATCTGTATAAGCCGACTTCCAAGGTTCCTTCAGCTTACATCTTTTATGATTACATTCTGCTCTCTGCTTTCATATTAAAAAAGTTTCTAGGTGTCCCATGATGCTGAAGGTCTAGGGTTTTTTTCTTCTGCTAATTCTGTCTTCACAATGTTGAAAAGGCTTCAAATTTTATTTCCCGAAGAGTCCCTCCTTCATTTCTCTTCCCTCAACATTGATTTCATGCCCTTAAATACATTATGTTTGAAGCTGTGATTTGGCCCTGCAATCAAGCCAGGAACGAAGTTAATCTCAGCCCATTACACTACTAATGCTTATCTTCACCTCAGGATGTTTTCCAAAGTACTTAGAAGTCATTATGCCTTATAGGACCAAGTGGTTTGCTAAGTTTCCACTTTGTTCAAAATTAGTGTGGCCATATAATTTATTATCTTAACTGGAATAGTTTTAGAGGGAAAGGAGGTTCTATTAATAATTATGCTAAGACAAGCGGCATTAACTAGAACTATCTCAATCAAATGGGCACATACCTTAGATGCCCATGGAAAAGATATCCTTTGGATAACCTTTGGTGGGGAGAGGGATGTGCTCTGGCTTTAACAGTGGCACCACCCCACTTCACCCCCAGCTTATTTTCTTCTTGAATATCCAACTCATTTTTTCTCCTGTATCTTATCACAGTATATAAGAACACATTTACTTATGTATTTCTTTTTTAAAAAGATTTTTTATTTATATATTCATGAGAGACACACACAGAGAGAGAGAGAGGCAGAGACATAGACAGAGGGAGAAGCAGGCTTCTTGCAGAGAGCCCGATGTGGGACTCGATCCCGGAACCTGGGATCATGCCCTGAGCCAAAGGCAGACGTTCAACCACTGAGTCACCCAGGCATCCCTACTTACGCACTTTAAAAGTATCTGAATTCCTCACTCAACTTTTTTTGTTCTGTAAGGCAGGATATGGCATCCAGCACAGCATTCAACACACAGTAGATTCTCAATAAATGCTTGTTGGATGAAGGAATGAATAAGCCTACCAGTCAGAGGCATCTCACTGATTATTCAACAGGATGCCCAAATACATAAGGTTTTTGCAAAGGAAACAAAAAGCCAGAGACTGGGCTACTTGAGTAGATTTCAGACCTAAACACAGTTGTTGTGTATTTTTGCTGTCTGCTGTAAATCTCACCCTTTTCCTGGCCAGTGGCTTAGGAATAGATTTTGTGCTGGGAAACATTTAAACTTAATGGCATTCCAAAATGTTTTAATAGTGAATGTAGAGGTGGAATGAAGTTTTGGGTTTTGTTTTTCCCTTTAAGTGAAATAGAGCCAAAGCATAGTTTTCTAGCTGCTCTGGGAGCCCACCAAACGCAGGGCTTTGGGTCCAGAACAAAGGCTTCACACAATCAACAATCAACACAAATCAATGCACACATTCAACAACAAAATTCTATCAGATCATTAAATTGGTAAGGTTTTAGAGAAGTGAAGCATGCAAATCAGACTCAGAAGAAAGTAACAAATAGGCTGGAATGCCAATCTTTAAAATTTACAAAGAAAATTAGGTCAAGCCTACCAGAAGACTCATGTCCACTGGTCAGTGCAATCTCCTCTATGGAGCAATGTGCATTAATGCCCAAAGGTTGCTGAGGAATCTAGACCCCAGGTAGGTGTTTGCATGGTCTCAATGCAGTTGGACTCGATCTTTGAGAGTCTGGAGGGCTCAGGTTCTGTAAGGATGTAAATAATGTCAGATGCTTAAGGTCACCTTATAGAAATACATCTGCTCTTTAGAGAACACCCCCCTTCTGGATGGAACTGGATTAAGCATGAATGGTTCTAATTTTAATATGTGGTATTAAATTGTTTGTAAGAATACATACAATAAACTAAGAGGAGACCTTTAAGATTTTAAATGGGATAGGAAATTAGAAAATAAGGAATTAGAAATATGGGATTCAAGGAGAGAAAAAAAAGAGGGGAGGAGAAAAACTTGATGTTTGCATGGAAAATAGTCTGAGAAATCCTGCATGCTTGATGGAGAAAGATTGTAAATCTAAGCTTGAAATTTCCAGTAGCCAGGATGGAGAAAAAAATTGATCGATTCTTCCTCTCCAGGTCACATTTATCATCTCCTCATGCCTGACATGTTACCAAATAACTGAGTAATTAAGTTATGTCCTGGTTTCAAAGATTAGATTGGATGGGAAGACTACCTAGTTTTCCCAGGTGCAGATTTACATATCATCTCCTTGGGATGATACTTCTACATATGGATGACATATGGTATCAAACATAGGGTGTTTGTTTCTTAAGCTTATTTCCAAACTCTGTAGGGTGTGTCCTACTTGGAAACAGAGTGCTGTGTACTGACTCCAATATATCACTGAATAATAATTATAAAGACGTGGTATATTTGCAAGTTAAGTATGATCAACCAAGCTTACTAATATGTAAATCTACAGGATTTTTTTTTTCTTAAAGAAAGAAAAACTTTTAACCCCCAACACACTTATATTATGACCTACTAATTGAGGCAATACTTTGACTCATTTCCCTTTTTTGGCATGGTGAGGAAATGAAATTCCTTCCATAATTAGCCAATATCTTATATTACTTCATATAACATGACATGGGCCACAAGAAAATAGTATTTTGCTACAGAATAGTGATTCTTTCTTTTTTTTTTTTAAGATTTTATTTATTTATTCATGAGAGACACAGAGAGAAAGAGAGAAAGAGAGAGAGGCAAAGACACAGGCAGAGGGAGCCTGATGTGGGACTCGATCCCGGGACTCCAGGATCATGCCCTGGGCAGAAGGCAGGCACCAAACTGCTGAGCCACCCAGGGCTGTCCCAGAGTAGTGATTCTTAACTGACACCACCTCTATTCTCTTCCATCTTCCAGCCAGGTGAGGTACACTGCTGGGATGCTGGGCATGTGTCATAGTCGTCAGGTGTACTGGGGTCACAACCAGTTTGGAAATCGGCCATAGAGAATGATATTTGAGCAAGGACTGAAATTTTTCAGAATGAAGTTACCTTAACTTAGCCATTAGCTGGGACTTGGTAATGTTTTTGTTGTAGCGAGCTTGCTGTTAGAGTCATCTTTATTCAATTGCGATCTAAAGTAGGTTTGAAAAGAGACTTACTAAAAATTTGCTTTTGTCCACACTTTAAGATACTGAGTTATATAGCTGTGTATACACACACACACACACACACACACACACACAAAGAACACAAGAAAAGTCCAGCAGCAGAAAATTCTATGTTATGAACATATTTTAAAAACATAATAATAAGTCATGTAGAAGGTGACATATTGCTAACTTCCCTAGACAAGGAATGATAACAGCCTTCAGGATGCTCAGGGATTGCATTCAATTAAGCATACAATAATTCCATCCCTCATTAGAGATAATCAGTGTCTAGAAACTAGATTGATAGATGTTTCTAAAATTTTGGCTACAATTACATAGAAGAAATTATACTAGAATTAGAGAAAAATCATAAATAAATTATTTAGTAAAACATTCACAACCAGGTTACCTGTAAAAATACTTCTTTCCTCCTACTTTACTCTGAGGTTAGATCTTACTTATTTATCAGGGTTTTTTTTTTTTTTTTACTCTGAAACATACTCTTAGTGGAGGCAAAGTATAAAAAGATCTTATTTATAAAAAATATAATGAACTCACAGGCTAAAATATATTTTTACAAGTTTAATATCCTGATTTAGCAAATGATGATACTATAGCTTGGAAGAGAAAGAATTTGAAATTCAAATCTTTAAACCCTAAGTTCTGAACTAATCTGTTATATGGTTATAATAAATACAAAAGAGTACGTATGTATTCTTGTAGAACTAGGGTCTTTGTCAGATTCTCATGAGGTTTGTAACTTTCAAAAGATTAACATTTATTATTTTACAGCCTAATTTGGCACTTTGTGTATAGCCACAGGGCTGATAGGACCAGATAAGAGTAGGACAAATAGAGTTAAAACTTCAGAGGCTTAGCTTACTAGTAATGGAGACAAATGTGTATTATATAAAAAAAGAAAGCAGAACATAGACTTAGAAAATAAGACTTAATAGAAAGTCCTTGATTATAATTTCATTAAGCCAAAACAGGAAATTAGTGAGTGAGAATTAGCTGCAGAACTTACTAGATTTGGAGTAAAGGACTGTAGGGTCTCCCATAGTTTGGAATGTTTCAAGTCATGACAGTGTTCACATTACTCTTGTTTTTTTTTTTTTTTTTCACATTACTCTTGTTTAATCAGGATTTACAAACACCATTCAAGCATCTGGGTAGATATCAGGAAAATCAGGACCTTGGAGACTTGTCAAATTATTATCTGTTTCAGAGTCTCCTTTGAAATTGTTTGGAACTCAAAACTCTGCAAATATTTATTGGCCTCCAATTTATGCACCACACAATAGGACTAACATTTTCAGAAGCATTTCTGTAGGTGAAGAGTCACGACAGCTACTGTGTTCTGCACAAGCAGCCTTTGGCCTTGCTGATACAATGAGCAAGAGGAATTTGGTGTCACAGGAATTAGGACTGAAGTATGACTTGAATCATAGACTCACATCCCCTACCTCTATTTATCTTAGATGAGGCGAGATCAATTAGATAAGAGTTAAGTATGATTTGGGAACCAAGTGCTAGTATGCTAATTCCACAATGAGATGAAGCAGAGTTGAGACTAGAATTCCTCATGTTGGCTCCTGTACGGCTTCCTTGTCCTCATGGTTGCCATGTTCTTGTTCATGTTCATAGATAAAAGGGGCTCCAAAGAGATTGGCGGGTCATAGTTCACAGCAAAGAAAACCATCAGATCACCTGCTGGCTGATTATATGGGGCCAAGCCCTCCACATAGCAGTCTGTGGGTCATTCTGACACTGTATTAATTCAAATCCGTTTTGATAACTGAGACTTCTCTTTCTAGTTCATAGGAATCCTGGGAGTAATGCCATGCTTCCCCTTTGGGGTTTCCCTTTGTAAGGAGTGAAAAGTAGACCTTCTAGGAGGATAATAAAAAAGCCAACATCTGTCATGGAAAATATAACTTAAAGAAAAGGAGAAGGTGAGGGAAGCCATCACCTGTGTACATCTATATGCATATATATTACCTGGGTGTGAACTGCATGGCTATATTATATACAAACATATGATTTATTAAACGATTATTTTTTCATTAAAAGGGAAGTCAACTTTTAGTTTTAATTTTTCTGAATTCTTTTTCATTGTAGAGTTTTTTTTGATTAAGATTTTATTTTTTAAGTAATCTATATCCACTGTGAGGCTCAAACTCCCAACCCAAAGATCAAGTATCATATGTTCTGCCGACTGGGCCAGCTAGACACTTTTTCATCGTATAGTTTCAATTCCAGCATTTCTGAAGGATTTCTTTGTTCATTATGTGTCATAAAGGTAACATTGAAAATGATATTTAGCAAAATGTGTGCTTTATCAAACTCATTATGAGATCTAATATATTAATAGGCATATATAAGAGCTACAACATATATAGAGCAATAAACAAAAAAGGTGTTATCTCTAAAATTTTAAACAAACGTCACTTTCTTTTGCTTCTGACAGGAGTCACACCTGCCCCAGTTGAGAATCATCCTGTTTGTTATCTCTCACAGCCACATAGCAGGCCATGAATAGCTACACAAAGAAAGAGATGATATTGTTAAGGAAACAGGTTGTTATGTTATGAATTGTATGAATTACACAATGTTATGTGATTTTTTTAAAGGATCTGTATTGGAAAAAAAAAAAAAAGACACACTGAGTTTGTGTCCCTTATATCCTGGTAGATTTATGAAATAAAATTAGTGAGGGGTCAGTGACATAATCATCATAAGTGCTAAGGGGTCTTATTAAAGCTTAGATAACTAAACACAATTTCCTGTTAGAAGCACATCAAAACAAATACAATTTCCTACAAAAACGTGTAATGCAATAATATAATTTCATGCCTCAACAGATAACATAAGGTCTGAGTTTAAGGTCACTCTCTATAGTAGATAGGATTAACTCTAAAAAAGCAGAACACACAGGAAAGTTTATCATCCTTAGAAAACAGATTAACTGAAGACCAAATTCAAAGTCCCTTTGGTGACAAAATGTAAAATATGTGTAGATGTAACTTAAACAGAACTTTCTTCCCACCTGGCTAATGATCTTTAATCTTTATGCTTTATGCCTGGTTTATAAATAGTCACTAACCCTTGGTCTTATATTTACAAATTTGGTTAATGGCTAGCCCAGTGCTCTGCATTGTTAAAATATTTAAGTCTTCCAAAGTTGCTCATTAAATACTGTGGTGACATGGGCTATATGGTTTCATATGCAATTTTAACCCCAGTGGAATCTTAATATCCAGGGCTTACCATTTTTGTTTCTTTTGCTGTCTTAGAGGAACCCCACAGAGTAAATCCTCAGGTGATACTGGCATAGTACAAAATCTGCCATTATAAACCTGGATGACCTAGTAGAAAGAAGTCCAGAACCAACTGAACAGCACTTACAAAGGAGTTAAGCTAGTTTCCTATTGCTGCTGTGACAAATTACAAGTTTGGCAGCCTAAAGCAACACACACGATTTTATAATTCTGAGAGGCTGAGGTCCAAAAAGGGTTTCGCTGGGCTAAAATCAAGGTGTAGGCAGGGTTGCCACTGCTTCTGAAGCCTCTAGGGGAGAGGCTGTTTTCTTGCCTTTTCAATCTTGTAGAGGCTTCCTGATTTCTTGTCTTATGACCTAATAAGCTGTATCTTGTCCTCAAAGCTAGAAGCACAGCATCATCACATCTCTGACTTGCACTGCCCTGCCTCTCTCTCATTTTTAAGGCTCCCTGCAGGGAGCCTGCTTCTCCCTCTGCCTATGTCTCTGCCTCTCTCTCTGTGTCTCTCATGCATAAATAAAATCTTTAAAAAATAACAATAACGTTAAAATAAAATAAATTTATCTTTAATTATATAAATAATATAGAAACATTCACTTATATAAGACTGTAGATAACTAAAGTTCCTCTCTTCACTTTTAATTCTCTTCTCTTTTCTCTCTTTCTCTCAGTCCTTTAGGATTTTGATAATAATTACTGTGGGATTAGAAATGAGTTCCCTACTGACATTAATATCTTTACAATATTTGGGGGCACCTGGTTGGCTCAGGTCATGATCCTGGTGTCCTGGGATCCAGCTCTCTGCTCAGTGGGGAGCCTGCTTCTCCCTCTGCCTCTGCCTGCCAGTCTGCCTGCTTGTTCTCTCTCTCTCTCTCTCAAATAAATCTTTAAAGAAAATGAACAAATTACATTTTCTAAAGGATTATCACTGAATTAGAGGACAGCTATTGCTATATATATATATATATATATATAATTTCAATATCTAGCCATTTCCATAAACTCTATAGGTTCAAAATGTTAAACATCTTTTCTTAGCTGTTTTATAGAGTCAAAGAATTTGTTTGAATGATGAGCATTTTACCATTAACCATACTTTACCAGAACTATATTCTTTAATAAATGCATTTAAGACTATAAATTTACCTCTGGGCCCCATATTAACTGCATCTCACAAGTTTTGATATGTAGTATAAGATTATTGTTCAGTTTAAAAAATATCTCAGTCTACATTTTTTTATTATGCTAAGAACAGATGAGATCTACTCTCTTAATTTTTTAAGTGTATGGTATGTATTGTTAACTATAAGCATGATGTTATAGAGCAGATCTCTAGAACTTATTTTTCTTGTATAACTGAAACTCTATCTATGGAATAGCAATTCTCCAATTCCTCCTTCCCTCAGCCCTTGGCAATCACTATCCTCCTTTCTGCTTTTATGAGTTTGACTACTTTAGAAACCTCATATAGTATTTGTCCTTCTGTGAGTAGCCTATTTCATTAAGCCTAATATGCTCAAGGTTCATTCACGTTGCCACATATAGTAGGACTTCTTTTTTTTTATGGTGGAATAATATTCCATTGCATACATATAACACATTTTCTTTATCCATCAATGGACATTTAGGGTGTTTCTTCATCTTAGCTATTGTGAATAATGCTGCAATGAACATAAGAGTGTGTACATCTCTTTGAGATTCTGATTTCAGTTCTTTTGGATAAACACTCTAAAGTGGATTGCTAGATCTTATGGTAATTCATTTTTAATTTTTTTCATGAGCCTCCATACTCTAGCAGTTGCACCATTTTATATTCCCATCAACAGTGTGCACAGACTCCAATTTCTCCACATCCTTATCAATAATTATCTTTTTTTGTTTGCTTGTTAATGGCCATCCTAACAGGTATGAGATAATATTTCATTTTAGTTTTGGTTAGCATTCAGTTTTGATTAGTGATGTTGAGCAATTCTTTTTCCCATGTACTTGTAGGCCATTTGTATGTCTTCTTCTGAGAGACATCTGTTTAAGTCCTTTGTCCATTTTTTTTTTTTTTTTTTTTTTTTTTAAATTTTATTTATCTATGATAGTCACAGAGAGAGAAAGAGAGAGAAGCAGAGACATAGGCAGAGGGAGAAGCAGGCTCCATGCACTGGGAGCCCGACGTGGGATTCGATCCCGGGTCTCCAGGATCACGCCCTGGGCCAAAGGCAGGCGCCAAACCGCTGCACCACCCAGGGATCCCCCTTTGTCCATTTTTCATGTGGGATATTAGGGATTGTTTTGTTATTGAGTTGTAAGAGTTCCTTATATATTTTGAAGATTAAGCCCTTACAAGATTCATGGATTGTGAATATTATCTCTTACCCCACGGGTTGTCTTCTCACTCCATTGATGGTTTCCTTTGCAGAGCAGGTTTTTAGTCTGATGTAATCCCATTTATCTGTTTCTCCTTTTGTTGTAGTCTCTTTGGAATGGGAGATCTCTCTCTACTAGTAACACATTTCTCTCTCCTTCCATTACATTTAGATTAATTCTTCCAGGTCCTCTGGGGCTCTGATGCTAGAAACAGGTGGTGACGTTGACACCACCAAAGATGCTGTCATCATTCAGCAACTGCTATGTCTCAGACCAGGTCTTTCCTCTACCTCCTCAGCTGCAGCTCTGGACGGGGTACTTCAGCATCTCTTTCCAGTTTCCTTTGCCTCTTCAGATGAGCCCCACAATGTCTCCTGGTTTTAAGAAGTAAGCCTAATTTGGACCACATGGAAAACTTCTGTTTCCAGTACCTCACCAGATCTGAACTTCTAGCCATTTCTGTCTGATTTTTTATTTGGACACCAGGAGGCCTGCTGTGTTTCTGCTAAATGGAGTTATGAATATTATTTTTGAATCTAGCTGGTATTGATTTTTTTCTGTTTCTTTTATCTATTCATTGGAGCTGAGAGGTTACATTAAAGTATGACTTTCCTCTCTGCTTCTCTCAGTCAGAGATTGCTCTTCCAGGTAACCTTGATGGCTCTCCTACACACTATGTCATCACTACTCTGGATGTTCAGAGGTCCTTGATTTTTGTTTTCAGAGGGAGACACATTCTTATCCTGAATGGCTGACTCACTGCTGTAACTTCTAAATGTAGTTCTTTCTGCTGTTCTAGGATCTTGCACTTTCAATTACCCTCTGATCTTTGAGCTCTCTTTCTCTGCTACCTTCTTTCCTTATTTTCTTTTTAAAGATTTTATTTTTTTTTTATTTGAGAGAGAGAGAGAGAGAGACAGTTAGAAAGAGCATGAGTGGGGTGGAGAGGGAGAAGCAGGTTCCCTGCTGAGCTGGGAATGTGACATGGGGCTCAATCCCAGGACCCCGGGATCATGACGGGAGCAGATGCTTAACCTACTGAGCCACCCAGGCACCCCTTCTACCTTCCTTTCTGAATGAAAATGTGCTAAGGCCTCCTTTTGATTTGTTTGTTTGAACAAACAAACAACAAATTTTCCTTTCATTTACTCTACTACTCCCTTGAAAGATAACAGCTCTTTATTTCCCTTAGTGTTTAAACATTTTGGAAGAAAGATTATTACACATTAGCTAAGTCTCATATTTCCTTCCCACCTCATTATGCTGCTTTCAATCTGACTTCTGTTTTCACTACTGAAGGCAAACTGTCCCCTCCGAAGTCATTAATTATTCCTAGTAGACCAAATAAATGAGCATTTTTCAGTTTCCATTTCTCTTTTTTTTTTTTAAGATTTATTTATTTATTTATGATAGACAGAGAGAGAGAGAGAGAGAGAGAGAGAGAGAGACAGGAGGGAGAAGCAGGCTCCATGCGGAGAGACCGATATGGGACTCGATCCCGGGACTCCAGGATCGCGCCCTGGACCAAAGGCAGGCGCCAAACCGCTGAGCCACCCAGGGATCCCCAGTTTCCATTTTTCTTACCTTCCTTCCCCATAGCATACCAAGGCTACCGCTTGTGGCTTATAACTCCTCCCTACTTTGTATGTCTTCCCCTATAATCTTTTGCCTAATCTTTAGGCAATCCCTTTCTACACTCTTCCCCTTGGTATCTTCCTTTGCTCCCACTCACCTTTCTAACAGATGATCTCAAAAATTTCTTGGTAAGCAGTGCTTCATATAGTTTTAGAGGAAGTGAGCTTCCTTGGAAAAAGTTTTAGAAGCCCTACTTCTCTGCTGCTGAGCAATGTTCTCACTGTAAAATGTGGCTAAGAATACATGTTGGTGGGTTGTCGCAATTAAATGAGATAATATGTGAAGTGTTCAGCATATTGTAGGCACTGGATTGGAGCTCCAAATACCTGTTCCATTTTGTCTCCTTCCTTATACACAGAGGCAGAACTTAAATTCAGCAAGCTCAAAATGTCCAGTCCCATATTGCCTATACCCTATATCTATCTAGTATTTCCTACTCTCTGCTAAACATCTAAGCTAGGCACCCCAATTTGAACCTCAAGTTCAATATCCCTAGGTGAATTTATTCTCTTCCCTCAAATTTTTGTCTTTACCTGAAGTTATGTTTCTAGGAACCATGGCAGCCTTTTTCTGGTATATGATTTGCCTTGGCTCCATTATGTAATCTGATCCTGATTCTATACACACAATATATTGTGTACCCATTGATTATTTTACTTCCAGGAATCACACCATCCTAGTTTAGAGCTTTATATCTCTTTCAAGGCTACTGCAAGAGATTCCTATCTACTTTCATTTCAGGCCCTGCTGCTAGATGCATATTCTTGAAGCATTGCTTGAAACTCTCTTCCTTATGTAAAAATATTCAGATGTTCCTATCCTTTCCTAAATAAACCTTAGAAGTCCTTTTAGGTTGTCATTCAAGGCTACTGACAAGTGTGGCCCAACACTGCTTTCAGAGTTAATATTCTCCAATGTCTCAGTCAGGGGTTATGCATCCAATTTGTGTGTGTGTGTGTGTGTGTGTGCGTGTGTGTGCTTTGCTTTTAAGCAATAGTCCCACTTTTTCCAAGCTAAATCATAATATAGCCTCCCCCCCCCCCAACAAATATGAACTGGTTAAAGTAGGTAGGAATCTTGCTCCAGTATCAATCAATTTACCCTCATGCTCTTGGTGGCTCTCTAGAGTGACAAACCCTTTGAGTCCTGGCATAGCCTGTGTACCCCTTCATTCCCCAGAAATGTCTCAAATGTCTCATCCCCTGGGCTGTTACTCTATTGCTTTTGCCTTCAAAGAGCTGCTGAAATCATACTTATCCTGTGAGACCCATCTCAGCTATAGAATTTCCCCCAATTATTGTAGTCCACTGAGATCTTCACCTCTGCCTCTAGCATCCTGTTAATATCCAGCCTAAGGGCATTGTAGATTTTGCTTCATACTATAGTCATTTATGTTTACACCTGACTTTCTTTCATAGATAATTTCCATGAAGACAAGAAGTTTTGTTTATTTTTAATATTTTTTAGAGACAGAGAGAGTAAGAGTGTGAGCAGGGGTGCAAGAAAGACACAGGAAGAGTGAGAGAGGATCCCAAGCAGTCTCCCTGCTCAGCACAGAGCCCCACATGGGGCTCAATCTCACAATCCTGTGATCTTTATCTGAGCCAAAATCAAGAGTTCAAAGGTCAAATGACAGAGCTACACAGACGCCCTATGGAAGTTTAAAACTTTAAAACTCATTTGACTATTCCTTTCATACAAAACGGTTTGATAGGCTACTCAATGAAATATTTGTATAAGTCTGTACATTGTATTGCTTATAGCTTTGAAATTTCCTGAAACTCTAAAGAAAATTGTGATAATCACACTTCTAATAATTTAATTTCATATTGGTTATAGCTGAAAATATACATTTGTGTATATATGCACACACATATAAATATACATATGTACATATGTATAAGTATATAGGGATATAAAAATATCTGAATAAGATCAGAAAATAAATAAAAATTTCAGAATTATTCCTTTGTAACCTGGTTCCTAATTAGACTTATCTTTAAAAGAAAAATTTTCACTTAGAAAAATAAGGAATAAAACCCAAAGCGATACCCTACTTCCATAGGTTAAACAATGGCTCCATTTTTGTTCAAGTAACCAGATGGATCATGTGTCCAAGGGCCTGTGGGTAGTGCTTTTGTTTCAGTGAGTCAGCAGCGCTCCATATTCAGAGGGCACAGTTGTTTTCCTAATTATGAAGAGTGTTGATATTTCCTAAGAACTCTCAGACAGTTCCCTGTGGTCACAGGGCTTCTTCAGAGGAAAAAACTTAAAGGCTTATTAACTGCTATTTGAAAAATCACTTTCAGTAATGTTTAATTACATCCTACCCTAAGAATTAAATTTTGCTCTTTTTTTTTGAAAAAATGCAATCAATGTGCTGCTTTTTAATGCACAACCCATAGTTATTTTAGCATCATGTAATACAAATAACATGGCTCGCCACCAAAAAATATCATTTTGAGGAACCCGAGGTGCTCATCTTTGATTTTCTCATTTTCCCTCCCGATACATAAATGAAAATGAGTTCAAAGCGGCTGTCTGAATTCCCAAAGTCTCTCAGAAAAAAATGAAATCTTCTTTTCCCAGACCACAGTGTGGTGAAATAAATTAGTATAATGATTTATGTTTACTGTTTTAGTCAATTCTGATAGAGATTATAGAGACAAAATGACAAACTGCCTTAGTGGTAAACTTAAATCATGTCAGCCAATCTTTAGTTTTTCCTTACCCTAATTGCTCCTCCTGTTCATTTATCTTCCCAGACAATCTTTGGAAGAAATACTAGTTCAATCAGTGCATGGGCAAACCACCCGAGATAAAAAAGTTTAGTCTAATTTGTCTCACTGCATTGTAATGCCTCGAGTAAACAAATCTTGGTTTGAAGGAGACTAAAGAAATCTGAATAATTATGGTGCAAAGTGCTCTCCCTTTGCATTTCTAAAGATCCCATTTATATACTGGTTGCTCTTCTCTCTACTCCTTGCTCCATACTTCATTTTCTCCTGTCTTTGAAAACAGGGCCAATTTCCAAATTAGAGCCAAGAATTGCAGGCAATATTTTTATTCACACAGTTCAGAACCTGTTCAATACAGAAAAGTAAAAGGCACAGACTTTGTAAAGGAATATGTCCCTCTGCATTCTATCCACACTGCATAAGAGTATCCCTTTTATAGGGATAGTGGAGAGATGTGTGTTTAAAATGGAGAGAAAACGTCCAGCTACACAAAGAAGGCACGTAACCTTTCAGGTGATAAGAACAGGGTTAAGAGTTTCTGTTTTTTGTTTCACCAGCAGAATTTAAGAATGGAAGTATTCTGTGCCCAAAATGTCAAAGTTCCGGCTACCTCACATCACACTTAGAGGGCCTAGGGAATCCAGGGAAACTAACTGGCTTGTATCACGTTTCTGTTTTTATTGAAGACTTTTTGTTGAAGAGAATGACACTTCCATGTTAGAAAAGCTGTCAAACCACAGTAGTGATGATTAAAGTCTTTTAATTTTTTTCTCCTGATACAGGACAAATCTGACTTCTCTGACTTCTCCCTGGATCTACCAGAGAGAAGATTCTAAATCTGAGCCGTTAAGTGATGCCAAGGAGAAGCTGGACACCCTTGTCAATAAGAGTTGGGTAGAAGCGAGCAGCAGCAGCCCCCTGTCACCCTTACCTGCATGAGAAACAAGAAACCGACTAAAGCCCCTGGTGGTCTGTGGGAGTCACAGTGTTCACTTGGATGCCTACCACACAAGCATCTGAGGTGACACCTTAGGAGCTTCAGGTGAGGATCCTTTGTCATGCCATGGTTGGGCAGCATTCCTCGAACCCACAAGATGGATTTTCATGCTTGTCATGAAGTGTTAGACCTAAGGGGTCTTAGGAACCATCTCTAAAATGAGACATCGATATAACGGAGACACTGTGGTCTAGAAAAGGCAAGGGACTGTCTTAACATCATATGGGAAAGAAGGTAGAGAGCTAGAATGGGGACTTGGGTGCTACAAAATCAAGAGGACTTTGTAGACTCTATAGACCTGCTCTCGATATAGAATAAAAATGAAGCAAACCAAAGAAACACATTTAAGAAAGAGAAGACTTAAAATGCTAAAGCACACTTGACTCTTTCCTGGTTAGAAGAGTTACTTCAATGCCAATGTACTTGGACTTGGGCACCTAACATGCCTGCTTTGAGTCTTCTGTTTCAGAAGAGTGATAGGGTGGTTAATTAACCACTGTGCACAGATCACTGTGCTATGAGCTTTGCAGGGAAAACAGAAGACCACTGCCTGACCCCAGGAAGCTCACATGCTGGTGGATGAGATGGGTGGGCAAATGATGTTCTGCGATACAAAGTTGCATCAATCAAGAATATAACCACAAGTTATCTGTAACTCAAGAGATATCATGAGAGAATGGATTACTTGGACATAAAATTTCTCTTCATTAGTAGATCTTCACTGTGTAGGGGGGCAGGGAATGGTGTCTATATGGGTAAATAACACGGCTAGGGTGAACTGTTGCAATTCAAGTGACAGTCAGGTTATACAAGTGCCTCAAACTCAAAGGAGAAAATAATTTGCAATTTGTACAGGTGAGAAACAGACAGATTCATGGTTTTCTTGTACTTCACAATTTAAGTGACTGGTTTAATATACATGGAAGAGTGGTACCATATTTCTCCCCAGGGGGACTTCCTTACAGGGAGATGCACGGTCCTGCCAGCGCAGCGTTTAGGGAGGAGCTAACATTGATCAAATACTACCGTGTGCCATGCATTGTCACGGGCACTTTGATGTATTTTATCTCATGTCCTCATCACAGTGGTCCCATAAATAATGGTTACTATCTCCACTTTACAGATGAGAAAATTGGATTTTAGAGAAGGTAAGTAATGTGCCCAAGATCACATAGGTAACAAATAGCAGAGCCAGAATTTTAACCAGATCTGAAGACCCTTGGTAACCATGCTCTTCTCCTTTATCCCACTGCTAAAGGATGCAGCTCCAGGGAATAGAAAAGGAGATGAATAATCTCACAGAGAAGGAAGACCTATCACAAAAGAGGCAATGGCAGGTGTACCGTTTGGCAGTCAGAGGCCAGAAGGAAGAAGGGACAAGGTAACAGTGTGGCTCTCAGGAGGCACACACGATAACTGTCCATGTTCCTTTTTCTTTCTCTGCCAAGCTCCCCTGTGTTACCCAAGAATACTGTGAACTAAGGCAGATTTGAACTCTCTTCTTTTGTAAGCTCCAGCAGGAGGGAATTGTGAGGGGGTAGGTTTGAGTTAGAATCCACATTTGTGTGCAAGCTGACTTTGGCGGTACACCTACCATGCAGTCGTGCCAGATTACAGGGAGAAAGAGAGAGAGGAGCCTGGAATCTTTACATATGGAATGTGTGTTCCTGATGCCCACATTAAGATGGTAATTTAGGTTTGCCTGCTACTTCAGCCACAAAGCATTTCTTTCTTTTTAAAAAAATTTTTTTAAATCTATTTATTCATGAGAGACACAGAGAGAGAGGCAGAAGGAGAAGCAGGCTCCCTGTGGGGAACCCAATGTGAGGTTTGATCCCAGGACCCCGGGATCATGACCTGAGCTGAAGACAGATACTCAACCACTGAGCCACCCAGGCGCCCCCACAAAGTATTCCTGTTATAGGGAAACCACTTCAGTATTTAACAGGGAATGTTGGTGTTCACTAAAAAACCCAGTCAGCAACAACAAAAAGAACAAAACAACAAAAAGATCATGAGCAAGAAAAGGGTCTTAGAGCAAAGTATTCAGTATCAGGCAAGACTCTCAAAATATTTTTGTGAATTCTCTCTGTGTAGACGTGAAATATTTTTTTGTAATTAAGAAATTAAAGAGAAAGATAAGAGAATCTTCACTTCTGTGCGAGTGAGGACATAACTCACGCCAAGCCTTTGAATTCTTATCACTTTTCCCATGATCCTCATTTATCATGGTCATCGGAGTGCTTATCAGGCCTGCAAGAGGTAAGACATCAAAAAGCACAAGCAATCTCGAGCGCTTGAAGAAGCCATGATATTGGGCATGACCCTTCAAAAGGCATCCTCATCAAACAGAAGCTATGTCAACTCTCTCACATGGCAAGAGGTTATAATGCTAAAGATTAAAGACTTGATGTTACTGGGAAAACAGGAGAAGCTACATTTAAAAAAAAAAAAAAAGAAGAATGAGATAAATTTCCTCTTTTTTTTTTTTTTTTTTTCCCCTGAGCTCTTTTCATGATTGCTCTCTGCAATTCACTTTATACAGAATTGCTTGGCAACAGTTTTCTGAAGGAAAAAGCTTAAGGGAAAAATGTGTTGTCAAAAACTTACAGAATTATTTATTTGTGTCATTTTATCCACGATCTTACAGCCTATCTGTCTGGCTGCGTTGCTAAAACTCAAAGACCCCAGAATGAGAGGGGATGAGGGAATTGGTTGGGAGAAAGGGGTGCTTGGAGAATTCAACATGGCATCACTGGATACATTGTAATAAAATTTCACAGCCTCATACCAATCCCAACATCACAGAAACCAACAGGGTTAAGTAACTGCCATTCTCAGCTTTTATTTTAGGAAGGATCTACTTGAGGCTATCTGTATAATCCAGGTGGATAGTGAGTAGACAGTCATTGAGCAACCACATTTGAGCTGATGCGGGATCCCTCAGAAAGTGCAATGGTGTCCATAGATTTATCCTTAGCTTTAGCTCCAAGCAAAGATTGTAAAATCTTCACTCTTTCCACTGGCCTATGGAGGAACTCTCATCCTGCAGTGAGCTATGGTGGACATAGCCTCGCTGGTGGGAATGCTGCAGATTGGCGTTTGCAGAACACACTGGTGGGAAGCTTAGCCTTCTGTGGACAACCCTTGTAGGAGCTGAAGCTATGTCCTCATTATGGGAACAAGCAAGATAAATAGCATGAAATAAGAAGCAAGAAGACAAAACCTTGGATGCAAAGGAAGATCTGAATTGAATCAGAATGATCCAGAATTATCTACTGGTCACACTAAGTAAAGGTCCCTTGGCAGGCTTTTTAGTGCAGAGTAAAGGCAATATGATGTCAGATCTCTCTCTCTTTTTTAGGGCATGAGGTCCACAGTCAAGACTGGTGAACCCCAAAGTTTCTCAGGTGGCCTCACAAGAGGACCAGAACCTTTAAAATTGTTTGAAAAAATTTGTGATGGTGCATAAATATGTGTTTTTTTCCTCCAAGGAATTGATTCTCAGATATGTCCAGAATGGGGAAAAAACAACAGATTGAGCACTGCTCCCATACTCCCTGTATGAGCAGGTGAGGAGTGCATTGCTATCAGCATTGTGGAGGTGTCCTAACTCACTCTCAGCGTATCTTTCTTTTGTCTTCATTTTCAGTCTTTAATTCAAAGACTCCTCTAAGTTTTTCCACATTGCTCTAGGGAATAGGGCAGATGCTGCCTCATTATGGGCACCAATGATTGCATTCTGAGTGAGTACAAAGCCAAAGAAGCAGCCCTCTTCTGGAATGACCAGATGAGGTTTAGTTCTATCTGGATATGAGTAATTATAGACAAAGGCTGAAAACTCAGATGTCTACAGGGGCCAGGCACTTATTGAAGGTCAAGCCATATGATGGTAAAATGCAGTAGAACACTCCTCCTTTCTCTTGGGGGACTAGGGAGAAGTAAGGAGCGTATGTCAGCTAAACTACAACTCTGTTTCAGTGAACAATTCATATAATGGATCTCATGTCCAATATATTGCCAGATCTTCCAGATTTCTAAGAAGTTCTAGAGATCTGCATTTGTCACAAAATATTCTGTTCTATCAAGGATATCCAGAAAAAGCATTATTAAGATAAATAGATCTTTACTTCATGCAAGACTGAGCTATCAGTCTTAGTTTTAGGTAACATGGATTAAATGCCTTAAAGTCTTCTGAAATGAATTTTTAAGATTTATGAAACTCAAACTATTTTAATGTAGAATGCTAGTATGTAGGAAAAGGTAGACTGGTGGAAGTTCATTCCCCTTTGAGGATGTGGTTGATCTTTTCCACATGATATAGAGTGTCACCAGGAAAGAAGTCCAAGAAGAATGGATGTTCTTCTGGTGTTTAGGGGAGACATGAATTTGATGCATGTTGTCTGTAGCAGACAGATGTAACTTGTGCTATTACTAATTCTGAAGAGTGGCTGATATTCTAAAAAGGAAAGTTTACTGCATATGGCTAAAGAAATGAGGTAGCAAAGAAGCAATAGAAAAGGCAATGAAAGTTTATTGAGCCCAAGCTGCAGGTCTGTTCCTTCCCTCCTGACACCAGAAGGGCTGATCATAAGTCAGGGAAGCAGCAGCCAGGCATAGGGGACTCGTGACCTGTTGGATAGAAAAGCATGGGCTACTTGTTTTGGCAAGAGAGACTATTGAACTATTGAACAGGAGAGGTGAGTTTCATCATATATCTTATTATCATATATATATAAATATATATATGAGGTAAATATGGAATATGGATACATATTCATTCATCCATCAGTAGATACTTGGGTTGCTTCCATATCTTGGCTATTGAAAATAATGTTGCAGCCAACCTAAAAGTGCGCGTATCTTTTTGGATTAGTGTTTTCATTTTCTTTAAGGAACACCCAGTAGTGTGCCTATTGCAAACCCTACTGTGGTGTGTCTATTTTTACTTTTTTGAGGAACCTCTGTACTGTTTTCCACAGTGGCTGCACATCCCCACCAACACGACATCAGAGATCCTTTTCCTCCACATCCTCGATTAGGCCTCTATTCTTAAGGACACTCACAGGAGAAGGAGACTCTTTGAGATGACTGTGGACTACTATGAAATAACCAAATGCATTTATTTGAAAAGCTATTTAAAACCTCAACATCGATTTTTAGCTGCTTTATAAGCAAAACTAAGCTGGAAAATGAGCAACTACATCAGTTTATTTTCTCCATAATTTAGCTGTTATCACTTCAAACTCCAATGTAGGTTTCAAGTTTTCATACATTTCTTACTGTCCTATCAAGATGTGATAGCCAGACAAAATCTTTCTAATAGTAAGGCTCATATCTCATTTCACCCCCAATGGCTTGTTGCCTAAAATGTGTACTTTCTTCAGAGTCTTGAGGTAGTAGAAAAAGATCATTTATTTTGTGCCCATTTAACGGGGAAAAGGTTTGCAATGTTTATTTCTTATCAACCTAAAATTAAGAGAGTTTCTTTGTCTTATGTTGCCATTTAAGGGAACCACTCTTTGAAAAGTAAGTATTTTATGGGTGCCAGGGTGGCTCAGTCAGTTAAATGTCTGACTCAGTTTCAACTCAGGTCATGATCTCATGATCTCAGAGTCCTGAGATCAAGCCCCACATAGGGCTCTGTGCTCAGCAGGTAGTTTGCTTGTCCCTCTTCCTCTGCTCCTTCCCTTACTCATACTCCCTCTTCCTCTCTCTCAAATAAATGAATAAATAAATACATCTTTTTTTAAAAAAAGAAAAATAACAATTTTAGATCTCCAAATGTAGGGCGTACCCAAATTAATACAGAATAGTTCTCTGAACTCTTGCAATACAAAAGCCATTATTTATGGTATGGAAATTGATTAGTCCCAAGAAAATTTTAAAGGAAAAATAATCTATTTATTAAAGAAAAAGTAAACCATTGAAAATTTGCCTATAGTTATTAGTCCCAGACTTTGTACAAAAATTGGAAAACTAGCTTGACTTTTGGAGTGTCTTTTCTGTGGGTGGATGTATGGTATTCTGGAAGGAAGACTTGCTGAGTGAGAGGAAAGTCTAAAGAAAGAGCTTAGGCATATAGCAGAAGAGTTAAAAAGCATGGAAATAAAAAATTTGACTCTGATTCTAATCCCAGCTCTACTCTTTTTTATCCCCTCTGTAAAATGGGAAAAAATATAACACCATCTCGTATAGGGGTTTTTTTTAAGATTAAATTATACCTGCAAAATACTTAGAACAATGCTTGGCACAAAGTAAGAATTCTTTTTTTTCTTTCTTTCTTTTTTTTTTTTTTTTAAACGTCACCATTCCAACAAGTGTGTAGAGTGATATCTTATTGTGGTTGCATTTTCCTGATTAATCATATTGAGTGACTTTTCATGACAGTAATTGCTACCTGTATATTTTCTCTGGTGAACTGGTTGTTCAAATGTTTTGTCCATTTTTTATTCTAACAGATGTATAAAATCTTCTCCCTTCACCACGGCCTGTAGAAAGAATGGTCACCCTGTACTGGCAAGTCTCAAGAGAAAAGGATGAACACAAAATGTTCACAAAGAGTGATTCAGAGTTGCCTTATAGCAGCAACTAACAGCAATGGTGTACAAGAATGGAGGGAAGTTGGTAAACTGAATCTTTGTGCTCTTAGGATTTGCAGTTGACTTGTCACTGGAGAAGCTTCTAGTAGAATTCCGTTATGATGCTGGTATCTAGCCATAAAGATAATATCCAATTTGGGGAGCTAATGTGAAAGAAGTGACCTATAGCCTCACTGACAAGGAGACACCTGCCCTGAATTCCAATAGTGCCAGATCTTGCTCATCCTGATGGCCTTCGTGATATATCACAGACCCCAGTTATTCAAACACTAATGTATGTGTTGTTCTGAAGGCATTTCATAAATGTGATTATAGTCCATAATCAGTTGATTATAAAAAAGAATCTCCTCGTTAATCTGGGTGTGCCTGATTCAATCAACCGAAAGATCTTAAAGGAAAGCTGAGGCTTTCCTGAGACAGAAGAAACTCCCACTATGGCCAGCTTGTGCCAGAGAGTTACCCTTCTGGATGCTCTACTCTAGGATTTTCATCTTGCCTAGTTAGCATTAACAAGTGCAAAAATCAACTCCTTGTTGATGTCTCTCTTTTTAAAAATTGCATTTTATCTTATTGTCATTATTATTTTTTAAGTAGGCTCCACACCCAACCTGGGGCTTGAACTCACACTGGTTAAGATCAAGAGTCACATGCTCCACCAACTGAACCAGCCATGTGTCCCTTAAATCTCTTAATATGATATCCTACTGGTTCTGCTTTTGTGGTTGGACTTTGACTGATATGGTCACCCATCGACTAGCTTCCTCTTGGACCATGTAGCCTTGGCCTCATTTTTCATAAACCTGTTTTAGCCCACAAAACTTTTAAAAAACAAATTAGTTTCAAGTTGCTTCCTTTAAATAAGATATAATTACCTTTATATATATATATATATTATTCATGAGAGACACAGAGATAGAGGCAGAGGGAGAAGCAGACTCCTTGTGGGGAGCCTGATGCAGGACTTGATCCCAGGAACCTGGGATCCTGACCTGAGCCAAAGGCAGATGCTCAACCACTGAGCCACCTAGGTGCCCCATAAACTGTCTTTTAATAGAGTTAATAACGTATCTGAATTTTTGTGACTAGTGATGTACCTATTTATACCATTTAATTTTTTGTTTGGTTTACATATATTTTTCATTTGTTTTCCCTTCTCTTTTTCTGCGTTTAATAGGATTGTTAATTTTTTCCCAATATTTCTGCTTTTTTTTTTTTGAGATTTATTTGTTTATTTGTGAGAGGGAAAAAGCATGCGAACCAAAGGAAGAACAGAGGGAAAGAAGCAGACTCTGCTGAGCACAGAGACTGATGCAGGCCTCAATCTCATGACTCTGTGACATGACCTGAGTCGAAATGGAGTCGGTTGCTCAACTGATAGAACCAACCAGGTGCCCCTCTTCTACAGTTTTTCTTTCCTGGATTGAAATGTATACAATGTATCCACATTCTTTGAGTGGTCACTATTATTTTCTACCCATATTTATTTATATATTTAGTAAGAAAAAATAAAGTTTTTTGATAACTCTTCCCAAACATGCCATAAAATTTACCAGGTTTAAATCAAACAAACCTAAACAAAATATTGTTTCTTTTAGAGTTTTAGCTTCACTATTCTTATATATTCTAAAATTAATTTTGACTAATTTTTAGAGATTGTTCATTCTTTTCTTGACCATTTCTGTATGTCAGAGCCAGAGTGTATGTGAACCTAAGGAGCCATCTTGATCTTGAATTTAATTTAACTTTCTATTATAAATTTTCAACATTTGATATGATTTTAGCAAATTAAAATTTTCAAGAGGTGTCATAAACTGTTTAACCTAGAGATACTCTAAAATTTCACAAGACACAACCAAAATATGAGGAAACTAAACTGTAAAAGTAATTCATTTTATTTTCCATGGGGCATCTTGTCCCTTTTCATAAATTTTTAGAATCTTGTGCCATAGAATAAGAAAAGAATAAATAAGGCATCCACAGATGCCTTCAAAATATCTGGAAGCCAAAGATTAACCTCTAGTGGTATTAGATAAAAATTTAATATAACTTACATACGGAGTTATGATTATGCAGTGCAAGATAGCATTTAAGATTCCAAAAAGAGGCCTTGAACTTTTTTTAGAGATTTAAAATTGCTCCTTAATTAAGAGTCAAATTTTTACACTAGTACTAATTAAACCAACATTGTTATTGAGAAAGATTGTGGATCTCGATCCATCGATTCACACAAAGTAATAGCCATTATTACACTGAATTCAAACCTTCTGGGAAAGCAGAACACAAACCCTGAACTTAAATAAGATTCAGAGTTGTTCTAAAAATGCTGTAAGTCAATATTTAATCAATCAGAACAAATGTGTTTTTGTATAAAAATTTAAACACACAAAATGAACACCTTGAGACACTTTTGGAATATATAAAAGCAAAGAATTTCCAAATAAACACAGTCTTCGCTTATGAGTAAAGCCCTCCGTTGTTGTGGGCTGCAGAATAGCAGCGCAGTATAGACAAAGCATGATAGGGCCATAGATCACAGTAATAACATTTGCAATAAACAATAACAGAACAAAGCAGACATCTATAAGAATCCCACGAGGAATTTACGTTATCCATAATTTTTCTTTACATTTGAGAAACTATGGCAGGAAAAGCCATTACATTCAATGGCACCAATTAATTTCTGCAACTTTTAATGACATCTTTCTGAGTAAAAACCTCACATAATGCCCTGAGCACATGATTGATAGCAGCTTATGTTTGATTTGTACTGGATTCCTGATTTTTTTTAGTATTTTTAAAGAGTCCCTCTGCAGCCAATCAAGCAATCAACATGAAATACTCAGATTCTCTCTTGAAAAGTACAAGAAAAAAGAAAAGACAATGTGGCTTCTTTCCTGGGCCAGCAGCTGACTGGTGATGTTATTTAAGTTGTTTTGTGGATGATGGATCACAGAGAATTTTATTCCAAGAGAAAATGATAGTCAAAGAAAACCATTTAATGTTTGTTCCATTCAGGATATCAGAGAGTAACACAACTCTTAAATATGGGTTTGTAATACAGAATTCCCCTTAATTGAACTTTCTAAACTTAAGCAAAAAGTGTTTCTTTATATCCTAGAAACTATCCAGAGTTTGTAATATCAATGAAAGGATTTAAAATGAACAAATAGGACCACACAAGAACTCACATATGTTTTTAGTGGGTCTGATCACAGGAAATGAATCCTTGGTGAGCATGGGGTTTGGATGGAGCCTCTATTTTCATTAACCATAAAAACTCCAGTCAAAATTTGGTTGTATGGTTGGTTGAAAACATAAGATTGCACCTAAGATAGTGGCTCTACCTGTGGTGTGCTGGTAAATGCAAGGTTCCTACCCTCAAGGTAGGTAGTTTGAGAAGGGTCCTCTGAATTGAAAACAGAGAAACCTAGAGACAGACTGTATTGCAGGTGTGCAAGCGACACCCTACAAGGGAAAAATGACCCCATCAAGACCAAATCCTGCTCAGAACCATTTATTGGTGATGACCATGAAGAGAATATGGAATGTCTAGGAGGGATAGACCATGAATTCATTCCATAACTATTCATGGTCTATTTTAGTCTGGACACCAAGACAAATTTAGAAGTGCCCCAAGTATGTGTGAGAGTTGAGATTATCTAGCTCACTCCAAAATCCTAGTTTGTTAACAATTATGTTTTGGTACATCATGAAAATAAACAAGAACAAACAAGAATTAAAGAATAAGCAAGAAAAGAAACAAGAATAAACAAGACGTTGGATTTCATGACTTAATGGATTAAAATGAAAATTAGTAAAAAGAATTTCCTATTACGTGGTGATTTAGATATTCATCTAACTTTAACCATAGATTAAATTTAATCTATCAGATTTTAATCATATCAAAAAAGATCATAAGTCTTATTCAAGGGCTCTTTTTAACTGTTGGCAGACTTATGTTCAGAATTAAAGGAGAATAATACCTAGATACTCAGAATGAAATGCATCTCGGCCTTTAAATTGTTACAACTTTCCTATGATTTTCCAGGGTTCCCAGTATGTTCTTTAAAAATTCCAGATAACCCAGAGATCACCCAAACCCTATAACCTCTGATGAGAAATAGGGTTTGGGATGACAGAGAGTGAGAGGAAAGATGATAAAATTCAGATTTTTCCATTATTATCAGTATTGTCACAGAACAGTTCTGTGGTTTTATACCAGAGCAAGCCATGGGCTATGTTCTGATGTGCGTCTTATGTGATCTTTCTTTCAATCCATAGAAAGCTACATACAATGGAATAGTTTCTTTTTAATGAATGGACTCATCCAGTTTTACTTTATACATTGCTTTGACCTATAAGATGGATGCCTCTTTATTTCTCAAATGTCAAATAATAGACAATTATTGAGGATTATCCCATATTAAGTGGAGTCCCAGAACTGGAAGTGACCTAAACTCAAATATCCTCATTTTACAAATCCAGACATTGAAGCTTTGAAAGTACTTGCTTGAGACCACTGGGAAAGTCTGTGGCAAAGCCAGGACAGAACCTTAGTGATCACAGTCTTAGTAAAATGCAGTGGCATTCCCTGATTACTGTTTGTACCAACAAAATCAGAGTAAACACCATTCAGGGAATTGTACTGTGTTTCTCAAAACACTCTGTGAGGCTTGCCAGAGACTGGAATGTTCTTTTGCCTCTCCTCTTAAGGAGACACAAACTTAACCTTGCCCATAAAGATCAAGGTCACACAAAATTATTCCCCTCAGTATATTTGCAAGTATTCTGAAGAGTAGATACTGGTTACTGTCATCCTCCTGAGCAGAGACTGAGAGCTATGCTTTGCTATGGACCTGTCCTCCCTGTGAGACAAAATGTACCCAGTGCTTTTGGAAAGTCTAGTTCTTATTCAACTAAAGAAAGCAAGGAGAAATGAAGAAAACCAAATAAGAAAGGAGGTAAAGTGGGGAAAGAGGACAGGGTAAAGTAAGATGTCTAGCTTAGCCCTGGGGCACCGCTTCACACCTGATGGCAATTATAAAATAAAACAAGGGGTGTCTGGCTGGCATGTTCAGTTGGTACAACCTCTGACTCTTGGGGTTGTAAGTTTGAGCCCCACTTTAGTGAAGAGATTATTTAAGATTAAAATCTTTTTAAAAATACACTTAAAAATAAATAAAATAAAACAGGAAATGACAAGATTGGTGAGGATGAAGAGAAATTGGGATGCTGGTGCATTTTGGTGGGAGTATAGAATGGTGTAGGATCTGTGGAAAACTTGGTGGTGATCCTCAGAAGTACACATAGAATTATGATATAATCCCGCAATTGCATTTCTTGTTATATACCCCAAAGGGACTTGAACAGATATTTGTACACCTCTTTTCACAGTAGCATTATTCACAATAGCCAAAGAGTAGGGGCAACTCAAATGTTCACTGATGGATGAATGGATAAAACAAATGTGACATGTACATGCAATAGAATACTATTCAGCCTTAAAAAAAATCTTTGGGCATCTGGGAGGCTCAATTGGTTGAACATCCCACTCTTGATTTCAGCTCAAGTTATGATCTCAGGGTCATGAGATTGAGCCCCATGTCGGGCTCTGTGCTCAGCTGGGAGTCTACTTGAGATTCTCTCTCTCCCTCTCCCTCTCCCTCTCCCTCTGCCTCTTGAGTATGCAAGCTCTCTCTCTCTAAAATAAATAAATAAATAAATCTTTAAAAAAAAAGAGAGAGAAGAGAAAAGAAGTACTGGAGAGATTTATGAAAAATGTAAATGACCCCTATACTTCGTATCCACTTAAAAAAAAAATCTCTCCTAAGTAATATTCATTATGTTCAGCAAAGGCAATTCTTTTTATTTCCAGAAGAAGCAACTGTTTTTCAGTGACAAGTGGTTACAGAAACAAGTGGCAATTTCACTTTCTTTCTCCATCTGCAGTGTTTAGAGGCAGGTAAACTAATACACTCCTTCTAGCTTAGAAAAGGTATCAAGGATTTCAGGAGTATATATTCTATGGAGCCAAAATATGTTTTTCCTTGTGCAGTACAATATCCACTTAGATTATTTCAATTTGAAAATAAATAGCCAAGTCTTTACTTTTGCAATACTCTTTCTGATCGATCCAAAGGCAGCAGGAATGAAATATTTGTTCTTTCTACTCCTTGCAGTTAGTTTTTCTTTAATTACAGGAAACTCTCATTATAAATATGCTCTGTGTTATCAGGCAGCATCAGCTTTTGGATACTTAGCTTGGCTGCCAAGTTTATTTTAGTCTTTACAGCTCCTACCTTGCAAGGATAGTCCAACCTCTCCCATATCCTTTCAGAGGTTGGGTAAATGGCCAAACTGCAAAGGATCATTATTTATTCAATGATAAAATAGCTTCCCATGAGCACAGATGACAAGAGGCAACTAATTTAAGGTATTTAAAGTGGTGCTCATTTTTATTGGCAAAATACGTGGTAGCTTGCGATGAATGTTTCCTTAATCACTACTGCAAGAATGTCATGTTATTATGACTCCTTGAGATTTTAGGGAGCTGTTACTGTGTGCTAGATCATTAATGATGTTGTGATACAAGTGGCCTACAGATATGGTTCTTGCTCCCCAGGATCCTAACATTTATCAGAGGCACTATATGAATCAACCTTGGTTAACTTACTTTACAGAATTTTGTGGCTGGAAAGGTTCAAGAGAAGTTCTGGCCCTCAGTATTGCCAGAAAATGCATCCTTATTAATGTATTTCCATTTCTTGTGGTGTGAGGACCACACCACAAAACTTAGCATCTACATCAACATGACTTTATGATTCTATTGTTGCCAAGAACGTAATTTTACTATTTCAGGGGTCTCTTGCCCAAGATTGTTTATTACAGAAATTTCCTGAAAGATCCATCAAGTCTTAACAGAAAGCATCAATGGGCATGTCACAATCCCATGACTCCTTAAGCTTTTGCTTCAAAATGTTTGCTGTTTCTAGCAACCTCAAATGATAATATAGTAATCCTTCCCAGTTCTACTCAAGTCCTGGCTTTAAAAAACCATCCTTTATCCAGATTTCAAAATTCCAATACATCAGAACTTGCCCTTACCTCAAGTCTGTAGTATTCATAGAAGCTAAAAGATGAGACAGCAACAACTCAAATTCAAACATCCATCAATGGAAGAATGGAGAAATAAAGTGTAGTATATCCATACAATGAAATACTATTCAGCCATAAAAAAAAAATCAGAGTACTGATACATGCTGTAGTGTGGATAAACCTCAAAAAGATTATGCTAAGTTAAAAGAGCCAGATACAACATTACACATTATATGGTTCCACTTATATCAACTATCCACAGTAGGTGAATCCATAGAAAAGAAGGCAGAGGAGTGTTTACTGGGGATTTCGGGTAGCGGTAGGGGAATGGGTAGCAACAGCTGAGTAGTTAAAGGTTTTCCTTTGAGGGTGATGCAAATATTTTGGAACTAGATAAAAGTGATGGATGCACAATACTATGAATTTAAGAAATGCTACATAATTGCACACTTTAAAATGGTTGGCTTCATGTTATGTGAATTTCGCTTCAATTAGTATAATTTTTTGGGTCTATGGAGTCATGTTCTTTCTTACCTTGATAAGGAATAAACTGTCTTGTATTATTAACAGGTTGTTCTACTGGTATTTGGGGAGCCAGCGCTTGACAGCTGTAATTTAAACCAGAGCCTTGTTTGGGTCTTGAAAATAGATCACAATCTCTTTGGTTGGGACCATCAATGACTTTCAAAGCTGGAATTCAGTTTCTTTTGAGTTTACTGCCCCAGGAGTAAATGTCTTATTCCTGTATGTCTCATCTTTCTAAACTTTAGTGATCTTTAAGATGTCATTCATTTCAAGGCACTCTGACTTTAAATTCTAACCCTGTTTGGTTAACTCTACATTTCTACAGCATGGGTTTTCATGATGACATCTGAATCCTTTAAAAATGTGTGATATATATATATTCCATTTTTTGGTTTGTTTTTGCTTGTTTGCAACCTTTGAAAAAAAACTATTATTTTTTTAGGTTTAATTTCTTGTGTTGAAGGCACAGACTCTCTCAAGACATCTTAAGGATATTTCGTGAGGACCCTAAATTCAGTTGAATGGGAACAGGGCTGAAATGGCCATCACTGGGCCTTAGGCTAGGCTCTGTTTCCCTAAGTGGCAAGTGTGAGAGGTGTGAGCATGCAGGAAATAATCCTAATTCCTTACTCGTCTTACTTGTCCAGGTTTTTTCTGTTTTTTTTTTTTTTCTATGCAGATATGCTTCTCCTGACTCTTATTCCATTTTTTTTAATAGCTTCTCAATTTAATCAAAGTATAACATAGCCAGAAACGAGTTATCAGCATGAAGATGCCTCTGCCCCAGGCTTTGCTGTTTTGTTGTCCATTTCTTCCCACACTGCAAAATATATACTGTGATCTAAACATGTTCTAAGTCATGGATAATTCGTGTAAGTGTGTGTCTGTTTTGTTCAAAGACAACTATTTCATCCTAAAGCCCCAAATCACTAGATTTATCTTCAACAATTACTGGGCTTTGATCACCCTAGAATAGGTGGTGTCATGTGGTATGTAGCTGTCCTTTCCCAGGGCACTTCCCTTATCAGGATACATGTCTGTTGATTTGTGGGAAGCTGGCTGTTTTTCGTTCCTGACAAACTCCAGTGATTAAAATGTAGTGCTTGCTCTTGTTCCCCTGATAAAAGTGACAGCTGCAGAGTTTCCAGTGCTGGTGGATGTCGTCCATGCAGATTGCTTTTTAATGAAAGCAATATATTATCTTACCTCGAGACCCCGAAGCCTTACCTTGTTAATGTATTCTGGTTTGGCACCACATTTATCTATAAATTAGTTGTATTAAACACACTCCTTACTATTTATCCAGCTTTTAAAGAGTTTTTCTGGTGGGAGGATTTTGCCCCCTTTCTTCACCTCAAGTATTGTTATACCCAGTGACAACCCCACCAATATTTTTTTTCCTACCAATATTTTTAAAGTGCAGTTTGGAATAAAACATTGCCAGGCTGGAAAAATATTACTACCAGTATACTCAATAGCTGGATAATCCTTCTCCACATTTAGCCGTGAAAATAAGAGAGAAGATGGAATTCATTCGAGAACCAGCCTTGTAGGTGAGTCTCTTAAAAATGTGCAATGATTCTGAGATCAGAGCCCACTAAATAAGCCAAAAGGAAGAAGTCCATTTACAATGGAAATTGTTGCCTAGGATATAATTAATTCAATTTCAATAAAGACAGAATGAAAAATACAATTGAGACTGAGACATTTAAAGTTTGATATTATAGGAACCCTCCTATCCATATGTAGAAAAAGAAAAAGAAAATCCTATCATATAAAAGTCAAATAGTCTCCAAACATGTGACTCCTTGTTATTGCCATATCTCACAGGGCATGTATATAACAGTGTCAGGTCTACTGTGAGTGGTCAAAATTCTGCGGGGTGTGAATGGCATCTATTGTCCTCTTGGTTGAAGACTCCACAGTGAGAAGCAAACTTCATGCTGTGGCTTTGGAAATAGTTACTACACCAAGACCTTGTAATGACCCATGAACCAAAGTTGGAAACAAACAACTATTTTGCTGAACGTGTCCTCTCTGACCTAAACCCAATATTAAACTTTTTACAGAACTATAAATCAAATCCATTAAAAACAAAAAACCCAGTGAACCAGTCTGAACTAAATCCAAACCTACATATTTTCTAAGACAACTGAACTGTAACAAAACTAAAACATCAAAATATTCTCCAACCTGAATCGATATTTCATTTGGTTCAAGTTCTCGGAACCATATTTTCTATTTCAAGACAGGATTATTGTTAAGTGTTAACCGGCACTTTCAAGAGAAAATACAGAAGGGAAGTTAAGGCTTTAGTTAGCACTGAGACTAATTAAGGTAAATATGCAGTAAGATGTTTGAAAAATATCCATTTTATTGAGATAAACACACAATCATTTAAGGAGAAGTCCAGAAAAAATTTGCTGAGAAGAAGCAAATGCAATAATCAAATTTGAGAATAATGGAGAAGACATGGGGAGATCAATGCAGGTCACCTTTAGGAAGTAGTCAATCTCATGGGGAGTGAACAGATTCCGTAGTATGGGAGAGGAAACCAGTAAGAAATTATATGCTAAGCACTGCTGACATCAACTTATAGCTTAGATTCCAGGGAATTATATTCATTTTTATTAGAATTTTCCTTATTTACTGACTACTTTTATTGATTATGAATTGTAGAGAAATAAATCGTGATTAGAAAATAATTTTAAAGTAACTTTTGGCCTGTATGAATAATAAGCTACAAAATTCAAAAGTGAAGTATTTGAATTTTTAAGTTATTCCAGACAGGTAAAAATGTGGATGATTTTCAAACCAAATTTATGTTTAGGTTTATCCAAAAAATTTATCCAAACTTTTATAAATTGTCCTTTCATGATGTAAAAACATGAAGATCTCTAAAAATAACCGAAATGTATTTTCACATATTTAACTAGGCTTAGGCATATACATATATAAGTATGCACACATGTGCACACACACACACACACACACACACACACACTTTTATCTAGAAGAGTCTAGCTTCTTATGAATGGCATAGCATCAGGGAAATGATCCCAGAAAAGAGAACCTGTAGATTCATGATTTCTCCAAGTTAAAGAAAACCAGTATTCCTGAGAAGGATACTAATATATTCCATCTATCTAATATTTAAGGCTGTGATGAAACTCTAGAAGGTTGACATGTGTCCAAAATATTTATAAAATATTAAAGTGACTCTCCATTTCTGGAAATTTCTCTTAAAGAAACAATCATGAACATGAAATTTACCCAGAAGGATTATCTGCAATCCCTATGCAGTAGAAACTATTAACTAATCACCAAACTCATTTCCTCATCTTCCAGGACACATGGCTAATGCATATTTCCCAGCCTCCCCTGTAGTCAGAGGTGGCCATCTGATTAACCCCTATCCAAAGGAATGTGAACAGAAGTGATATGTGATGTGTGTCACTTCCAGTCTCACTGGTGATTGTTTATGCTCTTTCTCTTTCCATGTTGACCTTGAAAGCCACATATTAAAGATGGTGGAGCCTTAATATGGAAGGGTATTGCATCCCTGAACCACTATTTGAAGGTGATCAGAAACACTGGTTTGGATTGTGTTGAGCATGAGCAATAAATAAATAAATAAGTGTGAAATCTATTGAGATTTCATGCATTTATCTGGTATAGTGTTCCCTTAATATGAATCTTTTTTAACAATAGCAATTAACTAGAGATAACCTAAATACCTAAAAAAGTTTTAGTGACTATTTTATTTGATCATTGATAATTTTCATTTTCTTCCTTGAATAGTTCTGGATAATCTTCATTTTCTACAATTCATACATATAGCATTTGTAATTAATACATAACATTTATAAATTGATATTGTAAAAATCAAATTAAATGTGTAGAGTTATGGTATATGGTATTGACGCCATCCAGAGTGATAGTTTTAATAGAAGGAGAAAATATTTTTACGCTCATATTATGTTGTAAGTAGTTGGGAAGAAGAAAATAAATTATTTTTATTGTCCTCACAGGTTTTTCTTAAAGATTTTATTTATTTATTCATGAGAGACACAGAGAGAGAGGCAGAGACATAGGCAGAGAGAGAGAGAGAGAGAAGCAGATTTCATGCAGGGAGCCCAACATGGGATTCGATCCCCGGTCTCCAGGATCATGCCCTGGGCCAAAGGCAGGCACCAAACTGCTGAGCCACCCAGGCATCCCTGTTCTCACAGTTTAATTTGATTTTATTCAATGGAATATTTGTGATTGTAAGTGAAAAAAATATTATTGGTTGAATCCTCCATACATATTGTTAAAAGTCTGTGTTTATGTGTGTGATATCTAATAGGAATCAAATCAAGATTTGACCAAGCAAAAGACCCTGGGATGAAGGGGCTCTTGGTACTCCTAAAAATCATATTGAATGGGAACCTAACTGCTGTGGAAAATATAAAGAATCATTTTTCATTAGGTAACTAATAAAGGATAGAAGAGCATGTTGAATTTTCTTTTATATTCACTAACTTATTTTAGGTATAAATTATGTTATTATTACCCCTTTTCATGTTTGTCATTATCTATATTACATGATCAGCCTTAACTCATTATTTTTATTAAAGCTAGGTGCATGCTGTCCTTTGATCACATAGGATGTGCTATCTTTAAAAAAATTTTTTTTAAAAGATTTTTATTTCTATGAGAGAGAGAATGAGCATGAGCCTAATATGGGGCTCAATCCCAGGACTGTGAGATCATGATCTGAGCAGAAGGCAGATGTTTAACTCATTGAGTTGCTATTTTAATCTAACAACACCCAGGTGCTATTTTAATTGACTTGTATTTAACCAGCTTAAGCAGAATATCCATGTCCTCTTTCCACTGAAAAAAACAACATTCTTACTGAAGTTCATTTCCTATAGAACACATGTAGTTAAGAGGTTATGTTCTAATACCTTTGCATATTTCCAGAACTATCAGTTGAGCTGTATGCTTACTGAGGGTTATTGGATCTGAGATTTGATTTTTACTCTACTGACAAGCTAATCAATCAGCCTGTAATTTTGTGAATGCTGGAAGAAGACCAAAGACTCTTGGGCCAGTGGCAAAGCACTTTATTACTCATGGTGTAGTAAGCAATAGGAATATCAGCACATTTGTTTCCAAGTCCCACCAGGGCAATGTGAAAGACTACACATGTAGTCGGTTTGCATTAATGCCTAGAAGCATCGGAGTTGGGGAATTTGCCTGTCTTATAGCAAGCAGTAAGCAAGCCTCATCTCTGTCTGGGAAGAGATGTTACCTCTTCTCCCAAAGTGGCTGCAACAACAACCCTGAGTAAGGATCTGAATGAAAGAATAGTCAAGTCTTTTGGTCTTGGCAAAGTTGTTTTAAAGAATTGCCCTCAGATATAGTGTGAGGGAGAAATATAGTTTCGAAAAACTGGTAAATACCACATACAAATCTACCTGGCTCTTACACTAATATTACATCACAAATTTTAAAAGCTCTCACTGCATTTTTTTTCTCTCATTGCATTTTAAAGAAACTGGAAATAGACATCACACATCATGTAATCTGGTTTGTGAAACAAAGTCAACGAAGAATTGCAATTGGTACAGATGCACTCAGTAATGGATGGCATAAAGTGAAAAGGTTGGCAAATAGATGCACATTTATGTCTAAAGTTAAAAAATATATTTAAGATGGTGAGTGTTATACTTTATATTGGCAAATTGAATTTAAATTTAAAAAAAAGAAAAAGTTGGATTCTACAGTGGGTCCTGAAAATGTGCAGAACTTCTACAGTTGATGTGAGGGCTAGAACAATATGAATGTACTTCTATGCAAGCATGTCAATTCATCCATAAAGGCATTGTGGCACTGTGTTGTAAATATTTGTATAATAGTTTTGGATTCCTTCACTTGACATTTGCAAGACTGCACTTTTTTACCTCTCTATTGCATGCTTATGAATACAAAGCATGCGATACACACATATACATATATTTAAGAATGGCAATGTACAGGCATATTTTGGAGATACTGTGGGTTTAGTTCCAGACCATTGCAATAAAGTGAATATTGCAATAAAGCAAGTCAAATAATTTTTTTGATTTCCCAGTGCATATAAAAGTTATGTTTAAACTGTAGTTTATTACGTGTGTAATAATATTATGCCTAAAAAGCAATGTATATGCCTTAATTTAAGAATACGTAATGCTAAAAAGTGCTATCATCTGAGCTTTTAGTGAGTCATCATCACTGATCACAGATCACCACAACAAATACAATAATAATGAAAATATTTGAAACATGACAATTACCAAAATGAGACACAAGACAGAAAGTGACCAAATGCTGTTGGAAAAATAGCTCTGATAGATCTGCACAACACAGAGTTGTCACAAACCTTCACTTTGTAAAAACGTAGTGTCTGTGAAGCATAATAAACTGAAATGCAATAAAACAAAATATGCCAACCCCCCCCCAAAAAAAACTAAAAAACAAATCAAAACAAAAAAATAAGTTATGCCTATATATCTAAGTGTTTCTGACTCAGTTGCTTTCACTGACCTTTTCAATTAATTATAGTTCTAACCATGCTACTTTTCTTCCTTTTCAAGAGTTGTTTATCATCAAATGATACCTATAGATGGACTTCCTAGTGGTAAAGAACTGGACTCTCCTTGTGTATTTCAAAGAATGTGTTTTAAGCAAAGAGTATGATAGTTACACGACGTCCAGAGCCACATTACTCACTTTTGTAAGGGATTTCCTTTCAGAAACCATTTTTCCTCTCTCAGAAAAAATGTACCTTTCAGGTTGTTGCAGGTAATGGCAAATCTAGCTACCTTAAGAGCCAGTTTCTAGTCTATAAATCACTCATGAGAAGATGTTTGTTGGTAAGCAATTTCTAGATAGAAGATCCAATGTGAATTAAAGGGAAGAAGGGGCTTAGCATCTATGGTACCTATCCTAATGCGATTATTTTTAAGTAGTTTTTTCCAGAACTTTGCATGAATCACCAGCTGCTGTTTTTCCCTTGGACAAATGATATGAGGGTTCACAGCTATCTCGCATGGGGCTTGAAGCTGGGACTGAGAAAAGGGGATGTAGATGGCCTCTTGTAAAGAGTCCCAAGCCAAAGGCATCAGTATTATTGTGTTTATATGCACCTCAACTATGGCAAGGGTTATTTTTATCTTATAAGCCTAGAGGTCCCCTAATGAGGTAGTAGGCCCTTAAACACTGTGACTCATTTACACTAATCAGGTTCAAAGCTTTTAAAACTTAATCTAGTGTACTATGTAGAAGTGACTTGCAAACAGCTTACTCTCAATTGTTATGGAAAACAAATTGTGTTGAAAATGTTGCGACCAAATCTAAGTTTGACAAATTAGTGCTTTGACCTGAGTTTACATGGTATTAAGAGATATCAGGACATAAAAGAGCTTGCTTCTTGAGAAAAAAGTTTTGGCTGTGACTTTTTCCAAAAATTACAGAGTTCCACAAAACATATGTGAGCAGATCCCTGAAAGCCCCGAGGAGCCCATTTATCCTGCGTGCCTGTAACCTCAGTTCTCACTGTTAACCTGCTGGGATGCTTCCTTTCTTCACCTCTGTTCTGGGCTCAGCTCCTGTTGCACCCAGATAATGCGATTGACAAAAATGACCTCTTGATGCAAGGAAAGCAAAAAATTTCCAGATTTAGATTACCAGGGACAAGAAGGAGATTATCAAAGATCTAAATAATGCAACCGATAGCAACACATCCTAGTAAATCATGCAAACCCAGCTAAATTAGATAGCACTGTCCATATACAATTACACCGTTTGGCTCCCATGACAGCCTTTAAATGTGACATGTTATTTGACATGTTTGCAATTAGAGCCAAGAAAAAAAAATCAATTTTTTTCTATTCCACTTAAAATAAAAAATGTACTATTTTCCAATGAAATGCACCTTTTTTAAATTCAAGACAGACAAAAAAAAGTAATACCAGAATAAACATATCACAGCTGCATTATGAAGATAGACATTTAAAGTCCAATTTTATTAGATTTTATGAAAGGGCAGAACCTAGAAGTAATTACCAGCATGTTGTATTTACTTTCACATCATTATCCTTATTCACTTTGGCCCTAGCCTTGAACAGGCACTGAGGCAGATAGTAACTGGCGGTCCTGGGTAAGCTTCTGGAAAGGCTGTAGGAACTACATCTTTTACCAGCTCAAACGGGTGTCATGTTCCTCCTTCCATCAGCCCAAGACCCACTAGAGGACCAGAGAGAGTTGTCCTTTCTCCCTCCACTTTCTGCTTTCCCTCAGCTGGTTTCAAACCACTCTGAATAAACCATATGTGTTGGATATGGATATTCAAAGACAAGATGAATGAAATGCTTCCAACTTCTTGTTATCCTTCCTTCTCACCACCTCTTACTGCTTCTTGTATCCTCTTAAGATCTAGAATCAACATTTGATAATTTTTCTCTTTCCAGCAGACATTTGACCTTCCACATACTTTGCCCCATCATTACGCATCAGATAAATAATAGTAACAATAACAGTAATAGGCAAAATGATACTAACAATAAACTAATGTTATCTGTGTAGCTTTTATGCACCAGGCACCATTCTCAGTGATTTATGGGAACTGTCTCAGCTGATTTTTATGGTGACCCTATAGTTGTTATTACCATCATCAATAAATATATCTGCCATTATCAATAGATTAAGGAACCCCAGCAATCATTCCGAAGCAAATCATTATGATTCTTGTTAGTTACTTTAACACAAACAGGGTCTCTGAGGTGAATTTTGAATAAAACAAATCAGGCATTGTGTCAGGCAAAAGAATGCATCTCCTCCTAAGACATCCATATTCTAATTCCCAAAACCACTGAAAGTTCCCTTATGTGGCAAAAAAAGATAACTACAGGTATGATTAAGTTAAGACTCTTGAGATAGGAAGGTTATCCTGGATTATGTGGGTACCTTCTCTCCCAATCACAAGAGTTCTTACAAGAGCTTGGGGGGGGAGGTGCGATCAGAATGGGAAAGAATGAAGGATGCAAAGCTGCTAGTTTTGAAGATGAGGGAAGGGGCCATGAAGTAAGGGATGCAGGTAACCTCTAGAAGCTGGAAGTAAGGGATGCAGGTAACCTCTAGAAATCTGTTCCTAGAAGCCAAAGGAACAGATTCTTCTCTATAGCCTCTGGAAGAAACATAGTCCTGCCAAGACCTTGATTTTTAGCCCAGGGAAACTCATTTTAGAATGGTGACTGCTGGAAGACTAAGATAAAAAGTGTGTCTCTCAGCAACTCCATCTGTGATAATTTGTTATAGCAGCAATAGGATACTGATACATACAAGAATCCCAATACAGGGGATCCCTGGGTGGTGCAGCGGTTTAGCGCCTGCCTTTAGCCCAGGGCGCGATCCTGGAGACCCGGGATCGAATCCCACGTCAGGCTCCCGGTGCATGGGGCCTGCTTCTCCCTCTGCCTATGTCTCTGCCTCTCTCTCTCTCTCTCTCTCTGTGTGACTATCATAAATAAATAAAATTTAAAAAAAAAAAAAAAAAAAAAAAAAGAATCCCAATACATTGTGTTACTACATGGTATGAAAACATGTATGGCCCCAGAGGAGAGCCCCAGAGGAGTCAGAGAGGCTCTTCAAAGAAGGTCTTTTTTTTTTTTTTTAAAGATTTTATCTATTCATTCATGAGAGACACAGAGAGAGGCAGAGACACAGGCAGAGGGAGAAGCAGACTCCATGCGGGGAGCCCGATGTGGGACTTGATCCTGGGACCCCAGGGGCCACACCCTGAGCCAAAGACAGACGCTCAACCACTGAGCCACCCCGGTGCCCCAGAGAAGGTCCTTCTGCAAGAGCTGGTCAGGTTGGTGAGAACACCATCCTCAAAAGATCGCTCTCACTTCTGACACCAATTTTAAGTTCAGAGAGTTCCAAAAACCAGTCTTGGTCTTAATAATCCTACAGAAGAACTGACAGAACTTATTGAGAGCTACTATACCCATCACTGCAGTTTATGATAGAGGAAGGATACAGATTAAAATCAGCCAAGGGAGGGTGAAATGTGGGGAAGTACCCAATACAGATGTTCCGTAGTTTTCTCCCTGTTGACTCAGGGACAGCCTCACTTTGTTGACATTGATGTGTGACAAAATTGATGTGAGGCATGGAGCATCACCAGGCAGGGAGCTCACCCAGGCGGTGGAAGAGTTTTCATGGGTGCTCCATCATTAGTCTTGACTGATTAACTGATTGCTCACATGGCTGATCTCAGTTTCCAAATCAACTCATACCACTTTATTCAAAACCTCCACTTTACTTTTCATTACTGATCTTTCTGGCCAGTCCCCACTCCAAATACTATCTACTGTGGACAGCCCCCATCCTAAGTCACAATGTTAGCCTATCTGGTATGACCTAAAACCTCCAGGCAAACCAAGACTCCCCTGATAGACATGGCAGTTACAAGATCCCAGAGACTTCCTCTAAGAACTTGAGGGCAAAGGACGAACTTTTTCTTTGAGCAAGGCTAAATTCCTTATAACAGGCACACCAAGCTTAATTTAAAGCATGATGGGATTATTTCCACTGGAGCAAAAGAAAGGGAGAGAAAAGCATTGAAGACACAAAAAAATAGCATGAACACATGTACAAATATTTGTGGCATTTCTAAAAAAAAAGTAGGTAGTAATTGGCTGTAGTTTGAATACAGGGTACTGGACACTTGGAGATGGGAGTGCCTGGGGGAAACCTGATTGTGAAGACCCCAGTGGGATGTTAAGGACTACCGTGTGAAGAGCAAGGACCATTTGGAAGATTTTTCAGAAAGTAGTGTTCCGAACAAAGGATGCTTTTGTAAGGCAAATAGCCATCTCCTACTTTATGTTTTCTGAGTTCATACTTTGTGTATTAATTTTTTAGCAGGGCGATTTGTATTTACAAGAAAGGAGGAAATTATCTTTTTGTATAGTAATGCCAACAATAGAGTTAGACAATCTGCTCAGACCAGATTGGCCAACTTCAAGGGTGCAGGGCCGAAACGGGCAGGGGTGGGGCCAGCAGGACTACTTCTTCTGACTTCTTTTCACCATCTGGAAAATGCAGTGTAACTGATAGAAAGTGATGGTGGGACAGACCTGGTGAGCACGTGGATTTCTGACAAAGAGCCCCACGTGGCAAGAATTAAAGAAAGCTTGCCCTGATGTATTTAATCTTTATTTTATTACCCACAAAGGTCACCTGTTACAATACTATGATGGTTAAGACTCAGAGACAGTCTGAAACTCACTGTCTCAGCTCAAGCTGCTGTAAATAAAACCCACAGACTGGGTGGCTTAAATCATTCTTTTTGTCACATTTCTAAACCTGGGAAGTTCAAGATCAAGATGCTAGCAAATTCAATTCTTGATGAGGGCCCTTTTCCTGGCTTGTAGATAGCCACCTTCTTCCTATACCCTCACAAGGTGGAGAGAAAGAGCTCTGGTGTCTCTTCCTTCTTATAAGAGAACACAAAGCCCAACATGGGGCCCATCCTCATGACCTCATCTAAACCTAATTACTTCCCAAGGGCCCCACCTTGTAGTACCATCACACTGGGGGTTAGGGCTTCCACACGTGGATTTGGGGAGAACACAAACATTCAGACCATAACACTCAACATTTCCCTTGATTTAGTTGAGAAGGGCCCATGGGGGCTTCTCATGTAAAGGCATGTCATTATCTGTCATTTGCTTTGAACAACAGATTCATTTCTATACAAAAGCTAATTTGAAAATTTCTTTCTTCCATCCTTCCCTCCTGGAAAGTTTCTCTTTTCTCTTCTCTTCTCTTCTCTTCTCTTCTCTTCTCTTCTCTTCTCTTCTCTTCTCTTCTCTTCTCTTCTCTTCTTCTCTTCTCTTCTCTTCTCTTCTCCTCTCTTCTTTCTCTCTCTTCTCTTCTCTTCTTCTCTTCTCTTCTCCTCTCCTCTCCTCTCCTCTCCTCTCCTCTTCTTTCTTCCTTCCTTCCTTCCTTCCTTCCTTCCTTCCTTCCTTCCTTCCCTTCCCTTCCCTTCCCTTCCCTTTAATTAATTAATTTAAAAAAATTTTTTGAGAGGAACAGTGGGTAGGTAGAAGGAGCAGAGGGAGAAGGAGACAAAGGATCCTAAGCAGACTCCATGCTCAGCACAGAGCCCGGCATGGGGCTTGATCCACGACCCTTAGATCATGACCTGAGCCAAAATCAAGAGTCAGACACTCAATCGATTGAGCCACCCAGATGCTCCAAAATTATCTTTTAATCGACAAAATTATACTGCATGCTTCCTGTGGAAAGGAAGGAATGCAGGATTTCAATGCCTGAGAACATGATGTGAATATCTTGTTCACCTTTTGTATGATCTTGTGTGTATCTTCTTTCTCATTTTAATCTGTAAAATAGGAGGAGCAATGATTTTTTTTTTTTTTTTTGGAAGCTTACTTCAGAGTTTCAGAGTTTGGGGAAAACCAAGGAATAGTGAGTTAGTTATGCATCACTGTACAGGTTACTTGTCTTCTACAGAACACAAAACATGGCTTTCATTTTTTGGGAGGTATGTAGCCCTGCAGGAACTGGTCAAGGGCCCATTAGTCAGAAAGCACTGCTCCCTGAAGAGCCTCTCGGGAAACAAAACAATTCTAAAACCTGGAGCTTGTATTGTCAAGGACCTTATGATCTAGGTAAGGAGATAAGTTACATTGGCACAAAGATGACCACAGAAGTAGGTTGTTAGATTTAGCAGGTAAAAATACAAGATTTTCAGTTAAATGTGAATATCCAATAAACAAGAAATAATTTTCTTTTGATAAGTATATTCTAAATATTGCCTGGGACATACTTATACTTAAAAATTACTTGCTGTTCATCTGAAATTCAAATTTCACTTGGCAATCTTGCTCATAAGCCAAATGTGCAAATGAACTCTCTTGGCACTCAAACCTGTGTGTCTATAGGCTCCCCAGGAGGCAGATGCTGAGGCAGAGCTGGGAGGACAAAGTTTCAGACACAATGAGGTCTGTGAAGGGACAATCAAGAAGCAGGGCTGGACGGGAAGCCATCAGAGAGTGACGCTGACCTGGCAAAGTCTATGCCAGCTCACCAGGAGCTCTGCAAGGAGTGCCCATTAGAGGAGTCCCTCAGGGGAAGAAACAGCAAGGCTTTTTGCACCAATGAGTTTCTTATTCTCCTCTCATCTCCCACCCAAAGCAGCTTCCCTCTTAGCCAGTCACTGCTGCCCCCAATTCTATAATTAATGTGCCACTGCCACCCACAAACAGAGTACTGGTTAAATCCTCTACCTTTGCACAGGGGTATTCTCTGGTTTCATTAAATATAATCATAGAAAAATGTTTACCAAAAAGGGGTTAAAACTCAGTTTTATATAACAAGACATAAAGTATGATCTCATTTTGTTAACGCGTGTGTTTGAGTCTATATATATGCATACACGTGTCCACTGCAGGGATATGGAGAGAGGAGAGAGAAAAAAAGAGAAAGAGAAAAAGAAACAGATAGGATATGCACTAGTATATTGATGATGATTATCTCTGAGTGGTGGGACTATGGGAGATGATTATTCTGCTTATAGGTGGTAATATTTTCTAAAATTTGGGGATGCCTGGGTGGCTCAGTGGTTGAGCATCTACCTTCAGCTCAGGTAGTGATCCTGGGTCCGGGGATCAAATCCTGCATCAGGCTCTCCATGGGGAGGGAGCCTGCTTCTCTCTCTGCCTATGTCTCTGACTCTTTCTCTGTGTCTCTCATGAATAAATAAATAAAATTAAAAATATTTTCTAAAATTTATGCAATGAATTAGTTTTATTTTTACCTTATGGAGGCCAAGACATTATAATTTTTTTCAAAGCCACTATAACACTTCCTGCCCTTTCCTTCCCTTCCTGCAAGAATTAAATTTTTTTCAAACACATTACATTTAAAGTATCATTGGAAGTTGCTGCAGGAAACTGTGCATGTCACCCCTTACTTCATTCTACTGGAGAAAGTGATCTAAGCAGTTTCCTGGGATTCTCCTTTCTAGAACCCTATACATCATCGTAGTGACAGCAGGCACACCTGATAAATGCTGGTGGTCACAAGAGAGATGATCTTTGCTTTCTTCTCCTCCCTACAGAATAGGGTAAGAAACAGCAGCTTCCTATTACTACCTTCTTCTGTCTTTTCTTTTTCTTCTACATTTAATCTCTTCTTCACTCTGGGGAGCAAAACCATCACTTCCCTAGTAAAATACCTTGTCTTCATCAAGAAAGCTTTCTGATTAAAGAGCTAGATGTTGAATTGAAGAGGTTATGACAATTTTATTTATCAGGGATGTGGGTGGCTGGTTCACAAAATAGGAACACTTTTGCATGTGCCTTAAAGCTATGCTGGTTTTCTTGGACCATATCAACTACTGCCTTCAGCAACATTATGGGAAGGAATTAAATACTCTTGAGAAAAAAGAGAGAAAATAAGTTCTTATTTACTTTGGATGTTTGAAGTTACTTCTTTGATACTGTGAATCTTGTGATTTTTTTTCACTTATTTTATTTCTCATAAAATAAGACACATTGGAAAGAAAGAAGGAAGAAAATGCCTGATTCATTCACGATGGATATTTTCACTGGAGAGATCAGTAGAGGAAAAACTAAAGATGTTTTAAAGGTAAAAAAAAAAAAAAAAAAAAAATCCTAATCTTCTTTTTCCCTGGAGGAGAGGGACTAAGTGTCTTCCTAGAGGTCCAAAGAGAAAGTTCTCAACCTGCTGACTCTGGATTCTCTACATTTACTGAGGATGACAATTGGAGGAGACACTGGGAAGGTTTCCTGCGAGAGGGAATTACTTGTCTGAGTCTTGGAGGGCAAGGAGGAAGGCAAAGAGGAGGTAAGACAGCAGAAGGGGCAAGTGTGTAGAAAGGCCCTGCAGCAGGGTAGGCTTCCTTGGTGAGTTTGGGGAACCGGAAATGGGTTGATATAGCTGGAGGATAAAGATGGGTTTGCCAGAATGATCACCTTGAGCGTGGTCGCAGAGAGGGAACTGATGTTGATGGCCTGACACAGTGAATTCAGGGTATATGGGGAGTCAGTGAAGGGTTTTCAGCAAAAGGTTGCCTTAATCCAATTTGGATTTTAGAAAATGACCCCGATAGTGGTTGGGGGAATGGGTTTGAGGTTGGTGGTATGTGGAGAGGGGAAGTCAGAACAAGGAGAGAGACAGGAGCCAAATTTGATGGCCTGAACTGGGGCCAGGGACATAAAAAGAGGAGATGGGTCCCAGATATATTTAGAAGGTGAAACTGGAAGAACTGGATAACAATGAAGAGATCTGGGACTAGGGTTCTGTGGGATGGGATGGGGTTGAATGCTGGACTGACTCTCGAGGTTCTGGCTCAAGTGACTGAGGGATGATGGCCTTACTTACTATGGTAAAGAATAAAGGGAGGGGAGATTTGGAGGGCAGGAAAGGTGATGATTTGGGTTTTGGACATGCTGAGTTTTAACTTCTGGTAGATTGTATTTTCCAGAGATGATCCCAACCTTATCTTTTTACAACATGACTTTGATGTGTCCACTGCCGAGAGAGATAGGCTACGTTTCTTCCCACTCCCCCCCCCCCCCCCCGAATCTAGATGAGACTTGTTGACTGCAGTGACAAATATAGAATATGATGGAATTGATGCTATGTGACTTATAAGGCTATATCTTAAAAATTGCACACATTTCTACTTGGTCCTCTTGGGATGCTTACTCTCAGAATGCAGCTGCCATATTGTGAGGAAGTGCATGGAGAGGCCATGTGCAGGTTTTCCAGCAAATAGCCCCACTGAGGTTCCAAGCATCAGGCACATCATCTATCAAACATGTGAGTGAAGGTATATCCAGGTGATTTGGGGCCCATACTAGCAAGTTGTCTGAACCTTGACTCATCCCAGTTGAGGTCTCTGACATGGTAGGCACCTCACAGATCAGCCATCCTTCTTGCATCCCCTTTGAAGTCTGAGCACAGCAAAATGGTGATTTCATACCGCTCCATTTTGGGGTGGTTTGCTACATAGCAATAGTATGTGGAAGAGGATGCTCAGAAGATATTCATACAGAATGTGTCCAGTGCTGATCTGATTGTGTGCCCTGGAGCCCACAGTTTAGGTCAAGGCTGGAAATGCCAAACTGGCCATCAGTGGCATAAAGACTGTTAACTGGAAACACAGATGTAGGGACATCCCCGCAAGTGTTGTGAGGAAGAAGACAGGAAGAGAAGATCTGGAGTCTAAGGGTGCACTTACAGTTAAGGAGTATTTAGAAGAAAAGAAGCACACAGAAAGAGCTAAGAATACTGGTCAGGGCTGAGACAGGAAACTAGAAATAACTATAAGTGTTTCAAAGAGAGATTTAGGTGTTTCCCAAAGCATTGGAGAGGCTAGGCATCTGCTACTAGCTTCTGGGTTCAGTGCCACAGGTGTGGCACAGAGTCAGGGAGCGGCTGCCACCAGCCAGAGGACAGAGACCACTGGCAACCTCACAGAGCCACCTTAGCCCTGAGCTGATGACAGGTAGGGGGGTGTGGAGGCAGCTCTTCTCCACAGCCCACATTTCTGTTCCCCCTGCCCAGGGAGAAGCATAACTTGCACTTTCTAAATCCAACGTAATGCATCTCACTGCATCCAGAGCACACTCTGAACCTCTCTGAGCCTCAGCTGTCCTGATATAATAGCAAAAATGGATTCACTACCGGGGATCCCTGGGTGGCTCAGTGGTTTAGCGCCTGCCTTTGGCCCAGGGCATGATCCTGGAGTCCCGGGATCGAGTCCCACATTGGGCTCCCTGCATGGCGCCTGCTTCTCCTTCCTCCTGTGTCTCTGCCTCTCTCTCTCTCTCTCTATGTCTATCATAAATAAATAAATAAACAAACAAATAAATAAATAAATAAATCTTTGAAAAAAAAAAAAGGGACTCACTACCTTGCAGGGTGGCTGGTGAGGATGAAACAAAACCAGTAATTGATGAGAGCCGCTGTTTATTGGCATGTATGTGCCAGGGGTTGTACCTAAGTGCTTTATATACATTTACTTCATTTAATCCCCAGGGTAATCCCATGAGGATTTCTTATCTCTAGCCTGGAGATAAGGAAACTGAAGTTGAAAGAGATTAAGTAACTTACCCCAAATCACACAGATGCTAAGAAATGCTGCGGAGGCAAGATTTGAACCCCTGCTGATGGAAGGGCCCAGCATGGAGTCTGGCATGTGGGAAGTCAGGAAATGGAAAATGGTGTTTTTTACTAGGCCCACTCACCCCCTCATTTGACAGACCCCAAACTGATTCACAGAAACTTACCAAGGGCGCAGGGCTACGGTTGTATCTTATATCGTATACCTTCTGATTAAAAGTCCAGTGCTTTTTAGGTTAACCTAAGCCATCCTGCCCCCTATCAAATCCCCTTCTAGGAAGACAGTAATGGGAAAACTTGGATGGGCTGGAGATGAAGGTGGCATGTGCATGCCACGGGCGCCCTCTGCTGGCCGCCCAGGGAACTGCACGGCGGCCCGCAGGCCGGTGACTGCCTAATGGAAGGCCTGTGCCATAACCTTACTATCTCAGCAGCCTTGGACTGGCTTGTCCTCCTTTCTTTTTTAAATTTAAATTTAGACCTTTTATTTTCATGGGAACCTTTGTGTCCTTAAGTCTTTTATCTACTAGAAATTCATCCTTGGTCTTTGTAAACCCTGGGACGCTGCCCAGAAGGAGATGGACCCAGTCTTAGGGAGTTCTGGGATCTTCCTCTGAGCTTCTAGCACGTTCTCTCCAACCACTCCTGGCTCCCCCTTACTGACAATCACTCCTTTGTCGAGTAGTCTAAACAATGCCTTTAGTCTCAGGTGTGCTGGTGAATGAGCGAGTATCAGGAGCACGAGCCCTGCAGAGATAGGCTTATGGTGGAAGGTCTCTCTGGTCTCAATACTTAAAAAATCACGTGGGAGAACCGAATCTGACCATTCAACAGTACATCTGACTCCTACTTCGGGTTTGCTCTTCTATGTCCACCAAGCTAAATGAATGTTTAAGAATATACTCTGTAATAAAAACAACCCAGAATCCTTTGCAATCTAATACCAGAGTTCAAGTAAATGGTATTCAGTGGCTCTACATGTTCAATTACTAATATTTGGAGCAAATGCTGGTGTTTCTGAATGATGAACACATTAACAGTCAAATCCCTGCTCTCACTGAGAGTGTAAGGGGACATGGTAGTTATTTGCATTGCACAGTGCCTGCCACTCAGAAAGCAATTAATGAACAATTGCTAGAACAAACAAAATGAAACAAAATAAGGCCATTATGTTCCCAAGACCAGCACAAACTCTAATCTCCTAAATTCCTTCTACAGATTGAGCACTGGCAGGCTCTTAGAATGAGAATCTGATTGCTGGGTATTCCATTCCAGGCGCCAATCTCCTGCCCTCGTCAGCCATCTCCTAGCGTTGGAAATAACTGTTATTTCATTCATTCATTCATCAGTTCATTCATTCACTCAAGTATGCTCCACGGCCAATGTGCAGATGAATGCGGGGCTTTGAACCCACCACCCTAGATCAAGACCTGAGCCGAGATCAAGAGTCAGAGGCTCAACCAAACAAACCACCAAGGTGCCCCACAAACCTGTTGTTTTAAACATGGTCCCCCTCAATCCTCTGCAATTACCAAGAGAGTTCACTTTTCTGTCTTCTATTTTCAAATTAAAGATAATTCACCCAAACTTTTCCTTGATAGCTCTCATCCAGAAAGGGAGGGAAGATGGGGCTCCAGGGAGGAGAGGAACTCAATTATAGCACTGACCGAACCTGCCAGAACTGGCCTGGACATCATTCCCTATCCTACTGGGGGGACATTTTCACCAGCAGGACCGGGCCAAAGTCCTACAGATGTAGACACAGGAGTTTCTGTCACTACCTCAGGGCTGACTGTATTTGTACAATCATTTCATTGACTAAGGAGAGGTCAAATGATGGTCACGAAGTAGGAACTAAGACAGTCCTGTAGCATAGCCACATCCGTCACCCGCTCTCTGGGCAGTCTTGGATAATTTAACTTCTTTGAGCTCTTCAACTCTCAAATAGCGATACTGGGAACAGGCTCTCTCCCGGCAGCTCTTACAAGGGTCATAGGAAGAAAATGTATGGAACTGCTGGTCACTGTGTGTGGCAAAAAGGAAGCGTTCAGTACTTATTTGTTCAATAGGAATCGATTGAGTACCTACCATGTACCAGGGGCTGATCCGAGTTCCAGCTACTTCCTGGGGAATGAGGTGGCCAGCTCCCTGCTCGCAGAGAGCCCATCATCTAGCTGGGGGAGATGTATGTAAAGCTATAAGGTAGATCTGGAGTGATGTGCTGTGAAGAAAAAACAAAGAGCTGGACAGTGACTAGGGTGCTTTTTTGACAGAGGGAAAGATTTTGTGATTTTTTGTTTGTTTGTTTTTGACAGGAAAAACTTCTCTGGGAAACTTGCATTGGGAAGAGATGTTAAGTGAAGTATGGGAGACAGGCTTCAGGGATGAAAAACACAGGAGGAGGGCTCCAAGAAGATCAGGAAACACCAGGCTATGAAGCAGATGTACATGTGGACTTGAGCTTGGACTTGGAGCAGCAGCAGGTGAGTGTGGCTGGCACTGGGGTGGGGATGGGGGAGCATGGCGGAGGCATCAGAGAGGTGGTGGGCAGTCAGCCCATGTGTGGCAGGTGGGACCTGCAAGGTCATGGGAAGGACCAGTCAATGAATGGTGATGGTTTTCTGGCCAAAGATCCAGATAAGACCACCACAGTTTCCTTTTTTCTTGGCTTCTTCACATTTGGCCATTTTTGCACCTGGTGTAGTCATAGGTGGTATCTGTATCTGGTAGCAACCCTGAAAGTCATTCTATGTTGTGACCATCATTTGACTTCTCCTTGATTCTGGAGAACTTAAAGACTCATAAGAATTGGAGCTCCCCCTCGGTGTCCATCGAAAGATGAATGGATAAAGAAGCTGTGGTCTATGTATACGATGGAATATTCCTCAGCCATTAGAAAGGACAAATACCCACCATTTGCTTCAATGTGGATGGAACTGGAGGGTATTATGCTGAGTGACATAAGTCAGTCAGAGAAGGACAAACATTATATGGTCTCTCTCATTTATTTGGGGAATATAAATAATAGTGAAAGGGAACAGAAGGGAAGGGAGAAGAAATAGGAAATATCAGAAAGGGAGACAGAACATAAAGACTCCTAACTCTGAGAAACGAACTGGGAGTGGTGGAAGGGGAGGAGGGCAGGGGGTGGGGGTGAATGGGTGGCGGGCACTGGGGGGGGGCACTTGACGGGATGAGCACTGGGTGTTATTCTGTATGTTGGCAAATTGAACACCAATAAAAAATAAATTTATTATTAAAAAAAAAAAAGAACTGGAGCTCCCATTGTCTGGGTTAGGGAACGGCTCTGAATAAATTCCATCCTGGGATTCACTCTGACTTCTTGATTCAGTACTGGCATTAAGATCATCATTAATATTAATTGCTTCCTAACCGTGGCTTATTTTATTGACTGCTCAGGAAGGTTTTATAATTATATATTTGAAAAATCCACCGATGCGCGTTGAGCGAATTAACCCAGGTGGCTTGCTCATCCAACAGACAGGAAGGTCGCATTTAGCTTTCCCAGGAACAAAAACTAAAGCTATCGATTGCTTCTTCCCTCCAGGACACAGAAGTAAATATTTTATTTTCCAGCTTGAGAAACATGGCAAGGCAGAGAGTCATCCTGAAAATGTAAACCTGTCTATCAAGAATGTGTTTAGTGACACAAAACAGACTCTCAAAGCTACAAGAGTCATTTTCTCTTATCAGAAACAAATCTTGTTTTGAAGGATATTTAAGTTTAACCCTTATGTGTGTGTGGTGTATTGGTGTGTGTATATAGGCATATAAATGTGCACACACACCCATACATGTGCATAACAAATTATCCCAAAGCTTAGGGAATTAAAAGAACAAATATATCTTGTATATTCTGTGGCCCAGGCCTCTAGGCACAGCACATCCGGGTGGCCCTGGCTCATGGTCTGTTGCTAAGCAGAAATCAAGCTCTTGGCTGAGGCTTTAGCCATCTTGAGGCTTGACTGGGGAAAGGATCAGCTTCCAAACTCACATATACTCACATATACATATTCAGCCTGTGGTAGGCAGCCTCCAAGATGGGCTCCCCATCATCCTCCCTGCCCTGAAATTCTTGTCTTTGTATAAATTACCCCCTCTCCAGTGTGGGCTGGCCCTTGTGACGTGACGCCAACAAATAGAAAAACAAGGAGACATCACTTCTGAGATTAGTTTCCCAAAGGACTATGGCTTCTGTCTTGGGTGTCTTCTACTCTCTAACTTGTTTCCTCTGAAGGAAGCCAGCTGCCATGTTTGTGAGCTGCCCTGTGAAGAAGCCCACTTGGTAAGGGGCCAGTGTCTTCAACCAAGAGCCAGTGAGGATCTGAGGCCCTGAGTGGCAGCTGTGTGAGGCTTCCCCGGTCAAGCCTCAAGATGCCCAAGGCCTCAGCTGACAACCTGACCTCAGTCTACCAACAGACCAAGAACCAGAGGCACAGGTGAGCTGTGCCTCGATTCGTGACCCACAGAATCTGTGAGATAATATTTATTGTTTTGAGTCACTAAGCTTTGGGATAATTTGTTATACGGTAGTAGAGAACTAACAGGTAGCTCATAAAGACTTTTTTTTTTTTTTGTTCTAGCTTTTTCTTGACATCCTGTTTCAAAGAAATACTTTACGGATATGATGATTTACTAAAGAGCACTAGGTTTGCATTACGACTCCAGAAATCTAAGTCCAAAGACTAAGGGTGTAGGAGTTTTTACTACAGCGACCTAAAAGAAAGTAAACAATCAAACCATTTTAAACCCAAACTAGTAAAACAAATGCTTTAAAATTCTTTTCATTTTTATTCACTGCTCTGAGATACACTACGACATAACTGAGGAGTACATTCGTTCAGCACTGATTGACATATCACAGAGCAATTGGGGGGCAGGTGCAGAAGGTGCAAGATGAGACATCACCCTGCTTCCACTAGCTTGCAGCCAAGTTCATAGTTGCCACACCAGATAATCTCCACAGTGTTAACACCACCATGTAACAGGCCCCAAGAAAGTTTCTGATACCCTCTAAGAAGGGTTCTACCATTTGAATTAAAATTTAATCAGTTCTGGTATTGGTATTTGCTCTTATAAAAAGTCAGACAAGAGAATGATAAACCATGACTTGGATCTAGAATATGGATCTGAGGTGAAATCAGGGCTGACATAGCTTCTCTTTCATTTACCTGGAAAATTCTACCAGGTGCAAAGTAGTTCTAAATGTTGTTTAAGATTCCGGAGCTAAGTCATTACATGGGGCTAAGGAGAATGGTCTACTGATAAACAGCTGGAGGTAAGACAAAAAAATAAACCCCCAGAAGCATTGAAATGGCAGCAAAGCAAATAGCTCTGTTTATGGAGGAGAAAGGGCCTCAGATAAACATATAAATAAACCAAATATAAGAAGCACTGACATAATCATGAGCACTTATCACATAAAGAGAGCTGGATTTCTGCAAATTATATTTACTTCACTAAATGTGAATGCAATATTGCTAAGGCTTATTTAAAGAGTCAGGAAGCAAATGAGACTAGAATTAAACCAGATGCGCTGGCCAGAACGCCTTTAAAATTTGCTTTCCAAGTCATAAAAAGTGTTTGGAAATCCAATGACCTAATAACTATGGAAAACCAAAGCTCATAATCAGTATTTGTTTGTCTCTAGTTTCAGCTCCTCGTCTGTGATAGATGTGCACATACAGTGAATAGTCTCGGCGGCGTTGAGGATTGGCTCCCAAGAGACCACAACCACTTTCCCAGAGCATTTACTGCTCTATAAGTGTCCTTCTCCCTCTCTAAACCATCAGACTCCTGCAAGGGGTCAAATTCATTTCTTTAATCCCCAAGTAGCTCCATTGCTAGCGCACAGTAGATGATCAAAATCTGCCAGTTGATTAAATGACAAACTGAAGAAGTTGAAGGAGAACTTGCTGGAAGCCTCCATATCATAATCTCTCATGTGAAAACCCATCAGAGCTTTACATCCCCTACAAAGGGCCAGTATCCTCAATGTGAACTGAAGGGGGCTCTGCTGGACCAGAGCTCTATTCTAAAGATGCTACCCTCACCCTGAATCTTGTATTGTTCATTCTACTCTGTCTCCTTTACCCACTTCTTGTGTTTCTTCTGTACTGGGGTGGGGTTTCCAACATAGCATTGCCATGACAGTGGCAGAGACAGAGGCTTCCCATCCACCCACCATGGGGGGGAGGGGGGAGGTGGTCAATGCTACCCAGAATCATTTTTATCTTTTTGCATGACTTGAGAAAAATCAATCAGAGCCCAATAAACCCAACAAGAAATAAACATTGCTTTAGCTTATCCTATTTAATTGGTATGTTCAGGATATTTTAATTAGTAAAGAACTTTTGTAATACTGTTTTGAGCAGGATATCTTGACTAAAAAGAAAAATGATTTACTATGGGATCATTTACAAAGGATGGCCTATAAATATCAATGGAGTTGTTGACACAAGGGCACTTTCTCAACTCTGGCTCAAAGCCCAATCCCATGGCTACACCTACAGCAATTTTACCACCCTTCCTCCAAGAGTTTGAAGGCATACCCTCTGTTTCTTAGGTGAACTCTGAAGGAGGAAGCCACCACCCAACTGGAAAACTGAACCACCATAGCTGTTTTCTTAATCCAGGACACAGATGGCAAATAAATGACTCATTCATGGCCCAGTTGTTAATCAGTCATGGAGTTCACTTCTGTTGGGTTTGGGCACAACCCAGGCTCCCTTTCAATACAGCTGAGTAGAGCTACACCATTTGGCAGCATGTGGGAAGATATGTACTTGCCATCCCTAAGGACACAGGGCAAATGCTAGTTGTGGCATGGAGAGCTTGTTCTAGAGGTATCTATAGGAGAGGCTGTTCTATAGAGATTGTTCTATAGGTATCTTAGATTGTTCTATAGATATCTATAGGTGGGACCTGCAAATTTGTAGATGACACTCAGTGAGCCTGTTAACTGATCAAGATCATGGAGCAGGTGGAAAGCAGAGTACAGCTCGAATATGGAACATGTAACCTGAAATTCTTCAATAGTATTGGGTGGCTTTTCTTTTCATCTCAACATTGTGTTCCATGTTCTTAAGGGAGAACATCTGGGAGAGACAAAAAGAGCTAAAATCTCAATATTCTTCTTGATCATACAGTGCCCTTCTCTAACTTATTTGCCAAGTTATGGTTAGACAACCACTCCTTTCCTCTACAGTCCTTACTGTCTAGAGCCTGAAGTTCATAGTCTTATATGCTCCTCACTCCACTCTTGACAGGTGTTCCTCTCTATGTTCCCAACTATGGATGGGCAAAAGTGTTTTCATCATGGAGGTCTTTCTTTCTTTCTTTCTTTCTTTCTTTCTTTCTTTCTTTCTTCTTTCTATTCCTTTTAAAAGATTTGAAATTTATTTATTTGAGAGAGAGAGCGAGTAGGGAGCATGAGGGACAGAGGAAGAGGGAGAGAATTTCATCCAGACTCCACAACACTGGCCTCAATCCTAGGACCCTGAGATTATGACCTGAGCTGCAATCAAGAGTTGGAAGCATAATACAATGAGCCACTTGGGTGCCCCTGTCATGAAGTCTTGCATAATAAGCTTTAGATTCTTACTGAATATATTCTCCAAATATGAAGGAGTAAGATCAAGAAGTAACATCTGAATCAAGAAATAATTTTGGAAATAGTTGAAAATGTAGTCAGAGCCCTAGCAGGTTCACAGGAGCAATCATACCAAGTATGTAGGTATGAAAAACCATTTCAGAGCAAAAGAGAAATAGAGAGCTTCTCACCTCATTCTATGAGGCGGGACAAAGTCCCTGCTACCAAACTGAAGACTGCAAAACACACAAGCAAGCAAGCAAAAGCAGCTAAACCAAAACTAATCAAAGAGCCCCTTCTGCTTTAATCTTGTCACCCTCCTGAGCACTTGCTGTGGTTCCTCGGAGCTTAAGTTGTTGGTCACAGATCTCATCAGTGGAATGAGCCCACTTCGTGGTCTCCTTGGAAGACCGTGGTGAGGAAAGGAAAAGGGGGCCAGAGCTCTGCTGGCATCTCTGACCAACAAGGACAATGAGTTACTGTTTTAATGGGGAGCGCTGTCTCTGTCAGAAAAATAACTCAGTTGCAGAATGACAGGGCTCATTCTTCCCAACAGGAATTAGCTCAAGACACCAAATAAATATTTTATGTAGCAAGACCTGCATTTATTTCCACTAAATTTTACTTCAAGCTAAGGAGGTCTTTGTCTGTTTAGCAAGCCGACAACAGAAGGCCATATTAGGTGTGTGGGTGAGTGCAAGAGCACTGAACAGGAGGAATTAGCGGCCCTAGTCAAGTCCTACCTACATCCCTTACTAGCTCTCTGAGCTTTGGGGAGTCACTTGGTATTTGGGATCTCATCTGTTTATCCGTAAACAGGAGGTGAGGCTAACCTCATGAGATATTGATGATCGAAAAGAATGACAGGAAAGGACCTGAAAATTTGTAATATACGATTAAAGAAGGGAAGGAAACTTCAAAAGATACTGATAAAATAAACTCTGATTCCATTATTTATTAAACCACTCATTAGCTTATGACCTGGGGATGTTATTTAAACTATCTGGGACTCATTTTCCTCACCTGCAAAATGGGAAAAGTGCTATCCATCCAATAAGGCTATTGTAAGGATTAAGTGAATGCTTTTTATTTTTATTTATTTTTTTAAGTATTCTTCCTTTTTAAAGATTTTTAAAAAATGTATTCATGAGAGACACACAGAGAGAGGTAGAGACATAGATAGAGGGAGAAGCAGGCTCCCCCCAGGGAGCCTGATGCGGCACTTGATCCCAGGACCCTGGGATCACGACCTGAGCCAAAGGCAGATGCTCAATCACTGAGCCACCCAGGTGCCCTTTCATGTTTTTTAAAAAATTTTATATATTAGAGAAACAGACAGAGGTAGTAGGAAAAGGAGCAGAGGGAGAGGGACAAGCAGACTCTGCTGAGCATGGAGCCTGTTGTGGGGCTCCATCTCAAGACCCTGAGATCATGGCCTGAGCCAAATCAAAAGTCAGATGCTTAACCCCCCTGAGCCATCCAGGTGCCCCAAGTAGAGGTTTTTAAAGTGCTTAGAAATATAAGTATTTATTAAAGAAAATCTTTGTGAAGTAAAATAAAAATTAGATTTAATGAGTGCTTCCAAAGTCCTTTCTCATAAAATTATGGCTTACTGTATGATAAACAAAACAATGAAACAAGATTTTATGCAAATTATAGCTCATCATTTTTGATGATTTTGAGCCAGATGGCAGCAGTCATTTTAATTTTGGGATAGTACCTTACTTTTGGATTTGGTGATGAATGGCTTGCAAAAGCCCATCTTCAAATGCCATCCACACAGAAATGTAACTAACACACCACCGGCATAAGGCCTGCATTATAAGACAGACTGCAGAAATTTGGTCCTTATTCTATTCCCAAATGTTCACTTGAGCTAAATTTTTAGTGATCTAGGTCCTTGTCATTGAACTTGTGTGTTTTTACGTTGATCAGATAAGGTGGCGATGCTTTAGGGCTCATATGTGCTCTAGCTCTTTGAGAATCATTGTGGCTTTTGTGGCACACCATGTAGAAGAGGTCTGGAGTGTAGAAACCCTTCAGTGTTAACCAAGCATAACTCATCACCTTGGGCCTGAAGCCATCTTGATGAACCACTGCCAAAGGTCCACTCTGTTTGGCTTCAGCCGCCCTTTTGCCTTCAACTTCTCATATTTTACAACTGTTGCTTTCTCATTCAAGACTTTTCTCATCTCCCAGAAGAAATGCACACATTCTGAAATTGTCAATATGTGATCACACGTTCTGTATGCTGCAGAAATGAAGTATGCAGATATACAGTCACAGATATACAGTCACAGGCGAATCATAACATCCCTCAAGATGTTACACCAGACATGTTCGTATGCTGTTGGAGTTTCTCACAGCAAAATGAGCTCAACCAAATTATGTTTACCGGAAACACTTTTTTGGTGCCATATTTAATAATTTTAAATACAGGAGTCTTAACTGAAGACACAATTACTCAAACTTTTCCTTCAATGTTATAACACTATTCCACTGAGGTTGACCAGACTGGAGTGAACAATGGTACCTCTTAAGTCTATCACCAGTAGCATCTACCAATGAGAGGCTCATTTGCAAGGTAGGCTGTCTTTAAGAAGGCGGGGTGGTGGCTGCTGAATGAGTAGTAGAGGAAGTGAGCTCACTTCTCTGGCCAGGGCTTTCTAGATCAAAATTTAATGTTTTACTCAACCTGGGCCAGACTCTGTGTTTGGGGAAAATGAAATTAGAACACAGTGAGAGTCAGGACACTGAGTTCAGAGGGCGCTGGGTAGTCTGGGGCAGCCATTTTTTCTACATATATGACGGAACAGACAAAACTGATCCATGGAGAAGAGAGAAGCAGATGTGCAGGGAGAAGACAGGTCCTTTGGCAAGACAGTGAAAAGCAAGGAGAGACTGAGGTTGCTTTGGTCCCTAAGTGTTCTTATTTCTAGGTCTTCCAAAAGGCTGAGAGGCTTCCTGCCCTTACATTCTGTGGAAGAGTCTTGAGTCTTTCCAGTAGAGTGTCCTTCCTCCCCTTTGTTTTATGTTGAGTGGTTTCTTCTTTTTCCACCAAATAATCCTCGGTCAAAAGGGTCAAGGCAGAACCCAGTGAAGGGAGGAACCAGGGAACCAACTATTGGGTTTGCCTGGGTCCTGCTCTCTCACAAACCTGTCCTTTCAGACGGGCTACCTGGTGGTGTGGCAGGATCGGCCTTTCCTTTTAGGTAGGTATGGGTCCTGGGCTGAGGAAGCCAGGTTATCACAGATCTGTCATTCAGTAGTCAATTCCATAAATATCTAGAGGGCGTCTTTCCCATGCCAATACACGGGAGGCACCGGAGAAATCTAGATTAATAATATTCAGTCTCTCTTCTCTAGGACATTGGTGTTAAGAGACTAAGCTACAGAGGATCCCTGGGTGGCGCAGCGGTTTAGCCCCTGCCTTTGGCCCAGGGCATGATCCTGGAGACCTGGGATCGGGTCCCATGTCAGGCTCCCGGTGCATGGAGCCTGCTTCTCCCTCTGCCTGTGTCTCTGCCTCTCTCTGTGACTACCATATATAAATAACAATTAAAAAAAAAGAGAGAGAGAGAGACTAAGCTACGTGTTTGCTGTTTGCCTCCATCAGATGGGGAGAAAAGTGCCTTTGAATCCTATCAATTTTTAAAAATATTTTTCCCTTGTGTTGTGTGGCTCATGTTCTAAGGAGACCCCTTAAGAAAATTTAAAACCCAGAATTTAGAAGTTAGTCTTTTCTCTTTTTTTTCCTAAAGATTTTATTGGTTATTCATGAGAGACACAGAGACAGAGACAGACACAGGCCGAGGGAGGAGCAGGCTCCCCGTGGGGATTCAGGTGCGGGCCTCGGTCCCACGGCCCCGGGATCGCGCCCAAGGCGGAGCCCCCAGACCCCCGAAGTGAGTTCTTTGGAAGAGGACGCCAGGGGGTTTGGGCAGAGCCTCGCCACCCGTCACTCACACGGAATATCCCGGTGTGTCAGGGCCTCACTTAGAGTTTTCGGCCGGACAACCCTGCAGATGAATCGCAACCGAACTCTCCTTTGCCTTGGCCGCGGGTTCAGTTTCTCGCCTCAAAAAAAAAAAAAAAAAAAATCGTATCCAGCGCGGCCCTTGTGTCCCTGCCAGGGAGCCGGGGTCTGCAGGCGCCCTGGAAGCCGCGGGGGCAGGTGCGGAGGCCCCGCCCCGCCCCGCCCCGCCCCGCCCCGCCCAGGCCCCGCCCCTCCCCGCCCCCGCCCCCGCCCCGCCCCCGGCCGCGGCTCCCCCCACGCGAGGAGAAGCAGGGGGACCGGGACGCAGGGCCGCTGGAGGCAGCAGCAGCAGCAGAGGAGGCCGCGGGCGCAGACAGAGGGCGCCAGCCCTGCCGCGTCCCCGGCCCGCTGATGTCTCCAGCTCTGTCTCCCTCTGGTGACCGCCTCCTGCACCGCCGGGGCCGCCGCCCTGGTTGTTCTAGAAGCTGTAGCCCGCACGGATGACCATGCTCAGTCTCCTTCCCTCCGCAGACTCCAATCGGGGCTTCAGGGGGACTTCAGGGGGGCCCAGCGGGGCCAGCACCCCCCCCCCCCCCCGCCAGCACCGGGCGCGGTCCCGGAGCCCCCTGCACCTGCTTCCCGCAGAATCAGGGCCAGGCAGAGGCTGCCGGAGGCCCGGAGGCCCGAGCAAGACACCCCTTCCTTGGCGCGTGCACAGCTCACGTGGCTCTGGCCGTGGGAACCCCCCCAACTGGGATGGATGAAGACACTCTTGTCTTTGGGGACCAGCCAGGAGCCAACAAGCCAGAAGCATTAGCAGAGGAGGCAGCAGCTAGGGAAGGGGGTGGTGGTGGTGGTGGATCCTGTGTAGTAGGAGGCCAACTCCTTGTGGGAATTCACAGTATTTTCCTTATCGGGCCCTAGGTGCTACAAAGCATAGGGAATACGTCTAAAAAACTCCTCAGATCCCGGTCACCAGAAGAATTTAGACATTTCCATCTCAGAGGGATTCCAGAGTCTGGCTCTTGGGGTCAGATCCTGATCCCTCCACTTTCCAGCTTGTTTGGTTGTGGGCTTCTCTGAGCCTTGGCGTCCTCCTCTCTAAAATGGGACTAAGCTTGTTCCCCGCCCCCCAGCGTTCTTGGGAGGGTTAAATGAGATCATCCACAGGAAGCCTCTAGGATGCGCTGCTGCAGAGGAAGCCCCGCTGCAGAGGAAGCCCCCAGCATATGTTACTTATTATTAACTCCAATGCAAGTTGAGCTTTTTACTCTCCAAGGAGGTTTGAGCCCAGCATCAAGGGAGAAAGCTTGCTAAACATACAGTAATTTTGGAAGCAACGGGGTTAGCAGGAAGGAAGCTTGCATTTCTTTAAAAAGAAAAGAAAAGAAAAAGTGGTATTCCGAATTAGCTGCATATTGGAATTGCCTGGGGAGCTTTAAAAAAATGTCAGAACATGGGCTCCGCCCTCTGAGGTCCTGATGAAACTGGTCTGGGGTGTGGCCTGACATTGAGATTTATAAAAGCTCCCCAGATGATGAAAATATGCAGTCAAGGTTGGGAGTTCACTGCCTTAGGAGTATCTTTCTATATACTTGCATGATGTGAGGTTGTTTTTTAAACATTTTTTATTAAAAAAAACCTTTCTTTTGCAACTTCATGCAAAATCTGCTAAGGTGTACATGCTAAAAGACGATTTTATTTTGAAGATTTTAAATTATTTATCTGAGAGAGAGAGAGCACAGGTGGGGGGAGAGTGAGGTACAAGCAGACTCCCGGCTGCATGCAGACTCCAAAGCAGGGCTCAATCTCATGACCCTGAGATCATGACCTGAGCCAAAATCAAGAGTTGGATACTCAACTGACTGATCCACCCAGATGCCCCTAAAAAGCAGTTTTTAAGAACAGAGTATTTTTTAAAAAGATTTATTTATTCATGAGAGACACAGAGAGAGAGGCAGAGACATAGGCAGAGGGAGAAGCAGGCTCCCTGTGGGGAGCCTGATGTGGGACTCGATCCCAGGACCTCAGGATCATGATCTGAGCCACAGGCAGAAGCTCAACCACTGAACCACCCAGGCATCCCAAGAACAGAGTATTTTTGAAGTTAGAGCAGCTTGACTGACTTTCAAGGATTAGGTCAAACAATGGGAACAGACAGGTTAAGTCCCACCAAGTATTTTTGTAAATCGTGAGGCTCTTTAGGACCATAAACATATCCCCATTCTCTTGAAATCCCCCTCACTTACACACAGGATGGAAGTCCACTGCTGTGCCCTGGAGAGCTTAACCCTGTTCACGTGTGCGTAGAGCTGACCCCAGGGTCAGTTTTGCCAATTACTCTGTGACCCCAGTGTGCTGCTTACCCTTGCAAGGCCTCAGTTTTCCCATCTGTAAAATGGCAGCAATAATAGCACTCAGTTCACAGAGGTGACGAGAGGGCTAAGTCATCAACGTGAAGTGATTTGGAAGGTGTTTAGGACATGCCAAGGAACATAGCAAGCATTAGTATTTTTATGATTTCCAATCTAGCTCTGAAGAAATATTTTTTAAGTCATCCAAAAGGAGAATCTGACTAAAACAGATGGCTGCCATGGAAGGGGCATACAAAAAAATCGTTGTCATTTTTTTGCTTTGGGGAGAATTTTTATAGCCCTACAACCAAGACCCTTCTATAGCATCGGTTGGTGGATGTGTCAGGAGGATGCCATGGCTAAAACCAAGCTCAGAAGAGAACACCAGTCAGGCCAGAGCCAGCTGGTGTCCTGTGAAGTGACAGCCAGGGACACTGTGGGAAAAACACAGGCAGAGCCAAAAACTTTTGGCCTCAAGCTGAACTTTATGTGCTGAAGGAGAATGCCCCAGCTACTCTGGGGAGCAGGGCTAGGAATTAGTTGCTCAGCTTTGTTGTAGGGGTGACTACAAATGACTGTCCATTGTTAGGTCTTCTAGCCCCATTTTCACTAAGGTGGATATTAGTTACTGACCAGATGGTCGCCAGCTGTTCCCTGAAGCCTGGGGTCTATTAAATCTGGAGGCAGAGGGATGCCTGGTGGGTCAGTGGTTGAGCATCTGCCTTTGGTTCACGTGGTGATCCTGGGGTCCTGGGATCAAGTCCCATATCGGGCTCCCCATGGGGAAACTGCTTCTTTCTCTGCCTGTGTCTCTGCCTCTCTCTGTGTGTCTCTCATGAATAAATAAATAAAATCTTAAAAAAAAAATCTGGAGGCAGAGAGAGCCCTCACATTGTACTACCTTCGGGGCAATCGTACTGCACAAAAATTCAAAAGCAACCCCAGGGATCCTGGGACCTATCTGAATGTGAGATAGGATGAAACCCATGAGGATACACTCAGGCCCTCATCCGTTGCTGTGACAAACCTACAAACTCTATGACTTGTCTCCTACTGCTCTGGAGTGAGTGGGCAGGTCCCTTCCTGCTGATCGCCAGAGTCAGAAAGGCCAGTTAAATATTTGGTTAAAGGTGTTAGAGTAACCAGTTCCACATCTACTTAAGCAATGATTGAAGGTTTAACGCATTCCCTAAATAGCTTTAGTCCAGAGAAGAGTCTAGAAATGGTACAAATCAGATTCAAAATGTAGCAGGATAAATGAGAAAAACCATGTGAGGGTCTCTGTTAATGAGGCCCTCATACAAAGTTTTCTCAGAAAAGGTTTTTCAAGAGGCTTCAAAGTTTTTAAAATTAATTAACATTTTACATTCGGCATCCCATGAGTTTCACATCTGCCACTGATTTTCTGACTAATTAGAAAAGCTGTTGGTGGAGGGACTGTTAGATGTTTGCACAGTACAAATTAGGGCATAATTACAAGGCAGGGTGTATGCTAATGAGAAGCAAGGCTGATAAACCAGTGTTTACACCAACAGAAGACTCTTCCTTCTTGTGGTTCTTTGAGCTCATTTCTATTAGGATCCTATATAAGTATAGGTACAAATCCCTTTTGATAGTTAGGTGAGAGTTGTTTGAGACTACAATGTTCAGAGGAAGACCTACCCTCAAAATCCGATGGAGAATATTGCAGCTGTGCATTACTTGTTCTCAGGTATAATCGGGTGAGACGTAAGCCTTCTTCCATTCCTGTCTGATAGTTATTTTGGAATGCTTCCGGACATGCATCTTAAAGAGTCTCTTCTCTTTGTGGAATCTCTAGCTTAGCAGGGGCCAGAGAGGTCCCAGTTCCCGTGGAGAGCCAAGGAAGGCCAAGCTGCTATATGGCCGCGGCTGTGTTTCCGCCACTACCGCTCGGTCATTTTGTCCTCATGATCTTGCTCATGCACTGAAGACAGTGAGTTGGTTCAAGTCAGAACAAGTAAGGAGCATGAGCCGTTTGGCTGACACACAGTACTTTGTCTTGGGTGGTAACAGGCGAAATGTAAGGCATTTCACCCACTCACAAGTGACTAGCTTATTGAAGAAGTAAAACATACGCTGAAAGCCAAGAGCGGATAGGATAAGAGTGCTTGTCAAAATGAGGCCTCTGTGAAGGCTTCCGAGGCCAGAATGTCAGCCTCAGAAGACAGCAGTGACACTGATGAGAACCCTTACCCCATGAAGCATGAAGAACTCCTCTGGGATTCCTGCCATCCTGTGGTTCTGCAGAAGGAAACTTTGTAGAAGGAAATTGCCAAGGTGGGGCCTGTCAAAGGTTGTGGCCTGTGGGTCCCAGATGATACCAGCATGTTGCTGACACAGGACAGTTTCTCCTCCTGGGAGGATCCCTGTCCACGGTCAGCCAGACCATCCTCCAGCCATCTGCAACCCCTATAGACATAGCTTGATTCTCTCAGCCTGGGAGCCTTCCCTGCAGCGTCATGGCTTTGGCCACACTCACAGCCAGGCTCTCTGATCCAGCACTGTTTAGGAGGTTCTCAGCAATTGCCTTGGCCTGCTTACCCACGTCCAAGAGGTCTGCACCAATGTGGCATACACTTGGCCATGCTCTGGGGCTGGGTTCATAGTCCAAATCCAGAGAGGCCAGAGAGGTCCCACAAAGGACTGTAGAGACCCTGGCAAAGCACAAAGCACCTACCTCTTTCTACAGAGAGCCGCCACTTGTCTCCGGCCACATGGGAATGGGGGTGGAGCATTACCAGATCTTTCTGATCCCTCAAGAGAATGTAGAACACTGGATTCATACAAGAAAGCGACCAATTTTTGGAAACGCTAACACACTCGAAACTTTATAAAACTGCAAGTCAAACAAAATAACGTGCACACACAAAACTCTTACTGTATTCGTTCTCCATGTGGCCTCGATGGAATCTGCCTTAGGCTGATGATCTCAGTCTCAACAAATATCAACAGAAAGAGCCCACAGAACTGAGAAGTGGGTGATTCAGGCAGAAGCTGGAGAGCCGCGGAAGACCGTGAGAAGGACCTTGACGATTCTGTTGCTTTGTACCAAAGATATGTTCTCTGGTGCCCTCTTTATGATTTATTTTTCCATTCTAACACATTTTTTTTCTTAAATTATGGAATATTTTTAATTCCAAAAATAGTTAATATAGAGCTGTATTAAGTCTCTGTGTCCCTAGAAAGCTGTTCCCGGCAGTTTATGCATCTACTTTATGATGTAATATGTTGGGATAGAAATAAATCAATCCTTCTGGCTATACACAATTTTTACAACTCAGGAGTTTTCACACACAGCATATAAAGAATCTAGTTGAGTTACATTCTACTAAAAGAACATTTACTCTCTAAAGACATATTTGTAGCTGAATGTTGCCTTCAGGAACTGGAAATGCCTCATTTTCACCAAGAGCTTGTATATGAAATAAGATTATACTGACATTGCAAAGACAGTTGTGAAATATTCCTTTTTTTTTTTTATTTTTTTAAATATTTTTTTAAATTTTTATTTATTTGTGATAGTCACAGAGAGAGAGAGAGAGAGAATGAGGCAGAGACACAGGCAGAGGGAGAAGCAGGCTCCATGCACCGGGAGCCCGACGTGGGATTCAATCCCGGGTCTCCAGGATCGCGCCCTGGGCCAAAGGCAGGCGCCAAACTGCTGCGCCACCCAGGGATCCCGAAATATTCCTTTTTATATGCCAGCGAAGTGCTGCTTCTGGGGGTAACGTGCATCTTTTTTTTTGGTTTTGAATGTTTGGTTTAAACATCTTAACACTTTCAAGAGAGAGAATTGCTTTTAAATTTCATAATGGTCACCAAGACATAGCAAAGGGATTTATTTTACCTGGTCCATGTCTTATATTTTTTCTCATTAAAAAAATTAATTTATACACAGTAACACTTCGCCCCATTTTACGCTCAGTTTTGTGGGTTTATCAAACATAGACTGTCGTGGTATCTCTGGTGCCCTGTTTTGACACTGGAAATCAAATAGAGGACACTCTCAAACCTAGATTCCTTAGTGGCTTCATTTTACTTTTTTCACTCACTGAACTATTTTAGCTTCTGTTATGTACCAGGCAGTGGGAGTACAAAGGAGCAAAGACATAGTCCTGGCTCTCAGGGAATCTTCCATTTGGTAGACCAGCCAGACACATGAAAGTGATAGCACAATAAGATGACTACTACAAAGGAGCTATGCCCAGATATGACCCCCACTTATTCATTTCACTAATGCAATCTGATCCAGCTGTCACTACTAGGCCCACTGCTCGGCTGACAGTGTGACAGCAGGTGACAGAGCTGGGACCAAGCTCACAGGCCAGCTAGGAGCCCCTAGACACACAGAGAGGGGTGCTGCTGGAGATGGACGAGAGCCTTGGGGCCTGGACAAAGCCACATCTTGTCCTGGGAGTGGTGGGGAGGCATGCCAGGCAGGAGGTGAGGCTCTTCCACCTGAGGATCTCCCTATGCAATTCCTCAGCCCCAATCTAGGAATGGTTGAGGAAATCTACATAGAGAGGTACAGAAGTTGCTCACAAGACTGATTTATGACTGGTTATTGGTGAAGAAAACGCAAGATAGAACCTCTATGCTAAACTACAATCTGAGAAACCTCTGCTTTTCATGTTCCAAGTAGGCGTAGAAAGACGGCTGTCTTGCTAGTAGGGATTCTGTGGTCTGTGCAGTGGCGGATCGGGAATGCCATTTATTAGAGGGAGGACAGAGAATGGGTCTGGGCGGCCAGTACCAGCTACGCTACCGGCCCCTGCTCCTCCAGCTCCAGGAGCAGACAGTCAGAGCCCGGGCCATGGTAAAGTAGACATGGGGGGCTCACTCCCCAACAGCCAAGGACCGACGGGTTGCCTTGGTTACTCTGTCCATCTCCAGGCAGGCAGGCAGACCATGGCCAGGAGGCAGCCACAGTCATGGCTCCCTGGACTGGAATGCTTGGTTTTGTCCAGATCCGTCGGCTGATCTTCTGTATCATCTACCATGCTGCCCGGTGCCCATCGGCTGACAAAGGGGACAGTTCACTTAAATGATGGGAAATTTCTTGGCTTGAGTTCTTTCCCCTGCTCACTACCCCTGTCTCCATAACCAATGAATGGAAATCTCCACCTCAAGTCAATGCCTTCTCTTTATCCTCTTTTGTTCTCAGCCACATACTCACAGCCCCATCTGTGCTTTCCCGTACATTTAGATGCCAAGCACAAAGTCAGCCTTAGAATCAGGGATCTAGGGAGTTCTCAGTCTCTCGACTGACATTTTGGGCTGGACAATCCCATGTGGTAGGGGCTGTCCTGTGCCCTGCAGGATGTTTAGCACCATCCCTCTGCCCAGGAGTTGCCATGAGCACCCCCCTACCTATGTCAACCAAATACACCCCTAGACATTATCAAAAGTTCCCCAGGGGGGCAGAACTGCCCCTTGCTGGGAGATTCCAAGATAGGCCTGGGCTCTAATGGTGGTTCTGATGTTTATTCAGTTACTCAGCCTCTGTGAGTCCCAATATCCCTGTCCATAAAATATCTCCCATGGTCAATATAAGAATTAGAAAAATGTACAGTTGGTTAATTCCTGGCGTGTGGTAGGTATTCAAAGGGCAACCATTATTACCATGTCAGTACTCTGTGAATTTCCCTAGATAATTTTTGTTGTTGTAGTAATTTCAGATTTGTGGTGACCAGAGAGTTCAAGAAGTAAAACTGACAGAAATGTCCTTGGCTCTGTCTCTGGCCACGTAAGGAAGCTTGGCTTGGATTGCATCACCTAAAAGTATAGTTTGGGGTCTCTCTCCGGGAAAGCTGGTGTTTTTAACATTCCTGTAGAATGGGATCAGCAGCCCTTAGTAGCTTAGGGATTTAGGCCTTCTTACTGACCATTTCTGGGGTTTGAACAGACTTGTTCATGTCTCATTATGGGAATGTAGGTCACTGATGGTTTCTGAAGCCAAGGTTTGAATCCCCAGCCTTTGGGATTCAAGCCTTAGAACTGATCCAAACTAATTTAGTAGTAGGGTTTTTAAATAGTTTGTAAAGAGGCAACTGGTTCTTGGAAATTTATAATTTTGAGGAAATGGCCTTTTTAGGTTGCCGTTCAGGGTTTATGAAATGTTCTCCTTCAGTTCCACCACCCCAACACTTACATTCTTGGACATAGGAACATCTTTGTATAATTGCATAGGAAAGCATTCTTCAAGAAATTGACCATCTTCTCTTGGCTGGTTTAGAAGAATGCAGAAGGGGAAGAGCAGATAAAGAGAGACCTATTGTGCAGTTTACCAAAGTATGAGGTATCCTGTCAGGCCTTCTCCAAGCTCTCTTCTTCTCATTCTCTCTCTCTCTCTCTCTCTCTCTCTCTCTCTCCCTTCCTTGTTTCTATAAAAATCTTTATTTTTAATTTAAGACCAGCCATGCATTGATGATACTTATAGACCTGCGACATAATAACTGAACTGATGAAGAATGGAAAAAATCATTTTTTAGTTATACTGGAATGAGAGACATGTCAAACTTAAGTGGACTCTAATATACAGATTTAGGTCAATTATTCCTATTATTTTGGATGAATGAGTGTTAGGAACTTTGGATCCAAAGAGGAATAAGACAATATTTATACCCAAGAATTAGAGAATCTAATTGGGAGAAATTAGGTAATAGAGTTGTTGCTGAGAGGATATTAGAAAATTGACTAAGGGGGTACCTGGGTGGCTCAGTTGGTTAAGCGTCTGCCTTTGGCTCAGGTCATGATCTCGGGGGCCTGAGATCAAGCCCCAGTTAAGTCCTGAGGGGGGGCTCCCTATTCAGCAGGGAGCTCTCTCCTTCTGCACTCTCCTCAATTGTGCTCTCTCTCAAATAAATAAATAAAATATTTTGAAAAAGAAAGAAAATTGACTAAAAGGAGATGAGAACAATGCTCACAGAGTAGGTAGTCAATACATTTTAGGAGAAGGCAGAGTGGAAGGAAGGGAGGGAGGGACGGAATGAAGAGGAAGAGAGGTAGAGGGAGCGGGGAGAGAGGAAGGGAGAGAGTGAGCAAGGGAAGGAGGAAATGAGACAGAGAGCAAGGGAGGGAAGAGGGAGGATCCTACAGAAGAGTATGTATTAAATGACAAATGAGGGGCACAGATAACTTTTTAGGAATTTAGAGAAGATTCCAGGCCATGGGCTAGTCTGAGAAAACTCCTTGAATCATGTGGAGAGGCATATGATATATCAAGTAGTTGAGTAGAAACAGAGGTCTCCATTTAGCCAACAACAAATGTTTCTAAGAGCTGAACACTTCTCAGGCAACCATCTATGATATGTGAATTCTTTTGAATTGCTAGAATTTTCTTCTGAGCTTCTTGAATTACCAAGATAATAGAAGACCCTAAAAACCACCACCTCTTAGTGTCTTAAACCATGTATTCTTAGAACATAAGCCAAAGATTTGCCTATGTAGTGGGTACTCTGTGTCTGATAGAGAGACCAAGGCATTATGCCTAGAGATGGGCTCAGCTCCCCTCCTAATGGAACCAGGAAGACCAAGAGACCTCCATGCATTGTTTACCCCCTCTAAACTGGTGGTCGTGCATTTCTCTCCATGCAGGGTTATAAGTCCTTTAACTCCCTGCTATATAAGTAGAAATTTCTTAGATTGCTCCTAACCTTACCTCCCTTAAACCCTCATATTCATCTCTGAATCCCTAAATATTCCAGGTCCCATATGAGGAAAAACATCTCCAACTCTGTCTTCCATTTACCTATTGGCCAGCACTGTTGGTTCTTATCCAAATATGTTTTTAGGATCAACTGGGATCAAATACGCATTTCCATTTAGGGCAAGAGAGGGGCAGGCATTCCTAGACCTCATCACATTTGTGAAAATGAGATGACAGCGAAGCTGGACCTGGAAATATGAGGCCCCATGTAAGGTATATCATTTGGGATCCCTGCAAAGGGATATATTTGTTTAATCTTTATGTAGTAGGGGTGAGGAGATACTGATTTTTTGTTCATAAAAGTTATATACCTCTTTCTTAGTGCTCAATTAAGACTTGATTACATGTAAAATATGTAAAATTACTTTTCACCCCCTTTTTACTTATTTGTAATTGTCTTGGAATTTCCCTATTCTGGACTAATTTCTTGGGAAGCATATTAAATTATTTTAGCTTCAGACTAAAAAAAAAAAAAAAAATTACTTCTTCTCAGCGAGCAGCACTCTTGTGCAGTAGTACCGGGCAGACAGCCCTTTGGGAGGAGTGGTTTGTAAAGTTCGCTTGAGAAGTTGTCTACTTTGTGGAAAACAGGACCTATGTATTTTTTACCAGTGTGAACTATAATCTGGATAGCAACCCGAGTTAAGAGGTGTCAGGTTTCTGGTTTATTCTGCCCAGCTGGCCTGCCACTGGACCCCCTCTGGATGATAGACTAGGTGCCGCCTCTGTGGGTTATGTCTGCCAGCTACCCTGGGCTCTCCTCTGACCATTCCTGGAGGGCTCACCACTTGAGAATTGCTCATGACTGACTGGCCTTCCAGAGGCTTCTTTTTACACATCTGTAAAAGAAAAAAAAATCGACTATACCTTTAGTAGACAAACCTATTTAAAAAGTGCTAAAGATAATTAATTCCATTAGGACCCTCTCACATCTTTCATGGTTTGAAAAATCCCAGCTGTATTTCTCAACGTGTACCTTTCTGTTCAAAGTATATCAGTCATCATATTCCTTTTGGGGATGACTCATCCTGCTCTCAACCTGCTTTTCCTCTGGTGGTCTGCTGTATCATGTCTGGCGCCTGGGACTGTATGATACCATAAAGACAGATTTTGACTTCAGAAATTTATAGTGACTTAAAGTCACCTTTGGTCTGGTAGGGGCAGGACCAATTGCATCTCTGCCCTTGGAAAAATCACTGAGGTTGTTTCTCTGCTGCCTTCCAGGCTCTGCACCTGTACATGATCCATCCTCTTTTTATCTCTGACTTCACCTCCTACCTGCCTCATTCACTCTATGTTAGCTCTAGGGGGTATTTTGCTGTTTCTTAAATATGCCAAACTCATTTGAACTGCAGAGGTTTTCTGGGGCCTGGAATACCATTCCCAGATTTCTACCGGGTTCATTCTCTTAGTTCACTCACATGTGTATTCAAGTGTCACCAAGTGTAGAGGCCTTTCCTAACTACCCACTTCATCTAAGCGTGCCACCAGCCTCTCAGTCATAATCTTATTTTTCTTCTTTTATCATCAGTATCTGATGTGATAGCCCGTATGTCTTTAATTTTGTTGACTATTTCCTCCACTAGAATATGAACTCACCTGGGGCAGGATTTTTACCTGTTTTACGCATATCACTAAGACCTATCTCTAAAGTCCAAAAGAGATGAACAATGCAAAGAATTAAGATAAGGAACATTGCAGGTAGTTACCTAAAGAATTGACAACCCCAAATTGAGGGAAATTCAAAGCCACCAATTAGAGGGGGTAAATGAGGGGCATGGTGGTGTTTGAGGGCAGGTCTCAGACTCTTTTTTTTTTTTTTTTTTAAAGAAGATTTTTAAAATTTATTCATGAGAGAGAGGAGAGAGAGAGAGAGAAGCAGAGACACAGGCAGAGGGAGAAGCAGGCTCCATGCAGGGAGCCCAACGTGGGACTCGATCCCGGGTCTCCAGGATCACGCTCTGAGCTGAAGACAGCACTAAACCGCTGAGCCACACACCCGGGCTGCCCCTCAGACTCTTTCTGATTCTTGATTCCTGCCTCTAGAGTAGGGGGCATAACAATATGTATTTTTTCATAAATTATTAAATGCCTCAAATTAAGAGTTGGGACTGCACAATTTCCAATGGCCTCTCTAATTCTAAAATTGTATGAGTTTACAAAATCCTACAAGTATCATCAATTTAGTAAAATACGATGCCTTAGGGCTTCCTAAGAGATCCTAAACCAGGGGGAATTCTGTCTAGATCATTCTGACAAGAGGGAATGTCTGGCAAAGTAGTTGGCTTGTCTCTTTTTTTCTTTTCCACTGGAGAGAATCAGAAAGACATAATAGAGATTCAGAGTGTTTCAACAGTGGAAACTAGGTTAAATCATGGAAGGTGTGCTCTGTGCTTTCCAAAGCGCCCTTGTTGGCAAACAGGTAGAGAAGGTTGAGAGTGAACAGCTGTCACCAGGGCCCCAGGCAAAGCTGCAGAGAAGGTCAAGCTTGCATTCTGTATTCCAACCCACCTCTTTCTTTCTGAGTTCACTTTTCACCCCAGTTACTGGACTCTAGCTATTGAATTTCCTCATGCTGCCATTTGCCTTCTAAATCTTTCCCCTCCCTAAGCTCTCTATAGCTCTGCACAGAGATTTATCTGGTTTCATTCTCAGCCAGCTAGAGTTCCCATCCCCTGGGTTCTCATGGGAGCCCAAATGATTAAATACACTTATTTTAAAGAGTCCATGAGGCATACAGAACATCTGTAGTTTGAAAAAATGGTCCAGGGTCTTACCTGGTTTTCTAGGAACTGAAATGCATGGAATTAAAACTGTAGTCTCAGATATGTTCTTCTGTGGGCATGCATATCATATGTGCATGAGAGCTCTCTCTCTCTGTCTCTCTGTCTCTCTGTCTCTCTCTCTCTCTCTCACACACACACACACACACACACACACACACACACACACCCTATTTCCCTGTAAAGTTACCCTGGAAGCTGGGAGGCAGCAAACAAAACCTTGTTTCGGTAAAAATCCTAAGTGAAGAGCCTGATGCCTATCCTGATATTTGTGGGTTTGCAGGTTTAGTTTTCAGGCAAATAATAATGGTTTTCAGGCAAAGAGATTTTCTAACCAGGGGTCTTGTGGCACAGGCTGTAGAAAAACCTCCTCTGATTTAACACAACAGTTGAGTAGTAAGAATCCCTTAGAGTCACCTTGACATGGAGCCAGAGCTGAGACCTTCATTTTCACTGTGCCATTAAAGGATTTTATCCTTAATCCAGATCCCAGGGGGAAGTGTGGGTTCTCAGCGCTCTGACAAGCAGTTAGTGACAAGTAGGGCTGATTCCTGTGTCCATGGAACCTCCTCCCCTGGAGAGTCTTGGGGCTGAAAGAACCCAAGGACCCTACAAAAAGACTGAGCTCTTAACTTGTCTTGGAGCCCTCATAATTTGCTGTATAAATGATCAGAGTGACATCATTTTGTCCCCTACAATGTTGAAGCTTGAGAGGGGTGTTATTAAAAGGGGCCAGTGTCCAGTAGGGTGAGTCTGGACATGAGGGGGAATTGGATTTCAACAGAGCCTATAGACTAGACTCAAATCTAGTGCGGCTGGAAATGCAAGCAATGAACACAGGACAGCACCGTGGCATTTGCCTTGGATTTAAAGTAGGCCTATGATCAAACTCCACAGGGATAGGGCCCAGGAACCTGTATTCTTAAGGGATACTCCAGGTGACTGTGAGGCTAGCCGTCCAGACCTGAGATACTTCCTGTATAGATGCCTCTTCTAATGGAGTAGACAAGGGCTGAAGGATGTGTGTGCTTATCCCTAGAATCATAGCAAATAGATCTCTAGAAAATAGAGAAGAGCTCTCCACGAGTTTGCAGGTGGAGATTGCAGTGTGCAAGTGGTCTTGAACAGCTGTGTGGCAGGAGTGGGACACTTATCTCTTTTAAAAGATTTTAAATTTATTTCTTCATGAGAGACACAGAGGGAGAGGCAGAGACATAGGCAGAGGGAAAAGCAGACTCCCTGCGGGGAGCCTGATGCGGGACTTGATCCCAGGACCTGAGGTAAAGGCAGATGCTCAACCACTGAGCCACCCAGGCATCTCAGGAGTGGGACAGTCTTAAGCAAATTTTTTTTAAGGAAGATTTTATTTATTTACTTGAGAGAGAACACAAGCAGAGCAGAGCAGCAGAAGGAGAGGGAGAGAGAGAGTCTCAAGCAGACTCTGAGCTGAGCAGGGAGCCTGACACAGGGCTTAATCCCAGAACCCCGAGACCGTGACCTGAGCTGAAGGCAGATGCTTAACTAGCTAGTCACCCAGGCACCCCATAAGCAAATGTTTTTTAAAAATCTACTTTATCGATTTATTAAAGTATAATTTACATGCAATAAAATGTATCCATCTTTACTCTACAGTTTGATGAATTTTAAAAGAAATACACATTTGTGAAACTACCACCCTAGCCACGATGCAGAACATTTCCAGCACATGTAAAATTTCCTGCATGCTACTTTCCTGCATCCCCCCGTACCGCCCAGATCCATCCACCAGACAACAGTACTCTTTTTGCATCAATATAGATTAGTTGGCTATTCTTGAAATTTGTGTAAAGCAATCACACAGTATATGTCCTTTTGTGTTAGGCTCCTCTTGCTCAGCAAAATGCTTTTGAGATAACTGTATGTTGCCCAGATTTGCTCCTTTCTATTGTTAAGTAGTATTCCATCGTATGAATGTATGAAGATTTGTTTAACCGTTCAACTGTTGATGGACATTTGGGCTTTTTTTCAGTTGTGTGCTATTATGAATAAAGTTTCTGTAAACTTATTTTTTTTTTAGATTTTATTTATTCATGAGACACACACAGAGAGAGGCAGAGACATAGGCAGAGGGAGAAGCAGGCTCCCTGCGAGGAGCCTGATGCAGGACTCGATGCCCGACTCCAGGATCACGACTAAACTGAAGGCAGACGCTCAAACCACTGAGCCACCCAGGTGCCCTGTAAACATTTTGGCATAAGCTTTTTGTGGGTATGTTTTTACTTCTCTTGAGTAAATGTAGTTGGTCTATGTTTCACATTATACCATTTTGTGTTCCTGCCATCAGTGTAAGAGAGTTTCAGGGCTTGACGGCCTTGGCAACACTTGGCATTATTGTCGGTGTTTTTCATTTTAGCCATTCTTGTGACTAGATGATGTTTCTATCCGTGGTGTCTAATTTTGCTTTGTTTTGTATTTCCCTAATGACTGATGATGGTGAGCACTTTTTCAAGTGTGTGTTTGTCACCTGTTTGCCTTTTTTGTGCAGTACTGGTTCAGATACTTTGCTGATCTTCTTAAAATCAAGTAACAGTACTTTATATACTCTGGGTTTAAATCCCTTTTCAGAAATATGTACTGTGGGATATTTTATGCTATCTATAGCTTACCTTTTATTATCTTAGTGGTGTATTTTGCTGAGTGAAAATTTTTACTTTGCTTAATTCCGAGTGACATTTTTTTTTCTATCTAGAAAAAGCTTTGCTTATAATCCAAGGTCACAAGTATTTTTCCCATGCTTCATTCTTTAAATATTTGACTTTTATTAAAAACATTTTTTAAAGATTAATTTATTTTAGAGAGAAAGAGCAAGAGAGCACACAAGCATGGGGTGGGACAGAGGGAAAGAATCTCAAGCAGACTCCTTGCCAAGGGTAAAGCCTGATGTGAGGCTCAATCCCACAACCCTGAGATCATGACCTAAAGCAAAATCGAGAGTCGGACACAACCAACTGAGCCACCTAGGCACCCCTCAAACATTAGACTTTTATATATAGGTCTATGATCCTTTTTGAGTTCATTTTTATTATGCTCTAGCATTCAGGTTTCTTTTATCAACTGTATTGGTCAGGAATGTCTAGAGGGAGGAGGAGAAAAGGAGAGAGAGAGAGAGAGAGATTTTAAGGAATGGGTTCATGTGGTTGTGGAGGCTTGGAAAGTTCAATATCTGAAGCAGAGGCTGGAGGCTGAGGGAAGAGTTAGAGCTCCAGTCCAAAGAACATCTGCTGGTAGGATTCCTTTTTGCTCAGGGCACATTTTTGTTCTAGTAAAGCTTTCAACCAATTGGATAAGGCCCACCCACATTCGGGAGGGCAGTCCGCTTCACACAGTCACCAATTTAAATATTAATCTCATCCAAAAAATGAAAACAAAAACCCTAACATCCAGAATAATGTTTGACTACATACTTGGGCACTGTGACCCAGCCAAAACTGACACATAAAATTAACCCTCACATCCACACGGATATCCAATTGTCCTGGGGCCCCTTGAAAATTCTATCCTTTTCCCACTGAATTACCTTGAGAATTTTGTCAAAAATCAATTGAGCATTTTTATGTGGGTCTATTTTGTGACTCTGATCTGCTTCACTGATCTATATATTCATCCATATGCCAACACAATGGTCTTATTTTTGTAGTTCTGAAGCAAATCTTGAACTCCAGGAGTATAAATCCTCATCTTCTTCAAAGTTATTGTGGCTTTTTTAGGTCCTTTGCATTTCTTTATACGTTTTGTTTTGTTTATTTTCTTTATTTTTTTTCTTTATATATTTTGAAATCAATATGCCAATTTCTGAAAAAATAAAATCCTTTCATAAATTTGATTGAGATTGTATAGAAACAACAGGCCAATTTGGGACAACTGACATCTTAACAATATTTAATTTTTAAATCCATAAATGAAGTTTATTCCTGTGTTTTTAGGTCTTCAATTTATCTCAGCAAATTCTGTAGTTTTCAGTGTACAAGTCTTACATGTAGTTTGTTCAATTTTCTTCTAGTCTCTTATTTTTTGATGCTATTGTAAAATATTTTTAAAATTCACTTTGCAATTATTCACTGCTAATACATAGAAATGCAACTTATTTATGTTTATTGACCTTGTATCCTGAGACTGTGCAACACTGACTGATTAATTCTTGTAGCTTACTTTGTAGATTCCTTTGGATTTTCTATGTATACAATCAAGTGATATGTGAATAAAGACAATTTTATTCTTTTCCAAGTTGCAAGCATTTTATTGCTTTTCCTTACATTAATACACCGGCCAGGATTCCCATTATATATATATATATTTTTTTTTAAATTTTTTTTATTGGAGTTCAATTTGCCAACATATAGCATAACACCCAGTGCTCATCCCATCAAGTGCCCCCCTCAGTGCCCATCACCCAATCACCCCAACCCCCTGCCCACCTCCCCTTCCACTACTTCTTGTTCGTTTCCCAGAGTTAGGAGTCTCTCATGTCCTGTCACCCTCACTGATATTTCCCACTCATTTTCTCTCCTTTCCCCTTTATTCCCTTTCATTATTTTTTATATTCCCCAAATGAATGAGACCTTATAATGTTTGTCCTTCTCCAATTGACTTACTTCACTCAGCATAATACCCTCCAGTTCCATCCACGTTGAAGCAAATGGTGGGTATTCGTCCTTTCTAATGGCTGCATAATATTCCATTGTATGCATAGACCACATCTTCTTTATCCATTCATCTGTTGATGGACACCGAGGCTCCTTCCACAGTTTGGCTATTGTGGACATTGCTGCTATGAACATCGGGGTGCAGGTGTCCCGGCGTTTCATTGCATCTGTATCTTTGGGGTAAATCGCCAGCAGTACAATTGCTGGGTCCTAGGGCAGATCTATTTTTAACTCTTTGAGGAACCTCCACACAGTTTTCCAGAGTGGCTGCACCAGTTCACATTTCCACCAACAGTGCAAGAGGGTTCCCCTTTCTCCACATCCTTTCCAACATTTGTTGTTCAGGATTTCCATTATAATTTGAATTGCAGCAATTAAATTGCTTTATTTCTAATCTTAATCTCAAGGAAAATAGAAAAATTGTCACCAATATGTAGAATGTAGGCTTTTCTAACATGCTTATTGTGTTAAAAATGTTTCTTTTGTCCTCAATGGCTAAAAGGTTTTACTCATGAATGGATATTAAGTTTTGTCAAATACTTCTACTGTATCTATTAATCATATACTATTTCATTGTTGTATTGTGGTACATCGTATTGAATGATTTAAAAATTATAAAAATCAACCTTGTGGGGCACCTGGGTGGCTCAGTTGGTTAAACAACTGCCTTTGGCTCAGGTCATTATCCCAGGGTCTAGGGATTGAGTACCCCATTGGACTTTCTGCTCTGCGGGGGAGACTGTTTCTCTCTCTCCCTCTGCCTGCCACTCCTCCTGCTTGTGTATTCTCTCTCTCTGTCTCTCTGTCAAATAAATTAATAAAATCTTAAAAAAAAAAAAACAACCTTGCATTCCTGAAATAAACCCCAGTGGGTAAGGAAGTATTATTCTTCTCTGTATTGTTAGCTTCAGTTTGCTAAAATTTTATTGAAGATTTTTGTTTTCTATTTTCATAAGGAATATTTATCTATAGGTTCTTTTCTTTTCATGTATTTTTCTGGTTTTGAAATCAGGGAAAAAAAATAAATTAGGAAATCTTTTCCCCTCCTTGGCTTCTGAGTTTCTATGAGATTGGCATCATTTCTTAAATGTGTGATAGAGTCAACCAGTGAAGCTATCTTGAAGTTTTGAAGTTTTCCTAAAGTTTAAAAAAAAACATTAATTCAATTTATATATTAGATACAGGATTCTATGATATAAATACTTACTCAGATTTTTCCATTTCTTCTTGTGTCAATTTTTGGCAATTTATGTCTTCCAAGAAATTTGTTCATTTTTTCTAAAAGGTGCCAAATTTATTGTCATATAATTATTTGCAATATTTTCTTATTATCATTATAAAAGGCTATGGGGTCTATAGTGAAAATGACTCATTGCTGATATTTTTTTTCCTTGATCAGTCTGAGGTTTACCAATTCTACAAATCTTTTCAAATAACTAGATTTTTTTCCCCCACAGATTTTTCTCTATGGTTTATTTTGTTTTTCACTGATTTCTGCTCTTTTAAAAAAATTTAATAAACTTTTCTCTTTTTATTTTAAAAATATTTTCAAAATTTATTTATTTGATTTCTGCTCTTATTTTCATTATTTTCTTCATTCTATTTACCTGGGGTTTAAATGCTTCTCTTCTTAATGTAGAAACTTATATAAATGATTTTAAACTTCTTTTCTAATATAAGCATAAAAATCTAAAAGTTTGCCACCTAGCATTGCTGTCACTGCATCCCACAAATGTTGATATATTGTGTTTTCACTATTTTTCACTTTAAAGCCTTTTTCTAATTTCCTTTGTAAATTCTTCTTTGAGCAGGATATATACACACAAACATATAAGCACATAAGGAAATGGAATTATACTCTATACTCTGCTTTTTGACTTAACAGTAATATCAGGAACATCTTTCTGATAATTTCTGCAGCATCATTTTTTCATGCAGAGTTTAGCACATTATGGATATATCACATAAAATTTATTTAAACTAAGCCCCTACTGTTGGATAACTTAGTTGTTTCCCTTTTTTTCAGTTACAAATTGTTGTGATAAGTATCCTCACATGTTAGTTTTTGTGTAACTAAGAGTTTTTTTCATTGTATGGCTTTCTAACAAAGTGGGATTGTTATGTAAAGAGGATCCTCTTTCAAGGTAATTTCCATTTTGATACTGACTTCTTAGACCTGAGCCTACATTGTTTACACAGTTAATTTCTTCCCCCAGAGTTGCTGTGGTCTGTGCTGCTGCATCAGCCCTTAGGCATGGTGATTTGGCAAACACAGAGATGAAAAATAGTCGACTGCCAACATCCAAGATTGCAGGGGGAGGGTCTTACATATAGCATCTGGATTTTCAGGTTCTCCTGGGCAAGTGGGAATCTGGCAACACTAAGCCAACATTCCTATGTGATGAGAATTAGTGGGAAAAGAGTAATTACTTAAGATAGGGAAGGCTCTTTCCATGCTGTCATAGTTCTTACTTAGTCAGTTTCGCTTGATTAGGTCACAGCTTGAGTCTTCTAGGATTTGGGTTCACTACCCTTGATTTGGTAGCATAGTACCTATGAGAAAACTCATGCCAGTCATGTACAAGCAAATGCCGATATACTACTCCAAACTGTGTGACATTTCCCAGGGCACCTGATGCTTTCTTGGGCTTCTTTCTCTGAGAACTTCTAGACCTCCATTTGGTAACCTATCATATTTTTCTTTCCAAAACGAAATTCCTTTTTTCTGAGTTAGAGAACAGAGATCTTCTTCTCTGTGCTTGAATACACCTGAGTTTTTCTAGGTGAACATATTCTACAGAATTCTGTAAACATAATGTACCCACATTATGCCTTTCAGATATTTTTGGGTCTCAATTTTAAGGTATACTGAAGATACAGACCTGCCCCACCAGTAGTCTTTACTCATGACACAGTTTTGTTGGGATGAAATTATGAATGATGGATGATCGCCATCTATTCCCCTCCCCATCCAGCCAAATGATGGATTATGATTGTTTTTATTCCTACAAGTAGGAGTTTTTTTTTTTTTTTTTGCTACAAGAGGGGTAAGGACCGTATATATGATAAAGTGTTACAGAAAATAGTGAGGATAGGTAGAAAGAGGAGAGTGATGTGTTGAGAGGAATTATGGGGAATTGTGAATGGAAGGGCCCAGGATTGGCATCTAGCATGAGGGGGAGAAGGAAGAAAAAGAAAGAGGGTTTTTCATAAATATTATGGTCTTTGAATCCGGATCCCCTTTATGATTCTCAGGAATCCCAAGGAAAGGGTTTGAGTTATTGAAATTACGTTTGGTTGTGGGAAGCTGTTTTCTTGAGTGCAGTCCTGTTCTGAGACCAAACTGTGTTTGCCCCAGGTTTATGAGGTTACACAGCCTTGTGGGTAGGTTTTCCTTGTTTGTATCCTTCTTACACTGTGCTATGGTTATATTAATTTGCTGTTCGTGAGACACTAAGTACTAGACACCTGTTTAAACAGATTTAAGGTTGTTCCTTCTGGCCAGGAGTTTAGTTGTGTACCCTCTTCTAAAAAAAATCTGAGACCTAGACAATTGAGACATAGATTTCTGCTCTCCTTTTCTGTTTATATTTCTCATTCTATGGTTTTTCTGAGGTGGGGAGTCCACATTAAAGGTCATAATGCTTCTGGCTCTAGGGTTGGATTTCTTAAACACATCCCCAGGTCAACTGGAGTGCTAGAGTTTATTACTTTTTAAAAACCAAACCCCTGCCAAGTGAAAGGAGAGAAGGGCATGTTTAGATGAAAGTGCTTGATGTTCAAATTCTGCAGTTTGTTGACATTTTATTGCTCAATGCGATTTTTCCTATCCTTCAGGGCATTTTGCTTAATGGTTTCCCAGGAACATTGTGATGAGGCTTCAAAGCAAACCCTAGGTTTTAGCAACAACGCTCTTATTCCAGTTTATATGAGTCACATGTCCAAAACCTTGTACACATCTCAAGTTTTTCCCGTAAACACTTATGCCCAGAAAATATGGTAAACCATGCTAACAAGCCATATTCGATGCTGCACACTAATATGGAAACAAACCAGGTAATTCCGATGTAATAGATATTTGTGGCAACTAGGAGGGAGAGAAGAGTACCTAAACTAGGATTTTAGGGGTACTATACTAAATTCATTCAAGAGGATCCGACACCAGTAGTCTGAAAATGACGCCTGGTGAGTACAAATTTGTCAGTAAGAATTGGCTAAGTAGGTGTGATGCCTTAGACATTGAATTATGACAAACACACCGACAAAATGATGTATAACCCCAAGAACTCTGTCCTTCATTATTATTATTCCCTGGGTCAAGAGGAATATGATAAATTTATTACCTTTAAAGTGGCTCTCATCTTATTGAACCCCACATGTACTAGTAAGACATGGCTTTCTGAGGGGGTATTTTTTAGTGCTTTCATGGCTGTAAAATGAAGTGCCCATGCTTATACTCAACACCCAAATTGTTATCTAATTTCTCTCTTCCAGTCCTCTCCTTCTAGGGCTGATTCTTTCTCCCTCTTTCTGTTTTTTTGCACTTTCCTGGGTACTCGTCATGGTCACCGCAGTCAGTCTGAATGGGAGCTTTTCTCGGAAGCTAGGCCCACTGCAACGAGTAGGCCTGGAAGAAACAGCTGGCACGAATTTAACTCAGAGAAGTTGCCGAGGGGTATGGTGGGATCTCATTCTCTGGAGGGTTAATAAGCACAGCCCACGTTTCCCTCACCTGGGGTGGCGGGTGTGCACGGGGTCCAGCAAGTGCTGGGAGGCAGCCGACCTCTCAGGTCTCTGCTCAGAGTACCATGTTTTTCCTTTCCAGGTGTTTATTACTGAAAAGCAGAAGAAATGGTGCTCTTGCCTTTCAGTAAGAAGATATCATCACAAGCGGGGTTGGCAAAGCCACTTCCTGAGTGATGGTTTCCACCAGCATAACCCTCCGGGGGTGAATGTCAGCTGGACCTACAACATATAAGGAGACTGTGGGATCCAGACTGTGTTTAGGAAAATGCGAATATATGTTAGAAACTCCATTTGACGGCTGTTCTGCAATACTCATTGCACAAGAGAGGATGTTCTCGGCCCTGGTTTTTTAACATTTTTTCTCTTTTGCGGGCTTGGGGATGGGCCTCAATGTTATTTTAACTTCGTTTCCTCCAGGCAAGGAGATTTACTTAATGAGGTAGCCGACTCTGTTGCTGAACATTTTGTGTAGGGCAGGCTGTGTGCTCCTTAGAGTCTGTCGTGTGTCTGGAAAACAAAAGGGGCACAGGAGAGGGAGCTCCGCCTTTTAAGCTTGTCTACAAGGAGGCTGAAGGATATTCAAGTCAAGTAACTATTTTTAAGGGTCCGCTGGGCCAAGATAAATTCTAGCAAAGTGGTGCTGAAATTAGAGGTGTGATTTTTTTCCTAGTTGTCACAATGTGAGTCTGGGAAGGAACAATAGCTAGGAATTCCCTTGGAAAGCTGCTCTTGTAGATACACGCAGAAAGAAGGGCTTTCCATTCTCTCCTGACCATTCTGAAACTTTAGGATAAAGTGCTTCCTGCTGGAGACTTATTACAATCCAGCAACTGCTGGTAATGTGACATCACAGGGTTTTTCTCGCAGATGTGTGTGCAGATCCAGATAAACCTAGAGGTCTGCAGCCAGGATACCAGGAGTCTATCTAGATAAGGCACGAATAGAATGGTGCTTTTCTCCTCGAAGTCTCTACATGTTTTGCAAATTGGCTGTGACTATACATCTTGCACGTGGGTTGAAGAAGGCACCCAACCCTCAGTAACAGAATGACCAGTAACTTCTCAATTGAACTGTGTATTTACTCCCTGTACCTGTAATTTACTGCCTGGAGCAAGTTTATGAAAATTTTAAATATATTTATGTTTAAAAATACACCTCTTTTGATAGAGATGAATGCAAGGGAAATAAATCCTAGTGATGAGTAACTTTAGCAATTCGCTTATGTGTTCTTTGTGCTGAATTAATGTACATAGGGGGACCAATGATGTAAGGCAAGAAAAGGGAGTATGGGTTAGTCACCCATGAAAAGCAAGATTTTTAAAAAAGATTTTATTTATTTATTTATTTATTTATTTGAGAGAGAGAGAGAGAGACAGAGAGAATCTTAAGCAGACTCTATGCTGAGCATGGAGCCTGACCTAGGGCTTGATCTCATGACCCTGAGATCATGACCTGAGCCAAAATCATGAGTCAGATGCTTAACCAACTGAACTACCCAGGCACCCCTGAAAAGCAAGATTTTTTTGAGCAATGGTCAATAGATGCAAAAGGAACAAAACCAAAAAGCACTGAGGAGGGGAGCTTAATGTAAAATAGAAGTTCTCTTGGGGCACCTGGGTGGTTCAGTGGTTGAGCATCTACCTGTGGCTCAGGTCATGATCCTGGGGTCCTGGGATCAAGTCCTGCATATAGCTCCCCGCAGGAAGCCTGCTTCTCCCTCTGCCTATGTCTCTGTCTCTCTCTGTGTCTCTCATGAATAAATAAATAAATAAAATAAATAAAATCTTAAAAAAAAGTTCTCTTCACCTTTCATGGACTCTTCTTTTCTTTGAACTCAGATGACATGCTTTACTTGTCAGGTGAGTTTTCCTCCATCACATACTACTTTTCCCTGCTCCACCAGCCCCTCTCTTTCTCCCACCAAGCCAAGACCTGGTCCTTCCATCCAGAATCTATGGAGCCTAAGGAAACAGAATGTGGCTTTTTGTGATAAACTCAAGTTATGGAAGACTCAGTGTAAGTTACAGGCAACATCCATAGGAGCACCAAGTTCATCTTTGCTATGAGAAGACCCATCGCCCTACCTACCTCCACCTGTAAAATCCTAGGCACCATCCCCACCCCACCCTTCACCCTGCCTAGCAGGGAAGGAGAGAAGGAGAGCCTGGGCTGAACCCTAAAGCCAAGAGGAGAGTGAGATTTGAATGGAGGGTAAGGGAGAGTAAAGGGAGGAAGACATAGGAGGAAGGTCAAGGAATGTGTCAGTTAAGGTCATCAAAGAAACAGCCACCAAAATGGAGATGTGGAAGAGGTTCCTTGAGGGACCCGCCTGTGAACAATAAAGGAGAGGGGGCAGGAGGAGCCAGGGAGAGCCTTCAGACTGGGATGCGGGATGACACATGTGGAAGGAGAGAAGGAAGGGGGTGGGGTATCATGTAGGAAGGACCTCAGACCACAGCATATTGTGGAGAAAATGAGGGAAAGGTTACGGGGAGCCCCAGGCCACCACCATCCCTTAGAAGAGTCCCCAGGCAGGAAGATGTGCCCGAGTTCCAATACTCCTGCTGTGCTCAGTCACTGTCCCAGAGAACCTGGGGAAAATTATGGCCCTGGGGTGAGTGACACAATGGAGCAAGAGGCACATCCCACAGCAGCTTCTCTAGAAGCAGCTCAGCAGGGCTAACTTCATGGCCCTCACAAGGAGGGACACATGGTGCTGACAGAGGAAGGGTAAAGGCTCTAAGGGTCTAGAACCACGGCCCTGCATCTGGGTTAGAGCAAGAAGACTAGAGGAATTATACAGAGAACTCACTTCTGAATCTCTGCCCACCTGCCTGAAGGTTAGAAAGTATTCCTTAGTCAAGTTCAGGGCAGAATGAACAGCAGCCAAGATTCTCAACTGGACAGGCTACCAATCAGGCCACTTGGCTGTGGATACGTAATGTTGCGTTCAGATCTATGAGTCTCGTTTTGATAATAGCATTGCATGGGGACCAGAGTAGCCCATCACTATATCTGAGTGTATTTTCCTGCCTTTATTGAATGCAAACCTTACAGGGCACCTGCCTGGCCTCAGCCAAACTCTTAGTGATTCCTGGATTCCTCTCACTTCTTAGCAACATTGTTCCCTAGCCCTCACCACACATATTGTTTCTGGCTTGCACTTTACATATGTGTGTATATGACTTTTCCCATCCTTGCAAAGTGATGCACAACTTGAACCTAACAGTTGTCTTACATTTTGAGTCAGCATAGTCTTGTACGCATAGTTGTTTTGGGTTTTATCATTGGGTAAATAAGGGAATGATCAGCCAGCGGGGGGAGGGTAAGGTGGGAAAAAAAAAAAAAACCAAAGCAACAAATTTAGTTCAGTCAACTTACTTTCAGGCCTAGCAATGACTTATAATAGAAGAATCAGATGTGTTACAACCATGAAAAAGGTACATGTATACAATGCTTTCAATTTATACCATGCTATAGGTCAGATATATTTCAAAAAACAAAAGCATAAAGAAATGAGGACAAAGGAAGGGGGTAAAGTTGGCACAGGTACAGCTAGAAAAAACAAGCTAAGGACTGCTACTGAGATTGAATACAAACTTTGCTTTTGACCTTTTCCTGGCAGGGAAGACAAAAAGGAAAACACAAGTTATATAAGGTTCTTATTAGCTAATAAAAAGAAGCATGCCAGCTTTTTTATACAAGCAGATTTTTCCCCCCAGCACTAACTTTAAGAAGAATTTCTTTTATGGTCTCTTATAAAGCCATTGACTTTGAAAATATATGATGGTTTCAATAACAGTTTTATAAAAAATACATAGAAACCTCTTTTTTTCTGTATGGCCATTTCTTATATTGATTTTTGATAAATGTCATAGCTCAGAGACAACATTTCTTTGGGGACTTAGGATGGAGCCCAGCCCCCAGCAGTGAAATGAGGTTGATGGATGATGTCTAGGCTTGAGGCCTCTGGAAGGACCCTGGGAACGTTGTGATCCAGTTGTAAGGCCTATGGGCTAAGTATCAATGTGAGATTCTTAGCAAACAAATGAAGTTATGTTAGAATAGATCATAATGTTGGCTATATATTTTTTTAATTTGGCTAAATAGTTGTGCCCTGACACATGCATTTTGATCTGCCCTCAGCCTTTATCATAATAAATTTCCTAGATATACAAAGATCTAAAATTGATCCCACTAGGACCTGAACTCCTATTAAGAGAAATCACGGAGAATGTGACAAGTGTTGCAAAGAGAAAAATCCTCTGGTTTACAGATCCATTGAAGCACCAAACACAATTAAATGAGTTGCTTTTGTACTCTGAGATTCTTCAAGACTTGCACAGGCTAACAGGCTGTCACAGATTGAGCTCCCTGGTAGACAGACTCTGACCTGGAGATTAGTGTGTAGGAAGTTTTTACAGATGCCTCCTGGGTTCAACACCTAAGGCGGACAAGAGGAGAGGTGGGGATGAGGAGGAGAAGCACAGGACAAAGCAGAAGAGGAAGTTGGGTGAAAGCCATGGGGAGCGCTGGACCTGGGACAGCTTTTTGGTGTTGTCTCCCGTTGGGTGAGGGGCTGGGGCTGTAACCTCCACGGCAACCACTCACTGGATACAAGTTGTCCTCAGAAGGGGTGGGCTCTTGGGCCCAGTGCTTTCTTTGGCCGAGGGCAATTCCCTGAGAAGGCTAACCCACGAGGGCTCTGGGCCAGCAGCCGCCCATGAGTGGGTGTGGAAGTCCCAGACTTCCAAAGGTGGTCCAGCACAGTCTACCGGGATTTTCTACTCATCATTTACCCAACTTGCACAACATACTTTAATCCTGAAGCACAGCTAAACTATCTCCCAGAGCTAGTGGTCAACAGAATATAATTTGTGAAATGCTGCTTTATTCCAAGAACCTGGATGTATATACTCCTTATTCTGTAGGATGAGTACCTCAGTTGGGTGTTATATTTGGCTGCTCCTACCAGAAGCCAGAGAGAAGGGAAAAGAGTTTTATTTTACTCAAATAGTTTGGGGGACAGTCCAGCACAGCTGCTCCCAGAACCAGGTTCCTTCTCTCTTCTTTTAGCCCCTTTTTGGCATGTAGTTTTTGTTCTTGTGGCTGCAAGAGGCACTGCTCTGCCCCAGAGGAGAAGGCATAAGCCACAAAAGATAAACAGCAGGCAAACTTCTTCCTCCCCGACATTTTCTGAAGCACTCTGTGATTTCTACTGCCTGTTCCTGAGCCAGAACTGAGTCACATGACCACTGCTAATATCCAGGGCGTCTGGTAAAGTAATTTCACCTGAGAACATTTCACTGGCCTCTCTTAATTGGGAAGAGAGAGAGAAAGGATGTTGAGAAGACAACTAGCACCACTGACCACAAATAATAGAATTTAAATTCTTCCTTGTTCCTAGTGGGCAGAACAACCGTAGGAACAAGTTTCATAGAATTCCACAGAAATTCCATAGAAAGAAAAAAGAGTTATAAAATACTAATGTGCATATGAGCACAACATCACAGCAGATTGCTCTGCTTTCCCAATTGATCCGGTTGAAAGCGGACTCTCCATATTTCATCAAAAAGGAATAAGCATTTATTGCTCTAGATTTATGGTTGCCTTTCTACCACTTGGGACAGAGCTGTGCACATGTTAGACATACACTGTGTGTGTGTTCGTGTGTGTGTCTGGGTGTTGTGTAAACAAAGGGATGTATGTCTCTGGCATACAATGTGGCACTGTACTGTGTCATGAAGTCATAAAATATACCCTGTGTCTTTCTGGCATACATGGGAAGCCCCTGCAGTCGTGGCTAAGTGGTAGTACCTGGAGTGGTTTTATCCTGCTTTACTGGGCTTTTGTCTTCGTTTTGCCATGGCCAGGTGGGTAGATTTCTGATGATTTGATCACATACAGATTTTGGAAAATTTTGAGAAATAACAATAGAAAAGCTTCCCCCAGTAGGATTTAAAAAGTGCAATGACCTCATCTTTTGTTGAAAAATGATTGTCCTCTCTTCCACCTGGCCCAACCAGGAAAAGAAGCCTCATTTCTATAATTATATGATTTGTAACTTTCTGCATATGAGATTATCGTATGGAATAGGGTTTCCATATATACACATCAGACATATGGACACACTAAACAGAAGAGTATGATGACTCCGGTGATATTTCCCTAAAACACCTAATACTCGGGCAGCCCCAGCTCAGTGGTTTAGCGCCACCTTCAGCCCAGGGTGTGATCCTGGAGACCTGGGATCAAGTCCCACGTCGGGCTCCCTGCATGGAGCCTGCTTCTCCCTCTGCCTGTGTCTCTCTCTGCCCCCCCACCCCCACCTCTCTCTCTGTCGTTCATGAATAAATAAAATCTTAAAAAAAAAAAAAAACACCTAGTACTCTCTTCATATCTGACTCTAGGTTTAGGGCTCATCATTCTTCCTCTCTCCTGGAGGAAGAGTCTTTTTCTGTCTTCTCAAATATTGTCTCAATTGACAGTTCATAGCATCACAAAATTAGAAGCAGAGGCCCTGGTGAGTATCAGATGATCCTGCATTTCTGATATGCTCCCAGTTGATGCCAGTGTTAATGTTCCCTGGCTATACTTTGAGTGGTGAGGTGTTGGTGGCTCAGTGATTGAGTGTCTGCCTTTGGCTCAGGTGGTGATCTTGGGGTCCAGGGATCGAGTCTTGCATCAGGCTCCCCACAGGGAGCCTGCTTCTCCCTCTGCCTGTGTCTCTGCCTCTCTCTCTGTGTCTCTCATCAATATATAAGTAAAAAAAAATCTTGGTTGTGTGATTCGAATTGTGGGGGGAGTATTTACAAATACTGATGTCTGGGTGCCACCCAGAGGGTTAGATTTATTTACTATAGTGTTGGCTTAGACACCACATTTTATTTTTTATTTTTTTAGTGGGAGTTGGGGTGGGGGATAAGGGCAGAGGGAGAAGTAGAATCCCAAGCAGACTTTGCCCTGAGTGCAGAGCCCAATTCAGGGCTTGATCCCACAACCCAGAGATCATGACCTGAGCTGAAATCAAGAGTTGGATACTTAACCGACTGAGTCACCCAGGTGCCCCTGGACTACAAGTTTTTAAAAGCTCCCCCAGGTGGTTCCAATATGCAGGAAAGTTTGAGAACTATAAGCTATGAACCAATCACAATACTTTTTTTCCACGTGTCCCTCCAATTACACCATTTGTTAACTTACATATCCTTGTGTGCCCCATTAACCATGGTTAATACCAACTTCTAGTTATTTTTTATTCTAAGAGAGTGCCTAGCACGGGGCCCTACTCTTGGCATGGGCTCAATCAGAGTTTTCTGACCAAATCAGCATATAGAAAGATGCCATTCTAGTCACACACTACGGCAAGAAGGGAGAGATGATTTACTCGTCGTTGTAAATCTGGGTCCAGCACATTTCTACTTACTGCAGTTATTTCGCCAGGCTTCTTCCAAGGAAGAGCCCATAAAAGGGGTTTCCAAATCTTGGGGACCTAGGGCAAACAAAGGGAAAACATGGGGCATGGAGATGTTGGCAGAGGAAAGAGAGTGAGGGCAGGAGGGAGAGAGAGAAAAAGAAGAGGAAGAGGAGGAAAGGCTGGAAGAAGAATGGGGAAGAAATGAGAAGAAACAAAGATGGATATACTGGTGGCAGTAGTTGAAAAATAGTGACAAAAATTGCCAGTAGGTAATTATTAACCACCATCTAGGAGAGGTGACAAAGATTCTTGTGGAGATCAATGAACATAGGATCTCATTAGGAGAAAGGAATCAAGCGTTCCTTGATTACATTAAACTATGTAATGAAGAATAAAGGGAAATAATACTAGAGATAACACAGGACTTATAGAGAGATCCATCAACAAATGAGAGTTTCAAGGCAGCAGACAGCATGAACTCCATTTTCATGTGGGGAAATGGTATCAGCCCTTTTGCCATGGATCACTTACTCTTATTTGGCCATATCAGCTTAAGTCAGATTATTCTCATAGGTGGCTTCTGAATAGATTACCTTTAACCCATTTAGTATCAGGGAGCCTTTCAGGGAATTATTTAAATATTTTATAGTTATTTTCTCTAGATTGTGACATCCAGTATGCTGCCTGTGAATATTCACTTTGAGAAAAAAAATTAACTTTCAAAATTTCCTTGAAGATAGATACCCTTGGAGAGTCCTCATCCCCACTCCTAACCCCATGATGCACATCTAGAAGGTTCTTCAGAGTTGAGGTCTTGATACTAATGTTTTATGAGAATAAGGAATAGGCATTCAATCCATTCAAAGTGGTGAAGGTTTGGTATCTTGTTATCTTTTCTAAAAAACATTCTTAATTCGATGTGTTGAACTTTTGGCAAAATGAGTCCCTTTAGTGACATAAAAGCAGCCAGTCTTTAAAAGACGCTGACAGATGCTGAGAGAGTTTTTTTACAGTGGGGCTGAGTTTCCAGCTCTGCTGCATGTAATTAGGCAGGCAGATAGAGCTTCACTCATTTTACTAGCCCAGGGGGAGGGAGGGGGGTGGAGGCCCCAAAGTTCCGCTTGCTTAAAGGAAACACACTCTCTCTTTAACATGTAAGTGTGTCTCCATTTCTGTAAAGAAATAAGAGTCTGTGTTTTCATTTTACAAATTGTGCACACAACTGAGCTTGTGGTAAGGAACACATCATTTCTATTTATTTCAAGCAAGCATAATTTATCCATTTCATAAAGAACTTGGATGGTAAAGATAGTATACATGCGTGATTTAAGGATCAGCATTTCTAGTGTCCTAACAACATCGATAAACACAGAATGCATTGTCTTGGCAGTTTGGCTCATCTGAATCTACTTGACTTTCCTATTTTGCCTTTAAAAAATTCTCTGTGCTTCTGGGCTTAGTACTGTGGTATCTGAAATGCTTGTGTCAATAAACAACAGAATTGCCAGTTTTCTAGGTCAAGGTGGCATCTCTTTCTTTCAAACTCTTGTTTTTTTCTGCTACATTTAACTGGGAACTCTTTTCTGACTCTTAAAATCTGCAGAATGCCCACCCCCCCCCTTTCAACTTTTGAGTTTAAAAACCTAGTCTCAGAGCAAAGCTAGGGCTTCTGGGGAATGGAGAGGGCACTCTCTGGGTCCCTTTCCTTTGCAAGCCTCATTCTAGGACTAAGTCCTAAAGCTTGGCTCATGTGTGACACCATGGTCACCTCTTCTGCACCGAGCAGAGAGCACAGGAATCTAGGCTTTACACATGCTGGCCATATATTCTCTATTAGAATTGCAACACTAGGACCCAGCAATGAAATATGAAAAAGCAGAGAAGGTCCTTGAGGCCAAGGGACCAAAAACAGAATAGGGCATCTCATTTGAGGAGCAGACAATATGAGCAACACAGAACCACACAGGGCACCAGGCTCTAAGGACAGGAACCCGGAAGACTCAAACAAGAACAGAACAAATTGGTTGAATTCCTAGACATGTTGCTGTGTAGGTCAGAAGGAACTTACCTCCTAGATATGTATATAGGCCAGTCTCCCCCTTTTCTAGACTTATTAAGGAGGCAGTGTTTCTTGCCCAAGACCAAAGAGTTATTGAGAAGTAGAGCCAACGTCACAACTCATGATTCCCGTGTACTAGTCTAGTGGGTAATGCACTAGAGAGATGGCACAGTGCAGGACAGAGAGGATAGTCCAGTGAGAATGATGCATGAGAGCCAATTCTGCTATTTACATGTAGTATTACTTTGGATGTAGGACTTACGCTTTCTGAAATTTAATTTGCTAAGCTATGAAATGGTAATAGTAATATCTCCACATAAGCACGGCTGGTACATAAAAGGCACTTGAATATTAGGTCCCCCTTCTGCATCTCATTGCATCTTGTCAAGCCCACATGTGCAGATGACCCACATATGCAAGATTACCTGCTAACTCAGTACCTTGGCCTCTTCTGTCCACCAGGATACAGAATGGTTTGCATTTGATGGCAGTTAACACTGTCAGTAGCTGTGAATAGCATACAGGGCTCCCTCCTACTGGTAAGAACACACTTGACTTCCAAACTAAAATCTGACAGGCCTCTTAGGGGCAATGCCAACACTTTGAAAATAAAACTCTTGAAGTTTCAACAGAAATATATTTTTATATGATAGGACAAAACCATCTGGAACTTACTGCTTACATGGATTGAAAGGGCTGTATCAACAATAGGGTTGTTATAAACCCAGGCAGGCTCCACACTGTCTCCTAAAGGGATTAGACAGGTCTCATAATGTGTTCTAGACAGAAAAAGTGACCCAAGCAGGGGCTGAATCCTTAGCTGTCATTAGTATTTTCTCATGTCAACGCCGGGATTTGAGAAGACAGAAGGAATTGACTTACTTTATATACTTGTCTGATCCTTTAGTACTTAATGAAAACTAGAATGTTTTATTTCACCCCTATGGGAAAACAGCTAAATCAGGCAGGTTGTTCCTGAAATAAAATATCAGCAATCAAAATACGCTCAAGGTCCCTTGGAAAGCAGAACATCACAGGCTTATTGGAACGTAGGTACCCCAAGCTTCTAGGTGCTGTTAACATTGTTTTATTTCCTTTATACAAAAAGTAGAAATGACAGAAAAAAACACTCTTGACAGAAAACAATACCACTGACCTGGTCTCATTGAAGAGTGGAGCCCAAACTGCCCACTGTATTGGGAAAGCAAAAGTTCAGTCAACATTAGCAAACACCCATGCAACTGATGAAAGACAAGATGGCGCCAGTGGCTTGGCGGACGTCGTGTGGGTAAGCTGAACCAATCCAATCTTAAAAAACATACATTGGCCCAATCATGCTTTTAAGCAGCATTTCTTTAGAAACAAGATATATATACAAATATCACCCAAAAATGTGTATTATATAGTCTGCTACTATAAATTTAAGGCATCCTGATATTGTTCTTCTGCTGGTGAGACATTGTTCTCATGATTCTATTTCCACAGTGGATAGTCCAGAAATTTCCAATGGTGTCCAAAGGGTGGCAATGAGAGATAAGAAAAAAGTGATTTACAAGAAGAGTTCTTTTGGCTCTGGCTCAGCATTGTGCTGTATGCTGTAGGATTTCTTCATTTTTCTACTGATGTCATTATGCCTAAGCAGAAGAAAAACCATAAAGGCTAGAATTAGATAAAACTATGGTCAAGTTACAAGACACCACCACTAAACAGCTTACCCAAAATGGAAATTATCCTCATACAAACCACACTGAAGAACACTTTAAACAATAAAAGTGATAGTCATGTAATAACACACACTTTGTGAAAACTTTTTAATTCGGCTCTGGAGTAGTTTCTCAAACATGCTGATTAGAATTCAGGCAAAATTCTAGTCAAGTGAATTTTATCCAATTCAGGTCAAAGTTTGTCAAATATAATAGTAAGGATAGTAGTGCTGGTCAAGTGGAAACAAGAGATGTTTATATTTTATTGACATGGATTCACTGTTGACATCTTTAACATCCAATAAGCTTGAGTCTTAATCGTCTAAAGAATATGCTTTATTGGGTGTGTGATTACTGTTGGAAGATCATAAATAGGTAAGTCTATGGGAAAAAGAAAAAACTAGAGAACAGCAATGCTGGTTCCTCCCCACCCCCCTCAATACTTGATACCTCAGTAAGCCTGTGGAAAGAAGCACAAGCTTAAGCCTTGGAATGGTTGTGCTTTTGAAGTGAATTCCCCTCTGGGTAGATGCATTCATTTTTAAGGGATATTACTCACATTCTGGGTATAAAAATCATCCAGTGAGAAGTCATCTCCTGAAGGTGAATGAGCCTACACATTAATACCTTATATATTATATATTATATATTATTATAGCCTTCTTGTTGCTATATCAGACAAAAACAAAGCATTTCCGGTAATGCTATTTGCTAACATGAAGATATATTTGGTTGGAGAGCCTCAAGTGGGATTTTAGTGCCTCAAAATCATGCTTGCTTACAAAGACCATGTAGTCTATTCTCAGTATTCTGGTAAATATTTGATCCTCATCACCATCTGGAAGTTCTAATTCTCACTTTACTTATTCCTCTGAATAGAACTTTATTTTTGTTAAGATTTTATTTTTTAGTAATCTCTACATCCAATGTGGGGCTCAAGCTTACAACCTAGAGATCAAGAATCATATGTTCTACCAACTGAGCCAACCTGGTACCCCTGAATAGAATTTTAAAGAGTTTTCATGAGCAAGAAAGGGAAGAAGGAAATAAAAACCTGGTTGGTTAAAAGATGTTCCAGGGACTTCCAGTTAAACATGGTGGATTAAATACACACATTCATCACCCTTTTCTTACAAAACAACACTAAAATGAAAATAGAGAAACACAAAAGGCATAATGATGTACTATATGTTGGCTAATTGAATTTTTAAAAAAGAAATAAAAAAGGCATAAACCTAAATGAATAAGGGAAGTGTGAGGGGATGATAATAGACAAAATACTAACACTATTTAAGAAACAGGAAGGTGGATGGGCATGTGGAATTGATTTAGCAGAGATGCAGAAATCTAAGCCTATGGGCAGGGAACCCAACAAACTGATTTGTGCTTCAAGATGCAGAAACTAGAAGCACCATGTATTTCTGAAGGTGACAGTAGGTGCTGAGTGGGTGTTGAAAATGGGGATTATCTGAAAAATTTTTAGAAGTAGCAGTATATATATCAGCTTACCTCTTTGACCTAATGTAGCAGGTGACTATCTCTTTCTCAATGTGAAAGAAGACTGGAGGTTACTATTTGCAAGCCATCAGCCAGAGAGACTGAATTCAGCTCAAGGAGGTGGAAACTACAAGATTAAATGAAACTCTCCCTAAGTGAGAAAGTGATAATAGAATTCTCAACCCATCTCCTACTAGTCTGATTCATGGATTCTTGGCACTCAGATTACGGGCCCCAGCAGGAGATGGGAGTTTCCTTAACTTGAGAAATCAACTGGCCAAGAGAAAAGACCTGCAAATACTGACAGGGACTTTCCCAACAAAAGTCACCCTCATCAGTGCATGTGAAGAAACATCTACCAGTCGTCAAGCCTCACCCATAAAGTTAGATCTTTTATTCAGATTTAGTGAATATAAAGTCAGGGATCATCAGATATCTGAGCAAGGTGCTATTATAAAAGATAGGGACCAAAGTAAACAGAGAAATGGAAGTCAAAGTGAATAGAGATAACATATGGAGACAATGAAAACTTTATAGACATTTTTAACAAGAAAAGAAAAACTGGGAAAATGTCTGCAACCCATATTACAAAGGGTTAGTCTTCCTAATGTGTAAAATATAAAGAGCTGCTATAACTCAAAGAAGAAGACCAGAATCTCAATAAAATGAAGGATTAAAAATAGTACATTCATACAGTGAAATAATATGTAGCTATGTAAAAGAATAAAGAAACTCTTTATATACTAATACATAAAGGTGAAGGTGTTAGGTGTTGTGTGTTAGGTGAAGGTAAGAAAGGAGCAAGACTGTGTGTATTGCACACCACCTTTACTACAAAACGGAAGAAAAGAAAAAAAATATATACATTTGAATTTGATTGTAAAATTTAAGTAAGTACTGCATGTGCAATGCTACAAAAAGGAAACAAAAAGAAAACCAACAAGATACTTTTAGGAATTAACACGATTACAGCAAAAATAAAAAATTAGAAAGATTGGAAGGTCCAAGTCAGCTCTTTCCTAAAAGAAGTAGAAAAAGCAAAAATATGGATAAAGATTAAAAAATAGTTAGAAAATCTGAGGGTTGATCCAGTGCATCCAACATTACAATGATACAGTTTCCAGAAAGAGTGAACAGAGAAATTGCAATGGAGAAAACTCTCAAAGAAATTGTACAAAAACATTTCCCAGAACTGAAGCATATCGGTTGCCAGATTGAAAAAGCCAGCTGAGTGCCCACATGTTAGGAATGAAAATAGCATTATGACAAAGTATCAAGAAATCAAAATACTGGGAATAAAGAGAAAATTATAATAGCTTCCAAGGGATTAGCAATGAGCGAGGAATGGAGCTTCTCAACAGATACATTAGAAGCAAGAAGAAAATGAAACGTGTTTGAGATTCTGAAAGAAAATAATTTCCTACCTAGGATTCTATACCCAGCCAAACACACCTAATCCAGTCTGAGGGCAAGGTGGAAATGATTTCATACAGGCAAGGTCTCAAGAAATTTTGCACCCATTCATCTCCCTAGGGTGGGAAGATGTGTTTACCAAAACAAGAGCATAAACCCAAAGTGGGAAAAGACCAATTCAGGAAATAAGGTTCTACATAGGAGAAGCAGAAGGAATTCCCAGAATAATGTATGTGGGAAACTCCAGGAAGACAGCTGTATGGGACTTCCACAGAGCAGCCATCCAGACTGCGCAAGAGGAGAGAGGTTGACTCCATGAACAAACTGAGAGGCACCTAATTTGCCTGAATTCACTGAAGGAAGGTTTCTGCCTCTAGCACAGTGTTTGGAAATAAATTGTGAACTGTGAAGTCAAAATTATTTTCTCCTAAAAAAATTTAAGGTTATAATTAGAAAGGAAATGCGGTACCACATACTGCATGGACCTAGTGTGATTAATATTTAGACAGCCATAGTAATAATAAACACCAAATACGATTTAATCCCAAAGAGTGATACAATTGTATTAATAATAGTGGGAAGAGGAAATAGGTGTGTGTGTGTGTGTGTGTGTGTGTGTGTGTGTGTGTGTTGGGGGAGAGGGCAGTGCTGGGTGCTAAAATAGAGCTAGACAAGTTTGGTTCATCATAGAGAATATAGATTTTTGGAATATTGGCTCCATAATTTATTATCATTACTGTGTAAACTAGGGCAAGATGCATAATCTCCCTGTGCCTTGGTTTCAAATCTGCAAAATTTAATAATAACAGTATCTCCCATATTGTGTCACTGTGAAGGTTAAAACAGTTAATATGCATATGGCACCTGGAATATTCTTTGGTACACTGTAAATGCTTTGTGTTAGCTATCATTTTACTTTCTAGAGTAGAGTGCTGATAGATAACAGAGAGAATATCTGTATGAGCATATGATTTAGCAATACCAAATACTAGAGAATACATCTGAAGGTAAGCCAAGTTGTTGATTCAGGGGAGTGGGAATACATAACAGGGTAGGCTGGGCAGAGGAGAGCCAATTTTTGTTAGAATTTTAGCATGACTATCATATATACCTATAGAGCTTTGACAAAAAATTAAATGAAAAATAAATAAAAGTTACAAAGAAAGCTTAGGCTGTAGTCTAAGGATAATATCATCTAGACATTAACAGAGTATTTCTACTTAAATATAAGGAGTGCTGTGGTCAAGACCACTAAAAAAGAACACTTTCTGCAGGATAAAACCCAGCATGATTAGAGCTGAGTGTATATTTCAGGCATTTATTTGAATAATATCAGGAAAATTCAAGCCTCCCTGAATCCTTCAATTACCTAGTCCTGAATTACCAGTATTCAAAAGAACAAAAGTGTTTGGGTAATTCTGGCATGAATTATTCAGATAATTAGCTGTTCCTTGATTTCATTTTTGGATATGAAATCACATTCTCAGTGACCAAAATTGGGAAGAAAAAAAGGCTTAAATTTAAATAACAGTTTTGCAAGTAATCTGACTTGCTGATTCATCTAGGCATAGATTCCACATTTCCATAGCCCATCGTGACCAGACAGCTATTTACTTAGAGGATTAGTTTAAAATGGTCCACGGGCAAGCATTGCATTTTCACTGATAACCAAAACGGGGAGACTTTGTTACTTTTGTGACCTCCTTCAGGACTTTCCTGAGAGCAAATCTGTAAGTCCCATCTACTACAAAATGGGATTCTGGTTCAGAGAATGAACATTGGCCCTCAAAGTACTCCCACTAAAACTCACTGCAGGTGTAGGTGGGCTTGTAATCAAAGGGCCTAGATTTATATGGAGGGCACTGTTCTTTCTTGGGATGACAGGATCAGTCGTTTTTGTTTTGTTTCTCCTTTTCCTCTCTCCACTCTCCATCTCACTAAATATTTATGAAGTCTCTAGCATGTGCCAGGTACCAGGCTAGACACTGAGGGTACAGATGGGGCGTGTGGGGAGGCTGTCAAGGGTTCCCATTCTCATGAAGTTCCTCTACGTTTCATGGAGCATAGTGTGCCTTAACTGTATCCTTTTTTAATTCTCTCTGGATTCTGATCTCCTTTATGAAGTTAGCATGCCCCGTGCTGGCACAGCAAAATGCCTGGCTTAGAGTGAAAGACGTTGGTGCAGTGCGTGCACTGGCAAACCAGGGATGTGGTGTTCGGGAAGCGTAATGTATCTGCACTGTTCTCAGTGTGGGGAGGAAAATCCCAAATGACTGTGGTTGGAGTGGGGATGCTTGGTGAAGGTACTGCAAGTTGTCTGGGTAAAGTCTCTATCCGGGACTTTTAAACCTCAAATGAATAGCTGCTTCTTGGCAACTGCAGCCTCAGTAAGAGTTTATAGACAGGCACTGCTCTTTTAATGTTCAGAGACACCCCTGTGGAGGCAGAGGTGGTGCACATATGACAGTAACAGGACAGTATCCCCTGTGACATTATACAGTTCAAACCTGGGCTGTGGGGGGAGGGAGGTAAAGAGGACGGGGGTGGGGCAAACGAGTTGTTTGTTCTTCAATTTTGTGATTACACTGAAACCAGGATTCACATGTTGAAAGAATGGTGGGATGCGTCTGGTTTCGAAGGAAGGTCTTTCCTCCATACCTTCCTCCTTAGAGGTTATGGCTGTTCCACACGTTCATTTCCAGCCTTCCAAGGGCTGTGCTTTAAGATTGAATGTGAGATCTTAGTTGTCATGGCTTTTTCCGTGTCTCAACTCATCATACTTTGAGACTAAGCTATGTTTCACTGTCTTCCTGCAGCAGAATATGCTTTCTCCTTTTCCAGTGGGTATATGGAGGATATGAAAAGAAACTCCATTTGCGAATCATGCTCTGGTCAACCTTGGGAACCATGGCAGATTTTATAAAGAGTTTGCTAAGTTGGGCTGAGACACTGGGAGAGTCTGATCCTCTTAACTACCTCCCATAACATGAGTATTTTCCTCTTTACACAAAATTCTACTATGCAAGAGCCAACGACAATGCAAAACTGTGGCCTCTGTGGAGGAGAGCCTGCCCTTGGAGAAATGTTCACGACTGGGGTCTCCTCTCCCCTCCAAGTCCTAGGGACAAAAAGCTCCAGTATGAAATATGGGGTTTCCCTCTGAAACTAATATGAACATTAAGGAGGCAGAAGTGAGAGTGGGAGGGACGAGAGTTGTGCAGGGAACATAGGACCTGGAGACACAAGGGAGAAGTGGAGGGAAAGGAGACCAGGTGGGTTCTAGGGGTTTCTGGAGTAGAGGAAGGCACCTCGGGGGACTGGTATCAACTCCTACTGATGGACTGGCTCTAGACCCCAGTATATTAGAGAGGAACATACACTTGAGATCAGGGCTTAGAAGTCGAAACTATAGTTTTAATTGGCAATAATGCTAATGTCTGTAATCACTAAATCCCCTTTTCGTATTAGCACTTAAACCAACTTTTCTGAACTCTTCTGAACTGTAACATTGGAGGAGGACTGTGTTGGCCCTGGGGAGGTCCCTCTAGAACTAAGTCATCAACATGTATCAGAGAGCCGTGATAACATAATGACGACCAAGTAATTACACATTCCTTCAAGAATGCTTAAAAAGCATACGGGTTAAAAATTAATACTCGAAGGTAAACAATTAGAGACAAGATTAGGGTTAGTGTGATATCCTGACAGTAAGCACATAAATGTGTTTGTGTGTGTGTGTGTGTGTGTGTGCATGTACATGCGTGCTGGTGGGGGTGGGCACTGGGCACCCTGAACTCGACGCCCTACTGGGGTCACCTCATATCACCTCGGGCCAAATATACCACTCCTATTAAAGTGGTTATTGAACAACCTTGACATCTATGCAAAATATCTAATACTAACTCTTGGCTCTGGATGTATAATTTCCCATGTGGCTAATTCCTTGGCAATAAAACCCACACTTATGGTGTTTATTACTTGATGTCTTTTTAAGAAGTCTTCTCTCGTGTGGGTGCTAGGACTCGGGTTTCAGGCCACAGGGTCATAGTGATCAGGGAGGGTGTGACTAGTGGTACCCAGGGGGATAATGCCCTCTGCCTCTTAGTAGCTGGATTCAAAGCCCACTTCATGTTACAGGTCTTGCTTAGACTTAAACTCTGGGAAATTAATGTCTTATTGGCATTTTAAGACAAGGAATTGCAAACATTCCCTTAGAGTTGTAATAACTCAAAACCAACTTGTCCTTGATAAGAAAAAGTAAAGATAAATCTGCTTGTTATAAACAAAGTCGTCCTCTGCACTCAGAACACGCTGGGAAAGCTGTCCAAAGTAATGGAGTTGGATCTAATTTTAAAGGGCATTGAAAAGAAATTTAGATTCTTTGCTATCAAGCTGTGACCAATTTAGGAAAATAAATAGCAAACAGAACCCCCACACAGAGGTGATATTCTTTAAAATGTATTTTTTGCCCATATTTTTCCCTTACCAGGAAAAATAAACACTTCTTAGGAACTAAAATGTGACTCCAGCATATGCCTGCACTTTGTTCCAGGACTCCACTCTTTCTCCCAGGGCCATAGTGATCGGGCCTTTCAGTGGCATAATGTTTAGCCATTATGCTAACTCCAACCCAATGATTGCTCTTGGTTTCCAAAGGTACATAATCCTGGGGAAACTCTGCTGTCCAAGCCTTTAGCATTCATGTAAATGCTTGGGCTAAGATATGGAGGCATCATTGAGGGATGAACACCTAGGTTCCTTTTTATATTGTATCTCTCTGTGGGATGTTCCTTCTCTGGGTCCTCTAGGCAAAAGGAAGCAAGCACTAGAGTCAATGAGATGTTTTTCACACCCATGATCTCCAGCTAGTGTTGATTTTTCCAAGGGAGCTTCATTTCCATGACAGCCATCCCTCCTTATCTTATCTAAGGAGTGAACGTGGGCCAGTTCTCTCTGCCTCTGTATAATTGTGAGTGAATCTGAGAAACCTCCCCTCTCTAGCGTGAGCAAACGATGACTCTTCACTTTCTCTGGAACACATGTTAAGCTGAAACCATGATCAAGCAGGGGTTAATTATAAGGTAGGGAGGGGAAGGGTTCAGGATTGCTTATTTAAATACACTGAGTATTTTTAATTTCGGGTTTCTGTTTACCGCTGAAATCAAACTCTGTTAATCCATAAAGCCAGTGACTCTGAGGTTCAAAGCTTAGCCTTCCGAAGGACTGCTCCCTAAACTGAGTAGAAAGTATTAACCGAGGGTTGGGTAGCTCAGTAGCCCTAAAGCCTCAACTGGTCTCTTTTATAATTATTTTATAGAGGACTGTTCAGCTTTGTTCTTTTGCTTGTGAAAAGACAGGATGAAGTATTTCTGGCAGGACAATCTACTGTGATGCTTGCTGTCTTACTTCCAGGTACCGCGAGAACCTTCGAGAGATGAGAGGCGTTCTTCTCCCTCCCAAGAGTCTGCCAAGTCTTTGGTCTGTCTTTCCTGAAGGTACTGTTGGTGACTTCTGTTTAAGGACAAAAACCCAGAATTTTCCAGGTACCAGAGGACACACCCAAGCTCACCTGAGACTGAGAAGGGTAGGGGGCTGGGGAGGTTGAGAGAAAGAGAGGGAGGACCTGTACCCATATCTGGGACAGGAAAGAACATTTTTTTTTTTTTTTCTATTTCCTTCCTACCTCAGGTCTTGGACCCAGAACTGGCCAAGATTCCCTGCCCTGGGGTGGCCAGAAGTAGCCCAGACTCCAGCACCATGCAAGCCTGACCCAAGCTGAATGCTGGTGACCAGTAAATACCTAAGTTCCAAGGTGCTTCCTTGGATGTACTGAATTAATGAGACCTCCGGGGTACTCCCTGAAGTGACTGAGATATGCTTTCCTCTAGGCTGACCAGAGAGCTGGAGCAGATTAAATTTGACTTACAGGGATGGGGGGAGGGGGGAAGAATGACGTTTCTTGCTCCTTAGTATTCTGGACTGAAGTTGATGCTCACAACACTACCCCCCTCCCCCGTTGGGGTGTGTTTATCATTACAGACAAACATATACACATTTGCAAAAACACTGCAGAGGATTTGGGGGAGGGTGCCGCAAGGTGTGCTATATTTTTCTTTTAATTTAAATACTTATATTAAAGCAAGCCTGAGGGACACCTGGGTGGCTCAGTGCATCTGCCTCCGGCCCTGGAGTCCCGATCGAGGCCCACATCGGGCTCCCTGAATGGAGCCTGCTTTTCCTTCTGCCTGTGTCTCTGCCTCTCTCTCTCTCTCTCTGTGTGTGTGTCTCTCATGAATAAATAAATAAAATCTTAAAAAAAAAAATAAAGCAAGCTCGAATGACTTAAAAGAGACAGTCTCCCTTAAAATGTATTCTGGGGAGTTTCTTCAGCAAGATGCCAGTCTTGGAGCATTGAGAGCGGGAACTCGCCCTCCACTCCTTCCTTTTCCTGCTTCTGGGGGTGTTGGGGGAGCCATTCACATTTCCCTGGGGGGCAGGGGAGGAAAGAAAGCAGAAGGACTTTGCCCAGGGAGGCGCCTGGGCCACTGGGGACCTTTGAAGATGATCCTTTCCTGTGCACAGCCCATGCATTTTGAAGCATAACCATTCTGTCTGGGGCGGCCCCGGGCCGGGTGCGCCGCGGGGCATGGGGGTGCCTGCGTTCAGCTAGAGCAACTTCAGGATGGCAGGGCCCTGCTTCTCCTGCGCTCGGTGATGAAAGGAGCTTTCAGTCTGGGATCAGCAACGAAAGAAAACCTCAACTCTGCTTCACAGCTCCGATTCTGATCAGAGATCGACTCCGTCTGCCCGGGACAGGAAATTTAATGTCTATACTTACTTGGTACTTGACTCCATTAAAACAAAGCCTGAAAGCCAAAGTCAACCCGGAGACGCAGCCTGTTTGTAAGCTGAGTAGACTCCTCTGCTGCTGGAATAAAGCCCCGCCAATCGGCGCTTGGTCCCTTTCTAAGGCCCCATTATAAGACTGGCTGCTTCTACTGGGGGGGGGGGGGGTGGGGAAAGGGGCATTTTCTTCTTTCTTGGTATCAGCTCCTGCCAAGGCTGCTCTGGTACTGTGATTTAAAAAGGTGAGGCTACTGGAAGCACAGGCATGCCGCTGCCGAGGCACCCGCTAGCACCACGTACCGTGCATGGTTACGCAGAGGCTCTTCGGTCAGCAGGTTAGAAGAGAGGGTGACGCAGCTGCCGTACATCTCCTAGAGAGGTGCAATTAAACATCATCTGAAAACATGCAACAAAAGCTCGGCGCATGCACACGACTCAGTCAACAGGAGGCACGCAAGGAAGCAGATTAGCAGACAGAAGCTTCACACATAGTTTAAGAGGCACAGGGAGCTGCTGAGATCATTCTTGCCCTCCTAAGTGACAGCACCCATTAAGTTACCTGGGAAAGTCTTATTTGAGCAGGTAAGGCTGGACATGTGACACCCAAAGGGGCTGGCGTTTGGGGGCACGGGTGTGACTTTTCTGGCTGAAATGCATACCCGCTGAAGTCCTTTACAACAAAGACAATTCATGCTGGAAATCACCGTGGAGTTAAAACTGGCATTAATCAGAGAGATTATTAACTAATGCTCCAGTTTGATATTGAAAAGGAATCTGGACAGATCTTAAGCCTCCCTGTAATGGAATTTTACTTTATGGCAAATAACTGCTTATGCAGGTTGTGACTGCCTAGATTGCAAGGATGGATATTCTGGGTCCTTCCATTCCTCAGAGTTGCACATTTTGGTTGCTACACTGTTTTTTTGGGGGGCGGAGGGAGGATCACATGGGATACAGAGAGCACACAGGAAACATTGCCTAAAAAGAGGTTCGTATCTCTTATTCACTGGTTCTAAACCACAGATTATAGTGCATGGTTTTCCAGAAAATGCAATTATAAAATGTAGTTTCATGGCCCACTCTGCCATCCCTCATGTACTGAGCGCTTCAGACCACTATAGCATTATCCTGATCAACGCTTAGGGGTTTGTGTTGTAAAATGCCAATGCGGAGGTCCCTGTGGTGTATTCATTTCAAAGGTCATTCCAAAGTTGAGTACTTAAATCTTTAGAAACAGAGTATCTCTTTATGTGCTCTTTAACTGCGTTTGGGAATAAACTCTTGCCAGGGAAGAATCAGTGCCAAGGAAGATTTCACATCGACTGGTGGTCTGACCTTGTAGACATGCCTCTCAGTTTAGGAGTCCTAACCCTCAAGGATCAAACTATTTAGGGCAACCAGGGGACCAGAATATGATGTCCTATGATGTAATCTTTCTTTCTCAGAGTGTTTTCCAAAGGAAGAGCAAAGCATATATACCGTAATGTGACACATCTCAGAAAACACATGCAGTTGGTTTTCCACGCATCCCTTTGGGATTTTTCTGGGGATTCCCTCAAGGTGGCAAAGGTCAACAATCTGTAGCGTTAGGAATAGCACAGTGAATTCAAAAGCAAAAAAAAGAGATATTCTCCAAATAGCACTCACCGCCTTATTCTTTCCTTTGCTAGCAGAGCTCACAGGATTTCCCTTGGCATCTGTGGTCTTCCTTCCAAGTGAGGTTAAGGGCAGCGTGGATGTTTTCAGCTGGTTGGCTGCCTGGTAGTTATTATTATTGTTCTGGTTGCCACTGAGTGTCTCCATGATAGATCGGAAGGTTCCAAAAGGCCTTTTCAGTTGGTCCCCTGATTCACTACTTGTGGAGGTCCTCTGGAGGGTCCTGCCTTTGTCTTTGTCTTTCTCCCCATTTAGCTCAAGGCTAGGTTGTCCCATCTGCACCACAGGCTCCTCAAAGGTAACTCTGAGTTTCAAGTTCTGGGATGTCCGGCGCTTGGAAGATGGAGACTTGAGGGCACTCTTGGGGCTCATGGCCACTTTCTGGGCAGCAGTGCTGTCAGGGCTGGGCTGAGTAGGGTCTCCCGGGGACTGGCTTGGGGGAGTGGTCCCTGAGCCGGGACACTGGGCTTCCACATCAGGTTCGCTGCTCTCTGAGGTGGGAGATGGGCTATGACCATCCAGAGACTTGGAGGCCTTGATGCCAAAAGGAAACCTACGTCCCGACGCCGAGGTGTGTTTCTTTATCATCAGGTGTAAGCTTTCTGCGCTGTCCACACTCTCCACGCTTCCCACGATGGGCTGCGGTCGGGGCCTGTCAGCCTTCCTCACAGGCGTGCTCTTGGGGTCCTCAGAGGTGTTGGAATCCGTGTCAGACTCACTCAGGGAGCGCTGCATCAGCTGCCTTAGCCGAGCTAATTTCAGTTCCCTCTTCTCTGCTGGGATCTTCTTTGAGTTTCTGGAGGAAGCTTGTGCATCCTGGAATTCTAAGGACAGCTTTTCCTGGGTGCAGACACTCTCTGAGATATCTTTTCCCAGTAACTGGCGGAGAATTTTGTCAGAATCCTCATCTTTCACCTTGGCTCTAGCTCGACTGGATGCTGACAGGCTTCCGAGAACCTGAATCCCTTCTTGGACTCCTGGTTTGCCTTTGGCTACAGACTCATCATCCACATCTGGAGGTTTCCACTGGGACCTTCTGGAAGCTGGGGAGGATGGTGAACTAAAAGATGATGAAGAACATATGAGGTTTATTTTCTATCACTGATTTCCTTCACTGCCACAAACGACTTACAACAAATCAACAGGGCAGGACTACGAATAATCCCTGAATGTCTGTGCAGATCAATCTGCAAATACTCTGTAGTGCCAACCATGGCCAACGTATAGTGCTTCGCACCTAATGCCATGACGCTAAATTTGTCTACCATTTGATTGTTTATGCAGCAATTTTGTGCAAATTTTATCCATTTTTCTCATTTTCAACGATCTTATAAACCTACATACATCCTTATTCCTATCTCACAGATGAAGAAATGAAGGGATCTGAAAGATCCCTTCATTCCAGGATGCACGTGACTTGCCTACAATCAAGGAATGAAGAAATGGCAGAGCCAGAGATGAACCGAGGTCTTCTGACTTTAGGTCCAAAGCCTTCTCCCCCTGTATGGTCTCAATTCCTTTCCTCTTTATAAAAATACAATACTGTTGTCTTCATAAAGATATTTTTTTCTACAACTCTAAAAGAAGGCTCAGAGATTAAAGATCACTAAGAACTCTCACCATTCCTACTCCTGATATTACCTGGGTGAGGAAAGGAGTGATTCTGATTTCTGGGCTTCTAGAAGTTGCTGGAGCTGGTTCTGCAGTGTGACACGTTCCACTGTCTGTCTAGGAAAAACAAACAGAAACATGTAAGTTCTTTGACACCCAGCCAATACTATAAATGAGTAGGTATAAACCTTTACATGATTGCTTGCAATGAATAGCAACAAATCCCAAAGTCTTACACATATGTGCATATTTTTCATCCTTAGAGTGCAAAAATTTTCCTAGGGAAACAACAGAGTACCCAAAAGGATGCTTATTATTTATATTAGCAAAAAACTGTAAGCAACCTAAATGCTCATCAACAAGACTAAGTGAATAATTTAGTTATTTCCACAAAGGCAGCTATTAAAATGATAATACATTTCAGTATCTACAACATAGAAAATGCTTCCCTAATATATGTGCATATATAAAGTACACTTTATATATACATATACATACATATATTAAGAAAAAAGGAGTTACAAAATATTGTGTGTAATATAATATTTTAAAGAAATCTTTCTATATAACACATATATATTATTTGTAACATATATACTTCTATTATATTTATATATATTATGTACTCTTTCTAAATTGTTTAAGTCTTTAATTGAATTAATTTAGTGATCAGAAAAGAGCAAAATAAAACAACACAACTATTTCTGTACTAGGTAAAAACAATTAAATAACTTGGTATTTTCTTACATGAAGGGAAGCACAGTATAGCAACACTCAATTTGTTCTGGAGATTAAAGTATGTGAATACAATGTGCTTTAAATTTAAGAAAACAAATTAAAAGCCACAGGTTAGAGAAATTGAAATCTGTTTAGAAAGCATATTACAGGATTTGAGAAAATCAAAGCCAACTGATTCTGACTCATAGAAGAATAAGCAGTATTTACTGACCTCTAGTATCAGGGTGGTGATCCCCCCTCAAAGATATCTATCATGTTCTAATCCCTGGAAGGTAGGACTATGCTACCCTTTGTGGCAAAAGTGAATTAGTGTTGCAGGTAGAATTAAGGTTTATCAGCTGATAAAAAAAACAGGGAGATTATCCTGGGTTATTACTATTATGGGTTATGCAATCTAATCACAAATCTTTAACATTGAGGGGGAGGTAGAAGATGAGGTCAGAGACAACTCAAAGTGTGAAGACTTGATCTGTGGTTGCTGGCTCTGAAGATGAAGGAAGGGGCCATGGGCCAAGAAATACACTGGCCTCTAGGGGTTGGCAGTGATCCTTTGCTGACAGCCGCAAAAGAAGGGGACCTTGATCTTATGATCATAAGGAACTGATTCTGCAACCACCCTACCCTAGAGCCTCCAGAAGGAGTGTTCCATGTGGACATCTCAATTTTAATCTGGAGACCCATTCTGGCCTTTGTACCCATAGAGCTGTAAGATGCATTTGTGTTATTTTAAGCTGCTAGGTGTGTGGTAATTTGTTACAGGAATAGAAAACTAATACAATTAGCAGCAAAACAGTAGGCCCTCTCCTGAGCCAGGACATAGAACTAAATGAATGACTTGCAAGTGTTCTGTTTGTTTGTTTTACAGAGACAGTGTGTGTCAACAAACATGTGGTGCCTGAGTGGGTTGCAGGGGTGGGGGAGGAGCAGAGGGAGAGAGGGAATTTCAAAAAGGCTCCCCACTGAGCATGAGCCCAACACGGGCTTGATCTCACAACCCTGAGATCATGACCTGAGCTGAAATCAAGAATTGGACACTTAACCAACTGAACCACCCAAGTGCCCTGAGTCACAAGGGTTCTTCAAATGACTGCCAGACCTTAAATCCAGGCCTGAAGAAGCCCAGTGTTCTTCTCACCAAGTGTCACCATACATATTCAACAACCATTGGCTGTCTAAATCTAATTCTGTGAGGTCACACTGGGATGACACCCTTCCATCTCCCCCAAATACTCTGTTTTTCAGACGTGGTCAGTCTTACTCCTAACATTTAATCCCTAAGATAAGAAAAGTCTGTGATTACAATTTATCTCACTCATTCTGTGACTCACCTGCTGAAAACTTATCTACAGAAGGAGACAGCAAACTTTTCCCTAAAGGGTCAAATAGTAAATATTTTAGGCTTATGATCATATGAGTCATATGCATAAAACAGTAGGCCCTCTCCTGAGCCAGGACAAGTCATACGATCTGTGTCATAACTACTCAACTCTGCTTTTGTAGAGTGAAATCAACCGTACGTGATAGGTAAATGAATGTGTGTGTTGCTGGGTTCCAATAAAACTATTTAAAATAATCAGACAGTGGGCCAGATTTGGCCCATAGTCTATAGTCTGCTAACCCTAAAGAATAAGAACATTCTACTTTTCTCACTTTGCAAGCTGGTATTACAAGTCAAGTTTTTTTTAAAAAAATAGTGAGGGGCTAGAGCAGATCAAGCAAGATTATGGTTTACAGTAAAAGGATTTATTAGGTGTCAAAGTGAATTATGATACTGTTAAGAAAACTATTTGGTGCCAATTGGGTTAACTGCAGATCAGAATTCCAGGTATGAATGGGGAATAAAAAAAGGACTCTACTCTCTCTAGATTCTACAGAGGCCCTCAGCAAGGACTGCCCAATTTTAAATGTGTGATCATGTGAAATACGAATTTTTAAAAGTATACAGACCGTGTGAACATATGTGGGCATATGTCTAGTCTGCTAGGGCCACCATAGCCAAGTATCACCACAGCTGGGGGCTTAGACAACCGAGATTTATTTTCTCATAGCTCTGGAGGCTAGAAGTCTGAGACCAAGGTGTGGGCAATGCTGGTTCTCTCTGAGGGCTGTGAGGGAGGCTGTTCCGTGCTTCTCTCCTTGTTGCCCATGGTTTGCTGGCAATCTTTAGCATTCTTTGGCTTGTAGATGCATCACTCTGATCCCTGACTTCATGTTCACATGGTGTTCCCCCTGTGTGTGTGTGTGTGTGTGTGTGTGTGTGTATCTACATTTAAATTTCCCCCTTACAACAATGCCAGTGATACTGGATTTGGGCACGCCTGAACGACCTCACTTTAATTTGACTCCTTCTATAAAGACTTTATCTCCAAATAAGCGGATATTCTGATGTACTCCAAACTACTCTTGCTGGGGTGGGGGGCAATAATTCAATCTGTAATATCTTGGCTTATACATTAGGACTGCTAATGGAGCTAAAGGTTGCCATTTTTTAAACAGTAATTACATTTATTAACAAGTTTTTTTTAAAGATTTATGTATTTATTAGAGAGACACAGACAGAGCATGAGCAGGGGGTAGGGGCAGAGGGAGAAGCAGACAACCCCTCAGCAGGGAGCCTGATGTGGGGGCTCAATCCCAGGACCCCAGGATCATGATCTGAGCTGAAGGAAGATGCTTAACTGACTGAGCCATCCAGGCACCCCAGTAATTATGTTTATTAACTATAAAGATTCAGTAAAGGTACTCTAATAGGAAAAGGCACTCTGGACTGTCTCTCAGAATTTTGGACTGGAAGAACTCACGTTTTTCATCCCTGCTCCTGGACCTTTCTGTGTTGTCTGTGCCCTGCAGTCTGAAGGACACAGGGTCAGGTGGTTATCCTAAGTGGACTTCTCCATTCACTTCTAATTCTGCCAATATCCTTGGAGGCACACAGTAAGTCAAAGACCAGGGTCTCCAGCGCAACCTGTAACTGTCTACAGCATTTAGCTCTGGAGACAACGGAAGAACTGTTATCTATTAGTGTACATGTGTACTTTATTCTGGGCTCATCAACAGAGAGGGCAGCCAAGACCCTGACCTTGAATAATTCACCAATAAAGCAGCTCATGAGGAGCTTGCAGGCTCCATGGTACAGAGACTGAGGACAGTGTTTTGTGATTTTTCCTCTGAGTATGAATATTTAGGGAAAAAACCCCATTCTATTGGATTTTTTAAAGCTCCTCTGAACGTCCATACACTACACGGGAGGGGGGGGGGATGGATACTGCTACAACGTTTCTGGAAGGGTATTAGGCAACATCTATCCACATTTTAAATGTGTATGTCCTGCATTTTAGCAATTGCCTTTCTAGGAACTTAGCTTTAGAGATGCTTACACATGCACAGAAAGACATATGCACGAGTATGTTCACTGTGGAAAGGTAACCTACTGAGTTGTGAGGTGGCATGTATTTTCCCTTCAACTGCATTAAGTCCTTGAAGCTCACTTAGCTCACCTACCCTAGGGGAGTTTTGTGTAACTGGACAGAGGACACTTGGAGACAACCCCTTTAATATTTAATTTTGAAATCTTATTCGTGTCTAGTAAAATCCTTACCAGGTCATTAAAGAGAGTATTCTAGTAGGGGATGGCCTGAAGGGTACGTAGACCTGGTTTCTGAGGCAAGAGGGTAAAAGTAGACAGATGGTTTCTCTCAGCTCAGAGAAGAGCCAGCAGGTCTGAGGACTGCTGCATGTCATACTGCTGCATGATTACACCTGCAATACACTCGAAGGCCTCCCGTCTACCAAAGGTCTCTTTTCAGAAGGTAGAAAAGGAAAAAGAGTAGTTTCAAAAATAATTTAAAACATTTCATATTCTGCTTCTAAAATCTAATTTTTTGGGTTTATCCTCCTAATCTGTCAACGTGACTTGGAATACGGATTCTGGCTTTCAGGAAATCCCTCCCCAGTAAGGCAACTGTAGTTGTTGTTGTTGTTGTTGTTGTTGTTGTTGTTGTTTTTAAAGATTTTATGTACTTATCCATGAGAGACAGGCAGATATATCGGCAGAGGGAGAGGCAGGCTCCACGTAGGGAGCCCGATGTGGGACTCTATCCCAGGACCCCAGGATCATGACCTGAGCCAAAGGCAGTCATTCAACCACTGAATCACCCAGGTGCCGCAGGCAACTGTGCTTTGGCTGGTGTTTTCCAAGGGCTGACCTTAGCCTACTCAGGTGGTGTCAGTTCCTTGATTCTTTGTATCACTAGAGACCTACCTGATGGCTTCTCTTCTATTCCCATTTCTTCAGACATATCATGATAATCTCCCAGAAATGCTTTCTGCCATCCACGTAGGCAATGGGAACCAGTTTGATAATCTCATCAAGAACAGAACTGGCTCCATCTAGACCAAGAGGGTTTTGCATAACACCACGCTGACCAGATGCTATTTTACGTTGAGGATTCACAAATTGTCCACTTCATTTTTGTAATAAATATACTGGTGACAGTTGCCAGATTATCTGTCTGTAATTCCCTAAATCTACATTTTTCTTTTGAAAGACTGAGAAACTGGCCCATGTTCTAGCTTGTTTATTTCTTTTCTCTCAGCTTTTTGTGATTTCCTAGAATGTGAAGGACAGAGTTTGGGGATGATGTGCGTATGTACTTTCTATGCTTGCTAAGTAATCAGGCCGTGCATGTGCACACAGAAAGAGGCCATCGCTCATCTGATGTGCCTCAAATTCCCTGCTTGGGAAGTCTCCTCTGCATTGTTTGTTTGCTTAAGTATCATTTTGCCTCTGCAGAGATGGTACCCATAGCAGGAATGCTGGCTGGCAGGACTTGGGACGGAAGAAGAAAAGAAGATGGAAAGAAGACTAGGAATTTCCCGGACACTGGGCACAAGGGGAGATTCCCAAGGCTCCTGGCTCAAAATGAAGCCAAGTGAGGACAAGCCAGACTTGGTTTGCACGGAAAGCACGGGCCACTTACTCTTTCAGCTGCTTGGTTAGCTTCACCACCTGAGAGGCCAGCGACATGCAGGTCTCCACCACCACCAGGTACCGGGAGCACAGCGTGTGCCCATGACGCTCGGCGCTCTGGGAGGGCTTTTCCCCAGCATGGTTTTGCATGGTGACATTTGCTCCATATTCAACCAGTGTCTATTAGAAAATGCAGAGACATGTGATTGTGACAAAACCTCCCCTGCAACATTATTTTCCCCCATGCAACATTTTTTACTGACTGTAAGAGAAAGGTGAATGGAGCTTTTCCTATTAACCCAACACCAGTTATCAGAGCCCATAGCAGGGTAGGGAAGGGGGTGAAGGGTATCATTCTGTACAAGAAGCCTCTGGTGAGCTTGCAGGGGTTGATATCAGACACCTCCCTTGGAGCCTACAAACTGGCAACAGAACCAGTCCTACCACTACCAATCCCACCCAGCCTTGGGATCTGTGAGGGGCAGAGCCTGCTGCTGTCTTGAGGGGTCTGTCCCCTGAGGAGGCAGTGGCTGGGGTGAGCTGCTTTGTCCCTTTCAGTGGGCAGGTCCATTAAGTTGGGGAGAGAGTGGAATTAAGTAAGGAGAGTGGAATTAAGTAAGGAGAGAGTGGAATTTTGTTTACCTGTTCCCATTTGCTTGGGGAGCATATGTGATCTGTTGCTGAGCCTACCCCATCAAAAATAAAAGAACTGGAGAGATGACCAGCAGAGGTTGTGAAGCAGCTCACACTCCCTCCATGCAGCTGGCAAGAATATGACCCATGGATTGAGCAGACATTGTGCACGGGGGCTTGGGGTAAGCTTGTTATCACCCCACTACAGGAGAGGTCTCCAGCAGCAAGAGCAATGAGTTGACACAGGCAGAGGGAAGTGTATGGGATGAGGAGGATGTGAAGCTGGGGTCAGGTATCTGTGGGGAGGCTCCAGAGAGCCCTCTGAAGACCTCATCCAACATGCCCAGCAGAGGGTCAGCATCTGAAGGCTGCCAGGGAGGACATGAATGGCCCACCACAGTGCGCCAAAGAAGCAACAATGACTTTCGGGGAGCATGCCATGACCTCTGCCAGTTACGCAAAGAGACAGTTAACTTTTCTCTCCTACCTCCTGGTCTCCAACACTGAGCCCAGCAGAGAGAGGGGAACAGGAGCTAATGTGATGTGTACAAAGTGAAGCATGCCTCTGTCCTCGTACTGTCTCCCTTGAAGCCTGAGTCTTATTCAGGTTGGAGAGCAGAATACTTTGAATCAGAAGTGACACCAAGACTTATGGAATCTGGCCAAGGCATCAGTTAGGAAAGAAGAGAGACTTGATGGACCGTGGTTGACATCATTAATTTAAAAAAAAAATCAAAATTCTTTTCTAGTTCTACTGGTGACATGAGATGCCACATGAGATCACGAGGAGCATCATCTTCTGGTTTATGACCAGCACCATGAAAGACTGATCTACCACGAAGCCACTGCCATGGACCTGACAGCGGTGGCGCAGCCCACCCAGAGCATCCCTGTCAGCACTCACTGCTCCCACTCCCTTGACTCTGGCCTCTGCCAGTTCCCTCCCTGAGCTTCCTATACTCAGTTTCTGCCTCCCCTCAAAGGGGCTCACCCTCTGTTCTACCCTTGGTCTGTGTCTTTTTTTTAATCTCACACCCAGTGGATAGACCCGCTTCCAAGATTATCCAAGTTTCCACAGCCACAGCGTCTAGTGCCAAAAATATCATTTGTGTGAAGTGGAAAGATGAATGGTCCGCAAGCACAGACAGCCTCTCTTCACATAGAAAAGAAAAATAAGCAAAATCTTAAACAGAATTAGTGCTATCAGCTGGTTTTCTTTGGCTTTCAGCCACTTATTAGCAGATAAAAAAAAAAGTTCAAGACTATGACATAGTAGGGTGTTCTGTGAAACGGACAAAATTGAAGTTTTCAGTTATATTCAATTATTTTTCCACCACAAAAAGTCACGACATCCCTATCATCTTCTGTAGATACTGGTAATCATTTAAAAACATTTCTTTCTTTCTCTGCTCTCTTTTCTCATCCCTGCTTCTACAGAGTGATGCCTTCAAGGAGAAGAGGCACATGTTGCCGACCTTAATGGAGAAACTTCCAGAGCCCTGGAATATTTCCCATCAACTTTGTTCTCCAAAGGGCAGATGCTCTAGATACCTCTTGCCTTTTGCTTTTATTACTCCCTTGCCTTTCCCAGTGACAGCATTTCCAGATCTTCCCCTGTCATTTCCAGGGTCCCCACTTTCCCAAGCAACTCGTTCTCTGCCCGGGTTTCTCTTTCGGATAGAGTCTACCCACATACAGCAGGAAGCCAAGAAGTTCCTGTTGAGTCAGCACACTGAGTTGCAATAAAAGAAACCACACATAATAAGGCAAAGAAGGATGCTGCCTTCTTAGAGGTGCTACGTACACACAGCTTATCTAGGACCATGTGAGCTCAGTAAGGTCAAGTGTCTTCTTTCAGCATGGCCCTCAGCAGTATGTGTCAGTCAGGAAACGGCTTTCCTACATCTTGGGCAGGTGTGGGACACATCCAAAGATGCTGGGTCAATTTCCATGATAAGAATGATGAGATTGGTCTGAGGCTGGTAATGATGCATTATATGATTCATAAATTAAATTCCAGGCTGAATCTAAATAAATTTCATTTCAATGTAAAGCCTTTCCCTCCTTCACAAGGTCATCCCTTGCTTCTCCTCCTTCTCGTTGGTCCCCTTCTCTCTGCTTTGTCACTGAGGGCCTTAGCATTTTTCTTAAGTCAAGGGATCTATCTGGTTTATTTATTTATTTATTTTATTATTTTATTTTTTTATTTTTGGATCTATCTGGTTTTTACATTCACACATGCCTCAACCTTCTGAGGACCCTCACTGGGCTTTCAGCCATGTGTTACTATGACGGCGGCACTAGGTTTGGCTCAGCCTCGTACACCAAAACATTCGGCAGAGAGGTGCGGTTCTGACTTGTCTTCTTGTGGCAACTCCACATGCTCTAAGCAATCCTCCTGTATACTCTCTCAGGTGGCTGGGGGCACAGGGAGGAACCTCCCCACCTCTTCTGTGGCTCTGCTCCTCAATCTTACACTCTTACACACCCAGACCATGGTAACATGTGTGAGGCAGGTAGGACTACAAGGATGAAGCCACCTGAGGCTGTTGGGTGGAGAGGCTGCCAAACTACCTAGCCTGCCTGAGGGGTGAGGGGAACCATAATGGTATATCTGAGGCCTCCCTGTAATCAGTTCTGGGGCTTTCTGAAGGCATTTGAAAAGCTCCACCCTGCCCCAGAGAAAGGGGGAACCACAGCCCTCCTTCTCCAGTCCCTTTTGACATCCTGCAACACTCAAGGAGAAACCTGTAGGACTCTTTATGCCAACATTTCTGTGGATTTCTGGATATACGAATATATCAACTTAATTCCTTATTATCTACTATAGCAGAAAAAGCTGACTTAATCTACACATTTCTTCCAGCAAACAAAATTTCCATTTTTTGTTTCATCACTTGATGAACTCATTTGTCTCCTCAAAGCAGCAGAGTCTGTGTACCTGTATGCACCCGAGGTAGCCATGCTGGGAGGCTACATGGACCGCGCTGTTGCCATCTTGGTCCACTTCATCCAATGAGATGCCCTGTTCTTGCATAAACTGAAGAAGCCAAAGAAGAATTTTTTCCTATAAACACAAAGACAGTTGCTATTAATGGAATATCATGAATATCATGTAGCAAGTCTGAAAAAAAGACAAAGGAAAACAAAACTTTTTTTTGTTTTCATACACCTAGGTTTATCATATCAGCAGAACATACCCTTCATTCTGAACTGAAAATCCAAGCATCCCTCTGGCTCAAGTCCATGAAAGAGGAACGCTCAGAGAAGTTGAAGAGTGGAAAATTATGTCAAAAATGCTCTTGTTTTACTTACTTACTCAAGAGATGCAAAATTGATTTACAGAAAGTTTTGAGTACTTCCTCCAAGTCACACAGCTAGACAGATCAAAAGTGGGGACCAGGATCTGAGTCTTTCCATGCTAAGGCAATGTTTTTGCTACTTTGTTATGCTGTCTTTAGGGTTCCAGAATATTACATTAGGAGAACCAGCTTCTCCTCTGAAGCTGATAATGTTTCAACCACGCCTTCATGATCCCAGACCTCCTGCAATCAACAGACTGACAAGGAGAAACAAAAGCTTAAGTTGTTAAGCATAAGATAACCTCACTGAAAGAAAACCAGGACGCTCTTGATTTTTCTGACCAAATGTTAGTGAAATTTCAAAAGTAAAGGTTTCCCTTATTCCCTGTTAAGTGGAGAGCACTCAATGCTCTGAATACAACCTTTCAAGAGCAAGGACACAGTGCGCTCAGCATGTTGTCAAAATCCGTTTGCATTTTACCCACTGAGTATTTTGTGGTATTTTCATGTTATGTTTGGCCTCAGGAGAAAGCAGGGGGATGGGATTTCACTGTTTTAAAATAGAAGAATTAAATATAATGTTAAAAAAATATAAGAGTGGTAAAAACAACAGCATGAAGTTTAGTGAGTGGAATTTGACATTTAAAAAAATGATCATGTGTTTGAAATAGCCTTGAACCTCTCCTTAGCCTTTGAAAGGGTTTTTTTTTTCTATTTTTCTTTTTTTTTTTTTCCCTCTTTTTCCAGTTCCTTGCTCAGACTGGTCATGAACTTTTATACTTTTCTGTATTAAATTTACCTTCACCTTCTGAACATGCCAACTAATCTGCTAAAGGAATGTTGGATAAAAATAGCCAACTCTAATGCTTCAGCCCTTGTTGGGGAGGTGCAGGGCACTGTTTATGAAGGCACTGGCAACATCAGGGACAGGACAAACATCTGCACCTTACTCCTCTTTTCATGTGAGTGAGCAAGGAGTAAGACCCCTAAAAAACAAGAAGGGAAACATGTAATCAATACCTATAACCTACCAAGAAGGCACCCAGGAAAAGCAGATGGAGTGTCAGCTGCAAAAGCAGACAGACGCTGTACAACATGAAACCCTCAACATCCGTAGAGAATGAGGTGGAGCAGAGCCTGGAGACCAGGGCTGGGAGCTACAATCTGGACAAGGGTATGCAGATATGTTTGTCCTTTTCTTCAGAGGCAAACTGAAGAAAGTTGGGGCTGATATTTGGACCAGCATGGGTGATGTTTCATCTGTACAGGGCGGAACAACTTCCTTTACTTTTTCTAATTAGGAAGAGAAAAAACAGTATGACTTTGATTTGGAGTCAGATGATTCTACTGTGTGATCTTAACTCCTTAAAAGATCTGGGTGACTGGACATACTGCGGGATGAGAAAACACAACCAACTGGTTTGAAGCCAATGGTGAAGATCTGGAAACATCAAGAGGGCAGGTTGCCATGACTCGATGGGTAAAAAGGACAGTACTGCCACCTCAGTGGGTTGTTCTGAAGCGTGTGGTCACTTGGCTTGCTCTATAGTATTAAGTCATGGAATCTTAAAATTGCAGAGTGGGAGAGACTTCAGGGAATTATCCAATTCAAACACCCTTGTTTGACAAATCCAAAAGCCAAAGAAGACAAGTATATATTCTCTGATGTTCTAGCAGCCCCTTTCTTCAGCAAGTCAAGTTCAGAGGATTGCAAGATCCTTTGAAATATTCTATATATACCTTCTTGTCAGGCATATTTTCACATTTTTCAGATTCAATTAATATTAGAGTGGATAAGTCTGTTCCACCTCTACAGAAGATGCCCTTTGCCATCATTCAGTGTTTTGACTTTTAATAACAGGGTTGTCAGAAGCAGAATACTGCATTTCAAAAGAGTTGGAATTTTTCCCTTGTAGAAACATGGAGAAGAATCTAGAGACCTGGACTTTGCAGTGGCTTGAAAATCTGGTCAAACAGGCCAAGGTTTGTATGAGGCAAGAGCTGCGTTGGCTCCCAATGGTCTTCCAAGTCAATTCGTATTGTTCAAGAACCTGCCTTCTTTTCTTCTGATGGCATGAAAAACTCTTCCTTATAATTAGAGATCTTACCCAATTCAATATGCTAGATTTATATAAAGGAAGAACCATTATTCTATTGTTCAGAACAAGGAAGGTCTTTGCCCAGCACCCCAAATTCAGTTTTGTGTTCTGAAGTTGGCAATGTATTTTTTATTATTTTTTATTTTTTAAAAAGACTTTATTTATTTATTCATGAGAGAGACAGAGGAGAGACACAGGCAGAGGGAGAAGCAGGCTCCATACAAGGAGCCTGACGTGGGACTCGATCCTGGGTCTCCAGGATCAGGCCCTGGGCCGAAGGCAGCACTAAACCTCTGAGCCACCCAGGCTGCCCCGGCAATGTACTTTAATAAGAAGCGACATAATCCATCTGTTCACTGATAAACTTCATGGAAACAAAAACTCTTGAATTCTCGGGTTCTGGTAAAAGCACATTTAGCATCCGCTCTCAGAGAAATGTTGCTTTCTGCTCTGATTCTGGAGAACATGCCAGCAGAAATCGATGGTCTTATAAATCAAACAGCGGCTTATTGGAGAAATAGCCAATAAAGAGAATAAATACAACTATCTTCTCCAACTAAGAAGGGTCTTTATGAATGCGTATGTGTATTAAATATATATGCAGTGAGTCTACCTTCTTTCTTAGACATTCAGTGCTCTCTTCCTGTGCGTGCATGCGCATGTGCGTGCGTGTATGTGTGCATGTGTGTGTCAGGGAGATGTTCAAAGAAGAATGTAATTTCTTTTTTTTTTTTTTTTTGTATTTTATTGATTTATTTTAGATAGTGTGAGAGAGAGCTGGGGGTGGGGGCGGCTGCAGAGGGAGATGGAGAAGACTCCCTGCTGAGCAGAGAATCTGATGTGGGGCTCCATCCCAGGACCCTGGGATCATGACCTGAGCAAAAGGCAGACTCTTGACTGACTGAGTCACTCAGGTGCTCCAAGAATGTAATTTCTGATTTTTATTTTTTTCATAAGTACTGCTTTCAGAGATCATCCAATGCAGTCATACGGATGGAGAGGCTGTTCTGTGTTATTTCTGTTTTACAGAATGCCTCTCCAACTTAACATTCTACCCATTTACTCACACACTCATTGATACATTCAGTTTTCATCTCTTGACTAAAAACTTCCTTCATGTCCTGGTTTCCTCTTCTGGGGATTTTCTGCTCTTTCAGTGACCTGTTTATTGGTGTATTTTCTGTGTTCTTAACAGCAATGCAATTAGTTTAATGAGGCAATTAAAACATGTAATTTACAAGATTTTCTGGACAAAGTCTAATAAAAACTGTAATTGAAAAGGGTGCCACAGGTTTATTACTAGCATCAATATAGTCTCTACAGTTTTCGTTATAACTAAGTCCTAAAGGAGGCAGCTTTTTCTGCAATCGTATATCATCAAATCTAATATGCTATCAATTCTAGGATTCAGTCTGGTTTTTGAGATGTTGAAGTATAAAAAAGTGACAAGCCATAATTTCATGATGTCATTTATGATAAGATAAATGGAGAATCCAGAGATAATAAAATGTGAGAAAAAAAGAATATATCCAAGGATTTCTTAAATAGGTTAAGGTCTAAATAATTCTTTTTGCCAAGTTTCCCTTATGCTTTACTTATGGTAAAATACATAAACTGAACAATATTGATATCAATAAAAATAGGAAATTGGAAGACTTCCAATAATCCTAAGAACTAACATTTATGTCTGCTCTGTGCCAGCAATGGGCAGCGCTTCATGTAGCTTTTTTCTATTTAGTCTTCAGAGCTGCCTGGTGAAGCAGGTTCTTTTATCTCCACGTTAGAGATGAAGAAACTGACATCCAGAGAGATAGTTCCTTTTTTAAAAAAAATAAATGTCTCCAAGGCCACCAAACTAGTAAGTGGTAGAGCTACGATTTAAACCTAGATACAGAGTCAGTGTTCTTCAGGTCTCTGCTTTCTCTCTACTGAATATGAACATCCACAACCACTCACTGATCCATGACCCCTGATTCTGTAATGGACATGCTTATTTGGCACCCCCTTGGGTCACAGAAAGCACAGTTAACAGCCCATCATCCTGTGGGTTCACGGAGCTCTGTGTCACCGAGGCTGTTTCAGAGATCTGGCCTTGGAGAGCAGATAGATGCTCATGCTAATCAAAGACTTTTCTATTTTGCTTTCATCTGCAATTACAGCACTGTCCACATGGTTTCCTGATTTCTACCCCAGGATGGTGAAAGAAAGAAGTCAAGAGAATAGCTTGCCTTTTTGATTGCAGAGGAACAGTAACATGTAGCCTGTTGAAGAATCCCTCTTGCCAGCATGCCTATCACTGTTTGTGACCATTCATAGGAACTGCTGAGCCTTTTCTTTTTCCAAAAAGTACCTGCCCACCCACCCATGTTAGGGCCAACATTTTAAATGGGGAACACACGCAGCGCAGGCAAAGGTGCCCTTGGTATATGCCAAATGCTATGATGGACCTTGTTTCTGTAGCAGGATCTCCTTACCAAAAGTCATAGGAAAGACTCAGGACTGAAACAATCACAAGATTTGATGCTTGAAGGTAACACAGAGTCCACTGAGCCAATAATGTCCAGGGCAGAATGGGCTGGAATCCCCACGCAGTGAAGGGCAACAGCTTTGCTGGGGGCAGGCATGAGCATGCTGGAACCTCCATGGTGAAAGAACCCAGCCCCAGTTTCACAGCTGGTGGCTCTGTCTTGAGACCATTCTGGCTCACTTGTTTCGCCAGCAACATCTCTCTCCTGGGACAGCAAAGCAGGCTGACTGGAGGCCATTCCTGCTTTATCTTTGAGTTTCTTCCACAGCTTTTGCCTGGGCGCTCCCCATGGCTGCCTCTGCTCTGGACAATCAGGCCATGAAATAATTGCATCCTCTGAGATTTCATGTGTCAGGATGAGGAAAATCGATTAAATCACCCAAAGATCTATCACTCCAGGAGACCACTAAAAACTGCTGGCTGCCCTGTGGTACTGGAGTTTTTAAGGTCATTTTTACAAGAAAAAGGACACAATTGGGAGTCAGAGAGAGCCCGGTCTTTCAGAATCTATATGAGGGGCAGAGGGCAATGAAAATAAACCAGGAGAGGAATTTTGCTCTGCACTATCCTTTCCAGAGGTATTTACTCAAGAAACAAGACCAGAACATGCTCAAGTGCCTGCCTGATATCGAAAAACTTGCATGTGCTGAATCCATTAGAAAACTTTTTGGTAATAGTCTTCCTTGTGAAAATATTAGCCTTGTCCTGGTTCCAAGTTCAGCATCTCCACAGGTTATCTGTTACATAAGTGCCTGTGGGAAGGACACAGAATGGCTGGACAGAAGAGAATTCACAGCTCTAAAGGGCTTCTAGGCTTTCCACATGGATAGGAATGCTCTCCTAAGGGCACTGGTGGGCTGGCCTTGCTCCACACTGGACTCAAGGTCATTAACAATGCTTATCAGCTTGAAATAACCACCTGGATGCTGACACTAGCATGAGGCAAATGTCTGACATGGCTCTTCATTTCTGTATTTTCCTCGAGTCTGGTCAAGTAGGCCATGCCATCACCCACCAGTCCCAGAAAGGGCACCTGCTCTTGGTTCTGTCCCAGTAGGTTCACAATTATGAGAAACCCACTGCGAGAGCTGAACGGAGAAAGTGGCATGCATTAAGCAGCATTTCCCAAGACAAAGAATGCTGGGAGCCCAATTATTTACTTAGAGTCTCAGCACGGTGATGCAATCCTTTCCTCCTTTTCTTTGGCAAGCCCTACCAAAAGTGCAGGTAGTCTTTCCACTGGTATCTGAAATTCTTTGTGAGGCTTTAGAAGAGCGAAATGAAATCGGAGATATGAAACATTTATGCAGGCAGTCTGGGAATAAATAACATTCCATTTTAGACCAAAAATGATTTATGAAGATCATCAGTGATGACATTCTTCTGGTCACTTGAAAATTCTATTCTCCCCTTTGCCAGTATAAACAACAAAAAAGGGCATCCTTAGCAAATGCTCATTAACTATTATGGTTGTTGGTAGAATTCCGTGGCTGGGGCTTGCAAGGACACTACACAGAGAGAATGGAGTGATTATTTCAAAGATATGGCTTTGAAAAAAAAAATTTTTTTTCCAGATCAGCCTAACTTTGACAGATTTTAAATGTTCCTCCTGCTTCTTTCTTCATCTCATAAATTTAGTGCCAGGTACTCCCTTTTTTGATGAGCTGTGTATCACAGTGTGTTGTTAGCTAACATTGTGAAAAAGTCTTCCTCAGCTAGATCAATGCCGCTGTAAACAGGCTAAACAAATTATCTACGTCAGCGATACAAAACAGGATCTGGTTTTCTAGTCACAGGGTCTCAGCTGAGATGCAATCTCTGCTTCCTAGGCATGTGCAAGTTACTTAAATTTCTTTCTTCACTCTCATCTACAGAATGGCTAAGAACAATAGATCCAACAGCATTGTTTTAAGGAACAAGTCAGATAATGTATGCAAAACCCAATGGCCTGGTGCCTGGCACATACTGGAAACATTACATATTAATATGTATGTATATAACTGAAGTCACCATGGCACCAAATAGCTAGCACCTAACGTGGACTCCCACTAGAGAAAGACTGTAGTGATATTCTCCAAGGGTATTTTTTGAACTTGAGATTGTCATGCTCGAAAAAGCATAATCTCTTGTTGACAATACCACAATTTACTGCCATTGGGAAAGTTTATGAAGCCAAAGGGGATATGGTTATATGCACGAGAAGCAATTTTCTTTGCCACAAACAAATATGATTAAATCTATTTTAATACAGTGCTGACTTTATTTATTTTTTTAAGACTGAGATTGGCATTTTGTGGTTCCAATTTAAAATACATATATAATTTATACTTACCCTTCTCAAAGGGAGTTACTGGTTATTTTTTTTACTCCATACCCTGGACTGTGATCTGTGTACATCAATTACTCATACCAGGATTTCCTATTGTAGAAACTGGTTGTAACTGAGACGCATTTATAGTTACTGTGTTTGTTTATTTTTAATAGAGGGAGACTTCCTTAATTATTGACTTACTGAAGATTTCCCCTTTAATGTTGGGTACAAGAAAATTTATCATTTTCCCTTTTGACAAAAATTAAATTCACTTATTGTAGAAAACTTGGAAAATACTGAAAAATACAAAAAAGAAGATAAAAGCCACTTCTAATTCTACCCTAAGTGATATCTACTATAAACATGTTGTGACAGTTTTTTCTGTAGTCTTATCACCTGCTTCTCTTCTTCTCTCTCCAGAATTCAAAGCTGGTAACCAAATTTTATGAATGGTTTTGTATCATACATTTTAATATTATATAATGACCATGTTTTCTCATAAAATTTCATCATAGGTATGTAGCTTCATTATTTATCCAATACCTTAATTATGGAATATTTAGGTTATTTAAACATGTTTTTCATTAAAATATATTACAAGGAAATAATGGCTTATAAATCTGATCATTAAAAATTCTTCCTACCTGGCCAAAGCAACCTGCGTAATGAATAAGGCTTGGGAAATCCTTAGAACAGCTCAGCTCAGCGATGGCTTCGGTTTCACTCACCATCCAGCGGACACACTCCAACTGACCATTCTAGGTTGGAAAGAAGAAGAAAGAAAGAAATTCAAGGTAATGCAGGTTTGAAAAACACCTCATAGATGGTAATTTTGCCAAGGGAAGAAATCGCATGAATTTTGGTTCTTGTATTTGGCTCCATTTATTTGCAGTAAATCATCTGTTTTATCTCTGGTCTGTGCTTATGGTTCAAAATCAGTTGGGGGAATTTTATTAAAATGCATTTTCATAATTGTAATCAGGCAAATTGAGGCACAATTTGTATACTATAAAATATACTCTATCCTTTTTAAGTACAGAGTTTGAGGACTTTTGACAAATATATACTCTCTTGTGACTACTGCTCCAATCAAGATACAGAACATTTCATTCTCCCCTTCCCCCAAATTTCTAGGACTCCTCTGGTCTTAGGTCTTCACTTTTGCCCCAGTGATGGGATTTCTATCACAACAGACAGAGTATGTAATCTTCTGGGTCTTACTTATGTCACTCAGTATTCATTCTTTTGAGATTCATCTAAGCTTCTGCTCGTATGAAAGTTTTGTTCTTTCTTGTTGCTGACAAGTATTCTATTGTATGAATATATCAGTATTTCTTTATTCATTAGCTCTTAGAATAGTCTTTTATAAACCCTGAGAATCTGAAATGGTAGGATTCCAAAATAAAGAAAGAGCAAATAACATTATACTGGCTCAACTGCTACTTTCACCGAAGCCTTCGGTGACTCTGTCCCCACACCGGCTCTTTCCTCCTATGCTGAGAACCCATACTGTACAAACCAGGAAAGCACCTGTGACATGTATAAATAACAGTCATTAGGACCCAGACTTGAATGGATTTAAATCCTTAATACACTACTTAGTTACAAGACCTTGACTAAGTTGCTTCCTCTCTGATACTCAGTCTTCTCATCTGTAAAATGGCAGGGATAGTAGTAACTTCCTCATCAAGTTACTGAGAGCAGCAGATAAGACAAAGCATGTGAACTTAATCAGCATACAACACTTGTTACCTTTTACTGTAGTGCACTCTCTTACATCCTTTGTAACACAAATGAGACGTTCAGCTGCCTTCCTGGTTTACAAAGTGTGGGGCCTTAGCCCAGGAGAAAAGAGCTACCATGCCATGGAGTCTGGGAAGTCTATTCTAGACATGAGATGTAAGAGGTAATCTGCTCATTTTTTATCTACGCTTATTTGGATAGTGGGATTTCAAGCAGTCAGCTCTCAACTGTTCACAAGCTGAAACTATTCTTCCATTGGGGGAATCCACCAGGATCAGGTGGGTGCTCAATAGCTTCCAGGTACTACACTGGATTTGTCTCCTCCCTCCTCTGCCCTATTTGTTGCCAGGGGAGGTTGGTCTGTATGGGCTGCCTCCCTTGCCCCCTAGGTTTGACTGATGGAGAATGTTGGGCAGGACACCAAGAAAGGAGAATGAGTTTAAGGTCCCCTCTTTTTCTGGCTTTCCCAACTCCCACAGGGGTGCCGTTGGCTGCTGTGTCCCTCTACCAGTCAAAGGTAAAATCAGCCAGTTCTTCCATTCGGCCCTCTCTATTGCTCGTGACCCTCCCTGGCCCCTCAGGCTCTCAGGTGGTAATAGTGCTCTGCTCTGATCTCCAGGATACTGCACTTTTCTTCTTGGGCTCCTTACACCTCACCCATCATCCTTTGGTATTTGAATCCTTCATTAAAGATGTTCTTCAAATTGCATAATTTGAGCATGCCAACTGTTTCCTACCAGGATTAAAATAAAACTGTGATACAATGTGCTTCATTCTCTCTGAATAAAGAAAGGAATGGGAACTGGACTGAGCAACTACTAGGGAAGACAGTTCTTATCGACTGGCATTTACACAGAAATATAAGGCGATATTCCTGATTTTAATGACTTGAGTCCTCTTTTTTTTTCTCGGTCAATCTAACTAAAAGTTTACTGATCTTTAAAAATCTATTCCTAGAACCAGATTTGGTTTTGCTGACTTTCTCTATTTCTTTTTTTCTGCTTTCCACTGCATTTATTTCTCCTTGAATTTTTAAATTTATTTCCCTCTGCTTTTGAATGTAGTTTGCTTTTCTTTTTCAAATTTAAGGTAGAAGGTTAAGCTATTAACTTTAGATCTTTCTTATTCCTTTTTTTTTAATACTGGCATTTATGGCTATAAATTTCCCTCTTAGCATTGCTTTAGTTGCATCTTAAGTGATAATATACTGCAATTTCATTCATCTCCAAATATTTTTCAGTTTCCCTTGTAATTTCTTCTTTGATAAATGATTATTTTGGAGTGTGTTAGTTCCAGATACTTGTATCTCTAATTTCCTTCTGTTACTGATTTCTAATTGCATTTCATTATAGTTAAAGGACATAATTTGTATGATTCCACTCCTTTCAGCTTCATTGAACCTGTTCTGTGGCCCAACATATGGCCTATTCTGGAGAATGTTCCATCTGTATTTGGGGAGAATGTGTATTCTGCTGTTGTTGGATATAGAATGTTCTGTTAGATGTCGGTTAGGTCTAGTTATTCAAGAAGGGAATGTCTGAATAAGTATATTAAATAATAAAATGCTGCTGTAAAGGCAGAAGGAAATATATCACTACCATGATTTTGAACACATCTCTTTCCATAAATAGAAATATAAAACAAAACAAATGTTATTAAATTCTAGCAGGAGATTTTTGCCTGAATCTGGGATCACTCCCTAAATGTTAAAAAAAAGTCACATCAGTAGGTTATGGCTTTGAAGTCATTTTCTCATCAGACCAACATGTTATCTTTGAGCTTAATCAGAAGCACTGAATGAGAAATGAAAAACAAACTAAGGTTATTTCACTTCAAGTCTGTTTAGCTCCTAAAACAATGGATTGTGTTTGCCTCATTTTAGAAACACACTGCTCTCACCTTAGATTTCTTTCCAGTTACTTTCCTTAACTGTTCCCAAAGGGCACTTAGTAAAATGCCCTGGACTGCCACAGTACCTCAGGTTGGGTTCCCCAGAAAACCCTCAATAAATTCTGCAGTGTAACTGGTAAGAATTTATAATGTTCCATTTAAGAAGTTTAAGGGTAGGGGAGAGGTGTTCCTAAGCCTTCAAAGCCCCTTTTCTCAGGTAATCTTTTTATTTGATACCCTATCTCTGACTCTGCTTCCTGTCAGCCAAGTCACATTATCTCAGCAACTTCTGCCTGTTTGAACCAAGTTTGTTGTCTTTACTGACAGCTGGGCTCTCAGAACTATGCTTAATGAGGTGAAACGCCATCAGTTGGTCACTGGTGTTCAAAACAAGGTCTTAAACCGAAGAATGATGACTTCTTAGAACTCCCTCGACTTCACCAATGTCTATCAAATTACATTGAATGGACTGAAGCAGGATTGGGGTCAGGACAGATTTCCAAAGGGGGGTGGCACTTACTATAAAATATTTGTGTTAACTTCTTTTGTAAATTCTAGATTAAATGAAGAAACAGAAGATTTCCATTTCTTATATCATTGTGTTCAGAATTAAAAATGTGAAAAATCTGAGACCCCAAATCCATAAGAACTTTTGACTCTTATGGGCTTGATATGCATTCTTCATTAAAACAAACCAAAAACACTGAAGTTCAAGTTTACATGCTGATTATGTGATAGCAGTATGCTGACTAGAGGAATTTAAGAATGAATTACCAATATGGATACCGTAGAAGGAGTTTATACCCAGGGTTGGCCTAATGACCACCAAGTTTCTTATGTACTGTCCTACCCTGAAGATTCTTAATCTATGAAAACAAGTACTAGGGCATATAAATGAAGAAAAAATTTCCTCATCCAACTACACAGCTACAATATACTCCATAATCTAACAGCAGTTAGGAAAGCTAATGAGAATTATATTTTATAAACACTAAAATAGCAAGACAAATGTCAACATTTATTGGCATTGTAAGAATATTTTATCACTGACCCACACCTACTGATGACCAGATCTAACCCCTATCTTCCCACAGGACTCTGATATAAGACGAGATCCTGAATTTGCCATCCTGCTCTTGAATTACTGGTAACTTACCTGCCCTACCTACTTGGCTATCTATCAGCTCCTGAAGAAAAGGGATTATGTCTCATTCAAATGTGTATTGCCATCACCTAACCCAGTACCTGGTGGACTTGGTACACATTGTTGAACTCAACTACACTGCACTTTGACTTTGCATCTAATATCTCTTTCTTCATGATTGCTGTGGGCAGTTCAGCTCTTAATGTGCCATAGGAACAATCACTAAAGGAAAGTGATATCTACCAGGGTCATAAATTTCTTATTTTATCAAAAAAGTATTATTTTCTATACTATCTTGGAAATAATACATTATAGTTGAGTAAAATTAAATAAAACAGAAAGCAACTTTTAATACATTAAACTTTACTGAATGATGAAGCACCTTGGTGGATCAGTGGGTTAAGCATCTGCCTTCATATCACGATCTCAGGGTCCCGAAATCAAGGCCCACATCGGGCTGTCTGCTCAGCAGGGACTCTGCTTTTCCCTCTCCCCTTGCCTTCTCCCCCTGCTTGGGTGTGTGTGCATGCTCTCTCTCTCTCAAATGAATAAATAAAATCTTTAAAAAATTCACTGAATGGTAAATAAATTAAAGATGCAAAAATTCAGATTTGCATAAAAGATACGTTAGGGGTAGGAGAGCAATCATTTTTTCAAATGTAGCGTGTTCTTCAGTGAATTCATAAGTACATTTCTTTAACTAGCAAGTTCCTCTAGTAAATTTCAAAATAATTCCATTTCTAAAAATTATGATTATTCAGCCTGTAGAAGACATAACTATTATGTAAAGCAGAGCACATATGCAGAAGCACAAGATGTATTATATTTCCCTGAACTTCTGGCTTCTTCATAAATATGACTGAATTTTACATTTATTTGCCAAAGATCTTAAAAGTAATTGTAGTTTAATAGCTAAACTTCTAGTGATGTGTTATGTTTTACAGAGGCCCTCACTGCAGTGCTATAAAAGTCCATGTTTCCCTGACTCACAGTTTCTAAGTTTTAACTCTATCCCAGTCGACATTAAGCTCAAAACTCAGCTCTGACATTCTGAACAACTCTTGGTACTGAAGACATTTAAACTTCAGATGTGATCCATTAGAAGCCTGCTTTAGGATCTGAAATACTCCTGAGAGCTATCATTCCTTAAAATACACCTTTTCCTCATTTGTCTCTCTCATTATACTCACATTAGGAAAAAATGAAACAGCCTCAGATAAATCCAGGTGTGGTTAAAAATCTAAATTGCAGTCACTATGAATAACAAAAGTTCTGAGAACCACAATAGATCATTTTCCTTTCCCTTTATTAGCTGATTTGAAGCTTACCCTCATTGCACGATAAATTGGAATGTAGTCTCCAAAGCTCAAAGCAGTTGTAACCGAAATGATTACTCTCTTTAAATGTAGTATGCTCATTTGCCATTTGCTTGGTATATCATGCTACTCTCTCCCTATACGCATTTCTGCAACTTAGCTCACTAGGAATCTTCAAAAACAGAAATCCAACTTTTAGCTGTGGCTGGTCCCAGCCCCCAACCAATCACCTTGATGGCCAGGCCCGCTGGAGTCAGCTTCTCTGCATTTCGCTCACTGAGGCAATCTTCTCCCATCAAAGACGTGAGGTGCTGGAGACATTCTGCATGTCCCTGTGATGCGGCCACATGTAGGAGATTGTTGCCACTTTCGTCGTGAATTTTGTCTAGGTTGTCGGCAGCGAGGTGTGGCTGTACAACAGTAAGGTTAGAACACTTAAGTCAATAATCAGAATATGCTGTGGGGGTTTTGCTGTGGGCACTGGGAGGAAGAGATGAGCTTCCAGAAGTTCTGGTGGCAATCCTGAGTGTTTAATAAGTCAGAATTCCCTACTGTTAATTTTAATGACTCTCCATTACAGTTTTTGCTATATTGTCCTTTAGAACATGAATTCTCAAGGGGCTTATCTTCCTGGGAGACCTGGTAAGGGCTAGGTCAGTAAGCTTGCAGAGGCTCCAAGCTGGCTTTCTAAACAACTACAATGACATTTATGGTAATTGGCAAGTTCCCTCTCTGTCTACTCCACTCGACTGCTAAGTGCTGACAGCCAGACTGTGTTTTATCCTCTGTTGTAGGTTTGTTGAATGAAGGAACTACTTCTCTCAACCATCTGGTTTGCCTTGAACAACTGAGAATTGGCTTTGATTGCAAGCTATCTGATGGTTGCCACAATCAGAGCTACCATGGGGTATTTCCAGAATACTTTCACCCCAAACAGACCCTGGGGTACCCTGAGGCCAAACCCAACCATTAGAGTTCTCACCTCTAGTGAAGCTTAGTTCCCTGCATATGACACGGTGGATAGAGACTGCTGTGTGAGTTGTGAGGTGTTACCATTTGGGAAACGTGAAAACATGGGATGGACAGAAGAAAAGAATGAACCAGAGAGAGAAAAGAGAAGAAGAACTAAGAGAAATGGAAAAGCTATTTTCAGGAGAAAAAAAAATGCTTTATTACTTTTTAAAAGTAAAATTGTTTAATCTTCTCATCCTACGACAATAGTTAAGATTTGTGATAATAGACCAGGCACATTGTACTTATCTCTGCATGGCTTTACCCTAAGTGGAATCGCACTGCCAAGATGTAATGATTTTCTTGAGTGAGACCTTAATTAACATCATAGTATCAGCCCAGGCTTGCTACTGTTTGATCCAAGTCTGGAAGCCAGAAAAGAACAATGCAGGCAGATGGAGTGTGATTTCAGTTGAGCTCTCTCTGAGCCTAAGCAGAACAGACTTTTCTTACATCACGTTAACTTTGTGACCAGAGCCTTTGGAAAAGCTTCTTCATGCTCCCTAGACACACAGAGCTGGAATCTAGTAAAAACTCAATGTAGGTCAGAGGGCAGCCAAGCTCTAGGGTAAGCTTCTATCTGCAAATGCTTTCAACTTCCTGGTCCAACTCTTCTGAATAATGATCGGGATAGAACAGAAGACCCTCTGTTCATGTATCTGGCAGGTCCACCATCAACAAGGAACTGACATACCCACAGGTACCTGAGTGAGCGCACTGGGAACCATTAGAATAGGGAACAGAAAGACATGACGATTCACGTTAAAGCAAGGGCTGGGCTCAGTTTTGTTTTTGTTTTAGATTATGAGTCCTATTCCAGTCAAATTCGTGCATAGTTAAAGCAGAGTAACACTCCCTCTATAGCCATTTGTTTCCCCCTGTGTTAATCTCCTAACTTTGCATTTTTAGAATCCAAAAGACACATCATTTAGCTGAAGCTGTGAGTAAAGATGAAGCAAGAATGGGAACAAAACATCATCATTCTGTTACTCATGAATGGAGCCGGTAAAACTGGAGTCTCTAGATCTGAATTAGATCGTACTTACCAGGAGAGATATCTGTCCTTCCTTAACAATGTTCAAGATGCTTTTCACTTTTTTCAGATATTCACTCCTTTCTTCCGGGCCTTGGGAGCTGGTCCAGTTCCCACCCCCAATCTGCTCTTCTAGTTTGGGTTCTGTGGCTGAGGACTGCAAATGGAAGGCCCTGAGCTGGCAGTCTGGGGTTGCCTTCTCGCGTTTTCGACCATGAGGATCACTAAAGGTCTTGTTTAGGAAGTCCTTACTCTGGTTTTCAGGCTCATATGCAGAGCCACACTTTACCAGAGGTGGCGAGCTCTCAGACTCCTCTGTGGAGAGCTTTGGCTGGTCTCTGATGACAGAGGATGCTTTTCTCAAGTGAGGGCTTTTCACAGGAGAAAGAACACAGAATGGTGTCATGTTGGATGGTGAGCTCTCAGCACTTCCAGGAGAGCAGGCTTTGCCAGAAAGGCCATTGATGGTTGTGCACAAACCCAAAATTCTCTTATCTGAAGTCACCTTGGTGAAAGAGGCAAGCTGTTGACTGGATTTAATGTAAGGCACATCCAGAATCTCATCCATGTCAAGGTCATAATGCTCCAGTTCCCCCAGCAAGGTGCTGGGCTCGCTGCTCTTATTCTGGGGACCATTTTCTCCATCTCCAGGGCTGAGCTCCTCAGGTTGGGGGCCTGGGTCAGGATCACCCCCTTTCTGGTACTCCACCTTCTGGTTCTTCTGGTCATCACTTTCATTGTTCTCCAGAGTCTCTGGTTGATGTTTCAGTGGGGAAACTCGCTTCACAGGACGGAACTTACTGTACACATCCGCGATTCCTGTGGGCTTTTGCGTGTTTGTAATCAGTGCTGACACGTTGCAATTCCAGCTCGAGCTAGAAACTGTTTAGAAATAAATAAGAGAATATTAAATGGAAACACTGAAGATATCTTGGTCACGCAGGCAGGTGTAATCCACTCACATTATGTTCATAGAAAGCCCCTAAGGGTACGACTTAAGAGGAAACGCACACATAAACCAGTTTATCCTTACCACTGGAAAATAGTGAGTGATAAAAATTATGGCCTAATTGCTGAAAATTTATTAAAGGAGTAATCATGGAAAAAAGCAAAAAACAGATTTTTAGGTTCATTCTCTGGATAACTATTCTTCTTTGGAAGGATTATGATACTTGTCACCACCCTGGAAAACAGAAATGGGAGGTTGGATCCTCTGTGTTAAATGAACTTCCAAACTAGTTTTGGGAGGGGAGGGATGTACGCACACACGAGCACATGCATACATATGTATCTGTGTACTAAAGATTAAGAAGTCCCACATAAAGATGGGGTAAATTATTTCATACTAGGCAAACTGAAATTGTGACCCATTGAGTGATTGTCTACCACAGATGTGTCTCCCACTGAACCATCGCTCAGGGGCATTTCCCAGTGCTCTCTGGCATGTGACAGAGCAACACAATGTATTAACACTTCACAAAGGGACCCTGCTGTAAGATTCCAGGCTGCCCTTCCAGTGTTGGCAATGCTGGGAACCACCAGGAGGGGAAGGTTGCAAAAGGAGAGTGAGATGCGTAGGTTAGGCTTGCTTCTTTTCTTTCTTTTCTTTTTTTTCTTCTTTTCTTTTCTTTTCTTTTCTTTTCTTTTCTTTCTTTTCTTTTCTTTTTTCTTTTCTTTTTTTCTTTTCTTTTTTCTTTTTTCTTTTCTTCTTTCTTTCTTTCTTTCTTTCTTTCTTTCTTTCTTCTTTCTTCTTTCTTTCTCTTTCTTCTCATTTTTCTGCAAAGCTTTAATATTGGTTTGCATTTGAGTAACTGTCTGGTAGAGATGGAGGATGATACTGTGAAACAGCAATGCATCTGGAGGCTACAGATAAGACCACCATCTCTCCTGATTAGCCTCATGGAAGGCTACCATGTGCCTTCTCCTGGAGCAGGATGATAGAACATGGGTCTTCTCCTCCATCATGATGATCATGCTTCCTCTCTGGGATACTCTCCTGACTAGACAGATGACCCAGCACCCTTGGAAACTTGTAGGCACTGATTTATAGACTCCTCCCCCTTTCACTTACATTCACACCATCCCCCTTCAAAACGAAGAGGTTTCAGGATATGCCCTCCAACTAGGGGCCTCCCATCTCTCTCTCCTCTTCCGGAACAACATTAGGTAGGAAGTATTTAATCCAAAAGCATATGTTTGTGTGCATACTTGGCTACTGGGACACAAGCAAAAGATACAAGAGATGGGGTGTATTCAGGTCTGTAACTTCTAGGACAGTCCCTACCACTACTTCTGGGGGTGAAAAGAGTGTACAAGTTATTAAAGATTCCTCAAATTTAGATCACTGGTCATTATTGTTCCTAGTGCAATGTGTTCTAAAAGGAAGCAAGCTAAGGAGGTGAGAGTAACTGTTCTGAGCCTGAATGCTCTGTAACTGTTGATGGGTGGGGTCTTTCCCCCCAAACAGACCCCAATTTGGCACAGGGTTTCAGAGAATCTGCACTAATTGGTCTAGTTCCGAGACTTTTAAAATCTACAAAGAAAATACTATGAGCTGTGGAGGGAAACCTGGATTCTGTCCAGTAGGGAACAGGTATTCAGAAGGAATGTTCCAGAAGGGAAGGAAGGTACCTAGATACTGTTAAGCTGCTGCTTCTCTTCCCTTTCACTGGCTCTGGCTCTAAGTTGTACACAGTACTTGGCACAGAGCAGACAATTAACAAATGCTAGTATTTGAATTTGAATCTCACTTTGCACAACGCATTAAATCTCCTTGTAAATGCCCAAAGCGCATCCTTCTCAGGGATTTACGGCTTCATATCACAGGGGACAAAAGTCCTGTTAATAAACTCAGAGGAGTGATAATCACCAATAAGAGCTGGATTTTCTAAAGTTATTTATGAAACATAAATATGCAAAGGCAAAGACTAATTCCAGTTGGTCCATTATAAATTTAAAAGGTTTCTTATCCTTTATAGGTCCATTTTCCCCTAAAAATGTGAAGCTATGAAAAATTGTCTGCCAGAAATTTCTGCCAAGCTTTTCTCTCTTCCTTGCAAGAACACATGGTTACTTATTTAAAACAGCAGAGAGATAGCAGACATAAAGTTTATAATGTGTAAATATGCCTTTAATTTTATCCATCAACTTTTCTGAAAAGCTTAAAATACAGTGGCCAACATGTGCGTGCGTGTGTGTGTGTGTGTGTGTGTGTGTGTATTCCTTGGCATTTCAGAGATACTCATTATTAAGTATCGTGTTTGCTAATATTTTGCCAATTACCTTGATTCCTTTGGAACTTCTTGAAAATGTGTATCTCAGGTTGTAAAAAAAAATTTAAAGTCACATAACTTAGTAGACCAGTACAACGAGTGCATTGTACCAATATATTTATGTATTGGATAAGGTCGTGAGTTCAAAGGGCTTCTCTTTTATGTTGGCTTTATTTACATGTGAAATTTTTTCCAAGTGATACAGGGAAATGGATACCATATGTTTCCCAGCTGTTTCGTACTGACAGGAGCCATTAAGAACGCTCTATGGAAATGAATTCTGTCTGAGTCTTGTGAAAACACTTCTTTCCACAGAAGGGCCTAGAAACTGAGGAAGGGGCATCAACATTAGGCTTGTTGTCCTTCCTCTTCTTCAAACCTCGGGCACTTTTTTTAGGCTCCGAATGAAGTCTATGCTTTCTAGTCTGTGTCTTCTTGATCGGAAAAAAAAGTACCAGTTTTGTGAAATTGATTGTTCTAGAGAGTCTCATGAGAATGCTCCAATTTATTACTACATAGTACTCATCTGAGAAGGAAGGGCAATTTTTATAAGACATATGACAAAACTTTAGATTATTTCTAAGTTGGAAAAATGAGCATTTTAAGCAGAACGTTAGAAAAGGGGCTACTAGTGATTGACAAGATTATAACTTTCAAATCTGTAAGTCTACCCAAATTTCATTTATACTGTTGTTCCACCCCAACACTGTCATCAATTTCTTTTAACACATGGAAACAAAGTTCATACTATGCTATAGTTACTAGAGAGATTTTGGGGCTAAACTTCTTTTCTGGAAGTCACGAACAAAGGCCTCATAGCTTAAGTTTTAAATCCCTGAAAATTTTATCTATTATCTTATTAGATCTATACAAGCTCTATGAGAACAGGGTCTGTGTCCAATTTATCTATCACTCAAAACACTCAGATTACTTTACATAAACAGGGTCTTTTCAAAGTTCTTTAATGACTTTTTGGTTGAATGGATTCATTTTAACATCTTACGCAAGTAAACACGTCTAGTATACCTTAAACCTGTCTACCTGATTATGTCACAAATTTTCTGAAATGGTCGGTTGGTAAATGCAAATGTTTCTCAGGCTGATTTATAGGCCATGGGGATCTCTTCCAATCTAACTGGCATTGGGAATGTCTCTGAGCTCCAACAAGCTGGTTTCCAATTGCCTGCTGACCATCCACATTTCCCCTGTATCTTCAACAAGCATTTAATGTGAGCCTAGGATGGGTGTGCTCTATTTGTCACAGGCAGCATGTTCCAAAGCAGAGGTCTTTGGAGCATGTAATGGAGGCATACCTCCTTCCTTATTGCTCCCTCCCTTTCTCCTACTCATCCAGCACACACACTCTACTATGTCTTCTTTGTGAACTTGGCCTGGGTCACATGACCACTCACACAGTCTGCCAAGCAATCCCTCTGTGGAGCATCGCTGGCTCTTCTCTTTCCTTTACTTGCATCTCTCATCCCTCCAGGCACCAACTCCTGCTGTGGCCTGATCAGAGAATCACAGATTTTTCTCAAATCTGGTTCCTCTTTTCCATCCTGTTATACTGACTGGACCACTTTGGAAACTTTGCATGTCTTTTACAAAGTTCTAGCTACTTCTCTGGTCTCCTTTTATAGTCAAGTTATCCCTCTTTATATAGGTTGGATTTTGTCACTTAGCTCAAAATCCTCAGGTGGCCCTGTATGTCTACATAGCATGCATATCTCTGCAGTATCTAAAATGGCCATGCTGAATACTTCTGACTTACAGAGTAAGGAAGCTATATGCCATTCTACTTTCTTTCTTCCACTAACTAATTCAAGGAGTCTCAAGTTAGTGCTACAGTGAATTTAACTCCTTTCCAAAACTTACCATCTCCCTTTAAGATAATGAGACTGCAGACCCCAGGCTAGGAGACCTTCAGAAAAAAAGAGTTAACAGGAATGTTTTATTTTCATCACATTCATTTTAATAATGACCTTGAATTAACTGCAAGTGACACTGGTTTTCTACTTACAATACTGATGTGCAATTTCTTTTGAAAACAGGTATGATTTAAATAAAACATTTGAGGAAAATGTTAAACAAATAATAGTACAAGTAGCTTACAGGAAGAGCAAAAATAACATAAGGCGGCTTTGGACATAACACATATTGTGGAAACAGTACTTGAATTACTAAATTTTGGGAAACTGGCTTTCAGAATAGTAACTAAATTCCTTAGCATAGGATGTAGCAGGGTATTTTTGTTGTTTTGTTTTGTTTTGTTTTTATTGGTGTACCTCAGAGATATTGTGGGTTCAATTCCAGACCACTATGATAAAGGGAATATTGCAATAAAGCAAGTCAAATGCATCTTCTGGCTCCTCAGTGTGTATAAAAGTTATAGCCATGCTAGGTGCTAGGTGTGTAACTGCATTAGGTCCAAAAAACAATGTACATACCTTAACTAAAAATACTTTATTGCTGAAAAATGCTAACCATCTAACCATCAGCAAGTCATCTTTTTGCTGATGGAGGGTCTTGCCTTTATGTAGATGGCTGCTGACCCATCATGGTAATGGGTGCTGGGTTGGCTGTGGCAATTTCTTAAAGTAAAACAACAATGATGTTTATCACATTGATAGACTCACTAATGATTTCTCTGTAGCATATGATGCTGTTTGATAGCATTTACCCAACAGTCGGATTTCTTTCAAAATTGCACACAATCCTCCCAAACCTTGCCACTGCTTGATTAAGTGAATGTCGTATTCTAAATCCTTTGTTGTCATTTCAACATTCTTCATGGCATCTTCCCCAAGAGTAGATTCCACCTCAAGAAACTGATTTCTTTGCTCATCCGTAACAAGCAACTTATCATTCACTCAAGTTTTATCATGAGATGGCAGCAATTAAATCACATCTTCAGGTTCTACTTCCAATTCTAGTTCTCTTGCTGTTTCCACATCTGCAGTGACTTCCTCTGCTGAAATCTTGAACCCCTCAAAGTCATGAGAGGCAGGATAAACTTCTTTCAAATTCCTGTGAATGACAGTATTATGACCTTTTTTCATGGATCACAGGTGTGCTTCAGGTTATCTAGAATGGTGAATCCTTTCCAGAAGGTTTTCAATTTACTTTGCCCAGAGCCATCAGAGCAATCAAAATTTATGGCAGCTTTAGCCTTACAAAAATATATTTCTCCAACGACAAGACTTGAGAGTCAAAATGACTCCCTGATTCATGCACTGCAGAATGAATGTTCTATTAGCCAGCACAAAAACAACATTCATTTCATTGCACATCTCCATCAGAGCTCTTGAGTGACCAAGTGCATTATCAACGAGCAGTCACATTTTGAACGGAATCTTTTTTTTTTTTTTCCTGAGTGATAGGTCTCAACAGTAGGCTTAAAATATTCAGCAAACCATGTTGTAAACAGATGTGCCATCATCCAGGTTTTGTTGTTCCATTTGCAGAGCATGGGCAGAGTAAATCTAGCATAATTCTTAAGGACCCAGGATCTTCAGACTGGCAAATAAGCACTGGCTTCAACTTCATGTTTCCAGCTACAGTGCCCCTAACGAGAGTCATGTGTCCCTTGAAGCCAGGACCTGCCTTCTCCTCTCTTGCTATAAAAGTCCTAGATGGCATCTTCCAACAAGAGGGCTGTTCCATTGACATTGAAAATATGCTGTTCAGCGTAGCCATCTTCATGAATGATCTTAGCTGGATCTTCTAGATAACTTGCCACAGCTTCTACAGCAGCATGAGCTGCTTCCCCTTGCACTTTGCTGTTACAGAAACACCTTCTTTTCCTAAACTTCATGAACCAACCTCTGCTAGTTTCAAACTTTTCTTCTGCAACATCCTCACCTCTTGGCCTTCATTCAATTGAAGAGAGTTAGAGCTTGCTCTAGATGAAATTTTGGAAATTTTGGCTTAAGGAAATTTTGTGGCTGGTTTAATGGGATTACTAAAACTCTCTCTGTATCAGCAATAAGGCTGTTTTGTGCTCTGATCATTCGTGTGCTCACTGGAGCAGCACTTTTCATTTCCTTAAAGAATTTTTTCTTTGCCTTCACAACTGGACTGGTGCAAGAGGCCTAGCTTTCAGCCTGTCCTGGCTCTTGATCATGCCTTTCTCACTAAGCTTAATCACTTGTAGCTTTTGGTTTGAAGTAGAGGCATGCAACTCTTCCCTTCATTGGAACCTTAGAGGCCCTTGGAGGATTATTAACTGGCCTAATTTCTTTTTTCTTTTAAAATATTTTTAAAGATTTTATTTATTCATGAGAGACACACCGAGGCAGAGACAGAGGCAGAGGGAGAGGCAGGCCCCCTGTGGGGAACCCAATGTGGGACTCCATCCCAGGACCCTGGGATCACACCCTGAGCCAAAGACAGACGCTCAATTACTGAGCCACCCAATCAATTAGCCTCCTTAACTGGCCTAATTTCAACGTTGGTATGTCTCACGGAACAGAGAGGCCCAAGGAGAGAGATGGGAAATGGCCGCTTGGTGGGGCAGTCAGAACACACACAACCTTTGTTAATGAAGTTTGCCATCTGCTAGGGTGTGGCTCCTAGGGCTTCAAGAAACAATCGTCAGAGTGACAGCAAAGACCACTGATTATAGATCAACCTAACAAATGTAGTAAGAATGAAAGAAGTTGAAAAACTGTGAGAATGACTAAAACGTGACACAGACACGAAGTGAGCAAATGCTGTTGGAAAAATGGCGCAGACAGATGTGCTTGACACGGCATGACCACAAACCTTCAATTTGTAAGAAAAAAATACAATATTTAAAAAGCACGAGAAAAATGAAACACAATAAAAGGAGCTATGCCTGTATTTATTTTCAAATTGATCTTCTCATTTTAAGCACTCATCATTGCCACATCTTGCCATTAGGCAAGATTCCCCTCTCTGGCAATGCCCTTACTGCCTTCTCTGCCTGAGACAAGACTCATCTGATGAGCATCCTCTTGGGGGTTGCCTCCATGGTGCACTTCCTCCAACTCTCCCGGCAAACAATTGAGATATCCTTGCCCATCCCTAGAGTTGTATATTTGTGAAGCTCTTTTGCAACTCTTCACACATGCATCTGTCTCATTGTCTGTCTTGAAAGTTCCTCTAAGGCAAAGATTGCTCATGAAACTCCTTGTGTTTATAACCAGCCATCTGTCTAGGATAGCATCTCACAGATATTGGGGCCCAGTGGCTTATCTTTTAATTAACGAATGAATGAAGGGGGGAGGGTGGGAGGAAAGGAAGAAAGGAATATGTTAGACTCAATTTGCAAAGTACAATACATAAATATGAGTCTTGTAACAATGAGTCACTCGTTCCATTTTGGGCACATTGCGTTGAATATTTCAAAGGCAGGTTAGTAACGTATTGAAGATAGTCAGACATTTAGATGTGCTGCATATCGAAATATTTTCATATATTTCCTACAATAAGTTCCAAGCCTTGATTTCTTCATGTGTAAAATAAAAGGGTTAGGCTATATGATTGCTAAGACCTGGTCCATCTCTAAATTTCTATGACTATATGGAATGTCTACAAATAACAGGGCTCTCTATTCTAAGTGACTCACTATGAAACACTATAATTCTTCTGGATCCATGTCTTTCAACAGATCTTACAAATTTATAATTATGAGGCTAAGCTGATTGCTGACACAGAACAACTCGTTGGCTCTTGGGACTGATAAATTAGTATTTTCTTAGGAAGATAATGTACAGTTTGCTGTTGCAATGGTGGATCCAATTTTTAAGACTGAATATCAATTCTGGCTCCCCAGATGCCTATTTATTTTACTTCTATATATGGAGTTATGTGTCTGTATTAGAAAATCAGCTGTAGACATCAAAAAGAGAAAGAAAAGGGGTATGTCTTTAGGATAAAATAGTGTTTCGCTACTATTTACTGTAAAAGGTAAATGAATTATATTTTTCATGAGAAATAAAATGGTCAGTTTTACTTTTAATTGCCTTAAAATGTACATAACAATATGCTCCATGTCTACAGCTACCAGGAGTCTAGCCACCTTCAAGGACATACCTGTTAAGTTCTCCAACATTCCATTTCCTTCTATTTTTTGCATTTAAGGGAGGGACATTAGGAAAGATCGGGAGTGTCAGCACTACTCATGAGTTTCCTTAACCCACCATAAACTTACACTTTGCAATAAATAGTGGGCCCACTTACTGCAAACATCTCAGGTCTATAAAGAATGGTGACAGGTAACTTATACCATCTCATGACAGTTGGAAGAAGGGTCTGGAGTCTGAGGGTAGATGACCTACTGGGTGCTCTTCTACACCATCCTTGGAGACTACACTGTAACTTGATCCAAAACAAGAGCTGGTTAACTCTGGATTTGGAGAATTGTTCAAGGCCATTATATTGGGAAGAACATGTGTGAGGAATGCACGTTTCTGGAATGTTCCATGGAATTGCTTGTTCATCTCTTTCATTGATGCCAGAAACCCTTTACTGTGGGTTTTATGAATAAGAAGGGGGAAAACAGAGCACTTTCTCATTATAAAAATATCACCTGATTTATTCACATTAAGACATTAAATACTACTGGAAAAGATTCACAGCTTTGGTTCTAAAGTTCTGACTTTAAGTGGCTGTTGGTGTCAAGCAGCTGTTGAAAGTGTCAGATCTGTGTTTCATTATTTCCAGCTCTGCCCAGAATTGTCCAGACTTGCTCATATAATTTTGTGCCCTATCTGTACCCATTTTCTATTTGTTTGTTTTTTCTGTGAAAACTCACAGAAATATTCAGGCCCTTACTACACTAGAGAGAAAATATACTTCAAAAAGAGGCACATTCCATCATGAAATCAGGCTCAAAATTTTGACAACCCTAAACCTTTGAGCTTCAAAAGCACAGTTTATGTAGAATAGCAATTGGTGGGTCTGAAGAAAGTGCATGGTTTCAGAGTCATTCTGTCATCTAGAAAGTATGCTGACCTTCACTCTGCTATGAGCAAAACCCTTCGAGTGCATTAAGTCTTGTATTCACTCCAGGCCCACGTTCCAGGCTCCTTTCTTTCCTTCTCTCCCTTGTTGCGCTGAACTGTAGGGAGAGACACAGGTCCAGGGACCATGTCCACACTCAGCAAGCAGAGCAGCACTGAAACGGGGGAGAGCTTGCTCTCTGTGGCATCTGGAAGCTCAGCGTGCTTGCTGCAAAGTGCAGACACACACCAGTTTTAACTGAAGGTGGCGATGTTTTACTGGATTGATCTACTGTCCAGGACAAAGAACACCAAGTTACTGCTCTTCTGTGAGGGAGAAGAGGAGGCAGATGGAGGTGGGCGAGGATTGGAAAGTCCTTACTCTTTACCCTCTACTCCCTGTCTCACTATTCTCCATCTCCAACTGGTGACTCCCCCAATGCCTGATTCTTTTATTTCTAAAGATGGAACGAGGTATTTACATTAAAAATAGAGCTTCAGGCCCAAGGAAGGAAAAAGAAGGGGGTGTGTCTTCAGAGTGTAAGAAAGAGTATTCCCTACTGTTCCCTGGTGAAAAGTTAAATTGATTCTATTTTCCATGAGAAGCCAAGTGGTTAAGTCAGTGTAACATGGTCTCATTTTGAGAGGAACAGAGTTTAAAGTCTGGAGGGGAGGAGAAATGGGAGCAAGGCCTAGAGTTGGCCTGAGGCCCCCTCTTCCTCTTGACAGCCCTCCTGGGGTCTGTTCACAAGAGCTCCCACCTGGACCCCAGTTATTAGTTACAAGGCCTCGGAGAGAAAGAGCAGGTACAGTGGAACAAAAGCCGAGTGCAGACAGAAGCTTTCCCCAGGATGAATGAATGGCAGAGCTACTTTGTTCTGTCTTCTGGTACAGCTCTGTATGCACTTTACAAGCACTGCTATAAACAATGGGGGAAAAACCTTCTGCGTATTTTAAGAATTTCTCAAAATGATGTTTTTTAATTGGAATGTTCCTGAAATATACTCTGTTTAACATTTTAAAATTGCTAATACCATATATTTGCATAAAGCTTTCTATGATTGAGTACAACAAATCGTTTCTGTATGTGATTTCATTAGAGGTTTATGCAACGACTCTTACAGGATGGATGAGCAGTTCTCACATATTCTCACTTGAAATAAATGAGAACTCTGTAAGTTTTAAGAGTTATGTTGCAAATCACATAGCGTGCTGACTCTTCCACCAAAACTTAGGTTTCCTAACTCCAGCTTTCCTTTCATGAAGGGCATAACTGCCTTATTAAAACTACAATTATTCCTTAAACATGCAGCTCATATTTTCTTCTAAAGATTTTATTTATTTCAGAGAGCACGAGAAAGTGCATATGTGCATGTGTGCACCCAAGCATGAAGGGGGGGAGGGGGAGAGGGAGAAGCAGGAGCAGGGAGCCTGAGGTGGGGATCAATCCCAAGATCCTTGGATCATGACCTGTGCCAAAGGCTTAACTGACTGAGCCACCCAGGTGCCCCCATATTTTCTCTATTTGGGTCACATATAGGTAAGTGGAATTCCAGCAACCAGTGGCAAAATCTGGTTGTACTTATTTCAGATTCATGTGGATCTAAATCCCAATCTCTGCTCCCTGCCTAGGTTTTGGTAACCACTTACTAAGAAGCTTCTGGGTGGGAGCAAAGTTAAGAAAATAGTTTTTCTTAACAACTTTTCTTAGAAACAGTTGAGTGGAAGAATTTCCTTACTTTGTTTATCATTAGTGGCATTAGCCTAAATTTGGAGTCATCTTATCACTGATAAGATTTTTTTTTTTTTTTTTTACCTCTTTCCATGAAGTTGGTTAGAGGGAGAAACGAGGAGTTGTCGGTACAGGGTGTAAGGGCACAGTGCCAGAGGAAAGGAACAGGTGACCTCTTGAGATTCCGGGGTGGGAAGGGGTGTCAAAAGTCTTAGAAGAGGCCACAGTGGCCTATCAGCTGGAGGGGGCATATCCAAGTGAAATGGATGGGGGAAGGCCGCTTGACCCTGTTCACTGGGCCTGGGGGGAAGGGGTGCTGGTAGGAGGGGTCAGGTATGGGGTAGGGGTTGTGTAGTGTTGTTAAAATAGGGGTTCTAGCATGGCTTGCTGGGAGATTTCAGGCCTCTCCGACCCTGTCAAATGCAGATATAGCACAGACCACACATTTAAGATAATGCATATCAAGGCCTGAGCACGAAGGTTGGCATTTAAGTATCATTTTTGAATACCAGTTATCATGTGAAATAGAAATGCCTAGAGTGCCAGGATATTTTGATTTTCTCTGAATAATGGGGACCATACAGATTTTTAAGCAATAAGGGTCTCCTATCCAAGTACTAAGCAGGCCGGACCCTGCTTAGCTTTTGGAGATCAAGATGAGGTCAGGTGCATTCAGGGTGGTGTGGCCCTGGATTAAGCAGCAGAGAGTGCTGATCAGAAGTGCTTGGAAGCTCTTGTTCCAAGAAGTGCTTGTTCTTTCAGCTGACAATTCCTTCAACTGGTTGAATGTAGCAGTCCAGCATGTAAGCAAGAGATACAGGAATATAATAAAGCTTGTTCAGAAATGTCAAATTGACAGAATGCTAAAATACTCATATAGGGTCCATTCATTCAAAACACACATTTGCACATGGTTCTGTGTATGTGGTTCTAGGGGTACAGAGGTGAATGAAATAGGCATAATCCCTGTCCTAATGAGGGCACCAGACAGTAAAGCAAGTATACAGATGAATAAGAAATTACAAAATGAAAGGTTCTTTGAAGGGAACACATAGCATATTAGAGTAGAGAGCAGCTGAGAAGCCTCATGGTGGAGGTGACATTTAGGCTACAACCAGGGGAAGGAGAAGTTGCCAACTATGTGAAAATCTGAGGGAAAATACAAGAGATGAGATAATTTTGTGGAGATCTGTGGAGAAGGAAGCATATTTTCAAATGCCTAAAGCAGGAAGAATCTGGTAGGTTCTATAGGTCTTACATCTAGAGGAGAGTGAACCAGGGTGAAAGCTATCTAAGGTGATATTGGGGAAGGCTGCCAGGGGCCAAACCGATTTGGGGGTTGCCTGGTCACAACAAATAATTTTAACAGAAATAGGGTGTCCTGGGGGGATTTCACAGAGAAGTGAAATGATCCACTTCACATTTTAAAATATACGTTCAGTCCACTCTGTGGGAAACAGGATGGGCAAGGGTTGGTGGTGAAGAAATGGGTGAGACGAGTTCATACTGTTAACCTAAATGACACATAAAAGTGGCTTGGCCTAGGTAGTAGCTGAGGAGATGGAAAGAAGGGGATAGATGGGCATGTATTTTGAACACAGATGACTCAGGATCTGGTGACAGGCTGGTGTGGAATGTGAGGAAGAGGAAGGATTCTGGCCACAGTTACTGAGCGGGTGTATCTGTAAACTGAATCCCCAGTACTGAGGGAGCATCTGAGGAGGAAGTTGGGGAATGGCATTCGAAGGTTCCTCTTTAGATTCCATGAGACATCCAACATAAGACATACCGTTGGCAAGTAAGGGCATGGCTAGAAGCCCAGGCAAGCATGTTAAGTGACTTTTGAAGCCATTATAGTGGATGAGCCCCCAACCCAGAGAGACTTGGAGACTGAGAGGACAGAGGGTCCTACTGAATACAGAACCCACTTGTATATTTAAAGTTCAAGTAGAGAAGGAGGACTCGCAAAGAGATAAGGAGATTTCAGAGTGTTGGGAGAAAAAGAAGGAGAGAAGTGGTATCACAAAGCCAAGAAAGGAGAATGTTTCCAGAAAGGAGAAGCCAATAGTCTCAAATAATTTGTAGGGGCCAACAAAGAGGCGTGTATCCATGTAAACAGACGTGACAATGTGGAAGTCATGGCCTTCCCTAGGGAGGTAGAGGTCATATTGGAGATACTTCAAGTGAAGGACCAAAAGAGGGCTGGAGATGGGGGTTTCCTTAACTCTTTAAAGCAAGTTGGTTGTATTTGGAAGGGGGTGAGAAAAAGTGGGGAGAGAAAGGAACAGAGAACCAGAGTGGGAGCCACGAAAGGGGGGTACTGCTTATTTGCCTTTTTTTTTTTTTTTGAGAGAGAGAGAGAGAGAGGATGCCTGCAGGGGTAGGAGAAAAAGAACGATAAACAAGATCCTTGCCCAGTGTGGAGCCCTACGTGGGGTTCGATCTTACAATCCTGAGATCATGACCTGAGCTGAAATCAAGAGTCTGATCCTTAACTGACTAAGTCATCCAGGCACCCCCTGTTTGTTTGCTTTTTAAGACAGGAGGTGATCAGAAAAGTGTTTGTATGATGAGGGAAATGACCCTATAGAGAGAAAGATACTGATAGTTCAGATAAAAGAGGAGGCTGAAGGATTAAGGTGTCACACCAAATGAAGAGAAGCAAATGATGAGCTGGCCCATACCTCAGTTATGGTACAGAACCCAAAGAAGGGAGGGTTTCTTTTGCCTCTTCACGCATTCACTTGCCCACCCATATCTCAGATATACACATGGCTTCAGTGCCAGGCACTGGGGATTCCCTAATAAACAAGAGAAAATGCATTTAGTCTTCTAGAGAAAACTGACATTAAACTAGCATCATATTGTTAATAATTTTTTGAAACACAGATATTTAAAAAGGAGGAAACTATAGGGAGCTAGGAAATCATAGAGTAAGTTGGGAGAGCAGTGCTAATATAATCTAGGCTCAAATTGTCCCAAAAGGGAGCCACTAGACACCTGTGGCTACTAAGCAGTTAAAATGTGGCCAGTGGTCCATGCTGAAATAACATTTTGATTTATTGGGTTAAATTAAAGATATTAAATTAATCTCATCTGTTTATAGTTTTAAAATGTGGTTATTGGAACAAATTTAAATTATGTAAGTGGCCTGCATTATATTTCTGTTGGAACATGGTGGTCTAGGAGTCGGGTAACGGGGCCCTGGAGAGGTGACCCCGGAGGCGGAAGCAGGAAATGTAACATGAAAAACACACACGCTGGAAGAACTGAAGAAGGTTCTGTGATGTGCAGACAGAGTGGGGGGAGAAGGGCATGCGAGGAAGCTTGCTGGATCAGGATATGATGACTCAGGACCCGAAGGCCACAGCAGGGAGTTTCCCATTGTGTCTGGAAAACCACCTCAAGGATCTACTGCTCAGTTTTGAGCATGGAGTGACACTCATCATGGACCCTGGATTAGCATCCATTACCAAGGCATCCTAACTCATTGCTCCTCAAACTTGAATATGCACACATCACTTGGAAAGCTTGTTAAAAAATGCAGATTCTGATCAGGGGGTCTGAGAGCCTGCCTCTCCAACAAGTTCCCAGCTGATGTGGATGGTGATTGTACCCTAGAAGGATCTGGACTTTTGTAGATGCCTCTTTACTCTCTCCAAGGATCCTTCAACAATGAGATTCTAGAGTTGTTTCTATGACTTGAATTTCTTTTGTGACTTTTATTTGTTTAAGGGAGGAATTAGGGCAACGGAGGTAGCCGGGACAGGGAAACCATTCTCTCTTATGACAGGAATGAACTTTGGAGGCCACGCAAGGTACAAGGGCATTTGGCTTCTGTATCACTTTTTTCCTCATCCCTTGGTTTCATGTCTTTCCCTCCGCCCCCCCCCCCCCAAATGATGCTTATCCCTGCTTCCAAAGTTTCATCCTTTCTTCCTGCAGACACTCCTGAAGTTACTTCTACCAAGATCTCTGTATCAATTTTGAGGGTGCGAGACATGTTTCTCAGAGCCCATTAAAAATGAACTAAATCAGGGGAGAGGAGACTGGGTCTCCTCCCCCTAAGGTTCCTCTCCCTTTGATATTGTCTCATTTCTTTCCTATTTCCACAATACTTATAAAGTTTTAGAAAACCAGGGAGCTGTGGTGCTTGTAGATCCAGCTAAGCCAAGACATGTTCAAATGAAGAGATGAAGAGCCAAGGGTGTGATGTATTTAAGTTCTGCTCCTTCTAGCACCTTTATTACTCGCAACACGACCAGAGTATTCCTTTTAACTATACTATCACCTCCTCTGCTCCTATCTTGCCTCACACTGACTTATGCCCTGTCTCTCAGAAACAGAAGCTACATGTTAATGGATTAAAGGCCAGAGATGGTCTCTCCCTCCGGACAGAGGGGACAGGTCTACCTTCACAGGTTAAGTCCTGGGCTTTATTTGACACAATAGCTACACGCATGCTATAGCCGCAGAAAAGAGCAGCAAACTTTCCCTGCATGATGATTATAACTCTAACAAAAACTAGGCCTCGAGGAAAGAAATGCTAAAAAGAAATATAGTCACATTTTGTTTTGACAACAGGATTAGCTGTAGTTTTTACTTTTCATTTTTTATAATGGATGGTTATCACCTTGGGAAGCATAATTTTGTTAAAGAGAAATAAAAATAAGTGTTTCACTTGATAGCATTCTCATCTAGATGCTTTGCTTGTATGTACATTTTCACTGTGGTGAGATAAACTGAGGGTTTTGTCAGAGGTGTTGGATTCTTTGCTGTGCTGGGTTGAAGTGTTTGTGTTTTTTAAGCGAGATCTTTGAAATGCGTTGCCCTGTTCTTTGGAGTCCATTTTGGTCATGTGAGATGGAGTCATCAGCAGGCTTTACAATTTAAACCACCCCATCGACCTTCGCTTGCAAGCTTTTAGCATTAAACCTTAATAAAATGGAGAATAGGGGGTTTACATATTTAGCATCATCTGCTATGTTACAGAAGGGTCAAGGGGATAAATTTCATGTCTATTTACTATTTTTGGTGTTGGCTGAATGCCTTAAAAATCTTAGAAAACCACATATTTTCAGAGGTTCAGAGTTTGTCACAAAATCTGCACTCAGAGGGGCTGAAAATATAGCAAATCTGCAAGGCTTTTAAGTCTACAACCAAAATGCCTTTTTTTTTTTTTTTTTACCAGATAGGTATCAGATATGAAGTTTAAAAAGAATGGCTCTCCTTTACTCACTATCAGGCAAATTATAGTCCAGGTTATGTAGGTATGAAAATTCTTTCAGAATCTCTTCTCAACCCATCCCGGGGCCATTTATTACTGTCATATAACTGAGTTTTCAATCCTCATTGTGTCTTGCTCTTGGACCCAGAACTGCATTAACATTTATCTGCCTTCTTCCATGAGAAAATGATCCAATGAGCTTAGCAGATACATGTTTCGAGAGAATCACAAGACACTTAAAGCACCATGAATTGAAACAAACATGTATTTGAATGTTCAATTAATAAAAGAAAACTCAAAGTCAATGAAACTGAGTATGTCTGATTTGAATACCATATGTCGACATATTTTAGTCCTTGTTGGAGAAAACTGGAGGGCAGAGTTAACACCCACTGCCTTGTGCCATCCCCTTCTACTCGAGAACAGTGGGGATTAAGCAGAGAAAATGTGCAAATGTTTCGCAAATAACTTCCTTTTAGAAGGGCAAGTTTTTCACACATGACTTCCTTGCTGCTAATCCTTGCTTCACCCTAGTAGCCACATGTGACTCCTCAGACGATAATTAGTTGACTCAACTTCATAGGGCTCTGGAGTCAGCACAGCTGGTTTTAGATTTGCCAGCTCCAGAACTTTGGGCAAACTATCCTCTAGGAGTCTTGGTTTCCTCATCAAGAAATTGGGTATAATAATGGTCCTCCCTCAGAGAATTATTCTGAGGACAAATAAGCTGTTTATGGAGGACTTGGAATACTGAACACCTAGGAATCTCAAGAGCAGCTCCGAAGAGAGGCCAAGTCTGTTCTCAAAGGTCCTATTTCTAGCTCTTCACCTCCCTCTTACCTTCTTGTGGTATCTGTAATATTTTCACATGTTTTTTTCGAAACTTTTTTTACAGAAATTTGAAGCTCAGTCATTGTGCACTGTGATTCACAGAGGATAGTTGAAAATATTATTCCTGTCAAATATTATTCCTTTCAGAAATCTGAAAGTGCAGATTTCGATAGGAGTCAAAGCCTTCAGCTAAAGGAAAGCACCTCTAGGGCATGCTTGTGTGCATTGCACAACTAGTGGAAGGTAGTGGGAGGCTGCCCCAGGAATCTGAGGACACTGCCATTTGCCTTTCTCAGACCCTACCATGGGGGTGACCCCGGGTCTAGGGAGAAAGAGGGGTGAACTCCGAGCCATAAGTCTCACAGAGGGGCTTCCAAAGCCACCAACAGGCTCCTCTGACATTCCTGCTCCTCTCAGAACACTTGAGAAACAGGCAGAGAGGACAAGTATGAGTGTTGTCTCTGGAGCAACCTTGGGAAGGCAGGACAGGTAGGTGGGGAGTCCTGGATCCTGACATGAGGGGCTGGCAGGCTCTCCTCAGACCACACGGGGAGCCACCTTGGGTTCAGTTCTGAGAGCTCCATGTTAAGAAGGATGCTGGTCATTTGTAGTCATCCACGAGAGAGCAAGGATGAGCAGGATAGACTTAAAACCATGGAGGGAAATGTCAACCTGGAGAAGATGAGACAAAGGTCATCTTTAAATACTTAGTGGCACCTTGTCCAGGACAGGTTGCCCATCACTATGGATCCAAAGGAAGAACCAGGGATGAGGGATGATAATTTGAAGAACACTGATTTCAGCTGAATGAAAAAATGAGTCATTACGGTGGGTAGCCTCCTGACACTGCGAACTCTCTGTCACTGGAGCTGTGAAGTGCAGGCAGGATAATAAGGATCCCCTCTGAAGATCTGATGGACTTTAAGTAAGTGTTTTTTTTTTTCCTTTTAAAAAACTTATTTATAATAATTATTTCCATTTGTAAGTAAACTTATAAGTGTTAAAAAATAAAACCAGCACAAAGAGCGCCTGTATATATCTTATCCTTTATTCATCAACACTTTACCCATTTGCTGTAATATTTGTACTCCCACATGCTCTCTCGCGCTCTCTGACTAGATGATTTTTGGGTCCCTCTTCTGTTGTGAGTTAATGATTTTGCACCCCGAGGCTCCAAGTAGTAAGATTTTAGACAAATTGAAATCTTGCGGGCAGTGCTTTTCACAGCATTTAGCATAAAACCCATGCCCGCATACATGACTGACAGGGCCACACAGACTCTGACCCTGACCTTCTCCCAGACATTACGTTCATTTTGATCATCCGATTGCAGATTGGTTGTTCTTTTTCTTCCTCATGCAGGCTAAGCTCATTCCTGGCTCAGGGCCTTTGTACTTGCTACTTTCTCTGCCTTCAAAGATCTTTACTGGTTGTCACTGGCTGGGTCCTTCTAACATTTCCAGACACCTACAAGTGCCCTCCTCCAAATCCTCGAAGTTACTCTATCATATTGCTTTGAGTCACTTCTTATCACTGTGTGAAATGATCTGGTTTATTTATTTGTTTGTTTGCCTTTTTTTGGTCACCGCCTAGAGCATAAACATCTTGAGAACGGGTGCCTTATCTACGTCTTATTTGTTACCTCGTCCTGAGTGCCTATGATGGGGAATATTCAGTTATCTGCTGGAGGAATAAATAAAAGAACAAATGGGCCTGAGAACATCTGATCAAGGGCTTGTTAATTCAAGGATGGATGGTTACATTTGACAACCTACACAAAATGGAAATTGCTTAATAAACTTGAGAAAGACAAAGAGCCTTTATCTGGTAGATTATATTCTAACTGACAGGAGGTTGAGCGGAAAGTTTTTCCAGAGGGTGCCCCATCCAAAAGAAGGTGTGGACTCTTCTCAGAGGCCAGTGTGCTTTCTGCTGCCATCTGTTTGAAAAGATTACCATAAAAATGAAAATCTGCAAGCCCTCCTGGTGCAAGCTCCTTCTAGGTGGCTGACACAGGAAGACGAAAAGGGGGCAAAGGGTATTTCTACAGCTGGGTGCCCTTGGAATTAGTTGGTAATGGCTCAATTCTCTCAGAAACTAGCTGTGAAAAATCTTCACAATGTTGAGATTTCTTTCAAAGGAGCTCACAGATCATCTCCAGTGATGCTATGGAGAGATGGATTTTTCTACGTGTTCTTTTTTTTGTAGGATTACTCTTGCTCTATTAGTTTGACAGTCTTCAAACAAGGTGTACATGTGATTCCACTGGAGGTACACACGTGATTCCATTAAGAGGCCCTAGTCTTGCCCACATGCACCCATTTCCTGTCAGGTCTAATTATTGCCAATGACCTTGAGCACTGGGTCTTAGCTCTGGGTGAAGTTTAAAGGCTTCTAAACTTGAAACTGGCCTCCTCCTCAACCAGAGAAGAGATGTCCAACATCACCTATTGTGCAAGTGGTGAGGAGTCACGACCTGGAGAAAACGGGATGAACCAGCCTCAGGAAAAATTATTTTTAACAGCTTTCATTAATTCACTTACCTTGGTTAGCAAGAACTGCTACTGAACCGAGAAGAGAAATTAACTACTTCATCAATGAGGGAAAATGCTGATTTTTTTTTAAGTTTCAAAAGGATAATATCCTAAAATTAAATGAATGCTGTTCAATCAAGCTGTCTGAAGAGAAGTATATGTATATGTAGTGGACAAGAGAACCCACTCCAGAGGCAGACTTGCTGTGGGGGGGATCCCAGCTCTGCAACTTAATTGCTGTGTGACTCTAGTCAAGATATTTAACTTCTCTGCTCTCTGTCTCAGTTTCCCTACCTATAATATAAACATCATAAGTACCCAGCTCATGGGGATTTTAAGATTAACTAAGTTAATGTGAGTAAAGGGATTATAATAGGACCTCACACACTGAGCACTGTACACGTGATTGCTAGGATTTCTTCTCTTTACTCCCCAGCTCTAATTAAAGAAGAAAATCCTGTATATCTACAAAGTAACTTCAGACATGTCACCTAATTTTGATCCTAACAGTTGGCAAGAAGCAAAAACTTCTTGCTTTTTTAAAAGATTATTTATTTATTTATTCATGAGAGACACAGAGGGAGAGGCAGAGACCTAAGCAGAGGGAGAAGCAGGCTCCATTCAGGGAGCCGGATGTGGGACTCCATCCCAGGACCCTGGGATCATGACCTGAGCCAAGACAGATGCTCAACCACTCAGCCATCCAGGTGCCCCCCTTCCCCACCTTTTTTTAAAGATTTTTTTTCTTCTTTATTTTGTAGCTGATCAGTCTCAGGCTCTAGGCTTATAGCTGATAAATAACTGAACCCTAACATGAACCCAAGTCATGGCCCTGGTGCACCAGTCAGCAATCCAGCCTGGAACCTGAGGATGCCTTGTAAGGAGGCATATCCCTAAAGCCTTGTGGCCAAAGCCTCTATTAAATCTGACAGAAACCTGACTGTGTTTGAAATTAAAAAAAAACAAAAACAAAAAAAAACCTCCCAAAACTAAAGGTAAGTGAGAACTTTTATGGGAACTTAGAACTATCCTCTGTGTTTCTGACCCAAACATTGAAACATTACTTTTACTCAAAACAACAACAACAAAACAGAGATAAATAAACCTTGAAAGACTGTTTGCTCCATCTCATCTGAGCAAAATGTCAAAGTAAATGAGATTTCCAGGAGACAAGTAAATTAGTTTTGTGCAAGTCCTTTCAGTGAGAAAGCTACTAGAATACTCTAGTAGCTGTCCAGGTAAGGGCCATCTATTTATTCTGAAACATGATACATACAATCTCAGGATTATCTTGGGCCTTCCATAGCCTATGGTTCTCAGGATTCAAGCTATTATCAGAGGAGCTCCAGCTTTGGCACAATTAATGGTGATGCCTTACAGCAATTACTTCGAAAAACAATGAACATCCTTTCATAGTTCAATGCCACGGTATCGTCCCCATCGACATCCTTTTTAATTTTCATTTTCGCCCATCACAGAGAGAAAAGGAGGGAGGCTTAATTTGATTTACAGAGGGAAAAACAACCCTGAATGTCCTTTTTTTTTTCCTAGGGGTGGGGGCGTGTGCAAGGAGAAAGGTCAACCAGCTGGTTTTCATCTATATGCCATAATTCTCTGTTTAGTTTACACTATTAAACTCCAAAGCTTCGCTTTAATCTTAACTGTTACAGTATGCCTTCTTGCAGATCCTATCATGTCGCATCCCTGATAGGGTTTCAAACTCTGGCGAAGCACCATCCCAAGCTGGTCCTTGCCATATGGGTAGTGAATGCATCCAACATTTTTTCATTGGCGCCTGCATCATTATGTTTTGTCACCAATGGTTTCTCGGGTTTTTAGTAAATTGCTGCGTCTACTGTGGTTTGGAGCTGTTGAAATGACGGGCTACATTTATTTGTATACAGCCGAGTCCTTACTAGAGCCTCCCTGTCCCGTTAGCCTTTGGAGGATGACCTAACATCTGTTTGCAGAGGGTATGTGTGTGTGTGTGTGTGTGTGTGTGTGTGTGTAGGGGCATGAAGGGAGAAGCCTCACAAGGCAGGAGGCAGGAACAGGCAGGGTGAGGGGAAACAGCTTCCTGGAGCCCTCCAGGCTCTGAGAGTCAGGAGCAGGAGAGGGAGGAGGTGAGAGACTCACCTGATCTGTCTTCACTTTGTGAATCACATCTTCGGCACAGTTCAGGGATGGTCTTCAGTGATGTGACTGAGTACTGGATGGGCAGCCAGAGCAGAAAGGGAAGAAAGCAAGAGTTTAAAACAAGAGTATGACATTCATTCAAATTGGCCAGAAAAAGCACAACATGGGAAGTGATACTTGAGTACAACATGCGTGTATCCAGAAAGTCCGTCTGATTTTATCCCAGATGGGCTGCTTGGTGACTCAGGGGCATCCCAAGCTCTGCCTAGAAGCATCTAAGCAGATATGCATTAAGAGGGGCTATATGGTCCTGCTTTTCACATGGAAGGTGGGAGCCGAGCAGGCATTCTATCTCCTGTTACTTTTGCTACTTGTCTGTAGAAGATGGAAGAATTTTGTGGCCTCGGGGATTTCCAGAAGGTGTCTATAATCTTTGCATTTTGAGTCCAGGTGTTAAGAGCCAAGGGTAAAGGCCTTAGCTTCCTGCAGCACCCAGGGCTGCCAGGAGCCTTACCTGTGGCCATGCTGGCTGGACCTTACCAACATCTCTCACGTTGCCACTTGTCAGAGATTTTACTCTGTGGCATCTGTGAGCTCCATGGGAAATACCGGGGGTGGAGGGGGGAACGTTATAAAAATAAAAGAGGAGCGTGGTTCTGTGTCTGAAAGCTCATCTGTTTCATGTACAGAGTAGTCTGAACTGGAATCACCTCCCAGCACCAACCCAGTAGCGACTCAGGGGCCAGCTCCCAGGATAACAAATTACAACACGAGGGGGGCATAAAACCAGAAGAGTGAAAACAAATGTGAAATCAATAGGTATGATGTATGGGGACTATGTTTGATGCCACTCAATCTTCCTTTTAGAAAAGGATGTTTTAGAACAAAAATAGATGGGATGAACTATTTCTTTAATCAAACAGACCATCTTTGATCATACATTAATTCATAAAATATAGCTCCCTAAAATTATTTTGCTCTGTACCATTAGGAACAAGGTTCTTATGGAAATGAAAATATACTATGAATGACCTCACTGCTGCAAAATTTGGGAGGATTGAGAAGAAACCTTTAATCTGAAAGAAAAATGATCATGGGAAACTCATTAGGATTATTCTAGCATTACAAGTGAGGAATGTGTAATTGGCGAACATTTGTCAATAGGAAGGTACTTTAGTTAGCTTGATGTTGATAGATGAAGTGAAGTGTCTACATCGAGACCACCACCCCCCCCCCAGTGCTTTTCACATGATGTCAGGACAGCAAGACAGAGGGAGGGGCAATTGTAGCTACTGTCAGTTTGCCAATTGCATGTCACAAACAAATTAAATTTCCAGTTCTTCCAAGTGAAAAATGAAATCTCAAATGACTAATTAGAGAAATTACTCTTACCTGTCTGATGCAATAACATCCTGTTTATGGTGGCCATTCCTTAGAGGCCACAGGTGCTTTAGTCAATCCCCTCACATACTCAGAAGGAGGGAGGACTGGCTCTTAAACCAAAACTGAACTTTAAGCATTCTTCCCCTTTAACAGTACGTTCTTTGGGGGATGGGGGTAACACAGGTACAGAAGGCATTTTTCTTGTTACTAATAAGGTACCTTATGTTCTTCGCCAAGTACAAGGTCTCTAAGGAATCTGGTAGCTTCTTGAGACCAGCTGGTACAGGTTAAATAATTACACAGTTTATAATTCAATTAAAATTGGGGCTTTTGTTTCAGCTGCCATGTGCCCAAGAAAAGCACCCTTTGGCAGTCTCACCCCCTCTCCTGTTTTATCTCCAAGACAAAATTTTAGAAATGGGGAATTTAAGATGGATTGTGTTTAAATATAGTTAATGATAAATTCAATAAGGTTGCTCACTTGGCTTAATGATATACATTTGATTGAACTGGGTGTGCTGCTTTCTGTATTTTCAGCCGCATGCATTCTAACTGCTACCTCTCACCCCAAAGTCAGGCATGTCAGGATCTCTAAATTATTAGCTATATCTTCAGCTCTTCCTATGTGATCTCAAAGGTCTGAAGAGTGCAGCAATTCTTAATGTAATAGGGTTTAAATTTGCCTGGTTGGGGTGGGTACTGAGCTACAGGCAGAGGACTAGCCTCGCTGAGGCCCACCCACTGCCTCAGCCTACATCCCACGCCGCAGCTTTGCGTGTCCACCTCTGGCATACAGAAAGTCACATCTGTGAAGGCATACATCTTAAGCCTTTGGGAATAACGACCTTGAAGAAAAAGTCATATGCTGCTCCTGGTAATGAAAATCGCAAGTACAGCAATCTCAGAAAAGGATGACGTGTTGGCCAGAAAATCAGTTTTGGATAACTGTAAGGGTATATGGAATGGCCAGTTCAGCAAAGACTCCAACCTACACTGTGAACAAATCCACCATCCTTTATAAAGACACAAGGAAAACATTAGTTTGTGTATTTGTTTCAGTAAGCACCAATACTGCTCTTTGGATAGAAGATAGAGCTTAAGAGAATGTTGTACAGTTAGGTCATGATGGGAAGAGGAGCAGAGGAAACACACAACTTGCAACACTAATATGCAAAAGCATTTTCATAGGTGCACATTCTTGAATAAGCAAATGACCCAGGAAGTCTCCCTTGCACGAGCTCATTGTACTACCATCGGGGAGCTGAAAGGGAGGGCTTCCCAGGCCCTCATCTGAGTGCAAAGGACAGATGGCCTTTTATAAGGAGCTGTCTGATTGCCAACCCACCTCATTCCCCGGACAATGGCCAACTCCCTGGGCAACAACCACTGTCATTCTGGCCCTATCAGAACCAAAGCCCAATGTATTTCCCTGTCTCTTGCCCCTACTCCCTGCCTTTGTATTCTGTTCCCCTGATACCTATTATTATCCTTGATGATATTATCCTTGATGATAAGAGAGAGGGGGCTTGCAGATGGCTGAAAAGCACTACATTTCCTAGCTCTCTGTTGCTTAATTTATTCTTTTTTTTTCTTTTTTTAAAGAAAACCTTGCAGAGGTTATTCCCATAGAACTAGGCTTTGTGAACTGAACTTCATTTCCATTCCTCTATCATGTCCTAGGAAAAGCCACAGGTTGACCAGCTGTCTCTGTTTCTTCAATATCTGGGTGCATTAGAAGTTTACTGCCACCTTCTGTACCTCTCTACTCTAGGGTCCTCTTTGCCTGCAAAGCCTTCCTCTGGCCAGGGAAAAGCCAGCATTCTGCAAGGCCAGCTTGCACTCTGCTTTCTGCATGAAACCTTGGCTAACTGCTTTAGCCCTAAAAGACTCTTCCTTGCCCTTGGTAAAATACTGCCTTGCTTTATGGGCTGTTGTTTCCTAAGTGTTATATTGGCTCCCAAAAGTGCCAGAGAGAAAGGACGGTGACTTGGACTTGCATGTGAGCATGGCACACGGGGTCTTATTAACTACTTGACTGAAATATCAAGACAAGCACATGTCTGATTAATCCCTGGGCATATTATAGATGTTCAAAGTAGCTTTTTCATATTTAGGTATTTCCTCCATGCTTCCATACTTGCACTAGAATTAATTAGCTTTCTAAAATGCAAATTTGACTAAGCTGCTTCTCTGTTTCATATCCTTCAGGGGCTCTGCATGGGCTACAGGGCAAAGCCTTAGCATGGCATGTGAAACCCTCCATGAGCTCAGGCTTCTGTCTTAGCACCGTCCACTTCTCTTGTGATTATGGCAAAGTGAAATTTCTTATGGATCTCTGATCTATTGTTCTACCTGTCTATACCTTTATGCATGATATTCTATCTACTTGGAATGCCATTCCACCAATTTCACTAGGCAAACCCTTTTTAATTCTTCAAGCTTTGTCTGGGAGTCACTTTTACAAAATTTTCTCCCACCCTCCCAGATGGAAGTAATTCCAGCTTTCAAAGTGTGGTGTCTGGACCAATGGCATCAACCCTATCTAGGAACTTATTAGAAATTCACATTCTTGAGCCCCATCCTAGGAACTCTGACGGCAGAGCCCAGCAATCTTTATTTTCACAAGTGAACCTGATGATTCTGATGCATGCTAACATTCAAGAACAATGGCTTTATATGTATATTTTAGGTACACATCCATTACAGATTCTATCACATGATATTTCACCTATATATTCCCATCATTGCTTTCTCTGCTTCCTGAGGATATGGACAATATTTTATTTACCAAAGATACTGGGCACTTACTGAACTGAATAAAATGAATTCCCCTATGTAACCACAATTTTACTGGCAATAATAAAAAGAATAATAGTAGCAGTTAATATTTATATGGCACTCACCTTCCTAGAAAGACCCATTATTACCAGCCTAGGGATGCAATCGTAGTATAGTTACAAGAAAAATAATTCTAATAGATTAATAGGATGGGTAGTGGCTGATGTCTCAGCCTTCTGCATGAAGGACAATGGATTTGGAACCAGAAGACCTAGTTTTAAGCTCCAGTTCTGATATTTATTAACTGGGGCTCTGGACAAATAAATCATTTCATATCTCTGGGGTTCACTTTCTTAACATGTAGAACACAGGTAATCATGTGAGATAATGCCAAAGCCAAGTCAAGTCAGTTTGCAAGCACTAAAATGATGCTGAATGTTTTTATCTTTTTCTCCAACCTGTTTTCCATGTGTGTATATGGCCCTTCTTCCCTCACCATCTTCATTCCCCTCCTGATTTTAAACTCAGCAGATCAAGATATGGCAACTAAAGAGACCCGAAGAGGGAGATGAGCTGGGATTAGAAAGGAGGAGAGCCCAGCTTGTCCCAGTAAGTTATTTGGCCTCTCTTTGGTCTTTCCTCCTCCAAAAGAGTCCACAGCCAAGGGCTGACACTGAAGCTTAGCTTCGCAAACTAGAGAGTCAAGATGACGCAAGACGATCCTACACATCCCAGCCTGCGCCAGTCACTTTTGTCATTCTGCCATGCAAAATAGCTTGAACATGCATGGGATTCATAATAACCATGCATTATTTCTACACTGAGCCATGAGGATCTCTGACCACCCTAGATATTGTTCAGGACTAAAAGGCTTTGGCCCTTACTCCACAAAGCTGGAGCCAGTTGGGTGAACAAGCAGACATGACTCAAATGGTAATGAGCCACAGAGAATAAAAGAATGAAAATCCCCAGCACCTTTTGAAGTTAGAGACTTTAAACAACTAAGGTCTCATTACGTTTCCAAAAGAAACAATTAAGCCAGTCATCCAAACAACCATCCTGAAATTCACGATTCCTCACAAAGCTTTCCAAAATTTAGGCAGGCATCTCAATAGGCACACAACGAAACAGCAACCATGTGTAGACACAAAGCTGGCGGTGAAAGCAGACACACCCTGAAGTGCGATTTTCAGAGGCGTAGTATTTTTCTGCACTTTAGGCCTTCTTTCTGGTGGCCTGCCTTTCCAGTTCAGGAAGGCATGTCCTGACTTCACGCTCTCCCCACAGATGATGGCAACCATGTGGCACTAACAGTCCACCCCTTCCCCACTAACCCTCCACTTGTGCTCAGGCCTCTTCCTCTCCCATGTCTTCAGAGCTCGGGCTTTGCCATCATCCCTCTTCTCTCCTTCTCAGCCACCGTCTTTGGCTCTTTCCCCTAATCCTATAAAAACAAAAAAGTACCCCTGCCCCTCAAGACACACTGCCTCCCCAGTTGACCACAGGCTTTCTTGCTCTTGTGTTCACTGCCATCTTTTCTAAAAGAATTGCTGTGGTTATTTTCTCCCCTTCCTTGTCTCTTACATTTACCCCTCTAGCCACCGTGACATGGCTTCCACTCTACCACCCCAAAGGCCCCACTCTTATTATGGCCACCAATGGGTCTTCACTGGAAAATCTATCCCTCTCTTTATAATGGCCTATTTCCCACAATTGGCCACTTGCTTCCTTAAATTCTTTAGATCCCTCTCTCCCTTCAAAGCTCCCTTAATATTCCTCCTCTATTTCTGAAAACTGTTTTCCAGTCTCTTTTGTAGAAGCCTCTTTTTCTCCATACCATGTGGAACAAACTTCTGCACAGTTCTGTGTCCTTGGAATATTCTTTCCACATTTCCATATTTCACAGTGACCATACTGATGTCCACAGTTTTAGCCTCCATTTCTACACAATGCAGGTACTGGTGAGCTACATTTTCATATAATTCATCCCAGACTGCTTTCTTTTTCTTTCTTTCTTTTCTTTCTTTCTTTCTTTCTTTCTTTCTTTCTTTCTTTCTTTCTTTCTTTCTTTCGTTTTTTCAGACTGCTTTAAATACATTTCTTTCTACATTTAGGCTTTGTCAGAGAAGAATAGAAATAATCCTATTTTCAAATGCATTTTTGTTCTGGTTCCTTGTTTTTATTCCATCAAGAGAGGTTTTTTTTTTAATTAATAATCAAATTCTTTTATGCTGAGATTTTTTTACAGTTGGTATTTCGGAAGACTCAGTAGCTATTTTGACCATTTTCAGAGTATACCGCATATAGCATTATAGTTCTAACATGCAGTCAGGCAAAAGATGAAGGTCCACACTGGCAAAGGTGGTGAGATAGCATAATACTGAATGATCCCCTTCTGCTAGGAGAAGTGATCATGGATGAGAAGAGAGCTGGATGAACAGAGCCAACCAGAGGTGACCAAAGGGCCCAGCAGAAGTCATTTCAACAGAAGTTACCCACATGGTTTATAGAGCCAAACTGCCCACATTATATCCTAGCTTCACCATTTTCCCACTAATTAATAGTAATTACTTAGCCTCTATCAGTTTCTTCATCTGTAAAACAGGATAATAATGCTACTTCTATCAGAGCATGGCTGTGAAGATTATGAGCTATCATGTAAAACACAAGTAATTGTGTCTGATGCATAGTAAGTGTTCAATAAATGCTATTACTATTATTTACATTAAAAAGTACAAAAAATGAGCATTTAGAAGCTAAGGCAAAGCAATGGCAACTACTGAGGCAAACATTAAAAATTACAAAAGAAAGATTAAAAGAAATCTAACTGGAAGCAGGACATAGGGCTGGCTATAATCCTCGTTATGATTCAGTGATGGTCTAGTTTTAATTGTGAGCCAATAATCAATCATCAGAGGAATATAAAGACTGTCAAGAATGGAGCTTGAAATTGTAATTAAATCTGACCTTCTATTAAGTTAACCTGACATTTCATAATAGGCTCAATTGTTATGATAGGGTCCTGTAAACTCTGAGAACATAGATCAAGCCTGTGTCATTCATCCACACCTAGAACTGCTCCTGGCACACTGTAAACGTTTAATGCACGTTGTTGAGTGGATCAGCATAAAATTTAGCCATACATAAGAGGTAAATAGTCTGTGTAAATTAACTGTACTGTGAATCTAATACATGCTCTCACTAGCAGGAAAGATAAGATCTTTGAGGGCTATCTGCAGAGTAAGGGAAGAGCAAAAAAAAAAAAAATCTGGCAATTGCTCATTCTTGGAAATCACTCTATAAGGCTGCTTTCCACCTTCTCAGGAAGAGGTATCAGGTCCAAGATGTGGAGTCTGGGGGCCCAGGTTCCGGTCTTGGGCTCTTATACTACCTATGGGACATGAGCATGTAATTCATCTTGTCTGGATTAGATTATTCTTAATTCCTTTGCTGGCAGGTGTTAGGATACAAGAGAACACAGATGACATGTGATAGCAGAACAAGGCAGGAGGCTTTTGGTAATAGAGGCTGCAAAAGGGAGGAGTGAAAGGTAATCTAGACTTGAACACAGGACATTTGCAAAAAGAACATGTGGACCCCCAATAAAACTAGATTGTACCAAGAAGCCCTAAGAAAAGTTTTAGTGTGGATAAGAGCAAGTGAGTGCCAAGAAGGGCAGGGCTGAGGGACAGGATGGTAAAAAGGGGGCCAAGGCCGCGTGAGAGCATCTTGGTCACCTTCTAGGAAGCACAGAAGCAATCATGATAGGATCTAACTCAGGTAGACTTCTTGCTAGAGAAGAGAGACAAGCCAGGTTCTTTCTACCTTGATTAACTTCACATTCTTTCTCGCTCTGAAAGTCGGGGCAAAAGCTGTATTCTTGACCCACTCAACTCTCTGCCTAAGTCTACTTGATAAGCTCCCCATGCCCTTTCTTGGGGCCTCCTGCTGCTACGAAATTACTTTGTGGAAATGGAATGAAATATTGGGAAGCATTAGTATTTTACATTGAGTAAAATGTGGTGCACACAAACCAGAGGGTGGCAGGTATTTTAGTGCAAGGATGGAAAAATGTGAAAACCCACTGAAAGGAGAGTTGTTTGCCATAGGAGTTACTTTCCCAGACACCTGGGTGGCTCAATGGTTGAGCATCTGTCTTCAGCTCAAGGCATGATCCTAGGGTCCTGGGATCGAGTCCCACTTCAGGCTCCACACAGGGAGCCTGCTTCTCCCTCTGCCTATGTCTCTGCCTCTCTCTGCGTCTCTCATGAATAAATAAATAAAATCTTTAAAAAAAAGAAGTTATTTTCCTATCAGACAATGATTCAGTCTCTTTAGGGAGATGAATCCACATAATTCTGTGCTATTACTCCGGGTTGGCTTAAAGGGGATGGTGAAGAGCAAGGACACTTGTTTGTCTTGATCTCATGTGACTTGCGCACACACACACACACACACACACAAAAAATAGGCTGTCACAAAATGTGATCTTTCACCAAAGTTGGAGTCCTGGTGGTGAGGAAAAGTGGCAAAAAAAAATTCCTGAATAGAGGAAGAGAGTATATCCTTGTGTGTGTATTTACATGTGTATGTGCGTATGCACATATAAGTATGTGTAGAGCTATGTGTGTATTATATAAATATGTGTGTATGTATTTATATACATACATATATAAAATTTCATATTTTCTCCATAAGATTCAGGGCAACAGGTAGTTCATTATTACCATTTACAGATGGGAAAGCCCAAGTGCAATAAAATTAAGAGAACTGTCTGTGTTTTCTTTAGCTTGTTTTATATTTTATTTATAACATATACCAATGGCATTATTTTTGAACAGCAATTTGCAATCACATTGGTACCAAATGTGGAAACCTGATGGCATCTTGTGGACTGGTCCAGAGTCCCTACTCCAAGTCGCTCAGAAAGGGGAAGGAAAAGTGGTCATACAGTTTTGTATTTTTTGTTTCTAGGATTTTATTTATTTATTTATTTATGAGAGAGAGAAAGGCAGAGACACAGGAAGAGGGAGAAGCAGGCATCCAGGGGGGAGCCCGATGTGGGACTTGATCCCAGGACTCCCGGGATCATGCTCTGAGCCAAAGGCAGACGCTCAACCACTGAGTCACCCGGGTGTCCCTGGCCTTTCTTAATAAAACATATACACCATGACTACAAAGAACCCTGTGGTAAAATAATATTCAGGCGCATTTTTCTTTCTCTAAGAGAGCGGTCTAGCTTCCATAGGAGTTAAGAAAGAAATCTGCAAACCCATTTGCAGAGACAGGAAAGCCCTGCTTTGCACTGTGGCGTTTCTATGTGTCGTCATCTCCCTCCCAGACCTGCCGGGATTGTGCAATGTTCTCTCTGTTGAGATGGCAGGGTTACAAGAACGTGTAGTTTAAACCCCACCGTTTGTGAAGGATGAATGTTATTTTGGAGTCTGGGAAGCTTCAAAATAATTTGATTGCCTTCTGGGTTTTGTCTCATTAGGTAAAGGCAAAAAAGTTTTAGTTGCTATTTTGAACCAACATACAGCTTGTGCTTTAATTAAAACAAGAACCAGGCTCATGACCAGAGGGGAAAAAGATGAGACAGAGACAACAGATGATGTCAGAGGGCCACAGCTAGAGAGGAAGAAGAGCAGTTGTGAGCTTGGGCATCTTTTTGGTAAACATCTTTTTTCAAATGTATTGTGCATTTTCCTCCCCACTCCTGCCACCACTCAACCAGGGAAGAGACGTCAGGGCTGTCAGAGATGGAGATTATGGAATCCTGAAAGTAATGGCATGTTTATGGGGGACTGACTACATTCTTTTTATGCCAGTGAATGAGCAAATTGAACACACCTACTTTTACAAACGTCAGCTTCTAAATAGCCTCCATTTGGCTTTTTTAAAAAAGATTTTATTTATTTATTCATGAGAGAACAGAGAGAGAGGCAGAGACATAGGCAGAGGGAGAAGCAGGCTCCTCGCAGGGAGGCCCGATGTGGGACTCGATCCTGGGACCGGGATCACACCCTGAGCCGAAGGCAGATGCTCAACCGCTGAGCCACCCAGACGTCCCTCCATTTGGCTCTTAAAGCAGTTGTAACATTTATTGCTGCTAGTTTACCTAAACAGGCAGAGAACAATCATTTCAATATTAAAGAGGTCATCACTGCTTTCTCCAAAAAGTTAGTATCTAAGAATACAGTCCTGGCACATTTAAAGGACTGAGCCTGGATCCAACAGAGCTATTATAAAATAATCTGCTATGTTATAGAGGTTGCCATATTAGAGCTTTTTAAAATTTCATGTGGTTAAAAAAAAAAAAAAACGCAACAGGATTGCTTACCCTCAGTACTACCGGCATTGTAGGTCAGGTATTTGTTACAGGGGATTTTCCTGTGCATTTTAGATTGTTCAGAAGCATCCCTGGTGTCTACCCACTAGATGCCAGTGGGACCCCTCCCCAACCATGACAACCAAAAATGTTCCTGGGCATTGCCAAATGATCCCCTGGGGAGTGGGTAAAATCTTCAACCCTGAAGACCACTGCAGTAGACTATATTCATCCAGGGAGGCAGTCAAGTACTGCACCCAGAGCAGGTGTTCCAGAGACAGAGTGCTTCCAGTGAGCTGGGTGGCCCTGGACAAGATGGGCAACACTTCCATGCTTTGGTATGCTCACCTGTAAAATGAAGATCATGATACATTTCTACCTCCCAGGACTGTTGCATGGATTCAACAAGATCCTGCCTCTCCTCAAGGGAGCGATCAGTAAGTGCGCACCCATTACTGTTTCAACCATTCCATGGCTGCCATTTCTTTCCTTCTGATTTAATTGTGAAGGCAGGTTAAAGATCCAAACAATAGAAACCTATTGAAAGTGGATGGGGGAAAGGCTTGAGGGCAGCTACGCAATTACAAATGGACTATCTTTATTTATGTTTCCAAAGTGGTCAAGTTGTGGAAGCTGGACTCTTACATAATTCTGTATCCCTGACTTGCTAAATGGTGCCAGCTATTGCTTAACACGCTTTATTATCTTTCAAGCGGAGATCCCTAATTCATCAAAATTATAGGCTGCCGCCAGATGATTCTTCTGTAAATACAAATGCTCTATTGTATTTTAAAAGAAAAAAAAGTCCTGACGTGATGCCTGGTTCTCTCCCTTGAGTTCTTTCTTCACCGTTGGTCATGTAAATATTATTGTTATTATTCACTGAAATAATAACACAAGCTACTTTACGAGCAACTTACTGTATGCCAAGCAAAGTGCTCCATGTATATTATTGGGTCACTCAATCCTCAAAACAGCCTTAAATGTTAGGTGGGTATCTTGGGAGAGGCGAAGTTATCATGCACAGTCAGCAAAGGCCAGAGCAAAGGAGGGAGCTGACTGCTGCCTCCCAAAGCCTATGCTCCTAAAAATTTTTCATTATCAAAGCTAAGAGAGCTACTCTGAACTCCTAATCATAATGCATGTTTCCTCTTCTTATAATGAGGATCAATAAGGACTGTCTGGAAGCTAAAACAAGGAGAGGCTAGATTTACATTCCCCTGGTACCCAAAAACTCATCCAGGGTCAGATAAAGCAGGTCATTCATCAGACTCACCCTAGTAATCCAGTGCTTACAGATAATGCAAATTTTACTTCAAAATGAATACCAAAGTAGAGAAATTACTCCATTGCCAGAGGTGTGTGAAAAGAAGCTTAACTTTTTGAGACCATTTCTAGTGGTGACCCAAAGCTCCATGCCCTGAGAGAGTGATGGAAAGTAGCTTCCAGACCATGGAGGTGCTGGGAAGAAAAGTTATACGGCTCATTCAGAAACATTAACCTTCCCATCATTCCAATCCAGCTGAGGGCTGAGAAACCAACCTGGCTGCCAGTTGGCCCCTGTGGCAGAATTAACTGTGTGGCCCAGGGTAAATCACAATCAGCTCTAGCCAGGCTTTGTACAGAGAGGACCCCTCAGAGCCACGGTGGGGTAAGCTGGAGGCAGCAGGAAGTTGGTGGCTATTGTGGGAATGAAGCAGCTCACCAGCCCATAGCTTTACAGGATTAAGCAGGGCCTCAGAGAGCAGGTGGTCCAGTCCTTATCAACACAGGACTCTCTCAGCATTTCCCAAAAGCATCCAACCTGTGCACTGATACCTAAAATGACTGGAAGGATTCCTCTTATTGTTCATCAGTTAATAATTTGGCCTTCCATGTCCTTGTGAACTCCAGAGAACGCTGGCTGTGGCAAAGCCAATCACATAAAGGGAATTATCACTGATAGGGTTAATCACGGGCTATCCACAGGCACTTTATATGTTTACTCAATGAATAATTTTGACAACAAGGAAACCTATTAGGAAGGGGAGGCTCAGTAAGGCCAACCGTCTTTCCCACTCCACCCCTCCCCCACCACATACACACACACACACACACACACACAATCAAGTGAGATTCACTTCTTAGTCCAGTAGACCCCCAAACCACACTGTCTGCCACATGGGATTTTGGCTGTCAACTGCTAAACATGATTGGGAGAGTTTAGGATATACAGATTATAAAAAAGCAGCCCATGTAGGTGAAAGCAGTATCTCCTGAAGCATCGCTTGCAAGAAGTGCTACTTACAGATATATCATCACTGAAGTCAATTTCATCCAAATCAAGGTATTCAGGTGCTTCCATTATTCCTCTTTGCACATTTTGAGTAAAGTCAAATACTTATAAAAGTCCTGGAAAAGACAAAAGCAAAAAAGAAAAGCAAATGAGTTAGCTGTTTTATAACCCAAACTCCCATCTATAGTTAAATAAACAAAAATGAGTGGGGTAACTGGGGGCTAGTGCTGCCTTCAAGCATACGTTTGCTCGTCTGATGTCCCTGCCTGGCTTTCTGGAAGCAGGGAGCTCAGTTCCTCGGGCTCTCTGGGGAGCACCCCAGGTCCTTTGCTTCACTTCATCTGTGTTCACTTGTTTGTGCCAAGGCAGTGACTGAGATCAGCTGCTTCCCCAGTGACCAGTATTAGGATGCACCCAGCCCACACCTAGCACTTACCACGCCCTGGGTGAAAGCAGGGCTTTGGTGATGGGGAGCACGCCTCAAAATCTAGGATATTCATCATATCCCGATGTTTACTATGGGCATATCCTTGGAAGCCGAGCATGGAGCAGTAAGCACTGGATCCCCACAAACATAACCCAAGTACAAGACAGAGACCAACTAACCAACCGTAATGGCTACTTCAGATTTTGTAGGCCAACGTCCAGTTCACCCCTTCCCCCAGCTTCTCCCATCTTCAAAAAGAAGGATCCAGGCATAGATGTAAACCACAGAGTTTCCACATGGCTCCGGGCTTCTCACAGCTCTGCCTGACTGTGACCTGAGGCCGGCGCCAGAATGTCCTCCGTCAGCACTTGCCTCAGGGCTGCCTGTAGCAACCCTTTAAATCTGTCAAGGAAGATACATCACCTCCCAGCTTGCTTTCCCATCACTTATCATCATCACCATTGGTGGTGGCAGTGGCACCTACAGATGTCAAGAACAGAGATATAGATCTCCGGGCAGTGCCTGAGTGCACAGCATCTCCTGCAGAGCTGACTCACAGAGCCAACAAGGGTCCCCTTACCCTAACTGGTCTTTCTTATTATAGAAACTGTCTGAGGTGCTCAGAATTGAGCATCTGAAATAATTTATTCTTTCCCCTTTCAGTTCTCTAATCAAGGGTTATCTTGATTAGACAGAGAAATAAGAAGACTAAGGAATACATTACTGGAAAGTGAAAAGAAGTCCAGGCTGAGGAAAATGAGTTTAATTAATGATGAAACTGGGTGTAATTAATATAAGATCAAGAGTTTAAAAATGACTATTTTTGAAAAGGAAACTCTTACTCTGGAGGCACTGCTTTGCCATTTTGAGATCTTTTCTTTTTTTTAAGCTGCACAAATCACTTAATTACTATAAATGAGAGAAAAATCACTTGCCCTTCATACCTCAAAACCGTCACTTAAAAAAAAAAAAAAAACCGTCACTTAATTTCCAGTGTTTCTTCTCTTCCTCTTCCCACAGCATGTACCATTTTTATATATTTTTAATTATAGTGGATATAGAAATGATCCAAGAAAAGATTAGGATGCTACCACCATGTTCAAATGAGATTATCCACTTAGAATAAATATTAAAAGCTCTCTCAGGGGCGCCTGAGTGGCTCAGTCAGTTGAGCGTCTGACTTTTGATTTTGGCTTGAGTCATAATCTCCACGTTGTGAGATAGAGCCCTGAGTCGAACTCTGCACTGGGCTTGGAGACTGCTTACGATTCTCTCTGCCCCTCCCTCCCCCTTCTCCCTCTCTCTAAAAAAAAAAAAAAAAAAAAAAAAAAAGTAATTTTTGAAATCACATTAAGGTTTAAAATGAAATGAAATCAATTTGTATTTGTTATATATAATATTATATATCAAGATTACATTGTGTATTAAAGTTAACATAATATTAATAATTACATAATCATACTAATTACATATGATTAATATATAATTATAATTAATGTAATTATAATCATTTTAATAATAAATGATGTTGAATAATATTAATGTTTTATATATTTACATATTATTGTATTTGTTATATACTTTTTAGATATACATATACATCCAGGACTTTTATTATTTATGGAAATTTAAAAGTAGATTCTTAAGCAAATTGCTTGGTACAAAAACATGTAACTTTTCCTCTAATCCTCACAAAGATTTTCAGAGAAAAAAATGCACACTCATACTTGCAAATTACACAAAATGACTTTCTCTTCCATTCTGGTTGATTCTGAGACAATCTAGACTACATGGATTCTAGCTCATCAACTGGCCAACTTTCTTCTAATCTAGTTTCTTTTCACTACATCCATACTCCACGATGAATTGTTGACCTACAGACTCTATTCCTGTGGTTTTGGTGAGCACAAGATGATGTGGGTGTCTGGATGGGGTGCAGGCAAAAACAACATCACCGGAAACAAAGAATCACGAAGCAAGAAAAAGTATTGAAACTGAAGATCGAGCGGATCTTTAAATATATAGACATACAGATGAAATATAAAATGCACATGAACACATCTTAACGAGACAAATTAACAAGTAATCATCAAGCCCCTTTTTGAGGTGTTCTGATAACATAAACAACAATATCCACTCTAGCACAGTCATTCTAATGGGACATAGCCAGTGGATAATATAAAGCATGACATTAAAGCAGATGATCTTCGTGTTTAGACTTTGAGATAGTAGTGAGAGTCTTTATTCCATAGACCAGAAGACAAGAGTTACAGTGGTTCCAGCTCATGAAGAGCTGGGCCACTGCCCATGTTTATTGCAGTGGGTTGGGGGGTCCAGCCTCAGACAAAGGGGTCCATAGCATCCACAACCTTCCTCTCCTAACGGGCTTTCCCATGCAGCCATCTCCTGGAAATGCTTTATTCTCTCTACCACTCAATTCCTCTTGTCTGGTTTCAGGGCTTCTCTCTCTCAAGGTGCCACCCTGGAAGAGTTAACCTCCCCAGTTACAGAGTGCAGCAATCCCTATGGTTCACCAATCTGGCCACAGTCCCAATATTCATTGCTCCTTTTCAGTAGAGAGTGAGACCCCAGCTGTCCCAGTGGTCATTACATGGCTTCCACATCCGCTGAAAATCATCCAACAGGATAAGGAAACTGAGCTGGGTTGCAGGTGGTTTTTTCATCCTGCCCCAGTGGCACCATCCTGCCCCACATCCCACCTCACACTGGAAGCCAGAGGGCCCCCTTTCTTGACCACATGCTTGAAGGGAATACACACGGCCAGAGAGGGCACACACTGGAGGCCCATGAGTGGAGTCTGGCCCACAGATGTGATGTGTCTGGCCCTAGCAGTGTTTTTCAAAAAAACTGAGTTAGTTGCCAATTTGTAGACCTTGGGTGATTTCACATAAAATTCTGGATTACTTGCTTTGCTTTAAAAAATATCTGAAGCTCTGGCCAACACAGATCTACATTCCCTGTGACAACTGGCTGGAGCTAAGCAGCTTCATAGATGGGCATGGGCTCCCAGTTCACCAGCTCCCCTTCTTTGGCTCTCCTCACTGAGGAGCCCTGCCCCACCTTCGGGGGAATGTGAGTGTTTGAGCCTTCAAAGAAATTCAGCATTAAACAATAAGTATCATAGTCACCTCTTTTTGTTACTCGTGTCTCCTGCCAAATAATGTTTACTTCGTCTGTATTCCGAGATCAAATTTGTATTCTAAGATTGTTTTAAATTCTCATGCCACAACAGGAACAATAAAATTTCTTCCAAATAAATTACCAGCTCATTATAATTTATACTTTCACACAGCCTCCATGTTCTCTCCTAGGATTCAGAAAAGAAAACCTTCACAAAAGTCATAAAATGTTGCAAGGTGGGGATTACGTTTCCTTTATTTTACAAGTGGAGGAAGGAAGGGTTCTTGCTTCATTGTGACGGCTGCTGTAGATTTTCCCTTTGCTCTTGTGACCAGAGGGAAGGGCACAAGTGCTGTCAAGTGCAAGGCCAGTAGACAACCAAGGTCATCCTCCCTCTGGCCAGACTAGCAGCTTGGACACATGACGGCTAACTTCACGCACAGCCCACAGAGTGGGTTTACACTGAGGTGAAAAATACTTCTCAGCCTCCCCAAAAAGGGTGGTCTTGCTGCAAATCCTTTACATGAGATTTTTATTGCTATGCCTTATAGTTGGCCTTGGGATCTCAAAACCCCGTCATTTATAAATTTGTGCTGTGCTTGCATCCCCATCAGCCCTGCCCCTGCAAGCTGTAGTCACTTGCACCAGGTTCTCTGAGGTCACAAGGGCTTTCTTTTGTATTACTGCCACCTTCACCCCAACAGACCTTCTTCCAAGATCTGTCTACCTTTGGTACTGGTGACTCACTAAAATTCCATTTCAGGCTCAGCAGGGCTTTTCCTTTGTCCTCATGGATGTTAGCAATTTTCAAGTTGTTAATTGCTTAGGCAGGTACATTCTGTGTTTAACTTTTTTTAAGGGTGGGGAGAAATGAAGATCTAAGCTAGATAGTGAGTGGGAGGATAGAGAAATAAAGAAAATATTTTCTAATGGTTGAGTGCTACCAATCTCAGTAGGAAAATTTATAGGAAAGAAAAGAAAGAACATATTAGACTGTGGGGACACAGGGCTAGGTGACTGGGACCTGTATGCTGTGCAGAAGCTGTTGGTGACACCTTCCCTTCTTTTTTGATGTGCCTGAGGTTATCGGGAGAAACATCACCCAAACTCTGAGCAGATGCTCAGCTAGAGGAGATAAAGGACAACGAGCACCAATTGTACACAATGTCTGCAGGACTTTTTTCTACTCTCATGGAGTTTTGATAAACTGCCAAAAACAGAAGCCCCCCCAGTGCCTATTAAACTGTACAGAAGGGGCTCATGGCCCTAATGGGTCTATCAACACCATGTCACCCTCTCATAAGGGACCTCAGTGATGGCCCAACCACTTCCTTCCAGGGAAGATTCAGTCTGGGGAAAGAGCTCAAAGGAACTATGGGTCCAAATGGATAATAAAAAGGAAGCAAGCAATTGCAAGAAATAGCCTTACCCCATTCTTGTATTATACTGATCATCTTCAGGTGACATTTATAATTTTTCTGTTTTGACTTGAAAATTGAAAATTGACTCTAAACGTAATTCCACATGAAGACTTCCCAAAATCTGTGGCTAATGGCATCATTAAGTGGAAAAAGCTTGGAATGGCCAACAAACCTTCTGTAAGAAGCTACACTCACTTAATGTACACATTCCGGGGTGCTTGGCTCATAAAAGGTCCACGGATTTGTGAGTACAGTCACACATTACTTAACCTGCTCTCCTGAAATTCTCCTGAAACGTAGGGCCTCGCTCCATTTTACAAGGAGTCGGCATGGACTCACTCCGAAGGCTCGTGTTACACAGATCTCTCCTCTCCTGCCAAAGTCACTAGTGCTCCGTTTACCAGTTGACTACGAAGGCCTGGTAATTAAACTGGAGCTGGGCTTGTCAAAATAAATGAGCAGAGTACTTTCGGCGATGAGGTAACCTCAATCGATTTGCATCACAGTTTCTTTCTTTGCTCTTTAATTCACTAGTACTTGGGAAAACAGAGCAGCCTACCCCCCTGTGCACGCACACACGCACACACACCAAGAGCCAAATCCGTACTGGGATACATTTTCAGTTTGCAAGCTTGCACACAGATACTGGATTTACTTCCTTTAATATAACAAGAGCTCCAAAAAAAAAAAAAAATCACCAACTAAGGACTGCAAGGCACGGGTGGAAAAAAGTGAAATATATGAAATGCCGTCCCCAGTTGGCTCGGTAGCTTGGCTGGCAAGGAAGCAACTCATTCCAAATGTTGGATTCAGTTTCTTTTACTCTTTGATTCAACAGTGGCCAGAAGCATGGCAGTTGCTAAATGCCTAGTCCTGAAGCAGAAAAATGACAGAGGCAAGACATTTCTACTAGAAAGAGGCAAGTGGAGAAGAGACAAGAAGAATACAAGGTAGGGAGGGGAGGGAGCACATGCTCTGGAGATTTCACCCACTTCTTGCTTCCTCATTTAGGGACTACCTCCATGTGCACACTCTCCACACCAGTGTGGGGCATATAGTATAAGGGGACACAGGTTAATAAAACAAGCCATCTCTTTAAAAAGGAAGCAGGGGGAGGTCTGGGTGGCTTAGCAGTTGAGCATCTCCCTTTGGCTCAGGGTGTGATCCTGGGGTCCTGGGATCGAGTCCCACATCAGGCTCCCCTCAGGGAGCCTGCTTCTCCCTCTGCCAGTGTCTCTGCCTCTCTCTCTCTGTGTGTCTCTCATAAATAAATAAAATCTTAAAAAAAAAAAAAAGAAAAAGAAAACAAGCCATCACAATAAAATGTGGTCCTCGTTCAGAGGAATGAAAACACAGGAGCCTGAGACACACAATCTAGACCTTGGAGATGAGGCGGCCTGCCTGCGAAGGATAAGGTCTCAGATGAATGCTGAGGGACAAGGGTGTGAATGGTGAGGGGAGCTGGAGGCCCAGGGTGTGTGTGTGTGGGGTCTCCCAGGCAGTGGTGACAGCATGGGCCAAGGCCAAGAATTATGCCAGTAAGATAGATAACACTGATTTTGCACCTACTGCTGCTTTTGTGCAAAAAGGGAGTTGGGAAGGGTGAAGGCCAGAGTGGTAAACTGGGGGTGGTCACGGGATTATTTCCAAAGTCAGAGTGTAAATACAGCACATTTTCTTGGAATATCACATTTTCTGGCATGTTTGGAGAAAACACAAGTGAATGTTTGCTATCCGACAAGAGACAACACTGACCCTACCCCAGCTCTTGGGGAAGGGGTACTGCACTTCCTGTTTGCCCACAGTACAGTAGTGAAGCAAAGGAAGCTCTGTCCTGGGGTCTGGGTTGGGTGCCCCATCTGGAACAAACTTTATATCCAGGCCCTATGTGCTTCTTTCTACATACACTCTCCCATTTATATTTCACAAAGGTCCTGAAAGACAAATCTCTTCATGATTCTTTTGTGGAGATCAGGAAATTTAGGCTCAGAGAGGATCTGGAATTGCCTCACAGACACACAGCCAGAGCTTTTGATGTTAAGTTTGCTTCTTTCCCTTATTCCAGCTTGTCAAAACTACAGAGGTAAAAGTAATGCTTTGCCTGTATTAGACATTTGATTTTTTTCAAGTCATCTTTAATTGTTTTTATATAACTTTATTTATTATAAGTCTGTGAGGAAGCAGAGTGTGTGTACCATGATTTGCAGTCATCTCCTTTCTACTTTACAGATGGGAAAATGCAGGAATGTTTGGCCCAAATTAAATACTTCTAAGGAGGAGAAAAAGGAGAAAAGCAGCTCAGACAGCGACTTGCCACTAATTCTGAGACTCCTCTGCTTTGCCCTCCAGATTGCTCTGAAACATGGGCATGTCTTTGAACCATTTGGGTCAGAACTCCATAGACATCCTTAGTCCTTAATTGAATCGCTTTGGGTGGTTACAAACTGTAATGCCAAACAAATTGTTCTTTCCCCTCTCCAGCAGAGTCTAAACAGAAAAAATGGTAGGCATGATCATCATCATGAGAGAAAAACGTACAGATCTTTGTGTACCTAACACCCCTTACCCAGAGAGATCCCTGAACTGGTCCATAAAATATTATGTTCCACAGCCAGTTGGTTTAATACTTTGATGTCACTTCAAAGAACACAAATGCTTATGGCCATCTTTCCTTTAGGTCTTATTAAAAATGCAAGTAAGATAGCACTGTACTAGAAAACCCCATTCTGGAGGTCAGGACTGCTCTGACAAATCCCTACAAAGGTTGGTCTTTTGGTAGTTTTGAGCTCTTGCTTGTAGTTTAAAATTCTTGCAAATGATTTGGGAGTCATTTCATTATTTCTATAATCTACATGCTGACAACAAACCAACTTACACTAGGACTTCAGAGCTTGAAAAGACCTTAGTAGTTCAGCCGAGAGGTAGAGGTACTTTTAAATTTGTATGTGTATATGTGAGAGAAAGAGAGATTTAAAATAAATTTAATGTTTGAAATTCTTTTTGAAAAGAATCCATGCTTATAGCAGCTGCACAAGACAAAAGGATGTATAACAGGAAAAAATAGACATACTCCCAAACACAAAGATATTATACTGGGTCCAGTTCTGGATGTCACTTCTTAAGAAGGTCAAAGGCAAACAGTTCTGTACCAAGACAAAGTAAGGCAGTCAGGACAGCTGGTGGTTGGAAAGCTCCGTCTCATGTGGCACAGCTAAGGAACCATCTAACGTAGAGAACTGAATCTCCTTTCCCTCCATGACCACAAAGAGCCACCATGTAAAAGCAAGACTCGACTCCAAGAGTAGATCTAAGAGGAAGTTTTAGAGATACCAATCCCTGCAGACTTCCTACTAATGGCAACTGGTACGGGCTTAAATCGAACAGGTTGCTTCATGAGATCACAACCACGCCAGCAATAAATTGTTCATCTAGAGGTTTGGAGGGATCTTTTGAGTGCAAAAGATGGGACCCCTGCATTTGCAAGGAGGAAGACTTGGCCTCTTAACACAAACATTTTCTGTGGTGTGAGATGGCAGTGGGAACATCCCTGAAACTGGGCCGGGACCTCAGGACAGTCCTAACCCTACTCGGACCCCTCTCCAGGGTTCTGCTGTGACCATCTCCATTGGACCTCCCAGTCCTGTCTCATCTGCCACCCTGATCCCACAAGTAAAGGAAAGTGGAAATTGAGAGAGAGTAAAAAAGAAAATAATTTATAAAGAGAACTGGGATGTTGTTCATTCAGTGAAAATATGATTTACTCTACAATGTAGATGAAAAATTATCAATTCTACAAGGACAAAACTATGACCTAATGAGGCTCAAACAAAAAGTAAATACCTGGGAAGGAACGGGAAACATTTCTACCACTGGGAAGTTGAGCCTGGACCTTAGCCAGTTGCATCTTGCACCCGCTTCTGGAAAGGAACTATGGAGTAATTTTGGAACTGCATCTCTTACTCAGATACATACAGGAAACTATCCAAATCCAAGTTTCAAATTTTTGGCGCACCTGAAGTGGTCATGCTTTACTCCTGATTTTGCAAAGATTGTTTGATTTCTACAGTGGATTTGCTTGGAAATTATTATTGAGAATGTATGGAATACAGATGACAATCTTGATCTCCTTTTCGACAGAGGTAGACATAACAGAAATCTGCACAGAGAGCATTAAAGGCTCCATCAGGAGTCTACCATCTTGGCTTCGTTCTCCTACCTCTGCGTGTTTGTAGAGATTAAACTTTCGAGCAACCTTAGACTGGTGTTCTCAAAGTTCAACCCACATGAAAATCACTCAGAAGGATTATTAAAGCAGATTGCTGGGTCCAATCCTAAGAAGTTCCAATTCAATAGGTTGGGTAGAGGCCTGGGAATGTACATTTCTCATAACTTGCCAGGTGATGCTGATTCTGCTGGTCCCAGAACCACATTTGAGAACTGCGAACTAAGATCAATAGCTCATCCCAGCCCTGGCTACATCTGCACTTAATTAAAAGATGGTGACCTCTTCCCCACATCCTCCATGTCCACAGATGTTAACTTCATTATACAGGATCCATGCCTAGTGCCCTCCTGATTAAACTGCCTCCGTGGACTCCACTAAGCATTTCCCATGAAGACCACCCAGAAAACTAGAAGGCCTTAAGCCTCTGTGTGTGTGTGTGTGTGTGTTTTAATTCCCAGTGCTACACAAGGGACAGACGCCCGCCTACAAAACCCTAGAAAATTTAGGCCTTGGTTACTTTAAAATTTCTTTCTCCATGGCACTTCATGGCAATAGAGATGTTCTAAGTTTCTCCTGTTAATGAAATCCAGGTTTATAATTTTAGATGCAGGCTTTTTAGAGCAAGAATCTCAATACAGGGATATCCAGTCACTCAAAGTACAGCACAATAAATTCCATGCCTACTAATAAAGAAGGAAACTGAAAAAAAGTAGAATCTAATGAGAATTAACTTAAAATCTAATGCTTACACATGTATGCATTATAAAATATTTAAAATAATTACTCACTGAAACTTAGGCAGTCCAACTGGCTATACTGGCTAACTGTGAAAAAAAAAATCCTGGCCATGTAGGCTTTTTAAAAGAAATACTTTATTTATTTATGAGAGAGAGAGCATGAACCCAAGCAGGGGGGAGGCAAAGGGAGAAGCAGACACTCCAATGAGCAGGAAGCCCAGTGTGTGGGGCTCGATTGATCCCAGGACCCTGGAATAATGACCTGAGCTGAAGGCAGACCTTAACTGACTGAGCCACCCAGGTGCCCCACTGGCCATGTATTTTTAATAATGATTATCATGTGTTTATTTTTATTGAATCCAAATCCAGAAGTCAGAGAATTCCTTCAATTAAAACTTACCAACTTAATAACCAAAAGAGGAAATAAACTATAAAATAAATGACTTTTTTCTGAAGAAGAACATAGCTTGAGATGCAGGTAATTAAACAAGAATAGCTCGGTAACCAAATATTTGTACATCTAGGCATAAACGCAGAGTATGATGAAGCAAGCACTAATTCTTTGATCCAATGCTTTCATCTATTCCTAATTTACTAAAGACACTTAGAGGAAGGAAAGTTAACAGTCTGCTTCCCACGTAGATGACTAATAGTGCAAAAACCGAACACTGCATACTTAAGTAATGATTTTCAATGTGTGGCAAAGCATGTTAAGGAAAACAGAAGATGAAAACACAAGATTAGTGTCAAGTACCATCAGCAAGCAACTCAGCTAGGAAGTATTATCCTCAGTTTCAACAATATGCTGTTTTGGAATACAACACCTCGTACAGAGTAAATACTTAATACGTTTGTTACATTGAGTTTATTTCCAGACTGTGACCCTTGTTCAGTCACTTTGGAATTTCTACATTAAAAACCTTGGGATCGTCCCAAATGACAAGAGTTCCAATGACTGTTTTTCTTTAGCTTTTAATAATTTCATGTTCGAGTTATCTTCTTGCCATTTCTCCCAGAGCTCTATTTTCAGAGAGTAGGGGATCTTCTTGCCCCCTTGCAAAAACCGCCTAGCAAGGAGGGTTAGGGAAGCCTCAGCTGCACCTTCCCGGATCAAGGCCTTTTTCCCAGGGATTCAAAGCAAGTTCTTTAAACCAATGGTTACCAGAGCGGATGGGGTGGGGGGGCGGTGATGGGTGAAATAGATGATGGGGATTAAGGAGCACACTTGTGAAGAGCACATGGGGGGGTGTATGGAACTGTTGGATCACTGTATTGTACACTTGAAACTAACAGAACACTGTACTTTACCTGTGCTGGAATTAAAGTAAAAACTGAATTAAAAAAAAAAAAAAAACCTGAGTTCTTTGTCATTAAGCATATGGAGAAAGAATGACCTCTGCAGGCTGAGGTGTGGGTTTTTCCTCTCTGGCACCACAGAAGGACACCAACTTCACTTTGTAGTTTACCAACATGAGCAGGAAAGGACTCAGAGCCGAGAAGCCCGAAGAAAGGGCTGTGAGAACAGCTGGAAAAAAGACACAGGCTGCCAAGTCTTTTAAGAAATAGACTAAGATAAAGTGAGAAATCCAAAGTGGAGTGACCAGCCACATTAATAAAATACTGAACTTGGCCCCTCTAAGGATTTCAATTTCTGAATCATCATCTCCAATCCAGATGTTGCCATATGTCATTTTCTTTCTTTCCAAAAGGAGAACAGACATCCAGAAACAGACAAAGACTAAGGTGGCTAGAGGCAGAATATCGATCAGAACCAAAAATATTTTCCCATAGTAAAACTCCATCTGCTTATTTCCAAAGTAAAGGAAGCAACTCACGTAAAGCCTGTTAGGAGACCAAGGGGCTGTCTGATTTCCCACCCTCCGGTGTTCCGACTTCGTAGTGCAAAGCAAAACCGGGATGTACACTGCCACCCCAGCCACCGCAAGCGCACACACCGCCTTCGCAGAATGCCCCTGATGATCCAGGTTGGGAGCCTTACTCAAGGGGTGGACAGTGTGGTAGAGCTTCCGGTGGTAGACCAAGGCAAAGTATAACACGAACCAGATGGCCAGCGAGGTTGTCAGGGCAGCTGTAAAGTGCACAACTTTGCAGCCAGCCGAATCCAACATGAAACCAGAAGAATAAACAATTTTCATGACATTCACCACCAAGTTTTTAAGGAGGTGGACAAATACAAGGCAGAAAATCAGAAGAAAGGAGGTCTGGAAACGCCCAGTGATACATTTCCTCGTAGAATAAAATAAACACACGTTTCCAACAACGCTCACAAGGATTAGGATGGTACAAGCAATGATCTCAAGCATGTCTGCAGACAGCCTCATGGTAAGTGACAAACCGGTTATCTTCGGTTGAAGTCATTAGACATTTAGAAAGCTTCTTAGCGAGGAGACCTGGGTCTTTTTATCCACCACGTTGACAAAACTGGTCACTGGTAAAACATCAACTGGTATCATTCTAACAGTTCTGAGGTGGCCTATAACTGAGTCCTGCTTGCTCCAACAATGTGTGGCAAAAAACAGAACAGCTTCCCTAGAGGAGTCTGTTTTATCATCTCCAGGGACCAAAGTATGATGAAAAAGCTCTAGGTATCATCACTTAATTAAAAATTCTCGGAAATCTATTTATAGCCACCATCATGCAATTTCCTAGATACAAGGTGGTACAGTTTCCAACTCTCTCCCCTTGGGGGAGAGAATAAAATGGAACTTGTGACAGCAAAGGTAAGGTGGCCAGTGGATGAAATTACTGCCTCCACTAATGGGGAAAAATAAACAAATAAACAAAGAAGTGGGGTGTCTGAATAATAGAGAGGATTTCCAAATGACAAGATGACAAATTACAAGTGACGGTAACGAGAGGCAGATTGATGAAGTACGGCAGCTTTCTACTACCTCTACCATTTCCACAAAGCAGGAATACTATTATCTTTTCTGAAGCTCTGGTGGCATTGTTGACATTACAAAAGAGATGAAAGGAAACACTCTCAAAGGCAGTAGGGGAGGTAATAAAGAAGGGAGGGAGGGAGTGGGAAAAGGAGGGAGGTGATGACCTCCTACCTCCTCATCCCCCAGAATGCAGAAGAACTAGGAAAAGATTTCTGTCCTGAGAATGTTTGGAGAATAACAGAGCAAGTACAGAAAATTGGCCCTGAAACAAGTCATTCAGGTAATCTGGCATTAATTCACTTTCTGGATGAATTCTGTTGGCCAAGTACATCATAATGATCCATCCCGGGGACAAACTACTTTCCCTCTACTGCATTTATGTCTAGGTTCTGCTGCTGAGCATCCCACTCTATGCTGTCACGGCTTATGCTTCAGGCTGCCTCGGTGCTGTACTGGACACAGCCTGCCCTGACTTGAGCAACCATGCACAGCTCTTCCCAACTCTGTGTTCAGTGGCTTCATGTTGGGACCCTGAAACTGGGTATGCTGGGAGAATCGACACCATGCATATTATCAAATGCTGTGAATCAGGGCTTTCGGTGAGGGGAAAGAATTATATATGCCCTGTATCCATACTATACAAGGACAACACTAGCCCGAGTAAAATACAGCTCAGAGAGAGAAGAAATTGGCAGATGTTGTATCTACATAAGGATAAGATCAGTATTTGGAACACACCAAGCCCTTTAGTAAGGGTGTGTGTAAGAGGCTTACAGCAGTGTTAGCAAGTGAGAAAGCTTTCAGGGGGTGCGAGTGGGGGAGGAAGTGGAGTGTGGAGGGTGTATCAAACCCCTTATCCTGGGACACCTGGATGGTTTAGTGGTTGAGTGTGTATGCCTTTGGCTCAGGGCATAATCCCAGGGTCCTGGGATCAAGTCCCACATCGGGCTCCCCACAGGGAGCCTGCTTCTGCCTCTGACTGTGTCTGTCTCTTTGTGTCTCTCATGAATAGATAAATAAAATCTTTTAAAAAATATAAATAAACCCCTTGTCCCTAACTGCCTACTAAGACAGTAACCACTTCAGAATCTACCACCTTCTTCCCTGAAACATCCATTACTTCAGTAGTTATTTGCATCTGTCAAATAGACACTCTTGAGTTTCTTATAATACAAGTGATAATAACAGTGATAAAAATAACAGTAATAACACAATAATAATGCTCACATCAGCTACCATTTATTTTAAACCAATTCAGGACAGACACTGCGTTTCATTGGTGTGTTCCTTTATAAATTTAATCTTATTTAATATCTAATACTATTCTCATTTCACTGAGTCAACTGAAGACCAATCTGGCAAGTAAGTTGCTCAAAGCTACCGAGTAAAGGAGATGGGAATCAAACCCACATATCACAGATTCCCAAACCACTGGTTCTAAGTCACTGCCTCCACATGTGTGCTGTCAGGTTCTGGATTTTCTGTTGACTCTTCTCCATCTTCCCCTAATATCCAACAGGCAGAGCCTCTAACAAACTCCTTTTGAGAAGAATTTCCTTGGGTTTCTAAGACACAAGTCATGCAAATTTTTGGATGTAAATGTCCTCCCTCCTCCAAAGACACACACTTTGGGCACTTAGACTTCCACATCCATAAAGATCTTTAAACACACCACATATTCCATCTTCTTGCCTGACTGCGAGCAGAGAAAGGCTGTCTCCAGAAGGAGTGAGCGTCCCACCCATTCCTGACCATGTTTAAAGATGCACAATGAATGCCTGGAATGAATTTGGAGAGCGAGGAAGAACCACCCTAAACTAGCAGACAAAATAAAATCATGAGCCTATAATCATAATTCAAGATTTGATTTGGGGATAACACATGAAGAAACTATGTGACGCGATTTCTCAAATATGCCCAAATAGTAACAATTTATGGCAAATAACACTGACTTTTCAGAGCTGAGGGCTAAGGGTAAAAATATGTTTTAGAAACCCCCCAGGCCTTTCACCCCCTTCCCCCAAAAAGTAAATGCTGACATAAATATTTTTTGTCTTTCAAAGGATTAGCAAACATCATTAGGGCAAAAGTGTAAAATACGTGTTATTTTTTTCCTTCAGGGTTATTTCTAGAGAAAAAACATCCATTAAAATATAAGGAGAATGGGCACCTGGGTGGCTCAGCAGTTGAGCATCTGCCTTCAGCTCAGGGGTGATCCCAGGGTCCTGGGATCGAGTCCCACATCGGGCTCCCCATGGGGAACCTGCTTCTTCCTCTGCTTGTGTCTTTGCTTCCTTCTGTGTGTCTTTAATGAATAAATAAAGAAAAAAAATACAAGGGAAGTAAAATTAATTTTTGTGAATATTGTCTTGACTGAGTATTTTTCTCTACGTAGGGCACAGTAGGGCTGAAGAGCTACTACCATCATAGGACTGGACTCACATTACTGACAATGTATCCTGTGCCCAGCATGGCACTGGACTCTAGGGAGGAAGGTCCACTGCCACTGCCTCTGCCTTCGAGAGGCAAAATATGGTCTAGTCCTAAGGACACACTCCTGTATAATACATGTTACATATATATGCTGTCCTATTACACATACTATTTGTTAGGACATTAATCATAAGACATTTAAATAAATAATTATTAATCGTTATTAATATAACGATATAAATATAAACTGGTCAGGGGGACAAGGATGAAACATTCAGAGAAATGGGGCTCACAGGGGCAGGGCTATTTTTAATCTCCAATTCACAAAAGAGGAAATGGGAAAATGGGAAGCCTCCTGGTGGTCCTGCACTCGGATCTATCTTGCTTCCAACAGCTCTTTCTGCAAGGGACAAGAAGGGGAAAGAGCTGCCCAAATTGTGAAGCGGAGGTGCTAAGAAGCCTGTGTGCCAGCTCCAGGGATCCCCAAGAGCTGCAGCGAGGTGCTCCTGCCCGGCATAAAGCCCACTTCTCAGAGGCACCAGCTGGTCTGATGGGGTGCAGAGGCGAGAAGGCCCACGCCCCACGATCCCGCACCCTCCACCTAGGAAGGTAACTGTCTCGTGTTCACTCCTTGGAGGGAAAGAGAAAGATCTGCCTTGGAAATGCACCGCTGCTTCTGCCAATCCAGCTTCACTGAGGTCATTTGAGACCTGAGGAGTTCAAAGGTTCTCCACGGCTCCCATTTACTTTGGCATAAGATTTAACAGAAAAGAACTAAGGGGAAATTTATACGGCCCAGGCTGTTTTCCAAATCGCCAACTGCTAAAGTTATTTAGATTTTCCTGGGGTTCACAATCACATGTAAAGTGGTTCAGATGTAAATGCTTTCCGTGTGGCTTAGGGCAATCTAGGTTTCCTCAAATGCACATGTGCAGCTCTAATATTAAAGATGGGATTCAAAAGTCTCAAAGTACTTTGGGTTCCCCTTGATTAGAGACTGCTGTTACTTTAGGCAATGCTGGGTCAGAGAAGGAGAAAAAAGCATGCCGCCTTCAATTGGACGTTAGGTTCTCACAGTAGCGCTAAGATAAACAAACTTTGCAGGCTGAGGGAAGGGCATTTATTCCTTTAAATTGAGTATGTAATATAAATAAATGTCTTCTAAGAAGAGATGCCTGAAACTTGATTCTAAGTCTGAATCTCCACAAGGGCACTGATTTCTCTCAATGAAGATCCATATAGCACATATGGGGCAGGGCATGCCTTCTGGAAAGCAGGGCTGATCTAACCAAGCAGCATAATTCACCAAGTCACAGAGAGCTGCTGCTTGAAGTTGTCTGATTTGTTCACTGGCCAGGAGCAAATTGATATTTGCATTTTTATATAGAGCATAATGGAGAGAATTACCAAATCTTGTGCCTTGTCATCAATGGCTGCCTGAAGTTATTTTCAATTCTCTATAAGGCAGTGATTTTTGTGACCAGCCCCAGTAGGACTAAAAACCCCTAGCTCCAAATTAGAGTGAATGGAATGGAACTTCAGGCTGGTTGGGGTCAGAGCAATTAAATGGTAATTGCCTTTTAGATACATTAATGTTGCTAATTATATTAGTGTGCTAAGTGCTGGGAAATGTGGGTAAGAGCTCCAGGCCACTGGGGTGGGGAAAGCAAGTGAAGATTGATTAAGCCTGGCACTGAGCTGGATCCTTCATACACATTTTTCTCCTGAAATCCTCACAATAACCTACAAGGTATTATTAGCTCCAATAATCCTAAGTAACTGGCCCAGTTGGTTCCAGCTGATACGTAACTGAATCAGGAATCCATCCCAGGGTGGTGTGGCTCCAAAGAGCAATGGGTTGGCAGGGCCTCGAGTCAGAATGGGGAGAAATACTGGATTCAAATGATTGAAGAAATCTGGTCGCAGTGAAAGATGAGAGAATTTGAGAACTAGGCCTTGATGAAAAAGTCCACCTGCCCGGTGGTACCTTTCCTTGCTGTGTATGAGAAGGAAAAAGAACCAAGGGTAGAAAAGTTCTGTGAGCAGAATCTGGGGAAGGCATGACATCAGAGTACAGAAGGCGGGCAGTAGAGGAGCTGCCAACATAAGAGAAGCTGCCAACATAAGAGAAGCAGCTTAATGGTGCATGGAGAAAGCTCTCAGCACCTCACCAGAGGGGCCAGAGAAGAAGTCCCCAGATATCTGAGGCCGAAAGGCCCAGTCAACCAGAAAGTAGAGTGGAGGCGGCAGTGACTCTATCTGTCAATATCCAGGCCAATCTATGAATGACAAAGGCTGTCCCTAGGAATCTGAGGCCAGAAGCCCTGAGTTCAATCATGTATGGATCGCAAAAGCTTTTTTGAGGCAAATCTGCTCTGAGTCTCAGGCTCCTAATATGGAGTTTTCAAGGGACACTGAAATATATCTAGCTGTGTGTGTGTGTGTGTGTGTGTGTGTGTGTATGCACGCGCGCGTACGTATACAAGTGCATACAAATGTATACATCTCTGTATGCATGTGTACATTTTTGTTTACATACATGGGTATGAGATCATAGGTTCAGTGAAATTGTGAACCAAGTCTGAAGGTGAAGGTGGCAAAGTGTTTTACAACCACTAGTTCAGTGAATATTTATGTCCTAAAATCATGCAGTCACAGAGGTGCTTTCTTCTTGTAAGTAGAAGGTGCTACATGGGCTTTTTGCCAAAGGCCGGGCTTCTAAATGCATGGTTTTTGCAGCACAGGGCTCAATTCCTTGGCAAGCAGCTGTGGAAAAATCCCCCAACCTTCTCCAGGCCTGACTCCAGCCCTGAGACCCCGTGTCTCTATCTCTACTCAGTCCTTTGAAGAAAAAGCCTATCTCTGGCTGTATGCACCTGACCACACATCTGCAAGTCTCACCAACACTACAGATAAAACTCATAACTGGCTTTGGATTCCACTCCATCTTTTCTCCCCTCTCATCCAAACTTCTCGCAAGAGACATCTATTTTTACACTTATCACTTTCCTGTGTCCTTTGACTTAACTCACCACAATTGAGTTTGTACTGCTTTTTTCTCTAAAGATGACTTAGAACACGATCAACTCCTAAATACTAAATTCAATAACCTTTGGACCTGCCTTACATTCTTTCTCTTTTTCCTTTACAGGTCCAATATTTTTCTCCCTGTGGGTCCAAAGTCTTGGTCCACTTCCTGCTCAACTGCTGACCCCTAGTGTACAGCCAGCCACCTGCTCCTTGGTATCCCTCTTTGGATGTCCCACAGGCCTCTAACTCAAACAGCCTTACTTGGGACACCATCACCCTCTGCTCAGCTAAGGTTAGAGACTTGGATATCATCCCTGGTCCTTCCCATTCCCTCTCTTGACATTCAATCATCCTGTCAATTACATTTTGATCCTTTCCATTCTTCTATTTCTTACTATAGCTTTCTCTCACTGTTTCTTGCTTGAATAGAGAATGACAAAGGTAAAGGCAAAAATATTAGTACACTTTCATTCTTCAAAATCATTCTCTGTGTCTACACAACTGTCCAAGTGACTTAAAACATAAAGATGGCCTACTGAAAACAGTTGAGTGTCTTCCCACTGCCTAGGAGACAGCCAGCCAGTTCTTCTACCAGTCACAAGGAGCCAATCATGTTGGGGGCCTCCTATGAATCTCTGACTCACATTGGAAATCTTAAGGACATTGAAATTCTGTGCATATCCCATGCTGTTCCACATCCTGGGCTTATGTTGAAAACTCTGTGTATATCCTCCTCCTCTTGGGACCACCTCAAAACGTCCAAATCCCCACCTCTGCCTTTTCATCTGCCAATGAATAGTGCAATCATATGCCTATTTATTCTCAGATCCATTCTCTCAGATTGTTGTGTTTCCTAAGCTCTTTTGCCAGCTGACTGGCTTCCTGGTAGGTCTGGCCAAGGGCAAGCCTAGGCAAAAGATTAGAGGGTAGAGAGAAGGAATTTGGTGTCTATCTGTCTTTCTCTCTTACTCTCTCTCTCTCTCTCACACACACACATACACCCTCCAATAGGCAGTGTCTCCTACATGTCATCAGCTCCTACAAGGCAGGCATTATTAGCATCATTCTGAATTGTGATAGAAGGCATAACTACCCTAAATTGAAAATGTAACAGACCTCCTTCTTTTGCCCCCTTCAACCCTTGGAGTGGTGGGGCTTCTCTGCCTTTGCTGATCTCAGGACTGGAGATCTTCATCTTGCTTAGTTTAGTGTTCTAGCTCTTCCAGCAATGTAGTAACTAATACCCTATTTTCATTTCCTGCTGTTTGAAATATCTAGAGTGGTTTCTGGTTATTGTGTTTTATGCCAACTAATTCACTGTATTTATCCTTTAAACATACTTTTAAAGACTTACCTTGGGGGTGACTTAGGAAGTAACTCTTAATGAAGTGTCCAAATCTACACCTGACCTTAAGTTCAGAGTACCTACCTGCCTTTCCCTCTGTGCAAAATTCCTGAGCAAATTATATTCAGTGTACTTACAGTAACTTAATATTATTATACGCTCATATATCTGCCTCTTTCATGATGAGATCTTTGTCTTGTCCACCAGAAGCCACATGCACAGCACATATTGTGGCATATGGAAGGCACTCAAGAATTTATTGAATGAATAAAAAGTCCAGTGAATGAAAGTCCAGTGAAACCAAGCAGGGATATTTTTGTAAGAATCTAACTTTAGTCTACCCACAGAAGGCATTCAAAGTTTTCTGTACCAGTACTGCAGGAAGTTTTACCACAAAACAAATCATAGCTTAATACAGTTAAAATAAATATCAGACATAACTAACTGCATTTTGGGGCAGGGCATGTATCATAAAATCGAAGTAATTATTCCAAAAAAAATTATGGTTCATGGTTTTGAAATAGTCTAAAAAGAGAATTGGAGACAGTTAGTAAAAGATGGAGATTTAACAACAGTGAACACACCAAACAAGGCTAACCAAGGTCGGCAACAAAGCAGGCAGAAATCAAAGGGGGGGGAAAAACCACCAAAAAGAATGTTCTTCTGAGAATGATTTTAAGTTCACATGTCTCATCCAAATGTTTTACATGTACCTCTTTTACTACTATTCTCTTCTGTGTTTCCTTTCATTGGAGAATATCAACGAAAACTATTATTTTAGGAATTACTGAATAGAAGTAAACTTCATAAACTTAAATAATATTTACAAAACTCTCAGTTAAGATTTATGCTTAATGATGAGAAGCTTAAAGCTTCCCTATTCATATCAGAAATAGGCCAAGATGTTCTCTCTCACCACTACTTTTCAACACTGAAAGCCTACCTAATGCAATTAGACAAAAGGAAGGAAAAGTTAAACAGATTGGAAAGAAATAAAACTGTTTTTGCTTACCAATGACATGACTGTTGATTAGAAAAATCTAAATAATTGACAGAAAACTCCTAGAATAAGCATTTATAGCAAGGTTGTAAGATACAAGGTTAATATACAAAAGTCAATAGCTTTCCCACATATCAGCAATGAACAAGTGGAATTTGAAATTAAAAAGACAAATACCCTCAAAATGAAATACTTAGGTATCAATCTAATAAGGTATGTAAATATATATTTAAGGAAAACTATAAAATACTAATGAACAAAATTAAAGAAGAATAAATAAATGGAGAGACTCCATATTCATGGATAGGAAAACTCAATATTGTCAAGGTATCAGTTCTTCCCAACTTGATCTGTAGATTCTATGCAACCACAAACAAAATTTCAACAAGTTATTTTGTCAGTACTAATTAACTAATTCTAAAATCTATATAGAGAGGTGAAAGACCCAGAATAGCCAATATAATATTGAAGGAGAACAATAGCCAATATAATATTGAAGGAGAACAACAAAGTTGGAGGACTGACATTACCAGACTTCAAGACTTATTATTAAGCTATAGTAATCATGACAGTGGGGTATTGGCAAAAAGGAATATATAGATCAATAGAACAGAGTAAGGAGTCCAGAAATAGGTCCACACAAATATAGTCAATTAATTTTTGACAAAGAAGAAAGGCTATACAATCTATCAATGAAAGTCTTTTCAACAAACAGTGCTGGGACAACTGGACATCCACATGCCCCCCCCCCAAAGTTAACATACAAACCGTATGCTCTTCATAAAAATTAATTCAAAGTGGATCACAGTAAATGTAAAATGCAAAACTGTCAAACTCCTAGAGGATAACATAGGGGAAAACCTAGATAATCTTGGGTATGGTCATGACTTTTTAGCTAAAACACCAAAGGCACAATCCATAAAAGAGATACTTGATAAACTGGACTTCATTAAAATCAAATACTTCTGCTCTGTGAAAGATTGTTTCCAGAGAATGATTAGGCAAGCCAGACTGGAAGAGAATACATGTGAAAGACACATCCGATAAAAAACTGCTATCCAAAAGAGCCAAAGCACTCTTGAAACTCGTAATACAAAAAGTAAACAACCAATTAAAAAATGGAACAAAGATCTTAAAAGACATCTCACCAAAGAAGATATACAGATGGCAAGTAAGCATATGAAAAAATGCTTCATATCATATGGTGTCAGGAAAATGGCATTAAAACAATGATGAGATACTACGATACATCTACTAGAATGAACTGAATCCAGAACACTGATGACACCAAATGCTAGTGAAGGTGTAGAGAAACAAGGACTTTCATTCATTTCTGGTGAGAATGCAAAATGGTACAGCCTTACTGGAAGAGAGTTTGGCGGTATGTTACAAAACTAAACATATTCTTACCATGAGATCTAGCAATCATGCTTCTTGATATTTACCCAAAGGAGTTGAGAACAATGCCCAAGTGAAAATATGCACAGGGAGGTTTCTAGCAGCTTTACTCACAGTTCCAAAACTTGGAAGGAATGAAGATGTCCTTCAGTAGGCGAATGGATAAATAAGATTGGGTATATCCAGATAATGGGAAATAATTCAGCACTAAAAGCAAATGATCTATCAAGCCATCAAAGGACATGGAGGAACTTTAAATGCATACTACTAAATGGAAGAAGAAATTGGAAAGTCTACATACTGTATGATCCTGTTCATATGACACAATGAAAAAGGCAAAACTATACAAAGTTCAGTGGTTGCCAGGGTTATGAGGTACGGGCAGAGGGATGAATGTGCAGAGCACAGATTTATAAAGCAGTGAAAAAGGTCTGTATGATTCTGTAATTGGGGATATATAGTCTATATATTTGTCCGAATCCATAAACTACACAACACCAAGAGTATAAGGTAAAAACTGTGGACTTTGGATGCTTAAGAAGTGTCAATGTAGGTTCATCAGCTGTAACAAAAGCACCACTCTGGTGGGTGATGCTGGTAATGGGGGAAGCTAGGCATGTGTGGGGGCAGGAAGTCTCTGTACAGTCCTATCAATTTTGCTGTGAATCTAAAACTATTCTAGGGACACCTGGGTGGCTCAGTGGTTGAGGGTCTGCCTTTCGCTCAGGGCGTGATACAGTCCCCCATCGGGCTCCCTGCATGGAGCCTGCTTCTCCCTCTGTCTATGTCTCTTCGTCTCTCTCAGTGTCTCTCATGATTAAATAAAAATCTTAAAAAAAATAAAACTAAACTAAAAAAATTAAAAAGTACTTAGAAAAATTGTGATTATCTAGCATGGTCTTATCAGCTTATGAATTAGGGAAGTTACATCTAAAAGGAACCAGTGATTCGCTTAATGCCGTACAACTTTTTAATGGTGTGCTGGAAAGAGAAAACATCTTCTGAATTGTCTGCCTGCTGCATATTTTGAATTTATTGAAAATTAAATAAATTATAGTAATACAAATAAATGAAATGAAATTAGTGGGAAAAATTTTATTTTTTGACATTAGAGCAACCTGACCTAAAGTTGGCTGTTGACCATACATTCATACCAAAGCACCTCGTTGAGATGACTTCATTAGCGAGACATGCACCCATACAGGGAGACCCATTCTCATTACAAGGAGGCAGAGGAGATGTTTGTACAAATAATACATGTTTTGAATATAATTTTTTAGACTGTGCATCAAAAGTTTCACATCTATATCAATACCTGCATAAGAAGGTGAATATAGAGGCCGCCTATTTTTTAAGATACATTTTATGTAGTGTTTCTTTACAAAAATTTTCAGCTTCAGACCATTTTAAAATAATCAAGAAATGTTTTTTAACTCATCAGTTTCCAGGACTGTTCTAGGTGTTATGGAAAATTGGGATTTTGTAAAATTTCTTCCTTTTCCTTCTGAATCTAAGTTATGTTGGGATTCTCAATTTCAATGCTTGTGTTTACTTTTAGTTCTATACCTATTTTCCCTTTTCCTGGGCCTAACTCTTCCAGGTGAGGTATGGCAAAGGGAGCTAGTTTCAACCATTAGGGTCCTGATCAATCCCAGCCACCTTACACACGGTCTAGGAAAAGCTCTGTCACTTCTGACCAAGACCCTTCTGGGAAGCAATGGCAACTGGTAGAAAAGGCAAGACAAGACAACATGGACAGGGACTAATTGGATTGCTGACATTCTGTGCAACCAAGTCAGTGAAACAAACAACAGAAGCCATGATACCTGGAAACACAATGTTTTAAACATAGATTCCTTCCCTCTTAAACATGTCTTTTGTCTGAGTCACAAACCCTTGTCAAGCTTTTCAAAGTCTATCCTCGCAAGGTGAAACTAGCTGGAGCACATGCAGCTGCGTGATTTAATTTATTTGCATGTGTTTGCTATAACATTATTAGGGGGTGGGGAGGAATTGCCAAGGCCACTGAGTATGGTTCATGTTCCATTCAGCCTCAGTTGGATCTCTGTTTCATTTGTCAAACTCCAACTGAGTTCTTGGCTCACCTGCATGTTGCTGAGCTTAACAAAGGAAAAACCTGGCTCTCCACCATAAGTTCCATTTTTGGGGTTAGAAAACACCAGATTCTTGAATTTACAACACATCACCCCACAGTGGTGATACATACTGGTATATCTTCATACCTTGCTGGGCAAAAACATCCATATTCACCCCATACTCTTGCTAGATTTCTACCTTCACCCAATGTTCACAGGCTTTTAAGTGATGGGGACCCAAGTGTCTTCATCTGTAAAATAGGCACATTTGACCTTTGAGGATATTGTGAAGATTAAATGAGACCATGTAGGCAAAGTCCTTATAATAGTGCTTAATAGATGTTAGTTGTAACTGCCTTTATTTTTTATTTCTCAGTTATAGATCAACTATGTATCTCCAATGATAAGCAAAATTACTCAGCACATCAAGGTCAGTCATGATTTGGAAATCAGGACTCTGCGGCTGGAATTCAGAACATTCACACATTCTCTTCTATTCTTAGTTGTCCCCAAACTGCATCTATCCTCCAGTAGTAGGTGACAAAGGCCATTAAAAAAAATCATTACTGGCTAGTTTTATAGATGGTTAAAAGTTGATTGTGCTGATACAGGGCTAAGAAAGCAAGATCTTTCCCTTTTCTCTATGTCTGGACTGTCCTTAGGAACTGATTATGTGGAAGCAGAAGATCAAATGGTACTGATGGAAAAGCTGTTCTGGAAAACCCAGGAGACAGCATGAGCAAACATGCTGAAAAAGATCATGCTGGGGACCTTTAGGTCAGTGATACAGCTCTTCTTCATCAGGGGATGACAATCATCCTACACAGGGATGCTTGGTTATCCAACCTCCCACAGTTTTAGGGTTGTGCAGTGATACAAAAGTCATCATAACATGAAAATATTCATGAATTGACTGTTTTTAAAACTCCTCCTCCCAAGTATCCCTCCCTTGCTCAGAAATTGAAAATGTTTCTGGGACTAGCTGGGTAGCCTGTCAGGAAGACAGAAGATGCACAGCTCCAAGGTGGTTCCAGACATTCTGTTCAACAGGGACTGCTAGAGACACCTCAGAAGTAGCAAGGCTCTGTATCCATTAAATCAACATCTTTGGAAGTTGACCCTACACTGGCTATGGGAGGTTTTAAACCCTCCTTCAGTTCAACACAGACACAATGTAAGTGGATTGGAAGTTAAATGGCAAAGCTTACAAAAGACTTCTTGAAATCAGAAACAAGGATTCTGAGGAGTAATGCTTTGAAATCTACATCAGGTCACTAGAGAAGCTGAAGCAGGTCTTAATTTCAGAAACACATCAATAAGGATGGTGGTCTAATAGATGTTTCACAAGAGAATGAGTTGACTATCAAATGATAAAGAGAAGCTTTGGATAAATCAGTGAATCCCAAGGACACGCACACGCGCACACACACATACACACACACACTCTCTCAGTAAAAATGACCATTGTTATATACTGCAAAACCAAACACAAAATGATGGATGTCATATTATATGAATGTGTAATTTTGTTGAAAGAATCAACTGCCAGTTCATTCTAACCTAAATCTCATTAATTTTGCTTTACTGTTTACCAGGAAGACATGTTTCAGTTTTTAGTGACTTCACTTTAAACAGTCTTTCATTCCACTACCCGACTATTCTCAGATAATGAGGAGCTCTGGTACAAATAATCATACTTTTTTTTTTCATGGAGTATACTTGGAGACATCACAAAATAAAAGTTAAGTGCTAAGTGAATGCAATCCAAAAACAGAATTCTCTTCTCCAAGAAGAGTTCCAGCTAATGAATTTCATGAAACTAAAGAGACAGCACTGTTTTCTGAGCAATTAATCACATGCCAGGCACTTTACATGCCTGACTTCTAAAACTTATAACAATTTTGCAAAGCTGGTGCAATTACCCCCTTTTTAGAGGCAGGAAAACAGACATGGGTTCAGTGACAGTCATCAGTTCACAGAGCAAGTAAATGGTGGAGAAAGAATTACAATCCACAAGAGCCTAAGATTATTTCCACTTTATGCTAAGAAGACAATATACTTGGTGCAGGATATTGGAACTGCTGGGAACCAGCTTCAGTTTTCCATTCAGTTGCTAATACAGCCCTATTACCAGCCTCCACAAGAAAGAAATTGAAAATGTTTCTGGGACTAGCTGTGTAGCCTGTCAGGAAGACAGAAGATGCACAGCTCCAAGGTGGTTCCAGACATTCTGTTCAACAGGGACTGCTAGAGACACCTGAAGCCCTTCCAAGCATTCTTATGAATTTGCCTGTTGTGGGATATTCTTCTGAGTAGAGAGGCTGGCTATGTTACTAAATCTTTAGGACTCAATGAGCCAAAAGCAATTCCGACATCAAATTGTTAAAATCCAAGAACTTTGAGAAAGTGGTTACAGGTGCTTCTTGAAATAATGTTTCCCCACTTCAGCATGAAAGAGCCCCACCACAAGGGCAAATAATCAGCCCTGTGTACATAAAGAGGTTCTTAAAATCCAATTGGTTCTCCCAAGCTGTAGCATGTTCCATACATAGGATCTTTGCAGCATGAGATCCCCCTCCTCTTGAGAGGCTGAAAGCAGTATTATTTGTGTCCAGTAACACAGCTTAGAGACCAAATCTTTATCTTCAAACGTAGATTCCGACTGCTTAGCACTCAGCTTTTAAAGGCATATTATGCTTTACCTTCTCCAATAAAAATAAATACAACTTTCAACTAATAGCTGTTATATTTCTCTTGTATGTCTAATTAAATGAAAGTATTCACTAACTCGTTAGGAAGGAAGTTTCGGGAGGAAGAAAGGCACAGATCTGCAAAGTGTTTTTGTTTTACTCAACACCTCATGTTGTTACTCAGAGCAACAGAACACTCAACATGAAACTTGCTCAAAAATTTAAAAGTTCTGACATTATTGTGACAGTTCAAATCTAATAAATTTCTGGTTATCTAGGCTTCAGAACATGATTTAGTACATTATTGTGGGCTTAAATGAGCTGTTTTAAAGCAAAAAGAAAAATTATTGTTTTTGAACCCATCCTTATTTGAAAATCATTTTCATGTCTACAACATGGAACAATTTCCTATCTAGACAATTGTGTATTAAAATATATTTTAAAAACTTTCTCTGAAGTATGTTTAAAGGTTTTGGATAAGTTTTAAAACATTAAATTACATGAAAATCTTAAAAGCCAAGAATCAACCTTATTTTTCTGTAGATGTGATTTGTTATGAGGAAGACACAAATTCTTAGTCCTGGATTATCTTACTTCTTCTTACATATATTCAGAAGTTTCTCTGAGTTCAAAAGTTCACAGGAACAATTTATAAGGGTCTTAGCTCTGAAGCAAACCAGAGGGAAGGTGCTGCTTTTAATCAGCACTCAGCCACAGGCCTCACCTCACACTGCACCCAGTCTCCCCAGTCTGGCATGATACAGAGGGTGGCAGGTCCATACCCTGTCCAGACACTTTCAGAAAGGTAAATTCAGATAAATCACACAAATAACCTGCAGGGAGACACATTCCATATTTCTAACTTTTGGAACTGGAGCTCTAATGAGGGGGGAAAAAAACTGTACATACATCCTGGAGATAAAGGCAGGAAAATGGTTTACTGTGCTGAAAAAAGACGAGGAAAAATATGTTTTCTCCCAGCAGTCATGCCTTTATTTGTAGTTGGGAGTCCCCAAAGTGAGGCCCTAAGATCAGGTGAAACATGATAAACAGAGGAATACTAAAAGGGGTCCATTATGATGGTTAAATATTTCTCCTTAAGAAACATATTTTAATTATTTTAATCATGCAACTTAATTTTGGAGTGCAGAAGGATTGGAGACATGAAGATACCTCTTCCTGAAAAATATAAGGCTCTTCCCTTCCCCCCACTTCTTCCTTCTTTCACCCTCATCCACTAAGCATTGCGTATGGGACACAGCCATTGGGCATTTGGCAGAGAACAAGCAAAGTAGGCCTGGTGCCCTCAGGGAACTCATATTTGAAAGCAGTGCCATCCAACAGAATTTCCTGTAAAGATGGGGAAGTTCTCTATTTGCATTTTCTGATACAGTGGCCACTCACCACAGGTGGCTACTGAGCCCTTGGCAGGTGGCTAGTGCAATGGAGAAACTCAATTTCAAATTGCATTTCAATTTCTTTCTTTCTTTTCTTTTCTTTCTTTCTTTCTTCTTTCTTTTTCTTGCATTTCAATTTCTTACATTTAAACTGAAATGACCACAAGTGGCCAGTGGCTATCACGTGGGACAGCACCGTTCCAAAGGATTAATCAGACAACATACAACTAAGTAGACATAAAATCTTTTCAGGTTTAGATGAGTGCAATAAAAAAAAAATTTTTTTAATGCAGGCTGAAGGTGACTGTGGGAAGGATGGGCTTTTTTTTTTTTTTTAAGATTTTATTTATTTATTCATGAGAGACACAGAGAGGCAGAGACACAGGCAGAGGCTCCTTGCACAAAGTCCAATACGGGATGGACTCAATCCCCGACCTCGGGGTCATGACATGAACTGAAGCAGAGGCTCAACCACTGAGTCACCCAGGTGTCCCGTAGGCTGGGCTCTTTTAATTGTGGTATGTCAAGAAAAGGCTCTTTCTGCATACTAGAAGGCATCGAGCCACACACAATGTGGGGGAAGAGGATTACAAGGAGAGGGAACTCAGAGTACAAAGGGCCTGAAGTGAGAATAACCCCACGAAGGCCAGTATGGAGGACATGGGAGCAAGTCCGAGGAGACCAGGGACCGAGTTGGAGAGGCAGGCAGAGATGTAAGGAGTCCGGAATCTACTCTGATGTGGAGGGAAGCCTGGAAGCAGTTTCAAGTGGGAGAGTACCATGAGCCAGGCCCCTTCCAGTGGCTTGTCTGTTGCCATACCAGGGCCAGACTCAGTACACACGAGGAGGGTGGAGCCAACAGGCCTTGGCTTGGTGACAGAGGCATGTGATGATAGTACGGGCTTATGTGAGGAAGAAAGGGGAGATGGAGGAGGATTCCCAAGTCAGCTGTAAAGCTTATCCCAACATCACCAAACTCTGAGGAGGGAATGACCTTTGAACCCTGAGCAGCAGGAGAAAAATCTTGGAGCTTCCAATTCCAAGACCTAGTCAAGCCAGAAAAGCCTGTATCAGGAATGTGAGGAAGTCTCTGTGTGTGTCTGTATACGTGAATAACATTTTAAGTAAAATATGTCCAATGACTTCAGGCTGATCCAAAAGAACTTCTTGAACGTTAGGCATATAAACTATGTAATGACCTTTTAAAAAGGAAGCCAACTTGTACAACATTCTCCTGTTGCCAAAATACACTTTGGCATAGTACTAAATACAATCTCTATATATTCAAACATGCATAAATGCTACCTACCTTCAAAAGCAGTTATCCGAAACCATAATCAAATGCTATTTAGTAGTAGAGCTGAGGTAGAGACCACGGAAATCTCTTATTACATGTGTTCTTCTCAAGTCTTTACAACTGACATGGCCATTGGTGTATTATGCACAGAAAAGCCCTGGAGGGGCTTCATAGATACGGTGATGTCACCACATGCACATTTAGCTTACATGTAACTCCACAGAGAAAAGAGAGAAGAAAGCAAAGCAACTGACCTAGTGTAGGAAATTCCACTCTCTGTTCACTTCCATGAGTCTAGGCCTGATAATGAACAAGGGATTCAAGACAGGAAATCAGCTGTCCCACCCATTGACTGGGTTCTCATGTATTTCATGGTGTAGGGATCTTACCAAGCCAGGTGCCTCTCTAGGGTTACTTTTCCTAGAGTGTGGTCATACCTCGTCTGACACTCAAACAAAGCTCTGGGCTTCTGGGAAGGTGGATTTCATGGGCAATTTAACAGGCATTCAAGGGTCATTTTGACTAGACATAATTTTGGCCTCATGCACTGGGTATATAACCCAATCAGTCTATAGAAAGGTGGGGGGGGGGGGAGTTCACTGTATACTATTATTGGCACAGAGTTGCTTCAACTTTCCTCAGAAGGAAGATCATGAAGAATCTCCTATTACTGCCTCGCAATTTGAAACAACTTGGAAATCAAGCTCTGTAGAGAATTTTTGGAGGAAGTTACCTTCTATGTGAAGAACAATAACACAAATAAGAGAATATAGATATCTTACCTATTAAATGTATGGCCTCTAAAACATAGTTTTAAATCTAAATTGAATTTGTTGGGTGTTTATTTTAATAACCTGTGGAGAATTAACAGGATAGTCTTTGCGTGGAATTTGCTTACCTTTCTAGAAATGTCGATGGTATGAGGCTAAACTTGTGAACAAAGAACACATGCACCCCCTCACACACAAACTTTCATTCTACCAAAGATTATATGATCTCAAAACCTAAACATTCTTTTGGAACATAAAACCAGAATTTATATCCTGGCACTTGAAGATTTGGGAGTGATGCCTAGAAAAACAAACATGTTTTCTTTAATTAGTCCTAAAGGAAAAGAAATACAACTGGAAATTAATATTGTTGGTTTAAAACGGCAATAGAAAACACGGCTCATAAATTGAAGGAAATATGAATTTGTCCTAGGCTTTAATCTGAATAAAAAAGTATAAAAATAACTAAAAGGCCAGTTGATCTGCTTTAAAAGGGATGTTTCATTTACTGTTTTTGATTAGTTTGTGTTTTTGCTCATGTTTAAAATCCTACTAGGCTGATCATTGAAAATATCATATAACCCGAGTCACATAATATTAACATGATTACTTCACTATATATCTGCTCCAAGACAATCAGCTCAGTCAGGGCAACTTTCCCTTCAATTGCCTTTGCTGAAAAGTTGCATCAACATCCCAGACCAGTTAATTCTTTCCAAGGGCTTTCAGCCTCATTGACATGCAGATGAGAGCCTGCTCAAATGACAAGCCTGGAAGCCAAGTGATGGGAGTGAGTTTACCCATCCAGAAATGATGGGGATGACTCCAGCCCCAAGCCCAGAGGCCTGGGCAAGAGTTCCCTCTCCTCTCAGCACAGCCTCAGTACATGACCAGTGTCTCTTGTTAAGAGCGGACGACCCTTGATTCTCAAAACATTCTTTCTTGAACACAGGGAAACATGCAACAAGTAGAAGTGGGAATGAAATTCTAGTCTGAGCCTTAAGAAATGAAATATCTAGTTTTCTGAAATAGGAAAATTAACGTGAATCAAGGAAGTACAAACTCAAATGTCTACTTGGGTGGGCCAAGCCATGCAATGGAGTCAAGCTGGAAAACCTGAATTCTGAACTCTGCGAGGACAGAGTCTGGCTGCATCAGTCTGCTTCCCAACTATATCTCTGCATCTCGGCCCCTATCTGGGACATAGTACATGTTCTGTATGTGTAGCATGAATTAATAAATGTTGTCAGCAAGTAGCTGAGTAATCTGGTCAGTGTAGTAGGGTCTCTAGGGGAACTCAAATGGGCTAGGTAGGTTGCACCAGACACCCATTTAAACCACTCCCCACCCCATACTGTCTATGCTTTATACATTTCTCTTCCCAAGCCTCTGGATTATATCTCATGATTGTTACCATTATTTTAAGCTTTTGGTTGTAAAGTACACAAATCCTAATTATAAGTTAATGAATCTTCACAAACTGAAGCTCTCTTCTTGTCCCAGTACAGTTATTGTCCCCTCCCTGACCCTAGGCAACCACTCTCCAGAATTCCAACATCATCAGGTGAGTAGCCTTGTTAACGTGACATAGTGGAACCACACAGTATTCTGGCTTTTTTCGCTCAACATAATGTTTGGAAAACTCATCCACGCTGTCGTATGTAACTGTTCACTCCTTCCAGCTTTAAAATTCCACTGATGCTAATTACTAACCCAAGAGACAAGAACAATAACTTCTGAAAACATCTAGGGCAATACAACTGATCACAAAAAAAAGAGCTAAAAGCAGAGCCCACACTATACCTCCTTGTTCACGTGTATTAAAGGAGTTCCCGTGGACGTGGGCTTCTGTATCCACTAAAAATGAGTAACTGGAATCGGCTGATGATGCCAGAACCATCCACGATAAAGTTCCCAACAGCCTACAATTCTAATAGATTGCTCAGCTAGAGCCACAGCATATCAGCTATAGTTAACCAAATATTTATTCGTAAAGTGGGGCAATTTTGAGTAGTCTGTAACTCATTTGAACAAAGATAAGGAAAGGAAATATTTGTTGGAAGGATGGACTAATAGCTTCTTTTCAAGGAACCCAAAACTGTCTTAGGTTCTGTCATCTGCCCACAGTGATTTTTCTTCTTGTCCTACACCTGTGAAGATTAAAAAGCTTGATTTTTTTCCCACAAGGTTCAGAGTAGACAAGAGAAAGCTGTGTGGAAAGAGGAAGGAACAGGCAAAACACAGAGAATTTATGAGGCAGGGGAAGTATCCTGTGTGATACTATGAGAGTGGAGACATGTCATTATATACTTGTCCAAACCCATAAACTGTACAACACCAAGAGTGAAGCCTAATGTAAACTATGGACTTTAAATAACAATGATATGCACACATGGGGTGACCAATTGTGCCAAATGAAGCATTCTGGTGGGGGATGCTGATCATGGGAGACCCCATGCATTTTGGGGTCAAAACAAGTATTTGGGAAATCTTTGCGCCCTCCTCTCAATTTTGCTATGAATCTAAAACTGTTCTAAAAAATAATGTCTAGGGCAGTCTGGGTGGCTCAGCAGTTTAGCGCCACCTTCAGCCCAGGGCCTGATCCTGGAGACCCGGAATCGAGTCCCACGTCGGGCTCCCTGCATGGAGCCTCTCCCTCTGCCTGTGTCTCTGCCTCTCTCTCTCTCTCTCTCTCTCTCTCATGAATAAATAAATAAATAAAATTTTAAAAAATGTCTATTGGGGGCACCTGGGTGGCTCAGTGGTTCACTGTCTGTGTTTGGCTCAGGGCGTGACCCCAGGGTCCCAGGATTGCGTCCCACTTGGGGCTCCTTGCAGGGAGCCCACTTCTTTGCCTATGTCTCTGCCTCTCTCCGCATCTCTCATGAATAAATAAATAAAATCTTAAAAAAATGTCTATTAAAATATGGGAAGTGGGGGAATTGACAAATATCCAGGAACTTCCCATGAGAGCATAAAAATCAGAAATATTTATATTAAAAACAACTTATTTGTAGTTATAACATAGAGAAGGCTAAGACGCTATGCTTATTACACAGCTCTTTTTCTTTTTAAGACTTTATTTATTTGTTCATGAGAGACACACAGAGAGAGGCAGAGACATAGGCAGAGGGAAAAGCAGGCTCCTTGCAGGCAGTCCCATGTGGGTCTCGATCCCTGGACCCGGGATCACACCCTGAGAGGAAGGCAGACACTCAACCCTGAGCCACCCAGGCGTCCCTACACAGCTCTTCCCATGAACTTTTACAATAGTAACATTTCAAACAAAACTAATTAGTTCTTTGTTTTTTAAGATTTTATTTATTTATTCATTCATGAGACACACACACACACAGAGAGAGAGAGAGAGAGAGGCAGAGACACAGGCAGAGGGAGAAGCAGGCTCTATGCAGGGAGCCTGAAGTGGGACTGGATCCGGGGTCTCCAGGATCAGGCCCTGGGCTGAAGCCTGCGCTAAACCGCTGAGCCACCCGGCGCTGCCCAAACTAATTATTTCTAGTACTTCTCTTTCATAAGATGAAAGTATGTATCTTTGCCATATTTCCCATGACTATGAAATCTCAAAAGTTGTTTTAGGCGTAAAAGATATCCTGCCAATTTATTTTTCTGTATTTAAAATCTGAACTGGGGAGCAAAATTCAAAAAGTTCTCAAAGGAAATGTATACATTTCATTAAGATAGGATCAGGGGTGACTTTCAAATAATATTTGGTTCCTTAAGCTAAGTAACAAGAAACATTCAAAAATAATCAAACATTGATAAATAAGAAACTTAGCTCTTTCAAAAGTGAGAAACGTAATGTCCTTTACCTTCCTTAAATGATCAGATATAATATGATCAAAATAAAGTACTTCTTAGACAAAAAAATTTTGATATATGGCACAATCACAAAGAAAGTGAAGAATGATCTTTGATTTTGAAAACGAGAACATTAATTAGCAAACCAAAGAAACCAAGACATCAAAATTGAGCAAACTTATCTAAAGTTTTAACAAATCTCTGAAGCTTTGTTTTTAGACTTATAAACCAGGATGAAGAAGAGGACGACGACGACGAGGAGAGGAGGAGGAGGACGATGAGGAGGAAGACAAGGAGGAGGAAGAAGAAAATAAAAAATAAAAAATAAATAAACCAAGGAAAACAATATTTACTTTCCAAGTTTTGGCTTTCATTAGAGTAGGATACCATAAGGTTAAATATTAAACCAATAACATATACTGTTTATATTCATATATAATGCATTAATGTCAATAACTAAATGTATTTTGTAAAAGCTATCTGAAATTTTAAAGAGGTTAAAAGCATTTTTTAAAAGTACTCCAACAACCTTTTTTGTGGTAATTATTTTTCTACCTCCATAGAGAACTATGAAGGAAGGTTTCTACTGTTTATTATACAACAGAATCTTGCAAATCAAAAAATTGCTGGAATCCCTCATTTGTAATTTGTCCTTCAGGAAGAGAAGTAGAAAACTCAGTAATCAGAGAAGACAACTTAGCCAAAAAAGTAGATTATAACCCTATTAAAAATAAAAACCTTAATATCTTAAAAGAAACCATTAAATCTTGGCCTTTTTTAAAAAGAAGGCTTAATATAAACATATAGTTTTAAAAAAAAAACCCTAGAAACCTTGTGAAGATCTTTGAGATTTTTCTACAGGCAGTGGTGTAATCTTCGATAAAAAGGTAGAAGGGATATACAAGGAATTCACTTTTCTGGAAGGGTTTGGGTGAAATCTGATAAGAGGAACAGAAACGAGATAGTAAGTGACTTTCACAGAAAACAAAATGTACTAATTTAATATATTTCTAAAAACATCAGTAACAAACAATGAGCATCCAAGATTTTGAAAATTGCACTTTGCCAATCATTTGTAGATCTCGTTGCTTCCAACAGAGCCATTAGATGAATCAGATGTGGCCTGCCTCTGAGAAGGTATCAGTAGGTGAGATCACAGTGTCTTGCTTTTTGGGAAACAAGAGGTCATCATCACTGACAGACCCTTCTTTCTGAGCAAGGCAATCATCTGGTCTTCTGGTACGCAGCCAACATACTGTATACAAACTCTTTTGGTTCAAACTACAGTTGGCCAAGTTTGCTAAGCAGCCAGCTTTTCTCGATGAGGTCAGTACAAACATCCCAGTTACAGCTGGGTCCAAACAGACAGAAGATGTTGCACACTGCCCTTTGTTCAGGCCTGTCTGGGTCCTAATGACATTAAGTGCAAAACATAAAAAGCTGCTCACTGGTTATGTTAAGAGCAAAACCACTACAGAAGAAATAAGATGTCTTTAATTGGTTCACATTCTAAACTAACCCTCTGGAATCAAAAAGTCCATCTCTTAGTGCAGGAAAAGAAGACATAAAATGAGTGGAGAAGATATCACAAAACAGAATTTAGACAGGCTAACAAAACATGAAGAAGGGTAACACTTTGCATCCCAGAAAACACCCAAGTAAATATGCTGAATTGGTAGAAAAATGTTGGCACGATAGCACAGATAGAGTAAAATAAGATCTGGGTTACTGTAATTGATGCACTAGACCCATAGTTAATGTGTCTAACAAGGCTCTTCAGGATTAAAGAAAGTAAACCGCACTCAACAATATAAGCAAGAATAAATACTGAATGTCTTAGCTATTACATGGTCTTTGGTGTTCTGGCTTCTGTTAAGCCTCACGAAATCCTTTGGTACCACCCAATCTATCTCCCTACTTCACTGCAAGAGAGCTCATCTCATACTTTCCCTTCATTCCACATTCTCATCTGGGGTCCACTTTTTTGCCACAGAGAGGCTGGGACCCCGTCATACATATTTTGTGCCCTCCAGGCTTTGCGGTGCACATAAGCACAAAAAAACTAAAATAACGTGATTGTTGCCCAAAACGCATACAATTAAGATTAGTCAATGATAACCTGTGAGTCAGAATCTCAGCTGAAATACAGAAAGATAATTTATAAGACCTTCCTAGTAATCAACAATGATTCAAGCTAAACTCCAAGCTTTATAAACCCTTTGTAAGGCATTATTCTTTGGGCACGAAAGGAATGCACCAATCTAAACTATCAGAGCCAGAGTACACTGAAGGAAAGTAACGGTATTAAAAATTTTTGCCAGCCCAATTTTTAAAAAAATCCATCAGTTGAAACTGAATTAAAAAAGAAATTATCTTCTGTGTTTGATGGGAACTTACACAATTACCTGTTACATCTCCTTCCTCTAAAACATATAAATCAGCAAACGTATTTATGTATTTACAAGTCTTTCAGCTGAGATAGACCCCTGAATTCAGACAGTGCCATTCTTAATTTGCTCTGAATGCAGAAATACAACATAAGAAAACACAACTTGACACTTAGATGACACTTAGAGTCCTCTTCTATTACAGTTGAATGCAACTTTGAGATTCTCCCTGCCATTACATTATTTTCTGTCTTTCCCTAATGAAGAACTTACTGTCTCTCTAGTGTGAGCAAATTGTAAAATCCACGTGGGGAAGAATACAAGGCAGCTGATCTTTCTAGAGAACATTCAGCTGATGGGGGTGGAAAGGGCTCTGGAAGTTGGGAGGTGTGCTCCAGGCTGGCCAGGAGGGCTGTGATAGGCAGATGTGCAAGACAGTCAAGGGCAGGGAAGAGTTCCATCAAAAGCATTATGGCTAGATGAAGCACCACCGATTTAGGAAACAGAGAGTACACTTGTGTGTCTGGGTTGCATGATGGGATGGCAGAGGAGAGGGGATGAGAAGGGTGAGGCGTGAGGAGTCTGCAGGGGTCCTCAATGTCTCAGAAAACACCAGTAGGACAGAATACTTTCTCTAGAGAGAGCAAACACAAGGCAGAAGACAAACTAAAGAAACAGCTTTCAAAATACAGAAATGAGTTCCCCTCCACTAAGAATATTCCTCCTTCTTGTCAAGAAAAAGATGTAGTACGCTCTCATTACTTTTTCAAATTTGACCAGTCGTCTAAATAGGAGGGAAAACCTTAGAAGTTTTCAACGTAATAAAAACAAGGTAGGAAGGGGAGAAAAATCATATCCTACCTTTTCTTTGGTTGTAAAGCTAACTGCTGGAAGCTGTAACACCTTTGCGGTGTACTATCTATCAGTGGTACTCTCTGGAATCACAGGGGAAATTTTCGAAAGAGTTACCTCAAGCACCACCCCGCAGAGGTTCTTATTTAAATGTTCTGGGAGCACAGCCAGGCCATTAGTATTTTTAAAAGACTCCTCAAGTATTTTTAAAGTGTGGCCAGAGTTGAGAACCAGTGTGCTAAATTAATATTCTGAGAAGAGACAAAGAAATAATTAGGGTTTTAAAGGCAAGGTTCAAATAAGGCACATTCTACTCATAATTACTGGTGATAGAGAACTCAGCGTGGTGGCTTTATGCAGGAGGTTTTCATCATTAAAAGAAAATTGGTAACAGGAAACGGCCAATCCACTTTTTCAGAGAAAGAGTGAAAAAAATCATGCGGGGTTATTATCTTAAAGAAATTCACCAAAAAATTATATCATAAGGAATTAAGTTTAATCTGTTACTGTGGCTATGAACTGGAGTAAAGATTGAATCAAGAGTTGGTTTTACAGGGACACCTGGGTGGCTCAGTGGTTGAGCGTCTGCCTTTGGCTCAGGTCATGATCCTGCAGTCCTGGGATCAAGTCCCACATCAAGTTCCCTCTGGGGAGCCTACTTCTCCCTCTGCCTCTGTCTCTCTCTGTGTCTCTCTCATGAATAAATAAATAAAATTTTTTATAAGTTGATTTTCAGGATAAAATTTTTTTTTAAAGTAGGATCCATGCCCAGCACAGGGCCCAATGTGGGGCTTGAACTCACAACCCTGAGATCAAGACCTGAGCTGAGATCAAAAGTCGGATCCCCAACTGACTGAGCCAGCCAGACGCCTCTAAAACTTTTCTTTTCTGACAAAATTATGCAACAATTCTGCCTAAACTGGAATCGTGTGCAAAGAATTGTCAAAAAGTCATTAATTTTCCCAAGAGTTTATCCCCTTGATTCCGAAATAACTCTCATATGAAACATCTAACTTCGGTACTCATCCATTTTAGTTCTCTCATTTTAAACCGTTCATTGGTATAACTCTGACGGGTCCTCATTTATCAATGGATTTATGTCGACTGATATCCTCATGCTGTTTTCCAACATCAATTTTTCTGAATTAAAGACTATGTGCAGGGGTGCCTGGCTGACTCGGTCGGTAGAGTGTGTGATTTCTGATCTCAGGATTTTAAGTTTGAGGCTCACGATGGCTGTAGATACTACTTAACAAAATAAAGCCTTTACCAAAAAAAATAAGTAATATTTGCGGATCACTGTGCTTTGTTATAGGGATTCTATGTGCACCATATTTTTAGCATTGCAGTTTTGCAGTAAATTGTTATAAGCATCTTATAATAAGCCAAAAACTGATTAAAAGAGACATTAACTTGACAGAGTTCTTGAAGGCTATTTTTATAATTAGTGGTTGCTTCAGTGAATATGTCCCTCTTATGACAGCTCACCTTGTAACTGAACTTGAGGACTCAGACACTAGGGCTTATCATACCACATATTTGAGAACATCAGTGTAACAAACCACCAGAATCCCCTAGACAGTAATGTCCCAAAAAGTGAAAGCCAGGTTTATACATCTTTCTTTTAACGAACAAAGATATCTTAATATTAATGAATAAACGTTGTAAACAGTGGTTTCTATGTTTCACACTTCTTTAAGCAACATATTAAATACATGGAAATCTAAAAATTTTCAATTGTCTCCCAACTACTGAAATATTTTGAATGACAGGTGTTATGTCCCTTGGAATTTGATATTAGGGAGGGAATCCCAGAAACTTAACAAAATGTACATAAAATCAATGAATAATGCTTATTGAAATTCACTTTTAACTTAAGAAGCAAAAACAAAAGATAATTTGGTTTGCTCATTACATGCTTGGTAATATTGAATATTCAAAGGCTGGGGGAAAAGGGAGAATTAGGAAGAGAAATACTTTTACTTTTTGTATAAAAAATGGTATTGGGGAAAAATTAGGACGGAGGTTTCCCAAATTCAACTCTTCTCTCCCTTAAAGAACTTCATAGTTCTATTTCAGGCAGAAAAAAGCAGAAGATACTTTTTCTTTTCACAATATTCTACAACTAAGACACAAACAGAACTGTCTGAATATGGTGCTCATGATTCCAAGGTGTCACTGTGAATGCATTAGTTTAGTTAGAAAGGTAATGCATGTCTAGAAACTGAGAGCTTATTTAGAAGGGAGACAAAGGAAAATTAATATTAAATTCTTTCCCCAAATTGAGGGTATCTACACATCTGTGATAGTATCAAGGATTTCCCAATTACCTACTGAAATGAAACATACTCTTATGTGGCATGTTTCTGATTTCAGCGTGCTCTACACATATGCACACGCACAGACACACACACACACACTACTGTTATCTTTGCAGTCTGGCCTTGAGCACAGGAGCCTGTCAAGACACAAAAAAGAAATCATTCCCTCAAGCACTCCTACAACCAGGCAAAGAAAGCAGGGCTGGTAAACAGATGTTCTTTGCGGTAAAGATGCTATGACTGCCACTTTATCCTAGCAAGCTTTAAAAAGCATTGCTCACACAGGCCTTCCAGAAAGCTGTAATTTATTATGGATGACAAAGAATTCATAGTCTATCTTTTCAAATAATTTGTGGGGAAAATGAAGAAAGTTAAATAACATCGGCTTCTTGAAGGTTCTTGAAGTACTTTTTTTCCCCTCTTTAGCTGAATTAAAATGTTATCTCCAATCTAATGATAAAAATTAGCTTGCTCACATCTGGGAATCATTCCTGGAAAGCTTGCCTCAAACTCTGTTCTAATTATTTGGTAATGTAGTTAATGTGATTGAAAAAACCCTACACAATCCATTGACAAGTGCTTTCATTAGAACCATAATTATATCCGTATCATTAGTTTCGCTTACAACCCCACAGTTCAAATATCTAGGTAGTCAATAAAATGATTACTTTCTATGTGGCTACTAAAAGGTTTTAAAATTTACTTCTTAGCTTTATACTAGTATGAACCAGACATGTTGGAAGGCCTGAAAATAGGCCATAGCAACCCTACTTTCACTTGCCCAAATTCCAACAAGTTTTTAAGAAAGAATGCAAGAGTCCTATTATTCAATGGCAAGAAGGAAGACATGTATTTAAGTGGCCACTGCTTTAGCTGTCTAGGGCATCTTTAACAATTTTACAGCTCTTACACTGTTTTAGTCAAAGAATCTATGCTGTACAGGAGACAGGATATAGTTGCGAATTATTGGTCAAATTGCCTTCGACTACAACAGAAAGAAAGGAGGAAGTTTTTTCCAGTTTTGGAAAAATCATCAGCTATTTGAGACAAGGTCTCTTCCTCATCTCTAACACTGGAATCCCACTTTTAACCTCATTTAGTGATGTTAATGTACTTAGAAAATAAAAAGCCACACAGACCTAATCGTGGGATAAATGAAATGCATTTTTGAGTTTAAAAAAAGTCTCTGAGAGGTTGGATTCTAAAGACCTACAAAAATGCTACTAGTGAAACCATACAGTATAATTTTATTGGGTATTCGAAAGTCACAGGAGCATGATTTTCTTGAATTTCTACCACTTCCAGAAAGGTCCTTGGCGATGGGCTGCCCTGGACGGACTCCAGGAAGAAAATAATTAGGAGGCATGCTTTCCTGGAGGGCAGGGTCAGATCATATCCATCTCTGTATCTCCCATATCACCTATTATGATGTTTTGCACCGAAGAGAAACTTAGCACATCTGGTGAGTGCACAGACCCCTAAACTGTTCTGCTATCAGTCAGAATTTAAGGGAACGGCAGCTCTCTTTTCTTTGTTCCCTACCACCTCCACTCGTCTTATTATCATTATCAAACTCTACCAAAAATCCTGACTCCAGGGGTTGAGCGAAGTTATATCCACAAGGGATAAGACAGGATCACATTATACCATTAAGTAGAGGATGATGGGAATAACACTGGGCAGAGATCGTGAGGCGTCAGGTGTGACGGATCTGCCAGTAACACGCTGTGTGAGACACGGTGGGTCAACCTCCCTCCAAGTCTCAGCAAATAAAGGAAATGGCCAACAAACAGGTGCCCAAGCCACAGCCCTGGGGCCATCCTCTTGGACTCTTCAGGACTTCATATCTATCTCAGGAAGCAGATACGGAGAAAGGAAAACAAAACAAATCCAGGATTCTTAATAATTCTATCATCCTTTGTTTAAAAGCGAGAAATATGACCTTCTTTGAAAGAACTAAAGAGGCATAATTACAAAACACCCCAGGGCATTCTGATCAACAACAGCTTTGATAAAAACACTTTTGGAAAGATAAATGATCAAAGCCCCTTTGTGGATGATCTGGTGAATTCTGGGATCTGCCCAGAGCCGGGGTGGTCATTCTTGTTATATAAAATTTCAATGGTGTTCAGGGCACAGCCTGAATGGGCTGCTTTCTTCACCTTGCCAGGATACATGTCCATAATTTTCACTACTAAAACACATTTGGTCAAGTGTGTATCTTTACTCTTTGCTAACCTTAGAGCATTTTAGCCCATTCATCTTGGGGCCTTATAGCTAAGCCCAGGATTTTGTGTTCCATCTTTATGATGAAATGCAGATTTCCTATTAAAAGCAACTATTTTAATTCAAAAGGAAGGCTGAGTGTAACAGTACTTAAAAATAGCTGCAGTTGCTTACACTTAGGGAGCTGAAAAAGTAAAGTATGAAATGAGAAGAGTTTTGAAAAAAAAGAATGAAAATTTTAAACTCTCAGTGGAGAAATTATTTGCTTTCTATTCCAAACATGGGTTGTTGAGTTCAGTGACGACAAAACAGGCGTTCAAAGGAATATTGTACTTGTCTTTTTACTCCTTCCAGGGAAACTACCTAACTGCCTTTTCCTTACTGATATATTTTCATAGACTGTGTAAGAAATGTCGGGATTTTCCTAGTGTCTTCCCACTTCATGCATCATCTGGGCTTTCCTTCATTCCCTTACAGCTCTTTCTTTTATCTGAAGCCATTGTTTTCTTGATGTGAAAAATAGACTCTAGTGTAACTAATGACATCAAATGAAGTAAAAAAAAAACCAAAAAACAAAAAACCTAAGTCTCAATTGTAGAATAATTAATTATAAAACCAAAAACCATTAGGTAGAACTGTCATACCTGAAGCCATGCTTCCTCATTAAAAATTCTCTCAATTTATTTCAAGCTGTATCTGTGCTCTTTAATATTCTGACTCTACCTTTTGCAGCAAGCGTCTCTAAATAATCAACTCATTTATCCAGTAATTATTCATGGATTGCAAATTAGGTGCAGTTACAGTACTGAATGTAACACAAATTTCCTGCTCTCTTGTAGCTTGCATTTTGATGGGGGAAAAACGTAACAGAGCATTAAATATGGAACTTTGGATTGGGGAGGAAGCTAGAAAGATGAGTAGAGCGGGGTGAGGGTGATGGTCATCAGAGTTGTACTTCACAACAGAGTGGTTATGGAAGGCTTGGTAAGATGACAGCTGGGCAGAGATGTCTGATAAGACAAAACAATTCCATTTGGCTTTAGATGTTATGCATGTTCTCCACCTCAGCTTGGCCATCTAAAGAGTGGATATTTCGATCCCTAACTGTGGTTTCTCATTTGGAGAACCAAAGAACTATGGTTCTCAATGTGGAGTAATATGTGGTCCTATGGGATTCTTGGTGATCTCTAAACATTTCTGACTGTCACAACTGGGAGGAAGGTGGTGCTGGGTAGAGGCCAGGGCTGCTGCCAAGTATCCTACAACACAGCAGGATAGCCACACAATAGCAAATGATCGCCCCAAGTGTCAGGAGAACTGAAATGTCAGGAGAAAGAAATCTTGCCACTGAAGACAAGGCATGCTTGGCCTCTCTGAAAGCCTCACTACACCTACCTAGGAGAAAACAAGGGCAGAGGATCCATTAAGAATATCCACACAGAGCTTATTTACATTAACAGTCTCAGTGGTCGATTAAAGCAAGATAAAATTACTAACATCTCATTACTTCAGATAAAATAACTGCTTCCACATAAAAGCCAAACTCTTGTTCTTTCAAATACCCCATAACTGAACATGGTGCAATTTCAACAGCCCCCAGTCCTAATTATTGAATTTTTAAAAACGTGTTCCTACTCTAATGATATGTTTCTAATTGAATGAAAGACCTGACAGCACTAATTGTGAGGAGGGGAGATCAAGAGGAACACAAGAAAATGACTTGTCTGGCAAGAATTTAGTTCTCTAAGTACTTTGCGCTCTACACTTAAGAAGCAAGCAGAAAATAACACTTCGTTGGCTGAGTTTGAGAGCTAAGTGCCCAAGTAGGTTTTAGCGTTAAAAATTCAGTTTTCATTGTGTTACTGGCAAATCTGGTTGGTATGAAAAACTTCTATAATTTTAACTAGCGAACATATTTGCTAACACTATTTTAAGATGCCATCTGCCCTGGCATCTCTTACCATTCAAGTGTAATCACAAGTACAAGAGGAAGAAAGAAGAGAGATTCTATTTTGTTTCTTACTTAAGGCAAATATGGAGATAGAGTTTCACATATCCATTGCAAAAAATCACTTACAAGCCATCTCTAAGAACAACGCATCTTAAACATTCTGCCACTGGAAAAAGAGCAAGGCCTGCTATCATCCTGTTGCCATGAAAACAAGTGACAGGATAAGGAGCTAACACTGTGGAAGGTATTTACGTGTCGGTGAGAGAGACAGTTGGGAGGACACAGGGCAGTGGTAAGCGCCTGGGCTCTAAAGTCAGGGCTGAGTCCACTTACCTGAGGAATAACTAAAGGCAAGTTCCATGACTTTTTATAAGTCTCAAAACTCATCCGTAAATTGGGGATAGTGGTCATCAAAGTTTCCTGTAGGACTATCATGAGGATAAATGAGAGATCATCTGAGAACACTTGAGCTTTACTGCGCACTCCATAGGCTTCAGTTATGATGAGCAGGTGCACGTGGATTGAGAGGATTGTGCCTTTTCTTTAAGTATCTAAATCCATTTCCAACAATCTGAATCATGGCCAAGAGATGCCAGATCTTACCTTGCTGGAGGCACTGGGAGCCGGCAATTGTCATCCCTGTGGACACTACATAAGGACCTAAGTACTGGGAGCAGTGAGGCCCACCAGGAGGCAACAGGGCAGTGCTGGCTCCTCCCCAAAACCACCCAGCTCAGTCTTCTCCACCCTTTGATGTAAATACTTGGGCAACCAGACAAGAGTGGATCAACCATTCAAGAGAAGAGTAGAAGAAGAGGAAAGGAAAACCCAAAAACTGCTTACTTGAGAGTGTATTAATATTGACAACCAGAGCAGTGGTGCAGAGAACATGCAGCTGGTGGGCATACACAGCTAAAATCCAAAACACCCCAAGCATCTTCATCCACAGAAGTTAGTCCCTCTCTCCGAGAGAGAAAGAAAGGTGGCTTGCAGATTGAAAGCATGTTGTATTTAAAATTGCTAGAGAAGTGGTCTTAAAGTTTATGTTATACTCCTTGAACTTTTGATTCTATGACATAATTGAGAAGTGAATTTATGAGAGACAAAGGACTTTGGAAATTCAGGATGGGGTATTGTTTACGTAAGTGCTGGCTATTCCCACTGCACCACCATGTATCTCTTCTTATCCAGCATTTCCAAGATAGTAGGGGTGGGTTTCAAGTGGTGGACCCTGTCCAAAGACAATGGTTTCCAGAGATCTCCAAGAGACAAAGGTTGTTCCTGCTCTTCTGAAGAGGTCCTGAAGGCAGCACAATTTTAAAGCGACAAGAGGCATACACAATGCTACTGTCTTCTGAATGTAAGTGCCAAGTAAATTGGGAGGGTCATTGCATTTGTTGGAGTACAGAGAGGTTAAGTAGCGTTCATCTAAAATATAAGACTGGGTTAATTTCCAAAAGGTAAAATAAAGTCCTTATATGGTTTGCCTTTTTAACATAGTAAACAGCTGACAAGTCTACCCAACTGGGAAAAGGATTATTCCTTTCAGAAAAGGTACCATAAAACCAAACAAGATGAACACCGCGAGGAATAATGTCAATTTTTCTAGTTCAGAGTGTGCACTTCAAATTCTTCCGTATTAGCTAGAAAATGCCAATCAGTAAAGTAGCCCCATTTATTTAACTGACCATAGTTCATTACCCTGACAACTAAAAACAACTAAGGTTTCACAATCTCCGGGAGGCCAGGGAAGAGACTGCTCAACCTGCAAGCTCTGTGTACTTCTCTTTCAACACTTTAAAAATGTATCCTGTCAGTTTTAAGAGAGACAAGGTGCTGATTATCCTCACTGGTTAGCCAAGACATAACGTAGAAACTTCTGGCACTAGAGATTTTAACTTTAAATATGTCCTTCCTTATGGTAAAGCAGGCTCCTGGGGTTGAAAGAGAGGGAGGAGTGGAGGGCCAAAAATGCATTAAAAGACATTTTTCTTCCGTCTTAGACCATGATCACTTGGTTCAATTTATGGATGCCTAATCTCTGTTTAAGCTTAAGTTCTAAGGTACTAAAGCTAATTTATGGAAGCTCTCATGTAAGCAGCCTGAAAATCAGCTTAATAAACAGGTATTACTCACCATCAGCAAGTGCCTAATAAATTTGTCTAGACACAGGTGACGAGGTAGTAAAATTTGCTTCAAGATTTCCGCGGCATTGTAGGATCATGCACTTCTTTGGAAGAATGAAATAGAAGTGTTCCCGTGTTTCAACAAAGGGGGTCATTGAAATTACATTTGTAAGACAAAGTAATAGTAAGTAGGGAAGATAATACGCACAATGGACAAAGTCAAATACTTTGAGGGCAGATCACCCAACATTCTGAGTTACTTTCACGAGTGCTGTAAATATTCTGAAAACTATTCCTCTGCTTCAAGATGTCGACAGTCTTCACTGGTCTGTAGCCCAGTAATTCTTACTGATGAAGGAGAGAACCAGAGTTTCCCTAATGAGGGAAGGGAGAGGCCGGTGTCTGGAAGAAATTGGAATGTTTCATCACTCCTTCTACTGATTCCCATTCTCATCCACCATGTAATTCTCACCAGGTAACTTAGCGCAAATGAGGGGGAACCATGATGGATCCCTGTATTCACATCTACAAGGAGGGAACAGCACTGCAGAGTACTATTTACATTTGGCTCTTCAGTATTTAAAATAACTCAATTGCATCTTGACCCCTCCTCATCTATCACAGGCTGGAGAAGCCCAGCAGAATTCCCATGTTCTCCAACGAACCACCAAAATGAAACTCAACACATGGAAAAAATACCTCAAGTGCAACAGGGAAAAGAATCTCCCCACAGTTTCCAATTTGAAGTAGGCTCCATACAGCATCCTTTTCTAAACTGCTTGTAAGGGCAATTTATGAGCTCCTGATGACTCTAACATATTGTGCTCTCAGGGAAAAAAAAAAAAAAAGGTAATCGTAGTTTGGCTCCTTGTTGGCATTCCATTTTTTATAGATTATTATATGGTCTTCATGCTGGGTTGAGGCTGAAATTAATATAATTAACCTCCCGCTCAGCGACACGCATCTATTTTCCATCCTCATTCATCTTTTCTCTCTGCCCCTGAAGACAGACTTGGAAAGGAAAGAAACCCATGTTCGGGGATCTCACATTCAGGGCTAGTTCCCAGACTTCTGTTCTAGAAGCCAGTATCAGTCGAACGTGAAAACAACTTGAGAAATCACCAGAGACCCTTCACAGCCGACCGGCTTGCTTTCCATAAATAGCACTTACATTTTCTGTAAAAAAAAAGAAATGTTATAAAAACATATCAAGGCTATCAGATGGACAAATGATCAGATAAAAAAAACAGGCCACAAAGGCTTGACTCAAGACAGGAAATCTCCTGCTGAGATATAAATGGCAAAAAGGAAATTTGGTATCCTATTTTGGACCAATCAATAGTAAAAGACAATATCCCAAATAAAACAGGATCCCACCCCTTCCTTCTCTATTTGGCTGAAAAGTACATATCCATGGCTTAAACAAGAAAACTGGGGAGATTTTTTTTTTAATACTTGAAGAAGAAAATTTCAGCCTATCCAAAATTGGTTTTGATTCTATTTTGAAGATTCTATGAGATCATTTTCCTACAAAAACTATAGTGGCACCCCACATATATAAAATGGAAGACAACTCAGGATTCCAGTTTTTATGACTAATGGGAGGATATGAATGCTGGAGGCCTTTGGGCCACATGTAGCTCACATACTGGGTTGATTTGGCCTACTCCAGTCTTCTAAAAATAAGGCATTTTACAAAAACAACCATATTTTTGTCTTCTCTTAAAAATCAGATGTGGAAAAATTGGCACTACCTTCCCAAGTGATCACAAACCCAGCTGCCTCCTTCACACCATACCTACACCACTCAATTGCCAGTTAACACCATTCCCCACTGTATGATATCTGAGCCCCTCTCCCTCTCCCTCTTTCTGACTCTGTACTCAGATGACTTCAGTACGCCTGCCCTAGAAGCAGAGGTGCATGGGAGTCCTGCTATCAACTCTTATGTTTAGCCGATAAAGAGGTTTTAGGAAATGAGCATTCCCTTGAAGACTTGGGCCAACAGACTCAAATGACACACAAATGCTATAGGAATCTAAAGTAACATTGTGACCCAAAAGTCTTTATTAAATTGTTGTACATTATATATGAATTTCAAGGTATTTTATTAGTCCTTGATTTCTGACTTCACTGTAGGAAACAAAAAAGAGAACTCAGATATCTTTCATGTGGTTCCCATTCATAAACGTTTATAAATTGTCAGTGTCAGCATAATTTGATAATATGCATGTATAAATATGAAACAGTATTATTGCAGTTCTGTGACCATTTTAATACCCAGAATAGTAAAAAATGAATAATAAATCCTTAGCTGGCCTTGACTGCTAGTAGTGATAATCCAGTTTGCAGGCGTTTAGATTAATATAGATAAATTGTGAATGCGTATTTTTCAGCTGGCTGACTCGCAGTTGTTAATGCACACACGTGTGTGTTTATGGGGTCATGATATATTCAAATCTCTGTATGTTTATGTAAAAATATCCTCCTTTCTGCATTTCAAAAAGCAAACATATTGTCACCTGTTTTTAATACTAAAATCCCTAGTAATTTCTAATGCAGAATTACACAATATATATGGAACACTGCATCCATCATGGGAAAAAATGTCTGTTCCATCCAGCTGTTCCTGAAATCCTCCATTAAATTAAGGTCTGAGCTGAAACCAAAGACATATGAATAAAGTAACAGTTGCCTGAGCAAAGACATAAAATACCTCACATTAAGATTATGTCATTTACTTCATTACATCAAAGAATATATGTGACGAAAAATACTACAGTGACTCTCATTCCTGTTTTTTTTTTTACTACAGAAGATGAAAAATTATATGAAAATCTGATGAATGTCTTAAAGTCCTCCTGGATTATCTGACACGAGCCATACCCTATTAAAATAAGCAAAGGAATAAGAGAACCTTGTCTACTTCAATTGTGCTGTCAAACCAACCGGAGGAAGCCGACTGTCACAGAGCAAAAGAAATGTTGCATCATTTGTAACCTGAGGCAACTGTAGGGAGCAGGGAACTTTTTTTCTCAGAATATAGAACACAGTGTAAGACAACACAGTTCAGGCATCCTAATCGAATGAGAAGCCCACAGGAAGTTACTCTAATTTAAATAAGGTTTCAATTCATTCCCAAAGTCACATACTTCAAGTTGATATGCTTCTATTTTTCCTAGTGGCCACTCCAATAATTTCTTTTTACTAGTTCCAAAACGTCATCATAAATGAAGTTATTATAACGTGGGGTCATTTAAAGGTTGGTTTGTTTCTGCACATACTACACACACTGACATGCACACAGAGTCTTTCCCAGGCTAATCTCACTGAAGGAGAAATCAAGCATGGGCTCTGGAATCAGTATACTCAGCTTTACCCCTGACTCCCACATTTTAGCATCATGAATTTCCCTTACCTGCTAACTCATCTATTAAATGGGGCACAAGGACAGGGCAAGAGCCATCCCAGAAGTGACCATTCTCACAGGATGTTGGGCTACTGCATCAGCTCTACAGTCTTGATAGGTGGGGATAAACATACTTGCCTTTTATCTACAGAGGTTGTGGCAAGGGTCAAATGTGATAAACACTCCCAGTTTAAATATCAAATTTCTGCAGTTAGGAAGAACAAAAACCTAGATGAAACATCATTAAAACAAGGGTAGAAAGTTATCTACTGAAGCAGAAAATCTCTGGCCAAAGTTCAAGGATTAGAACTAACTAGGGAGCAAAGGACCAATAAAAAGGGCTTTGATTTGGGTGAATTTGATTTAGAGTCATGATTACACCACTAATTAGCTGTGTGATCTTGGACAAGTCACTTGACCTCTGTGAGTCTGTTTATTTATCAGTAGAATCAGGACACTAGTACCTTCCTCACAGGAGAGTCACACAGATGAAATACACTGAGCTCCCCATAAGGTGCCCAAGATTAAAAGTGGCTCTATCTATTACACATGCTCATGCACACATGCACACTAATTCTTGCGATAACCAGTATGTAACTAAAGATAGAGCCTCCTCCCCTTTTCCAAGCAAAACCGGACTTATTCAAGTAACAAAATTCCTCTGAGATTTTCTTTGTAAAATGAGGTTTCTGTGTTAACACTATATATAACCTAAATGTCTAGAATAAAATGTATATATTATTTTTAATTATTTCCAGTGTTTTCCCAAAATTTCAAAATATTTTGGTAAGTGGCCATAGTTTAGTAATAATAGTCATAGTTTAGTTATCGATAGCACGACTGTGTATTGCCCAGAGCACTTAACTTCCCCAGCTGCTAGAAAGGATGTTGCCCTCAACTGTCTGCTTTCTCTGGGACTTGTCCCTGGCTGGAGAGAGCCACTCTCCAGAGGCAGTCTGCCTTCAATGACTGGCTGGCATGGAGTTACACAGGCCAGGCCTCCCTGCCCCAACTGGATGCCCTGTTGAAGGACACTCCTGGCTTCAGAGTGCTTTACCCATGGACTGAGGCCTTTGGCTGGATCTGAGCACACCTACTTCTGCTCACCTGTGCTTCCCTCCCTACTTCCCACAGGGGTTGATCTCAAGAGAACTCTCTGATCAACTTCCTACCCAGACTTTGTTTCCAAGACACCTGACATGCAACAGTATAGTCCAAAGGAACCATCTGCCAAGTCTCAGCATGCTTTAAAGTTTTCTGCGATCAGGTATCTTATACCATCATCACATAGACATCTTTTATGTTTCCTAAGAGCTGGGGTTTCCTAAGAGCTGGTCTCTACAACCTCAAATGGGTGCTTTAGGTTGAAAAAGATGAGAGAAAAGAAGCCCAATGATTAGTTTTGCTTGTGTGTCCACAAAATTGAGTGGTTGGTAGAAATGAACGATTATTTTGATATTGTAAAGACAAATGCTTAGACATGACCAATGAGGAAGCCGATCTTTTGGGTCCTTGGCAATCGGTCAACTTAAACTGCTCTACAGAACTGTTTCCTTCCCTCTCCACCCCAATAACCATATTCCACTAAAAGATGAAGGCTAAAATTTTAATTGGAAATAAAATTCAAGAGTATCTTGGTTGTTAAGAAAATGGAAACGAAAAATGCTTGAAGATAGGTATTTGAGTTGCCTTGAAGTCTTCCTCCCTCTCTTTCAACTGAGTTAGTTGTTTAAAGTGAAGGCATTTTGTCAAATGCATTTAAAAGTACCCTCCAGCCAAATGTTCACTGATTTAATAATATCTCTTGCAATTTAATAACATTTCCTGGAAACTGCAATAACTAAATCCACACCTTTAGGGTTAGTATCCCTTTTGCCCAGAGGGGCCTAATTTGAGGGAATAATCGACAAATTACTGAACACATACCCCAAATCAGTGTTTCATACATTTGAATAGCAGTGACAATGCAATATTCCATATGCTACTTAATCCAGACTACAGAGGTGCATAACATTAGCATGGTTTTTAATAAGATATTTTTCAATCACAAAATAGAACTTTTACAAGAAACACTTTTTCTAACATGAATCCACATTTTCCAGATAAGGCTTTGCTATTAAAATATTTTCTGTAATCTGCCCTATGTTTTCCCTCCCTCAATTTTACTACCTAGTCCTACTGACAGGAACTCATGTGCCCTCTCTAACTCATCACCTCTCTGCTGGACCTTTCATGAGTATGAATTACTCAGGTGTTGACCCTGAACAAAGATCTGCCTGCCAACTCATTCATACAATAAACAGTTAAAGAGTTAGACTCTTGATAAATCATCTGAGTCACCCATGTCTGAAAGAGACCAGACAGGATAATGGTCAAGAGCACAGATTTGATCTAAGGTCCCCAGGCTCAAATCCCAAGCGAGGCCTCTTGTTAGCTGTGTGACCTGAGCAAGTTATTTTAACTTTTTCTAAGCTATTTTTTTTTCAATCTATATAGTGGAGGTATTTAATCATTCCTACCATCACTGGGTTAGTTACCCTGAAGATGAAATCTGCTGACCTGTACATGCATGTGGCATATGTATATTTTTGCCAGTATTAGTTTGTCATTCTAATTTCATTTTCCTGAAGTTCCTCTTCTTATAACTACCCTGGAGAATGTGAGCATGCTACAGCATCCTCTCTTGGTGTTTCCCGACTCATCCTTGTGATTCACTCCTCTCCTCTTCACAAAGCTCGAGTCTTCCACGTTGATCAGTTCCTTCTTGGGGCTGCCATCTCCTCCTGTCCACCATAGCATAGATTCCATCTCCAAGTATTTCTGACTTCTTATTGTCATCTGCCTGTAAACATTTCATTTGCAGCCTCAGAGAACATGTAAAATGCAATTTACTAATACTGATGGTGGATCTCAATTCATATCCTGCAAAGTACACAACACGCAGGACGTGTGCTCTTCTAGAATAAGCTCTGCCTTGGTTAAATATGGTAGGGAGATGCCATCATAGCTTGAGCGCTCAAGGGCAGTGGTAGAAAAACTGGAACGCAAGATGTAAAGCTTCAAATCAAACTTGACCTAGAATTTTGAGGAGCCCATGGCTTTACGGTAAATGGTCTTTGTCAATCTTATATCTTCTTCATTGAACATCATGGTCAACAGTTTTAGCTATGGTTTCACGAGGTCCTGAGATCTTCCGGACTGTGTAGTAGAAAAGCCTGTAGCTGGCTTTTACAACAGCTACTGTGTATTGGCTATCCAAAGCAGGCAGTAGTGAAACCTAGTGGGAGTCAATAAACAGAGTAGATGGGACTCGAAAAATACCTAACCAACAAATAGGTTCCGTGATAATGTGACATTTTTATAGTCACATTTTTAAACCATAACAGTGCTTGAATGGTATGCATTATAGTATTTCAATTTAGTCATTTATCTAAAAATGAGTTTTATCTTGGCTCATAAATAAACAGTGACATTCCAGAAATTTGAAAAGCTTGCCTTCACCTTCTGCTGCAAAGCTCATTTTACAATTACAGAAACACATGCCCTTTTGTGCCATGTTGCTTAATCTTTGATTTATGGCTCCTATCTTTGTACTAACCTCTTTCTGTAAACTACACAGAGTTTGCACAGGCTCAGCTATTTCATTCTTACTTCTAATCTTAATGGGTTCTTTTCTCCCTAGTGGCAGTGTCTCTCTACTAAATAGGTCAGGGAAAAACTATTTAGTGTCTAAATTGTCTAAATACAAAATACTATTTAGTGTCTTAGTATGTTCTCAGAGTCTAAAATAAGTAATGAACTTCCCTAAAAGCCAGGGCTGGCTCTCTTCCAGAATGTCCTGAGCTCCATCCAAGGCATGCTCCAAGGTGGCTTGTAGCAAAGACCTTCTGGGCATTGGCTATCTGTTCTCTCTCCTTTCTGCATGTCTTTTGACCAGGCTACCTGAGCCAGTAAGCCAGGGGTAGGAAAATTAAAATAGCACATCAGAATGGTTTCTCCTCCAGTTCTTCCTGCCTTTCAGTGGTGGCACTTGGGTGTTGGACAGAGCCATTCTCAACTTCTCCCACAGTCTCTCCGCAGATCTATGTCTTGTCACATACTTCAGGGACTCTAGAGAAGTCCTTTACAGCAGTACATGGAATCTGAAGGAAATCTGCACCTTGCTCAAGGTCCAAGATGATAACATAAGTATGGGTTCTTATATCTTCCTTAACCTGTACCCAAACGTGACACACTTTGCAGGTGTACTTCAAGTGCTCTGGGGTTGTTGCTAATGACTTATTTCATTAGAGATGAATTTTTTTCTCTGTGTTTCACTATTCCTGTTGTTGTTTGGAAGGCGGCAAAAAATGTACTTTTATTTCATCATTTTTAAACAGGAACATTTACAAACACTTTCACAAAAACATAAAATGATACTGATGACACAGTACTAACTGAAACATGGAGGGTACAAAATAAGATATCCAAGAAAACACATAATTATGCTATGAAATACATGAAAGGTAATACACCAAAATCTGAAATCATTGCCTCATAGTTGGAGAGTTATTAGAAATTTTTCCATTGGTACTTCTGGTTTTCCAAGTTCTGTTTTATGTTTTCATGAGCAAACATCCCAGTAACTTCAGCAAACCATATTTATAAGAACACACTGATGTGCCCACATAACCTACTGAAGACTCTCTACCAAACACAGGCTTCTCACTCTACATGTACTCATTTAATAAATATTTGCTGAATTTCTGCTATGGGCCAGCCACTCTACTGGCTTTGGAGAACAGAGCAGTGTACAAACGCAAGTCTTGCACATGTTGGCTTACATTCAGGTGGGGGTGTAGACAGTAAGAAAAGACAATAAGTAAGAAGAGACAATAGCAAGACAGCAAGAAAAGACAACAGACAGTAAGAAAAGCAAATAAACATGGGATAAGTTGGGGTAAGTATTAAAGGAAAAAAAATAATACAAGGTAAAGGTATAGAGAACAACAGAATTGAGGAAATATGGCAAATGTATGGAAACCAGGGAAAGCAAAAAGGCAGAGAGTAGAAGGACCTCACTAGGTTCGTACTTCAGGGGTTCCTTCCTTCCTTCCTTCCTTCCTTCCTTCCTTCCTTCCTTCCTTCATTATTAGGCATTCTGATTTCCCTGGCAAATCTCCTTAAGGACCTAATATTTTTCCCTTGAAATATATAGGCACTAATTAGTTCTCTGGATATTTGGAATATGGCATATCTTAAGGGTTCTTCCTGTTAAGATGTTTGACAAATAGCTAAAACAACAAATGGCAAAAAGCAGGGCTCAGTGAACATTTAAAACCAATGATCTTGAGAATCCCATCAAATAGGAATAAACTAGATACACTAGGGACCAATACACTGTATGCAGTAAATGTTCACCACTAACATTTGTTCACACTACAACTTTTTCCAGGAATTATGTGGAAGAACCAAATGCACTCAGGCTACATGCTAACAAGGTATTTTCAGGGTATTTTAGAATATAAAATTGCCATTCTTAATAGAAAACGTGCAAAATTTCTTCTAACTCATCTACAAAACACAACTGAAGCCAGTTGAAAACATAAAGTGAAGCACAAATGCAGTAAATGCTCCTTTCCCACTAGTGCTAAGAAATGAGTTTGTACCAGGAGGTAAATCCAGACACCAGTGAGCACCCGCCACATCCCACAACACCCCAACAGAGAAGGTGCTGTCACTTCAGAGAATAAGAACTGGACCCAAGATCTACAGCTGGTAATGTCTGAGCAAAAATTCAAACCAGGCACTCTGACTCCGCGGTCCCTGCTTTTGACCATAACCCTCTGCCTACAATCTCTAAGTTTACAATTCCTTTTCTTGAAGCTTCATTTTTTATTTAAAAATATTCTAAATTATATAACAGACTCTCACATCCACCTGAACAGTTTTTTTTGAACAGTTTATTTTGAACCTAATACATAGAGTTTTATATATCTATTTTCAAAAGCCATCCCATATTACATCTCTTACAACATGTCTGCTTTGGACTCGGTTTCCTCCCAGGATGTTGCCATACAGGCTGCTTCTGTACCCGCATCAGAGAGTTGCTGCTCTAGTCCTAATACTTATCACACCAAAATTAGTAAGACTTGTAAGTTAAAGTTAAGGTTTTTTTTTTAAGATTTTATTTATTTATTCATGAGAGATACAGAGAGAGAGGGGCACAGACACAGGCAGAGAGAGAAGCAGGCTCCATGCAGGGAGCCCAATGTGAGACTCGATCCCAGGTCTCCAGGATCACACCCTGGGCTGAAGGCGGCTCTAAACCACTGAGCTACCCGGGCTGCCCTAAAGTTAAGTTCTAAGAAACATGTGCTGAGCTCTCCATCCATCCACCCATCTATCCATCTATCCATCCATCCATCATCTATAAGAATCACTATAAGTGCTCTCTACTTAATGTTTATTGCTTCTACACTAATATAGTTTTCTTTTAAATTCTCAATTGCTAAAATATCACCCTGAATTGACTCCCTGTAAGAAATCTCTTACCCAATCTGCACTTTTCTGCCACATTCCCTTACTAAAACATAGCTTGCTCTTGTTCTTCCCCTTTAAAGGAGATAATGTATGTAAATAAATTAACACTTTCCCTGTTCTATAATAAGTGCTTCATAAACACTATTAGTTTTGCTACAACTCTGTACCAGACATGAAGGTAAGCACTGAGAACAGGGCAGACATGCATGAGACATGGATGGAGCCCAGCATTAAGGAGCTGTGAGTCTAGTGGAAAAGTCAATAATCTATCACTACGCAGTTGTGGAAACACCTCACCCCAATCTGGGTGGAGGCAGAGGTCAGGGGAAATGAGTTCACAGGGTAAGAAGTCCGGGAACAAGAACAAGACAACCCCTAGGAGACTACTAGACTGGAAATTACAAGCAGCTTCAAGTTACTGAGTCGGTCTACAGCAGGCTGGGGGATCAGCCATAGGACCCATGAGGCTGGACAGGTGTGCAGGGCCAATTGTGAGGGCTTGGACATCATGCCAAGGATTTTTTATTTTATCCATAGGCAATGAAAACCTACTACAAATTTACTGGCACAGTCAGATACAATCAATTTTAGAAAGATCAACTTGGTAATAGTGTGGGAGCTGATCAGAAAGGGGTAGGGAAGTGTTGAGAGGTTGCTATGGTAACCAAAAGGAACAATGATGACACCTTGAATAAAGATACTAGAAATGTGGATAGAAAACAGTCAATGATGTTGAGAGTAACTGAACAGATAAGGCAAGATTTATTTAGTATTGGAATGCTGGGAGATACTGGGGGGGGGGGCCTTAAAAGAACAGAGTATTACAGATAATTTCCTTGAAAGCTGGGTCCATTCAATAAACTAAAAAATGGGAGAAGAGCCAAGATTTTGAGGGAAAGGTTGAATTTATTTTGGGAGTATAAACTCTGAGAGCTGATGAAACATCACACTGTCTGTGACCAGAAGACAAAGAAGATCTCTAGCCCTGGGCTAGAGAGAAAAATTTGGAAGTCACCAACACAGGTGATAGTGAGGTGACAACCTTCAGAATGGATGACACAAGAATCTGTGTGGTATTATTTGTTTAGTATCACTCATTGGCAAAGAAACATAAACTCCCTTTGTATGTAGTGGGAAAGAGACTGAGATTTGGCTCCAGTCATCCTTGACATTATGTCCTGCTACTCCACACCATCTATCTTACTGTGAAGTCACATCAAAATACTTTGAACTTTACAAGTCTGTCAGACTCATTGCCCTCTCCTAAATTTTCTGCCTGGTGAACCCTCATTTGGCCCTGAACACTCAGTCAAATGTCACTTTGCCTGGGAAGTCCTTGATAATCTGATCACCTTCCTGCCCAACTTAGGTGGAGTTCATGGCTCCCTCCTCCTTCCTAATGTAGAATTTGCTCACAACTCTACTCCAGACATTCAAGTGCTTCTCCTCCAGTAGGCAGAAAGTTCACAGAAGGAAAAGACTGCATCTACACAGGGAAAGATACCAAAGCGTGTTTACAGAATGACTGTGTCTTCCATCTGCAAACACCATCAGTTACCCTGCTTTAAAGAACCCATGACTACTTCTGTTTGGCGAGAAGCCACAGAAGGTTTTTGGGTACAGTAACGTGATATTTTTGGTATGATCGACTAAGAATTTAATTTTATTCCCACGTTATGAGTACTCATGTCAACACAACTGATGTGGTGACAACAGTATAATCATTTAGAATAATGATTACTATGAATACATTGGTTCTTCTCAGTCAAAATGCCACTGTATTTTACTCAAGGCAAAAAAAAAGTAGCCAGAGATGGAATCTAAGCACAAGTAGAAGACTGAAATGAAGCAATAGGAAGCTTTATTAGGATCAACCAGGCGATCGTGATGGCACTTTGATGTAAGATCTCACCCTGAAAAAACACTTTAAAGACAATAAATAGACAGATGATAAACAGTTAGGAAACTTTGTATTTGCTAAGTGCCCAATAGGTGAAAAGTATATTCTTCATAATGAAAGAAGGCAGGAAGCCTACCTGGGGGTTGATTTGAAAGCAAACGTGAAAGCATAAAAAGTGATTCAAATGTTCAAGTGGTAATCACTCCTTCTAGAAGCATCAGCAATTCTGGCAACTGGAGATGTGTTTTTTCCCTACTCAGCCCCTCGAACAAAAGGGACAATATATAAATCCTTATTTGGACTGACATCAAAAGGCCTTTCAAATTGCTATTCCTCCCCTGACTCTACTTAATTGTAAAAACGAGACATTTCTGAAATTCATTCTCTCTAGTTTGAGAACACTCACACAATTTTTCCAAGCCACTGAGAGATACATCCATACACTGAAATTTCAACAACTACGACAGATTTATCATCAAATGGAAAGGAGTCACAGGAAGTTTTGTTCTCAAACTGGGGCCCTCACTCTTCAGGGATTTTGTTAGTATTCATTCTTGACCAACAGTTTCAGCAGTGCACTCTAAGTTATGGACAAGGTGACTCTAAATATCATGGTGACCTAGCTTATGTGACTTAAGAAGAACTCAAAGACAGAAGTCAGAAAAATGTGTATGTGCATAATAGCTACTATATGAGTATCACAATGCTGGCCTCCCATTCAGCTTTGATTATAGAGATGCACATCTATACCCAAGAGCCTAAAGAAATTCAGTCCTGAGGACCATATATCTTGAAACTACCAGGAGGGCATGAGTATGAAAACGCTCAGTCCCAGCCCTTAGAGTAATGAAGCTGAAAAGGCTGAGACATCCATGATTCAGCCCAATTATTCTTTAGTGGTCACAAATAGGGTTTGCTACATTAAGCATACCCAATTATCCCAAGTAGGTTATGTTTTAAGTGACTAAATACTTCAAAGTTGTCACTTTCTTTTCCAGACATGTTGTAACTATGTACCCTTTGCAGTGAAACCAAGTCAAAGATCTTTAATTTACTTTTTAGCTCTGCCACTGAAGTGCTTGCTGACACTAAGCCTTGATCTTCCTCTCTTTTGCTTTTCCTATTTTTAAACTTTGCAACATGATACTTGCTTTCTTCTCACCTTTTTAAGATTTTAAAAACAATGCAGTAGTAATTATTATGGCAAACCCAATACTCCATTTAAAAAAAAGAGAGAAAAAGAAAAAACATAATGATGATAATGATACCTAATCTTGTTGAGTACTTACAATGAGCCCATCATTGTTTTAAATTCTACCTAAATCAGGTCATTCTCACATGACCTCTGAGACAGGTTCCCAACAGCACACAGGTGGCACACACAAATGCAATGTGAGGGTGGTGTAATAAAGAGGCCATGCGCAAAGGTGTGGGCAGGGCTTGGAATCACTCTAAGAGATGTCACAGTGAGCTAGGAAGGGTCAAGGACAGTGATTACCAGCGTGAAGCATCTGCAGGAGGGCACAGTTACCAGAATTCAGAAAGTACCTGAGGGAGTCGGCTCCCTGCCAGGAGCAAGAGGTAACCTGGTAAAGAATCCAGGAAGTCAATAGTTCAAACTCTCTTCCCACCGGCTTGCTCCAGTCCTGATGATGCTTCCCACTGGCCAGACCCAACCAGAAGCCAGAGATAAAGGAGCTGCTGATTTAGTTCAAACATCTCAGCACAGAGAGCAGGTGGAGAAAGGAAGAGAATCAACCTGATACCCTCTCTTCCCATTTATCCCAAGCACCCAAAACTTACCTCGGATAAATGAGGCAATCAATAAGTATCTGTGAGTAAAAGAAGAAATAAGATCAAAATGTCAGGAAGTTCAGTAAGCCTGTGAAATCACACACTGTAAGAGACTGTAATCACACACTGTAAGAGACTGAGCCAAGCCTTGCTCTGAGGTAAAAGCTTCAAGTTCATAACCAGTATGGGATGCTGCCTCCCATCCACCATCTTTATCCCACACCATTTATAAGCATGCTGTTGGGTGTCGGGGGAAACAGGATGGTTGTAAATAATTGCCACCCCCAAGAAACTTGTAATATGTGTGCTAGTTTCATTTCACCCTTCTATCTCATTACTGTCAAATCCCCAAATTCCTTTCTTGCAAGAAAAGTTGTGCAATAGCAGGTCTCTCACCTCTTACAAATCCATCACCTATTCCAACTAGTGGTTGAGCAGTGAAACCTTCCATCCCATGGCATTTTGCCCACTCGTTTGATAGTGTCTTGCCTTGGAAGGATGTTCTGAGTATATGTAACACAAGTGACTCATGCTTATCTTTGAGAGACAAGTCCTTAGCCTCTACTTACAGCAACAGACTAAGGCGTATGTCTCATAATATTAATACATTTACTTTCAAGACACGTTGAAGGGTTCATTTATTCAGCCAACATACTATATGCTGGTCATACAGTACATACTTGAGACTATGCTAGATACTGGAAAACAATTCTTACCAAAATCAACAACTACTTTCTATAGTAATGAGTCAACAGTCACACAGAGGGAAGAGAAAAATGTGTTAATTACTGAGAGGTCTTGGGCACACATCTGGGAGTACAGTCATGATGCTGTCCCTTGGCAGCACACTCCTTTCCTTTTCCCCAGGAGAACCTAGATACAGGCTGAAACCCTATAATACGTATCCTAACCCTGATGTTGTTCCTGGAGACAATCAAGTGTTCTACTATTTTTCCATCTCTTAAAAAGGGCTCCTGCTTTGAAATTCCAGCTCCATATATAAGCACCTGCTTCAAACAGATCAAATAGTAATTTTTCCCTGTGGGTTTTTTCTCAATTCTACTTTTGAGCTTGAGGAGACCACTCTTTGCTGCCTGATCCGGACTGAAATAGCACATTGAAGTCTTTCGTCTTTTCAGGGACAAGGCAAGTGAGCTGGCACAGCAACTCCCTTTCATGCTGTGCAAGCATTAGCTTTGCATTTTTAAAAACTATTGTACAATGTGTCATGCAGTGAGGTTTGCCAAGGGGAGAGAAAGGAGAAAAAAAAAAAAGAATAGCAGAGTTGGTTTCCTACATGCAAGTTTTAATGACTCTGGAAAACCATCAACCTGTATCAAATTTCTGTACTAATTTCACAGTTTCCCACAAATGGCAAGAATGCAAAACCGTCAATTAGCCTCGTGGTAATTATATTTTAAAAAGCCATTCCTTTTCTTGATAATTCTAACAAATGAAAAAATTCAGTTCATTAAAAACCCAAACACTTGATGATGTTTATTTCATCTAAGAGCTCATGGTAAAATCACCCTTCTCAACATCTCCCAAATGTTTACTCAGGTGCACACACCTGTGTTTTCTGTCACCAAAAAAAGCTCTGAGCGTGCAGGGTTTCTGCTATATGACATTCATTTACATACATTATGAAACAGAAACTGAGAAGAAGCCATCAAGTCCATGCTGGGAGAAGCCCACATCCCTCTCCTTACCAAATCAATCTGCAGCTTACAAAGAGCTCTGCTATTTCCTAGCAACATGAGTAAACATGGTGCTATATCCAGCTCCCAAGATTTGTAACCATGTTAATCTGTGAGTACTCAATTTAATTAAAGATTAGACTTTTAAATTGTATTTTTAGTGCACAACAGTACTGCTAAATTATGATGATCAGCAGTTAAGTGTGCTTATGTCTGCAGAACCAGGGGAATGAAAATGAATCATTTATTTCCATCTTGATATGACTGCTCTTCTCTGAGGCGCTATTCTCTGAGTTCACAGGACTTGGAGTTCATTGGAATTCGATGGTTAAAACACAGCTTGGAGACCTCATTTATGAAAATTCCTTTAAACCTTTCACCACTTTGACAGATCCAGTCCAAGTACACCGAGCCAATTCAAAAGTAGCTCTCAGCCTTTTTATAGGTTTTCAATTACACCAACACAGCACACCAGAGCTGTCGTGTTGGACAAAGTACATTACAGTCACTGAGAGGCACAAGTTCCTTTTTAAGAGACTCAAATGAAAGCAGCATTCTCAAAACTGGAGCCAGCAGATGTAAAGTCTTGTCTGTCTCGAACCATCCTTGACTTATGAAGGAAGGGATCTTCAAATTACTTAAACGTGGCTAGTGTCTAGCTATCTATCATATGGCGTATATGAAGTAGGCTATGATTTTTTTTTTAACTTTTCTAGAATCTACTTTACAAAATACTGGCAAGCTACCTTTGTCTTCAAACTGTTCCAAATACTTTAGCTGAGGAATTGTTCAAACATTTTTTAAGGTTCTTTCATCCCCGCCCCGCCTCCTCATAGTGTGTGACAGCAGGATTTACTTTTTCCTGGGCGAGCTCTGAGAAACAAAACCCCCAAGCAGGTCAATGAGCTTTTTAGGTTGAAACCGGTCATCAGCGGTAAAACAGAGTTTATGCCTGATTCCATTTTCTACTTTAAGGCGCTCCTTAATTAGGCCATGCTCTCCTCTGAAACAAGGATCCCATAAGATACTTATATGACTTAACAGATCAAGCAGTAATATTTTCTTCCATTTTCAAACCGTGCATTTATTTGAATATGTGGTTAGTATGGCTTTATGGGAGTGCCAATCTTTGAGACATGGTTATATGAATTATTTTAAGTGACATTTACCGTTAGGGGTAAAGTGGACAAAACACGCACATGCACATTAGTGGGTTTGAAGCACTTGCAAAATTTAAAAACTGTGTGTGCAGATGCTAATTTACTCAGGATATCACTCTCCCATTCTCCCTAAGGAGGCATGATGACTCTGAAACCACTGGAAACAGAAAGCTCTCATGATGATGACTCTTACAGTTCCTTGACACAGCAATTTTTCCCTGGATATTGAATGTTCTGGATATCAGTTGGCCTTTTTTTTTTTTTTTTTTTTTTTGTATTTGGTCTATCCTATTGGTTTGGGTGGTGGTTGTTGTGTTATCCAGTTAAATAAAACCTTTAAGTATTAACATACTGGGCTGTGTGCAAGTTGCCCTAGGCCTCAACATTAAAAGAGGTGAAGTCTGAAGCTAAACCAAACTGGCAGAAGCTCAGAAGAATTCTAGGCTGGGACATCCCTTTTCTCTCTAGAGGCTTCCAATCCATCCAGTCTGACTCAAACACAGTTTGGGGGCACTGGACAGAGCCAGGTGGCGACAGGCAAAGTGAGGTCACACTAGGCAAGCCCTCACACACCAATGCCTGCAGTTCCTAGGGTAACACTTTCCTCATTTGCTAATGAATTAATTCCCAATGCACAGAATGCCAACCTTGGACCACTTAAAGACTGCCTTCCTCACTGGGGGCAGGAAGATGACAGATGCACTCCCTACCCGTAGGAGCCCACAATTGGGGGCGCAGTCAGCCACGGACAACAGGGGCCACAGAGGCCATTCCAGCTAATTGCTGAGGGAGCCAGAGGCCGCAGTCGCTGAGTCTGCCCTTAGGACTCCCCACGCCTCCTCAGAGCCCAAGCTTGGAGTCCACTATGGGAGCCACAAGCCACATGTGGCTACGGAGCATCACAAGTGTGTCCAGTGTCTGAGTTAAAAATAAAATACACACCAAATTTCAAAAAGTATGGAAAACAAGACTGAAAGGTATCTGGTTAAGAATTTTTTTTATATTATGTGTAGAAATGCTAATATTGGTGATATACTGGGTTCAATAAAATATATTACTAAAATGAATTTCAACCTGCTTCCTCTTACTTTTCTTAATGTGCTTGCTAGAAAGTCTGAAATTACCTAAGTGGCTCACAGTCACGGATCTATTATTTCTATACTGCCGGTTCTGTTCTAAGCAGTCACAACTCTTGAGGAAAAAACCTGGGAGGCTGGCTCGGGTTGGGGGGCAAGTAGGGGTGCAGGTGGGTGAGTAGGGAGAAAGCACAGTGCTGGAAAGAGCACCCAGGGGTGCCTCTCAGGGGCTGCAGAGACGGAGCAGGGGCTGGCAGTGTGTTTGCTTCCTGAGCAGTACATACTTGCCAAATTCATTTGCAGCAGCAAGACTGCAACATCAAGACCAAAAATGACAATAATCACATCACAAATAAAAATAGCAGACTGTGCTTTAGAGGGAGCCATGCTCTGCTGGGGACCAGACCAACTAGCCAGCTTGGGCTGCACCCCATCTGGCCAGTCACTTGGTCACTCTGCCTCTCATCTGCAAAGAGGGAGGGGGGCTAAGATGCACGGGTGTGCCAGGGTCCCTGTTACTCTGTCTACGAAGTCTCTGGAAATCTGAAGCACTCTCTACATCCTAGAGGAAGGAGAAGAGTGCTACAGAAGGAGACACCTATGTGCCTAGAGATGTAAAGCTACAAAGAATGGAAAGTGGAGTAGAATCAATCCTTTACATTTCCTTGTTCCTAAAACAATTGTACTCGATGAATGAAAGGAAGCTGCTGGAAATGAGGACCCCTGTTCCCGGCTAGATATAGACTAGACGGGAATGCCATGAGCTAGGGAACCCCATCTGTGTACTTGCTGCTGTGACCGTAGCTCTGAGAGGTGCCCAGCATACAGCAAGTTCAAAATAACTGTCTATGGGAGGTGGGGGTGGGTTTTCCAATGAAGACTTTGCAGCCGGGTTTGTGGTGGAATTCCCATGCAGTTAATGTTTCCGAGTGCGCAAGGAGCCCTCAGCGCTGGGCAAGGAGCTCACCTAGGCCAGGGCTGGCAGCAGTGCTGCATCTCAGAGGCTGGTGTCCGCTCAGTGTGTGAGCTGTCATCACAGGGGAAGGCGGAGAGGCGCAGAGACCTTGCCCACCCTGTGGGCTCTGGCTTGGGTGAGTCCCAGAGGCTCTTGCAGCAGAAGTGGCCCTACTACCCACTTCCAACAGGGAGTCAGGGCAAACAAAGGCTCGGAATTACCTGGGGCCCAGTTTCTCTGTGCAGGGAGGTAAGAGGAGCAAGGTGGCTACGGCTGTAGCAGGTGGAGGCTTGTGCTGTAGCTACGTGCTGTAGCAGGTGATGCAGGTGATGCAGGTGCAAGTTGTTGCCTTTGATGGCACTCTCGCCACTTGGTAGGTAGCTCGGGGAACTGAGTTCCTCCCCTAACTTCATTCCCCACCTCCCTTCCAACAGGGCTCATCATCCACATCTTAGACGGGTGGTTAGCTGCTCTGTACTTTCAGAAAGGACTGGCACAGGGTAAACTCCCTAAGTAGTGGCCTGCAGCACAAGGTAAATGTACTACAACGGCTAGTATCTTTCTTCTGGATTACAGCTTTGAAACAAGGTTTCTAACCTGGTGTCTGTCCACAGCAAATCCACAAATGGGCTTCCACAGATCCTGGAAACCCCTGAATTCAGATGTGTGGGTGCACATCTATTTTCTTCAAGGAAAGTATCCATAGCTTTCATCTAAACCTCAACAGGCTTCCAGACTAAAAACAGGTTAAAAAAAATAAAAATAAAAAAATAAAACACTGAGCTTATGTGGCTTCCAAAACTTTGATGAAAGTTTTGATGAAACTTTCTGATGAAAGCTATGGATACTTTTACCTATCTATGGACTTCGTTTCTTTCATTTTTTTAATGATTTATTTATTCATGAGAGACACAAGGAGAAGCAGGCTCCCCGTGGAGAGCCCAATGCAGGACTTGATACCAGGACCCCAGGATCACACCCTGGGCTGAAGGCAAACACTTAACCGCTGAGCCACCCAGAGATCCCCTATGGACTTCATTTCTGAGGGAACCTCAGAACTAAGATTTCAATCTGGCTATTCAGGAGGCTTACATTATTATACATAGCAGAAACCTTCATAGGAGGCTTTTATTATCTGGCAACTGCAGAATCATAGAATGTCTTCTAAAGTAGACATTCATTTTAATTTCACCTACAGGACTGGAATATTTACTTCTTTTTAAATTTATTTATAAGATGTTATTTATTTATTCATGAGAGACACAGAGAGATAGAGACATAGGCAGAGGGAGAAGCAAACTCCCTGTGGGGGGGCCTGATTCAGGACTCGATTCCAGGACTCTGGGATCATGACCTGAGCCAAAGGCAGATGCTCAACCACTGAGCCACTCAGGTGCCCCTTTACTGTTTTAAATACGTATTTCTCCAAAGCCTTTTTGACATATTCAAAGGCCAAGGGAGGCAGGTGGCATGTTTTATTCTTAGGAAGTGGTCATTTCATGTTAGAGCAATAATAACAAAAATCATAATGAATTGGAAGAGCCCAATCAAAGTTTGATTGTACCCCTCAACAACCTAGAGAAGTGTCTGACAGCTGGGCAATCTCCAGGACGAGGGCTTATAGTGGTAAGCAAGCCTGTTCAACTCTGTAAATCTTAATTTCCTTGTATGCAAAAAAAGGATGGATCATGGTAATACCTCCTTCCTAGGGCTGCTGTGAGAATTAATAAGAAAATAATTGTAAGTCATTTGTTAAGCACCCAATGCAGAGTAAGTGCCTCATAAATATTAACTATTAAATAACCTCTTTTATGGCTGGAAAAAAAAGTATTCCTCATCTGATCTCTGAGCCACACATTCTAGCTTCCAGACTGACTTTGGGCCGCTGTTATTTTTCAGTGTCTTCTTTGAGGTAGCTGTTAGAGACCCAGCAGGCAATGAGCATACCAAGTTCCGGGGAAACCGTTAAAAAGTGTCTGAGCAGCAATTTCAAAGAGAACCTGCTTTCGTAGCCAACATTCTGGGATGCAAATTTAGGAATTGGGCTAAAGGAAACAGAAGAAACCTTGAAAATCACCAAGATGAATGACTCAGCACAGTTTTCATTCATTGCCCTAAAGCTTCTTGAGCACTTTTGCAGTGCAGAGCCCCACACTAGGCTCAGGGATACAGAAAGATGGAGCACCGTGCAGCTGTCTCAGTCAGCACCCTGGGAGAGGGAGTCGTGACACATAGCGGAGAACCACACAGCAAAGTAGATGCAAGGCTGGGCAGGCCCGGGGCGGGGGGGGGGGGGGGGGGGGGGGGGGGGAGTTCAGCAAAGGCTTCTTGCAGGAACAATGCTTGGATTGAGAGTGGAAGGAGGAGTGGATGTTCAAAGTCAAGGAAGTCAAGAAAGGAGAAAAGATTCATTCCGTAGTGACAAAAGCACAGGCAAAAACATGATAATGAGAGAAAAATGGAGCACGGAGGGACCTTCAGGTGGCACAATTCAGCTCCGGGATAATGTGGGCAGCTGGAAGAAACCTTGCTGAACACCTCCCTCCTTCTCACCCACTGTTGGCCACAGGAGGCAGGGTCTCCATTTCATGGGGAACCACAGGAACCATGGAATTCAGTTTCAGGAGCCTGGTCTCCCACCCCACCCCACCCCCCCAGGGTTCCGGAGTTATGAAGAGCTCTGAGGCACTTCCTTGATTCGATTTTATCCATTTGTTCTTTAGAAAGAGCACTCCGGCCATGGTGGGGAGGAAGGCATTGAAGCAGAGAGACTGGATGTGGAATTATCAGAGGGGACTTGTGCAGGGTGAAACAATGAGGCTCTAACTCTAAACTGACAGGGGAAAGAGAGAGACAGAGCAGGAAGTCCCGGTGATTGGGTGGAGGTGAGATCAGGACCTTTCCCAGGTTCACGGCTTGGGGGGAGAGTAAGAGGATGATGTGTCCGCCAGGAAAAACAGATGGCAGAGCCATCTACTCTTTTGCTTGCATGGCACCCACTCTATTCGATACTTGCTGTTTAAGAACCACCCCTTTCCTGCTCTGAGGGCAGCTGGTTTAGTGCAGGTTTTGCTGACCACCTTCCCATGCAGCTCCTATATCACCCCATCTGCCCCCTGGCCTCCACACACAGATGGCTCCTCCCATTCCCAAGGACTCCAGGCCTGGGCACATCATCAAGGACAAGCCAAGTCATATGTTTCAAATCCCTGGACATAGAAGCTGGTTCAGGGATGGGCATGTGCCCACTAATTAGAGTTAATCCCAAATTATTCTCTTTTCCTGAAGAGGTTAAGCTTGAAGCTGCTGATGGCCATTTTACCACCATTTTGCCACCACCCAAATCAGAATTGGATTCTTTCTGAACTTTTCCCAGACAGGAGCCAATACATGCCCCTTCTGGCTAGAGCAAGTATAAACTGGGTTTCTGTGACCTGCAGCCAAGAGCCCTGATAAAGATAAGAAGAAAATTGTGTCTCAAAAAAGTAGAGTCTACTTCTGTGAATGATGGCTTATAAAAACCCACATTACTGAGACAACTGTACCTTGAAACATCTGAATCTAAAAAAGACATTTCGGGACTTTATAGCAAATTCTACTGTGACTAATGAAAGGCCAAACCAGACTGCTTTAGAAAATGTTACTGCACCAGATAACGGCACACTCACTCATTAAGTTAACATTTACTGAATATCTTCAGGGTTCTCAGACTTGTACAAAAGAAACTATAAAGGTGTGTGCTTGGATTTGAGCTGGTCCATCCAAGGTCTTGCTGTAACGAGCAGCTGTGCGTGCTGTTCAGACTAATTGTGCGACGTTAGAGAGGCCAGGTGTTTCTGTCTGGCCCACAGCTGCACTCGATGGTAAGGACGCCACCTGAATTTCAGACTGGCCATCAATAAAACAAGGCTGGCGAAGCGGCACCTCAACTGAGCCCTTAGGTGAAAAAGCGGTGAACGTGTTTTGAATTCCTCTCCCCTCTAATAAAACAACCACAACATTTATGGAGGAGCCTGGATGAGGCATGACATTGGACCTTCTTTCTCTACTCTCCTGCCATGAAAAGACCCCGACACCAGCATGGGTTTAGCTATTATTAACACATCCACAGCTCTACCTAAGTATGCCTGAATCCTGTCCTCTAGTCTCAGGGGCTAGGAATAAATGGTCCAGGGTTTATTTCTGGTGGGCATTTGTTGGTTTTGCTACCCTGCATCCATTCCCGCTTCTGAGATCAGTACTCCATTGTTCTCTGAGGAAGCATCTACCGACTGCCCATCGTGTGCCCCCTTCGTAGGGTTGCCAATCAATGTGCCCAGCCAAGCAGTATGAGTGCCTTTAAAACTGGGCCAAAGGTTTTCTCTCTCTCCGATCTCAGGTCTCTGAGATCATGACCTGAGCTGAAACCAAGAGTCGGACGCCCAAACAACTGAGCCACCCAGGCACCCCTAAAGGTTTTCTCCTTGCTGGTCTGCTAAGTGCAAGGGCAGACCTTTAGCTGTGGGTTGCAGAAAAACAGTCATGGGTTTCTACTCCCGCGACCCCACAGCAGTTCCGATTCCATCCTGAAAGTGGTTCTTCTGACTTCCCTCTGACCCGTGGGGGTGTCCTCCAGGTTGTCTTCTGTTTTCTGCTGCTTTTCTTGAGAGAAACTCAAGTCTATACAATTTGCTGCAATTTAAGCACTAAGCACTAGCTAACGTTCATAGGATACTCTGCAGCTTATAAAGTACTTTCAGATTCAATTTATCTCTTTTGATCAGCCTTTCTGGAACTGAATTTTTCTCCTCCCCCCAAATAAATCACTTATTCATTTCTCTATTTCTCACGACGGCACACTTGTTCCTTCAGCCACTTAAGCTTTTGAAAATCTCAGAATGATTTTGACTGGAGGCTCTCAATAATGCCCTGTCATCAGTCACCTAATCCTAAAATATGGGATCTCCCAGAGTGATGCCTTCCTTTCCATTGTTTCTGCCTCCACTTTTGCCAGAGCCTTCCTCACCTTCAAACAACGGTCTGCTGATTCTGCCACCAGTCTACCGTCTCCAAACAAACCTGATGCCACTGGTAGAAGGCTGTGACTAAAATTTTACCATCCTTGCATTATTCCTCAGCTACCTAAGGTTTACAGAACAGAGAATATGGGACAATGATGTACAGTTCATTTCCTAACCTAAATTCTGGGCTGCCCACAAGCAGGCTCCACTAATCTCTCCTGTCTTCTAAGTATACTCTTCCTTAGTAAAACACACACACACAAAAAAAACATTTGGCAGAACAAGGGTTCAAAGATGTAGTAAATGGGGGGGGGGGCGAGCTACAGTTTTTTGTGGCTGCCTCTCATTTTAATTGGAGTCTTTCTAGACCCCTCGAAGGCATGGTGACCTTGTGATCCCATCTGACCAATGGGACAGTAACATAGGCTTCAAACTAGCTCTCTTGCTGCTCTTGGTACCGTGTTTGTTCTGTAAAGAAGTCCAACTTAATCTGCTAAAAACTGGGAGGTGTGTGTCCTGGTCACCGGTTAACGTGGCTAACAGCATAACTGCCAGATATAACTGTGAAGCCATCCTAGATCATCCTGCCATCAGCCCACCCACTAGTGGACTTAAGATGTCTGAGGCAACCCTGTCAAATCAGCAGAAGAACCACCCAGCTGAGCTCAACCCAAACCGCTGAGCACAGAATCATGAGCTTTAGTAGTTGCTTTAAGCAACTGCATTTTGGGGTGATTGGTTATGCAGCAACACATAACTTATAAAACATCTGAGCTGATTAGGTCATTTATCCTCAGAATTCCTTTCCTATTACTAGTTAGCATCTTGGGGGCTGGATCATAAAGTATCTTTCATGTGTCCTATTTCTTCCAAGTGCCTTGTGAAGAGACTGCGCATTTTGTATTTTTATATGCCACAAATGCACAAAGGGAATACACTGTAACTAATCAGGAATCAAACAGTGCTTTTCCAGGGCCCAGCTGTCAGTCTTATCAACTCCTAGTCATCATTTCAACACATATTTTGATCATTAACATTTAAAGCTTGAAAGAAGGAAGATGCAAACCATAAAACCGGAAATCTAGTTATCTCATCCACGTGAAGTGCAAAATCATGCAAAACGTGTATCACAAAAGTAACCTATTTATTGATTCATTTTCAGTAAATTACTCCTTGTAGCTAAATCTGCATATCAATTAAAGGGGGCACAAGTAAACAAATATATAAGGGTAAAAGTTTCACAGAAGCAATTGTTTCATTTTCACCAGGATATTATTGTTCTCCCAAGACACATATTTCTCCTATGTGGTTTGCAACTATAACCTGACAGACTGCCAAAAACAAGGCTTCTCTTCTAAGAGTGTCACAGATTCTCTTGTTGCTGTTCAATTAGATTTTGCATTTAAAAGAGAATTTCCCTTGTGTTTCTTACAATAGTGCACCTGCTCCTTGGGAGATTTCCTCTCTTGACAAGCAATGCCTTAAATCTGGCAAGAAAAACAGCTCCAGGCTTTCTCTGATAATATCAAAGATCATTTGTTTGTATTAGACGTTTGTGTGGGTTTCCCTCCTCTTAAGAGCAGTAAAGTACTACTACAATCCCTTCCAAAACAACAGCACACACAAAGTTTCTTGGCCTCTGTTCTACATTTCCACCCACACCTGCAGCAGAACAGCTGCCTGGAATTAGCGAAGCTGCGACATAGTGTAGAGAGAGATTCATTTGCTCTGGTCACTTCCTTTTGGACATCAACACATGGTAAATGTCAAATCAATAAATGTAGCATCACTTGGAATCTACTCTGTTGTAGCCTTTCCTCATGAAATGCTTCCTATGGAAAAAAATGAAGCTTACATTCATTCAAGGTAATATCCCTTATTTTTTATATATCGTTTCTGAGAATGTCTAAACGATCCTTAAGAGAGGCACCATCATCTTCTTTCCGAATCTAGACCTGGGAACTCCTACGTATTTGGTTATGGGTGATCTTCAGTTAAAACTGCGTCCTGAAGAGCCTTCTGTGATGGACAGCAAGATGTCACACCTCCTTCAAATAGTTTTAAGAAGCCCTTAAAGCTGTCTCCCTACGCTCTAACCACACTGCACTTAAATTACCATTCAGCTGCTACAGGAGTAGCCAATAGATGTTTCCTCCCCCCTACCCCCCCCCCCCAAAGTGAACACATTAGCATACTGCTTTCCTAGACCTTGTTCTCTTTGCCTTTTAAAATTTCAATATGTACAAATGAAATACAGATTTCAACCCATTCCCAATTGGGATGTCTGCTCCGTAATAAGAGAAATAGGTTTTTTGCCTTCCTGCAGATTCAGCAAGGAAAGTGGTGCTTGAGAATTACGTGTTTAGAGTGACACCTTGGAGAACTGACATACTCTGCACACATGTAATCCTCATAAACCTCCCCAGGCAGCCCTTATTTCATTTTTGCAAACTGCACCCTGGCCGGGCTCCACAGCACGTGGTGTGTGGGTAGCCTGTCCTGCACCGAGCGGCCGGCTCTCGCTTCCTCTGGGCTCTCGCCTGCCTCCAGGCTCTTTGATGGGCACTTGTCAGTAATCGTCCAGAGGAGTGGGGAGGCCCAGCCACCGGCCAGGGAAAAGCGGACACCGACAGTAATGCTTCCTCAATGAACTTTCCCAAGGAAAGCAACGTTCCCACAGGAAAAAACAACACGTTCCCTCCACCGCCCCCCCCCCCGCCCTCCTAGCGGTCCATTGAAAATGAGCAACAATGCTGTTGCCTTTTTGTTTCGTCAAGACTTTCTTCGCTGCAAGCAGTAGCGTGTTCCTCAAAGAATGCTAGTATTTCCTGTGGAAACTGTATGGCTGCCAGTAATGGCTCATAATTTTCCCCCTCTTTTCTTTTCGTAAAGATGAAATAAACAAAACGTGGCATTTGACAATAGCCAAAATACCAGTTCACCTCACTTACCACCTGCAGATGAAAGTCAGCAGCAGCGGAGAAGGCCAAGGGAGGCTCATTCCCGGCTGAGACCGGCGCGGACGAGCCTGGGACGCAGGACAGCGCCCGGGGCAGCTCCGAGCCCGGCTGCACGGGCGGCCCGCGAGCCCCGGGAACGCGCGGGGGCTCCCCTGGGCCGAGCAGCCCCGCGGGGCCCTCGGGCGCGTGTCTCAGTATCGTTATTCGCTACTGTCGCCGGTGCGGTTACTTCGCCCCTCGTTATCTGGGCTTTTCGGGAGCTGGGGCGCTGCCCACCGCTGCCTCCCGGGCGACGTGCGGCGGCGGCAAGGATCGCGAGCGCACGACACCGGCGGAGCAAGGAACAATCCTCCGGCCGCCGGGCGGGGGCTGCCCCCTCCCCCGGACTGGAGCTGCCGCCGCCGCCGCCGCCGTTACTATAGAGACCTTCCCCCAAACCCGCTCTGCGGAGGCGCCGCCGCTGCCCGGGCGCCCGCACTCGCCGCACAAAGGGGCCGGGGGCCGCGGGGACACCCGCCGGGGGCGCCCGGTGCAAACTTGGGAAGGCGCCGCCGCCCCGCCCCGCCCCGCCGCGCCGCGCCTCGCCTCCCCGCCGCGCCCGCCGGGACCTGGACTCACCGGGGGCGCCCCGCGCGCCGGCGACTCGGGAGCGCGGACCGACTGACGGACGCGCGGGTGGACGGCGGCGGCGGCGGCGGCGGGAAGCGCCGCAGCGGGCGCGGGAGCGGGCGCGGGCGCGGGAGCGGGAGCGGGCGGCGGAGGCGCTGCCGCGGCCCCGCTACGTCACAATGCGGCCGGGCCGCCGGCGCCGCTCCCCCGGCCCCCCAACGGGCGCGCGCGGGCGGGGACGGGGGCGGGGGCGGCCCCGGGGCCAGCGGGCGAGCGGGCGAGCGGGGGGCGCGCGGCCGGGGAGCGGGGGCGGCGGGGCGCGGCCACACGCCCGGGCTGCGGGAGCCGCCGCGCGCCCCGGGCCCCCCCCGCCCCCCGACCCCCGACCCCCCGCCCCGGGCCGCGGGCCCCGCGCCGCCTGACAGCGACCCCCCCCTCCGCGCCCGCCCGCTCCAGCCCGCTCCAGCCCGCGAACCTGCGCTTCCCCGTCCACCTTTCTGGTCGCTCACCTCGGCCGCCCTGCAGCCTCCCAGCTGGGCTGCGCTCCTCCCCTCCGACTTTTTGCCCCCGCGTCCCTCTTTCTCCCCCGCCCCCGCGCTCCCCCTCCCGCTCGGCGGCCTCTCCCCCTGGAAATGAAATCGCCCCTCACCGGGATCCACGCGTCAGCCGCTGCCACCTCATTGGTCCCCCAAACAGTCCGGCGGTGCAGCCTGAGCCGGGAAGAGGGACCGGGGAGGGGAAGCGGAAGGTGGGCAGGGTCCTGGGACACCGCGGAGCCCGAGCAGCCCTGGCAGAGGCTGCGGCGCTGGCCCGGAGTCCTCGCCCCCGCCCCCCCACCCCGCGCCCCGGGCCCCCCCTCCGCCCCAGGCTCCCCCCCGCCCCAGGCTCGCCCCCCCGGGACCTCGCCGGCCGGTGGATGGCGGGATGGCAAGGGGGCTTGGCCCGGGACGTCCTTTGCTCGAGCGTGGGTGCTGGATGGAGACTTCAGTCGGAAAGAATGGCTCTTTGACTCGACAAGGGCTCCTATGCCCCGGGCCCTACAGTCCTACGAACTTGACTTTCGGCGTCTTTCTCTTGATGGGGGGCGGAGGGGGGTGGGGAGCTGGACGGGGCGTGTGGGCCAGCCCGCACTGGTGACCGCCTCTTTCCCTCCTTATTTCCGACATGAAATCAGGGAGAGTGGAAGCATTTATGGTAACCTTGGCTCAGGACCGTCTCTCTCTTGCCCTTTGGAAAGCTTTCAATGGTTTTTAAGAACTCTCTTTCCCGGGAGAGATGACTCGGAGAAGTCCACTGCGCAGAGCTACGGAGGGCCGCTCGCGCTCCGGGTGTGGCCGCTTGCCTGGCGTTGCCCCAGAGAAAAGTGCGAGGAAGCGAGTTCTCGTCCCTGCAGCCCCTTTGTTCCCTGGCCAGTTCCAAGGCAGCGAGAGTGGCGCCACGGTCCCGGGAACCTCTGCGCTTATCTGGGCTAACGGCACTGGGGATGCGTAGCATGTGTGAGCCTGTCATTGAAAATACATCATGCATCATATATTTACTGCGTAGAATAATGTAGTAGATAGTGATAGCCTAGAAGAGCGTATCACTACATATGTTAATGTTGGTATGTATTTAATACATAGCAACCAGACGCGACCTGGTTGTTCAAAACCGAGTTCTCCCCGCGACCAGGGTAATATACTGTACACGGTGCCTGTGGAGTCCGTGGGCCGCTCTGTTGGCAGGCGAGAGGCAGACTGGAGGATTGGGAGAGCATGGCCCCAGTCCTGCTCTGGACCTGTTTGCACAAGTACAATAATTACAGAGATGAGGACTACCTTAAAGGCCAGCAGAAGACATTTCACATGCTTGTAATTTGATTTCCTATTAAGAAATTAAATTTCTCTTTCTCCGGTCTTTGACATAAACTGCCAGAAGTGTGTCCTGCAGTGCTGTAATTTGTGTATTGTAATTCATCATATATGAGGCTTTAAGTACATGCATGGAAAGTGGCTTCACAATTTTAAAAACACACATTATCCCTCCGTAAAAAAATATAAAGTCAGATGACATCATATGGCACTAAAAATACTTGAAAATATTGGGCTTAATTCATTCACATCTGGTTAAAATAAAAATACTGTTTTTTGTGTTTTCCTTTTTTTTTTTTTTTTTTTTTTTTGCCTAGTATAAACTCTGAGAAAAGCACATCTTGCTTCCATCCAGTAGATATGGATGGAAATTGGTGTCATCCTTGATGAGGTCTACAGAGAGCATGGTTCTACTGCCATCCTATTAAATACTTTGGTATTTACCACCCATTTTCATAAAACAGATTTTATTTATTTATTTTCTTTTTTTTTTCTTTTTTTTTTCAGATTTTAATTATTGAAGGAGTAATTTGTTGAAGAATAGTAAATACACATCTTTTCCCCACTTCCCTGAACATCAACTAGCTCTAACAATGAGCCAAGTGTGAACACACTTTAAATGGTTCAACAAGAAGGGGACCGATGGTGTCGCTTGTACAGAAAATGGGTTGTCCCAGGAAAAAAAAAATTATGTTTCTGTGTAGCGAAAGGAGTAACATGCCAGAGCTTAAAAGAGCAGTCTCTGAGATGTTTCAGATATCTCCCCCTGTTTTTAATAGTGCTTTTCTTAACGGTTTATTCTCTTTCTAACATGTGTTTGATTACATGTTTACCATTGTTTCCGCGTGATTATTTTTACACTGTGATTTAAACCTATGCTTATATATATACTTTCCTACATAGTCTACAAGTTTGCTTTTGCTTGGATCGTTTGTTTGTTAGTTGCTTCTTCTGTGCAATCTGTTGCTAAATCCTAAACCACAAATTGATAGACCAAAATGTGGAAGTAGTGAAATTGTTGGGTTGGAACAGACTTGTTAGATTTTAGATTGGATGCCAAGAAAGCCAGCTTTCTCAACATCATGTTGACTTTTTATCAAGTTCATAAACTACTCGGCCTAGTCCTTTATCTGCTTATTATCAACCAGTCTCTGATACGCAGTTTTCTAACCAAGCAGCTGCATGGGTAGGCTAGTTAGTACCAATGGGATGGCTTAGCAACCACAGCCACTGGACCATTTACCCCTTTAAAGAGTACTCTCCACCCATGCCTACCACTGCACCTTAAGGGATGTGCACCTTTAAGAGCAGTTAGCATATTTCTGCTTCATGTCCACTTCTTTAAAAAAAGAGCGGGTGGGTACCTCGGTGGCTCAGTGGTTGAGCGCCTGTCTGCCTTTGGCTCCAGTCCTGATCCCAGGGTCCTGGGGTTGAGTCTCACATCAGGCTCCTTGTAAGGAGCTTGCTTCTCCCTCTGCTTATGTCTCTGCCTCTCTCTCTTTCATGAATAAATAAAATCTTTAAAAACATAAAAAATAAAAAATTTAAAAAAGATTTATTTGAGAGCCTGCACAGAGGTGGGTGGAGGTGGGGGAGGGGTAGAGAGAGGCAAGCAGATTTCCTGCTGAGTGGAAAGCCCCCCCCCCCCCCATCCCCCTGCAGGGCTCCATCTCAGGACCCTAAGATTAGGACCTGATCCAAAATCAAGAGTCTGACTCTTAATCGACGAGCCACCCAGGCGCCCCTCATGTCCATTTCTCATCCCCTACTATTCAACTGTCAGTACCCATCAAGATGCCAGGGAGTTCATATTACTCATATTTGGATCATCAACACTGAGCACATTTTTATACTCAAGAGTTAGCTACTGAAAATAATTAGTACAAAAGTGCATTTCACTGTATATCATCTGCCAAAGAGCTGACATCTAATTGTTCATTCAATTATTACAATTAAACATCTGCCTCTTTTCTTTTACCCAGTTTTCATAATATATCTTTACTGTGTGACAAAAATTGGATAAACCTGCTATAATACTGTCAGTGATCAAGCAGAAAACCATTCTCTTTCTTTCCCTATTCTTTAAATGTAGATTTTACTTTACTAAAACTTCTAACTCCCCGTTAAAGGCTCAGATTTTTAATTTTCATTGCACAGTCTGGGTCATCAAGGGAAGGGGAAGTCTTGCTTGAAGTCCTTTCTGATTTCTGGTTGAGAACTATAGGTTGGGGCAGACTATTATTTTATTTTGGAGTCAAGTTTGTTTCATGTGCTTGTACAAATTTATGTAAGTAAATTATGAAGTATTTATATGGAGAATCAGGACCATACTTCTCCTGTAAATGCGATTGTTATCAGTCAGGATGAGTTAGGTTATGCCGTGGTAACAATCATGCAACAACTCAAAACTTTCATAGATTTATAAAAATGTATTTCTTGCTCTCCCTACAGGACAAGTCCAGGTTAGCTGCATCTCTGCTTCACATCTTTTTTTATTTTAAGACTTCAGCCAAATGGAGCAAGTTGCAAACAGCGATATCATTTACGTGATGAGGAAAGAGAACTCTGGAGGGTCTTTAACCAGGAATTATATGCTGTAGCTTAGAAGTCAGACAGGTCATTGCTGCTTACAAACTCGTTGGACCGAACTAGTCATATGGCTCCACCAACCACAAGAGAACAAGGACATACATCCTACAACATATCCAGAATATTTGGTACATAATAGGATGAGGAAGTGTGAACATGTTACATTTCACTGTAGATGAAACAGGAAAAAATTCTCTGTATATTTTACCTAAACGCCATAGCATTTACCTAGGGGAATAGATGTGGAACAGAAAGGTAAATGCTATAACAGTTTTACTTTCTGAAATAACTGCCAAAACCACAGTAAAGAAATGTGAACAACAAAGAATGATGAGGAACCCAGTTGTTCTCTGAATTTTTTGCAAGATTTATTTATTTATTTATTCATGAGAGACAGAGACAGAGAAAAAGAGAGAGAGGCAGAGACATAGGCAGAGGGAGAAGCAGGCTCCCCGCAGGGAGCCTGATGTGGGACTCGATCCCAGGACTCCGGGATCACACCCTGAGCCGAAGGCAGATGCTCAACCACTGAGCCACCCAAGGGTCCCGGAACCCAGTTTTTGAAGTTTCAGAGAGAAAGGAATGGTTATAGGACATACTTATTTTGGTTCTCCCCGCTTCCTTTTTCCTGTACAAACCCGACCCCCCTCATCATCATCATCATGTTCTTTAGGCAGTGCTCGTCTCTGCCGCATCCTCCTGTGTGTCTGCATGCCTACGCTGAGTGTGACTAGGAACTTGGCATTCCTCACCTGACCTCTTTTCTATGGTCGTTTCTTCACTTTCCAGTGATTTTCTTTCCCCCTTCAATATTCCTTTTCTCTGTTAGCCTTTTGCTAGATCTTAGACTTCTAATAAAGTTAGAATTGGAAGGGAGATGAAATTCAAGTCTGGCAGCTTAGCTGCTTATAATATAGCAGCTTTAATAAAAGATTTGGTGTAGAAGGAAGTTTATGGATTGTTAACCCGATTCACTGAGATTATCCTGGGATTTCGATTAATCCCACTGCTACGCTTTTATCTATTCTTACAGATCCTTGGAAGTTTCGTTGTTGGTGTTATTAAATGGAAACCATTAAATCGTGCAAAAATACGATCAGGTGAAGGTGTGTCTTGACATGTGGTTCGGAGGCGGCCTGGGGCAAAAATACAGAGACTCTACCAGCGGCTAAGGGTTTTTTGGTAAATCAGCTGATTTGGGGCCATGATCTTTCCTCTGTGCTCCTTTTCCAGAGTGAGTTACCAGCAGAGAGAACCTGAATCTGTAAAGCTGTTGAAATGCCTAGAGGAACTCTGCATCCAGACTCTATTCAGGCAGGCAGTATGAAAATTTCATAACTGGATTTAACTATAATTATTTTAACTCAATAGCCAGATTTTTGGAGGTTAGAGCTTGCTTCTACCTAGGTTCATTTGGGTTCATGCTTCACCTACGACCTGGAGAGACTGCCCATTCTTAGGCTTCATCTGTAAACCTTCAGTTCTAACTTAAAAGTGTTGTTTCCTCAGCAAACCAAAGGACTGGTCTCTTTTCCCAGGGATTCCATTCACATCATCTTTATTAATAGGTCACCTTTTCCCTGGTACTTTTTATTGAAAGCCTTTTCCCTCTCATGGTGGCTTGTTGCCTTCAGATCTCTTTGAGCAGACTCCCCCTGGGTTGTATCCCATCTCCTTATCTGTCCGCTGGCGCCTCCAGTCTGAATCAGGCTGCTACTGACAATGGTGAAATGTGCCTGAGACTGGTGCTCCCAGAAATCAGCAGGGGATGAGAAATGCCCCCACCTTTCTGTGTTCCCAGAAATGGCTACCCCAAAGAGCCACTTCCCCCATACAATTGATAAAACGCATGGTCCCCTCTCTCTCATGACTCCCTAAGATTTGCAGGTGGCTCCCTTGTTTACCTAGGACAAGGCTAAACACAGACTTTTCCCCTTTTGCCTGAACGTGCTGACAAGACTAGACACAGACCCTCCAACTTCCCTTTCTTTGTCTCATGAATGAATAGCTGAGATTAAATTGTTTGTCCCTCTGAAATTTGCTAGACATAGAAAAAAACATTTCCTGTTCGGCTAATTGATCTAGACTTTCCTTGATCTCAAAACAATCCCAACTGTAAGTCATCCCACCTGTCACTGGTCTCTCCCTCCCTACAAAAGTCTAACACAAAATTCCCCTGCAGAAACACTCCGATATTCAGATTTAGGGTGCTGGGCCTATTGCAAGCACTTGAATAAAATCAATCTTATTTGCCTGTGTTTGGCTTTGATACCATCCTCGTCCTTTTTGGATTCTACTGCCTTTTTTATCTTCATGAATAGCTACCCTAGTCACTGACATGAATGGATGCCAAAGACTTGTTATTTAACCATAAGATGATTATTTTGAAGGAAACTTTTACATCCAACATTTTTGTCTGCAAGGGAAATTCCTAATGCTCTACAACAATAACCGAGGAGTATTTTAAATCCTTCAAATTGTGCAGTCTCATTATTCAACTTTTCCATAGGTCTGTGTTTTCTGTTGGTGACATGAATAGCCCTCCTACACCAGAGCATCCAACTTAGTTAGGGATAAATGAAAATGGTGTAAGTTGCCAAACAGTCAGCATAGGTCAGCATAATTGCTTTCCTAATATGACACATGTACATAACAATATCTTAGTTATTAAATACTCAGCCAGATTCTTTATGCTCTACCATGGGATTAATATATTTTCCACAACTTCCACATTAGTCACTTGCCTACCAGGTTACACTACTTTCCAACATGGGCCAATCGGAGAGAGAAATAAATTCCTAAACTAGGCGCAGGATGGGAGCTTTCAACAATTGGAATATCCTACAGATTAAAGACCTCTTAAGAATGGGAGGGGAGAGAGAGCAGGAGGGAGGAGGGAAAGGAAAGAGAGAAGGAATTCATTTAAGAATGAAACACTATGGCTGAGAGGTCTTGCGAAATTCTGTAAACGTGTGCTCTTCGTCCTCAAGGGCACATGTAGACACTAGAGATTTTGCACGTGTGCATAAACACCGATTAAATCTCAAACTGGAGGTTTTGGTATTTGAAATGAATTTGATTAGATGGTTACAAAAAGGAATGCAGGTCAGCGAGTGTGGTTAAATGATTTGAAGAGGAATGCAGGTCAACTTCCGAACACCATGCCACATTCCCATGAACCTGCCCCAGTTGTAGAATGTGAGACTGAGGAAAACGCGTTCCACTGATTACTTATCAATTGTTACTGCACTGTGTATTTAATTACACTTGGTCCTCTGGGCATCTGCACAGTCGTCTTCTTCATGTTGATAATCATTTTACTATAGCACCTAATCTTGCTTTGAATATTACTGTGATATATATCCACTTGGATTCAGAGTTTCTGTTGTCTTTGTAAGTAATTCACCTTTTTTCTTACCTATTGTACCTTGAGACCAAACCCAGGTGTTTGGTGATGTTTGGATAGGCCTACAGATGGATGCTCATCCCAACCAATGGCAACAAAGGGATTTAGATGCCATGGGGATTAAAGCTGTAATGGGCTGGTTTTTTGGCTTTGTCTCTAAACAGCTTCTGGTGGGTTAATATAACGAAAATTTTTCCCCTTGGATAAGCTATGCAAAGACATTAGAACTGGTTACCTCTAAGTTGCAGAAGAAAGCCATCAGTGAAAGGAATGCATCAGTAATTATAATCCTTTCTGTTCTAAATCGGAATAAATTCTATGTCCAAACAGCTTTGGGAAAGAAGAACTCTGAAAATGAAGCAAGGTTTTCAGCCTTCTTAGATAAGACTCTGTTGTGAGTTTTACTCTTTTCTCTAAATTTATAGCTTTTGGTTCCCAAGTCCTCAGCCTGGGGACATATGGTCTTCCTTAGGAGAAAACAAGGGGAGAAAAGTTAAATTCATATTGAACTGGATGAGGATAGCTGATGGCTGATGAAAAATCTTCCTTGTAAATCATGGGAAATGTTTTAAAGGTGGTTTGTGGGAAGAATAGAAAAAGATGTCATTGTTGATAGACTAAGTATTGTTAAATGTAAAGTCTAGGGCAACCCTGGAGTGTAGAGGTTGAGCACACTGATCTGGGTGTTAAATTCTCTGAGTTTAAATCTCAGCTTCATCTCGTACCATCCTCAAAGCTGGTTAATGTGGGTGGGTCCTAGTTTCCACTACTACAAAATGGAACGCTAGGAGTGCCTCTGTCACCAGATTGTTACGATAATTGATTAAGTCAATATGCGAAGAGAACTTAGAGTTGAACACACTAAGAATATTAATAGGTATTTGTCAAATGAACTCTGGAAAGCCAATAGCACCTCCGCGAATTCCCTGGAAATGTGGGTTCTAAAGCCCACTGCTATTCTAGCTGGCTGTGAAGTTCACTACTTCTCTGCTTGTGTCATGGCATTAAATAGCACTAGGATTCTTTGCTCCTTAAACCAGAATAGAAGTACATCTTGGATTCCTATGCAGTATGTGTATAGTTATCCACGACTCTACTTTTATTATGATCACTGAGATTACATGAAATGTTATTTGGGAAACCTTTCAGTTTGGGTTTAAGTCTTGTCACTGGTTCTCTGTCAATTTAAGATTTTTTTTTTTTAATGCGGATCTTGTAATTTGATATCTAACTTTGGATTCTAAATGACATTTAATATTTTTCCCAGACCTCCATTGGCGATTTGATGCACAATTCAGGAATGGATGAAGAAGTACTTTGAAAAATGAAACATCTTTAGTGAGAGAAGCATTGTCAGTATCTTTAACTCTAGGGCTGACAATATGATTTTGATATGTTTACCATTAATGTGGTAGAAATGGAAAAATATAGTTCTTGGAAAAATGCAAAGTATCTTGTTATGCATTTATCCAGCATAGTAATATTTTTGAGAACCTGCTGTGCACTGGGAAATGTGCTAGTTGTTTAGGATTTATTGGGGGTGAAGAGAACAGACACACCAGACTGCCCTTATAGATACTCATAACACATATATTTCAGTATTGCTAAGAGTTATGAAGGCAGAAAGCAGATTATTGTGGCAGAAAAATAAAGGATCTGGGGCACCTGGGTGGCTCAATCAGTCAAGCATCTGCCTTTGGCTTGGGATCCAGCCCTTTATCAGGCTCCATGCTCAGCAGGGAGTCTGCTTCGCCCTCTACACCTCCCCTCCTTGTGCTCAGTCTCTCTCTCTCTCTCTGTGTGTGTCTCTCTCTCTCAAATAAATAAAATCTTTTTTAAAAAGCAAAGGATCTAATATAACACTGGGTGGTCAGGGAAGGCCTCTGGGATTTGAAGAATGAGAGGAAGCCAACCCTATGAACCGTGAAAGGAGAGTCCCAGACAGAGAAACCAACTGGGACTGAAGAGCACCCATCCAAGCAACTACTAAGCAACCAAAAGAGTGTTCAGAGTAGTTCTCAAATAATTAAGTGATTTAAGGAGGGACACAGCAATCTATCTCTTGGACTGGCACCCCTTGCATATAAAAACAACAACACCCTTAACCATACATTCAGGAAACACAAGTAGAAATGCCGACCCATTAAAAGTGCTTGCAAAGCATCTGTGAGGACAGTATCACTGCATATTGCTCATCCCTAGACAGCAAGTCTTCAGAGAAAGTGGAAGCTCCTCTGGCATCCTCTTTGTCATGAAGATCAATCTATTGAACTTGTGCAGCTGAGGTGGGAAGGAGATTAATTGCTCCAAAACCATAAACAGTTGAGACTGGAACACAAAATACTTTCCAGAGCAAGTGAGGTAGCAGGAAATCGTGCAGGGGTTGAAAAGCTCTATGAAAATCATAAATAATGAAGGACCTCATCTAAAAATGTTTGGTCTCTAATGTGGAATTTAAGAATTGTGACTTAGAAATTTGGAGCATGTTTCCTCAGTTCTAACATTCCACATTTTCTAACATCTGTCATGACCTTGGCAATGGCTTTACTAAGCTAGACTGATGAGGGGAAAAGAACTTGGAATCTTGGTACAGATTTGAGGAAATGAGCATTTTTGAAAAAAACCCAATCTATTGTTCACAGCATCCTGAACTACCCAGAACTATGTAGTATTATATAAAAAGCATAACAAGCCCACAGCAAATACTTTAAGTATAGGCTACAGGGTCCCTGTAGGGCTGCGTGTTTCAGTACGGCAGCCACTAGCCAGAGGTAGTTATTGAGCACTTGAACTGTGGCTAGTCCAAATTGAGACATGCTGTAAGTGTGATATGTATGTCAGATCTCACAGTCTCAGTACAGAAGAGAGTGTAAAACATCCCACTAATCATTGTGTAATGTTTGGATATATTGGATTAAAATAAAATACTGAAAATTAATTTCACTATAAACTTTTTAAATCCCAATACTTCAACCCTTAACTTCGCACATTCCACTCACATTCTATTGCTATTGGACAGCTTTGTTCTAGGAACAGACCTCACCATGCCTGCTCTCTAAACATCCATCCTAAACCATTTTATCAAAATGAATGGCATTTATCATAAATGAGTGGCAGTATTGTCAGAGGAAAAAAACAGGTGACTAACCAGGTTTAGGTTTAGGTGGAAGGTAATAGAAGGATGTGACAGTTATACAGTATCGGAAAAATTGATGCTTGGTAGAAAACTCATCAATAAGGGTTGGAAGGAAATTACTGAGGTGCTCTAAAGATGCTTCCAAAGAAGGAAACCAGGAACAGAAAAAAAAAAAAAGCAAAATAAAGCAAGAGAGTACTTTATCCTTGTGCCCAGTGACTGAGGGTCCTTCAGACTGCTTGCACCTTTTTTTTTTTTTTTTTAAGATTTAACTCACCTATTCATGAGAAACACACATAGGCAGAAACATAGGCAGAGGGAGAAGCAGATTCCCTGCGGGGAGCCTGATGTGGGACTAGACCCCAGGACCCTGGGATCATGACCTGAGCCAAAGGCAGATGCTCAACCACTGAGCCACCCCAGGCATCTCTGCTTGAGTATTTTTAAACAAAAGAGCATGCATAATTCTCCAAACCTACACCCCACCTCCCCATCCCTCCCTCCAAAACAACAACTGAACAAGCACAAAATAAGCCTTTGCAATCAGTGAGCTATAGACACCCCATATATACCCTGAAAATTTCATGGCAACAGCTCTACTCCATGTGGACTATGCAACAGATGTTGATGATGCTTAGCATGAGCTGAGGACAGAGGGAAAAACTTTCCTACCTTCATATTTGGCTGAAGGAAAAGTCTTTTCCCTTGAAAAGATCTGTGTAAATGTACGCCATTAGCAAACTAGCTAATACGTCAGACTTCAAAGTGACCAGACTGTACATTCACTGTTTTACTAATCCTCTGGCTTCCCCTGTTTTGAAATAGTTCTAGAAAAATCCATTTTGGAATATTTTGCCCTTGGCTCTAACACTTGGCAGAGGAGTTCACTGTCCTCTGCTCTTCCTTGTGTTAGTTATAAAGCCGTTTGTCATCTCTAGTATCCGGAACACCTGCTTTTTTTTAAAGGACTGCTGGCACAGGGAAAAGAACATAAGTTATTTTTATGCAAAACTCACCAGCTCAAGACTTTTAAAACGCCTATCTGAAAGACTGTATTTTCTTCCCCTGTAATCAAATAGGAAATCTTAAAAATCTGAATTTTTCATTTTACCAGAGTTTCCTTTTGAGATAAATCACTGGAAGGCAAGTGACAAGATAGTTGGGCAAGACAGAGAAAGAGACTTTTGCTCAAAATAAGATACACAAGGGAAGAAAATCACTGGCAATCATGTCTTCTCATCCAGTGAGAGAGTTTTAAAGAACTTTTGGAAGCCTAGGGAGGGAAGAGATCCAAGAATTTATGAAGACCAAGAAGATGAGAGAGGCTCTATTACTTCTTCTTCTGGAATGTGACACATTTTAAAACCCCATGTTTAGTGTGTATCTGTAGTTTTTGCCTACTTAGCAGAATTTCTCCCTTCTAGTAAGAGCTATTTTTCTTCTGGGGAAGAAAAGGGAGAACTCATCCTTCCTCAATGGACAGATCTGTTTATCACTTGATCCACCTCCCTCACCGATGGGCACATGGCCAAGACTAGCCAATCAGAGTCTCTCACTCTCTAGTGGCCCTAGAGCTTGCAGAGGGATGGGAGATCTGTTGAGCGACTGAGAGAGAGGCATTCTCTCTTGTTCTATAGGGTTATTAGCTGTCAGAGTGACATGAATCTAGGGCAGCCAAATTGGCCATCTCTGCTCCCCCAAGAGCCTAATGGAGAATGGAGCCAACAAAGAGAAAGGTACTAAGAGAAAGGGAGGGGTAAAAAAGAAAGAAAAAAATTTTTTTAAGATTTTATTTATTCATGAGAGAGAGAGAGACATAGGCAGAGGGAGAAGCAGGCTCCCTGTGGGGAGCCCAATGTGGGACTTGATCCTGTAACCCCGGGATCATTCCCTGAGCCGAAGGCAGACCCTCAACCACTGAGTCACCCAGGCATCCCAAGAAAGAAAACATTGATGAAAAAATGTAAGCCCCTGGATTTCTTACTCACGTGATCCCTAAATTCCCACTCTGCTTTCCTTTTCAGCGTAAGTTAATTTAGCTGGACTTCTGTCACGAGTAATCAAAAGGCAAAAGACTCACAACTAGTACCCTAAGTTCAAGAACAAATAAAAACTGTAAAAAAAAAAAAAAAAAAAAAAAGAGAGAGAGAGAAAGAAAAAGAAAAAAAAAAGAGGGAAAGAAAACAAAAAAGGAAAACACGGGCCTCCCAAAGTAGAGAAAAGAAAGAGGAAAAGTGGAAATGGTGACATAATTTCTCCTTCCTTCTCTCAATGTGTTAGCATAAATTACACACGCGCAGTCAGAAATTCTAAAGAGACTATCAATCTTATCGTACCCACTGGAATTGAGCACTGACTAAATCATCACAATGAAATGGACAATTTTTGGCATACAAGGTGCTCTGCAGGCAAAAGTGCACGTTTTTGAACCATCTCTCTCAGTTCTTTCCATATTGCTTTTCTATTTTGCCACTTCCCTCTTTTTTAAATAAAAAATGACTATTAAGGAATCAATCAACTGATATGTGCTCATTTTTAAAGAAATATTAGTAAAGAAGTCAATTCATTAGAAAAGAAAAATCCAAACCTTACTTTTCAAACCTCTTCTTCAAGTGTGTGTTTGAATGTACCCTTTCAATCCTTCTCCTTGCACGTATCAAAAAATATCTCTTTTCCTTTTAACACGAAATTGAATCAGAGTTGGCATCTTGTTCCCCACTTAACTTTTTTTTTAATTGAAAACATCTTACAGACATCTTTTCATGTAAAATATATAGGTCTACCTCGTTTTATATTTAGTGGCTCACAAATATTTCAATGTATTGATGGACATTTAGTCTGTCTCTAGTTTTTTTGCTTGCTTTTGCTATTAGAACTAGAGATAAAACAACCTTCAATCTTTTATACTGTTCCCTCTTTTAAATTATGATTACCTTTATTATTGTTACAGTAGTTTCCTACTCACGAACTATGAACTAGTGATCAGGAAAAAAATCTTCATCTTGCATACATGCTTGTGTGCACACGCACTGGGTCTCATGAAATACACAGCAGTGAGGCATGATTTGAAGTGTGACATGAAGAGAGACTTGGATATAAATTATCTGGCCCAGGATGGATGAGGTCTACACTCACAACCACACGTGTGCAGCTGCCTTCCCTAGGGTTACAGATGTTGGCAGATGACTGACCTCCTAACCTACATCTCTGCCATTTTTTGTTGTCAGCTTCCATCAATGACCTCATAAGACAGTTAGGAAAACAGCTCTTCACCTTTGGGCAGATGCCTGTTATCCATTTGTCTAGATCAAGAAGCTTATAAGTACTTCTAATTCGGAATTCTGTAGGGCCATTTGCCAGGGCAGGATTGACAATTCAGTTGATATTGTTCAATCAGCCAGTGGACAGGATTCATTTATTTTATCTTCCGCTTTGGATTCTTCTCCAAGGAAACTTCTAGAGGTTTAAAAATAGTTCAGACCCTTTTTGCTTTTGTATCATTATTAAAATTTTATTTTTTTAAAAGATTTTATTTATTTATTCATGAGAGACAGACAGAGAGAGAGAGAGAGAGAGAAAGGCAGAGAGAAAAGCAGGCTCCATGTAGGGAGCCTGACGTGGGACTCGATCCCGAAACTCCAAGGACCACACCCTGGGCTGAAGGCAGGCACTAAACCCCTGAGCCATCCAGGGATCCCCACTTTTGTATCGTTATTAAACCTGCAGACAGCATCAGCCCTTCTTTTGAGGGGGGCGGGGGGGGTGGTTTATGAGGCTTCACACGATTGAAGCCTGAGTCAATTACCTGTAATATTTTCCTCTACCTTCTCCAGGTAGGGGAAGTTGAAAAAGCGATCCCTTCTTGGGGTGGGTTATCATCTGGCTTAATTTTCTTTATGCTGGCATTTTCGTGTCTGAAGCTGGGAGGTAAAATGCACTGACTGATGTGTACCTCTTGTTCTCAGATAACGTGAGTTGCCCAGGATGTGCTGGTACCTCCCCTGAGGCCCAGAGAGGCAGCAGGGCCCACTTACACTTCTATTCCATTTTCTTCAATTCTTACCCAAAGTAAGAAAATAACGTGAGACGATTTTCTACTGAAATCTCCAATATTAGCAGATGATTTGGCCAATGAACGCTAGCCAGTAAAAACAGGAAGGCCTGCCTCTTTGCTGATGAGGAAGACAACTCCTGATGGCAGATTCCTGTCCCCCACTAAACTGTAGAATGGCACTTGAAGCACAGGTCAACCAGACTTCTGGGTTATTCTTTTGTTTTTCATTGGCAATCATCAATGAGTCATAAATGGCTGCTATCAAAGCAGGGTCCCTTCCTTACTCAAGGCCAGTGCTTGGCTGCAAAACTGTGGGGTAGGCAAAGCTTATGTCAAGTAAATGGACCACCTCACTTCACTTTTCAACTACCTTCTGTCTGTCAAAATAGGTCCTGACTTTCTTACCTCTAGAAATCCTGGGCTGGTCTGTCTGGGACCACACTTTATTCTTAGATCGGGACTGTATACTACCTTCCAGACTTTTCTGTCTCCAACCAACACATGCCACCAAAACATACTTGTCTTGTATCCCATTCCATCTGGATCCTAATGGAATCTGGAGTAAAGCTGATAAACTCACATCAGTGCAGGATGCTGTGGGTACATTTCTTGGATCATGTGTGCAGTTAACAGGCTCCTCATAAATCTGGTTAGAATCTCCTTTGTGTAAAAGAAATGAACATTGTGGTGAGGCTCTCAGGCACTTTCTTGTGAGAGGTAGTCGGGGACAGAGTTGCTTTCAGAAATTCCTTAAAGTACATTAAGAGTCAGCTCCCTACCACACCAGCCTAGGCTGGCCTTTTGCCTTTGCCGTTTTGACAGGAAACTTCATGGAATATCCTTTTTTTTTTTTTTTTTTTTTTCTCTTTTTTTTTTTTTTTTATTGGTGTTCAATTTACTAACATACAGAATAACACCCAGTGCCCGTCACCCATTCACTCCCACCCCCCGCCCTCCTCCCCTTCTACCACCCCTAGTTCGTTTCCCAGAGTTAGGAGTCTTTATTCATGGAATATCCTAACAGAGCTGCAACTATAACTTAGCAGTCATTACACTCGTCCCCACGGCAGGCGAAGAGACCTCTGCCAGGGAACATTCTCCCACGTAGGTCAGCCTCTTGACGGTCCACGAGAGGGGTAGTGAAAGATCTTAGTGTTTGCAATGCGTGGATTCTACTGATGACTTTCCTCACACTTACCTCTCACTCTGTCAGGGCTAAACTGCCCCTGTTTTTTCGAAGGCACATGAGTTTCTAGGTGTGCTGACTGCTTCTATAGAACCTCATTTAGATGCCTACAGTGTTATGTTCAGCAAGGGAGCTAAAAACAAAAAACAAACCAAAAAACCTCACAACATGAGTCAAATTGGGATGAAGAAGACAGCATTGTTCCAACTGAATAAAACATCCAGCCATGGCTTTTTTTTTTTTTTTTTGTCTTCTCAATTCAGTCCCATATTTTCTGATACCTTCATATTCCCTGTTTCATATTATGATTGTTTTTTTCTTTAAACAGTATACAGATGGCCCTGGACATACCATGGTTTGACTTCACAACTTTTCTACCTTATCATGGTGCAAATGCAATATGCATTCAGTAGAAGTGGTACTTTGAATTTTGATCTTTGCCAGGGCAGCGAGGTGCAGTGTGATACCCTGTCATCCAGTGATACCCTGGAGCCACCACTTCCAGTCAGCCATGCGGTCACAAAGGTAAACAGCCAACACACTGACAACCATTCCATCAGCATACAACCACTCTGTTTTTCACTTTCAGCACGGTATTCAATCAATCTCATGAAATATTCAGCGCTTGGTGATAAAAATAGGCTTTGTGTGAGATGATTTTATCTAACTATAGGCTACTGTAAAGGCTCTGGGCACATTTATGGTAGGCTACACTAAGCCACAACCTAGGTATTAAATGCATTCCTGGCTTCCGGTATTTTCAATTTATGATGGGTGTATTGGGATGTGACCCCATCAGAAGCTGAGGAAGCTCTCTAGACTCTGTAGGATTTCAATCTTATTTCCCACGCAGCAACTAAAAATGCAGTATGTCATAAGTGATTTTTGTTTAGGATCCTAGGGAAGAGAATTTAATCCAAGATTGTTAGGAAAAAGGTGATCTATTTGTTTTTCTTAAATATCAGTAGAAATTCACTTCACAGACTGCTATGTTTCCTCTAAATATGTACTTAAAATTCAATTGATTAATCTCTGGTCAATCCTTCTAGTTCCATTAAGTCCTTTTATAAGGTAGTTTGAAATAGCTGACTGATATTCTTATTACCAGGGGAGATTTTCCTGGCTACTTAACTATTTCGGACATGGTTATATCTAAACACAGAACTTTCTCATTTTTCCATAGGCGAAGGCCTTTGTTCAATTTGTATAGCTTCAGCACAACATAAAGGAAATTTATAGGTCCAACATCAATTTTATATTCAACAAAGTAGCTATTTGAAGGATAAAGAATAATTGAAGACTTTGATTTAGCTTGCATTAAGCTCTCATATATCAGTTATAAAATAAAAATTTATTTGCCTTTCCCTCAATTAAATATGTTCACGTTCAAGACAAGAATGACACAGTAGGGGAAAACCTCTCATCTCAAGAAATTTAACCAAAATAATATTGCAGTTATAAATCCCTAATCGGAGGATCTTAATGTTGGTGACAGGACATTAGGAACAAGCTAATTGGCAATGTAAGAAAGACCTAGGGCAGGAGGGAGATTTTTAAATCAATAGAGTAAACAACTGGCTGACATTGGATAGATAAGAGAGACTTGTTTCTGAAAGCTGCATTTCCCCATTGCTCTCAGCCTGAGAAAGGTTGAATTTATAATGTGAAGTGGCAAGCAGGAGATGAATCCAGGGATTTCAGTCTGGGGCTTTGCCATAGTCCTAAATCATCCCAATGGTCTCAGCTCATGCTTCCCTCCTTTCTCTTCAAACCATCTGGCAAGGCAATAAAAATACTTGTCATTTTAGCATTTTGAAGCAAAGGCTTAGGAGGGAGGCAGAATTTTATCAAGATTTTTTTTTTCAATAAAACACGCTAATGGCCTGAATCTATTTGGCTATGAGAGTGGAGCCCTTCCTCTTCCGCCCACTAGCCTCAAAGGGTCTTCCACTCTGTGACATAATTACTACTAGCCAGAACATTTTCCGTAGACTTCTATCTTGCATTAATAGTACTTCTGAAAGTTAAAAAATTATTATTGTTATTATTATTATTTGCAGCTTTGCAGCTGCTATGTTGCCCAGTGTCAGGAATACCATTTACTCCTAGATGTGCTCCAGAGGATGTTATTACCATAGACTACAAAGTGAGCAGTGACCCCAGGCTCTGTACAAGAAGGCAGCCCTCGCTAGGGCTGTCTAGAATGGCTTGAGGAAATATAAAAGGGGGTAGGCTGCCACAGAGGCACAAGAATTCAGAGAAAGAGATACTCTGGAAAACAAATCCTTTTGTGAAATCTGTGAAAATAATGGGGAATGTTGACCCAAGTTATTTGGGTATGAAAGAGAAGGGTGGCTCCTGAAGGCTTGAGGACAACCCGAAGGCAGGCATTTTGAATTTGTCTCCACAAGTACACACCTCCCTGCATCTGCTGTCAAAATGGATCACAGATCTGGGATCCTCAAGGAGCTTATTCCTAGAAGAGCTGATGCAGAATAAAGAGACTCGGCTTATGTGTATAGAGGAAGGAAAACCCAGAGGTGGTGCGAGAGGAGTTGCTAAGGAATTTGTTTTCCTCAAATTCTTCCTTTTCATTAATCTTAGCATATTTCAAAGTCTAGAGTGTTGGTTCTCCCACTCAAAATACCCAAGTATGAGCCCTGGACTCTATGTAACAGGGGTGCCTGGTTCATCTGCCTTTGGCTCAGGTCATGATCTCAGGCTTCCAGGATCGAGTCCTTCTTTTTTTTTCTTTCTTTTTTTTTAATTGGAGTTCAATTTGCCAAAATATAGCATAACACTCAGTGCTCATCCCATTAAGTGCCCCCCTCAGTGCCCGTCACCCAGTCACCCCAACCCCCCGCCCTCCTCCCCTTCCACTACCCCTTGTTCGTTTCCCAGAGTTAGGAGTCTCTCATGTTCTGTCTCCCTCACTAATATTTCCCACTCATTTTCTCTCCTCAGGCTCCCTGCTCAGCAGGGAGTCTGCTTCTCCCTCTCCTCCCTGTTTGTGCTCTCTCTCACAATCTCTGTCACTGTCTCGGTCTCTCTTGCAAATAAATAAATATTTTTATTTTTATTTTCAAAGATTTTATTTATTTTTTCATGAGAGACACACAGAGAGAGGCAGAGACACAGGCAGAGGGAAAAGCAGGCTCCATGCAGGGAGCCCGATGTGGGACTAGATCCCAGGACTCCAGGATCATGCCCTGGGCCGAAGGCAGACACTCAACCGCTGAGCCACCCAGGTGTCCCAAGATATTTTTTAAAATATGTATGTAATGAACTTTAATTAAATACTCTCATTCTTAATAAAAGACTGAGAAATTAGGAGGAAAAATCAGTCTAGGATCATTGCATTTGGGTCTTACAAAGGCACATGCCTTTTCCTTTCTTTCTTAGCATGTTTCAACAACAGTTTAGGTTCTTGATTCCTACACATAAAACTGCCTAGACCTTGAAAACAACATTATCAGAAAAACTGTGGAACCATCACAGTGATGATCTCGATATGAAGCCGCCATGAAACATTTGACCCCCTTTGCCCTACAGGCAGCCTCTCCTTATTTATTTTTTTAAGTTCTTTTTGAAAATATTATCTTAGAAAATTGAAATTAAGGTACTCTGAGCTCATGTGTATCTGACTCAAAATATTTTGCATGTGAAACAGCCAAGTTAGAGAAAAAGTGGTTCAGCTGCAGGAACCATGTGACACCTATAAAGAAGGCATTCCAAGGGGGGGCGTTTTTTCATGGTGAGCCAAATAAGAAGCAGCTGGGGCTGCAGCATTCCTCCTCATCCCAGACAGTCCAAAACTGGGAACTGAAGTGCCAGCTTTATGTGTACACTGCAAGAGCTTATCTTTAAATAGTCTTGCCGTCAAATTCATCTTTCATCTATTAATAGGAATGGCCCCTCCAGCTCACGCCAAAGGGGCCTAAGTCTCCAAGGAAAAGTGTAGAATCCTTATTCTCTTGTGCTTTGATGACTAGGTGCCTGGATGTGCACAGATCATCATGAAGAGGCATAAATCCACGAACTGTGAAAATACAAATCTGCCCTAATGGGTCAGCAGTGAGGCAGTTCCAAAACAAATATCCTTGGAACAGGCAAAGCACCTGGTGAAAGGATTTTAACATGAGCCAAAATAGCTGGGAAATTCTATCAGGAGCTGGTCCCCAATAGTACCGGGATGTACGTGAAAGGCAAAGAGGGTTTTAAGCATAACGAACAACTTCAGGGCCAAGAAAATGGGAAGATATTTTAGCTATTGTGACGTTTGATCTAACCACAAAAGGCTGTTACCACAGAGATGTACCAGCTGGTTGCTCACCTTCCGGGCTGTATAGTTTGTATAGTTTGAATGGAAGTCAGGGTGGGGACAGATGATCCCGGGACAGGTGTCCAAGAGGTAGTTCAAACAAGCAGTTACGTTGTACCCCTGTTTGCTGTCATAGCATCATTGCAGCCTCACATCCAGCCAACTCCTCAGGCTTCCTGCATCTCCCCTGTCTCCCCCTCTGAGGGAGGATTTTTGCACATGTAGGTAGACAAGAGTCTTAGGGTGAGTTGTGGTAGGCAGAGAACAACTTGGAAAATTTGTCATTTACATTGAGTGCAACCTACAGAGGAAAATTTGTGTTCATCCACGTCAGGAGTAGCAATGTTATCCTCTACCCCCATCCCCATCACAACCACTGCATGGCCAGATCTACTGCGCTGGGCTGTCCTAGATTCAGGAAGAGGTGGGCCACCCAGAGACCATGCCTGTCAGGGGAGTGAGGATGGTGTGGCCTGACCACTGGGGGAGATACTTACTCTAGGTCCAGAGCATGCCCTTGAGTCCGCTGAGACCTCCGACTGCCCAGCATGGCACAAGTTAGAATGGCCCACCCTCTCAGGGTGTCCCTAAGTGCTCAAGAACCCCTCAGACCTGCAGCGGGCCTCTTCTCACTTTTCATCTTTTTAAAAGATTTTATTTATTTATTCATAAGAGGCACACACACACAGAGGGAGAGAGAGAGGGAGAGAGAGAGAGGCAGAGACACAGGCAGAAGGAGAGGTAGGTTCCATGCAGGGAGCCCGATGTGGGACTCGATCCGGGACCCAGGATCACACCCTGAGGTGAAGGCAGATGCTCAACCACTGACCCACCCAGGCGTCCCTCTTCCCACTTTTCAAAGTAGAGGTGGTCCTGCGCACAGTGGGGAAGGTCTGAGTCACTCTGTGATGTGCAGATATACACCTTCGGATAGGGAAGTAGGAACTAGCCCACAGCTGCTGTCAGCACCTGGGCCACATTGTACCACCCCAGATACCTGCTCATTCAGGGGGTGCTCTTTGCTCCAAATCCTGGGGAATTCATGTTCTCCTCCACCTGCCAAACAATCCTAGTCCTGATGGTACCCCAGTGACGGATGGCCTGGGTTATGAGTCTACCTGACCAAAACACGTTTTGCAGAGCCAAATATTTCCATCAGTACAAAATAAACATGTTTGCCAAGAACTACAAACCCACAATTCCAATCTGTTAACACTTGTGAAAGATAAAGATACCAAACAATCAGTTTCCTTGGATTTTTTAGTCTCCTGTGTGAACTCTATTGTTCCTAATTACCTTTCAGTTCCTACTTGGACACCAGGGTAATTACAGATTTTAAGAGGAACCTACGTATCGGGATAAGAGTCACCAATATAGTCCCTAAAAAATAATTGTCTCGCATCATCATATGGAGGGATTTGTCCGATGTGGAACACTTCATAATTTGGAACCAATGCTTTAAAACTTTGTACTCAAATAGTTATGCACCCTTTAAAATAATTGTAACTCCAGCTATTCAGAGAACCACAGTCTTCATATGTTTCTGCATAAAGTATTATCTACGGAAGAAAACTCTGATCTCATACTCATGATGTAATGTATATCAGAGGCCAGTTGGTTCAGGTGAGTGAACCAGACCTTCACATAAGGAAAAAAACTCATATTGGATCTCTTTGCATGGGATGTGGTATTTGACATTACCACATCAGCGCATAAGCAATTGTTTTCTTTGGAGGTTCTTCATGTTGGGATTGATTGCTAGAGAAAATGTACAGCCATGTTTTATTCTGAGCAGTAAGAGTTTAGACATTTTGTTTATAAGGTTAACATGAAATCCACTCATCAGAGTTGAGGGTAAGCTCCATGGGGCAATGTAGTAATTAAACTTCTCTGTGAAGTTGTGGGTTCTTAGATGGCATGTCTCCCAAGAAGTTCAGTCCTGCAATCCTGTGATTACAAGAGTTTGCTTCAGACGGGGAGGTTTGTGTGCGTGCCTGTGTGTGTGTGTCTGTGTGTGTGTAAGCAAATGCCTCTTAAGCCTCCTATCTACATGGCTGTTTGAAATACAGCTCATCAGGCTAAATTAAAAACACTCTTTGTTGATCTGAATATTTTCCTTTTTTTTTTTGAAGTGTGCTGATTGAAACAGGTCTGCTATATGAATTCACAATATCTCTATGGAATTAGAAAGTGGGAGGAGCAGGAAGGGGTGTGCAGGGCTTTTGTGTTTACATTTCAAGACCTTCCTTATAGGTTGTTCTTATTATGTCTCCCATTAGTCAAATTGAGGTGGAGCAGAAGTAAAGCCAACTATTTTAACATTTAAAAATTTTTCGAGATCAGAACCTGAGGTTTTTAAAAGTATCTGAAGAAAGGAATCACTCAGTTTTGTCTGGGACTTGATCAACACACTCAACCCGCACATAACTTCACCATTGTAAGGCTCATTACATTGTATTTTGCTATTTTTTTACTAAGATAGGAATCACTTTCTAGTTATTGGAAGTGGTTCTTTAGAGTTTCCATGAAATTTAAGATCAATTTTCCAATAGTTCACATGTGGTACGATCACCTTCCTTCCTTTATGTCTTTTTCCTTCTGTACTCCAACACACACACACACACACACACACACACACATACACAAATGCACAAATACACACACACACACACATTTGGGGGATGTCCAGGTTCTGGGGAGGCAGGGAAAGAGAAAGTTTAAATTTGTGAGCAGATACTTTGTTAAGACTTTGAGACACTGATGTTAAGACTTTACTAAGCATCTAATATGAAAGTGTACAGATGAGCATCAGAAAAGACAGCCCCAGGGACACCTGGGTGGCTCAGTGGTTGAGCGTCTGCCTTCGGTTCAGGTTGTGATCCTAGGCTCCTGGATTGAGTCCCACAGGGCTCCCTACCAGGAGCCTGCTTCTCCCTCTGCCTACGTCTCAACCTCTCTCTCTGTGTGTCTCTCATGAATAAATAAATACAATCTTAAAAAAAAGAAGAAAAGAAGTCCTCAATGAACTAATAAAATATACAAATGAAAAAAAAAATCCCAGCCCCCGCCCCTTAAACTCTTTAGAGGATTAATAGTAAATGACATATGTGCTTAAATTATTTACTACCTGAACTTCGCTGGGTCCAAACAGCCACAAACATGGAAGAAATTTACAATCGATGTATTCTCACACTGACTTTGGCAAAGATCTACTCCTTGTAATGCCCTATGTTGAGGAGTATCCAGTTCTCTTGTTCTGTGGACATCAGCACAACCTCCCTTGGTACTTTAGTACCTTCCTAAACCCTAGCCACACCCACCCCACCATCACACACAGAATCATGCCTGTCATTGATTTCCTGACTGCTACACTTTGCACCCACTTTCTCTTTTTCTATCTTCTTGCCAGGGAAAATGCTAAGATGATGTATTTATTTAGGTACTCGAGTTTTGTCATTCTTTAATTTCTGTAAAGTTTATCTTATGAATAAGGAACTAGGTACCTGGATGGCTAAAGAAGCATCACTGTGCGGTAGTCACAGACGTGTCCCTGCAAATCCAAGCAAACTTGAGCAACCAGTGTCAGAGATGGAATCAAGTCCATCCCTTTCCAGCACAGGTGGCTTCACCTTCCTCTTGGCAATTCCAGACGGCCTTGACTTCTGCTCTGTTCTAAACCTTCACTCTCGGTCTGTTTAACCTAGCCTCCTTAAAAATTCCACCCGACATCATTCTTTCTGTAAAGCTAGTTTCCATGAGTTGGAAAGACTCATTTCCTCGGAACGCCGACTGCTCTTTGCTTATATAGCCTGTATCTTAGGGCATTTAAGACTTTCTATTTTGCACTGTTGATATTTCTGGATGTGTGTTCCTTTGAAGTCTGCTTGAGGGCACAGCATTATTTACCTTTCTGCTCTACTTCAATGTCCAGCATGATTTTCTGCATATGCTCTGTTCTTGAGAAATGTTAGTTGAATATGTGAATATAAATTGAATAAATTAAGGGACAACAGAATAAACAAATGGCATGTTATCTATGATGTCAAGGTCCATATGTGATGGTGTGAAGAATAAATAAGATCTTGTGGTGGCAGCACCCAATCCTAGACCTCAGTTCCTAGACTGGATACTCCGAGTATGATTTTCCTTGTGTGGAAATGATGAGATTTTCATTTTGCATTATAGAATCACTCCAATTAACAAACAATTCCACATTAACTATCTTACTGTTGGTAAATGTGCCATCATCAAAGAAAAAAATCCTCATGAATAAGCCTGAGTAGTAATGACAGAAGAAACATCATGTAAAGCCATAGTTTGGAGGAGATTAATATAGAAATGCCACTTTGTTAATATTTCACACGGAGAATCTGAGATTGTATTCACTCCCAATATACTTTTGGTTTCTCTCACACCACGTTGTTCCATATGGGATCTGGGGGAGCAATGCCATATTCTGTTTGTCTTGCAAGACCCCATAGGGAGAGCTTCATGTTTACAGTGTATGTCATTAGTATCATAAGCATTAGTCAGTATTCCATAAAACAGATTAATAAGTCCCATTTGCCTCCCCATAGAATTATAATTTGATTCCTAGGTTTTTTCTGCATTGCTGAAAAATTCATTAAATGATTAGAAAATAGGAAAAGATTAGAACTGATTTTTTTTTAATTTTTAATTTGGAATAACTGGAGGTCCATATGAAGTTGTAAGAAATAATTCTGGGAGGTCCCATGTACTCTACCTGGTTTCCCTCAGTGGTAACGTCTTCTAAAACTATAATACAAAATCACAACCAGGATACCGATGTTAATACAGGCAAACAGCCTGTTGGTTGCTCTTTTGTAGCCATATCCACTTACCCCACTGCTTCACACTGGCATCCACTTATTCCTTTCCATTTCTATAATTCCATCATATTAAGAATGTTGTATAAATGGAATCATATAGCATGTAATCTTTTGGGATTGGCTTATTTCACTCAGCGTAACTCCCCAGAGATTCATCCGTGTTCTCAGAGGGTATGCCTTTTATTGTTGAGTAGTATTCTATGATATGGACATACCATAGTTTGTCTAACCATTCACCGGTGGAAGGGCATGTGTGTTATTTCCAGTTCTTGGCCATTATTAAAACACCCATTAATGTGTCTCTGTGAGTATAAGTTTTCAAGTCTTTGGGATTGCCCAAGGGCAATTGCTGGGTCATATGTTAGTTGCATATTTAGATGTGTAAGAAGCTGCCGAACTATTTTCCAGGGTAATAATAGCATTTTCCATCCTCATCAGTGACATATGGGTGAATTCAGAGTCTCTGTAATCTTGCCAGCATTTGGTGTCGTTGCTCTTTATTTTTGTTATTCTAATGGGTAGGTAGCGATCTTAGTGTGCCTATAATTTGCATTTCCCTAATGGCCGATATATTTTCACATGCTTATTTGTCATCTCTATATCCTTTTGGTGAAATACTTCTCCATGTCTTTTGATCCTTTTTTAAAAAAAGATTTTATTAATTCATCGGACATAGAGAGAGAGAGCACAAGCAGGGGAAGCAGCAGGCAGAGGGAGAGGGAGAAGCAAGCTCCCTACTGAGCACAGAGCCTGATGTGGGACTCGATCCCAGGACCCTGGGATCAAGACCTGAGCCGAAGGCAGACACCTAACCGACTGAGCCACCCGGGTGCCCCGTCTATTTTTTATTGGATTATTTAACATTGAGTTTTGAGTGCTGCAACATATCCTAGATACTAGTCATTTTTCAGATAGATGCTCTGAAAATATTTCCCCTGGTCTATAGCTTGTTTTTCATCCCTTTAACAGTCTTTTATAGAGCAAAATTTAAAAATTTTGATGAGGTCCAATTTATTAATTTTCCATTTTTGGATCGTGACGTTGGTATCAAGTCTCAGAACTCTTGCCTGGTAACACCTGTTATCAGATTTTCTGTTATTAATCTATTACCAAAGATTTTCTCTTATTTTTTTTCCTTCCTTCTTCCCTTCATTTCTCTCCCGGCTGGAATTTCCAGTCCTACATCAAATAGGAAGAGTGAGAATGGATATCTTTGCCTTGAGTAACGATATTAGCTCTAGGTGTTTTGAAAATGCATTTTATCAAGCTGAAGATGTTTTCCTTCTATGCCTAGTTTGCCCAGGCTTTTTGTCACAGTCAGGTATTGGATTTTGTCGAGTACGTCTTCTGCATCAATTGATATAATCATATGATCTTTCCTCTTTAGCCTGTTGATATGGTGAATTATATTAATTTTCAAATGTTGAACCAGCCTTGCATACCTGGAATAAATCCCACTTGGTCACCATACATAATTAATTTTATACATTGCAGAATTTGATTTGCTAATGCTTTGTTGAAGATTTTGCACTGAAGCTCATGAATGATATTGGCCTATAGTTTTCTTTTTCTGTATTGTCTTTGTCGGATCTTAATATGAGGGTAGTATTAGTCCCACAAAATGATCAGGGAAATATTTCCTCTTCTTCTATTTCCTGGAAGGGATTGTGTAATATTGGTGTTAATTACTTAAGTGTTTGATAGGATTCTCCAGTGAAAACATCTGTGCTTAGAACTTTCTTTTTCAAGAGCTTTTAAATTATCAGCTCAATTTAATGTTTGTAGGACTATTCGGGTTGCCTATTTCATCTTGGCTGAGTTTTGTACCTTGTGATTTTCAGGTCCATTGCTTCTAAGTTGTCAAATTTATGAGCATAAACTGGGTTGTAGTATTCCTTTATCATGATGTTTGCAGGATCTTATCAATAGTCCCCATTTTGTTCCTAATATTGGTGATTTGTGTCTTTTCTCTCCTTTTATATTTGTCAGTCTTGCTAGAGATTTATCAGTTTTATTGATTTTTTTTTTCAAAGAACTAGCTTTTTTTTCCATTGATTTTTCTCTACTGTTTCCCTGTTTTCAATTGCTCTGATTAATGCTCTAATCTTCATTATTTCTTTCCTCTGCTGGATGGCTGCAACAGTATATTTTTCTATATTTATATTTTACATATTAAAAGCTAACAGTTTCTGAATTGACACGATAGGCAGTCTGCAAATATCATTTTAAATGTGTTAAATAGGGAATATTCTTTAAATTGGTAACAATGTTTAGCATTTAAGTGTTTCTTGTCACACAAAGTTTAGACAGAAAACAGGAAAATCATTTCACTGGCATGGAGTAAGTTCACACCTAACTTCAGTTTCCATCTGACGGGTATTTACAAGTATTCTATCCCCAACTAAAAAGTTATATTTGAGGACAATTTGCAACATAACTCTAAATCACTGTGCATAGATATGTTGAAAACTAGAAAAGTTCTATAAAAGGTCTTTCTTCCAGGGAAGGGTAGGGAAACTGCAGAGCAGAAAATAAACTGGAGAAAAATGAATAACCCACACAGGAAAGAAGGGATATTTTAGCTGAAATATAGCTGGAAAATTTAGGTAGAGGTCTTACAGGAGAGAGGGGGAAAGGCAGAAATGTCTGAGTCAGAGAAAGATCGCTCCCTAAAGAGAAGAGAGCTGCCAAAAAGAGCAGAGGTTTGCAACTGAGCTAAGTGGAGAATAAATGCAGAAAGAAAACAAGACCTTTCTTAAAAAATATGTATGTATATTTTATATACATACAAAATTGGATAAATATAAATATAGGTAATAAATACATATATACACATATGAATATGCACACACACACACACATATATAACATTTTAAAAGAAGTAAATAAAGGGCAAGAGTAGAAGTAAAAATCCCAGTTAATTAATCTTCAGGAGCTTATGAATTTAAGTCACAGTTCCTGCCCTCCTAAAGCTTGCAATCTGACCAATTGAGTCTGTTCCATTGGATTGCTTTCAAGTATATTTCACTTAAAATGGTTGTCCATGTGTTAAAGTTTTAATTGCTTAAAAGAAAAGTGTTTTTAAAACTGCAACTTTTAAATTTATATGAGTCCCTGAGGTCTATAGCCAGCATGTCTGCCTTAACAATCAGTCCACTAAGCTATAGTGTATTGAGTTTTCTATAGACTACAAATCTGATAAGAAGCTAGATGCTTGTTGTTTAAGCCTACTGTAGTCCAAGAACAATCAATAGGTAACCCTATGTTATTTTTATTTTTATATTTATTAAATATTCTATTTATTTATTAATGAGAGACACAGAGAGAAACAGAGACACAGGCAGAGGGAGAAGCAGGCTCCCTGTGGGGACCCTGATATGGGACTCAATCCCAGGACCCCAGGAGCATGCCCTGAGCCACAGGCAGATGCTCAACCACTGAGCCACCCAGGTGCCCCAACTCTATGTTATTTTTAAATTTAGCTCTGGCCCTTAGCTTCTCCCAAGTCTCTGAAGATGCCCTAACTCAGTGTTGTTGTATCTTTCTCCCTGGTCTCCCTAGATGTAAATAAACCTTCGTCAGTGTTTCGTTTTCAGACCTTTCCTCTTCTGCTCTTAAGTTCTGTGACGTGTCGGTCTGGAATGTCTGTCTCTCTTCCATACCCCTCTCAATATCTGTTCAACTCCCATGTGGACCTTTAAATTCAGTTCAGAAGTCACCTCCTCTCGAAAATTGTTTCTAAATACTCTTTCCCTCCAGTACTCATTCCATTCCTATATACATGACTTGTGGTCACACCTACAACAGTGCACACTCTGTTTCTCATCTTATACTTGTCTTCCTAACTAGACTTGACGCCTGATACTAGGCCTTAAGACTCTGGTGTTCCAAATTCCTAGCACAGAGAGAGCACTTGATAATAGAGGCTCTTTAGTGAATGGATACATATACAAGCTAGTGACCAATGGCTACTTAATAAAACGCATCCATAAAAAATACTCAACATTTTCAGAGTATTCTTCCTTTTTCTGATGTAATAAAAAAGTAGTTTAAAAGATACTTTTAACAATTCAAGAAGACAAGTCATAACCTGGGAGAAAACATTTGCAAAAGACATACCTTATAAAAGACTTATCCAAAATATAGAAAGAACTCTTAAAACTCGAGAATTAAAAAAGCATCACCAATTTTAAAAAGAGCCAAAGTACTTAACAGATAACTCACCACAGAAAATATATGGATAGCAGATAAGCATAGGAAAAGATGTCCAACATCATATATCATTAGGGAATTGCAAATTAAAATAATAAAGGGATACCACTAGATACATATTAGAATGATCAAAATCTGGAGCAGTGACAACATGAAATACTAGTGAGGACGTGAAGCAATGGGAACTCTCATACATTGCTATGGAAATGCATAATGCTACAGCCACTCTGGAAGAGAATTTGGCAGTTTCTTATAAAACTAAACATATTCCTACTATATGATCCAGCAATTGCACTTCATGGTATTTTCCCAAAGGAGTTGAAACGTGTGCACAGAAACCCACACATGATGTTTATAGCAGCTTTATTCATAATTGCCAAAATGGAAGCAACCAAGATGTCCTTCAGTACTTAAATGCATAAACTGTGGTATATCCAGATAATGGAATATTATTCAGCCTATAAAGAATTGAGCTATCAAGCCATAAAAAAATGAAGGAACCAAAAAGTGAAAAAAGTCAATATTGAAAAGTCTACATACTGTCTAATTCCAAGTATATGGCATTCTGGAAAAGGCAAATACAATAGAGACAGTAAAAAAGATGAGGTAGTTGCCAGGGGTTAAGGGAGGATGGATGAGCAGAGCACAGGGGATTTTGAAGGCATCAAAAGTGTTATGTGTAATACAATGACAGCAGATACACACCATCACACATTTGTCAAAACCCATAGAACTTAGAACAACAACTATGTACCCTAATATAAATGATGGACTTTGGGTGATAATGATGGGTCAGTGTAGGTTCATCAACAATAATAAGTGTACCACTCCAGCTGGGGATGTTAATAGTGGGCAAGGTTGTGTGTAGTGGTGGGGAGTATGTGGGAAATCTCTGAACTTCCTGTTCAATTTTGCTCTGAACTTAAAACTTCTCTAAAATATATTATATTAGAAAAAAATGTATCCTACCTTTTTTGGAGGGTAAGTGATTCACATAAAAAAGCTAACACTATTGCAAAACACAGCGTAAGACTTTGCTACTCAAAGTCAATCTGTGGCCCAGCAGGATGGGCACCTTGGGGCTTGTTAGAAACACAGAAGCCTAGAGCTCACCCCAGACCTACTGAATCACAGTCTGTGATTTAACCAGTTCCCAGGTCATGGTGGATGCACAGGAGAATTTAGAAACTCCCTGGTGGAGAAGACCAAGGATAGAACTAGCAGCAAGAAGAGCCAGGTTCCTTCCTTACTTCATCCACTTGCAAGCTGTGTAGCCTTGGGCACCATCTTCAAATGGCAGGTTCCTAGTCCATAGATCAAGAGAGTTGGCCTAGCTTAGAGGTTCTCATGGTGTGGTTGCTGGACCAACACTATCAGCATTACCTGTGCTTGCAACAAATGCAAGCTGCTGAATTGGAAACTCTGGGCGTGAGCCCACCATTTGTGTTTTAATAAGCCCCCTGGGTATTGTGGAGCTAAATTTGAGAACAACCCTTCACTGTGAACATTCTACACTGATTTGGAAATATTTAAATGTCGTGAGATTTTGTATCTATCTCCCTGTATCTATAGCATTCGTTTAATTTCAGACAGTGCCCTTGACCATTTAAAAATATTTATTTTTAAAAAAGATTTTATTTATTTGACAGAGAGAATGCACACAAGCAGAGGGAGCAGTAGAGGGAGAGGGAGAAGCAGACTCCTCCACTGAGCAAGGAGCCCAATGTGGCACTCGTTCCCAGGACCCTGAGATCATGACCTGAGCCTAAGGCAGATGCTTAACTGTCTGAGTCACACAGGTGCCCCTAAAATATTTCTTATATTGCTAGAAATTTCTATTGAATTTTTTAAGTAGCAAAAGCAGTTTCTCTGGACTCTGATATAAAGGAAACAATTGATTTGAAGATATACTTCAGACAAAGAAACTCTGAGCTTGCTGCTCATTAAGAAATGAGGCTTTTAATCTGACAGGATAGGTTTTTTTTCCTCTTGTAATTAGCAAACCACATATTTTTAGTGCCATCATGGCTGGCTGGGGTCATTTTCATTATCATAATTCCCACTGAATGCTAAATATGTTCTTTTTATCTAATTACAAAATCTGAAGAAAAATAAAAGCAGGCAATGTAAATTTTAATTTGGTTTAATCACAGAAAAGAATGCCATGATCACATCCTTAGCTGTGAATCGCAGAACAGCTAATAGAACTCAAGAAAAAAACACAAAGGCATTAACTTCTTGTCTGGTTCAAGCAAAGTGAGAGCATTTGGCTTCATTTGAAATTTGGTCAAGACTAACACAGCCAAGCACTGTTTTTAATTCCTTGTTTTATCACGAGAGAATTCACAAAGTAAAAATCAAAGAGTTTGCATTTTGAAAGGGAAAATGATGGGTACTTAATCTATGGGTTCTATTCAATAATAATTTGTTCTATCCTAACAGAACTAATTCTAACTTACTAGTTCTATCAGATAATAAATATTAGTATTTATCTAATTATCTAATAGAATGAACCGATTAGTTCTATTAGATAATAAATACTAGTATTTATTATCAGACAGTTGTTAATATTACTGAGGGGCAGGGATGGGCATCATATATTTGTGGATGTAGGGGCCATGTTTGCATTTGCTCACCTACTACAGAGAGCTCCAAGGTAGTCTTTCCTCTAGTCTGACTGTATAACAATGTAACAGCAGTGGGCAGATGATGCCTTCACACAATTTAGATTTAATTTACTTTAACCATTTCCTTCCTGATATGCAAGCCCTGGTAACCCATTGCAGTGATATCAGTTGCTGGCTCTCACGTCTTGTATCCAAACCATTAGGTTGCAATAGGCACAGTACTGTCATGTTTAATCTCCTAGCAATGTCCCATCTCCTGGTCTTTTGAACCTTGACAATGAAGCAATCGCACCAACATTTCTGGCCATATTTTCAAAGGAACAGTCTCCATTCTAATGAGATAAAATTGGCTTGCTGCCTCTTATTTTGCAGAAAACAATTTACTGCACATCACATGGCTTTAAACATAAATCAAACAGAAGCCTTAAGTATAGGAGACTCTGAAAAGGGAGGGCCCTTGAAAATCTGGCCTAGGGGTGCCTGGGTGGCTCAATGGGTTAAGTATCCAACTCTTGATTTTAGTTCAGGTCAGGATCTCAGGGTCCTGGGATCAAGTTCCATGTGGGGCTCTGCACTCAGTGGGGAGTCAGCTTGAGACTCTCTCCCTGTCTCTCTGGGTCTCCCCTTGCTCTCTCTCAAATAACTACATCTTTAAAAAAAAAAAAAAAAAACTGGCCTAAATGTGTTGCTGATGGCAATACATCAGTAGGATTTTTATTTCCCAAGGGTATTTACTGCTCTAAACACTCTACCTTCCCAAAGGGAATGACTGCATTTGGGTTACAAAGAGTCAGTGTAGGCCAAGGGTGAGGTATGTAGTGGGACAAAGGATGGGACACTGGGGTCAGCTGTGAAAACGTACTGCAGAGAATTTGCTCAGAGAGGCGTCCATCCCCAAAGAATCACCTAGGTAGATGAGAGAGAGAGACAAGGGAGCTAGATAGAAGGGAAGGGAAGATTAACAACAACAACAACAAAAACGCAAAGAGGAAATGAGAACATGGAGAAGGAAATAGAGGAGAAGAGGAAGAAAACAAGGTGGGCAGGAGAACGCAAGATGCGGAAAATAAAAGGCAGACAGAGTGAGAGGTTGGAAATGGGGGTCTGAGGCAGAGCCCCAGATGGAGAGGAGGCCAGTCTGGGAAGTGGTCAAAGGGGGGGGGGGGTGTTTATCTTGGGAGGGTCTTCGTGGGTGTGGACCTGGCGATTTTGTCTAATGAGGTCATGATAATTGCATGGTAGACAGCCCGTAGAAGCTTCCCGCCGGCACATGTCTGGCAAATGCATCCCTGGCATGACTGCAGTGAGCTGAGAGCCAGCTCTCCTGAGATCCGTTGTTTCCCCGGAGGAAGCAAAGCCACAGGGTGCAACCGCTGTGCGGCAGGCGCAGGCGTTGGAAACTAGCACGCACAGTCAGGAGGAGGGTTCTGCAGTGGTATGTCACATCCCAATTAGTCTAGAAAAATGCCTCTGCCGTGTATGACTGCTCTGTCCACGGTTCTTCTGAAGGTTCAGGGGCTGCGGGACATGCCAATGCACACTGAGGGCTTTCTCCTGCTTTGGATTGACACCAGTCTCCTTTTGTGACTCAAAGGTGTCTGTCACAGTCCTGCTCGCAGCTTTATATTCTCTGTATGATAGACGTATACCATATTTTCCAATATTTATTTTTATGACATAGGCCTAGTGGGAAAGTTCAGGAGGAAGGACCAGATATTTTCTCGGTTTTACTTACAGTGCAATTAAATTAAATTTATTTCTATTCAACCTGACCCGAATATGTATACTACATATCTATACATCTCTTCGTTACGTTCGGGCTTTGTATACTTTTACTGAAGATACTGGGGTTTGTCATTTGCATATATTACCATATCAGATTTCTTTTGCCAACTATTTCACATCTGTTTGTCCCAAGATGAAGTCTTTATAATGAGCAATTATCACATATAATAAGGATTCTATACATCAAAAGATATCTCAAGACTTGTGCTTCTTTCTTCCTGCTTTACTAACTCTAAGTTAACATCACTGAGTACTTTTCAATAGTTGTAATATTACACTATATTTTGAATTTGTTGTCAGATTTTTCTCCTAAAATGCTAGAAAATAAGTGACACCCAATAAGACACCAGTTAAATAAATCTTCAAAAGCCCCTGTTTGGTTTTCGTTAGAAGTAACTCCTATCTAAGCAATTTGGAATGTGTTCAGCACAAGTGTGAATCATCGATATGTGATCCTTAAGAGTATGTTGAAAGGCAGGTCTTTGCAGAAGAGAAAGTACCTTAAAATAATCTTAAAGCATCTGGTTCACACCTGGAAAAGTAAATGTTATAGTTTCGCACTATGAGAGTTTCAGATCTCTGATGTGAATCGTGTTTGGATTTTATATTTCCTTATTTCAGCTATTTCTACTACCAAAACTTCATTTGACTGTGTTGAGTCTTTGTGTGGACAGCAAACCCCTGAAGTCAAAGTTGCAGAGGGAAGGAGACAAATGGCACTGTGGCATTCTCGCAAATGCTTCACCGGAGTTGGCTGTGTGTGAATGCGGGAGTCTTTGTGTTGTTGTCAGGCTCAGAAGCTTGGAATGTTCAGTCTTCACCAAATTTTTAGCCTAAGAGCACGAACAAACCTACCTTCAAGATTTGTATCTAAAACCTATTTATGCAGAGGAGTAACATATCTGGGGCTTTTGAAATAATGCAAAAATGTCACTGAATGTGGGCATTGTCCAATTTCTGAATACGATTCTAGTTCATGCCTTCAGATTATCAATGACAAGTATACAGAAAGGCGTTCAACAGGCTTTTTGGTTTTTTCTTTGCATCCCCCCTTTTGGCCCATCAGTTCTTAAGTTCTATGCATGTAATAATTTTGTTATAAGGTGAGAAGTGTCAATAAAATGGTTCTTTTTTTCCCAGATGATGTCAAACAAAAGTATCTACTTTTCACATTATCTTTATTCATGGAGCACTTCATCTTTGTCTCTCCTCACTAAACCCCCTACTGATGTATGTCCAATTCCCTCATGTCGGTTTGCTCTTGTGAATTCATGAATAGTTCTACACATGTGTGTTGTCCACCCACATATAACTCAATATTTTGAGACTAACTTTAGATGCTTTCTTCTTACCTGGTCATTTTTTTCTTGATATTTTAGGCTCTAATTCTACCCCTCGGTGTCTGAGATAAGGACAGGCAAAGTTGTGAAGAAGGTCAAGATTGGGTTCAACATTCTCCTTTTTGTTGTTGGCATCTCTGCCACTTTTCCCTCCTTTCACTTAGTGGCCTCATGCTGTGCTCCAAGTCTCTTTCTGCTCAGCGATGTCCTCCCTGCCCACATATACCCTCCTAGGCAGCTTCTCCTATTTCTCAATCTTTCCCAGTCCTGAAGTCCATCAAAAATGCATTTATTTTGTGGTACAGGGACTTGCTCTGTGATGGATGACAGGAGCAGTAATGAATTAAGCAGTCAACTACCCTCTGTCCTGTGTAAGTGAGGTAAGGCATTCAGCTCTGCAGAGGGCATTTGGTTTTCCCAGCTGTGAGCCTCTTTCTTATCCTCCAGGACTCCCTCCTGTGTTACCGCCTCATAACCCTTTCCCTGACTCCCTCCCTATTGCCTATTCCATTAATATTTATTCCTTCACAGCACTTAAACACTTGGATTTCAAATATTTAGTGTTTACCAAAAAGTATATAAATTGTAACTCTCCATTTGGATAGACTTCTATACAATGATCTCCTTTGGTCCAGAAGTGGAACATTGCCAGCATCCCTGGGGCCCACTTCATGGCCCCTTTTGGTCATTTATCTTCTTTCACCCGAAAGGAAGTCACAACCCTAGTGAAGTTACATTAGTTTGTGTGTGTTTTTAAATTTATGAAGTAGATGGGGCACCTGGGTGGCTCAGTCAGTTAAGCGTCTGACTCTTGATTTCAGCTCAGGTCATGATCTCAGGGTCCTGAGATGGAGCCTTGCCTCTGGCTCTGCATTCATTAGGGAGTCTGCTTGGGATTCTTTCTCTCCCTCTTCCTCTGCCCCTCCTCTGCATCACATGCATGCTCTCTCTCTGTGTCAAAAAAATAAAATAATAAGTTTATGAAGTAGAATGTGCTTTTTGTTTGCCTTCTTTTGTGCAATATAATGCTCATTAGATTCACCCTTGTCATTGCATATAGTTGTGGTTCATTCATTTTCATGGCTGCACATCATTTCATTGTATAACTATACCACCACATATTTATCCATATTATTACTACTAATGGACAATTTGAGACTATTACAAATAATAGTACTATGAACACTTTGGTTCATTGTTTTGATGTACAAGTTTATGCATTACTCCTGGATATATGCAGAAATTCAATTACTAGGTCTTTGAATAAGAACATGTCCAGTTTCATATAGACTGTAAATAAGTATTCTAAAGTGGTTGTACCAATGTACATTCAAACCATTAAAATACAAGAGGTCCCCATCCATACCAACACTTGGTATTAATCACCATATAAACAATTTTAGTTCCTTTGACAAATGTGTTATTATATTTCATTGGGTTTTTGACTTGCATTTCCTTAATGACTAATAAGGTTTTGCATACATTCTTGTTTGTTGGTTATGTGGATATTATCTTTTTTTAAAAAAGACTTTATTTATTTGAGAGAGAGAGAGAGAACACAAGCAGGAGGGAGGGAGAGATGGAGAGGGAGAAGCAGAATCCCTGCTGAACAGGAACCCTGACATGGGGCTCAATCCCAGGACCCTGGGATCAAGACCTGAGCTGAAGGCAGTTGCTTACCTGTCTGAGCCACCAAGGTGCCCTGAATATTGTCTTTTATGAAGTCCCTCCTCCAATTTCTTGCCCATTTTGTTACAGTGTAATTGTAGGAGTTCTTTATACATACTGACTATGAATCCTTGAAAGATATACATATTGAAAATGTCTTCTACACATTCTGGCTTGACTTTTCACTCTGTTAATACTGTTTTTTGCTAAAAGAGCATTTTAAATTTGATGTTGTCTTATCCAATTTGTATTTCTTTTTCTTTATGGTTAGTGCCTTTATGCTCTGTTTTATGAATATCTTTTTATCCCTCAAGGTCAGAAAAATAGGTACCACGCTATCTTCTAAAAGCACTGAGGCTTTACCTTTCACTTTTAGAACTACAGTCTACCTGGAGCTGATGTTTGGGTACAACATGAGCCAAGGATGAAATTTCATTTATTTTCATATATAGATATCCAATTGGCTTATCATTATTTATTGAAAAGACTGTCCTTTTCCCACTCTGAGCAAGACAATTTTTGTCATAAATCAAATGTCCTTTTGAGTGTAGGCCTATTTCTGAATTCTCTACAATTTTTCCTTGATTTGTTTTCCCTTTTCTAAATGTTTTGGTAATTATAGACTTATGATATGTCTTAATGTCCACTACTATAATCTTCCAACTTTGATCCATAAAATTATCATGGCTATTTTTGGTCTTTGACATTCCCAGATACATTTTCATTTAGCTATTTTTATTTATATATACATACATACTTACATACATACATATATACACACATAAGTGAATTTTTAAAATTGAGAATGCAAAACCAGCCAAGAACATAATGGTAAAAAAAATGCCTTTTATGAATGTGTATTAAACAATCTAAAATAAAATTTAGCACAACATTATATCCAGCAAACTTCTACAGAAAAATATAGCCTCTGACTGATACTCACATACTTGGGTAAGTCACCTAGTGCTTCTGCACCTGTATTCTGTATTTTTCAATATTCATTTACTGTTTTGTGAGGCGTATATGAAATAATATATATATAGCACTAGTGAGAGTGGCACCCAGGGAGCCAGTAATAGTTGATATTACTGCTATTCCTCTATGACAGCATTCCTTCATTTGGTCTCTGAATAAAATGCATGACGTGTGTGTCTATTTCTCTTGCTAAATTATAGGCTTTGTGGTGGATCATCCTTGTCTTGGGCAAGAGCCCACATCTCTTTACTGAGCCCCATATATCATAAACACCAAAATGCTAAATTGGTTTTAGAAACCTGTGGGTGCTTAGTCATTTGAGCTTTAACCCTGAAGACTGGCATAATGTAGCCTGTCACCCTAATCACCAGCTCTTATAGTAAAACTGTTCAGGCCCAGGGAACCTGGACTTGTCCATCTTGTCCATGTTTCTTGGCTCATGTCCTGAAAACAAAGGTGACTGATCTTGAATGCTGGGAAAGGCTGTTGCCTGTGCCCCTGCCCATGTCAGAATCAAATGTTTCTCTGAAGTAAGGGGAAGATTTGCTTAGGAAAGAGAAAGGACAAAGTTATCAACTGTCTGTCAAATTCTCTCTTGTACACAAGATTAATCCAGTAGGTTTTTGTATTATGGTCATTTCTTTTTGGTGCCAAGAGTCTCTCTTCTTGCTTCTCTTTGTGTTCTGGTATATGTCTCTGGAGGTGCGATATTCACAAGAGTTGCCCATGGTGGATGAAATATTAAGCAATTCACATATACAGGTCTAGACATAACAACCATGCAACATGTTACTAAGTCTTTACAATGAGAATGAAAGAGATACTCAGTGATAAAAATGCAAATACCTTTATTTTTATTAAACTATTTCACGACACTTCACTGTTTTCGAAATTTAAACATTTTCAGCTTTAATTTTGATATTTAAAGTAATTTTGATTTTATAAATTAATTTATATGAATCCTTCAATTCTTCCAAAAAATGGAAAAAGAGGGAATACTCATTTTATGGTTGCTAATTACCCTGACACCAAAGACAGACAGGACACCTCAAGAAAACTGTAAACCAGAATCCCTAATGAACATAGATGCAAAAATCATCAATAAAATGGTAGCAAATTGAATTCAATAGCACATTAAAAGGATCCTACACCATGACCAAGTGGGATCTATCTTTGCGATGCAAGGATGGTTCAAAATACACAAACCAATAAATATGATATGCTCCATTAACAAAATAAAAGATAAAAACCACATGATTAGTTAATAGGTACAGTAAAAATATTTGAGAAAAATTCAATATCCATTCATGATACAAACTCTATAAAACTGGAAGAGAAGGACATTACCTCATCACAATAAAAGCCATATATGAAAAGCCCACAACACCATGAACAATAGGGGAAAATGGAAAGCTCTCCCTCTAAGATGTGGTTCAAGGGAAGAATACCCACTTCCATTCAAGATAGTACTGCAAGTCCTAGTTAGAGCAATTAGACGAGAAATATAATGAAACCAAATTGGAAAGGAAGAAGTAAAATAATGTTTGTAGATGACATGATTGTATATGTAGAAAACCCCAAAGATTCAACAAAGACAGAACTAATAAACAAATGCAGTATAGTTGCAGGATACAAATCCAACATAAAAAAGTTGGTGGCATTTCTATATGCTAACAATGAGCTACACAAAAAGGAAATTAAGAATTTTATTCAGCTTTAAAAAAAAAAAAAAACCAACACCTGCATGGCATTATGCTAAATGAAATAAAGCAGACACTGAATGACAAATACTACTTATCTCACTTCCATGTGGAATCCAAAGTAGTCAAACTCATTGAACTAGAGAGTCAGTAGTATGGTGATTGTCAGGGGCTAAGAGAACAGTTTCAGTTTTGCAAGATGAATGGGTTCTGGATATAATGTACATCGTGGTGATGATAACAATTAACAATACCTGTTCATACTCTATACCTGAAATTTGCTAAAAGACTAGATCTTAATTTAAATCTTCTCTCTCACACACACACACACACACACACACACACACACACACACAAACCCAATTTTAACGTTTTATGTAAGATGTAACGTTAATGTAACAATGGGGGAAGCTTGACTATGGTGATCTTTCCACAACGTATACTTATATCAAAACATTAAGTTACAGAACACCTGGGTGGCTCAGCGGTTTAGGGCCTGCCTTTGGCCTGGGGTGTGATCCTGGAGTCCTGGGATCGAGTCCCATGTCAGGCTCCCTGCATGGAGCCTGCTTCTCTCCCTCTGCCTGTGTCTCTGCCCCTCTCTCTCTCTCTCTCTCATGGATAAATAAATAAAATCTTTAAAAAAAAAACCCCAAAACACCATTAAGTTGTATGTCTTAAGTACACACAATTTTCTTGTTGAAGATATCTCAATAAAGTTGTTTAAATTTTTAATTTATGGCTTTAAAATATTTACACATACGGTATGTGGGCTTCCATTTGCATTCTTGATATGGTCTGGAAAACGTGAGGTGGGTCTCTTCTTGAAATCAAAGACTTATTTTACACCTACTCTAACCATAATGAATATAAAACACAAAACTCTGCATATAATAGGTCCCCTCTCTCCCTTCCCCAAAATGTTTAGTTAACAAATGTATTTTATGGACTAAACTTATGGTAGGACTTTCAGGTATTTTAGAGCTGGTAAGCCTTTTGACAACTCCAAATTACATTCTTAAAGATAGTGATATGGAGGCATTATCTATTTCAGCCCTGAATAAAGTCCCTGCATTTTCAGACACTCTGCCAAGAAATGTCCTCCTTCCTTCTTAACCACTTCCTTCCCCAATAGCTCAGGCCCTCCTTCAGAACCCATCTCTTGGGGCTATCAGATTAAACTGAGCAGGAAAACTGGTAGAAAGGTTAATACGATTGGATCCAAAACTTGGCATGGTTTAAATTCAAGGGCTTAGTTGCTAATTTTAGTCGCAGGGTAGAACATTCAAAAAGTTGACTGTGCCTCTGTTTAAATAATCTTCCTTAATGATGATGTAAAGTAAAATAAATTCATTTTAAAACATCCTGGAGACAGACACAATTTTTTGAAAACTTTTGGCTTTGTGTGGATGCCCATTCAGACTGAGTAGAGATGAACATAGCCACATAAAGTTGCCAGTTTAGAAAAAAAGAAGACCAATACAATTTGGGGTTTATTACAAAATGTAAAAAATATGATACAGACCTCCCACAAAGTTGCTCTGAATTACGTTAACCAGTTTTTGCTGAACTGTTGTAGCATTTATCTTTCTTTTCTAATTCTTCCCTCCCTCTTCCTCCCACTCCTCACCATCCCACACCCGCCAAAACACTTTTAAAATAATATCGGAAAAATAATACATTTGGTATTTAATATTTTAATTTGCTGTAAGGCTTCAGCCATAAATCTTTATTTAGATTCACCATGCTATTGCCAGTCCGGCACAGGGCACAGCATTCATTTTGGAATCATAATCCTTATTTAGTGAATCTCTGTCACGCGCAGAGCTCTCTACGTACGTTATTTTCTTTCCTGAAGTCATCAAAAATACTCTGTGGGCCTTCAACTCTCAGAATCCCTACTTTGGGGTTTTAATGGCCTTTCTGCTTCCCTGCCCAGCACCTTCTATTAAGCAAGATGTGCTGCAGAAGCCAACACATAAGAACAATAATTGCCTCCTTGTTTATCAACTCAGACTCGTTCAATTGTGTTTTTGTCATGCATTTTGCCACGAAAGGCAAAGTCAAGGACTTGTAGTTTGTTTCTATTTATCTCTTGCTTGCCAAATGATCCTCTGCTCTAAAGCTTCCCAGCAGCACCCACCCACCCAAACCAGGACAAGAAAAGGAGTTTACGTTATTCTCATTTGATGCCTTTATTTGGTCCTTTCATATTTCTGAGGCTTACTTCTCATCCATAAAATTAAAAATAGAAGTGAAAGTCATCTTTGTTTTCATAATTAAACCCTCATTTCATTAAATTGGGTTTCACTGGCAAGACTTAAAGGCACAACCTTCCGCTTATTATCACCGTCCTTTACAATTCCTGCACTCATTACTTCTGTGGCAGACGACTGTGGTTTGCGCTTTGCTGTTGTTGCTTTTTAAATATATGTCCCTTATTGTTCTTTGGAAAGTGGCCATTGTTAACATGGAGGCTCCTCCATACTTCCAAGTTTATGTTTGCCAGATGCTCTAGAATAAATGATTATTCGAAACATACTTGAATCTTTTTTGTTTTCTCCCAAGCCTTAATACTTTTGTGCCTGAAGATCGATGAACTTGAAACATAATTTTCTTCTTATACACTTGAAACCCAGTCATATCCCTATGCAAGATCTTTTTTTTCCTTCTATGTACAACGCGGGAGGCATTAACTCTACAACTGCAGTTGTAGAGGTCCCCACGCTGCCTGAGGCAGGGTGAAGGAAGTGAGAGGGGCATTTGCAAGCTGCAGGAAAGCACCCTGGGTGTCTCTGTTCCTACCATCATGATGGCAAGGCTAATGGCTAAATAAACCTGCATGTTAGGATTTTGGCTGTCTGCACCAATGGCCAACTCAACATACCTTATCTAACAAGTGTCATGATTTTCTAGTAAAAAAAAAGTTGTTTACTGTGTAGAAGCCTTGAAAAAGGAAATGTTTTGGGTTACCAAAAGCTCTGTGTCTCTGGCAAATATAAATATATGTGGTGGTGATGTTTTTCTTCATCAACAAGATTTTGTTGTTACAAATTCTGTTATTGCATCCTTCTATCTTATTAGCAAGTGCCAGTAACTGTCACAGAGGCACAGCTAAAGAAGTAAGGATGTGAAAATTATGCAGCCAGTGGCCTTAGAGGGGCCAGAGTAGGACATAGGTGGTTGTAGGTGCTGAGTACAGATTGGGAGTCCAGTTAAGCTTCCAAAATCGAAGTTACCTGGCTATGCAGTCTGTATAGCCCCAAGGTCCCAAGGGAGGTCCCTCCCAACAGGAAAGCCATATTCAAAAACAGACACAGGAACTCAAGGGCAAATGAGAGGCTTAAACCTAGGTTAAAACTATAACACAGCTACCATTTTGGAATTGCTTACTGGAGTTTCCCAAAGCAAATTTGGTTCCTGGGGCAAGCTGAAACAAAGGCACACGAAGGAATGGAGGCATAGGAGAGTGGTGTTTCTGTTTTACACACACACACACACACACACACACACACACACACACACACATTCCTTTTGAACAAAGCGGACTCCTGCCCTTTGATCTGGATTCCCAGATTCCATCAATCTCAGCAGAGCCAAGAGGGACTGGCAAAAGGCCTGGAGTTGGAGAGGGTATGTGAAGTTTAAAAACATAAACATCATTAAAAATCATTAAAAATGTTTGTAACCCAAAGTGAATTCACATGCAGCCACAGAAATTTGCCTCTGACAGGTTAAATGGCTCGGGCCTCCAGTCCTTATTGGTGTTGAAAACCAGGTCCAGGCTGTGTCTGCTGCCCAAGGTCACATGGATTCAGAGTGAGGAGGAGGGGGGTCACAATTTTGCACAAGTGGGAATCTACATCTTAAAATACTCTTTTCTCCAAGGGATGTTCTTTGCACCTTGCTCCTTCTGCCTTACAAGTCATGCTGGTTGGCAGCAATAAACTAAGCTCTTCACTTTGCCCTTGACTGAGCACATTGTTGAAATCTCCAGCAAGAAAGGATTTTCCATAACCCCAGAGTAATTCAAAGTTGAAGTGAGTAATCTTTGGTTCCAGAACAAGAAAAATAGCATTTAAGATGGCAAGAAAGCATTTTTTCCCCTTATGGAATTAATGTAAAAACAGATTTGGGATTTTGCATTAGAGACTGGGGGAGTACATCGAAGTATTTACCTTGCTTTAAAATGAGGTAACGTAGAATTGGATTTTGTTGATTTTTAAAACAATTTAACCCTACACAGAAAAATACTAGCATAGACAAGTAAACCTGGAATAGTATATTCTAATATATTTCTCATTTTAATAAAAAAAAAAACAAACAAACATGCAGAGGGGGCCTGGGTGGCTCAGTCAGGTAAGTGTCTGACTCTTGACCTCAGCTCAGGTCCTGATTTCAGGGTCTTGAGTCCAGGCCCCATGTTGGGCTCTATCCTGGGGGAGGAGCCTGCTTAAAAAACAACAACAATGAAACAAAAGCAAAAATAAAAAAACATGCAGACTATGGCTGGCTTGAGTTTTTACTTCACAGATAGGAAAATGTCATCCAAACTTTCCTTTTCAAAGTCCAGCACATAGGTTTATAGCATTGACATCTCCTGGGAATTTGTCCACAATCTTGCACCCCAGCCCAGACAAACTGGATCAGAATCTGCATTTGAGCAGGCTTCCAGGTGACTCAGGTGCACACAAAGTATTTGAGGCATTGACCCAAATGAACCATTCACAGAAGTCGGTATGCAGTAGGCTTTGGAAGGCTACCCTTCCCTCCTGCAGCCAAATAAGCATCCATTTGCAAGCAAAGTAGAAAATAACCTTTGCTATGGGTATAGAAACTCAAAATGAGTCCACTCATACTCCCTTTAAACATTCTGGAGCCTCCACCTATTTCTCTACTTCTCCAATCTTTCTCTGGAATACTTCCTAGGGTAAATACCTTTACTTTCTGTGAAGATTTTTTTTTTTTTTTTTTTTTTTGCATGTGCCTTGGAAGCTTGAGTAATGGCAATGGAAAGGTAACAGAATATCAAGTGGTTCATAGGAAGAGAGTAAATAAGTGAAAGACAAGGCAGATATATAAAAGAGCAAAGATAGCATGTATCAGAGAAATATCTGCATATTTTATTTCTATAAAGATAGACTTACTGTTTATTTAAATATAAAAACAATACATAATAATAGTTTTCATTGTTGTGCTAATCAAAAAAATGGTAAATTTTCAAATGATACACCAAAGTAGGAAGAAAAAAAATATGTCCAGAAACATCATCATAAGGAGGTAAACTTCTTTTGTTCTTTTAGTAACTCAGCACCTACTTACCCTTCTTCAGGTAATCATACCATCAATATTTTTTAGAGTCTCTCCTTCTCCCCCACCCCCATCCCATCCAACTCTCAAGCTGCACGCTGTAGGTATTATGACATATGAATATATGGCTATATGGATATACATGTGGATACGTGGTGGAGTATGTGACACAAAGTTGATTGGTGTGGGCGCATATCCCAACTTAGTGGAGCAGGCCCAATGCACTTAGAGTTGTCAACTGAGTAATCAGAAAAAGGCATCTCTCTTTCATGCTAGTGATAAATTGAGAGTACTGGAAAAACCTGTGGCAGCCCTTTTGTCACCATGAAGGGCTCTGAAAACAGAGCCATCAGAGAAGAAGCTTGGCAGAAACTTGGAAACAGAGAAAAACTGTCTCTTCCTGATAACCCTGAAACCAAACCAAAACTCTGCTCTTTTCAGCTGAGCCCAAAAGTTCCCCTTCTGCTTAAGTCACTTTGCACTGAGTTTCTGTCACTTGTATTTAAGGGAAATATAACCGATACATGATTGTAAATGTTTGTATATTTCTATGTGTACATCTACATAGATTGATTTTATTATATATAATTTCATACTTCTTTTTTTTTAAGATTTTATTTATTCATGAGAGACACAGAGAGAGGCAGAGACACATGCAGAGGGAGAAGCAGGCTTCCTGTGGGGAGCCTGATGCAGACCGGATCCCGGAACTGCGGGATCACACCCTGACCCGAAGGCAGACACTCAATCGCTGAGCCACCAGGTGTCCCCTCACTTGATTCTTTTTTTTTTTTTTTTTTTTAATTTTTATTTATTTATGATAGTCACACACAGAGAGAGAGAGAGGCAGAGACACAGGCAGAGAGAGAAGCAGGCTCCATGCACCGGGAGCCCGACGTGGGATTCGATCCCGGGTCTCCAGGGTCGCGCCCTGGGCCAAAGGCAGGCGCCAAACCGCTGCGCCACCCAGGGATCCTGATTCTTTACCTTGTATTTTTAACCTGATTTTTTCAACCAAAAAATATATCATGAGCCTCTTTTGGGATAATTATACTCAGATATACATTGTATATACATGTGTATACAACAATACATTGTTATTTTATTGGATATATAATGTTCTATACTTTGTATATGTGTTGAACCAATTTCCTGAGGAACAGTTATAGATTTGTTTAAACACATCAAAGAAAATCCTCACATAAATATATTAATTTAACCTAAACAATGGTCTCCTTGAGAAAAATTTTTAGAAGTAGAGTTTTTAGGCCAAAGGTATCTAACTAATTTAGGATATTATACAACTGCTCTGCCTCCCAGAGATCTATAGAATTACATTCCCACCAATCAGACTGGGACATTTCAGTGTTCCCTACAGTCACATAAACATCTGCTAATTTCATGAGTAAAAAAATAATATGTATAATTTCTTTTCCATTTCTCTATTAGTGAGAGTAACTATTTTCCATGTTTATCAGTTCTTATATTTCTCCTTTTGTGAAAGAGCTGGTTTTTTTAACCCATATTTCTGTTGGAAGGGTTGTTTCATTGATATGCTAGAGCTCTTTACATACCAAGTATATTCATTCTTTCTCATCAATTTCTCAGTTTCTATTTTGTTTTTGGATTCACTTTGAAAGCTTACTTCATGATACAGAAACTTTACATTATTATGTAATCAAACTTATCAAAATATCTTAAATTACTTATTTTGCTTAGATTTTCCTGTTCTAATAGTATAAAATTATCCATCATGCCATATTTTCTTCTGGTATTTCATGCTTTTTCCCTTTCTTCCCTTTATCTTTTAAAATTTTATGTATACATTTAAACTTCTGATTTATCTTGAACTTATTTTCCCATAAGGGATTCAATAACTGCCCCCAAATCCCCACTCAATTGCCTAGCCAGTAATCCTGCTGTTACTTGTTGGAAATTCTATTCATCTTCTCACCAATTTGGAGTGCCATCCTTATTATATATTTGACTACCAAATATCTTTGGGTATATTTCTGGCTACTTTATTATGTTTCATCTCAGACTGCTTCTGTGTCTCTTGTAACAGTGCTGCTTTAGATAACATAATTTATAAATATTAATATCTTAGTAGGACAAACATTCTCATAGTTATTTTTTGATCCTTCCAAATTTTCTTAGCTTTATCTATTTTTAAGATTAATTTTAAAAATTGACAAGTTTCTAAACAAACATTGCTTCAATACTGAACAGAAATACAAGGGTATTATGGAATATTCATTCTAAAGAAAGTGAGTCAATGAATAGCCTTAAAATTCTTTTTCTAAACAGAAACATGGCACATATTTTTACTTATGAAATTGTGTTTAATGTCCCTTTATAGAATTTTTCAGTTTTCTTTTACATTCCTCCAGAACATTGGTTAATCATTTTATTTTCATGTGTATTTTACTTTCATGTAGTGTTTTTATTACTATTTTGAATACAACCTTTCTTATATTATCTTTCTTGCCAAATTTAGATTACTGTAATAAGGCGATCTTCTTATTTACAATTTTTGGGAGATGAAAAACATTTTCATTAAGTCTGGGTCTTAATCAAATACCCTTTTGCATCTACTGTGATTTGTCTTAATTGAAAAAAAATCAATGTATTTCCTAATATTGAATTGGATACCTTCTTGGAATTAAGCCCACTTGGTTCTGTTGTATTACTCTTCTAATGTACTGCTAAATTCTCTCTGCTAATATATGATTTAAGAATTTTTGTGAGGAAGAAAGAGAAGGGAAGGGGGAGGGGGAGAGAATCTGTTCGATGTTACTATCACACACATATGCTGGTGTCATAAAAGAATTTGAGGAGAATTCCTTATTTTGTGTTGCTCTGGAACAAATTTAAATCATATTGGAGCAATCTATTTCTTGGAAGAATGAAAAAAATTACCAAAGACTCCTTCTGTGTCAGAAGCTTTTTGGGAAATTTTGACAACATTCACAATTTCTCCCACAGTTTGCAGTCTATTTATTTCTTCTTGAAAAAAAAAGATCCAGAGTTTAAAGTTATTAGTATAAAGTTGTGTGAAGTATTTTTTTGTAAGATTTATATATTTGAGAGACAGGGAGAAAGAGAGAGAGGGAGCTTGATTCAGGGGAAGGGCAGAGGGAGAGGAAGAGAATCCCAGGCAGACTCCCCACTGAACTAGGAGCCGGATAAGGGGCTTGATCCCATGACCCTAAGATCATGACCTGAGCTGAAACCAAGAGTCAGCCACTCAACCAAGTGAGCCACCCAGGCGCCACTAAAGTATTTTCATATGATGATTTTCCCATCATCTGTAGTCATTTTCTCTTTTCATTCCTTATTTCATGAATTTGTGTTTCCCTCTCCCTTTTGTTCTCACTCATATTTAGTACTGGTAAAAATTTATTTAATTGTATTTGATTTTTTTTCTCTCCCAAGAACCAAATCTTAAATTCATTTATAATTTCTATCACTTTCCTCTTCATGGAGCTTTACTTATTTTTAAAAATTCCTTCCTTCTGTTTTCCTAGAGTTTATTTTGGTTTTCATTTTTCTCACTTAACAAATGGCATCTTATTTATGTATTTCCATTTTTTCCTCAGTAATATAAATGTATACAGTTCAAAATGTTTTTCTCTCACTAGCATTTTCCTGACATTCTGTAATTGTGATTTTATTAAAAATTTTTAAAGATTTTATTTATTCATTCAAGACAGAGATACAGAGAGCATGAGCAGGGGGAGAAGCAGAGGCAGAGGGAGACAGGCTCCCTGCTGAACCAGGAGCCCGACATGACCTGAGCTGAAAGCAGATGCTCAGCCATCTGAGCTACCCAGGCACCTCTGATTCTCTAATCTGAGAATAATTTTAATAGGTAAGTTTTTGTTTTATTTCTAATTTTCTTAATTGGTTCTAGCATTGAATGCATTTTGATCAGAGAATGTTGCCTACAGTATTTCTACTTTTGGGAACTGTTTCAAAAATATGATAAATATCTATGAATATCTATTAGTCCTTGAAAAAAAGATGCATTTTATTGTTTCTAGGATTGCACATTTGACAAATGCATGTTTGTAATTCCTGCTATACACATTACTATTTAAATCTTCTGCATTTAAGTTTTGTCTTTTTTATCATAAAGAATTGAGAGAGGTGTTACTTTCCATTATTATTATGTTTCTGTAAGTATATCCTTTATCTTCTGTAATTGTGTATTTTATTCATATTTTTACTCATAAGAAACACAGAATTATAACTGCTCTGTAGATTTTAACCTGCATCATTAAGTGATAAAATGTTTTTTTCAGCTTGAACTGCCTTCTGCTTGGTATTAGTATGAAGTTTCCAGCTGCCATTTTATTTAGTAGATTATACTGTTTACTTTATTGGCAAGCCAAAGAGTAGACTTCTTGCTATATGAATGTTTTTTTCTGCTTTTTACACCTTGTGTCTCCTTTCTTTGCTATCTTCTCCTTTAACGTTTAAAAAAAAATACTATTTTAGGTTCAAATAGCAACTGTAGTTATAGAGTTAAATAATATGTTTAAGCCTATGGCTGTCAAAGTACCAATTTTCATTAAAGCATAGCTATTTCTCCTGAGTTTGAGAAATTAGGAAAAGAATGCTCATTTGGGCAATCACAACTTTAGTTTCTAAGTGCTCATTGTCTTTCCTGTTCCAAACCTGAAAGGGCTGGTACACAAATTGTTTTATTATTAATTTATGCCACACTTATGCCTCTAAGTTGGTGGCCCAGAGTACTATCTGCTGCATTGCTAAAAATGGAACCACGGGATTAGCAACTGCAACAATAATTATTTGAGGACAAATTTTAAAACTTAAATTTCTGATAGACCACTTTATCTCATTACCTTCAATGAGAACAAAGAGACTGTTCTAAAACTGAAAACGGTTAGCAGAAATGATCATTCTTGCTTTGTTTGACCTCACACCCTTTAGTGACTGCATGGCTATTATAGTTTAGATTTCACTCCCGCTAGCTTATCATCAAAATGCAACAGAGGGAAATGTAGTCAGTCTTCCTCTAGTACAAATAACAGGAAAACAAATCCACTAGAAGATAATGCTCTACTCCATTTTGACAGTGGAAATCTATTCTCTATTGATTAAGCAATTATGTAGCTTGATTACTTTCTTATTTTTTGAATTATAATCTTCCTTGTGGCATTATATTCAAAATTAACCCATGGCAGGGGAATAAGGGAGGAGAACAGGAATGAAGTTTATTTTCCCACCCACCCAAATTGTGGCCAACTGGCAGAAAATACCAAACATGTCAGCAGATCACCCTGCTCTGGCTCAGAAGGAAAGTAATAGCCTCCATTCCCATCTAGTCCCCAAGCTCCAGACTGAATTCTAAGAATCATAACATTTCCTCTGCTGGTTTGCCTTTCTAGTGCTGTGTGTGTGTGTGCATGTGTGTGTGTGTGATGTGTATGCATGTGTGTATATGTGTGGATCTTCAAGTGCCACATATATGCCTGCTAAAAATGTATTATTTCAATCCCCTTGTTCACATATAATCAACATTCCCATTCCCTTCTTATACTGATTTTGCAAAGTGAGTCATTGAAGTGCCCCGTACCTACTTTACCTCCCCAAAGAATCAGGATCAGGAGGACCTAAATCTTCCAAGGGATTTCTTTTTTTTTTCTTTTTTTTTTTTAAGATTTTATTCATTTATTCATGAGAGACACAGAGAGAGAGGCAGAGATACAGGCAGAGGGAGAAGCGGGCTCCCTGCAGGGAGCCCCATGTGGGACTTGATCCCGGGTCTCCAGGATCATGTCTTGCACTGAAGGCAGACACTCAACTGCTGAGCCACCCAGGTGTCCCTTCCAAGGGATTTCTTAGGGTGGTATGGCAAAAAAGTTTGCAGGGCAACAGAATGAGGAATAATGTACTATTTTTTCACTTTGCTTTGGAAACTGAAAGGTTGTCTCCGTTTCTATTTTTTCCCCTGTTATTGTTAGGTTTTATTAACAATATACAAAGTAATAGAAATCTTTTGGATTTGATTATGATTCTGGTCCAGAAAAATGTGTAATCCCCAAAGAAGAATATATATTAAAAGAGCCAACTCCTTTCCCAAACTGTAGTAATCAGATGTTAGTATATGAATAGCTTTTGGCTTGGGCAGGAAACTTGTTCCTTTACCCCATCTTTTTTAAACTTAAGCTATAAACTGTAATAGTAATTTGTTTTCTTTATCAGTTGGTCCTTGCAAAAAGAAAAAAACAAAAACAAAAACAAAACAAAAAACAAAAAACTAAGCCAAACCCCCAAAACAGCTGGCACATTCAAATTAGATGATTGGAGGATTGTTTAAAAAGAGACCTCTGCAAAGATTTGAAGAGTGAAGTGTGAAGATGGTGCAGTACTTGGGGGTAAGTAATGCTGCTTTAAAAAAAAAAAAAAAAAAAAAAAAAGACACTTTACTCTAGGCCTGAGAAGTCAAAGGGAGGAAATTGCTACCTGAAGAGGGAAAAAAAAATTAGGTGAAGAAGGCTGGAATCTTCAGTTCCCTTGCCAGCTTAAATCAAACTGCAAGGAGGAAATGGATATGAAAGCTTGAACCTCACTATCTTCTTCCCTTGGGTATCCTGCTGGTGCTCCACTGGGCAATCCTACTAAATCTCCAAGAGCAAGGGAGATCATAACTTTGAGTGTTAGTTGGCCTCCTGGTGTGCAGAGCATGGCAGAAAGCGTGAAGGGGCAGCTGGAAGAGATCTAGCACCTTTCTATTAAAACCAATCAGTATCTAGTCAATGGTATTGAAATAGTGTTGTATGGCGACAGATGGTTGCCACACTTGTGAGCAAAGCATAACACACAGAGTTCACGAATCTCTGTGTTATACACCTGAAAGTAATGTAACATGTGTGTCAACTGTACTCAATTAAAAAATTGATTAGTAAATTTAAAAAAAATCAACTGATATCTATTCAACAACTACACTTGAGTAATTCATTTCCAAAATTCTGTCATCTGCACAGATTGGAATCCAAGAAGAACTTTCCCATGCAAATTGAACCTCTAGGTTTTAGGACACTGCTAAGGTAAAATGAAAGTAACTTGACCTTTGCTGGCATAAGATGGGCACTCCAATACTGACTTAGTCTTGGGCTAGATGTGTAACTTTGAACGAGTCCCTGCTGGTCCCTAGTACTCAATGGTATTCATCAGAATGGGATGATAATTGTGCCTTTCTTACTTTTGTTGCAGGATGGTTGCTAGTACAAAATTATCCAGTGCATATGAAAATAATCCATAAACTACAATAAACTCGAATTTTAATTTACTTTTGAACAACTTTTCTGAAGCCGTGACATTTTTAACCTTTTTTATAAGTCAAACTGTCTTCCTTTGAAGAGGTGGTCCTATTGTCAAAGTTATTTGGTATTTAGCAGTTTAGACATTTGTATCTTATAGAAGTGAGGAAGTGCTCAGAGTGGATACAAAGACCTTCCCCAGGGAATTTCCCATTTCCTTCATCTCATCAAGGAAATCTTATAAATAATGTTCTATATGGAGAGGCTGCTTTGCTCATTAATTACATACAGTTACCTCCAGAGAGAAGGTCTGGTTGCCAGGAGTACTGCTGATCTGGCTCTAGCCAGGGAGATAAAGACATGATGGAAGAGGCATTGCATTAAGGACCTGTGGGTATTGTCTTTTCAGCTCTCTCCCCCTGGAACTCTGAGCTAGTTCCAGAGGTTATGGAAAGCCATAAAAAAATGCAATCTATAGGTAACTTGGGATGTATGCTCTGGGCCTAGTCCAGCAAAAAAAAAAAAAAAAAAAAAAAAGAGTATTCTGATTTGGAAGACTAACAAACCTTTCTAAGAAATACAAGTAGACAAAAAATATATATATGAAGTAGACAAAAATGCAATAAAACAAAACAAAACAAACAAAACCCTTAAAGGATAGGAAAAAAAGAAAGAAACCTAGACAGGAACATCTATTCACTTTGAAATTTAAAAGCACAAAAAATGATAGTCATAACCAAAAATAGTATTTAAAATATTTAATAAAAAAGTAAATATAAATGAATCAAATACTTAACATAAGCTAGAAAAAGAATAAGAAAATATCCCAAGAAATCCCAAGAAACTAGAAGAGGATTTAAAAGATAGAAATAGAACTTAATTCACTAGAAAAGAACAGCACAACAGAATATATATAAATTCAATATACAGGTAAACTCAAATGTTGCCTCTTTGAAAATTTTAATAAAATAAATATAACTTTGGTAACCTCACCAAGAATAAAAAACAATGGGATGATAAAGAGATTAAAACTTTTAGGGGCACCTGGGTGGCTCGGTGGTTGAGCATCTGTCTTTGGCTCAGGTTGTGATCCTGGGGTCCTGGGATCGAGTACAATGTCTCTGTTTCTCTCTCTATGTCTCTTATGAATAAATAAATAAATATTTAAAAAAGAGATCAAAACTTCTAAAAATAAGAGAACATTCTTATCCGAAGCAATTTTTGAAATCGAAATGATTGACTTTCCTAGAAAAATATAAATTAATAAGATTACATCAAGAAGTTAAAAAAAGAATAGACCAGGAACGCAGACAAAATGGAAAATACAATAAAAAACCAGGACCACAACATTTTATGGGTAGATTTTGCAAAGTCAGAGTAGAAGATTAAAAGAGGAGGACACAACAGACCCGTTCTTGTAAAGCTAGATGCAAAAACCCTAAATAAAATACTAGCACTTTTTCTTACTGAGGTTAAATGACATAACATTGCATTAGTTTCAGTTATACAAAATAATGATTTGATATTTGCATATATCATGAAATGATTACCAGAATAAGGCTCATTAACATTTGTTGCCATAGCTACAGAAAATACTAGAACTTCATTAAAAGAATAATATATATCATAATCAAAGTGTTTAATATAGTTACTAAATGTTGGAAAAGTAATAGACAAAAAGGTCAGTAGAACGGTATAAGAATCCAGAATCCAGAAATGCATTTGTGTGTGTGTGTGTGTGTGTGTGTGTGTGTGTGTGTGTGTGTATGTTTGAGGGACTATACAAAAAGTGGTGTTGGAACAATTGACTCTCTTTTGAAAAAAAAGATTAGATTCCTACTTCATTCAACTTTTGAAAATTAGAATACCTGGTAAGTATAAAGCAATAATAATAAACATTATGACCAAAAAGGGATTAAAATAATAATGCTAGACATTGGGAAATTAATAATCAAATTGATAAAGAGAACACAGACAATCCAGAAACTAGTAATCAAATTGATCAAGAGAACAAGACAATCTAGAAACAAATTCACATGAGAAAATGATACACTAATAATAAATAGTATTTGAACAACTATCCATTTAAAGTGAAAAAAAAATTAAAGGTAGATCTCCACTTCAGCCCATGCCAAAAATTCACAAAATGAATTTTAGCTGGATTAGGCAGTATGCTCAAAAAACAAACAAAAGAACTTTGAAGGTGCTAAGAGAAACAATATAGAATATATACATTTTTATATATTTGGGGGAAAAGGAAGATATTATAGGGAAAAAAGCCACAAAATTCAGAGTCCCTGGTGAAAAAGACAACTTTTTCTACATAAACCATCTACAGCTTTTTGGGGATTTCAATATTGACATGGTACAAAATCTCCATCCACACATGCCCCATTTCTCTCACAGATTATAACTAAAAACTACAAAATCCAAACAATAACAAAAACAAAAACAAAACAAAACCAACAAAACACTACTTGAGGACACCTGAAGAGGAAATTAAAAAAAAAAAAAAAAAAAAGCAGGCAGCTGGGAGAAGTGACTATATAGAGATGAATCTTTCCTTTTTCCTCTTTTCTCTTGTTTTGCCCCAATGGCAGCTGGTTCTGGAGCACGGCAGCAGTGATAACTATGAGTGGCTAAAATGCCAAGAAATATGGGGAAAACAAGTCTCTTGGGCCTGGAGAGTGACAAGCACCCCAGGGAGACAGCTGGAGAGGAGCAGGCCCCAATTATTAGTATGAACCCATGCACATCTCAAGTGCAGCTGTGAGCTATGGGGGATTTTTATACCCATCTTGCAGCAACTAATAAAGCAGTGAGACAAAAAACCTGTAGAGATAAGGAAGACCTGAACACCACTATCAACCATCTTGATTTAATTTAAGGAAAACTACATTCAAAAACTAAAGGATATACTTTTTCCCCCATGTGCTCACAGAACACTGACAAAGATAGATCATACATAGGGCCACAGAGCATGGTTTTATAGAAGTAAAAGGATCAAAACTATATAAAGTGAGTTCTTTGACCATAAAGAATTAAATGAGAGGTCAATAAAAATAACACATCTTAGGAAAATCCTACATATCTGGAAATTAAATAACAGTCATAGGTTAAAAATGAACTCATGAGGATAATTAATTATTTTTGATTTGTTTTGATTGATTTGAAAGATAGGAGAGGGAAAAGCAGACTCCGCACTGAGTAGGGAGCCCAATATACGGTTGGAGTCCAGGAGCCTGGGATTATGATCTGAGTCAAAAACAGATGCTTAACTGACCGAGCCACCCAGGCACCCAAAAATATTTTTGATTTGAATGACAATGAAAATATAACATTTCAAAATCTGTAGGATGCTGCTTACACAAGGGTTAGAGGAAAATGCCGCTTTAAATGATTATATTAGAAAGAAGAAAGGTCTAAAGGCACTGACTTGAGTTTCACTTGAAGAAATTAGAAAAAGAGCAAAGTAATAATAAAGGTAAGAACACAAATCAATGAAATAGAAAATGGTCAATAAACAAAGCAAAACCAAAAATTGGCTATTTGACATGATCAACAAAATTGACAAAATTCTAGCAAGATTAATCAAGAAAAAAAATACAAATCACCAACATTAGTAATCAAAGAGGTTACCAATATTACAGATATTATAGAAAAATTAGACAATTGTATAAATAACTTTATGCTAAAAAATTGGAATATGGAGATGAATGAATATATTTCCAAAGTAATACAACATACCAAGATTAACATAAGAAAAACACAAATGAGTAACTCTACACCTATTAAAATAATTTAATTTGTTACCAAACTCCTCCCAGGAAGAAAAAGTCCACGCCTGGATGATTTCACTGGTGGATTCTATCAAGCAGTAGAGGAAGAAATAACACCAATCTTACTTCAAATATATTTTTTAAAAAGAGGAAGAAGGATCACTGCCCAACTGTTTAGTAAAGCCAGTATGTATATATGGTCAATTGAGTCTTGGCAAAGTTGTCAATGCAATTCAATACAAAAATGATTTTAACAAATATTGTTGGATCAAATAGATATCCATGGGGAAAATATAAGCATCAATCCTCACATCACATGATACCCACTATTTAATTCAAAAAAGATACTAGACACAAATAGAATACACCAAATGCAGAAAATGTCTAGAAGAAAGCATAAGAGAAAATCTTTGCAACCTTGGGGTAGATAGATTCTATCCTAGACAGAATATCGAAAGTATGAAGCATAAAAGAAAAATTAGTAAGTTGGAGCTCCTCAAAACTGCTAACATTTTCTTACTGGAAGACATCACTAAGAAAACAAAAGAAAGGCAAGCCATGGATGATGGGTGACTACTGGCAAATCAGGTATCAGACACAGGACTTGTATCTAGAATACATAAAGCACTCCTGTACCTCAATTATAAAGACAAAAAAAAAAAAAACCTAATAAGGAAGTGGAAAATTTAAATAGATACTTTACAAAAGAAGCTATACAAGTGGCTAATAGGCCCATGAAATGATGATCAGTATCATTAGTCATCAGGGAAATGCAAATTAAAACCACAATAAGATACAACTCCAGGGGCACCCAGGTGGCTCTGTCATTTTAGGGTATGCCTTTGGCTCAGGTCATGATCCTGGGGTCCTGAGATAGAGCCCCACATTGGGCTCCCTACTCAGCAGGGAGCCTGCTACTCCCTCTCCCTCTGCTGCTCCCCTTGCTTCTGCTCTCTCACCCTCTCACTCTGTCAAGTAAATAAATAAAATCTTTAAAGACAACAACAACTCTATACTCATCAGAATGGCTAAAATTAAAAACTGCCCATGCCAAGTGTTGATAAATATGTGGAAAAAGTGGAACTCTCAAAATACTGTTAAATATGTAAAATGATACAATTACAATAGAAAAGAATAAGCAGTGGGCCTTAGCTACATGTTCCCATTTATAATGAAATCTTTTATTAATTAATTTATTTATTTTCTTTTTAAAAGATTTTATTTATTTATGTGACAGAGAGAGAGAGCACATGCACAAGCAGGGGGAGCAACAGAGGGAGAGGGACAAGCAGGCTCTCCGCTGAGCAGGGAGTCCCATATGGGGCTCTATTTCAGGACACTGGGATCATGACTTGAGCCAAAGGCACACACTTTACTGATTGAGCCACCCAGGAGCCCCTATAATGAAATCTTTTAAGAGAGTTTGTATTTGCTCTCCAAATTATCAGGTTCCATTATCACTCAAGTCAAGCTTTTTAATCCTTACCACTTCACTTAAGCCTCTCTTGCCAAAATAACCAATGTACTTCCTCTCTACTGAATGTTTGTGTCCCTCCAGAATTTATAGGTTGAAATCCTGGCCCCCAAGAGGATGGTCTTGGGAGATGGGGCCTGTAGGAGGTGATCAGGTCATTCTTGGGATTAGTGCCCTTATAAATCAGAGCTCAGAGAGTTCCCTCACCCCTTCTACCATCTGAGGACACAGCAAGATGACAGTAGTCCAGGAGCCTCCAGGAACTGGGTCCTCACCAGACAGAGCATCTGCTGATGGCTTGATCTTGGACTGCCCAGCCTCCAGAATCGTGAGAAATAAATTTCTTAATTGTGTCACTAATAGCTTGAATGAACTAAGACAAGTATTGGTACTGAGAGTAAAATACTACTTTAGCAAACGCCAAAGCAGCTCCAGAGCTGGACATTGGACAGCGGCTGGAGGAGTTTTGAGGTACATCTAGAAAAAAAACCCTATATTTCTCTGAACAGACCACTGAGGATGACTCTGGTAAGAACTGAGGAGAGAAGGAGAGATACAGGGAAATCTTTAACCTTCTTAGATAATTCCTAAGTGATCCTAAACAGAATATGGATAGAAATATGGACTATGATAGCCATTCTGATGAGGTCTCAATAGGAAATGTTTATGAAAACCCGAGAAAAAGCAATCCACATTATGAAGTGTCAAAGAATTTAACTCAATGGTGTTTCTGTTCTGGTGTTTTGTGGAAGGTAGAACTTGTGAGCAATGACATAGCCTATTTAGCTGAAGCAATTTCCAAGCCAGATGGCGAAGGTATGGCTTGTCTCCTGACTGCTTACAGTAATGTGGGACAACTAGAGTGACATAAAGACAGAATTGTTAGGCAGGAAGAAAGAACTGTAAGATCTGAGAAATGCTCAGCCTATCCAAGTTGCAAAATATGAGAACAGCAAGGGTGTGGCCCATCTCTTTGGTAAAAAAAGATTAGATTATCTGGACACCAAGGATTTAATCAGCTGCCTCAACAAGACAACTGGTATTTGAACAGAAAGGGAAGGAAATTGGAAGATTCAAAGGATGAGGGCTTCAGGGATTTATGAGACCAAACCCAAGAGACATTTAATAGTGACAGGGCACTACTCTTCAAGACAAAGGAAGAATAACCTTGAAAGTGATTCAGAGATGATTGCCACCATCTCCTTGTGTACAAAAGGGGAGGCCATCAGCCCAAACTGTGGGGTGGGACTTCTCAGAGCCTTGGGAGGTGTCCCACTCCAATCTGGCAAAGCATCAGTGGCAAGATTGCCCCCCTAGTTGGTCCACAAGTGGGGTTTCAGCCCTAGTGTGCCTGGAAGGTGGGGCCTCTGCCCCATCTGGACCTGGAGGGTAGACATCAAGCCACCAAGGATGATACTTGAGCATTAAGAACTCATGGACTTTGTTGAAGGTTGGACTTATTTGGGAACTGTTACCCCTTTCTTCCTTTCCTCTTTCTCATTTTTGGACTGGAAGGATCTACCCACTCTGGATTTTCTGGGCTTTCTCTTGGTTCACACATGTTCCTGCCTCCAGACTTTGCAATTGCTGCTGTCTCAAAGTCTCCTGCTCCAGGTTCTGGAATGGATTTCATTCTCTTCTTCAAATTCTACACTCAAGTATCTCAGAAGACTCTTCCCTGATGACTTGAAATACAACTCCCTATAAAACTCTTACCGCTCTTGCTCCTTTCTTTTACTTCAGAGAACAATACTTAATTTTACTTCCTCTCAACGCCTTCAGTGAAAATCCCAAGAGTTCGAGGATTTTGTATTTTCCATTTACTATTGCACTCCCGGTGTCTGGAACATGGTAGGTACTCAATAAATACTGGCTTTTAGTTTAAGACCAGCACTACTTATTTTCTAGAAAGAATTATGTGGTGCACTCTCAAATATTTGCTGTCTCTTCCTGTTGGGGGATTACATGCCCTTCCCCAAGGAATGCAGCCATGGCTGTGTGACCCTCCCAGGGCAGAAGCCCTAATAGCCTGCATGTGACTCACCATGTCCTCTTTGCCACTCTGCCATAATAACCAGCAATGTTCTAGACAGAGGCTGCTCTGTCAGTCTGAACCCCAGAAAAATGCTGTGGAGCATAGCCCCAGTCGATCATATGGATCTGTGGCATGCACAGTAAATAAACTTTGCTGTATTAAGCCACTGAGATTTGGGGGCTGTTTGTTTCCACAGTATAACCTAATTCATCCTGACTGGTAGAGACACCTAGGCAACCACGGGCAAAGAGAGGGCCCAAGAGGACCTAAAACATATTTAACAAATTACCTAAATTTGCCTAAGCTGCCTCTTCCTACCTAGTGCTTTGCCACCGCAACATTTTCTTTGAAAAAATACAGACCAATCAAACAAAAGAGCAATGGTACATTTATTGTGGCATGGTTAAAAGTTCTTTTATTTCTTCATGTTTTCATGAAAAAGCATTCTAAGAAAAAGTAACTGAAGTATCTTAGGGATTTAAACACTGTTTCCCAAATGTGGCATATCTTGAAATGGAATAAGAGATACAAATAGTGCTGATTCCAAAGCTGTGCCTCATAGTAAGAATCCCTGGAAATGGTGTCTTCCAATCTGTAGTATTTCTTAAAATCCCCCACTGATTCTGATATAGCTGGTCCAAAAACCCATCCTTGAGGGACATGTCTCTATATTTATAAGCCTAGGAGACACAGGGAATATAGCAAGAGCCCACCAAGAGCCTGTACTCTACCTCTCTTAAAAATGCATCCAAAGGCGTACCGTCTATAAGGCCTCACCGATTCGCAACACATAAATTGTCAACGGAAATTTTTGTAGGTTAGCTTTCTAAAGAAGAAAACATTTGCTTTAATTTTAATCGTCATTAAATGGGAATGGTTTACTCTATACAAAATTCTCAAGGTAGTGTCTCTTTGATTCACTCTTGTAGGGATAGATTGTACTAAGAATGCCATTATAAACCCAGTACAATTGGGGCACCTGGATGGCTCAGTTGGTTAAGCATCTGCCTTTGTCTCAGGTCATGATCTCAGGGTGCCAGGATTGAGCCCTGTGTCGGGCTCCCTGCTCAGTGGGGAGTCTGCTTCCCCCTCTCCATCTGTTCCTGCCCCTGCTTGTGCTCTCTCACTCTCTCTTGCTTGCTCTCGCTCAAATAAATAAATCTTTTTATAAAATACACACACACACACACACACACACACACACACACACACACACCCAGGACAATTGTTTTCTGTTCAGGCGCTGTGAGACTGACTTGGATCCAGCAGGAGGATTTTCTGTATTAAATCACAACAGGGATTGGTTGTTTATATCATTTTATAAGTTATAATTCAGACAAAGTCATTTTATAAGTTATAATTCAGACAAAGTAATAACAGCTACCAGGAGTCCTATAGGAAACAGCAGAATTTTATAGTTAGGTGCCAACATCGGATGTGAAGAGAGAAAGTGAACACCGTATGGATATTTGCACAGGCAGTTTAATGAAGTCTTAGAGCCTCTTGCACAAGAAAGACTTTTACCCCCATTAATACTTTCCCCTCAGGATTCCCTCACTCAGAGTGATGAAGAAATGAAACAAAGGGTTGCAGCCTTTTGAACTTTTCTCTGACTTTGATGGGGGGATGAAAGTCTCACAAAATTGAAATGCTGGAGGAGAGAGCGTTTGTGCTACTAATTGTTAGAGAAAACATACTTATCTAACAATGCTCTGGCATCAAACCAGAAATCTCACACCAGTTTGTGAGATGCTTATTTTTAGGAGCAAGCAACACTCTATATTGAATGATCCCTGTCCAAAATGAGTTGCATAGTACAGTGAGGGTAACCAGACGCAAAGCCGGGAGTGAGGGTATAGATGGGGGTATAATGAGGGTCAGTCTGTATGCTTTGGCATTTAGTCTTCAGACTCATCTGGACATATATGTGGCATTCAAGGAAAAACAGATAAACATCTACCAGTGCTCACAGATGAAGACAACTGGTCTACCACAGCTTGGCTTCTTTGCCTTCATTTTTAGTAACGCAAACACAAATAAGATTTTTTCTTTCCCATGAAGTAACTAATTACTGGTTAAGTTATTTCAAGTCCTAGCATTACTACAAAGAAAAATAAATTCCTTTCTGGCACCACCTTAAAAGAATAATTTCAAGTGGATTAGGTTCCTTTAATCTAGATGAACATAATAATACCTTTTTTTTTTAACTATCCCTCAATCAAATCCCTCCCTACCCCATGCTTTCTTCATTCCCACTTAAAAATAGCTTTTATTTCTTGGATTTTATGATTCAACTTTACCAACACTAGGCAAAAGAACGGATTTTTAGCAAATTATCTGCATAATTTGGAATAATTCTCCAATGAAAACACAAATGTTTGAATTATTCAGGAAACTGAGGAGATAAATATACTTCACATACATGCAGAGAAAGAGAAAGAGACAAGGACAGAAAGAGACAAATAGGATACATAGACTATTCCCTATGGCTCTAGAATACCAGTTCATTTAGCTCTTTTGCCATTTTTCTGTTCAAATTGAACTGTGAATCTAATGAAGCCAAGAGGTGACTAGAAAATTTCACAAGTTTCTCCTTTTCTGGAATTTTAATTTATAATGTTTGTAACTAGCTATTGTTTTATATGCATTCCCCTTCTCCTAAGTATTTCAATTAACTTAATTAACAGATCAGGTGCTTATCACAGGCTGTAGTCACCTAAATATAGTTATAAAACATTGTTGAGAAAGATGAGAATATTCTTTCAGGTCTTAAATCTACCCTACTGTTCTGAGAAGTGAAATGTGCTTCTTCCTTTCCCACACTCACTGCAGCTTCTAATCCCTACACAACTGCCCAACAAACTTTAGCTTCTCCTCAAAGGTGATTGATGAAGCCATGTCTTTTTTCTCTAAAGAGATTTTCATGAAATCTTAGAAAAATTCACTTTACCTAGTGGAAATGTTACTTTATTTAGGTAAAATTATGAAGAATATAGATATTTTAGTTCTTATTTCTTGTTTGTAAGATCCAAGGCAAAAAAAAAAAAGGAAGGAAGGAAGGAAGGAAGATTTCAACTGTTTAAAGTTTTGTAGTTTCACAGTGTAGTTCTTTGCTAACCGATGCTTCTTTTGAAATCTGAGATAATGAAGAAAAAATCACCCACTGTACCCTCTATCATGTTTCAGAGTACTTCCTAGTCTTCATTTCATTTGCACTATTTTTAACTTATTTAAAAATTTTTATGTAACTATTTTTAATATCATATTTCTCATTAACCTACCTACAAGTTCCACGAAGGCAGGAGTGTGCCTGTCTTACTTCCGTGAAATATATTTTTAAGTAAATGCATACATTGATTTGAATAGGTGAGTGACTCAGAATAACTGGACCAGAATAACTGGGAACAGAGACACAATTTGTATTCTTAATGAACACAAAGTGTTCTGGCCATTTATAGGACTTCATCCTCAGTGCATGGATCAAAGATGTGATACCATTTATAGAGTGGTTTAAAAGTTGAATGCTGTTTTTACTAATTTGAGGAAGTTTCCAGAAATAATGATCCAAGGAGAACAGTGAATGAATGTATCTCCTGTTACGCACACACACAAGGTAAGTTCCTGAGAATCTGAGAAAACACCGGGACATCCTGAGCAGCCTGAGACAGCATCTACACATTAAGAATCCTTGTCAGGGGTTTTGTATGTTAGTAAATCTCCTTGTATCATTTTACTTTTATTCTTAAAAAAGATTTCATATATTTATTCATGAGAGACTCACAGAGAGAGGCAGAGACACAGGCAGAGGGAGAAGCAGGTTCCCTGCGGGGAGCCCGATGTGGGACTCGATCCTAGGACCCTGAGATCACGACCTGAGCGGAAGGCAGATGCTCAACCACTGAACCACCCAAGCGTCCCTCCTTGTATCATTTTAAACTTGGAACTATGGATCAAGAACTGGGAAGAGCCTGATGGTGTACCTTACAAACAAGTTAGCCTGCCACAGTTTCATGGACGTTGGCAGAAGACACAAGACTCCTGGATCAGAGACAATAAACAGCGTATTAAACACAGAAATCCCAGGATCTTTCCTGTGCTTGTAACCCCAGGTCCCTCAGGGCACTGTGACAAAACCCGTAACACACCTGGACACGCACTGGGTTATGCCACAGTGGTTGTACCTGAGCTCAGGTAACCTGGATCTTTGATAATGGGCAGCGAGCCTGTCCGCCCTTTGCTTTAGAGGCAGATACCATATTGTCCAAGGCTGTTCAGTCTACAAACATCCTTAGAGATGCAGCCCAGAAGATAGGACAGTTAGTAGTTTTTGCAAGATGGGCAGAAACTTAAGAGATTCGTGGAGAATGGTCTCCCAATGTCTTATCTCTGGAAGGCTTTTTTCCCCAGGGCCTTTATTAATGTAAATGACACATAAAAACACGCACAAAGAAATACACAAAGATATCTCCAAGTATTGTCCATAACCCGCACACGCACTAATGTCAGGAGGCTGGAAGAAGAGGAGTGAAGAGTTGGAGGGCCAAGTGCCCCGCTCAGAAGGGAACGCAGGAGGCCAACACCCCTACCCTCCCTGGGCTTTAGTGTCTCAGGAACGATGCCAAAAACGATGATGAGAAAAGCCCCAGATATGCTGTTCTTCTCCCCCGTCAGAATATACTGTCATTTGGGGCAAGTTAAATCACTTCTTTTTATACTTATTTGGAACGTATGAAAGCCAAAATAACCCTTTCAAAGGCTACTTTACCTCTGCTTAACATGCAGCTGCTTTGTCACCCTCAAAGGCCAGAGAAGACGCAAGAGCAAGAGTTCAGACATGTCAGAGGTTGCGAGGGTGAAAGAAAGAAAGAAAAGCCATTTGTCACCTGTCAAGCACAGACCCAGCAGTGCTGACAGGGAAATCCTGAGTATCTGGCTCACTCCTGCTCCTGCTAATGCGTTTATGCTCCAAGTGGACAGGACTGGGGAGATTTGAGTCAGAGGGAGCCTCAGGCCCCCAGGAGAATTAAACCTGGTCTTTTTTGTTTGTTTTTATTTTTATTTTATTTTTTCAAAAAACAAGGTGTTGCCTTTGTTCTTTAAGGGGTGAGGCCTTCCCATACAATAGGCTCTCAGGGCACACAGATAGTGAAAAGGATTTTTCAAGCAGAATAAAAAGCTCTTGAGGATTTAGAAAGTGTTTTATCTGTCAGAAAGTATTTATGCAGACTCGGCACTTAGGCTGAATTATTCTCATTAAGCAAAAATTGAGAAAATTGCTTCAGTCTCTCCAGAAGGTACCTGCAGTCTATCAGAAGCTAAGACGTCCTATAAGCTATAAACTTATAGGAAGAGAAATTACACGTCTGCGTGGGCGACTGTGGGGAGACGGAAGAGTCCAAAGAGAATGTATCCCAGCTTTGCTCCTTATGCTGCTGGGCTGGGTGACCTCTCTGTTCTCATCCCCTGGGGACCTTAGGGAGGACTTCTGGAAGGACTGCATCTCAAGGACAGGTAGCCTTTCATTTCCCCCAGGGTCCTCTCTCCCCATACACTATGCGCGCTGTCATGGCACAGGTGGGCCTTTACTCTAGGACTTTGTGGGAATGCAAGGCAGGGTGCAGAACCCTCTACATGACTCATTTGTTAAATTCTAGTAACAATCCCAGCAGGTGCTGCTATTGACCCCTTCATACAGATGCAGACCTGAGGGATGGAGGATGGAGGAACCCAGCCAAGTCCTAGGGCTGTGGTGGCCCATCTGTGATGTAAACTCTGGCAGCCTTCTTCCAGGGTAGACTCCTAACCAATCCATGAGGACATATAGGCCTCTGTTCTGGAAGTCACAGGATTGCTAATGCAGCTGCAGACACCTGGGACATACAAGGGAATCAAACTTGGGCAACCTCTCCTCCCCGGGGGGCCACTCCATCCACTTTCTGCTTTCTTCATTTGTCAAATACTAGTTTTTGTCCTCTCCCCAAACCCTTCATCTCTTTTGCCTTTTCTCTCGTCTTTCTGAATTCCAAAAGCCTTATCAGTTTTAATTCTTTCTAAATTTGCCCAATACCCTCCCATGCAGTGCTTGGCACAAGATGGAGGCTCCAGAAGCATTTGCTGAATGAGTTTAGAAGGCAGATAATTCCCACCCTCCTGGGCTCATTAGCATCAAAACCATTCATGGCACACATTCTGTCTTAAGGATGTCCACCTTTATTCTTTCCTTTGAATACATAAATTCCCTCATTTACACCTTATAACATCTGCTCCATCAGTCTGGGATCACCAGTACACCATGCCAAACACACTTGAGCTAATGGCCCCGTTATAAAAACATTTTAGAAGGCAAAGCTTTTTCCCAAAGTTCTTATTTAAATATTCAATCAACACTTCTAGAAACGACTCCAGTCAAAATAGTCATTTTCCAAAACCCCATTGATAACATTTATTAGATTTGCGTGTGGCTTCTGTCAAATGAATGTCATTCTCATAATGATCAGATTTAAGACACCACGTTTCGGTATGGCCAGCGTCTCACAGCCATCTTTAACCAAGAGATAAGAGTTAAGAAGAAAACTGAGAAAAAAGGTCTTGGGTAGAGACAATTTCCTAAATGTTATATAAGTGTGTCTGAAAATGCTACCACAATCGATCTACAATATTAATTGATAAATGTTTTTCATAGCTTAAGTCTACCTAGTTACTCTTGGCTATCTGCCCTGTTTTCTGTCTGTGTGTGTGTCTCCTGACAGACTAGTGCTATCAGCTGGTTTTTTATTCTATGGCCAATGCCACCACCGAACCCTAAGATCAGACCAGGATGAATGAGACAGCTCTGGCCAGCTCTCCATATAAGGATGTCATCTTGCTTATAGTTGTTCCTTCTCAGAATCCTAATTCTACAGTGTGAAAGGTCACAAAATGGTGAGATTTTTCTTCAAGAAACCAAGACTTTCTATTTAACTCTGGCTATTCCTCAAACTCATCTTCAGTCAAATGATCCTATTGGAAATGGAGCCAAGGAAGGAATTTCATTTCTTTATTTTATTAGACTTGCAGCTCAGATTCCTAAGTGGACTTCAAAATACTAGACACATTCCAACAAGTATTCTGGGATCTAGATAGTGGAAGTGCACTCAAGGGCTCCATGGATAACTCAGCAGAATTCTTCAAAGTGGTTTTTGCCTTTCCAAATAGAAGATCTTCACTTCCAGCCATCCTCCATTAACAGGCCAAATTCTTCCCAGGCTTTCCTCCTCCTCCTCAGAGTTCCCCAGGGGCTCTCTTTTCCTACTGCAACAAGTCTAAGCTCCTCCATACCTTTGTGTCACCCACACCATCTGTTGCACAGCAAAATTTGAGGTGGAGATTTGCATCCAGGAAGTACTGAGCCTACTCTGGGAATTCCTATCTTGGGAGAAGTGAGGGAAGCTGGACAGGATGCAGGAAGCAGTGAGAGACATCAGGCCATGATACGATCACAGCAGAGGCCTCTTGCTCTCCCATGGGATGTGTGGAGCTGGGATGGCCCCCACAAAACTGCCTCTTCATGGAGGCAAGAGGCCCAGCCCTTGTATCTTAAATTCAGTCAGTCATTGGAGAAATGACTTGGCCCAGAGGGCTGTCTTCAGCTGAAGGCAATTTCTGGAAGGATCTCAGCTGAGAGATTCAGCAGGTAACAGTCCAAATGACTGGGGAACAATTACATTAGTCTTAGAGTAGGGATCTGGGTGGTCTACCGTGGCATCCAGCGTCCATTTTCCTTCTTGCCCCTCTCCAACACTTGTTATTCTTCAAATCTGGTCCTCCCTCATTAGCAGGTGTAGCCTCCCATTCAGAATCCTACATCTTGCCTCCAACTATTTCGCTAACCTGTTTTTCTAATCCAGGTGCCTTTCTCTAATCTCTTGAGGTATTATCTCTTTTTGCTGCCCTGGCTGAGCACTGTTATCTGCATGTCTTCGAGTCTGTGGCATTGTTCTGCCCAAGATTGCGAATCCGAGAAACCACCAAGGAGCCGACACCGATGCAAGTACACGAGGGTTTATATACAAGCTCGAGCTTGGGTTCAAGTATATTCCACACAGCAGAGCAGGGGCTTGAACCCTGAAGTGGGTTACAGCTGGGTTTTTTATGGGCTGGTCTAGGGGATTTTCAGAAGGGGTGGAGGAATTTTTTTTTCCCCATTCCAATATGGGGGGAAAGGGTGGGGGGGTTTCTTAAGATCTGATATGGGATTCTCTGAGCTCTGTTGTCTTTCTGATATGGGATTTCCTGCCGAGGGCATTCTAAGCTTTGTTCTCTTTCTAATATGGGGCTTAACTGAAGTAAGGTAAAGTTCAGCTCTTATTCACAGGGGCCTAAGATGGCTGTACTTGTGCTAATGCTAAACTTGAGGTGGAATGGCCTTAATTTTCTCGGCCTCCACAGTATATGTTAGCATTTAAATATGGTGTCTCAATTGAAGCAGCAATGTCACTGGTTTGTGTACCTCGGGGGTGGGAACAGGAAGGGAAGATATATTTGTCTCCCCATTTGGATTATATATTCTTTGAGGATGAAGACCGGTTTTATTGTTTATTTAGATTTTATTATTTATTCATGAGAGACACAGAGAGGCAGAGACACAGGCAGAGGGAGAAGCAGGCTCCATGCAGGGAGCCTGACGTGGGACTCGATCCCGGGTCTCCAGGGTCACACCCTGGGCCGAAGGTGGCGCTAAACCGCTGAGCCACCCAAGACCTGGTTTTAATTTCTTGTGTACTACACAACATATTAAGAGTGCGGTGTACTTGGAAAATGCAGTGTCTTCACATACACACACACACACACACACACACACACACACACTTTGTATTTAGCACATATTTGGCCAAGCACTATTCCAGGTACTGGGGTTTCAATGGTAATTATGAAAAAGGCCTGACTCTCCAGAAGATTACATTCAGCTTATTAAGAAACGAAAGTCAGTCTGCTACTTCTTCTACCTTAACATTTTATTAGTCATCACCTAGAATTAACACTAATAATTATAAAGAACTCTAATAGTCGGATCTTAGGTCTTCCTTACGTTGTGGCAATAAGTTAACCTTGAAATCTCAGGGACCTCATCATACCTTGATGGGGTTGGGCAGCTGTCCTCCGTCTTGGAGCTCTACCATCTGTAGCCTCCTAGTGTTCCTCCTCAGGAAAGCACCCTTAACAGTTTATTGGCTCTTAAGTACTTCAGTCCTGCTGCTCCAGTTCATGGGCTGCATTAAGCACATGGCCTTTAAAATAAATGCAGAGGAGACCGGGAAATGTAGTGGAACAAAATAAATAGGTATCGAGCAATGATTGTCTCTGCCACAAGAGTCAATGTCTGTTAAGTACTTCCACAGAGTTCTAAGTGCTTACATGGTCTACATCCAATTCCCCAAGGGCAGGGGATTGAGGTGGGGCTGGGAGGTCGTTTCAACACCGCCACCAATTATTAGGCACCAGCTGGGTGTTTTGCAATTCAATTCTGACACTATCTACCTGGAGACAGTGTCAGATCCCACAGGTAAGAGGCCCCATCCTAGAAGACTGCCCCCTCCCCACTCAAATGCCAGTTGCAAGTCCAGTTCGCCTGTGCCTCTGAGTGATTGGCTGTAAGCTAGAAGTTCCAAAGACCTCTCCTTGAGTCAGATACATTTGCTAGAGAAGCTCACTGAACTCAGAGAAATATTTCACCTACCAGATTACTGGATTATTATAAAAGGATAGAACTCAGGAACAGCCAGATGGAAGAAACGCGTTGGAGAAGGTATGGGAAGGGGCTCAGAGCTTGCATGCCCCGGGCAGCTGTGCCATTCTACCCAACTTGCCCTGTGTTCACCAACCAGGAAGCTCTCAGAACCAGTTCCTTGGGGTTTTCATGGAAACTTCGTTACATAAACAGGCTTGATTAAATCACTGGCTATTGGCAACCAAATAAAGGTCCAGCTTCTCTCCCTCTCAGAAGGTGGAAGCGGTGGGACCAATAATTCCAATCCTCTAATCACCTGGTTGGCTCTCCTGGCAACGGCCTTCATCCTTAAGGGCCACCCAGTCACCTTGTTAACATAATAAGAGACACCTTTGTGGCCTCACCCCTTGGGAAATTCCACAGGTTTTATGACCACTGTGCCAAAAACAAAGGACAAGTATATATTTCTTATTATAAATCACAATCTCGCAGTGCTTCACATTGATGACTCACAACCCTAAGGCAAATACTAATATTAATTTTCTTTTACAGGTTAAAAAACCCTGAGTCACAAAAAGGAGTAGTAATTTACCCAAAATCCCATAGGTAATAATAATAGGTAATAATTGGTGCAGGTGAGCTTTGTGTTCACTCCCGTAAATTCCAAAGTCAATGTTGTTTCCACCAACTATACTTTAAAAATACGGGGCACCTGGGTGGCTCACTGGTTGAGCGTCTGCCTTCAGCTCAGGGCATGATCCTAGGGTCTTGAGATCGAGTCCTACGTCAGGCTCCTAACCCTCGGCCTATCTCTCTGCCTCTCAGGAATAAATAAAATATTTTTAAAAATTAAAAACACACACACACACAATAAAGACTGTAAAAGAAAGTCCTTTTCTCTTTTCAGGGCAGATCTTTGAGAAATAACTTATAGGATAATTTCTTCTTTTACTTTGGTGTGACTTGGAAATATGAATCCAACCCACTCCAGAAGTTTCCCTCTTCTTCTTGTGAGTAACATCACAGTGAGGGGCTCTGCGTGAGAACACTTGGGATTTTTTAATTCTTGCTTTTTCGAACCATCATTAGTAGTTCAAGCATTTCAAAGAGCTCCCTTTGAACTAATAAAGCCATACTCGTCTGCCAAGAGCCTTGCTATTAAACTGAAAACTATTGCTGATTAAAGTTTTATTGTCCCTTCCCAGCTGAAAAAAAAAGAAAGTAAAGTCCTCACAATAACATGTCCGGAGGCTATTGAAACATCCATGTTCTTTATGAATAGGAGTCTCCAGTGATTTGGAAAAGCAAAGTCCTTCTCAAGGGCTCGGATTTTCTGTACCAACTTCGATTACTCCCCTTCTACGTCATCTCTGCCCACCTTCGTTTCCAGAACAACGAGGAGACCAGGGATGATTGAAATTAGGTTTGTCTTAAGGATGGCTGGGAAGCTGGCCCACTGGGGGAGAGAGAGAGAGAGAGAGAGAAGAGGCTCTATTGCCCCCTGCTGGGCTCCACGTCTCCATTCGTCTATGCGGTCTTCCAGCTCTGACTCCGAATCTCTGGCTTCTGGCTGCTTTCACAGGCTAGATGCCCTGTGACATTTGTCAGTCTTTCTGTTTAGGTTTCAATGGAACATTGTTATGAAAAGGAGAGAAAAACTTTAGCCTTCGACGTCATGCTAATTCATAAACAAGGATAATCACTAACCACTTCTCCACGGCGCTCAATTGCTTCCAAGTGTTTTTCATTAAGCCTAAGTGAAAACACTTCCCACGATGCAATTTTAAGGGAATATTATTAATCACATGCCTTGATTAGCTTTGGTCAGTGGAATAAGCGACTGGCGGAATAAAAATGACTTGCTTCTTTCCAGATATCCTCACTTTACAAGAAGAGTATTGGGGGAAGTTTTGGTTTTCTGAACAATACGGTGCACTACGTATAGTGAGTGCTTTTCCAAATATATATTGAATTGCAATGTTTGGCATTTAATTTCATCTGGCTTTATATTTTAACTATCTGATTATAGAGGGAATGTTGATAAGGACGTCCTTGGGCTCTAAGGCAAAACGTTCCAAATCTTTTCCATAGCGCTTAAGAGAATACACAATTTAACAACACAGATCTATGAAATGAACAAGGTCTCGTAGTAGTTAGAAAATTTCTAAGTATGAAGTTTTCATGGGCTTCAAACTCTTAATTTGTTTTGTATTCTCTGCCCCTCAGTTATGTGAAAACACATGGCTGTGAAAAAAGATGTCAGGGTTCTGCAGAAAGTAGAAAACATGCAAAAAGATTTTTATTGGCAAAATAAACAAATTAGCATGGGGGGTGAATGGAGTTCGGAGTTGAAGATTTGTGATTTTAAACATAAATTGCATACTGTGTTTCTGGGAAAGAGTCCGTATTGTAAAAATGGGGATTCTTCCTGAAAGAATGTTCATTTCGATTCGATACAAATTAATATCGTAGCAAAATTACTTATGCGATTTGACACACTTGATTCTAGAATTCATGTAGAAAAAGAAAGCAGAAGACCTGGAAAAATTGTGGAAAAGAGTCTTTGCCAGACATCAGAATATACTGGAAATGCATAGTTTTTCAACAGCGTGATAATGTTGCAGAGATAGCAAAGTAGATCAGTGCAGCAGAATGGCACATCAAAAATGGACACATTTATAGATGAGATAAAATAATAAATGATACTGGAACACTTCATTGAAGAAAAAGTTAGATCCTTACTATATACCATATAATCATGAAATCACAGGTGATTTGAGGGCCAAATAGAAAAGCTAAACGTTTTTAGAAGAAATTGAAGAGTCAGGGCACCTGGCTGGCTCAGTCACACTCTAGAGCATGTGATTCTGGATCTCAGAGAAGCTCAAGCCCCACGATGGGCATGGAGCCTATTAAAAAAAAAAGAAGAAGAAGAAGAAAAAGAAATTTAAGATTCAGTGTAATCTTGGGGCAGGGGGAGTGGAGAGGGCTTTTAAGCTTGACATCATATTCAGAAAGCATAAAGGAAAAGTCTAGCATACTTTACCACATTCAGATGTTTAACTGCTTTCTGATAAGATGTCTTTCTTCCAGATACAGCACTGCCTACTGCCAGATTTAGAGGAGGCCCACAGAGCTCTCTTTAACCTCCTTCAACACTTGACACTATGGTGCAGAAAGGAAAGGACTGAGCACCACGTGCCCCTAAACCTAAGTGAGGAAGTCCCCACACGCTCTAGGGCAGACCCACAAAACGATAAGTGGTCCTGGAATACTGCCTCCCCTCACACGAATCCTTCTTTAGTTGGAAATGGGAACAGCCATTCTCTAAAAGACCATCAGTACTAATCTGCTTAGGAATGATATCCATTTATTGATACATTTTATCCAGAAACCCAAGCTTTCCCACGCATCATGGAAACTCTTATCCACAGACAGATCCGGATATTCCTTAGTCGCACTTTAACAAACCTCCACGTATCCATGATCTCCCACTACCTAATTTGCAGAATCCAGTGCAAAACGAAAACGTGGGGCTCCTTGTCCAAAAAATGAGTAAGGACTTTATGTTAACAGTGAACGTTAAGGCAAGCGTGGGTCCCTTCTTTGTGTAGATTATATACTCATGAGACTGTGTTCTCTGTCCCCAAACCCTTTCTTTATTGCTTCATAGTCTGTTATCAGCAAAAAGTAACCTCGATTTCTTCTCTAAATGTTGAAAAGAATTCTTCATTCTCCAACTCATTCTTAGCTGTCTCCTCAGGACACTGCCAGATTCCCAGAGCCTACCTACTGTGGTGCCTGGCTCTTTATTCCCCCCTGCTCTCGCTTTTGAGAACTTTCTCTTCCTTTAACAAAACTCTGGTGTGTCTGGGGTGCCTGGGTGGCTCAGCGGTTGAGGTCTCCCTTTGGCTCAGGTCCTGATCCCAGGGTCCTGGGATCAAGTTCCTCATCAGGCTCCCCCCCCCCCCCCCCCAGGGAGTCTGCTTCTCCCTCTGCCTATGTCTCTGCCTCTCTGTGTCTCTCATGAATAAATGAATAAAAACCTTTGGGGAAAAAAAAAAAACCCACGACACTCTGGTTTCTTTCAAACCTGTGCCATCCATCCACATCACCTGCTGCCTCTCCTTGTTGAGCTCATCTGCATACTCCCCTCTTTGTCCAGCCAGCACAGGACGCCAAATAGATGCCCCCCAAAGTCGATCAACTTCGTGTGCATCTTGGAAACAAAACGAAACCCTTGGGTAGAACACAAATTCGACTTGCCAACTGCACAATAAGAGCAGGCACAGTTTAAGCCAAGCGGCCGTCCCTCCCGCATCACTCGCAAGACCTGGATGTTTGCGTTCTATGCTCTGCGTAGGTTTTGTCAGAGAACCGGCCAAAACGTGGCCTTGCTACGAAGCCAAGTTGGTATTTATACCCTAAATATTTACGATTCCTTTTAAAAGTTGGCAAGGGGAGGAGATGACGGAGCCCCTCGACAGGACTTCAGCAGAAAATGCATGCCCCTTTTACATTTGCCGCTGCAGGAGGCAGAACCCGGGGCGCCCGGCCTGCGCGCAGGGCTTCCAAATACTGCCCTCTGCTGGCCAGAGCGCGCACTGACGGCGCGGGGCCGAGGCTGCTTAGGGACGCGGGGGCGCCCCGCAGGCCCGGGCTGCAGCCGCCGCTGCACGGACAAGCGCGGGAGCCCAACGCGAGGAGGGCGTCCACGGCTCCCTAACCTTGACGTCGCCCACCCCGCGTGCCGCCTCCGTCTTGTCCAGAGCCCACCCGAAGAAAGACAGGCAAGCCGGACAACTCGCCGACCTGCTTTCGCACCCTCCGCCGGCCCAGGGCTTGGGAGAGCGAAGCCGCCGAGTCACCGTCGCCCCGGCCCCTCCCCTCCTCGCGCAGGATTCCCGCCCGCGCCCTTCGTGCTGCTTCCCCCGTTGCTCTGACCGCGGTGCCGGCTGCTGTCCCCGGGACCTCCACACGCAGCAGAGGGGCTCTTGAACCCCGGGAGCCTTCCCTGATGGCACCAGGGCTCTGCCGTCTGTCCTTCATTGCGAAAAGGTAGGTGGAAGGGACACCTGGGTGGCTCGGCGGTTTGACGCCTGCCTATGGCCCGGGGCGTGACCCTGGGGTCCCGGGATCGAGTCCCGCGTCGGGCTCCTGCATGGAGCCTGCTTCTTTCTCCCTCTGCCTGTGTCTCTGCCTCTCTCCCTGTGTGTCTCTCATGAATAAATAAAGAAGATCTTAAAAATAAAAATGAAATGAAATGTAGGTGGAATTGCTTTGCCATCTGCTGAATCAGGGGTCCTCTCTCTAGAAAAGCCCACGTTGGTCATAGGAGTTGGGAAGGACGCATGATTAAAAAAAGAAGAGAAAGAGCCACTTTACTCAGAGCAAGTAACTAAAATGTGAACTTTGATAACTTCTTTTGTAGTTGATGCCACCGTCTAACGGGCCTGCAGTCGCCTTTATCACGGTCAATGTCACTTACCAACATACAGGCTGAGAGCTCCCCAGTGCCCTCGGCGGGCGGCACATCTAGGGGATGCCAACACGGGCTGTGTACACTAGCCTTAACCACCGGGGCTGCTTACGGCCAGAGGTGACCACCACCAGGCCCACAGCCTGCAGCGGCACAGGGAGAAACGTGTTAGTTGGCACGCCAATCGCGGGCACACTGATTAGATAGCTGTGGTCTAGAAAATGCACCACATTTAGGCAAAGTTGCAAGCCTTATCACATTATCAGGAAATCCTGGGGACAAACTCCAGGGAGTAACAAGGAAAAACAAGCCAACTGTGAATGCAAACAAAACATACCGAGTTCTACAATTGGAGCGGGCCACGCTTCCTGTGGGTTTCTTTCCTGGGGTGTCCTTCGGGGCCCTCACTGCCTCCACCTGCTCATTCTCTCAGGGCCAGCTCCAGAGTCCGCCGGCTTTGAGGTCTTCCTAACCATGCCAGCTCCCTGGTCTGATTCGGCTGCAGGAGTCAGAGCCTGAACACCACTGTTTGCATGAGGACACGCAGGCTTGGGATGTTCAGGTCCATTTCCTTGGAGCATGTTTAATCCTCTACCCATGATCTCCTGCCTTTCAGGGTTGCATGCTCCCTTGCTGGCCAGAATAACCAAGATCTAAGCCCTTATTAGGTGATGTCAGAAATCCTCGACCTCCTCACAGCTGACCCAGAGCATTAGTGGAAAGACTCACCTGCCTCGGCTGCTGCTCCTAACCGCAGCTCTGTGCAGGCCCCAGGGTTTCCTTGCTCTGTTTGCATGGACATCAGCTCCTCTCTTATTTTACAGCTCCACCCCACCCACGATCAGAGCCAACAACAAGGCAGCAGGAAGGCTTGAAGATACACAATAGGAATGAAAATGCGGGCAAGAAGTCTCTAGAACTTAGGAACAGTGACCACTGCTTCCACACCCCGCAGCCATCTCCCAATGCACAGAGTTCCCTACCAGTTGTTTCTCACCTCTGTCTGCCTTGTGGACACGATGCTGTGAATTCAGTCCCTCCTCACACAAGTGGGAGGCCCCCCGGACCCAGTTCTGAGTCCAGAACTTCAATTTCATTTCTGTCCAGCTCTAGCTCCAGAGGATGAAACATAATAAAAATTCCCCAAAGTCGGAGCTCTGTCCACTATGAAGGCAGCCATTCCCATTTCTTTACAAAACTGTGTCTCTCTTCTTCGTGGCAACCACCGTCGTGAGACTAAAGCCAGGCTAAGCTTTGTATATTAAAAGTACCCCTTAAGGAGTTTCCTCAGACAATAAACAAAAAAAAAATATCTTTCCTTCCAGTATTAAATGATGTTGCTGGCATTCCTGATATGTGAATATGGCTGAAATTTTTTATTTCATTTATTTTTGTAAATATTTTGTTTAAGGGGAGCCTGGGTGGCTCAGTCATTTCCAAGCGTCTGCCTTTGGCTCAGATGGTTATCTCAGGGTCATGGGATCCAGCCCCAGGTAGGCCTCCCTGCTCAGCAGGGTATCTGCTTCTCCATCTCCCAACCTCACCCCCAGTTCATGCTCTGCCTTGCTTTCTTGCTCTCTCTCAAATAAAATCTTTAAAAAATTTTTTTTAAAAATACAAATATTTTATTCATTCATTTGAGAAAGGGGGCATGCATATATAAGCAGGGGGAGGGGCAGAGGGAGAGGGAGAATCAGGCTCCCTCTGAGCAGGGAGGCAATGCAGAACTCCATCCCAGGACCTGGAATCATGACCTCAGTTGAAGGCAATTAACCAACCGAGCCCCCCAGGTGCCCCTTTGCTTATTTTTTAAGTTAAGTGGATTCCCATGCCGCACGTGGGGCTTGAACTCACGACACTGAGGAGAGCCACATGCTTGACCAACGGAGCCAGCCAAGCACTCCTGACTGAAATTTTTAAAACTTTGGCCTTTCAGAAAAGGCCTGAATTTGCCAAACTTATCAGCCTTGATGGTAAGAACAATGCCTGGTTTTCCTGGGTTTGTACCCAAATATTGTCAATTTTTCCCAACGGGAAAGTGGTCTCTAACAAGAAGCCAGAAATAGATTTATGTTAGAGCAGCACGGCAGACACTTGTTCCTCTAAATCTCTGTTTACCTCTTCCTCCTGCTGTCACGGTGAGAACAATGCCCAGGCTCCCTTGCACTTAGGCACAGCCATGTAGGTGCGATGTGGCCCCTGGATGTGAGCAGAATGACGTGCATTTCTTCCAGGTCTGATCCTGCAAAACTGGCAAATAGCTGACTCTGCGCTATTTTCTCCTTGCGGCTGGGCTGAAAGGAGTGGCTGTCCCAGGGCAACTTTTGAGGGGTACATGTTGAAAATGGCAGAAACTTCATAGCCTGGGGCCCTGAGTGGTTTCATGAAGAAGGGAGATTGTCCCTTGGCCAATGCTCCTTCTAAAGCAAGAAATAAACCTTGGCATTATTTCAGCCATCATATTTTGGGTCTAGCACACCAGTTAGCTTACTCTAAACACGAGCTATAAATGGATACGTCAGAGATGCTCCTGCTGAGATGTGCTGTTAGCAGAGGTCTGTGTGGTATGATGAGGGGGCCTTATGGTCAAGGAAAGGCCTGCCCCCACGCCTTCTTGACTTCCATCCTGACATTTTTTTTTTTAAGTTTATTTATTTATTCATGAGAGACACAGGGAGAGAGGCAGAGACATAGGCAGAGGAAGAAGCAGGCTCCCTGTGGGGAGCCCGATGTGGGACTCGATCCCAGGACCCTGGGATCATGACCTGAGCCGAAGGCAGATGCTTAACTACTGAGCCACTCAGGTACCCCCTATCTTGACCTTCTGTCTGAAATCCTGCCACATAGATTTCATTAATTTGGATAAAGACAATATTTTTCAGAAGCTTCTCTTAAAAAAATTATATCACCTAATGTTAACTACACTAGAAAAAAAAAAAAAAACTACATCACCTGAAAGAGCACATAAAACTATAACCTTTCATGAGCTCCTTTGCAGAAATGACTTTCTCAAATTTGTTTTTACTGAAACGTCTAGTGAAAAGTTGTGAAAGGGGCACAGGCTGTGAAATGTGGGGGTGCAGAATAATGAAGGAGTGGTAGAGGATGTGAGCAGCAGGTAGAGGATCTGCACCATGGAGCACTTGAGGTTTTGCGTCAATGGACACGGAAGCCTGGACAGCAGTGGGTGTGATGTGGCACCATAAAATTCTGGAGAAACTTTGAGAGAGAACCAGAAGATTCAAAGAAGGGAGAGGAAAGCATTGAAGGCAAATCTCTTGCTCGAACATTTGGCTGAATACTGGTCCTCAGATCAGTTTTTTCCACCCTTTCCCTACATTTTAAGCAAGTTACTATGATGGCCCAACCCACTTTTTAGAGTGCCCATGGCCCCTCAGGAGAGCCCTTTGTAAAGTCCAAAGTGAGCTTCGGGATTAGTTCAAACCATACCTGCACTTTCAGAATTTGAATCTTTTGACTATTTTTTCACTCAGTACTTTCCTTAGAGATTCCTACAACAATGACTACTATTTCAGATAATGAAGTTCTTTTTCTCTCTGTGACTCATGGAAAGAATTGACAGGTGGGCAGGGCAAGGCCATTAGGGCTTATTGGCACCAAGTCAACGACCAAATAATTCAGGGGCACCTGTAAATTTATTATTTTTTTTATTTTTAAAACTTAATGATTTTATTCATGAGAGACACAAAAAAAGAGGCAGAGACACAGGCAGAGGGAGAAGCAGGCTCCCTGCAAGGAGCCTGGTGCGGGACTCCATTCTGAGCCAAGAGCACTCAACCACTGAGCCACCCACGTGCCCCTATTATTATTATTAAAACAAGTATGTGCATATGACAATTGATTTTGTGGTTAAACATTAACATCACATTAAAATTAACAGTGATTAAGCAGAGCATTAAAAATTTGCATCTAGAATGTGACATGTTTCTAAACAGCTGGCATTCAGGGGTTGCAGATCTTGGAGCCAGTTTCCTTGGGTGATCTGCCCCGACCAAATGTCGGTTGTGTCATCCTGTCATGAGGCAAGCCATGGAGGTGGCCAGCATCCCTTGCTGATCAATAGTTTCATTGGTCCTACCCTATGCCACATAGATGCTTCTATTCCTTGCCTGTAGCTGCCAAAACGAATCACTGCGAACTCACTGGCTTGAGCAATACACATGTACTTCCTTACAGCTCTCCAGCTCAGGGGTTGAACCCAAGATTCACCAGATAAAAACACATGGTTGGCAGGGTGGCATTTCTTCCTGGAGAATTCAGGAGAAAATCTGTTTCCCTGCTCATTGAGGTTGTTGACAAAATCCAGGAACAGGTGATTATAGGACTGAGGTTCCAGTTTGCTTACTGGCTGTCAGCTGGGAACATGCTTGGCCCACGCAGGCTGCACTCTGGTCCCAACACAGAGTTACCCACATCTCCGCCAGCAGCGGGGTGATGAGTCCTTACACTGCCGCCTCTCGGGCTCAGCTCTTTCCCTTCTTATTCTGCTTTTAAGGACTCATGCAGTTTAGATTGGACCCACTCAGATGATGTGAGATCATCTCCTGCTCTACAATCCTGGTCTACAATCTTAATCATATCTACGAAGTCTCTTGTACCATGTAAGGTGACATATTCAGGAGGTTTGGGGGACTGGGCATCTGTAATGTTGGGAGCTGTTATTTTGCCTAACAAGCTCGCAACTAGGAATCATCTGAAAACCATCAGCTGTAGGTGATCAATGTGCATCAGTGATAGCACCTGGCCCCCTAATGCCTAGATCAGGTTTTACTTTTTTTTTTTTTTTTTTTTAATCACGCTTGAAGTTTGTATCCATTGCTGGCTTGATCTCATGTTTCCGTAAGTAGAACTGAAAGGCGTTATCAGATGTACTCTGGATTCTTACGCTCTCAGCAGCACTCTCTACCACTCCAACTTCCTCTTTTGCCCCAAAAATTAGTAGGTTAAATTTAAACCATTCAAGCGCAACCCCAGTAGGATGTCAGGAATAGATTTTACCTGGGTGTAGAGAAAATGAGACTTCATTATACTTTCTTTTTTTAAGATTTTATTTATTTACTCATGAGACACACACACACACAGAGAGAGAGAGAGAGAGAGGCAGAGACACAGGCAGAGGGAGAAGCAGGCTCCATGCAGGGAGCCCAATGCGGGACTCGATCCCGGGACTCCAGGATCACACCCTGGGCCAAAGGCAGGTGCTAAACTGCTGAGCCACCCAGGGATCCCCCTATTATACTTTTTCTATGTGTTTATAACAAAATGTAAGCAGGACTAAGCATAAAGGTGTACCATCTTAGGATAAGTGTTTTTCCTGGTATATATTCTCTCTATACCTCCCAGTTTAGCCCCCACTGGAAACCTGCTTTTCCAAGGAGTTTGTTTCCTCCAAGTGCAGGAAAACCTCATTTCTCATCTCTGACTGCAGTGCTCACAGAGACTGGGTAGCACCAGGGGGACAAGTGCACCATGTCATACGGGTCAGCTGGAGGGTCACTAGGAAAGTAATAAATGATAAAGGAAGGTGGACCATCGCCACAGGAGAGAAAGGATCCTTCAGGACTGGAGAAGGCATGGGGCTGAACTTCCAATCCTGACCTGATACAGGATTAGAGCCACACAGGCTGGTTCAGGGAGGGCTGTAAAGATAAAATGCAACTCATGTCACAAATGAACAAGGGACAGAAAGACCAAGGGCTGTTTGCAGCAGGTAGAAGATATTGGATATCTGCTCTACTCTCTCTTCCCTGCTTCATAAATGAGTCTGCTTGTTAATAGCATCTTCTTTCTTTCATGAAGAGACTCGGGTCAGTATTCCCCAGGCCGAGGCGGTGTCACCTGGTAGCCATGCCCAAGACCGCAGTTGGAAATACTTGTCTGTCAGCAGATATTCTGATGAGGCCGCCTGAAGAGTCCCTATCGTGGAGCACTTAGCACATTTCCATGCTTATTCACCGTAGGAGATTCTTTCTCTCCACACCCCTACTAGGACACGCTGGTTTGGTCCCCAGTGTTCCCTGCTGATAGGACACATACCCTGCAACTCTGATGTGAATTGAATGTGCAGATGAGCATCAAGAAATCCTGAAACTCTCCCCGTAGCCTTGAGAGGGGAATTTTTTTTTGCAATTCCTAAAGTTTTATTTATTATGTATTTGTTTATTTAAAAGCAATGAATGAACATATAGCCCATTGTTAGTTTCAGAGGTAGAATTTAGTGATTCATCAGTTGCACATAACACCTAGTGCTCATCACATCACGTGACCTCCTAATGCCCATCACCTGGTTACCCCAACCCCCGCCACTTCCCCTCCTAGAGGAGAATCTAATGAAAAGTTTGTGGCACCAGTTAACAGAGCATTGGGGGGAGTGCATTGTTATGCCTATAATAATGCACCCCGGACCAACAACTGCCTGGGTGGGCAGATAAGAGTAAGCATAAGAGTTCCAAGTGACTTCATCGAGTATCTGCTAGTCATCACCTAGGAGAGTGTCTGTGGGGACCACAGCTCACGGAGGTGTCAGATACCGTTAAAAAAATTATTTTGACAGTACAAATATCTGCACTGAAGTGAATTAATTGGGAGGAGGGCAGTTGGCAGAGAACAGGTGAGCTCCTTCCTGTCAATGGGGAGATTTTGACCACTTGCCTTCTAATAGACGGAAACTCTTGGACTGATGCTGTGACTATGAGCTTGTTCTGGATTTAACTCCACAGAAAACTTGCAGATCCGCTGAGGTCAGCTGGGGGTGGAGTATCCACCATCAGCACCATGATGGACGTCCAGGTGACATAAGGTTCCCTGTAGAAGTGACCATTCCTACAAGAGCTGGTTGTTTCCCACTTCCAGAACTCACACCCCTGATAATTCCTACAGATGGAGGAGTTTGTTTGGGTTTTTTGGTTATGCTTTGAAAGGAACAGGTATAAGAGTGTCTTTTTATAACTTCAACCAGCAACTCATTTCAAAGTCAGGGGCAACATTTTTGCTTTATATCCCCTGCTGGCCTGCTGAACATTGGCGGGATGCAGCATGGCTGTTGAAAGACAGGGCAGTTCACATTTGGCAGATCGTTCGTTCATGTAGTTCACTGGGGTAATGATGAGCTGTAGCACACAAATAGCATTGAAGAGAGGGAGTTTGGTATCTCGACAGTCGCAAGTTTGCCTCCCTATCTCATCCCTCGATTCGAGCTCAGCATGACCACAAGTTAGCTTTTTACATACTTAAATATCAATTTCCTCAGATGTAAAATAAAGATAACATTTCCTTGTCTGTTGATGTGAGATTTATATACACAGCAGTATAGGAAGCTCTAAGCACAGTGTCTGACACACAGTACACTAACTCTGTTATTCGATGCTGTCATCTTTGCTAGCAAAATGAAAAGGACTGAATCATCAATGGGTTATTAGATGCTATGTCTTTCTCAAGATGATAACCTTTTTCGAGGGTATCTGAAGACCATTTTAAAAGTTAATCTCTTCTCCCTTTGGAAAGGGCAGAAGAAAAAAAAAAAACTACCGGAATGATTAGTGCAATTAACTTAACCTTTTATAATACAGAGATGTGTGACTGAAATATTAGGTCCAATAAATTTGCTTGTATAATTTGGAGCTGACTGTGCTGTTAGGTCATGGATTCAAGGTTTGCAGAAACCCAGTGGATCCAGGATGGCTCTGAACTTCAGCCATAAAATGAACAAAGATCTCAAGCAAAGCTGCCGGCAAAGCAGCACTGCCCAGGGGAGCAGAATTTCCTGGGCAGAGCACCTCCCTGACCCTGGCATCCTCCCAGGAGAGCCTCGCCTCTATGAATGCACACTCAAGGTTTAAAATACAGGGCAGTTTCACAACCCATGGCCTGGGCAACGGGTGGGGAGGCAAAGAACTTCCTGGCAGGCTTTTAGATTGCAACAATAAAACATCTATAAGCCCCTATGAGGACATAGAGAAGTCTCTGGACTTCTCCTATAGAAGGAAAGAGCTACCCTCCACCCATTTGATGAATCGCACTGTAACAATCTTCTGACATATGAGGCTGGCACCAGTTCTGAAATTTCTCTGTAGCATTTCCTGCTCTTGGTAAGGGAGTATGAGTTAGACATGGTCCTAGTACTTTAACTCCTTAGCTTTTTTTTTTTTTTTTTAATGTCTTGCTGGGTGGTGATTTTATAGAAACAAGAAGATTCCCGATCAACAGCTCAATTAAAAACGTCTCCCTGGGTCAGAGGAAGCAGGGAGTGGGACATTATTTCAGAAAGCACAGGGATGGGAAGGAATCCAGATTTTCTTGAGACTAAGGAGTTGCCTGAAATTGCCACCTGAAACCTCTTGTTCCCCAAATAATAATGGTGCTAATTGTGAAATTCAAAATCTTGCTCAGGAAAAGAGAATGGAACAAAAACAGCAACAGTTGGCTCTGATATTTCCTGGAGACAACAATGCCAGCCCAGATGAGGTGCAGCCCACTTGTAATTCTGTCTGATGGGGTATGACACGGCCCCCAGTGTGTCTGTGCTCCTGCACACAGCTACTCGTTAAAAGCAGAGCGTTGGCCCACCGCATCATGGTCACGGTCACACTCGTGCCACCAGAGCCCTGAGCTGGCTTCCCACACTAGACCGCCTTGAGTGGGTTCCAGTGTTTCTTGTTTCCTCTCCTTCCCTCCTTTTCCCCCTTCCCTCCATACCCCAATCTCTCTCAAATGATCTAATTCCTGTAACACTTTTTGCTGGGAGAGAGGGCTTTACTTGGCGACTTTGGGTTTACAGGATCGTTGGTGAACAATCAGCCTGTCTGGCAGGAAGGTACGCCCACAGATATTACAGGGAACCAACTGGCTCAGGGCACTGGTCCAAGCAGCTTCATTTAAGGCATCGAGATCATAGAAACCTTTGGCTGGAAAGTTAAAGAAAAAAAGGAACAAAAAGGGAAGAAAAGAAAAATGGTAAAATGGATCAGTTTTTGTTCTGGAGAACCATACTCTACTTTTTATGGAAAATATTTTCAGGAAATACCTGTTGACTGAGGCTTTTAAACAAATCAGACGATTTTTGCCAAAAAAAAAAAAAAAAAAAAAGAGTACCGCTCCCTCTTTCAAGGGTTGAGTAAAAAGTTAGCTATGAACCGGAGACTTTTCACTCCTTGGATTTTTAAAAAAGGGGAAAATGTTGTTTTATGTGTTATGATATGCATTCTTTACTAATTATTAACATCTTTGCTTACACATTATTATCTTGCAAATACAACTTTTGGCCTTCTTTCAATTGACTCTAAATATAAACTGACAAAGGGAAAAGAACATGCATCTGTGTTTTTCCTCTTCTGTAATCCTTCAGTGGAATGTTCTTAATAGGCCAAAACTGACAGTTTAGGGTGAATTTAGGATGAATGATATCCTAAAAATTTATCATCTCTTCATGGCCATAGACTTGAAGATTCTTTAAATAATTTAAGTGAAGAATGCAAACAGAATAGTTAATCAGATGAAGAGAAGTGTCCTTAAGAAAACAAGGAAGACATCGAAAGATGTATAATCTTCACTGGCAGAGAGTACGAGAAAAGGCATATGGCTTTATTTTAGAAAAACAGTGTGGGATTTAGCTTTAATAAACCTTATTTAAATAGAATGGCTTTAGTACATTAAATTGACTGTGTCTTCGTATCGCCCCAAATAGGCCCCCCCTAAGTGTAGCCAGGCAGTCAAACATAAATTGCATACTTTTCTTTTTGTCATTTTCACAGCAAATATTTCTTCATTAAAGCCCAGGCAATTCTCCTATGACTTCATCCTAATGGTTCACACAAGCATAACAAACTTTAGATTCCCATCCTGCTACTCCTCAGGTTCTTTATTTCGCTCCACGGGAAATGAACCCCAGTACAACCTCGGACAAACTCAGTATCACTTTCCATTGCAGGATACGATATGTATTTTGAGAGCTTTGAAAATTATCGAAAAAAGAACAGCACGGACTTTCTCCTTACTGATACATGGTAATATGGATTCAAACATTCCACTTTATTGAGTCTCATTGGGGATGATTTTGTAACATGGTTACAAATGTTGGAGTAGGGCTTTGCCTTTGGATCCGGAGGAAGGGTTGTTTGGACTCCATGACCACAGTAAGTCATGGAGTGGAAAATGGGATGGGAATTCTCTCTGCTTCCAGATGAAGGATGCCTTTAGAAACAAAAACAGCACGGGGCCCAGAGCAAAACTGCGGGGAAGTGAGGTTATAAGGCCTCCCATTTCCACTTGTGGGCAATAACAGACTAATGAACCCCCCTTCAAACCAGTTGTTTCTCTCTCCTTTTCTAGACTCATGATCATTATACTCAGGCAGAGAAGCTGATATAGTCAGAAGTGCAGAAAACAGATTTTTGATCCCACAGAGAATTTCTAGGAAGAGAGCTTCAGCAAAGTAAACTTCTTTGTGGGCAAATGCTCTAATTTCTATGGATGGATGTGTTCATCTTGGGCTTTTTTTAAGATTTTATTTACATATTCATTAGAGACAGAGAGAAGCAGAGGGAGATGCAGGTTCCCTGTGGGGAGCGTGATGTGGGACTCCATCCTAGGACTCCAGGCTCATGACCTGAGCCAAAGGCAAACACTCAACCACTGAGCCACCCAGGGGCCCCTCATCTTGGGCTCTTTTCCATCTGAATGATGAGTCCTCCTACTTTTGGCAAGGATTATGAATAGTCAGATTCTAGCAGCCTTTAGAACTTTATCATGACAATCTAGATTCCACTCTAGGTTGTTAGAGAACTCTCTTGGGTCACATCTCTAACAAGGTACTTAGGACTCATTTATACTAAAAGACTTGGAGTACCCTCCAGTTATACAAATCTAGTTACATAAGGAGGATTAATAAATTAGATAATACTTTTCTTAAGACCAAGAATGATTTTCCTTTGAGGGGATCCACTGAGAAAGTGAAAATGGTAGAAATGAGCAAGCCCTAGTTTGCCTGGCAAACATTCTCTGAACTACTTTGTTCTCACCCTAAATGAGCAAGCAAAGGCTCTGTTAGGAGGCCACACACACAGCAGCTTATGGAGTTTTATTTGCCTTGTGCGGTGCTTTACAAAATATTAGTTGCAAAATTTCAATGATCTGGGCATTGCCTATCGATTTCTGGATTTCTTGTTTCTTTTGTGTTATTGAAAAATATGCCCACATTGGGCTAAATTTCTTAATGGTAACAATGGGAAATAGGTTGCTGATTTCAGTTATTTGAATAACTAAGAAAGGAATATCTGTCCTCTTACAAGTTTAGCGAGAAAAGTCTCCCCTTATACAGTCAAGTTTTTTGTTTTTGTTTTTGTTTTTTCAAAAACTTACCAGTAATGGTCCTGACTTCTGGTTTTTTAGGTTCTGATCTCCTTAACTCTTTAGGTAACAAGTTGTTTTCATTATGCCACTTTTTCAGACATTGTGGTTCATGGATGGCAATAGATTTTGTTCCATATTCACGACCACAAATGTAGCAAACAACTGTTGGTGGACGCCTTATCATTGTTGGCTACAAGTAATATAAAATATCTGTTAGATAAAGTTCAAGTGCAGAAATTATACTTTAAAATTATAATACATTCAAATTAACTAGACAATCACATTAAAAAAATTCCAACCACCAGATAAATTGAACTTTTTTGGCAATTAAGATAATAAACCGTGTCATCTGAGTGATTGGGGTGGGAGTAAGGATGGCTTGGGAGGATAATAGGAAATAAAGAGATCACCAGAATTCTACAAATTGGTAGTTTATAAATGTGTTTTAAATGTGTTTTCTCATTTAATAATTATTGATCACTTATTTTCTGGCTATTCTCAACACTGGCAGAGACTACGGAAATAAATCAGGTATCCTTTCAATAAAGTCAGGGTCTAGTATGCCAATATTCCTGAAAAGTAGAGTCCCAAGTGTCATTGGAGAGTTTAGAACTAACACTGTATACCACCTGAACAACTTCCTGTGATTCTAGGCCTTTTTTGATATGGACCAGGCTCCACCCCCAGGCAGGATGGTTAATCAATCGCATCTGGGAGTTGGTTGATAGTAGCCACTTCTCCACCAAGCCATGCTCCAAGAGCCCCCCACCTCCACCCGTCCATCCACAGGAGATGGAAAACAGTGTGAGTGAAGCCTCAGGGATGAAAACCTGAAGGTGAATACAGAGAAAAGCAACTAACATAAAATATTTTTATTAATAATAACAAATAGTTGCCTGGCGATCAGTGTAGCCTTGAGAACTAGAAACAGATGATTCAGCTGCAGCCATGCTATGAACAACCGTGAATGCCATGTTAAGATCTGGGGCAGCCCTGGTGGCCCAGTGGTTTAGTGCCACCATCAGCCAGGGTGTGATCCTGGAGACCAGGGATCAAGTCCCATGTCAGACTCCTGCATAGAGCCTGCTTCTCCCTCTGCCTGTGTCTCTGCCTCTCTCTCTCTCTCTCTGTCATGAATAAATAAATAAAATATATTTTTTTAGATCTGGATTTTGTCTTGTAAATGATATGAAACTGTTACATAGGGTACTAACTTATAAATGTACTTCAAAAAATTAGTCTGCTGATAATGTATATCAAGGGCTGTCTTGGCACCATGTCTTGGCACCATATCTATGAGAGCTTGAGCGTCCATGTGGCTCTGGGGTAAGGAAACAGAAAGGCAAGTTGGGGAAGGAGAAAAAATGGATTCTGTTCTGGACCTGTTGCATTTGATAACCTAGTAGAACTCAAACATAGTCCAGCTGAAATAGCAAATAGAGGCCTGCCATTCAGAATTCATGGATTTCAGAGCTATGCACATAAAGAAGATGTTTAAAACCATGAAAATTCCAGAAAAGGAGTATATAGAGAATGTATGAAGGTAAAGTCCTGAAAGCATGTCTACAGTAAAGAGACTGGTCAAGGGAAATCACAGCCTAAAAAGATAAAGGTTCAAGTTCACAATTAAAGAAAAAGGGCATGAAGACAAAAGACTCCACTCAGAATTCTGGACACACTTCTGGTTTCCAGAAATGTGGTGTCAATAGTTCTGTCCAATGGCACACTAAGTAATGGGGAGGTTGAGGAAAGTCACTAGATTTGGTTGCCGACAGATTATATACCAGTAACTTTTGAGAGTTTAGCTCCAATGGCAGATAAGGATAACAACTAAACTGCTAGAAGTTAAGGATTAGGTCAAGGAGAACAGAAATCCACTTTCAAAAAGTTTGCAGAAAGGAAATTTGAGAGGTAGAGTTGAAGAAAGATCCATTTTTGAGGTGCCTCGCTGGTTGACTTGATTAAGCCTCTGACTCTTGGTTTCCACTCAGGCCCTGATCTCAGGGACATGAGATCAAGCCCTGCATCGGGTTCTACACTCACCGGAGATTCTCTCATTCCCCGGTTCCTCTCCCCTGCTCGAGCTCTCTCTCTCTCAAATAAATAAATCTTTAAAAAAAGGTCTGTTTTGTTGCTGTTTTAGGGGTAGAAGTGTCTGAGGTAGAGACAGCCTGTTAGGACTCAGAGAAGAGGGATAATAAGTAAGAGAATGAGGTCTCAGAGGAGGTATGAGGAGATGGGATCCCGGGATGTAACTGGAGATGTTAGCCTCCAAGGACATAGAGAAAAAGTGAAAGAGAGATGGATGATCAAGAAGGGAGGCATAAGTGGAGCTCCTACAGGATGAATTTAGTCTTCTAAGTATGAGGCAAACCATCTTCAGACAATGAAAAGATTTGGATTCTGGGAATTAGAATAGCAAAAATTACTGAGATTTTTGGAAAAAAAAAAATCTGGGATTCTCTTAGCACTGCAGAGAACATGATAGTAACTCAATTAAGGAAAAATACTCACCGAATAATGGGAAGACCCAGTTAAGCTGAGCTGCACGAAACTTCAGTGGAATGAAATGACCTTTTCCAATAAGTGTGTAAGTAGCACTGGGTGGCATGAAAACAGAAACAAATTAAGTTGGTGGTGTGGTTTCCTTTGGGTATATATAAAAAGGGTAAAATGTGTGCATGTTGGAGAGTCAGCCAGCTTTTCACTAAGGCTAATGGGGGTTATACCTGCAGTGGAAAGAGCAAAATCAAAATAAGAAGGAAACACGTTTCTGGTTTCTGCATACCCAAGCATATATGACAAGATTCTAGGTGAGTAAAGCCACTAACACACACTAAGCAAAAATGGAAAGTGGAGTTACTCCTGAGATGATCCAGTTGAAAAAAAAAAACGACACATTATTTATTAGAGGGGAAGTGGATGCAGGATGGGTAAAATAAGGTAAAGGGGATTAAGAGGTACTAACTTCCAGTTTTAAAATAAGTAAGTCACTGAAATGAGACAGATAGGGAATATGGTCAGTAATATTGTAATAACATTGTGGCAGATGGTAACTATACTTAGTGGGATGAGCATTGGGAATAAACAGAATTGTCAGATCACTATGTTTTATACCTGAAACTAATTTAACATATATCAACTCTACTTCAATAATTAAAAAATAATTTTTAAAATATTTTATTTATATATTTACCTAGAGCATGTGAGAGGGGAGAGGGGCAGAGGAAGAGAGAGAGAGAGAGAGAGAGACTCCAAGCTGAGTGCAGAGCCCAGTTTGGGGCTTGATTTCACAACCCTGACATCATGACCTGAGCTAAAATCAAGAGTCTGATACTTAACTGACTGAGCCTCCCAGGTGCCCTAAAAGAATAATTTTTTCAAAAGCACATTATTTGAAGCAGAATGTTTTTCTTCTCTTATTCTATGCTGAATTATGCCAATAAACCACATTCATCAAAAAATGACTGAATAGGTTTTAGCCTTCTTTTTTATTAGCCATGTAACAGGATCTAATAATGCCTGAAAAGTGACTTTAAAAATATTTGGGGAATTCAAGACCTAAGAGAAAGGCTATGGCAGAAGCAATAATTTTCAAAACATCCAACAATTTCTTACTGTTTTTTACATGTTCATTTACTCGAAGATTAATTAAATACAGGTTTTTTTTAGTTTAACATGAGAAGCTTGTCTTTCTACTTTGAGAATAATGAATATTAATATTCCATATGAAAAGTATGAGCCAAATCCAGTATTTAACCAAGCATATAAGCAAAATAAATGGCACGGGTCATTAATGAAGACATTCATGTCACAATGTCAGAAGGTTTCTTTTGGAAGGAAAAATTAGAAGAAAGCAGACAGACGTAGAGGCCAGAAGACATGCACAAAATAACTTAAAGGGATGTGGGAGAAAATTAATACCATAAAAAGGCTAAGATGTTCTATATTATATTTTCCAAAGCCTGCTCCATGCTCTATTTGTGGTTGAACTGCAGTTGAACCTGCAACACACTCCATATTCTTAGGTTTTAAACATTTTACTCCTAAGCCTGCTCTAGGGAAGTGCAAGCGAGCAACCCAGACACCAGGAAAGAGAAAAATGCATCCCTGCTGGTCTGAAAGGAGATAAGAGAACCTCTTTATTTTTCATTAGTTTCAGGATTGTCAATCTGAAACTTGCAGAGAGCTGAACGATCTCCATCTCGTGGTTCCTTGCCACGGGTTTGCTCTTCAGCCTCTTTCTCTAGTGTTTTGAGATGGATGTGGGTGTGGGGAAGTTGGAGGGGAAGTAAAAGAGGAGGTGGGTGCCCCAGCGAAAAAGGTAAAAGACCCTTTCTTGGCTAAGGCACTACCGTGACTCGGCACAGCCCCAGCCCAGCAAGGCAGTGCCAGTGAAGCTTTGCCCTGCAGCATGGGGCTGACTACCTGGGGCCTTGCCAGGGCCATGGATTCCAGGAAACTGTAATCAAAAGGAAGGCAAAGAGGAAGCTGATAAGTCTAAAGTTCCTGCAGAGCAAATGGTTAGATCAACAGTTCTCCTGTCAATGTTTCAGATATTCTGGGGTGAGGCATTACTTTTTTTTTTAACATCAAAGTATAACATTCTTTAAGAACTTAATCCCCCAATCTACAGAAGGGCTCTTTCAGGTGTGAACTGTTTTATGGGGTGGGGCAGCTAAATGCCCCCTAATAAACTTTTGTTAGGGCTCATCACAAATTTGCTTTTGCTTCCTGATTTCCTGGGAAAGTCTACTGGGGCTGGATCTGGACAGAGGAGGTTGAGCGCTTCAGGGAAAGCTTTCAGATGTGTGTATTTCTTTTAACTTGAATCCACTAACTTTCATATGTTTCCAATCATTTTGCTGGCCACTATTGGCATTATCATTTTATTTTCCACGCAGCAGTTTTTTCCTCCTTTTTACTAATGTCTTTTCTCCTTCAGGAACACTTCATGTTTAATCTTCTGGGCCAGGACTGTGCATGGCAAAGGAAAGAGGACATTTAACAACTTTTCTCCTAGTCAGTGTCATGACCAGTCATCCACCTACTCACTTTTACAACTGAAAATAAGTAACTGTCGCAACAAGTATTGGAGAGGATGCGGAGAAGGGGGAACCCTCGTACACTGTTGGTGGGAATGCAAACTGGTGTAGCCACTCTGCAAAAGAGTATGGAGGTTCCTCAAAAAAGTTAAAAACAGAACTATTCTATGATCCATGAATCACACTACTGGGTGTTTTACCCAAAGAACACAAAAACACTAATTCAAAGGGATACATGCACCCCATGTTTATAGCATCATTTTCTACAATAGCCAAACTATGGAAGCAGCCCAGGGGCCCACTGATAAATAAATGGATAAAGATGTGGCACATGTATACAGTGGAATATTATTCAGCCATAAAAAGAATGAAATCTTGCCACCTGCAAGTGTGTGGATGGAGCTAGAGAGTATAATAGTGAAGTAAGGCAGTCAGAGAAAGGCAAATACCATATGATTTCACTCATAAGTGAAATTTAAGAAAAACAAAAGAACATGAGAAAAAAGAGAGAGAGAGAAACCAAGAAATAGACTCTTAAGCCTAAAGAACACAATGATGGTGGCCAGAGGGGAAATGGTTAGTGGGGTGGGTGAAAGAGGTGTTGGGGATTAAGGAGGGCACTTGCTGTGATGAGCACCAGGTGACTTACGGGAGTGCTGAATCACTATAATGTGCACTTGAAACTAATGTAACACCATATGTTAGCTATACTGGAATTAAAATAAAATAAAATAAAATAAAAAAATAAAAATAGCTGTGTAATACCACCATCTAAGCAATGGCAGCAGAATAAGGACCAAAAAAGAGAATGTTTCAGTATTAACCAAGGAATTGATAGAAGAATGGAAATGGTTCCAGTAATCCTAGAGTAGGATATCTATTTTAATAGCCTCAGTGACCTTCCTGACAGCTCAGGCTAAAAGGTAACCCCAGTGAACTGTACAACTCGGTTGCCATAGAACTTATAGAAGGAAGTGTAACAGCTGGCTGAAGGGGAAAAATATTCCTAACATTCAGTGTTATTGTACAAACCTTCATGAAAGAGACACTGAAAAGTGAAATCCAAGTCATTACTAGCAATTTTACAAAAGGTCAAAAACTCTACATTAGATCATTTCTTCTATTAATCCTACAACAAAAACTAAGTAACAATAATGTGAAATTATATTTGTATGATATTATTCTTAGGAGGTTAGGGGAGCATAATCCAGCAATGTAACTTTTCTGATTTACATTTACTCCATGTAAATATGGAGTTTACATACTAATTTATACACGGAAACTCTGCCCCACAGCCATAAAAATTTATATTTAACAGTGCAACATATAATTTAATCATTTGATTTGACAGGGTGTTTTGTTTTGTTTTCTTCTAAACACAAATAACTACCTGGTTTTCATATACATATATAATATATATTTTTATGTATATAGATATTCAACAATCTGTACAGGTTCTAAACATAAAGGGTCAATAGACCCTTTGAAGATCTAAATGAGTTATATGAACATCTTTCCAGAAAAATGCACATGTATATGGATATGATTTTGACTGATTGGTGGACTCCCTAGAGCCCACTCATTAACCCCTGGAAGTGAGCTGTTGGACCTTTACTTAGATCAAACTTTTTCCCCCAAATAGGTGCTTCTTTGTGTAAGGAACTCTTTGGCACCATTTAAATGCCTCAAAAAAGTGCTGAGTTGGAGCAAGAACATATGAAACACCACTTTTGGCTTTAGGGTGATCTTAAGTCTTACTTTGCCTAAACTAGTCCCCATGATACCTGTTGTCTTGACAAGTATTAATAGCTCCTTCTTGCATTTTTTAAGGTGTCTCCCTTTGATGAACAAATTCTGTGATCACTCTATTTCTGATCCCCTTTGGATACATTATTTAAAAAATAGAAGCAATGCAGAGATGAAACAATCAGACAAGCTCAGAAATCCTGAAGCTTTGACTCTAAGACTAGCAATAGATCGAGTTAAGCTTAGAACTAAAGCAAAATGACCCTAGAAATTGGGAGTTTGAGAAAAGAATTTAAAAAAAAAAGGACATCTAAAAATTGACATCTTGACATCTAAAAATACTCTATCAAAATTTGGCAAAGGAAGGTGAGGGACAAAGATGTTAATGTTACTAAATTCTTTAGTGTCATGATAAACTGTCACTTAGAACTGTATAAAATTAAAATCTGGAGCTACATTTTTTTCCCCCAAATCTGGTAACTTATCTTTGTTTCTTAACTGTAGAGGGCCCTCTAAAAACAAATATTCTGTAGTGAAGAAATAATTTTCTTTTTTTTAATTTTTTTTTTTTTATGATAGTCATACAGAGAGAGAGAGAGAGAGGCAGAGACATAGGCAGAGGGAGAAGCAGGCTCCATGCACCGGGAGCCCGACGTGGGATTCGATCCCGGGTCTCCAGGATCACGCCCTGGGCCAAAGGCAGGCGCCAAACTGCTGCGCCACCCAGGGATCCCCAAGAAATAATTTTCTAAAGTTCAGGAATACTATCACCTTGTCTTTCATTTCTTTTTGTCAAAGTAAAATTAAATATCTCTGTTTTTGCCTCTATGATATCTGTATTAATAATTTGGATATGACAAACTTGCTCCTATGAAAACATCTGCATGCCTATTTATTTATATATGTTCATGCACAGGGAAAGAGATGTTTGGAGTGATAGCCACTTAAGTCAAATTGAAAGGATCTTGGAGTAATTTTTATGCTGATCATTGTACTTTCCTAACGGCTTGAATTTTTATAATAAAAATTCAATTGTGTCATTTTTATAAGAATAAAGAAAATATAAACCCCAGGGTTAAAAGTTAGGTTGGGATTAGGTAATCAGAACAGATCAGTCCTAAAAGGAAAAATCGTGGAGCCCAAATTACTTTCTGAACATTCCTTAAATAACTGATAAAAGATGATAATCATGTCTGTGTATATAATCCAATCTAGAATTGTTATCAATTAGTAATTGGAACTAGAATTAATGTTTCAATGAATAGTTTTGCACAGCATAAAATAAAACTATAATGTAAAATGAAAATATTTACAGTATCTTAAATTACATTGTTCCACGAGTACCATTTTATTTTGTCAACTGTTTATACTTGAATATACATCATCCACATGCTTACATAGTGAAACTTAATTGAGGCCCTACAATTCCACCCTGTTACTTTAAAAAGTGATAAAAAAAAGACCTGGAAAAAAAAAATCCCTGAAGACAGAATTTAGCATGAATTTGTTTCCACCTAAGATAATCAAAACACAACTCTTTCAGGTATTTTAATTTTGTTCAGCTCATTTGTCTGGCTTGGCTGCATTAGCCAAAATATGATTTCAGAAATAACTAAATGAAGCCATATCATATTAGCCATCTTATGCTGAGAAGTGGCAGCCAAAGGGATAATCTGGGGGGATGGATGGATTGAATCATCCCCTGGTACTGTGTTGCCCATTTGTGGCTAGACTGACAAATCAACATATAATTTTCAGCCTCCCAGCTGCCCCCTTCTTTTCTCTACACTTGACTATGTTTGGTGCAGACTTAGCTTGTCTGATGTGGTACCCGGAATTTCTGTGGTTCTCTGTGGCTACAGAACAAAGGCCAAACGCTTCATGCTGACTTCATTCACGCCAACCTTAGCCCCACGAAGCAGGTCTATTAGCCACACCAAACTCGGCCCCAGACTCCAAGCTAGAGCCCACAGTCCTCAAGTTTTATTGCCCTCGTGACTTTATTCTTCTGCTCTTTCCAGCATAACTGTTTAAATTGAGGACAGCATCTTCCCCATATTGGAGGTCATGCGGAATGCCAAGCTTAGCTTTCCTTGGTAAGGGAGACTAGTGTATCAACTACTCATTCATTTAGAAGGCAAAATGTGTAAGTGCTGTGATAAACGGAGCCTACAGTGGGAAGGAAGGAAGGGTTTTAACCAGAAGCCAGTATAATGGACTGCTGCACAGGTGGAAATGCACTTGACCTGTTCAACAATTACTGTTCAACATGAAAATGTTAAAGGAGGTCGTGAAGGCGTGAGAGAAAGCATGTGAGAGCAAGGAAGTAGTGTGTTCAAAATAAGTGGTCAGTCCTTGAGAACACACTCAAAGGTAGGCGCCTCTTCCAGGTGTCCTGCCACCTTCCTGCCTTGGTCCTGACCCCAGACTCCACTTTCTTGCCATTAGAAGCTAGCCAGACATGAGGCACTAGGGAGCGGTTTGACTTAACATTCTGGCAGCCAGTATTTTCTCTGCGGACAGAACTGCATCAGCCACAGCTCCACAGCTAAGGTGCTGTGTTGTTGGCCGAGGGGTGGGGTGGGGGGCAGACAGAGAGAGGGCAATGAAAAAAGTAATGAAAAGTGTCATGATTGTACTGAGATCTGAGCATAAGGATGAGGACCTCATACCTTTGAGATAGAATCAGATGAAGGAATGAATGGGTCACATGGGACACTTCATAATTCTCGTATATTAAAACCTCTGGATTTCTTTCTTGTTGAAGAAATGCAGACTGGTTCTGCCTGCCCTGAAGTAGACAGCACTCTTAAGTGATAAGAAAAACAGTGACACAAGTGGGAAGATCCGTGGATAGACAAAGTATAACCCTACCATTCCACGGGCGATCACTCAGCAATAAGAAAAGTGCTATTGCCACTTGCACCAACATGGATAACACTCAGAGCCTAGTTATGCTGAAAGAAGTCAAATGCAAAATAATACACTACCACCTGATTCCAGGGATAGAAAATCCACACTAAGCTCTAGTGCTTAAAAATCAAATCAGGGGTTGCCTGGACGTGGAAGCAGAATAAAGGTCATAAGGACTCTTCAGGGTGATGAAAACATTCCATATCTTGATTATGGTGGTGCTGTAGCAGGTACATAAAACTGTCAAGACTCACTGAATTGCACATGTTTAATGAGTGCAGTTTATTGTTTGTGTATCATTTCCCAATAAAGCTGGTTAAAAAGCATTCATTCAGACCTAGTTTAGTGGAGTATTTTGCATTGCTGTGCTCATGGACTGCGGTCAGTTCCAAGTCAGAAGCACACACTGTCAGAGGAAATTGCAGAACCAAATGATGTATCTTAGAGTGACTTTTGCTGGGCACTAGAGACTATTGTTAAGTCAATGTAGATTTGAAACCCTTTAACTTGTCTCCCAAGAAATTCTTGAAAACAGAAAAAAAAAAATGAAAAAAGAACTAGAGAGAATAGAAAATGTTTTATTGAGATTTTTTTCCCCAGGACATCAAAATTTCTGCCCGAGACAATGCACCAGGAGCAACCTCACTCACATACAATTTCATTCAGAAAAGCCCAATTCTAGATTGTCAAGCCCAGCCCTGGGGCAGAGATGAATAATTTGAAAGTAGGGCTATCCCTCCATGCCCATGTGCATGGCATCTGGTCTGTTTGTAACATCACTTGCACCAGTTTCTCATCTTCCAGTAAAGGGAACTTCAAAGTCTTTTAATATATATGTATGTGTGTGTGTGTGTGAGTGTGTGCACAAAAGACAGAGGTCAGGTCAGTCACTTTACTCAGGTGATGTCAGGGATATCCAAAGTCTTCCTTTGCTTCATACTATCCATTCCTCTACATTTTCGCTGGCCTTGTCCTTGACTTCCTCCAGCCTATGGTTATCATCTCTTGGCTCAGTTCCCTCAGGAGGAGAGAGAGAGAGTTCTGAGAGCTTTGGTTCTGGAAAGCCACAAGTACAATTAGCTATGTGTTACCAGAGAGCAGAGGAAGCCTCCCAGGTTTGCGCACTGGGAGGCAGTAGTTTGCTGGGTTTCTTTGCTGTCATGGAAACAGTTGGCCTGTTCCTTTTGAGGAGGTCATTTCAATGGTGTTGTGTCAAAGCAACCACATCAAAACATAAGGGATGTCATTTTATTACCAAATATGTATGTAAATTAAATGCCTGCCTGTTTCTTCCAAAGAAAATGCTTTGCATATAACTTGGAAATGAAACCAAAAATACAGTTTAATTTTTCCTTTTTTTTTTTAAAGTTGTACCATAATATCCTTGCATTAAAACAACCATATGTCCTGTGTTCATTTGGGGACATTCATTAATCTAAGAGTCAAAGAGGACTCAAGGAACCCAGAGCTAAGAACATCCTGAAAAAGAAACCGTCTCCTTTGGTGTAAACCATGACCTTGATGAGTACATAAGAGAAAGGTGCCCCGCCTTAAGACAGTTTTCAAACCAGCTGGTTGCAATCATTAGTCTGTAATGACACAAGTCACAAGATACAAAATTAAAAGGCGATGGTGATGGGAGGGATACACATGACAATCCTTTCCGTCTCAGGACTCAGCCTCCTAATATTCTTATGTATGTTGACATGTACTTTGTTTCTGGGAGTGTGACTGGTAATGACCACAGTATGGTCAGTCTGTAAATATCTGGGTTAAATGAGATTTTTTTTCAACTTCACAAAAGCCAGTAAAGCAATGAGGTTCTAAATATTGATACTGAAGTTGCACACTGAGCAGAAAGAACCCAGAGACACCTACTAAAAGCATAGCTCAGGATTTTGGAAGGTTGAGACCTACACTAAGTGGAAATGCATCTGGAGGAATGGGTTGTCTGTCAGGAGGTGACTCAGTGTAGTCCAGATAGGAAGAATCTTCTGGTTACAGGCACCCTGCTAGGTACAGAACCAGCAGCTTGTCCTAACAGTTGGGATAACCGTACTTACTTCCCCACCTTTATTTAGAAAATGGTTTTTCCCAAGCTCTTTTTCTGTGACAGTAGGTCAGGTGGACAGATCCCTATGTGGCATGCACAGAGCCCACTGCATGTGAAGTTAGTCAAGAAGCAGGGACAGGGTGACAAAGGGGCCCGCTGAGTGGAGGAAGCATTTCTTAACCTCTCCACCCACTAACATGTTGGAACTCAGAGTATAAGTTCTGAAAACCACTTTCCAGATTGTGGGATCTTTCTAGGATCCTGCACTTTTTGTGGCCCTGTAAAATTCTTAGAAGGTTAGACGCCTGAATGTTTGACCCACAAGAATAGCCTCATTGTCCCCAGGACTCCCACGGAGTCCAAATGGCAGTTGGCAGCTGGGGTGAGTTACTCTGTGCTCAGGCATGAAGTGTGCATGCCAGAGTCCCTGCACACAGCTGTCACACGACTATGTGCATCCCTTCACAGGTCCCTTACAACTCAGGCTGTCCCCTTCACAGCTTCTCACCCAGGATTCCCCCCATAACTACCTCCCCTCTGCTTCATACTCTGGATCTCAGATTGTAACCTGATGGACCAATGACAATTTCAGCCAATGGGCAGGCATGTTTTATTTGATGGGCACACAGTGTTCTTAAAAGCTTTAAATGTGCTATCTTTAGGTAGGACTTCTTTTCCAGAATACCATAGGCTCTACTACACTCCATTGCCCTACATGCAGCCTACCCAAACCCGGAAAGCACTTGCGCCTGTGGTCCTGAGTAGCTATTGCTCCAATACAAGGCATTTGCCTTATATCTCATTTCTAAGAAAGGAGCTGAACTTATGGTTAATTGGCATGAATGTGCCAATGGCCGAGGGGGGTTTGTTTTCAATCTAGGAAATCTTTACATTGTTGCTGGGATGTCCTACAGAGTCAGTGCATTGAGTCAAAGGACTGAATCTCAGGCTGTGGAATTCAAAATTCACCAGGTAGCAGGGGAGATGTTTAGAGAAGAGGGCATACAATGAAAATTAACAGATTGTCCCAGTGAGAATCCTCTGCTTTCTTTGAATTTAGCACTGAGGCAGTTCTGATGGAACTCAACAGGAGTCTTGAAGCCCATCCATAGGTCTAGAGAAGTTTCTACTTTAGTGGCTGAAAATGGTTTCCAAGACCGCCTAGCAATCGTGTGCACAGTAATGGTGCAAACCCATAAGATGCCTGCTTGCTGGAGGATGTTTTGCTTCCCCCACTCCTGATCGCTGGCTGTCAAAAACAGGGCCTGTCCTGCCAGAGGCTGAGGGACTGTGCAGCTCTTTGGATGGGTGTCATACCATTGACAGCGTTCCTCTTTCTGCATGACAAAATTAAACAGAAAGAAGTTGGGCCCTCACTGCTGTTTTAGATTTTCCACACTCCTGATTCCTTCCATTAGGGCCAAATAATTGAAATGTCTGTGGTAAGTGCACAAGGCATATCAGAGAAGGCAGAAAGTTTGGATGGAGAAATAAAAGGAAAAGTTTTTCTCCTCCATACTTGTGGGAAAAAGAATAAAATCTCTTTTAGAAATTCTTGTGAACATTCCAATATTGAGAATATCTGACCAAGTAGCAGTTAATAATTACCCAGCACTTTCTAAGTGCCAGGCCTTGTACTAAGCACTTAACAGGCTTTAATGCCAATAATTCACTTTATAATCCTCCGGGGGGGACTCAGTGCCCCATTTTACAAATCAGAACATAAGGCACAGAGTAGTGAGTCATTAGTAAAACTTGTTTTCACTCAGACTGTAGCTCTTCCTCCCCTGCCCCTGCGAAGGAGCTGACGAGGGATGATTTGTCAGATACCATCCCGGGTACTATATGGGAGATCTTTTGTTCAGCCTTTCACAGTGGGTACACTGAAGCTTGGAAATTTTAGTAGTTGGCTCAAAGACCTGTGACGTCACTGTTCCTCTATTATCTGATCCCAGGTCTGTCTGATGTTTCTAGAAACAAGGCGGAGGTAAGGTCACCAAAGGTTATTAGAGTATCATTCTCGGTCTTATTTGTCCACAGAGTCAGCCACTGCGTGGGATTTGAGAGAAACCAGCAACACTCCTACGTCTGTTCTCTTGACTACCTTGAATGTTCATTCCTTTGGGGTGAACACTGTCCTCCCCCCAGATCCTCTTTCCAAAAGCAAATAGTCCTATGAAAGATTTTCCTGTGAAGTATTTTATAGAATCCTCCCAGCCCCTTTCCAACAATATAGAGAGGTGGGATTGGCAGGGACAGACAGGGTGCAGAAAGGCCTAAAAAGGAGAACAAGATCAAAATATGAGACTGGGTCACCGGAGACTCATTTCCCAAAGTCAGAATTTTGCCTGCAGCCATTTAGAGCATAATTTCAACAAACTTGACTGAGAATGAATGTGTATAATTAAGTTTCCATTCCCTCAGGCATGTCATACACATACCGACAAATTATAAATAGCATATATAGGAGTAACGGCACAGCTCAATCTCAAACCTCAACAATTGTAGTTTGATTGTCTGGAAACCACCAGTATTTCACATTTACTTCTAGAGTTTTCAAACAATTCTGCCCAAATGTCACATCTGGAAGGATCGTTGTTTGAAATTGAATTGTTTTTGGAAATCACTGGATGCCACGTTAAGGAATTTTCTGACCCAGCCTGTATATTGGCCAACTATTAGAGTCTGTTACTTATGATGTAGAGTTTTGTTTTGCGGCTTTGAATGATAAGAAAGACTCAGACAATCATTTGGAAATGCTGCTAATATTCAAGTATCTTCACGTACCTGATTTTTAAAAACTAGCTACTTAGTATTTGGATTATATGCTTGGCATTTGAATTATTGAATTGCTCATCCTGAGATACAAGGCTGAAAAATGTAAGTTAAAGAATAAATTCCACATTGGTTTCTGCTCCCAAAAGGAATATAATTTCTTAGCTGAGGTCGTTCCCCCCACCCCCTTTTTCTCACATTTGAGATAAATATTCTTTTGCCCCCAATGTTTTGAAGGAGATTGGTTGGAAGGTGAGACTTGCCAAATTATTGTTAAGAATTACTTTCCTTGAAGAAAATGGTGGGAGGATGTCCCTGGTGTTTTGTTCTGGGCTTCTCTGTTTGGCATAATGCCTGACCTCGTGGCCATCAGATGACTTTCAGGTCACAGGTAAAATGAAACATCAAGGTAGAGCAAGAGAGGAAAAACTTACAAACTGAGAAAACCACTTAGTTTTTCCAGCTTTTATAGTTGGAGAGAAAAAAAAAAAGCATAGCTTAGATACTCTCCGACCTAAAACTTGGAATTTATGCTATTTCCAATGCTTGATTTGTCTCCAATTTATATGCTAAAGGGCCCCCCAGCTCAGAGGAGAGGCCAAAGAAGAATATTAGAATATTGATATATTGAAATATTGCAAACTTACTGAGTTCCTGGGTATATTAGACCCTTCTTCAATTTCTAGTACATTTCTTCCTTGTATGACAACCTCAAAGAGTTAACATTTTTTTAAAGATTATTTATTTGAGAGAGTGAAAGTGAGAGAGATCACAGAGGAAGAGGGGAAAGCAGCCTCCCAGCTGAGCAGAGAGCCTGATGTGGGACTTGATTCCAGGACCCCAGGATCATTACCTGAGCTAAAGGCAGACGCTTAACCTACTGAGCCACCCAGTTGCTCTGAGGTAAAAATTTGAAAGGGAAGTAGATGTAAGAAGGAAATGAATTATGTAATATAAAGGGAAAGCAAGAGACAGAGTCCTAAGTCAGACCTTCTTGAAGCTCTATATAGGTTGAACTTCTATTCACAGGTTGTGTTGCCTTTGGTGAAGTTCTAAGAATCTTGGGGGAGATATTAGTTGTTGACCTTGGAATTTGGATTTCTGAGAACTGGGTACATCCATTCAGTCATTACTCAAAGATTTACTAAGTTTTTGCAGCTAGAAAACATGGATGTCTGCTTGGGGCTGGAAGCAGGGAGGGGGAGGGACAGGGAGAAACAAGAACATGAAGACAAATGAAATTATTTAAGCTGAATTAATAATTCTTTGAGACTGTGGCATCTTGTAGCTTTGTTCATTTTAGGCCTGAATAATATTGGAATTTATTATATGTGATACTCTCCTCTCACAAAAGTTATAGTCAGTATATCTGTTTCTATAGGAGCAGAAAGCCACATATTGGAGCACCAGTGCAATGACTATCTAATATTGCTTTGGTCTTGGGACTCTGGAGGAGGTAACTCTGTCATGTTCTCTCCTATCACATATACAATTGCGATTTGAAGCTGATTTAAAAAAAATAATTATGTTAAGCTGTCATTTGTACAGAGGAGCATTACTCTTCACGTTTTCATATTAGGAAGTGATACATCAATTTCACTGGTGATGCAGTTGCTCTAAAATTTGTAACTACTCCCCCCACACACACACACTACACACATAGTCCACACAGGCAATATACACGCACAAATGCCTTTGGGCTGGCTTCTAGAACCAAGAATGCAGAAGAGAACTGGTGTGGTTACCTTACAGTTGTGCTTGGTACACCTGAGAGCCATGGGATCCAAGCATGCTTCCCTGATATGCAGGCATGGTTGGCATCAAGGAAAGATGAAGACATGGCACACAGAGCTGGACATTAGTAGTTCAAATGTCAGCATCATCAGGGGGCAGTTTGTGAGGTCAATACTGGTCTCATGACATCAACACAGCTGAGGTGAATTGGGGCCACTGAAAGGGATTATAAAAGTGAGAACCCCCAGAAGGATCCCACTGAATGTTCCATCTACCATCTCCAAAGACTTCCAAGCCAGTCTTGCGTTTGGGAATCATAGAGGCAAATGGTTCCAGGAGCTTTAATCTTGATTTGTGTCTTGATGAAGACACAAATGACCAAGTAGACTCTTAAAAATAACCTTTTTCTCCCTATGTCTCTCTTTTCTATCAGATAGGCTTGATAAGCTTGACTGGCATTTCATTAAGAACATATGAGGTATAAGTAAACAGATCAAAGTTGGCTCATCTTCCCATTAGCAGCCTAAAACTTGCCTTATCTGCATGCAACCTCCTCTGGACATTGTGCAGGTATGAAATCCCGCCCTCCCGGTGTGCTAGGATCCCACCCACTGCTGTGTGTTTCTTCTCCAGGCTTCACACTTTGCCCTATGACCTCTCCTGTTTCTTCAACCTCCCTCTCTCCACTGAATCAGGATTCTAAACATTCACATATGATCTGGAGGTTCCCATCTTCTAAAGAAGCCTCTCTTAACCCAACATCTCTATTTCTAACTTACTCATTATTTCTCTCCTGGTCTTCAAAGCCAAACTTCTCAAAACACATCCTACTGTTATTGGTTCTAGGTAGTTTCACCATAAGTATTTTTTGCAAGCATATTTTTTTTTTTTGCTGCATAACTAATTGGCTATAAGACAATTTTGCCATAAGAAATAAAATAATGAAAAACAAAAGAGGAAACAGTAAAATGGACATAATGAAACATAAAAAGTAATAAAATTATTCATTTCTTCCTTCATTAAAAAAGGTATCAGTTTTCCAAATACAAGGATGCATATTTGAAACTGAGCTTTGCATTGCATTGTGAAAGTCTTCTATACTGTTCATTCTTGGTATATTGTCACATAGTCTGTCTATAGATGTTCCAAAGTTCTATGGGAAACATGGAAGAAATGCTAACACTCTGATGCATTTGTTGCTGGGCTTTGTTATTATTGTCACTGATACATTATCATTTTCTGGTATGGTATAACGCACAGTCTGGCTTCACACTCTCTTCTTTCTATCAAGTCTACATATGGTGTTGTTATTCACTATTTTAAGATCACCACATCTATTCATCACCGTACAGAGTTTTATGAGGGCTAGGTAAGATTTATGTAATATAAAAATTGGAACTTTGTCAAGGAAGAAATGAAACCAAACTATTAACCAGTTATTTTGTCTTTTACAGCCAATTAGTTATGTAGTAAGAACGTGCAGCAAAATGCTTGGGGCAAAGATGTCTGTGGCAAAGATGCTCATGGCAGAAATACTGGACATGATTTTCATCATCCACACACTCCGGGACCGCCAACACTACACGGAATGTGTCCTTTCCAAGGTTATGAGACTCAATCCACATTGACAAGTTGAATAGGTATTTTTTTACCTTTATCCTACTCCACCTCCCAGTATCCCACACTGCTTTCTACTCTCTTGTGTGTGACATTTTCTGCAATGTTTCCAGGCTCTCATTCTCCAGCTCCTCCTCCTCTAACCACTAAATCATGTAATGCCTTAGGGCTCAGCCTGTGTCTCCTTTTCCAACCCAGTACTCATTCTGATGACTTTATGTATATATTAATAATGCACAAATATATGTCCCAGTCCAATCTTCTCTTTTGAGACCCAGACTTATATATTCAGCCTGACTTAACCACTTAGATATCTCGCCAGCACTTTGAATTTGCTGTGTGTATGAAGGAACTACTGGTCTTAACCTCCAAGATCCTCCTCTGTCTCCAGTCTTGCCATCTTAGAAAATGACACCAGAGCACTTGTTCGAGCTAGAAGTCTGAGAGTCATGCTCATCCTCTCCTCACACCTTCACATCCCAACTACCACCAAATTCTGTCCAATATTCCTCATCTCTGTCTTCGCTACCAACATCCTTGGCCAAGCTTTCATCTGCTTTCAGCTGGGTCCCCGCAAGAATCACACAACTGATAACCTACATCCACTGGGCAGCTGCAGGGACTATGCTGTTTCTACAGCCACATCTTGTGTGCCTGTCACCCCCTTCATCAGGCTCTGACTAACCTATCTTTGGCCAGAATGTCTCTTCCTCTTACCATTCCCTTCTCCCCACATCTTTACTCTTGGCAAATTCTTTCTTACCCATCACATCTCAGCTGAAATGTCACTTCCTTCCAGAGGTTTTCTCTAACTAAGATCCTGAATGTCAGCCTCCCATCATTAGACACTATCATATCACAATTTGGAATTCTATATTTATTTATATTTCCTATTTCCTCCATAAGAATAAAAACTACATAAGATCAGGAAGTGTATCTTCTTTATGACTCTATATATAGTACTCAGTCCAATACCTAACAATAAATATTTGCTGAATAAATACACTTCTGTCCTCTGTCTTCTTAACACTTATACTCTTTTTGTATCCCACACATGCCATGTCTCTTAGACTTGAAATGATAGGGTCTTTGGAATTAGATCTGATTCTGACACCCACTACCAAACTCACTATGTTGTTTAACCTCAATCTCCCCAGATAGAAAGTGGGAAAATTTTATCTGTTATGGTAATATTATGTAATATTAAAATGAGATCATGCACATATAGTGCTGATCATAAGGGAACTCAACAACAAAAAAAATCAGTTTCCTTTCTTCCATGCCTTCTTATAAACTCTAAATACTTTTGACCCCATAGATACAAATGTGCAAACACACTTGAAAAGGTGAGAACATGCATCCTTCCCTTCTGAGTCTTTCTGATGGTGACACGCCCATTGAGAGTTTTGCCTTTAGAGAATAAGTTACTTAGCCACAGAACACCATTAACAATGTTAAAGCAAATATATAGCTGTCGATCTAAATAACTGCAGTGTGTATTATATGGGCACTTTCTCAAATATATTTGGAGGTAACAGGAGATTTTTGACAGCATACAGACCATACTTTAAAAGAAAACAGCAGATGGCAGCACCAGATGCTAGAGATGTGTCTGGTGGGATTTTTTAGCTCAAATCTAAACATCTAGGATGCCAAAGGTAACTTAAAACTAGATTCAGAGAGAATCATTTATAAAAAAAAAAAAAAAGATAATTTCCCTAAATAAAAACATGCCTGCTTTGTAATATAGTATGGGATTTTTAGGAACAATGTTTCACATGGTATAAGCAAAATTCCAAGAAAATAACCACATGCATTATCTAACTAATAAAAGGTAATGAGACAAAGCTTCATTTTGGTTTGTCACTACATTTAATTAACTACTGATCTGTGTTCCAATTAGCCAGAAATGACCTGAAATCCAAGAATGAAAGATGATTGGCTTCTAGGAAAGGGCAACATTTTCCTCAAATATTAAATGCAAGCATTAAAATTTATTCACTCATATCAAGATAAGGAGTAATAATGACCTTTATTACTATACTCCTGAGCATCACTTAGGCAATTGTTTATTAAAATGTTTGCTGAAATAGTAGGCTTACTAAAGAGACTAGAATTTAATAGATTACATAAATGCAATATTAACACTTAAAATGTTAATCTATGCATATCTTTATTATGCATCCAAATTTCCTCTGGACTTATCACCACTTTTATTTATTAAAAAAATTATTTATTTATTCATGAGAGACACAGAGAGGCAGAGACATAGGCAGAGGGAGATATAGGCTCCTCGTGAGGAGGCTGGGTATGGGACTCCATCCCAGGATCCTGGGATCACACCCTGAGCTGAAGGCTGACAACCACTGAGCCACCTAGGTGTCCCTTATCACTACTTTTAAATTCTTGCTTAGGTGGATATTGCTTACACAGGTTTTCCCTTTTTTGGAGGAAAGAAAGAATGATTCAGCTCCTGATACTATCTAATGCAGATGCAGCGACCCCAGGGCAGTCACACCTTTGAAATAAAGATCTTCACTTCCTCTGCTTAGCATCCTTCACAGCTTGCCTGTGAGATCAGAAAGGGTACATTCAGGCCTATATTCTGGAAGAGAAGCAACGGGATAATTCGAGCGCATACGGTGGTTCATTGGGCAAAGCAGAGCGAAAGCAAAATGCCCACAGATGTCTCGGAGAAGAACTTGTCTCAGGCGGTATTTATTTGCGTGCAGATTTGATTGAAGGGTAACAGGAGCCCCTGTGTCATAAGAGAACTGAGCCAGTCTATGTTGGAGGAACATTCTGAGTGGGGAGGGCAATTCACTCTGCCAGCAAGACTTAGTCATTGTTGCCCAACTGGAGTGAATTGTTTTCCAAGCACTATGATCATGGTTCTGAAAATACTTTTCCTCACCTGAATTCTCTACGAGATTGAACCCCCGAGAGCATTAGGCATGATTGCTGATTCTGATCAAGGATTCTAGAAGGAAATTGCTCTGATTGACAAGAGAAGAAGCATACATCTGAGCTGTGAAAAGAATGGCTGTGTGTCCTAGCCAAAAGTTGGCTGTCACAGGCAGATGAAATATTGAAATCTAATAGTGCACAAAGCAGAGATCTTCATGAGAAGTGGATTATTTCCCATAGTGTCTAAACTTTGAATGATACAAATAAATTGTACTACCTAAATTTTAAATGACACAAACAAAGGAAAACAGCCATAGATCAAATGGTAACTGAAAGTGAAAACCATACTACCTGGGAGAGGTTTCCTGCTGAAAACACTATGGAATGGCAAATATCTTTCCTAGGGAAGAAATAAAGTCCATGCCTCTCTGATGCCTGCCACTTTTGTCCATTTTAATTAATGCAAGCTTGCTTTAAGTCTGGCAGCTAAAGGGACCCTATATTGGATGACCTTCCTAGGCCCTCCACGAAAGCCTGTGTGATCCCCAAACAGGCCAGCACATATCCAACAGCACCGAGAGCCAGTTTCTCACTGACACGCGCCTTCCCAGGCCTGGGAGCAGGGTTGGTTGTGCTGTGACAGAGCCACGTCCCCTAGATGCCCCTGTTCTGATGGAAGTCCACTACTTTGATCTAAATGCCCAAGTCACCAAGGGCCATCGCTGACCTCTTCCTCTGACATCTCCCCTCCAGATGCCTGGGTGAGTCAGGAAGTGTCTTCCTGTGAAGCCAGGGGCCCAGGCCAGCCTTCTTTAGCAGTCGTGACTGAGTGGGAACACGCCGTGCTCAGCCTGCTGGCACAAAGTATGTGTTATAACAAAAAGCACAAGAATCCTGACCACACTCTTCCCTATCTCGAGATCTGTACTTAGAACATGTGAAGCAAATGCATACAATCAGGAAACAGGGCGGCAAGTCAGAGAGCTAACGGACTTGCTGATTTGCGGCTCCGAGCCATGGAGTCTTGTGTTCTCTGAATCCAGACCCCACACGTTTTGGAAGAAAAGCAACAGCCAGAAGATGGGAAAAACAGATCATGTTTATGAGACCAGCCTGCAGCTCATGCCACATTTAAGAGTTTGGGTTTTGATTTTAGCACAGAAACTAGCCATTCTTGCTTCAGTGTTCATCAGAAAACTTGCCCAGTATCTCTCAGTCTGATTCTTTGGCTTTAGGATCATTGTCTTGGAATCTTCTAAACCAGTACATTTCTAGTCATTTCATTTTAAACATGAAAGTTAGGAAAAAGTACTAGAAGTTTGCCAATGTAATGCAACAAAAAAGCAAGGAAGAAAAGTTGCATTAAAAATAAAGGCTGCTTCCTGTTCCCCAAACTTAGTCCTTCTGGTTAACTCTTTTAGAATGGCTTGGGTAACTTCAGTTTCCCCAAGCAGTCCATTTAAAGGCAGGGGCGCCTGGCTGGCTCAGTCAGGAAAGAATGTGACTCAATCTCAGGATCGTGAGTTCGAGACCCACATCGGGAATGGCACCTACTCTAAAAAAAAAGAAAAAGAAAGAAAAAGAATCCCTACAGGATTTGCTTTAGATAGCCAACCATAGAGAAAAGATTTTGACCACTTCCTATTTCTCATGATTTGACATTCTGTAAGGAATGACACAAAACAGTGCACCCACGTCCTGTGCTTCTTGGCAGGACAAAGCACATGGACCACATCATGTGGATAGCCACCCCCATAAGCATTCTTCCCCAGTTGTAGTTGATGGTGAACCTTCAGGTAAACAATACTTCACCATACCAGTTGGAGACCCATGGAGTCATGCTTATTCCCAGGTGCCCAAGTGGGGAGCAGCGCCTCGGGTCCAAACCAAACGCAGGGCACAGAGCAACAGTTCTGAGTGCTGCCCAAAACCATGAATCCGCACGTCTTTGCTTTGGAGTATGCCCTGGGGCTAATCTCCCACATATCATAATCATGGAAGTGTTAAAAGAAAACATGCTGTATCTGAAGAGCACATCTATTTCTGTAAGTGCTCCACTGCTTAATTGTTGATAAAGTCATTTGGGGTTTTTGACATAGATTCTATTTTAGTAAGATAAACTCAGCATAACGTGGTGTTGCCAAAAATGAATTCCTAAGGTAGATGACTAAAATAAACTGGTAATAAATATTGGCTGTTGGAATGGGAATTATATCTCTGCAATGTAGACACAGCATTAATGACTCATTTTCAAATAACAGTCTCTCCCAAGGATTATTGGTATGAGGAATCAGGGAAGAAAGACTTCCATCTCTCTTTTAGACAGCAGAGTAGAAGATGGCAATAAACCTACCAGGCAGGGATGTTCTTATATCTACTTTGTCAACAGAGATATAGGGCCCAACAGGGGTCAACTTGGATAGGCTGCAATGAGGCAGACATTTGGCATTGAAAGAAACCATCTTAGGGATGGAGGTAGCTGAGTCTGGGGATAGTTTTCTCTCAATCCCTTGGAGGTAGAATGTACTCCCAGGTCCACCCAATGCATCTCATGTGGCATGAATTACCTTATCAGTCACAGTGGGTGCTGCCATGTTCCTTGGTTGCTTGGAATTAGTGGACTCTTTTAGGCCACCTTTACTCCCTAAAGTCAAATTCTGAATTTTTTGCCCACTAGGTTGAGCTTTACAGCTTCTCTGGTGTACTGGAAGGCGGTCTGGGGCAAAGGTCCGGCAGCAATTTGGACAGGGCACCAGCTGTGCTTGAGTTGACCCTTCTTGGTTGGACAGTCCAGTTGAAAGTGGCTGGGGCTTCTGTGGGAGTGGTCGGCGATGCTCCCTGGGGAGCCGGTCATTTTCTATTTTCCACTTTTCCAGGCATTTGGGCTCATGAATGGGAAGGGACAGAGTGCCAAATTCCCTACCACAAATGTAGCAGATGAGAGTCTTTGGTCGAGCTGGGATGCCACTAGAAGCTTTCTTGGGACCATCAGGATCATCAGAACTGGTGGGGTTTGGTGCTCTGGGCCTATCACCCTTTAGCTTGCAGCTTCTCTGGTGAATAAGAAGGCTATCTGGCAAGAATGTGCGGCCACAGGATTCGCAGGGCAGCAGCTGAGCTTGGAAACTTTGGTATGCTGCCTCATTCACTGCCTGAAGATTATAGGACCCAGTGCCCCCAAGAGGCTGTGGTTTGGAGGGTTCTGGCCTTCTCAGGTGCTTGGGCAATTTGCTATTTTCAATCCGCCACTTCTCCAAGCACTGAGGTTCATGAATGGCAATTGATTGTGACCCAAATTCTCGGCCACAGATATAGCACACCCGGAATCCAGGCCTGCGGGAGGGGATCACTGGGGGGCTGGGCTGACCTTCTGACATAATTCTCCAACTAGACCGTTTTGAGAGTATCACTGTTCCAGGTCTCATTTTCTGAGGTCCTGTCTTTATTTTTCTAGCAAGACTGACATGCTCTGTTTCTGGCAAAAGGCTAGAGTGGGAGTCACTACATAGAATGGCTTGGTTGATAAGGAAGGTGGGTTCTTTAGAATGGTGGAAAGTCTGTTGCAATTTGTTGCAAACCCTTTTCTCCTTTCCTGTTTCCATTAACAAGCAAGTCTTTCTCTATGCTTGCTCTGATTTCAGGCCAGATTCCTTTTGGGATTCTGCTCAGAGTGAAGGTTAGTCAGGTTGGCTGTCCTGGGGTTCCACATTGTTGCCAACTCCTTAGACCCAAAGACCATGACTCAGAGCTTCATTGCAGGGCAGCAGTCTGGAATGCTGGAAAGTCCTCATTAAACCTCAGATGCCTCCAAGATCTGTGGGGGAAACATAAATTAAGAACTTATTACACACACACACACACACACACACACACACACACACACTTTTTAGATTGTAAGTTGATAAAGAACAGTCATTTTCTTTTTTTGACCTAGTATCCCCTTTGGCTAGATAGTAACTAGCACATAAATTTTTTTCAGCAAATGTTGAAATAAATGTGAAAAAAATTTCCACTATGAATTGCACTATTACAAAATTTAAAGTCGTGTTCTGCCCAAAGAAAGATCGACAATTACAGTATATCATAGACACATGCGGCATAAACTTACAGAGGCATGGTGGTAAGATCACAGAAGACAGAACTAGAAACTATGACAATGAGATTAATAAAACTGCAGGTAATGTAAAAAGACCTTCTTCCTTTTTTTTTTTTTTAAAGATTTATTTATTTATTCATGATAGACAGGCAGAGAGAGAGAGAGAGAGAGAGAGAGAGAGAGGCAGAGACACAGGCAGAGGGAGAAGCAGGCTCCAGGGAGGGAGCCTGATGTGGAACTCGATTCCGAGACCTCAGGATCACGCCCTGGGCCAAAGGCAGGAGCTAAACCGCTGAGCCACCCAGGGATCCCTAAAAAGACCTTCTTCCATTCCCTTAGGGATTCTTAACTTTAAAAAAAATTTTTTTAATTTAAATTCAATTAATTAACATATAATGTATTATTGGTTTCAGAAGTAGAGGACAGTGATTCCTCAGTCTTATATAACACTTGGTGGTCATTATTACACCACGTGCCCTCCTTAATGCCCATCATCCAGTTACCTGTCCCCCTGCTGCCCTCCCCTCCAACAACCTTCAGTTTGTTTCCTAGCCTTTTAGTGCCATGATCCTTTTGACAGTTCTCTGAAGCCTATTATTTTAAAGGCAAAAAATAAAAATTTTACTATCACAAGTGAAACTAATTTAATTGAAATAGTTAATCAAATATCTTTAGTTGCAATATATATTTTATTCGAGTTATAGTAATATGCCATACCTAATGAATGCCCCTTAGCCTAAAGTTAAAAGCCCCTGCAGAAGGAATTCAATAGTGAATATAATGAGGATTGTCAGGAAACCCCACAGAGGGGGTAAACTTCATGTAACCTACCATGTATCCACTTTTTTTTATGGGAGTGGAGTATGAATAAATTGGCATAAATTTATTTTGGCCCCAAAGCTAAGAGTGCAACCCCAGCCAATACTATTCCTGGTAAAATATCTGTAGATATCCCCAGAGATGAGGATGCTCAGATTTTACTTGATTTTACTTTTACTTTTTTATATAGCTATTGTACTAAATTCTTTGTATTATCTCTATCTGTACCTACATCTATACAGCTAGAGAATATAGATACTAGTTAAATATTGGATAATTCAAATAATATACAATTGGATAAATATTATCTATTTATAAGTATAGTTATATATTACATAATATTATATAATATATAACTATAAAATAGAAGATAGATAATATCTGTCATATAAAAATATACTTTATATTTATATATCATATATTGCTATATATTTATAATGTATTATTTTAAATTACTTTAATTATCAATAATAAATTATTAATATATTATATTTAATAACATATAATTATATTATATACTACATAATATAGTAGATATTATCTATCTATCTTTCAAATAATTTTTGTAAAAACATGGCTCATGATTTTCCAAACAAACAAGAAAGGTTAGCTGATAAAATCTAGTTATGGGCAGAAGGCCAGGGAGTTTTTACCTTGGGGAGAGGCATAAGTGAATTTCATCCAGGGTGAAGATTATTGTCTAGGCCCTAAGAAAGATTATTGTCAGAAGTCTTAAGGCCTTCTTCATTCCCTGAAGGGACACTCAGGTCTGGATGGGAAGCTCTGTATCACTCGCGCCCAATCACAAAGGGAGCAGCGCCTGATCTGAGGTTAGACTGTGGACCACAGCAGACACCTGAGTTCGGGCACTACAAGGACAGCCTGCTGATAATTTCAAAACACTGGGCATTACATTTGATAAGGGACAAAAGAGCTGTAAGATCCATGCCTAGTTCCTGTATATTTTGGTGCAGAGGAAGGTCTGAATCTTTGCAAATAAGACTATCAGATCAGTTCTGGCACAGAAGAGGAAGTGATTCTTCATTTTGACAGATCCTAAGACAGTGATATGAATACATGTGACAAAAGAATGCATTGGCCCCAGGGTAGCTAGCACAGAGAATTAAGCTCACAGAAACAAAATGTATCACCTGGCTGGCACCATCCAAAAGAGAAAGTGGATCTACAAAACAGAAGGAATTAAGTAAACTGATTTCATTAGGTTTTTATTGGTACATAAGGGAAATAACCCCAAATCACTCTGCTTTGTTGTTTTTCGCATCTTGTTTACCAAGGATCTTTGTTTTCCTTTCCCACTTTCCTTCATACCAGGAAGTTGCAGATAACAAAAGGACTTAAGAAGACAGGAAAAATCAATGCATATAAATAATCTTACTTCCCCTAAACTTGATCACAGTTTCTCTTACACACACACACACACACACACACACACACACACACTGCTCCCAGTTGATCAGAATACTGGGAGAGGCCCCATAACTTGCCTCAGCAACTCCTATCTCCCTTAGGATCAGGTAAGAGGACTAATATTTACTGAACCCCAACTATGTATCAGGTATTGTACTAATTTTTTATGTACACAATTTCAATTAATTCTCAAACGAAGGCCAATAGGATTGTTTCAGTTTTATAAATGAAGACACTATGAGTCAGAAGACACGTAACTTGCCCAACTTAAAAACTAGTCAGTTTTTAAATGACAAAACTGAAAACCAATTCCAACTCTCTTTGGCTCTAAGAGTCAGTCAGCTCTTTCCATGATTCATTCTGCCTCAGATTCCACTGACAGAGCTTCTCTTTAGTTTTTATCCCTGTTTTAATGCATGATTCATCTGCCTCACCTGAAGGTAACTAAGTTCCCACCAGCTTTTACACTGCCCTTGAGAAGAAAGAGGAGAAAGGGAAGAGGGAAATAGGGCGCAGGAGGAGATAAGCCTCTGAGATGGAAAGAGAGACAGGAGAGACAGACTGGGAATACTGGAGACAGCATCTTTCCTGAAGCAACAGGACTCATTCTATTTTGCTGGAAGTGGCTCTGGCATCGTGTGCAATAAGGGTTCTTTTCCTGATCTCACCAACAACCTGAGAGAAATCTACACTACTATCCAGGAGAGGGGACAGGCGAGGGGGAATTGGGGTGCAGGGTGAAAGCCAAGGCAGCTCCAAAAGGCCAGATGATCTTCCCTTTGCACCGACTTCACCATTTTGATTAGGGATGGATCTTCATGCACACAGGCATTTTTGTGCTGTAGATACTTTCTCTGCAGCAAACATGAGAGTGTCATCATATTCCTAATTGTAACTTCATCCTTTTTTCTACCGTCTTTTTCCTCCTTCAATGTTCTCCTGAAGTTGCTTAAAGCTATCAAAAGATGAAAGGTGAAATACCTGGAAGAAGTGAAATTTTGGGGAACTGCAGTGTCTCATGGAGAGCCTTACCATGTTTCTTTCCACCAACAATTCTGACAAGGCCTAAGCAGCTCTCTCCTATAGGTTAATTCTACAAGCAAAACTACTGGAAAATACGAAATACATATAGTTAAATCACTTAAGAAATTGGCTTGCCACGCAGACACATCATAAAGCAACGTTGCAAGCTTATAAAGAGAACTACTTTGCAAAGCCAGTCAGCTTTACCCCAAGCAACCGTGGAGAAACATTCACTCCAATTGGTCTGAATTATTCATTTTGACGATATTTGCACAAAGGATGTTTAAAGAATGTCTTAGAAGGCATCACATTTTATCAATATGATGCCTTTTTTTTCCATGCCCTTTGGGGTTCATGAGAAGGAAAAGACACTCAAAAGATGAATATAATAACTATGGAAATCCAAACCCATGTTGGCATGAGAAGGTGTTTCCCTATAAAAAGGGGTAGGGGGACAGAGCACAACCAAAGGATTAAATCTTAAAAAAAATTTAGTCTTTTGAAACAAAATAGATAGAAGTGATATATGACCCCTTCCCTGTTAGTATAGCATCCAAAGTCTTTAAATGGACAAATGAATAAATAAGAAAGATGGAGATGCTGGCTCTGAGGAAAATTATAAAATACAGAAGGTTTGTCTTTAATATCCTCTATCCACCCCATCCAGCAGGCTCCATTCTCCCCCGCCTGGAGTCCTCATATGCTTGCCAGCCAGTCTTCCTTACTTTTGAAATCTCGCTTTCAAAAAGGAGCTGATAGACTTTCTTGCACCAAGCCTTACGATTGATGAGGTAATATCCCTCCCAGCATCTGGCAGAGACAACTAGTTCCCCCCACCAGTAGTTATTCTGCCCAACTTCCTCAAATTAAGAGAGCCCCAATTTTTAGGTAGGCACATGATTTCTCATGCCAGTCCTCTTTGCAGGACTGTGTAAGACATGTCTGCAACCTGTTCCTCTTCCCTTCCTTGATACTGATGTTTAAAGCTGGATGTGATGGATGGATGTGATAGCTGGAGCTTTAGCAGCCATCATGGACCAGACTATATTCATGTGACCCCTAATGTGATGGAGCAGAAATTTAGATGGACTTGAGTCCCTAAAAAAGGTGAAGTCACCATACAGGCTCTCAAGTGTCACACTTGGCCTTTATTTACATAAGATAAATAAATATCTAATTGTATTTTAGCCACTTTCAAGGAGTCTTTTCCTTGCATGAAACCTATCTGTAAGGCCTAGTTCTAATGAGATGCAGTTGTATTTTAATAGCTGCCACTGGCTTGGCACAAAATGAATTTTAACAGTGATATTTCAAGCATCAGGATCTTCTTTTTTGATGAGTGAATTTTTTTTGAAAGAGTGCATGTTTGAGGTAAAAAATGACTTATTAAATATATAGTTTTTTCTAAAAATCAGAAATAAGTTGAAACTAAACATGAAGCAATGGTCCTTAACACATTGATTCACAATCTTCCTTTCCTAGAATTCTTTTTTTTGGGAACAAATTCAAATGACATGCTTTGCTTCAGGAAAATAAAAACTTATTTTTTTCCATATGCTTTTGAAAGAACAAGAAGGCATCATTGTTGTTACAATTATTAACAGTGTCTGTGTATTCCAAATGCTGTTTTCTGTATTCAGTTTTGTGATGTTCTGGAATTCCAGATGCTTCACTTCTGCTTTGCCAGCAGGCTCTCTCTGCAAACTGTGGTAAGGAAGGAGGATACAAGATTGGATCAGAAAGAGAAGCCTTGCTCCTTTTCCTTCTTTAAAGATTTTATTTATTTACTTATTTGAGAGAGAGAAAGTACAGGAGCAGGGGTAGGGATGCGGTTGGGGGAGGGGCAGAGGGAGAAGGAGAAGCAGACTCCCCGCTGAGCAGGAATCTTAACTCTGGGCTCCATCCCAGGACCCTGCGATTCTGAGCTGAGCCAAAGGCAGACACTTAACCAAGGGAGCCACCCAGGTGCACCTCGTCTTGCTACTTTTTAAAGGTTTCCTGTCTGCTTGTGGTTCCTATGAACATCAACCCCAGCAACACTTCTTCATCCTGACAGGAGTGGCTTCCTCTGGGAGTCCCTGAAACCAGTTTACAGTGTTTCCAACACTTCCAAACAAGATTCATTCCCTTTCCCTCTCCAAACAACATCATCAGCCAGTCTGTGTCTGTCTCTTCCTTGAAGATTTGATTTTCAACTCCATAAAGCACTTCTCCAAAGTTTCTAGGTTTTGATAATCCAAACCTCTTCCCTTTGATACTTCAGCCCTAGGAATGGTATCTGCTGCCTCCCTCATATAGTTATGTTCTCTTTTTACCCTGCTAGTTACTACGTACGTAACAACTTCTTTCCTGGTTAACAACTCTTCATATGAAATTGTAATTAAATAATTGGTATGGGTTCTATCTCCTAACTGATACAACCACCCTCAGAATGTAAGTAATAAAAATCTATGCTATTCAAGCTGCACATGACCTCAGTATTGCAATAAATATAAACTCAAATGAATTATTTAATAGCATCTTAGAAAATAATATAGTGCTTAACATTGAATCCTCAACTCATTCAGACCACTGAAAACATATTTTTGTAATTTTATACCATCATCATGCTTCAAGAACTAGACAATGTTGTTTGACCCTTTGTAACTGAATTAAACCAAAAGAGGAAACCTGCTGTTTTAGGCATATTCATATTTTCCTTCATTTTTATTTGATTTCCTTCTATAGCTGACCACTGAACCACAAGGCCACCACTGTCACATAGGGAGTCAATTAAAATGATCCCATTCCTAGATCAAGGCTGATGAGGGACTGCTGAGGAGAGTGGTCCAGCTCACTCTGGCTGGTTCTCTGCACTCCCTTATGCGTTGCCCGTGGGCCAGTAGCACTTGCAGTCCTCAACAATTCTAATGAGAGTGACAAAAGGCCAGATGAGAGCAACCAGGAACTGGAAATGGTCTGGTTTGGAAAAGACAGGAGCATTTTCTGTAAGGTAAAAAATAAAAATATATTCAGAAAATCCACTTAGCCTGAGGCATATGGCTTCAAGGGAATCTGGCTGTCCCTGCTGGCATTTCCAGGCTGATTTTGAATAACTAATGAAAATTTATTATCCTTCCTCATCTTTCCTTCACGGTGGAGAATTTTAAGCCAAGAAGTCAGTTTTTCCACCTTCATTCAATCTAATTGTCAGGTGTAGACATAGTAGTCTATAGTGTTAGGAAAGCCATGCAAACAGAACACGAGAGAAATGTACTCTTTACACTTCTAAGTAGAACTTTCAGTAAGGACATTTTATGTTGTTAGAGCTCATAATATCACCCTGTGAAGGCTATTGTTAGACTGAGTCTGTAATTTTCACTCTATATTAAGCTTCCAAATCACAGAGTACTCAAGAGTCATGAATGCCACACAGGTATGACCATGTAATTGTAACAATGACATTTGGAGTGGTGGAGAACTGGTTATGGAAACCATCAGTATAAGCACATTAGAATCCTATCATGTATAGAAATTCAAAGGGTAGACACAATAAAAAGTGGGGGAGTCAGGCTGTTGAATCATAAACCATCTTTGCTAACATCTGGGATACTACTATTCCATTAAAAAAGCTCTATTCTAAATAGTTCTTTCTCAAGACTTTAAAGCAGTGGTTGATAGGACAAATTTGGCCCATCTATAAGTTCTTTTTGGCCTTCCTAGAGTTAAAAATGTTTTGAGGCACCTGGGTGGCTCATTCAGTTGGGTTCCTGACTCTTGATCTCAGCTCTGATCTTGATCTCAGGGTCATGAGTTCAGGCCCGCCATTAGGCTCCATGCTGGGCATGGAACCTACTTAAGAAAACAGTTTAGGGATGCCTGGGTGGCTCAGTTGGTTAAGTACCCAGTTCTTGGTTTCGGCTCAGGTCATGATCTCATGGGCCTTTGGATTAAGCCCCATGTCAGGCTCCATCCTTAGTGGGGAGTCAGCTTGAAGATTCTCTCCCTCTGCCTCTCCGCACACTGACTCACCCTCTGTCTCTTTAAAATAAATAAATATAGCTGAGTGAAGTAAGTCAGTCGGAGAAAGACAAACATTATATGTTCTCATTCATTTGGGGAATATAAATAATAGTGAAAGGGAATATAAGGGAAGGGAGAAGAAATGTGTGGGAAATATCAGAAAGGAAGACAGAACGTAAAGACTGCTAACTCTGGGAAACGAACTAGGGGTGGTAGAAGGGGAGGAGGGCGGGGGGTGGGAGTGATTGGGTGACGGGCACTGGGGGTTATTCTGTATGTTGGTAAATTGAACACCAATAAAAAAAATAAAAACAAAAAAATAAAATAAAATAAATATATCTTTAAAAAAAGTCTGAGTTAGGTGCCATTATTTCAAAGTTGGGAGCTATCACACAAAAGCAGAATTTGCGTTTCTTGTGAGAAAGTGGGAGAGCTGGCCATACAGAGTACACCTTCCAATGCGGCAACAACCCACATAAACTGATACGGAATAAAGTCTGTGCCTATGGGTGAGCCAGCCAATCTTTACACTTCCAAAGTTTCTCCTCAGTCTTTTGCTTTATTCATTTGTAGTTCATTCTTGATTCTCAAAGACATTTGAGTTCCTGACGATTTGTAACCCTCACTTTAAACATTAAAAGTGTTTTTAAAACACTTTAAAGTGTTTTTCTCCTCAATTAAATGTTTAAATTATAAATATTTTAATAAATAATTAAAGTGTTTAAACACTTTAAAGTGTTCTTCTCCTCAATGAAATATTTAAATTTTTCTCCTCAGTTTAAATATTTGAATACCACTTCAAGGAGCACTCACTCTCAGTCAACTGGGAATCCAGATGAAGGTTTTTCTAGGGGAGATATTTACTAAAAGCCTGACAGAGTTATTGGCAAAAAATTTAGAAACAAAACTTTTAATGACAGCAGAGTGAGACTGAAAGACTTATTTCTAGGAAGGAAGGAAATATCCAAAGAGAAAAGAACCAGTGACCTGAGAAGGAATTTTCATACATTAATGGAAGGTAACAGGAAATGATGCATCTAATTTAAGAGAGAAAAAAAAAAATCTAACAGTCAGTGTTTAGATCAGCCACAGGAGAGATGATAGAATGAAAAAAAAAAAAAAAAAAGGAAAGAATGAAAGAAAAAAAAAGAATACAGAAAAAAAACACAAAAAGAAATGTGTTTGGAGCCCATCTGAACTTTTTGGAGGCCTTCCCATGATTATTTAGTTACCACTGATATAACAAAAACTACTCTTCTGCTTAAGCCAAGGGTTCTTGATTTTCCATTAAATGATCCCTCACATTAAGAATGTTGAATTGTTTAAGTTATTAATCTAAAGAAAGAATCAGTCAGTCAAAAGAACATCAACAAACCATTAACAATATATTGTTAGAGTTCCAAGATTTGGGCTGGAAATACTTCCTAAGAGAATTATGCTTCCTTGTACGGATTACAGAATCTGGTGCACTTTTTCTTTCTGACAAACTGGCCATTTTGTCAAGTACCACCTATAAATTAGTTTGAATTGCAAATGTACAAGAACAGCATAGTGATTCCTTCTCAAGCTAGAATGAGGTATCAGGTGTCTACAGGTGATGTATTATGATAAAACACAGTGGGGGAAGGATAGAAACAATTTTAGAATTTTAAAATTATGAATAGATGCATGTGTTTCCTAGCCCCCATTATGTGATATGTTTGCAGAGAGTTCCCACTGTCTTTGTGCTCATGATTTATTGTCTCAGCATGCTACCTCACTATGGTATCTTTGGCACAGACTTACAAACCACAGGGTGGTAGTATCAGAAGGATAGTCACTGGATTAGTGTGTCCAGGTGGAAGCAAACAGAAAGAATAATATAGCTGCCTTTGAAGGGAGCTGCCTGACCAAGAGAGATTGGCCAATGAGAGATGGGCCTCACTATATCCTGGAGGAACCTTTTCTTAACCACATCATCCACTTACCAGACAACAGCCTCAAAATCGTGCCTTAGGACTACCCACCTCCGGGAGGTGCCTCCCAGAGCCTGGCTGACACTTAAATTGATCCTCATTACCATTCATTGCAGACATCAACACCCTTTGTTAATGCTCTCTCCACCCAAAGCTGTTTCTGAGGAAAATCCCTGGGAAGAAAGTCAAAAACCGGGCTGAGCCCATGAGGCTGCATTTCTGCTGTGTGTGTAATGAATGTGCCTCTATTTTCTGATCTGCTCAGCATGACTTCCCTGGTGGTGGCTCTGGAGACCTGAGAATTTATGTACGGCTACATACTGATGCCTGTTTCTGAACGTGGGCTCTTTGTTGCTGTTCTCCCCACAACTCTGGTCCTCCAATGTAAATAAGTCATCAACAAACTATTGTCATTCCCTTTGACACATCTGATTCTTGTGAACAAGGCTCTCTTTCACAGGCCAGATGGTCTGAGATCCCTGATGGTTCAGAGTCCTCCCTACAACATCCTTTCATTGCTCAGGAATCTTACATGGATATCCACTGCTGAAGAAAACCACTAGAAGTCATCTCCTAGTGTTTAGGAGGAACTTGTTCATCCTCTCTGTCCCCAGAGCACAGGCTGAACATGAAATGTGGTATACCTCTTTATATGCAAATCTTCTTAGCTTGTAGTTTACTTTCTTTTGTAGTTTAAAATTTACGGAAAACCTTCTTCCACCCCATGCCTAATAACTATCAGATAGCAAGGAAGTCAGTGAGAGTGTCAACTGCTTTGTTCTGTTTTCCTTTAGTAAACACAAAGAAGATCTGTGTGCTATTTTAAGTCATACCTAGGATCAGAAAGATCAGGATATTTGATAAGAATTCAATTTAAAATCAATTGTGTGGATGTTGATTTTTCCATTGTCTTGTGGTTTCAATAGGCTCCTTTCCCACCTTCTGTGCTGTCTCTTGCATTTTCTTTCATTGGCTCCACTATCTGTCTCAGCCCTAGATCTGGAAGGACAACCCAATGCAATAAGGAGAAAGTGCCATTAGGAAGGGCACCTGTGGTTGACTCCACTGCTAATTTGCCCTCTGAGCCTTAAAGGCAAAGCTGACTAGCTCACCACTGGAAAAGTGTGGTTTATAATTTAACTCTATTATATTCTGGAGGAAGCTGGATGAAAAATGAAAAGCCAAATATAAATCACATGAGTACTCAAAAGTGGACAGCTTTCCACTGAAAGAGGTGGGACAAGTGAAGAAGAAAGAGACCTATGGCTGCCTTGAAGATGGAGGAAAGGAGCTATGTGCTAAGGAACACGTAAGGTATCTAGAAGTTGGGAAGACCAAGGATACATAGGGCTTTCAAAAAGGGCTCCTACAAATGAACACAGCTTGGCTGATACTGATTTTAGCCTCAAGAAACCCTCATGTTGGACTTTTAACACAGAGAACCATAGACAATGAATTTGGTTACTTTAACCTGCTAATTTTATTGTATTTTGCTACAGCAGGCATAGAAAACTAAAATGCCCCAACAGAAAAAGATCAGCATAATGAATGCAGACTTCTGCAAAAATGTTGCTCAGCTGGTTTTACCCATTCTGTACTCTGGATTTTAATAGTTCACAGTCACCTAGCTCTATTTTCCACTGGAAACACCACCGGGGCAACTCTATCCCAGGGGTCATGATAAGACATCCCAGGCAGCCCTGTAGAATGAAAATTATAGTACAATTCTCCCTATTGTAACAAAGGCATAAATATTTAATCCAGTCTCTCTTTGTAGCTCTGGTGAGGACCCTAACCAGTGTGGCTCAGGAAATAATCCTTTCAGATTTTTCATTCTCCTCAGTGTGGTCTATACAGCGTTCTTGTCCACATGTCAAGCTTTTATTCCCCTTTCCTCTTTGACTGTATTCCTTGTCTTGGCATCTACATTTTTATATCAGGTAGAGTCTTTATTGACTGTTTTCTTCAGAAAATGCTCATGGCTAACTGACTCCACTACTTCTTAAGTGGTGTGCCATGTGCAGGACAAGTGTTCCCTTCTTTTTCTTCAACTGCGTTGTCAGGACCACAAGCATCCTTCTCAAACATTTGGAGCTGGATATTGAAACCCTTCCTAGGTGGAAAGGTTATTACCAGTTTGGATTCTGAGTTGAAAAGCCTTTTCTGTTTTGTGGAGTGGTTTCTTATTTGGAATTGTAGTGTATCAGATTATGCCACTTTGCATAAGGATTATTTTGAGTTGAAGGCAATTGGAAGAAGCAGATACAAGGAAAGCTTTCCGCTCTCCCTCTATTTGCCTAAAAGTAAGACATAAATTTGAAAAGATGTCTCTCTTTCCCAAACCAAGAAGGGAAACTCAAAGACAACTCTAGACTCTTGTCAGCTCAGAGCCAAGCACCAAGAGGAAGCTACAAAAAAAAAAAAACATCACTAAATAACCCATATCTTCTATTAGTTTCCCCCATATATTTACCTTACTATATTTTGCCACCCCTGAAAGCCTAAATCCCTTTGTCTTGTCACTTCTACACTAATTTATTGTTCTTTGTTAAGATGCAACATAAACCTTGAATTCTGACCATCCTGAGAGTTTCTCATCACTGAGTCCTCCTGTGTGTATGTGTGAAGCACTTGTTAATACACTATTTTTCTCTTGATTATCTGTCTTTAGTGTATTCTGTAGATCCAGCCACCGAACCAAAAAAGATATAGAAACTTTTTCCTCCCCTGCAGAGCCCTAGTATAAAAAGGATCCCTCAACATGCTGTGCCAATGATTCACTCTGTGCAACCACATCAGATGGCATCAATAGTTCATGGTCATTACAGTTCAGCCATTTCATACCCAATGTATATGTGTTATATAAACACGAGAAAAGCAAAAACAAAATTTGGAATATTCTGTACAAACAGCACAACAACATCAGAAATATTGCCTGTAGTGCTCAGAAAAAAGAGGTAGATTTGATTTTAATACAGAGTGAGACTATTTTGTCAATAACTGAGTCATATTTGGAATTTCTTTATAGAGGAAGGTCACACTAGATAAATCTCTGTATTAAAATGATGTAGCCATCTCAAATATGGAACACCCCTTCATGTTTCCCTGTCTGTGTGCTCCTCACAAAGACCTACTTAGTAATTCAACTTCAGAGTATGTTGCTTAAAGTACTGGTGAATGGTTGGTTTCAACTTCAGAGTATGTTGCTTAAAGTACTGGTGAATGGTTGGTTTGCTTTATCATTTTGTTCCCAGATTTTAGTTGCAGCCATGTGATCTGCTGCTGAGCTGTCTCCCTCAGTCTACACTTAATGTGATTGACTGTTTGGATCTAATTGTAGAAGCTTACATTTTCCTAGGTTCATTTCATCCCATTTGGTTTTATCTCATCATGATCCTTTAAGATATGTCTTGTTATCTAGATATTAAGAATTAATGTCTTAGGTCTGAAGATGACAAAATGATTATATTCTTAATTACAATTTTTATTAAGATAATTGTAGATTCACATGCAGTTCTAAGAAAAAATATAGATTCCTTGTGCCCCTGTCCATTTTCTCCCAAAGTAACATTGTATAAAATTATAATATCTCAACCAAAATATTGATATTGACACAATCCAGTTTTATCTGTATTTATGTATGTGTGTATTAAGCTCCATATAATTTTACCAACTACAAACATATGCACCACTACAGTTAAGATACTGAACAGTTCCAACACCATATGACGTCTCGTGTCACCAATTTGCACCCACCTCTCTCCCTCCCACTACCTCCTTCAAATCTCCATCTCTTACTCCTAGACATCATTAATCTGTCCTCCATTTCTATAATTTTTTTTATTTCAATATGTTCTATAAATAGGGTCATGCTATACACAACTTTTTGGGATTGGCTTTTTTCTCAGCACAATTCCCTAATGACATATCTAAGTTGTTGTATGTTTCAATAATTAGCTGCTTTTAATGGGCAAGTACTATTCTGTGGTAATTTGTTTTACTTGTTCAAGAACAATCAGGCTGATTACAGTTTGACTATTACAAATAAAGTTACTATAAACATTTGTCTGTAAAATAACAATGTCATTTGGGCTGGTTCTTGAAAGAAGAATAGAAGTTATATAGGGAGAAAGACATTTTCAGCTGAAACAGACAACAGCATATGCAGAGGTGTGAGAACCTAAAAGAGCATGATGTGCTTGAAAAATGTGGGGCTTTGGTTTGTGGTAGGAAGGACAGGTGCGTATATGGTGTATGTGAAAATTTGTGGGTGTTTGAGTGTGTATGCCTATAAGGAGATGGGTATGTAATTAGATGTGAGCAGATGCCTATAAGGAGATGGGTATGTAATTAGATGTGAGCAGATGGATATAAGTGGATAAGTATGTGTATGGGTGAGTGGTACATGAATGTGAGTGCATCAATGGATAGTAGTTGGTGGGTGTGTGAGGATGGGTGTGAGTAGATGGTTGAGATTGACAGTTGGAAATGTGTATGAGTGTATGAGTGTGTGTAATTGAGTGAGTGTATGTATTTGAGTGTGTAGATGGATACAAGTGAATGAGTATGGGTTGCCAGTGAGTGAATGGATGCATATGTATGAGTAAAGAAATGGATAGGTGTGATGTGAGTGGAGACATGGATGTGAGTGTGTGAATGGATGTGAATTAAGTACAGTGTGTATATGAAAGTGAGTAAATGTGTGTTTAGATGAGTATGAGTGATTGAGGTGTGTGGGTAGGTGTGAATAAATGATTGTGAGTGTGTAGAAGGCTGTGTATATATAAATGGATACAAGTTGTAAATGGATATAAATGTGTGTGTGTGTGTGTGTGTGTGTGTGTGTGTGTGTGTGTGTATCTGTGGACAGGTAGTAAGATGTGGGTGAAATGGCAGAGGGAAAAGAGTGAAGAATAACAGATTACCAGGGAAGGCAATCTGAAAATAAATTATGAAGAGCACTATAGCTACTTTCAGGAAATCTGATTGCCTTCTAGGAAATGAGGAACCTTTATAGATTTTCTTATAACACATGCAACATGTAATTGAAAAAAGATCTTGAGTAATAAAATCTGGAGAATATCAACATTTTACATCTAAGGACTACACAAAGGAAGTTCTTTAGTTTCCTAAAAGGATCCATTGCAGAATTTTCTCTAAAAACCAAACATTTAGTGGGAAAATAGATCACCCTAATCTACAAAATGTAATTTGTACCTAACTTCTTGAGACTATGTGTACTACACAAAGCCAAACTTATATGTTTCTTCCAGTTCTCAGGATCTGTTTAATGTTGTTTCAAACAGTTGCCTCCATGTCCCATCTTATATTACTAGTAGCTGACACATGTCTAAATATTTTTGTTAAAAATCCTGACAAATACTTCTGGACCAGAAAGCAAACTTCTGCTGTAGAATTTTGTGGCATTTAGATAGAACTTTAAAAAATGAAAGAATTTGTTTCAAAAGCATCTTCACTTTGGATGCTAAACCAATTCCCATTCCCCTTTCTGTGTGGCCTGGTATCAGGTCACTCAGATTTTAAGTTTGAACTGTCATATCTGGGGAAAAAAAAGTCAAAGTTCAGGCCAACCATGAAATCCACTGGTAAGCTCTAATTTGCTAAGTAAAAGCAGAAAAAAATAGCTTATAGCAAAGATTCAAGTTATACTCTTGTTAGTCTCCACTCTGAAGTACTTTTTGCATGCCACTTCTATAAATTGAGACCTACTTGAAATGCTAGCTCCAAAATGCTTATCAGTTGTGGAATCTTAGGATATCTAACTTCTGGATGTCTCAGTTTCATCTTAGGTTTGGTGAGATAATAATACCTTGCATAGTGATTGTGAGGTTTAAGACAAAATGCTTAGCATGCTGTTTGGTAGGTGGTAAGTATGTTATCATCATTGTCACTATGAGGCTTTAATGTCTGTGTTCTCCATATTTTCATAAACCCCACAGGTGGGAAAATGTAATTAGGAGACAAACTATAGATTTCTGTAATTATTCTCCTTTGGTAAAATATTCTGAGGAATTCAAAATTTTCATTCTTTGGCTAACTCAAATCAAATTTTATTTTATTTTACTTTTAAGATTTTATTTATTTGTTTGTTTGTTTGTTTGAGGAGAAAGAGCCTGTTGTGGGGCTCAATCTCACAATCCTGAGATCATGACCCGAGCCAAAACCAAGAGTTAGATGCTTAACGTACTGAGTCACCCAGGCACCCCAAATCATATTTTATTGAAACACATTCCAACCTGCAGTCCTAAAAAAGACAACTGAAAAGTTAGGAGATAAAGGAGTACATTTTCTAAAGGTGTCAAACTGAATCAGTATGAAATGTATCACTCTACTACCTGTCCCCAATCTGGGATCCTTGGAACAGAACTGGGTGCTGGACAAAATGTGGCCAATCCATGGCCTAACATGATAAGAACTGGTTCATTATGTTCCTCTCTCTGGGAAAAGAAGAGTAATGGTCACCTAAGCCAAGAGAGGACACTGAGAGAGAGCTGACACATCCCAGCAAATAAGTGATGTGTGGGAGGAAGGCAGAACAGAGGGAACGGGAGTGGCCATGGGAGAAACAGAGTAGAGCTGGTGGGACAAGCTGATGACAGGACACCTGGAGCTGCCACTGCTACTTGGGGACAGAAGAATGTGATGTTCTTCAGTCTTTACATATTACTTTGGGTTTAGAGAATATCTGTGCTCCTATAATGTCATGATACTCCTACCAGAAACAAGAAGCAGCTTTTGTCACCATGTCACAAATAAGAAATGAAACCTGATTCGGATGTTATCACTGTCAATCATGTCAGGTATGAAAGAGGAAGCAATCGCCTCACAGGTAGAAAAGTGGTGACCAGGTCAGGTTCACAGAGCTTGGCTGTGGACAGGCCTCTGTCACCAGCTCTCTCAAAAAGTGAAGCAGACTATGGTCTCTAGTTCTCTTCAGACTTTTCAACAATTTGAGAAAGAGACCTCATGAACATAGGCTTGAAAACCAATGGGGGGTAATATCTGGTTCTTAATGCTCTACTCAGCAGAAATAAAAAGAGCTTGGCTGAGAAGTTCCTTAGATTTTCCTCTAGAAATCTGAAACTTTATGAAAAAGTGCCTATAAATTATTTTGGTGTCTGGGCCAGAGAACAGAGTCTACTCAACTCTCTGGCTAGGAATTCCCCTGGGACATGTAGGTCTTATGTTTCCAGAGGTCTAGTTTTTAGATTCCCCTGTATTTCCATGCACATGTATCCTTCTCATAAATGGCCCACTGTCTGAAGCACTTGAATATGGTAAGAAGGCCTGCCTGGATTTATTTAATAATACATTCAGCCTGGAATGCTGCCTCTGGCAGTAGAGTCCAGAACAGAAATTTTGTGACATAATTTTCGAGTTCCCATTGCCTCCACCACCACCACCAACACATTATTCATTAAAGATATTTCCAAATTTCTTCCAACTCTTCCAATCATGAGTTAAAAGGCTAATTTTTACAATATGTTTACTCAGTTATGTATTGTTGAGATTTTACATCACTACAAATAGCGAAAATCCTATCCAGTCATTTCACGAAATAAAGGCATATCTTTTTATCAAAGTAAGAAGTCTGGAGGTCATCAGAGGCTTGATATTACCCATGCTTCAGTGATGGCCTTGGCTTTCCCCTCATGGATGTAACTGTTGCAATAGTACTACAGTATTATTTAAATCATGTCATTTTCCTGTCTTCCTACAGAACAGATAGGCTAATCTTAGGGTCCCTGCTCCTAGGGTCTAGTTGAACTCTTCTCCTGTATAGGTTTTTTGTGATGGTTTGTGGCTGGCCCAGCTCCCAGGAAACAGTTCAGAGAATTCCATCACCCGATATCCACAGGACATGAAAACTGGGCGTCACAAACATCCTCTTACTTCTTCTTTCCTCCTTTTCCTTTCCTGAGTTTTCATGCCCAGAAGTCCTACCTACAAATACTATTTCACTAAAATACAAAGCAGCAAATTTGTCATGTGCTTCCTAAGCTGCCTAAAAATGTTCTCCCTTCTTCACTGCCCTGAGAACTCTTTTGTTACCCTGGATCCTGAGGTGGGTACCTACAGCAGAGATACACTTAGTGAAATCTCCATTTGCTTCCAGTGAGCTTTGACAATTTTTCAGTGTTTTACCCACCCTACCCCCACTCTTCTTTTCTTCCAGGAGCTTTCTTTTAAATGTTTTAAGCTAGTTTTCATTTATGTGTTCATACCATCATGTTCCTAGTTTTCAAATCACTAGGATCTTATAATATATAATATATATCATATATATATCATAATATATATCATATATATCATATATATATATATATATAAAACAGGATGACATATTTCAAGATGCTATGGAATCAACTTTTGAAGATGCATAAATTTAGAATCTATCCTGCAAATGTTGCATGGAAGGATGACGATTTTAGGCTACAAAACTTAATCCTTTTTGGTTAATTGTAAAATTTCAGTTACAAATCAACATTGAAAGAGATCCCATCACATTAAAGATATTTAAATTGATGGTGAATCACAACAGAACCTATTTTATTTAGGAAAACAGTAGATAGTGTCCAATTAAGTAATTTTAGCTACAGCAGTATTCCAATGCTACTTATCAATAAGCTTCTCCTGAGAGCCTATGTTGAAAATTTATTTGCAAGTTTCTCGTCACCCATAAATATGGTAATAGCTAAAATAATTAAACTCCACTTGACATAGGAAATAGGCTAACTGAAGAGGAAAATGTGGTTCTAATTTTTGTTTGTTAAAATCTCATGTGTTTCATATATAAGACGGTTCACTTGGAACTGAATAGATAAAGCAATCCAAGATTTATCTTATTCTAATGTTGCATATCATTTGGTATTTTTGAAGGGAAAAGCCATGAACTGATTCAAATAATGTAAACCCTAATTTCTTATTACACATTTATGGTTTTAAAATTATCCATAATGTAAATAGCTTGTTACAAATTAAATATATGTATTTCCATCCTTCCAAAGAATATATATACTTGCTTAGCAAGAGGCTGGAATTTTATTACTTATATATATTATCACATCACTTAGCACTCTGCTTCTAAATGCTGGCAAACAAGAACACACACACACACACACACACACGCACACATCTCTACACATATTCCCTCTAGGTCGGAGAATATATTGAGAATCATTGTCATAATCTTCACTTAGCAATGAATCCATGCCAGGGTCTATCTAACACTTATTTGGTAATGATTTGTTGGATTATAATCAGGTCAGATGGTACTAATAAGGACAATTATTGGCTGAAAATTGAATTCTGACTCTATCTGCAATTATTTATTTCTTCCCCCCATCCTCATTACTTCTCATTTTGCTCTTTGGTCGTTTCACAGTAATTTTACTAAAATAACCATTGACCATACCTCTGGGCTGGGAAGAAGTCACAGTGGTGGTGAGTTCAAGGTAAGATGATCATGGGGGTGTGTTCCTTTGCCTAGCTGTCCCACGAGATTCTTGATCTTAGTGTGGGCCTGCATGGGAGATGAGGGGTTGGGGAGAAGAGAGCTAGAGGAAAGGTAAAAGGCACTACTTTATTAGACACTAGAACATCTAATGTCTTTTTATTCTCTGTATGATCACCTGTTAATGATTTGGCAGAGAAGAAAACACTCTGCTCATTTTCTACCTTCTGCTCACCTTCTCATCTGAGAATCTTCATGCATCTTTTTCCTACATACTTTCATACCTGTCTCAGTTCTACCCCTATGATAATTGAGAACCCCATATGATATTACATTAATTGACGTATATCATTGATGTGGCCAGTTATTCCTTTTGGATGTCTGGCCTGCCCTCTTAAGTTTGTTGTCAGGCAGGTGAATGGACACGACTCACTACCATGTGCTGTTACAGTGGTAGTAGGTGAATATCCACTCCCGAGCTTCTGTCTTTTTTGGAGCAGTCATATTCAACTCCTTAAATCACAAAATAGGTCCTAAACGTCCCTGGATTAAGTGTCCCATGATTGTCCCACCACTCTCAAGTAAAACCCAAACTCTTTCCACAAAGGCCTCTGTATCCCTGTTTTTCTTTAAGTTTCTTCCTTTGTCTTCCTTTACTCTCCCTCCTGCCAGCCCTGAGCTTAATCCTTTCAGGTCCTTAAAGAACCCAAAGGCCTTCTCACTCCAGGGTAGGTTAGGGGAGGAACTGGCAAGAGGCTTTGCACATGCTCTTGCCATGGCTAGGAATCTTCCCCTAGTTCTTTGCAAAGTTTTCTCATATTTTCTCTCTTTAAACATCATCAACTCAAAGAGAACCTTTCTGACTACACTTCTTCCAGTACTTTCTCTCTCTCTCAAACACACATACTGACACACAGAGGAGCACACAGACACACCTACATGCAGAGATACATGTGTGCATATACATACAAATACACACATGCAGAAAATACACATCATGTACACTCATACAAATGCACATATGCATACATGCACACATGTACCACTGCTACCACCATCGACACAGTCATTATGACAGTGACATTACTCTGTTTTCTTCATAGCACTTACTATATTTTTGTCTTATGTATGTATGTATGTATGTATGTATGTATGTATAATGTTTGTCTCCTCCACTTGGACGTAAACTCCAAGACATTAAAGGCTTGTTTTCTCTCCACATAACTGTATCCCTAGTGCTAGGCACATACTAGGTCCTAACAAAATAAACTGAATATTGAAGAACTCACTGAGATTAGCTTAATTTTATATTAATAATTTTAAATAGAAATCAATCCCTTTATTGAAATAGAGGAATAAAAACATAACAGGACTTTTGGAAAGGAACAGTTAACAGCCAGCTTTGTGGCATTTTCCCAGGTCTTTTGGGTACCTGAGCATCTAAACCATGTTTCTTGTAATCCTTAAGCAATTAGGAATTAGTATGCTAGCTTTAGAAGTCTAACTCTACCAAATCTGAGAGAAATGAGAATCCAGCCAAGGACTATGTCCTGGACCAAACCCTCATGGTAAAGAGAGTTTATCAAGTAATGAACAATAAGCATCTATAGCCTGGAGCTTCTCCCCAAGAATAGGGATAATAGGCACACCAGAGGTGACATATGATTAGCTAGGTAAGACACTGGCTGCTGTATGACAAGGCAGAAAGCTGAAGAAGGATCCAAGAAGTTAGCTTTCCTGCACTGAACTTATTCAAAAGTTGTTTCTCTTGATTACAGGCATTCTGAGTGCAGATGACTTCCAAAGGTTAATTCTCCTTGGAAGTCATATCTTTTCTGAAGAGAACCCCAAAGGACTAGGCATTCAGAGAAAGAAGAGCTTCATAGCCATGGGCCTTTAAATGTTAATGTATAAAATTGGAAGGTATTTCATCAGAACTGAAGATTAGACAAGTGTCAGAAAACCATAGCTCACTAGTCAAATCTGGCCAGCTGTCTGCTCCTTTCTGTAAATAAGGGTTTACTGGACCAAGTCACGCTTATTCATTTATGTATTTATCTTTGGCTGTTTTTGCCCTACAACTGCAGAGCATATGGCCCATAAGGCCTAAATTATTTATTATCTGGGCATTTAATAGGAAAAGTTTGAGGACTCCTGAATTAAAGCATACAAATGAAACCCCATTTTAATAGTGAAACATCCGATTATAAATCAACGTGAATTTATAAAGTAGTGCTCAACAACACCAGAATTCTACCAAGTTTTGCTTGCATGGGACTCCATCAAGCTCCTCATAGTCCTCTCTCAAACAACAACAAGAACAAAAACAATAACAACAAAAACCTCATAAAACTCTTGCTGCGTTGCACTCTGGACATTCCATTTGCAGCTTGTCATCACTTGAATCTCTTAACAGCTTGCGTTCTGTACATTCTCCTCCTTGCTGCCCCAATATGGTGTACACTATATGTAGTGCCATACTTGCATGCTCTGATATTTAGAAAATGCTGCTGTGTTTTTAAGACTCCACAGGAATCACCACCTGCTTCCTCAGGAAGGGTGTTTTGCAACAGTTCACATTCATCAGGGAGGTTTTTGTTTGTTTGTTTGTTTTGAATTGTATATATTCTTGAAAACGTTTCATTCACCAGAGAAGTTGGGAAAATGATTTAAGGTGATATTATATATAAACTTAAATTATACAGACACAGAGAAGAAACAGCCATGTTAATGTCCAAATTTATAAAGAAATTGCTCTTAGAAATATCATAGGAAATTCAAATTCTAAAATAAGATGAAAACTGCAACTGAAAGAAATGATAGTTTACATTCTGAAGCTTAGAGGAATGGATGTTTTTTGACTGCGATAGCAGACTTGGAAAGCCTGAGGAAATGTTCTTTAGTAGACACTTGAGTGTTGATAATTTTCTGTCAATTTACAAGAATGTATAAAGACATTGAACCTGGTGTTTATTTTACCAGAAACAGATTTTTTTCTCTATAATTGTGAGGAATACATTGTCAAATAGACAACATAGTGGAGATTATAAATAATGCTTCCTTGCAAAAATTATGAACCAAGAAATATTCTCCTTCCTTCTTTCTTTGTCAAAAATAGTGCCTGGAATATAGTAGACACTCAATAAATTACTGAATGAATGAATGAATGAAAATTAAGCTCACATATCATTCTGTATAAATGCATTTGAAAAATGCATCTCTTTTGCTGGGATTATCATTCTTGAATTCATGTCCAACTAGATATTTTGGGGGCTTGTTTGTTACAGAATCACTTAAAATCAGATTGTTGCCTAGGGAGAAATTTGGACAACATGCAAGAAAAAAGTGCCCAACCTAATTCAAACTGTTGTGCATAGTTCTACTGGCAAGAAGTCATGGAGGGACTCCACTTATATATTTGTTTTTAATACTTGCTGGGCTACTTACTAGCCAAGATAAGCTGTGTTATTAAAAATTAACAATGCCAATAAAGATAGATAAATATGTTCATGTAATAGAAAAGAGTCTAGAAATACATGGTTGATTCACATGTGCAGTCAATTCATTTTTGACCAAGATGCAAAGACAATATAATGGAGGGAAGAAAACCTTTCAAACAAATGAAAGGGAATGTAGGAGAAAAGTTAATATTAACTCTACTTTCGCCACACATGAAACTTAATTCAAAGTGGATTATAGAACTAAAAATAAAAACTATAATATACTAATTGTACAAATACAAAAACTATAAAGCTTCTAGAAGCAAACATGGATTACCTTTATGACTTCAATAGATACAGAGACTTCTCAGACAAAACACAAGAAAAGCACTAAACTTAAAAAGAATTTAATTTTTCCCTCCATTTAAATTAGAAACCTCTATTCTTTAAAAGCCACACTCAAGAAATACCTGAGTGGCTCAGTTAGTTAAGGGTCTGCCTTCGACTCAGGTCATGAACCCAGAGTCCTGGGATCCACCCCTGCATCAGGCTCCCTGATCAGCAAGGAGTCTGCTTCTCTTCTTCCTTTGCCCCTCCACCCCACTGGCACCCTCTCTTGCTCTCTCTCTCTCTCTCAAATAAATAAATAAAAATCTTAAAAAAAAAAAAAAAGCCACCATCAAGGAGTGCCTGGGTGGTTCAGTCAGTAAAGCATTCGACTCTTGATTTTGGCTCAGGTCATGATCTCAGGGGCCTGGCATCGAGTCCTACCATCAGGCTTGGTGCTTGGTGCAGTGTCTGTTTGTCCCTCTCCCTTTGCTTCTTCTCTCTCTCTCTTTCGCTCAAATAATAAATGAATTAAATCTTTTTAAAAATGTAAAAATAAAAACCACCCTCAAGAAAATTAAAAGCTAAGCCATAGATTGGAAAAAAATGTTTATAAGACATATATCTGAAAAGGATTTATACCATATATGTTTAGTCATAATTCAAACAACCTAATTTTTTAAAAAGGCAAAAACTTTGAATAGATTATGTACAACAGAAAAAGTATAGTCAAAAAAGTATAGTCATGGAGTAAGTTCACGAAATAAAATTCAACATCATTAGCTGTTAGTCATCAGCAAAATGCAAACTAGAGCCAGAGATACCACACACACTAGGATGGCTAAAATTAGAAAGGTTGCTAATACCAAGTGTTAGTGAGGATGTGTAAAACTGGAACACTCACACATGCCTGGTGGGAGTGTGAAATATATAAACACTCTGGAGAACAGTTTGGCAGACTCTCACAACGTTAAACCTACATCTACCTAGGCATTCTATCCTTAAATAATTACCCAGGAGAAATGAAAACATATGTCCACAAAAGATATCTACAAATATTTATGGCAGCTTTTATTCTTAATAGTGAAAATTTTAAGAAACAACACAAGGGCACATCAACAGGCAAACGAGTAAGCAAATTCATGGGATAGAATATTACCCCACAATAAAAATGAACCAGTTTCTGATATAGTGATATAGATCCCATTAAAAATATTTTGTTGAATTAAAAAAATCATATATGAAGAGTATATGCTGAATTATTCCATCTATGAAACCCCAGAACAGGAAAAGCTAATCTGCAAGTAGATCTACAGAAAGTAGATCTTGCTTGTGGGTGGCTGGGTGGGTAGAGAATGTCCTATAAAGGCTAATTGACATGTTCTTATATTGATAACATCAGTAATCATTTATAATCATTTATCAAAACTCATCAAACCAAGAACTTAAAATGTGTGCATTTTACTGGATATGAATTATATATCAGTGAAGATGATATAAACAAGAAAAGAAGCATTCAAAATAAACAAAAAAATATAAACAGATACTTAATAAAAGCAAGATACCAATCTCCAACCAACTCCTATAAAAATGCTCAACTTCATTACTCAGGGAAATGCAAATTATAACCACAGTGACATATTATTTCATACCCAGTATATTGTTAAACATACATATACCATCGATTTCAATGCCAGGTCTGAACCTAAGATACATGAAGACATATGTTTACCAAAAGACTTGTAAAAGAGTGGTTTACAGCAGCCTTAATTGTTAGAGACCCAAATTGGAAACAAGCCAAATACCAATGAGTAGGAGAAGAGATAAACAAATGTGGAATAATCCCATAATGCAATAACACTCGTCTATAAAAAGAATTGAACTAGTAACATACATGGTAATATGGAATAATCCAAAAACATACTGCTGAGCCCAAGTCAGATACAAGAATATATACTATGTGAGTCTATTCCTATGAAGTTCACAAATTATTCTCTAGTGATAAAAATCAGAACAGTGGTTGCTCTCAGAAGGATGATAGACTGGAAAGGATATGAGGAAACTTTCTGGATGATAGTAATATCCTATGTCTTGATTAAGGTGATGGTTTACATGGTTATATACATCTGTCAAACTCACTGGTTTTAGGAACTTGAATTTAAGAACTTAAGGTCAGTTACATTTCCACATGTACATTTTATCTCCATTAATGAAAAAAGAGGTCAAGTCAATTGAGTAACTATAGCCTTTATCAACCTTTTATCTTTCAAGGATAAGTTGGTTAATAAACGTATAATCCTAGATTAATGTAAGATATACTTTATCTACCTTTCTTTGAAGACAATTATTTTTAAATAATTATACATTTAAATAATATTATTCTTGGGGTGCCTGGGTGGCTCAGTTGGTTGAGTGTCCAACTCTTGGTTTCTGCTCAGGTCATGTTCTCAGGGTCATGAGATGCAGCCCTGAGTCAGCTCCCTGCTTACTGTAGAGTCTGCTTGAGATTCTCTCTCTCTTCCTCAACCTCTGCCCCTCTCTCTGCTCTCTCTCTCTCTCTAAAACAAATAAATAAAATCCCTTCAAAAGGAATTTGGTTCTCTTTTAGCCCCTAAAACACTGAATCCATGGTTCACACTATTGCCAGCATCATCCCATAAAATAAAATGCTACTGGTTATTTTGTTTAGTGTTACTTGAAGGTTTTTACTTAATGAGTCATTATTTTATTTTGGAGTCCTTTTCTATAGTAAGAAAGTATTTATGACATACTAGTGAGATAGAAGTGGTGGAGGAAATCAAGATCAAGATAAAACAAGAACCTATTATTAGTTGAAAGGTAAGGTAGGAGACTAATTGATTAGACAACAAAGGAGAAGCATGGCTTCTGAGAGAGTCTCACCTGATAACATCTGTTGTCACCTTTTGGCTTCAGCTTTTCTAATGGCCTGCTGAGCCCCTCAGGGAGGGGGCTGGTGGAAACAGGAGCAGAAGATTGGTCTGGGAGCTCCACGATTCACATGCCTCTTGCAGGAGTTCTTACAGTACGTGTGGCTGCTGGGAAGAGGAACCACAGCCTTTGTCGCCTAGAGGTATCCTGGCAACCTGTCAACAAAAGGGAAAGGACAGAGTTCTCTGGTAACAGATTGGAAAAATCCAAAACAAGGGGTGAAGGAACTCAGAAACCAACAGTCAAATAGGTATGAGTCTCAGCTTTCTTTTAAGTTGACTCTGGGAACTTTGCCAATGGACTGAGCACCAAAAAAGGAGACATGCATGAATTTAAGTCACAAGACTCTTCTCAGGGTGGAAATGGGAGTGGAACCAGCTTTTTCTTCTTCTAAGGAAGAAAAAGAAACAATTTACTGTCTTACTGATCTTTTCTTAGGTCTTTAGAAAGCATCATCTATAGTGAGGAAGCTTGGCCTCTTAGGGCAACAGATGGAGATTCTCCATGGTTCTCAAAGGGTAGATGTAGAAGCACATCTAAGATGTGGACATTACAGGTAGTTTATTTTCCAATGTTTCCTAAGTTACAGCAAACAACTTTAAGAACTAAGATCAACATTTGAAAATGCATCTGAAAGACTTATTCTTTTAAGTCCCATATTTAAAAATACTCTGAGACATTAAGCTAATTGTGGTACATTCCTGTGATGAATACTCTGCATGCACTAAGGCTCGTGAGGTGAAACATTTCATTAACTTGGGGAAAGTCCACAGTATATCTTTGGAAAGAGAAGCTCCCAAACAGAATAAATGCTACAATCTCATCAAACTCTGAGTATGTGTACGTGTGTAGGTACATGCATGTGCTTTAACTCAAAGCACATACACCAATATGTTAACAGTAGTAGCTACTGGATGATGATGTTGAAAACATTCTACTAAATGTTTCTGAAGATTAGGAGTTGGGGGAGGGGGGAAAGCCCTAACCTCTGAGATTCTACAACCCTATCTCTTATCCCCAGATAACTGATTTGAGATATATAGGTCATTCACAGGACTGAATTCTATTGAATTTTTGTCTACAGAGCCTGCCAGATAATGAAATTTCACATCCTAACATTTTATAATGCTCTAATGATGATTATTTATATAGAGAGATTTAATGATATTTCAGTTATATTATCACCTAAAGCAGTTCCAATTTGGATGTGTTTCTTCTGAAACCTTTCATAAAATGCCAGATAAACAGATAAATGATGAAGCATGCCTAAGAGCTACTCTAGGAGTGGGATCCAGAAAACTTCGTTTTACATTGGGCTTTTTACTAATTTGTGGGTCCCTAGTTAACCTATTTTGTACTTTGCCCAAACTCCATGTTTTCTTGGCCCTACTGTGAGCTAACTGAGATATTTCTCTAAAGATATTGCCCAATAAATAAACAGCATCCCAAATGCACCCACAGTACTACATTCAGCGATCCACCATTTGGGCCAGATGGCAGAAGAACAGATAGGAAACTCAGGTCTAGGGCAGGATAGTCCCAGGAAAACATGGAGAGCAGATACTGCCATGCTTGGGCAAAGAGTGCTTTATCTGGACTGGAAAGACTGCTCTCGAGAGGCCTGAAAACAATAGCTCCTCCAGCAGTGGGCACATGCTAAGTGGGCAGCTAAGAACTCATTCACAGCCCTCTCCTCCTTGGAGGAGTTGCTGACTTGCCAGCTGCTTTTTTGCATTTATCAGAGCTGCTTCTGAAAACTGACTGCAGAGGAGCCTTTGTTTTCTTGCAAATTCTGGGCCCATTTGAAATTCATGGGTCTGTAGTTTCAGCTTAAAGTGAACTTCCTGGTGTTCAAATCTATTTCATCTTGGCCAAACAGGCCTTCATATGTCTCTCTTCAGAAAGTCTCTGGTATCCTCTGTCTTAAAAGACAAGAATCTTCCTACGTCCTCTCTGTCCTGCTCTGTCTCTTTCTCTGCCTCTTAAAGGGATCAACACTTTTAAGCAGTTTATAATTAAACAACAAAGAAGATCTAGCTCACAAGCCATCTTGGACATCAAATAACTCTTACAACACAACTTTTTGATGACTTAAGTGTAAATGAAGCAGAAACATATGGATTCCATTTTCTATAAATCACACACGATCCTTAAAAAAAAAAAAAATCAAGCGAGAATGTGCTCAGCACGATGTATTCTGTTTGCTTGAACCTAAAACATCTGAAAAATACTTGGAGGCCGATGAATCTAAAATATTTACCCATCCCTATATTTAACATTGAGTAGAAGAGCCCTTGATTCGTGGCAACAGCTAAAGTGCTCACATGTGTTGAGTGGACAACCGACGACCAGTTTAAGGTTCAAGGTAACTGTGCTCTATATTCTTTTCCCTCTCCAAACACTTAGATCAAAGACACCAAAGTCCTTACTTAAACAGAGTCTGGTTTGGTGTGCATGAGCTCTTCTCAGCACAAACAAGTGAGAGTCATTTCAAGCTCTTTGCTGTCCAATCATCTTTGTGTCTCTGTGGGATGATGCCAGGCTCCACCAATAATCGGGATCTGACCCCTTGTGGCAACAACCCCATCACCGGGGATTCTGGCAAATGTTCCCTTCATAAAATCACAGCTGTTGTGCCTGCACAAGCCCCCGACTTTTTCATTAAAGGAATAAATCATGGTGATTTTTATGGCGCAGGAGAAATATAGCTCCTTGCCGGATTCTCCAATGGTCTTTATGTCCCTTCACTGATGCAAAATCCAAGTCTCATTCTGAAAGCTACTTATAATACTTTTGAATACTTCATTCTTTAAACTGGGCAGGGGCTAGATTCTGCTTGCAAGATTTTTTTTTTTTTTAATGGCAACGGCAGGAACTCAAACAGGATGTTTGTGAAGTTTGGCAAAATAGGTTCACTGGGCGTCTTGTTCTTTTCTACCCAGTTATTGTTTACTTTGCCTTCTGCCTGACTCAGAAACAGCAAGTGCTGGTTATCTCAAAACCTCCAACAGCCCTGCAAGGTGAAGCATGAATATCCTTGTTTGACAGATGAGGAAATGGGTTTAGAGGCTTCGAGCGATTGCCCCTGGCTGCCAGGCTAACCAAAAGCAAGTCTGAGACTGAAATATGTGTCTTTCTGGTGTTCAAGGACGCCCCTTTCGTGGACTCCTGCAAGACCTCACTGCCAGATTGCCACACAGAACAGTCTGATCTCAAAAGAGAGAGTCGTTTTCCAAGATATGCCTTTTGTCACAAGGAAAGAGTTTTATATGCTGCATTTAAGCATTTGCAGAAAATGTCCTGTGGTAGATTGGAAAAGGCAGAGGAAATGCTTTACATGCAGACTTTCAAAACTTAAAAAAATAAAGTATATTTGAGGCACAGGACTCTTGCCCAACACATCTTAAAGGACTCCTTGCCCCAGGACAGTGTTCCTCAACCTTTTTCTTTTTTTTCATCATTGCTCTCTCTTCAGATCACTTTAAATATGTATATTTTCTAATCACTCCCAGCCAGGAAATTTCAATACCACAGATAAACTTTATATCTGTTTATGCACAGTGGCCCCTGGTGAATCATAAACCAATGTATTATCTAAAATTATGTCACCCCCAAACCAATTTGTACTGCCTCCATGGAATGCATGCCTGAGGGACATACATCCAAAGAGCTGACAATATCGGCCTCAGATAATCTATGGTCAAGTTGATACACAGAAAAGATGACCAAGAGGACACAGAAACCATGGAAACCTTCCTAAACTGCCAAAACAAAAAGCACAGCAAATTGTCCTACAACTGTGTTCAAGAGAAAAATGGATTTGTTTGTGAAGGCCAGTAAGTGTATGATATTTTCTATGCACTTGAGTGGTTTACCATAGAACCAGAACTCTTGGAGCTGAAGTGGGCTTTAAAATAGCCTCTAGTCCAGCCAACTGTCTTCAGGAAAAATACATAATTGGCCTGATTTTTTTAAATTGATGAGGCAGAGGACATTAAGTTATTTGTTTATGTGCCACAAATTTCAAACTCAGACTCCAATAAAAAAAAAAAAAATTAAAGGACGCTCTTGCTTTATCCTTGGCATAGTGAAAAACATTGCCAGGGCAGAGAAAAGGATTTCTTTCTTTTGATCTCCTTTCCTGTGGATGGGGGACATTTTTTCAGTAATATATTTAGATGCTCCACTGATAATAAAATATTTTGTGATATACTGTGTGTAAATCCTCCTTTTTCGAAGGCCCGTGATTCTAGGTCTTAAATATCTGTTGTGAATCTGGATAACTCTTCACAAGTTCTAGCTCTTCAGAGTGTACTGGCACAGCTTTCCATCTTGCTTCTCTTTCTCTTTTTTGGCACTCTATAAACCCAGCCAAACACAGAACTTGTACATAGTAGGTACCTACAAATATTTACCCACTAAGCTGGGTACACATCTTTCTTTTAAAAAAAGATAATGTGACTAGCTTGGTTGAAGATAATTAAAAGTTACAAGATGCTAAGACCAGATTAATCCTTAAAGTTTTCTACTTTATATAACATAAACATTTTGAAATAATTTTGCTTCTCTTTTCAGACAACTGGCAGAAGTCCAATGCCTTATGGCATGTGAACAATAAATATTTAATAAATACTTAATCACCAGTTTATTGCCCACAGATTTCTAAAGCTGGTTTAAATTAGAGTGTTCATGGCTGATAACAGTCTAATATTTTACCTTTCCATGTGCATTTTATGAAGGGCATTTCAAACTCTTAATTGAAAACAGTAAGTTGTAAGGGAATTCCCTCTTATTCTCATTTTTTCCGTAGGTCTCAGATGGAGGCATGTTTCTTCTCTGGTAGTTGGCTTCCCTATGTTAGTCCCTTCTCTCTAGCACCTTTAATTTCTTCTCTTCTACGGGCTTCTTCCCTGTAGCCTTCAGGAAGTCTCCAATGTCCTCTGTCTTAAAATACAAGAATTAGTGGTTCTACCCTTTTCCTGATCAAAAGTGGTCCAAGTCACTGTCTCTCTTCTTATGGCTTCCTTCAGTTTTTACCTCCTCTTGGCCTATCAGCTGATTTCTGTCCCCTTTTCTGTCTGAAGCATCTTCTTAGAATATCACCAATGGCATCCCAATCAACTCATTGAAGAGTTTTTCCACTTTCTATCACCCTTGGTGACTTTGATGTAGTTAACATGGTCACCCTCCCACCATCAGAACATCTGTCCTTTTAACCACCCTATTGGTTAAAAAAAATACACATACCTCAGACTAACTTTAAGAGTTGATGAATATAAATACAATCCAGTCAAGAAGTAAATAGTGCAAAGCCTAAGTCATGGCCCACAGTTCCTAGATTAGTGGGGACAGACATGGCAGCTGGTCAGATGGCCATAAGGAATGCTGTATTCTGAGACCTAGAAAGAAAGGAAGGAGGTCACTTTTGTTGTATACCATGTCTTGTGCCAGGCAATATGCTACTGAGTTGTCTCTCTGCTATGATAGGATGGAGTTTTCTGTTTATCTTCACTCCCTGATTTCCTATAGATCTTTGCTTAGACAGAGACTTAGGTAGGGTGTAACTCACGAAAGCTTTACCAAAGAATTGATCAATATCAGCAAGACCAAGTTTTTTTGCCTTGTACAGGCTCATGGTAGAGGCAGATAATGCCTCAAGATGAAGTTGTAAACTTTCAGAGTATGGTGGACCACGTCCCCATTGCCCTAACAGAATACATGGTGAGGGACACCAGGAAAAGAAAACATTGTCCAGATAACAACTCCAGTCTGACTATATGAACCAAATTAAAAATGGATAGGAAAATCATCCTCTGAATCAGTACTTCTTAAATGGTAATGATTCCTCCCTTCACTCCATGGATATTTGGCAATGTCTAGAGTTATTCTGGGTTGTCACATATGGGGTAATGGGAGTGCTACTGACATCTAATAGGGAGAAGTCAGGGATGCAGCCAAACACTCTATAATGCACAACATAGCCCTTCACAGCAAAGAATTATCCGGCTTGAACTGTCATAGTGCCAGGGTTGAGCCTTGTGCTCTAGACTCTCTGTGCATTCAGAAGAGAATGCTTTCTTTCCAGAACAGGCAGTGTCAACAGGCTCTTTTTCAGACTCATGGTGCATAACTAAGGGATTACATTATAAATGAAGCAGCAGGCACAGAAAGTCTAAGTAGCTTAGTCATATTTCTGCAGCCAACAAGTGAGGATACCTTGGAAATGCATACCAGTCAGCCCTGCCTGACTGACTTCAAAGCCTATACTCTTGTCCACATCACCTACCCCAAGCAGCTAGGTGGCAGACATTCAGTTGTGTGTGACTAAGTGTAAAATCACTTCTGTAATGTAAAAGCCAGTTTGAGAAAGTGCAAAGACAGAAAAGTGAGATGAGTCTTCTCCTATGAAAGCTGTAATGGAATCAGAGTGGGCAGGAATACAGCTAGGAGCTGTGAGCTGTGTGAAGTGTGGGGAAGTGCATACGCTAAGGTATGAGTCCAGAGCCCAGTTACAGGAAAATACTGAGACAAGTTTACCTGGGCTGGTCAAGGACAGCCATACCAAAATTCACTCCTAGATAAAGCACAGCCTGGCAGAGGCTCTTGAGAGGTGATGGTCCCAGTCAGGTGAACATGGTCATGACCAAGTTTTACCTTTGAATGTGCTGTGTTCGTTATGCCCCATGAACCTTTAGCCACTCTGCCCCATTGTCCCCCATAGCTTCCACTCCTGGCAAGTCTCTGCCTCTTCCCTAATGCTTCTTCACAGACAGAGCAGCTGCTCAAACAGGACCACTGAATTTTGAACTTTTTGGCTAGTAAGATACTGCTTGGGGTTTATATTGTTAACAATACAGCATCTCCAATATCAGACTCAAAATGAGTACATTTACTTTCTAAAACTGGGGAGTCCCTGCTTTAATAAATGTTAGCCTTTTCTGTAGTCTAAATTTATCCCACTTCATTTTAGAAGAGTCATTTAAGGTTCGGAGGGAGAAAATTATCCATCCAGTGTAATATAGAGCCAAAAAGAATATGGTTTTTGTTTGCTCACTCTTTTGATACTACATTGATTTTTTTTCAATGAACAACATGTATATATGCATGTATACATTCACACACATGTGTATGCAATATATATATATGCTTTCTTGAATGGGAGATGCATCTATATATATGAGAGATGAAAAAAGAGCACACATGAAAGAGTAAATTCTTTTCCCACCTCTGACTCACCAGGTACCCACTCCAGGACCTATCCCAGTAGCAACCTGTACTATCAATTTCTTGTGCTTCCTTCCAGAAAGCCTATGCATTGACAGTTATATACCTACGTGTGAATACTGCCTCAGGATCCGAAGGCGGGTGCCCTTCCCATTCCTCTCTATGACCACAGCAGCTTCTATTGCTCAAGATGAGCCATGACAAAACAAATGACACATTTGTGCTGTTGAAGGAAAACTCAGTGACTCAGATAGACACAAATTGTTCCATACACCTTTCATCCTCATTACCAGGTAACTTTGCCAAGGTCAAGTGGTGACATTCTGATTTACCACTAAGCAGACTGGACACAACTCACATTTGACGAGAATCTGGAACTCAAATACCAAAAAGGAAAAAAAAATATTTTCTTAAGGCTTCCAGTTTCGTAATTGAACTTGCTTTCTTGCTTTGTTGAAAATATTATTTTCCTTCCAGTTCAATGAACACAGTTGATCTGAAAGAATAAAAACAGTACTCCCCCAAATCCCCAATTCATCACCAAATTGCTAAATTTAAGATCCAGTTCCACCATCTTCTTGACATCTCCACTTAGCGTCTCCGAAAATGAGGACCAAAAGGAACCTCATTGTTTTCACTAGCCAGATCAGGTTGAGCCAAATCCAGGTTCCAGGTATGAAATGCAAATTTGGCTCACTACAGCTTTACCATTTACAAGAATCTGTATTCAAATAAATCAGGGATACATTTCTCTTGGCTCTTATGGAGACCCTTTTAAATAGTGACTTCAGCCCTCCTAAGGCTTTTGTCCGGGTTGCCTAAAAGTGGACAATTTTCACAAGTTTGCTTTGGCACCCATGGTATGAATTTTTATTGAAAGTCACAGTTGTTTTAGTGGGCACCATGGTCTGCCAGCAGATCTGTGTAGAGGCCTCCCAGCCAATTCGATGAGAATTATGTGCACTTAAAACATGCCAAATGTTGTAAGGTGTGACACGTCCTCCAGCCCTTTGCTTGCTAGCTTGCTTGCAGAGGACCACTGATTCATTTGCACTTTTGTTTTAGGGACACAGTATAGCGTGTATTTGCAGCATTTCTGAAGTCAAACAGCTTTCTATATTGGAATTTACTCTGGTTTTTCCCTGCAAAGATTTATTTTTCTCTGGAGTAACACTCAATATGCTCTATTGTATCAAAAGGTAAGACAACAGAAAAGTAAGTTCATTAGGAGCATATATTTTACATTGAATTAAATAAGTAAAGATTTGGTTGGGAAGAGATGGGAAGGTAGCCCAAGCCCATTCTCAAAATGCCCTTTAAGTCGCCAGTGGAAAAGAGCACTGATTTAGGAGGTTTTAAATAAATGTACAGAGGTATGGGTGAGACAAAAAGAGACATCTGTTATGTTTATGCTACCATATGTAAATCATCACATCATCACCAGGAAGTCAAACTGAAATTGCCTAAAATTGGCATCTTCAAGGTCCTTGCCCCAAGATTGAGAAGTGCCCCCCACATTGTTCCTTTATTTTCTGATTTTTTCTATATCCCATTTTATCCTTGTGTCATATAACTTTCTATCATTGAAAAGCTTTTTAGAATTTTACTTTATAAAATACTGAAGAAGGCTTAGCTTATCAATGCAATGGCTAAACCTTAAAACAGTACAATTTTTGTTTTTAAAATTAGACCAAAATCCTCAAAGTCAGTTACTTCCTATTACAAATTTACTTCCTAGTAAATTTTTGGTAAGGCCAGAAAACCAATGCAAAGCAGAGAAAGATGTAGGTGAAAATAGATTTCATTAGCTGCCCTAGTGAAAAATATTTTAAAACAACTGAAAAAAATATGTTCTCTTTTACAATTTTCACCTTCCCTCCAATTATGCTAGCTTTAATGTTTTTCCTTTGAATTCTCCTGGGTTACAAAGCACTCTTAAAACCTCAAGATCATAAAAACAAGAAACCTTCCAAAATCACATGGGTAAAGTCTCAACCTGCTGTTAAAAATACTGCTGTTGGGCCAGTGCTTCATGCTGTGGGCAGGTTTCATAGGCTACATGAATGCAGAGAGCCACAGTGAGTAGTAATGAACTGCCGGGAGCATGGTGTTCTATACCACCCAGTCCCTGGAGAAACACCATGACAGATCCCAGGAGTTATCCTACTGACAGACATTCCTTACCTCATTTGCTCTTTCCTATTTCTTTAAAAAAAAATTACTTTCCCTTTCTCCCTTCCACCTGGGGATAGCCATGTCACTAAGGTCTGGCTAAAAAAGACACAAGAAAAAAGTTTATTAGAGCAGTTCTTCTTAAATTTAACAGTATATACGAATCACCTGATGATCTTGTTAATCTACAGAATCTGAATTAGTAATCAGGATGGGCCTTGGGACATTGCATTTTAATTAGTTCCCAGGTGAGTGAGGATGCTGTGACCTGAGAACCACAATTTGAGTAGCAAGGTATTAGAGGGCTTCCAGCAAGGATTTTCTTCCTTGATTTTGCCAGAAGTGTACAAGGAAAAAGCTGCTTCCTGTAACTTCCTGCAGCTTCCAGCTTTCAAATAGGATTGGAGAGGGATGTGAGTATGGGACTATGTCAGCCATCTTGTACTGAAAAGGAATGGAAGCCAATGCTGAGAATAGCAAAGGAGAAGAATGGAAAGCATCTAGGTGTTTGATAATGTCATAATGTGGGACCCCTGGGTGGCTTAGCAGTTTAGCGCCTGCCTTCAGCCCAGGCCATGATCCTGGAGTCCTGGGATCAAGTCCCACATCGGGCTCCCTGCATGGAGCCTGCTTCTCCCTCTGCCTGTGTCTCTGCCTCTCACTGTCTCTCTATCTCTGTCTCTGTGTGTCTCTCATGAATAAATAAATAAAATAGTTAAAAAAAAGATAATGTCATAATGCCACTGAAGTTGAGTCACTTTGAAACCTCCTGCTCCTAGACTTCTTATTTTACTGGAATAATAAATATTATGATGGCTTAAGTCACCATTTGTCATGTTTTTTGTTAACTGCAACCAAACAGTTATTATATAAAATAAGGTGATCCTTCAGACTGCATTTTAATCAATCAGCCCAGAGGTAGATCCCATTTTTTATAGCCTGGGGCCTGCTGAGAGTCACAGGGCCTGAGGTACTGGAATTTAGGCTATAAGTCTTCTAGGAGGAAAGAAAATTCACTTATGTATTGCCAGAATGAAAATTTAGTCTGAAGATTATAGCAAGTTGGTTTTTAGCCTCTGGCACAGAGGTAGGGAATGGGGGAATGTAGAGATACGAAAGATGCTGAAGTGTTTCTTTTAGTGTCTTATTCTTCTAATGAAACGTTTCTGAGGAATGAGAGAATCAGTTATTTCCCATGGTTGGGCTCAGAAAGTGAAGTTAACTGTTGAAATTCATTGACACTCAAAGGCATACTTTGATGCTCCATACTGAGGATATGGGTTGCAGAATTAAGAGTTAACTAATGTGTATTTGGGGGGCGGGGCACACTTGCTTTTCCTATTACTTAACAAACATGGCGTGGTGTAACTTTGCCAACAATGCATTTTCAATTTCTTGCTTTACCTTAAGTAAAGCTTTACCTTACCTTCTTTTACCCCCAAAGAACTCTGATATTTCCAGTTCTCTCCAAATCTTTGGTAGCTTTCTTTGCACTGTCTCGATTTTCTCATTGTAGTAGTTAGGCTACAAACTTATTTGCTGTGAAAGAAAGAAAGAAAGAAAGAAAGAAAGAAAGAAAGAAAGAAAGAAAGAAAGAAAGAGAGAGAGAGAGAGAGAAAGAAAGAAAGGAAGGAAGGGAGAAAGAAAGAAAGAAGAAAGAAAGAAAGAAAGAAAGAAAGAAAGAAAGAAAGAAAGAAAGAAAGAAAGAAAGGAGAGAGAAAAAGAAAGAAAGAAAAGAGAAAAATAGTCTTACTTAGATAGAAATGTATTTATGTCTCATTTAATAGTCTGAGTGAAAACATTTCAAGACAGAGAAGCATTTTCACAGTGTCAAGGACTCAAGCTTCTTATATCTTGTTGCTGCATCATCATGGAGCTTTTCTGCTTCATTGTCTGAGATGGCTGCTCAAGTTCCCACCATTACATCTCTAATCCAACCAGATATAAAGGGAAAAGAGGAAATGGAAGAGATGTCCCTCCCATTAAAAGCCATGTAGGACTTTAAGGACCATGCACCAGGTAAAACTCAAATTTTGCTACAAAAAAGAGAAGTGAAGAATGCATTTGAGAGACACACAGTCTTTGTCAGATGCATTGGTTAATTGGCTCAGAGGGTTTGTGATTGTCTTTTCACAACAATGATTTAAAAAAAAATAGCCCCAATTATTGTCCTTTTATTGATTTATTTTTATTTATTTATGATAGTCACAGAGAGAGAGAGAGAGAGAGAGGCAGAGACACAAGCAGAGGGAGAAGCAGGCTCCATGCACCGGGAGCCCGACGTGGGATTCGATCCCGGGTCTCCAGGATCGCGCCCTGGGCCAAAGGCAGGCGCCAAACCGCTGCGCCACCCAGGGATCCCTATTGTCCTTTTAGATGCCTGGTTTATTAGAGTACTCAGTTCCAGGACAGAGGTAAGGATAATTTGCAGCATAATCCCCTGTCTGTCACTCTGGTCTAGCTACTATGACCTCATATTTGTACTAAGAGGACTACAATGAAAAAACGAATAAAAACTAATCTGAGCAAGGTTTTGGGGGAGTTCATGGCATTTCTATATCCATACTAGAAGCTTCCATAACAATGAGAGGGGGCATTTGCAATAACCATAACAGAGCTTTGGTTTAGGTGCCACTCTCCTGGGCATATGGCATCACATTCTGATTTAGTGATTGCAGTACGGTGGCAGGAAAACTTCTGATGTGCACTGTCAAAAGAGTTACTTCTTTGTTCATTGTCATTGCCATAGTGATTTGGATCAAAAGAGATCACAGATGGCACATTGAAGTCAAAAGATTTGGCTGCAAAACACGGCAAGAGTTTCCTGACAACTTTTAGGACTACTTTGGAAGAATTTGACAGATGCTGGCTTTTCCACCTAACAAGTGGAGCATGGCCAGAAAAATCCTGATGTGTAACTGTCCATTTTAATTCTTGCTTTGACTCTTATGAGATTTTATTCTTCATTCAGTAGTCCTCACAATTCCACACTTCCCAATGGCTACTAAATCTGTGTGGTTCAAGCCCATTTGATCCCATCTTCCACTGGTTAAGGCTTCTGTCTGAAAGAGACATAGATCATTTTCCTTCCCATTTCACTGCCCAAAGTAAGTCATAATCTTAAGGAAGCTGGGAGTGAAATAACTGCAACATACCCCGAGGAAGAGAATCAGAACATTCATAAACAGTCAAATGACTGCCACAGTACTTAAAGAGTAGATTGCAAATGTCATATGATAGAACTGGAAATATTAGTCATGATGATTGCTATAACCAAATTGAAAATGAATCACTCCACCTCATTTTGGTGCCAGCAAATACATTAACCACTACTGTCCCCACCTAGTGCAACTCTCCATGACTCTAAGATATATGGTGTGTCTCCTAATACTAGCCTAGTAGCCAAAGAGCATAAAGGAAACCATGATTCTGTTGGTCTACATTATACTGACAAATGAGCCATGTAGCAAATAAGGTCTCACATTTATGTTTAAAAGAAGTTATATTTCAAAGGTATTTTCTACTTTCCTCTAGAATGGCTAATGTGCACAGGGCTGGGATTAGGAAAATTTGTACAGAGTATGATTTGGAACTATTTCATCATCTTTTGTGGCTAATATCCTCTTCTTTTTTAAAGTAGGCACCACATCCAGTGTGGAGCCCAGTGTGGGACTTGAATTCATGACCGTGAGGTCAAGACCTGAGCTGAGACTAAGAGTCAGGCGCTGAACCAATTGAGCCACCCAGGCACTCCACGGCTAATGTGTTCTTTCCACTCTCCACCCCTGCTTCTTAAGGCTTCCAGAAGTCTAATACCCACACCTGGGTTTTCACATTCCAAAAAGAAACTCTTATAAGGGATGGTTTTAGTCTCAAAATTCACCATCAGAAGAATTTAACTCTACTGTGATCCATTCTTTAAGTACACCACTCTTTGAAAAAATTATTACAAAGTGTTCACAGCTAAAGGAATAGAATGTGCAATCCTTTCCACTAATAAATTTACAAATTAACAAGCGCTTTCAAATATTTTAAGCCAAAGGAGAAAGAAACAAGAAGAATTTCAGTCTTGGGGAAAAGAATGATGGGAGATCTCTTTTAATAGAACTTCCCTGGAGGGTTTCTCTCAAATCACTCCATAAACCTTGAAATGATCATTATAAACATAAACAGTACCTTTTATAATTCTTCTGCTGTTACAATAACCTAACTGATACCATCCAATGCTGGCAAAGATGCAGTTTAAATGACTTCTAAATCATTGCCTTGTATTAGGACAGGCATACTTTTCAGGAAAGAAAGCTTAGATTATCAACTCCATAGATAAATAAAGGATTAAATCCAACTGTTGATGAATGTTAAGCAAAATGCAAAAGAAATGTTCAAATATTCTTACACATAATCCCTTCTCCAGGCACACTACTTTCTTCTCATTTTGGGTGCACACGTGCTTCTTTGCTTTGTGGTCTTTCAAAATGTCATTAGCTCTGCCTAAAGTATACTTACCTTCTTTCCCTACCATCTTATGTTTTTGCTATTTCCTTTTTCTTTAGGATTTATTTAAATGCTATGTTTTCTAGGAAGTCCTACAACTCTGGGAGTAAGGGTTGAGCCCTATGTATGTATGTCTGTAGGACATACATTTCCCCATTCAAAGTACTGACCACTCTGTATCCTGGTCTGTACACCTCTACTGAAGAAAGCTTCATCAAGACAGGAATGGTAATTGCTGCCTTCTTAGTATGCCAGGAATAGTATTTGACTTCACTTTCAAAAGGATACTTTGAATAAATTAATATATTTAACATTGTAGAAATTGTCTCTTCTCCATATACTAACTGGTTGTACCCTTGCCTGGTGTTAGGGTTTCAAAATTTAACTATCTCAGTAAAGTAATAATAGATATGGATAGATTTATTCTCTCAGACATGGATCTGGGCAGAGTGATACGTTATCTATAAATAAATAAATAATTCCACAGTTAGGTTAAACAAAATATGTAAAACTCAATAAACACAAAGATGCTCCTAGGCATCTTGTTTATCAGACTTAAATATCAGATGTATTCCAAATGCTCAGCATTAGGGGATTATTTAAATAAATTATAGTGTGGCACCTGAATGGAATAATATGTAGCCAATTGAAATGGTGTTTAAAAAAAAAAAAAGATGGCTGAGGAGACTATCACAACATAGAAAAACCATATACAAAACATGCCATAACTAATTACAAAGTAAGACACTAAACTGTACAGACATCATTATTTTAACTATACAAAAACATGCATGTGAAAAAAAATAAAAAGAATGATCACATTAGAATGGTTGACCCTGGGTTATTTTCTTCTTGAGCCTGCAATGTAAATTCATGGGCTTATGTTACTTTTACAATTAAAGTATGTAACAAAGATATTGTGACTTCACATGCCAATTATGTATTCTGGGTAACAAGAGTCTGAGTAACTGTTATAGTTGAAAGTTTAAAACTTACTGTTCTAAGACTGGAAACTGCTATTGACTGGATAAAAGTAGACATTTTACTTCATGTAATAAACTAATAGAAAATAAATTACTCATCTAATAACAAAGGTTTCTTTTGCAGAACTCATTTTATCCAACTAAATGAAGGCAGTTGCATTACTTCCCAAGCCAAGAGGAAAGCACAACTGGAAGGTGGCAGTTTGAGTCACAATAGGAAATGCTAGGGCAGGTGTAGGTCTTCTCTGACCTTGCTAACCAGAAACGCTAAATTTTCACATGAAACACCTGAATTATTGAGTACCAAAAACGCAGAAGAGATGTAAAGGTAGAACAAGCAAATAACTAAACCAGGCAGTGTTTCATAAAGGAATTACCATGCCAGGCCTTGGCTCAAAAGCAAAAGTCTTTTTGTGAAGGGTTCACAGCTTCTATTAAATGCACGGTCAATCACAAAAACAAAACCCATCTGTTTGAGATTAACATTTGTAATAAACATTTTAAAGGAAGGAATGTGGAAAGCAAATATATATTGTGAAACAAAATCTACACTCCTGGGATAAGTAATACTTCCTTTAAAAGAACTTCAGGGCTTCAAAACTCATTCCTTACACCAAAAGAAATAACAATTAGATGCAGAACAGCACGTTAGCAGAGGCATATTCAGTTTTTGAGAAGGAAGAATATTAAGCCAAAAAACATGCACATGCTCCCAGTATATGGAATGCTAACCACCCCCCTTAGATGCCTGACAAGAGAAAAAATATATATGTGTAACTTGAGTATATTCTAAAAATTAGAAACACAAATTATGTATTTTAAAACCATGCCTTAGATATTTTAAATTGTTTGGCTACCTTAAGAAGTTATTTATCGAGTACTTCAACAGAGAATCATGACTTGCTCATTTATATTTGGACAATGGCATTAAATAAATGTATAAGCATATATTCAGAAAGATGTACTTGAAAGAGCGAGGCTGGGCATATTAAAAACTAAATTGGGAGTTGTATTTTTTCCCAATATTTTTATGGCTAAATTTCACGCATATGGACACATACTATACTAGATACTTAGCAAGTAGAAAAAAAATCCCTGTTTTTTTATACTCTTTGTTTTTTTTAAGTTATTGCTGTTTTTAAATATCTGTGTTGAGAAATATATTTTAATAAATCTATCCAGTTCAGAAAAAGTATCCTCTTGGTCAATGTTGAATGATCTGGAGCTGTGCTATACAATACAAGAACCACTAGCCACATATAGCAAGTGAATATAAACATAAATTAATTAAAATTAAATGTGACATTTAATTCGTTTCAAGTACTCAATAGCCACATGTGGCTACCATATTACCTGGCTCAGATTATAGAAATTTCCCATCACAGAAAGTTCTATTAGATAGCGCTGGTCTGGGGCCAGTTTGAAAGAGGAACTACTTGATAGAAATCTTGGACTGGGGGCCAGTAAAACTTTAAAGAATGGGTTTTGAGATCTGAAGAGTAGAAGTGAAAGCTGCACTGTAGAAAGGAAGTTAGGGCCTTACTTTATGAAAGAGGGCCTACTGGTTATAGAAATGTCTGGAGTATTTTTAGAAACACCTACCATTCACTGTGGAGTGCTCCATCCAATTCCACCCTTATGCGTGTTCCAAATTTTTGAGAAATTCTCTACACACTGCCTTGGGTCAGTAGTATTTAGGCAAGCAAAGTCAGTGTCACATAACGCACCTGCGATGAGAGGAAATTAAGAATTCAATAGAAGTAGGATTTTAAGATCAGAGATAATCAGATCTCTCATCAGAGACAGAGGCAAGGTTAGCGATAATCCCCTGGTAATCTCCAACTTGCCCCCAAGTAAGAATCTCCAGAGAGGGGTTTGCATGAACTATCATAGGTGATCCTAACTGATTCTGGATTATTATTATCATTTTTAAAGATTTATTTATTTATTTATTCATTCATTCATTCATTCATTCATTCATTCATTTTTATTTATTTATTCATGAGAGGCACAGAGAGAGAGGCAGAGACAAAGGCAGAGGGAGAAGCAGGCTCCATACAGGGAGCCTGATGTGGGACTCATCCTAGGACTCCAGGATCATGCCCTGGGCCAAAGGCAGGCGCCAAACCGCTTCTCAACCCAGGGATCCCCGGATTCCGGATTATTTTGATTAATCGAGACAGAGGTTACACATCTTTGAAAAAAAGTATACATTACCATTCCTTTGTCTTTATTTTCTGAAAGATAATAAATACTTTATTAGGCATTAAGATGGATAGAAAACCCAAATGCATTCTCTATTTATCTAGCTCAGGAAAGGCTTAGGTTAAAAAGAGCTAGAGATCATTTTTTTGAGGGGGAAAAATGTATTGACTGACGATAAGAGATTGATTTTTGGAAACTTCCTCTTAGCTTTATGTTCTCTCTGTCTGCTCCTTGTTACCAGTTTCAGAAGCGTTCAAAATAGAAAAGGCCTTCCTGCAGAGCCTACTTTTTGAGGTAGGTGTTCATAAGATTTCCGGGTTGTCAATAGCAGAAAGGCCTTTAACTTTTTGGTTGGGCTCAAGAGTGACTGTTCTTTTGTTTTTCAAAGACCAATAACATCCACCATATTAAACAGGAATTTCATGTTTATTTGTGGATTTTTTAAAAAGTCTTTTGGTCAGCCCTGCAAATAATACAGGCTTCCAAAATTAAAGGAATACCAAAATAACTATGGCATTTCCTCAGTTGAACATAATGGTTTCTTCAGAGCAGATTTGCTGCATAAACACTGAGCATTTTCTTTCCCTCCAGTAACATCTGTGAACAAGTTTACCCCTTCAGAAAACGAAGGACTAATAACTATGTCCAGACATGGGTGGGCACAGGTGCTTCAGCATGTACTTCCACAAACACATCCCAGTCCTGACAAGTGGGCTATTTCTGAAGGAGCCCTTCAGACCTCAATCACCCGGTGTGTTTGGCCAGAGAGAAGGGCAATCTGCTGGCAGCGATGTCAGCAGCAGCATCGAAAGGGACTGACTTTTTACTGGCAGAGTGCATTCCCTGAACATATTGACTCTCTGAACAGAGAACATCAGCCCAACAATTTATTAAAAGCAATTGTGTGTTTCCTAGGTCTAGCCAAACATTTGGTGCATGTTATACAACCCTCCAAGCCCAAATTTCAGTCCTACTTCTTTTAAGAAAAGCTTCCCAACTAGCCCAGATTAAAATGAACCTCAAATTTCTCATGACTATTGTCTGGAATGTTCACTGGACACTTAACCAGGCACTGCCTTATGAGAAGTACCTCTTCCATTTGTAATGAAGTTATTTTAAGTTTACATTCTATTTATTTTCTTATTTAAAACTTGTACTCTTTACATACACTTTGAAGACAAATGTCTTGCTTTTTATATTTACTTGTTTGTTTGCCTAATGATACTTAGCGTGAGAGATTATACCTAATAGGCCTTAATATATTTCTGTTGATTTGAAAATAGAAATTTAGAATGGCAATTTGGAAAAAAAAGCATAAAACTCCTAGCTCCTTATAAAATCATTTTGGGTAGCAAGATGACATTTGTCCAGCACTCTGGTGGTATGAGAGAGAAATAAATTTAATTTTTATTAAAACTGAGGAGTTGGTGGGTATGTAAGAAAGAACAAATGATGCATATATGAGAAGTTTCAGAGCAATCACCTGAAGTGCTACCTGAAGGAAGCCTACTGAATCCAGCAAGTACTTGAATGAATATTACTTCACTTTATCACCAGTCACCAAGCTAAAAATCAGGCCTTCTTCTCTGTTTTCTAATATCCACTGTTTAGATGCTGATTATTTCATAATAGTCTGTTAAAATATTTTTTCCATTTAAAATTTTTGATTATTTATCCATTATTAAATTTTGAGTGTTACTTACAAATTTTGGATACAAGTAGTGCTTTATCAGATAAATGATTTATAAATATTTCCCCCAGTCTATGACTTAATTCTCCTAAAAGTGACTTTTGAAGAAGTTTTTAATTTTTTCAAGTTTTTATTTAAATTCTAATCAGTTAACATACAGTGTAATATTAGTTCCGCATGTATAATTTAGTGATTCAACACTTCCATACAACACCCAGTGCTCATCACAGCAAGTGCCCTCCTTAATTAATCCCCATCACCTATTTCCACCATCCCCCCACCCACCTCCCCTCTGGTAACCATCAGTGTGTTTTCTAGAGTTAAGAGTCTGTTTCCTGGATTTCCTCTCCTTTATTTTACCCCTGTGATTCATTTATTTTGTTTCTTAAACTCCACAAATGAGTGAAATCGTATGGCACTTGCCTTTCCCTGACTCATTTTGTTTAACATAATACTCTCTAGCTCCATCCATGTTGTTGCAAATGGCAAGATTTCATTCTATGTTATAGCTGAGTAATATTCCATTGTGTGTGTGTGTGTGTGTGTATACAGCACATCACTATTCATATATCAGCTGATGGACATTTGGGCTATTTCCACAATTTGGCTACTATAGATAAAGGTTTTTAATTTTGATAGAGTCCAATTTACTGATTTTTGTAGGGGGTGGCATCTGCTTTCGGTGTTTTATCTAATATCTTTGCCTAAACCAAGATCTAAAAAATGCCTCTCCAGTGTTCTTTCCTGAAAAAAATTTATAGTTCTAGAGCATACATTTGAGTTCATTTTTGTATGTGGTGTGAGATATACATTGAAATTTATTTGTTTGTGTATGGGTAGTCATTTGTTCCAGCACCATCTGTTGAGAAGATAATTTGAATTGTGTTTGTATCCTTTTGAAAACCTACCATAAATGTGTGGGTTTGTATCTGGACCCTCGACACTGTTTCACTGATCAGTTTGTCTATATTTAAACCCATACCATATTGTCTTGTTTTCTGCAGCTTTATAAATCTTCAAATTGGGCAGTGTTTGGTCTCCTACTTTGGTTCCTCTTTTTCAAAATTGTTGTGGCTGTTTTAAGTCTTTTTCATTTCCATATGAATCTTAGAATTGGCTTCTTCACGTCTACAAAACTGCCTGCTGGGATTTTTTTTCCCTTTCTTTTTTTAGATTGAATGGATAGTTGACCTATACATCAAATGGGGAGAATTAACATCTTCACAATATCTTAACATCTTTTAACTCATGATCAAGCAATATCTCTCCATTAATTTCAGTCTTCTTTAATTTCTCTCAACACTGTTTTAGAGTTTTCAGGACTTATATATTTGTTGGTACATTTATCCCCAAGTGTTTCATGTTATCTAATATTGGAAATGACATTGTCTTTTTTAAATTTTGATCGATTATTACTACCATATAGAAATACAATTGGTTTCCATATATTCATTATCCTGCAGCCTTGTTAAACTCACTTATTACTTCCATAAATTTTAAAAAAAAATTCCAAGAGGTTTTTTTACAAAGATAATCATATCATCTGTGAATACAGTTTTATTTCTTCCTTTCCATACTGGATGTCCTTATTCGTCTTGCCTTGATGAACTGGTTGGATACATTAGTATAATGGTGATTCAATTTGAATCAATTCATATTGAATGTTGATTCAATATGGTGACAGGAGACATCCTTGTTTTTTTTTCTTGGTCTTTGTGGAAACTCATTATTTTACCATTATGTGAGATGTTAACTGTAGTTTATTTATTTGCTTGTTTTTTCTCAGGTTAAAGACGTTCCCTTGTATACCTGGTATGCTGAGAGTTTTATTTTTTGGGTTTTTTATTTTTATTTTTATTATTTTTTTCAATCAGGGATGGATATTGGAATTTTCAGATGACTTTCCTGTGTCTATTCAGTTGATCATACATTGTTTGTTTTGTAGTCACAAATTTTTGGTTGTTTTCAATATTTCTCTGCCTTCTTTGGAATTAACTATTTTTCTTATTTCTAATTTTAACTCCTTTTTTCTGCTTATTACTTAAAATTTTTTGTTTTGTTATTTTAATTGTTCCTTTCAGGTTACTAGAATGCACCTTCTACTTAACACAATCCACTGTCAAGTGATATTATGCCATTTTGTGTATAGTTTAATAATATTATAATAATATACTTCATTTCTCCATCTTTGGTCTTATACTATTGTGTTCACACATTTTTTTACACATGTATTTTTGTTTAAATACTCATTACCTTTTAAAGATATTTAAATAATTTTCTTAAATCTTACATATTTGTTTCTACATATTTGCACCTTTTCTAGTGCTCTTCTTTTGTATAACCATGTTCCCAGTGCTACAATTTTCTTTCTTTCTGAGGGACTTGCTGTAAAGTTTTATACAATCCAGGTCTGTTGGTGATGAAGTTTTTCAGCTCTTATACATTTAAGAATGTCTTTATTATGCCTTCATTTTTGAAAACTATTTTGACTGAGTATAGAATTCTAAATTGGAAGGGTTTTTTTTCTTCCAGAACCTCACAGATGTTCCATTGTCTTCTTACTTGTATTGTTTCATTAAGACCTGGTCTTTGTTCCTAGGTAGGTAAAGTTTCTTTGTCTGGCTCTCAGAAAGAGTTCTTATCACAGATTTTTGTGCAATTTGGCTATGATTATGATTATGTGGTTTTCATCATGTTTTTTGTGATGAGATTTGTTGAGTTTCTTGGAGCTGCCAGTTAGAATCCTCATGTGTACAACTGACTCTTAGAGGAAATGTGTGATGAGTCATTACTAAGCATCCAAGGAAGGGCATCAAATGTTTCTTCATCCTCAGTGAACAGCATCTATGAGATGAAGAAACCTTTTTCTTGCTGGTGTTGACCACATCTCAGAGCATAACTTCTGTGTTATTGTTGAGGAAACTATCTGTCCTTGTTTGACTGGGACATTCCTGGTTATGACACATAGTTTTGAGCTAATTACTAATAAACTCCTTTTCACTTTAAAAATTTTGCAGTTTGAAAATGAAGTCTAGGGTCACCTAAACTATTATTATAAGAAAACCCAAGTCCCTTTACTTTCTTTTTTTAAAAGATTTTATTTATTCACTTGAGAGGGAGACAAGAGAGCATGGGAGGGGGTGTGGCAGGGAGCAGAGGAAAAGTGACAAGCAGACTTCATGCTGAGCAGGCAGCTGGGGCTGACGTGGGGCTTGATCCCTGGACCCTGAGATCATGACCTGAGCTGAAGTCAGATGCCTAACTAACTGAGGCACCCAGGTTCCCCCTCTTTATTTTCTTTGCTAGCAGTTCTCTCAGTGTCAGGCAATATGCTAATAGATATTCCTCATCATCTTTTTGGCTTCATGGTGTCTATGTGATTGAGAGTATGCTGGCTCACCCATGCTTCTGTCAATTTCTCTTTGGAAAAGACCCAAGGAAATGGCTGTCACATTAAATGAGGAAACACCCATCTGTGGAACTGTTTTCTTTGTCTATACTTTAATGGGCAAACAAGACCAAGAAGACATTATTAAAGCTACTTTGTGACTGACACTTGATAGAGATGTATGAAGTCAGTAGCAATAACTGAGGGAGGTGCTTTGGGCAAACTCAGAATCTTGCACCCTGCAGTGAGGTTTGCAGAAGGCAGGCAAACATGAAGGCAAGATGAAGGCATCTGAACAAATGCTATTGAGAAAGACTATCCTCCTCCAGTGTTCAAAGGCTGCATTAGCTTCCCCTTATATCCAGATGTCATTGTGGGCAGAAAGAAAGGGAAAAGAAATCTTGAAAGTGAAAGTTAGTCTGGACAAACATGTTTGAATGTGAAGAGAATAATGTGCCTTTAATTGGCAAGTGCAATTATTTTTCTGGCATCAGCAGGAATAGGGTTGCCAAGGCAAGATGAGAATTTTAAAGAACAAAGAAACTACGTTTGTTGTAGATTTGAATCTTGGTGTGTACTTTTCAGTCCCTTCCCTCACTGCATAATACATGCCTAACTGTCAGTGATCATCTTTGGGGTAAAGTTCTCCAGAGAAAGCCTGGTTCTGGAGGGTGACTCAGATTCCTCCAGTCTCCTGAAGTCAGAACCTAGAGCCAGAGCCTAGAGCACCAAGGCTACTCCCCTCTCTGAGCAACTGATGTTGCTGCCTTGGGCATAATAAGAATCTCCTGGAACAAGTAAACACAGCTCACAATGCTCTTTGTTTGATCAGTTCACCTTCTTCTCACACATTCTCCCACATGGGAGAGGACAAAAGAACTAGACTCTTACTCTGTTTCCTCTTCAAACATAAATAGTATACATGAAAGACACAAAGAAAGTTTATGGAAGTCTAGTCCCTTCTGTTAGTCTTATAAAAATTCTATATAGGATATTTATGAAAATAACAAAATGCACACTTAATTTTTGGCTTCTAGTTGGTTCTATCCCATACAGTAGAAATCCTGATGCAGTCTAGATCAACAGTTGTTTATTCATTTAAGAATTCAGTTCAAACACTTATTTATAAAAATTATACTTAACCTTTAAACTTATATTTCAAATTAAAAATAGAAATTTATTCACTGTTTATGAAAAAGCATGCAGATTTATTTACAATTCTTTGATGTATAGCCAGTAGGTCAAATGATGGAATACATGCTGTTTTTTTTAATAACCCACTTCATCATGCATCATCTATAGTTTCCAATTTTTCTTTTTTTTAGGTTGATTGAGATTTTGAAGATGCTTGTAAAGCAATCTGAGTGTAAAAGCCTTCCAGAGTAAAATGATTCTCTCCTCTTCCACTTTTTTTACCCTAATTGTCTACATGTAATTCAACAGCAATTGTTAGTGATTTATCTCTATCAAGTGTTTTAAGTTTTCAACTTAATTTTCATATGAACAATGATTTCCCTTTTTTTACTTTAATTAATTTATGTAATAATTTATAAATTAAAGTTGTAAGTACAGCTGACAAAACAGACTGGAGAACAAATACAACTATTGTTTATGGGTAAAAGCTTACCTTGGCAGGTAGGAGCTTGATAGAGAAAAGCCTGCTGTTAGTAAACATTCAGTAAGTCATGGGCACTGATGAGTGTGCTTTACACAGAGGAAGGTAAAACACTGGTTAGTATAGCCCCTGGATGAAGTAGTCATAAACTAGTAAAGTTTTTTTACAAAACCATTCTTGGTAAACTTACATTGCATTACATAAGCAATTTTTAAAAATATTTTATTTATTTATTCATGATACACATGGGGGGGGGGCGTGCAGAGACACAAGCAGGCTCCACGCAGGGAGCCCAATGCGGGACTCGATCCTGGGACTCCAGGACCATGTCCTGGGCCAAAGGCAGGCGCCAAACCCCTAAGCCACCCAGGGATCCCACATAAGCAATTTTTTAACAGTGTTCACCAGCAGCAATCTTTATTGACAAAGTCAACTGGGCTTTTATTTACTTGCTTTGTAGTGTTCAGAACAGGTACTCTTCCTACAATGCTACTGTGACTTTTTTATTATTGTCTCTATAATCTCTTTCCCACCTGGTCTTTCCCTTTGAAATAATGAGTAAGTTCTGCTTCTTGTATGTACATAGGGAGCTCTTAGCTGGGCTTTCTGAGTTATCTCCATCCTGCTTTTCTGGGACTTTCCTAGTTTTCCTGCCAAGATTTTTCCCACATTTTTATCTACTGCCTGGATCAGCCCTATTCCATCTTCTAAACTTGAGTTTTTCAAAATGTTTACAGTTGGTGAGGCAGGGGCACCCAGCCATCAGATCAGGGGATCGCTTAATGCTAGGAGAGGGTCATACAGACTCTCTGCTGGACTACATTTCAACCTTTTAGTTCCTGGGTCATGGGGAGATCTGAGTCGGAGGCAGCAGGAACACAGTTGAGAGGCTTACAACAGCAGCTATGCACCTACAAGCATCTTAATATTTTATCAACTATAGCAAAAAGTTATATGTTCTGAGTGAGTATAAGCTAACAGATTACAGAACCTTCTTACAATTCTAAGGCACTTTCATTTTATATATACATAAGCATACAAATATATACCCACACTAACGTCACTCCCCAAAATTGTTTCTATTGGCAAATTGTAACATTAGGAGTTGTTAAAAAAAGTCAATATGGCCATTTAAGTATATAAAAATAATTATTTTTAGATTTCCCATCATAGAGGTCCAATATTAACAATCCTACTCTGAAAGTGGTGATAATTAGAACATATTCTTACTTCTGATGGAAAACTTTAAAATTGAAATGTTTTTTTTTTGAAATGGTTTTATTTGGGGTTCATTAACAGCCTCGATCTAATGAAATCATCCATATATTCTAAATTCAGTGATATAAGTGAGAAGAAAAAAAAGAGCAATGGGAGCTTTAGAATTTCTCTCTACTTGAGTAGAAGTTAGAGCTGATTGTATCAAAGATCTAATAGTACTTCTTAGGGTGAAATGCCACTTCTTCTCATGCTTCACTTGACTAGAAATACTAAGTTCATGATAATTATCCTTTATGGAAAATCTTGTATTTTTCATTAAAAAGTGTGTTTGTTCTCAAATATTTGTAAGATAAGTAGATATGTACTCACGAGGTGGCTTTGAAATAACCCATTAGAGGAGTGGGACATAGATGTAATGAGACTGACCATGTTTAGTAAGTGCTGACATTGGATGTGGGTGCTTGGGAGCTCATCCTATTATTCTCTCTACTTTTATTGATGTTTAAAATTTTCCACAAGAGAAAGATTTTTTTCCTCTTCCATTTTTTTTAATTTTACTTCAGGCATAATCCTACTTACACTTCTAATTTATTTTCTTAAAATGGAAAAGATCATTGGAATAGCTTGTATTCAGTTAAAATTCAACCGATCCTAAAATAATGAGCCCTTTCCCATAGTCACATCTGCTGTCATTATTTATAATTTACTTATGGTACTTATTTTTATGGTAATTGGAAAAATTATCTTGGGCTCATTATCACAGAGTTAACAAACTTCAGAGTATTTCTGTTTAAAATTCATTTAACAAATATAAATGGAATACCTCCTGTGTACCAGTAGCAGTGTGGTAGGCACTAGGGTTATCTGTGGTAAATAAATAGATATATTTTCAAAATCTTAGTGTGAGAAATAGATATTTGTTAAATCTGTGCTGGATTTTATCTATTTTTCTATTTGGAAGAACAAGGTGTACAGAATGCCTTATCACAATTTTCCCAACATTTGGCTTCTAATAGGAAATATACTTTTTATAAGATTATCATATTTTCACATTACTTTCAAATTAATGTCTATAAATAGCTTCTTATCAAAGTGGGACAAGTTGATAAGATAAATTAATTAGCTTTTGGCATTGGCCTGCTAACATAAAGAAGGTGAAAATATTAATTGTAGAATAGTACAGTGTAAAAATATTTACAACTTGGTGAGGAAGCTATTGTCAGGTCTGGGATTTGATTTTACCCCCACTTACGCAGTAATAAATGAGCCTGTTGCTGTTTCATTTCATGAACGCTGGCTGAAGATTTGAGATCCTGCAAAAACACAGGACTCTTTGGCTCATGGCACAGCAAGCAGCATGAGCTTCAGCATATTTATACTGGCTCCCCTGCCCCCAGGTTCTGTATGCTCACTATGTTCAGTGCATACAGTGGGTTTGCATCACTGCTAAAGAACAATGAACTTGGAAAATCCACTATTTTTTAATAAAGTATTTATTTATTTATTCATTTATTCATTTATTTATTTATTTATGAGAGAACAAATAAGAGGGAGACAGAGAGAGAGAGAAAGAAAGAGATACTACAAGTGGGGGGAGGGAGAAGGACAAGCCCAATCCATGCTGAATGTAGAGCCTGATGTGGGGTTTGATCTCACGACCCTCAGATCACAACCTGAGCCAAAAATCAAGAGTTGTAAGCTTAACCAACTGAGCCACTACTTTTTAAACAAATGGTAAGCAAGCCTGTTCCTTGTCTGGGGGAAATACACATACCTCATTGTCTCAGAAGAGACTGGAAGTTCAGTTCTGTCCTGGACTGGAAACTAGACTACAGGGCATCTGCACTCACTCCCAACTCTGGTATGCTAAGGTCTCGGATTGAAAATTGTGCTTTCCTGTTGAGTTATAAGAGTTTCTAATTCAATCACCATTTTTAAACAGGCTTATGAAGATAGTTTTTTTCAGTAATAAATTTCATGTGATTTCTGGTTCTGAGAACCTCATTCTGCCTAAGGCCAAAAAGTTAAGACAGAATGAGTAAAATTCAGCGGCTTCACAGATATTGTAGTTTAACACACAATCAGACTGGGATGCCCTCCCCCTTTCCCCGGGGTTTGAAGCTCCTGTGGCTAGCACAAATGTGGTAGAATGAGTGAGCATGGGGATAGGAAGACATTCACTTCCTGATCTGCTTAGGACAGAGGCTGGCTGCCTATTCCACATGTCACTCTTGTCGTGTACAAACAGGCCATATGCAAGATCTCCTTGGATCAACAGTGAAGTCATGAGAAAAAGAGGAGAGCACAGAAGGTAACACAAGAATTACCCCACCACACAAAGCTAATCAAACATTGCTTCATGATTAGAAGTGCTAGGGTGAGGCATGGAAATAAGGAACCCAACTCTTGTGAAATTAAGTCACTCATCTTCAGGTTTCTTTCCTCATATGGGAAGCCAGGCATACATGTGCAGTTGGACCTATCACGCTTATAACAGAGCAGAATCTAGAAAATAAGCTCCTGAACGTTACTCTCAGTGACCAGGAGAGGGCACCTAGCACAAATGAATGAAAAAATCCAGGCAACAGCAAGCAGCATCCTCTTGCACTCTACTACCTGCACTTTACAGATCAATTTATTTCATGTGTCCACAGCAAACTGTTTTTAATCTAAGGACAATTGTTACACATTCTTCTTGATGACAGTTCGGTACTATATATCAGGTGGCCAAGATTCTCATATCCCCATATAGGGCACAGAAATAAGTCTATATGAGTAAAAAATAATTTCAGTGGGAAGAATTTATTTTTGGGGACAGTTTCCCAAAATGAACACTTTAGAGGAATTAAAATGTGTTTAAGGAATCTTTCAGAAGAGGGGAAATATACTTATTACTTATCCTTCCTGTATGGAAGGATATCTGATTTATTCTCCCTCCGATTTCTTACACACACGTATGTGGTTTGGCTCAGACTGTGAGCTCAAAGAATTCACTGCTGAACACATGAAAACAGGGGACATAATATTATTATATCATAAAACAAAATGGGATGCTATATCTGTGCCGCACCCCCCCCCCCCCCGCCCCAAAAAAGAAACCTGAATTCTATGTATTTCTTTTTAGGTATTGCACAGACATAAACAACAATAAATTGGCCAACCATAATCTTCAGGCATGTAATTTTCTTTCTTCCCAAAGCAGACACTCCCTGGGAAAATACAAATAAGTTCTAATTGCAAAGCCTCCTTTGCACAAAAAGAAAGTAGGCCTCCTTGACCAGAGCACAAAATAATCTTTTCCAAGAGGACTTGAATGAGCACCTCATGATCCAAGGAAAAAATACATACCAAGACTTTTTACTACTTTATTTTGTTTCATTTTCAAATACTTTTTATAGCCATGGAAAAAAACATATTGATGAATCGGTTTTTCCAAAACAAAACCATTATGTCTTTTAATTTTAGCCTGAAACTAGCTCTCCATCTCTAGTATTTGAGAAGTAACACTGTGGCAGAGTGTGGCTGAGGGACTTGCTCAGGGACAATGTGTCCAACTTTGTGGGTTATATTCCTACCCATGAGGCACTGATTTCACACTATAAAATCGTCTGCAAATTCCGTATTGTTTTTGTCTACCAGATATAAAGAAATCCAAACTGATCGAAATTAATGCAAACTAATCCAAAGTGATAATGGCTTAATTTACATGATAGCTACTGTAACCAACTGTAGTTCAGGAATCTAATTTTTTACCATTCAAAGGAAGTACATTTTGCTCCTGGCTGACAATTATTGTCCATGCTATTAGTAATGATAAACAAAGCCCTTATTGAGTGGCTGCTATGTGCCATTATCCTCTCAATTATCTTCCAAAATCACTTTGGTTGTCCCCATGTTACAGAAGAAAAGACTGAAGGTCTCAGAGATGTCAAGTAACCATCCCAAAGCGCAGAGCATTAGTGGCAGAAGTGGAGATGGCACAGGTTGTATCTGATTCCTCAACCTTGCTGTGGCCACCACTCTTCTCAACTGTGTGTATTATTTTCTGATATTGAAACATAGATGCCATTTTCTATTCTTAGCAACAGTAACTACTTTCCTAATTCTGTTTTTGAATTTAGGGCAGAAAGGGAGTACAAAGCAAATTAACTGTATATTGCACTTAATAAAAATCCAGAAAATATGGTGAGTTCTTATGATACAAAGTGCACTTGTTTTTTAAAAGATTTTATTTATTTATTCATGACAGAGAGAGAGAAAGAGGCAGAGACACAGGCAGAGGGAGAAGCAGGCTCCATGCAGGGAGCCCGACGTGGAACTCGATCCCTGGACTCCAGGATCACGCCCTGGGCCAAAGGTGGTGCTAAAACAGGACACCAGGGCTGCCCATAAAAAGTGCACTTGTGTTAGTAGGTTGAGTACATAATTCTATATACATTTTTCTGAGAGATCTTATTATTAATCAATATTAAGGCAGTGTGTCTATTAATTTCAGTTATAAGCACAGGTAAAAATCTTGTTAGATACAGTCCTTCACGATCTAATACTCAAATTCTTGAAACAACAATATATGCTTCTCTATGATGAAATACAAATTTCAGGAGGTTCAAGTAGATTATCCAAAAATTTGTCCATGTGCTTATGCTTCAAGGACCACACAGGTTTTAAAATTGCTTTTATACACTTCATCCAGTTCAACCTAGGTGACGTTACATGCTTTAGCAAACCTAAGGCCTATTTTTAAAAGATTAGGTACAGAAAATCTCACAAGTGCATACAATCCTTCTGAACAGTTGCCTTCTTCCTGAGAGCCACCAGTGTCAAAACAAGCAAGGGTTTTTATGTGGTTACTGGCTGCCGGAGCCACTCCTTGGCAGGAGTGTTCAAGACCAGTTGAGCCTTGGGGAAAATACCCAGAAGATGAAAAGACAAAAGATAGAATTCTGGGGCTGCAAGCCATGTCTGACTAGCCCCTTCCTGGCTCTCTCCTGCGGGCTGTAGCAATCTGACCCAAGCCTAATCCAGGTGTTTGGAGGAGTCAGTGTAAGCGACTGCTCTGTGGTCAGAGAGCTAGTGTGTTGAAGCAGATGCAGGAGACAGACTTTTCCTGTGTGTCTCCTGAGCATTTTGTGGACATGGATGAAGTCCTGGCATTGCATTGGCCTGAGAGCTGCTTAGCTGTGGGAAAGGGTGGGATGCGGCTTCCCTTTCACCAGTCCATCCACCTGTTCTCTTCAAGGGTGATACTCCAATGCCGTAGGAAAGGGAATTCACCACATTCTGTTCTGCTGTATTCACTCCAGCTCCGTCCTCAGCCTTGGGGGTGCCCCTGAGGTGCTAACAAGAAAGACAGCAGGCTGTGGGGACATGCATCCTAGGAGTACCCAGACCAGGCTTCAGGTCACCCAAGTGGCAGATAAACTAGTATCTGTGGAATACAGGTGTAAAAGAAATTTATTTTTCACAACACATCCCTTAACTGTGCCTTTTGAATTTCATAGAATGTGCTATGAGTAGGGGTTTTGTGGTCAAACGGCTCTCTATCAAGTCTCATTTCTACCAGTCTAGACAGATTATTCAACCTCTCATCTGTACAATGATGGGAAGACTCTAAATAAGAAGTGTTCGCCATTTTTAAACTGGGCCAATCTTAAATGGCAGTAGCAAGTTGCTCGTGGCAGATTTTCAGGCATTCTGACGGCATTCGAGATACATATGGCAGTGGCTTCTCGGACAACACAACAGTTGTTTTTGCCACACATTCCTTTCCCTTCTTCTGGCAATCATATCCACATACTCCTTTGGAGAACTACTATCTTCCCAATTCTCAAATGATTTGTTTTGGGTTGACTTGATGCTTGGTACTGGGCATTGACACAGAACTGATGGCTGGTCAGTTGGAGCTTTGGATCCCCTGGTCGTAGTGAGGTAGAAAGCAACAACTTCGCAAGATTGTCTTCAACATATGAACAGTGGTGCTACTCTGGATTGCACCTCTTCCTGCCCAGACCACATATATTGGTTAGGAAAAGCTTTCCTCTTCTATGTTGACTCCAACTCACAAGATGTGAGGATGTATGAGGCAAATTAGCACTCACAGACAAGGTGGACTACATCAGTGAAGGTCACAGCAGGTTTTTAAAGCACAGGAAGATTAGTACACCAGGTAGAAGGAGCTACATTTGCTGTCACGGGAAGGTCGGTGGCTTTAGTTTTGGATAAACAGAATTTTCCAAATCCTCTCAAGGCTCATATCCATGATTCTTAGAACTTTCCTCTTCCCAAGCAATGCATTTTCACATAAGAAATCTGGCAAGTCTGTGAATTCAACCTATGCTGTAATTTGATAGGCCATTGAGTCAGACTCTGTGATTGATTTCTGGCTACCGACAACCCACAAAAAAGAAAATTCTTGTAAGGCTAAAAATGTCCTAGTTCCCTGGTAGTGAGTGGAAAATTTAAAGCCCTCAATTTCTCATTTCTTTTTTTAATCTCTCCAGTACAGTTTTCAGCAGCCAGTTTTTCCCCTATTTGTCACATTTACTCTCCCATGGCCCTTATCATTCAATTATCAAAGCTATGTGGCTTTTGCTTTTTTTTTTTTTAAGATTTATTTATTCATTTATTTTAGAGAGAGCACGCTTGAGTGAGTGGAGATGCAGAAGGGAAGGGAGAGAGAATCTTAAGCAGATCGTTGCTGAGCATGGGGCCTGAAGTGGGGCTCCACCCTACAGCCCTGAGATCACAACCGAAGCTGAAAATCAAGAGTCAGAGGCTGGGGGATCCCTGGGTGGCGCAGCAGTTTAGCGCGCCTGCCTTTGGCCCAGGGAGCGATCCTGGAGACCCGGCATCAAGTCCCACGTCGGGCTCCCAGTGCATGGAGCCTGCTTCTCCCTCTGCCTATGTCTCTGCCTCTCTCTCTCTCTCTGTGTGTGACTATCATAAAAAAAAAAAAAAAGAGTCAGAGGCTGGGGATCCCTGGGTGGCTCAGCAGTTTAGTGCCTGCCTTTGGCCCAGGGCGTGATTCTGGAGTCCCAGGATTGAGTCCCATGGAGCCTGCTTCTCCCTCTCCCTCTGCTTATGTCTCTGCCTCTCTCTCTCTCTGTTGTGTCTCTCATGAATAAATAAATACAAATCTTAAAAAAAAAAAGTCTGAGGCTTAACCAGCTGAGCCACCCAGGTGCCCCTCACAGCTATGTTTTCTATAGGCACTGCATTCCAGGTGCCATGGATTATTATTAATCCATCATTTTACAGTAAGTCAATCCTCATTTCCTTCAAATCCAAGTACGCTAAATGTCTACTCCAATGTCTCAAATGCTATTATCAATCAGGATGCAGTCAGAGATAACAGAAAACGCTCTAGCTTAAGCAGGAAGTACCTTAAATCAGGGAATTAGGTCTTTATAAAATCCTTGAAAGAGATGGAGAATTGGATGTTAGCCTGGCCTCCAGCAATAATTGCAGAATGATTCTGTAACACTGGCTCGCCAAAGGAACTGTTACCTAGACCACATTTAGAAAAGCTGGGAAGCTGGAAGCAGTCCCTGGAACTATTGCTCTGGGAACACTTACCTTAGCTGCAGTCCAGGGATCTGGAAGGTACAGTTGTTAGCTCCAGAGCCCTCTTGTCCCTCCTGGGCTCTGTGCTAGTCCTAGCCCCACAAAACTACAGAATCGATCCTGTGACCTCTGCAGCAGGCAACCCCAATTCCCACATAATCACGTTTGCCAGCAAAATCAGCAGAAATGGAAGAAGGAGAAACTGCCTTGCCTCAGGTTCAGGTTTTGTGCATCCCATCTGATTGCAGAGACGAATTATTGAGCCCTAGCTTTAGGGGGCTCTGAAAGGTACACATTTTAGCTGTCCTACCTTAGCAGTTCAGGAAGGCTCACAAGGAGGACCATCTCCCCCATAAAATCCCAAAGCAAAATTCTAGCAAGCCTGAAACAAATGACCTCATTTATTCTTGGATTTGTAATAAATGTAGTTCTTGGATGCTTCACAGTTACACAATGTTAATAAGCTCCATTCTGAGTCTAGCTTAAGCACCATGTTTTTCCCAGCTAGCTGCCATTCTGTCAGGCCTGTACTACTTATTGAGCTTCCTTCTCCATGTGGTCAAGGGCTGAGTCCAAAGCAAAACAAATTAACTTCTAGTGATTCATGAATTGAAAGGTTCTATAAATAGCCTTTAAATAATGTTTAAATTTAGGGCACCTGGGCGGCTAAGTGGTTGAGCGTCTGCCTTCAGCTCAGGTCATGATCCCAGGGTCCTAGAATCAAGTCTCCTTGATTCTCCTTCTGCCTGTCTCTGCCTCTCTCTCTCTGTGTCTCTCATGAATAAATAAATAAAATCTTTTTAAAAAATAATGTTTAAATTTATTTAAAGTAGATGTGAGGGTAAGGCATCATATATCTTAGTGGAAGAGGCAAGGAAATATTTCAGATACTACAGATGTAAGGGAGGACCATTGTCTCCTTGAGCATTTTTTGTTTGGTTGGTTGACCAGTTTCCTAGAAAATGTAGTGATCTTTTTGTCTACATTAACTGACAAAGAAGCCAAATAGTATCTTGAGGAGGTATAGTAATTTTCCAAAATAACAGATATCAAAGTGACTTATGTGCAAGGGAAAAATAGAATAAATGAGTCACACTGAGCCCCTAACAGCCCCAGGCTCCTTGGGATATGGAGCCACATATGAGCAAAGTCCCACATAAGATGTGTACAACCGCATCTTGTGGTTTAGGATTTTTAAAGTATGGGCAAATAAAAAAAGAGAAAAAGTCATACTTTTTAATTGTTTAGATTAATGGTTTGACTTTTGAAAGCAACAATGAATTGTTCACAAATACATTCAATGGATTGAAATAAACCAGGGGAGGAAATCAAAAGTATTGTAATCATGCTCAGAACCTCACAAAGGTGCAACTGTGAAAATGTCTTTAAAATTTAAAATCATTCTTTTTTTTTAAATTTATTTATGATAGTCACAGAGAGAGAGAGAGAGAGAGAGAGAGAGAGAGGCAGAGACATAGGCAGAAGGAGAAGCAGGCTCCATGTACTGGGAGCCCGATGTGGGATTCGATCCCGGGTCTCCAGGATCGTGCCCTGGGCCAAAGGCAGGCACTAAACCGCTGCGTCACCCAGGGATCCCTTAAAATCATTCTTGAATTGTTCTCTACATTAAGGCATATCCTAACTAAGACTTTGGAGATAAACCAGCCCATTCACAAATGAATTTTTTTAAGTTACTTTTGGTACTCAGGGTCTACCATTTGCAATTTAGTTGCTTACACTTATATTCTGCATTTCTTTAGGTTTGTTCCATACACTACCTAACTGGAAAGAAGAGCAAAGAAATTCAGAGAGAAAAATGTCAAAATCTGACTGAGAGCCATGTATTCAGTGTTTGGTTGAGCAGTGATGTTGTGGCTTTAGGGTCCCTATCACTGCTTCAGTTCCTCACAGCTTTGGGGGTCTTTCCAGTCCATTGTGTTCTTACAAAACTGACCTCCCCTTTTTAACATGACCTAAGTGTGGTCTTTGTACTTACATATCCAAAAGAGTATAATTTAATAAATAGTGTATTGGTAAAGTATAAAGAACCACAACAAAAAAAGAAAAGTGGGGGGGGGGATGCAAAGAAATGGTTAAAAGAAAGAGCATAAGAGAGTCAAATTCAATGTTGAATTTGAAGAAAACATATACCCTGTTTCTTGGATGTGCTGAGTGAATCTATCCATAAATCTCTTCTTCCAGCATATGGGCTTGACCTACCCACCAACTTTCCAACAGACGAATGTCTCCACCCAGCTACTCATTCCAGAGTTATAGTTATTGAGTCAAATGCCTTGGCCATTCTAAGAAAATTCCACAAGTAACAATTACTGTACTTGGCAGGAAGCCTGGTAATACCCGGCTAGAACTTTATTTTTTTATTGATTTAAAAATACATTTCTAAAATATTTCTCAGATTTATTGCTACTTAGGAAAGTGTATTATCAAAATATAAAGTGAAGTAAGAACTAGAAGAAGTAACTTTGGATAATAAGTAGACAATAGTATTCCAAATCAATATACTATTTAATTATAATTGAAATATAATTGAGTCCCTGTCCCCAAATGGCCTGTTTTCAAATAGTAAATAAAAGCAGTTGGAATCTTTACTAAGTCTCTTGGTGGGGGAAAATTTGCCTACAAATGGATCGTGTGTTGTTAATACAAGCCACATGACTTCACATTCTTTTTCATGGACAGTTTTTTTCCTCATATCCTTATAAACTTAACTTAGCCCCTTAACATGATCTTCCCACTGCCACCCTCTCTCTCATCTGCCTCCTTGGAGAGGAGGGACCCTCCCACCAGCCTCTTACCAATAGCTAGAGCTGCCTATAGACACACTCTCAGCTGCATGACTTTCCCTGTCAAGTTTACTCTTTCCCTGGGTTTTGATAGCTTTTCTCATAAGAATTATCCCATCATTCAATCTCTGCATAGAAAATGAGATCCAGGGACACCAGAGTGGCTCAGTTGGTTAAGGGTCTGCTTTCAGCTCAGGTCATGATCTCAGGGTCCTGGGATCAAGGCTCGAGTGGGGCTCCCTGCTCCCTGCTCAGTGAAGAGTCTGCTTCTCCCTCTCCCTCTGACCCTCCTCTCCACTTGTGATCTCTCTTTCTCTCTGTATCAAATGAATAAATAAAGTATTTAAAAAAAAAAAAGAAAGAAAGAAAATGAGATCCAACCAGGAAGACTTTCTCCTTGGAAGAAAACAAAGAGTTGAGGGAAGCTATGTATATTTGCAAAGTAATTCTATTTTCTCTGTTACCTTTGGCTTCATTAGATCTTTATTCACACTACCAAGAGGAGAATGCCATATGTGTTTGCACAACTCACCACCCCTACGCTTCACACTCCAACATGTTTTTCCTCTTTGCTTGAGTCAGACAGGCTCCCACCACCTACTGTGGAAAGTAGACCATGCCTGTGTCCATCTAAATTTCTCCTAAAAGATTGGAAAAGAAATGCATCAGTTGTAGGATTTTTAAAAAGATTTTATTTATTTATTCGTGAGAGATACAGAGAGAGAGAGAGAGCGAGAGAGAAGCAGAGACACAGGTAGAGGGAGAAGCAGGCTCCATGCAGGGAGCCCGATATGGGACTCGATTCCGGGTCTCCAGGTCAGGCCCTGGTCTGAAGGCAGCGCAAAACTGCTGAGCCACCCAGGGATCCTCAGTTGCAGGATTTTAATGCACACCCAGGGTACCCGTTTTCAGTACTCATTTCAGGAGGGTACTCCTCCTCACATGAGGAGGAAGGTGATTTCACAGAATTCTTCTTTTTTTTTTTTTGAAAGAGAGAGAATACATATGTGTATGTGGTGGGGCGGGGGTGGAGGTGGGGGAGGAAAGGAAGAAAGGAAGAAAGAGGAAAGGAAGAAAGCATCTCAAGCAGGCTCTACACCTAGCACGGACCCGGACCCTGGGCTGGATCTCACAACCCTGAGATCATCACCCAAGCCGCGATCAAAAGTTGGACATTTAATCAGGAGCCACCTGGGCACACTGAGAATTCTATGACATGGGCACTTAGCTCCTGGATGACCTGCACCAACACAATTGAGGCAGTATGGGACCAAGCCGAACCACCAAAGTTTGGGGGAATCAGAAATGGTTCAGAAAACTTTTCTCCTATTCTAGGTACTATAAAATGTAGGGAATTGCATAGTTGAAAATATACACTGTTGTTAAATGAGGACCCTTCCCAACCTGGCACTCCCCTAGTAAGAGGAGGGGGGGCCCACCATCAGAAACCTCACTTTAAATAAAGCAACCCACTTAGAGAGGCTGAGTCAGCCTTGCCTCATCCTTTTTTCTTCAAGTCCTCCCTAGATCTGGGGTTTAGGCTTATCCATCTGTAATACTCCTGCAGGGAAGCTCTTGGCCTACGTCAGCCCCAGTTAGATTCACTAACCACAAAAATTCAGGGAGATTCTGAGAAACTATAGTAAAGTTGAAGACTGCTTCATGTATTCTGAAGTATAAAACTGTTTAATAATTCTTCCTAATTGATCCTTCCCTCAGGAACTTGATCCAGGCAATTATGAGCCTATATCAGACTCTATTGCCCCCTAGAGGATGACTTATTTCAATGGTTTTCTCTATGAATGCAAGAGCAGTTTCTACCCACTCACAGTTAAGAACTTGACATAGGGCTTCCAGCACGTCCCCATCTTGCCATACACTCCTGCTTGAGCAATGAGGAAGTCCACTATGGAAAGGAAAGCATTGTGTCACTTGAAGCCCACTAGACCTATAGAAAACATTTTTCTGTTTCCAAGGAGGGCTACTAAAGCAGTTTCAAGTCATTTGTTAACCACACCTAAAATTCCATTTCTTGAGTTCCTGGTGAGACACCTCCCAAGAATTTCTCAAATTCCTAGTAGCAAGTAGCCTGTATCGGTAAATCCAGAAGCTGTTTAACTTCAGATGTCTCAGTGGAAGCCATGTTCTGAAGACATGAAATTTTTGGAAGATGAGTAGAGACATTAAAATAACGTCTACTATTGTCTTCCTTTCTTTTAGGAATTGCTACAAGAAATTGAGAAAATGTCCAAGCAATTGAGAATCTGTTGAGAATGGTTTCAAAACCAAACTCTAGATTCCCTCATTACAACGCTACTACATACATCTAGTTCTACATTACAGCATCCCTGTCCCCCAAATTGACATTTTGTTTCAGTACATCTCCCCAACATGTCACTGGTTTTCAGTATTACTCTAAAACTCACTGGCACTTTTTTGGGGGACAATTTTCTCACTTATAACTATTCTGTTAATAGTTTGGCAGGCATGGAGTGTTTAGTTCTTGCAATTATTGTATACTAGCCTCAAAAGTCTGAAAAGTAGTCCTAACATGTAACTCAAATAGAATTTGGGCTCCATAACAACTCAGCAGGATGTTGATTCATTAAACAATAATCAATCATCCTAATAGCAAGTAAGCAATTAGAAATTTAGTTTGTCTCCAAGGGAAATGCCAAAATAGGGGGTACATACTGAAGATATAGACAATTTTCTTTTAAAACCTCTTTAGACATCGTACAGTCTCAATCTCTAGCCAATCTCTATTCTCAGAAATTAAGTTGGAGTACGATCATGACAGATAAGTCTTTTTGTTATAGGTGATTAAGAATAATATGGCACATTATAGCAGTATTTTATTTAGTGGTCCCTTAGTATCATCAGTAAGGTATATTATTTCTTTCTAGAAATAATCAATTTGATGATACCTATTTATTTATAAGGAAATGAGTAAACTGTGTCAACTTTTCACCAATCACTTATTTAAAACTGGTTATTAGTACAAGGTTATAGCATAGTAAAAATGTATTGATAAAGAAAACAGCAGTTTCTGTTTATATTTATTCTTTGTTCCTCTAGCTACTTGTAGAGGATATTTTTCTTTTTTGAAAGCAAGCCTTTAATGGAGATACTTAGAGAAAAGCCTATTTGATTGTGTACATAAGTGTCAACACAAAGTCTGTTGTAATTTGCGGATTTCCTCTGTGGCTTGCTTAAAAGATCACTAAATGATCATTTTGCACTTCACATATGAAAATATCACCATTTGGAATGCAGCTGGAGTTGCTCTTAGCAGGCTCTGTTATTTCCCAGGACAAGTCATAGTATTTTTAGGAACCCTATCTCAATGCTTATGCATTGCATTTTGCCACGTAAACTTTGTAGTTTAGTGTTAGATCATTTTAAAGTTCCTTCTCCTCTCATTCACAATCCACCATGCAGTTATTATTGAACTGCCCAGACACCATTCTCAACAAAGGACAGTGTATAAAATATCCAGAGTTCTAAGAAGACGTGAACAACAGCTGAGTTGAACAAATTATTCAATTTATAAATGAATATTTAAATAGGATAACTCTAAAACTCTTTAGTCTATTAGAAAACTGCTTTGTTTACAATTAAGTTACCCTTACCCTTTTAAAATTAAGAAACATGTAGATACCGGTACATGTCAATGTGAGAGCCTGACTAAATCCAGTTTGGTGTGGTCAAGTATTGGGCAAGATTTCCCATTCACCTCCGCCAAGACCCTGTCATTTTAGTGAGATTAAGGTTCCAATTGCCTCAGCCCAAGACCTCTGGAGCAGACGTTCTGCTATTCTGGTTAAATTATGCCCATTTCTCTCCCAAGTGAGTAAATACTTCAGTTCCCATGCTGAGACAACTGAAGTGACTTTTCATTTGGCACACTGATTCTGGGAGTGTAATACATGTTTGTTGAAACCATACCAGGCTAGGACAAAGTATTTTTATGATTACTACTTATTAACATGTGTTGAGAACAGATATTGTACTTGGTCCACACACAATACATAAAGAAAGTCATCATTCTTACAGATGGAAATAAACAGCTTGGATGAATATACTGATGAAACTTATATCCTTATGGAAATGATAGTTCAGTTGGGAAGACAAACACTGAACATGTAATTACGAGCAAGGCCAGCTTTACAAAGAAGTTCAGTATACTATGTATGTGCAAAAGACAAGGAGCTGATCTTGTCTTGGGGTTTTGGGAAAGTCTCCAGAAAGAAATGACCTTCAAACTGAGACTTGAAGAAATAGATAAAGTTGGCTAGCAAAAGAGAAGAGGAAAGAGTGGTTCATGTAAAAAAGGCCCTGATGGGAGAAAGCATGACAGCTTTGTCTGGACGTTGCAACAAATAGTAGCAGTGTAAGGGGGTAGGGCTGTGAGGAGAAAGGGATGGTGGTGCCATTGGACCTACAGAGGAGGCAAGAACAGGGTTCATTAGGCCATAGCATGGGCTTTCTATTTTATCTCAAGGGCAGTGAGAATCTCTTAAATCGTTGTAGTGACAGGAATGGCAAGGTCAGAAGTATGTTTGTAAAGAAGTCATCCTGGCTGCTGTATGGAATATGTGAATGGTGGGCATTGGTGAATGTGGGGAGATTGTTTAGGAAGTTATTGCCTAAGAGAGAGATAATTGGTGACATGTGCAGAGTGTGTGAAATGAAGTTAGTGAGAAGTAAAAATGCCTGAAAATTTTAAGCAGGTCCAGTGGATCATTTGGTGGGTTGGATACTGAGGTAAAGGACTGGGCGACCTGAGGGATGACTTCCCAGTTTCTGGACTAGCCAGCTGGGACTATGGTTACTAAGATAAATGACAGTAAAGGAAAAATTATGGCACAGAAAAATAATGTTTGAGCATATTATATATTAGAAATTTTGGAATAGATGCATATGTATTAATGTATTATTAACCATTCATTTAGAAATAATTTCCTTCTTATCCATGTTTAAACATAACTTTCATACATACAAATATTGCTCCTGCCTCCTCTTATGCAACCCTTTTATTGATTCTGTGATGGGTTAAAATTATTTAAAAAGTAAATAAAATACCTTATAATTTTTTTATCTTCTAGATTTTTATGAATTACCATAAATAGTTGCAAAGTGTTAAATCTTGAGATTAAATAGCAAGTGAGAGCAGCTCTGGTGGCTCAGCAGTTTAGTGCCGACTTCAGCCCAGGGCATGATCCTGGAGACTCGGGATCAAGTCCCATGTCAGGCTCCCTGCATGGAGCCTGCTTCTCCCTCTGCCTGTGTCTCTGCCTCTCTCTCTCTCTCTGTGTCTCTCATGAATAAATAAAATCTTAGAAAAAATAGCAAGTGAATATTTTTGAAAATATCTGGTTATATCCAATATTGTGATTATATGAAATGAATTATTCATGTCCTTTTCAGTAGATTTTTTTTATGGTCAAAATTATCTTCCCCAATAAAATGATTCATTCACAGATAAATATGTATCATATATATATTTCTTAGACAAAGATATAACTGAATGTATCTGTGTGAGTGAGCCCAAGTTAATATAGTAGAGGAACCACTCAGCTAACCCAAAGGATTGTAAAATAACAGTAGGTAGGTTCTTTTAAGCCCAACGTTTGGGGATGGTTTGTCATATAGCAATAGTTAACTGAAATGGTGGGATTTTTTCCTTATCTATATTCTAAAATTGTTTACATACAGTCATGCTGAGCATTTCTCGACCTTTTCTCTCTTTTATTTACATCCACCACACCTCTTTTGCAGTCTTTTGTAATTCTCTTTACATATTAATGAAAAAGAGTTTTTAAGGGGATATTAAGTCAATATATAAAATCAGTTGTATTTCTATAAACTAGCAACAAACTAGAAAATTAAATTTAAATATTTTCACTTATAATAACTTCAAAACACATAAAATACTTATGAATAAATCTAAAACAAAAGATGCCTCGCTTTTATACTGAACATTACAAAACCTTGCTGTAAGAAATTAAAGAAGATCTGAATAAGTGGAGTGATATACCATGTTCATGGATTGGAAAATTCTTATTATTAAAATGTAAATGGTACCCAAATTGGTCTATAGATTCAATGTAACTTAGTGAAAATTCCAGCAGTATTTTAGGTAGAAATTGACAGGCTATTTCCGAAGTACATGTGGAAATGCAATGAACCTAAGATGATCAGAATATTTTTAGTAAAAAATATATATATAAAATTGAAGGACTTTCACTATGTAATTTCACTATGTAATTTCAATACTTACTATCTACAATAATCAAGACAGTGTGATAATGGCATAAGAATAATACATTAGTGAAAAATAATATGGAGTCCAGAAAGAGTTCTATACATAAAAGGTAAACAGATTTTTGACATAGCTGCCAAGGGGCATCTTAAAGGAAGAATGGTCTTTTCAACAAATAGTGCTGTATCAACTGGATATCCATGTGGAAACAAATAATCCTCAACTCCTATCTCACACTATACCCCAAAATATGTTAAATGGACCACAGACTTATAGAGAAGGCTGTCTTACAAAGCTTTTAGAAGAAAACGTAGAAGGAAATCTTGTGAACTTGAGCTAGAAAAAGATTTCTTTGACAAGACAAAAAAAAGTACTAACCATAAAAGAAGACAAACTGGTGAACTAGATTTTATCAAAATTACAAACTCTTGTTCTTCAAAAGACATCATTAAGAAAATGAAAAGGTAAGGCCAAGACAGAGAAAATATTTGTAATGCGTATGTGTCACATAAATAAGTCTGTGTTCAGAACGTACACAAACCTCTTCCTTCTCAATAGAATATAAAAAAATAAAAAATTGGGCAAAAGATTAGAATATATATTTCACAAATGTGTAACACATGAAAAATAGCACATGACAGGAATGCTCAAAATTATTAGTCATTAAAGAAATGCAAATTAAAACAACGATGAGATATCACTTCATAACCAATGACTAAAATGGAAAAAAAAAACCCTGAAATATTCAGGGGTTGGCAAGGATGCAGAACAACAAGAACTCTGTATATGGCTGGTGTGAAGGTAAATAATATAATTATTAATAAAAAGATTTTACAGTTTCTTGTGAAATTAAACATGTACCTATTCTAAAGATGCAATTCTGCCCCTAAGTACTTACCAAAAAATACATTCATAGAATAATTTGTAGATGAATGCTCACAGCAGCTTTATTCATAATAGCCCCATCTGGAAAACACATAATTTCATAGCATGAAATACTACTCACCAAGAAAAACAAATGAACCTCTGATTGAGCAATAATATGTATGAATTTAGCAGACATGCTGAGCAAAAGAACAGACACAAAAGGGTCCCCTCTGTATAATTCCCACTTACATGAACTTCTAAAGGGGATAAAACTAGGCTAACTGAAAAAAAAATCAGACTGTGGTTTCCTGGGGGAGGAGTAGAGTAGGCTTATGGGGATTTTGTGTAATAATATGGAAATAATCTGTGTCTTCATTGTGGTGCCAGTTTCAAAGGCAGATACATTTACTAAAATTCTTTAAACTGTACACTTGAAAATTGCACATTTTATATTATGTAAATTATAACTCGATAACGTTTATTTTTCACAAAATATTCCTGCTTCAATGTAACAAAATCAGCACTTTAAAAAGTAAACAAGAATGTCTCTGTTTCTACGTTTATAGAAAGCTTTTTTGCATGATTGTCTATATACAAAATAGTCATTGTTGACTTTTAAATTCAAATGTCCAAGTACCAAGTAGTAACAATAATCATCATCTATTTAGTGCCTAGTATAAGCTAGATTCTCTGCCATACACTTAGCAACAATCCTGCAAGGTAGATCTTACTATCTTTATATTTGATTAAGAAACTTGTGTCTCAGAATAGTTAAGTAAGTTGTCCAAGAACTCTCTGTTGTAGAGGTGAGAGTTTCTCCAAGGACTGTCTGTCTCTATCGCCTATATTCTTTCTACTATATGCCATCTTCCAGTTGACTTGTATATCACACCTATTCCAAAATCATTTGCCTGGAGGTACTAGGTAAGTAGTTGTTGCTAGCCTACTCATTTAATTGTCTTGTCCACAATCTCCTTGTCATATGACCTTTAATGAGTCATTCAGCCAAATTTCTCCAATAATTAAAACCATGAATATATTTAAAAAAAAAAAAAACCTAACACTTCCCTTCTACATCACATGGCAGGAGTTTAATATGGTGTATATAATAGGGTAGATCTGGGTTCAAGATCTAATTCTGCCAATTTTTAACTGAGCATGCTGCTTTATCTAAGTTTCATTCCTTTATCCATAAAATGAAAGTATTAATAACCACTTTCACAGGGGTGTTGTGAGGATAAAATGAGGTAATGCGCTTAAGTATTTGCATTGTGCCAACAACACAGTAAATGACAAGAAATAGAAATGCGTATTATTAATGAGGGACAGGTATTGCCCTGTTAAAGAGGGTGTTTACTTTTCTTATTATTGCATATTTCCTTATTATTTCCTTCCTCTACTACAGATTAATTTAGCAAGTGTGGAAAGGTCCTAAGTAGTCAACTCGATCATTTTGGCATTGGTGATTCCTTAGCTGCAGATCATTTTGAAGTTGTATACATTCATTCAAGATTTTTCATTTGGTATTTAATATTTCCATTTAATATTTTCCAATATTCCATTCTGCTATAGGCTCTCGTATTATTTCCAAAATCTTATGCAGACCATGGACAATAGAGTATAAAAGATATGTCATTAGCAGAAAAACCTATCTTGTTCCCATAAGCAGCCCAGAGGAGTGGTCATACTGTCATGAGACACTGTTCCCAAAGACTTTATGAGCTCAGTTTTTCTCTTTTTATCAGCTACCTTCTGGAAGAAATTACTATGATCCATGAGAGAATTGAAATGTAAAAAATATATGTAGAAGGCAAAGAAACCCATGTATACAACCATGTCCTAAGTGGGTCTGCTTTAAGAGATTATCACTGCTTTAAGAACCATTACATAGAAATCTGTGATTCTGCACTCAAAGTGCCATATAGTCAAGAGGAAGTAAGATGGCTTAAATGAGTAGTATTCCAATAATAAAAAAACCAAAAAGAATTATGATTCTCGAGACTGATCTCAAGTACAGTTAGGAAACAGGGTTTCTCTTCATAGTCCCACCATCTTCCTTCCACTCTGCCTCTATCCCAAACATGCATAACAGTCTTAAATGCTCTGAGATCTATTCCTTTATAGGGGAGGGAGGAAAAAGAAAAAACACAAGTCCAAATAATTTGCATTAGGTTGTTAGTAATTTGTCGGCTTGTTCCTCCTGGGCCCCCCAAAAAAGCAGTACACCTAGGGTTAATGATGAGATGAGCACTGGGTGTTATACTGTATGTTGGCAAATTGAATTTATTTATTTATTTATTTTTTTAAAATTTTTTTTTTTAATTTTTTATTTATTTATGATAGGCACACAGTGAGAGAGAGAGAGAGAGGCAGAGACACAGGCAGAGGGAGAAGCAGGCTCCATGCACCGGAAGCCCGACGTGGGATTCGATCCCGGGCCTCCAGGATCGCGCCCTGGGCCAAAGGCAGGCGCCAAACCGCTGCGCCACCCAGGGATCCCCAAATTGAATTTAAATAAAATTTTTTTAAAAAAACCCAAAACAGGGAGAAGACTAATGGTTGGTTACAGTCACTGCATGTGATAGGCAGATGAAGGAGATGCCATAGTTCAACATAAATGCCCTCCTACCCTCTATCCCACCGTCTGAGAGGATCCCACCCATGTTATATGAAATTAAACCTTAAACAACATCCATGGTTCTAAGAAATGAAGCTGAATCCATCCAGGAAGAGCTGAGAGGCCAGGCAGGCCAGGATGTAGACCAGGGAGCATATTAGGCTATCCACTGGAAATAGGAATGACCTTTGTACACTGCACGGTGTGAAGAACACTTGCTTCATTGTCATTGGACATTCTGTCCAGTCCAATCAAGTCACTTGGACTTTACTTCTCGGCAGTTTTGCCAACTGGCTGACCCCTTATTTTTTGTGGTCAATATAACCAAGTTACTTTGAACTCTGATTCAGTGAATTTCAAAGGGCCATTCTCCTATCATAAATTCATCTCTTCTCATTTTTCCATTTTGTTATAATGACTACCATTATTTACTTAATCACATATGAATATGTAGAAAAGACACTAGAATGAAATACTTTTCAATTCCCTACGGGCAAGTTCCACATTTCCATTCCCTAGGTGGCCCAAGGGGATGGGTAACCAAAGAAGATATATTTAAAATTTGTTATTTCTGGAATTCCTCTACTCAGTCTGTTTACAGATTTTCTTTTCAGCCCATTCTTGACACACATACAAATGTGTACCAACTGTCTACTTTTTATATTTGGATGAGTACCTGGAAGTGCTATGTGGCAGAAGACAAGAATAAGAAGGGAACACAAGAGCACTGTAGACTTTAGTAGTTACTTACTCAGTCCTCTCCTCCATTTTACTCCAAGTAAGATGAGTTCTAGTTCTTTGTTTCACTCTGTTGCCATTTCTGAATTACTTTTTAAAAATGTGCTCCTTATTCATCTCTTAAGTCATTCCTCTTGTGTTGATGTCATACCTTCCTATTTTCTCAATCATATCCCCCCCCCCACATCTCCAACTACCCACTTTCTTTATTTTTCTTTGTGATGTTTCCAAACTACATGGCACCAAAGCACATATGAACATTCATCTTCACTAATGAACAAAATTGATATGAACTTTCTGATCCCCAAACAAAAGAATTTATGTTCAACCTGGAATTCTTTAGTGTTCTGGCCCTGGTCATTCAAGTGGCATTGTTTGGTGGTTTGGGCTTCCTGCATAATTCTACTTCCCATTTATATGAATTATCCCATAACTATAAATATAGTTAACAAATATCATGAATATAAGCCTTATGACAAATTCTACTTCTAGGTCAATGGACCAACCATTGTTTCAGTTTAAACTCTTGATATGGAATGGTTACCTGGCTGGCTCCTTCGGCAGAGCATGCAACTCTTAATTTGGGGGTTGTGAGTTTAAGTCCCATGTTGGATACAGATATTACTTAAAAATAAAATTTAAAAAAATTCTTGATGTCAATAGTTCTAGAACCTAAAAAAGTGGATTAGTCTCATTCCAACATTCTTCTTCATATGGTATATACTGCAGAATTATCCATTAAAAGAAAGTCTCAAGGTCAAAGTGGAATCAGCTCCGGCCCTTACCAAAGCTAAAAAGCTAAAGGTATTTTGACGTATCTGCCATAGTTGTTGTTATTTCATTGTTGATTAGAAGAAAGTGTGGTTAATCCAGTTTTATAGAATACATTATAGAAATCCATTTATATAGAATAATAGTTTTGTCATTGAAAAGAGGGCATGGTATATAGCCCACTAGGGCCCAGTTGCTCCCTTTTCCCTCTTGTTTTATGGTCAGGGTGAAACACACTTCTGATGTAATAAGCCTAATTGGATTTCGATGTCTGTGTGGCTGTTGCCCTTGGTTCTGGCTGTTCTTTGCTTTGTCCAGGAGGAAGCCTGCTTGTCAAAGCTGGTCTCCTCAAGCTTTCCACACTGGCCCAGGCAGAGTATCTCCCGGCCTGAGCAAACTGCTGGTCAGAAACTGCCCAAACATGATTAATGGGGTTCCCACCTACTGTCCCCTCTCCCTGAGTACTCCCACTGCCCAGGCAGCCGGGCATGGGCTCCGGCATCTCCTGGTTTCCTCTGTGGTAATAAACGCTTTCTGTGATGGTAAAAAAAAAAAAATATATATATATATATATATATATATATATATATCTACAGTGTCTCCTACAGGCCTTGCACAGTTTCAATTGTCTCCCACGTGGTAGCCATATGTTTGTTTTCAGCTGACTGAGTCTTAAGCCAGAGAGACTTTAGAGAAAGTGGAAGAGAGAGAAAACCAGCAAAATATCTTATTAGGAAGGGTGACATAGGATAATATGTTTTCTACCCTTAAGTACTGTATGTGTGTTTAAAAGAAAATACATATTGCATACTACTACTGTTCTAGCTATTTATACTCTGATAATACATTTTTAAGTCTGTTAGCACAAATTTGAAACAAATGATAAAGCTCATTCAGCTATAAATTCTGCAAATGAGTGAATCAGTTGACATTCATTGAGTGTTCATGTGTGTAAATCAACCTTATGGTATACTACGCTTCAGAGCATAAATGTGATCAAGGGAGATTTGTAAAAAACAAAAATGTACACTGAATTTCACTGAAGGGAAATATGTAAAATGGGAAAATAGTAGTCCATAGACTCTAACTCACACATAAAATATATCAAATGTTTTGAGGTCCAAATAAAGGAGTTACTTAATGAAATATTAATGTTCATAATGCAACATTATAGTGAATAAATGCAAAGTCACTGGAATTACTTAGACACAAAGAATCAGCAGCTTTAAAACTAGGAATAAAGGCTTTAGAAAGAATTTGGGTTAATCTTTTAGTTATCCTACAGAAAACTAAAAGCCAGGGGAAGTAAATCAGCTGTTTAAAGATGCACAGCTTTTTCTTTCTTTCTTTCTTTCTTCTTTCTTTCTTTCTTTTTTTTCTTTTTTTTCTTTTTTCTTTTCTTTTCTTTTTTTTGAGCACCAGGATGGAAAATTTTCAACAACATCCAGCATAAACTTTCTACCCTCCCATTAGGGGCTGCTCTGGTCTGCCAATCTGACAGTGTCTGTCATCTCCACAGAAGAGATCTTCCCTCAGCCACGTGTGGTCAAGCACTAGCAGTTACGGGATTCTGTTTCTGGGGAACAAGCCATTCATGGGCAGATGAGAGATGAGAGATAATTACATTCTCTCCCTTCCTGCTTCCCCTATCATTTAGCCTGTCCATCCAAATTATATACACCTGCTTCTTTTTGCTCCATCTTCTCTTAGTGGGTTCGGAGAAACTGAGTAGTTTAATTTTAAGTTCTGCAGCAAGTCTATAAAATGTCTCTGACTTTCAGACAGAGATGTGGCACTGTTCACTTGCTCTCAGTGGGATTTGCACTTGCATTTTCACCTTCATCATATAATGGTGGACTTGCCAATCCACTGGCAAGCTTCCACCTGAAGCCTTTGTAACCAAGGATGCTGTGTGGTCACAGGAAGAGCAAATCTAATTTGACTCAAAAAGAGCCAACCCCAGGGTACCTAGGCAGCTCAGCGGTTGAGCGTCTGCCTTTGGCTCAGGTAATGATCCCAGGGTCCTGGGATGGAGTTCCACATCAGGCTCCCTGCAGTGAGCCTTATTCTCCCTCTGCTTATGTCTCTTCCTCTCTTTGTGTGTCGCTTATGAATAAAAAATAAAATAAAATAAAGACCCGAAACCCATCAAGTTTGATGTAGAATCATGAGATCTGATTAGCTGAGAGAACCAGTCACAATCCCCCTCAGTATCAGTCAGGGTTCTTAAGTGGCAGACAACAGCAACTGACTCTGACCATGTCAAGCCACAAAGGAAGGCAATGGAGAAAAGTAAGGAAAAGCTGAAGGATCAGGTCTTGGAAGGTACTGGTCTGAAACAGCTCAAGGGGAATCCGTGTAGCAAGAACTCGTAGAAACTTTCTTGAGTAGCGGCAAGAGTGAGCTCCAACATTTTTGAGCCTTGTGTCCATCTGCTCATGATTCCAATTGTAGGGAGATGGTTTGATGAGCCAAGCTGGGATCTTGTTGCCACTGCTTGCAGTGGCAAAACTCTTATGAATGCTCAGTCAATCCCACCATGCAACAGTGTAGGGGAGTTTTCCCAAAGGAAAATACAGTGGTTCTCGCTAGGAAAAACAAAAAACAAAAAACACAAAAAAAAAGAACAAAGAAAGGAACATGGATGCTAGGCATTCAAATCAGCAGCTGTCCACCACATCATCAAAATGCGGTGGTTAAATTGCAGAGAAAGAGATCGACAGTGAGAGGTGAATAATGAAGTATATCTAGACAACAGCCTAGTAATGAGACTGATAAAAAAAAAGTTATTAAAATCTGGTTCTGAGTCACAGTTTTAAATCAGCCTAAAGATTTTTTTTCTTTGAGATGCTTCCAACACTACCCAAACCCTGCATGGTATGTTTGGGTAACTGGTCCATTAAGTATCTCTTTCCAGGCAGCATTACCTGCCTCCTACCCATCTGCCACCCATTCTTGTCTGGCTACTCCTACTCCTTTGTCCTTACCAGAATCTGAACTCCGAGGCTATTTCTTCAGAAACCCCTTTGCTTACACTGGAAGATCAACCAAACACCATAGGATGTTTTACTGAATTTTCACAGTTTAGCAAATGATGATTTAACTTTTTTAAAGAATCCAAAGCCAAACCTCCAAATCGGATGTAGAATGAGAAAAGTCATGTAAAACGCTTCCTTGAAGCTGCCTTCCAAGTGCTATCTTGGGCACACTTGGTGTAGCCCCCCTTTACTGAAATGTCCTGGTAGATGCTGTCCAGATGAAAGATGGTTCTCCACTTTTGCTGGAAGTACAAATCAGGCCGGCGTTTTGAAAAAGAGACAGGTTTATCCATCTCTTCAGGGTTAGACGTGGCTTTGTTCCCTGTAAAATTTCACTTTTGGTTATTAAAATATTCACTGTAGGAAACAAATTTGTAACCCATTTCTCATATTACCTACACACAGAAAAACAAAATTTGATATCCTGGGGTTTATTTGCTGAGGGCGCTTACCATAAAAGCGAGTGAGTATGCATTGGGAAATTCGTCTGGTTAACTCCTTATGGATAAACGTTAGTCACCAGCATCCCCCCCCCCCCCCCGCCCCCGTTCCTCCCCGACTCTCGCCCCCAGCACCCTCCCCACCTCCCGACTTCCCGCCTCTCCAGGGCTGGTGACCTAATAGCATTTTTCTTCATGCATATTTTGGCGTCGCCCCATGGCCTGGCTGCCTTCGCCTGTCTGAGTCTTTTGAAATTCCTGCATGTTCGCCCCAGATTAAGCCGAGTGTGTCTCAGGATGTGTGCTCCGTTTTGTTCTTTCCCCTTAACGCTCCCTGTGCAACGTGTCTGGGGGGAGGAGGACAGGACGGGAGGGAGGGGCAGAGGCGAGGAGCTGTCCGCCTTGCACGTTTCCAATCGCATTACGTGAACAAATAGCGGAGGGGCTGCCGGGCCAGAACTGCTTGTGTAACTTTGCAAACGTGCCAGAAAGTTTAAAATCTCTCCTCCTTCCTTCACTCCAGACGCTGCCCGCTCGCCGGGGCCGCCGCGCCGCTCCCCGCCGCCTTCCAGGAGGACTGGGAAAGAGGAGACAGGCGGGTGCCACGTCCCAGCAGCCGCCTTTGCTGACAAGGGTCCGCAGCCCACCCTTGGCATTGCTTGTAGGGACTGAGTTACCGGCCTCCCTGGTTGAAGATTTCTCCCCTCCCTCACGTGATTCGGGCCCCGTTTCTCTCTTCTCCGATCTGCGTCCTCCCGGAGTGGGAGCAGTCAGGCGACGGGAGCGATGCGCTTCGCCTGGACCGCGCTTCTGCTCGGGCCGCTGCAGCTCTGCGCGCTCCTGCGCTGCGCCCCGCCGGCAGCCGGCCAACAGCAGCCCCCTCGCCAGCCGCCCGCGGCTCCGGCCGCCTGGCGCCAGAGGATCCAATGGGAGAACAACGGGCAGGTGTTCAGCCTGCTGAGCCTGGGCTCGCAGTACCAGCCGCAGCGCCGACGGGACCCGGGCACCACCGCCCCGGGCGCTGCCAACGCCGCAGCCCCGCAGCCGCGCACGCCGATCCTGCTGCTCCGCAACCGCACGGCGGCAGCGCGGGAGCGGGCCGCAGGCACGGCGGGGGGCGCCGGCCGACCCAGACCCGCCGCCCGCCACTGGTTCCAGGCTGGCTACTCGGCGTCCGGGGCCCGCGACGCCAACCAGACCGCGCCGGGAGAGCGCCCGGCGCTCAGTAACCTGCGGCCGCCCAGCCGCGTGGATGGCATGGTGGGCGACGACCCCTACAACCCCTACAAGTACTCCGACGACAACCCCTATTACAACTACTACGACACGTACGAAAGGCCTCGGCCTGGGAGCAGGTATCGGCCCGGATACGGCACCGGCTATTTCCAGTACGGTAAGCACCCCAAGTCGCAGGAAGCAGCCGCGCACCCCTTCCGCCACTCCGTGGCTCCCCAACGTGGCTGCCTGGGCGCGGCAGGCCTTAGTCCCCGCGGCTCCGATCCCTCCCCCTGCGCCTGCAGAGGCAGCCCTGGAATCCGGTGCAAACCGCGCGCGCCTGGCCCCTCCTGCTTTCTTTCCACTTTGCTTTGCAGCCCTTGGCGTCCCCCGTCCTCCTGCTACCCGCAGCCCGCTTGGGTGAAGGGTGAGGAGTCAGAGACACGGAGGGCACCCAGGGCCGGGGTAGGGGGTGCTGGGCTGGCTCACAGCTACCTATCCCCATCGCCTCCTGACGTTTAGGTCTCCCGGACCTGGTGCCAGATCCGTACTACATCCAGGCGTCCACGTACGTGCAAAAGATGTCCATGTACAACCTGAGATGCGCTGCAGAGGAGAACTGCTTGGCCAGGTACTGGTCGGGCTCTCCGCGGCCGGGCTGCCCCATCTGTGGGTCAGGCGCTGCTCCAGCGCCTGGTCCTCCTGACTGCTGCTCTTGTTCCATGCACACAAGAATTGGGAAATGCGGCAAGAGCTGGGAAGTGGAATGTGGTCTCCTGGGCATGCTGAACTGGATGGAGAGTTTAACATTTTCAAGATTTCTGTGGGTTCCGACTTTCAAACTGTGACACACATCAGGGAGATGGGGTAAACCCTAATCCTGGAGAGTTGAGATCTCGCGTTCTTTTTCCAAGACCCTCAGACTTTGGAGCTAGTGGTTTCCCATAACTTTCTATCAAAGAACTGTACAATACCATGGAAAAAATTTTGTAATGGAAGAGCTTGTTAATAACCCCTTAAAACACAGAGGGCTAATTTGCCAGTGTGGCACCCCTCATCAGCAAAGGTTAGGTTTTCTTCTTTTGTTTGAGGCCACAATTTAATTTCGTTGTTTTGGTATTACTTCAGCCAGAATAAGAGCATGATCAAGAGCTTTGTTTTTGAATCAGTCCTAAAATAAAGTCATAGCAATTTGGGGAATGGAGTTCTCTGACTTTGCTGCTGGGAAACCAGCAGAGGGAGCAAAAGATGTTTTGATAGGTCTCATAAAATTTTTTCAAGTGGAAAGTGAAAATACTCAACAGTATGTGAATATATATTCCCACAAAATATGTTAGAAGGAAGAGAGTAGTGTTTATCTGTTCAGTTCTTCTTCCACTTTGACCCTTTGTAACTGTCAGGCTAAAGGAAGAGAAGAAAGCTGAACTCATCCATTTTGAGTCTTGCACTCCCTAGGATGTTATTACAGTCATGCCATTGTTTTCAAGATAGCGAAATTGCAAAATTATTTCTCTAATCTGGGTGTATGCTTCTAGAATTATTTCCCCACTTTACATCTTAGGAAACTATTTAAGAAGAAACGTATTGTTAAATTCAAAGTTCTTAATAAGTACATAAGATTTTTAAAAAAAATTTGAGATAACTGCTACTCATTCATGTGGCTAAACAAGAACTGATTATAAGTACAAAATTTACTTATCACACGTACACTCTTAATCCTAATTTTATTATACTTTTTAACTGCAGGTTTCTTTTTTTTTTAATTTTTTATTTATTTATGATAGTCACAGAGAGAGAGAGAGAGAGGCAGAGACACAGGCAGAGGGAGAAGCAGGCTCCATGCACCGGGAGCCTGATGTGGGATTCGATCCCGGGTCTTCAGGATCGCGCCCTGGGCCAAAGGCAGGCACCAAACCGCTGCACCACCCAGGGATCCTAACTGCAGGTTTCTATAGTGGTCATTCATTCACTGATTCAACAAATATTCACTGAACTCTGACCACTTGCCAGGCATCGTTCTAGGATCTGGAGATTCAGCAATAAACAAAATAAGCAAAATGCCCCAGGTCTCTTGCAACTGATAGTCTAGTTGGAGGTGGGAGGTAGTTGCCATTATAAAATGGAAAGGGTTTTGCTTGTAATTCATCTTTAGATAGTATCCTGTGAAAGTACTAATGTTTCCTTTTTCAAAACCACAGCTCAGCATACAGGGCAGATGTCAGAGATTATGATCACAGGGTGCTGCTAAGATTCCCTCAAAGAGTGAAAAACCAAGGGACATCAGATTTCTTACCCAGCCGACCAAGATATTCCTGGGAATGGCACAGTTGTCACCAGTAAGTGGATGGGCCTCCTAGGTCCTTCTGAGTTGTGTTTTCCTTTTTTTCACAGAGTTCTTGATGTGACAAGTGCAAAGTCTTATTTCTTACAGAAAAGGGAGAAAATTACTGTTATGATTACATTCAGAATTTTCTCTGTGTAATGTGACATCATCAAGGAAACATATCAGCTACAGGATCCTGTTATCTTTTAAAATGGAAATTCAAATCCAGCTCGTTAAAATTCTAAGTTCAGCTCATTAAAACTGCTGATAGGGATACAGCATTGGCTTCCCTAATATTTTATTCCAATGAATTATAGGTAAGATTTCCAAAAAAAAGCTTGTTCTAGCCAAGATCACCTACAGTTAGTCAGCATTTCATAAAGTCCACAGGTGATCAGAAGGATTCATATACCAATCTCAGAGAAAAATAGAGATGATATACTCCATGAGCTGAGAAGGACCTACCTCTGTCTTTTAAAAGGCCTGTATCAAAGCCAGGGTAATAGCCAGCTTTGTCCTAAATTTAAAGATCTTTATAGAAGGTGGTTCTATGATTTGCCTTGGTAACTTGTCCAGGTACTTAATGCCAGGAAATCCTGATGGGTGCCCTGAAACCTTCTGCAATTTGAGCAATTTTTTCTTGTTCTTTCCTTACATGAGAAGATAAACATCTCAGTACCTTCCCTGAAATGAAATGAGAGAAAACAGATATAAACACTGAATTTTCTGATAAAATAAATTTATTTTATTTCTCAATAAAAGTTTATACTTATTAAATAATAATTGTGGGAAAAACATACCATTATTTCTCCTTTGCATTTTAGTAATGGTTTTGCATTTTTAAAAATCTCACAGAAACCTCCCATGAGTCATGTGCTCTTCTTTTATTTGGAACGAAACATCAATCCTGGCAGCCAAAGGAAACAGATTAGAGAGCATATGGCAGGTTTTACTTAAATGCAGATAATTTAGTATCTATTTCTATTTAATATTCAAAGATAAAACAGGGTATAATAGGAAAACAAGATATTCAAACTAAGTCATTTTTTATTCCTAGAAGCAAAGCTAAAAGCTTACAATTCTGATAGATCTCTATTCCTAGGAAAAAGGGCTAGCATGAATCTGGCTTTAAGAAGATAAACTTGATCTCAATTTTAGTGTGAAAACACGTGTGGGAGGCAGTGGGGGAGTCATCTAAAGTCCTCATGGCTTTGTTTCTCTGTATGTTACTGACCTCTGTCTCTGTGTTGTGTGGGACATCAGACATTACCACAGCATGGATGAATTCAGCCACTATGACCTACTTGATGCCAGTACCCAGAGGAGAGTGGCTGAAGGCCACAAAGCCAGTTTCTGTCTTGAGGACACATCCTGTGACTATGGCTACCACAGGCGATTTGCATGTACAGCACATACACAGGTAGGTTGGCCCTCTGACATCAGAAACCTAAAAGCTTCAGAGAGAAAACTGTGGTCTTCTCTTTTCTTTCCTCCTGCCACTCTTTTATAAACTATTTCATTTAGGGGTTCATCTGATCAAGATGGAGAATAACTGGGAAAAGGAAACTGGTCTCTTGAGGATTTTATTGATTGATTGATTGATTGATTGATTGATTTAGAGGGAGAGAAAAGTTGGGGATGGGCAGAGGGAGAGAGAGCGATAGGGAATTCCAAGCAGACTCCAAGCACAGAATGAAGCCTGACGTGCGGCCAAACTCATGACCCTGAGATCATGACCTGAGCTGAAATCAAGAGTCAGACAATTAAGTGACTGAGCCACTCAGGTGCCCCAGATTCAAAGTAGTTTTTAAAGACTTTCATCATTTCAAAAAGTCAATGTGCATAATCGCTATGTTCATAGTGAAAAGCAGTGGTTTAGTCCCTGAACAAATCTGACTGGCTTCCAGTATCTGCACTCATTCTGTACTCTTTAACTGCCTCGGTAAATAACTGTGGAGGAGACACTTCTGTTTTCTCACCTTCAAAACCATTCCTCTCTCCACCCATTAAGCTAGAGAGAGAACAGTGCTTGGGGTTACCCAAAGAGAGAACCTACGTTTCTTATAAAGCACCTCAGAATCAGTCTCTTTTAAAGCATGCAAATGAGAGCAGAAGGATATAATTTCTTTTTCCACACGTATGTAGTTAAACCTGCGGTATAATTGATGTCAGATGTCCTTTGTGGATTTTTAAAAATCGTGCTGACCTAAACAGTGTGTATGTCTTATAATGGGAAAATGTGTGTCAGTTAAAAGCCAAGCCAGTATTTCTATAAGAAACCCTCATTTTTATAAAGGGACATTATAATTTTACTCCAGCGGAAATCTTGGCAAGGGGCAGTGAATGTGCATGACGCACCAAGGGATCAGCAGCTGGCATTTCAGGGAGCAAATTCCAGGGCTGTGGCAGGAAGCTTTTCAGTGACCTAAATGTTACCACTGCCTCTTCCTCTGAGCTTTAAACATCATAGCAATTGCAGAGGGAAATGATTCAATTCCATGCTCTGGGGGAAGCAATGCACTTACTCTAAGTAAAAGTTGATGCAACCTACCCACATTACACATATGTGGGCAGAGAGATTCCCTTTACACTCAGTGATCCACAGTCACCATCTGCCCGTGTTGTGGCTGGAGTTTATTCTCTCCATTTAGAAAAAGAGGCACTATGGACAGCTGTGTGTTGAAATATTTGAATTTAAGTCTATAGCTATATAAAGTACTTCAGTCTCTCAATTCCCTGGGGTGACCCAACTTCATTTTCTATGGGAGCTTTCTGACTAATCATCTTCTGTTTATATCCTATTTAACTACTGTTCACCATGTCTTGCGTTAAAAGTGATTTGTTTCTTCGTGTTTTTCACTATACTGGTGTTTCTTTAACATGGACTTCATTTGCAGGCACAAAAAAAAAAAAAAATTCTCACAAAGCCCCAGTGTTGACTTAGATTAGTTGTATTACAATGTTGTTTAAGTGTATCCAAACATAAAAGAAGATATAACTTCCTTATATCTATACTTCCATATAACCCTTAAGTTCTTAGATAACGAATTTACATTTTCAATATATATGAAACTAGAAACAGTTACATTAACATCATTAATTTAATGTAACCAACAGTTCTTTTGCTAAAACCAATGAGCTAATTTAGCCAGCACTGGTGAAAGCTCTACATTTCACCTGTTTTTAAAGTTTGACTGTGAATACGTGATATGCTTGTTGTTTTTTTTAATAGTCTTAAAAATTCCTATTATTTGTGTACAAGTTCAAACAATCAAAATTAAAACTTAACTTAAATCCTGCCAGCTGGAGTACCAACTTCAGCACTCTTTAAAGCTCTTTTGTTCACTTGAAGGTAAGATCAGTACTGTAGCATTCTTTAAAGTCTTAAATCGATAGCTAATCCAGTCAATGGAGGTGTTACAAATATATGTAGGGGTGGGACTCCAAGTTAGCAGCAGAGCAACAATTACAATAGCTAGCACTTACTGAGTATCTACTACTGCCAGGATCAGAATTAAATGTGCCGGGCCCAGAAACTAAACAATCTTCATCTGGTTCTCCCTGCTGCAGCACAGGTACTTTTGAGTTTGGCCTGTGTGTACTGCTGTGTGCTGTATGAAAGCACGGTGCTACACCATTCTTCCCAAATTAGGCAATAGCCATACTGGCATTGATAGAATATGCTTGGCGAGTTTTGCCATCTCTTTGGTGATCAAAGTGTTCTTAAGACCAAAGAAATTTTGGGTGCTGAAATTAAATGGCAGTAATGAATTAAAATGATTCTAGCATATGATTTTAAATTTACTTTAGATGAGCATTAGAATGAAAATATAACAATTCAAGCTTCTCAAGAAGAACTAATGGAATCAAGAACCCACCTATGGACTTCAATTTAAGCAAATTTTCCCAGACTGTAACTTTCTGGAGAGTAAGGACCCTATCTATTAGAATTTTTCTCCTTCCTACCTGTAGAAGGCACTCATTTCCTTATAGAAGTGAGTATCTTAGTAAGTGGACTGATGTGCTGATATTCATTAACTGAGGCATACATTCATCCTTTTCTTTCAATAAAATATTTCAGTGGGATATGAGACAGAGAATAGTGTGGTGGTCAAGACTAGGGACCCTGGACCCCAAACATCTAAACTCAAAACCAGCTCAGCCATTTGCTAGCTATATATCCTTGAGTGACTTTATTGACCTTAAAGTGACTCATTTTCCTCATCTGCAAAATGGAGATAATAATAGCACCTATCTCATGTACTTGCGAAAATTGAATTTATAAATGTAATATGTTTAAAATTGTTAAACATAACAAAAAATGCAACAAAAATCCACTCTCAGGGAGTTTATAATCTCTAGTTAGATATATTCTAATACAGTACTGTTATAATACAGAGTGTTAGAGGACAAACACTATAAAATCTGGGCAGAGTAAAGGAAGGTAATTTCCAAGAGAAAGTGGGAAGGGTTGTACTGACGACACTTGAGCTAGGTGGATTATTACATGGCCATTATTCTCGAACTGGTGATATTCTAGAATTTTGATAGAAACCTGTTCTGTCAATTTAAGATTGTATTTATCGCTGGTGATTGATGACACTTTTAAGAAGCTAGATGTACTACTACTTATATTAGTCCTGTATTTTTTTTAGCTGGAGGTGCTATAAGGCTGAGTAATATATACTTCTCAAAGGAGATGCAATATAAGTATAGTTTTATGTCAAACTCTTGTAAGTACTAACTTAAAATTTAATTTGCAAATAATAAGCACATTCTTTAGCATACTCTGACCATTTATCCTCTTTTTAAATGTTTAAATTTTATTTGTTTTAGGGGTTGAGTCCTGGCTGCTATGATACCTACAATGCAGACATAGACTGCCAATGGATTGATATTACAGATGTAAAACCTGGAAACTACATTCTAAAGGTAGAGACTTTTGAAAATATAAACCTATAATTTATTTCGATTGGAACTCAATGGGCCTCCCCTTCTGAATCACTGTTAAATAATCACAATCGTGCAAGCAACTATACGCCTCCTAGAAATATTTCTTACCAACCCATATATATGAAAAAAAAATTTTAAGAACTTTGGGGGAAAATATATAGCCTCTTTCTATAACTTCTCCAGAACTTTACCACTTGCCTAACTTTTTAAATCCCCTCCCTGCCTGATTTAGTTGAAGCATTTCCTTGTTCTAGCCCTGTGGAAATAGGAAGAGAGTAACCAGCAAACACTGCTGACGAATTCTGAAACATGGATGATGTTTATGTTGCCTAGGTCAGTGTGAACCCCAGCTACCTGGTGCCTGAATCGGACTATTCCAACAATGTCGTGCGCTGTGAAATCCGCTACACGGGACACCATGCATATGCCTCGGGCTGCACAATCTCACCGTGAGTCCCATTTGCCTAGTTTCATAATTCTCTTCTCAAAGTGTTTTAGTTCACTGACAGGCATTAAACATATATTTGTATTTTTTAAATGTTTATTTTTATTTATTTGAGAGCAAGAGAGAGAGAAAGCAAAAGAGAGAGCACGAGTGGGGGGAGAGGTAGAGGGAGAAGCAGACTCCCTTCTGAGCAGAGAGCCTGATGATGCAGGGCTCAGGGCTTGATCCCAGAACCCTGGGATCATGACCTGAGCTGAAGGCAGATGCTTAATCGACTGAGCCACACTGGTGCCCCTCTAAGTGTCTGTTTCTAATACTACTGCAGCTTCCTTATAAGATGGTCTATGTTATCACATCATTAGAGCTGATCTTTCTTTGACGAGCTAGAGAAGGGGGTGGGGAAATGTACTCACGTTTTTATCATCTTTTTTTTTAAATCATCTTTTATCATCTTCATCTAAGCTCAGCTAAAGCTTAGCTTCCAAGACAAGACATACACACAGAACACGCTGTTTATCCAAAAAGCCCGTGTGGCGGCTGAATATGTAAAACATGCAATGTGCAGTGTGGGTGACCTTGTGGGATCCCAAACAGTTGGATTTCCTGTCTCCTTGCCAGAATCCATGAAGCAGCTCTGAAGAAATTCCTAGAGTTCTTTAAAATACATTTTGAAAATCATTGCCTTAAAGTATTCCAACTGAAGAGGTCAGACTGCCTGTTCTATAGAAACCCAAGATTTTACAAATTTGAGTTCTAAAACCACAAGTACTAGAAAAGTGCCTTACAAAAGGAAGGGCGTGTGGAGGTTCCTCTGTAATTTTCTTAAGCCCTGGAACCCTTCTGTGAATGAAATCTTAGAGGGAATCCCAGCACATGAATATTAACAGGGGTGGTGCTGTGATTAAAGTAATGGGACCAAGGTTAGGTAGTTTGATTTGCTTGTCTCTCTTCTACTCCATCCTTAAGCTTACCTGCTCTAGTATTGCTGGGTTAGTGATCCTAACTTCCTAACTACCTGTGCCACCTGTGACTGATCACAACAGAAAAACAGCATTAGAATGATATTGAACATGCATCCATGCAGGAGAGGCACCCATGTCTCTGGGTCACGTGGAGCCCTGTCAAAGAGCTACGCTTACACTTAATAAACATTTCTCCCAGATACTCAAACCAGGACAACAGTTGGCCACCCATACATCTGTAGTTTGAGGGGTTTCCCAACTTCCTTAAACCTCATTGTTGAGGTTGTCTTCCACACCCGGGCTCCTGGCCAGGGGATGTGTGAGGCTTCTATTGAGCAGTGCATGTTCAATGTATAGTGTCTTGGGTTGCGTTCACCTTGGAGGGAGCCCTTTCCTTATTCCATAAAGGAGCAGAACCTGTGCTTTACAAGTGTCATCACAACTTTGGAGATAGATGCAGCCTAGAACAGCAAAGGGACAGCACAGAAAATAAGATAATCAAATATATTCTTCTGAACATGCCCACAGTGCAGAAAACCTGGCTGGGTTTATGGTCCATATTGTGTGGAGCTGGTCAAAGTATAAATGAAGATCTTCAGCACATAAGTGTAATCTAAGCAAAAATAAAGCATTATAAAATACATGGTTTAATTAATTTCTCTTATTTTTTATCATTCCTTATTCACTCATTCTCTATATATTCATTGACAGTCTCACTTTTGCACTGTGTATTTATTGAGGTCCTTCATCAGGTGTTAGAGAGTAAAACAAAGATAAATATGATTTCTGACCATTTACTGTGCCCCTTTAGCTGTATTATAATAATTTGCAATTAATTACTTGTGGCTCTCCTGTATAATGTTTGTCTCCTACCCACTCTGACATGGTTGGGACCTAGACACTCTTGTCCACCACTGGATTCCCCGGGGGCAGGCCTACCACCATGTAGCCTCTCATTCCATATTCAAATAATAGAGAAATGACCCTCTCCTTCAGGGACTTCAGGATGTGGAATTGAAAGGCCAAGAGAAATACACATATAACTGTAGCAGAGATACACTATGAAAATTCTAAGAGGGGTGAAGTAAAATGCAGAGGAAACAGCAGGACCTCTGCTATAGGCTAGCTGACTCCCAGGTACAACTGCTGGCCTTGCACTGAGAACAGGTCTGGAAACGTGAGTCTTTTTGCATAGAATATGTCTTACTTTTCATCAGTAGAATCTATTGAATTGGGTATTGCCAGGTATTTAAAACAAATAAAAATTATTATATTGCTCCAGCACAGTGTTGTTCTTTTTTTTTTTTTAAACCAGTTGTCACTAACTACAACTAAATTTTAAGAGTGGTTGAGGTAACATTTTAATAAGCAATAATGATCAGATGGAAATATGAGACAGTATGATGACCCATAGTGACTTGTAATCAAATAACAAGATCCACTCTATGTGTGGAAAATAACGAGAGCTATGCAGAGATCATGACAGAGGAATCCTTACCTTCAGGAGAATGATGCCTGGCCTCCTTTATTCTGACTTTCATTTCTGGTCTCCCTTGTGAGGGATCAGCATTCTGAGGAAGGAGAGATTTCCTCTGGCTGAGACTCAGGAGTGGCTTTAGGAAGCATTTGAATGGAGCCTTGAAGGCTGAGGAGGATTGCACTGGGGGCAGTTAAGGGAGGGCATGCCAGGAGAGGTCAACATCCTGGCTGCCCTGTGGCAGGAAGAAACTGCAGGCGTGTTTGGAAAACCAAGTCATCTAGTGTGGCTAAGGAGTTAAGATTTGGGTGAAAAGGATGGAAAGGTAAATTGGGACCAGGGAGCATTGAAGAGCAAGCTAAAAAGTTTGAACTTCATTCTAAAGGCCATGGGGAGTCTTTGAAGTTCTTGAGGAAGGAGTCTAACTTGCTAAACCTAAAGTGTGGTCAGTCTGGTAGCTCTGAGAGCAGCCCTGCCTGTGATTCCCTTGGTAATGTTATTGAACTTTTTTAATTCCTAAAGACATATCATCTCTCAGTTCGCCTCACTGTTTTCATCTCACTGTTTTCATGCTAATCGCATACCGAAGAACATTCCACTGGTAGGTAAAAACTACCCAAGAGAGGGTGTGCCTTTGATATATCCACTCTCTCTCTCAATCTTTTAAAAATTTATTTATGAGAGAGAGAGAGAGAGAGAGAGAGAGAGAGAGAGATAACGGGCTCTGGGGGAGGAGCAGAGGGAGAGAGAGAATCTCAAGCAGACTCCACACTAAGTGCAAAGCCCAATGCAGGGCTCGATCTCATGACCCTGAGATCATGACCTGAGCTGAAACCAAGAGCTGGATGCTTAACCGACTGAACCACCCAGGTGCTCCACCTCTTTCTTTTTCCCCATCGTAAACAAAATGTATGGACCGAGGGACTGTGGTTCAGGTCAGTTTTATGATACTATGATTAAGTTCTCTCTCACAAAACTTAGTATCTGGAAATTGCTGGCTTATGATTTGGAATGCTTCATTTCTTTACATGAGGACCTATGATCACAGTGTAAACAATATATTTGATTGGTTGGCTTTGACTCAGTCTTTGCCTATTAAGGCATCAGTCTACATCCAAAACAATGCTGGGAAAGGAGTACTGTGGGACAGTGCAGAGGCCATGAACCTGCTTCTAGGTGGGCATACAGTGCTTGCTCCATGGAGTGAGCTCATCTGGACAGGGCTGTTGGTTCTCTAAGTCCTGCTTTTCTCTTGGTTACTTCAGAGGCTGTTTCTTTTCACTCTAAACATTAAGTCTGTAGGTATCAGGTATACACTTTCTGCTACTAACATAGTCTCTTCCTTTAAATAATTTTTTTTAGAGATTTTATTTATTTATTTATTTATTTGAGAGAGTGAGTGAAAGAGAGACAGAGTATGGGGGGAGGGTGTTGGCAGAGGGAGAAGCAGGCTCGCCACTAAGCAGCCAAATTCAGGACTCAATCCCAGGACTACAGGATCATGACACAGCCGAAGGCAGACGCTTAACTGACTGAGCCACCCAGGCACCCCTCCTTTAAATCATCATTAAAATAATGTATTAATGAGTAATTTCACGAGGTGACTATTGCAGACTACTGCAGAGGTAGAGGGAAATTGCCACAGATTTTTTTTTAAAAGATCAACTTTAAACTTGTCTACTGTACTCACTCATAATATTATCAAGTTAATAATTTGTCTTATTTTGTTTTCTTAATCTAGGTATTAGAAAGCAAGCCAAAACTCCCAATGGATAAATCAGTGCCTGGTGTTCTGAAGTGGGAAAAGAATAGATTAACTTCAGTAGGATTTACATAATTTGAAAGAGTGAACAGAAAACAACAAGGAACTTTTGTTTGGACTGTTTTATAACATAGCACATAACTGGATTTTGAACATTTAAATTGGCATTATTTGGGAAATTTTTAATATCATTCATATAACTTTGTGAATGAACACGGTGTTTTCATTCTGTAGATGCACACTTTGGCTCTTTGAAGGAAATCCAAATTTCTTATGCTCCTTTGGAAATTATGGTGGAAAAGGGAAATTAACATTTCAGTGTTTCAAAATGAAACAAAATTACTATGAAGTGAGAATTTTCTTAAGTGCTGAAACTTAAGTGAACCAAAACACTAACTGGCTTGTATTTGTCTTAGTATAGATTAATTCAGAAAGGAGGCTCCTACTGTTCAAATAGATACAGACACATTTGGTGCTGAGCAAGGAACAAAGATTACCATTGGTGTCAAGCAATATTACTATATAGCAGAGAAATGGCAATATATGTATTCAGATAGTTACATCCCTATATAAAATTTATGTTTACATTTTAAAATTAGTAAACTCCTGTCTTTCTGTTCAGTGTACCATTTCATTCTGACTTAAGTCAGCTTTTGTTTTGGAACAAAATGAGTAACTGAGCTGTCCAATTCCTGCCTGACATTCGTTGATGCTGCCTTAATTCTTTAATTTTCCTATAGGCAGAGACCTTTTAAGTGGCATTCTTAAAATCACCATTCTGGGGACTGGTGTATGGAGGACAGCTTTGTCTATGGGAGGTCATTCTGATGACAGATGTGATATATTCAGAGATACTAGCTATGTGTTTAAATATATAGAACTATTAGCCTAAAAATTTTCCTGGCTGACATACAAATCATATAAACAAGTCTCCAAAACCACAATTGTCTCTCACTTTAAAAAATTAATTAAAAAAATCTTAGGTTTTCAACTTTTCTACATTTTTCTTTAATGTTTAGCTTTAAAATGAAGAATGCTAAAAACAATTTAAACTATCCAGAATAGATAACATAGTATCTGGATATAGGAACATTATCAAGGTCATCAAGGAATCAGTAACACTTTTTTTTTTTCTTTTTCTTTCTGTATCTGAAGTATAAACCAAATTAGCAAAGCACATAACATGACATAATTGAGGGGTTGGTGAATAAGGGAAAAAAAAAAAACTTTCCATAAAACTGAAGGACTGTGCTGCATAATGAGACAGCTGTGATTTTATTTTAAAACTGTGAAACCATGTGCCATAACAAAATTTGGAAAATTCCTTTTTTTTCCTAGTTCTAAAAGGTGCAGAGAGAAATCAAATGACACTTTTAAGTTAGTGGTGCTTAGACAGAAGTCTTCCTGCATTAACCAATATTAAAATCTCAAGCAAGGGATTTCCAATGCCAGGACATGTTTGGTAGAATTTAAAAGTGAGTTGGGATCCCTGTATTACAGGTCATAGAGTTGTAAAGTCTATCAACACCAACTACTAAGAGTCTTTCTGCACTCACTAGTGCCTAGCACAGCAAGAGGGTCTAGAAGATGGACAGTCATCCAGAGGTGGATGCAATCCTCATCTGCCAACAGAGAATGCAGCTTGATAGAGACCAGGAACTTTTATTGATCTGGTATCTGAGCTATGGAATAGTTTCTTTGATGTACCTCTTTGCCTTATATTGCTTTGTTAGTTTTAAGACTGTAGAACCATCCTTTCAAATCATAATCTTTTTTAATAGAGATATTTTAATATACTTGCTTTAAACACACACACACACACACACACACACACACACAAAACTACTGTCAGTATTAATACTGAGCCAGACTGGCATCTACAGATTAAGGCCTATCATTTCATTAAGATTCTTACCCCTATAAAAATTATATTATGGCCTTTGGACATATATGAGAAGACATTTTCTATCATTCACTGAGCCTTCCACCTATCTGTCCACCCATCGTCATTTGAGGGCCTAATATGTGTCAGGCACTTACATGCTAGGCCTTGGGATATTAAAAAAAATCTCTCCCCTAACTTCAATAAGTATTAAAAATGTCATATTACCCTTTAGGTTCACCTTATTTCATTTTTAACAACTATACATGTATGTCTAAAGTTTTTCTATTTTTAGCACTATTGTTTTTATGACCATATTTTATTTTAAAAAATAAGTTAAAATAAATAGTTATATGCATGTATGTGTTACTAATAATTAAAACTATGTTTTCAATCATTAAAATGTCTGCCTCTTAAATATAACACCTACTATTTGGTTGGTTTTTTTAAAATAACTTTCAATTAGGAGGCTAAAGATTCTTGCTTATTCCTTATGTAAATATTCCTTCCTCCCACTACCCCTAAACACTCTCAAAAAACTTACACATATTGATTTAACACTCAATATTTTTGAACCTCAAGGGATCTCTCCTTTAAGTAACTACAAAACTTGTAATGATTAGCTGGTAAAAGTCACCCATTAATAAAATTTAAATAAAAAACCTAATCCAGTCTTACCAAACTCCACATAAAATATTTTTACAAAAGGAAGCAGAAATAATCCTAAAACTGTTGAGTACTGAAAAGAGACTGGCTTTTAAATTAATAAAGACTAAAAAAATGAACTAAATAGGAAAATAATTTATTGATTCCTTCCATATGCCATATTTGTGGCCTCACACTTATTCAGACTACAGTCTGGATTAAAGATGTCTTGACCTTTAAAGCTAGGATTCAGTTTCCCAGCAGTACCATAACATACGAATCCACACATATCCATAAGAATCCATTGCCTATTTCCAGGGAATCTTTATATTTTTACATAGTAATTTTATTCACAATCTCTACCATCTAATTATTCATTAGGTATTATTCATAATAACGAACAATTTTTTCTCTCTTTGAAATTTCATAGGATAATCCCACATATAAATATCCCCAATATTTGGGTTCCGGAGGAAATGCAGTGCACTAAAATGATTGCAGCACTGAGAATTCATCTTCAGCAAACTTTCTGAAAATACAGACAATATTTTGTTTTAAAAATACCTTGTTTTGATATTAACCATATGGTAACTGATAGGTAAAAATTACCCTTTCCCTGTATTTTTTATGTTCAGAATTTATATTCACAATCAACATATTCAATCTACTACATATTCAATCAACTACTAAAAGTCCTGGGCCACTTTTGAACACTTAAAGCATTTCATTTATCCTTCAAACCAAAATGGTGCTGAAATACTTCAACTTGAATGTAAAATGTATTAAATCTTAGCTCACAGGATATAAACATTTAATTAATATATAACTGCTTGCTACAAACTAAGCGACATGTTATCTGGTATTGTAATGTTTTTAATGAAGTTTTAATTTCTTCCAAATTTTTCAGGTAACCTATTTGTAAAACATTTGTAACTTTTTCTGAAGAGCTCTTATTTTAAATGCCCAGACACTGGCTTTATAGTCTTCTTTACACTCTCACATTCTTTTATTATATGCTTATATTATGATTGCAAGATTATGTAAAAATGCCTTGAATAAATGATTTCAAGTGTCTGTAGTGGTCATTTGTTGCTAAGTGTAAATAAATGATAGGACTTTCATTTTACGTTAAAATCCTAAAACCATATCTATGGTTGGTGGTTTGCTTAACTGCCTTTTTTATTAACAAACTGTTTAAAGAGCTCACATACCCGAAACTTGTCTTTGATGGATAAAAATCTAGCTGATGTTTCTTTTTTCTTTTCTTTTCTTTCTTTTTTTTTTTTTTTTTTTTAAAGAAAAGGAGTGGGGAGGGGAAGAGGGAGATGGAGAGAGAGAATCCTAAGCATGCTGGGCATGGAGCCTGACTGGGACTTGATCTCACAATCCTGAGACCACAGCTTGAGCCAAAAATTAAGAGTCAGATTCTTAACTGACGGAGCGAACCAGGTGCCCCCCTAGCAGATGTTTTATTTTTTTTAAAGATTTTATTTATTTATTCATGAGAGATACAGAGAGAGAGAGAGGCAGAGTCATAGGCAGAGGGAGAAGCAGGCTTCCTCACAGGGAGCCTGTGGCAGTACTCGACCCCAGAACCCCGGGATCATGACCTGAACCAAAGGCAGATTCTCAACCACTGAGCCACCCAGGTGCCCCTAGCCGACGTTTTAAAAAGAAACTCATACATGAATGGATCCTAACCTCTATCACCATTAGCAACAACTTCTAAGGATGCAGAGCAGGCATTATGAGAACAATGGCACTCTAATTAGGGTTTATAAGAAATATATCTGAGCTTAAATACTCAAGAACTTATCCAATTCAAGCTACCAATTACTTATAAAAAGAACCATTGCTATTACAGTGACCCTTACCTAAATGTGGACCAGATTAGCCTGGAAGCTGGTAACCCAGAAGGACAAACAGGCCTCAAACTGTGGACAAGTGCTTTGGGGGCATGATTTGCAAAACTAACTCACAAAAACAATTCATCTTTCACAAGCTCCTACAGGTAAAATGGATGTAGGCTTGTGGTGTAAATCTGAGTTGTATGGTATCTGGGACATTGCCAGTTTCATGCTTCCCTCACCTGTTCAAAGTATCTGAACACACTTTCATTATTAATGAAAATATGATTTCTTTTGTCTCATCAGTGGTCAGTGTTTCAAGCACTGTTGATTCAAACAAAAGCTCATGAAGCAAAGACAGGGGAGGGAGGATCTTTCCTTCTCAGAAAATCTGACTGCCTCATGTTACTTATTAATATTTCTAATCCTTGCCATTGCTATTAGCAGAGGATTAATACAGAGGTTGAATAATCACTTAAAGCACATGTAGAGGAATTCTAGTTTTCACAAGACACGTTACTCAGAAAGAATCCCATAGAAGAAGTAGTATGGAAGATGTTATCACTATGGTGGAGATTCCCGGTACATATTACCATGTTAAAGAATCTTAGAAACCTTGCAGTAAAGAAGCCACTTTGTGTTATCCAGTGTTTCTTAAACTTGATTTGCTAAAGAAATCTTTTTTTTTTTTTTTTTTAAATAACACCTGCTATTCTGTTAAACCACTAATCTTGGAAGATTTGGGATTTGACATAGTAAGTAATAACCAGTTCATAAAAATGAGGTAATTTAGAAATTAATTAAAACAAATAAAAGAAGTGGAAGTATTTGGCCTATGGGACACAGAAACACCTAAAACCCACTAATTTACCACTTGCCTTGCTTTATAAAAAACCTAATGGTTAAATAGGATCCCTTCAGTGGAAACAATCATTTTAGTCTCTAAACCATGTTCTGTTTTAGAAGGAAATATAGATCTTTCCTATCTGTCCGATAACTTGAATGCTTTATTTAATCCTTATTAAAATCTCTCCTCTCCTAGATACTTGTTGTTTATAACATTCAGAGTGAATCATTTTCTTCATGGTTCATTCATTTCATATAACTGAAATGATTTTATGTTACATGTAACAGCATAATTTAAGTAAATTTCAAGTAAATCTTAGAACTTCTCATAGAGGGCAGGGAAAAACAGGACTCAAAATGAATGACTTGGAAGGATATGTGCATATATTTATAATTTGCTGCCAAGAACTTGCTACTTAACTATGGGTAATAGGCACCAAATTTGGAGACAGAAAAAAAATATAAACCCACAGACCAAAAGGTGAATCATCAATACAATGACCAAGGATATGCCCTCACTGTTAGGAGAACATCGCTAGTTCCCAATTTCTTAAACTGGTCAAACTGGACTTCGTGACAACTGTATGTAACAAGGATTAAGGACAGATGTAATGACAGAGACTGGTAAGAAACAATTCCTTGTAGCAAATGATTCAAATAATATTGAATCTTCATTACACTTATCTTTATTGAGATAATGCAGAAATTTGGAGCCTGACAAATTTGAAGCCAATATTATTATCGATACTGCAACCAGTCATTTGCAAACAGGTTAATTTTACCACTGTTAGGCAGAAAGCATCAGAGTCAATCATTTTTAGTTACTACAATGACATTATTTTTTTAGAGGGATGGGATTAGGGAAAAAACCTTTTATAGCAATCTACAGTTGGGTTGCTGCTGGAGCTAACATTCGTGGATATATCAACAATCTGGTAGTTGTGATCACTTCATTTTTGTTTTAGGGCTTTTTGGTTTCTGGTAACAGATATATATCTTAACTTGCTTAGTCCAAAAAGGAATTCGTAGGCTCATGTAACCAAAAAGAGGAAAGGCAAAGTTCAGGTAAGGAGCCATTGTAATCAGAAATCAAATACCATCAAGGTCACATTCTGACTGCTTTTTCTCTGTTTATTTGTGTGTCAGCTTCATTCTCTTGGTTTAGTTTCTCCATGAAAATGGAAAACCTTGTTGCTTACAGATCAGCAATAAGATCAGGGTGCTCATCTACCTGGCTTATTGATCAGAAAGAAAACAGCATTAATCTATAGCTCAAGTTTGAAATTCTAGAGGATGGCATTTCATAGTCTCAGACTCAGTCATGTACCAAACTCAGACCCAGTAATATGGATATTAAGATAGGTCTAGATTGAGTCAGGTGCTTTTCTTACTCAATCACCAAAGTCAAGGACACACGGTCAGGTAAGAGAATGGCTGCCCCTATCCAAACAATAGCTGCATTTTGGCTTTTTGGGTGGCCGTGTAAGGAAAGAGAGGGAAAAGAAAATGATTACTCCAGCAGTAGGGATTGAATGGGCATTGTCAATGAGAGGATTACTGGGAGCCAGCAAGCCACCCTATTTATGTTTAACAAAAAGTTGAACAAAATCAATGTCTATATAGTCCAACTCATGACCATTCCTTCCAGCTACTCATTCAACTGATTTCTGTAAAGAAAACCCCATATTATCAGTATCAAACGGCTGATTTTTCCTCCAGAAAGTAGTGCCATCCTGCTCTCCCTTTCAGTGCTACTGCCTCCCCTACTGCTAGGGCTAAACAGCCAGCTCACTCTCAACCCACCTTTACTTGTCATGAAGTCTTAATAGGACATTTCAGAATGGAAGCTCATTCTTACTGGTAAGAAGACTTTTAGTTCTTGCTTATCCAAATACAAGGATCAACCCAGAGAGAAAAAGAGAAAAGAACAAGAGAAAAGGCTTGTTTTAAGGTTCTGTTTGTCCAGGTGTCACCCATTTCTGTCAACTCCTCCCCCATGCTTCTATCCTGTTGTTAATTTTTAAGCATCCATGAGAGGCTCTCTCTGGCAGGGATACCTAGAAGAGGGGGCATTGCACTCTTTATTTCTATTAGTTACATTGTGCTTTACACACTTACAGTTTCTGTAGCATGGTATAGCCATGCTCTATAGTTCAATGGTAGAAAAAAGACAGAGGGAAAACTCAGAGAAAAAAACACAACACAATCCCAGTATTCTGGAACACCTGAAGTGGTAATGAGAACCTTGGGTGAGAGTAACTAGTAGTCAGCTATGCTCATCCATCTCTCAGTATTCTATTGCTCACACCATTCTTTTAAATCCAGGATATAGAAAACTGACTTGCGGTTGACACTGGGGTGAGGCGGGGGTGGTGTACAGATATGCAACTCATTCCAGAGGTGTCTGAACCTGAGTCCAAGAGCATCGGTGACTTGGCCAAATTTTCTTGGCAGATCAGAGATCTAAGGAGATGAGATCAGAGGGATGGGAAAAAAATATACACATGGGGTGGCTTCTTCCCTAATTTAGGCAACCTGCTGTCTGGAAAATACCCTATCAAGCCAAAATTGTGCCCAAGATTCAGGCTGACCAGGGATGTCTTTTAGTCCCCAGGGAGTTATCCTGTTATTGTTTCAGGGTTTAAGAAGGCTCATCAGGAGTGAAGCACACATAGCTTTATTCCCTGCTCCCACATCCCCAATTTTCTCAGGAGAATACTCTGGGTATTAGGGCTGTGGAAAAAAAATGACATAGTCTTCTTTTCTCTGTCCTCATGCACAGGATTTCACAATTTAGCTTCAGGGGGTCCCCGGGGATTCTTTCTCAGTGATCAACAAGAGGCCAGCATGAATGCTTTAACCTCAGACACTGGTCTCATTTGAATCTGGGGGGAAAAAAATCCAAGACTGGTACTTTACCCTATCAGAATATTTTGGATCTTTACTCAAAATCAATATTTTCATCCTATTTCCACTTAAATCATTTAAGTTGGTGATCATCAATCAATAATATCCACTGAGGTAACCACTAAGAACCACTGTTCTTTAATATCAGCAAAAATCTAATTAGTATTCATACTTCAGAAAGTGTTTCATAACTTTATTTTTTTACTTGGTTCACTTCAATTACGATCAAACAAGGACCACACATTGAATTTGGTTATTATGTGTTTTCAGTTGCTTTATAATATATATAGATTTTCCTTTTATCATTTTTCCTTTGCTTGCTATTAATGTGTATGAAAAATAGGGATTTTTTTATAGGATATCTGTTGTTTCAGAATTTTCCATATTCTAGATTTTGGAGACTATATCCTGGTGGTATCATTTAATCCACTCCTCTGTTCCTTGTATTTCCTATAAAACTCGGACCTAGAGGCTTGACTAGATATAGGTTAGGTTTGATACAGGAGAGCATGAAGACTTGCTAGGTGATGGTACATCTTTCATACCAAGATGTCTCCAGCTATCTGTCTTTTTGCTATGTGAAGATTGATCATTGGGTTCAGGGTTGTCCATCTGATCCATCCACTGTAAAATTTCCCAGCTACATCTTCCCACCTACTCATTTTAGCAGCCATTAATGATCACTGTCAGATCTACTCTCACATTATCAGAATCACTAATTTTTTTTTTTGAAGAGCTGAGAGTATTCCATAATGGCATATATGGTTTTTCATTTGGAATGAACTACTTGTTTCTTTCATTAACGTATTTTATTGAATTAAATAACATTTAAAATGAAACTTGATAACTGACCTTTCTTTTTTCTCCCTCCTTTTAGTAATTTGAGATAATTTTGGAGTCTTATAAAAGACACTTAAGGTGCTGTGCTCTTTCACAAGAAAAGCCAAAACGTTGTTTTTGGAGCTGTTTTTATCGTGTGTGTGTATTTTTCCTCCATTACTGTCAAGTGTAATTTTAGCCTTACACAAATGATCTGTTGATTTGAAATATCATGGGAAAACTCTGACCTAGAACATTTTCAAAGAGATTACTGGAAACACAAGAAAGCTAAGGACATTTGGCAAGGTAGATATATTACATACTTTAAATCTCTACACAACTACATAGCTTTCTTCTTCCTCAGACTTTTCAATTTCAAATTTGGTCTCTCAAGTTCCTGTAAAATAAATCTCAAGAACCCTAACAATATTTGATGCTTGCCTTTATCTGGCCCCTTTACCAACTTCATCAGTTTTATACCCTACCATTTGTGTGCATTTCCCTTCTGGTCAAACTTGACAATTGACTATTCCCCTTAGACTTTTTGTTCCCCTGATGTGTAAAGTACTTGCCCTTTGGATACACAGGAGTTTTACCTCTCTATTTCTTAAGGTAAACACCTTCTTTGTACATTCACGCATATGCAAGCTCTCTTATTAGACTTCCAGTGGACAGCTACTCTATCTTGGCTAGCACCTTGTGTTCCTGCTTTTTAAAAGAAATGAGCACCATAACTCCTCTTGGGGTAATACCTCCCTCACATGACCCTGTTAATCAATGGTGTCCAACACCAAACAGTAGATAGCTCCTGGTCCACTCTAGATGGATTAAAAGATACTTTCACCATAAAATTTTAATTATAAGCAGTTACTAAAAGACTAAGAAGGGTTAGAAATGATTACTCGGCAGCCAGATGAGTTTTTCAAGTATTAATAGCTAATATTCACTGAGTGCTTGTCAAAGAATCCTATGTGCAAATGTGGCAAAACCACATCTTAGTGTTTATTTTTGTGGTATTTGGGGGTATTTCTCATTCTCTCTTCTTTCTCTCTCTTACACTCAGGGGGTCATCACTCTAGTCTCAGTTCACATTCACTCAGGAACCAAGATTTTAAAAAATGTAGACCTAAAATGCCAGGTGAGTTCTTATAGGCATACTTGGAGGACTGTTTTCTCTGATCCCAAAAGAACAAATAAAACTGGAATTGGAAAAAAGAAAGACAGAGAGTAGAGTGGGAAGTCAAAATGGAGAAGGAAATGGTTAGAAGGACAAAGGACAAAAACCTTCAGAGGTTCAGTGAACAGAGTGGAAGGTTTTCTGATTTTTCACCTACGGATAACCTCACAAACCCTGGACACTTGTGGTTTCTCCTGAAAGAAAGGATAAGGGAACTTGGATCTTTTATGAGAAGATGGTGGCACTGAAAAAGCAAATCAAACAAAACTCTTACTGTAATCACAATCAAACTGGAACTGAATAAAATCAATGGGGAACCTCCCTACCTATGAGGTAGTGGTAAAAAACAATGTTAATTTTCTTTCTTTCCAGTTGGTTATACCTGACACAATTCTTTTGTTTCAAACTGTAATGGCTTCAACTTTCAGTACTCTGTTAAGTAAAAATGTACTAATGATGTAATAACAAGAGCAAGTATTGTTTCTAACTTGTTTTTGTTTCTAACTTTTAATATTTCTTCATTAGATACAATGTTGGCTATTAGTCTAAGATATCCATTTTCATGTTGAGGAGTTAGCCTGCTATTCCTAGATTTTTTGAATGCTTTGCTTAGCAATGGATAGATTGAGTCTTCAAGTTACTTATTGGAGTGAAAAAAGATTTACTTATATTGGTCACATGGGAGTGATGTTTATTATGATCAAATTCTGTTCCTAAAATGTAATTAACCATGGTTATGCTGAACAACTTTAAAAATACAGAGAATATGGTTTGCAAGAATGACATCTTCAGAAGCACATTTATAAGTGATTTGGCTCCTTTTACCACCCCTATAATTTTTGTTTGGTTTAGTATGAAGATTAGCTAGGCTTTGGAAAAAACATGGCAGCATGATGTAGTTGTTAACAACATGGCCAGCTAAGTTCACTGTCAAAGGGTTCACTGAGTATCCTGCCTTTGACCACTTATTTGTTGCATGACCTTCAACGAGTCACCTGACTGACAAGGATAAGGGTGACAGAACAGAATGTCAAGGTTAAAATGGCACAATTAAGAATTGAGAAGGGATGGAAAACAAAAGGTAAGTTTGCTACTTCTTATATTTTTATAGCTCCGGTCAAAATATGTAATTTAAAGTTGATAGATATATCCATCTGCCTATTTTTACCTTTATTACTATGAAGATAAACCCTAAGGCTAATATTTGGCATTTGAGGAAATAATATTGAGAGGAAGAAGAAATAGGTTAATTTATTATCTTTTTAAAGATATTATTTATTTATTCATGAGAGACACAGAGAGAGAGAGCTAGAGAGACAGGCAGAGGGAGAAGCAGGCTCTCTGTGGGGAGCCCAATGTGGGACTAGATCCCAGGACCATGGGATCATGACCTGAGCCAAAGGCAGATGCTCAACCACTGAGTCACCCAGGTGCACTGAGAAATAGGTTAATTTAATCATTATTCAGAACAGACTGTCTAAAGCAGGGGTCAACACATAAGAACCAATGGTGAAATCAGGCACACCACCTGTTTTGGTAGATAAAATTTAATGAACACAGCCGCTTGTTTACATATTATCTATGGCTGTTTTTGTGCTACAACACTAAGTCAAGAAGCTGCCAGAAATAATCTGGAAAGCCTAGAATATTCACTGTCTTGCCTGTTGCAGAAAATGTTTGAGGATACCTGCTCTAATGCAATAGAATATTAAGTACAGTATATACAATTACAAGTATAAAGGTAACCTCTATTAAAAAATACAATTATTTCATATTATTTAAAAAATCACCAACATAGAAGTTGCTCAGAAAGAATGACAATGTGATTGACAGCCAGCTTTTCAATGGAAATTAAGTCAGAGAACAATGATATATTTTCACAGTAATAGAAGAAAATAATTATTCAAGTTTAGTTACCCTACTAGATTATCATTTGAGCCTGAGATTAAAATAAAGATATTATTCTGACAAAGATTTAAAAAGTATACCACTAACAGATCTTCAATAATACAATGTTAAAAAAATGTATTTCAGAAAGTAGGAAAATCATATCAGAAATACGGTCAGAAACAAAGAAAAATTGATGAACAAAGGAGCATGTGAGGAGATCTGAGTAAACACTGTATAAAACAGTAATGAAACTGTCTAATTTGGAGACAAAATTAAACAGCAGAACTAAGATATTTGACACAAATGCATGAAAGATAAAATAGTGAACTGAGAGGCATGAAGTCTATGTGTTGTCAGGAAGACTTACTGAAATTAATTTATATTTTAAGAAAATGTTCACTTTAAAATTTAAGGGGTAATTGCCAAAAGAAATTCCAAAATAGCAGAGAAGGAAAATAGGAAAATCATTTGAAATGCAACTGACTAAAAGGTAGAAAGAGAGAAAACCAGTATCATAGAATTTACAATGTATCTGAATCTATGGGATATGGTTAAAAGAGAACACAAAGGAAAAACTATGTGTCTTACTGAGATGCATCATTAACTATGTAATCTAAAAAAAAAAAAGTGTAAATATGCAAAATAAGATAAAACAATTTATGCAACTGAATAAAAGAAACCTCATTTAAGATGCAGGACAGAAGGGGGAGCTCTCATGCTCTACCGCTTGTCCTCAATTGCAAACTCCCAACAGGAGACCTACCTTGCATTTCCCACAGGAAGAAGCCTACTTTATTGCTCTAGCAGGAGGAAGGAAGGATTTCTCTTTACCCAGTAACAAGTTCACACAGTAATTCAGTCAGTGAGAAGCCATCACCATCCTGAATTCTCACTTTCCTCCAATGAACTTGTGAACAAAGCAGGCCCTCCCAATTTTCTCCCTTTCTCTGTAAAGTAACATCCCTTTCCTTTCATCTCTGGACTTGCCTATGGTTTGCCATAGCTTGGGTGCCCTGAATTGTAATTCTTCTGTTATTCCCCAGTAAACCCATTTCACTGGTAAAATAACTGACTTTTCTACTTCTAAAAGTTGAAGGTGAAATACCCTAAACTTGCAGATGTAATTTTAAAAGTCAAGAGATTACATTGTTTCACATTGCAAATAAAATATATCATGAATGAAATGGTTATTAAAATGATATATATAATATATATAATATATATATGTTATATATATATTTTATATATATATAGAGAGAGTTTGGGTGAAAATCTAAATGAATTAATACAGAAAAGACAGAGAAAGTTACCAAAATGCAAGAAGCTATCATATTTTTTCAGTTATTCCACAAAATCTTTGAAGAACAAAAGAGAAAAATCACATAGGTCATTTTCACAAATGCTTAAAAGGTATTTGATAAAATTCTACATCTATTCTTGGATTACAAAAATATACCTAAGAGGGATAGATCTTAATATATCATAAAGCATATCTACCTACATCTGCAAGTCAACTTCCTGCTTAAGGGGAAGCACCAGAAGTAGTACTATTAATGTCAGGAATAGACAGCAGGTGCTATTTTTTTTTTATGTTGTACTGGAGATAGTGGCCATTCTAATTAGGTAAGAGAAAGAGAGTTATAAAAATTAAGAGCAAGTAAATGATCACTTTATGAAGATGATATAATCCTAAACCTAGAAAAATGGAAGAGAAATAATGGAGTAACTATTAAAAACAATGAGAATTTGATAATGTGCTTGAGGAAACTGATGATATACAAACATTCACAGTCTTTACATATGCCCACCATATTCAGTTAGAAGGTTAAAGATCAGATATAATTTATAACATGAATAAAATAAAATATTCTGTTTGAGAGAAAAATCTAACAAAGTCAAAATACAAATGATTAAATGAAAATTTCTGCAAATCAGAAAAAGGGCAAAGGGTTTGTTGCCCTAATGTACAAAGAGCTTCTATAAGTCAGTAACAAAAATACTAAGAGCCCCAAATAAATATGACCAAAAAACAGGTCCCAGAAAAGAAAATTCAGATGGCTGTGCTGACTGCTCTCATTTTAAATTAACGACAATGAACTCTGAATGGGCTTCTGATGCTGTCCAGGACTCATACCAGTTTCTTACTTCAGTTATTCATAGAAGATGAATTCATACCTTCTCCTCTATAATCAGACATTACCTTCTTTCCCATTCTTATTCTCCACTGCTACCCAAGTCCAAGCCATCCTGTCTCTCACTAGGATTATTCTAAGAGATTCCTAACTGGGAGCTGGAGCTATTCAATTATAGGAGTCATTAATAAACTGAGAAAACTTATATATATCCATGATTATTTATTCAAACTAACACTTATTCAAATATTTATAGCATATGTATTCAAAAGGCAAATATTTACCTGAGCACCTACTATACACTAAGCAGTGTTCAAGTCTGGGACATGGCAGAGAGGAAACCGAGTCTCTGCATTCACAAAGCTTATATTTTAGATGGAAAGGCTGATAGCTATATAAATATATGTCAGGTAGTGAATGTCAAAGAAGAAAAACCAAGCAAGGAGGAAGGAATAACCAGCTAATGTTTTTGAAGGGAGGCCAGAGAAGCTTTCCTTGCTCACCCTGACAGAAAGACATTTGAGCAGAGACCTATGAAGCTGAAGTATGGAGCAATGCGGATATCAAAGTGGGCAGCATGAATTTAAATACTAAATAAAGTAAATTCTATGCACTAATAGTATGATTATAGTGCTTACAAAATCTTTAAACATTTGATAAGGCCTGAAAAACTCCTTTATTACAAGGGTGCCAATGCTAAAAAAAAAAAAAAAAAAAAAAAAAGATCAGAAGTAGTCCACATCTATTTTATACATAAAATACATTGGTTGTTGTTGGTATATGTGAGTACTATGAACTTTTGTCCATAATAGGGAGAGTTAAGCCAAAGACTGAATTTTTATACCATGCTTAGTTTAAAAATAAACACAAATAACCCTCCTTCCTTCACTCACCCTCTAAATTTTGGCTGTCTTTACTAAAAAACATCCTTTTAATTTAATCCTGAAAACAACATGGAGAATGACTTTCTTTCAAAACAAGTTTTCCCTTGAAGAGAAACACATGTCCAAAGTACAAACAACATTCCAGAGTCTGACTTAAGGCTACTTAATTTCTGCACAATGACGTCATACTTAGGCTACTGAACATGCTCCTGTATGTATCATTTCTTCTACAATTCTAAAATTTAGGCCTATTCATGGAAGCAGACCTATCATTCTATGCAACTTGGTGAGAGAAACAAGTACTTCCCAGGTCACAAATAATTTCTCAAAGTAACCAAAATCAATATTCCAACATATTTTTTAAAATTTGCTAGCCAATTTTAAAATCTGTTTATAAAGAAAAGACCTAAGAATAGCCAAGAAAATTTTGAAGAAAAAAAAAAAGATTTATGAGTAAACCAGGCTACTGGGTATCCAAGGAAAATATAGAGCTTGCTTGCCTGGTTGATTGATTGATTATTTATTTATTTATTGGGTTTATTTGAATTCCAGTTAGTTAACATGCAGTGTAATATTAGTTTCAGGTATAGAATTTAGTGATCCATCACTTACATCTAACACTCAGTGCTCATCCTAACAAGTGCCTTTTTTAACACCCATCACCCATCTAGCCCATCTCCCACCCACCTCCTCTCTGATAACCATCAGTTTGTTCTCTATTATTAAGAGTCTGCTTCTTGGTATGTGTGTCTCGCTCTTTTTCCCCCTATGATCATTTGTTTCTTAAATTCCACTTAGGAGTGAAATCATATAGTATTTGTCTTTTTCTGATTGACTTACTGTGCTTAGTGTAATAATCTCTGCCTCCATCCGTGTCATTGCAAATCACAGGATTTTATTATTTTTTATGGATCAGTAATATTGTACTATATCTTTTTTGTCCATTCATCAGCTATAATAATTGAGAATGTTATACTGGATCATTGAAATAGAGGAAAAGAGAACCTAGGAACATCCCTGTGGTTACATGGTGACATTTCAAATTAGTAGAGAAAGGATGACCCAACTACTCCAAAGTAGTATTAGCACAATATACATACTGGAAAAAATAAAATAGGTAGCTCTCCACCACATATCATACATGTATTAAAATAACCCTAGCTCAGTAACAGATAACCATCCTAAATTTCAATGATGTAACCGAATACTCACTCACTTCTTGCTCATGTAAAGCTCAACAGGTGGTGGGATGGGTTGAGGGGATCTTCTCCACGCAATCTCGCAAGGACTCTGGCTCACAGAAACTTCATCTTCAAAAGATGTCTGGCAAGGGAGCCCAGGATGTCAACATCCTGCTGGAAAACATGGGAAGAAATGTGGAAGATGGCCTAGAACATTTTGTGGGGAGGTGAACATCATGTAATCATTTTACCCATATTCCATTGGCTAGCATTTGCCTAATTGCAAGGAGGCTGGCAAACTAAGTTAGGTATCAGCCATGTACCTGAGGGAAAGAAGAAATAGACGAAGTGAGCACTCAGCTAATATCTAGTACAGTACATCTTTCTGGTTACCAAGTATCCTACTATAAGTAGAGCATACTTCTTTACTCGCCAAGTGAGAAAACCCCAAATTCCATCCAGTTATTGTAACCAGCTTCAAGTCCAAAATCTGAGTGATAACATGGTTCTTTCCATCAGTTCTGGATATAGTTCCTGACATTCAGTGATACTTGCACAAACAAGTCAAGAAAGTCTTCCTACTGCCATCTGGCCCAACATATTATAGTCAAGCAGGGATAAAATTTGTAATAAGCTGTACCTAGTAAAGAAACATGTGGAAGGAACTGGTCTATAATAGTTATGATAAGCTTCTGGCAGGAATTTTGAGGTCCTTTTAACCTGGCAGTAAGAATATATCCTTGATTTCAACTTTGCTACCTGGGAGGAACTACTTATTCAATGTTCTTCATAGCTCTGGATCTACTCTTTAGCAGCTGTTTTGTCCATTAGTACATTTGAAATATAAATAATGGAGAATGACCCTCCTCAGAGACTTTTAAACTTTTGCAACCCATATTTCCCCTGAGCAAGTTTAGGAGCCCCCAAATACTTCTAATGACAGAACATCCAAAAGCTGCTAAAGAAAAGGCTTTATTGGGTCATTTTTTTTTTTTTTGCATTATAAATAAGCAGATGTTTGCTTTTGAGAGAAAGGTATCTCTTCAGCTACATATGCTAATAGCATCTCCCAAAGTTATTTCCTAAATATAATTCTCAAGGTTGACTTATTTTTTTGTCCTTTGCTCCTTATCTTAAAGAAATCTTGTTTAGGAGGAAATACCACAATTTTACTCAGATCTGTGCTGGAGCCAGAAGTCATAATATGCATAATCTCTTATCACTTAGGACTAGAAGCAATGGTTTTTCCATCCTTTTTTGTGTTTTTATACTTGCAAGGTAAAAAATTCTTGTCATATCCCATCTCTTCTTTTATTATCTTGATAAATGCAGGTAGTAAGAGTCAACACTCACTACCAACATTATATTTTCTAGCCTTTCCCTAGAGCTATGGGTTCAAGGACATGTGGTTCACAATCCAAGTATTTGCAAGTGACCTTTTTAAAACCTCTTTCATCACTGCATTACACAAATCTCATTTTATAATATTGGATATTAGTTTTCATCTTGATTGACTGCTGGACCAATGAATGCCATGTACTATGGATTTATTTTTACAGTATCATCCTCTTTCCATCACCAATTTCTGAATCAGAGTAATAACACGTCTAACAAAAAAATCCCTAATTTTCATTGGTTTAACATGATAGGTGTTTGTTATGATAACTTAAATCCAATTGGTTCAAGTGAAGGAATATGTAGATGACAATGATTCTCATGGTTATTTAGGTTCCCAGGCTGATGGTTACTCCTACATCTTAAGAAGAGGGTCTTCTAATGGCTTACTGGGAATTGACATCCAGCCAAGGGACACAAGAAGAGTGGATGATAGGATTTTATGAGCTAGACTTGGAAGTAGTTAACAGCATTTTCACCCACATTCCACTAAAAAATTCTTAAGTCACAGGACCCCAATCTAACTTCAAGTGATGCTGAGAAATATAGATTGGTTGTGTATTAATTGGATTAAGAAGTTTGCCAATCTGTCAGAGTATATAGGGCAAGTTCCAAATAGATTAAAAGCTAGATATAACATAAACATATAAAAAGTAGTAGAGGAAAAAAGAGAAGAACTATGTCAGGAACTTTAGAGAGTATGGGGGCTCCATGGGCCTACACTGGGCATTCATTCATCTGAGACAGATGGGGGACAGAGCAGAGATAAAGTTTTCATTGATGGTACACACCTGAAAGGAGATGTTAGTGCTGCAGGAGACACAAGTACCTACGAGGGCTCTTGTTCCCTACTGAAAAAAAACCTGTCACTCTAGGTCACTGTAAGGTCATCAAACACTGTCAAGTGGGCATATTTAAATTCTCATTGTGGCTTGGAAAAGGGTAAATGGAAACAAACAACTCACAAAAATCCAAAAACTATATCGCTGGGAAAACTATATTGCCTAACTTGGGGAGGGGCAAGAAAGTCTTCCAAAGGAGATGCACCAAAGGTACAATGAAGAGTTTAGCTGCCACAAAGAACAGCAACAACATCACTGGATCCACCCCTAGTCTCTTAAGTATGAAAATATACTTAGAGATTTAGAAACATCTTAGAAAAGATGTTGAACATCAAGAACTCAAAGAACTCTCTCCATGAGTTCTTTTTTGAGGAATCTACAAGACAATAAACCTCATTCAAGCAAAAAATGACTGGGAAAACTTAAGCAATTCAGCTTTAATAGATACTTCATTGAAAATCTAAGATGAAAACTAAGGTGCAAAGGAGAGAACAATGTTAGGTAACCTGCTCTTTATGTGTTCTATGTTCCAATAAAGTAAAAATAAAATAATGGAACTAAAAATGGGAGGAGAATAAACTCAATGAAACGAGAGAGTAGAATGAACTCATTCAATGTAAAAAAGAATGAAAAAAAAAAAAAAAAGCCTTAGGTGAAGGCTGCTTGGGTGGCTCAGTTAGCTGAGCATCCAACTCTTGGTTTCAGCTCAGGTCATGATCTCATGGGTTGTGGGATGTTGCCCAGCCTTGGGCTCCATGCTGTGGAGACTCTGCTCTGCCCCTTCTCCCACTTGTGTGCTCTCTCTCTAATAAATAAAAAAAAAAACTTTAAAAAAATGTAATTTAGGTGAATGAGAATGTCATTAAAAAAGTAAAAAAATAGGGATCCCTGGGTGGCGCAGCGGTTTAGCGCCTGCCTCTGGCCCAGGGCGTGATCCTGGAGACCCGGGATCGAATCCCACGTCAGGCTCCCGGTGCATGGAGCCTGCTTCTCCCTCTGCCTATGTCTCTGCCTCTCTCTCTCTCTCTCTCTCTCTCTCTCTGTGACTATCATAAATAAATAAATAAAATAAATTTTTAAAAAATAAAAAAATAAAAAAAATAAAAAAATAAAGGACAATGGGCATCAAATATGGTAAAACAATTAGAACAGAAATATTAACTTTCCTACACACCAAATTTAAACTTTTTTTTTTTTTTTTTTTACAAAGACAGCATGGCAAATATAGTTTGAAGAGAAACAGTAAATATAATAAATGTAATAATTACAGCATAGATAATCCGACAGAAATGAAAGCAAACATACTCACTTTATCAACAAATGTGCAAGGGTCGAATCTGTCAGTTAAATGGAAAGATTTTCAACTTGGCTCATAAAGTTCTAACCATATACTCTATTCAAGAAACATACCTAAAACAGACTGATTCAGAAAGGCTAAAAATAAAGGGATGGTCAAATGTATCCCAGACAAATGGGAACACTAAAAAAGCAAGGACAGCAACACTGATGTCAGATCAAGTAGAAAGCAAACAATAGTAGGGAAAGATTTTCTAACTATGATTTCAAATTCATATGCAAAAATGAAATACAAAGGAAAAAACCAGAAGCATCTGACTATATACAGTAAGTGACAGAAAAACAGTGTGATAAAAAAGTTAATAAAACAAAATCAAGACAACTGACAAATTGGGAAAAAATATTTGTAACACACGTAACAGTTAAAGGTATAGTATATGCAGTGTATAAGTAAATCTTAAAAATTATGGGGAAAAAGTAAAAAAACAAAAAAAACCCACAATTCACCTGTGGAAAAATGGGCAAGACATGAAAAAATTCACATAAATCCATATGAAAAAGGCACTTAAGAATTTTTAAAAACTATTACACAATGCCCCTAATAAGAAAAGTGGATAGTAAAACTACCCCGAGGTAACATTTTTCACCTATCCAGTGTACAGAATTCAAAATATAGAACACCTTACTGTATTGGAAAGGTTGTGGGAAAACAGGACTCAGGTTGCTGGTGTTTAGCACAAACTTCATGGTGGAAAATTTGGCATGTTTCAAGCAAAATTACATATCCACTTACCTTTTGGCCTAACATTCTTACTCTGGGAACTTACCCCCAAGGATATAACTTCAATAATATGAAAACACATACTGTTGTTCATAGTTTCTTTGCAATATTTTTTGTAACTGTAAGATATGGAAAGTAATTTGTATGTCTAGACACAGATGAATGGCTGAATAAATTGGCGGGTCTACCTAATGGGGTACTAGAAAGTTTTTTGTTGTTTGTTTTAAATGAGGAAAATCTTTATGGACAACTGTGCAGTGATTTCTGGGATATAGTTTTAAATGAAAAAGTGTTTTTGTTTTGCTTTTTTTTTTTTTTTTTTTTTTTGAGAAACAGAGAGAGAGAACACAGTGAGGGTGAGGTGCTGAATGAGAGAGGGAAAGAGAATCTTAAGCAGGCTCCAAGCTCAGTGTGCAGCCTGATGCAGGGCTCCATTCCCATGATCCTGAGATCATGACCTGAGGTGAAATCAAGAGTCAGATGCTCAACCAATGGAGCCATCCATGTGCCTTGAAAAAAAAGTAAAGTTTATAAATATCATCTAAGAATGTTAATTTTTGCAGTAAGTGTGGGATATAAATATATATACATTTATCCATCTGTGCAAACAGAAACACAGAAAGCATATGCCAGGGACTAATGGGATGAGTTATCTACAGGGGATGGGTGGGAATGAGATAAAAAAAAGAAATAATTGAAAGCAGGAGTTGCTGCCTCTCAAAGTATATCATTTTGTCCAGCTCTGCCTTATGGAATAATGTTCACATTTCACATACATAAAGAAAAAAATGTAAATAAAATTACCAAGGATGGAAGAAAAATGCTTTACATAACATATCAGAAATGTGAATTAAAGTGCATTTCAAATGAAGTACTACATGAAAGGAAGGCAGGGAGAATGTACTAACCCAAGGTCACTTTTTATTACTCTAAAAATTGATATATAATTCACATACCATAATATTCACCCTTTTAAAGTACATAATTTAGTGGATTTTTGTTTGTTCACCAACACTACCATCCAATTCCAGAACACATTCATCAATCCAAAAAAGAATGCCATCCATATCATTAGCAGTCACTCTTCCTCCCTTCCCTCATACTTAGCAATCACTGATTTACTAATTGGTCTCTATGGATTTACCTATTCTGGAGATTTCATATAAGTGAAATCATATTTTGTGTTTGGCTTCTTTATTAACCTAATCTTTTCTAAGTTCGTTCTTGTCATACTACATATCAATACTTCATTCCTTTTTTGGCTGAATAATATTCCATTGCATGTATATATCATTATTGCTTGTCCAGTCACCAATTGATAGATATATGGCTTGTTTTTTATTTTTGGCTATTATGAATAATGCTACTATGAACATTCATGGTCAAGTTTCTTTTGGTATAGGTTTTTAATTCTTTTAGGGTCTACAGCTATTAGTAAAAATGCAGGTCATATGAGGCTTTCATTATGCCTATGCTGGTACACTTGATGGTATCTTCCAAGTCTCTGGAGATCTGTTCGTTGTCATTCATGTTTTCTTTTCCCTGTTCCTAAGACTGGATAATCTCAACTGACCTATTTTTAGTTTCACCAAATCTTTCTTCTGACTGCTCCACTCTGCTGTTGACAACTTATGCTGAATTTCTCATATCAGTTATTGTACTTTTCTATTCCTAAATTTATGTCCCTTCTTTATAATTTCTATCTCATTATTGATATTCTCTAAATGGTGAGGCAGTTCTTTTAGTTCTTTAAACACGGTTTCCTTTCATTCTTTGCATATATTCTCAAAATAGCTTATTTAATGTCTTTGTTGAATAAATCCAAAGTCTAGACCTCTTTGGGTACAGTTTGCTTTTCTCCCCTCTGCATATAGGGCATACTTTATTTCTGTATATGCTTTATAGTGTTTTATTGAAAACTGGTCATTTTAAGTAATATAAGGGTACAAATCTAAAAATCAGATATTCCCATCTCCCTAGGACTTTTCTTGTTGTTTAGTGGACTTTTTTGAACTTGTGAAATCTATATTCTTTGTTGTGTGTGGCCATTAAAGTTTCTGCTTCATTAGTTTAGTGGTATACTAATAACTAGACAGATATTTCCTTAAATGCCTGGAATTAATACTTCTCTAATTTGCTAAGAGATTTTGTGTGTGTCTGTGCTGGGGCACACCTTCAACACTTAGTCAAGAAATTGACAATTCCACCTGAGCCTTCATTTCCTGCTTGAGCAAAACCTCTAGGTCAGCTACAAGTGAGAGCTTAGGGCTTTCTCAGCTCTTTCCTGAACATACACACAGCACTATATACATGCACATGACTTGCTTGATTTCAAGAAATATATGAGAACTTATCAAAGTCCCTAAAGATACTGAATCCTCCAGATTTCCTTTTAAGCTTTTTGACAAATTTGTTTTCCTCACCTGTTAATCACTGCCTCGTACAAATGGGATGTTAAACAATTACCTCTGATTGTTTTTGAAAAGTGTATCAGGAAAAAGGCTTTCACACTGAGCAAGTTCTTAGTCAAGACAGACTTTCAAGTAGGGTCTTCCAGGGAACTACCACATTGGTCAAATAACAATTCTCAGTGAATGTATTGTTAAAGAAGCTCCAACCCTGTTGTTTCTTCCAGTGGCTGCCAGGCTGCTGGTTTTCACTGTAATTGTGGGCTGTTCGTTTTCAAAACTATCATGGATCTGAGGAGTGAAAGATGCAAATACCAGAAGTTAAAATATCACAAAGATTACTGTTCCTATCAAGATTTATCCACTTTTTTCTTGAAAAATATTCCCTGGATTGCAATACATCTGTGGTTGATTCAGATAATAGTTTTCTTCCTGCTTTTTATGGGGAAAATAATTTCTGTGTATCTTTACTCCACCATTTTTGCAGACATCATCCTAGGTCTTAGTTTTGAGACCATATACCCTGAAGCCAAACAAAAAAGAACTCTAAACATATACTGAATTTTGGCTAGTAGACTTGTATTTTTGCAGAGGTATCAGTTAGCAACCGTGAAACTAAGTTCTGTATATTCTTCGATTGAGGAAATGAGTATACTGTGGATAACGGGAACCATCTTTCTCACTGGGAGATGGCAAAAAGACACAAGACAGCCTGAGTAGGCTCCCATTAGCCAAATTAAGGACAATTTGAGCATCAAAATAAATAATGGATTCCTACTTCTGTAGTCATAGGAATCAGATTTGCTACTCTACATTAAGTAACTTGAACACTGGATAAAATAAAACATATTTTCAGACAGGTTTTTCAGACAATGGGCAAAAAGAAATACGGCAATAGTGATACCTGAGAGAGTGAAAACAAACCAGTTGAGTGCTTTAGCTCATTGCATGAAGTTTCCAAACTATACTACTTGGGCAAGGAATCCCAGGTAACTCAGTGGCCTTCCTGAAAAGACATAGTTTAGGATTTACATAAGCTGTGACTAGAATTTGTGAGGCAAAATACAAGAGAGTATGAGATGAACAGAAAGAAGTACTCTGGAGATCTTTGGAAGGATCCCCTCAAGTCTATGGCATAAGACTGGGCAATGTGTATGAAAAATATATCAAGGCCAGGGAAAATTTCACTAGAAAGGAGTTTATGAAGCAACTTACACTGGGCCAGGTATAGTTTGTGTTCCCACCTCACCAGTTTTGCTAGTAGAAAAAGTATTAAGCGGGGTGCTTAGAATGTTAATGCCTCTGGAGCCAAATGAGCCATAGGCCAAGCTTTCTCAATCTCAACACTGTTGACATTTTGGGCTTGATAATTCTTTGTTGTATATAATGCAGAATGTTTAGTAGCATCCCTGGCCTATATCCACTAGATGTGACACAAAATATCTGCAGACAGTGCCAAATGTTCCCTAAGGGTAAAACTGCCCCACATGGTGAATCATTGCAGACAAAAGCTTTAAAACAGCTACTAATATTCTGTATGTTCAAGGAAGGAAGAAAAATCTGAACATGATAAGAAGACATATCTAATGTTACAATAAAAACAACAGCAAAGAGAGAAGGGAAAAAAGAGACGAGGAAGAGGAAGATGAGGAGGAGGGGTAAGAGGATGAGGGCTGAGGATAAAACGAATGTGGTAAAATGTTATTATTTGGGAAACCAGGGTGAAGGATATGGTATGGTAAACAACGTGGCTTTGCCCAAAGAGAACTGCCTTTGCCTTTAGTTTCTTGGAGGCAATCTATGTAATATCTATAGAAGTACATTTGTTTAGGGCAGCAGCTAGCTACACTAAAATAGACAACCATGTAACCCAGGATGGGGGATTTGGGGTCATGTGGTATCAGTCATCTGGAACAATCACTGAGGCAATCAACTGATGACACTTATGTACGGCAGCCACAACAAAGAATCTGCACACCAAAGCTTCAGTGAGCTTCTCAGATGGGCAATACTCTATGCACATTGATGCCAGGATGGTAATACATCCTAGGGACAACCTAGCTTTGTTAGAATCCTCACAGACATGGTCCTATGTATCTCTTCCTTTGACAGGTTCTAATTTGTGCCTTTTCTCTGTAATAAAAAGTAACTTTCAGTAGGTTTCAGTGTGTGTGTGTGTGTGTGTGTGTGTGTGTGTGTATAGACAGGCTTCAGTAAGTTCTGGGAGTTTTTCTAGCAAATATTTGAACCTGAGGATGTTTGGGGAACCCCCCTCCCATTAACCCCCCCACAACCTGCAATTGTTGTCAGAGGTAAGTATGGTCTTGTGTGGGCTCTTTCCTCTAACTCTGTAGCTGGACCCTAACTCCTTGTGGTAGGCTAAGAAGTCTTGGCCAGACTTAGTAGTCTGGAGGACAGCTCTCAGCTTTTCAGTATGGCTAAATCTGGGTAGCCTTGGAGACCTATTTCTTTCATTTTTCCTGCAAAATTTTCATAATTAAAATTTCAACTGAAATTAATTTCAATTTTGCATAATTGACATGTCAATATAAAAATTTAAACAAGTAGAAAAAAACAAATTTTGCATTCAGCACAGAGAAAATAATTTTTTTCTGTACAATCTCTTGAATTCCATTGCTTTAGTTATCTAAATTCTTAAGCTCTTAATAGAGCTTAAAAAAATTATAGAAATGACTCTCCAGAGCTTATCAATTCCTGCTAAGCAGGGGGCTTTCCCTGCTATTAACAGTAACAAGGAATTTAGTTATCTTTATTTAGTTAACCAAGAACTTTTAATTTCTTCCAGAGAAGCAGAAGTGAAGCATTTGAAAGGATTTCTAAAATCCCATTTTCCTTTGAAATAACAGTACTCCATAGAGAGTAGTTTCTTCCTCAGTGAGTCATTTCATCATTGCACTTAGTTATCTGGAAATGCTTCTTTAATAATACCTCCTTTAGAGTTTGTCCTTATGAATTCTAATCCATGATTCCACAAAATATGTTTACATTAAAGTTCATGGTCAAGCAACTACATATTATATACATTCTTGATTTAAACAAATATTTCTATGCAATGAGATATAAAACAAATTTTTGGTTGGTTACTACATTTAAACACATATGCTGCCTAAAAAAACTGAGATTCAGAAATAAAAAACTGCCCTAGAAACTATTTTAAAACAGTCAAAAAGTAGATCACAAATAATTACAAGTATAATAAAAATATTTGTATAATTTATTATCTTTATACCCATAATAAAAGTTACTATCTTAGTTTTGTTAAGGACAACTTTTAGCAAAGATGATCTCTTTTAAATAACTACAATTTCCTCATATTTTCCATTATTATTTTAAATATATCTTCTCAAAATTTATTTTCAAGGCAAGACACAGAGCTAAACCTGCAAAATACTTTTCATGAATAAGCACAAATGAAAAAGTCTGAGATAGCTATAATCTTGAAATTCTTTCAGAGGGAATAATGTGAGTATATTATTAAAAATCAATTTAAGTATGTACATGATGTGTGGTAGGCTTATGTAAACAGAACTTTAATAATGGGCTGGTTCACAAACAGAGGTACTAATCAATCATCAAATATAATTTTTTTCCCCTGAAACACAGCAATTTTAGATTGCTGTTCTTTTCTCCTCCTGCTTGCTTCCCATGAAGGATGAAGAGGCAGCTGTGATTGCTGTTTTGAACTTTCAAATCCTCTTTGTGCGCTCCTATTAAACAGATTCTTGAGTTGAGGTTCATTTTGCTGAAAACCTAGGAGGAGAAGGCAAAAATAGTGAGGAATAACCAGATACCTAAACAGCATACAACAGAGTGTTCATTTTCTCACATCAGTATTTAAGGAAGGAATTTAGTTTTACTTCAATGGAATACATCACAGTTTAAAATCTAAGTCCAATACTAAACAGTATGAAATTGAAATATACATATGAACAGGCAATTCTGGGACACGTGCTTTCTAATCTTTTATTTTTTCTAATGTTTTAAACGGATGTTTACTGTATGTCTCCTAATATATGTTGTGCTGTCTCAGTTACATTGGCAGTAAGGAAGGAAAGAAAGTAGACAACATGGAAGGCCAAAACCCATCCCCCAACAAAACAACCCTCCCCCCCAAACCCCAAACCAAAAAGGGCATCTTATATTTTCTTTTTTTTTTTTTTTTTATTTTTTATTGGTGTTCAATTTACTAACATACAGAATAACACCCAGTGCCCGTCACCCATTCACTCCCACCCCCCGCCCTCCTCCCCTTCTACCACCCCTAGTTCGTTTCCCAGAGTTAGCAGTCTTTACGTTCTGTCTCCCTTTCTGATATTTCCCACACATTTCTTCTCCCTTCCCTTATTTTCCCTTTCACTATTATTTATATTCCCCAAATGAATGAGAACATATGTTTGTCCTTCTCCGACTGACTTACTTCACTCAGCGGCATCTTATATTTTCAAAGGAATATCATTTGTTTGTGATTACTGTATATGGAGCAGATGTAGCCAGAAAATTCACATGGACTTACTAAGATACTGGATTTAACAATGTTGATGGGAGGGATGTTTTTAAAGGGCTATTAATTGATTCTATTCCCTTCTACTACTGAACATAAAATTATTATAAAATAAATAAAATTAATTATAAAATAAATTACTGAATTTGCTCAAATATAAGACAAGGTTCTTCTCAAAGCATATAATTATACACCAGATTAAGAGGGTGGCAAGTTGTTTCACAGCCTCTTATAAGATACTTAAACTACATTAGTTTGAACAACAAATCGTGTGTGGGGGAGACATAGCAGTCAGAAAACACAAATCAGTGCATGTTTATAGAATCAGGGGGGAAAAAAGGGAGACAAAAATAAAATACGGATTTTTTTTTAAAAGTACTCCTAGGAAGGTGTAATTTCTCCTCTACGAGTTAGGTATCATTTACTGTCAAAAGCCTCCTAAAGATTTTCTTAAGAAGCAAATGTCATAATGTTACACAAACAAATGCACACAGTTTGGGTTCACATTTCTAAAATATTATTGTACAAAGAATTCAAAACATCCCAAATCTTGTACAAATCACATGTGGTCTAAAAATCTGATATAATATTAAGAGTGACTCTAGTAATGAAGAACAGAGAATTTAAATGTTAAATGAAACTTTAATAAAAAATGAGATTCAAATAAGACAGTATTCTAAACGAATATATATTTTATATAACTATGTAAAAAAATTTATATGTGTAAACAAACTGATAAACTGAATAGCATAAATATATAAGCTATGCAAAAAACAGGAACCCTTTCAGCTTGGGTCTCCTCCCAGGGAAACTATGGCAATGTCTGGACTTTACAGTTATCCTGCTGATGAATCTAAGGTCACTGAGGCACACTGCCATTTGTTTGCCAAACCTCATTTTCTTTTCCTGTTAGGGGCACATGCATGATACACTCCCCTTCCTGATTATAGTTAAATGAGGCCATGTAACTGAGTCACAGCCAACAGCATATGAACATAAAGCCTAACCATAGAAACCTCATGCTTGATCCTTTAATTTTCTCTCTGTTCCCAGTGAACACAGAGAGGTCCTGGAGGCACAAGAAGGAAAAGGGCTGCCAGCAGCACACAGGTGGTGATGAATGAGAAATGAATCACCACAATTTGGTAGTTACTTGTGATAGCCAGCAGTCTACTACAAATTGTAACCAAAACGGTACTCAGATGGAGGATACACCCATTAAAAGAGCATGCATGTTTGGCAGTGGCTTCACAATTCAGTGGTAGCTGATAAGGAAATGGGATACCCAAGGTTAAAAAGTGCATATGCTTCCTAAGCTAATGAAGTGGGTAAAACTGTGGCCACTAAGAACTTGGGAAGCAGGCTACAGGCCTAAGGAGTTTGTAGCACCAGGGTAAGTGGGTGGAACAAATAAAAAAATTAGCACACTGCTGGCTCTTTGGCCACAGACTACAGAAGAGGGAAAGAACTGGCCAGCTCACAGCAGAAACTAAAGGGAACAGAGTGTCCAGATATTTGGGAACTTAGGGTTTAGAAAAGCCTTTGGACTTCAAACGGTAAGACATGAGACAAAGAATTTAGGCAGTAAAAGTCTGTGGAGAATCAGACAAGTAGAGCCTTCTCAACCAAATATGAGAAATCTCAATACAGCAGACACTGAATGATGGTGCGGGTGGGAAAAAATTGCCTCAAACTTATAAATAAGGCAAGTTTGACAACTTAGCTCTAGGGGAACACTGTTGCTGTGGTGTTGGTGTGGTGCTGTGGTGTTCTGTGGGAACACTGTTGCTGTGGTGTTGGTGTGGTACTTAGCTCATGGATGGACTAACTAGAAACTAGGACGTCAGAAAGCCTCTATGTTTCTTGAGGGATCTGTGTTGTGAAAGAAATCCTATGTCTGGGCTGAAAAACTCTTGAATGTTAGACTTTGAAATGTCTTCAGGATCATGTATTTCTACCAGTCACTTGGGGCAACTCACAAGGAAATTATACTAGATGTCCACTTCAGATGTGGCCATGGAACACACACCTTTCCAGAACACAGAAACCATCAAGTACAATGGATAAGGAAGTTCCTCGAGATCCTTCACAATTTTTGTTTAGGTACCAGACATGTTATGTGCCTCCCAATTTTCCCTTAACTCACTGGGATTTTGTATTGTGGTTACCTTATCCCTGATCTGCCACTACATATTTGGTATGAACTGGGGACAGGCAGTCTGTCTTTTAGTGACCAGGTCACCAAATTTGGAGCAGTCATTTCCATGAAGCCAGATGGAAAGTAATGCATCACTGGTGGACGATGCTGGGCTTTGAGCTTGGATGTAGGGCCTGGGTGGGAATCTGAGCTGGCTTCCTTGGGAAGGGGGATAAAGTGTGCTCTATATGCGGGAGAGACAGTGAAATGAGCATCTTGTGAGAGTAAGGATAGTCAGCAGCAGACAGTTATGTGTTAAGAAATTCCACTTCCTTTTTCCTCCTAATCACACAATTAGATCGCATTTCTTAGCTCCCTTGTGGTTAGATGGTGTCATATAATTGAATTCTGGCTAATGAAATGTGAGCAGAACTGATTCTTGCCACTTTCAGACCTGGCGCATGAAAATGTCCTGCAAAATTTCTCTATGTACTCTTCCCTTCTGGAGGAATACCTGGAAAACTGCAGGCGGAAGGAGTGAAAAGATGAAAGGAGTCTGACTCTTGAATTACTATATATAACACAGCCCCTCTGCCAATTCAAAGTGGACTGTGATGTGAGTGAAAATAGATTTTTATTATTTTAAGCCAGTGAGAGTTTAGAATTATGTACAGGAGTCAGCCTAAACAAATACATGTAACTTGACTTGCTATAAATTAATGTGAAAATACTCTGATTTTACTCTGAACCTAGTAACATACTTACTGAACGTTTAATGGCATGATGCTAAGATATAACTTACATGACAATTTTTTTTTTCTTACATGACAATTTAAAGAATGTATTAACTTATTTAGTTCAAGATAAATCAAATAGACCCAATATTTTCTGACAAGTTTCATTTATATATCTTTCAAACTGGTAGCAGATAGGTAAAAACAATTAAAATTGAAAAAATTATACTGGTAATTAAAAGACATTCTTGTTCCCCTTCCTGTAGGTACGTAATTTATTCAGGCTATTAAGCAACTGGAACTTTTCATCCTTCTACTCTGGCAAAGCTTTAGTCAATTTCATATCATGGTCAGGCAGCCATTCATACATACCTGGGGTTTTGCTTTTTGGAGCCTGTTCTCTGGAATTTCTAAAAGAAGAAAAAGACCATTAGAACTCAAAAAAGATAAATGACCTAAAAAAACTAGGCATAAAAAACTCACTTGAAAGACTACTGTACTACTCCCTCATTGTACCAGCAATCAATAAAAAAATGAGAAAACCCCAGGTTTTAGCTATATCAAAGTTTGTTAGACCCCAATATTACTACATAAACATGGGAGTTTCCTTCTCACCATCCTTTACACGGACTTCTGGACATAAAATATCCCATCTTGGTCACCTGTGTCTACTCTTGAGGACTATGCAAATAAAGAATTTCAAAAGCCTTCTTATAGAGGGAATGAGTCACATATTACAAAAATTATTTTTGTGGGAGATGAACAGCATAGCAGTGTGCTATTCTCAAGTGAGGAAAAAAACGGAGTCTTTGGAGGCAGGTTTGGGAGATATAAATAATATTTTAATTGGTTCCAAGGTTTCAAATACAGTTTGTGTCTTTTCCATACTCTTACTTCTTTGGAAAATGGTAACATCATGTGTTTTTCATGTTTCTATTCTATTAAAAATTATTCCTGACTTATGCATAGAGTCTTCTGAGGAAGGGAGCTGTTACTGAAAAAATTAGCTAACCATGATATTTATCCTAAAACGTGAAGATATGCCCTGACAGAATTACAAATGAAATGCAACTTATTGATAACAGAAGAGCTATGCAAAATGGTGGTTGACAGCAGGGAGAGAGGCCAACATTACCACATATAAAGCAGTCTGGGGGTTAGAGCAAACACCTGTATCTACTGAAATAGTAATGTAAGAGAAAATGACTGATATTTACAATAATGGCCCTGGGTTATCAAGAATAAAACAAAACAACCATTCTTTTCAGAAAGTTCTAAGATATGAGACATTTTCAAAAGGTTTCCATCGAAAGGAAACTCAAAGTTTAAAAACTCTGATACTCGAAAGGATAAACTGAAACTAGCTAGACACATTATTTGGCTGCAGGACAGATATGGCACTACTGTATATGCATTTGCATATATTATCTGAGGATAAAGTTTGAAAGGGCCAAGTCTAAACACAGGATGTACTGTGTAAACTACATGTATGTAGGGGGAGAGATTCTCTTCTGTCATTGCTAGGATGTGCAGATATTTCATATCTTTAAAAAATAATTAAGAAAGAATAATTGTTTTAGGATAGAAAAAATACTCTTACCTTCTAGAGCCTTTAGATCCAGATAAAGAATGGAAAAATACAGACTCAAACTTCTTTAATTCCACGCTTGGCTTGGTTATGTCATTTCTTATACTCTGATGAGTTTCATGTTTATCTTCCTCCGGTAACAACACTTTTTTGGGGGGGGTTTGTTCCTTAACTGAAAAATGGCAATTACTTTCCTTCTTTCGTGTCCGCCTGACTTTCCCAATGAAGAAGTCATCACCACTGTCACTATCCTCAGACATGGAAGATTGTTTGTAAAACCTTTCTTCTGTGCTATCATCAAAATACTCTTTTTCTTCTTCTTGTAATTCTTCTCCATCACTGTTTCCACCAAGTAAGCTATTGGACTCCTTTCCTTTTTTTGTTTTACTTAAGGTTTTCATTTTTGGGTCAGCAGGTGTCTTCCGGGGATCAGAAGGAACTATACCAGCCCTTTCAGAAGGCTTTGATGGAGTATTTGGAATGTCTATAGCATTGGGTCCCTGTTCCATCTTGGTTCTTTTTTCTTTTGAATTTACTGGTTTCTTTGCCAATATTTTGGCTTCTTTTTCTTTCTGTTCACTGATAATAGTTCCTTCATGCTGTAACTTACTGGCATCATCATTTGAACACAAAGTGTCCTTGGAATGATTTTCTTCTGAAGCATTCTCTGATGATTTAACTTCAACAACATTTTGTCTTGCATCTTTAAAGGCTTTGACAGCAGCTACAACAGAAATAGCACATGATTTATTTCATCATTAAAACAAATAATATAAAACATCACCGTTTCAGTACAGTATTTCTTTTTTTAGTATATTTTTCAAAGATTTTATTCATTTATTCATGAGAGACACACACACACACAGAGAGAGAGAGAGGCAGAGACACAGGCAGAGGGAGAAGCAGGCTCCATGTAGGGAGCCTGGCGTCCCCAGGATCACACTGGGCTGAAGGCGGTGCTAAACCGCTGAGCCACCGGGGCTGCCCCAGTACAGTATTTCTTACATTATTTGGAAACACTTAAGAGGACAACTGCAATTATGTTAAACATATTTAATGGGTCTGAAATCACAAAAAAACGTTAATGACCTTAAAACTTAAAACCAAACTTGAAATGCTCAGAGGTATTCAGTTTAAAACTCTTAAAATTAATCATCTTTTCAGGCCTTGGAACTACAAAAAATAGTAAAAAACTTCACTAAGTACAAATAAATAAAATAAAATGCCAACTTTAATTTCTTTAGCAATAATGTGTTGATATGGTGGTGGTGCATTATAAATTGTGTTTTCAGACATAAAAATAAACATCTTCTAATCTGTGACAACACTGAATTCTTTCAACACAATTTATAATACACACATAAAACGAAAATTATGTGACTAAGTGGCAACATCAAAAGTAATACTATGAATTACATCAATATTTAGCAAATCAATTGTATTTAATGTTACCATGAATATGTTATATATTAATATAAATGTATTCATATGTTAAAATTTAGGAAAAAAATACAGATTTAATTAGACATCAGATAACTTCCATATTTTCAGGCACCTTCCTACATTTAAAAATATTTGAAGGAGATGTTTATAAAAGGCCCTCAAAACAACACAAAAAACCCATAGAAATAAATGAAGTAATTTATTCAAAATCATATATACGAGTGCATTTAAGTACATGGCTTAAAAGTCATCTGATTCATACCTTTTAGCACATCTATTTTTTTCTTCAGAAGAGGATGCATAGCTAGTCTGGCAACTGCTCTTTCAGTTGCAGTAGAATCAGGCTGCAAGTTTGAACAACAAACATGGGAATAAAAACAAGATAGTACTCTTAAGAAGTGCATAAAAGAAAATGTATCATAATTTTTTAAAATGAGAGGAAACAGGAATTTGTTAGTATTCTCATTAGAGAAGTCACTTGTATAATCTGATAAAAAATATAAAACTCATGATGACAAAATACAACTGCCCCCGCAACAAATAGTATTAATATGTAGTCAACTAACAAATATTCTTTGAGAACTTAATATATTTCCAGAACTCTGGTAGGCATTCTGTGTGATATTAAAAAAATGCAATATAGCTTCTACTTTCAAAGAGGGTAAGAGACCTAATTAAAAAGACTCAATTAATATGAAAGAATCAAATAACATATTAGTGATAAGCTCGGTGATATAATTTATAACTATTGTTTATATTTGATATTCCAGTTAATAGAGATGTAAAAATTACATGATGCTAAATATTTGTAGTTTGAATGTCTAGCCTCTCTACTATATTCTCATAACCTTCTACCATTGCTTGGCTAAGAGCCAACACTTCATAAACATCTGACAATGACTGAATTGGAACTGATTATATATTTAACATAATAAAGTTAGAAAATTCATGATTGGGGATAATTCTTTAAATATCATCTGTGGGATGACAACTTCCAAATTTCTAACTGCTATTCTAACTTGAGCTTGAGACTCATCTATGAACCTCCTACCTGACATATGAAGGGAAAATTCTTTTTTCTTTTTTTTTAAAAGTAGGCTCCACACCCATGAGGCTTGAACTCATGACCCAGAGATCAAGACCTGAACTGAGATCAAGAGTTGGATGCTTAACCTACTGAATCACCCACCAGGACCCCCAAGAATTGATAGCCTTCTCAAACCTACTTCTTCAATCTTTCCTTATTATATGTAATTACACTTTTGCTGGTTGGTTAGAGCTAAAACTTAAAGAATTCTTCTATCACATTTCTCCTTCCTTCATAGCTCAGTTAATCCTTTAGCACATCCTGTGGTTTCTAAATGCAAAATATATTCAGGACCCATCACTTCTCATCATTTCTACTCTTCATACTTCTGAACAATTCACTAACACTTAACTGCTGTACCAATGTGATATGCTCAAACCTGATCACTTGCTCTCTGACTCCTGATTTTCCACAGAGTGTCACAGTGAGCTTTTAAAAAAGGTAGCCAGATCACAATATGCCCCTATTTGTTCTTCTTTAAACTTTAGTGCCTTCTGATTCAGCTTAGGCTATTCCATTGCAAGCTCTTCTTTACCTGGAATACTATACTCCTAAATATATACATGGCTGATTATCTCTTACTATTCACCTATCTGCTCTAACGTTATCTCAGCAACACTTCCCATAACTATCTACTTCATATTACTTAGCATTGCATGCCAGGGTCGATATTTTCACATCTCTGAGGCAGCAGCTCTGTTTTTCTCATTGCTATAGACCTAGTGCTTAGAACAGTAACTGCTAACAGTTTGCATTCAATAAACATCCCACAGGGTAAATGAATACATTTCACTAGTGTGTCAAATTAGAGCTGTCAGCCTCAAAGTCTTTAATTTTCTCTTCATTGTTAATAGCCCACTATAAAGCTTTTTTCCCTCTTAGTAATACAAATATGAGTACATTAGTAAACACAAGATGATGGCTGTCTGAAGTCTACTGTGTTTGGAGGACTCATCTAAGCAATATTACTCAGAAAATAATTTCTTTAAATTGTATCTGTCATCTACTTATCTTGTATATCGGGTTGAATATCCCCCTAAAATTTATGTCCAAGTACAAACTCAGAATGTGACCTTATTTGGAAACAGAGTCTTTGCAGATATAATTAAAAGGTGATTATGCTGGATTAGGGTGGCCTTCAATCTACTATGACTGATGTCCTCATAAGGGGGACATTTGGATAGAGGCACAGAAAGACAAGGAAGAAGGCAGAGGCAGAGACTGCAGTTATCCTGTCACAGTACAAGGAAGGCCAGAAGCACAAGTTGGAAGAAGCAAGGAAGGGTTCTTCCCTAGAAACTTTTGAGGATCTTAGCCCTACTGCCACCTTAATTTCAGATTTCTAGCCTCCTGAAACATGACAGAATAAATTTCTGTTGTTTTAAACACCTAGTCTGTGGTACTTTGCTAGAGCAGCCTTAGGGTAAAAAACTTTGATTCTCACAGACTCTTAGATATCGCCTCTGTTCAACCTTGTCTAAGAAATGGTAGTCCATTTGGAAACTATTCACTAAGTGCAGTGTTAAAATAATCCTTTGCTTCACCACCTTGCTGGATTTCCTGAAGTCCAATATAGGACTTCTTACCCATTTTATCTGCCAGTGGAGATGTATGAGAGTATCTGGAAAGAAAACCTATTGCTGGTATCCTGATTCACTTGGCAACAAGATGGGTTGCTAAACATATAGAATATGCTTGATTTAGTTTTATAGGTTGTATATTAAAAGCTGTAAGACAGAACCCCTTGATGAGGGGCATGATTTTGAGAGTCGTATCAGAATCCTGGAGTCTACAGGCTTCCAGAGGAAAAAAAAAACACATTACACCCCCCTGCCCCCCCATACAAATCAGGAATCAAAATTGGAGGTCAAAGACCATAGAATAAAAATTTTGTAGGAAAATGATACCGAAATTAGATAAGAATAAAACTACTTCCCAGCACGCAAGGTTTAAAAGAGGTTACATCTCTTCAACTTTTCTCCCTAGAAGGTACTAAGCTCCACTAAAATGAAGAAGGATACAAAGAATGAGGTATGTATGGGATGTAACAGATGGGAGATGCAGGCCAAAGGCATTTTCAGGATGGTGGCAGGAGATACCTGGTGCATTAAACTTACTTTATTTATTTGATTTTATTTATTTGAGAGAGAGCATGGGCAGGGGGAGGGGCAGAGGTGAGGGAGACACTTCCCATTGAGGGCAGAGCCAGATTAGGGGCTTGATCCCAGGACCCCAAAATTATGGCCTGAGTCAAAGTCAAATGCTTACCCTATTGAGCCTCCCAGGTGCTCCTAGTGTATTAAACATCTTGAGAGATTTTGGTATTATACTAGAGTTTGGTACTATACTAGAAAGAAGATAGGAAACTAACATGAAAAAATAAACTGTAGGAAATAGAAATATTATGCAGAAAAAGGAAAAATGATAATTACTCACTACATGACTCACAGTCAAAATAAAAGAATCAATAAATGTACTTCTACTCTAAATTTGACCCAAGTGCCTTAGAAGGATGGAAGTTAAGGAGGGTACATATATGACACAGGGGCTGAAGGAGGAAAGAGATCTAAATTCTTATAAACCACCATTAAAGTCAATAGCCAATACTTAAAACATACTAATACACATACTGATGTATAGGGTAAATTCCCTAAAAACCAACTAAAGTTGAATGTCTGGAAGGACTACTGGAAAACTGTCCTTTTCATAAAATAGTTTTGGAGAAGTACTTGATTCTCAAAACTGGTAGCTGGCAAACTGGGTTATGGGCCAGTTCTAAACTGCTGCCTCTCAAAAAAAAAAAAAATAAAGTTTTAAGAAAACAGAGCAAAATTCATTCATTTACATACTATCCATAGCTCTGCTATATCATGTGGCAGAATTGAGTAGTTGTAACAGAGAATGTAAAGCCTGCAAAGCCTAAAATACTTTTTACAGAAAAAGTGACAACTGCTCTAATAATATGCAAGTAGAATCCCTGGGGGGGGGGCAAACTAAAAAGTTAGGAATAAAAATTTTTTTTTAGCAGGTTCATGATATTCAAAAGTCCAATTTAAAACAAAAACAGGGACACCAGGGTGGCTTGGTCAGTTGAATGTCTGACTCTTGATTTTGGATCAGGTCATGATCTTGGCATGAGACCAAGCACTGTGTCAGGCTCTGTGTTCCATGCAGAGTCTGCTTGAGATTTTCACTCTTGCTGTCTCTGACCCTAGCCTGCGCCTCATTCTAAATGAAAGAAAGAATGAATGAATGAAATCTTTTAAAAAATATATAAAAATAAAACAAAAACACTATTGTGACAGACTTTTGTTGCCAAATCAAAGCAACAAATTACAGCTTTAAATGCATTGTTTCCCTGAATGGTGATGTAATTTAAGATTCTGGCTTAGTGGGGACAATCTGGTATTTAGTGAAAAAGCAGCATGTTTTAATAGGCAGGACTTATCTCAGTACAACTGAATGTAAAAAAAATGAGAACGAAACCAATCAGTTCTGAGAAATACACACAGGCCAGAAGCCTGTTCTCTCTCTCTACAAGAAAACAGAAGACCCTCCAGCAGGAGCTGTTACTCCATAACTGCTTCTTTCACTGTATTTCCACCTTGTAGCTGCTAATAACTCACTTCAAAGGTAGTCCTCAATATATGAACATCTTTATTTGTAAAACAGATAAACTAGGAAATAACTGTTCTAATTACACGAGTTAATTTCAACTGTTTTAGTTAAGAAGTTATAGGAATCCTATATAAATTTTGACTAAATGTGTTCATACAGAATTGTTCAAAAACATATCTGCTACTATTCCAAACTCCTGCTTTGACAACTTGCTAAAAGCTCTGATGAACTGGGTATTCTTTTATTCCAGAGCTAATTACATCCCACCATCTTAGCTATAACAAGTTTTAGAAGACCACTGATAATACTTGCATGTTTAGTGCTGACTCCAAGTAAAAACTATTTTGTTAAGGATCATCATATCACTGAGCTTACTCAGCAATGCCCTGGAAATATCCCAGAGTAACTGTGATTCAGTGATCTGATTTTAGTAAATTTTATTAAAAAAAAAAAAAAAAGCTCTATAATAGGATTTATAATTATAAATTATGTATTACTCTAATAAATGAAGATCTTATTATTCTTATGTGTGTCTTCCCCTATAACTGTACTTTTATATCACAACCTTTGTGGAGGGCATACTTGAAGAGAATATCAGGTTAGCAAGAAGTTAAGACTGATTTTTAAAAAGGCAACTGCACTGCATGATACCAGGGGTGCCATCACATTGGGAGAGTGTAGGGTAGAGCTTATGCATCCATATGGAATAGCAGTGAGCTTATTTATTTATTTAAAGATTTTATTTATTCAGAGAGACACACACAGAAAGAGAGGCAGAGACACAGGCAAGGAGAAGCAGGCTCCATGCAGGGAACCCAATGTGGGACTTGATCCCAGGTCTCTAAGGTCACACCCTGGGCTGAAGGCGGCGCTAAACCGCTGGGCCACAAGGGCTGCCCTAGCAGTGAGTTTAAAGAACATAAAAGGCTTGAGTCTACAAGGTATACAGATATATATATATAATAGTCACTAATCAGGTATGATTACTTAACAACTTAGTATGTAGAATTATATATACCACAGCCTCACTTCTGTAATTATATGGAATTTGTGTTTTTTTAAACAGTAAATGCCATCAGTAAATAAAAATACTATCCTGTCAAAAGTATTTTATTGATAAAAGTAGTTACTTTTAAATATTATATAAAACATATTCTCATCCTTTATGTTTCTTAAGTTTGGCAACTAATATGTACTGACTATGTGGCTTATTTAGGAAATGTATGAGGTGTGGGCATTTAGTTTCCTGTTATCATTCCACACCAGAGAATACATTTTATGCCCCTGGGAAAGTTTTAAATAGCTATAAACATGAGCTCCAATTTATACTATGAGGCAGTGTCCATGTTAACAGTGGCTAAGATAAACACTACTACACAGGTAGGAATGTAATTCTGTTTAAAAGAATGTAGTAAAGGGGATCCCTGGGTGGCGCAGCGGTTTAGCGCCTGCCTTTGGCCCAGGGCGCGATCCTGGAGACCCGGGATCGAATCCCACATCGGGCTCCCGGTGCATGGAGCCTGCTTCTCCCTCTGCCTATGTCTCTGCCTCCCTCTCTCTCTCTGTGTGACTATCATAAATTAAAAAAAAAAAAAAAAAAAAAAAGAATGTAGTTAAGAACAACAGGTTGAAAATAAGTGACTTCCTGAATTAATATGAACTCTTTTCAAACTCTTTCAAAAAACTGTAGATGGAACAATCCTAAACTCACTTTACAAAGTCATTAAAACTGTGATATCAAAACCAGATAAGAATACTACAAAAAAAGAAAACTATAGTTCTATATCCCTGATAAATATATGTAAAAATTCTAGACAAAATTCTAGCAAATCAAACTCTGTAGCACAATAAAAAGTGGAATCATTGAAATGCAAGCATGGTTCAATATATGCAAGTCAATTTACATTATGCATTACACCAGCAGAGTAAAAATCCTATGATTTTCTCTCTAGATGCAGAAAGAGAAAATTCAACAATCTTTCATGATAAAAGCTCTAAAAGAGGATATAAAAAGCCTATTTCAACATAATAAAGGTCATATATAACAAACCTAGAGCTAATAAATTCAACAGTAATAAACTGAAAGCTTTTCCTCTGAAGTCAGAAACAAGGGAGCCCATTCTTGCTATTTTTTTTTCAATATGGGACTAGAAACCCTAGCCAGAGCAATTACGTGAGAAAAAGAAATAAAAAGCATCCAAGTTAGAAAAAAGTAAAATGGTCTCTGTTTATGTGGTATGCAGTTATATAAAGAAAATCCTAAAAACTCCAAAAAACAAAACTAATAAATAACTTCAGGAAAGTTACTGGATAGGACACCAATGTACAAAAATCCAGTTGCATTCCTATGAAATATCTGAAAGATAAATAAAACAATCCTATTTATAATACCATCAAAAATAATCAAATGCTTGGGAATAAGTACAACAAAGAAAGTGAAAGATCTGTATATTGAAGATTCTAAGACTTAAATGACAGAAACTGAAGAGGACACAAAAAATTGGAAAAATATCTCATCATTATGGATTGGAAAAACTATTATTGTTAAAATATCCATAGTACTCAAATATATCTATAAATTCAATGTAATCCCTATCAAAATCCCAGTGGCATTTTTCATAGGAAAATAAAATTCCTAAAATTGGTATGGAACTTCAAAAGATCCCCAAGAGCCATAACAATCTTGAGAAAGAAGAACAAAGATGGAGGCATTATGCTTCCTAATTTCAAACTACAATACAAAGCTGCAAAAATAAAACCAGTATGGTACTGACATTAAAACAGATACATATAGTAATGGAAGAGAATTGAGAATGTACATACAGTAAATTGCTATTTGACAAGAAAGCCAAGAATACCTGACAGGCGAAAAGACAGTCTTTTCAAAAAATGATATGGAAAAACTGGATATTCATATGCTAAAGAATGAAACTAGACCCATATCCTACACGACTCATAAAAATTAACTTGAATTGGACTAAAAAGACTTAAATGTGAAACCTGAGACCGTTAAGACTCCTAGGAACACGTACGGAAAAAACTTCCTTGACTCTGGTCTTGGCAATGAGTTTTTGGATGTGACACCAACAGCACAAGCAACAAAAGCAAAAATAAACAAGTGGGGCTACATCAAACTACAAATTTACCGCAAGACAAAAGAAACAATCAACAAAATGAAAAGGCAATCTACACTATCAGAGAAAATGTTTGCAAACTGTATCTCAGACAAGGGGCTAATATCCACAGTATGGAAGGAACTCATACAATGCAACAGTAAATAAATAAAATAAAATAAAAATCTGACTAAAAAATGGGCAGAGGACTTGAACAAATATTTTTCCAAAGAAAAAGTAGCCGAGAGGTACATGAAAAGAAGCTCAACACTAATAATCACTGGGGGAAATGTAAATCAAAACCACAATGAGATATTACCTCACACTTGTCAGAATGGTATCAAAAAAAAAAAAAAAAGAAAAGAACAAAAAAAAACAAAAACAAAACAAAAAAAAAGAACTAACAAGTGCTGGCAAGTCTGTGGAGAAAAGGGAACCCTGGAGCACTGCTGGTGAGAATGCAAACTGGTACAGACACTAGGGAAAACAGATGAGGTTCCTCAACAAATTAGTACTAGAGCTACCATATGATCCAGCAATCCCACTCCAGCTATACACTTGAAGCAAATGAAATCACTATCTCAAAGAGATACTGTATTCACTGAAGTATCAGTCATGACAACCAAGAGGAGGAAACAACCAAGAGTCCACTGACAAATGAAATGAATACAGAAAACATGGTGCGTGTGTGTGTGTGTGTGTGTAGATAGATGTATACATACAGAAATGAGATATCTATATATACATCTATCTACACAAAATGGAATATTATTTAGTTATGAGAAAGAAGAACATCCTTCTATCTACAACAATATGGATGAACCTGGTAGGCATTACAACGAGTGAAAGAAATCATACAGAGAAAGACAAAGGCTGCATAGTATAACTTATATGTGGAATCTTAAAAAAAGAAACTTACAGAGGCAATAACAGACTGTTGGTTACCACAGACTTGTGGTGGCAATGGAGGAAACAGGGAGATTTTGGTCAAAGGGTATAAACTTCCAATTAAAAGATGAGTAAGTTCTACAGATCTGATATTTAGCTGGTGGTTACAGACAACAACATTATACACTTTAAAGTTTGTTTTTTTTTTTCAATTTAAAGTTTCTAAAGGAGTAAATCTTAAATGCATGCAACACACACAAAACTAATTACATAAGGTGACGGACATGATAATTAACCATCTTATGGTAATTTTTCATAATATATATGCGTATCAAACCTTCAAGTTGTATAACTTAAACCTATACAGTATTTGTTATATGTCAATTATATCTCAATAAAGCTAGAATAAAAAAATACAAAATTTTTTACCAAAATATTTGAAGTTAATGTATCAGCATCTTTAGGCAAAAAGAAAAGAAATAGCTTCTCAACTTCTCATTCATTTAACTGGAAATCTACTTATCAATAATGTAGTCTTGTAGGTATGTGATAAACCTACTTTGTACCATAATATTTGAGAATACACATTTTAGTATGTCCTATTGCTTCTAAGTTTTATAAATGGGCAATTTTGTTAAAGTTGGCTACATAATATCATCACCAAATATCTTAGAGAACAAACTACTCTTGTTTACTGAAATATGAAAATGTCAGTTATTTAAGAATACTTAAACATCAAAAGATAATGCAGTGTAGAAATGCCATAAAACTCTTGCTGAGTATGTGAGGGTGCACAAAACATTTAATTTTTTTTTGGCAAAACAAAACAACACTGAGAAGGTAAGGCCTGGCATTTTTACATCTGATGCAATCAGGCCTTTGAAGGGCATCAAAAATGCATTACCAGAATGTGGGATCTGGAAGGGTTTATTAGAGAAATGAAGGAAAAAAAAAAAGAAACAAAACAAAATAAAAAAAAGCAAGAGCCAGACAGTAAGTGAACTGCATGAATGGCAAAGCAACACTGATTAGACTGCAGAAACTCCTAGAAATTTAAGCCTCTTCCCTTTGCTAATCAGCAATCTTTGCAAAGAGATTACATTGTATGGATCTCCTTAAGGTATAGTTAGTACTTCAAACTTCCTTACCTTTGGTTGTTAGTTGTTTTTAATTAATTTATATATGTTCTTGATGATCTGTTAATTTGCAAATCTGAGTAGCTTATGATTTGGGGAGTAGAAAAAATATTCTAATGGGGAAAAACTGCAAATGGAAAAATTGTTAATGGCATATGCATAGGTTCACGTTTTATAAATACTAAGGATTTCAGCTTTCATTCTTCAAAGACCAATAAAAAAAGGGACACATGGTATTTCTTAAAATGTTTGATTTAAATAAAGTCTTAGTTAAAATTATCACATTTTAAAAATGACAGCAATCATTTAAATTTTATTTCTCCTAAGTAAAAAATGTCAAATTTAACAGTTTAAACTCCTGTTTAATCTTATTGTTAACAAAGCAATTTGAAATCATTCAATGCATTCTTGAATTCTAATTTTAACAAGAGGTACAGGGAATATAGATCACTTATTTTATCCAATAATTAGACTAACAGTCTTGATTTGATTTCAAGATTACTTAGCCAGTTAGGAACTCACAGTCAGGTTTTTTAATTCAGTCTAGTATTCTCAACCAGTTTTATTCTAAACCACTTGAGATAACTTTCACTCATTTTCTGACATTTTCAAGCCCCCATCAAATCTTTTTGGATAGAAATTAAATATAAGCATAAAAAAGAGGCTTGTAAAGTAAGTAGGCAAAGGTTCAAAGCTTTGGCTAAAGTCCCTGAGCTGAGGGGAAGAACTTGCTGGAGTAAGCAGGGCAGGACCTGTTAGGAGACCTTTCAAATCCTTTATCTCTTATTTCACTACCGTCCATCTTCCTTCCTCACTTGCTTTATCCCTCTTCATATGTTTACTTATATTTATACTTGTATAAGCATGCCTCAATATGTGAAGGCATGATCTTACACATAAGGACACAAACACCATCTTTTGAGGCTCACAATCTTGCTTTAATATTAAAGGTTAAGACAAATGATCAACTAATTCATCCAAGACAGAATGTGATAAACTTCACTGAAGATATGAAAAATGTAATGGAGGCTTACAGAAGAAATTCGAATACAGTCATATACCTTAAATGTACACAAACTTATTTTGAAGCTTAAAAGGCTAAGTATTCTCTATGAACAGTTTTTACACCTGCATGAAGAAAGACTTCATAATATTAGAGGGTATGAAGGAACCACAGCTTTCCTTATTTAATGTTGACACAACATTTGCCATGGAAAATTCTCAGGAAACTGCGGTTTTCACACACCTCCAGTTTCTTCCATTTCAAATAAATTCAATAAAAAAGGGGAAAACACCTCATCTTTTTATGGAAAAATTTTATTTTGGCATATGGGTATTTATTATGAACACAAGCATTTGGTGTTCAATTCTGAAAAGAATTTTGAGAATGTACATGTGAATATAAACAAGAGTCTAAAAATGAAAAAGCTCTCTTACATGCAACGTTCATTCTTGCGAAATGCTGCCTACAACAAACTGAGTGAACTGGCAGAGGTAGAATGCTGATAGCAGTATTCTTAATAATATTAATTAGACTTCATTTCCAGGTTTCACCTGAAGTTATATTCTTTGCATTTATTAAAAACATGTAGGGGGGTAATAAGGAACAGCTCATTCAGCTGGAACAGAAGAACTGTAGCAATCCTAAGGCTTAGAGTCCACACTGAATACAAGAGGAGACCTTTCTGCATTTGTTTAACTCTAACAATCCCTGGGACACCATGATTCTAAAATGCAGTCTTGCAAATAGGACCCATACCAAACTTTTTCTCCTGAACTTTTATTTTGTAGGCAGAGACCAGGGTTTAGACCTTGGACCTGCCATCTGCTAAGGACTGACAATAGGTATATTTTTACCTTTCCAGGCCCATTTGTCCCTTCGTTAAATGGAGTTATCTTCCCTGAGAAAGCTAACATATATAAAGCACCTAATGAGTCAGCAACTGTTAACAGATGGTAATAGATAATAATTTGCTTCCCCTTATCCTGTACTTAATATACCTGTTTTTTAATTCCTTACGAGATTATATATTCCTCTAGAAAATACTGTGTTTCCTATCCCCTTCCTTTCTTCCACACTGCCTTGCTGATTGCTTTGCATGCAACATATGTTTTGAATTGAGAAGCTCCTGAAATCCTGGCACCAGCTCTCTGGAAATGTCAAAATTTTCATCTTTCAACTCTCTAGCTTTAAACTTTCATCATATACATATCAATTGCCTACTTAACCCTTCTACCCCTTTTCTGCGTTTGAAAAATGAAGACACTACTATTACTACACACACACACACACACACGTGGGTGCACACATGTGCAGCTGAATGCTTTCTACATGAGATCACTGTTGTAAGATCAATTGAGATAAGAGCGATATGGAAGAACTGTGCAAGCTGTAAGATATTACATAAATTAGTTTGCTCTGCTATGATGGTCAGATAGCCTCAAATGTGCAGAGCTTTATGTAATGGACTTCATTCCCGTGAGGTTACCTTCCACTGAGCTCACTACCTAGGACTGAAGAACAATCAATGCTCTCTCCACAACAGTGCTTAACAGTGCTGCCTGCCTCATTTTTAGAGGTTTAATTTATTAACAGATTTTCAAACAGAAGAACTTGAATCCAATGGAAGAATATTGCAAATGGAATAAAACACTAACTAACAAAATAGGTGAAATTAAATAGCTTGGGAGGAACCTGAAATGATGTCTTAAGCAGGGCAGTTTCCCTTGGCTTTAAATCCCTCCAGGGTTCTATCAAGAACTTGGATGGAATATATGTTTCTTCTTCCTCCCTCTACACTTCCCCTTCTTTCCTTGCTTTTTTTTGGAGGAAGGTATAAACAGAGCAGAAATGTAATCAGATTTCACCTGACCCTTGACGGTGAGATCCTAAGCTTTTTATCTGATTTAGTAGTGAATCTCATGACTATAGGAGCACTTGGGTGGCTCAGTCAATTAAGCATCTGACTCCTGATTTCAGCTTAGGTCATGACCTCAGGGTTGTGAGATCTAGCACAATGGCCACTTCTGGGCTCTGTGCTCTGTGCTCAGCAGGGAGTCTGCTTGTCCCTCACCACCACCCACCCCACTCATGCACAAACATGCTCTCTAAAATAAATAAATTTTTAAATGATTTCATGACTACAAATCTTGTCATATGCAAGTGAATTTATTAATACAAAATAACAATAAGCTAATATAGATGTTTGTTGACTCATTTTTTTTGATAAATGACATTTCACACACTGTATGAAGTTGAATGAAGGGTTGTAAATAGAAGAGGATACCCTAAGAAACTGATTTTACAAATATTACACATACACCAATATTAGTTTTCCAAAGTGAAAAGAATCTAGCAGAGAAGATCCCTTTTACTTTCACTGTAAATTAAACATTAGTGAATACTTTTAGAATTCAGCAACCAGAAAGCTCAAAAAATTTATTCTGGAAAATGATTATTTTTTTAAGCTCTCAAGAGAAAACAAAAATACATTCTATAACATTTTTATTCAATTACCACTACTCTGATTTAACATCATTATTTTTTTCTGAGATACAGACCAAACCACAGTTTAAAACTATAATAATTTTTTTCCTCTCTTTGTGAAAAAATTCTATGAAATAAAAATATTTACTGTAAAATTATGCTACTACAAAATAAAAGCCTGTTGTAAAATCGTCTTCATGGATTTAGTGTTGCTCTTATCAGGACAATGACAACAAAAAAATTCTCTCTCCCCTCAAACAAAAAACTTTCATATTCTGCCTTTCCTAAAAATGCTTTAAAATTTAGCATGTCTCATATTACTTGCAGGAAAGTCACTGCTAGTCTATATAAACAGAACATTTCTTCCTAAGGGCCAGAAGAGGCAAACTGACATCTATAGTTGGAGATTCCAACATACGACTCTGGGTAATAAAACAAGTGGACAGAAAATCAGTAAAGACATAAATCACCTGAGCAACACCAACAGTTAATGTGACCTACTTGACATTTTTAGGAAACTAATTCCCAGAGAAAACAACTGTTTTCAAGTGCATATGAAATATTCACCAAGATAAGCCATATTCTGGACCACAAATAAAAATCATAAAAAGCCTGCTCATAGATCATAAAAGAAAGAGTACTGAAGAGATACCTGGGAGACCCTCTAACTGTTCAAAATTAATATAAGTTTCAAAGGAAATTTGAAACACTGTGAACTCAATGAAAATAAGAACTATTGAATTTAAGGGTGCAGCTAAAGGAATGCTTAAAAAAGGCATCTCTGTAACACCAAACGCTTGTTACAAAAGAAGAAAGGTCTCAAACTGGTAACCAAAGCTTCCACATTAAAAAAGTAGAAAAGAACAAAGTGGACATAAAAGTAAGAAACATGAAATAATATACATTAGAGCAAATGCCAATGGAAGAGAAAACAGAAAACAACACAGAAACATCTGTTAATGCAAAATCTGTTCTCAGGCTGGAAATGTCTCATGCAAACATTAGCAAAGCGGGCAAAAATGAAAAAGGGGAAATAGTAAGGAGCAGGAGAACTGAGTGAAAGTCCCATTTAACAGTGGTGTACTGTACTCAGCTCACTTTATTCGTTCTGACCTTTGTTTTTTTCATTTGTAAAAAGGGGGTAAAAACAAATTTTTCACGGGGTAGTAAATAAAAGAGATTAAATGAAATAGTCATAAAAATTATTTGGAAAAAAGAAAAATAATCTTTGTCCTGATTAGTAAGATTAACAGACTAATTGTTATCTAACACATAAATGCCACCTTAAGTTCAGCATGCCTTTAAGGACCATGAAGGTATGATATCAGAAGTAATGCAAAATTCATAAATCACCATAAGAAATATTATTTTGGTGGCAATAATGGAACTCAAGTAGGGAAAAATCATTATATACTAATAGTAACTGGCTTATTGGTAAGTTTTTTCTTTAAGGAAAATGGTGACAAGGAAAAGTAAGTCAACCACATAAATAAGCAACTTTTCTTAAAACAAAGACAATCCATTACAGAATATACCTTTTTGCAGACTTTTTCAAAGTTGATATCATCACCAAGAGCAGATTTAGTTACTATATCAGGTTTTAATTCCTGTAAAAAAAAAAAAAAAAAAAAAAAAGGAATTTTGGTTATAAGTCTAATTTACTTTTTTTGGGTGAGGGCGGGAGGGAGAGAGAGAAGAGAAAGAATCTTAAGCAGGCTCAATCCCACACCAGAGCTTGATGTAGGGCTGGATCTCATGACCTTGAGATCATGATCTAAGCTGAAATCAAGAGTAGGATGCTTAACTGACTGAGCCACCCAGGCTCCCCAGTTATGAGTCTAATTTTAAAGCATCACTCATTATTATGAGGTACATTTCTTTCCAAGTTTTGTTTATTTATCTGATATTAAATAGGTTCTTAATATTTAGAGGAGAATAACTCCTAACAGAGTATCATGCTATGAAAAACCACAGCAAAATGAATTTAAGAGCTAATGCTAATTACACTCATTTCATGGAAGCCAGATAATTCCACGTGCCATAAAATCTCCAGCTTAATAACAGTTCTTTAATTGAAATAAGATTGAAATAACTCAAAATATTAATTTCAGACTTGTAAAGTTCAAAGAAATTATTACCTATTTTAATGACATTTCAGGACATTAGCAATTGCATCATTCTATAGAGAAGTGTAAAGATTATAGAGAAATACTTAATTTTAATTAATGATTAAAAAATCTAAGCTACAAAATACTTTTATGTTATACAAGGCATTAATCCAAATTTACTTCAGAAAATTAAAAATCAGAAAAGCAGAGAAAAAATAAGTAAAATTACTAGCAATATTTACATGGTTATAATTTTCCTGTACACCTTCTATGTTTTTAAGAGAATTAAGTTTGACATACATTTCATTAAGGAATGATGACTTTAGATCATACAAAAATGAAATTTCTTGTAGCAGTTATCAAGTTATTCTACTGTGCGTGAAAAAATACAATGAACATTTTCGCAATTTTTTATAGTATTTGGAGGAAAGCTAAATAAAATCAGATAGTTTTAAAACAATATTGAGCGACAGTAAGAGAAGTGTGATATGGTAAAAACTATACAGGTATTATTCTATAAAATTATTTGAATTATAAACATATTTTTAAGATTTACCTATTTATTTGAGAGAGAGAGAGAGAGAGAGAGAGAGAGTGTCTGAAGCAGACTCCACACTGAGCACAGAGCTCAGTGCAGGGCTTGATTTCATAGGAGCCTGAGATAATGACTTGAGTCAAAACCAAGAGTCAGAGGCTTTAACCAACTATGCCACCCAGGTGCCCCTAAATTATATTTTAAACAAAAATAGGACTATAGTGCCTGGGTGGTTCAATTTGTTTAGCCTCCAAGTCTTGATTTCAGCGCAGGTCATGATCTCAGGGTCATGAGATGGAGCCCTGCCTGGGACTCCACGCTCAGTGGGAAGTCTGCATCTTTCTCTCTCCCTCTCTCCACTGTACACTCTATACACTCGCATGCTCTCTCTCTCTAATCAACCCATCAATCAATCTTTAAAAACAGACCATTGCATTTCGTAAACTAGTTTTATCATTTAATGACATGGCAAATGTCTAACCATTTTCTTTTCATTCTCTTACATCACTGCCCTTATTTGTTTGACCAAATTAACATATGGACATTAATATATTTTCTGATGTTTATAATCTTTTTATAAATAAGAATGGAGCAATTACCTTTATTTACATATTGATTTGTGTAACTCCTGAAAAATTGCCACATACTCTGTAGTAAAGACCTATACCATACTTTTGGAAAAAGAGTAGAATGGGGAAAAAAAAGAAACACTGATAATAATGGTCCAATGCCAAAAAGATCAGAAAGTGCAGTTCTTGGGAATACTCAATTTTATTTCATATACACTAACACAACTGTAAAAAATATGTATGTAAAACAAATCTATATAAAGAGCACAAAAATAATATTCTTTTAAGTGTGTGTGTGTGTATAATATGTCTTTAGAAACTGATGAACTAATTTGAAAGATGACTTCCCTGTCAGTTTAAAGTCAGTAAAACTATTTATAGTTTAAAAAAATCCAAAATTTTTTGTTGGCTGGCTGTATCTTTTTCTATTCTGTAAGTAAAAAAAATCAATCTCAAGAGAAAATCAGTTAAATGTTATTGTGTATGAACATAATACATGCAGAGGATAACGTTGCTTACATTTCAACTCATCCACATACTCCCTCCAAAAGAATAAATTCAACAAGGACTACATGAACCAAGCCTTCATCATTATTAGGAGACAGAGGATACAATAAATTTCAAAATATCTCCAAGTTGAGAAACTAACACCAAATTCAACAGAGCACTCACTGAATTGCAAGCTTGCACATACTGAAAGCTAGGGAATAGAAGATTAAGATGCTGGGAAAATAAAAAGGTGAGTGGAGTGAAGGACATATATAAGTGAAGACAAAAAGCATCATGAGAAAGTGAAAACTACCACAAAGAGTCAAAATGGATTTAAGTCTGAGACTTGGTAATTCATAGCACTGAACATAGAGAAGGGCTTGAAAGCAAGTGGTTCTGAAAAAGCATGTGGCCTCAAGAAGTAGGCTCTGGGGAGAATCAGATAAATGGGGGTTGTGCCTCTCCTTTCATATATAATGATGAAGGTAAAGAAGAAAGAGAGAAATTAAGGGCCCTATGGAGACAAAAGAAAAGACATGTAAATCAATTCCTCCTTATCAACACCCGTTAAAAAAAAAATACCCTTTGCCAAACTTACATGAGGTGGACCCTGACTACCAAATGGTGAGTATTAAAAACAAACAAACAAAAAACACCAAATGAATTCATATAAAAATTCAGGTAAAGGAAAACAGAAAATGTAAATAAAAATATTTTATCTGAGGGGTGCTAGGGTGAGTCAGTCCGTTGAGTATATGATTTGATTTCAGCTTAGGTCATGATCCCAGAGTCATGAGACTAAGCCCTGGGTAGAACTCTATACTCAGGGGAGAGTGGGTGGGAGGGAGCAGAGGGAGAGGGAGAGAATCAGAAGTAGACTTTCTGCTGAGTGCGGGGCTCTACCCAAGGCTCAGTCTCATGAACCTGAGATTATGAAAATAAGGCTGTTATCAAAGACATCAAGAATAATATACAAAGCAAGTCTGGAGTAGCATTTTTTAAAAAAATTATTTATGATAGTCACACACAGAGAGAGAGAGAGGCAGAGACACAGGCAGAGGGAGAAACAGGCTCCATGCACCGGGAGCCCGACGTGGGATTCGATCCCGGGTCTCCAGGGTCGCGCCCTGGGCCAAAGGCAGGCGCTAAACCGCTGCGCCACCCAGGGATCCCCTGGAGTAGCATTTTTAAGATAAATACAAGCCAAGGATTTTATACCTAGTTAAGCCGTTCTACAAGTATCAAGTCTATAGAGAGAAGTTTTCAATCTGCAAAAATTCAGGGAATATTGGACACATGTGCCCCTTTTGGGGCAATCTTCTGGAGGAGGAGCCTCAGGCAAAAAGAAGTAACTCAGGTAAAAGGACTGATGATGAATACATATTTGCAGAGCTAGAATGAAAACGAATGTGGGGGCACTGGATAAAGAATTGAATGTAAACTTTAAATATTCTAAGTAAAAAAAATGCAACTGAAAAAATAGGGGAGAAAGGGAGAGAATAAAATCTTTGACTATTGTTTATATAATAGACTGGAGCCAAAGGACAGCATTTAAAATGGACTGGAAAGTAAAATATTACATTAGATAATGGGAAAGTAAGGGCACAATTAAATATATAAATACAAAGATAATCAGGAAATAAAAATATCTTTCTAAATACAAAAAACTTCTTAAAAATTGCAAAAAAAGGACATTTAGTAGAAAAACACAATAAATGCAACATAAAATACCCAACAATTAGAATGGAAAATAGTATGATGGAATTCAGAGCAAATAGAAGGAATAGAATTTAATATGAATTAGTTTAATGTATGTACTAGAAGAAAAAGATGTCCAGAATGGATCAAAGAGCAAAATCTAAGTCTATGCTATATATACATGGCACACAAAAAACACAGTGTTTCAAAAAGGCTAAAAATAAAGGACTTCACCAAGATATGAGGCAAAGAGGAACAATTAGAAGGGAGGAGTTGACATCATGCATCAGAGGAAGAATTCAGGTAAAGAAAAAAGTGAAATAAAAAAAAAAAAGTGAAATGAGACATAGCAGGAATTGTAAGATATGGAAAAATAAAAACGTACTACTAACAGAAGACTTTCATACAACATTCAAGAAAGCTCAAAATAGGGGAAAAAACATTAGAAAGTCTTAACATAATTAATAGGGTATATCTGTCTTATGGATTTATTTTGAACATTATATTCTAATACAAATTATTCTAAATAAAATGACTAGCTTGATAAGAACAATTAGTTTTCTTTTTATACAGAATTACTTTCAAAGCTTTTTTTCAGATAAAAATATTCTAAGTTTTAGAAAGGTTTTTCTCTATTTTAAAATGAATATACCCATCTCAAATATGCAACAATTTCAAAAGTAGAACAAAATGCATTATTCCATATGGTAATTTGCAAATTTTATACACATACATTATGGACATGGGAAAAATACCTAGATACATTTCAGTTTAGGAAACAAAATTTTTTAACATTTTAAAATCCAATATGAGAAAACACATAAGTAACAAAAAAAAACAAAAAACAAAAAAACCAAAAAAAAAAACCACCCACAAGTAGCAAAAACACAAAGCTGTTCTCAACTAGAAAACCATCAAGGATAAATAGGAAAATAAAGATACCAAGGTTACATTAAAGGTGAGAAATACAGAATACATTTGTTATACCAAATATGGAATACCACAGTACCAAACAACTTTTAAAATGAGTGCAAGAGAGACTCATACTAAATAAGACAAATCAAACTTGAGCAATTTTAGTCAACTGTAGAGAAATCCTATAAAGGATTTTCGTTAAAAAAAAGTTCAAATTTATCACCAATGCAAGGGAAATAAAAAAAATCAGTAATTTACTAACCAAACGCTAAGTAAGCTTCTGAAACTGGGCAGAAGTAGTTTCTTTTCCTTAGATTTCCTTACACTGAATTTTAGGATTTTATTCATTTGCAAGTTTATTCATCAGTGAGCAGGGCTCTGTGTTGACTTGTGTAAGGCACCTTCTTTCATTCTTAGACATTCAGTCCAACTTGAATTTTCTAGCATTAGTATCATTTATTTCTTTAATCTTTCAAATGATTAAAATTATCCAATCCATCTCATAGATGAAATAAAGCATTTAATTCTTTACGATTTATGAAAGGAGGTAATCCATTAAAACATTAGAATTGTAAGAGACTTAAGCTATTATGTAATTCTGTACCAATGTAGGAAAGGGTTAACTCAGCAGGCCTGGGCTGCTCAAACTCTGCACGTAATTGAAAAAGGTGTATTTTCAGGAGTGGCCATTGGCCAGCTCCTGGAATAAGTTCTGAACCCTTTGAACACATGATACCAATTTGATGGGATGGTTTATGCTAACAATGTGACTTATGGTGGCTATGACTATACCCTAGGAGGCCTAAGTCAGAGTTGGTGATGAGGACAGTCATGCATGTAATTCATGTCTACATGACTGGCTCCCAATAAAAACCCTGAGCACCAAGGCTCAAGTGAGCTTTCCTAGTTGGCAACACTCTGCAAGTGTTGTCACACATCACTGCTGGGGGTATGTCCATATGACTATACTGGGAGAGGAAGCAAGATGCAAGCTTATGCCTGGTGTCTTCTGGACTTTCCCCTCATTTGCCTTTTCCTTTTGCTGTCTTAAAAGATTTTTTTTTTTTTTTTTTTAAATATTGTGAATCTTTCCAGTGAATCAATGAGCCTAAGAGGAAGTCAGCCCAACAAAGTTAAAGAGATCCATTCAAGGTATTACAACAGGGCTGAGCTTGGAATCTCCACATTTTGCTTTTTGCCATATTCTGTTGTCAGTGGTGATAAATAAGAAATAGTTTTCATTCTTTTATCATACTCAACTAAAGTTGTTCAAATTTCCTACATTAAAAGTAGTTATCCAATAACAAGACTCATGAGAATATTCCAGTTCCCTTATTTCACATTATGCCAGATGCTTTGCTTATAATCAAAATAGCGAATTTAACTGGAATTAGTAATCCCAATTTTGGTTAGTGGGCTACTTTCTTGTCCTACTTCTTTCTAGAGGGTTTTGAGATTTGTGACTTCTGACTCATAACTAGATAACCACTGTAGTGTTGTCTCTGATTCAGTGGGCAAAATATGTTTGTAATCAAACCATCCTATATCAATCAGGCTGTGGGGAGGGAGATTGAGTCAACAGAAAAATCACTTAGAGGCAGTAACCATGCCAACATTTTTAATTCCAACAGGCTCCCACTAAGATTGGGCTTTTAACTTAATAAAATATAGAACCCATTTGTATTTTCCAAATGTGATTAAAACTGGAGTATGTTTAGGTTATGAGGGCCTAATACTAGATACAAAGAAAGCATGGCAAGAGAAGTCTGAATTCTTAGAGTTTTTCTGGTATATTTGGAAAATAGGCAAGAAGAAATACATTCTCTAATATACAGAATCTGAAATAACTCATGAGAGAGCTACTGACATCCAAATCTTCATGCTTTTCTACAGATGGAAATCTCATTACGGGTACCCTTCGGTGACAACAAAAAACTTTGTTCCTAAATACTGTTCTACTGTTTCCTAAATACAGTTCTACCAGATGGAACTTCAATAAGCTATACTCTGTCATCATATTGCCAAGGGATTTTTTTCCAAATAAAGTATCTCTGTCTTCCTCCTTCACCTATTCCTGTGTTCCCTATTGTAATTAATGGCATCTCCAGCCTCTGCTGCTGAGAGTCATCTGAGCTCAGAGTCATCTGACACTGCGGGCCTCTTCGTCATGCTTCTGTTATGTTCCTATCCCCGTTTTGCTCTACTATTCTAACTGTTGAATTTGTTTCCCTCCTTTGGACTACCATTATCTTACCATAGGTTCAGGATTCCATTATGGATTGTGTGGATTAAAACAACCTAACTAGTTTTCCTGACTCCAGGATCAGCAACTCCAAGGTCCACTGTGGAAATGTCCTGAATATAGAACGAAGTCAAAGATGTCTGATGTTCAAATCCTTTCACTACCTGTTCTCAATGTATCTTCCTGCTTTAGTATTACCATAGACTCCTTCCAGGAGTCTCATATGCAATCCAGTTTTATTAACATCTCCTAAATAAATTTCCTTTTTCTCTTACCTATTTTTGGTAAACTATTTTTTAAAATTTTATTTGTGGGATGCCAAATAATAATTGGTTACCTACCTTTTATATTCTTTTTGTCCCTAATGGAAAATATTGGTTTCTAAATACCACTGAAAAGCAGCAGGGCTTCTTATGGAAATGGTTGATTAGAAATCTGAAACAGGAAACCCATAATCCCTGCAACATTTTATTATGTCAGAAAAGGAGGAACTAATTGGATTCTCTCAAAGAGTCACAGAAGCCAGCTGAGATGGGATACTACTGGTTAAATTTGGGTGTTGAGAAGGACAATTACACCAATAAATCATAATTCATGATTTTAAGGCTCAGCTTCATGCTACAGAAAGCATTCCTTGAATTCTCAAAGCTGTACTAAGTGGTCCTCTTCTGAAAGGTCTATCAGTGTTTTATGCATTTTACTAATATTCTGCTCACATGTTCATTTCTTTATACACTTCTCAGGGGTAAACATCTTATTAATTTCTATATTTGTATAAAGCAGCAGAGGCATTTGGCATATAAAGTATAGACCTAATATATTTTTGTTGATTTGAAATGAAGAGCTCTGGTGATAAGAATAGCCCTGAGATGACATTATAAAAGTGTGTGAAATTTTCTGGCAAATTACAGGACTAAGCAAAACCAAAGGAAATGTCTGTCTTTTGCTTTTTAAATTATACTTTTCTACATCTTATCAATACACTGCTGAACTATTTTGAAATTCAAATTCTTAAACCTGAAATGAAAAATGAACAACAAAGTCTGAAGCATTATCACTAGATGAAGGATTAAAAAAAAAAAAAGGAAACTAAAAAGATTCACTAACAAGTATGATAGATTTATCCTTAATCTGATTAGAAAAATGTAAATGGTTCTTTGCTACATAACCTCTTCAAAAACCTATTTATAATAGATGTGCATATTAATATTTGAAACATGTTACTGAGAGCTTTCTATTGTGCAGAACACCAGGCACTGCACTGTGTAAAAAGACAACCAAATAAATTATATATATATATATAATATATAAAATATAAAATATGTGATCTATTTTAGATTTTATTCACTTATTTATGAGAGACAAGGAGAGGAGGCAGAGACACGGCAGAGGGAGAAGCAGGCTCCCCACGGGGAGCCCAATGCAGGACTTGATCCTGGGACTCCAGGATCACACCCTGGGCTGAAGGCAGGTGCTCAAACTCTGAGCCACCCAGGCGTCCCAAAAAATTATTGATAGTATATACATACCAATAATTATTTTAAATGTAAATTGCCTAAATGCTCCCATCAAAAGACAGAGGATGAATGAATGGATAAAAAAGTAAGACCCACCTATTAGCTGCCTAGGAGAGACTCATTTCAGACCTAAAGACACACAGATGGGAGTGGACACGGATGGGAAAACATAATCCATGCAAACAGAAATGAAAAGCAAGCTGGGGTAGCAAAACTTAGATAAAACAGGCTTTAAAGCAAAGACTGGTGGCTTTAGGGTCTTCTACATATAGTATCATGGCAACAACAATGACAGTTTTACTTATTCCTTTTCAATTTCGATGCCTTTCCCTTTTTTTTTTTTTTTTTTTGCCTCTCATGGTTATATGGAGTTCCAGTGCTACGTTGAATAAAAGTGCTGAGAGTGGGTATCCTTGTCTTGTTCCTAATCTTAGAGGAAAAGGTTTCAAGTTTTCACCACTGAGTGTGATGTTAGTTGTGGATTTGTCACATATGGCTTTTATTATGTTGAGGTACATTTCCTCTTTACCCACCTCACTGAGTTTTTATGGTAAGTGGATACTGAATTTTGTCAAATGCTTTTTGTGCATGTCTTGAGATGATCATAAGATTTTTATTCTTTATTTTATTTATGTAGTATATCATGTTGAATGATTTACAGATATTGAACCATCCTTTCATCCCCTGACTAAATCCCACGTGACCATGATGTATAATCCTTTCACTGTACTATTGAATTCAGTTGCCTAATATTTTGAACTGAGGATTTCTTTCATCAGGGATATTGGCCTATAAGTATGTTTTTTTAATAGTATCTTTGTTTCAGGTATCAGGGTAATGCTGGTCTTGCAGAATGATTTTGGAAGAGTTCCTTTCTCTTCAATTTCTTAGAGTAGTTTGAGGAGGATAGGAATGAACTCTTCTTTAAATGTTTAGAACTCACCTGTGAAGCCATCTGGTTTTGGACTTTCGTTTGTTGGAAGTTTTGATTACTAATTCAATTCCATTCCTCGCAATAGGTCTATTCAGATATTCTATTTCTTCCTGGTTCAGTCTTAGAAGATTTTATGTTTCTAGGAACTTATTCATCTCCTACAGGTTGTCCAACTTGTTGGCATAGAATTATTTGAAATAGTCTTATGATCTTTTGTATTTTAAACTTCTCTTTCATTTTTGATCTATTAACTTGGGTGCTGTCCTTTTCTTTGATGAGTCTTGCTAATGATTTCTCCATTTTATTTATCTTTTGAAAGAACCACCTTTCAGTTTCATTAATCTTTTCTACTGTGTTCTTTTTTCCAAGTCTCTATTTTGTTTATTTCCACTCTGATCCTTATTATTTCCTTCCTTCTACTAACTCTATCTAGACTTTGTTTCTTCTTGGTACTTTAGGTGTAAAGTTACCATTTTTGAGATTTTCCTTGTTTCTTGAGGTAGGACTGCCCTATCAGCTTCCCTCTTAAAACTGCTTTCCTGGCATCCTATGGATTTTGGAACATTGTGTTACCATTTTCATTTGTTTGAATGAAATGAATTGATTTCTTGGTTGACCCAGTGATTGTTTAGCAGCGTGTTACCTATTTTCCATATATTTGTGTTTTTTTCTAGTTTTCTTCATGTACTTATTTGTAGTTTTATATCACTGTAGTTCAAAGAGATGCTTGATATGATTTCATTCTCTTGAATTAATTGGGACTTGTTTCGTGGCCTAACATACAATCTGTCCTGGAGTATGTTCCATGCGCACTTAAGAAGAATGTGAACTCTGCCGTTTTGGATGGAATGTTCTGATTTATCTATTAAGTCCATCTGCTCTAATGTGTCATTCTAGGCCAATGTTTCCCCAATAATTTTCTGTCTGGATGATCTATCCACTGATCTAAGTGAGGTATTAAAGTCTCCTACTAATATCATATTATTGTCAATTTTTCCCTTTTGTGTATTAATGTTTGATTTATATATTTAGGAGCTCCTATGTTGGGTGCATAAATATTTACAAGAGTTCTCTCTTCTTGTTGGGTTGAACCCTTTATCGGTATGTAATACCCTTTTTTCTCTTCTTATAGTTGTTGTTTTAAAGTCTGAAATAAATACTGCTAATGAATGAAGTCAGTAAAATTCAGGATACAAGATCAACATAGGCATACCTTGGAGATATTGTGGGTTTGGTTCCAGACTATTGAAATAAAACGAGTATCACAATAAAGTGAGTCAAATAAATGGTTTAGTTTTTCAGAGCATATAAAAGTTATGTTTACACAATACTGTGATTAAGTATGCAACAGGATCACGTCTAAAAAACAATGTGTAGAGCTTAATTTAGAAAAATTGCTAAAAAATGCTAATCATTATCTAAGCCTTTAGCAAGTTGTATTCACTGGAACACAGATCACAAATATAATAATGAAAAATTTGAAATATTGTAAGAATTATCAACATGTGACATAGAGACATGTAATGAGAAAATGCTATTGGAAAATGCTCCCAATAGATTTGCTCAACACAAGTTTACTATAAGCCTTCAATTTGTAAAAAAAAAAAAAAAAAAAAAAAAAAATGCAGAACCCGTGAAATGCAATAAAAAGAAGAATAAAACAAGGTATGCCTATATAAAAATCTGTTGCCTTTCTACACACTAATAATGAACCATAAGGAAGAAAAAGAAAACCATCCCATTCACAATTGCACCAAAAAGAATAAAATACCTAAGAATAAATTTAACCATGGAAGTGAATAACCTTCTCTGAAAACTAGGACACTGATGAAGAAAATGGAAGATGGCACAAATAAAAAGGAAGTTGTACCATGCTCATGGATTGGAAGAATTAATACTGTTAAAATATCTATACTACCCAAAGCAATCCAAGATTCAATGTAATCCTTATTCAAATACAGATAGCATGTTTCACAGGACTAGAACAAATAATTCTAAGATTTGTCTGGAACCACAAAAGACCCAAAGAGCCAAAGCAACCTTGACTCAAAACAAAAAGTAGGAGGTATCACATTCTAGATTTCAAACAATACTAAAAGGCTACAGTAATCAAAATAGTATGGTGGTGGCACAAAAGTAGGTAAATCAAAGAACAGAGCCCAGAAATAAACCCATGCTTGTATGGTTAATTAACCTACAACAAAGGAGGTAAGAATATACAGTGGGGAAGAGACAGCCTCTTCTATAAATGATGTTGGGACAACCGGGCAGCTACATGTAAAAGAATCAAAGTGGACCACTTCCTTACATCATAAACAAAACAAAACGAAAACTCAAAATGCATTCATGCCCTAAATGGAAGACCTGAAACCCTAAGATGCTTAGAATAAAACATGTGGGCAGTATACACATACACACACATACACAATATTATTCAGCCATAAAAAAGAATGAGATATTGCCATTTGCAACAACACAGAATCATCTATAGGGGATTATGCTAAGTGAAAGAAGACACAGAAAGACAAATACCATATTACTTCACTTATATGTGGACTCTAAAAAACCAAGTAAATGAACAAACAAAACTGAAACAGAATCATAAATACAGAGAATAAGCTGCTAGCTGCCAGAGGGAAGGAGGGTAGTGGAAGGATGGGTAAAACAGTTGAGGGACACTAAGAGGTATAAATTTCCAGTTATACAATAAAGTAGTCACAGGGACAAAAAAGTATAACATAGGAAATACAGCCAATGAACTTGTAAGAATTTTGTTAGGACAAGAGACGGTAACTAGATTTACCATGGTGATCATTTCATAATGTGTACAAATGCTGAATCTCTCTGTTGTAAACCTGAAACTAAGATAATGTCATGTCAACTATACTTCAATTAAAAAAATAAAAGACAGGGATCCCTGGGTGGCGCAGCGGTTTGGCGCCTGCCTTTGGCCCAGGGCGCGATTCTGGAGACCCGGGATCGAATCCCACATCGGGCTCCTAGTGTGTGGAGCCTGCTTCTCCCTCTGCCTGTGTCTCTGCCTCTCTCTCTTTCTCTCTGTGTGACTATCATAAATAAATAAAAATTAAAAAAAAAAAATAAAAAAAATAAAAGACAACCAAAAAAGAGTATAATTTTTAAAATAATCTTCCTAGCAGCACAAAAGAAGATACAATGCAATGGACTGTTAAAAAGTCATCAGCTAAGTATTTATGGATACGAAGATAAAGTAAGCAGGACCACTTCTGATTCATGCTGTAGTTCTCAATGGTGAGGAACAACAAAAATGACTGTGGGACTTTTCTCCAATTGCACATACCTCCCATCCATTATGATTTACATCCCTAGGCATGAATCCTCATCCATTTCCCCCCTGCAACCCCCAACAAAACCACTATTTGAGAGGTTCATGAAGGCTATGATAATGATTCATTCTAGTTTTTTAAGAGTGTATATGAAGTGGTGGTGACTACTGCCTAATCAGAGCTAGAGAATCATAAAAACAAGAATGCCCAAAGTACATGTGGGAAATATGTTGCCTGTAGTATGCAGACAGAAACAAGGATGAAAGAGAAAGCTGATCAATAGGAGGCCAATTGACAAAAAAGCTTTTAATACCCATGAGGAATTAGACTGGGTGTGGGAAACAATAGGGAGCTAATTTAGGTTCTTGAGCAGGAGAGTGATAGAATAAAACAAAGTAGTTTTAGCACTAGGAAATTTTATTAGCGTCAGGTTTTTGCTGGCAACCAGTTAGAGAATTACTAAATGTCTACAAATAGTACTGTCTCACTTCAGTTCCAAGTTGATTTTTATGTTTAAATTACATCTTCATATTCTAAAAACTGAACTGCATTCATCTTTCAACTACAAATTATTTTCATCAAAATATGAAAATAATTAATGACATGAAAATGATTATAATCTTAACTGGGCAAACACTGAAAACAACTTGTATAATTCAGTATTTCTAAGTAGCCTTTCATCTCATAGGGGATGTCAAATAATTTAGCCAAATGAAGCTCCAAAACCATTGTGTCATTATACAACCTTACCTCTCAGAGTAGAAATACCTTTTAGAAAATAAGACAAAATTGCTCGCTTAACCCAAGAGATTAAACTAGATTACTTTTTGTGACCAAAAAAATATCTACACTGTTCCTGTCACATAAAATTATTCACTTCTATCATGTACAAAGAGGGTAGGCAGATATAAGGTCCAGCATTTACCTCAACCCGAAGATTCTGAGAGCTCTTTTGCATTCTAGTAAGTCAGCGGAGACAGATTCTTCATTCTAGAGACTTTCTTCTAACAAAATAGCTGGCCTGGGAGAAATGTTTACTGTATCTAAAGTGTACTCTAAATATTTGCTTAAAGGAACATATTGTGGCAAATTTATAAGAAGTGAAATACTTAAAACTACTTAAATTTTATGTCTTGTCAGGTAACATGTTAAGAACCAAGGTGACAGGTATAGAGGTATTACGTTTATTACTCAGTACATTAATAAAAAGAGGACAAAATTTACAGTTTGGTCTGAACATACTATATTTGCATTTTTATTTCTAAAATATCTCATCTACATATATTTGCTAGTTTTCTCTATCACAACCAGAAACAAAACCTCAAACTTAGTAGACAATTACCTAAGCCTACAGCACATTCCCCCATTTTCCCATCATCACAGTCAGGAATTCATCAAATCAGGAATTCATCAAAAAGCCTTGGGAAGTGACTGAGCCAGTTTTTCTATAATTTCAGAATTATGACTAAGATATAAGGATGTGCTAAAAGGAATATAGGAATGTGCTGACAAGTGGCCTTAAAAAAAAAAAAAAAAAAACTAAGGGAAAAATCTTTCAAAGTCTCGAGGAGGTCAAACTATTTGTTATTACTTCCAAGTATTTTCTCTAGAAACAAGTTTCTATACTCTTTTTCAAGGGTGTATGCTAATAAAGTCCATATTCATTTCTTAATAATATTCCCACGTGTTAACAGTTTGTTTTTTTTTTTTTTTTGTGTGTGTGTGTGTGTGTGTGTGTTAACAGTTTAAAAAGCCCAGATCAGGGATGCCTGGGTAGCTCAGTGGTTGTGTCTGCCTCTGGCTCAGGGCGTGGTCCTGGAGTCCTGGGATCCAGTCCCACATCGGGCTCCCCTCGAGAAGCCTGCTTCTCCCTCTGTCTATGTCTTTGCCTCTCTCTCTCTCTCCATGTCTCTCATGAATAAATAAAATCTTTAAAAAAAATAAAAAGCCCATATTAATTAATATTAGAATCATGTTACATTCAAATGTGCTTAAAATAGAATACTAAATTTGGCAAGAAACGAAAATTTTTTGAAACCTCATCACTGCCACTAATTCATGGTCCCAAGGGAATTATTTTGATATTTAGTTTCCAGATAATATTTCTAAGTGTTAAAATCACACAAAATCTTCTATAGATTAGGCACTCTTTGTCTTTTAGAGAGGCCTAACAATTCTAATTATAACAAATTACAAACAGATTCTATTTTTTCCCTCAGAAGCACTGACGATATACTATTTCATCATTATTTTCACTTTTCTATTAATAGTAACCATTAAAATAATTCAAAAGTACATTTCTTTATAATATCTTGTTATTCTTGATAAAATTATACACTTAATACTTAAAGGGGTTAAGGTTAGTAAAGTGTTAAGAATATTACCACTGATTCAGACAGATTTGGACTGAATTCTGAAGCATGTTTGACTTTAAGCAAAGCAATTATCTCTTAAACCCCTAGTTTACACGTCAGGAAAACGGAGCTAAAGAGGAACCTTGGAGAGCTCCTATGCAGATCAGAACTAATATGCATAGGCTGTAGCAAAGTGCCTGGTACAGAAGAGGCACTCAACAACCACTAAGATTATTATTCCATTTATGAGCAGCAGTATTCTTATATCTGAAGCTGAACTTCCTCATGCTAGAAATAATATGTAAGTCTGGGATGTGAAGTTGTTGCACTGTATTCCACTATAGAACTGAAATTCAACTAAAGAACATCAAGGAAATGATCAATTTGGTAAATAAGTAACATTGACATTTTTTATTAAATTGGTCACCCTTCCCAGGAAACCCTTCTTCATTACTGGTTAAAAGCAATCTCTTGCTCTCTTCAAATTTTCAAAGCACCTATCCTCACTTAGGTGGTTTTTAAAACTGTGTATACCAGCTTCTTTCTCTCATAGTGTCAGATTTTTGCAGAGCAGGAACAATGGATTACATGGCATATGACCTTCTGTAGACAGGTTTCATAAACGTGCATGAAGAAATTAAGTCAGTAAATGCTTTCTATCTAGTTATCTTGCCTCCAATCTCTTTTCCCTCTATAGCAATCTTCCATGGTCCTTCAGATTTATCTTTCCAGAAAACAAATATGATTACTCAAAAGCCTTTGTCCATCCACATTTCCTAAAAGGCTTTAAACTGTAATTTCATCTACATTTTACTGTTTGTGATTCCATACATACCATATTCTATCCAGGACATTACTTCACTGAGGAAATACTTGCTGAAACTGATTTTTGCCAATTAGTGCACTAGCACTGGGTAATATCCTATTCTCTAAAAAGGTGACATATAAAGAAATAATAATCGTTCAGTGTTCTAAATACTATCAAAGAAAAAGAGAACTGAGCACTTCTTCCCAATCACACCATGTACTTTCAGACCTGTATACTTTGTTCTTGGTGCGCTCTTTTTACTGAGACTGCCTTTTCCGAAGTATATCATATCTACTTTTAGAGCTGCAACTCAGTATTCCCCATTCATTAAGTCTTCCCTAAGTCCTATAAGTAAATTAACTGATCCCTTTCTAGATTTTTATTGCTCTGTGGTTATAATACTGGTATAGTACATATCCTTAACAGACTCTCATGCTTGTTGCTTGATTCCCGTAGAACAATATGTTCCTTGACAGGAGAAATCTATTCATCTTTATACATAGTAGCAGGTCCTAAATTAAAATATATCTATTTTTAATATACTGAATCTTAACAGAAATTGGTAATATTTGTCATAAAATATTAATTCTTTTAGTAATCGAAACACTAATACGAGCTATTCCAACATACTGTAAAGAACAGAAAGCATACAGTTTCCATTACAATAGCAATCTAACAATGAGGGATATGTGTTCAAGTGAATGAGTGTAATGTTTGAGTTAATTTGTCTTCATTTAACCAAAATTCAGGTGACATTCAGTTAAAAAAGAAAATCCTATTTTGCAAGACCAGTTATTTTCTGTTATTTTTTGCTGCTTTTTCCTAGGGCCCGTTCTCTCCCCCGTGGATTTCTGACAAAGTATGTCGTAATATTTGCCTCTTTTCTCAAACACCACATTATTTCGCACAGGAATTATGATAGTGGTATTGGTTGTCCAAATTTTTAAAATTAGCAGTTGAAAAGGGCTTTGGGTACTTTCAGTTAGTTGGAATGCTCTGCAAAGGTTGTAAGTTCAAATTTCCAGAATTACAAGACTTAAAAGATTAAATAAAAGCAATACAAAAAGAAATAAGAAATATTTTTTAAAAGGCCATGTGATACTCCTTTTTTACTTCTATCCTTCAATATTGTGGACATAGTCACTTGTCTTTGAATTAGGCTGATCTTAAATGAAGCAATTCCAAAGTCAGTTTTTTATTTTAAAATTAGGTGTGTGTAATGACTCAGTATACGCTAATCACATTTTCATCACTTTTGCCAACAAGGACCTCTAACCTATCCTTTGTTTTTACATAGAAACAAGCAGGTTCAAGGCGAAGATGGGTACCACTTTTATCTGCCACAAATCTCTTACTTAAAAAATAAAAATATTTTAAGGCCATCAGAGACTTGATAAAATATCTTCTTATCAACACAGCTCAATAATGAAACACTGTTAAGGGTTTCAGGAATAGGACTTATTCAGAATGCTGGCTTAAAGCCGCAGAAACCACATGCCAGGAAGCAAACTGAAATTCCAATGTGCTGATCTGTTTCTAAATGCTGTTTCATGGGTGTGAGGAGAGCAGTATATACTGATCTTTTAAAAAAGCACTAGAACTTCCTGTTTATAATTTCAAATGTCATAAGTTGAGTACAGAAGGCTATTAAATCACGGCATCCTACTCTGCTCTAGAAGCAATAGAAGTTCTGCCTCTAAAAAAATGAAATCAGAAGGCAAATGGTCTAGGAGCAACAGCTACGGTGAGTGAGAAATGAGGAGCTTATTCATCTCCAGTTGCTGACTTTTAATATTGAGAACGATGACTAGTTTTAGACTCTTCTCAATCACTACCAGGTCAGTATTCTACTTATCTATGAAGATGCAGAGCAACCCTGACATTCTAAATAATGCCAATAAAAATAAAAACTTTTACATAAAATTCAGTCAGCTAACTAGGCAACATCCACTATGTACCTGACACATTACTAGGTACTAGGGACAGACTATTGAGTAAAACCACCAATTTTCTTTAGAAGGTCTAAATAGTAGCAACGGCATGCAGGGAGACCACTATGTGATAGCAGAAATAGATGCAAGGTAAGGGACTGCAGAGAGGAGGTGGGGAACAATTTTGGGGTCAGAGTGGTGATATGAGGGACAGTTTCCGAAAGCAAGTAACCTAAGACGTAGGGGTTGAAGTAAAGAGTGAGTCTTTATTCAGGTAATAGACATGAAAAGAATGATCAACAGCAAGGAGGCATGAAATAGATTGATAGGTCTGGGGTTTAGTATAGCTGGCCCAGAAAGTACAGGGTAGATAAAAGAGAGAAGAGGAAGAGAAGAATACAGATCACACAGGGCTTGTGTGCCATGCTGAAGAGACTCCTAATCCGATAGGCATTTTAGAGAGGTCACTGGTCACAGCACAGAATGTGATTTGAAGGGGGGGGAGACGAGAAGCAGGAAGTCTAAGTGAGAAAGAATAAGCACCTAAACTTAAAATAGTTACATATTTAGAAGAAAGAATCAACAGATTTGGCAAAGAACAAGATTTGAGAGTAATGGATAGCTAAGAAAGAAGGCAATATATACGGATTCCTAGCTTTTGAGCTTAGGAAACAAGATGATAGTGTCGAAACCAAAATCAGGAATACAAGAAAAGAATATCTAAAAAAGAGAGTAGTGATGAGTTACAACATGTTAGGGCCAAAATTCAGATACTGACATCTTTTGGAATATCTGCTCATTCACTCTCTCTTCTCTATCATACATCACATGACCCCATCCCCTTTCACCCAGAGCCGAGGTAAAAGACCAGCGATGGACCTCTAACCCAGGATGGGTTGAGGACTGGAGCCAGCAGAGGTTCTTCCTTTGGACAGGAGTTGTAAGGATTCTGTAGTCGAGGCTGGCACCTTTCAGGGTGGCACCTGAAACCCTGGACACATCCAGAGAATGAAAGCTGTCTGGAGAACTGGGAGAGAAAAGGAGGGAGAAGAGAAGTGGGGTGGAAATTGAGGAAAAGCAGAGATGAGCATAAAATGGAAGGAAAAGGGGCAAGAAGGAAATACATACATGAACCAGCTCAGTTTCTGAGAGCTCTCTAGATCCCGACCATAGTCCCCTGCAAGGTGAAACTGAGTTCTTGCCCTTAGACTTAAGAAATGCCACAGTCCTAATAAAAGGCCTTTGTAGCTTAGCTCAGTGAGTCATGTAAAATGCTGAGGTTCAGGTGCATGTCCAAACACCAAAGGGAGCTAAATATGAGAGTGTACATCTTATAGGAAAGATTTGCACCAGAGAGAGATTATAGGGTCCAGAATAGTGACAGTAGTTAAACTTGCTAGACAGGCTAGAGAGTGTAGTGTCAGAAGCTAAAGAAAGAACTGAAGGGGAACACCAGAGTACAGGTCAGAATCCTATTCAAGGAAACTGATGAATAGGTAGGGAGGAGCTAAACTCAGTGGCTGTGAGGTAATGGGAAGGTAGCAGGTCAGGATCACAATGGCTATACTATTAGGAGCAAAGATGTTATTCTGATAAGGAAAAGAAGACCGTGAGAAGCAGTTAAAGGAGGATGATGGCGGTGACTGGGTGGCTCAATGGGTTAAGTGCCTGCCTCTGGCTCAGGTCATGACCTCCAGGGTTCTGGGATGGAGCCCCCGCAGAGGGCTCCCTGCTCAGTGAGGAGGCTTCTCTCTCTCCCCCTTTGTTCCTCTCCACCACTTGTTCTCTCTCTCTCAAATAAATTACAAAAAAAAAAAAAAGACAGAGGATGATGAGTGTTCAGGTACAAACTAGTTTATTAACTGAGTTACATTCAGATAGAGGGAGAGTCAGAAGCAATCAATAAAATAAGTAATAAAAGAAAGGGACATGGCAAATTAAGAGCGACTGGCCCTGAACAGAAGGAGAAAAGAAAAACTAATTCCTCCGCACCCCTCCCTCACACCAGCCAAGTCCAATAAGAACAAACTATCAGTCTAGGAAGAAGAAACAAAGACTCATAAGAAACTTTAGAGAGCTTCATCATATGCCACTTTTTAAATACCAAAATACAAGGAAGATCATATCTAAAACAATGACTACCATCATAAAATGTTAGATGTTAAAAGGCTAAATGTCTACAAAAGGCCTGCCTCTACTAAAAATACAAAATAAGTAAGTAATTGCCAATTTAGTAAATATTTAAGGAGTGTAAGTAGTATTATAACAATATACAAAAACATGTCAACTGTGGCTTTGTAATTAACAGATAAATTAAACACATTACGCACGTTGCCAAGTGTCTGTGTCAAAAGGGTATATATGACCTTTTATGCCCACCAACAGTGAGTAAGACTGCCTGTCCATGTAGTGATGCCCTTAGTCCAAGAGACAATGATGTTTTACATTGCTCAGCCTATCCCTTCCTGTTATAGGAGTTATCTATTTAATAAAGGTATTATCAGTAACTACAGTAAGAGAAAAGGAAACAAAAAAAGAGAAAATGTGATAGGACAAATAGAAATAAAGGAAAAAAAATTCAATAGTTACATAGGTAGAACCATGCTCCTGGGTGCCTTGTCTCCCTCTTGGTAAAAATATCATACTGAGTTTTTATTGGAGATCTTTAAAGTTAACCTAAGGTTTCAAGAAATTATTTACTACTTGATTTCTTTAATGCACTAGAGAAAAATAATCCAAATAAAGAGTACAGATTATGAAAGGGACTTATAAGCCACAGTACAGATTGTTGCAGATGCTGTAGCCATAAAAAATCATAATACACATATATGCTCAAGGAATTTGGGAAGTAAACAAGAATGAGAAATATTACACTTCTTCCATACTTGGACCAGTGTCTGTAGCTTTTAGGTTTCAGAGCTGAAGAATAAAAACAGGACTTTGAAACAAATTCAGCCTTCAGCATTTGTCAGACATCTTCTTAGAGATAGATGGTGATGAGGAGGGAAGGCAAGCTTAGGAACCCATGAGTGAGAACAAAAACCATTTTGGTTCTATTAGCACAGTTAGTTCTGCAAAGTCAGGTAGGCCATGGAGGAACTACAACTTCAAAAATCCATCAATTATTGTGATCAAATAAAGGGGTTTACACAATGAAAATAATACTGCTAACTTTGAAAACACCACCACTACCAAAACCACTTTATCACTCCCTTCTTGAAACAGTCTCTTGGTTTCCTAGATTCTAAACTTCCTTGGCTCTTTCTCCTCCCCTGGCTACCTTTCTTCAGTCTCTTTGACTTATTCTTCCCCATCTCTCTGAGATTGAAGTCCACAGTGTCTTGGAATGGTCATGCCTCTTTCCTTGGCTACTTAGAGTTACTTCCAACTTCAGACACTTTTTCTGGGCTAGATATTAACATATCATACTGGTCATCTTGTTCTGACTTCCCCAGCAATAACCACAAAACCTGGACATTCTAGGAAAAGCCCTGCCTGAAGGTAATGGAGAGTAAACGGAAGCAGAAAGATTCTGGGGGAGTCTCAGCTGGCTAAGCCTTATGTCAAGATGGGAACCTATGAAAGTCAGTTACCATCTCTTTAGAGAGCAGCTGAGGGCTAACTGTGGTCTGCCTGGTTCAAGAGTTGTGGCAGAAGTTAACTGTCGCAGGGCAGGGTACAGCCAGAATACAGGACTCACTGAGGGAGTAGGGGAAACCCAGAAAGGAAAAAAAACACTCAAGAGATTTCTAAACCTGGAGCACTCGTACAAAGAACTGATTCAAAGCAGGTCAGAGAAACAAAAAAGATGTGAAGTGAGGGTGGAGCTGTCTACAAAACGTTTGTGGGTAAAGCCTAAACTAAAACATTAACTGCTAAGACAACCACTCCTGGTAGAAAAATAGTAAAACCCAGAATCTCTATTTCTTAACTTCTATAATGTCCAGGGTAAAATCCAGAAGGACATAGTATATGAAGAACCAGGAAACAGAAACACTTTCCTTCTCTGTAGGCAAAAATGGCTATTACCAATATCCTCAATGATTCATACATGCATATATCTGTAAAAATTCTCCTTAATGAGTTATGATCTTATCAGAGAAATAAAAAATGCCAGCAAAGAGACAGAAATAATAAAAAACTGTTAACCGATCAGCCACAGAATATCTATCACTGGATAAAAGACTAGAGGATATTCACAAAGTCTCAAAGTTATTATCTCACAAATTACTTAATAACTGCAAACAGAAAAAGGTGCCTTTAAAATGGAGAAATCTGGCAGACAATATCCAAACCCACTGACTAGGGTTCAGCATCACTAGTAAAGGGACAAGCATGGATATGACACAATGTAGTATTATTCTTTTTATACTATACAATTACAATTTTTCATTAGGTTTGAAATATTTTTCAAACAGTTGGAGGGAAACACAAAGAATAAAAGTTAGAAGACTATTATATATCAAGGAAGAATGAAAGCAGTTGTCCTGGGATCCATTCACTTTCTTTATCAGGAAGAAACTGTAGGAAAAGTAGATAAAGAAGTTTAACATACTTGCTAATAATATACTGTTAACTGGTCCTCCTAGTAAGCAGGCTAATGATTTTTGTTAGGAGGAAAGTCCTCACCTGAAAAATGTTCTTAGCAGGTTATCCCTTGTTAAGGGCACTTATAGTAAACAAACCCGAAAATCTGTAGATTTATAAGTCATGGCCCAATGGAGAAAATCACTTAAGCTATCCAACCCTGGGGACTAGAGTGGAGAAATTTCAAAATCTAAATGCATTTTGTTATGAGGTAATAACTACACTTCCTCATTTAGAAATCTTGTCTAGTCTGGGCCACAAAGTACCTGTCTGACGTAGAAAGGAAGGACATGTGGCATCACCCAGAGTCCCAGATCTGTCTCCTTGCTTCACATGCCTTTGACTGCATGTCTCTGAAACTATGAGTAAAGCTGGACTCTAGCTAAGATCTCTAACATGTGTCTGATTTGATTCTTTGTATTGGCTGACAGGCAAAAGATCAAAAATAATTATGATCAAAGCCTAACTTTAATTAATACTACTACTTTAGTAGGTAAGTGAACTAAATGTTAATTTGATACAGATAATGAACACACTATCCTCACAGGAAAAATAAGGCATCTTTTACCCTATGAACTTAAAGGAGAAAACAACCAAAAATATATAAAATTACCGAGAAACTTTCTCAACAAATTTTTAAAAAGCAAACATAACTAGAAATATCACAAAATGCTAATATATGAAAATATATCATGATAAACCTGTAAGCCAGTGAGTGTACACAACCCAGAACTCTTCTAAACATGTCCTGTGAAATAAGAATCTGCGTCATTTACAGAGCTGTGGTGAAAATCAAATGACAGGATATAAATATTATCATAATCTACACCATTTTTCCTATTTGTGGTCCTACGAATGCCAACCACTTAGAAACAGGCTATGAAGAAGCAGGAGACCAGGCAATCCTAACAGCTGATGCAAGCTCCAAGGTTGGTCTGAGTGGGAGACTCGAGAACGTCCAAAGAGACGAAGAATGAAACAAAATTAGAAAGTTTTAAAATAGAGAAGTAAGGGTAGCAGTCACAGCAAAGTCTCAAAGAACTTGCATGTTCTCTGTGTACAGGAATACTCAGCTTACAGAAAAGTAACAGTCTCAGCGAGGAACAAGTAAGAAAAAATAAGCATAGAGAGCTGTGCTCACATTTAACTGTGAGGAATTAAAGAATCTGAAAATATGTTGCACATCTTTGGGTCTTTGTTTCCTACATGAAGATGAGTATCATGTTTACTATATATCCTCATCGAATCTCTAGGAAAGTAGAATCTAGATATATTTCAGGAAGTTCTTGCCTTACTGAAGCAGCACAATTAAGTAGCTACCTCCATTCAATTCTTAATCCATTCCTAATCACTTCATTACCATCCACCTAATAGCTTTTGACCTTAGGAAAGCTGCTTGACTTCTCTAAGCTTCAGTTTAATATTCTGTAAGATTGGGACAAGATTGATATCAACTTCATAAGACAGTGAATATAAAAGACACAATGTAGTATCTGGCATATAGTAAATGCTTAATAAAAGCAGGCATTACCTTTGCTTTTTTTTTTTTTTTTTTTTTTTTAAATTTTATTTATTTATGATAGTCACAGAGAGAGACAGAGAGAGAGAGGCAGAGACATAGGCAGAGGGAGAAGCAGGCTCCATGCAAGGAGCCTGACATGGGATTCGATCCCGGGTCTCCAGGATCGCGCCCTGGGCCAAAGGCAGGCGCCAAACCGCTGCGCCACCCAGGGATCCCACCTTTGCTATTTAAGAAGGAATTTCTTGAACATTTTGATTGATTTCAGTATATGTATTAATTCTACCATCTCCTTCTCTAGCTAACTAACAGGAATCTGTAAAAGTTGATAAGCTACTTTAATTTCCAAAGAAAAGGAACTATTTCAGAAGACAGTACTTTTACTAACATCAAAGGTAAAGGCATGAATACTATTAGAAAAGGCAGCAAAGACTTGGTATTCATACATTATAGTCCATAAAATTAGAACCTATGATTTTATAGTATCATAAAGATCAGGCCATTTTTTTTCTTGGCCAGAAAACACAAACTCCCATTTCTAAAAATACCTCAGGTTTCTTCTTGAGGAAGTCAGCTTGCAACAAAATACCCTATTATCATAGAAGGCAAGTATAGGACAATATGTCACGAACAAGTCTATAAAAATATAGTGGCTTATATAGTATAAGCCAAAGAAAAATTCAACTGGAAAAACAAATTACGTAGAGGCTTTTCTCCAAATTTAATTGAGACTGTAAGTTTTCTGTTTTGTGACTATTTCTTTGATACTCCCATGTAGATGATGAACACTTCCTGAAGAACTCACAAATGACGTTTCAATTAAAAAAAAAATCCTCTGTACATTTGGTTTTTTTAGAAAAGTACCCTACTTTTGTAAAAAGAATTATGAACAAGAAATAAAATTTCAAATGTGGGAAAAGCATACACTCTTTCTAGTACACTTTTTATTCTGGTTTTTACATTTCAATGTAATCCAGTTTTTACATAACATTATGAAAGAAGTCGATGTCAGAGTACTGAATCTAGACCACTACTACTAAGAATTTGAAGAATACACATACTATTAATTTTACAAATGCAAGGAATATATAGGCTATGAATTTTAGCTTTCTATGAAGCAACAATCCCATAGTGGTCCTTAATAATCATAGTAAACCAGGAAATCAAAGAAACAAGGTCACAACACTGCAATCTTATAAACCTATATACTTTAATTATCACTGAGTCTGATTTCCTATAGCTGATGAACTTGAAGAATAACAGAAAATAATGTTCACATACAGATCAAATAGGACTTTTCTTTCTAATTAAAATAAATTTACTATTGAGAGCTACAGAAAGATTAATAAATATATTTTGATCTCAAACTCTTTACACACTGCATATAAACTTATTGTATATATCTTTTCCAGGGTAAAATAAAAGCAGCAGTTAAACAGCCGTTTAAAGCATCTGAATAATTTAGGACTACAAAAATGACTATTCAGAAGAAATTACAGGGAAAAATTTAGGTAAGGAATGTAATTTAGTAAGGATCTTGGTTAAGAGAAAGTGAAAGAGAAAAGTGGATAAATAGCAATTTCTCATCTCAGTGCTACACTAAAAAAACTACAGATTTTATTTCTTGGAGGAATTTCATGGGAAAAAAGGTACATGAAAAAGCCTACATGTGTGATCCATATTGACACAAACAATAATATGGACTCACATAGAGAATATTTAGCTAAATGATTAGATAAAAGAGGGATTAAAATTTTGAGAAAGAAAAGATACAGTGAATGGATTCTATGAATTTTGTAGACTTGTGAATATAAAACCAATAAAAAATACCCCACAAAAAACATAGTCAAAGAACCACCATGCCCCACCACTATTTCTACTCGGATTAACTGTGATAACTTTGTCCTATAAAACACTTTACCACTCCTTCCAAAGGAAAAAATGGTGTGAAGCTTTGATGATCTAACTCAATTAAAATATTGTTAGAGAATTCTCTTGCTCTTTTATCTGTCTCAAAAGTTGAAGTTATACCAAAATATAATAGTCAAACATACATGCAAAATGACCCTGCAATTAAGATAATTGTTGGTACCAAATGTTGTTTTTAAGTTCTGCAATAAAACAGTCTCCCAGACATTTAATAGTATGTCATTTGGTAAATGAAAGTTTCCACAAAGTAAGAGCAGTGAGAAGACCTAAAAATTATGCTAGTGAAGAGTCTGGCTGAAAGAAATGAAAATACAGATCATTTTTGTCCAACACTAATTTTATTTCAAGTTACTACAGAGCTGAATAAAATGCTGACATCACCACACAAAAATTTATTGAGCTGGCAATAGGCAAAGCATGATGTCAGCCACCAATATTACCATCTGCATTACCAAACAGCACGAACGCTTTAATTCTTGAACTTAATGTCAACTATGTGTAAAGTTAGAGTGAAAATTAAAATTTCAGGCATGAGGCATTATTAAGCATAGATGAGTTTAGTTTGGCATAGGTTCTATGTAAATTATTATAGTACTTTAAACAAATTCAGTAAAAAACATGGAAAAATGCAACCTTAAACATATTACAATTTTCTAAATGTGCTAGCTACATTCTTCACCAAATAGACCCATAAAAATAAGTCTGTCAACTGGCAATAATATTGAAATAACCAATATCACACACACACACACACACACACACACACACACACACACAAGGCCTTACCTTCATAGCATGAATTTCTTCAAGCAATCGTTGTGCTCGTCTCTGGTTTTTTAACAGTGCATCTTCAGTACCTCTGTGAAAATACATGAAAATATACAGCCAGGTATTTTAGACTCAGATCATAATGAAAAGTCTCTTCATTTCTCTTAGAAAAGAATACTCTCTAAATAACAAACATTGTTATCCTACACTACCCAACACAGATACCAATTCCATCAACAAACCCAAGTTTTTGGCAAATATAAGCACTGTTTGGCATTATATTAATGACTATCAAAAAAAAAAATATATTAATGACTATCACTACGAGTAATAGTCATTGGCCTTTTAATTCCTTAATGGAAAGCTGAATAATATATTTTTTAAAGATTTATTTATTTACTCATTCATTCACTCATTCATTCATTCATGATAGAGAGAGAGAGGCAGAGACAAAGGCAGAGGGAGAAGGGAGAAGCAGGCTCCGTGCTGGGAGCCCGATGTGGAACTCGATTCCGGGACTCCAGGATCGCACCCTGGGCCAAAGGCAGGTGCCAAACCGCTGAGCCACCCAGGGATCCCCTGAACAATACTTTTTAATCAACTGTTTAATGGCACATTGTATTTGATGTAACATAAGCTGAATTCATGAGCTATAACTAAAGGTCAGATGTAGTTTTATTAAATAAAATTTGTTCTCTGGAATTAAAAGAGTACATAAAGAGAAATATCTGATTACATCAGAGAGAAAGGTTATTTAATCAGGAACAAATTACATGTGAAGACTAAATATTTAGGTTGAAAGCATTAAAACTGTAATATGCTTACTCTAATACTAATGATAATGAAATTAGAAAATATTAAAAAATAGATGGAACATAGTATTTTGATAAGCACTTCCACAAGGTAATCAAGATTTCAAATTATTCAGTAATTCAAGGAATAAAGTGATATAAAACCTTTAAAACTGATTCAAGGAATTACTAGATTTATTAAACATCAACCTCTTAAAATAACTTCCAACAACATAAAATTCATAAATAATTCCAAAGGACCTTCATTCTGAAAAGGCCAGAAGGAGCACTCTGGAGAAAAAAAAAAAAAAAACAAAAAAAAACCCAGAAGAATTTATTGTGTATCTTAAGTGAATGTGGCCCAAACCATATAAGGACATGCTGACACAGCACACTGTATTCCACTCAAATCCTCTCTCCATATAAAACAAAGTGCTGTATGAGTAAGAACCTCAATTATTCCTTCTCGTCCCACCCTCAAATTTGTAAATACTGAATAAAAACAACTTCTGACATTTTATTGGTCATAGGATCATGACTTCAAGTGACTAACTTTTTTGACTTCAGTCTGCCAACACTCCTGACAAGTTTTCGGATAACCAACACTCGGATTCTCTTCACTTCTTTTCTCATCTTCACAACCTTTGAGGAATAAAAGCAAAATTAGAAAGGTTCTCTTTTAATTCAAGAAGAAACACTTTATGTTGAGTCTTAATATTACAGTTTAACTCCAGTCACTTTAACCAAATTTTCAACCATATTCACAGTTTGATGAAATCAAACTTCTTCCATAAACAGTGAAGGAGTAAATCAACAGTCTAAAAATGTGTCTGAAGACTTAAGAGAAACAAGCTATGATTTTTTTAAAAAGTCACAGCATTCTCGATGATTAGTATTTTAACAGTGCATTTATATTTTGTGTTTGGAAAATAATAAATGGTGAGTTCCCTGAGATTACAGAGCATCATACTCATCTTTGGATGCTTGTGATTTAAAACAAGCTTTACCCATACTGGCAGTAATTTAATTTACTGAATGAGTGTTTATATTATTCAAAGCAAATGTGTGAAAGTGGTAATATTTTACTTATTTATACAGAAACCCTTGCATTTTTTTTCCAGTAATAAATATCAAGCATTAACTTTAAAAGAAATGTTAAAAACTTAAGAGTGCATGTATACACGCACACACACTGACAGATGCTTTAAATCATCCCGTTTGACAAAAGTGCTGAACTCTAAGAACAGAAAAACAGAAAGAGTGGCCAAGAAGTGAAAATATTCTAACAATGAAGAACTACATGTTTAAGAGTACTTAGTTACTTAGTACACGGATGCTATCATTTTGAGTTTATATTTTGCCTGTCATTATTAGGAGTCATATATCTTATCAATTCTATAATGTCCTTCTTCCCGTTCTCTAATTAAAGAACTATGTAAAATTCAGGTCAGATATAATCTTTCCTAACAAATCTTCCAATGACTTCTTCAGGTAGAGATATCCCCTCCAACCTCTGTATTCCCACGAAACTTTGTAGGTAGGATCTGTATCACTGTACTGTTCCTAACTGCTAACTGCTCATGTGGCCATCTTATTCTATAGCCTGGGCACTCCTAGAGGACAGGGGCCTTGTGACATTTGATATTCTCTGAGCCTTGCAAGAGTGCTGGCACATAGAATCCCTCAGATTCTCCTTGTCAAAATAGCAATATCAATATCATACTGCTTCTTCAAGGCTCTTGCATTTGGCTTTAACATATTCTTTTACTCTCAGTATATTGCATCCCCTTAGTCAGTGAAAATACTGGCAATCAATGTACAATTTATCTCTGCCCTAACTTTTGCCACCAGTCTCGGTGACACAGATATTCATGTTACATAACCTATCCATTATTATATCCTCACTTGTTGAATTTCTTTTTTCATGATCTAATCTTATTCAATCTCAGCACTCACGTCCAAGGTCACACTATAGTCCTTGTTAACACCATAAGGGTTCTATTTTTATAACCATTAATTCAAATACTCTACACTGAGATCACAATGCCTATCAGTTTCCTTGTTCAATTCCACCTACCAACACCATCTTTGACTTCACTGGGACCAACAAGTTCACTGATTCCTGTACTTTATTTTAAAAGATCAGTTCTGTTCTTTTTAATTTTCCTACTAGTCAGCTTATATACATGATCCACACTTGCCAATACCTTAAACTCCATCCTTCCTGTTAGCAATCTCTCTAGTTAATCCTGGATGAAAACATCATCCTGAGTTGTTTTTCTCCCCCAAAGACTTATTTATTTATTTTAGAAGGGGGCAGGAGAGGGAGGGAGGATCCTCAAGTAGATTCCACACTGAGTGCAGAGCCAGGAGAGGGGCTCAATCCCAGGATCCCAAGATCATGACCTGAGCTGAAACCAAGAGTTGGCAACCTAACCAACTGAGACACCTAGGCACCCCTCATCCTGAGTTCTTTTTTCGCAGTGCCCCCCCCACCCCCACCAAGAGCTGGGAAATACTTGAGATATTCTATCTACTTTAAATTCATTATAATTAACCTAAAATAGGTTCCTACACTCTTAGCTAACCTATTATATTTTTTGGGTCAATTTCTTCTATAATGACTATTAAACCTTTGCCTGTTTTCTCAAACAGCTAAACTTCCTCTTTCTCTTTTCCAATTTTATGGAGAAAATGAACATCAGAGGGGAACCATCATCTTTCTACCACCATGAATGCAAATTTACATGTATCATCTACTATCCTCTATAACAAAGTTATAAGAAATTCTCCCACAGTATCTGACATTCATCTCCTTCCTAGTTGTGTTTTGGATCTCATCTTTTCTGCCTTCCTAGAACCTGTACTACAGACTACCCCTTTACTCTAGCACTGTCAATCTCTTCAATGGATGTTTCTATTGATTTTTCATTGTCCTTGACTCACTTTCACTAGAAGCAAGACAAAACATCCTCATTATAAAGATCACTAAGAGTACCCTCTTTCTGTAACTGCCCCAGAGCCAAGCTTTCAGAGGCTCAAACTCTCCATTTTTGCATGCCACATAATTCCAGTTAGATTTCCATTTCCATTAGTCCACTAAAAACTGTTACAATAGACACCAACGATTTCTAAAAAGTCCCTCAAATACAACAGAAATTTTTCAGGCTTCACTTTACTTGCAATTTCAGGAGCATTTGACATTTTTGAGCACTTTCTTTCTTTTTTTTTTTTAAAGATTATATTTATTTATTCATGAGAGACATACAGAGAAAGAGAAGCAGAGACACAGGCAGAAGGAGAAGCAGGCTCCATGCAGGGAGCCCGACATGGAACTCAATCCCAGGTCTCCAGGATCAGGCCCTAGGCTGAAGGCGGTGCTAAACCGCTGAGCCACCTGGGCTGCCCTTTTGACCACTTTCTAGGAACATTTTCCTCTTCTTTTCATGATAAAATACTCTCCAGGGTTTCATCCATCCTCTCGAGCCACTCTACCTTGGTCTTTGAACATTCATCCACTCTTACCAGTCATAAGTTCAAGGGGCAGCCCTAAGCCAATCTTCTTTTAACAATATACTTTTTAGACCTAAGTGATCTTACCTGTATAATTCCTACCTTAACAAATTGACTCAATAATTTCTGCCTTCAGCTAAGATCTCTCTAGCTCCAGACCTAACTGTGCAACTGCTTGATATTTCCTTTTGAGCATGCTTAAAATAACCTATGATGCACACTTGAACCCATGTTCTTCACCTCCAAATGGATTCCTCTTTTGTTTTAAATTTTAGAGAAAAGAACCCTTTTGTTCAATTAAAAACTGAGGGTTCATTTTAAGCTTTCTTTTCTAGATCCCTCACAATGAATCTGTTATCAAGTCATGTTAATTTTACCTCCTAAATATATCTCAAATTGTACCACTTCTTCCCCTATCGTGACCTCCTAACTCTCTTGGCTGAGTTACTGGTAACTGGTTTGTCTTTATCCATTCTTGCCCCTCTCTAACCAGTTATCCACATTTCACTCAGAATACATATCTTAACACAAGATTTGACGACAGAACTTTACTTAATTAATTCTCTTTGGTGGTTTCTAGTTTGTCTTAGGATGGCCAGCCACATGGGCCTTCTTTAACTCCTCTGTCTTCCCCATGCTCCCACCTACCACCAGGTCTTTACACTTGTTTCCTCTGGTAGGACTGTTCTTTTTATCATTCTTTCATTTTATCCTTCTGATTTTGGTTTAACTGTCATTTCTCAGTGAAATCATTTCTGACCTTCTAGAGAGGGTTAAAATCCCCCTTTATAAGTACTTAAGAGTGCTTCTAGAACTTATCATGACCATTATTTTAAGTTTAATATACTACTTGTAATATGATTACAATCTGATGTGTCCTCTTCCCAGTAGGTTATAAATTCCATGAAGGTCAAGTGTCTGGTTTTATTCAACATTACATTGTACCATCTAACGTATTGACGATACAGTGTGAAGTTTCAATAAACCTATATTATTTAAGTAACCAGAAAGGTTATAATACTTGTTCGTTCACTGTTTCAAATGCCTAATAAATTAACAAAGTGCAGAGTAATCAGGTTTCTTTCCCACTAGATAGGCTAACTCCTTTGGAAGTTATTTTGAAGTTAGGTTTAGAAAAGAAATTTACTTGCATATTAAAAAGCCATTTAGATTAAAGTGAAAAAAATTCTTACATTTCATATGTAGGAAAATGGAGGTTTATGACACATAACTTGAAAGTCATTTATAAAATAAATTAATAGTGAGTGATAAATTATGCACCAGAATGTATTAACAACTGTTTCTAACTGCTATACCCTGCAGGTGCATAAGATGATTATATGCTTTTTGCTAACTGCTGTTAACCAAACTTAACTAACGAAATACAGTGAACAGAGTTGGTCCTCAGTTACATTCCAATCATGGGAAAGCTAAACTCCAATTTTAAAATTCCAATTTAAGAAGTACTATGTTTGCCATTATTGCATTAGGGAATTCTAAAAGAAAAGGGAATGCTTTATATATGTAGCTGCATGCCAAAACCAAAAAATCCTTTTCTAGCTTATTGACTTTTCCAAGATTTGTGTGTAGGCAGTAGGAAAATTTGATTAAGTTTAATACATTTGAAAAAAGTAAGTACATTCATTTTATGTAACAATGGAAATTTTATTTTTATTTTTTTACAACTGCCTACCCAAAGCACTTTGCTTTCTTCAAGCATTTAACTTTATTTTTGCAAAACTGACAAACAGGTACCAAGAGCCTCTTAGGATTCAAAATTCATTTTCACTTAGGAAGTTGGTTGACAAGAAACCCACAAGTCAACAGACAGGCCTAAAATGTTCAATACTGTCAGTAGGCCGATGCACTACTTAAGAGCAATGTGCTCTGGTTTTCCAACCAAAAGCACAGACCTACCATTGTTAGAAATGTGAAGAAAGTATGATACTGTCTGGGAGGGAAGGAAGGAAAGAGAAATAGATCAAGGAGAAAATAAAGGCCTAACAATGGAATGAAATGTGTTGACAAAGAAGAAACAGGAAAAAAAAGAGAAGGGAAGACCTTGAAGAAAGAAACTGAATGACAAATCTCCAGAAGAGTGAACGTAAACACAGGAAAGGGAGCCGCAGAGAGCAAAAGCTGGCTGGCAGGGTTTTAATTCAAGGAGATTCCAAAGAATCTCCAGTTCAGGGATGAGAAATCCAATTTGTATTAGAATAATTCAATTATGGGGACAGATGTTCATAGCCCAACAATGAATTGTGCAATTAAAGCCCCTTTCTAGGGGATCCCTGGGTGGCTCAGTGATTTAGTGCCTGCCTTTGGCCCAGGGCGTGATCCTGGGACCAGGATTGAGTCTCACGTTGGGCTCCCAGCATGGAGCCTGCCTCTCCCTCTGCCTGGGTCTCTGCCTCTCTCTCTATGTCTATCATAAATAAATAATCTTTAAGAAAAATAAAAATAAAAATAAAAATAGAAATAAAACCCCTTTCTAGGGACACGTGGGTGGCTCAGTGGCTGAGCGTCTGCCTTTGGCTCAGAACATGATCTCAGGATCCAGGATCGAGTCCTACATCAGGCTCCTAGCATGGAGCCTGCTTTTCCCTCTGTCTGTGTCTCTGCCTCTCTCACTCTCTCTGTCTCTGTGTCTCTCATGAATAAATACGATCTTTAAAAAAAAAATACCAAAAACCTTTTTATAGTTCTACATTCCAAGTAGACAATGTAGATCAGTAGACAATAAAATAATTTTTTACAATGTGAGCCTTACTGTCTTACATTATATATATCTAATAAACTAGCTTTCTCATTTTATAGTCTCTTATAAGCTACGGTTATGTGAATGTGAATGTGAATTTGCTCTTGAAAGAACGAGCTATACTTTTGGGGTAATAAGGATAGCAAAGTTCTGATCTATAAAGCTGAAAGCAAATTATGGTCCAAAGACAAAAGCAACTATTACTTTGAATTGAATTTTAGTTAACTATCTGAGGGCCAGTCAACTAGACACCCTCTTTTGGTAATCCACTGACTTTGCATTACATTTACATTAACCTGAAACAAAACCCCATAGTTACTAGAAAACAATTATTCCAAGACCTTAGTATTGTTCTATGAGAGCTTAGAATGCTAAAAAAATCTGAGAATATCTATGTTTCTTAGTGTACATCAAAACTTCTGGTTACTCATTACTTATCAGATTGCATACCAAAAAAAAAAATATATATGACAACACATTCTGTCCATGAGGCTGTTACAAAATAGGTGCTCTCATATGCTGCTGATATGAATACAAACTGGGTAGGTACTCCTTCTGGAGGAAACTCTGGCAACATCTAACAAAAATCCTACTTCTAGGAATCCATGCAGAAAATACATCTTCAACAATAGGAAAGGCTATGCACGAGACTGTTCACTGCAGCATTCCTATAAAATGCTGCATAAAAGATAAAATAATGCATATAACTAAAGCACAAGCAATATGGTATTCTAAATCAATGCAGGAGATACGCATGTATTATCATGAGTAAACCCTAAAACTGTGTGGTGAAAAGTAACTTCTAAAGGTATTTTTAAAGATTTTATTTAAGGATGCCTGGGTGGCTCAGTGGTTGAGCATCTGCCTTCAGGTCAAGGTGTGATCCTGGGGTCCCGGGATCAAGTCCCACATCTGGCTCTTTGCATGGAGCCTGCTTCTGTCTCTGCCTATGTCTCTGCCTCTCTCTGTCTCTCATGAATAAGTAAATAAAATCTTAAAAAAAAAAAAAAGATTTTATTTGCTAGAGAGAGAGAGAGAGAGAGAGAGAAAGTGGGCACGTGCCGAAGTGGGGGAAGGGAGCAGAGGGACAAACAGATTTCCCACTGAGTGCAGAGCCCAACTCTGGGCTGTCACTGATACCAAGATCAAGACCTGAGCAGAAGGCAGACACTAAACAGACTGAGCCACCCAGATGCCTGAAAAGTAACTTTTATAAAGATACTTGTGGTATGGCACTACATTAATACAGTAACACAGGCAAAATTTAAAAATGTACAGCATAATACTATGGGTATATATAACATAATAAACACTGGTATATATGTTACTAAGTCACAAAAAATGTGGAGAGAAAATTACACTGAAAGAGTATGAATTACTTCGGAGACAGAAGAAGGTGGATGGAACTAAGCATTATATAGCAAAATATTGACACTTGATAAATACAGGTAGATTACAGGACATTTGTTACATCATTTTATGTATGTTTGAACTACTTTATAGTTGACAAAATTAATTATGGTATAATTACTAATTAATTATTGTATTAATTATACATAGGGCTTCTTATTTGGCCATTTGGATGATAACCTAGTGTTGAATTATATTTTTTACTTCTGATCAGCAGTAATTTAAAAATTCTAGAATGTTTGTGATTATCTACAACTTAATCATTACTGAGCATATGCTGCCACCTAGCAAAACTTCCCAGAACAGTTTAACAACTGAACAGAAAACGGTTCTCTTCTTATGGAAAGACCTTGATTTACTATTTCAGTTATGAAATACAAGCTTTATAAATTCAAAAGCACATACATAGTTCTTGACATTCAAATGCTTTACAATATGTGGAGGCAAATCACTTTATTCTCTGGTACTTTAGTTTCTAACTTTACTATGTAGTAAGAAGTGGAAAGCAATTGTCTAATGGGCTTCTTGGTAATTTGCTATCACGTATAAAATAACGTCTGTTTCATATAAAGGCTCTTTGCCTTCTACAGAATTAAAGTACATGGTCAGATTGGTTCACTTCCTAGTTTTGATTTTGCATTTCACTGCTGCCTAAAGAAACAGGTGACTGTAGCAAATCCAACTCTGATTTACAAATTCTTTACTCACTAGATACGAGGCATTGTTGTTTCCAACTGGGCGACCTTTCTCTAATTCTAACCCAAAGGGAGGGGTAAAAGAGTAAAGTTAGGAGATTTCCCTCCCTCGTGTGAACATTAAGTAACTCAAGTTGAGCTATCCATACTTTCATCTGCACAATGCTACTTGTTCATTATTACTTGCAAATAAGGTGGTATGCTTGAGGTTAGGAAATTGCTATAAATCAATTAAGTATTCCCACTTCGAAGTTCATGTAAAGCATTGGTCAAAATAAAACAATTCAATAAATAAACATAATGTGAAGTAAAAAGGGATTTTTTTTAAAAGAAAAGGTAAAATTAAAAAGGTAAGATTTTATATACTTAAAAAGAATAAAGGTTATTTTAAGAACTTAGAAGTAGTTTGTAAATGTCAGCTTTTCAATTTTATAAATGTCATTTTTTTGGAAAATTTTTGAAAAGAATAAAAATATTAAGGGTAGAAGACACTGAAAGCATAATAGATGCCTATGCAGGCAGGATTCTTATTTTCACAAAAGACATTTTGGGAAATAAATATGCTATTAATTAGATGGCCACATAACTATTTAAAGAAAAAGCCATAAGTAAAAAAATTATGTGCAGATAACAAGTACCAATATTCCAAAGATGATACCAGAGATTTATAAACATTTCAGAATCTGATGAAACCTACGGACTGCTTTCCTCCTAGAGGCACAGACACACACACACACACACCCCCAAACACCAACTTATACAATAATTTCAGGTAGTTATAGGATCCTTGAATTCCTATACCCCAGTTGAGGAGAGCTAATTTAAGTTACTAAGGATCATAAAAATGATGGCTCAAGTTTCTCACTGAACACATCAGTACTGAGAAAAAGCCTACAGACAGGTGGAGTAAAGAAATCTCTCACATTCACAGACAAATATACACTCAGCAACTCTTAGAAGTGCTAAAAAGTGTTATAGGAGAGTACAGAGAGGTAAAATGTAAGTCAAACCCAGCTGCCCTGAGAAAATAACACGTAGAAATATGAAATGGACTGAGAAGAAAAGGAGATTTGGGTAGACGGAAGAATATGTGCAAAGGAGGTGCAGAACTCTATGCTACCTCGCAGAGGAGGGCCAATGAGGCTGAAGTGTGGGGGTGGTGAGGCGTTCCTGGGGGAGCAGTGGTATACAATAAAGGGTAGAGGAGATGGCCTTGTTTAGACTGGTCTTTACCAAAAGCAAAAGGAAACCATCCAATAGGCTGTAAACAAGGAAGCTGTGAGACTGGATTTCTCTTTTGAAGAGGGCACTCCAGCTGCACTATGAAGATCAGACTAGGGGGTAGGGAAGAAGTCAGGGAAGTAGTTGGAAGGCAGTTCTGGTGACAGATGTAACTTGGACTAGGATGGGACGGTAATGAAAAAGTAATGGGTAGGTTAAAATAGTGAATGTGAACTCTTCTGCAGATATATTTCTTCCCTCGAGAAGTTAATTATTTCTTTTACCAATGTTCTATGAGGCAGGTTCTCTTAATTACTATTTTACAGTGATGGCATTAGCCATTATCTGTCATATTTGCTATATGTTTTCTTCTAATTGGCTTTTTTTAAATTGGGGGATGCTTCTCAAGTTTTAGAAACAAATCTCTATTTGTCTTCCCCTTTTAGATACTTTCCTCCCATTCGTTTAAATTACAACACCTTCCATCATCTCCACTCTTGCTGGCCTTTCCCCCCACCTTCATATAAGAATGTATAAGATTTACCTTAACGTGGGATGTGTACGCCTATAATTTGTTACGTTCATCTAGTAGCCCAGCAAACCTTATCATAGAGCACGTACATTGTAGGTGGTAGACAAATACATAAAAACAGAGAAAGAGGTAGAAAGTGTTCCAAGAGTAGAAAGTCGTTGCATGAAGAAGAGACACCTGGCCCACTCTGAGGTGAATTAGTGAGAAATTCCTAAAGATCAAAATTTAACTGTTTTGAAGAGGCTTGGGAATCAGTTAAGTGCAAAAAGAAAACAGGGTAAGTGAAGACTGCTAAATGACTGCCATTAGCACTCTCTCAGCAATTTCAAAACCAAATAGGCAGCTCACTAGTGTTCCAAGGAATTCTCAAGGATAGTAATCCAATTAAACCATTTTATATGTCCTAGGCAAGCCAATGAGAAAAAGTCCACCAAATGTTTTCTGGAAGTAGAAGGTTAAGGTATGTTTACGAATACATGCTAAACATCTTCAGAATTTCACCCTTCATTGTAGTCTGTACCCCACTGCCAAGTGAAATCTGGATTTATTAACCTGCAGTAATATATTTTAGTTTCATTCCCTATTTAATCCCACAAGTTTTCATCAATGGAGAGGTCTCTAGCCCTATACCACCCAAGGGGGTTCCTTCTATCATCCCTCCTTGCCTTACTACCAGTCCTTCTGCCTGGAATGCCTTCTTCCCCTTCATCGAATCAGTGATTGTAACTCCAGTGTAAGATCCTTAAAGACAAAGAGCAATCACTTCATTTTGCTTTCTTTGGCAACTTTTCCGCACTACCCGTTTTTCTGGATATTATTCTGTACCATCTGGAGGTGTTGCCTACCCTTCCCAACCTGAGTATATAGGTTGTGTGAAAACAGAAACCGTGTCTACATACAACTGTACGTAACGAACAGTAGTCGCGCTCATGGCAAACACTTAAGCAGCCACTGAATACAGAAGATAAAGAACTTCCTTTGCAGTGGTCGTGAGGTCTTCATTTGCGGGCTGCCCCGCAACTCTTTTTTAAAAACTTCGCGTAAGGGCAGCCCCGGTGGCTCAGCGGTTTAGCGCCGCCTTCAGCCCAGGGCGTGATCTTGGAGACCCGGGATCGAGTCCCACGTCGGGCTCCCTGCATGGGGCCTGCTTCTCCCTCTGCCTGTGTCTCTGCGCGCCTCTCTCTCTCTCTCTCTGTCTCTCATGAATAGATAAATAAATAAAATCTTAAAAAAATAAAAACTTCGCATAAATGGAACATGATAAATGGGACAGTAGCTGAAATAAGAAACGTGGTCCTGAGCGTACATCCTTATAAAAGACAGGATCGCACTGAAGAACAGCAAACTCTCCGTAAAAGCTAGACCTTTCAAGCCCTCCCCTTCACTTTCGGCATCCAAGAAGAGGCACGTAATGTGTAACGAGAGTTTATTAGCTGCTCGGCCCTTTGCGGAGACTTCCCATACTCCCATCTCATTTAAATCTCACATCCATCTTGCGAAGCAGGCGCTGTCGTAAGGTCCGTTTCCTCCCAAAGTCCTACAGATAAAGATTCGTGGGGCCCCCGAGCCAGAAGCAGGTCTCCAGTTTACCCCAGCCACCTAGGAACCGTGAGGGGGGGGGGGGGTACTGTGGCCAGGCTCCGAGCTCCGGGACACCGGCCTGGGCCCAGCCAGAAGCTCCCCCAGCCGCGCTCCCTACTGTCGCCCCCAAGAGACCACGAGCCCGTCAGAAAGACCCAGAGAAGCCATTCCGGGGCAGGGGGTCCTCAGGGCAGGCCCACGGGTTCCGCACGTCTCCGCGCCTACCTCGTTATTGAGGTTTAGAGTCCCCGGCTGAGCCATGGTAGATCTACTCGCGGCGGCCGGCACGTGAACTCCGTGAATCAAATCGCGGCTCCGACGCCACGCCCCTCTACGGCAGCCTTAGCGGCCCAAAACTCCCTCCTCTTCCTTTCGAGCCGACGCCTCAGCGACGGGGAGATTGATTCTCCTAGGGGAAGAACGGAAGTGACTGAGAACAACTTCCGGAGTGGAGTGCTACGCACCGGAACTCCGCGTTCCTATGGAAACTAGGCGCGGGCAGGTGGCCCAGAGGGCGCTCTGCAAGCTGTTGCCAAGTTTAGGAGTCTTTCAAGATGTTGATTTTATTATATTCCTTTGTAGACGTGGCTCGCTTTATAAGGACCATGTTTCTGTGTCCCAGTGGGGGGCGAAAGCCCATTTATGAAACGAACAGTTGAGTGACCAATTTTTGCTTTGAATTTTTATCTGGCGTTTGTTAAGATTCTTGGGCTTCTAACAAGCAGTCCTTATTAGATACAGCTTTTCCTGTCAAGGCTCACGTTATAGCTGAAGCACGAACATATATTTTTTTTTCCTGAACACTGTAATAAGGTTGGTTTATTTATTTATTTTTAAAGACTTTATTTATTTATTTATTTATGAGAAACACCCTGAGAGAGAGAGAGAGAGAGGCAGAGACACAGGCAGAGGGAGAAGCAGGCTCCATGCAGGGAGCCCGATGCGGGACTCCATCGGGGTCTCCAGGATCACGCCTGAGCCAAAGGCAGACGCTCAACTGCTGAGCCACCCAGGCAACCCTATAATAAGGTTTAAATTTAGGTAATGAACGTTTAAATTTTAAAGGAAAATCAAAAAGAAAAAGTTGAACGTTTAAAGCAAAACGTTTAAGGCACATTTGTAACTGCCTATGGGAATGGCTGTTTTGAAGTATTAGCCTGTAGGCAGAGCAGACATTAAGGAGTAAATCTGAATTAGATCATCTTTTTTTTTAAATATATTTTTAAAATTTTTATTTATTTATGATAGTCACAGAGAGAGAGAGAGAGAGAGGCAGAGACATAGGCAGAGGGAGAAGTAGGCCCCATGCACCGGGAGCCTGAGGTGGGATTCGATCCCGGGTCTCCAGGATCGAGCCCTGGGCTAAAGGCAGGTGCTAAACCGCTGCACCACCCAGGGATCCTTGAATTAGATCATCTTTTAATTGATGGTTCACACCTGGTAGTATTGATCGTTAAAATGAATCAAAGGCCAGGGCTACAGCTCCCATGAATTATCTCCAGAATACTCACAGAAATGTAATGACATAGGAACTATTCTTATTTCACAGATATGGAAGCTGACTTCTGAGGAGCCAAGTGTCTCACCCATGGTTGCCCAGCTGGGGCCGACCACTGTCACAGGAGTGCTGAACTGGTTACATAAATCTGCAGAGCCCAGTGCAGAGTGAAAATGCAAGACCCTTCATTCAAAAAGTAGGAAAAAGTTTTTCTTTTCTTTCATGGTGTCCCTTGACCTGTCATGTGTTTTTATTTGGTATTTAATGGGGTGTTCTCCAAAGCAGGGAAAATGGGTGGATCTAGTGCAGACCATCACAGGTGCCTGGGACCTGGAACCCCAGGACCTAAGGTGGATGCACTTTGGAACAAGATGGCAGCAGTTGCTGGGCAGAGACAAGAAAGTGGGAAGCCAGAGAACCCAGGGGAGGATGCAAGAGGCAGGACCAAAGATGACCCAAGACTGAACCCTTGAAATGGATTTCGTTGTCCCACTGGACTTCATGTACAAAACTCAAATTCACAGATAAAATTAAGAATTTCACCACTAATGAAAGAACATTTAAGCTAGGCCTACTTATGAGCCTCTAGTCCAAAAAGACGACCATGCCCAGAGCCCATGCTCCTAAGTCATGATTCTGTACTCCAGTTGCATTAACTCAGACTTATATTTGGGTTGGTATGCTTTTAATTTAATGTGTTATTTAGGTACAAATGTATTAATAGTTGACTTCCTATTTGAATAATGTTGCGCAAAGGTAGTTTTGCCAGGAACACACCATATTCTGGATTGTAATTGTCTTCTTAATCATTTACTTCTTCTTAAAGCTGAAATGAGCTCCCAGAATGTAATGGTTTCTTCAACCCAAGTAGGTAGTAGGCACTCCATACATAAAGACATAGAAAAGAGAACCTTAAGGGTAAGTGTAGAGCTTTATGGAAAACAAGTCTTCTAATTTTGGAGAAAGGTGTTATTATGATTTCATGATACTTCAGGAAATGTGTTCTTAATATGAAGTTTGCCTGTGGCTCTTAAAGGCCCTATAGTGGTTTCCCCAGGCCACCTCTCTTGTCCAAAACCTCATTTCTCTAGCCAGCACAGTGTTCTCAGGCTCAGTGTTTGTTTTTCTTCCTTTTCTTAGCCCAGGTTCTCCTTCCCCCCTCCAAATCTGCTCTCTCAATGGCTACTTTTCAAGACAGGGTTAAGTGCTATTCATCTTTTTTTTAAATATTTTATGTATTTATTCATGAGACAGAGAGAGAGAGAGAGAGGCAGAGAGACACAGGCAGAGGGAGAAGCAGGCTCCATGGAGGGAACCTGATGTGGCACTCAATCCTGGGTCTCCAGGATCAGGCCCTGGGCTAAAGGTGGTGCTAAACCACTGAGCCACCCGGGGCTGTCCAGCTATTCATCTTTTTAAAGAATGCTTTCCATCGCTTCCAACAGAAGGTAATTTTTATCAGCATATTGTTTTTATATTATTTATAGTTGTTTAATTTGAAGTTTTTTCCGTAAATATTGTTCTTTTAGGGGTCCTCGGGTGACTCACATAACATAGTGGGTGGCTCACATAACAGAAGTTATTTTCTGTTACATATTTCTGGAGGGTAGAAGTCCAAGATCAAGGTGCCATCAGGCTTGCTTCTGGTGAAGGCTGCTGCCTTCATGTGTCCACAGATGGCCTTTACAATGTACTTACCCGGAGAAAGACTTCTCTGGTTGGTGTCATTCTCCCTCTCTCTCTCTCAGGTGTCTTTTGCTTTTAAGAATACTGAGTCTGTTGGGTTCAGACCCTACCTTTATGACTTCATTTCATCTTAATTATCTCCCTAAAGCTCTATCTCCAAATATCATCACATTGGGGGTTTTAGCTTCAATATATGACTTGGAGGGAGGGGACCCACAATTCAGATTACTTTCTTTGAGAAAAGAAAATTATCTCAAAAGTAATCTTTTCCTTATCTAACATGCCTGATGACTGTCTATCATTAGATATTAGATGTCATTGATATTAGGACATTTTGCTGAGTGAAGTAAGCCAGACACAGAAGGACAAGTACTACATTAAACACTTACATTATGAATCTAAAGCAGCCAAATTCATAGAAGGAAGGAGTAGAATGATGGTTGTCAGGTGCTAGAGTGAGAAAAAAATGGGGAAGTATAGTCAAAGTGGACAGAGTTTTAGGTATAAGATGAATAAGTCCAAGGGATCTACTGTACAGAATACTGCTTATAGTTAACACTACCCTATACTTAAAAATTTGCTAAAAGGATCTTAAGTGTTTTTATCCTCAACAAACAAGGAAGCAATAAAGAGGGGAGGAAAAAACTTTTGGAAGTAATGAATATAATGGCACAGACTGTGGTTTGGCTTCATGGAATATCTTTACCTCCAAAGTTACTAGGCTAAGTATATTAATTGTGTGTAGCTTTTTGTATATCGATCTTACCTCAGTGAAGTGCCTTTTTTTTTTTAAAAAAAAAAAAAAAAAGAAGGTTATGGGCTGGTACTAACAAGGTGATTGTAGTGCTTTCACCTTTCTCTTACTTAAATGAGTGGGTGAAAGAAAAGTTTTGGGGAATCCTTTCATTTTTAAAGCATGTGGTGTCTTTTTTTAATCTTTAGTACTTGAACAGTTATTAGCATTTCACTCACAACAGAGTGCAGCACAACTGAATGTCTCAATATCAACTGAGATACCACTGCGTTAAGTTTTTTTTTCTCCTCTGCACTTTCAGTTCTCTATCCCTGGATGGCAGTGTTGTTCTCCAAATTCCACATTACATTTGAAATTTGGAATGTTAAAGCAATCTAAGTAAATGGCTTATGATATATTTTTCAAATTTGAAAATAGTTGGATCTTTTAGATTTTGTATTTCTTCAATTCCTAAGATTAATCTGTCAGTTTTTAATTTTTGATTTGGGGTGAATTAGTAAACAGTAATCAACCCTCTAGGTGAACTACTAATGAATTTATTTAAGATGCGGTTTTATGTGTGTGTATGTGTATGTATGTATGTATATAGATACGTAACATGCTGGAGAATGTAACTGTTAATGTATAGAAGACAGGTACTTGGTAAGTCACTAGACTAATATGTTTACTAAATTAATCTTCTAACATTATTTTTTGCCTAAATTTCATTTGAATTTTTATGGAATATATTGAATAGATTTGTTATAGTATCCCTAGGAAATCTAAAGAAAAGTTTCTATTCTAGGAATGTTAGTTATTAAAATTTTGAAAATGTTTTATAGCCAAGTTTTACAAAATCTAAAGGAATGGAGCTGACACTTAGTTACCAATGTAGTATTTTGGCTAAGAGCTTTGGCTCTGGAGTCAGACAATCTGATAAATTTAATTTCACCTCTTAATAGCTATGTGCCCTTGGGCAAATTATGTAAGCTCTCTGTGACAACTTTTCTTTATAAAAATTGGGATGATAATCAACCTCATAGGATTGTTGTGATGATTAAACAAAAACACAGTGTAGGTTCTAATGAATATTTACCTCTCAATGATTTAAACTGCTATTATTTTCCATTACCTCATTTATTTTGACAGTAACTTTGTGAGATAGGCATAGTATATAAGAGGGAATCGTATCTTAGGAATAACAAATATGCCTGAGGTAATAAGAGGGCAGTCCAAGTCTCTTGATGTAAAATCACTGGTGGCGGTTTTATAACAACTTTATGAATATATAAATTACATTAATAACTTATGACTGCCATGCAATTCTTTCCTATTCACCTAATTATTTATTGATTATTTGGTAATTAATGAATACATTTTATAAACTACAAATCCCTTCATGTATATGATTTGTTTCTTTTAATTTTTTGCCAGTTAACCCAAGATAAGCTCAAGATTATGCAACAAAGCCTATAATAATTTAAGTCCAGAAAATATTATTAAAGCCCAGTATATTCATTTTCAATATATGTTTGATTCAGTTTTAATCAACATTTTTGAGCATCTATTTTGCAAAGTATTTTTTTTTTAAGATTTTATTTATTTATTCATGAGAGACATACACAGAGAGAGAGAGAGAGAGAGAGAGAAAGAGAGGCAGAGACACAGGCAGAGGGAGAAGCAGGCCCCATGCAGGGAGCCCAATGCGGGACTTGATCCCAGGACTCCAGGATCACACCCTGGGCCAAAGGCAGGCACTAAAACGCTGAGCCACCCAGGGATTCCCCAACAAAGTTTTTTTTTTTTTTAAGATTTTATTTATTTATTCATGAGAGACCCACCCACACAGAGGCAGAGACATAGGCAGAGGGAGAAGCAGGCTCCATGCAGGAAGCCTGATGTGGGACTTGATCCTGGGACTACAGGGTCACACCCTGAGCCAAAGGCAGATGCTCAACCTCTGGGCCACCCAGGCGTCCCTATTTTGCAAAGTATCGTACGGTTTTCAGTAGGAGATAAATTATTAAGACATTGACCAGTCCATGTTCACCATGGACTCACAGAGTAATGACTTTAATAATTCTAACACTAAGGCCAACTATATTAAATGCCATAGAAAGAATATCATAGAGAAGGGAAAGAACAATTTGATTAGAAGACTTCCTAGAGGAGATAGGCTTTGAATTCTATTTTGAAACAAGGCTGACACTTAAATAGGCAGTAGAGAATTGGGAGAAAATTCTCAGCAAAGGAAATTCGTCCTATAAAAGCAAGGTAATAAAAGACATTGTATTTCATAAAGCAATATAAAGGATTTTTCATACATTATTGTAGTTTTTAAAAACCTTGTTAGAGGGATCCCTGGGTGGCGCAGCAGTTTAGCGCCTGCCTTTGGCCCAGGGCGCGATCCTGGAGACCCGGGATCGAATCCCATGTCGGGCTCCTGGTGCATGGAGCCTGCTTCTCCCTCTGCCTATGTCTCTGCCTCTCTCTCTCTCTCTCTCTCTCTCTCTCTCTGTGACTATCATAAATAAATAAAAAATTTAAAAAAATTAAAAAAAAACCTTGTTAGACATAGAAGTTAAAAGCTTTTAAATTTCTTAAGTATATTTCCCACTGACACATTCGTAAAATGGTAGTTCTCTTAAGTTACTAAAATTTTTAAAAAGTGAAGCAAAATCTTTTAAGAATCAAACATTATGAATCTTAATAGACGGGGGGAAATGGGTCTCAAAATATCTGAGGATTTATACACTTAAAGTTTTGCTGCAGTTATATTTAAACAATAAGATGGAAATTTGGGACAGAATAAAGTGAATAATGTAAAAGCCTGCTCAGAGAAAACATTTTAAAATGATCATGACCACCAAGGAGCAAGAGATTTGTAGCAAATACTTTGGGTCACTTGTCTATTGAGGCCAAGAAAGAGATAAGGTAATATAGCCTGGGGAGTTATATTTAGGTGATCATTTAGCTTCTCTTTGAAGGAATTTTACACTCTTTTACTGGTAAGGATCAGGGTTAGAGAAACATGCTCTGTTATTTTCCCCAACTCATAGTCAAGATGTTGAAGGTGCTATCTCTGCTTCTTCACTTTTCAGCTATTCCCAAATGCACTGCTCTTTGAATCCCTGTTACCACTCCACTGAAACTATGTTTGTCCAAGTCACCAGTGACCTCCCAGGTACTCGTCTATACTTTAGGATGTTCAGGGTAGGAGGATTGACTCACCTAATTGTGTTGGCTGTGCCAGTGACCTCCTTCCTCTTTTGTCTCCTCACATTTCTCATTGTCTATGCTAGAACCCTTGCCAGATAGATTTGCTACGTAGTGCGGCTTCATACCAGACTTTTTATATCTGTACTTAGCTCTATGGATACTACTGATTCAACAGTAATTACTGATTCACTGTTGATCATGCAGCCCAAATGCTGATCGTCTGGGGTTGAGAACTGCTCTATGTTCATGTCTGTCACAACTGCTTGACAGCACAGGAAGTTATCAAGCAAGCCAGGTTATGGGCAAGGTCCCCTCTGGTTGCAAGAAATGAGAGAGGGGGCAAGGATTTTTCTATAGAGAATTTAAAATCGGTTACAGTTCTACATAAAAGTCAATCTGCCTCTGTTATCACCATGCATTTAGAAATTCTAGGAAAAAAAATGACGATAAAATTCTCAACAAAAAAAAATTTTGTCTGCTTAAGTTCCAAAGAATTACCTCAGTTTTACTACTAGGTTGAAAAAATATAGATGTAAGCTTCAAAATTAGCATTTTTAGCTTTCATAAACTTTGTATTTTATATGAAAGTAAGTTGGAGAATTGCCAGTTACATGATTGGCCTAGAATACACATAGATTCAGAGACACCTATTCAATAGTAATTTTTTGATTGTTTGGAATCAGTTGACCTCACTTTTCAACACAATTGATTTCCAGCTCTGTGATAGTATATATTCCTGCACTTAACAACTATTCAAAGTAAATAAGGATAGCTACATGTGATTTTTGTAGTTATTTTTTTTCTAGTATGAAGTTTTAGATGAGGCTTATCAGATAAAAAAATTCACAGACAGAATCATCCTTGAGCATTGTACAGTGAAACACTAAGCTTTAAAATCATTTCTCAAAGGAAGGCATATATGGGCAGACCGGTGGCTCAGCAGTTTAGTATGGCCTTCAGCCCAGGGCCTGATCCTGGGGACCCGGGATCAAGTCCCACGTCAGGCTCCCTGCATGGAGCCTGCTTCTTCCTCTGCCTGTGTTTCTGCCTCTCCCTCTCTGTCTGTCTCATGAATAAATAAATAAATAAAAAAGGAAGGCATATAGGAAATGTGGAAAAGATATTAACTATGCAACATCAACAACAAGAAAAATAGAAAAATGGACATTCACATAGGAAAAAAAGAATCAAATTTCAAAGAAGAATGCCGAAAGAAATAACAGAAGAGTTATTTACCAGTATTACATTATTTACCAGTATTACATTGCTACTAAAAAAAGCCCAAAATAGCAATAGGTGAATGCCTCAGTGGTTTTCACTAAGGATGGATACTTATTCTAAAGCAGTGGATTAAATAATACCCATTTGGCTATCATTCAGCCATTTTCTCTGATTTTTTAAAAAAGATTTATTTATTTATTTTACATAGAGAAAGCAGGGAGAGGGACAGAGAGAAAGGGAGAGAGAATCCCAAGCAGTCTCTGAGTGAGGAACCTGAGGCAGGGCTTCATCCCAGAACTCTGAGATCAGGACCTAAACTGAAACCAGGAGTCAGATGCTTAACTGCCTGAGCCACCCAGGTGCCCCCATTTTCTTTGAGTTTTGCAGAAGGAAAAATAATGTGTAGTTGTAACCAGTATTAGAGAAATTTATGATGAATTTTAATGTGAAAATATTGTAGTGGAAAATATTGTAGTGTAATATTTTTGACTGAAACCACTGGCATACATCCTGGAAAAACAAAGACATGCATAGCATTACCACTTCTAGAAATTATTATGAATGGGAATTGCTGCCATATATTTTCTAAGGTTTAAGACTTTTATCACTAGTTTCATATATGTTGCTTCATTGTGAAAGAGACATGATTAAAATTAATTAGAAGCATTCTTGAGCTGTAAGTGAAGAGAAATTGACAAATCTGGCTGTTTTATCTAGTGAACATGAATATATGAAGATCAAATTTTTATGAAGTTTTTCACAAATATGCAGAAGTTCAGGCTTGAAAACAAAAATAGTAATGTTATCATTGAATGTTCTTACCAATATCTAGTAATGTTTTCCCCTTTGTAATACATTAATATAATTAAAAAGTATTATTATTTTAGTTGATGAATGAGTATAATTCTGACATGAATATTGATTAGTATTTTAATTTACATTAATGAATAGATGAAAGTGAAAACCATGAAAATATATGCTGAAACTTCATTTGTTCATAAAGGAGAAGAGCACTTCTTTGCGGAATTGGATTTGGTTTTTGAATACTGGAAGAACGTTGTGCTATGCACAATGAATGAGTGTAGACACAGCAGACTTTTAACGTGCATTATTTTCTCCTTCTTTATCATAAACTTAGAGTCAATTAATAAAAGAATTCATCAAGCGCTGATCTGTGGTATTTGCTGTTATTCAGTGTTACTTCCACTATTACCTTTTTTCAAGCTACTAAGGAGCTATCACTGAGTGGGGCGGGGGGGATCATAAGCGATGTTCAGTAGCACACTATTTTATGGAGTCTACAATAAAGACCAGTCATAACCTCAGGAACATAGATGATAATGTGGTGTGGTAAAAAATTTAGGAAGGATACCTATTTTTTATTTTTGAGTGCCTGTTACCTTTGTTTTTAATATAATTTACTTAATGATGAGTTTATGTTAATTAACTGTTAACAGTGGCAATGTTTTACAACAGATTATATTCTTGAATTTTTTTTCTCCTTTTGGTGTATTTTTACTCATTAAGGGTACTCATCTACCCTTAATGTTTCAAATTTCTTTTGAAACATTTCCCAAATTAAATTCTATGTAAAACTTCACAGTGATCAGTCTGGCTAGAAATATGGTTCTATAATGAAATACATTTAGAATTTTGTATGGTTCATAATGTAAGTAACATTTATAATATAAAGTAAATCCTATGATAATTCTAAAGTAAAGAACTCTCAATGTTAACAGCCTGGATACAATGAGAGTAGTTTTTAAACTAGTTTTAAACTACTTTTCTCCAATCTCATTGAAACACAAGTCATATCATCTTAAATTTATTAAATCTACTGAAATCATGTATAATAGTTTGGGAAATATTGGCATAAAAGTTGGTAACTCTTCAATATATGTATATATATTGATATATATATACCTTTTATCCAAACTCCACAACTGAATTTCCAACTGTTTCTTATACACAGAGCTTCTTCAAGATTATATAATTATATACAATATATATACAATATAGGCCATGTCAGTGATCTCAAATCACAGGCCACTGAAGTACACTTAATGGTTGAGAATATTACTGGTTTTAGTGAGGGAGAATGTACTACATAGTGAAATGCAGGATGTCTCACTAAGAGGATGTTAGAAGCAACTTATAGCACTTGGGTTTAGTTTAAGTAATTTTGGAGAAGATCTAAGGAAGCAAGGACTAAGCTATAAATTGGGTACTTTCAGGAAGGGACAATCTGTGATTGGGTAGCTCAGTAAATTTTATGTAGAGGAAGGCTAACTAGAGTGAGGAGAAAACTGTAATTTTTAAATAAGTAGGAGTTGAGGGAGGATTCTATTTGGTATTTTATGGATTTCATAATGGTTATCTTTTTGTCTTAGTCATGGTTGACCTGTTTGATGTTGATGTTTGGTGAGATCATTAGTGTCCAAGAGCAGATCATAGTTTAGCTGTGAGCAGCAGATGGACTTGCACTTACACTTAGGCCGACCTGTGTATTTCAGACCAGGTCTCTCTATCAGGAGCAACATTTTCTTCCTTTAATTTTTTTTTTTTTTAAACAATACATCTCATTGTTCTGTGTTATTTACTGGCATAGCATTAGTCATCCAAACAAGAAACATTTGGTTAACTATAATCTCTTACCTGTTTTATACCTGACGTTTTAGTGGATTATTAGTTGCCAGTCTGTCGTAAATATCCATGAAATGTCTTTCAAATTCATTCCTGCTCCTCCTGTCTCGCTATTAGTCTGAGGTCCTCATTACCTCTTACATGAACTCTTGCAATCCCCAGCAAACCTATCTTCCTGATTCTAGTTTTAGCCAAGCATGTCACCCTCTCACTATTATCATTTTCTTTCTAAAACGTAAATAGGCTTTACAACCTTTACAACCTTTAATGGTTCATGTTATTTATGCACTTTGTTTTGCAAAGTATAAGCACCTCGCCTGCTAATTTAAGATCCTTGATGATGTGGTACAGCTTAACTTTACCGCTGCACTTCATACCAGTCCTAACAGTCCCTATATATGATCTGGGTCCCATAATTTATTCATTAAACATTTGTTGAAAGTCTTTATTTCACCAGACCTGTTACTTTCCTTAAATTTTAAAATTATAAGGGCATTAGTGTGTGTGTTTAATATCTGTCTCCTTATTGTTAGCATGTAGTTTAGCTCCTTGTTTTAATTCTCCAGTATCTATAGCAGAGTATCCAGGCTATTAACATAGACCACTCTGTGGTTTTTGTGCCCCAGGGTTACATAGTAGTGTAGGGGGGGATTGAATACCTGGCTACATTCAGAATATTCTGCATAGAAAAAAAAGTCAGACTTTCTTAATACCCAAAACTATTATTAATAGTAGAAGGTGAGTAAAAAGTTGGATCAGTGTGAGCATAAAGGCAGATTGAGCAATGGATTAAATTAATCCTCATAAAGATGCAGAATTGAGCAAATAGGGAATGACTCTAGGTTAAACTGGCTTTGTGACTCAGTGTTATGTAGATCTGAAAATAAGAATTCTAAATTGATATACAAAGACCTTTCCAAGATTGAGCAAGCTGAAATTTGATGAATAACTAGATGCTGCCAAGACCATCTTTAACTATGTTTCAGATCCATATAAGAATGTTTCTCTATCTAGCATAGTTGATCCTTGAATAACACAGGGTGTAAATAGGGGCACTAACACCCCACATTCAAACTACTACTATATACTACTACTGCTATAAAATTGACTTCCAAGAAACTTACCTATTAATAGCTTGTTGACTGGAAGCCTTACTAATAACATATACAATTAGCACATATTCTATGCTATGTGTAGTATATGCTGTATTCTTAGAATAAAGTAAACTAGAGAAAAGAAAATGCTCAGAAAATCATAAGGAAGAGAAAGTACTTTAACAGTACTGGTACTATATTTATTGAAAAAAAATGTATGTTTAAACTCATACTGTTCAAGAGTCACTTGTCCTAGTTTTAAAATTTATTCACTCTGTGGCCCTGGATAAATCACTTCATTTCCCTGAACCTCAGGATTCTCACCTGTAAAACTAGGGTAGTGGATGGATGCTCTACATAGACTGTCTTAATTCCATTAGATAAAAAGCATAGCAGGTACTGCTGCAAACCAAATGCTTTGGAAGTCCGTCTCACATTTCTTGCATGAAGTGTTGGGTTTCCACTTACCCTTATTTTCTTTTAATTAAAATAAATATCTGTCAAGGGTAATTTAAGGTGTTTCCTACTTTTCATTTCTGCTTCTTTTATATAAAAGAACAAATCTAGTCCAGTGAAACATCAGAGTAGGTCCTTGAGGGGTTCAGCCGGCATAGAGTTAGCTCCTGGACCACTAACTTCCTTTTATTCCCTCTTGCTTTCCCCCATACCTTATCTTTAGTTGGTCTTACTTTTTTTTTTTTTTAATTCTTTGAAATATGGATTGCAGTGCACCTGGGTGGCTCAGTCAATTAAATGTCTGCCTTCAGCTCAGGTCCTGGGATGGAGTCCCACGTCCGACTCCCTGGTCAGTGGGGAGTCTGCTTCTCCCTCTCTGTTGCTCCCCCTGCTTGTGTTCTCTCTTTGTCAGATAAATAAATAACATCTTTTAAAAAATATGAGTTGAAAAAACTATTCTTGAAATATGGATTGCTGAACTTTCTTGTTTCAGTCTTTCTCTTTTAGTTTACAATATCCTAGATTGATAATTCTATAATTGTGACCGAGACTGAGTTTCTTCCGTGACTTATTTTCCTCATTTGGTAATGTAAAAGAATCAATGATTTCTTTTAAAGCTGGGACAGAGAAAAATATATTCAACTACCCAGAATATAGACTCTACTTTAGCCTCCTTTAAAATAGGTTGGTCACTTTACCAATATCTTACATTTATATCCCTAATAAAGGGATATAAATATAAGTTATAGGTATATCTTATGTTCAAGTGAATGTACCTTCTGTTCTTTCTCCTTACCACTGGCTGGAATGTTGGCATAATGTCAGGAGCTCCAGCAATGTTTAAAAATACATAGATAAAGACCACATAAAGTAATGATGAGGTCAAAATTTAGAAGGAATTTGAGTTCCCGATTACTTCATTAAACTGTTCTACCAAGTCTGGGCCTTTTCTGAGTGAAAGAGATAAAAAACTAAATTTGTATGTTTAAGCCACTGTAAATTTGGGTTTTCTGTAACATTAGGATGAACCTAATTTTTTCTGATATAGTCATAATAGTAATTATATTTTAAAAAATTCTGTTGATTTACCTACTCATGTATTACTTTATTTTCAGGTCATTTTTTCTTGTTGTTTAATGTCCATCTGTCCTTTAAAAATGCTTATATTTTTATGTTCTACAGCTGCTAGGCTTTGATTCCTTAAGTGTTGTCTCAAAATATTTCAAAATATTAAAGATCAGGTTAGAAAAACATTGTAAATAGGTCTCTATTCATTTATTTGCTTTCTTTCAGGGATTACAGCTCAGTTATATATGACAATTATATGTGAAATTCCTTGCATCTTATTCAGTGTTCTAGTTCATGGCTTTTTTTTTTTATGTTCTCAGTGTCAATGTTAATTTTGCTTTTTCTGAACAAGATATATTTTATGAGTATTTGAGTTTCATAATTATTATATTATTTTAAGAACTGAAATACCATGGTGTCATTTAATTTGTCCTCCAACCCCTATGTTTCTTATGACTTAGTACTTAGATCTGAAGGCTAAATAAGACTCTGACTCTTTGATAAATAAAAACACTTCTTTAGTAGTATCATGTACTTCAATGAGAGGACATGAATATTTGACTCCTCTGTGACATTAGTACCTATTTTGATCATTGTCTAGCTTTATTAACTTCTTAACGGTTCTAAAATGATGATGTTTTAATTATTATTTGTTATTTACTTAGGAGGTATCCTGCTTCTATAAAGAGAAACTTTTCCTTCTCAACTATTTGGTTATGTTAGGGTATGGTCACATAGAAGAGATAGGATAGATACTTGAGAGCTTTTATCAGTTTTAAAAATGAATTGGTTTGCTTGAATAATCAAAAATTGACTAAGGAGTTTTCTTGTGGTAGTGCTTTTTTTTTTTTTTTTTTTTTTTTTTCTCTTTTCTCTTTTCTCACTGGGTTCTTAATCCTACTCTGCTGACCGGAGAATGAGTAAGGGTAAATCATGTTATATATAAGCTACTCAGCTACTTTCTTCCTCTTTTTTTCCTAGATGAATCTCAGGCAAATTGAAATGTTACTGCTCCTTAATAGTTTTTCTTTTTTTCTCTGAATGAGAATCATAAGGAAAAAAAGGTTAGGAAAAGGGTATGAATTATCTTAAGGTGGAAATTCATGAACCAGTCAGGTTGCTGGGCAAGGGTGCCGTTAGGTTACATTATGAGATCAGGCATATTGCTTTCCCAGGGTGAACTAGTGTAGAAAGAGTCAAGAAAGGTAGAACAAGTTGTATTTAAGATAGTGCAAAAGTGAAAAGCAGGAAAACCAGGTTCTGTCACTAAGTTCCAGAAGTGATTGCTGGGCTGAAAACTGGAGGCAAAGGAAAGAATGTTATGGGCTCTGTAGGCTGTGTGATGAAGAGAGATTAAGATCAATGGTAAAGTCAAAGGGTCTGAGATAATTGCTTAAAAAGAGTTGGAGAATCCAAAGGTCATTTTCATTGATCCATTTACATAAGACTTGAGCAGAAAGATGTGGAAGGAAGAAATTCTTAAAATTGCTGAAGTGCTCAGTCCTTAATTTATTCTGTGGTGACTGAATTTGTTTCAGGTTTGGGGAACTGGTTGATTATGTACGTTGGATTATATGTTGATTTACAAGCTTATATATCTTTATCAGAATAGAATCACTTTTAAATGGAGTTATGTATGTTGGATTATATGTTGATTTACAAGTTGTATATATCTTTATCAGAATAGAATCACTTTTAAATGGAGTTGCTCCAATTTTTGCTCTCTGGATGATAAAAAGACTGTTAATTCTAATAGTGCTTAAATTAAGCAATCTTGAGCAACAACCTCTTGTCAGGAATCCTAGATAGAAGATAACAATTGTTTGTCAGCATCATCAACCTGCCCTGTTCAAAACTACTTTCTTTGTTTTCAGTATGTAGATTCAGCAGCACTAATGCAGGGCTGCAACCAGACTAAATGTGAAAATTCTTATGGGTGCCTCAGTTTTGTTATATTGATTGTAGCTAAAAGAGGATTATGTCTTACTTAGCATATGTCCAGTCGTTAATATAAGAAATACTAATAATCAAATATATAAAAGAAAAACAACCCCTACAAGTTGCAAATGCAATAGAAGCCAAAGGATCAATAGCATAATGTTCTATCAATGAAACAGAACAGCAAGGTTGAATGCGTAGAGCAAAAATAGATACTTAGAAATCATGAAATGGCCTTTCTTTTTGAGATAAATGTGATTTTTTTCAGTTTTCAAGAAGTGAACTTTATTTAAAATTTTTTTAAAAAAGATTTTATTTATTTGGCAGAGAGAGGAAAGCAGGGGGAGTGGCAGACAGAGGCAGAGGGAAAGGGAGAGGAAGAAACAGACTCCCCGCTGAGCAGGACTTAATCTGGGATCATGACTTAAACTGAAGGCAGAGGTGTAACTGACTGAGCCACTCAGGTACTCCAGGAAGTGAACTTTAAATTTTCATGTTATCATATTTAACATGAGTAAAAATAATAATGTTTTTAAATGTAGGAATCAATCACAGTGTTGTATGGTTGTTTCTTTCTTTCTTTCTTTCTTTCTTTCTTTCTTTCTTTCTTTCTTTCTTCTTTCTTTCTTTTTTTCTTTCTTTCAGAAAGGGAAAGAGTGCATGGAAGTGAGGGGAGGGGCAGAAGGAGAGAGAGAGAGAATCCTAAGTAGGCTCTATACTCAATGTGAAGCCTGACTTGGAGCTTGATCTCATGACCATAACCTGAGGTGAAATCAAGTGTTGGATGCTTAACCCATTGAGCCACCCAGGTGCCCTAGTTGTATATTCTTAATGAAAAGTGATTTCTACATGGATCCACAGATTAGAGATATTTTATGCCCTAAGTGTATTGGAGCATGATACCAAAAATTAAAAAAAAGTATATGAAATGATTCTAAACTTTTTTAAAAAATATTTTTAATTTATTATTCATGAGAGACACAAAGAAAAGAGGCAGAGACACAGGCAGAGGGAGAAGCAGGTGCCTCACAGGGAGCCCGATGTGGAACTCAATCCCGGGACCCCAGAATCATGCCTTGAGCTGAAGGCAGATGCTCAACCACTGAGCCACTCAGGTTTCCCTGATTCTAAACTTTTTATTGAAGAAACACTTTCTTATGGTCTTGTATATTTAATATACTTACTAGGGCTTAAGGCCATTTTTTCATTGGCTTTGCATTGAGGTTTTCAGAATAGCACCAATCTGGTGCCATTGCTAAAATATTAGGTCATTACTGCATGTGGAATAAAAGAACCAAGTGAATTTCTAGGTTGATGCAAGCAAAGGTATTGGAATAACTTTAAACTTTGTTTGATTGAACTCTATTCTAAGTGAAGACTATGCTTCCATTTTGTTGCCTCCATGTTATATCAGAGCCCAACTGTAATAGGCTTATAATTGAAATGTATGGCTCTTAAAAGTATTACTAAATCAAAAATATTGAGATAATATATCAGAACTATACTTTTATACCTATTTGCATATTTTAACTTATTGAATATTATATTTTTTCAAGTGAGAATGTCTTTATAATAGATATATCAATCTTGTAAGTCTCCCTTGATTGCCATGCTTCTTTCCTACTAATTTTCATTCTTTGATTGTAATGCTTGGACTAGCAGTGGACAGGCAGGGCATGATCAGACTTTTTTTAAAGGTTATTTATTTATTTATTTATTTATTTATTTATTTATTTATTTATTTATTCATGAGAGACAGAGAGAGAGAGAGGCCGAGACACAGGCAGAAGGAGAAACAGGCCCCATGCAGGGAGCCCGACACAGGACTCCCTCCCGGCATGATCAGATTTTAGTTCAATATTTAAGACTGCTAAAATTTATTTAGCAATCTTCACTTACTCTCCGATTTTGTAACCCAAATGTGACTAGGTATATTCACATTTGTATTCAAGCTCATGTTGCAAAAGCAATTTATTGTAAATTCCCTAATCCAAACTTCTCAACTTCCTTTAAATCCTTCAATTTCCATTACTTCCTGTGGAGTGACTGACTCCATGATTATCTCAGACCTGTGTCTGTCACAAATTTTCCCCATGATCTTGCTTTTTGCTGTAGCCTGTTTTTCTAAAGCTTGGTCCTTTTTTCTAAACACGTCTCGTATCCATGCTTCTCCATCCCTGGTGCCACATTTCTAGCTTGGGCATTAATCATTTGTCACCTACTCTTGGAAGAATCCTCTTAGCTGGACTTTCCACTTATAGAGTGACTTCATCCAGTTCAGGCCATACTGTCCAGAGTAATCTTTGTGACAAGGTTATATATTCTTTAGTGGTTCCCCACTGCTTAACAAGATAGCCTTTAAACCCTTCCTGCATGGCATATAGCACCCTGCCTCTGTCTACAGCTTCAACTGTAGACAGAGAACTGTAGAACTGTCACCTTTGCACTTTATACACCTCAAACATTCAACTAGTTGTAATCCCTGAAGCATCCTTTTGTTACATACCTCTGAATATTTGCTCATGCTGTTCCCACTGCTTGGAAACCCCTTTCCTGACTATCTATGTGATAAGTATCTAATCTCTCTGAATGCTTTGACAAGATCTCTACCACTCTTTCTCCCCTTCCATCATTCAAAATTTTGTCACTCCATTCGGTCTGTGAGACCCATTACATTTTTGATTACTGTATTTTATTCCCCACCAGAAGATCTGGACTCTTATCCTCCTACAGCTTGTGTTTAACCTTCTCTGACTCAATTTTTTACCGCTATTCCCAGTTTCGTTCCCTAAATTCTGCTGGTGCCCTCTCTGGAACTTGTGATTTGTCCTTATCAAAAAAAATCCTTCAAATTTTAATTAAACATTTTCATTACCTTTGTACTGTAGCCAAGACTTGGTTCTACCCTTATTTCAATATTTTTCATGTAGCTTTTTCAAGTAGTGGCTAATTTCTCTCCTGTAGTCTTGTGCCCCTGAGCCTGAAATTGAAATAAATGCCCTTCTTGCTTATCTCTGTTGTGTCCAGAACATTGTCCCTCTCTCCTTCCTTGAAGCTTCTACCATCAGACCGTGTTACTCATTATTGGCCAGTTTCTCATTCCTTGAAGAGTTACATACTGGTTAACTATAATTTTCTCTGGTACAGCAAATTTAAAATTTTGATGATTTCAGTACCTAAATTGATTTAAGTAGATGAATTTTCCAGTTCTTTGCCCTGGTTTCTCAATTCCTTGATTTTCGTTGATTACCCCATTTCTCACCCTAAAACAGCCAACTTCTCTCATGTCTACTCTAAAGTAGCCATAATTAACAACTGCCTTCCATCCTCCATAACTATAGTTGTAAGCATCCTCCTTTCTTTTCCTTTCTAACACTTTATTATAAAAAAGTTTAAATGTATAAAAAGGTTGAAATAGTTTTACAGTAAATACTTATATACCCACTACTTAGATTTTATCATTAACTTTTTACTATATTCACTGTATAATACCCCTATTTATCTGTCTATTCATCCCCCTATCCATTATCAATTCATCTTATTTTAGGTATATTTTAATATAAGTTATAGATATCAGTGAACTTCCTCTTTAGTACCTTATTATGAGCACCAATAATTACAGTCTAACATTTGTTACAATAATAGTAATTCTTTTTGACACACATGAATAATTGCATCCTGCTTTACCACTGTACTGTGATCTCCTTTAGGGCATGTACAAGACCCATTTATATTTGTATCCCTGGTGGCTGGCACAGGAGCATTTTGTAGGTGGCAGATAAATACAAGTTGAGTTGAATGAATGAAGGTTTCTCCTCACAGCAGTACTAATCTAGTCATTAAGATAATAGAATAAATCCCTCTGGATCTCTCAAATCCAGAATTAAGTTACCTTAACAAATCAGGCAGGGAACACAATGGCAGGATGTCAGGACAAAGACTGAGTTTAAGACAAGTCAGGATTCCCTTGAAATGCTTTTCTTACATTTCATTATGTTCTAAAGAAATGACAAAATTGAAATTTGGTGCATGAGTAAAAAGCATAATACTTAATTGCTTTCTTCAGAAAGGCATGCTGTCATATTTATTTTCTATTATAGCTAAGTAGAGGCTAATATTTTTATTATTAGTTTAGTATTCCTAGAATAATTATGATTATAGTCTCACAATATAGAAATATTTCCAGTGTGTTATACCTTCAAGCTTATTTAAGCAAAACTATATGGTGTATAGCAGAAAGACATCATTAAGGAATAAAATGTTCATCTCAAATTTTGTTAGGTCACATGAATCAGTCATTTAATAAACTGGACACAATCTGACTTGTCTTTTAGACATTTGTGTTGATTTTCCATGGTTGCCTGTAGTAGAGGTTATACTGATGTCATCATGTTAATAAGAAAATAAGGATTGTGTAATATACCATTCTCCCAGCAATGTAATTGGATAATTTATCCCTCCTGCTATGAGAATCAGTCAGCCTATTTACTGAACAGATGCAAAGGAAGAGAAATGTATGAGATACTCTGACAGAATGACACCATCCACAATGCTAAACAAGAAGCATGTGTCGTAAATGTGAAACTTACATAATAGAATAACACCTTTTAAAACACAAGTGTGATCATAAAACCATCTGCTTCATAATCAGTTTTCAGAGTACATCTGGTAGTGCTATATTGGTTCAACAAATTGTTCCTAAATGCATTTTAAAAACATAAAAGGAATACAGATACTCTGTAGGTTGAGAGACTAAATGTCCAGATGGCTTCCTTTAGTACCTTTCTAATTTCATCATTGTACTTCTTAATTAAGCTGTCTTAGTAAGCATGAACTATTACCATTAAAAACATATTGATTAAATGAGTGTTTGAAGGACTCAGGTAAGTGGTGATTTCAATTTAGTTGTGTAAGTTGGGTCTAATTTTATTTATATTTAATTATTCCTTCTTTATTAAAATAAAATACAACATCACAAGAGCTTTTATTTCAGTGGTAATATCATACATGATGATATTGCCAGAGGAAATAGCAAAGCTTAAAATGGTGGGTTAATTGAGAGCACACAGTTGGTTCTGACTGAACATATTTAAAAAGGCAGTTAAAAACTGAGTCTAGACTCAGAAGAAGCCCTTTATTTTTGTTGTCATTGCTATCAGGTAATTTGTTATTACATCTTCTGTAACAGTCACATTTGAATTGGAAGTAATACATTTTTGGTTGATCAATATTTCACAGGCAAAGTTCTTTATGTTGGAGACCAACTACAAAGCATGTATGCACGTTAGAAGGTTCTTTTAAAAACTGCATGGACTCCTCTTTTCATAACCCTTGAATGTTTCCTTAGTCAGGATTTTAGGACTCACATTTGTATCTCTGTCTCCCCCTTGTCAGTATTGTCATTTTTGTTTCTTTCTTTTAAAGATTTTAGTTTCAGGGGCACCTAGGTGGCTCAGTTGGTTAAGTGTCTGACTCTTTTTTTAAAAAAAATTATTCATGAGAGACACAGAGAAGGAAGCAGTAACATAGGCAGAGGGAGAAGTAGGCTCCTGTAGAAAGCTTGATGTGGGACCTCAGTCCCAGGACCCAGAGATCATGACCTGAACCAAAGGCAGATGCTCAAGCACTGAGCCACCCCAGGTACACCAAGTGTCCGACTCTTGATTTCCGCTCAGGTCATGATCTCAGCATTGAGAGATTGAGCCACTCATTGGGCTTGTGCAGCAGGGGGTCTGCTTGAGATTCTCTCACTCCTTCTCTCTCTGCCCCTCTCCCCTGTGCACATGTGTGTGCATGCATGCTCACAGGCTCTCTCTCTGTCTAAAATAAATATATAAATCTTTAAAAATATATTTTTAAGACATCTCTACACCCAGTGTGGGGCTTGAACTCCCAACCCAGAGATCAAGAGCCATGTGCTCCACTGACTGAGCCAGCCAAGCACCCCTCTTTCCTGTCAATACTGTTATTTTCAGTACAATCCTAGTCCTTTGGCTGTTCTGGGGCAACAGAACAGAGTGTTTCCAATAGAATGTTTTAACAACTCTTAAAATCAGCATATTTAATATATTAAATGTGTAGGAAAGGCCAGAGCTCTTGATAGGTGTAAAATACTCTAATATTCTAGTAACTTTTAGAGAAATTTAGTGATATGCATTAAAAAGTGAACTGTTTATACCCTTTGATTTAGCAATCTTATTTTGAGAACTATGTACACAGATACATTTGCAATATACTCCTATCCATTGAGATTATTCATTGTACTCTCATTTGCAAATTGTGAAAAATTAGAAACAAAAAAATTGTTGCCTAATATGGGACAAATTAAACAAATTGTGTCCCATCTATGCCATTCTTTTTACCAAAAGGAATCTCAAACTTTTAAGTTTGCCTAAACTTACATGCCTAAAAACAGAAACACAAAACAAATACAAAAAACACTATTCAAGTGTGTATATATGCTTTTTAAAAGTCTAATTTTTTTTTTTACTTTGGGATTACATCATGGAAGACCTCTTTCTATGTTACATAGTTCTGTCATACTTAAACGTTTTATAGCCAGCATGCATTAGTCTTTTAAACAGACGAATAGTAAAGATAATAAACCATTTCAGTGGTTGCAGTGGATTCTTGGGATTCTAATTCCTTTATCTACCTTACCCGTCTGCATGCAATAATGTTAACCCTTGCATTTCATACTAACTTCTGAAATATTTCCCGTCTTTTGCTATTTCAACCCTTTCCATAACTGTTACTTTTTCAATGTAAATGTAATAGTCTATATAATTGCACTATTTTTTAAGGATTATTATTCTTACTCTGACTTCCATTATACATTTCTTTCTGAAAATTTTTTTTGGTTCAGAATAATTTGTTTCCTGTTCAGAATAATTTGTTTCCTGTATAGAATCAACAGACATGATTTTGGCGGTCTTATTTTTAGGTACTTCTGCAACATAATTATTCTTGCACATCCTAGGCTTTTCTTATCCTAGAATTATTTTATCCTAGAATTATCTGCTATGAAAACTGGGGAATAAATATGTCATACAACTAAATGTCAGTAGATTGATGATATAGACTATCTCTGAGAAGACCATTTTTTAAAAAAGCTAGTATACTCTGAAAAACTTTGAAATAAAAAATGGTGCAGGATTTAAGTAGTATATATACTTTTAGACTTCTCTTAGTAAATTTTAATTGAGTTCACCATCACTTTCCACAGACACTAGAGACCTTGACATCAGTAGCTTTACAAATGAGCATTCTATAGTTCTTTAATAGCAAATGTAATTAGAATTAGAGCTTTTGAAAATTAGAGTGGATCTTGGTGATAGAAGAATACTGACTTTCACTTTCAGTTTTAGGTATTGTCTGAACTAATAGATAAAGTAGTAAGTAAAAATATAATTTCGTAAGCTTTGAAAATAAACACTTGAAGTAGTAATAATTATAAAACCAGCCCAAATTAGGTGATAGAGAAGAAAATGAGGAAGAAAAATAAGGAAGAAAAATGAGGAAAAAAATTTCCTATTTGTTCATAGTGAGTGGCAGCAGTCGTCAAAGGAAGTATGAGACTGAATATATTTTATAAAGTTGTGCTTGTATTGCTAAGTATTAACCAAAAGCAGATGATTAAACTTAGAAATTATTGAAACCGAAAACCTAGTCACTTCCTATAGATTCCAAATTATGACAAAAACTTAAAACTGCTTGATTTCAAAGATAAAGCATTCCCAGAAAGAACTAAAGGATTACTCTAGCAAAATAAAAATGATGAGCTAATAGTGAAATTCAAAAATTAGCAGAGAGAAAATAAATTAGAAAACTTTGCTAAGTAGAAGAAGAGAATCTTTAAAATGTTTAAAAACAATTTGAAATGAAAATTCCAAACCTATCAACATGGGAGATTGAAGGACAGAAGCAAGTACAGAAAAAGAATAAGATAGATATAACATATTACTTTTCTGTTGAAATGGAGACCATATTGATGAACTGTAGATGCCATTCAAAAAAAGTGCAAGTGATAGCAATTTCCTAATGACTAGAAGAAAGAAGTGTATATGTAAAAGCAATAGAAGAAAAAAAGACACAAGCCAAAGAAAAAAAGCACAAAAGAAGAAAAAACAAAAAGCATAGTAAAAATAAAAACACAAAATGATACAGTAAGAGATGAAAACAGATCAGTTACCACAATGAATGGAAATACGTTAAATGTACATTTAAAAAAAAACCTTGAATCAGTTAAAAAAAAACCTGTAAATCCAGATAAGACATTATGTATATGTTCATTACAGCACTGAATAAGCAGAGGAATGTGGAGGAGTGTTTCCTCATAATAATTCATCATGAAAAACAAAACATCTGACAGCACATTTATGCACCTGACAAATTTGCTTGACACTTATTAAACAATTTGAAAAATACAAAATTTCCAATCATGGTGGGGAATTTTAATATACTCAGAAAAGACAGCTTACAAGAGTAAAAATAAATTAAGATTATTGAACATTACAGCCTTAATAGGGTTGGTCTAATAGACTTGCATAAATTTCCTACTCCCAAAATATTGAATATACAATTTTTTCAAACAAATAATAATTTTGAAACTATATATGTTTAACCTTGGAATAAATCTTAACAAACAGCAAAATTGTTTTCCTGCAGAATACATTTCCTGATCCCAATATAATGTCATTAGATATCAATAATCAGGAAAGTACACAACCACAAAATAAAAACACAACTCTAGATGATGTTTGTGTTCAAGTGGAAATGCAGATGGCTATCATAAGGTGTTCGTAATTGAAAAAATATATGGATATCACAAATCCAAATTTGTGGTTGTGGGTAAAGCAGTACACTCAAAAATTTATGACTTAAATAGGTGATAAAACTAATGAAATATTGAAAGCAAATGAAATGAACTTTAAGAGACTAAACATGAACTATAATTCCATCCAATTCAGAAAAATTAATTATTGAAATAGAAAAGAAGGCAGAAATATTAAAAATAAAATATAAATAAACAAAAATCCCAGATTTTATCAGTGAATAATTAAAGAACCTTTGGTAAATATCATCAAGAAGGAAGCAAAAAGCACAAATAATTTCAATTTATTATTATTTGTAGTGCGATTAGGTAGTAGTACAAAGGTCATGACAGACTTTATGGAAAAAAATTAGAACGTCTAGAGGAAATAACAATTTTCTTTCTCTTTCTTTTTTTTTCTTTTTTCAGAGAGAGAGCAAGCACTCAGAAAGGGAAGAGCAGAGGGAGAGATAGAGAGAAGGAGAGAATCTTAAGTAGGCTCCACTGTGCACAGAGCCCGACACAGGGCTTGATCTCACAATCCTGAGATCATGACCTGAGCCAAAATGTCAATGTCTGAGTCAGACATTTAACCAACTGACCCCTTCAGGTGCCCCTAACATGACAATTTTCTAAAGGCATATAGAGAAACAAAATTAACCAAGAAAAAATTAAAATTAGTAGACAAATGAGTTATTATGTTTTGGTGAGTTCATCAAATTGGAAAAAATATGAGGCCAACATGCAAAAATGAATTGATTTCTTTACCTCAACAATAACCATTTAGAAGATGTTGAGTGGGAAAAGGAAATTGAACTATTAGTTCAACACTATAATATTTGTGCAAATGCTCTCTTCAATTAAAAGATAACTTTTTTTATAATGCTACATATGTATGTAGGTAAACATAATACACAAGAAGTTATGTGAATGGTTTCATGCCAAACTAATTGTAGTGTTTATTGTCACAGGAAAGAAGACTAGGATTGGGGGTGGTTGTCAAATTTTAAACATTATAGATAAGACTGTAAGTCACCTCATTGGTAAGATAAAAGCAGAGGTCTTATTTATAATTAAGTTTTTTTTTACAGCATTTATCTGTTTTACTTTCACACTTAAGTGTCGGGTTAAAATGAAAATATACAAAAAGCAAAGAGTTAGTAAAAAATTAATATTACCCTGTTGTGAGGATATTTTACTAAGGAGAATGTAATGAATTGCTGAGTTCTGCATTACATTTTGCCTGTGGCAGTGTGAGGCTTCTTATATTATAAATCAAGACTGTCCTAGGCAAACTGGGATGTATGCTCACCATAGTTATGTGATTATGCAGCTCCAAATGCCAGAATGTCATTCTAGTGGTAGGTCAGTAGCTATCTGATATTTTCCAGTCTAAACAAATACCTTTAAACTGCAGAACAATAGAATGGTTTTGGAGAAAGTCATAGTATAGGACCATGTGCTCTTCATTTTTTTTTTTTTTTTAAATTTATTTATGATAGTCACAGAGAGAGAGAGAGAGGCAGAGACACAGGCAGGGGGAGAACCAGGCTCCATGCACCAGGAGCCTGATGTGGGATTCGATCCCGAGTCTCCAGGATCGCGCCCTGAGCCAAAGGCAGGTGCCAAACCGCTGCGCCATCCAGGGATCTGTAGTAGTTTTCTCTTAAAAGTTAGTTTCAAGTTGAGAACTCTCAGCAAGTAGTGGGAAGAGTGTGCTTTTATTATGTGCTTGCCACTGATGTTAGAACCTTGGTTTACTTTTTATATAGTCTATTTGAATCATACCCAGAACAAGATGATCTTTATGAAGGAATCAAGGATCTGTATCTGTGACTTCATGCATGTCTGGACTCACCATTTGAGTTTTAAACTGTTCATTAAAAAGTATTAGTTTCCACTGTGTTTGTCACTCACTCTTAGAAATTTCAAAGGAGATATTGTCACTACATTCAACTAAAATTCTTTAAAAAGACTGATTTGAGGAGGCTTTGTTAAGAGGTGATTTCCCGGTGGTTAAGATTTTTGACATTTGCTTTTTCGAGGAAATCCAAAATGTAGAGCACAAAATGTAGGCACAGAGTGGGATTTCAAGAAAGAGGAGGTGGAAGAGAAGTTAATACAAATTTGGCACTTTTTAACAAGCACTCTGTTAGACACTATCCACATATATTTTATTTACCTGCTACAGCAGCTATATTAAATTAAATCTACTCAGTTCACAGTTTCCCAAGTACTGTTTTCTCATAATTTCCCAATATTGTTTATCTCATAATTCTAAATTCAATTCCTGTTTGGGACTTTGTGGTAGTACAAATGGCCTAAAATAGAGCAAAGGAACAAGAGAAAAGGCTGAACATCTTTAGTAAAATCAATTTTTGATGCTTTATCATCAAGCTACAAGACCTTGAATTTTAGTCTAGAAATTTTGTAGTCACATCAGTAAAATATTCTATTGTTGTCAAAGTAATAACCAATTGGAGTCCATAAGGGAAAGGGAAAGAGCAGAAGGGAGAGTAAAAGGATCTCATTAAGGTACTAAAATGTCTAGTAGCAATATTTCTTTGACATTTCATATGTATCCTTAGGAACTCATCAAATATGTCCTGTGAAGCTATCTGGTTCAAGGACATCTCCCCACTTTTCCAGAAAACAAAGGACAGTGATAAATTGCAGAGGAAGAAGATAATTTGACAGTCTTTTTCTGCTAAAGGTTAGTTGTGAAAGATTAACTACATTCTTTATTTATTCATTATGTATATCTTTATCACTTTCAGAAACAGAAGGATGTTAACTTGATGAAGGATTAAGGAGTAGACAAATTAGAAAGAACATATTATTTCAGAATCCACAAGTTGTGTTAAATAAGTTTAATCACAGCAATAACAACCTTGTATTGTTAGTATTTCTATCTCCAGGAAGATTCATTGCTGCTGGGGTGTTCGACACCACCAATGTGCTATATATATACACTTTGGAATACTACGCAGAGGACAGAGGAGTGAATTTAGGTTGTATATCGGAGACTAAAAAACAATATTTATCAAACACCATCATTTCAAGTTCTAAGCTATAGTCACCTATGACTCTATTATATTTCATTGGTAAATCTATATGAAGCTAATACCTGATTGTTTGGTTGAAGGGAATAAGAGATACAAATAGCATAACAATAGATATGAAATCCAAGAGACCTTGTAAGGACCAGTAATCATGATAGTGCTAACAGTGTATTATAAACAATTGGATTTAGTCAGAAAGAAACAAAGAAAGAAACTGAGAAAGTGAGAAGGAAAGTAGGAAGGGATGGATGGAAGGTAGAAGGATGAATGGGAAAGGAGGGAGGGAGGAAGGAAGGAAGGAAACGAGAAAGGAAAAAGCAGACTGTAAGACCATGTGAGGGACACCTGGGTGGCTCAGTGATTGAGCATCTGCCTTTGGCTCAGGTCGTGATCCTGGGGTCCTGGGATCGAGTCCTGCATCAGGCTCCCAACAAGGAGCCTGCTTCTCCCTCTACCTATGTCTCTGCTTCACTCTCTTAAATAAAATCTTTTTTAAAAAAAGACCATGTGTGAAGGAGGAATAAATATTTATCAATGAGATATAACAGTGGTGAGAATGAGTACTTGATCCAAACCCTACTTTCATTAAGTGAAGGCAGATAGAGAATTATTGTCTCCTGTCTCTCCTACTTGCCCCTCCTGTCACAGTGGAGAGGGCTTTGAAATGGTGACTGCCATGTGTACATGTTGCACACCCTTAGCAGTTAGCCTTAGTGACTTTGCCAATTCCTTTGCTGTATTGAAGCTGTATACATTTGTATAGTCTTGATGGACATATAGTTGATGAATCTTACAAGCTGACTAGAGTGCCTGAGGCTCATCTCCCTAATTTGCCCCCCAGCTACTATCTGTGACGATTTTTATGGCAAAGCCTTTTAAAGTTTAGTTTGTTATTTTTGGGTGACTTCCATAAAGTAATTTTCAGCCAGCACTCATTACCAAGAGCTGTATTTCTCCTGTGAGTTGTATTACATATCATTCTGTAATTTTTCTGAGTTTTTTTAAAGGTTTATTTATGTAAATTATATGAATTTTAGGTGTGAAATCATATATGTCTTATTTGCTTTTGAATTACCATACTGTTGACCTTTGGTATTGAAGCACTCTTGTCCAGAATACTCTAATATTACTTACATTTAATTTGTATTTATAATTTGGCTTTTTCAAAAAAAGTAGTCACTCAAAGTGGAAACATGTCTAAAACAGAAACAAAAGACATATATCATATTTTGTTTAAAGAACTTTATTTTTAAGAATTAACTGTATTTAATTTCCCTTAGGAAATAAAAAAAAGCCATACATTCACACAATTTGAGAGTGAGCAAAATTCAAAACTACCTAATCTAACTTACACAAATTCTCCAGTGTTCTCCTTTGCACCTGTTAAATAGAACCTGCTTTTCCTCATTTTCTTGTTGTAATGTAGCATCAGAAATGGAATCTACTTTGCTCTTAGTTTTGCTTTATTTTGTATAGTTCCTAATACTTCTGGCTCAAATAAATTTCTAGAAAGGCTTTTAAGAAGCTCTTACAAATCTTTTCAGGATGTTGGTATTTATTGTCCTTACAGAGTAAAGCACATATCTGAGTGGGAGAAAAATCTATAAATATTATACATTATTTAAAATGCATCACGCTTTATTTCTTGGCTTGGTTTTAAAAGTTAATGCTTGTAATATCACATTGAATAAAACATTAGCTTTGAGATATGCCTGAAGATATTATCCACTAATATGGAACCAAATTATTCTCTTTTTTAACTTCAATAACAACTATGAATTAGTTATAGTAATTTAGGTTGTCCTAATTTTGATGCTTGTTTTGAGATTATAGCTAACTTTCAATTATTTTAAAATCATATTACTGTTTTTCAAACTTAAGTAATTCTTATAAAATTTTCATATGTTTTGCATTGTTCTTATATCATCCCACCTATTATTTACATATTTTCTGTTAAAATGATTCTTAAAAAGTAAAACTTTTACACTGTTTTACCTTGTCCTTAGAATAGTATCACAATTTTGATATATTAGTAATATGTTTTGCTATGATTTAATAGATGTTAATAATGTTTATAAGTTAATTATATTTATCTTAAAAATGTGTACTAACTGAACCATATCAAGTACTCAGTGTTAAGTGTCCCACATTTTGGGAGCAACTCCATTATATTATGCATTATGAAATCTATATGAAGCTAATACCTGATTGTCGTATCTCTAACTTTTTTTTTTAAGATTTTATGTATTTATTGGTCATATCTCTAACTTTTTTTTTTTTTAAGATTTTATGTATTTATTCACAAGAGACACAGAGAGAGAGAGAGGCAGAGACACAGGCAGAGGGAGAAGCAGGCTTCATGCAGGGAGCCTGATGCAGGACTCAATCCTGGGACTCCAGGATCACGCACTGGGCGGAAGGAGGGGCTAAACCGCTGAGCCAGCCAGGGATCCCCATATCTCTAACTTCTGACAATAGCACCATATAGGTCTACTGTCTTGGTGTCTGGCAGTTGTAAGGGTATAAAACCTGGTAAAAGGATCAGTTGTTTGGAATCATGGGTTTCAGTGCATGGAAGTCTTAGACAAATATAGATGAACTACTTTAATTTATTTTTTAAAAAGTGATATTTTAGATTAAAATATAAATTAAGAAAATATGATCTGGACAAATGGGGAATGGTCCCCAAAAATGAATATCATCTGTGAAGAAATCCTGAATGCAAAGTCTTACCTGCTATTTAATTATTTGTGGGCAGAAATAAGAATTAGGAAAAAAAAGAAAAAAGAAAAAGCTTCTCAAGATGAGAAAAATGGCCATCTAGGATTTTGATAAGTTTTCAATTAGCAATAATCGCGCCTCGGATAAACCTCATTGGCTACGATACTGCCACTGCGCAAAGCTAGGATTTTGATAAGTAAATAATAAACTATCATGGGGTTTCCATGAAAGCCTTATTTTCATGGTGCTTCTTAATTTTCCATTTCTGTGGATGTGGAAAGAGTTGGGTAAATGTAGATACTGCACAAATAACCAAGGTTGTATTATCGAGTAAGTTCTAATTAAGTAGCTTGATAGAATTTGAAAGTCCTCAGAATTATCATTGAAGATGCTTTTGATGTAAAGCGGTCTAAAAAATTCAGTAAATTAGGGAATTGAGGGAATCCCATAGGCAGTGTTGTGTATGATTTAAGAGATTTAGGGTATAGTGAACATCATTGAAATTTAGAGATTATTCTGCCAAACCATGTAATATTTGAAACTTGTTAAAGTTTTTGCTATGATTTGATCTTAGGAATATGAGATTCTCTTTTCTGCTATAGATAATCTATTAGTGTCTATAATTTAGAAATTAATGTTTAATAATTATTTTGTACATATATTTTAATAAAGCATCTATTTAAATAGAATAAGCTGAGATGGAGTAGAAAAACTTGCTCGATTTTTGGTACAGGATGTTTATGAATTTTTTATTACTATTGCTAATAGTAATACCCTGAAAAGATCAAGATTTAACAGTAGTTTTGCTCAATAAAGCAATTGCCTTATGATAGGAATTTCATTTTCCTCTTTATAGTCTAACTTATAAAAAAATAAAATGAATATTTTTTGAACAACTGTGGTCATTAAAATGAGATTTTGAGTAATATGATCTTGTTCTTTATTTAAGCAGTCTAAATTTGTGACTAAGAGTGTGAGTTTAGGAATACAACAGATTTCAGAGGGGTTCAGGGTCTTCCACTAAGCAGATCAAGAAACCCTAAGCCTCAGTTTTCTCATCTATAAAATGAAGATAATAAGAACACCTGTTGAATTTTGTTCTCATAGGGCTTAAATGAGATAATTTCCATAAAGTTCATGGCATAGTGATAGGAAGAGTAAGCACTCCACAAAAAGCTATTATATTAAATGATAATATAATGATAGTGAAAATGAAGTAAACTAAAACATGATTTAAGAATATATAAAAATTTGCATAATTAAAGAGAGATTCCTAGGTAAGATGATCATGACTATATTTGAAAAAAAATCATTATCAGTGGGTCTAAACCATGCAATTATCACGTAAACAAGCTCTCCTTGCAGGGAACCAAGAGGATAGCTGTCAGAGCTGTGGAAAGCCAAAAGGTGACAATGCAGTTTTTGTAACTTCTCAACATTCTTGTTGATTGTCAAGGAAAGGTAAAAGTGAGCTTTTTGTTTTTAAATTGTTGACTACAGGTTTCTTTAGATCACAACCCAGTGACATTTTGAGCTGTATTGGTAAATTAAATTCTACTACAAAGTAATGATTGGCATGTTTTTTTTTAAAGATTTTATTTATTCATTCATGAGAGACAAAGAGAGAGGCAGAGACATAGGCAGAGGGAGAAGCAGACTCCTCAGGGAGCCCAATGTGGGACTTGATCCTGGAACTCCAGGGTCACTCTCTGAGCCAAAGGCAGATGCTCAACTGCTGAGCCACCCAGGCATCCCATGATTAACTTGGTTTGAAGCAGTGGGTTTTGGAGCCAAGAAAGAATTCTTGAGATGTCTTCAGTGCAAAAAGTTGTTTTTATTAAAGCACAGGACCCATGGGCAGAAAGCGTGGCTGATTATATAATTTTAAGTTGGGAGGGGGTTAGGGATAGCATCAGTCTCTAAGGAATTTGGGAACAGATTTCCAAAACTTTGAGGTGGCTATTGTTAGGAAAAGGTCACTTATTATTGAATAAAATTTTAGTCATGGGACCCTTTAGATATGAATCATGGATCATATGCTTTGGGTATGATTGCCAACACATGATTGTGTATCTTCTCCTTTTTTTCTTCTTATGCATTGCTCTTTTGGGAATTTGTAAACTATCTACAGAGCTTTTAGAATAGTGATCATCATCATATTCACTGATTGGTAAAGAAGAAGTTTAGATTCTCATATTTTCATCTTTTCCTTTTTTTTCACTTCTAAGAATTAAAAATAATTGTCAAAAATAAAATAACATCTTGTCAACACATTTTGGCTTCCAGATATGTGTGTTTTTGACATATTAGAAAGACTTAGGCCATGAAGCATTTGTAGTTGTAAAATATGTATGATAAAAGAAAACAAACATCACTGTGAATGATATGCTGTATTTTTATGGTAAAATTTCAACCACTAACAAATATTTGAAACTTTAGTGATTTCTTTTTAGGTTTAAAATAATATATACTTGATTTCACTACATTGATGGTAAGTAGACTTGAAATTCTTTTAAAATATGTTTTAAATTGAAAAGTTTAGTGGTGCCCGGATGGCTTAGTTGGTGGTTCATCTGACTCTTGATTTCGGCTCAGGTCATGATCTCAGGGTCATGAGATGGAGCCCCACATTGGGCTCTAGGCTCAGCATGAAGCCTTCTGGAAACTCTCTCTCCCTCTTCCTCTCCCTCTGCTCCCACCCCTGCTCATGCTCATGCACGTTCCCCTCCCCCCTAAAATAAGTAAGTCTAAAAAAGATAAAATAAATGAAAAGATTAGTAATGTTAGCATTGGCATTTTTCTGTTATGTACTATTAAACACCATTTTATCCATAAAACAATGAAGATTTATATATATATCATGAAAAACAATGTACCTCCTAAACTGCTTTTAAATTATATTCTTGTACATTATTCATTTATTATTCAAAATTCAATTATAAAAACTGCTGTGACTATGATGATGTTCATTTTTCCTTTAACCTCTGCAATCATTAAATGAAAGCATTTATAGTGAATTGACTACAAATAGCATAAATGTGTTCATATAAATGCCACATTGCAATTAAGCTGATCTAAGGACCATAAAAACAATAGATCCTGCCTATAGTCCTTTCTTAGCAGGAAAAGATGTGGCTAGATTTCTTTCCTTCACTTACATTTTGTATTTTAATGAGATCAAGCATATTCCAGGATTTTTATATCTCTAGAATAATATTTGCCAAAAATGCCATGTAGTTGTGAAAAACACCACTATTAGAACAAATCTGTTTTTTTTTTGTTCATCCATCCATTCACTACTTCACTTACTGAGCTCCTAATATGCACAGGACTGTATTAAGTAATAAGAGTAGCATTAGGAATAAGATATAACCTATACTCTCAAAGAGCTCTTAGTCCAAGAGATGGATAGATCAACAAGAGCTATAATGATACAGTGTGATAAGAATTATGGGAGAGACATGCCCAGGATGCTGTAGGAGCACAGCCAGAGGACACTAGAGCAGTCTGAGAAGTTTCTAGGAAAAGGTGTTGTTTGAGTGTAAGCTAATAATTAAAAAGGCAGGCAATTGACAGGAGGCAAGGACATTTTTAACATGTATAAATGTGTGAAGGTAAGGGATGTTTGGGTGGCTCTGTCAATTAAACTTCTGTGGCTCAGGTCATGATCCCAAGATTCTGGGATTGAGCTCCACGTTGGGCTCCCTGCTTACCTCCCTCTCCCCTCTGCCTGTGGCTCTCCCTGCTTGTACACTCTCTCTCTTCTCTTTATGTCAAATAAATAGATAAAATCTTTTTTAAAAAGTGTGAAGGTAAGAGAGAGCATGATACACTCAAAGAAAAAAGTTACCTCTTAAAGTATAGATGTAAATAGGTGGATAGGCATGGCAGCTGAGATTCTGAGAGAACAAATAACTTGATCAAAGTCATAGAGCTAGTTAATGGCAGAGAGAGGATTATAACAGTTTTAAATTTTTTATTTATTTTTTAAATTTTAATTCTAGTAACCATACAGTGTTATATTACTTTCAGATGTACAATACAGTGATTTAACAATTCCATATATAACTCAGTGCTTATGATAAGTGCACTCTTAATCCCTTCCAACTATTTTACCATCCTCCCACCCACCTCACCTCTGTTAACCATCTGGTTAGTTCTCTATAGTTAAGAGTCTGGTTTTTGCTTTGTCTCTTTTTTTTTCCCCCCTCACTGTTCATTTGTTTTCTTTATTAAATTCCACGGGTGAGTGAAATCATACGATACTTGTCTTTCTCTCCTGGCTTTTTTCACTTAGCATTATACTCTTTAGATCCATCCATGTTAAGGAAAATGGCAAGGTTTCATTCTTTTTTATGTCTAAATAACATTCCTGTGTGTGTGTGCGTGTGAGTGTACCACATCTTCTTTATCTCTTTATCTATCCATGGACATGTGGGCTGCTTTTATAATTTGGCTATTGTAAATAATATGCAATAAACTTAAGGGTGCATATATCCCTTTGAATTAGTGTTCTAGTGTTTTTGTATTCTTTTGGTAAATATCCAATAGTATAGTTACTGGATCATATGGTAGTTCTATTTAAATTTTTTGCAGGAACCTCCATACTGTCTTTCACAGGGGCTATACAAGTTTGCATTACCACCAAAAGTACAAGAGAGCCCCTTTTTCTCCACATCCTCACCAACACATGTTGTTTTCTTGAGTTTTTAATTTTAGCCGTCCTGACAGGTATGCAGTAATTTGTATTTCCCTGATGATGACTGATGTTGAGTATCTTTTCATGTGTCTGTTTGTCATCTGTATATCTTCTTTGGAGACGTGTGTTCACATCTTCTGCCCATTTTTAATTGGATTATTTGTGGGTATTTTGGTATTGAGTTGTGTAAATTCTTTATATATTTTGGATATAAACCCTTTTTTGTATGTCATTTGCAAATATCTTCTCTCATTGAGTAGGTTGTCTTTAATTTGTGTGTGTGTGTTTTTTTCCTATGCAGCTGTTTTTTATTTTGATGTAGGACCAATAGTTTATTTTGCTTTTGTTTCCCTTGCCTGGAGACATATCTAAAAGGATAATGTTATAACCAATGATTGAGAAGTTACTGCCTGTGTTCTCTTTTAGGAACTTTATGGTTTCAGGTCTCACATTTAGATCTTTAATCCATTTCAAGTTTATTTTGGTGTATGGTGTGAGAAAGTGTCAGTGTGGATTAGTTTTGCTTAGATTAGTGCCTCAATTAGGATTCTTGGTGGCGGCCAATAAAAACTGAATTTGATGAACTTAAAAACTTGTAAGTAACTCAATTATATCAGTTTTCTACCTTTATGTATCTCCACCCTCTAGTCAAATTCCAGGGAGAGAGAATCATATTACTCTAATGTAAGTCCTGTGCCTATTCCTTGGATAAGAAACAAAGCAGCGGCATGATTTATGCTTCCACTAGAACATTATGGAATAGAGGAGTGGTTTTCTGAGGGATGAATGGGAAGCTATTATTAAAGGCAGGACAAAAGTTGATGGGCAGGTAAGAGCAGTGTTTCTAAGTTGATAAATGCATGGCCTTATTTATTTATTTGTTTGTTCATTCATTTATGATTCATTTATTTATTCATGAGAGACAGAGAGAGAGAGAGAGGGGCAGAGACATAGGCAGAGGGAGAAGCAAACTCCCCAGGGAGCCTGATGCAGAACTAGATCCTGGATTCTGGGATCACGCCCTGAGCCAAAGGCAGATGCCCAACTGCTGAGCAACCCAGGCATCCCTGGCCAATTTTAATTTTATTTATTTATTCATGAGACACACACACACACACACACACACAGAGAGAGAGAGACAGAGAGAAAGAGAGAGAGGCAGAGACACAGGCAGAAGGAGAAGCAGGCTCCATGTAGAAGCCCCACGTGGGACTCGATCCTGGGACTCCAGGACCACACCCTGGGCCGAAGGCAGGTGCTAAACTGCTGAGCTACCCAGGGATCCCCCATCCCTGGCCAATTTTAAATGAAAACAAAAATGATCGCATCCCTCAGTGTACTTTAAAATTTTTTTTCTTCATCTTTATTTTCAGTAGTTTTAAGTGTTGAAGTTTTTTTGTTTATTGATGAATATACTACTCCTTTATATAAGGTTGTTGAATGAGAATGGTGATTAATTTTTGTTTCTTAGTTTAAAACAATGTAAAAAATTACATGTGGTAGTACAGTAACACTGTATTTACTCCTCCCTAATGGTGTTGTTAGTTTGTGGCTGGTGGTGGAGAGTCATTCCTCATAATTTCCATACAAACTTTCCCCCCATAATCTCCAAAATAATCTTATCAATCAATGTAAACTAAATGAAAAGAGAACATAAAATTTTATTTAAAAACATTGCTTTACTGTGACAGATGATTTTGTTTGCTAAAACTGAATCATTACTCAAAATATAAATATGAAACCAGCTGCTACAAGGCAGATTCTTTTAAGTTTGGCATGCCTTTACCACCATATGCTCAGGGACAACTCAAAAATCCTTTTACTTGTCTTCATTCAAACAGTTCCATAAGCATTGTTTTGAGATTATTCAGTGACATCCATCTAACCTTTGTGGGGTATGAACATATTATTGATATACTTAGTTCACATCTGTGCTTTTGTCATTAGCCTCAACAACTCAATGAACTGTTGGATTTTAATATGATGGGAAAGACAGATGGAACTGATACTGAGATGATGAAGCTGCACTCAGGTAGAGGCATATATCCAAAATTGTCCTTATATGTAAAATTTTAGATTCTTAAAATAAACACATGAAATTAGAAAAATTATCATCAATAGAGCTCACATATCCTAATTGGGAAACACTGCTTTGGGCAGCCTGGTTGTAGAGCCAGATGAAGGATGGCAAGAGCAGAAAGATAATCAGCATGGGCAAGACATGGGCTACACCTCTGCCAGCTTTTCTCTCTTTCCCTCACTTGGGCTCAGCAGTCATCAGTGAATGCAAACAGCACTGATTAACTTTCCTTCTTCTCTTACAGTGGTTTTTAATAGGTAAATTGGAATGAGAGAAACCATGTATTTTACAAGATGATTTATTAAATGATATTTATTGATGCAGATTGGGAAAATACCACTTCTCCAAATAAAATAGGCTTTTATTCATTAATAAGAGAAGATAGTTATCTACAGTAGATCCTGTTTCATATTTGGATAATACTCAAATGACTGTTGTTAACAAAAATATTTTAAATTTGAACTTTGTATAAGTTAGCATTTTGGCCCCAAGGCATAGAGCACCTATTTCTTCAAATGCTAGCCCTTTACAAGATTGTTGATTATGGAAGAATGTAAAGTAGTTACATCTGAAGGAAATGAAACCAGTATCTTAAGGAAATAATCTGCACAGCCATATTCATTGCAGCATTATTCACAGTAGTCAAGATACTGATACAACCTAAGTGAGTGAATAAAGAATGTTATAGGTGCACACACACACACACACACACACACACACACACACTGGAATATTAGTAAGCTATAAGAAAGAGGGAAATACTTCTATCATTTGTGACAATAAGGATGAACTTGGAAGGCATTATGCTAAGTCAAATAAGTTAGAGAAAGATAAATACTACAATGGTATCACATGTGTTATCTAAAAAAAAACCCATAACCAAAACCAAACCAACCCTGGTGACTTCATAGAAAAAGGAGAATAGAGTGGTGGTTGCCAGGAGCTGTGGGGATGGTAAGATGGGAAGATGTAGGTCAAAGAGTACAACCTTTCAGTTACAAGAGTAAGTTCTAAAGATCTAATGTACAGCATTATAGCTAATTAATATCATAGTATTATATACTTGAAATTTGCCCAGAGTAGATCTTAAGCATTCTCACCATGCAAAAAAAAAAGAGGTATATGAGGTGATGGATGTGTTAATTATCTTGATCCTGGTAATCATTCACAATGCAGATGTCTTTCAAATAATCACTTTGTCCACTGTAAATATATATGATTACATTTGTCAATTTTTCCTCAATTAAGTTGGGGAAGAAAAAGTAAAGTGATTGCCCAATTTTTGTTTTTGAGGCAACATCAAAAATTGTCTGTTAACTACAGTAATACTAGATTTTCCTTGATCTGGCCAGTGGTGCCATCAGTTTTTAGTGTAGGAATGTGTTCCCCATAATTTACATTAGCTTCCATCCAGGCCACTCCAAAAGGACATAGAGTTTAAATAAAAATATCACACTTAGTATGAAATTGCACGTTAGAAAAAAGTCCTCTAGCTATACAACATAGCTATAACTATATTGGTGTATTTCTATATAGAAATTCTGGAGCTACTGTGGAAATGCTCGAGCTGCTGACATGTTGACTCTCAAGAAAAGTTAGTTGAATGGATTTGACATAGGGAGACTCACAGATGTGAGTGTTGCTAAACAACTGGCCTTTTATCCAACTGATAGATGTCCAAGTGAAGAAGTCTAGTACAGATACATGAGGAAAAGAGAGTTTAATAGACTTTGAAAGGAATTTTTTATTGTGCAAATGTGAAATAGACTGTAATGTCAACATGATAAACATAAAAATGACTCTATTTAAAATGATTAGAGGTTCAAGGTTTAAGACCTTCTCTTTAATGAAATGGCAGAAAATGTAAACTTCATTTATTTTCATTTAGACAAGACTTTATAACTGATCTGAGTCAGAGCTAATAATCTCTATCTTCCAAAGGTCAGTTTTTACACGTAAGTTTTACAGTGTGAAAAAAAGCATTTAATGATTTTTCCACTAAACTAGATTAAACATTTACTGAACACTAACTGCACAGATTTGTGCAAGGTGCTGTCTGGGAGACAAAGGTGAATAAAGCATGAAGGCTGCAGATAAGATGCATACACACATCATTACACATTGCTGCACTGCATAGTCTGTTTGAGAGCAGTTCTAGTATAGGAGCAGAAGAATTGCACATAGGAGGTAAGAAGAGGGGATCATTGCTATATCCCCATGCTGGCAATACAGAATTAAAAACAGATACCAGTTTTTTACTTTATGGCACTTGCTGCCTTGTAGCAGAAACAATTACACAAGCAATTATGCAAATATTTAATTAATCATGCATGCTATAGGAACAACAAAGGAGAAACAGATGTCAGGAGTATATGAAACTGAGATCCTAACCTGTTGTGGGTTTTCAACAAGGACTTTTCTCAAGAGATGGAATTTGAACAGAGACCTGAAGGAGGCTAGATGAAATTGGCAAGGGATTTGCTTCTGCCACTGTTGAGGAGGCGGACCACAGGAAAAGCAGCATCTTGGGCAGTGGATACAGCAGACTTGACAAGAGAAGTAGGGTTCACAGGATAGTCCAAGAGAGCCATCTGACTGTTTGGCTCATGGGATGCCTTGTAGGGAGCAATGGGAGAAGTTGGGGTCAGATCGGAGTGTGGATTTGAATACCTCTTGAATACTTACCAAGGTACTTGACCTTTATTTTGCAGACTTTCAGGAAATGTTTAAGCCACTGAGCAGGGGATATAACCAAAAGTAGGACATGGGAAGATTACTGTCTCAGGAACCAGCACAGTGCATTTGTGTAAGGAGGAATCTGAGTTAGAGAAGGTGCAGTGGAAGCTGTTCCTGGAACTGAGAGCAGTCTGAAGGAAAGTAACTCCTAGAGTCAGAAGGAGGGAGGGCTAGGCTTAGATGGAAGGGGGAATGAACTAGCGAAAGTGACTTCAAGGCTTTGAATTTGGGTGGTTCTCTGGTACCAGTGTCAGAATCAGAGGACATACCAAAAAAGAGGAAATTTTTACTTAGACATGAATGTGATTTGTGAACTTCAGCTAGTATAATGCTTATTTTTAAACAAAATAGTAAACATCTAGTAGTGTGACAAATTTCCCTGAATACTCAAGTTTTTTTTCCTGCAAATGTGTTTATTTGAAGGTAATATAAATTTTCTTAGTCTAGAAAGCACATTCATTTTTTAAACTTTTTTTCTTTTTCTCCCCTTGTTTGTATGTTAACAAACTATTATGTTAGTACTGTTGACACTCTTGTACAGTTTGATGAGGTAGGGAAGAAACTCATGGAAAGACTGTTTATATTGTAATTCCTGCCACTTAGCCAGCATTCTAATGGCTATCCTCCAGGGAGAGGCTTGGCAGCTGGTTCAATAGTGTGAGTCAAAGGGCCAGGCTGGAGCCGGATAACTTGACTGTCCCCATTAATGAGGCATTTTCATGCACATTTATAGTGGCTTCCTTAATTCTCTTTCCAGAAGCTTGATTTGTAACCCCAATCAATTTCTGAGTGTTTATCTGAGTTAAGAAGAAGAAAAGATCAACTTATCCCATTCCTCCCTAGAATAACCAGCTAGTTTGAAATAATTCCAGTTCTTAAAAAAAATTTTTTTTGCACTTATACAATTTAAGAAGAATGTCTTGCTTATCCATGGTTGCTTTTTATTTGTTCATTCTTAGCAGTCTTATTCTGCTTACTCTGCAGTATGGACAGAATCAATATCTTCACTCAATCTGCATTTAACATTTTATCTTTAATAGTGGAAGTTGCTTAGTGAATTGCTTCTTAGTTGTTGGATGGGAGAGTGCTAGGCCTTGTCCTAAAGCTGGTCCAGAAAATAGACTTGATTCTGATATTTTGGGGATGGGAAGAATGTTTGAAGGAGAGGAAAGTAAGATATTTTCTTTTTTTTTTTTTTTTAGCATATTTCCTTATCCCCTGGAAGAATAGATTATCCTAGTTTTACCTTGGAGCAGCTTCTTGAGCTCACTGGGGGTGGATAGTTGGGGACAAATAATGAGAGATGCTCTCTCAAGTACTTAGGAATGCATCTTTGTCTTTTTTTTTTAATTTAAGTATAATTGATACTCAGTGTTTTACTAGTTTTGAGTAATAATGACTTGGCAAGTTTATATATTACGCTGTACTTACCCCAAGTGTAGTTATCATCTGTAACCATACAATGCTGCTATAATATCACTGACTATATTTCCTATGCTGTGCCTTTTATTCCTGTGACTTATCCATTCCATAACTAAAAGGTTGTATCTCCCATTCCCATTCACTGATTTTGCCCACCTTCCCACCCCACACTGACAACCATCAGTTTGTTCTGTTTGTCAGTTTGCTTTTGCTTTTTGTTTTATTCATTCTTTTTTAGATTCCATATGTGAGTGAAGTCATACGCTATTTTCCTTTTTCAGTCTGACTTGTTTTGCTTAACATAATACTTCCTAGGTCTATCCATGTTATTGCAGATGGCAGGATCTTATCCTTTTATTTCTATGTAATACCCAACATCTTTCTTATCTATTTGTGTATTGATGGACACGGAGGTGAATTCTCCCAGACATCTAAAGAAGACTCAGTGCCTATCTCCTCAAACCATTCCAAAAAAATAGAAGAGCAAGGAAAGCTTCCAAATAAATTCTATGAGACTAGCATTACCCTGATACTGAAACTAGAAAAAGACACCATGAAAAAAGAAACTTATAGGCCAATATTCCTGATGAACATACATGCAAAAATTCTCAAGAAAATATTAGCAAACCACATTCAACAATACATTAGAAGTTTAGTTCACCATGATTAAGTGGGATTTATTTCATAGATGCAAGGATAGTTCAATATTTGCAAATAAATCTGTGTGATACAACACATCAACAAAATAAAGGATAGAAATAATTTCATCTTAATAGATGCAAAAAACACATTTGGTAAAATTCAACATCCATTCATGATAAAAATTCTCATCAATGTGTGGTTAAAGAGAATATACCTCAACATAGTAAAGGCCATATGGGACAAACCCACTGGTAATATCATACTCGATGGTAAAAACCAAAACTTTTCCTCTAAGATCAGGAATAAGATAAGGAGTGCATCTTCTTTAAGTCCTTCAAAGAAAAAATAAACTGCTGTAATTAAAGTTTTTAGGTTAGTTATATACTCATAATAAACATGCTTTTAAGTTGAGATTTCCATTCTTTTATGTGTTGACAGCAGTGAAAGGACTGAATAAGATAAAGCATGAATTTTTATCTTTCCGTTTTGAAGATGCACAGATAAAATCATGTATAATTTGAAAAGAATAGGAAAGATTAAAAAGAAGAGTTATTCAATCCTTACTCTGCAAGAACTTGAGGCTGTATCTCTCCTTTTCCCTCTTTAGCACTTATTTACCGTCTCTGTGAACTCAATGTAATGATCATGCTTCACTTGATTGAAGACACACCTTTATGACGATTTACTTTAAAGGTAGCATTTGATAGATACAGAGTTTTCCTTCCATAAAAATGCTTCAAACACTCCTGACAGTAAAATTTTTAAAGGAGAGGCTGGAATATGGAATCTCAAGAAGAATTTCCACAAACTGGAAATCTGCTGAAAGATCATTTGGCAAAAAGCATGTTAGCATTAAGTGATTTTTCAGAGATCTAGAGTTAAATTGGGACTTGGGTTAAAAAAAAAAAAAAAAAAAAAAAAAAAAGATGTGTTCAGTCAAGTAGGGATAATGAAGGTAAGCTTACTATAAACTCCATGTATTTCCAAGCATTGGATTTTGGCTTATTTTGCCTTCTGCATTGTGGTAAGGGAATGATTTTATTTTACTATTGAATACTCCGTAAGAAAATGGATTTCTCTAAAATGCAGGCAGATCTTGATTGAAGAATATGCTCAATTTGATTTCTTATAGTGACGATATAAAGTTTTGCAGTTTTGTCGGGACTGCATTTTATCAAAAAATATTTCCTTTCTGATGGTTTATATAATTTTAAACACTTTAAAAATATGTAATCCAGGGAAAAAGACGAAAGAATTTTTAGATTTAAACTTTTGTTTGCATTCTAAATATCCTGAGGGAAATTGCACAGAGAAGAGTGTTTGTAGTGTGTCCTATAATGTTATGTATTAGTCTGTCATGGCCAAATATTTCATAAACACTCATTTGTATGATCAGAAAGATCAAAATAGAAAATCACCTTGAAAACTGGTTTAAAATTTCTGTATATTATTTTAAAGTGGCACAGTCTAGTCAATTTCAAATAAAAAGATATAGAAAGGCTTTTATTTTTATGTATTTCATTCCCTTCACTTGTACATCTTCTACTCTGCAATCAGAAAATGGCATGGCAAGGGTTCTTTATGATGACAGATTTCACTAGGTCTTTCCAGACAATAGATTAAAAGTTATGTTATTTTTTGAAAAGGTATGTGATCACAACAAAGTAACAGTTAAGGTTATAGGATTAAATATCTACAGGTATATGAGGTGTTAATAAATGTAAGAAATCATTCTCTACTTTTTCAAAGTTTACTGACTTTTCATAATCTCTCTCTCGAAAAGTAAGCCTTAGTCTGAAAAGATTTGGTCTTCCTGCTGTGTGAACATAATTAGCAGTAATGGGAATTAGACAAGCACATGTAGTGCAGGCTCATCCTTGCTGTAAGTGTGTTTGTCAAGTGGGCATATAAAATGAAATGTGCTGTTAATGCTTCAGTGCATTACGGACATATGGCAGGCTTTTAGCAAAGTGGCACCCTGGGAGGCTATTTGCTTATTTTTCCTACATGGCATTGAGACTCACAGCACCCTCTCTCTCCTAATGCCTAACAGAGGGTAGTAAGAAAAATAAGTGACTGAATTTATGACCTAAAGGAGGATCACCATTTTTCATAAATTAAGTCTATTATGAATCTTCATAATTAAGTGTTATTTAATGCATTGTTATCTGTGGTATTCTTGTGTCCTAAATTTTTGTAGAAAAGACTGTAATCTCAAAAATAAAAGCTCCTCTTTCAGAAAAATTGGGGACTGTTGGATGGAGAAGAACATGTGACTAAAATTTTTTGAGACTCTACTGAGTTCAACAGTACTATAATATTACATTGTTTAATCTTTACCATTACACTTTTGAGGTAGGAATTATTCCCAATTAATAAACGAGGAAGCAAGATGGCTTTATGCCTTGTCATTAATCTGACTATATAGTTGTTAATAGATTTCCATGTTTCCCCCAAATCCAGTGAAAATTTTGGATCTGGTTCAGTATTTATTCTTTGAATTATTCTACTATTTTGAGTGATTTCAGTGTCTGTGTAAATGATCCATCCAACTTCTGCACTTCAGGTATTTTCATGCTCTTCAACATCAGTATCTTTCATATTTTCTATACTTTAGTAGAGTAATATGCTAGGACTTTATTATCATCCAGAACTTCTCTATCTATGAAATGTTAAATGCTAATAGAACCATGGTGCAGGTGTTAGTTACCTATCTCAGCATTCTTTCTCCCTTCACCCTAAGGATAGAGCCCATGATTTGTGGTAAGCATGAGTATCTAGAAAAAATACTATACTTTCCAGTTTCCTTTACAGCTAATCTCAGCCAAATAGTCATTTGTCAAGTTCTGGTCAATAAGATGTAAGCAAAACTTTGAGTAAAACAGTCATTAAAGGGAGTTGGGTGAAGGGATTACCCTGTTTCCTCCTTATAGTTGGCTTAACAGCAAATATGATTCTGGAGCTCTATTTTGGACCTTGAGAATTAGAGTATGAGCTGAAAATAACTGAAGGACAAGATAAAAGGAGACTGGCTCCCTGATTCTGTGAAGTGCTGTACCAGAGCTGGACTATTTATTTCTAGACATATTTTATTATTTTATTTTTATAAATTTATTTTTATTGGTATTCAAATTGCCAACATATATAATAACACCCAGTGCTCATCCCATCAAGAGCCCCCCTCAGTGCCCATCACCCAGTCACCCCCACCCCCTGCCCACCTCCCTTTCTACCACCCCTAGTTCGTTTCCCAGAGTTAAAGAGTCTCTCATGTTCTGTTCCCCTTTCTGATATTTCCCACTCATTTTTTCTCCTTTCCCCTTTATTCCCTTTCACTATGTTTTATATTCCCCAAATGAATGAGACCATATAATGTTTGTCCTTCTCCGATTGACTTATTTCACTCAGCATAATACCCTCCAGTTCCATCCACGTCGAAGCAAATGGTGGGTATTTGTCATTCCTAATGGCTGAGTAATATTCCATTGTATACATCAACCACATCTTCTTTATCCATTTATCTTTCGAAGGACACTGAGGTTCCTTCCACAGTTTGGCTATTGTGGACATTGCTGCTATAAACATTGGGGTGCAGGTGTCCTGGCATTTCCATGCATCTGTATCTTTGGGGTAAATCCCCAACAGTGCAATAGGTCATAGGGCATTTCTATTTTCAACTCTTTGAGGAACCTCCACAGTTTTCCAGAGTGGCTGCACCAGTTCACATTCCCACCAACAGTGCAAGAGGGTTCCCCTTTCTCCACATCCTCTCCAACATTTGTTGTTTCCTGCCTTGTTAATTTTCCCCATTCTCACTGGTGTGAGGTGGTATCTCATTGTGCTTTTGACTTGTATTTCCCTGATGGCAAGTGATGCGGAGCATTTTCTCATCTGCTTGTTGGCCATGTCTTTGTCTTCCTCTGTGAGATTTCTGTCCATATCCTTTGCCCAATTCATGATTGGATGGTTTGTTTCTTTGCTATTGAGTTTAATAAGTTCTTTATAGATCCTGGATACCAGCCCTTTATCTGATGCATCATTTGCAAATATCTTCTCCCATTCTGTAGGTTGTCTTTTAGTTTTGTTGACTGTATCTTTTGCTGTGCAGAAGCTTCTTATCTTGACGAAGTCCCAACAGTTCATTTTTGATTTTGTTTCTCTTGCCTTCATGGATGTATTTTGCAAGAAGTTGCTGTGGCCAAGTTCAAAAAGGGTGTTGCCTGTGTTCTCCTCTAGGATTTTGATGGAATCTTGTCTCACATTTAGATCTTTCATCCATTTTGAGTTTATCTTTGTGTATGGTGAAAGAGAGTGGTCTAGTTTCATTCTTCTGCATGTGGATGTCCAATTTTCCCAGCATCATTTGTTGAAGAGACTGTTTTTTTCTCCATTGGATAGTCTTTCCTCCTTTGTCGAATATTAGTTGACCATAAAGTTGAGGGTCCACTTCTGGATTCTCTATTCTGTTCCATTCATCTATGTGTCTGTTTTTGTGCCAGTACTACACTGTCTTGATGACCACAGCTTTGTAGTACAACCTGAAATCTGGCATTGTGATGCCCCCAGCTATGGTTTTCTTTTTTAAAATTCCCCTGACTATTCGGGGTTTTTTTCTGATTCCACACAAATCTTAAGATGATTTGTTCCAACTCTCTGAAGAAAGTCCATGGTATTTTGATAGGGATTGCATTAAACGTGTAAATTGCCCTGGGTAGCATGGACATTTTCACAATATTAATTCTGCCAATACATGAGCATGGAATATTTTTCCATATCTTTGTGTCTTCCTCAATTTCTTTCAGAAGTGTTCTGTAGTTTTTAGGGTTTAGATCCTTTACCTCTTTGGTTAGGTTTATTCCTAGGTATCTTATGCTTTTGGGTGCAATTGTAAATGGGATTGACTCCTTAATTTCTCTTTCTTCAGTCTCATTGTTAGTGTATAGAAATGCCACTGACTTCTGGGCATTGATTTTGTATCCTGCCACACTGCCGAACTGTGTGGAGTTCTAGCAATCTTGGAGTGGAGCCTTTTGGGTTTTTTACGTATAGTATCATGTCATCTGCGAAGAGGGAGAGTTTGACTTCTTCTTTGCCAATTTGAATGCCTTTTATTTCTTTTTGTTGTCTGATGGCTGAGGCTAGAACTTCTAGTACTATGTTGAATAGCAGTGGTGAGAGTGGACATCCCTGTCGTGTTCCTGATCTTAGGGGAAAGGCCCCCAGTGCTTCCCCATTGAGAATGATATTTGCTGTGGGCTTTTCGTAGGTGGCTTTTAAGATGTTGAGGAATGTTCCCTCTATGCCTACACTCTGAAGAGTTTTGATCAGTTTTGAGTTTTGATGCTGTATTTTGTCAAATGCTTTCTCTGCATCTATTGAGAGGATTCTAGACATATTTTAAATGAGAGAAAGGAAAACTTTCATTTTGTTTAAGCTAGTTTATTTCCTGAAATTCTACCGAACCTAAACCTGATGACTCAGTATCAAGATATTCATTATTTCACATTTTAATACGCTCTTATGTTCATTCCTTTGCCAGCCTGTCCAGCATCCAGGGTTAACTACATGAACAACTCTTGTATAATGCTGTACCTACTACTTTTAAGAAAAGTGAAAGACTCCCATCTCAGCCTTAATCTATTAATCTGGGACTGCATGGATTTTCTAGAGTATACCATGTATTTGCCCATATTTTTCTCTTGGTCTAGAATGTTCAGCTGACCTTAACTCTTGAGAAAATCCTGATCTCTTGAATATCATATCTTTGATTATATCTTCCTTGAATAATGACATTTTCAGAAAAATTCCATAATTGAACCTAGCATAGGACACTTAGTTATTTATGTTATCAGGCTTACTGATTTTCAAAATTTATTTTCCCTGTATTTTTTTTATTTTTATTTTTTTATTTTCAACCATTTCTAAGGCACTTGTTTAGTAGCCTGAATTTAATTGAAGCTAATGGGAGAGAAGTATGTATATATATATATCTTCTAAGATTATTGGAAGGAGGTTGCAGTGGTAAGAGAATGTTAAGACATTTTCTTCCTTAATCTCTAATGAATTGAAACGTTTCCATTGGCCTACTGATTTATGACTGCAAACTTCAAAAATGCTAATGTACACCCTCATTCTCAATGTTATTTATAGTCAGGTTATTCCTATTGTTATTCCTACCTAGTTAGAAGGGAAAATACTTCATTTATTTTTGTTTAAGTTAATTTTGTGTAATATTAGGATGTACAGCATAGTATTAATGAAGACAAGATTCTCAACAAAAATATTTATTTTCCAATATTTGTGAAACCTCTGATATTTTTCTAGGTGTTAAAATACTCTGTATTTAAACAAGCTGTGAAACAAGATTAGGGCAGTTTTTGCAAACTGTGTTCAAATCTCTACAGCTTTGCTATGTATGATTCTATACCAGAACATGTAGTGTATCAACAAATGATATAAATATGGAAATTCTACCTGGATTTTCAAGTTGTTTACAGAATCTTTAGAAAATTTGGCAATGATTAAATTTCTAAGACGTTCAACCAAATCTATGAGGCAGTAGATTCATTTTATAATACTTTCTTTTTTAAAAAAGATTTTACTTATTTATTTATTTGAACGACAGTGTGTGAGAAAAAGAGCATGAGCAGGGGGGAGAGGTAGGAGGAGAGGGAGAAGCAGGTTCACTGCTGAGTGGGGAGCCTGACGTAGGACTTGATTCCAGGACCCTAGGATCATGACCTGAGTTGAAGGCAGATGCTTACTTGACCGAACCACCCAGGCATTGTACAGTATTTTCTATTTCATTTGTTTCTTTTGTTTTTCCTCTTTTTGGGGATTAATTAATAACTGGTTATGCCTACTATAGACTATAGCAGATTTTCTAGATAAGATGTGATATCATTAGTTATTATTAAAGATTAGTAGATACAGAGTACTTTAATACCTAGAAAAATTAGCATTCAACAAAATATACTTTAGATCACAGTTCTACAGATGAGAAATATGAAGACATAGGAGGTTATTGAGTTGCTTGAGGTCACATTTATCACTACTGTCAAAGATGGCACTGAAATCCAAATCTTTTTGATTCCTTATTCTATTCATGCTACTCAAAGTCATATGAAAGAAAACTAAATGGCTCTATGGCTGAGTATTGAGGTGGATGACCATGAAGGAATAGATAATATTTGGAAGCACTGAGAATTAGTCAAAACCAATGAAGTTATGAAAAAAATATTTTACTAATATGTGTAAGTTGCCATTTTTTCCTTTAGAAATAGTTTCACGTAGAAAACTATGTTTTCTAATCACATTTATTCTTTTTAAATATACTTTTCTCTTAGAATAGATTTGATTTATAGAAAAATTTCAAAGATAGTAAAGAGAATTTCCATAGTCCCCACACCCAGTTTCCCTTATTATTAGCATCTTCATTATTAGTATGGAACATTTGTAACAATTAATGAACAAATAATTAAAGTCCATAGTTCATTCAGGTTTTCTTTATCTATTGTCTTTTTGCTGATTCAGGATGACACATCACATAGTCATATATCCTGAAGTTCTTTCTGACAGTTTCATAGACTTTTGTTGGTTTTGATAACCTTGGCAGTTTTGAGGAGTACTTGTCAGGCGTTTTATTGAAGGTCTGTGATTGGGATTTCTTTGATGTTTTTCTCATTAGCTTGGGCTTATAAGCTTTTGGTAGGAAAACCAGAAAGATAAAGTACAGTTCTCATCAGATTGTGTAAACATGCTATCAACATGATTTATTGCTGTTGACGTTAACCTTGATCATCCAACTGAGATAATGTTTGTCAGGTGTCTTCACTGTGAAGATGCTCTCCCACCTCTCTGCCCCTTCTCATACTGAACTTATTGGAAACAAATCATAATGTACAGCTTTTACTGTAGGAATGGGGAATTATATTCCATCTCTTTGAGGGCAGAATATCTACACAAATTTCTTAGAATTTTAATGTATAGGATATTTGTTTATTCTGTCCTACTTATTTTTTAAAATAATGTATTTTTATCAATATGAATCCAAGGATATTCATTTTATGCATTTGATTATAATAGAATACTACTTTGTTTATTTTATTGTTCAAATACTTTAACTTTGACCATTGGGAGCTCTTTTACTTGGTTCCTATGTCCCTATGACATATCCCCATCATATGAGGTTTCTTGAGTATTTTCTTACCCAGCTATATTATATATATATATATACACTCCACAACATTTGAAGTGACTTTAAAGTGATTATATTCGTTTCTATAGTCAATACTTATGAATGTAATTATCTCATAACCATAATAGTATGAAGTAATTGTGTTCATTCATATTGGCTGCAAAGTTAACAAGAAAGGACTGAATTAATTAGATCCAAATCTAAATGATATTCAAATTTTTTAAAGAATTTCAAAAGCATTATAATCTTTTAAAAATAATTTAGTAAATTTTAGGTATATAGTATATTCAGTAAAGTATACACATCATGAGCTTATAGCTAAAAGAATATGTACAAATTTAACATACCCACGTTACTACTCAGATCAGGCAAAAGAAAATTAATGCCCCAAAAGATCTTGTCCTCATTCCCGTACCTCTTAAAGATAGCCACTGCCTTGACTAATAGCATGCTGATTAGTTTTTCCTGATTTATATTAGTATTTCCTGATTTCATATGCATAAATGAAATGGCATAGTATGATTATTTCAAGTTTAGCATCGTTTGCTTAACATCATGATATTCATTTATGTTACGGTGTGTAGGAATGGTTTGTTTATTTTCATTGCTGTATGGTATTCCATTTGATAAATATACTACCAATTATTAATTAGAATTTTTTGCATAAAGATTTTATTTATTCATGAGAAACACAGAGAGAGATGCAGAGACATAGGCAGAGAGCTCTCCTGCAGGGGGCCTAATGCGGGACTCCATCCCAGGACCTCAGGATCACACCCTGAGCCAAAGGCAGATGCTCAACCACTTAGCCACCCAGGCATCCCTCATTTAATTTGGGTTATTTCCAGGTTTTTTCTTACTAAGAGCATTGTCATATATACAACCTTCTATGGCTCTTGGTACAGACACATGTGTACACACATGCAAACACAGATCTTTGAGGTGTATACCTAAGAGTGGAATTGCTGAGTCATAGGATGTATATATTTTCTGTTTTAGTCTATATATATTTTTAAAGATTTTATTTATTTATTCATGAGAGACACAGAGAGAGAGGCAGAGACACAGGCAGAGGGAGAAGCAGGCTTCATGTAGGGAGCCTGACGTGGGATTCGATCCTGGCTCTCCAGGATCACGCCCTGGGCTGAAGGCGGCGCTAAACCACTACGCCACCAGGCTGCCCTGTTTTAGTCTGTATTGCCAAATAATTTTACAAAGTGATTGTCACCAACATCTGGATATGTAATGATAAATCACTGTTATATTTTCCATTTGCCTGAGGAGAAATGAGGTTGAGCATCTTTTCTTGGATATCCTATTTTGTGAAGTGTCTCTTCATTTCTTTGCCCATTAAAAAATGAGTTGTCTTTTTTCAGTTGATTATTAAAATTTTTTGGCATAGTTATATGCAAATTTGTCATTCTAGGTTCTAGGGAAGCAGATAGGAGGTTTGTTTAGGAGTAATACTTTGTAAAGGCATGGCATTAACTAGGGGCCTCACCAAGAAGAATGTAGCCTGGGCTGTTTCCTCCTTGGTCAGTGTCATCCTAAAAATAGAGTGACCTTGGATACTCTGAAGGTGTTAATAGGCTGGAGGCTGTCAGCTAAACACACTGTTAGTAATTGGAGGAGCTTTTTCTTGAAGAGCATATACATCTTTGCATATGTTACAGAATCTTTCTGCAGTTATGTATATTGTAAATATCTTCTGAGAGACTCCGAACTCTGGGAAATGAACAAAGGGTAGTGGCAGGGAAGGTGGGCGGGGGGTGGAGTAACTGGGTGACAGCCACGAAAGAGAGCACTTGATGGAATGAGCACTGGGTGTTATATGTAGGCAAATTGAACTTCATTTATGTGTAAGGTTAGCTTTTGTATTTGAGTTCTTTCCAGTTTTTGAATGGATGCTTGTATTGCGATGTATTTTCCCCTTAGGACTGCTTTTGCTGCATCCCAAAGATTTTGAACGGTTGTATCTTCATTCTCATTAGTTTCCATGAATCTTTTTAATTCTTCCTTAATTTCCTGGTTGACCCTTTTATCTTTTAGCAGGATGGTCCTTAACCTCCACGTGTTTGAGGTCCTTCCAAACTTCTTGTTGTGATTTAGTTCTAATTTCAAGGCATTATGGTCCGAGAATATGCAGGGGACAATCCCAATCTTTTGGTATCGGTTCAGACCCGATTTGTGACCCAATATGTGGTCTATTCTGGAGAAAGTTCCATGTGCACTTGAGAAGAATGTGTATTCAGTTGAGTTTGGATGTAAAGTTCTGTAGATATCTGTGAAATCCATCTGGTCCAGTGTATCATTTAAAGCTCTCGTTTCTTTGGAGATGTTGTGCTTAGAAGACCTATCGAGTATAGAAAGAGCTAGATTGAAGTCACCAAGTATAAGTGTATTATTATCTAAGTATTTCTTCACTTTGGTTAATAATTGATTTATATATTTGGCAGCTCCCACATTCGGGGCATATATATTGAGGATTGTTAAGTCCTCTTGTTGAATAGATCCTTTAAGTATGATATAGTGTCCCTCTTCATCTCTCACTACAGTCTTTGGGGTAAATTTTAGTTTATCTGATATAAGGATGGCTACCCCTGCTTTCTTTTGAGGACCATTCGAATGGTAAATGGTTCTCCAACCTTTTATTTTCAGGCTGTAGGTGTCCTTCTGTCTAAAATGAGTCTCTTGTAGACAGTAAATAGATGGGTCCTGCTTTTTTATCCAGTCTGAAACCCTGCGCCTTTTGATGGGGTCATTAAGCCCGTTCACATTCAGAGTTACTATTGAGAGATAGGAGTTTAGTGTCATCATGATATCTATTCAGTCCTTGTTTTTGTGGACTGTTCCACTGAACTTCTTCTTAAAGGGGAATTTTAAGAGTCCCCCTTAAAATTTCTTGCAGAGCTGGTTTGGAGGTCACATATTCTTTTAGTTGCTGCCTGTCTTGGAAGCTCTTTATCTCTCCTTCCATTTTGAATGAGAGCCTTGCTGGATAAAGTATTCTTGGTTGCATGTTCTTCTCATTTAGGACCCTGAATATATCCTGCCAGCCCTTTCTGGCCTGCCAGGTCTCTGTGGAGAGGTCTGCTGTTACCCTAATACTCCTCCCCATAAAATTCAGGGATTTCTTGTCTCTTGCTGCTTTAAGGATCATCTCTTTATCTTTGGAATTTGCAAGCTTCACTATTAAATGTCGAGGTGTTAAACGGTTTTTATTGATTTTAGGGGGGGATCTCTCTATTTCCTGGATCTGAATGCCTGTTTCCCTTCCCAGATTAGGAAAGTTTTCAGCTAGAATTTGTTCAAATACATATTCTGGCCCTCTGTCCCTTTCGGCGCCCTCGGGAACCCCAATTAAACGTAGGTTTTTCTTCCTCAGGCTGTCGTTTATTTCCCTTAATCTATCTTCATGGTCTTTTAATTGTTTGTCTCTTTTTTCCTCAGTTTCCCTCTTTGCTATCAACTTGTCTTCTAGGTCACTCACTCGTTCTTCCACCTCATTAACCCTCGTCGTTAGGACTTCTAGTTTGGATTGCATCTCATTCAATTGATTTTTAATTTCTGCCTGATTAGCTCTAAATTCTGCAGTCATGAAGTCTCTTGAGTCCTTTATGCTTTTTTCTAGAGCCACCAGTAGCTGTATAATAGTGCTTCTGAATTGGCTTCCTGACATTGAATTGTAATCCAGATTTTGTAACTCTGTGGGAGAGAGGACTGTTTCTGATTCTTTCTTTTGGGGTGAGGTTTTCCTTCTAGTCATTTTGCTCAGTGCAGAGTGGCCAAAAGCAAGTTGTATTGGGAAAAAGAGAAAAAGAGAGGAGAGAAAGAAGGAAAGAAAAGAGAAAGAGAAAAAAAGGGAAGAAAAAAAAACGAAAAAAAAAAAAAGAGAAAGAAAAAGAAAGGAGAAAAAAAGGGGGTGGGGGAAGGAAACAAATCAAAAAGCAAAACAAAACAAAACAAAACAACAACAACAAAAAAAAAAGAACCACGGGGGAGTATCTTCTGATTCTGTGTACTTTAAGTCCCTTGGCTTCTCCTGGAAGTTGTCAGTCTAGCTGGTCTTCTGGGGGAGGGGCCTGTTGTGCTGATTTTCAGGTGTTAGCAGTTGGGGGAGCTGCTGTGCCCCTGCCTGGTGCAGGGCTCAGTGGGGGTTGTTTACCCCGTGAGGCCGCAGGAGGAACAGCCCCAGTGGCGGGGCAGCTCTGGAAACCTGGATTCAGCTCCGGAGCTCTCCGTCTGCAGGGCCTGGAGGTTCCGGGCGGGGCCGCTGATCTGCTCAGCTGGGGCAGGAGCGTCCTCGCTGTCCTGGGCCCTCCCGGTCTCTGCCTGTCCCGGGGAGGCCGGATCCTGGGCTGTGTCCCGGCGCCCTGTGCTCCGGAGCCTGCGCTGTTGGATTCGCGCTCCCGGGGCCGCGCAGCCCCCTCCGCGGAGCCGCCGCCCGAGCCCCTCCGAGCTGCTCCTGGAACCGCGCAGCCCCCTCCGCAGGGAGCCTCTTCCTCTGCCCGAGCCCCTCCGAGCTGCTTCCGGGGCCGCGCAACCCCCTCCGCGGAGCCGCCCCCGAGCCCCCCGAGCTGCTCCGGGTCCCGCCGTGCGCGCTGCAGCCCTTAGGGAGCTCGGCGCACTCTCCCGGGGCGCAGGTGTCTGTTACTGTCCCCGGGAGCCCGAGGGCATCCCCCCCTCCTGGGTCCTGCTCCAACTCCCTGCGAGCCCCTTTCCCCCGGGAAGGTCGGTGCAGCTCCTGCTCCTCCGGGACGGGGCTCTCCTGTCCTGGGGACACTCGCCCCGGCCCCAGCCCGGCTCCTCGCGGGCCCCTCCCCCTTGGAGGCCTTTGTTTCTTTATTTCTTTTTCCCCGTCTTCCTACCTTGGTAGAAGCGCGAACTCTTCTCACTGTAGCATTCCAGCTGTTTTCTCTTTAAATCCAGGCCGAATTGATAGATTTTCAGGATAATTTGAAGGTTTTCTAGGTAATTTGGTGGAGACAGGTGATTTGGGGACCCTGCTCTTCCACCATCTTGCTCCTCCCTCTGCCGCAAATTGAACTTCAATAAAAAAAGAAAAAAATATCTTCTCAGTGGCTTGTATTTTTATACTTTTAATGGTATTTGATGAACATGGATTCCTATTTAGTATTAAAATTTTTATTAATTCTAGTTCTAAGTTCTGTTAAAAACTCTTTTTCTATCCTAGGTTAATGAAGATCTCTTATATTACTAGAAGTATTATTGTTATATCTTCTAAATTCAAATCTGTACACCATGTAGAATTGATTTTGGTCAGTAAAGTAGGGGTAAAACTGTCTATCCATCTTTTCCCTCCCTCCCTTCCTCCCCCCCCCCTCCCTCTCTTTCTCGCAACTGTCTGTCTATGAGCATAGACATAGATACGTAGACATAAGTTGACATCCAGTTAACCCAGCAGCATTTATTGAAAAGTCATCCTTTTCTACTGTTCTGCAGCGGCATCTTTGTTATACATTGATGGCCATAAATTTCTAGACTTATTTCTGAACATTTTCTTCTGCTTATCTCTTGCTGCAAAACCAAACTGACTTAATTACTGCAGTTTGAGAATTAATCTAACATCTAATGGTATCATTCTGTGTGTTCTGTTTCTTCAGAATTTTCTGCTAGCCTTTCTCAACTGATGTTCTTCATCTGAACATAGAATATAAAAAATTATTTGAGAGATAATTTTTCTCAAGCCCTTCAAGTATGGCACCATTCTTAATGCGTAAGAAAGAAGTTGAATCATGAAATGGAAATTTTAGGTTATTAGTGTTTAAACCTCTCCTGGAATTTTGGTTGAGAAATCCAGAAGAGTTACTTTTGATTCTTTGCATACTCATACAGAATTTAAATAAGCTTGTCAATTTCCACAAAAAAATGATTGAGAGTTTTATGGGAATAAAATTTAATCCATACCTTGATTTAGAGCAAATAAAAATCTTCACAATATTAAATCTGAATCCAGTAATATGATATATTGCTCCATTTATCTAGGTTTTCCTTAATTTTTCTCACTACTGTTTTATAGAGATCTGACACATCCTTTGTTAGATTTGTTCTTAGATATTTGTTATTTTTGGTGCTATTGTAAAAGTAACAATTTTTTATTTTTCAAAAAAAATTTAAAAAAAATTTTCATTATTACTATTATTCAGAAATGCAATTGATTTTTTTGAACATTGACATAATCCATAGCCATGATAAATTTACACATTAATTCCTAAAGTTGTTTTGTGAATTCTTTTAGATTTTCTATGTGCACAGTCATCTGTTGGGTATATCTGTGAATAACTACAGATTTCTTTATTCCTTTTTCATTCATTTATTTTTCTTCTGTTATTGCACTGTTAAAATCTTCACTACAAGCTAGAAAGGTATAATCACACTTCCCAATTTCATATGGGAAAGTTTTCAATATTTCCCCCTTAAGTACAGTGTAAATTTTCTTGAAATTTTATTTATTTATTAGAGAGAGAGAAAGCACAAGAGGAAGGGTAGGGGCAGAGAGGGAGTGAGAAGTGAGCAGGGAGCCAGACATGGGGTCCTCAGATCATAACCTGGGCCAAAGGCAGTTGCTTAACCTACTGATACCCAGACGCCCACAATGTCAATTTTCTAAAAAGAATCTCCTTACTGCATTAATTGTTTTTCTCCTCTTAATTTTATAATTTTTGACATATGTGGGTATTAAATAAGGATGATCATGTAATTTTTTCTCTTTAGAATGTTAATGTGAAATATACTGATTTTCAAATGTTAAAATATTAAACTTGCATCCTTGAAATATATGCAACATTGTCAGGATTTTTTTTTCCATTTTGTATCTTGCTATGTTCCTTTTGCTAATGCATTATTTAAGATGTTTGTACCTACATTCTTGGGGGAGATTTGCCTATAAATTTATTTTAGTGTGACCTTCAGTGATTGCTGTCAAAGGTATGCTCTCATAAACCTAAGTGGTCTCATATTCTGTTCTGAAAGTGATTGTATAAGATAGGCCTAATTTCTTCTGAAATGTCTCATAGAATTAATTAGCAATATCTTTTGTGCTTGAAATTTTTTTAATGGAAAGGTGTTCAGATTTTCTATTTTTTCTTAAGCCAATCTTTGTAAGTATTGTTTCTATGAATTTATTCATTTCATTTAGATGGTCATAGTTTTTTGACATAAAATTCTTTGTTATCCTCTCCTTATCTAATAATGGCCCTTTGAAGTTTTTGGATTTGGTGAATACTCTTTCCTAGTTTCCAAAGCATGTTTTTATAGTTTAGATTTTCTGCATCAGACTTTTGTTTAAGGGAAGTCAGATGCTCAGTATTTCACAGAGCCAGCTGCTCCTTTTATACTGTAAAAGCCCATATCAAAAATTTTGGAAGTTGTGATTTTGGTTCTTAAAAATTTTAATGTAAGAGTCAGTCAGTATCAGTCAAACAAATTGTGCGCATGTGTGTGTTTGTGCCTGCACACATAAGAAGAAAGAGGAAAAAGAAAGAATGAAGGCTCTGACAGACTAATTTACTTGAGAATAAACATTGGATAGATTATTGTTCTTTCTGCAGAAGTTTTCATTATTTACTTTATTTATACTTCAACAACTGTTAACCTGAGCAATTGTTGGGAACGATAGAAATAGATTAATATTGTAATAGTCATGCAGGTATTGGTTCCAGCCTTTTTTGTAATAAGTACTTCTCAGAGTTTGCCTTCCAAACTACCAGTAACCTGAAGACTTATTAAAAGCAGATTCTTGGATCCATCCCCACATCTGCTGAACCTGAATGTCTCAGGGTAAAACCCAGAAAACTATACTTGTAACCAGCTCTCTAGAGGAGTCTTAGCCTCTGAAGCTTGAGAACTTCTACTTTGGATTAACTTGTTGCCGGTAATTCAGTAGACTGGCTTTACCTAAAGTTCAAAGCTGGGTAAACATGTAACTGGTAAGGTTTTTTTGTACAGAGAAAGGAGAGTAAGTATCTTAGCCAAAAGCTAGCTATCTCTAGAAATAGATGAGTGTTTCAGTACCAGTGCAGATATCCATACAACTAAGATTATAAGAGTGAGACCTTTTGAGACATTTCATTGTTCTAATTTAAAACTGAAATTGCTTATCTAAACCCAAAACTGTTGTTTCAGATGACTAAAGCCAGTCAGATAAAGGAGGAAGTGAATTAGCTAGGTGTGCTAAACTTAGCTGTAATAAACCAATCCTGGCTGTGATATATGTCCAGATATTGAGAAGGAAATAATTATCATTTATCTTTTCCCAGTCTCTACTAAAACATTACCAATTTGGAATGGGGAAATGTGATCACATGTAAACATTTGGCATATCTCTTTTTTAATAACTAATCAGCACTTCCTTTTACATATTGGTATTCAGTGAGTTGTTTACCAGGGATTTAATATTTTAAACTCAAACAGTGATATACCTGATAATAGCAAAGCACAACCATTCTTTCTGTTCTGTTTTGATATATAAATATAAAAGTTCCATAAGTAGTTATTAAAATTTCTGATGAGGGGGATCCCTGGGTGGCTCAGTGGTTAAGCGCCTACCTTTGGCCCAGGGCGTGAGCCTGGAATCCCAGGATTGAGTCCCACGTCAGCCTCCCTGCATGGAGCCTGCTTCTCCCTCTGCCTGTGTCTCTGCCTCTCTCTCTCTCTGTCTCTCATGAATAAATAAAATCTTAAAAAAAATAAAATAAAATGTCTGATGATAGTTTCTAAGGATGAAGAGCCAACACCTATTATTAACCTGGGTGCTGTATAATATTAGTAAGCTGCTTTCCTTCCTTTGAAAAGAATATCTGGGTTCTCTCTCAACTGTCCCATGTCTTGTACTAGGATACCATTCTTCAGAACAAACACTGTAATATATCCATTCTATCTGTGTATACTGTTAATTTGTTTAGTCCACAAACCACCTGGCTTTAACTGTGCTTGAAGCATGAGATGATACGAAGATGAGAGAGTTAAGACTTTACTTGAACTTAGTTTATACATGAGGATAAGTTAGCTAGGCAGTATAGTTAGAAGAATATGAATGCCTTGACTTGCAGTTTACAGCATACTTTCAAGTAATTTTTTTTTTTTTTTACATTTGGTCTAGTAATTCTTTCCTTTGGTCTCTGAATTGGGGGGAAAAACCCTACAATTAATTTAATAAAAATAATTTACCCATTCAGGGGAAAAACCTTTTAAGCATGAGATTTAAAATCCACTCAGGAAAAAAAAGATGTTTTTTCATATGCATCTTTAAAATTATTTTTGTTTTTGTATATTTTTATTGGAGTTCGATTTGCCAACATATAGCATACCACCGAGTGCTCATCCCATCAAGTGCCCCCCTCAGTGCCCGTCACACGGTTGTCACCCCTTCCCCCCACCCACCTCCCTTTTAACTACCCCTTGTTCGTTTCCCAGAGGTAGGAGTCTCTCATGTTCTGTCACCCTTACTGATATTTCCCACTCATTTTCTCTCATTTCCCCTTTATTCCCTTTTACTATTTTTTATATTCCCCAAATGAATGAGACCATATAATGTTTGTCCTTCTCCGATTGACTTATTTCACTCAGCATAATACCCTCCAGTTCCATCCACGTCGAAGCAAATGGTGGGTATTTGTCATTTCTAATGGCTGAGTAATATTCCATTGTATACATAGACCACATCTTCTTTATCCATTCATCTTTCGATGGACACCGAGGCTCCTTCCACAGTTTGGCTATTGTGGACATTGCTGCTATAAACATTGGGGTGCAGGTGTCCTGGCATTTCCATGCATCTGTATCTTTGGGGTAAATCCCCAACAGTGCAATTGCTGGGTCATAGGGCATTTCTATTTTCAACTCTTTGAGGAACCTCTACAGTTTTCCAGAGTGGCTGCACCAGTTCACATTCCCACCAACAGTGCAAGAAGGTTCCTCTTTCTCCACATCCTATCCAACAATTGTTATTTCCTGCCTTGTTAATTTTCCCCATTCTCACTGGTGTGAGGTGGTATCTCATTGTGCTTTTGACTTGTATTTCCCTGATGGCCAGCGATGCGGAGCATTTTCTCATCTGCTTGTTGGCCATGTCTGTGTCTTCCTCTGTGAGATTTCTGTCCATATCTTTTGCCCAATTCATGATTGGATGGTTTGTTTCTTTGCTGTTGAGTTTAATAAGTTCTTTATAGATCCTGGATACCAGCCCTTTATCTGATGCATCATTTGCAAATATCTTCTCCCATTCTGTAGGTTGTCTTTTAGTTTTGTTGACTGTATCTTTTGCTGTGCAGAAGCTTCTTATCTTGACGAAGTCCCAACAGTTCATTTTTGATTTTGTTTCTCTTGCCTTCATGGATGTATTTTGCAAGAAGTTGCTGTGGCCAAGTTCAAAAAGGGTGTTGCCTGTGTTCTCCTCTAGGATTTTGATGGAATCTTGTCTCACATTTAGATCTTTCATCCATTTTGAGTTTATCTTTGTGTATGGTGAAAGAGAGTGGTCTAGTTTCATTCTTCTGCATGTGGATGTCCAATTTTCCCAGCATCATTTGTTGAAGAGACTGTTTTTTTCTCCATTGGATAGTCTTTCCTCCTTTGTCGAATATTAGTTGACCATAAAGTTGAGGGTCCACTTCTGGATTCTCTATTCTGTTCCATTCATCTATGTGTCTGTTTTTGTGCCAGTACCACACTGTCTTGATGACCACAGCTTTGTAGTGCAACCTGAAATCTGGCATTGTGATGCCCCCAGCTATGGTTTTCTTTTTTAAAATTCCCCTGGCTATTCGGGGTTTTTTTCTGATTCCACACAAATCTTAAGATGATTTGTTCCAACTCTCTGAAGAAAGTCCATGATATTTTGATAGGGATTGCATTAAACCTGTAAATTGCCCTGGGTAGCATGGACATTTTCACAATATTAATTCTTCCAATACATGAGCATGGAATATTTTTCCATATCTTTGTGTCTTCCTCAATTTCTTTCAGAAGTGTTCTATAGTTTTTAGGGTTTAGATCCTTTACCTCTTTGGTTAGGTTTATTCCTAGGTATCTTATGCTTTTGGGTGCAATTGTAAATGGGATTGACTCCTTAATTTCTCTGTCTTCAGTCTCATTGTTAGTGTATAGAAATGCCACTGACTTCTGGGCATTGATTTTGTATCCTGCCACACTGCCGAACTGTGTGGAGTTCTAGCAATCTTGGAGTGGAGCCTTTTGGGTTTTTTACGTATAGTATCATGTCATCTGCGAAGAGGGAGAGTTTGACTTCTTCTTTGCCAATTTGAATGCCTTTTATTTCTTTTTGTTGTCTGATGGCTGAGGCTAGAACTTCTAGTACTATGTTGAATAGCAGTGGTGAGAGTGGACAACCCTGTCGTGTTCCTGATCTTAGGGGAAAAGCCCCCAGTGCTTCCCCATTGAGAATGATATTTGCTGTGGGCTTTTCATAGGTGGCTTTTAAGATGCTGAGGAATGTTCCCTCTATCCCTACACTCTGAAGAGTTTTGATCAGGAATGGATGCTGTATTTTGTGAAATGCTTTCTCTCCACCTATTGAGAGGATCATATGGTTCTTTTTTTTTTCTCTTGTTGATAAAATCTATCACGTTGATTGCTTTATGAGTGTTGAACCAGCCTTGCATCCAAGGATAAATCGCACTTGGTCATGGTGAATGATCTTCTTAATGTACTGTTGAATCCTACTGGCTAGTATCTTGTTAAGAATGTTTGCATCTGTGTTCATCAGGGATATTGGTCTATAATTCTCCTTTTTGGCGGGGTCTTTGTCTGGTTTTGGAATTAAGCTGATGCTGGCCTCATAGAACGAGTTTGGAAGTATTCCATCCCTTTCTATCTTTTGGAACAGCTTTAGTAGAATAGGTATGGTTTCTTCTTTAAACATTTGATAGAATTCCCCTGGGAAGCCATCTGGCCTTGACTTTGGTGTCTTGGGAGGTTTTTGATGACTGCTTCAATTTCCTCCCTGGTTATTGGCCTGTTCAGGTTTTCTATTTCTTCATGTTCCAGATTTGGTAGTTTGTGTTTTTCCATAAATGCGTCCATTTCTTCTAGATTGCCTAATTTATTGGCGTATAGCTGCTCATAATATGCTTTTAAAATCGTTTGTATTTCCTTGGTATTGGTGGTGATATCTCCTTTCTCATTCATGATTTTATTAATTTGAGTCTTTTCTCTCTTCTTTTTAATAAGGTTGGCTAATGGTTTATCTATCTTATTAATTCTTTCAAAGAACCAACTCCTGGTTTTGTTGATCTGTTCCACAGTTTTTCTGGTCTCTATTTCATTGAGTTCTGCTTGAATCCTTATTAACTCTCTTCTTCTGCTTGGTGTATGTTTTATTTGCTATTCTTTCTCCAGTTCCTTCAGGTGCAAGGTTAGCTTGTGTATTTGAGTTTTTTCCAATTTTTTGAGGGATGCTTGTATTGCAATGTATTTCCCTCTCAGGACTGCTTTTGCTGTATCCCAATGATTTTGAACGGTTGTATCTTCATTCTCATTAGTTTCCATGAATCTTTTTAATTCTTTTCTAATTTCCTGGTTGACCCTTTCATCTTTTAGCAGGTTGCTCTTTAACCTCCACGTGCTTGGTATTCCTCCAAATTTCTTCTTGTGATTGAGTACAAGTTTCAAAGCATTATGGTCTGAAAATATGCAGGGGAAAATTCCAATCTTTTGGTAACAGTTAAGACCTGATTTGCGACCCAGTATGTGGTCTATTCTGGAGAAAGTTCCATGTGCACTTGAGAAGAATGTGTATTCAGTTGCGTTTGGATGTCAAGTTCTGTAAATATCTGTGAAATCCATCTGGTCCAGTGTATCATTTAAAGCTCTTGTTTCTTTGAGATGTTTGCTTATTATATCTGTCATTTGCAGAAAGTGCCGTGTTGAAGTCTCCCAGTATAAGTGTATTATTATCTAAGTATGTCTTTATTTTGGTTATTAATTGATTAATATACTTGGCAGCTCCCACATTAGGGGCATAAATATTGATGATTGTTAGGTATTCTTGTTAGATAGATCCTTTAAGTATGATATAGTGTCCCTCTTCATCTCTTACTACAGTCTTTGGGATAAACTTTATCTGATATGAGGATTGCTACCCCTGTGTTCTTTTGAGGACCATTTGAATGGTAAATGGTTCTCCAACCTTTCCTTTTCAGGCTGTAGGTGTCCTTAGGTCTAAAATGAGTCTCTTGTGGACAGCAAATAGATAGGTCTTGCTTTTTTATCCAGTAGGAAACCCTGTATTTTGATGGGATCATTAAGCCCATTCTCATTCAGAATTACTATTGAAAGATGTGAATTTAGTGCCATCATAGTACCTAGTCAGTCCCTGTTTTGTGGCTTATTTCTTTGGGCTTCCTCTTTCTTTTACAAGGTCCCCTTAATATTTCTTGGAGAGCTGGTGGTGATCACATATTCTTTCAGTTTCTGCCTATCTTGAAAATTCTTTATCTCTCCTTCTATTCTGAATGAGAGCTTTGCTGGATAAAGTATTCTTAGCTGCATGTTCTTCTTGTTTAGGACCCTGAATATATCCTGCCAGCCCTTTCTGGTCTGCCTCCTCTCTGTGGAGAGGTCTGCTGTTAATCTAATATTTCTCCCCATATAAGTTAGGGATCTCTTATCTTTTGCTACTTTAAGGATTTTCTCTTTATCTTTGAATTTGCAAGTTTCATTATTAAATGTTGAGGTGTTGAATAGTTTTTATTGATTTTAGGGGGGGAACTCTCTATCTCCTGGATCTGAATGCCTGTTTCCCTCCTCAAGTTAGGGATGTTCTCTGCTATGATTTGTTCAAATATGCTTTCTGGTCCTTTGTCCCTTTTGGTGCCCTCGGGAACCCCAATTAAACGTAGATTTTTCCTTCTGAGGCTGTCATTTATTTCCCTTTACCTTTCCTCATGGTCTTTTAATTATTTTTCTCTTTTTTCTTCAGCTTCCTTCCTTGCCATCAACTTGTCTTCTATGTCACTCACTCTTTCTTCTACCTCATTAACCCTCATCTTTAGGACCTCCAGTTTGGTGGCCTGATTAGATTTGTAAAAAAAAACAAAAAACAAGGGGGGGTATCATCTGGTTCTATATACTGTAAATCCCTTGACTTCCCATGGAGCTTTCCAGCACTGCTCTGCCAAGAACTTATTCTTCCCCTGTCCTTCCAGCTGGTCTTCTGGCGGAGGGGCCTGTTGTGTTGATTCTCAGGTGTGTGCACCTGGGGGTGACACCCCGCCACCCCCACTCCCTCAGGTGCACAGCTCAGTGGGAGCTATTTATCCTGTGAGGCCTTTGTTCCCTGCCGGCCTGCCCTGTCCCAGGCCCAGGGTAACACCGGGAGGGACAACAACACTGGCCACAGCCAGGTGTCCAGCTCTGTAGTCAGCTCCCCCAGTAACTACTGCAGGCTCCCAGTCTGCACTGGACTGGATGTTTCAGGGGTGGGGGGCGCTGACCTGTACAGCTCGGGGGCGCCGGGTGACAGGAGCATCCTCGTCCTGTGCCCTCCCGCCTCCACCTATCCCCGGGGAATTCAGGATCCTGGGCTGTATCCCCCGGCGCCCTGGGATCCCGGGCCTGCGCCACTGGAATCGCGCTCCAGGGCCCCGGCTCCGGCTCCCGAAGGTAGCAGGGTACAGCCCCATCTGTGCAGAGCCACTGCCTGAACTTCCCCTGAGGCCCAGCCCAGACGCGCCCCAGCCCTTTACCGAGCTCCGCCCACAGTCTGTGGGGTACTCTCCCCGGGCCCCCTCCTCTGTTAGTGACCTGGGAACCTGGAGGCTTCACTGCCACTCACTCCCATGGCTCTCCCTGAGTTCCCTGCTGAGCACCTTTCCCTCCAGGAAGAATCCAATGCAGATTTTTAAAGTTCCTCCTTCTCTGGGGCTGGGCTTCCCTATCTTGGAGGCTTTCACCCCAGGGCCTTAGCCTGGCTCCTCTCGGGGGCGGAGGGGGGGCGGGGGGGGGGCTCCTCCTCCACTTGATTCTTTTTTATCCCCCCCTCCCTCCTTCTCTCTGTAGTGTTCCAGCTGTTCCCTCTTTAAATCTCAGGGCGAATTCGTAGGTTTTCAGAACGATTTGAAAGTTATCAAGTAAGTTGGTGGGGTAGGTGACTTGGGGACCCTATACTCCTCCATCCACTTGCCCTGCCCCCGAAAAAACTTTTAAGCACTAGGTTTAAAACCCACAACATGCACACAGACACGTTCACCTGTTTATATATTTACTTATATATTTACTTAGAGTCCTTCCCTCCCTTTTAAAACTATACTTTTTATAAAAATAAAAATCTGATCTCTTAAAAATGTGGTCATTCATATTACAAATGGATATTAAATAACTAGTATAACTACTGTGGAGAACTGGAGAAAGTCTTCCCCTTCAAGAGGTTGTATGAGACATTAATGCCATAATCACTTTTGATTTCATAAAAAAAGGGGACACCAGTGCTTGAGCGTCTGTCTTTGGCTCAGGTTGTGATCTCGGGGTCCTGGGATCGAGTCCCACATCAGGCTCCCTAAAGGGAGCCTGCTTCTCCCTCTGCATATGTCTCTGTCTCTCATGAATAAATAAAATCTTTAAAAAAATGATTTCAGAAAAAAGGAATAAAATTATATTTTGAAGTTTTATATATTGCATTGAAATTATTGGCTAAAAATATATTACTGTTATTATGAAAAAAACAGATGATCCATTTTAAAAAATACAGGAAATTACAAATAATACTTGATAAATTTTCATTGAAATATCTGAATTTTATTAAAAACATATTCTTGTAGACAATTTCTTTTTATTATTTTTTCATGTGTTTTTTATTAAAATATCATCTAAAAGCAGAAATCATGTTTTTCTTGTTAAAATGTTTATGAATTTATGATAAATGGCTTTTTAAATATGTGATCTGTTTTAACTACTGAAAAATTGTTCAAAATCTCAGTAAAAAATAGTTATCTTGGAAACTGTTTAGATATACTAAAACATGAAAGTGAACATTATAAAACACTCTTAACAGAAGTCTTTGAAACATTGCCCAAAATATGTTTAAATTTGCTAAAAAAAAAAACCAGGTTAGCCTATAATTGAAATTATTTTGATTTTGTTTAGTAGTTACCCATTAGAAGAATGATCTTGATGTTATTTAAATAAACAGATTAGATGTTTAATGAAATAAATATACTAGATACTTAATAAATCAATGAAATAATTTAACCTAGAAAAGGATAAAGATTATTTCCCTGTTATTTTCATCTTCCCACTAATTCGTTATATACTCTACATCCGTTCAAAATACATGAAAGGAAAGAATCTCTTAGAATATCATGAAAATTTAATCAGATCCCTTGCAGGAACATTTAGAGACAATCGCTTTATGCTGTAATCATTTCCTTCAGTCTTGATCCTTGAGGTGTGTATGAGGTAACATTATTAATGTTCTTTGTCTTTTGGGAGGTATGTGTAATTATTCTGTGCCTCATTGGTCTATGACTATATGCTCAACACTTTAATGAGAATTGCCCTTGCCTTGTCTGCACAATGCACTAAAATAGAGTCAAATCCCCTTTCTGAACTTCAGGGACCCATTTTTTGCCATGTATTATTCATTTTAAGTAAGTTAATGTCATTGGGAGACAGTTTCTGCCTTGTATGATAAAAGATTTTAAGTGAGGAGCAGTTAATTACTTATTGCCCATGCTCTGATGTGCTTTTCCATATGGCCTTTTTTTGGCATATGAGTGACAAGAAGTCATCAGGGCAAAGTCATAAGCAGAACTTTTTATATTAAAAGTTTAATGTATCAGTGCCTGAGGCACTAGCTAATTCCAGTTTTCTAGTTACAAACCTGAACGAATAATTTAGCATCTAGTGCTTCTCAATATGCTTATTTTATTTCAACTTCTGTCTCTTAAATCAAACATAGACTTATCTTCCAAATGCATCAATTGTATGTGTCAGTGACCTTGAAAGGAAACTTTTATTAGCAGAACTTCCGTGTCCTCATGGGAAACATACTAAAACTTTTAAACTACAGCTGTGGGTCTAGTTTTGGTGTAATAAAAATCCAAACTATGCATAGTGGAAAGAACATTAAGACATTTCTTTTAGTTGTCTTGGATTATAGAAAAGAAAACAAAATTTTCCTTTACCTTTTCTGTCTGAAGGTATGCTTTAATATATTCCATAATTGACAAATGCTTGCTCTGGTTCAAGCCTTGTCAGTCAATACGTGTAACAGTTGTTGGAACTAAAGAATAAAGAGTATGAACCAGTCAGCTGTAGAATGTCTATATCAAAGAAGGTTGAGGCCAGCAATGTTGCTTGATGGGCAGGTTGTAAGTTGGCATCAGGCTGCACTTTTAGAGTAGCCCACTGTTATTACTCCATTGCTCTGCTTATTTGGGAATGGCCTTGAGTTCTATTGGAAATTTGGTGTAAAAGTCCTTCTGTACCAAAGCCTTGGAACTGCCACTTCATATTAAAATAAGAGAACTAGAAAGGACTTCAAAATAATTTAAGATTAACTGTTCATTTCATAGTTGAGAAAACTGAAGGCTAGAAGTTAGAGTGATTTAGTCAAGCACCCAGTTTAATTCTTAATGCTTTAATGCTATTAAAATATCTATTAATTAAAAAAAAAACCACTGTTGTCAGGGCACCTGGGTGGCTTAGTCAGTTAAGGCTTCTAACTCTTGGTTGTGGCTCTGGTCATGATCTCAGAGTTGTAGGATTGAGCCTCATGTAGGGTTCCCCACTCAGCACAGAGTCTGTTTATCCCTCTCCCTCGCTTTTCCCACCGCCACTCCTGTCCCGGCCTGCTTGTTCTCTCTCGCTCTTTCTTATAAATACATTTAAAATAAATAAATAAATAAATAAATAAATAAATAAATAAATAAATAAAACTTATATAAATAAAATAAATTGTTGTCATGCATGCATCATTCACTGTCCGTAGCTAGGTATCAAAAAAGCAGAATCAAACCATAATGTTTAATTTTTCTTTGTTAGACTATTGGAAAGGCCTTCTCTGAACTGGATTTAAGAACATGATTACCAAGGAGGCTGGTAGCAGCATAATGTGTTTTTAGGGCAGAAATTTGTTATAATTTAAACAAGAGATGAGATGCAACATTTACATATTGTATATTAGTGAAGTTGAATATGCTGTGCAAAGGGAATTTGTGCATGGGGAAGAGATTTTCTGGACTTGTCATATTTTTATGATGCTTAATGATAGCATTCTTTTTTGAATGGAAAAGGATACTTAACTATAATCTTATTTCCCTTACACCATAGTTATAGTTTTATTTTAAAAATGGTACTTTGCATATTATCATTTTAGAGAGATATTTGGCAAGAAGATAGTAAAAAGTAGAGAAAGAAACTCAATATATTACTAATGAAATAAAACTTGCCAAGAAATCAAAGCCAACCCCAATTTAGTAGTGATTAAATAGCAATTATAATTTTAAAGCTATTAAGACAACAGTGTGAACTGATTTAGTTTCAATTCAGTCCCAAGAAGGGACAGATGCACGTTGTATCAACAGATGCAGTCACTCCACTGAATAATGCTCTGGAGTGTAAATCGGAAGAGCTGAGTCTGTTTAGCTTTATCAATAATTTTGTGGAGCTCCTATTTTGAATCACAAATTTTAATCTATAGCTATTATTGCAATTCTTACCTTTTACTTGTAGAGAGATTTTGATGGTTAATGAGTTCTGTAAGAGGGTTCTTGGTAAGTTTAGACAATGCTTTGCATGCTTTTAATGCATTTGAATGCATTTTAACACATTTGACAAGAATTGAAAAATGTATGTCATTAATACTTGTTATAATACTTTAGTAGTTTGGCAAACTGGAGTAACTATTATTACATGGATTAAAATTACTGGTTTTTCCAGGACTAAAGATTTAATCTAGTATTTTAAATAAAAGATCTTCTTTTTCCTTTCCTTTTCCTTATGTTTCCACTGTACAAACCTCTCTTGTACTTATTATCAACTATCACTTAGTGTTTAATATCTCATAAATCTCTCTGCAGCCTAACCTCTATAAGAAGATTCAAGCTCTGTTTTTAACTGCTTACCTGGATCTTTCCAGGTGGATGTCTTCCAGGCACTTCAAACCCACCAGATCTTTAACTGTCACTTTTCTCATCAAATATCCTTCCTTCACTCAGAGGCTGATTGTTCCTGCTAGGAAATTTAGAATTATTTTTACCATCCTCCTTTTTCATAGCTCATGGTCAAGACGTTTGCAAGCGACTATCCCATATTCATCTACATTGCTGATGCCTTTGTATAGGTCCTTTTTCTTGAATGTGTTAGATTAATGCCATTGAACAGTTTGGGAATGGAACTAGGTGTTGTGGGAAGAAAGGAGGCTTTGGCATCCAGAAGATCTGAATGTTTGAAAAATCAGCTCTGTCTCTTATAAGCTGTGTTTGTTTGCTTAGATTAATTATTTAAACTTGTTGATCTGTAGTTTATTCAATGTATGATGGCAAGTAGTTATTTTACAGTTTCTTAAAGAGTTGAAATTTTATATATACATATTATATATATAACATATACTAATTCCTAGTACAATGCTGATACATCATAGGATTTAAATACACAGCAGTGATAGCCTTACAGTAGTATACTCACTATCTTTTAATGAATCTGGCTGCTAAAGTTATCTCACTTTTTGTTCAAGTAGCCTTTAATATTGCTACCCAAGCTCTTTCTAAATCTTGGGTCTAGCCAAGTCTTTACTAAGCTTAAAAAGCTTTTGAACCCGCTTAGTTGGAGGTTATCCCAAGCTCCAAGATTTTGGCTTCATTTACCACCACTTCCAGAAGATAGGTCTGCTATCTACCATTGGAGTCTACTAGGTACCTCCATGTTTCTCAATCTTGTTCTTTTTCTTAGTTGTCTTTTCTCTATGTTCCTTTGTAACAAAACTTTAGGCCTAACTAGTATCTTTCCTTTGAAGACTTCCTTGATTCCCACCACTTGTCATACATAGAAGCAGTTGCCTCCTGCTTCAGAAATTCTTTATAATTTGTTTACACAGCTAATTATTAGTTAACTTTGCTGACTTTCATCATGTTCTTGATACTTTTAAAAGTATTTTATATGAATGGACTTATGTATGCTTTATGGGATAGCACTGTTATTGTCCATATTTTAAAGATGAGAAACTCAGACATAGAATGATTAAGGAAATTTGCCTGAGATCAGATAGCTAGTTGGTGGTGGAGTCAGGCTTTGACCCGGGCAGTCTGGTTCCTGTGCCTATATGATTATCCATTTATTGCCTTTCAGTGGTATTTAACACTGGATGGGCTAACATTTGGTCCAGTCATATCCTTGACATTAAACTAAGACCCCGCCCTGTATTGTACATACATTAGTTCAGCAGTAACAAGTGCAGTAAAGGACACTTATGATGTGAGCCCTTTAGGACTATGCAAGTGATAGCTGTTTATAAATGATTTTCATTGTTAAAGTGCTTTTGAAAGGGTAATTATCCATAATACTGCATAATCAACTTTATATTACTTAGGGAGTGATTATTCATTTTTGTGACTTGCTTTTTTGTCATTTACTGACTTCACCTCTGGCCCATCATTCCTGCTTTTTGCTATTTCTTTGCTAATTAGCATGTCCAATAGCAGAAGAGAGGAGATAAATTCTAATCATTCATTTTTTTCTCCTTGTCAGCTGCTAGTGTAGGGAAAGGTTAAACTATTGGATAATGTAATGCTTAGGGTTATAATGTGGAATTTCATGCACGTATCCTTATTTTTCCATTATCATCAATAACAGTATTCATTTAAAATTTTAAAACCGTGTGTTGAATACTTATTATGTGCTAGATTTTGTGGACTGCATCAATTGCTGTTTTAGGAGCCTGAAAAATTAAGTTTAATCTTATGCTTTTGACTTTTTAAATATAGACCCGATCTTAGAAATCTTAGGAGGTAATTTTTGACAATGTACTTTAATCAACTTAGCAGTTTACATAAATACTCCCTATAAGACGTAAGGCTTTAGGAAAATTTGTTCACTTGTCATTTGCTGAATATATCTAAACTCCTTGCTTTGGTATTTATATCTTCTCCAGTCTTATTTCTGTACTATGCTTCCATTGCAGGTCCCAAAATCTTCCCCAAGAGCATCCTTCTGGTTATACTGTGGTGGTTCCTAATACATGCATGTGCCTCAGGACCTTCATCAGGCCTGGTGGACTCTCTGTCCCTTGTCTCTCTTGTGAGTTTCTGCCTTTGAAGCCAAACCAAGTAGTAAGTTCTCAAGAAAAGCATCTCTGGGAAACTGCCTTGTTCCTGGCTTGTCTCCCTACTATGAGCTCTTACGATGCTTCTCACCTCTATTGCTAACACTTAGTTTTGATCCATTATATTTTATCTTGTTTTCTGCCTGTCCTGTCTCACTTACTGGTTTTATATTATAGTAATATAATAAACTGTGACTTATTAAGTACTTTCTCAGAGTCAGACACTGCACTGAAGTTTTGACATACTTTATCTCACTGATTGCTTACAGCTTTAGGAGGTAGGCATTAGGAAGGAATTAATAGCAGCTCAGGTGATTAAGACACTTGCCCTCAATTTCACTGCTTATGATAGAGGCATTGCTTTTTATAATTATTTCTTTTGAGATCATGTCCCATGTCTTTCTTTGAGGGTTATTGTGAAGTGTTAGCAAGATCTGTCTTGTGCACCAGAATGCACAAAGGGGACGTTGGTAATCTGTGGGTAACCATATTATTCTTAAGGTCCAGATAAAAAGTGCATGAGTGAAGAGGAATAAAAATACCAAGTTGATATTTCTTCATTTGCATCACTTACAAAATTCTTATGGGGCACCAGGGTGGCTTAGTTGATTAAGTATCTGCCTTCATAGCAAGTCATGATCCTCGAGGCCTGGGGTTTGAGCCCTGAATGGAGCTTCCTGCTCAGCGGGGAGTCTGCTTCTCCCTCTGCCCCTCCTCCTGCTCATTTTATCACTCTTTCAAATAAATAAATAAAATCTTTTAAAAAAAACACAGTAAAATAAAAAATCCTTATAAATATATAGGATTATATATTATATTATAATCCCTAAATAGCAATTTACTGATGGAGAAATGTTAAGAGAATTCCATAATTTTTTAACTTATTGCTAACTGTATGATGGTAAACAGGGACAGCACATTTTCTAATGTGAGGTGGCCACCTAGAGCATTACCGTATTACAGAAAAATTAGTTTTGAAAATTTTAAGCCATCAGGATACCTGGATGGCTTAGTGTTTGAGCATCTGCCTTCAGCTCAGGGGCATGATCCCTGAGTCCTGGGATTGAGTCCCACATCGGGCTCTTCGCAGGGAGCCTGCATCTCCTTCTGCTTCAGTCTCTGCCTCTCTCTTTCTGTGTCCCTCATGAATAAATAAAGTGTTTAAAAAAAAGGAAATTTTAAGCCATCAAATTTATTTTGCTGTTTTATTTACCATTTTCTTACATCCTTAGTGAACCATTATGTAATGCCTTTTTCCCCTTGCCTTTCAGATTTTGAGAATGTTCAACTTGAAAGCTATGTTATTTTCAGTTTTCATTAATATCTGTAGCATTTTATAATAATTCAGTTAATGGGGAGTAACTTGTAAAACATTGGTTATTTAAGAACTCTCAGTTTGAATATACATCGTTAAATCTATATTTTTAAAATAGAATTGTTATGCTTTCTGATTTTTCAGTTGATATTATTCACATTTTAAGGTGGAGACCCACAACTGTAGGGGTAAAATCTGGTTACTATATGCTGCAATGCTGCATTTTAAAGGTACAGCCACTTTTAAGGTGTCTACTGAAATAACATTTTTCTCTTTTGTAACATAATGGATTATAACACTTTTCTTTGACCGACAACCTAGATTATTTTCAATGTACCTAACAGACGTCTAATAAAAATCTATTCATGTCTCTGTGGGTAGGCACAGCCAAAGCAGGAAACGGTGCTCAGTGTCAGCAGTGCCTCTTCTGGTAATAAAGTTCCTGAGGAAAAACTTGACTCTGAACAGCAGGGGCTGGGGTTCTTCTCTCTTGAAATCTGCCACCCCATTTTTACAGCTACACTTTAAATCTTGTCAAAAAGTTAAATGTTGGGGATCCCTGGGTGGCTCAGTGGTTTAGCACCTGCCTTTGGGCCAGGGCGTGATTCCAGAGTCCCGGGATTGAGTCCCACGTCGGGCTCCCTGCATGGAGCCTGCTTCTCCCTCTGCCTGTGTCTCTGCCTCTCTCTCTCTCTATGTCTGTCATGAATAAATAAATAAATAAATCTTTAAAAAAAAAGTTAAATGTTTAGTTATCTTAATGTGGATTACAAGCAATCTTTCACTCTGGAAAGTTTTACACGGTTTAATTAAAGTCTCTCAACTTTGTGTGTTTGGCCCAGGAGTGTTTTGAGTGTTTGTTTGCTTAGAACAATGTATCTTTCATTTTTTAACCAAATATAAAAATACAGATAAACTCTGAGTACTTTTTTGAGGAATTTTTTTAATGTTAATTATCTTAAGCTATGTTTTATTTCAAGAATTAAATCGGATATATTTTACTTTGATTTTAGGTTGTTCAATGAGCTGGGGCTCATGTCATTGAGTTATATGCCGGTTTCTATGCCTTCTTAGTGACATCTTCTTCCCCTTTCAGGAGACTCTTCCATCTCCAGGAAACATTTGGGCAATGAGGGCAAGGTTTCCCTTTTCACTCCATCCTCTGTCTTCATTTGGCCGATTTGATCTGTATGAGCTTTTCAGAACCCTAGCCTCATTGTCCTTTAACCTTCTCCAATTAAAAAAATCTTAGAAATCTGGTTATTTTCAGCAGTTACCACTCAACAATTAAAATTTGTCATCTTACTGTGGATTACAGATCTGCTGAGCCTCAGAGATTTCATGTCTTTGACCTTTATTTCTGCAACAACACTTGTTACTTTTCTTCCCTTGACCATCAGTTGCTTCACTGCCTTACTGGCTCTCCCAGTCTTCCAGCCATTTTTATATTTCACCTGTTTCTGTTCAACCTAATCCCTTCTAGTGACCATATCATGTGCTCTGACTCTTAGGAACTTCAGGAGAAGTCAATACCCAGCCCTGGAGACATACAAATGTCTGATTTACTTATACTTGCATCCTAGTTTTATTTTGTGGGACAGAGTCACATATCTTCTTTTTCAGTGTTTTATTTGAGAGAGAGAGAAAGAACACAAGCCAGAGGAGAGGCAGAGGGAGAGGGAGAAGTAGATTCCCCACTGAAACAGGGAGCCTGATGTGGGGTTCGATCCCAGGACCCTAGGATCATGACCTGAGCCAAAGGCAGACTCCTAACCAACTGAGCCACCCAGGAACTCCAAGAGTCACATATCTTCATAAATTATCTGCAGCCCATGATTTTCAAATAAAGAGGAATATTGAAGGAATGGAGAAGGGGGAGTGGTTCAGCTTGATGGGCTTGGGAACTTACACTCCTCCTGTAGGTAATAAGTGGTTGGAAAAATTCTAAGTTGTATAATATTATTAGAACTACACCTTTAGAAATAAAATGTTGCCAACAGCTGGGAGATCATTGGCATGTGAACAATTGAAGGATATTAGAATAGTTGGAGGCTGTTGAGATTGTGCAGTCATGAAGCATTGTGGCCTGGACTGGTCAGCTAGAATAGAGATGAAGAATTCCTTCTCCTTTACTGTGCTCTTGAGTGAGCTAGTATCCTGCATGGTGTTTATAATGATCTGCAGCTCTATGGGAGAGCTTCAGAAAAATCTCTGGGCTTTTTAGTATGATGACACATCAATTTATCTTTCTTATGGGAGATAAAGGAGTTTGCCAAACTAGTTTTCCTAGTTAAAGCCTGGTGTGTATCTTTCCATGGATGGAATTATTCCACATACTGTAACAAGAGGGTGTAATATGTAATACTTGTAAAGTTTCTTTGAGAAGTATTTCTTTGTGTAGAAATGATGGTTGCTTGCTATTTAATTTAAATCAGAGAACAGAAATGGTATTTCTCCTCAGTGCTCTAAATAAGGTAAGACCTTTGAGCCTACCTGAAATTAAGAGAGTTATAATTGGATTGTCAGCAAGATCATATAATCTTTGCCAGGAAAATAACAAAAACATTTGGAAATATTTGCTATTTTTAAGGTAGGCACCAAACTTGACCACAGAGCCTGGCTAGAGGTAGTTTGTAACCTCTCTGTTGTCCTTATGACCCCAGTGAGGTAGGTAAGTTGATAGTCCTAAAAAATACTGACTGAGAACTCCCAACTTTGAAGGAGAATGGAAGCAGCAGGAATAGAATTGGAATATCCCTTGGCATTGCCTACAGTAAGAAATAAAGGTATGGTATAAATTCTTTTGGCTTGTCTCCTTTCTATCTTTTGGTATCCTGAAATTTCCAACTTACTATGAAAAAATGTTCAAAGATCTGGACTGAAGAAAAGAGAAACTTTTAATTTTGTCAGATACTGTGATATTTAATCAAGTGCTTTTCCCTAACTTAAGATTATTTGTTGTCTGCACCGTAGCATAGAAGTAGCTAGAACTTTCAAATGGCATCCTTGAAAAAGAATAACAATAAATTGAAATTATATACTGACTACTCTGTCTCAGATTCTTTGCCACATGACCTTACTTTTATATTTTTCTGTCACACTGAAAATCTTTGGAGGGGGCATAAGTAAGTTTTTGTGTTCAGTTAGCCATCATGGAACAGAAATTCAATCATTTATCTTTAACAAAGTCTATGAAGTAAATATTTGCTAATTTAGCCTGATCTAATTAGAATGATATTTGATATTTTACATACAGATTTATTCCTTCTTGTAGTTCTCTTTTTCTGCTTTCTGTTAAGATTTGTGAATACTTGCTATATTCTTCCAAGCCTCCTGCTATGTTAGCTTTTGGATATCTGGAAATGAGTTTCCCATTTTTGGATCATGATACTTTCTATACTTTTTTTTAAAAACGATTTTATTTATTCATTCTTGAGAGAGAGAGAGAGTGAGTTAGAGACACAGGCAGAAGGAGAAGCAGGCTCCATGCTGGGAGCCCGACATGGGTCTCGATCCCGGGTCTCCAGGATCGCACCCTGGGCGGAAGGTGGCACTAAACTGCTGAGCCATATGAGCTGCCCTACTTTCTATACTTTCTACATAGTATTACCTCCTTTGCTTCATTTGATAGGATGAAAATAGATTTGTGTGAAATGTGTCTCAGTGGTGCAACTGTTCATCCAGGTGAAAAAAACATTTTTATTAATATATTAAGTCATTTGTGCTTATATCATCATAGTCATGTAAATACTGACAGGGCATCTCTTAAATTTTGTTTTATTCGCTTGCCCTGCGTGGAATACTTATGTTTTCAACATTTTTGTCAGGGACTTGAAACACAAAGAGAAATAAAATGAAGTCCTCCCATACTGTCTTGATGATTACAGCTTTGTAACATAAATGGATAAAGAAGATGTAGTATATATAAAAAATAGAATATTACTCAGCCATCAGGATGAATACTTAACATTTACATCAATGTGAATAGAACTGGAGGGTATTATGCTGAATGAAATCAGTCAGTCAGAGAAAGACAATTGTCATATGGTTTTACTCATATATGGAATATAAGAAACAGTGCAGAAGATCATAGGGGAACAGAGGAAAAGTGAATGGAAAGTCATCAGAGAGGTAGAAAAACCATGAAAGACTCTTAATTATAGGAAGCAAATTGAGGGTTGCTGGAGAGGAGAAGGGCCTGGGGATGGGGTAACAGGGTGATGGACATTAAGGAGGACATATGCTGTGATGAGCACTGGGTGTCATATGCAACTGATAAATCATTGCACATTACATTTGAAACTAAGTACGTATTTTATGTTGGCTAATTGAATTACAATTTTTAAAAAGGGAAAAAAAGCCGCAAGTAGAAAATTAAGTCCTGGAGTAACAAAGTATGCTTTCTTTCTGAGTTAAGAGTAGTGTCTTAAAACTGTACCCATGAAGTTGTGGCACACTAACTTGTAAGCTTGCAAATAGGTAAAAATTGGATCTTTCAGCCTTGACAGATACAAGATATTAGAATTTATTTCCTATTATAGAACCAAATGACATTGAATTGTGAATTCTCTGTAATTATTAATCAGTAACATGATACAAAATTGTTTCTTTTTTCCCCAAAATCATGCAGCATTTTTACCATTATTGTTATAAATGTGACAGGCACAAGGACAATGATTTGAATGCTGTGGGTAGAAATACTCCCTCTGGGAATATTATGATAGGATAATTACATGTTGGTTTTGTTGTTGTTATTCTTTGAGTTAAGTTTTAAGCTCCTCATCTTCCACACAGAGCTTACTTTATCATTTTCATCCCTTTGAGACTTTTAGCAGAAGCCTAGGAGCATTGTAGACGCTAGGTAAGATTATAAATATACAGTGTTTGCAGGCCAAGTCTCATTCACAACCCTGTGGGGAATCACGCAAATGGCAAGAGTGTTCTAAATGCAGTGCTTATAATTTCACTTCTTTGTTCTGTCTTTTCTCTGTTGGGGCTAATATCCATCACCTATTTCAGTGGAGTCCATACTGAAGTGAAACTTTACGTAGTATTTTATTATTTATTTATTTGTTTATTTATTTATTTATTTTTAAAGATTTTATTTATTTATTCATGACAGACACAGAGAAAGAGAGAGGCAGAGACACAGGCAGAGGGAGAAGCAGGCTCCGCGCGGGAAACCCGATGTGGGACCCGATCCTGGGTCCCCAGGATCACACCCCAGGCCGAAGGCAGCGCTAAACCGCTGGGCCACTGGGACTGCCCTGCATAGAATTTTATTGAACATTGTTTGGAATTAAAAGAAAAACTGTGTGCTTTATTTGGGGTGTGTGTGTGTGTGTGTGTGTGTGTGTGTGTGTGTGTGTTTGAGTTATAAATGCACATAAGAAGCTTGGAATGAATTCTTCAAATCTGTAATCAACATCTGTTTTCATAAAGAGAGTTCTTGACAGAAGCATGAAAAATACAATTCTTTTTCTTTTTGTTTTCTTTGTATTATCACTGACTGTGGGCTGTTCACAAACACATATTTAAGTAAGCCTGTGAATCAGGTAGTGGGCTAAAGCTTTTTTTTTTGTGTGTGTGTGTGTTTTTTGGTTCTATGCCAATATCAGTTTTCTTTTAGATCATTAATTTCTGGAGTGAAGAACCTTTGCCTTATTCATCTTTGAAACTCCACACTAGGCCCCATCTGCTCTGAAACATAGGAGGGGCTCAGTAAATGTTTAGTTATTTGAATTAGTGAAAAAATTGGACTCAAAAATAGTAAATGGGCACATTTTCAGTGAAACTATTGTCTAGAAGGAATTAAGAGAATGGTTTACTTCAGGCACAATAATGCTTCTCATTTCAAATGTCTAGTTGTATTTTAAAAATAGGCTTTAGCAATTTTCTTCTGCTCTTTTGTAAACTTTTTATTCTTTATTATAATTGCTCAAATGAATAATTATAGCAAACACTTACCAAGAGCTTATCAAGTGTCAGGTATTGTTCTCAGCTCTCCCCATATTACACATTTAGCCATCAGAAAGCTAATAAAAGTATTATTGTTATCTTTGTTGTACAAATGAGGAAATGGGAGGATAGATAATTTCCCAAAGTCACATAACTGGTCAGGACGATACAGAGTCAGAGGAAGATTCTAGGCTGATGTCTTAATATTTTCTCCTAGAAAAGGATGGATGTGCAAGTGTATATGTTAAAGTTGATCCACAATTTGAAGCAACTGCCTAGAAGAGGTCAAAAAGGACCTGAAAGGCACACTATTTGGAAACCATTTTCTGTTGCAGCAAGCAAAAATTTGGCTTTAAAAGCATTCTCATTTCTTTAATCTTGACAAGGATTTATTTTCCAGGCATTCTGGCTGGAACCCATTAGACACCGATACTGGTGGAAAGGAAAAACATACATTGTACTTGGCCCAAGATTGAACTGTATAGAGACCATGCCACATAACAGGTGTTCTATAAATACTTTTTTGATAGAAAAAAATGGTATTAAAATTCTAATATGATATTCTCATTTTAGACTGATCTATAATTCTAGTTTGCAAACTTTCTCATACCCATCATGCCTTTGAAGGAATGTATATCCAGGTGTTAGTTTATAATATAATATTGATTCTGCACTAAACTTTATGTGTTTTTTATATGGGATTATGGTCACTTAATGGGCTAGCACATATTTTTATGGTGATTTAATTTACTGACATTCTAGAATAATTCTACATATGTATAAATACACAGGCTAAAAAATAAATAGATCAAGATTCAAAAATTCTAGACCCTGTTGGGAATTTTATAATGTTACATATGAAAATTAACTTCTTTAAAATGGAAGTTCTGAGTTTCTGGAGTTTTAGTTTTCATTGATCAGATGGCATTGAGAAATTTTTCAGAAGGACAGAATGGCCTTTAAATTTTTTTAAAATTTTAAATAAAAACGTAAAATTAATTGATAATAAACATATTTTGTATCATCCACAGAACCACTTGTAACCAAGTACTGAGAGAGGATTTAACAGTTAGAATATGCCTTATCTGAGTTTCTCAACCTTCACATTGACATTTTGTATTAGATGGTTTTCTTGTAAGAATCTGGCCTGTGCATTGTAGGATGTTTAGCTGAATCCTTGGACTCTGCCTACTAGATGCTAGTACTCCCTTTTCCCACTTGACAACCAAAAATGCCTCCAGATGTTGCCAAATATCTCCTGAGAGGCAAAATTGCCGCAGTGGAGATCCACCATGCATTAGTGTCTAAGAACATGTTTAAGCGAAGTGGTAATTAAAATGTGGGAAAATATGAAAAGAATAGAGGCAGAACTTAATACATAAATGATGCATTTAAGACCAGGTAAAGTCCAAATGGCAACACAAGGAAATGAAAATTTAAGGCTTCATTCACAATAGTTTTAATAGAAAAAGTTTAGAACACTTGAATTATAAGATATCAGAAGACAGTGTAGGCATTCAGAACAAAGATGACAAACCTGTACAGAGGCAGTTAAATACCATATTCACATTTAGTTGCAATATAATAGCATCATCTATTGCACTAAATTAATGTTGTTAATTTGAATTATATTGCTTTCTAAATTTTGCTTGTATATGTTGGTAAATTTGTTTTGGTTGGAGAATTAAAGCTCTAAGCAGAAGCTCTATCTAAGCATAAGGAGTTTATACTTAGTTTTGTATTTATACATATTTAACAAACATAATAATAAAAATAATTTGTCAACACCAGAAATCCTCAAAGAAGATTCCTTTTTTTTTCCATCGGAAAGGAAACATATTTCTAAGTTTGAGGAACACTGGATTTGGGGTGTCAGAGACTGAGTGGAGGGAGAGGCAGTGGGCCAATGGGAGGACATTGTTGAGAAAAATGGTGAACACTCCAGACTTAGGTGCTGGACCTTCTGCAGCATCATTTTAATTTGTGCCAGGTACAGAAGACATAAAAATCCATGTTCTCTTTTTATAACTCACTCACAAAATCACAGAGACTACTGAGTTATTTTATAGTTTTCCTTTTGATAAAATTAAAAAGTTTATAAACACCCTTGTACCTTATGTAAACTGCCATGTGGAAAGCAATGCTTATCCAAGTGAGTTAATTTTAATTTCAATCAAAACTGAAGAGACGTAGGAATCAATGATGGAGTTAGAAACATTTTCAGGTGATTTTGACAACTTACTATGTCCCATTGTATGAACAATACACAATCCTCTGATTTTACAGCAAGTGGAACAGCCTCGAGCAGACAGAACAGGCTCTCTTTACCTGATATGCTCCCATTCACATCATCTGTTGTTACCTTACTCCTTTGTTGGATCCCTCTGCTCAAAAAATCTTTTGAGACTCTACTGCCCTTTAACCCAAAGAAGTTGGAAAACCTTCCCCTTCTAGCCATGACTCTGCCTCTTTTTCCTTTTATTCTCTTCCCTCGAAAGGTGTTTTTGCATGATGGTCAATAAGGTAGAAGCACCAAATTGATCATAAGTGGTCATAGTTTCACTGGTTGAAGTGGAAGACCCTGGCCCTTCCTGCTGAATCCATTTCTCTCCATTCCCAGAATGGAAAGATCCCTGGAATAATTGATTCCTCCAGATCTAGGATGGCTGGAGATTATATTCTGCCGTAGTATCCAAGGCAAGGGAATTTGGAAAAGTAATTAGGGGTTGGAAGGCATTTCCTAGCTTTCTGGAAGGAAGGTGCTTCCTTTTCAGCTACACACCATGGAGATAAATGATTGGCCTTTCTCCCTTCATCCAACAATGGCCTGGACATCTACATTGCTATAAATAGCCAGGCCAGAGACTCTCAATTTTAATATAAGCTCTAATCAATCAACACTGGTTTGAAGACTAAAAAGAAAAACCCCTGGAAGAGAGAGAAGGGGCTTTCTGAGAATAGAGTTTGAAGAGTATTTACAGTGCACTAGGAACCTTCTTCTTTTCCATTTAGGGGAGAGTGGGACTTTACATGTATCATGTGACTCCATGGAATTTGGGTCCATTTGAATATTTGTGGTTGTGTCACATTTCTAAAAAGACACAATAAAAATCCAAGCAGTAAGTTGGATCAAAAATTCAATATGTCATTAGGATGACTCGCCGCTAATTAGGGTCATTCCTTTCTTCAAAAAAGTTAGATAAACTGGTTGCGTTTTAGAGAAACATTTTGGAAATAAACATTCCTATATACTTAATATATAATTATAAAATAATTTTTAAAAGTCAGTTTATGCAGGAAGTTTATATGTCACTGTGTAAGTTCTAATTTGTAGCATTAGAGGTCCTAATATTTGGGAAGAGAAATCCTTCAAATCGCTATGATTTTGGAATCAAACCTTTCACTCTTATAAATGAACAGTATCATTTGATAGAAAAATGTAAGTAACTGTTTTATAATGTCAAACCCTGTAGGATAAGTGAAATGTAGGCCTAGTTTCTTGCAGGCACAGTTGTCTTGTAAACTGCCAACACATTTGATGGGTACAGCTTTACTGAGCCTATTAAAGGTATAGAAAGAATCCCCAAAGAAACAAGAATAGAGACTTTAACCTTCTAAAAGTTCATAAGCTCACTGAAAACAATTGTTTGGATGTCTTCCTGATTATTTTTGTAAAAAGAAACAAGGTTTGATTTCTTTCAAAAGGCCATTCTTCTGGGAGATGCATGAATGCTTTATACATGGACATATTTTTCAGAACTCTAAATTGCTAAAACCAAGTTTATCTGAAACTTTATGAAACAAATTCTCTCTTGATCATTTTATTTATTGTTCCTTGAACTTGTATGTATATTTTTAGGGAGTAGGCTGTCATGGTTATTTTAAAATTGCATTTTTAAATTCACTTCCATTAGGAGTAAAACTGGTTCTTTGTGGATAAGGAAAAAGTTAAATGATGCACAAATCACTCTTTTGAAAAGCATTCTTTATTTTTTATTTTGAAAGGAAGGAATTCTAAATGGACTACTTATGATACGTACATTATAAGATACATATTAGTCTTCAACGTAGAGAAAGAATTCTTTCCGAAGAAGATAATGCTGATGATTTGGGGCACTGAAAACTTGGATTTCAGGTATTAGAGGGAAAAAAAATAATTTTCAGGCCTTTGATCTGGAATAAAGAGCTATCTGAATGAAGCAGAGAATACTTATCAATCACAGAGAATCTAGACTCCCCTTCCCCCATAGTTTGTTTTGGAGCACTTAAACACGTTTTCTTTTTCATTGCTATTGATATTCTTTTTTTTTTTTTTTTAAGGATTTTATTTATTTATTCATGACACACACACACACACACACACACACACACACACACACACACACAGGCAGAGACACAGGCAGAGGGAGAAGCAGGCTCCATGCAGGGAGCCTGATGTGGGACTCAATCCTGGGTCTCCAGGATCATGTCCTGGGCTAAAGGCGGTGCTAAAGCGCTGAGCCACCTGGGCTGTCTACTATTGATATTCTTATGCATGTTTTCCAAATACAAACTAAAGTGCCTTGTTGGTATATTCCATCTATACACCAGAGAGAAATACCTAAGAATTCTCGAAATATATTACATAACTGAGTTGTGAGACATTCACTTCCTTTTCCCTCTATTCCTCTGCATTTTTCCCCCCTTTCTCCTTATTTTGGGCAGATTTTTTCTCCATCAGTAATAGAATTAGTTTTGTGTGTAGTGGAGGGCAGACAGTGCCTCCAGTGCTAATGGAATTTAATTTCTAGCTGAAACATTTTTCATGAATACTTAAAACATAAAAGAGAGATCTAAATAATTTCAGCCAAAGAAGGAGTTACATCTTTCATGACCTTGGCATTTATTCAACAACTATTTTCTGTATTCCTGTGATGTATAGGGCACATTGCGCAAATCCATATATTAATTGGAAATTGTCCATGCCTTCCTGTAGGAGGAATAAATAATTCAAATTAGAATTATGTAAAAATATCATAAGCTTATTTGAAAAGCCAAGAATTCTCCCTGGAAGATATATGGTACTTGAGCTGGATCTAATATACAAAAAAAAAAAAAAGGATCTTACCATTAGAGAATAAAAGAAAGGACATCCCAAGAAGAAAGAAGAGCAAGTTCAATTGCAGAGGTAATATTTTGGGAAATACCAAGTGTGCTAGATTATATATTTAAACTTTGTTTCAGTTCAAAGCACAGCTTATCACTAACTTTCTCCACTCTTAGCAAACCATCTTTATCCTATCATAGCCTGCTTGTCCCAGCCCTGCCTAGTCATCCCAGATTGAAGAAGTGGTACAGCCTTGCCCAGCCCTTGGGCCATTCTGGACTAGAGTAAAAAGCCTTATTGATTACTTTGGTCCCAGGAACAGATAAGTCTGAAATAAGACCTGTAAATGTAGATCTAGGATAGCTATGCCAAGATGAGCCCTGATGATCAGGAGGGGCCCTGAACTACAGAATACCTACCCTCTTCTTTGGTCCCTTGTGCTGAACTTCCTCTAGTATTCTGCGAGTGTGGTCCTCTGACTGAGAGACCTATTTGCACCATTTTGTTTCTGGCTGGCCTACTATCTTGAAGAGGTTGATTTTTCTGTAAGGACAATACAACTGCTCATGTAAAGTGTGGGTTCTCCTCCCAGTGTGCATTTTTCCCTGGAGTGAACTTCTTTTGTTACTGAGCCCTGACAGAACCAAGATTGATGTAGCTTCATCACTTTGATACTGCACTTGGAACACTGGCATTGGCTATCAGCTTCCCTTCCCTCTACTTGGAGGCCAGTTCTGAACTCAGCTGGCTTCTCAGTGAAACAATTAGGCTATTTGGATAAAAGTAACAGAAACTTATTTGAGCTAATTGTAAGAATGAGATGAAGATATATTTATGAGAAGGATACTGTATCTCACACAATGATAAAAAGCTATAGGACTAGGTCTAGAAAAAACAATTTTGAGGCCAGAAGCAGCGGAACTGATGGCTTGTTTGTTCAAGATATCACTACAGTTGGAATGAAAGAGGTACCCATCTTTTTTACCCTTGCAATCCTGAGCTCAATTCTTCAGAGAATGAAATTCTTAAGTTATTTTGTATATTGATTAGGCTAGATTGGTCTATGTCTTCCCCTTCCCTTTGGCCTGATTAAGGCAGGTTACTCCCTCCCCCCCCTTTTTTTAAAGATTATTTATTTTAGAGAGTGCACAAGTTGGGGCTGGGGGCAGAAGGAGAGGGAGAAAGAGAATCTCAAACAGACTACATGGTGAGTGCAAGCCCAACCCAAGATTCAATTTCATAACCCTGAGATCATGACCTGAGAGGAAACCAAGGGTCTGATGCTCAACCAACTGAGCTACCCAGGTGCCCTGAGGCAGGTTCCCTTAACTGACTTACCACCAAAACCACACTCAATGGGAAGAAAATAACCCTCCAAACAAAATAGTATGGTGCATACCAAAGAATTCGGAATGGATACTAGCCAAGCAAAACCAAGATTATCAACTATACTTGGCCTCTCTATTTGTATCTGGTCCAAGTTATCATTTCCTCCTCACTGGCCGATGCTATTTGGGTTCATTATACATGCAGACCAACCTCCCTAATTTATGTCAATATTGGAATATCTAACATTACTTTCTATTTTATGAGGTCTCTTTTTGGAGGATTCTCTTAGTCAGACTTGGATTGGTTGCCTAGCATAATCAGAATCCAAAAATCTATAGCCAAGGGACCACACTTTATTTCATAGACTTGAGAGGAAAAATAAGATGAAATATATTTATCTATAGTTACAAAACTGCAATCAGGTTTTAAAAGTCTTAATATCTCAAACACAATATTAAGATTTTCTAAGCTTCTAGATTTAGATTGGGTTCAAAATAATTACAAATAGTTTTGGTAATGCTTACTGAAGCCTGAAAAATGAAGAGAGTAATTTTAATACAAGTTACATCTGTGACTGTTGTAGTTCAATAATTTTTATAACCATGAATTATTAATAACTTTTGATATTTCTTATTATTGATTTTAAAATTCAGTATATATTTGGGGCACCTGGGTGGCTCAGTCAGTTAAGCATCCAACTGTAATTTTGGCTCAGGTCATGGTCTTAGGGTTGTGAGATAGAGCTCCTCAATAAGCTCTGCACTCAACAGGGAGTCTACTTAAGATTCTCCCCTTCTCTTTCCACCCCTTCCGTCACTCTCTCTCTCAACCCCCCCCAAAACAAAAACAAAAACAAAAAAATCCTTTAAAATTCAATGCCTATTGTCGAATTCTCTCTTAAACAATGATATTGTAAAATTTTCAGTGAAGCAGTCCTTGTTAAAAGAACTGCTCTAAAGCAGGGATGCCCCAGTGGCTCAGCGATTTGGTGCCTGCCTTCCACCCAGGCCATGAGCCTGGAGACCCGCTATCGAGTCCCACATCGGGCTCCCTGCATGGAGCCTGCTTCTCCCTCTGCCTGCATCTCTGCCTCTTTGTCTCTCATGAATAAATAAATAAAATATATTTAAAAAAATAAATAAAGCAGTTCTCATGCTTCTCAACCTGACCAGCCATGAATTTATTTATTCTTTGATTTCACTTGAACAAAAGATAACTGGTTAACACATTAAGACAAAGTGATATTCAGAGACATTTTCAATTAAAATAGTCAAACGAGTTTCTGACTCTTTAGTATATTGTTTGGCTCTATTTTGGCCCACTGTGAAGCACATCGTGCTATGCATATGAGAGTACTTAACTCAATAAATTATAGCCAACTCTGTCACTTAATTTGGTTCAAATGTGATGCTTATTATGTCCAAATGATTGATTTTAACATTATGTAAGCCAGGCATTTTTGGAGAGGCCTTATTTCTCCTTTGATCATTTTCCAATTATGTATCTCCTCTCAACCACTTTATTTTTTTTTTTAAGATTTTATTTATTTATTCATGAGAGACACACAGAAAGAGAGAGGCAGGGACACAGGCAGAGGGAGAAGCAGGCTCCATGAGGAAGCCTGATGTGGGACTGGATCCTGGGACCCCAGGATCAGGCTCTGGGCCTAAGACGGTGCTAAGCCACCGAGCCACCCGGGCTGCCCCTCAACCACTTTCTAGGTTGTACTGTGTCCTGCCTGTCACAAGGGAGAATGAGCATCAGGTAGTAAGCAGCTCAGTATAACCCACACCATAACTTAAAGTTGCCTTTTTCCCGCCTCTAATGATAGTCCTGCAATATCATCTCAGCTGTTGGATTGTGACACACAAGCGGGATGATTGACCTGCCAGAATGTAAGAGCCTTAATAAAAAGTCATAACAATAACAAAAAGATATTTTCAATTTCTTTCTTTTATGTAAACTATTATTTGCAACAGTAATCATCTGGTTTTTGACCAGACCTCAGCTTCTTCTGCAGTATGTTTCAGGAATTCTCCATGAGAACAAGAAAAAATATTGAACTGTTTTGGGTTAAAGGACAGTGCATATACCATAGGGAGGGAGGTAGGAGGTGAAAGAGGGCCCTGATTTTAAATATAATAAGTTTTACAAATGGACTTCTTAGTAAGCAGTGGAGCATTCTTAATTTGGGCTCAGTTCCATTGCTTTCAATGAAAAACTCTTAATATAAATGCACTGGATCGATCTGGATTCAGTTTAAAGTGATACTGTAATATGTAGAATATTTCTGTCGAATTTTTGCTGCCAATCAGTTCAGAATGGAATGCACTATTGATTTTAATAAAAAAGTTATTAAGTGCATAGTGCATAGTGTGAGTATATACAAGTTTACTTTTTGAAAAATATTTTTAACTCTTTGAGGAACCTCCACACAGTTTTCCAGAGTGGCTGCACCAGTTCACATTCCCACCAACAGTGTATGAGGGTTCCCTTTTCTCCACATCCTCTCCAACATTTGTTGTTTCCTGCCTTGTTAATTTTCCCCATTCTCACTGGTGTGAGGTGGTATCTCATTGTGGTTTTGATTTGTATTTCCCTGATGGCAAGTGATGCAGAGCATTTTCTCATGTGCATGTTGGCCATGTCTATGTCTTCCTCTGTGAGATTTCTGTTCATGTCTTTTGCCCATTTCATGACTGGATTCTTTGTTTCTTTGGTGTTGAGTTTAATAAGTTCTTTATAGATCTTGGAAACTAGCCCTTTATCTGATATGTCATTTGCAAATATCTTCTCCCATTCTGTAGGTTGTCTTTGAGTTTTGTTGACTGTATCCTTTGCTGTGCAAAAGCTTCTTATCTTGATTAAGTCCCAATAGTTCATTTTTGCTTTTGTTTCTTTTGCCTTCGTGGATGTATCTTGCAAGAAGTTACTATGGCCGAGTTCAAAAAGGGTGTTGCCTGTGTTCTCCTCTAGGATTTTGATGGAATCTTGTCTCACATTTAGATCTTTCATCCATTTTGAGTTTATCTTTGTGTATGGTGAAAGAGAGTGGTCTAGTTTCATTCTTCTGCATGTGGATGTCCAATTTTCCCAGCACCATTTATTGAAGAGACTGTCTTTCTTCCAATGGATAGTCTTTCCTCCTTTATCGAATATTAGTTGCCCATAAAGTTCAGGGTCCACTTCTGGATTCTCTATTCTGTTCCACTGATCTATAGACCTGCCCTACGACCCAGCAATTGCACTGCTGGGGATTTACCCCAAAGATACAGATGCAGTGAAACGCCGGGACACCTGCACCCCGATGTTTATAGCAGCAATGGCCACGATAGCCAAACTGTGGAAGGAGCCTCGGTGTCCAACGAAAGATGAATGGATAAAGAAGATGTGGTTTATGTATACAATGGAATATTACTCAGCTATTAGAAATGACAAATACCCACCATTTGCTTCAACGTGGATGGAACTGGAGGGTATTATGCTGAGTGAAGTAAGCCAGTCGGAGAAGGACAAACATTATATGTTCTCATTCATTTGGGGAATATAAATAATAGTGAAAGGGAATATAAGGGAAGGGGGAAGAAATGTGTGGGAAATATCAGAAAGGGAGACAGAACGTAAAGACTGCTAACTCTGGGAAACGAACTAGGGGTGTTGGAAGGGGAGGAGGGCGGGGGGTGGGAGTGAATGGGTGACGGGCACTGGGGGTTATTCTGTATGTTAGTAAATTGAACACCAATAAAAAATAAAAAATAAAAAATCTAAAAAAAAAAAAAAAGAAAAGAAAAATATTAGTGTAGCCAAGCAATAAAAATACTAATATTTGGAATTACTGAAAAATATACATTAGGAAGTAATGTATAACATAACATTAAACCTCAGCATATGGCCTACTGAACAACATGACTCTCTTGCCTGGAAGCGTAGTATGGAGAAGTGTTATCACAGAACAAAAGAAATCTAAGATTGGCAAGAAAGCAATAGATTCATGGAAAGTCCTTAAAAAATCCATAAATCCATATTAAGCACATATTATAGCTAAATATTGTGTTAACATGCTCAGATGAGTTTTAAATGATAGGATGGAGACAGAATATATCATGGATTTTTGAAATAACTCTTCCAGAGGATTGTATTAGTACCTGAAGGTAAGTAGCACATAAGGATAATTTTGGAACAGTTACCACCTCACCCTGCCCACTTGTTATTTTGAGACCAATTTATAAGGCACAGCAGGATCTAACATTTTTAAAAGAGTTAGAGTGAGAGGCTGGATATCCAACCAGCCTAACTATACATAACCTTAAAATCCCACACGTGAGTCCTTCTGCAACCCTTACTAATGACACATTCAGCTTGAACAACTAAACATTTCAAAATAAACACCACCTTTAACCATTACCCATCAAAACAAGTGATATACGAAGTTCAGAGGGCAGCCGTAGGCCATGCTACCAACTCTGAGCCAATCATCTAAAATCAGCTGTCATGGAAGCTGAAGTTTAAGAAATGAAAGATAAATAGAAGAATACAACTTACTATAAAAGAGTATGTTCTTTTATCTAAAGTTTAACCCTTTAATATGCCTCCCAAAGATTGCTTACTTAAGATAACTGAATAAGAATACTCTAGGAAAACTGTAGACTGTTTGGAAATGTTTTGCTAACACTAAAGACAGAAAAAAAAACAAACAAACATATATTTTGGAAAAGAATTTGGAACTCTATTCCTGTATGTTACTTTCAACTCTTTTGAGTGTGAGTAATGTGATTTAGTTATGATTAATGAGAAAAATGTAGAGTGAAAGATAATCCAAATGAGCTCATATATTATACATGTAATAAATCCTCCACTCTGAAAATGAAAAAAAGAAAGGTTTTTACATTTATGAACATTAAAAAACTACCAGGATGCCTCTCTCCAAGGTAAATTCTAAATTCATATTTAAAGCCTATGAATTTGAAGAAACTCAGGGTTTTTAGTTAGCTGGGAGTGTCTTGATTTGCCTTCAATTTATAGTTGTGGAATAAATCAAGTATAAGATGGCCTAGTGTAATTATTACTAATTACCGTAGATAAGGAAGAATTCAGGAAAATATTGAAAATTGAGCTGACTCTTAGAGAATTCAGGAATTGAATTAGAAAAGAAATAAAGGTGATGAGGAGTGTGTTGAATTATTTTCTGAAATCTTTTTTTGTCCATTTGTGAAAAGCTTTTATTTTAGTTAACTGGGTTTTGAGTTAAATTTATCTATAGTCACAAGAGTGGCTGAAAATGATACTATCAAATTTCCCAAATAGCCAGTTATAATTTTTTAATTCAAGTATAATTAACATGCAGTGTTATATTAGTTATATTAGTGTTATATATAACAATTCTATATTTTACTCAGTGCACATGAGTGTAATCTTAATTTCCTTCACCTATTTCATCCATCCTCCCACCCACCTCCTCTCTAGCAAGCACAAGTTGGTTCTCTATATTTATTTTTGTTTGTCTCTTTCTTCCTTTGTTCATTTCTTTTTTAGATAAAAATTTTTAATTTTTATTTTAATTCCAAATAATTAACATACAGCATTATATTGGTTTCAGGTGTGCCATATAGTGATTCAACACTTCCATACATCAGCTGCTGCTCATCATGACAAGTGTATTCCTTAATTTCCTTCACTTGTTTCACCCATCCACCCTCCTCTAGTAACCATCAGTTTGTTCTCTGTAGTTAAAAGTCTATTTCTTGATTTCTCTTTTTTCCCTTTGCTCATTTTTTTCTTAAATTGCACATATGAGTGAAATCATATATTTGTCTTTCTCTGACTTATTTTCTTAGCATTATACTCTTTAGCTCCATTCATATTATTGCAAATGGCAGAATCCCATTCTTTTTTATGGCTGAATAGTATTCTACTGTACACATTTATCCATTCATCTATGGATGGACTTGGATTGCTTCCATATCTTGGCTATTTGTAAATAATGCTTCTATAAACATAAGGGTACATATATCTTTTTGGATTAATGTTTTTTGGATTGATTTTTTTGGGTAAATACCCAATATTGGAATTACCAGATCACATTGTAATTCTTTTTTAGGTTTTTGAGGAACTTCATACTGTTTTTTTCACAGTGACTGTACCACTTTGCATTTCTATCAAGAGTACAGAAGGTTTCCTTTTATTTTCCAAATCCTCACCAACACTTGTTGTTCCTTATGTGTGAGGTGTTATCTTATTGTGGTATTGATTTGCATTTCCCTGTTGATGAGTGATGCTGAGCTTCTTTTCATGCATATGTTAGCCATTTATATATCTTCTTCGGAAATGTCTGTTTGTATCCTTTGTCCATTTCTTTTTTTTTTTTTTTTCCTCTGTCCATTTCTTAATTAGATTCTTTGTGTTTTTGGTGTTGAGTTGTACAAGTTCTTTGTATATTTTGGATATTAACCCCTTATCAGATGTATCACTTGCAAATATCTTCTCTCTTCAGTAGGTGGTCTTTTTATTTTGTTGATGGTTTTCTTCATTGTGCAGAAGCCTTATATTTTGGTGTAGTCCCAATGATTTAATTTTGTTTTTGTTTTCCTTGCCTAAAGGGATATATCTAGAAAAATGTTTCTACTACTGATGTCAAAGAGATTACTGCTTGTGTTTTCTTCTAGGAACTTTATGATTTCAGGTTTCATATTTAGGTCTCTAATCCATTTTTAGTTTTGTGTGTGTGTGTGTGTGTGTGTTTGTGTGCATTGTAATAAGAAAGTTTCTTTTTTCTTTTTTTTTGGCATGTGCTGTTCACTCTTCCTAACCCATTTGTGATTATTCTTCCCCTCATTGGATTGTGTTTCCTACTTTGTTGAAGATTAATTGACCATATAATTGTTTGCTTTGTTCTTCTTTCTCAAAATTGCTTTGGCTATTTGGGGCCTTCTGTGGATATGTACAAATTGGATTCTATTTGTTCTACTTTTGTGAAAAATGTTGTTGGTATTTTGATAGGGATTGCATAACATCTGTGGGTGGTATAGACTTTTTAACAATATCTGTTCTCCCAGTCCATGGGTATGGAATATCTTTCTATTTGTTTCTGTCATTTTAAGTTTCTTTCATCAATGTTTTAGTTTTCAGAGTACATGTCTTCCACTTCACTGATTAAATTTGTTCCTAAGTATTCTATTCTTTTTGGTAAAATTGTAAATGGGACTATTTTCTTGAAATCTCTCTCTGCTACTTCATTATTAGTATATAGAAATGAAATGCAACAGATTTCTATATATTAATTTTGTAACCTGTGACTTAATTCATTTACCAATTCTAGTAGTGTTTTTTGGTGGAGTCATTATAGGATTTTCTATATATAATATAGTATCATCTGCAAATAAAGCAACTTTTAGTTCTCCCTTACCAATTTGGATGCCTTTTATTTTTTTTCTTGGTGTTGTCTGATTATTGTGACTAGGACTTCCAGTACTAGTCACTTCAGTCAAAGTGGTGAGACTGGACATCATTGTCTTGTTCCTGATCTTAGAGGAAGAGCTTTCAATTTTTTACCATTGAGTCTGATGTTAGCTGTGGTTTTTCATATAAGGCCCTTATTGTATTGAAGTATGTTCTCTCTAAACCCTCTACTTTATTGAGGGTTTTTATTATGAATGTATGTTGTGTTTTGTAAAACACTTTTTCTGTGTCTTTTAAAATGATCATGTGGTTTTTATCCTTTCTCTTGTTGATATGATGTTCACACTGATTTTTGAATATAAGACCACTCCTGTGTCCCTGGAATAAATCCCATTTGATTGTGGTGCACAAGTTTTTAAAATGTATTGTTGGATTCAGTTTGCTAAATTTTACTGAGAATTTTTACATCTTTGTTCATTAGACATACCGTATTAGAGTTTTGTTTTTTTGATATCTGGTTTTGGTATCAAGGTAATGCTGGCCTCATAGAATGAATTTGGAAGTTTTCCTTTCTCTTCTATTTATTGGAGTAGTTCGAGAAAAATTGGTATTAACTCTTTACACATTTAGTAGAATTCAGTTGTGAAGACTTCTGGCCCAGGACTTTTGTCTGTTGGGAATTTTTTGATTACTGACTTAATTTCATTGGTCTGTTCAAATTTTATATTGCTTCCTGATTCAGTTTTTGGAGGTTATATCTTTTTAGGAGTATATTCATTTTTCCTAGGTTGCCCAATATGTTGGCACATAATATTTTACAATATTTTCATAATTCTTTGTATTTCTGTGGTGGACTTGTAATTTCTTCTCTTTCATTTAGAATTTTATTTACTTGAGTCCTTTTATTTTTTCCTGGTGAGTCTGACTAAAGGTTTATCAATTTTGGTAGTCTCAAGAAAAAAGCTCTTGGTTTTATTGATTTGCTGTTTTTGTTGTTGTTGTTGTTGTTGTTGTCGTTTTTTAGTTTCTATTTCATTTGTTTCTACTTTAATATTTACTATTTTCTTCCTTCTACTGGTTTTGAGCTTTGTTTGTTCTTTTTCTAATTCCTTTAGGTGTAAGGTTAGGTTGTTTCTTTGAGAATTTTCCTGTTTCTTAAGTTAGGCCTGTATTACTATAATCTTCACTCTTTGAACAACTTTTGCTGCTTCCAAATATTTTGGACCATTGTGTTTTCATTTTCCTTTGTCTCATGTGTTTTTTAATTCCTTCTTTGATTTCTTGGTTGACCCATTCATAGTTTAGGAGCCTATTTTTTAACCTCTATGTATTTGTGTTCTTTTCAGATTTTTTTCTTATGTTTGATTTTTAGTTTCATACCATTGTGGTAAAAAAAGACACATGACATGATTACAACCTTTTTGAATTTGTTGAGACTTGTTTTGTGGCCTAACATATGGTTTGTTCTGGAGAATGTTCCACATGCACTTGAAAAAAATATGGATTCTGTTTTTTGGGGATGGGATGTTCTGAATATATCTGAATGTTCTGAATATGTCTATCTGGTCCAATGTGTCATTCAAAGCCACTCTTTCTTTACTGATCTTCTGTCTGGATGAAATACCTATTGATGTAAGTGGGATGTTAATGTTCCCTATATTATTGTGTTGCCATCATTTTTTCCATTTAATGTCTGTTACTTGTTGCTTTATGTATTTGGATGCTCCAATGTTAGGTGCATATTTGCAATTATTATAAACTCTTGTTGGGTTGTAACTTTTATGATTATATAGCGTGTCCTTCTTTGTGTCTTGTTACAGCGTTCATTTTAAAGTCTGTTTTGCCCAGTTTAAATACTGCTGCCTGGCTTTCTTTTTATTTCCATTTGCATAATGACTGTTTTTCCATCTGTTCACTTTTTTTCCCATCACTTCACTTTTAATCAACATGTCTTTAGATTTGAAGTAAGTCTCTTGTATACAGCATATAGATGGGTCTTGCTTTTTTGTTCATTCCATCATCCTATGTCTTCTGATGGAGCATCAGTCCATTTATATTTAATGTGATTATTGCTTGGCATGTACTTATTGACATTTTTTTCTACTTGTTTTACAATATTTTTGTAGTTTTTTTCTCTTCCTCTCTCACTCTCTTCCTTTATGATTTGATGGCTTTCTTAAGTGATATGCTTGGATTCCTTTCTCTTTATTTTTTGTACATCTATTAAAAGTTTTTGATTTATGGTTACAGTTAGGTGTATGTATAACATCCTATGCATATAGCAATCTATAGGAGGATGGTGATCACTGAAGTTTGAACCCATTCTAAAAGCACTAAATTTTTACTCCCCTTCCCACCACATTTTATGTATAAAATGTCATACCTTACATCCTTTTATCTTGTGAATCCCTTGACTGATTTTTATAGACATAACTGATTTTACTGCTTTTGTGCATTAACCTCTGTACTGGTTTTATAAGTGATTAATCTATAGTTTTATTATGTTTGCAAGTATCTTGAATTTTTCTTTTCTTTTTTAATTTTCTTACCCTTGATTATGGATTTTTTTTCACCAGAAGAATTCCCTCTAGTGTTTCTTGTATAGCTGGCTTAATGATGATGAATTCTTTGAACTTTTGTTTGTCTGGAAAACTCTTTATCTCTCCTTCTATTCTGAATGATAGCCTTGCTGGATAGAGTTTTTTTTTTTTTTTTGGATAGAGTATTTTTGATGCAAATTATTTTCCTTTCAGCACTGAATATATCATGCCACTTTTTTTTGGCCTATAAAATTTCTACTGATATATTAGCTGACTTTGAAAGTTCTCTTTGTGACTACTTTTTGCCATTTTAATTATTATCTATCATCTTGGTGTGGACCTCCTTGGGTTGTTTTTGTTGAGGGCTCTCTGAGCCTCCTGGATCTGGATTTTTTTCCCTTCAGATAAGGGAAGTTTCAGCTATTATTTCTTCAGATAAATACTGTTCTTTTGGGGGGATTCCTATAGTACAAATGTTTTAATGCTTGATGATGTCACTGAGTTCCCTTGACCTTTGTCATTTTTTTGTTATTCTTTTTGCTGTTCAGATTGGTTGTTTTCCAGTACTCTGTCCTTCAGGTCACTGATCTGTTCTACTTCTTCTAGTCTATGTATTCCCTAGTGTATTTTTGAGTTTTTCATCTTTGATTGGCTCTTTTTTTATATTTTCTATCTCTTTGATGAAAACCTCACTGAGGTCCTCCACTCTTTTCTCAATCCCAGTATGAATCTTTATTACCATTAATTTGAATCCTCTATCAAGCATATTGCTTATCTCCATTTCATTTAGCTGTTTTGGTATGATTTTGTCCTATTCTTTTATTTGGGACATATTCTTCTATCTCTTCATTTCATCGAACTCTCTGTGTTTATTTCTGTTTGTTAGAAAAGTCAACCATGTCTCCTGATCTTGAAACTAGTGGTGTTATGAAGAAGAGGTCCTCATGTGCCCTGTAGTATAATGTCCTCTGTTCACCAGAATCTGGTGCTTCAGGGGTGTCTCCCTGTGTGGACTCTGCTATTGTGGTTGAGCCACATTTGCCTTCAGTCCAGTTGGCTGCAATAACTCTCTCTGCCTGTTGTGGGAAGGGATTGGTCTCTGTGAGGTTCAGTGACCAATCTAAAGCCAGCTTGGGCTCCTAGTTTGGTCAGACCAGCTTCCTGCCTTCAGACAATGCTGGAACTGCAGTCACACTGAACTGCAGGCTCTCACTGCACTGTCCTCTAAGAGGCTTTTGTTGGTAGGTGGAGTTTGCATTCAGACCAGATGGCAGCCCCTAGTCTCTCTTTGGGGGTTGCAGTGACCCTGAACTGTTGGGCTTCTCTTTGTGCTTTCCCCTGAGAGGCTTCTGTTCATGGGTGGGGCTGGCAGATTGAATATCTGTCCCAGCCTATGATAGCATCTACAGCTGAAGAACAGATGTGTGATTATCTTTGTTCTCTCTAGGGCAAGAGACACTTTGAAATTGATGCTGGCTATTGTTGTTGGGGCTTCTTGCAGTATGAGAAACATCAGATGTGGCAATAGAGGGACTCCTACTGGGTAGGTGAGGTGGGATAGATGGGGCAGATCCACGGGAGAATGCAGGGGTGGGATGTGTGGTATTAGGATGCTAGTTGGCGAGTTCACACTAGGGTTCCCACAGGTGTTGGGGTATCTAAGTTGGGAAGAGGGGCAGGGGATGAGATAGATCTGCCAGCTTTATTCCTGTGAAAGTTTCTTAAAGACTCCTAAGGCATTGTTCTTAAATCCCTCTAAGGCATTGTTCTGAGATTAATAAATAAGTCTCCTTCATGTACACCCCAGACACCAGACAAACTGTGTTGTGTCTCAGCTGGGTTATTTGTTACACTTGTTCTTTAAGGGTATGGAGTCAGTTCCCTATCTTCTGCAGGCTCTTCTAGAGCTGGGGTCACTGATTTTTATAGTTCCTGGTGTTAAGCCCCTCTGATGATAAAAACTAATGAAGTTAAGCCCTTCTAATTTCAAAGCCAAATGTTATAAGGACTCATCTTGCCATTGCAGGTCCCTTACATCTGGGGTGCCTGGTGTGGCCTCTGTTCCTCTCCTTTCTCTACCTATGGTGTCTCTCCCGCCCCTCCCCCCCCCAATTTGTGGTTAGTTTTACAGGTTAGTTTAGTTCCCAGCTGGGTCTCTGCCCTTCCTAGTTTTTTATGTGGACCTCTTTCTGTGATTAACTGGAGATTCTGTTCTGTCAGTCTGGTTTATTTTCTGGGTTAGTTACACTGATGTGACTTTTATCTAGGCATGTCCATGGGACAAGGTGAGCTTAGGATCCTCCTGCTCCACCATTATCCCAGGCTACCCCAACTGACTTTTATTTTTTAACTTTTTAGAGCAAATAGCAAGAAGAGAGATTAAGAGATCTTTTATATTTTCCTAAGATATCTAGTCACTTTTCTGACTAGGCTCTTTGAATAGTCTGCTGTACCTTGACTCATCACATTAACTAAAGCAGCCTCAAATTTATTATAGGGAAGTTAAGTCACCTCTGTGAATCAACGATTCTCATAAATTATTTTCATTATGGACTAATGGTCTATGAAGATTAAAATCTTTCAGAGAGTCGAATGGATTGTTTTTTGTATTCTATGGGAAATTACAAGTTGTTTAAAAGCTTCAGCCATTTAGAGGAAATCAGTTCAATCTCCATCAAAGTATCATTTAAGTCATCGTCTGACCGCATGTTTTGTGGGCATCAATGAAGAACAGCATTATTTCTATTTCTTTCTTTTCTTTTGTTTTATGAACAGCATTATTTCTTTACAAGTATTATGAATGAAGAATATTTTCTGCTTTGGTTTATTTTCAAGTATGAAAGGAGGTCAAATTAAGTACTATCCATTTATAATAATTATGATAAACTAGCATTTTTTGAACATATATACTTTGGCATAGCTGTTCACTGTGATGAATGCCTGATACACTTAAATTGAGCACTCTTCAGAATTCTGTGAGAGAAATGAGAAAACCAAGACAGAGAAAGTTTAATCACACCAAAAGGAATACAAATGGCAAGTGAAAAAGTCAGAATTCAAACCTACATCTGTTTGATCAACACCTACATTTTAAAAAAAATTAAATTCAATTTAATTAATGTATAGTGTATTATTAGTTTCATAGGTAGAATTTAGTGATTCATAGTTGCTTATAAACACCCAGTGCTCATTCCATCAAGTGCCCTCCTTAATGCCCATCACCCAGTCACCTGATGCTCCCACCCACATCCCCTCCAGCAACCCTCAGTTTGTTTCCTACAGTTAAGAGTCTTTTATGGTTTGTTTCCCTCCTCGTTTTTGTCTTAATTTGTTTTTCCTTCCCTTCTCCTATGTTCATTTGTTTTGTTTCTTAAATTACCTGTATAATTGAAATCATATGGTATTTGTCTTTCTCTAACTGACTTATTTCACTTACAATTAGAGGGTACTCTAGTTCCATCCACATTGTTGCAAATGGCAGGATTTCATTCTTTTTGATGGCTGAGTAATATTCCTATATATTCATATATATATATATATATATATATATATATATATATATATCACATCTTCTTTATCCATTCATATGAACAACTATATTTTTACTCCCTCTTCATTTAAGAGAGAGGGTAGTTGCTTTCCCAAAGTTATTAGTGTGTTAACCAGCTGGCTTATTACAAGTAACAGAACCCAGCTTCAAATAGCTTACTAAACGAAAAAAATGTGTTGGAAGGGTATAGGGATGATCTATAAAACTTCCAAAGAAATCAGTTATTTCTGGGGTCATGGATTGGAACCAAGATCTGGAATAAAATCAGATTCATTTCTCCTTCGTTTCCTATATTATAGTAGACCCCAAAATTTTACACATACCATTTTTATCTTTACAAAAATTATCTGGATAAACTGCTATTATTTCCTTTGATGCACATGATAACTAAGACATAATAAGTGAGTTGTTTGTCCAAGATGAGTGGCTGATTGGTTTCAGAGGAAGTATTAGAGCCTAGCCCTCCAGATACTTTAACCATACTCTGTTAATCTACTTGCGTTTTAAAATGCCCAGTTGTATCAGTGTTAAAGCCTTTTTTATTTTAGCTATATAGGCAGGCCAACCAGAGATACCTTTTAAAGAGAAAACCAATTTGATATCCAAGGTTCTCATATACCTCCGATATTCTTATGAATATTGCCCAGATGAAACCCAGGAAAAATAGCCAATCAATCTACATCTCACTTAAAGTGCTTGGCACTATACTATCTTGTCAAATTAAAGGATACCTTTACTAGTAGGACTTCATTAATTTCTCTTTTTAAAAAATTCATTAAAATGCTTTTCTAACAGCTATCTTAGAATATAATGTTTGATTTGTAGCTGATTTACAATAGGAAAAAGGCTCTTTTTATAAAAATTGTATCATATTCTTTTCTTAACCTTATGTTGACCTGATAATAAAATAAAGGTGAGGCTATTCATTGGTTTCTGTGATGCTCAGAACAAATTTTATCCTTTGCTATTTAAGGTATTTCAAACGGACAGGTTTTCCAACTAGATGTCTTAGCCACAAGATGGTGTCCTAACATTAGCAACAAATGGCTTTAGCTCATAAACAGAATTGACTTTGTGTGGCAAAAATGCTTTTCAAGTTGAAAATGCCAAGTGCCCAAGCATAAAAATAATTACTCCTTAGCCTTTACTCTTGTGCAAAATGTACTTGGGAAAATGTATTGTTCAACTCAATTTGATTAAATCTCTTTGTGGTAGATTTGTATTTATTTACATTAATGCTACACTGGAATACTCAGTTCATTAACTTCTAATTTAGCTGAAACAGAGGAAACTGTTTTCCTTGCAAATCACAACAAATTTTCAAATGACACATTTGAACACTTGAACTTTGTGTGATGTACATTTTATTGTATGTCATGAGAGATACACTTTAGAGTTCAAGATTTTTATCCTGTTTTTAATTTCTGTAATGGTTTGCTTTGGAAATCAGAGATGGTAACATCCAGTTTATCTTGAAACTGACTGTATTAAAAATATGAATATGGTAAGTTGTATGTTATTTTTTTAATTGAACATTGTTTTCTGCTGTCAAAAACTAAAATTTATTCCAAGGATCCTGAGAAATCTCTGGTCCTAATAATTGTTAACGGCAATCACTGACTTCTGGACATATGTAGAGACTTTCTAATGCCAACTCCTGGGACAGAAGAGGTTGGATGCTTCTATTGCTTTTAGGAGAATCTGAATAAAAGAAGAAATTGTTTCAGATAAAACTAAATACACTGATAATAACCTCTAATTTCATTTTAACTCTATCTTTAAAAGCAAGCTACATTGCCCTGTGATTGAAAGTGGTACTTTTGCTTTTAAAAAAGGTGTTTCCTGGGCAGCCTGGGTGGCTCAGTGATTTAACGAGGTAAATGCCCATCAAAATAATAAATGATTGAGGGACAACTGGGTGGCTCAGTGATTAAACATCTGCCTTTGGCTCAAGTCATGATCTCGGGATCCTGGGATCGAGTCCTGCATCAGGTTCCCTGCAAGGAGCCTGCTTTCCCTCTGTCTATGTCTCTGCCTCTCTCTCTTTGTGTCTCATGAGTAAATAAATAAAATCTTAAAAAAATAAAATAAATGATTGAATACATTATGTCTACATGATGAAATATTTAGCTGCTAAAAGAATGAACTAATGATACAGAATTGACTAGAAGAATTTACACTATGTATTGTTGAATGGGAAAGTTAAGGGGTTTATAATAAAATCCCCTAAAAAAGAAACACAACAGAGGAGCACTTAGATGGCTAAGGTGGTTAAGCATCTGACTTCAGCTCAGGTCATAATCTCAAGGTCGTGGGATGGAGCTCCAAGTCAGGCTCCCTGCTCAGCCTCTCATTCTGCTCCTGCTCGCTCTCAAATAAAAAAATAAAATCTTAAAAAATGAAACACAACAGAAACTAGCCAATCTGACATGTAGGAGGTGATATCTGATTGTCATTTCGATTTATGTTCCCCTGATGATGAGTAGTGTTGAGCATCTTTTCATGTGCCTATTAGCAACTGTATGTCTTCTTTGGAAAGATAGCTATTTATGTCTTCTGCCCATTTTTCAGATTATTTGTGTTTTCTGGTGTTGACTTTATATGAGTTCTTTCTGTATTTTGAATAATTAACTTTGATTGGATATATCATTTGCAAAGAGGAAATATAGTTAATAATATTGTAATAACTTTGTGTGATAACAGATAGCAACTACACTTATCATAGTGAGCATTTTGTACATGTATGTAAGTCGGATTGTTATGTGGTGCACTTGAAACTAATATAATACTGTATATCACCTATACTTCAATATTAAAAATTTTTAATGAAAATACTCAGAAAAATCTTATGCATTTACAGTACAAATATATCTGTATATGCCCATACATGTTTGTATATGATTAAATAGATATGGAAGAAAGTGTGGAAGAATTCCGTTTAGTTTATTTATAGGAATCCTCCTTGAAGGCTCTCATAGTCAGTTTTCCTGGAGAGCAGACTGAGCTAGAGTTTAGCTTGCGGGAATTCTTTGGAGGAGTGCTCCTCGGATCAACCATGGAAGGAAAATGAAGGAAAGTATAGGTTAAGCTGAAGGAGGGGCTGAGCCTCGATGCAATCACAACAGCAGCTCAGCTGATCCAAGCAGATCCTTGGAGCCGGGATATTCCTGCATAGTCATTGCAAACTGGAATAATCTGGCTTCCTTGTCCTACCTTCTCTGTGTGCTTTCTCCCTCTCAATCCTCTTCACTGACTGGTCATTGGATTTTAGCTGCCCCCAGAAAGGAGGTGTAATGATGTGGCTGCAGCTCTCATCAGCTGAGGCTTAAACTTCAGAAGGGAGGATTCAGCTATAAGCTGTCAACTGTCAACGTTCCCAACAGTTGAAGGGATAAGCACTTTAGTCTTGGAAAGGGTAAGGAAATCTACTTGGCACACCATAAAATCCCCTAGAGAATGGGGTGAAGAATAATGTGGTTGAAAGGGGGGAAGACAGAGGAAGAGGTAGCCATACAAGAAAAGTGAAAAATAATTTTAATAAAAGCATTTAAACAAGTGGTAAATGTGCATCAATATTGCAAGTGCTGTGGGAGTCGCAATGCTATGAAAAATTCATAATGTTTTACTTGGAAGAACCTTCTAAAACCTTTATTGACTTAGTTTTATTTTTAGAAGATGGAGGAAGTTACATCATTCTGTACACTTATTGCAGTATTTTGGCTATGGTAACTATATTCTTACTAAGGGGCTGTATTTGGAGAAAAAATTTGTCCTGAAAAAACAGATGAGCATGTTAATAATATACTGTGCTTTAATGTATTATAGTAAGGCTCTGAACCACTTTAGCTAGACTATGCATACAGCTTTATAGTATGATTCATTTATTGAATAGCTATCATATGCCAGGCAGATTATGAGGCCCTGGAGACTGGAAACTAAACACAGTGATTCAGAGCCTTGCAGGATAGACAGATGAAAAAAGGGGCAGTTACAGAATGATAAAGGCTATGGTATAGATGGAGTGCTGTGGGAGCTCCAATGACCACCTAAACACAAACCAGAAGATTGCAGTCAAAGCTTCCAGGAACAGGATGCTTCTGAATTGTGGAGTGGAAATTGGGGCAGGTGAATAATAAGGAAGAAGATCTGAGTGCAAGAAGGGTATGTTCAGGATGCTTTAAGTAGTCTAAAATGATGCAATGGAGAATTTAAGTTGTATACATTGGGATGAGGGCAAACGTGTCAGGAGGTTGTCCTGACAAGGTGGGTCCAGCAAGGTGGTCCCATGCTGGGACAAGATCATAGAGTCCTGACAGGGAACATAAGGATAGGGCATAGTCAAATAGGATAATTTGAAGAGAGTATAATGAAGCAACTATTTATAAAGATGTGGTAGGGGAATGGGGCAAGGGCTGGACATTTCCACCTTAAGCCTAATGCAGCAAGAGTTAGAGGGTTATTAGAACATGCAGACAGAGGGTCTGAGTAGAGATAGATTCCTTCTTCACCAGAGGCCTGGTTTCTGAGGAAGGATGCTGCAGTAACATTGAAAGTAGGCAGCTGGGAGAATGGATGCCATGCTGGGGCCACCAGACAGACCAGCCCATTGATGGGTCCTTGTCGGTTAGAATGGAGAAAGGTGAGAAGAGCAGAGAGTGGTTCTGGAGGGGCAGACAGATCTCTTCCTGTGTAGGTGGCAGCTGCAGAATTGAAGATTAAGGAGGAGGCAAGTAGATGAGCAAGGGAAGGAAGTGACCTCCAAGCAAATAGAGCAATGTGGCAAGATTCTGTGGCAGGAGGGTACATGGTGAATCTGGAGACTAAAACAATGCCAATGCAGTGAGGGTGGACAGGGAAAACAGCTGGGATGTAATGTTACAGAGGTGCTATGAGGCAAAATTAAATACTTTTGTCTTTATTCCCAAGAACAGTACAATACCATAGAAAAGTCTGATCACGTGTAGCAACATCTAATTTTGTTTTGTAGAAATCACTTTCCTATTTGAGAGCATAGTGGGTCAGAGTGAATGTGTGAAGACAGTTTGGAAGATGGTGACAGTGGTCTGGGTGAGCCATCATGGTGGCCTACACTAGGGTACCGGTGGTAGAGAGGCAGAGGGTGGACACAGTCAAGAAATAATTAGGATATAAAAACCAAGAGACCTTGGTGACATTTCAGATATAGAGGCTGAGGTAAAAGGAATTTTTAAGCAGGATTATGAGGTTTCTGACTAGATCGGAAACACTTTGTAAAACAATTCCCTTTCCTTTCATGACAATCCTTACTCATCTTTATAGTAGCACTAGCTCTTCATTCAAGTACTCATTTATTGTAATGATCATTTCTTCACTTATGTTGACAATTTTCCCTGTGTTAGATGATCAACTCATTTCCTTTTCTTAACTTTCTAACTCATTACATTTCACAAATTTTCACCCAGGAGTTTCCTCCTCTTGGTTGGTTCACAAAGCACATCACTTCTTCCTAACTCCCTCCTCTGGATGTGCCCTGTGTAAGAATATGCATTGAAACTATCCATTTATGGTTTCCATTTATTTCCATCTTGCTCTTGCTTCCTCATAAATACCCCTTGGATATCAAAGATATATCTTTTGCCCTTTCAAGATTACTAATATACAGTATCTAGGTATTTCAAATTACAGAGAAGCCAAAAATAAGATAGTTCATCCTAAAACTGATAAGTTATTCCTCAAACACATTTTGTATTTGTCTAAAACAAAAATGTTTGAAACAAGTCTATCAAACATTTTCCTGTTTTAACACTGGGCAGACTCTCCTGAATTCACATTAATAAAGGAGAAAAAAAGAGCTTCAATTGTTTTGTGTGGATCCTGTTCAATTAGAGGAAAATTATTTTTCCCATATGATTGTATGAACTCAATAGTATATATATATATATCAATAATGACATTGGAATATTAACAACCAAGAAATTGAATTCAGGTACTGCTGACATTTTTACTGCCAATTAATATGACTGAAAATGCATCTAATAATTAAGAATGTGACATCATTACATTCCATTAATGACTATAGTTAGGCTAATAATCATTTATTCTTGAAAATTAAGTATTAAAGGCAGAAAAAGAAGTGTGTTCTGTTTAATGCTTCAGATGAGGAACTCTGCATAGATTTGGTCTTGAATCTTTTCCTAAGAAGGCAAAATGATAGGTGGGTATGCTGAGAACCTGAAATTGAAACTTCATAGTCATAGTCTCACTTAATCACTGGTTAACAGTTAGGAGTCTCAGTTTCTTCATCAGTGAGATGGAAAAAGCACCTAAATTGTAGAGTTGTTGTGAGAAATAAATGAGTGTTTGTAAAGGCACTTTATAAATTGTACAGTATGATGCTAATATTACTTATTGTTATTAAAGTTTTAAAAGATTTGTCTATTTGGGAGAGAGAGAGAGAGAGAGAGAGAGAGAGAGCTTGAGCAGGGAAAGAGCAGAGGGAGAGGCAGAGAGAAGACTCTGCACTGAACTTAGAGCCTCACATGGAGATTGATCTCACGACCCTGAGATCATGACCTGAGCCAAAACCAAGAGTCCAATGTTTAATGGACAGAGTGACCCAGGTGCCTTTAAACAGGAGCACTGTCCCTAATTCCAGATTCCTTGCCTCAACAATAAATGCTTCCTATATTACTACCTATAATAATTCAGATGGAGGAAATGTCTGACAAATAGGAAAAAAAAAACATTTAGAATGATACTCTTCAAAGAGAAATTAGTTTTTTGCTTTAGTGAATATACAGATAATTCTTGTTTTGTGTGGTAGTGCAAGGCTATGAACCTGACCTTGGAAGTTGAAAGTATGCAAAGTGATGATTTAACCATTGGGGAAAATTATGATTGTTGTGTGACCTTTAAAGTTGTGTTGTCAAAACATTGAACACTCTCTTACTGTTGGTTATAAATATACAGGAAAATGAAAAAATAAATAGAAGACCAGTATTTATTTAGGGCACTGTAATTTAGAACATTAGAAACTGTAAGAATTAAAAGTGTTTCATTTTTTTCTCTGAAGAAAAAAATCAAGTGTAGTTTGATCCGTGTTTTGCCTTTTCTTCTAATACAACTGAGTGTACAGAGCCACCATCTTCCTTTAATATCTTGATGAATTGCAAGACTCCTTCCAAAATTGGCATTTATTTCCAAAATTTCATCTTTTGCCTTTCAATGTTGTGAAATACCTCCAAGAATTCTTTTCATGTGAAGTCTTCCCCCCTTGCCTCTAGTGTCACTTCTCTGGCATATCTTCATTCATGTCATTATAACTGCCTATTTAGGTCCACAAATTCTAATCACATCTAATTTCACTTCCAGCAGTGTTGCTTTTTTACTTCTTTGCTACACTTTCATCTATTGACTAATTCTCTCTGGGCTATCCAATATTATCAAATGTTATCTGAGTTTGTCCTTGAGAGACTAGCAGGGGGACAACACAACTGTCTCACTGTCTCAAGGTAAACTGGGAAGCAATGCACAGTGGCCAGTCACCACCAGGCTTTGAAAGAAGTGACATGATTGGTGACTGACCATGATGGTACTTGATCAGATCTTCTATTTTTATAGTGATTTGTGGGCCAAAGAGTTAGCAACACAGTGTGTTTTTTGTGCTGTTTGCTCAGAGACAATGTATCATGGTGACTGATATTTGAACTGTGTTGCAGGTGAGTGTTTAACAACATTAAGTTGTTAATGTTAAGTAACTTTAACTAAACTGTAGTAACTGAAATTGATGCATCTTGAACAGTGTGAAGTGAGAACAGCCTGTATATTTGATCAATGGCTAAGGAGAGAGCAAAGCAAACAAATAATTTTGGAAAATGCCTGAGGCTAAATACAAGAGAGAGAAATAGGAGTCCTCCAACTTTGCCTTCAGATTCTTTCTTAATTTAATGAGAGGACACATTATAGAGAACTATAGCATAATGTGCATTGCTTAGAAGTAAGAAAAATCAATAACCCCACCTAGTTTATTGCTATATTTAAATTTTATTTTTTTAAAAAGATGGTAATTTCAAAGGGTTAAAATTTCAAGAGATACAGAAAGTCTCTACATTGAAAAGGTCTTACTAAGCCCTTTTCTCAGCTTATAGTTTCTTTCACTGAGGGCAACTAACATGATGTTTCCAGATATAGTCTCTGCCTATAGAAGCAAAAATGTTCACAAACCCACTCATAAGTTTCTTCACTTTAAAATACCAGTTCTAAGTAACTAATATTTCTTGAGCAACTAATATTTGCAACACACCAGACAATATATTGAACTTTATATATGCTTTGTCTTATTTGATCGCCCCAATAACCTTTGAGGCTGTCATTCACGCAGAGGAAATTCAGACCCTGTGAGTTTAACTTCTTTTCCCCAAATCATGCAGCTGCTACGTAGTGAAGCAGGTATTCTGAATTCTCAAGTGCAGGTACCATCTAGGATCTGTGTGTATGTCATGTAATAGCATTTTAGTAGTGTAACAGTCCTTTTATAGTCCTAGAAATTATTTTTTGATAATTCAGCATGATAATACAGTGTGCAGGGGGTTCGAGAGAGACTTAAGTATTTCCAAAAGCATTAGCTCTGTCTTTCTGTCTCTCTCAGGAGTTGGTTTGGCCACCATCTGTACTGGGAAATTGGCCAGGTTGCTTGGAAGGAGCCCAAACCTGAGTGCATGTCTATGATCTGCTCTCCTGCCAGCCAGGCAGTCCCATCCTTTTTGGGCACTGGAGTTCTGTCAGACATGCAGCAAGCGGGTGTGTCTGTGCATGAGCGCATGTGTGTAAGCATATCATATTTGTTCAATTATTCACTTAAAAATTATATCTATTAAGTGTCTTAATCTTCTCCGCTGTCTTTTATCTGAGGGTGGAAACCTTAATGGTGAAACTCAAATTTTTAAAAAGTCAAGTGAATTTTCTTGGCTTCAGGAACTCTGGGTCAAAGTTTGAGTAAGATTGTACACACACACACACACACACACACACACACTCTGTCCTGGGGTATCTTGGCATGCAGATTAAGTGCTTCTCCAAGGAAGCTTGACCCTTTCAAACGAACCATACAAAATCTGATTAATAATTGAACATGAAGGATGATGATTTTTAAGAGCTGCTAATGTTAGGGGAAATATGCTGTGCTTTCCTGCAAGTCTCAGGGCCTGGGATCTTGGCATCACTAGGTGTTTTTGTTTAAGAGTAATGCAATCTATCGTGACAGTTAGGGGTTGGCAGCCATATCTTTCTGTGTACCAGATTTTTGTTTAGAAATGTAGCCTCCACTTGGCCCAGTTCCAGGAACTTGCTTTTTGATTTGGGAAAGCTCCAGTCTTTGTTTCAAATATTAGACCAAGAGTCAAGATTATATCCCATCTGTAAGATAACTTACATTTCTGTTTGCAGTTGTATCTGAGAAATAAGGTTAATTAAAATATTTTTATAGAGAGGCAGCAATGTCTCCGTAGATGATCTCATTTGCTACTTTATTTAAAAGTTTGAGCTCAGGGCATCCAAGCACCCTCACTTTGCTATCTTCTCACTTCAAAGTCTGTGTCACTTCTTCCCTCTTGTATGATTCTGGTTGGGGAGGATATATCCACCAGACCCATACCTGAACTCTTCCTCTCCTTATCCTTTCTTCCTGGAACCTCATTCTGTCAGTTGCTTCTCAGCTCCTTTTGGCTAGCTCCTTTCCTCATCCTGGTACACTGACAGGCACCCTCTACCCTCTTGCACCCTTAGTTGCTTAATGAACTGGATTTTCCACCTCCTTCTCCTTAACCCCATGAACCTGGCCTTCTATCACCACCTCCACTGAAGCCATTATTCCAGAATAACCCCCAACTTACTGGTTTCCAACTCTGATGGCCTTTCAAACCATAAGCTCATTAGGCTCTGTGGCATTTGATGGAAACTCTCTTCCCTCTTGGCTTCCAACATGAGCGGTTTTTGGTTTGGTTTTTTTTTTTTTTTCCTCAGTCTTGTTATTTTTGTTCCTTTTCTGTAGTCTATCAGTGGTTCCTGTTATCATCTCCCCTAGATATAGAACTCCTCCAATTTCCAAATGTCTTTATTTGGACCTCTCTCCATGGTCTCTATTTTCTTTCCTCTCTTCTTTGTTGCTTCAGCCTTTTCACATTTTCACTCACCATCTCCATATGGACAACTTCCTGATTCACTTTTCCTCCAGTAATTTTGTGGACGATGCAGACCAGCACTTCCAAGGGGCTTCTGGATGTCTTCACTCACTCATTCACACTTATGGAGAAGCTACAAGAGATAAGAATTGCTCTAGATTGTGGAGACAGTAGTGAACAGAACAGAATCCCTGCCCCACAGAGAGCTTGCATCCTAGCAAGACAAGAAAACATAACCAAATAAACAATGTGTCAATTGGTGACAAGTGCCATGGAGAAAAACAAATCACGTCAGAGGAGAGAATAATGGGAAATGTGGTGAGTCATTCAGATCAAATCATCAGTTAAAGTTCCTCTGTAAAATGTCACTTGCGCAGAACTCTGAAGGAAGTGAATGTGGGAGCCATGTTCACATCTGGGGGCAAACTGTTCCCAGAATAGAGAGATCAGGCATTGAGGTGCAGGGAGGCAAATGTGACTGGAGTACAGCAAGGAAAAAATGTTCCCTCTCCCTGTAGCTTTATCTCTATCTCTCTGATATGTGGATGGAGATACCTGATATGGAGAGAGAGAGAGAGAGAGAGAACATACTTCTTTGATATCATTATTTATATATTTATGTCTATGTAAAATTCTTATAATCTTACCACTTCTCACACTCTTGCAGAAACCATTGAAAGGTTTTGAGCTGAGAAGTAAGAGGATCTAACTTCCTCTTTTAAAGAAACACATTGGCTGCTTTATGGAGAAAGGATTCTACATCCCCAAGTGTGAAAGCAATTAGGCCAGTCAAGAGTAAAACATAATAGTGCAGAAAAAGAAGATGGAAGCTTGTACCAAATGGCAATGATGAGGATTTTTAGAAGTGGTAAGGATCGATTTTGAAGGAAGACTTGAAAAGATTTACTGAGGACTGGTTTAAAGTATGAGAGTAGTCAGAAATTATGGGGCTTTAGAAACTGATAGAATGGACTTTCCGTTTATCATGAAGCAAAGACTTTGGGTTTAACAGGCAATGGAGGGTGGTGAAATCAGGAGTATGGTTTTGAACATTAAATATGAGAAGTCTGTTAAACATCTGAAGGGAAATAAGGAAATATCAATTAAATGTTTATACAAACATATACAAAGTATATGTATTTTGAATATGATCGACACACAGTGTTAAATTAGTTTCAGGTGTGTGTGCAAGTTAGTGATTTGACAAGTTTGTACATTATGTGTCTTCTCCACTGGCTAAGCTACCATCCCATTACAATGCTTTTACAGTATCACTGGCTATATTTCTTATGCTGTGCCTTTTATTCTCATGACTTATTTAGTCCATAACTGGAAGCCCATGTCTCCCACAACCCTTCACCCGTTTGGACCATTCTTCTACCAGCCTTCCCTCTCGCAACCATCAGTTTGTTCTCAGTATTTATAGGTCTGATTTCTGCTTTTCATTTGTTTATTCATTTGTTTTGTTTTGTTTTTAGATTCTACTTATGAGTAGAATCATATGGTATTTGTTTTTATTTGTCTTTTTCAGTCTAACTTATTTACATTAGCATAATACACTCTAGGTCCATCCAAGTTGTCTGAGAGGCACAATCTCATCCTGAGTGGCACAACCTTTTATGGCTATATATTTATACACACACACACACACACACACACACACACACACATATACCACATTTTCCTTATCCATATGTCTATGGATGGATATTTAGGTTGCTTCCATATCTTGGCTATTGTAAATAATGATGCAATAAACATAGGAGTGCCTATATCTTTGTGAATTAGTATTTCCGTTTTCTTTGGGTAAATACCCAGTAATAGAATTATTACCTATTACTAACTCTATTTTTAATTTTTTCAAGAATCTCCATATTGTTTTTTATAGTGGCTATACCAATTTACATTCCTACCAGCAGTGCATGTGGGTTCCTTTCTCTTCACATCCTCACCAACACTTGTTATTTCTTGTCATTTTGATTTTAGCCATTCTAATTGTTGTAAGGTGATATCACAATGTGATTTTCATATGCATTTCCCTGATAATTAGTGATGTCATAAGTGTTTTATAGTTCACTTTTATAGTTTTTGGAGTATAGGTCTTTTATTTCTTTGGTTAACTTTATTCCTAGGTTTTGTTTTGTTTTGTTTCTTTTTTGGTCCAGTTGTAAATGGTGTTGTTTTTAAGTTTCTCTTTCTGCTGCTTTATTATTAGTGTATAGAAATGCTACTGATTTCTGGGTATTAATTGTGTACCTGCCACTTTACTGAATTCATTATTTCTAGTAGTTTTTTGGTGGCATCTTTAGGATTTTCTCTGTATGGTGTCATGTAATCTGCAAACAGTGACAGTTTAATTTCTTCTTTACCAATATTGATGTCTCTTACTTCTTCTTCTTATCTGATTACTGTGGCTAGGACTTCTAGAAAAATGGAAATTGTCTTGTTCCTGATCTTAGAGGGAAAGCTCTCAGTTTTTCACCATTTTGTGTGCTGTTAGCTGTGGGTTCATATGTGATATTTATTATGTTGAGGTATTTTCCTTTTAAGCACACTTTGTTGAGAGTTTGTATCACAAATGATGTTGAATTTTGTTAAATGTTTTTTCCTCATCTGTTGAGATAATCATCTGATTTTTATCATTTGTTTTGTTAATGTGGTGTATGATGTTGATTGATTTGCAAATATTGAACCATCCTTGTATTCTGGGAATAAATCCCACCCAATGGTGGTGAATGATATTTTTAATATATTGTTGTATGTGATTTACTAATATTTTATTGGGGAGTTTTGCATCTATGTTCATCAGGGATACTGGCCTGTGATTGGTTTATTTGTGTGTATGTGTTGTGGTGTCTTTGTTGTTGGTATTGGTAAAGTTTGGTAAAATATCATAGAATGCACTTGAAAGCTTTCCTTCCTTGTCTAATTTTTGGAATAGTTTGAGGAGACAGATTTTAATTCTTCTTTGGGTGGCTCAGTGGTTTAGCGCTTGCCTTTGGTCCAGGGCGTGATCCTGGAGTCCCGGGATCGAGTCCTGCGTGGAGCTCCCAGCATGGAGCCTGCTTCTCCCTCTGCCTGTGTCTCTGCCTCGCTCTCTCTCTATGTCTATCATGAATAAATAAATAAAATCTAAATAAATAAATACATAAATAAATAAATAAATAAATGGTACAATTCACCCTTGAATCCATCTCGTCCTGGACTTTTATTTTTTTGGTAGTTTTTAAAAAAATTATTATTACAGATTCAGTTTTGTTACTTGTAATCAGTCTGTTTAGATTTTCTAATTCTTCCTAGTTCAGTTTTGGAAGATTATATACTTCTGAGAGCTTATCCATTTCTTTTGGATTGTCCAATTTTTTGGCATAGTATTTTTCACAATGTTCTTGTAATCCTTTTTATTTCTGTGATGTCAGCAGTTGATTCTCCAGTTCATTTCTGATTTTATTTATTTGGGTTCTTCCTTTTTCTTAATGAGCCTGGCTAAGTGTTTATCAATTTTATCTTTTCAAAAAATCTGCTTTTGGTTTCATTGATTTTTTTCTATTGTTTTAATCTCCATGACATTTATTTCTTGCTCTGATCTTTATTATTTCATTTCTTTTTTCTTCGACTCACTTTGGGATTTGTTTTTTTTCCTAGTTCCTTGAGGTGAACAATTAGATTGTTTATATGGACTTTTCCTTGTTTCTTGAGGGTAGACCTGTTTTACTATGTATTTCCCTCTTAGAACTTCTTTCATTATATCCCAAAGATCCTGGACTGTTGTATTTTGCTTTTATTTGTTTCCATATATTTTTAAATTTCTTTGTTGGTTGTGTCACTGACCCATTAGTTGTTTAATATGGTGTTGTTCAGTCTCCACAAGTTTGTGGTTTTTTTCTAGTGTTTTCTTGTGATTTATTTCTTTTTTTTTATTTTTTAAAAGATTTTATTTATTTATTAATGAGAGACACACAGAGAGAGGCAGAGACACAGGCAGAGGGAGAAGCAGGGAACCCAATGTGGGACTTGATCCTGGGTCTCCAGGATCACACCCTGGGCTGAAGTTGGTGCTAAACCGCTGAGCCACCAGGGCGCCCTTGTGATTTATTTCTAATTTCATAGCATTGTGGTCAGAAAATATGTGCAGTATGATTTCAATCTTCTTAAATATATTGGGGGTTATTTATGGCCTAATATGTGATATATTCTGGAAAATGTTCAATGTGCACTTCAAAAGAAGGTATATTGTTTCATTTTTAGATGGAAAGTTCTGTATATATCTGTTATGTACATTTGGTCGAATGTATCAATCAATGACATTGTTTCCTTATTGATTTTTCCGCCTGGATGATCCACCCATTGATGTAAATGGGGTGTTAAAGTCCCTTACTATGATTATATTACCATCAATTTCTCTCTTTATGTCTGTTAATGGTTGCTTGATGTATATAGATGCTCCAGTGTTAGGTACATAGATATTTATAATAGTTATATCCTCTTGTGGGACTGATCCCTTCATCAGTATTAATGCCCTTCTTTGTCTCTTGTTATGGTTTTGTTTTAAAGTTCATTTTGTCTCATATAAGTATTGTCCACCCTGGCTTTTTTTGCACTTTCACATGCATGGTAAGTATTTTTCCATCCTTTTACCTTCAGTCTTTATGTGTCTTTAGGTTTGGCTGTAGTGTTATGTTTGGCTTTCTTTCTCCATTTTTTGTGTCTATCACAAGTTTTGGGTTTGTGATTATCATGAGTTTTATATATAACATCCAGAGTAAATAGCCATCTATATTAATTTGGTGGTCAATTAAATTCAAACACATTCCTTAAAAAATACTAACAGGAAAAGAAAACAACTTTTTTCCCTTTTCTTTTTTTCTTCTTTTCCCTGTTTACTTCCCCCTCCTCATTTTATGTGTATGTTGTCATAGATTACATTTTTGTGTTCATAATTTTCTTATGTCTAATTATGGCCATTTCTTTTCCACTTAAAAAAGCCTCTTTAACATTTTCTGTGAGGCTAGTTCAGGAGTGATAAACTCCTTTAACTTTTGTAAACTCCTTTAACTTTTGTTTATCTGGGAAACTTTTTTGGTTACAATTCTGATTGATAATCTTGCCGGTAGTGTCTTTTTGGTTGTAGGTATTTTTCCCTTTCAGCACTTTAAATATATTGTGTCATTCCCTTCTGGCCTATAAAGTTACTGCTGAAAAATCAATTGATAGCCTTATGGGGTTTCCCTTGTACATAAACTTTTTCTTCTCTTACTATGTTTAAAATTCTCTCTTTATCTTTAATCTTTGATGTTTTAATTATAATGTGTTGTGGTGTGGACCTCCTCAGTTCATCTTGTTTGGAACCTTTCTGCACCTGAGTATCTATTTCCTTTCCTAGGTTAGGGAGGTTTTTAGTTATTATTTCTTCAAATAAGTTTTCTATAGCTTTTTTTTTCTTTACTCTTTTCTTTTTCTTTTTCTTTTTCTTTTGGTACCCCTACTATGCAATGTTTGTTTGCTCAGTGTTGTCTGAGAGATCCCTTCATTTTGAATTTTTTTTTTCTTTTTTTTGCTGTTCAGGCTGTGTGCTTTTATTCTGTTTTCCAGATCGCTATGTTCTTCTGCATCTGCTAATCTACTATTGATTCCCTCTAGCATATTATTTATTTCACTTTTTATATTCTTCAACTCTGATTAATTCTTTTTAGTATTTTCTTTCTCTTTATTGAAGATCTCACTGAGTTCACACACTCTTTTCTCCAGTGAAGTGAGTATCTTTAAGCTCAGGCATATTGGGGGATCCCTGGGTGGCTCAGTGGTTTAGCACCTGCCTTTGGCCCAGGGTGTGATCCTGGAGTCCCATGACCGAGTTCTGCATCAGGTTCCCTGCATGGAGCCTGCTCTTCCCTCTGCCTGTGTCTCTGCCTCTCTCTCTCTCTCTGTTTCTTTCATGAATAAATAAATAAATAAAATCTTAAAAAAAAAAAAAAAGATCAGGCATATTGCTTATCTCTGTCATATTTCATTCTTTTTCTGAGGTGTTTCCTGAGTCTTTATTTTGGAACACATTCCTCTCTCTTCCCATTTTGTTTGGCTTTCTGTTTGTTTCTATGAATTAGGTGGAACAGCTATTTCTTTTAAATTTGAAGGAATAGGGCAGCCCGGGTGGCTCAGCAGTTTAGTGCCACCTTCGGCCCAGGGCATGATCCTGGAGTCTAGGGATCGAGTCCCACATCGGGCTCCCTGCATGGAGCCTGCTTCTCCCTCAGCCTGTGTCTCTGCGCCACCCCCCGCCCCCCGCTTTCTCTCTCTGTGTGTCTCTCATGAATAAATAAATAAAATATTAAAAAAATAAATTTGAAGGAATAGTTTTATATATGGTGTCATCTATATAGACTGTGAGCTCGGTGACTTTGGCTGGCTGGCTGGAGCTGTGGCTCTGTATGCTAGTCACTCTTTTAAACTGTGGCTTTTTAAAAATGAAGAAATAATAATAATAGTAATAATAATAGAATAAAAAATAAAATACTAAAAAAAGAAAAAAGAATGAAAAGAAAAAAGTATAAAGAAAGAAAAGAAAAAAACTAAGAATAAAAATAAAAGCAAAAGTAGGAAAATTGAAAGAAAAATAAATAATTTTAAGAATAAAATTTTAAAAAGGATACCTTGGTGGCTCAGTGGTTGAGCTCCTGCCTTCAGCTCAGGGGGTGATCCCGTGGTCCCAGGATTGAGTCCCACATCCAGCTCCCTGCATGGAGCCTGCTTCTCCCTCTACCTCTGTCTCTGACTCTTTCTTTCTCTGTGTCTCTTGTGAATAAATAAATAAAATCTTTAAAAATGAAAAATAATAAAATAAAAACAATAATAGTTTAAAAAAATTAAAAAAACACCCCAAACTCCAAAACTCAGCTTATTTTCTGTGCCCTAGTGCCAGTGGGGCTGATATTTGGGCTTGTGGACCCTTGGCTCACAGAGGTTGCAAGCTCACTGTGCTGGTCTGAGTTTTTAGGGTGGAGGATGAGAGAGTATCTCCACAGCTCCCTGGCTCTTTAAAATGCAGATTTTTTCCTGTTTCCCAGTATGACCCAGGCTGGTGTGGGTCTGCAAACCCTGAGATTGCTGAGGTCACAAGCTCCCTGTGATGATCAGACCCACTAGTTATGGTATCCAGACCCTGCTCCAGTAGAAGCTTTTAAGGTAAAGGGGGAACGCAAATGGTGTGCTTCTCCAGTACCTCCTAAACAGTGTTCCCACAGCTAGTCCTCCATGTGGAGAGTTCTAGTGTTCTCTCTTTTACACACTGGTTACTCTGAAACTGCAGCATTTTTTTTTTTTTTTCTGTGCAAGGATGGAGGACTCTGTTCCCAGTCCCTCAGTACTGTCACTCCCCTGACCATTCTCAGTATCTGAAAGGGGGATTGCCTTTGTCACTATACCTCTGTCTCGTTTCCATTTTCTCTCTCTCTTGGTTGTTCAGCAGCTGTTTAGTTCTTCAGGAAGAATGAAATTTGATGTGTTCGATGGAAGAGGGGAGTTCAAGGTCTTCCTATGTTGCCTACTTGGACTGGAACACAACAGATAGGTACTTAAATAGAAGTCACGGGACTGGTGGGATCTTTAAAGAGCAAGTATAGATAAAGAGGAAGAAGAGACTCAGAAGTGAGGACAGAGTTCTGGGACCCTCTAATGTGTAAAGTTCAGGAAGAGGAGGAGCAGTTAGAAAGAGAGACAAACAACAGCCAGTGAGTGTATTATGAATGAAATGACAAGTCCTGCTAGCTGGTTGAGTAAGAGGAAGGCTGAGAAATATGCACTAGATTTATCAATGTGGAGAGGTCACTGATGATCTTGGTGGAAAAATAAAATGGTTGGTGTGGTGGCAAACAGTGAACACAGACTTACTTGTAGGGGATGAAGAGAAAACAGAATAAATAGGTACAGGAAGCAGTAATGACTTCTTTAGGTTTTGTTGTAAAAGAGAGCTAAGCAGGGGGTGGCCGCTTAGTGTTTGCTGGAGGGAATGCTAGTCCAAAAGTGACTTAAAAAAAAAATATATATATATATATAGAGAGAGAGAGAAATAACGTCATCTTTGCTTCTCATGAGAACCAATCAGTAGGGAGGGCAAAATTGATGATACCAGTGAAAACAAGATTATAGGTGTGATGGCCTTGTGTCCTGCAATAAATACGAGGGTTGGGACTCAGGGCACTGTTGGGAGGTGAGTTTTAGGGAGTAGCATAGATGCTTCAACCACAGTAGCAGAACAGAATACTTTGCACATGAATACAAAGGCAAGCATGTGATCAATGATAAGAAAATATGAGGTTCTCCTGGGATTCCTTCTAAACTCTCAGTGAAATAAGAGGATTATCAACAGACAGTGTGGAGTGGGAAGAGAAAGAGATCTGAGATGAGAATGTAAAAGATTTGTCTGGGACAATGGCTATTGTATGTTTTTGACAGCAACATAGGATAAGTACCACTATGAAAAGGTAAATACACGAACACACACACACACACACCAAGAATTTCAGGAGACAATGTCCTTCCTTCACTTATTTATACTTCTGTTCAGATCTATTTTATTAACAAAAGGTGGGTAGTGACTCACTAAATAATTTGGTGACACACGAATGGGTTGTAGTCTGCAGTTTGGAAAACACTCATCCAGAAGAACTGAAGAGGAAATTTTCTAAAGAGATGTAATAGGATCACATGCAGCACAATAAACCAACCTAAGGTTAGAAATAAATTGGGGCCAATCCATTTAATCAAAAGCACATCATTATGGACTCCCCACACCTGACTGTTCCTCTTATCCAAGATCTCTTTTTATTCCTCTCCTCCAGTAACACAGATCTGAGATCTATCAGTTTTCTTGCACCCCATTTCTGTAACTCTCCCTATTCAATCATTTGCCAAATTTAAAACATTCTTCCTGTAAACACTTACCAGCATCTCATTGTTTCTATTTCCATTGATTTTGCCATAGTTCAGACCCTTACCGCCTTCTCTTTACCTTATATCATTACTATTCTTATTAGGATAATAAGATGTAATGGATGTCCGTGACAAATTTATTTTAAAAAGAGAAGCAGCTAAAGAAAATAAATATCTAACACAATCTCATTAAGAGGTTATCCAGCTTTGTTTGCTGGTATAGGTACTTCCATTTTGTATGCATCTCTATTATTTTCCCTATACTTGTCTGTATACAATTATATAACGAAACCCAGCCTTATGCTTGCTTTTCAGAAAACACATTGTGAATTTCTGCTCCCAGTATTATGTGTTTGGCAAAATCATATTTAATAGCTGTAGGGCATTCCATGTATGGTATTTTAATCTAAACCATTCTGTTGAGTTTGTGCAGTCATGTGCGTGAACCTCTCAGATCTGGGTCTGCAGGGAGCACAATTTGCCAAGGACCCCTGCTGCCGTGCTTGCAAATCAATTCATCTCCTAGCTTGTTGCAAGCCCACATTTCCCAGTCAATAACAAAGCTCCGGAAATGTTCTTTTGCAGCCCCAAAAGGGAGACTGGGAGACCTGAGATTCCTCTGATGAGTGACTCTGGCTTATGGGTCTCCCAGACCACTGGTAGAAGATTACCTAGAGCCACACACAACTTTCCTTTCTTCTTTCCCTCGGGACCAGACTTGCATGGAGTCTGAAGGCTTCTCAGGCTTCTCCTAGCTCCTTTCCCATTTTCAAGGGCATTTCTCTTTCCCCTGAGACATTTCTTATACACTTAATCCCATCTTGGCATGTTTCTCAGAGGACTGAAAGGAGCACAGACATTCAAGTTGTTCTCAGGTTTGTATTCTCTACAACTAAACTCTTGATTGGTGAACTCTTAGCATATCATTCAAAGCACTGCCATTGCTCAGCAAATTAAGCCGGAGCACCTCCTCTCTCCACACTTGGCTCCAACCCATCTCCCCAGCCCCACCCAGTGCTCTTAGCCCAGGGCCTGCTGACCAAATAGTCTTCTATTTTCTCCTGCCTCCTCCACCCCCAACTCCCAAGAAAACATCTGTCTGGCTGATGCCTCCTTCCTGATTTTTAAAAAAAATATTATTTATTTATTTATTTATTTATTTATTTATTTATTTATTTATTTATGACACAGAGAGAGAGGCAGAGACATAGGCAGAGGGAGAAGCAGACTCCCTGCGGGGAGCTTGATGTGAGACTTGATCCCAGGACCTGGGTATCATGCCCTGAGCCAAAGGCAGATGCCCAACCACTGAGCCACCCAGGTGTCCCTCCTTCTGGATTTCTTCTTGACTTTCCCACCCTGATGTTCTTTCTTCTCCATTTTTAGAGGGCACAGAAAAGTGTTTTCTGCAGTGTATTCACCCTTTTTGATATGTTATCAGAGAGGCTGTATAGTCCAGTGGTGAAGTGTACAATCTGTAATCAGACAGACCTAGATTATCATTTAAAACACACACTCACACACATACAAATTAGCTGAGATTGGATATGTTTGGGCAACAGTGAGCTAAACAAAAGAAATCCAAGATTTTTTGTTTTGTGTTGTTTTTAATTGCAAGACTTCCCAGAGCCCTTCAAATGTTCATACAGATTGTGACTTTCCAAGGCCAGTATTGATACTTTGCACAGCTTTTCTTGAATTTATTTGATCACAAAATCCTTTAAAAACACCGCCAGACATTACTTTTTTTCTTGGAACATACTGGGAAAGGGTATAAGTAGCCCTAGATTTTTACATGTGTGGTTTTTACAGTACTATATATATTCTCCAACGTGTTATAGTTATTTGCATATTTATCTTAACATGTTTTCCCACTTTAGCTTTAGCATGAGGCCTTGAAAATAAGGGGCACTTTCTCAGCTGAAAAATCACAGAATTTTAGTTAAGGTTCATGGATCGGAATAATATTTGGCAACTGGAGAAAGTTTGCCTCTACTTGCAGTGCTCTTCCACAGTCATTTTTATATCATAATATCCTGGGCTACGTTTCAGGCTGGAAAAATGATCTTGATGTTGGACAAAAAGACCTTGTTAACACGAGGCTAAGTACATTTTCTCTACAAGTCACTTTATTGGTACAGCATAAGTGGGTGTAAAGATAGAGGTTCATTTTAAGGGCAAGGAAGCAGGAGTCTGCAGACTCTGGGTCTTGCCCCCCCCTGGGCAGCGAGGAGGGCAGCCTGTGGCTTAGTTCTGATTGTTTTCGTTTCCAAGGCTGTGCTTGTCAAAGAGGTACTCGGCCAGGCCGGAATCCGGGGCCCCCATCTTAACCAGGTTTTGCACGTGATCACCCAGTTCTTTGATAGACTTCACCTGCTCATTCAGATAGTGCGTCTCCAGGAAGTCGCACAAATGGGGGTCGCCTTGGTCTGAGGCCAGAGTGTGCAATTCGAGCAACGACTGGTTCACATTCTTTTCCAAGAGCAGCGCACACTCCATGGCCCTCAGGCCGCTCTCCCAGTCGTCCCGGTCCGGTTTCTTGACGTCCCGCAGGCAGATCCGGCCCCCCCGCTGGTTCTGCAGGCGCATCAGCTTCTCGGCGTGCTGGGCCTCCTCCCGGGCCTGGCGAAGGAAGTACCTGGCGAAGTTGTTGAGCGCCACGTCCTCTCGAGAGAAGTAATAGGCCATAGACAGGTACGCGTAGGCCGCGCACAGCTCCAGGTTGATCTGGCGGTTGACGGCGGCCTCGCAGTCGGGGTGGAAGTTCTGGCGCACCCGGGAGCCGGCGCGGGCGCGGGCGCAGGCGGGCGGGGCTGGGTCCCGGGAGGCGGCGGCCGCGGCCAGAGGGCGCAGGGGCGCGGGGGCGCGGGGACGCCAGGGGCGCCCGGAGGCCCGCAGCGGCGGGAGCGCGAAGCCCGGGCGCGCGCAGCGCAGGGACAGCAGCGAGGCGCGGATGTTGGGGAGGAGCCGGACACAGGGCCGCATGGCTCGGCTCCTTGCGGGCGGGGGCGGCAGGCCAGGGCGGCACAGCGTGCGGCCGGCGCCGGAGCTTCGGGTCTGCCGGCGAGCGCGGCCCCAGGCGACGGCGACCGCGTCACACACACCCGGGGCGCTCCCGAGGCGCCGCGTTCCGGGCGGGGGCGGGGCGGCCGGGGCGCACCTGCCGGGCGGGGGCGGGGCGGCCGGGGCGCACCTGCCGGGCGGGCGCACCTGCAGGGCGGGCGCAGCCCCGTTAACCCGGCGGTGCCCCGGCTCTGCCCGTGGGCCTTTGTGACTTACTAGTTCATCGAAGTCAAAAGTGCTGTCCCAAAAATAGGCGCTGGGACGGGCGGAAGGGAGGAGGCACCTGGCGACGCTGGCCCTCCCTCTGTGGACTCTTTCTTTCCAAAGCTCAAGGCGCGCGCGTGGGGGGGGGGGGCACAGAGCCTTGAAATAGGATGAAACAAAATAGGTCCCAGCCAAAATGGATGCTTATAAATGGACTTTCTATTTATTTTAACAAGTGCAGGTACGGAAAGGACTGTTAGTACAGATTTTCAAGAGTCTGTAGTAAGAGTGCTTTTTTAAAAAAGTCATTTTATTTTTAAATATAAAATGCATCTTTACTGCAAAATAAAACACTAGAAAAGTAGGAAGAAGATATAAACTAGTTCTAAACATGAGGTTATTTATCTGGTTTTTGTTAACGCAGGTACATAGAGTCTGAGCAGAGCTGTGGAGAAGTTGAATCACTATGTTGCACATCTGAAACTAATGTTACATTGTGTGTCAAGTAAAATGACTTTTTTTTTTTTAAGGGCAAATGCCCAGCTTTTACTAACAGACTTGTAATGTTGAAGTTCCAATGCTTTTTCTTAGCCTCAAGAAGATAAATTTTCTTAGCTAACATGCTAGGAAGTGTCAACAATACCAGGTTGCATCCTAGGACAGCAAACTGGTTCTGCTTTCTCATTGATCTCTTCAATAATGAGATTATTTGAGGTGTGATTATCTTTGTTGAGAAAGAGGTCAGATTCTAGTTTTTCTAGAGTATTTTCCAGGTGCCTTATTAAGTCTTGGCTTTTAAATCTTGCTGCTTCCTTTATGGCATGTATGAAATTTTTTCCCACATTTCTGGAGATCTGCTCACTCCTTCAAGAAATTTGAAAATTCTTTCATATTTTCATCAACACTGTCAAATTTCCCTTTTTAACTGACGCTTTATTTCAGCATTGATTTCCATTGGTATTGGCAGTTTTTTTCTGGCACTTCTCCCAACACAGACATTGCTATAGCTTTGGAGTCATCATCTTTCAAGGACATAGCTGAGCTTGCAGGGTGGGATGCTCCCTGTGCTTCCTATTTCACTGACAGCAGTGCCAGGCTTGGCCTTCTCTTAGAGGGAGGATGAATTGTGGATTCTCCAAAATGTTTCATTTGGCTTTCCTCCCAACAGCCAACTCCTCTGCTTTATCGGTCATCATTTCAGGGCTGGTCTTGGGCAGTCCCAGGAGTCTATCTGCCAAAAGAAGTTTTTAAATAAAAAATAAATAAATAAAATAGTCTGAAAAAATAAATTTAAAATGGTATTTGGTTTTAAAAGAATGTTGTAACTGTTATAGTGTATTGAGAAAATGAGGATTAACTCAACAGAAGAAAATTCAGGAAATTTCTCTACTCAGAACCATGGTTAAAATGCTGATAATAATTCTCACAGATTAAAAAAAAATCACAGAAGCTCAAAAGTAAATATATACCTTTGCAATAGCTTTCGAGAGGTATAATTGACATAAAATAAACTGCAGATACTTAAAATGTACAACTTGATAGAGTTGGACGTAGGTATATATCTGTGAAATCATTGCTAAAATCCAGATAATAAACATTTCATCACCTCTCAAAGTTCCCTCATGTTCTTTTATATTTTATAATCACTCCCTCCTGCCACTTTCTGCCCCACATTATCCCAGGCATCCATCGATCTGCTTTTCCTCACTATGTAGGTTAGTTTGCATTTTCTAGAATTTCATATAAACAATTGGTGTGAATTCCCTTTTCGCATGGTTTCTTTTGCTCAGCACGGTGGTTTTGCGATCTACCCATGTTGTAGTGTGTATGAATAGTTTTTGTTGTTGCATAGTTCTTCCATTGTGTAGATATACCACAATTGGTTTAACCTTTTCCCATCTCATGAACATTTTGCTTGTTTACAGTTTTTGGCTGTTGAAACAAAGCTGTTATGAACATTTCTCTCCAAGCCTTTGTATGGCTGTATATGCTTATTTTTCTTAGGTGAACACTTTATATGGAATGGCTGGATCATATGGTTAAGCATATGTTTAACTTTTTAAGAAACTTCAAATTGTTTTTCCAAATGGTTGTACCATTTTACATTTCCATCAGCACTATGTGAGACTTCAAATTCCTTTACATCCTTACAACCACTGGTATTGTCACTTATTTCTTGTTAATTTAAAACTTAAAATTTAGCCATTCTGGTAGATGTATACTGGCATTTCTTTGTATTTTTAATTTGAATTCCTGTCATAGTTAATGATGCTGAGTACATTTTCTCATACTTCTTTGCCAGTCATGTATCTTGGGTGAAGCGTACAAATCTTCTGCCCATTTTACATCCTGGGCCATTTCTCTTCTTATGGTTATTTGATATCTTTTGGTTGATATCTGAGTCTCTGATCTTATTGCTGCTTATATTCAGGCCTTCTTTCTGTTATCAGCATATTACTTTCTCCGTATCACTTTCCTAGATTTCCTTGTGCAAGTCAGACTACATTCCTAGGTCAGTTTCCTCAGTTGTAAATTCCAGATCCTACTTATTTCCATTGGGTCACTGAAAGGATTCAATAAAATAATTATGCAGAGGATTTGTCACAGAGCTTGGCACAGAATAAGCACTCAGGATATTCTTTAATAGTTCTTATTGGATAGTTTCTATTTAATTATTCAAGACCATTTATTTTATATTATTCAGTAAGCAATAATAATTATTATATATGGAAAACCTTATACAGCTTACACAGTATGCTTATATGCATTATACTATTATCATGTAGGGATAGTGAGGTCAAATTTCTTTTATAATATGGGCATATCAAACTTGTAGTTTGGTAGTAAGCTCTTTGGTCTCAAATGAGCTTCTTAAAGTGTACCGTAGATAGAGGTGGATGCCTAAGATCTAGTTTCACTTAGTCTCTGCTAGCAGAATGCGATGGATATTCACCAAGAAATTTCCTACTCATTTTTGCTTTTCTCTATCCATCTTTGCTTTTATTTTCTCTAAACTTTTGCAACTCCTAAAACATAGTTCCCTAAAGAGAGGATCTGAAAATGATTCTTTAGTATTAAATGCCAACTGCTGCTACTAGTGTTTTAGTAGAAATGATGCTTTTCATATAAATGCTTATCCCCAAGGTAAAAAAAACCATAGCTATAAAACAAATGAAGGACGTGAAATGTAATGCAAAACAACATCATAAAACACAATACACACTGAATATTCCATGCTAATCTGTCAAAAATGTTTCCTGTTCCTTACAAAGTTTGTCATGTGTTTTGCTAGATGTTGAAAATACAAGGATTTTTTTTTTTTAATTTTAGGGACATTTTGATTTCCAGTGTTCATAGTAAACAATGTTATACCAAAAGTACAAACCTAGACCATGGCCCACCATTCTTTGCAAGCCATTTCTTTCTCAGTTTTTTTTTTTTTTTTTTTTAAGATTTATTTATTTATTCACAGAGACAGAGAGAGAGACACACACAGGCAGAGGGAGAAGCAGGCTTCATGCAGGGAACCTGATGTGGAACTCGATCGGGGGTCTCCGGGATCACGCCCAGGACTAAAGGCGGCGCTAAACTGCTGAGCCACCAGGGCTGTCCTCTCCCTCAGTTTTAATGGCTTCTTCTCTTCCTTGAACAGCCCTCTAAGCCTTGGAGATTCTCTGGTGCTCCCTTTACTTCTCCTTTGTCCTGTCCTCCCTTCTTTTACTTCTTCACGAAGTACATCTCATCTTTTTAGGTCCCATCAAATATGTTATTTTCTCTCTAAGGTCTTAGATAAGTTCATTTGGAATGAATCACTACTTTATTATTGTTGAAGACTTTTTTATACTGAGAGTATATCATATCATGTTATAATTTCTTGTATATGGGCACATGCCTGTGTATACTTAAATGTGTGTTGGTGTGTGTGTGTCCTTACGGGCACAGCTTATCATCCTACTTATTTTTTTTTATTGAAGTATAGTTGACCCACTAGGTGTACACCATAGTGATTCCATAAGTCTCTAAGTTGTGCTATGCTCATCATAAGTGTAGCTGCCGTCTGTCACCATACAACCCTTACAATACCATTGACTATATTCCCTGTGATGTACCTTTCCTCCCTGTGACTTATTCATTCCATAATTGGGATCCTGGAGCTCCCACTCCCCTTCATCCATTTTGTCCATCCCCCTCCCCCACTGGCAACCCATCTCATTTTTAAATTCCTAGTCCTATGCTTCTATCCCCCAGATAAATGGGGATAGGAAAATTTATTTCACATAGGGTATCAGCTTAGCCAAGTTAAGGTATACTAGGAGACGGCTTTGCTGTAAGTTATTTGAAAAGCTCTGTACTTTGCTGGTTTCAGACTTCTAAAAAATATTTATTTATTTATGAGAGACACAGAGGGAGAGAGGCAGAGATACAGGCAGAGGGAGAAGCAGGCTCCCTGCGGGGAGCCCTATGTGGGACTCCATCCCAGGACCCCGGGATCATGCCCTGAGCCAAAGGCAGAAGCTCAACCACTGAGCCACTCAGGCACACCTGTTTTCAGACTTAAAAGGAATAACAATATCCTCCATTTTATGCTTTATAGATTTATTGGATGAAGTATTTGTTTTCTATGTAAAAATGCTTTGCCAATTGGAAATTTAAGGACTATATGAAAATGGGTTGTAATCCAATGAATAATGTTTCGATATATGTAATATATAGATCATGTTTTTATATTATTTTCTGTAGAGCATTTTATTTTAAATACAAGATATTTTTAGAATTTACCAACCTTGGAAAGTATATCAACAACATTTTCCATTTTTATGTTAATAGATGGGAGCAGTCATAAATAATGAGAAAAAGGAAAGTTGAAAAGTACTTCTACCCCTTTATACTTGTATTTGTGATGAAGACATTTTTTCTCCTTTTCTCATCTCTTTCTATTCTCTCTTTTACATTCAAACATAGTTAGTCATGGTTTAGCATTTCTTCATCTTTATTACTGATCCTGGCCCTTTCAAAATTTCTTGCTGTTAGAAGCCTGAAATGCGACAAAGCTAGAGTGAATAGAAGTCCATTGATCACTGCAATATGGATTATGGATTGTGCAACTGCTATTAATGGAGTATCTGAGGGTTTTTTTTTTCCCCTGAGGGTTTTATAAAGAGGAGTAAAGGATTTTGTCTTGAGAAAAGGAGATGTATTGCTATTCTGTATTTTATCACTAGGAAATCTCTCAAAATTCTAAGGGGAGTGCTTGGACTTAGTGCTGGAGCACTTTCTTTACTTCACTCTCAGATCCATTCAAAATGGGGAAACCTCCAGGTCACTTCATAAATGAGTCAGAATTGAACTCTCAAGCCTTCTGCCTCTAAAACTAGAAGAGGTCTAGTAAACTCTGTTTTATTAATTTTGCTCTTTTTTTTTTTTTTTTTTTTTAATCTGTGGTCAAAAGTGCAAGGTACGGTAACTCCTACTCTACCTTCAGGACATGTCTGGCGTGCCACAAATCATTAGACTCCTAAAACCGTACTAATGTTTTAGCCACTGGATTTCTAGTTATAATTCTTCTATTCCTTAGCAAGGCCAGTATTTCCCGTCTTGGGCCATGCTCAGATTTGAACCTAACTGTTGATATAGTGGTATAATGGGACGAATAGCATCCTATTAAAATTCTTGTCCACCAAGGATCTGTGCATAGGCCTTATTGGAAACAGGGTCTTTGCAGATATAACCAAGTTAAAATGAGATTGTCCTGGTTGAAGGTCTGTGTTGTTTCAGTTACTGGTGTCCTCATAAGAAGAGGAAAATTTATATAGATGCAGTCCACATGAGGGAAGTCTGTGTGAAGTTAGAGGCAGCTCAGGTTGCTCTCAGAATCTAGGACAAGGATTTGCAAGCTTTTTCTAGAGAAAGCCAGATCAATATTTTAAGCTTGTGGGCCATAAGGTCCCTGTAGCATCTCTTCAACTTTGCTATTATAGTGTATTGCAAGCAGTCATAGACTATATGTAATGAGTAAGCATGGTTGTGTTTTAATAAGACTTTATTTATAAAGCTAGTAGTGGATCAGTCTTGGCCCTAATTGTGAAGTTTGCTGACTCCTGCTCTAGGAGATGAGGAACTCTTTATATGCTGCCATGTAGTATTTCTGATACTCATTCCATTAGTCTGGTAATGAATCCTGTCAGTTTCTTCCTTTTTCTTTTTTTCTCTTTCTTTCTTTCTTTCTTTCTTTCTTTCTTTCTTTCTTTCTTTCTTTCTTTCTTTCTTTCTTTCTTTCTTTTCTTTCTTTCTTCTTTTCTTTTCTTTTCTTTCTTCTCTTTCTCTTTCTCTTTCTCTTTCTTTCTCTTTCTCTCTTTCATCAGCAGTGCTCAGCCAAGCCAAATCAATTCCACATTTTCACCACAGCCCTCAATCAAGAAAGATCCTGCGCCAGTGAGGTTATCTCCTTCCACCTCTGTCTATCCCCAATTACACAGGTAGAAATTCTAGCAAGTGCAATGCTATGGCATCCTAGGAATCAGTGCTGTGGAAGGTGGGTGTCAGACATCTTTTGTTACTTGTCCAGCAAGTGATCTACTTCCTGAATCACATCTTAGATTTGCTTCTTAGGGACGTTTTCAATAAAAACTTTTATAGGTTGGATTTCTAAGCAAACTTTCAGAAAAGGTCTCATTTGCAAGTGATTTATCAAATGCTGTGGGGTGGGGGGGGAGTAGTGGGGGGACAATGAAAGAGTGTGATTCAGTAAAATTCCATGCAGAGTAGGCTAGCTTCATGGGCTTGGGCAATCATGTAGCATCCCACACTGAGACAAGCCCTGGGCTTGGTTTAGTGCTCTGCCGATGATGTCTTGAAAGTCATAATAATCTTATTTTTGAACCTGTATTTTCTAAGTACAGTCTGGGGTCGGAGGCAGTGGAGTACGCACATGAGCAGACAAGTGCTTTTTGTGTATTTGTCATTCCTTGCCTCCCTGTGGGCATATAGTGTTCACAGCACTCCAAGAGCCTGAGCATGGGATTTTGGTGGAGCCGTAGTGAATGTCAAGGCAGCGCCCCTGAATGCAAGTACAAAGTAAGTGTGTTGTATCTGTGACGAGGAAGCTAGGGTGCCTGCAGGCCTCAGAGCTGCCTTTTTCCTTTGAAACAGAATTTGCTTGGAATGCAGAAAGAAGTCCGTGGCATTCCCAGGGACATGAAGGACCAAAGAGACTCAGCAGATCTTCTCTTACTAGTGTTATACTTCCCTGTGTCAGGTGGTCATTTCTGCTGAAAGTGATGACATAGTAGAAAAAGGGGCAATGAAACAACCCATAGTTCACTTTCCTTTCGATCCTTCTTAATCAGTAAACCAAAGACGGCATGTTGGTCGAATGTGTGCCCATCAAGAAATGAAATAAAAACAGTTCAGTCCCGGGACACCTTGGTGACTTAGCAGTTGAGCATCTACCTTCAGCTCAAGTCATGATCCTTGGGTCCTGGAATCTAGTCTTGCATCAGGCTCCCCGTGGGGAACCTGCTTCTCCCTCTGCCTGTGTCTCTGCCTCTCTCTGTGTGTCTCTCATAAATAAAGAAATAAAATCTTAAAAAAAAATTCAGTCCCTTTTGTGTAGCATTTCCACTGTTCTGGTAACAATGAAATATATGTGCATGGACAAGCTAAAACAAATGAATTGTATAATTTCAGTGATCCTTTATATAAGTTAATAGCTCATATTTATATTTAAATCAGTCATGGCATGAGCTAAACATGAACAGTGAAATCCAGGCTGATAATTTAAAATGTTAAGGTTTAATAAATAAATAAATAAATAAATAAATAAATAAATAAATAAATAAATAAATAAATGTTAAGGTTTTTTTCCCCCCTCTAAAATTACATTAAAACACCATGACAAGTCAGGAGACCACAGAAGAAAGTAAAATATTTTTTAAAAGGTTTTTTATTTTATTTTATTTTTTTATTCATGAAAGACATAGAGAGAGAGGCATACACATAGGCAGAGGGAAAGCAAGTTCCCCGTGGGGAGCCCGATGTGGGACTGGATCCCAGGACCCCAGGATCACAGTCTGAGCCAAAGGCAGATGCTCAACCACTGAGCCACCCAGGCGTCCTTCTCTTGGTACCTTTGATGGCATTTTTCCCCCTTCATTTTGATCTAGATGCACTAATCTTTTCACTTCACCATGGGGCCTGAATATGGGATAACTTGCACTGATCCCACAGGGGACTTCTGGAGCATGGACATACCTTGGAAATTGAGCTGGGGCAGGGAGCTGGGCTTTTATAGTTCTGCACCAGCCAGCCACAGCTCTCAGGGCTGCTCTGGGGAGATGTAATCACTCAGGCTCCCTGCTTGTCTGCATGTTCTGACAAAGCAGTTGTAGGACTGACCACCATGGTCCCAATAGTGTTACAGCTTCTCTTATAAGAAGAAACACACAGAAGGTGGGGGTGGGGTGGTCCCCAAATGGTGAAAGGCTTCCCAGGGAATCTTGGGCAAGATACCAACAACTCCTACCTGGTCATCTGGCCTAATGTCTTACTGTGATCAGTGCAGGACCTAGGAGAAAATAGATGGCACACTTAAAAATCAGAATAATTCTAGATAGTTCAGTACTCCTGTGGCTGGTCTCAGGAGTGGTTCTCAGAACCGCAGGGAGAGTAAGCTATTCTTAGAACCACCTAGAAGGGTACAATGACAGCTGGAAGGACATAGCAGGTCTCAGGGAACCTGGAAGGGAGGAGTCCAGGGGATTAAATACCTGGCCTCATTCTCTTCCTTCCCTTGCCTCCCTTGCTAGTGCTCTGCATAGGTTGGACCTAACAGAAAGCCAGAAGCTAGGGAACTCATTGTTCTGGTGCATTCACACTGACCTCTGGGGAAGAGGACAGAGCCAGAAAAGTTAGATCTGTAGCAGCAGATGTAAGACATCAGAGGGCTTCATGCTCTTCCAGTGTCTGTGCCTAGATTAGCCAAATGTAAATGTGATTAACTCATTCCCTTGCTTTAAACCTTGGAATAGTCCCACTTCAAACTACAGCCTTGTGAAATATATTCTCCCTTGCTTCCTGTGACTATTCTCTCATGACTTCTAGCACCCTATAGTCTCTCTAAACCCCCAATATGCTTCCGTCTTTATGAATTTTCCTTTAGAGCCTGGAACGTTCCATTTGTTCCTTTCCCACAGGCCTTTATGTGCCGCATACACTACTTATAATGGTGTCCCACTCAGAACTACCCATAGGGGAGTGTGGGCAGAGAGTTATCAAGCCCTTTACCTTTAGCATGAGACTATGACCACTGGTTAACTCTCTACCTCTGTTCACATGTGAGTATACATCCAGGCAATCTTGCTGGTAGAAAAATAATCCCTCACTGGCAAATTAACATTGATCTTCTCTGAGCATGGTAACTCTTGTCTCTGAGCTTGCCTTTGTTAGGGTTTTTGGAAACTGAAGTTGTTATGAAAGATATTGGTTCTTATGAACATGAAGCATTTTAGCTAGGGCATCTCTTCTACTCATTCTGTGGGGATCCTGAGAGGACACTTGATATCACCATGCCAGAAAACTGTGGCTTCTATCCAAAGTCTTTCTGAGTGGCATGGTGCCAGGCTTATTGATATGAATGTTTAATGGAACTCAAGAAGACCCTTTGGTGGTTGCTACAATGAATATACAAGTTAATATGAATCTGTGTTTTGACAGCTCCTCTGGTGTGCCTGCTTTTCCCCAGCCCTGCAGTTGTCTACCACCCCCTCTCTTTTTTGTATCTCTGTCAGCTCACTCACTTCCATTATTCTTTTGATTCACACTTTACATGGTCCTTGGAGGCCTCTGGGGAGTCCCATACTCTTCTACTTACCCTGTCATGAGACAGAATTAGAGTGATTTATTTACTGTTTTATTCCACTAAACTGAAAAATTCTTGTTGTCAGGGGAATGTCCATCCTTTTTACTCTTGTGTGTCTAGCACATAGATGGCACCTGATCCAATGCATGAAACAACACTGTTAATAAAGTGAATGAGGGGGACACACCTAGGTGGCTCAGTAGTTGAGCATCTGCCTTTGGCTCAGGGCATGATCCTGGGGTCCTGGGATCAGGCTCCTCGCAGGCTGCTTCTCCTCTGCCTCTGTCTCTGCCTCTCTCTCTCTGTGTGTGTCTCTTATGAATAAATAAATAAAATCTTAAAAAAAATAAAGTGGGTGAGGGACTAAAATTCTCTCAAGTCCCCAAACTTTCTGGTTCTGAATAACACTTAATCAACATTTTAAGGGGAGTTGTGGTCAGTTTAATGGGTTGGTTGTTGTGTACTTGATGGCTTATTTTTCTCTATCTTTGCTACTAGTGGAGCCAGTAAACCAAATATATTAATTTTTGAGCCTTATAGTCTTAAAGGTTGAATGAACAGTCATCTTGAATTCAATTTGATTTGATTTGATTCAATTCCAAATATATATTTTGAGCACCTGATGCTGGATGATGCTTAATTCTGCTATTTTAAACAATTCCATAATTTAGTGAAATAGCATTTAAATACAAGTTCTAAACCTTCTCCAGTAATCACAATGAAGAAAGGTAGAAGTCACTGAGTACTTGTGTATACTAAGCATCATACAAAGTATTCTGAGTATCCTGTCACTGAATTTTCACAAAAACTTGGGGCAGTAATCATAGTAATCACATTGTACTGTGAAAGAGTAAAGGACACCTAGATTTTAGGGGCCTGTGTGGATTCAAAATCAAGTGGAAGAGCCGCATTCCATCATAGAAGGTTGAATCCAATCACAAACCAAGTGTAGGAGGATCAGTGTCTGCCTTGTACAGAGGTTAGATTTTTCTTAAAAGAAGTTGGGGGATGAGAGGGCACCTGGGTGGCTCAGTAGGATAAGTATCCCACCCTTGATTTCAGCTCATGGCATGGTCTCAGGATTCTGAGATGGGCCCCAAGTCGGGCTCTGTGCTCTGCGCTGAATGTGGAGCTTGCTTGGGATTCTCTCTCTCCCTGAGGAAAAAAGAGAAAAATAAAAAAGGGGAAAGAAATTGGGCGATGAGGATTCTATGCAAAAAAACATCATGGGAAATTCCCAAATGCATTTATTTGGAGCAGAGAGACTGCAGGCAAAACTTCTTTGGCATTGATTGCAGTATGGACAATTGTCTCCTAGGAGAGAATTGATTTGAACAATGTCAAGGTTTTGAGTTTTCTTTCTAGTTCTAAAGGAATTAATGTTTGCCAATGTCCTTTCTTGCTGTAATGTGTTGTGGCTTGAAATCCTATGAAATAGTAAAGTGCATAAAATATACATGTGCTGACCTTTATATGTGCTAGCAGTAGCTATTTTAAGGGCTAGAACCTTGGAATGCTGCTTCCACCAAGGATGTGGTTTGCCATTGTTGCTCCAATTACATAACACAGGGTTCTTTCAGTTCATGGGACAGTGATTGGAGATTGCAAGTATGTTCTTTGTAATCTCTTCTGCTTGTTATATTTTATATTCTAGCTCTTTTTTTTTTTTATTCTAGATCTTTTGATATTAGTTCAGGAGTAAGTATGTTTGAGATTGTTCTTGTCTTTGTTAAAGAGGCTAAGACACTTCATAATTTATCTCAACATTTTGTGATAATGATTATTTAATTCTGCTATTTTAAACAATTCCATAATTTAGTGAAATAGCATTTAAATACAAGTTCTAAACCTTCTCCAGTAATCACAATGAAGAAAGGTAGAAGTCACTGATACTTGTGTATACTAAGCATGATACAAAGTATTCGGAGTATCCTGTCACTGAATTTTCACAAAAACTTGGGGCAGTAGGAATCAGTATACCCATTCTGACTGTTTGCAATTAGAGGATATATGAGCATTTATCTCCAGTTTCATGCAATTTGAATGGATCTAGGAAAAATGTTTCTAATAATTCCATTTTCAATCAAAGTGGGAGGAATATCTTAGAAGTTAAATAATATAGCACTGCTGTCTTTAAAAAAACATATATATGTATATATATATATATATACACACATACATATTTATTTATTTATTTATTTACATGAGTAGGGGAGGAGCAGAGGGGGAGGGAAGGGAAAGGGAGAGAATCCAAGCAAACTCCTCATTGAGCATGGAGCCCCATGCAGGGCTCGATCCCACAAAGTTGAGATCATGGTCTGAGTTGAAAATAAAAGTCAGTTGCTCAAGTGACTGAGCCACCCAGACACCCCTGGCACTGCTATCTTTGTTGGTGGGGACTATAGTAGAGAATTTAGAACCAAAAAAGACCGCAGAGTTTGTAATTTCTCTTACTTCACAAATGAAGAAGCTGTATGCTAGAAGGTATTGGTACAGTTACAAATTTTGATAGCAACCTGCCTGCCTTAGGACAATGATCTTTTCAAGTATACTACACTCACCTAATACCTGATGTATTTTCCCTGTAAGATTAGTATATTAGAATATAGTAAAACCAAGAGATCCTAGTGTGTGCTTACTCAGTGACAAGGGAGGGATGGCTTTCCTTTGTATCCAAGTCAAACAATAAAATATTGCTTCTCAATAAAGAGTTGCTGATTATCATAATCTCCTCAACAGAAACTTTGGATGGCTGTGTAGAATCTGAGTAAAAGGGTCAAACAATTGTATTTTTCAGGTATTTATAAAAGTTAGTTCAATTTTTAGAATACTCAACCACTCAATTAACTTGGGTCTGCTAACACCAGTTAGTGACCACCATGTCTTGGAGTGTTATATTAATCTGGTGGCACTCTACATATGAATCCTGTTCTCAAGAATCTCATCAAAACAAAACAAACCAAAACGACCCTTCTTATGTCATCGTCTCACTTTAAGAAATTTATTGCATGGAGAAAATACAGTGCATAAAGAGTATGTAAAACTGTCTTCCTATGGAATATTGACAAATTATAGAAGAGTCAAACAATGGAATATCATACAGCTCTTTAATAGAATTAAGTAGTTCTCTTCATATTAATGTGATATGTCCAAGATATTTTCAATGAAGAAAGCAATGTGTGTATGTGTGTACACATTCCCATATTTGGAGGGAATAAGAGGACGTATATTAAAGTGTTTACACATACACATCAAACATCTGTATAAAAGTAGAAAAATGTCAGAAAAGATGGGCACTGAGCAATTAATTTTAACTTCTGACCAATTGGATCAATTGGGAGAGAGGAAGATATGGATTTAGTTTTTTACACATCAGCTTTTTATACATTTTAAAGTAACGTGATTATGGTTGATTTTACTTGACTTCTGTTTCAGTATTTTTTAAACTAGAAAATAGAAAAGGAGGCTTTTGAAGAAGCCAGATAATCACAGAGAAGGGGAAATGTAAGTAAAGGAGACTTTCAATGAAGCAAGTGACTATAGCCTAGTCACATACCTGTCCATTGAAAGCAGCTGATGTGGTGCCACAGTGAGAGAAATGTGGGAGTGATCATAAAAAATAACGGTTTTTAAAGCTCTTGGGGCAAATTGAGATGGTGATGTAGATTAGGAAATATTAGTAGAAAATTAAGATAGAATAGGTTTCATAAAGATTAAAAACAAGTGCGCTTGTGGAAGGGAGAATGACAATTTGTGACCATCTGGAATATAGATTCTACATGATAGCCCCAGAATCTAGGGCTGTTATTTGGTCACAGGTATTGTGTTGGTTTTGATACTAAACCACATATTGTATTGTACATCTAAAACTCATATAACATTGTACGTCAACTAGATTTCAATAACAAAACTTTTTAAAAAGAAAAAAAGAAAAAAAGAAAAAAAGAAAAAAAAGAAAAATGTTATTTATATTTTATCAACATATATACCAGCAATATTTTCTTTTAATCTTATTATTAATTTGGTCCACCTAAATATGACATGATATAATTAAGGGACTAAAAGTTTTACTTACATCTTTCTTTTTCTGCGATAAAAATAATACAAATTTCAGTTCAATAACCTTTACAATAATTTGTTACCTTTGAGCATGAATAAATTTCTGTCCAAAAATTGGCAAAGAGTTTTAATAAATCAGTGTTTTGTGGTTCATTTAATTATAAGCCCAAAGCTAAGTTGTGTATTTATCTTCATAATATAGAAAAATGGTGTTATCAAACTTCTCACTCACTGAATTGATGACATGCACTCATGCATGCCTATTGGAAAAACACTAAAATAAATGAAATATGAAGATATTTTAGGATAGTGTATGCAGGACACTTGAGACTGCCCCTCTTCACCCAAGAATTGTTTTCTGTAACTAGAAATTAGTCATTTCTACCTAAATGATTTTTAAAATTCTTCCTCCCTTCCTCCTTCCTTCTCTTTTTTCTTCCTCCCCTTCCTTCCTTCCTTCCTTCCTTCCTTCCTTCCTTCCTTCCTTCCTTCCTCCCTCCCTCCCTCCCTCCCTCCCTCCCTCCCTCCCTCCCTCTTTCTTTCTTTCTTTCTTTCTTTCTTTCTTTCTTTCTTTCTTTCTTTCTTTCTTTCTTTCTTTCTTTCTTTCTTTCTTCTTTCTTCTGTTTAAAATAGGATTTTATAGCTTTGCATTTAGTAAGTGCTTCTAAGGTACATGGCATTCACATCTTTGGTCCTTAGTCATAGTTCATATGTAATACAATTGAGAAAAATGATAATTGGGACAAGCATGATATATGGGTAGTCTACCTTTCTTGCTTTCTCTAGTAAGAGTTCCTTGGGATAAAAATCAATCACAAAGATTGCTGGAATTTCATTGTTGTGGAATTTATATATTCACATTTTGAGATCTAAGATTCTACTGACTATTCTCCTAATCTCTGGATTGGCCTTTAAATCTCTTGGACCTTAATCTTCTCAGGTTAACTCTTTGGTTTATGGGGTGCCGTTCAGTTGGAATGTTTGCTGATGGCCTGTGTTGCTCCCCAATATATTCCAAATCCCACCATTTAGAAGACAATTGGCATAAAAAATTGTGCAGTTTGTGTTCTTTAGACAAGTGGGTTACAACTGAGCAGTGTAAAGGTGGCTGTGATCTTGCCTGTGCATCTTCCTTAGTCTGTGTCCATTGAAGAAAGGGATGCTCATTGTATACTGGTACTGTTCATGTGCCAATCTGGTGCCACAAGGGTTGCCATGTTTTTAACTTGCACAAAGGCATTCCATGGCTTCACAACAACCCTGATCTGAAAGAATTTTAATTTTGACTCACCTTTTTATGATATTGAAATCAGATAGTGATTATGTCCTTGAACCTTAGGTCCAAAGGTCCAAATTTTAAAAGTTCAACTTCATTTCCCACCCAACTCTAAGTTGGGAACTTGTTTTCCTTATCTCTGAATCCTTGTGTGTTGGATATTGACTAGCACATTCAACAATAAATAGTTGCTGAATGAATGGAAGGATGGATGGATGGATGGATGGATGGATGGATGGATGAATGAATGAATAAATAAATATTGATTCACTCAAAGTCATGGTAAATACTATTTTAAAAGGATAGAGATTTGGGTCATGAAAATACCACCTTTATAGGAGTGTCACCTGGATCACTGGGAGTCAGTGGTAAATGTTTTGCTTTATTTCCTTAGATGTAAAGAAAAGGTTAGAAGAGTTTCTTTAGAAGTGCCATTGTTTGCTCCAATATTGCAGACATAAGTCCATATATACTTCTGTATACCAAGACACAAGTCTGGAGGTAGCTGACAATCTGTGATGGACTAGCAAATGGAATGTGACAGATCTTCTAGAACTGAATGAATCCTGGATGAACCATAGATTTTCCTGTGGGACCTTAAAGACATCACTAAGAACCTGTCCTTTAAGATCATAGCATATTGGCAAATTTTATGTACTGAATTGTTTCACCCCACCCCCCAAATCTATATGTTGAGGTCCTAACCCCCAATATGACTATATTTGCAGATAGGACCTTTTAGGAGATTATCAGGTAAGTTAGGTCATAAAGGGTTGGTGTACTGCACAGAGAAAAAGCCATGTGAGCACACAGAGAGAAGATGGCTATCTATAAGCCAAGGAAAGAGCTCTCACCAGAAATCCACACTGCTGGCACCTCAATCTTAGATTTCTGCTCTCTAGAAGTCTGAGAAAATACATTTCAGTTGTTTACACCACCTAGTCTTTAGCATTTTGTTATGGCAGCCTGAGCAGACTAAAATAGCTAATAGTCCTTTGTTGCCATTAAGTTATGACTGTCACAAGAATTCTTTTGAGACTGAAACAAATAGTAATTGAAATGTGGACACGTCAAAGCCACGTAGGAGCATCAGAGAAGTAAGATATCAGAGTATATTAAAAGCTTTTTGATTCATGCATTTTTCTGAGTTTAGTTATGATACAAAATGGAGACAAATTAGGAGAGGAGGGAAAACCACTAAAAATATCAGTCATTTCTGGGTGAAATAACTAAATGCTATTTTATGTTAAGGGAGAGTAAGAGCTGAGTTGTATTGTTAGGGCAAGACACACAAGAGAGCACGATGGAAAAAAAATAAGAAGCTGGTAGTCCAAAGGAAGTTCACTTGGTACTGTTGTCTTTGGGTAATATCTGGTCCTGTATGTGAAAGTTGTTATTTTAGGGGGAGCTGATAATAACTGCTAAACCACAAGGGCATCTTTTCAGTATGATACTCTTTCTCAAAACATACACCTTCTCATTGCCAGGGCAAGCTAAGCTGTGTTTATAAAGGTCTTGAATAAGACTTTGTTACCACATTGAGAAAGCATATGAAGAGAAAAGGATAGCCATATTAAAATCAAGTTTAAAGCTTATGAATTCAAATAATGGTTAAAAGGCCTATTTTCTAGTAGGAATTAAAATAGAGGTTTGTGTTACTTTGTTGGTTCTCAGATTTTTTTTTTCTTTTGACCTGTGAAACAAACTGGAATTTTTTTTTTTTTTAAGATTTTATTTATTTATTCGTGAGAGACACACACACACACACAGAGAGAGGCAGAGACACAGGCAGAGGGAGAAGCAGGTTCCATGCAGGGAGCCTGACGTGGGACTTGATCCCGGGACTGCAGGATCGTGTCCTGGGCCGAAGGCAGACGCTAAACTGCTGAGCCACCCAAGGATCCCCCAAACTTGAATTTTTTAATGAAAACTATTTCTTAGCACTCACTATTTCCTCTTATTTATTTTTTATTTTTTAAAAAGATTTTATTTTTGACAGAGCAATAGAGCAGAAGCAGGGGGAGGGGCAGAGGCAGAGGGAGAAGCAGACTCCCTGCTGATCAGAGAGCCAGATTTAGGGCTTGGGGCTCGATCCCAGGACCCTGGGATCATGACCTGAGCTGAAGGCAGATGTTTTACTGATTGAGCCACCCAGGCACCCCTCATCATTTCCTTTTAAAACTGCTTAGCTATACATCTTAGCAGTTTGATGCATGTATATTCATACATGTCCCCCTTGGTGTTTTAGTAAACGTGTATCTCAACATCATTTTAGATGACAAGATATTCCATTACTCTTCACAATATGTGCTAGCCTGAATATAATGTGTGTGTGTGTGTGTGTGTGTGTGTGTGTATTTCTGTGAACAATTCTTATGTGAGCTTGCATTATCATTTATGAATAACCTCTAAATTGGGAATTATATTTTCTGCTTCTATAATGGAAGCAGTTAGGGAAATATAATTACCTTATGTATTTAAAATGATCTAATTCATGGGATTCTCAGCACGTGCCTTCTTTGATTGCTAGAAATATTTTAAAATGGCATTCTTGAAAGTGATGAATCACTTCAGCAGAGGGTATTCTGAATGCCTTGAGAAGACTATTGTGCTCTGAGGTGTGATTTTTCCAGATATGCATGATCATTAGCACCTGTCTTCTGTCATATCCAACCGCTTAAACCTAGGGCCAACCATGGGCAAGAGCCAGGTCAGGGAGACAGATGCTTGAGAGGATTTAGTTCTCCACCATGACATCCTCTGAAATACTGATCGGTCACAGAATTGGCTTGACTCTTAGTTTAAAAAAAAAAAAAAAAGTGGTAAGGATCTGATGTGATTCTGATGATCTGATATCATTGCTTCCTTCTCAAGAAAGAGAGCCAAAAATGTAGCCTGATACAGAATATAGAAGAAAAGATCCCTCCATTAAATGTGAAGGGGCCAGAAGTGGTAACTCATTATTGGAATTGATTTTAATACTTGATGATGCCTATATAAAAATAATGTAAGTACTTTGGAGTGAGACTTGAATAAAATTTTTTACCTTGAGAAATAATTAATTGAATGACAGCTATCTGAATAGCTGGTATAGATATTATACCTATTTTTGACTGATGCTTTTGTTTTTCCCTTTTTTTTAATTAAAAAAAAAAACAGAGGCAATGTAGATCTGGAATGAATCAAGTTTTCCAAGTCTTTTACATTTCCTGTTTCCGCCCATAATTTAATCCCCTTCCATTGAGCCAGAAAAATATTCTTTCCAAACTGAAAAAGAAGTTATTCTTCATCAGATTTGATTTATGATTTCAACTTGAGTTTACTAATACTTTACTGGAGGGTTTCATAATCTCATTTCCAAATAATCTAAGGATATTTAACAAGTATTTGATAATTAGAAATTATATTATAAATAGTATAGTAAGTTCAAATTGATTCCTTACAGCATCAGAAATGGCTCCCATCAGAAGACATAATTTACTCTACTTGAAAGAATAAATTATTTTTAAATGTGCTTATAGGAGCCTTTAGCGCAGGAATTAGCCAGATATCATATTGATATAGAATTTTTGAATAAATTATTACAAATGAAACATAGCTGCTGATTAAACATAATTGAGACCTAAAGGATATATTTTCATGAGAGTTTCAACACAATATGTGGAAGATAGCCTCTGCCTTTACCTAGATGATCCGTGTGTGACATCCACACACACTTGTACAGTCCCCTTCCCTTGAATGTGAGCTGAACTTGTGGACTTCCTAATAAAAAGAATGTGGTAGGGGTACCTGCGTGGCTCAGTTTATTGAGTGCCCAACTCTTGATTTCTGCTGAGGTCATGATCTCAGGGTCTTGGGATCAAGCCCTGCGTTGGGCTCCAGGTTCAGCACAGAGTCTGCCTGTCCCTTTCCTTCTGCTCTTTCACACACACAGTCTCTCTTTCTCTCACAATAAATAAAAAACTTTAAAAAAAGAAGTATATGGTAAACAATATGGAATGTCACTTCCAAGATGGTATACAAAAAGGATGGCTTCCATTTTGGCTGTTCTCTCTTGTTCTTTCTTGGATTACTTACTCTGTCCAGAAACAAGTTGCTATGTCATGAGGCAGACCTATGGGAAGAAGCAAGTGCACATGGATGAAAGCGTTCTGAGGCCTGCCAACAGACACTCGAACCACACTGGAAGGGCATCCTCCCAATCCAGTCCTGTGATAGGAACATGGCCTTAGGAAATAGCTTGACTGTAATTTCATAAAAGACCCTGATCCAGAGCCACCAAGCTAAGCTGCACCTGCAGTCCTTGTCCACAGAAATTGTGAGATAATAAGTGTTCATTGTTTTCAGCCACTCATTTTGTTACATAGCAATGGATAACCAATACACCATGATGATTAATTAATTCCTTAAATAATATTAAATTATTCAACTGTGACTCCTTTATTTTAATGGATATAATTTGTGAATGCATGATAGCATGAATTGGATAATGCAGATAGTCTACATAGCATTTGAATTTTCTTATTTATGTGTTATGATGTTATGGGTTTTTAAGGAGCAATTATGTTTAAAAAGGGATAGGGGGATGCCTGGGTGGCTCAGTAGTTAAGCGTCTGCCTTTGTCTCAGGGCATGATTCTGGCGTTCTGGGATCTAGTCCCATATCGGGCTCCCTGCATAGAACCTTCTTCTCCCTCTGCCTATGTCTCTGCCTCTCTCTGTGTGTCTCTCATGAGTAAATGAATAAAATAATTTTTTTAAGAGACAGGGACATCTTATATTTGTTAGGGTATGTATGATTCCTAAATTTTAGGCATACTTACATCCAGGTAAAAGGGGAAAAATGTAGAAATAGAAATCATAAAATGATATTAAATCCATTAGTTACAGAATGATGAGAATATTTTATCTATCAGACCATCTTTATAGATTGCTCTAAAATTAATTTAGCACTATATTTCTATTTTGTTCACTTATGTATTTATCCTTAGAAACAACAGGCATGGATCCAGAGAAGCAAGTTACGAGGGAGAGTCAGAAAACTCATGTTCAGAATATAAACAGCATATCCAACTACATAAATTTCCTCATATATTTCAGGAGGGGCTTAGGTGACAAATAAATGAGTATTTTACATGACAAAATTCTGTTTTAGTTATTGGAATCAAACATTTATAGTATTTCTAAATGTATATCAGTATATCTAATAGGAACTTATTAGGTATGTCAGTATACCTAATGGTGACAAATTGATTATAATTTCCACAAGTGATCTCCAAGTATTTTTTCAGAGTAGAATTCTCATTTCTAGTGCAGTTCCTAAATAGTGCAACAACTTATCTTTGCAAAAAAAAAATGCCAATGAATTTTAAACTTCTATCAGTAAAACAAAGAAGTGTAACACAGTATGATAAGGTGTATATGTTTGCAACCTCTCAACTTCCAGAGCCAATCCCAGCCTTAGATCATAATGATAGTTTAGCTGGATCCAATAGCCATCCAAACCGTAACATTCTGTTGCTCTGTTTCTCCAGCAGCTGCCAGTACCCTCTGGTTAGATCCCCACTTATACAAGGGAAGCAGATGCTTATTTGAAATGGGGGTCAAAATGTACATCAAGGAATTTAGACAAGGTCTTTGCCTATGGAAAATACAGGCCAATTTGGAATGAAGAGTAGACAAAGCAAATGTGCTTGGCTTTCTGGTTGAAGTCCACTCTGATTTGTCAATTTTGTAGGCTGATCTGGTAGTCTGTTGTCTACCAGCTGTCCATGGCTATCTGAAAACTGGCTCAACTATTGGTGCTGCTTAGTCACAGTCATAAAGTGACCTTAGCTATAGAGTATGCTCTAAGAACTCTGCCACTCCCCTTCCTTCTTTCTTTCTTTTGTAATGTGTTCTGTGTATCAGGCAACATTTCATACTGACAGCCCTGTGCAATCATGGGTTTTTAATTTGTGACAAAGCACTAGAATGTCACACTTAATGAGAAGGAAAAGCATCACGCGGAATGTGAGTACTTCTACTCCTTTAGACAAACATTTTCCTAAACAAGACTAATCAGCTTTCGCGGTGACACTCATACTGCAGGAGCATGGAAGAGTCTGGATGAATTCCTTTTTTCCTTGTGCACTGCATGAGCTATGGAAAGGTCAGAGGAAGCTGTCTTGAAAGAAAGAGCTAAATAACTGAGTAAATTTTCTTGATGTAACACGAAACAAAATGTAATAGTCTGAATATTCTGTATTTAATCACTGCTTTCTTCCAGGGCTGTTAGTGGCCTTTATTATCTCACTGATGTGACAGTGAACAGTGAGGTGCTCGAAGCCATGGGGATGGAGGAGGAAGCACAGGAGAACTTTGGCGTGTGTTGCTCCAATAACATCATCTACAACCTGTCATAATTTGTTGTTCTATTAAGACACAAGTTTGAATGTATTCACAGGGTGTTAGATGAAGAGAATGAATCCCCTAGCTTTTTTTGTGGGGGTCTCACCTGGTTTTATTTTTTTATTTTTATTTTTATTTTTTTAAAGATTTTATTTATTTATTCATAGAGACAGAGAGAGAGAGGCAGAGACACAGGCAGAGGGAGAAGCAGGCTTCATGCAGGGAGCCCGATGTGGGACTCGATCCAGGGTCTCCAGGATCATGCCCTGGGCTGCAGGCGGCGCTAAACCGCTGCGCCACCAGGGCTGCCCCTCACCTGGTTTTAATACCTGCAGTTCAAGAAAGTTTCAATAGTCCTACTAGAATTCAATACTGCTTTGAAGTGCTATAGAATTTGCAAATTTGAGGAATTTGAAAAAGTACAAAGTTCCTCATATTAATTTTATAATATCAGAGGTATACTGGAAGTAAGGTTCAGGCTGCCAGAAATGCTCTGAGATCAGCATCTAATTTATATACAATTCTAGGGATCGATTAGGCTTTTATGACTGGTGTAGAACATTCTCTACAATTAGCGACCTACTCCATCAACTGGCTAAAGACAAGGCTGTTTTCTTTTTCTTTTTTTTTTTTTAAATTTGATTTATTTATTTGAGAGCACAAGCCAGGGGAGGGGTGGGGAGAGAGGGAGAAGCAGGCTCCCCAATGAGCAGGGAGCGTGATGTGAGACTCCATCCCAGGACCTTGAGACCATGACCTGAGCCAAAGGCAGACACCTAACCAACTGAGCCATCCAGGCACTCAAGGCTGTTTTCTTGATTGAAGATCTGTAAAGAATAGACATTCATAACAATATCCTATTATTTGAGAGTTGCTATCCAGAGGAAATAAAGTGGCCAGAGAGTTGTTGATGGTCCCAACTTTCAGTTTACAGAAAATGTAAAATGTTAATGGTCTTGTTTTGTACTTGATGATCTACTTAGACAAGTACATTTTCTGGCATTGTCGTTGACTTGAAATCATGTTATATTATGTTCCCTGCAGATATTCTGTGGAAACAATTTTCCCTTCAAGTATTTTCAAAACATATTTTTCAAACTAACTTTTGGTGGTTTCCTGGGAGGTAGTAACAGTGACAGAAATCATGTCCTAATAGTTAAAGAGAAAATGTTTTCCGCAAATCAAAAATATAGGCGCAAGGTCATTCTGGGAATCTTACTACTGTACTGCTTGTTGGCACACAAAGAAAATATTGTCATGCTTGACAGATATCTACAATTTTTAGTTTAGATTTATTGAAGTCAACTATATTGATGAACTAACAATAAAAAGAAAGTAGAGAGTTAAATTACACCTACCAGTGACATCATGGATTTTGAAGATTGTGTGATAATGGCAGATCACAAGTGGTGAAAATAGGATTGAATACCTTGGCCAAGAGTTGTTAATAGCAAAATCACCATTTTGCTCCCAAAAGGACAGAGAGTTTACTGGCACTTCCTCGAGTTGGTTGGAAAGAACTTCATTTTATGTGGATGTTGACAATACAATATTGTCTCACACATTTTTTTTTTCTCCACTGAACTTAAAAACCGTTACTCCCTGGGACAGGCAAAATGTCTATATTAAAGTGGGAAAAATTAAGACACCCACAAAGGCTCTCACTCTGTAGCAAGACAAGCTGAACAGAAATGTGTTATCACTTAATGGTCATAGGTAATGAGTTTTAAATAGTTTCCTAACTCAGCCATTCTTTAAAAGTTAAAAGGAACTTTATGGGTGACATTACCTTCCCAGAAAACACAGCATATATCTCTTTGCTTATCTCAAAGGAGTTCTCACTTCTAATCTGTGCCTGGTACTGCAAGACACATGCCTCTCGAAGCTCAGGGACCATTGAAAGCAAAGGATGAGCCCGGCTCTGTTATTTCCAGTTAATGGCCCTTTGGGAGGTATATCATCTCTGTCCCTGTGGATCCCCTTCCCTCTGTGACAACTCAGTCATATAAGTACTCATAGCATCAACCAAGAGCAGAAACATAAATCAAATTGACATAAGTCCAATTCAAAATCATAAATCAATTTGACAGAAGTTGAATTAAAAAAATATATGAGCTGTGTGAGATTGTCTGTGATCTTTTGAAGCTCTTTAAATAGAAAGATATGGCACAGTATATCATTTTGGGAAGATTTTTAGGGACAGTTGAGATATGTGCCAAAAGCTCACTTGGGTCTCTAGAAGACAACTATTATTATTATTTTCTTTTGTTTAATAAATTTATTTTTTATTGGTGTTCAATTTGTCAACATACAGAATAACACCCAGTGCTCATCCCATCAAGTGCCCACCTCAGTGCCCACCACCCAGTCACCCCCACCCCCCGCCCACCTCCCCTTCCACCACCCCGAGTTCATTTCCCAGAGTTAGGAGTATCTCATGTTCTGTTCCCCTTTCGGATATTTCCCACTCATTTTTTCTCCTTTCCCGTTTATTCCCTTTTGCTATTTTTTATATTCCCCAAATGAATGAGACCATATAATGTTTGTCCTTCTCCGATTGACTGACTTCACTCAGCATAATACCCTCCAGGTCCATCCACGTAGAAGCAAATGGTGGGTATTTGTCGTTTCTAATGGCTGAGGAATATTCCATTGTATACATAGACCACATCTTCTTTATCCATTCATCTTTCGATGGACACCGAGGCTCCTTCCACAGTTTGGCTATCGTGGACATTGCTGCTAGAAACATCGGGGTGCAGGTGTCCTGGCGTTTCATTGTATCTGTATCTTTGGGGTAAATCCCCAGCAGTGCAACTGCTGGGTCTTAGGGCAGATCTATTTTTAACTCTTTGAGGAACCTCCACAGAGTTTTCCAGAGTGGCTGCACCAGTTCACATTCCCAACAACAGTGTAAGAGGGTTCCCTTTTCTCCGCATCCTCTCCAACATTTGTGGTTTCCTGCCTTGTTAATTTTCCCCATTCTGACTGGTGTGAGGTGGTATCTCATTATGGTTTTGATTTATATTTCTCTGATGGCCAGTGATGTGGAGCATTTTCTCATGTGCTTGTTGGCCATGTCTATGTCTTCTTTGGTAAAATTGCTGTTCATGTCTTTTGCCTATTTCATGATTTGATTGTTTCTTTGCTGTTGAGTTTAATTAGTTCTTTATAGATCTTGGAAACTAGCCCTTTATCTGATATGTCATTTGCAAATATCTTCTCCCATTCTGTAGGTTGTCTTTGAGTTTTGTTGACTGTATCCTTTGCTGTGCAAAAGCTTCTTATCTTGATTAAGTCCCAATAGTTCATTTTTGCTTTTGTTTCTTTTGCCTTCGTGGATGTATCTTGCAAGAAGTTACTGTGGCTGAGTTCAAAAAGGGTGTTGCCTGTGTTCACCTCTAGGATTTTGATGGAATCTTGTGTCACATTTAGATCTTTCATCCATTTTGAGTTTATCTTTGTGTATGGTGAAAGAGAGTGGTCTAGTTTCATTCTTCTGCATGTGGATGTCCAATTTTCCCAGCACCATTTATTGAAGAGACTGTCTTTCTTCCAGTGGATAATCTTTCCTTTGTCGAATATTAGTTGACCATAAAGTTCAGGGTCCACTTCTGGATTCTCTATTCTGTTCCATTGATCTGTGTCTGTTTTTGTGCCAGTACCACACTGTCTTGATGACCACAGCTTTGTAGTACAACCTGAAATCTGGCATTGTGATGCCCCCAGATATGGTTTTCTTTTTTAAAATTCCCTTGGTTATTCGGGGGAAGACAACTATTATTAAAATAACTTCTCTGTAGCAGTTTTCTTTTTAAAATTGCTCAAGTCAGTGATTACAGTGCCTTATTCTTAACATTTGCCTTTGGGTATGTGTTCAGTATATTATATATTTGTGATGAAAAATTCTGTACACCTGATTTTTTAAATTTTTGTCCATCTTGCAATGTATCTTTAATTTATAGATGTCCCATTATTTGTGCAAGTCATATTTTTACCCTTATATGTAGCTATTGTCCAGGCAGAGAAGATAACCTTTCAAATTTAAGGTTTTAATATTTCAAATCTTTTTATACTCCATGAATAAATCACCGTGCTGGCAGAACCACTCCAGTGGCCAAAGCCATGTTCTTACAGTAGGGCAAATAATTTTAGACTACTATTAAAGGACAGTCCTGAGAACATTGTCCTCCTATAAATGATTAAATATTGTGTTAATATTGATTTTTTTTTTTTAGCTCCTTAAGTCATTTCTTCTAAGATTAGAAGCCTGTGATATATCTGGGCAGAGTAGAATTTTGTTCCTCCAATATATGCTAACGTATTCCTTGAAAGATTACTGATACATGACTACCCTCGATAATTCAGTCTTACTCTTTACCACTAAACTGCAGAAAATCTCATTTTTTAACTTATATGTTATATACCTTAATGTACATATAAAGCACATTAGCAATATTAATGTGAAACATTTTCTGTTACTTCTACTTCTCCAAAATTGTAGAGGACATGAAGATGAAGAAAGGGTGAGTTTTCGGGAGAAAATATTTATAGATATTTCAAGAAGGTAGAGGTCTTCTCATGCTGGCTGCTGTTTGACTTCACTTGTAAATCCACTTTCCAGAAAATGCTCACGTCCTATCTGCATGAAGATGATCATGTTTCTCTTTTTTTTTCTCCTGTTTCTCCTTTTTTTTTTTTTTTTCTTCTCAAAGTGAAAGCCATGTTAGTGAAGAAATATGTAATAGTAGACAGAAGGCTGGATCAAATGTTAGGAAACTCATGCCATAGTGGCTAAAGTGAAACTTTAGACACGCCACTTAGCTGTTGGCAAACCCAATTTTGTCATGGAAAATGGCAGTTGAAATACTGAGCTCTTTGAGCTTTGAGTTGATGACTTTAATTTGAGAACAAGGAAGCACCAGCTACCGCTGTGTCTCTCTTCTTAGGCCCTGGTCTTTTCTAGAATTTCCTGCTGTTCTGATTTGCATTTTCTTACCTTAGCTCAAAGAGCCACTCAGTGACATGCTGTGGCCAACACTGTGCTTCACCCACACCTCCTCAGCCTGCCCGGAAGTTCACCTATAGGAAGACTGCCAGGCACCTTGGTCTCTGCTTCAGGCATTCTCTGCTCCTGGGAATGTCCTGTTGCCACAGGAGGGCCAGACTGTTCGGTTAGCTCCCCTGGGGCAATGCCTCACTGATGAAGGATGGGAGTTGGTGAAAATACCCAGCTTCCTTATCTCACAGGAGACAACTCTGAGGGAGGTTTCTGTACTATCTCTCAGAGCAGAAGGGGCCCACAGGGGAAATAAGTTGCATTTACCCATAGAGCAGAACTAACTTCATTAGTTATCTTCCTTTCTCTGTCTTACATCCCCATCCCCTCATGGCACTTTCTGTGATGACTTCTAGAATGAACTGGTTGCATGTGCATCCTTATCTCAGGCTCTGCATCTGGGAAAAACATTTGTTTTGTCTGCTGTGTGCTCCTCCCTGCTTCTGAGATGGCACTGCTGGTTTGCATTTTCAAGTCATAACGTTTTCCTTATGCCAGTCAGAACATGCTTTCTTTCCCCTAAGTAGGTTAGCTAGCAGATTTGTGTTACCTGCAAAACTGGTTTCTGTTCAAGAGACAGTACACTGGTCCATGCTCTTCTTTCTGCTGGGAATGCCCTGCCTTCTTCTGCTCTTTCTCTACATCCCTGCTCAACCCTGTTCCTGTCTTTCCCAGAAACAAAGAAACAGAGGCTCTTGCTCATCCTTCTGGTCTCATCCAAAAGAGGCTTTCCACATACTTCAAAGATGACCCCCCCATCCCCACTGGCTGCCATTGAACCTTGGACTTTTGTTATAATATTAATTACATTTGTAACTCCTTATTGCCTATTTCTCTTCCTAAAGGTATACACTGCAGTTGTTTTTGTGATTTGTAAGTCTTAGGGAACCCTGGAGCAAGCACGGTGGGGGTGGGATGCTGGAGCCTCACAGCCATCCTACTTCCCTGCAGTGTCCCTGGATGGGTTGTCCCTGCTTCCTGGCTCTCTGACTCTCTGGGCCCCTCCAGCCTCCTTTTATGACTCCCCACCCCATAACCTGTTGGCCTTTCCTCAGTGGGGCCTGGGCATGGGTGCAGGGAAGGTCAGGGTGAGCATGTGGCCCTGATGGTAACCTAGAACCTGTTGTGACATTAGCAGTCCCTTCCCCAGACTTAGCAGCACCTACCTTGTGGTCTGTCTGCTGGATGCTGCGTCTGTCTTGGTGCCCACTCCTAATTCAGGTTTCAGTGCCTCTCAGTACCAAGGTTTAAAGATCCTTTAGGGTTGCCTGTCTGTCCTGGTGAAGAACCCACAGACCAGTGAGACAGGGAACTTGACTTCTCCAGACCCCTTGCTGAGAGACTCCAATTCTCTATCTGCTACAGGCTCAGTGAGCATATGGGCACCCTGCATTGCTGGATGGTCCCACACTTGTGCCACTTCCCAGTCTATGCTCACCCTCCCCGCTCCTCCCCCCCCCCCAGTCTTTATGTGCCAGAACACCCCGTAGGCTGACTCTCTTCCAAAGTATAAGTTCTCTCTCTCACATTCTAGATTTTCTGCATCTGGCTTGTATTTCTCTCCCTTGGTGGGCTTTCTGGTACCCTTTGAGCAGGAATCACATATAACATGAATTTTGGTTTTGATGATTCCACACTAAGTGTTTTGGTATTTGCATTTGAAATTAGCATTGTGTAATATAAAAATGAAGAGTTAAAAAAAGGCTCATAATTTAAAAATGTAAATTTTGCTTTACTGAAAATGGCATGAAATAACAAAAAGCAAACAGGTAGAGACACCATAAAAGAAAGGAGGAAGCATTTTATGTATATGTAACAGCTCTTTTTCCTGCTTTCTGATCAAGGAGCCCCACATTTTCATTTGGCAGTGTGCCCCACAAATGATGTAGCTCTCTGCACAAGATCTCAGACCCGACCAGGTGCTCCATATTTACTACCTGACTGGTTTTCCACAGAGAGCCTACAAATTGAACTAATTGCCTTCTCTGAGGAAATAATTTGGGTAAAAAATGAGATTCTGGTTGTTATTTTGCTCTGGAACAAATTGCCTTAAAGCTTAGTAACTTAAAAAATAGCACTTCTTTTCATTTCTTTTGGTTCTGAGGGCTGAATGAGCTCAACTAGCCCATTATCACTCCGGGTCTATCCTGTCATGGTCAGTACCTGGAGAAGGACACCTCAACATGTCTGGTGATGAGGCTAGATATTGGCTACAAGGCCATCTGGGACTGTCTTCTAGAACAATTATATATGGCTTCTGCATCTGGCCAGAATTCCTCAGAGCAGGGAAGTTGGGATGCCAGAAAGAGAGAGAGCAGCAGAAATGCTCTTGTCTTTGCTAAGCTGACCCAGAGCATCACTCCTTCTTCATGATATTAGAAGCATTGACAGGTGGAGACCTTTGATCAAATGAGCAGAAGTCCATGTAATAAAATACAGGCTCTAGGACCCAGCAGTTGAGACAGGGAGATCGCCCTTTAAAAGGTAGGACATCAAACACATAGTTGGTGCTCAACAAATGATAGTTACTTCTGGGTTGGAATTTCCTTTTTCTGATATTAGATATAGATCAGGGAATGTCTTCATCTCTGGCTCTTCAGAATACGATTTTGAAAAGCTGGCTCTAAGTCCTGGCTGCATCCATAACTTCTATCTGTTAGTGTTGACTCAAGTCATGTTTCCTGAGCATCTGTCTCCACCCGTGTTTGCTGTGTGAATTAGTAATAGAATGGGTGCAGAATCACTATGTAAATCGTTTAGGATGTGTAAATGTGAGGTAGTAAAAAAAACAAAAACGGTGCTACCATAAACTTCGTGACAATCGTAATTAGTTCTGTAGATTTGGGTTTTGTTTTTGTGAAGAACCATTGAAACCCTATAGAGAATAATCACCTTCTGCCTTCCCCTTCCTCCTTGACCTCCATCCACTTATTTGATTGGTTTCTTGGCACAGATGACAGACGATATCCCATTCTCGTCATTTACTATCGTTGTGATTCTTCTAATCATATATACCTTCCACCTTAGCACTGTGAGCTCTTTGATGTCTTTGGTTTAAGGAGCATGGGGAGAGAATGAAAATGGAAGAAGCCATTGGGTAATGACTTTATCTTAGGAGTGCCAGGGTGGCTCAATTGGTTAAGCATCTACATTCATGACTCAGGTCATGATCTTGGGGTTCTGGGATTGAGCCCCACATCGGGGCTCCCTGCCCAGCAGGGAATCTGCTTCTTCCTCTCCTTCGGTCCCTTACCCTGCTTGTGCTCTTTCTATAAACAAAATCTAAAACAAATTTTTCCCCCTAAAAACACAGCAGAACAAGAAATGCCAATTCAACCTAAAAACCCCCAATACCACCTGCCAGTATAAATCTGTCATTCATTGACAGTGACCCTGTAGTCTTCACTGTCCCTCATAAAATGGGCACTTATCACCTCTTATTCAGTTTTCATGTGCTTTATATATATGTCTTATCCTCTCATTCAGCAGATAAGCAATCTCAGCTTTTCAGGTTTTTGTATCCCCGACAGTGCCCGATAACATGTTCTAGCATATCTTACATACTATTGGGTTTCAATAAATTCTCATGATACCTTGATTTATATTAATAGTTTTATTATTGTGCATCCCATTGTCTTTCATTGTTTTTCACTGAGTTTCTCTGTATTTTTCTTTTTTTTTTTTTTGAGATTTTATTTATTTATTCATGAGAGACACACAGAGAGAGAGAGAGAGAGAGAGAGAGAGAGAGGCAGAGACGCAGGCAGAGGGAGAAGCAGGTTCCCTATGAGGAGCCTGATGTGGAATTCGATCCCAGGACCCCAGGATCACTCCCTGAGCCGAAAGGCAGACGCTCAACCACTGAGCTACCCAGGTGTCCCTCTCAGGGAGTCTCTTAAATCTGCTTACAATGTACACTCTTTGTTGTTAGTGTACTTGACAATTGTGTCGACTCTTTTTCTCTTCCACTCACTCCTTCTGGTTGGTCCACTAATAAGCTACTTAAGAACAATATTTCCACTGTGGAAATAAAGAGAATAGAATTTACTGTAAAGTTGAATAACGAATGTTTGCAGGGTACTTACTGTGTCTCAGACACTGTACTAGACCTGTACCAACATCATTTTATCTCACTGGAGCTCTATTTTTGTGGTCCATCTGAAAAGACTGGCTACGGAATTCTTTCCTTGACCACAGTGTGAGAACTCTACATGTTGAAATGAAATTTCTGTTTTTTCCCTAGTGCTTTTAATATGCACTCTCATTGCAACATTGATGTTTTTTCCCCTGCAGCTTTGTGTCCTTTGTGAAAACCAGAGCTGTATTCAACTAAATTACAATTCCCAAAGTGGTTAATACAGTGCCATTCCCTATACACATGCTCAATTACTGTTAAAAAGAATAGTTTAGATTGTGCCTTGGCAGTATTTTAAGACTGCAATTCTAAATTCCCTTTGTCTTTTTTCTTCTTAGAGATTTTATTTACTTTTTAAAGATTTATTTATTTATTTTTGAGTAAGAAAAAGAAAGTGTGTGTGCCTGAGTAGGGAGAGGGGCTGAGGGAAAGGGAGAGAATCTTCAGGCTCCTGTAGAGTAGAACCCAGCAGGGGCTCTATCCCAGGACTCTGAGATCATGACTTGCACCAAAATCAAGAGTCAGATGCTTAACCAACAGAGCTACCCATCCCTTAACGTTTTATTTTTAAGTAATCTCTACACTCAAATGGGGCTTAAACTCACAACCCTGAGATCCAGAGTCCCGTGTTCTACTGACTGAGCCTGTCAGGAGATGGAGCTGCCGACTGCCCCCCACGCTGCCCCCCACCCTGCCCTTTTTTTGTTTGTTTGTTTGTTTTTTCCTAATCTCCACTTTCAATTTACAAGTGTGTCTCTGAATGGAAGTCAAACTGGGGAAATCAATTCTTCCATTTTACATACAAATTATTTCTATACTTTATGCAAAATGCCTCCTCTTTAGATAAATTTCATGGCTTTGTAAATTTTTATGTATTTGAAATGAAATTCAGTATTAGCCTTCAACCTTTATTTTTGGCTTTTTTCTTTGGTGACTTTTACACTTTGTACTGTGTGATATTTCTTGTTCTCTTCATTAAATCAACAGTTTCCAAAATAAAGAACAAAAATACATTTAAAATAAGCTATGTATTATAAGAATGTATTAAAAAAGGAAAAAAAAAGCCCTGCCCAAGTGTTTGAAAAAATGTCCCTGGTCAAACAGTTCTGTTCCATTGTTTTCAGAGAAGAAGAGGGAGGTTGCCTTTTTGTATTTACATTTTTGTAATGTTGTAACCAGTTCTTCAAGTAACCCAAGAATTGTGTTTCTTTGAAGACAGAACAGTATCATTCCTTTAGAACTCTGTAAGAAAAGAGAGTTGAGGAACACAAAGTTGCTATAAGCCAGGGTTCTTCCAATTTAGCTTGTAACAAAAGCACCTGCAGACTTCATTAAAAAACATATTGCTGCTCCCATTTCCAGAATATCTGATTCAACAAGTCAGGGATAGATCTTGAGAATTTGCTTAACAGATTTGCCGGTAATGCTGGTGCTGTCCTTAGGAGACAACACTTTAAGACCTAGTGCTGTATGCTTTCACTGAAAATCACTTCTTTTTTTTCCTTTCTAAAGAGAGAGAGCACCAGCTGGGTGAGGGATGAGCAGAGGGACAGGAACAAGCAGACTCCCTGCTGGGAGCCTGACAAGGGGCTGATCCTGGGACTCTAGGATCATGACCTGAGACAAAGGCATATAACCAACTGAGCCACCCAGGCACCCCCACTGAAAATCATTTCTAAGGTAGCTCTTGAGGCATTAGGAACTGTTAGGATCCAAATTACTTCAAAAAAGAAAAATTCAGGCCAACTAAATCTATTATTACATGAATGTAATTTCTTACATTAATTTGAGATGAGTTATTATTTTTTTTACCTGTAGTCCCCAAAAAAGGAAACTCATCTGAAAAATAGTACCTACTTAGCTTTGCATTTTTTTTGATATTGCCTTGAGTATTTTACATCTAAAATTACATTCAACATATTCATTAATTTATTTCAAGAATATTCACTGGTTGAATATGATGTGCCAGTGTCCTAGGAGAGATGCACTAGTGCAAAGCATAGATATGGAGTTCACATGTATATTTCCATGCTAATTCACCTGCTGTAGCTATATTGATTCTAACGTGAAGGTTCTGATTAAAATATGCCCCTCACATTTCTTGCCATTAGAAATCATCCCTAACATAAAATATCACCATAGCACACTGAATTTGAGTATTCGAGGAAACAAAAATTTTTTTAAATTTTTTTTTTTATTTTTTTTATTTATGATAGTCACAGAGAGAGAGAGAGAGAGAGAGGCAGAGACACAGGCAGAGGGAGAAGCAGGCTCCATGCACCGGGAGCCTGACGTGGGATTTGATCCTGGGTCTCCAGGATCGCGCCCTAGGCCAAAGGCAGGCGCCAAACCGCTGCGCCACCCAGGGATCCCGGAAACAAAAATTTTAACAAACTTTGTCCAATTCCGAAAACTGATAAACAGATGGAGTATGAAATTAAAGTCAGGCAGCCGGTTGACTTCTTTTCTAGAGGTGGCTGTGTTTTGTGTCTTCTCAGAGCAGTTCAGGTAGAGTTGCTAAGGATTCCTAGCCATTTACCATCTACATTTAGATACCTACCTCTTATATAACATTTCCTGTGTGCTTAGCACTTTGCATATATTAACATTTAAACTGTTGTAGGCACTTTGTATGTTATTAATTCTCTATAATAATCCATGAGCTAGGTACTTTGAAACATCCATTTGGTGCATAGGTATATAAGAGATTGGCCCAGAGATGTTAAAACAACAAAACAAAAACAACCTGTTCAAGCTGTGCAGCAGGTGCATGATGTAGCGAGGATCAGATGTCAGCAGTCTAGCTCCAGAGTCTATACTCCTCACCACTAAGCTCTGACCTATGTGATGTTGCTGGTCCTCATTGTACTTTATATGTTAACTTGTAGGGCTTTTAATAAGTAAATATCTTTCTTTTCCAATTAGTACCAAGGTCTTTGGGGGCAATTTCTAGATACAACACCTCTTGTGTTCTCTAAGGTGTCAAGTACAATACTTCACATGTAATTGGTATTTAAAAAGTACTTTCCAAAAGACTAATTGTGCAACTTCCAATTACACAATATGAGAAAATACAAGTCTCTATTTCTCTAGATAGCTAGATGGACTGATAGAGCAAGCTAGTGATGTGATTTTCTATCTTGAACTGTAATTAGAAATCTTCCATACACACCTAGATAAAAAAAAATATAGTTTATGAATTCAATTGCTATGAAAGATGTTGTTAATAGTTTAATGGGCAGACTGGCCTTAAAATCTGAAATGAGGGATCCCTGGGTGGCGCAGCTGTTTGGCGCCTGCCTTTGGCCCAGGGCGCGATCCTGGAGACCAGGGATCGAATCCCACATCGGGCTTCCGGTGCATGGAGCCTGCTTCTCCCTCTGCCTGTGTCTCTGCCTCTTTCTCTCTCTCTGTGACTATCATAAAAAAAAAAAAAAATCTGAAATGAAATCAGAAAAACAAAATATTTTAAAGCTAGATGGAAACTCAGATATCACCTGATCCAGCCCCCTGATTTCACTTATTCATCAGAGGAACAGAACTGCCCAATGACAGGATCTAGGTCACCCTACCATTAGTGGTTACCATGAAAAACTAACCCTGACCTTTTGTTAGTCTGGGCCCTGTATACCAGGATGAAGAGAGATCAGACATGGAGGCAGATATCTCCAGAGCGGTCTGTGGGAGGTTGAATAAGCAAGGAAAACTATGTACCAGGCTTGTCTTGGGCAGCTGCAAGACAAGTATATTCTTTTTTATTTTTTATTTATTTTTATTTATTTATGATAGTCAGAGAGAGAGAGGCAGAGACACAGGCAGAGGGAGAAGCAGGCTCCATGCACTGGGAGCCCGATGTGGGATTCGATCTCGGGTCTCCAGGATCGCGCCCTGGGCCAAAGGCAGGCGCCAAACCACTGCGCCACCCAGGGATCCCCAAGACAAGTATATTCTATACCTGCCCATCAAAATCTAAAAAGTTTATGCAGAGGTCTCAGATGGGTTAAGTCAAGAATACAATGTAGATATTCTAACAACATTTTGCTCTTCCAAGGGTGTGTCCCACCCAAGGATGTGTACTCACCCAAGGATCCCTGGGTGGCTCCACGGTTTAGCGCCTGCCTTTGGCCCCGGGCATGATCCTGGAGTCCTGGGAACTAGTCCTGCATTGGGCTTCCAGCATGGAGCCTGCTTCTCCCTCTGCCTGTGTCTCTGCCTCTCTCTCTCTCTGTCTATCATGAATAAATAAATAAATAAATCTTAAAAAAAAAAAAAATATATATATATATATTGCTCTTCCAAGGCTGTGTCCTTGGAAATGGCTCCCACTGTGGGAATGGTGGGCAAAATGTATATTTCAAGGACAAGAGAGCAGTGAGGAGCCTCTGATTCCCCAGGACCAGCTCTCAGGTCAACCAGAGGTCATGTCCCCTGCATGATCACCCCTCTCCCCACCAAGCATCTTTCAAACTCTGATTTGAAGCCTCTTTTTATCCCAATGTAATTTATTTTCTTTGGTTTTTAAGACAGTACTTCCTGGGGTAGTATAGACATAGTTTAAAAGTAAGCTTCAACTTTTTCCAAGAAAATTTCTTCCCTGTAACAAACAAATAAAAAAATCTAATCTTCAGTAATCCTAGATTTCCGGATTTCTCAATAGGAGATATAGAGGATTTTCCACGTTGTTCTTTCAAGATTACACCCAGATGTTTATATGGAAGTAGGTTAGTCTCGTATATTGGTTTGCCTTTGCTGTGTAACAAGACAGTGTAATAAATATAGTGACTTAAAAAACAAACTTTTGTTTAGTTTGGCAATTTGTGCCAAGCCATTCTCAAGATTGGACTTGGCTGAACTCAGCTGGGCTTTCCAATTCTTCAGCTGTTACTTGGCAGGCCACCTGGGGCCTGGCTGATTCTCCAGAATTAAGTTCATGTTTGATTGTTGTCTCACTCTCAGATGGGGTATAAATGCAATTAGGCCACATGTCTCTCATCAACCAGTAGGCTAATCTGGGCATATTCACATGGCGACAATGGCAGAAGGCCCAGAAATAGCAAGTAGCAAGTAGGTAAGCGCTTGTACCATTTTTGTTAATGTCTTATTTACATGGCAAATTACATGGCCAACCGAGATTCAAGGGATGGGAAAGTGGAAAGCCTTTAAATGAAAGAGGGATAATTGTGTTTTAATAAACTATTATAGTTTGTCCTTTGATTCCAATTAATTCACTTTCCTCTCATTTTTAGAATACCTGTATCTCCTCCCCCGACTCCCCAGAAGTGTCATTTAAAAAAAAAAAAAGATTTTATTTACATATTTTTTTATTCATGAGACAGAGAGAGAGAAGCATAGACATAGCGGGGAGAAGCAGGCTCCATGCAGGGAACCTGATGTGGGACTTGATCCCAGGACCCCGGGATCACGACCTGAGCCAAAGGTAGATGCTCAACCACTGAATGACTCAGGTGTCCTACAAGAAGTGTCATTTAATTCCAATTTTAGGCGGGAAGTCTAGGATATCATGATTTAAATAAGTTCTGAATGTTATTCCTTGAATGTGTTCCTCTTGTTCCCTCTTGTTCCATGAGCTAAAGAAAACAGTAAATCAAAACACATGTTAGCTGTATCTCACCTACAAGTGGAGATAAGGATAGGATTATTCTAATTGACTTTTCCACTCAAAAGAGGGGAAAAGAGGAGGCAAATTACAGCTACTGATCCATGCAATTCTGGAACCCCTCAAGGCAGATGCTGTCGGTCTTCTGCCTCCGGGTCCAGGGAATGTGTCCTGGTTAGGGCCAAGTTCTCCACAGAAGTGGCTTCCCAGCACAAAATTCTTAACTTTTCCTTGGGAGTAGTTTCTTGGTCACTGTGTTCTATGGATCGTGACTCCAACCTTTGGGCTTATGGCTCTATCCTCCGAATGTTCTTTTTTTTTTTTTCCCACAAAAATTGCTTTCAATTGCAATTGAGTAGTTTTCTCAGCTTGTTTCCTCTCCATAGACAATTGAGATACAGAAGATTTTTTTTTTAATTTTAACAATCTTACTTCCTTTTACTCCAATAGTTCTTCTATTGATATATCTTCCATATAAACTGTGGGATTTCCGTATACCAGATTAGTCTACTCTATTTAATAAAATCCAAAATATCAGTTGTTTTGAGACTGCCTCTTTCTCTTGGCTTAATAAATGCTTTTTGGGGATTAAGCTTTTATGTAACCACAGCCTTAATATTCTCAGAAACCTTGTGTGTATTTTTTTAAAAAAATATATTTATTTATTTATTTATTTGAGAAAGAGCAAAAGAGAGCGAGAACATGAGTAGGGTGAGGGGCAGAGGGAGAAGCAGACTCCCCGCTGAGCAGGGAGCCCGATGTGGAGCTTGATCTGGGGACTCTGGGATCATGACCTGAGCCCAAGGTAGATGCTTAACCACTGAACCACCCAGGTGCCCCATTTATGTGTATTTTGGAGAGGCTGTTTTGTATCTCCTTGAATCTTTCAGGATTTTAATAAAGGGTTTTACAGACACATCCTTGAGTTGATTTTTGTTCTTAGTTTAGTCCTCACTTTATCTGAGAATAATTTGGAAGTTACTCAAAGAATTAAAAATAGAACTATCCTATGATCCAGCAATTGCACTACTAGGTGGGTATACCCAAAGGATACAGAAATACTGATTTGAAGGGATACATGCACCCTGATGTTTATAGGAGCATTATCTATATAGCCAAATTATGGAAACAGCCCAAGTGTCCATCAACTGATGAGTGGAGAAAGAAGATGTGAGATATATGTATGTAATGGATTATTACTCAGTCATGAAAAAAGAATGAACTCTTGCCATTTACAATGATGTGGATGGAGCTAGAGTGTATTTTGCTAGGTGAAACAAATCAGAGAAAGACAAATACCATATGATTTCACTTATGTGGAATTTAAGAAACAAACAAACAAACAAAATGAACATGGTTGTGGGAGTGGCAGGGGGAGATAAAGAAAGAGAGAGGCAAACCAGAAAGCCGACTTTTAACTATAAAGAACAAATTGAGGGTTGCTGGAGGGGGAATGGGCAGGGGGGATGGGTGATGGCTATTGAGAAGGGAAGAGCAATGGGGTGATGTATCTAAGTGATGAATCACTAAATTATACACCTGAAACAAAGAAAGAAGAAAGAAGAAAAGAAAGAAAGAAAGAAAGAAAGAAAGAAAGAAAGAAAGAAAGAAAGAAAGAAAGAAAAGAAAGAAAGAATAATTTGCTAGTTGGAGATTTGGAGATACTGGAAATGAGAAACAATTTTGTTTTGTAGCCCAATTTGTCCTACCCCTTTAGTTTCCTTTTAGGTTCTGTCTGAAAAAAAAAAAAATTCTATCTGAAAACAGTTTATTTTTAGCATCTCTTTCTCTTCCCATACCTTGTCCTAGGCCTATCCTAAAAGAAGCCAACTTATACTTGAAACATTGTGGTTGGAAACCATCTTGTCATGAACAAACTTACCAGATAAATTCTGTGTCTCCCTTATAACTACAGGTGACAGTTTTGCCACTTGTTCTTCTACTATGTAGTATGGATCAGCCTTTGCAAGTTTCCTCACTGCTTCTGCGGCTTGTTTCCTGCCCAGTCTCACGTCAAATGCTATATATTTTAGGCTAGTCAACAGCAACATTCTCCTTCTAGATATCTTTTTATATATCAATTAACTTGTTTGTGTTAAAATAAAAAAAAAAAACCCAAAACTTAGTGGCTTGAAAAACTAACCTTTTAAAAATTCTATTTATTTTCTTTTTCAGCTTATAATTCTGTAGGTCTGCAGTTTGGGCTGGGCTCAGTGGTGGCTCTTTTGATCCAGGGGAGCTTGGCTCATCTCACTTGGGCTAGCTAGCTCATTTATCTGCTATTAGTTGGCAGGTTGGTTGGGAGCTAGCTTATCCAGAATCGCCTCACAAACTTGTCTGGTGATTGGCTTGCTGTTAACTGAACAGATGGTATAATGAAGTCATGTGTCTCTTGTCATATAGCAGGCTTGCCAAGGCTTATTCACATGATGATGGTGGCAAGAGATCCCAGGAGTGGCAAATGGGCAAGTCCCAGTGTGGAAGGGCTTTTTAGACCTTTGCTTGTGCCACAATTTGCCAAAGCAATTCACAAAGCTCACTCATATTCAAGAGCTGGAGAAATAGATGCTTACTCTTCAAATGAAGGATTGTGGTCATTTTAAAAATCTACCACAGCCTGGGCATGTTCTTTTTGACCACAATCTAATTTTCACTGTCTAATATTTTCTGCACCTATGAAATTCACAGGGGACATGGGACTTGTGTCATATCTATGTTTTTGAGGATGTATTTGGTAGAATAAACTTCAGTTGTATTTATTGCATATATGAAAATATATTGAGTATAATTTACAACACAAATATTCACCTGATCTTTTAAACTATTTGTACTATTGATGATACCTGCATGTTCTGGGTTACTATTGAGTTGTTCTCTTTGATTACGAATCTAAATATTTGTATAAAACGACACAGATGAAGTATATATATATATATGTTGTAGCAAACACTACTACTCACTTCATAGGTCAACATTTCATAAGTTTTTATGTGTAAATATCAGTATTGAAAGTAGATAATGGTATGCTGGCTCATGCAATATCCACCAATATCTGGTGTACTTTCTTGAATTGTGGAGACTTAAATTTAATTTCTCAAACTCCTTGAATCTAATGTTCTTCATATTATCTGAGATTTGTCAGCTGAGATTTACAGCTGAGATTTGGAATGTGGAAATAAGTTATATAGTGTGTAGCTTGAGTGCAGGGAGAGAGTATTCTGTAGGGGAGAATTTTGATTTTTCTGGAGTAGCTATAAAACAGGTCTTCAATAACAAAAATGCAAATATTATTTTGGTAAGTGTTGAGTCTCAACAGGAAACAAAGGACACTCTATCTATTTATAAAGACACCCTTGGTAAAGGTCTGTGTAGTATGTTGGAGATATTAATGAATACAGCAAGAACCCTGGTCTAGCAGCAGTAGGGATGCCCTCTAATCCTATCCCAGGAGAATGAAAAGTGGATATTCTACTGGTGTAGAAAAGGAGAAAGAATTGTGTAGGGCAAGTTGCCTAGGAGAACACAGTAATCCTGAGACAACCTACCAGAACATGGGACCTAAATGAATAAATGCGTAAACTCACTTATTCTTCTCTCCAATCTTCTCCCAGTATCCCCACTGGCTCATCCAAGGAGCATTCGTATGTGTCATTGGCTTGTTAATAGAATCTGGGAGATCAACCTTTTGGGGCAGAGAGCAAAGTGGAAAAGGCTGAGAGTACATCTGGAAGAGCATATGGCTGGTATCTGGTTCAGGTTTGTTGTAGTTGTCAGATATTTGATCCATAGCATATTAAGTGGTAAGCAGAAGCCACAATGGTGTTTTCACTAGAACAGTAATAAAGTTCTGTCCCAAGTGCAATTTTCCTGCTGTCTAGCATCCAAATTTGGTACTTTTGCTAAGAGAGAAATTCTTTAAGCCACTTAGTGCCCCTAATAAATCCTTTCTACTTAGAAGGGATTCATGCTGTTGTTGGGGAAAAAAGAACCATACCTATGCAGTAGTGATAAGAATGAGTGAATGAAAGAATAAATATATGAAAATAATCTATGACCTTGCTTAAAATTGAAAAATAAAATCAAAACATAAGATAAATGCATAATTATGTTAACATTAAAGACAGAATATTTTGGTAACTTGAACATTCAACATAGTCATAGATTATTATTTGAAATGACCAGGGTGTTTAAATCTTAAAGAAATGTACAAAGAAGAGAAAAAATGTTATCACCAGATGTATGAGAAAACTGCTTAGTGACATTCTTCAAAAACCACTAAAGCTATTTTTTTTATAGGCTGGTTATTGAATATATACCCCAACGGTTTTTGTTTATATGATAAGCTTCATGTGCTACAGATATATCCCAATATCTTAGCCAATTTGATGTCACTGATACCTTTTTGAATCTATCGACAGATGGGCGTCCTCTTCCCAGGAAAAAAAATGCCCTTCTATAAAATTTCAGAAGGTTTATGAACTCTTTCAAGAGTATGTGTGAACTTGTAGTTAACAGTCCTTGTTTTGGAGAACTATGAAAAAATGAGATAATTGGAGTTAGATGAAGGTTTATAGTTATCACATAGTCAGTGCTAATACCCCTTGCTATAGCAATCCTAAAGTTATTTCCAAGAGGAACCCAGTTCATTGAATATGAAATGGCATATATTGTGGAACTTGGTAGACCTTGTCTAAGGGAAAACTAACTAAAGAAGTTTGATCTAGACTCAGAATTGTTATCAGCCTACATTAAAAAGAGTTTGCTAACAAGCTGAGATGCCTCTAAAACTTGTTCAACAGTAGAACTAATCATTTTCTTCTGAATTTATAATAACTTGAGAAATTAGACTTCATCAGAGACCACATTTGCTTTAAGTTCTTGAGGTGTGGCAAGTCACACATTTCCTGGAGTCTATTTGAGGCAAGACAGCAAAAACTGGCACAATTCATATATAAATTTGGGAAACTGTATTGAATATGACCCATTAAATTTATATTAAATTGCATCTTACATTTTAAAACCATGAGCAGTGGAAAGAAAATATATGTGGTGAGGAAGATACATGCATTAAGCACACTAGGACTACATTTGAACATTATTTTTGTGACTTACAAATGAGCCTTCAGCAACATCTTCAATAGCAAAAATGCAAAATATCAGCTATTTTAAGTATTCTTGAGGGAAGTAACAAGGTGAGTGGTGCATGTAACTGTTTTTCCCCCACACCCCTCCATGTCACACTAAGTAGTTTATAGGTGGTTGACTAGGGTTTTGTACTGATATTTTTAAATTATTTTTATTATTATTTTTAATAAACCATTATTTCTTTGAGAATTAAGATAAATGAAGATTTTAAAAATGGTAGAATCCTGCATCTAAAACACAGGTTTTCCTGTTAGGAAATTTTAGGAATTATAGGAACAAGGGGGATATATGGGAATACAACTAGTTAGGTGATAGTGAAGTCTCTTACTTTGTTAACCAGAAACACCTTTTTTAATTTAAAAGGTTATCATTTGATGTACTAATACAACCATTATGAATTGAGGTGTCTCATTCATTTAGTTTAAAAAATAATTTTATTACAAGCTTCTGAATTGTCCCATCTTTTGATTTACAATTCTCTTTGCAGTAGCACTGATCATTCTATATTATAACTCTGTCTTTTTAGAAGTCAAACAAGCTTTCATTAGCCAATGACTTCTTTTAAATGAAGCTTTAAAAGTGTAAGTTACATTCACTTTATAAGAGAACAAGGAAAATGTGGGGCAAAGTGCTTGTAAACTGAAGTTAACTCATCAATTAAATTCTTCATCACCATCAATATGCATTTGGGAGACTGAATATGCAAATAATAGTGGCCATATCATATATAAAAATAGAACTCTGACCCACAGAGTCAGTATATAGCAGCAATGAGTACAGGAAGCCAAGCCATAACTCTTGTAGCAATCAGCACAAAATGAACAGTAACTGACAGATTTCCTTATTTTTGCCCCTACTTCCACCTTGGGACCAATTGGAAAAAGCCAAATATGCAACCTCTAACCAATCACATAGGATGCCCCATTTCTAGTTAGCTCCTCGGCAACTTCCCTGTGCCTCCAGTAATGGCATATCTGAAACCCTCCCTTTTTTCCCCACTAGAAACCTATTTTTTCTGCCCAGCTTTGAGTCTCTGCCAAACATGAGTGATGGTGGCTGATGCCTTTGCTGTAGCATATTGAATAGACTTTGCTTGTTGTGGGTTGCACAGTCTTCATTCATGTGCTTTTTTATTAAGGTCTTTCTCTGTTACATTAGAGAAATAGCATGTTTGCTTACCTGCCTTCCCCATGAGAGTGAGAGCACCCTAGAAGGAGGCATGCCTTACAATATATGACATCTGCTACAGAGTAGTATTTCTGAGAAATATTATCTGTTTGTTGAATGGATGGATTCTATTCTTAGTTTTGTCTTATTAGTAAAACATCAATGGGTAGCATACATGGACTGTAATCTGAAAACATTTAAAAAATATCTCAATACTTTTCCAGGCAAAAGTTGTCCTTGCAACTTTTGACGCTGTCCAAAGATCACTAGATTATTTCTGAAAACATGATGGCATAATTTTGGAGATTCAGGGACTGTTCTTTAGATAGAGTGTTTTTACTAGTTTCGTGAAACTTTGTGACTCATAGTACCATTTCACTCTTGCTCAGTTTTAGACCAAAACCCTACATAGTAGTTCAATTTTAGTTTATTCTTAATGGAAATTTATTCCTGCCAGCCCCATAAAATACCAATGTTCAGGAATTAAATGTTTAGAACCTTCTTTCTTGTTTTCCCCTTCATTGTAAGTTAGTTTTATGCCAGAATTTGTTCATAAATGACTGATTTAGGAGAAAGAAGTTGATCAATATTTAGAGGAATGATAGTCTTCAAAAATTATTCTTTCTGTATTCTTTCTTTGAGGATATCTTATTTTCTTTTTATTATCTTTTCTATTATTTATTCTATTATATACTCTATTTGTAGCAATAGACAATAGAAGAGCAAAGCCAGCATTTTCTTGGCTATGTTCATTCTTTTCCTATGCCCCAAAGTCTTTTCTCCCAGTTCTTTATCTATTGAAAATACTATTTATTATCCTTTTTTTTTTTTTTTTGCCTTCCCTTCCCTCTTCCTCTGCCTGTCATTCTTCAAATATTCATGAGCACTAATAGTACGAGGCACTGGAGTTACAATGATGAACAAGACAGATACAACCCTTGTTCTCATGAAACTTACATCTAAATGGAAGAAGATACACAAGTTAACAAACTAGACAGCTAAAATTTGTGGAAAATGCTATTAATGAAATAACCAGGGTGATGCAATAGAAAGAGACTGAGAACTGATTGCAGTAGTTCTTCAGAGAAGGCTGTCAGGGAGGGCCTCTCTGAGGAGTTGATAGGTGCAATAAATATACTCTGTCCCTTTTATTTTTCCTATTCCTCGGTTTGGATCGATACATTTCAGAATCCAAGTTTCATCAATTAATTTAAGCTTTCTAAAATTCACACAGTGTGACTTTACTGTTGGCTGCAGGGTGGCAGCCATAGATGGAAGAACTACACATCTTCTTTCTTATTGAGAAAGTCATTGAGTATATGCTTGTAACTTAACCCCTGAGATTTTTATTTTCACTCAAGGATAATTATAGAACATTGCCTACCACAATAGCCTGGGTACCTTTGTTTTTTCAACTGAAAATAAAAGTAAAATTGATAGCATCTATTTCAGGAGTTGGCAGACTTTTCCTGCAGCAGGCTATTGAAGCAAGTATTTTAGGCTTTGCAAATGCATGGTCTGCTACAACTACCTGACTCTGCCTTTTTGTAGGGTGAAAGCAGTCACAGATGCTGCGTAAATGAATGAGCATGACTGCATTCCAATAAAACTTTATTTACAAAAACAAATGGTAGGTCAGATTTGGCCCCTAGGATATAGTGTGGCAACCCCTCATCTATCTAATGACTTTGAGTTGTAAATGAGGTAATTGACTTACTATATTAAGTTCAATGTCACAGTGTGAGTCCTCAGTAAATGTGTTGTGATATTTAGTAAAATTATGATCAGTATTATTATGGATCTTATTCAGATGTCAAAACCAGGGCAAAATGCTCAGTTTAATCCATCATCAAACATTTATTGTTGTGCTCCTTCATTTTCCTCATTAAAATTCACTTATATTTGGAGGTTTCTTTGAACCTTAGTCAAGTGAGCAATAGATGAATAAGCTGAGAAATTCATGGGTAATCTTGGTTGGCTGTTAACCTAAATATGTTTTTATTCTGCTTATTTTTTTAATGTCAGATCAACTTTTAGTGTCTTTAAATAATATTAGAAATAATGAATGCCTTACGCATAGTTCCCAAAAGGACCCTTTGTTATAATCACTGTTGATTGAAAACAGAACAATTTGTAATTCACTTGGGTGTTTTCTATCTTCTCTGTTCTCAGAGCCCTTTTTTCCTTTATTTGTGTCTGTTCTTACAATATATACATCCTCACTGGGCACTCTTCTATTTTCTTTTTCTTTGTATGTGTTGTACTTAACCTCACAGCACAATGTGCATTTTAGAAACAAGATGATTTAAAAATTGCTGCAGCAAGTGGCCTGGAAGTTCCTCTTAAGTCAGAAGGAAAGGTTTTTACTTTTTTTTTTTTTTTTTTGCCATCAAGAACAATAGAATGCTTAATTAGATTAGGCATGAAGATTCCCATTTGTATCAGTTAATGTATACTCACCTATTTTATGTGGCTGTATTACTTATTTTGAAGTGCTTTTAGGTACATTGGCACAGAGCAAGTGAAAAATGTAAAATGTTTTTGGAATTGTTGAAAGGTATTTTTCCTCCAGTGTGAAATTAAGCATTAGGCCAAGGAAAGCAGTGCTAACATTAGGGAATGTGCAAACTTTTACCTTTTAAAAGTGCTGTCCTCATTTATTATTATAAATACTGATGGGACAATAAATTACATTTTTTTGTTTACATTGGGTATGATTTACATTGAGAAAAAAATTAATGGCATAAATTCAATTACATAAAAATGTGGTGGTTACTAATGTGCCTCAAAATATATATTTAGTAATCCTGGAGGAGAGAAAAACAAGTATCTGGAAAGCATATAAAACTGGAATGAGAGAACAATGGGAAATGTTGAGTATGTGAAAGAGAAGACTGGCCAATTGGGGGAGGACAGGATTACTGCTTTCAAAGTAATGGGAATATTGATCTATTGAAGAGGTATCAAATGTTCATGCTTTAAAATTCCCAATGGCACAAGAAGGAAGCAGGAGTTTTTGAACAAGGACAGAATTCATGTAAAAAAATCATTTTTTACATCGAGGACAGATTTAACTCAATGGTTCTGAACCTGTTTTGTGTTGCTGAGTTGATGGAAAATGTACTTATCAATGATTATGAAATATTTGCCAGGATTTCAGTCTCATAGGTCAACTCCATTGGAGAAAGAGTTTGCATGGACCTCAGGTTAAGAATGCATAGGATAAAAGAGAAAACTTTCTCATAAAGAGGAGTGTAGAAAAATGAAACACACAGCCTGATGAATTTCCCATCACAAAAAGAGTTCAGGTGGACAGGAGTGAATACATGAGGATCTGTCTCAGATTTCACAGGAAGAATTGTCCTTTAATTAATGAATTGTATACTTTCTCTTCATTGGTCCTTCCTATGGTTCTTTGATCAAAGATACATTGAGATATGTATATTTTTAAAAAGGCAGTATCTTTTACTCAGCAGGTTTGTTGAGTCATTTCCTCCGAGTATTTAAAACCAGGCTAATTAAAACCTTCATCCATATAACAGTGCCTGCACAGGAACGAATCAATAATTAGTGCAAATCCTTACCAAGACCCATTTGAAATCATTACAGTTATTGAGTGTGCTCTATATCTATAGCAGTACAGACAATAACATTCTACATGAATATTGTCCTCATTTGTGTACTTTGTCAATTCTTTAATTTCAGATACATAATTCATAAAATTTGCCTGTTCGGCAATTTCTCTGAAAATTCTATTACTAAGAAATTTAGGAAACCAAGGTTGTTTTGTAAGGTGTTTTGTTTTGTTTTTGGAAGGGAGGGGATTCAGAATTCCATCTATTAAAAGGAAAGCATTTTGCCCAGATACAATACTAAAACCAATCTTTAGCCTGGGTTTCTTAAAGGATATAATTGAATACAGATGCATTATCTAGCCTTTTTACATATCCATCTATCGGTTTTTAAAAAGGGCCCTCTAAGAGGGGTGCAGTTACCGCCAATTTACCCTGCATTTTCTGAGAGATTGTATGGTATTGTTCAGTCAAAATGTGGTCCTTGAACCAGGGATTTCAGCATCACCTGTAAGCTAGTTACAAATGCAAATTCATGGCTATCACCTCAGTCTTCTCAATTAGAACTTCTGGTGATTGGATCCAGAAACTTTTTTTTTTTTTTTAAGATTTTATTCATTTATTCATGAGAGACACAGAAAGAGGCAGAGACATAGGCAGAGGGAGAAGCAGGTTACTTGTGGGGAGCCTGATGAGGGACTAGATCCTAGGACCCCAGGATCATGCCATGAGCCAAAGGCAGACACTTAACCACTGAGCCATGCAGGTGCCCAGATCCAGCAACTATTTTTGACAAGATTTCCGGGAGACTCTTATGTACACTGAACTTTGAGAACCACTGGTATAGTTGAAACTAGGTGGACTTTGTGGTCAAACAATCATTTTAATCTGAATTTCTTTGCTTACTAATTCTCTAAGCTATTGGATCTGTCTGTGCCTATTTTCTATAAAGCAGAGATAATGAATTTTTTAGGGATGCTAGAGGATTAGTGGAAATGTATGAAAAAGTAATCAAATTTAGCCAGTGTACAATAATTGGCAGGTTTTTTCTTTTATTGAGGTAATGATATGTACTATTATTTGAGTTTTTGCTTGGTACCAAGGTAACTATCTCTGCATATATTAGCCCACTTGATCCACATCGCAGCCTTATTTGTGTATTCTTTTACCCATTTCACAGAGGAAGAAAGTAAGGTATAGGATAGTGAATTTTCAGCCTTATGATCCACTAAAAATTGAATGAGGGTTAACATTACAGCTCCAGTGGTAAATATTTCTGTTGAATTTACAACTTTTAATTAAAGGTGTTATGTTTAGGATTGGTACTTTGGGATCTGTTTGGAATTTTAAAAATGCAAAATATCAGTCATCACTAAGTGCTGATTCCTAAATTAATGTTACCTGTTCATATCTCACTGTATCATCTACACAGTGGTTTATTCATTGGTTTACTAAGGGCAAATTTGATTTCTTAGAGTCTTTCCATCAGCCTTAAACCATTGTTGATAATGCTCTCGGTTAAATAATACCAGAAGCCTCATTGAGAGCTACACTTAATCATTTTTCATATTTGTGATTTGAATAGCACTTCTTTAGTGCATTATCATTTTTTGCAGCATGTGGATTGAACCTATGGTTAATTACATATTTTAAACTTAACTACCATTTCCAATTTCAATATACTCCAACTAGAATGTTCCTAGACTGTTTGTTTCTTTATTGTCACACTAAAAGGATAAGATATTTTCTTGAGAAAGATGTCTTGAAATCATAGGATTTTTTTGATTGAAAAAATAAAAAAAGCTGAGTTGAGTGTAAGGCAAAATAAAGTATTCCTTTAAGACTGGGTCATGCACTTTTCAAATGAAACGCTCACATGATACCGCTGTGAATTGAAAATCAGTGCCCTCTGGCCTGACAGGTTCTGATGGCACTCTAAACACTTTTAATCAGCACTGCCTTCCTGACAATGATTAGTGAGAACTCAAATTAGGAGTTACTTTTTTCATCATTCCTAATATTTTTTCCCACTTCTCTGTTGCAATTATTGCTACCTCTATGGGGTATAAAGTATATAGTCTCAAATTTTTCTGTAATACAGATGAGAAGATTTAATCACTTCTGTTCTGAGTCTGTGGAAAGTTAAAGAGATTTCTAAGGAATCTTTCAAAGTACACTAAGAACTTGGTCACCAAATATATTTTGTGTCTTCTCTTGAATGTAGGAGCAGTGAAATGGAAATAAATTTCTAGAGGAAACTACTTCATCATGCAGTGCTCTCAATGAGCAAATTAATTTTCTTCTCTTCTTGATTAAAACAAAAAAATAGCAAGCTACATCATTGTCATAGTCAAAATTAGTATTCTTGCTGCTGACTTAATACTTGATAGGTGCTCATTAATTCTTAGCATAATTATTTTTCTTCTATATAATCTTCTAGAATAGTTGGTTTCCATATGCAACTTTGATTTTCATTATACAGGAGATTTTTGTTCTTAATTACTTCTTCAAAGATAGTAATTACTTTTATTTATAAATTAAATAAATTTTTCTTTGTTAGGTTTTGTTTTTATGTTTGGAATAATTTTCCTTTTTAATTTTCATCTTAAGAACCATGATCTTGATGATATTTGCAGGTAGTGTTATGTGACTATGACACTGTTAGTTACATACTCATTTTTTTCTTTTTTTTTTTCTTTTTTCTTTATTTATGATAGGCATACAGTGAGAGAGAGAGGCAGAGACACAGGCAGAGGGAGAAGCAGGCTCCATGCATCGGGAGCCTGACATGGGATTCGATCCCGGGTCTCCAGGATCGCGCCCTGGGCCAAAGGTAGGCACTAAACCGCTGCGCCACCCAGGGATCCCCATACTCATTTTTTTTCTATTCTTATTTTCATCTCCATCATTGTCCTTTGAAGGGGAAATTATTTGTATAAAAGTGAACCACAGAATTTTTACTAGAAATAGTAGGTGTCTGCAGATGAACACTTAAAATCAGAAAGAGGAGAGGAAAATAGGAAAGAATAGGAATTAATAGAAGATCATAACGTACACTGAGTGAGAGGATTGCATGAACAATCTCCACTGATGAATTTGTGGCCTTGTGTTAATTTAGTAAAATAAACTATTTCTCTGTTTTAGGTAATAAAGGCTTTTAAAATAAGAATTAAGCATTTAAAACATGATTCTCTTTACATGCCACATTTCCTAGGGGTCTTTTCACTCCATGTAAAGAATCATTTTGCCTAGGTATTAGAAATGGTGGCTAAGTATTTTTTGGTACAAAATAGGTAAATTGCAAAAAGAATATTTTTCCAAGGCACTCAGACAAACAGGTTTTATATTATTTATAGTTTGGTTCTTTAAATTAATGTATGAATGTTCTTAGTGTTAATTACATCAAGTTAATAAAATAGATATTGGCTTAACATTTTGGAGAATGAACATTAGTATTAGGTCTATTTCTTTAATATCTGTTTTTCTTCATTAGTTTGAAAACTCCTTAGAAAGTGAATCTATAATCTTTTATTTATCTTTGGGTCAGAATTCACTGTTTATATGCTTAATAGAATGTATGACAGCCTAGTTATTGGGACTGTAACTGGGATTTTAATCTGTTGGCACGTTTTGTGTGTTAATTAGATAAATATAACATGGTTCCATAGATCAAGAAATATTGGAAGTAGTTCAATCTCTACCTTCTTCAAAGCATGTGTAATATCTCCTGCATAATTGTAAAAAACTACCTTGCAAGATTTTTATCTTTAGACTCAATAATTCTATATATAATTTAAATCTGTTATTTTTCTATCACTGATTTCAAATCAAACTTTTAAAGTCATTATTAGGCAACTGTTTCTTTTTTAGACAATTCTATTTTTTTTTTTTTTTTTTTTAGATTTTATTTATTTATTCATGAGAGACAGAGAGATACAGAAACATAGGCAGAGGCAGAAGCAGCCTCCCTGCAGGGAGCCTGATGCAGGACTGGATGGATCCCAGGACCCCGGGATCATGCCCTGAGCCAAAGGCAGAGGCTCAACCCCTGAGCCACCTAGGCATCCCGACAATTCTAGTCTTATTACTATTCCTTATATACCTTTGTGACATTCACACATTTTATTTTAAAGTTGGTGTTGTTGGGCTGATTGGAAAATCTGATAATCCGTGGCAGTCAGTGATACTGACTTGAATTGTTACTCATTAAAATTTCAGCATAAAATACAAGCCAGTGTGGTGTTTAACAATGGATTGCTGTATACAAACATATCAGAAAAGATATCCCGAAAGGGAAGCTTGAAATATATATAAAACCCTAGTTAAGATTCTAATTCTTCTTTGGACTAACCATTAGCTGTTATTCATTATACTTGTTCCAGTTTTAATTTATCCTATTATTAATAACATCTAGGATAGCACATAAATGGCATCTCATCCTACTCCTAATCCCCTTGGGAATTCAAAGCACCATTAAAATTCCATGATTAGGCAAGTCAATAACAAGAATAACAAAACACATCATTTTGTATCCTACTGTTTATCAAATTGCTTTCAAATTCCATCTACCTAGTAATTTCACTTTTTTTATTTTTTTATTTATTTTATTTAAAAAAAAAATTTTTTTTAATTTCACTTCTTTTAAAAGAATAGGGGTCAGCCAGAATATCTGCTAAACTACTTTGTTTTATTTTTTTACACACCATTTCCACTTCCTTTCCCTTTAAAACTTCTGATACCAAATATGTGGAGGTTTTTTCCCATACCAACCAATTCTCTTAACTGTCTGGACATGAACTGGGTGCCCTACAACATAATTCTGATATTAACTATCTGCAGTTAATGCAGACCCTACAGAATAAGAACTCAGTCCCACAAGACTGCTTATGCATCAGACACAAATGGCAAGTCCCAGATTTCCTCTCTACTGCTGACTACCTGGTTATGGATCAGGAGTTCTTGTGACCCTGCTTCAAGTTTGATAACGTGCTACAAAAATGAATAGTTCTCCTGAAAACACTTTATCTAAAATTGTGGATATTATAAAAAATTGTAAAGCTATTACTGATTTATTTTAAAGGATACAACTCAAAAACAGGCAGAAGAGATGTGCAGGGGAGGATATATGGGATGGGTTGTATGGCACCCTGCCAGCACCTCCATATGTTCACCAGTGCAGAAGCCCTACAGCCTGGCCATTTAGTGGTTATTATAGAGGTTACATTACATAGGCTTGATGAATTAAATCATCGGCCACTGGTGCTAACTAAACCTCTGCTCTCTCTCTTCTCCAGAGACAGATTGGGAGGCAGGACTTTATCCCTCTAACTATGCTTTGGTCTTTCTGGTGACCAGCCCCCGCCAGGAAGCTATCTAGGAGCCCACCAAGGGTCACCTCTTTAGATCAAAAGGTGCTATGTCACTTGGGAAACTGTAGGCTTTAAAAGCTCCATGTCAGGAACTAGGGACAAAAACCAAGTATCTATTTCTCGTGGTACCACATCTTGTATTGTCCAAAAAAAAAAAAAAAAGGCACTGAGAAAGGTTGCTGCTTCTCACATGCCTGCTGAAACATCCAGAAAGCATAGAACTTTCCTTTTTATTCAATCACAAAAGTGATGACCAAATAACTCTTGTCTCTTTTGTTTCTAGCTAAATCCTCTCATTGATTTTTAATCCCACATTTATAATGGAGTAGAAACAAGCTCCTCTGCCTTTTCTTTTTCTTTTCTTTTTTTGTATCTCTCCTAGCCTTTTTTTGTATCTCACACTGCCTTGCTAGAGCATACACCCAAAATGTTTTGAATGGACTCTGTTTAAAATAAGCACCAGAGGGATCCCTGGGTGACTCAGTGGTTTAGTGCCTGCCTACGGCCCAGGGCGTGATCCTGGAGTCCCGGGATTGAGTCCCGAGTCCCATGTCGGGCCCCCTGCATGGAGCCTGCTTCTTCTCCCTTTGCCTGTGTCTGTGCCTCTCTCTCTCTCTCTCTCTGTGTGTGTGTCTTTCATTAATAAATAAATAAAATATTTTAAAAAATAAGCACCAGAGTAGCTTCTTGAACATTTAATATTTTTTCATATGAATAAATATTAAAAACAACCATAACAACAATGAAAACTTGCAAAAATTGAATTCCACTTTTGTGCCAAAAACTATGCCAAGCATCCTTTCTAATTCATACAGTATTTCCACGTACGTCTTACTTTCCCCACTTAATACATGAAGCTCAGACAGTTTAATTGACTTTCCCAGGGCTACATAGCTGAGATTCACATGTAGTAGTACTCTTTGTAATATACCACTCTTCATTCCAGAAAAATTTGGAATGTTCTCTGTATATATGAAATGAATTTTTACTAACTGAAATAGAGTTGGAAAAAATTTACTGCCCTATGTTATAGTTCCTCAAAAACTTTGGTTTGTCCCTATCCCCACCCTACGGACTTTCCCTTTATATTTCTACATCAGGCTTATTTTGTCCATTGTAATATTCATGAGGTGTCTGTGTCATAAGGTTTTACATTGGAAAGCTCAGATCCATTGAGTGTTTTGCCTTAAAATTCAAGAAGAAAAGCACATTGTCCTTACTGTACAGCTTTGTGTGTGAATTTAAAGTAATAAAAAAAAAATAGGAGTGACTACATGTATGGTACAGTTTTATTTCTAGAATTTTTACTTCTTACTTAGAGCAATCTACTTTCTTGGTACTTTTCTATGTGAGTGTAACAACAACATTTTAAGCTTTGAATTTTATAATAAAAATCATTGAGTAACAATTTTTTATTCCTGTTTTATATCCTCTATCCAGGTGAAAACATTTACCCTTTGTATACTTGTTGTTCAGTACTGCCAGAATTTTAACACCAGACATTCTGTTGATTGAAGATGATAGCTTTTGGAAAAGAGATACAGGCAAACTTACTAATAAATGTGGGAGAATGATATTGACAAAGCTGCAGATTCGGCAGCCTGGCTCACATATACTTTGCATACAAATGGAAAAAAATCACATAGTCTGACAAATTCTAATGTTTCATACAAAATTCTTTTCTGAGCTGTCTATTTTGCATAGATCTGATGGGAATTAAATAGCTCTTTCTCCTCAACTGAAAAATCGATATTCAGAACTCATCTGATATCAAATTTTGCTCTCAGTTTAATCCATGATTAATTGAAACATGTCTCATATTTCTTGCTTTTTATTGTCCTTTTAAAAATGCCATACAGAAATCATCATAAATCTATTATTTCATCATAGAATTAAAATATGTATTGAAATGGCATCACTTTAACAAAAATGCAGGATTTTTGTCAAGTTAAGATTAAAAATGTTTCATTATTCAATTTACTCAGCCATACTTTCTACAGGAATTCAATACATCTAGCTTTCCAGTTCCTCTGTGGAATACTTCATCATCTGGCATATGACCTCAGACCATCTCCCAGGTGAGTGTGAAGTTAAAGGAAAAGAAAAGGATCATAGAATATTAGTGCTCCCCAACATTTACTTAACTGTTGTAAAAAATGATTATAATTCCTATCCATTTCTTTTTTTTTTTTTTTAAGATGTATTTATTTGAGAGAGAGAGAGAATGCACTTGAGTGTGGGCAGCAGGGGCAGGTAGAGGGAGAGAGCTTCTCTGGTAGACTATGCACTAAGCATGGAGTCTGGCATGGGGCTTGATCTCATGACTCTTGAGATAATGACCTGAGTTGAAACCAACAGTTGGGCACCCAATGGACTGTGCCACCCAGGTGCTCCAATTCCTCTCCATTTATATGCAAATTGCTGTGTACACTGTTGAAATTGAGATTCCTGCCACATGGACGTTGGGCTTTGGCCAACGGAGTGTGATCAGAAGTTAGATAAATAACATCCAAGCACAGATCTTCAACAGCTGTTTTGTCTGTTTCCACCAATTCTCTGGCTATTTTTCTCCCTTCTCTGAGAATTATGTCCCAGATAGATGTTTCACCTTCAGCCTGGGTCCTTGAATAAAAGGGTGTGAGAAGCAGAGACCACAGCTGCCAACAGAAAACAGCAGTGAGGAATAGATCTTTGTTGTAACAACAATCTTGAGTACATTTCCCCATAAGTAGGTTTTGCATTGATATAGGATTCTATTAGTATAGAATTCGGAACCTATTGAGATTTATGAGTTATTTATCACCATAACACAGCTGACTAATACAAAGTAGTTGTACTTTTAACTCCAGGAAATTATGAATGGTGTGGGTTTATTTCAATAATAAAGACAAGGAAATGGCAAGCTCCTTTTACGGTTTAGAGCAGAGCACTGGGATTAATCTCATTTTAGAACTATTTTGGTTTAGGGATCCCTGGGTGGCGCAGCGGTTTGGCGCCTGCCTTTGGCCCAGGGCGCGATCCTGGAGACCCCGGATCGAATCCCACATCGGGCTCCCGGTGCATGGAGCCTGCTTCTCCCTCTGCCTGTGTCTCTGCCTCTCTCTCTCTCTCTGTCTCTGTGACTATCATAAATAAATAAAAAAAAAAAAAAAAAAAGAACTATTCTGGTTTAAACATGGATTCAAGGGTGATAGCTACTACTTTCAATTTATGAATATATAGAAATAATGGTCTATTACTTGGAACATTATTATGTTGTGATATAAATAATGAATAGTTATTTTTCAACAATTGTTTTTTGTTCCCAAAGGCAAACATTTACAAGTCTAATTCTATTCCAATTAAACCTAAGAAACTGTCAGAGACTTGCGTTGAAACAAAATGGAATTTTATTGTGTTAAATACTTAAAAAAAAAAACTTTAAATACTAAAAAATATATTTAAGAAAACAAATAGAACTTTATAGTTGTAAATCATTATTTATGCTTCATTTTAGTAGTATTTATTTTGGATAAATTTGATTTGAATGGAACAATTATCTGGCTTAGTAGACCAAATTTAAGTTAACAAGTCAAATAGTTAATGGAGGTTAAAAATAGTTTTGGAACTATGAATACTTTGCAACCATTGGGGTTCCCACTCTTTTATCTTTATAATAGCTATGGAAATAACATTTACATAGTTAAACATAAGCTCTACCAAAAATGGGATATGAAAAGTAAAAATTTACCTCCACTTCATCCTATTCTTTTACTTCTTAGAGGTAATAACTGTTAAGGATTTCAATTTTTTAGTTTGATTTGTTACGCCCTCTACTTGTGATTCTAATTATAATTCTTGAAACTTGACTTCCTGATTTTGAGTTGATCAGCTGACCTGTGATATGATAAATGAGCAATTTAGAACTCTCACAATAATGTTCATAATTTAGAACATGCAGTATTTAAATCATACTTATTATTTGGTGTGTTTGAAGTGGACCATTCTCTAAATGTGCCAGAAAAATCATGTTGTCATTGTACAGCATCTTGTCAATTCTCCCCTGAGTTCATCTCATTGTTTCTTGGATCTCTCATTTCTGTTCTATTAGATCACATGTTTTAAAATCTTTTTCTCTGATATTCCTTCAAGTCATTTCTATACTTTAAGAGCTGCAAATGTATATCATTTGCTTTCAGAATCAAATCTAATATTTTGAATTTAGAGTTCTCAATTCAAAATCTCCTTTCAGAGTTTTTAAGACATTGCTACATGTTCTAGTTTCCAATAATGCTGATGGAAAATGAAAATGCAAATTTTATTTTTAATTTTTGAAAGGTAACTTTATTTTTCTTTTTGGGTGATTTTATACACTTTAGTTCGTACTTGGCATTCTGAGTTTTATTAGGATGAATCTAGGCTTGGATTTTTTCAAATTCATTATGCTGTGCATGCCAAACGCCCTTAAAATCTGAAGGCTTGAGCCTGGCTTTCAGTTATTAAAATTGCTTCTTACACTTTCTTTTTTCTTTCCCTCTGCCATCCTGTACTGTAGAATTGAACATTTGAGTAATCTCTGAGCCCAGTTCTATTGATTTCTTTATCTCTTGACAGTGAATTTTATATCTTCTAATTTTTTATTAGACTATGGATGTAATGTGGAGTAAGAATAGACAGAGTGAAATGGTATTTAGGTCTGGAAATGGGTAGGTGTCTTCTGTGTCCTTAATATAAGGTATTGAGTTTATGTTGTCAGGAGGTGAGCTGAGTTTGGAAGTTTTTGTTGCTACATTTACTCTTGATGCAAGACCAGGTTCAAATTGCTCTATTGTTTTCCTTGTGTGTAAGTTGCATCTGGTTTGCTGGAGAGTTTTTCTTGATATTTTCTCGTATCATCAGGTTTCATTCTTTCCTGTGCCACGATGTGAGTCTCTCTCCACATTTTTCCCTCTCCTCCAGAAACGTTGCATGCTTGGGTGTTTCCTAGCCTGTCTTGATCCAGCCTTCTTCCTAAGTAGGCCCTGTGTCCCTGGCTCTCAAGGATGGATGGTGCTTCTTCTATGATCCTGCTCCTTGTCACTGTGCCAGCCAAATTCTGCCTTGAATACCTTGCAGGTTTTGTTTTTGGAGCAGTTTTTCTGTCTTTCCTCATAAGTACATATTGGATTGGTATGGGATTCTATTGGTATGGGATTCTGGACCTGGTATATGTGTTGCCCCCCTGTCAGGAGTAGAATTTTCTTTTACTTTTTCAGCCATAGTGAGTTTTCACCTTTGCTCTAGGCTGTCAGGACTTCCTTTTATGGTAAAGGAGATTCAAGACTTTGTTTCCTAGAGAAGGGTCCCTTCTTGAGGCTTCAGGCTTCTCTCCCCAGGACCATCTCTTTATTCCTATAGACCTGCCTATCAAGGAAGGCTCCCTTTAGCCTCTCAATTTGCCTCCACTCTTTTTCCTAAGCACCCAGTGGAGCTCATTAAAAAAGACCAGGAACAAAATCGTCCGTGTTTACAGCTCCTCGGAGTTCTGTTCTCTTCTGCTAGCCCACATTCTGGCTTTGGTGCTTGTGATGGGTAATTTTATGTGTCAGTTTGGCTGGGCCATAGGACCCAGGTATGTGGTCAGAGGTTCCTCTGGATGTTTCTGTGAGAGTGTTTTTGGATAAGATTAACATTTAAATAGGTGAACTTTGTATAAGGCCAATTACCTTCCATTGTATGACTTGGCCTCATCCAATCAGTCGAAGGCCTGAATAAAACAAAAGTCTGACTTTTTCAGAGCCTGAGAGAATTCTGCCCTCAGAGGGCTTGGTACTGAATGGCAATATCAGTTCTTCCCTGGGTTTCCATCCTGCTAGCTTATCTTGCAGATTCCAGACTTGCCAGCCTCCATAAATGTGTGAGAACTCCTTAAATTTTCTCTCTCTGTGTCTTTCTCTTTCTCCCTTGCCTATTAGTTTTTACCTCCAGAGAATGCTGACTGATAGAGCAATTAAAATAAATTTACCTGGATTCTTATAATCTTAAAACCTGCTTGTGATGATACCTGAATATCTTCCTCTCCTACTCTGCCCCAGGTGCGTCAAAGCTTGCATCCCATCTCTCTGAGGAAGGATCTGTCTTCCCTCGAATTTTAGGCTATTCAATTACCTTGCAAACTCAGCTTTCTTAAAGGCTTAAGAAAAATAAGAATTTCTAAAAAAATTATTCATCATTTTTTTGGTGAACACAATATTCTTTCCAGCTGTTTAAATCCTATATAGGAGACTTGCAGTAATGATCTTTTTAAATCTCTCTTCGCCTAAAACTAGTTTTTAAAAAAGATTTATTTATTTGAGAGAGAGAGAAATAGAGTGTGCGTGCAAGAGAGCTGGGGGAGGGGCAGAGGGAGAAAGACCAGAAGCAGACTCCCAGCTGAGCTCAGAGCCCAGTGTGGGGTTCAATCCCACCACCCTGAGATCATGACCTGAGCTGAAATCAAGAGTTGCGTCTTAACCAACTAAGCCACCCAGTCGCCCCAAACTATTTTTTTTAAACAGTATTATTGCCTTTTCCTTACAACATTGATATTTGGCCTGTGAATCTGGTTTTAAAACTGGAAAACTGATTGATTCTTTTTCGTGGGTTTTTCTGTTTTTGTTTTTGTTTTTTTATTAGCGTGGTTATTCTTGTTTGACCAGTAGTGTTTATGGTTAAAGACGGGTTAATTAGCATTGATAGGTAGTGGTCATAGTTCATACATCTGCATATCCTCAAGACGTCACCCTCAGTAGCATACCTGGATATGAATTTTCTTTACCCATGTAGTTTTTGTCACTCAGAAGTTAGCCTGTGGAGGCCAAGAAAATTAAGGCCATTCCACTTTAAGTTCAGCGTTAGCACAAGTACAGCCATCCCAGGCCCCTGTGAATAAGAGCTGAACTTTACCTTACTTCAATTACAGGAAGAAAACAGCTTACAGCTAAACATCCTAGAAAGCCCCATATTAGAATAAAAACAGAGCCCAAGCCGAGGGCAGGAAGCCCCTATTAGAATAAGAACAGAGCCCAAGCCAAGGGCAGGAAGCCCCCTATTAGAATAAGAACAGAGCTCAATGCCCTTGAAGGCCCCATATCAAAACGTAAACAGAACTTGAGGAATTGCTCCACCCCTTCTGGAGGTCCCCTAGACCAGTCCTTAAAACTAAGCTGAAACCCACCTCGGGGTCCAAGTCCCTGCTCTGCAGTGTCGGGCACACTTGGACCCAAGCTCGAGCTTGTAAATAAACCCTCGTGTGTTTGCATCGGTGTTGGCTCCTTGGTGGTTTCTCGGATTCGCAGTCTTGGGCACAACATGCCTTTTGGTTGCAAAATTGGGGAACATCCAGGCAAGCCCTGATCTGTGACAGCTGCTAATATAAGCATTCTCTACTCTGGTGGGAAATACATGAACATAATTTATTTCCAGGTGAAGCTACTTTCTTTACCCCTGCATTCCCATAGGTCTACCGCGGAGGTATAGAGTCACTGCAGGATTTCATGTCCCTATCCCCGCATTCCTAACACTCATGCCATGATTGGCCACTAGGAAAATCTGACTCTTCATGAAGTACTTTATAGGACTGTATCTGGGAGCAGATCCAGATATTTTATCAGTAACTTTGCAGTTAATACATGGTATTTCCCCATATTCCATTTCTATTTTATTTTTTAAGATTTTATTTATTTATTCATGAGAGACAGAGAGAGAGACAGAGATAGAGAGGGGCAGAGACATAGGCAGAGGGAGAAGCAGGCTCCATGCAGGGAGCCCGATGTAGGACTTGATCCTGGAGTCCCTCCAGGGTCACACCCTGCGCCAAAGGCAGTTGCTCAACCTCAACCTCTGAGCTACCCAGGTGTCCTCCTTTCTATTTTCGATAACCTGCTAGCTCCATACTTCAAATCTCTTCAGGCCATCACCAGGCTAAGTAACCCCCATCTCTGTGTTAGTCTTTTAACGTTATTGCTTTGGTTTGTATCTCCTCTGATCTGATTTGTCTGCCATTACTCCCATCATGGGCATTCTGTCCACCAGAAAAGTTTTCTTTTATCAATGACGTATTTTGCATTTTCAGCATGTATTTTTTATTTACAGTATACTTCTGCCATTTCACTGTGATTTTTAGAGTTAGTAAAGGAAAATGCTTATAATAATGCATCATCTTGAACTGGAAGTTTCTTTATAGATTTAGATTTTTATTGACAAAAGCTCTCTTATGGTATTTTTGGTGAATGTGATTCAATATGGCTTATGTAATAATTTGACCATCCATCCTACTACTCATTTATTGGTTATTCATTCAGTAAATATTGAGGAATTTTTATATAAGGCACCTTTTATATAAGGTACTCTACTACTATACATCTAGTAGAGAATAAGACAGACAGAAGTTAGCTTATGTTCTATTAGGAAAGTAATTATTTGTGATTTAATTATAGTTGTGATAGATTCTACAAGAAGTTAGTCTGGAATGACAATATTTAATGGAAACCTAACCTAATCTGGAGGTGAAGAGTCATTTCTTCCATAAATTGAAATTTGAATTCCACTCTGGAGGATGGGCAGAAATTTCTAAGGAAGGAGAAAGTCAGGAAAAAGTATTTTGTGCTAAAGAAAGGGCATCAGTGTAGTCCCTCTTATCCTTGGGATTGAGGAAAATCTGAATTTTTTGTGGCAAAACTGAGCCCTTGATTTCATTTTTTTCTTGTATGTTTAACTGTACACTCGGTAAATTAATGTCATGGTATTAAGAGGTGTATTTCTAATATCAGTTCTTTTATGATGAAGCTCTTTTTGGGGAATTAAGTTACTTCATTTTTTAAAGATCTGATGCTCTATTGAAATGGTTTAAATTATTATAATTGCTACAAGAATTTTGGAGAGCATATAAAATAAGGTTAATAATGAAAAGATATAGAAATTTTCATGTGTTTGTCTTAAACACTCTACTATGGATATTTAATTGCCTAGAAATAATTTAATATAAAGCTACATTTGCCAAATGTTCAATCAAAGTGTTGTATGTAACAACAAAAAAACACAGAAATATGGTTAATTTTAATAACATAAAGGTAAATTATATTAACTTAATAGAAAATTATTCAGTGATTAAAATGAATAACCATGAAAACTATATAGAAGCACAGAAATCTATATCCTAAAAGTTAAGTTAAAGCAACAAATTATAAATTTGTATGGAATTGGGATTACAGCTACATATTTTGTATTGTGTTTAAGGCATGAGTGATATTTGCAAATGTGAAAATAGCTCAGTTCGTGTTGTGCCTTATAGTTATTTTCTTCTCAAAAGATTCTTTGATGTTATCATAATAATTTAGAATAGAAAATGACAGTATAGCTATAAAACAAATTCTGCTCCTTCTGCCTTGCCTTAATAAAACAAGATGTGTCAAGATCTCTGAACTGGACATAGCAATTTTTAGGTATTCATAGAAAACATAATTTTCATGCTCCAAATACAAAAGATTATGCAAAGTAAGGTGAGGTGACCGAATCTCTCTGTGCATGTATAAAATTCGGTCATCTGAAAATCATTCCTTTTGGCTTTGGGCCTATATATTTGAAATAGATTTCTACTAAAATATAAATGGCCATGGGAAAGGTAACTCCTTAAGGCATTATTAAGTAGCATTTTGCTGATGCCAGTTGGCTAAATGTATAATTCTGTCAAAAAGAGATGAGAGACTCCAACGTGGAAATGGAGTGAAGAGCAGCAGAGGGTAGGAATTACACTGAATCTAGTGCAGCAACCAAGAGAAATTCTCCCAATGATCCATTTTGCCTTAGAATCAGTCTCACTTTCGTGTTTGCTTTTATGAATACTTATCAGTACCTGTCAGTCTGTTACTGTTAAGATGATGTCATCTTTCTTTTCAATAAAGGACCTCTGAGAGGTCCAGCCAAGCATTATATTTAAGCAATCTAAATGGGGATGTAGAATCAGAGAAAATGCCAACTAGTAGAAAATCAAAATCGCATTAAAAAAATACAACTATATTAACAATGTCAATCAGCAAAGATGTCACAGTTAGGCCTTAAATTTGGCTCTATGTTTTCAGGAAGCCAAACAAATAAATGGAGATGTGGTTTATTACAGATTTCTGATCATGAAAACAACAGAAAAGAAGCAAGCTCATTTGACTAGAATCCAAGCACATGATTCAACAGAACAGCTAAAATATTTCTTATTAGTGGGAGAGGGAATGTATTTAAATTTTGTCCCAGACAACATTTCTTTTCATAGAAAGTAGGTGACCATGTGCACTGCCCCAGAGTTCTGTACATTGGGATGAGTTTCCCTCGCCACTGTCTCGCAAGCCCCTCAGAATGAGGATAGTATTAACAGCTCATGTTGACTTGCACTTATATATCGTGGTGACCCACCTCTGAACCAAGCTCCCACTTCTCTTCCTTGGTCAGCTGGTTGTAAGAGATCCCTCATAGGGCTGTACGTATGAGCCAAGGGGGAGCTTCTGGTGCAACAGTGATGATATGGAAATGTGGGCTTCATGCTCATGCAGTTTGCTTGTGACCTCTGGTTCTGCTGGTGCTCTACCCATCTTAACACTCATTGGTGTTGGCCTGCTTTTTCATATGACTTGATGGGTCTGACAATGCCACACTCACAATGACAAATATGGAAATATATCAACAAGATCACTTAGTTCCCCAAGACAAGCTCTCTATCTTTGTAGCATCCCAAGAACAGTTTTTCAGAAGCTGCAGAGAGCATTGCCTTGCTCAAGACCTTCAGAAGTTTGCATTGTAATGCCACTGGAGGTTTCCATAAATTATGTATATCATCTTTTTCCACCACTAAAGCCTTTAATACCATAGAGTCTGCCAATTGATTTGCCCAAGTAACTGCTTGCATGGCAGCATGGGTGTTCAGCAGAGCCTTTTTTGCTCTGGATCCCTTAGAGAACTGCTTGGGTCTCATTCTTTCACAAAGAGAGCTGTCAGTTGGCAGGACGGAACTGCCTTGGTTGATGGTTTAATCTATCAAGTTCGGCTACTCCAAATATTTTTTTAATAACTTATTTATTTATTCATGAGAAATACAGAGAAAGAGGCAGAGACATAGGCAGAGGGAGAAGCAGGCTCCCGAAGGGGAGCCTGATATGGGTCTCGATTCTAGGACCCCAAGATCACAACCTTAGCCAAAGGTAGACGGTCAACCACTGAGCCACCCATGTGCCCTGGCTACCTCAAATATTAAGTCTTGGGCCTTAAGTTCAACATTTTCTGCCCTCTGCTAGAGATTAGTGACTTCCAGCTAGCAAGGAGGTCCTCTGACTTTCACCTACCAATCAGTGATTAATTTCTTTTAGCTTTTCTTAATCTTTTCTCAGAATATCAGTAGTTCTTACTAATAATCACCCAATTGCATTGTCTTATTTCTTATTACTCTGCCTCTCCTATTTCTCAGATGCATCATACAATGCAACAGCTAATGTATTTCTCCCTGCTGGCATGACCATCTCCATGACATCCCTATGACATCTGGAGAGTTTTAACCATTAGACTTGCCACTTGTGCCAGAGATTATAGTGTTCCATCTGCCACTGGTGGTGGGGGCCCTTGTTGCCAGTGGATAGCAAATGATACAGTTCTAAAACTCCAGCCTAGCACTTTCTTTCTTGACTTTTCCCAGGATCAGCTGTTGCAAGTACATTCCCTGGGAAGCATACTCTGAGATGCAGTTTTAACGTACTCTCTCTCACTCTGTCCAAGATTGGTTTAGCTTTCCTGTCTCATTCTTAAATTTCCATCTTTCCGATCAGAAGCTCACAAGTTCTGCTGAGAGTGCATTAACTATAGAGAATTCCCAGACCACTATGCTGAAATCCCAGGAAAATCTTTAAAGCCTTTAAATGAAAACTGATTTTTTAATTAATTAAAAAAACACATATTGTCACTATAATGTTGACACATGTGTACACTTTCCCATACACAGAATGCTAGAAATATTTACTTGAATATGACTGCCAAATTCATGGCGATTAAAAGCATGAATACAGACTTCCAGTGCAGATATTTCAGAAAGCTGTTAAAATTTGTAGAAGCTTTTCTATCATTACACCCATGGGGCCTTATTATAGATTCTATTCCAGATTCAGGCAGTGTGGTAAAGTGTTGAGTTCTATCTATAGTTTAGAGAGCTGTGTTCCTTAGAAAAATGAAAGAGACGGTGGGTATCTTGGGTCCTTCATTATATAGTAGAGAAAATAATTATATGCTTACTCATTTCCCAAGGGTAATGTAAGCACTAATTATGATAATACCCATAAAATATGTGGAGCTTTTAAATGATAAATGGAAAATATTACTGGTAAGAATTTTATTTTTATTAACGTTATTCCATAAGCTAATAGTGATTTAAAACTTTTTCAGTACAAATAAAAACTGTATCCTTGCCAGGCAGTATTAGTTTCTTTACTGATTAATCCTACTTGCTGATTTAGGAACTCACCTCTTTAAATTACTGCAAGGTTAAAACATACTAGGATATTAGAAACCAAAACCTTCTTAAAACTGCAATAGGATTTTGGTAATAAGTCAATAAAAGAAAGGTTATTTTATTAAAAGTTGAAAAAAGCCCATGGTTTATGGGTATTTTCTGCAGTGTTGAGGCTGGTGAATTTAAAGAAATTCCAGAATGAATGCGGAAAATATAAAAATGGTCAAGCCTGAACAGAAATACTGGTGTCAAGATAAATTTTGATCAGGGCAACTTTACCTTGGCTGATTCTGAACAACTTTTATGTTGTCATTTCTTTCACTAGTAGCTCAGGATATCCTTTTTGTAATATCCTTAGAATCTTTTTTGTTTTAATTCAATTTAGTTAACTTTTTTTTTAATAGTGAAAGAGAGAGTAAGTGGGGGCAGGAGCAGAGGAAGAGGGAGAGAGAATCTTCAGCAGGCTCCATACCCAGTGCAGAGTCCAACAAAGGGCTCTATCTCATGTGCCTGAGATCATGACCTGATCCAAAATCAAGACTTGGACACTCAACCAACTGAGCCACCCAGGCACCCTTCCTTTTTTTCCCCTCTCTGTGTGATAATTATTTTTATCTTTCTCCTTCTAGGACTAGGAGTTTAGCAAGGTATAGAGTTAGTCCAGAGAATGGAATGGAATATCAAGTGTCAAAAAGCAGGGAGATTTGTTAGATTATTTGGACTTACTGATCTTTCCTTCTGTCAAGATCTATGAATCTGAGAATTTACCTTTACTTGCCAGCTAACAAATTAGCCTGCTTCAGTTTCATAGATGATAGCAGAAAACACGAGACCACTAGGTTAGAGACAGCTAACTAATAACATGGGATGAGTGAGCAACAGTTAAGGTAGGCCTGTGGGTGACAAAGGAGGGATGTCTTGCCCAGTTGTAGAGGTTGGGAGAGGGAAGAATGTAGAGGAAGGTTTCCATGCAGAGAGAATACTCTGTGCAAAAGCATGGAAGCACCAGGGAATCTTGGAATGCTCAATTTCTATAGTCATGAATTTTGAGAGCCCTGCTAGAAAGTATTCCTGTCAGAAGCAAGACTGGAAAAGGTAGCACTTGGCAAAATGTAATGCTGAACACTTGATGATAGAATGCTATTTGATCAATTTCCTGCCTTGGTGTAGGGTTTTGGCTAACAAATAGTGGGAAGTTTTGGTTGCTTTCATCTAAGAGTGTGTGTTACAGTTCTGTTGCAGCAGCTCAGACATTAGTTTATTTTAAACTGTCCTGCAGATTGGGGTACCTGGGTGGCTCAGTTGGTTAAGCACCTGACTCTTAATCTCAGTTGAGATGTGGGTCTCAGGGTCTTGAGTTTCAAACCCCATGTTGGGCTCCAAGCTAGGCATGGAGACTACGTAAATAAAGTATATTGCAGATCTTCAGTGGCCATCCTATTACCATAGAAACACACTTAAGAGCAAAAGTAGTAATAGTAACTCCCCTAAGTCAGCTTCTTATTTTTTTTCTTTCTTCTTTTCTAGAGATCTCTGCATTGGTAGTACACAAAACTTGTAGGAATTTTAATAACAAAATCCTAACAATTCTACATATTGGTATTTTTTAGCATCCCATACTCAACCCACAGCTGTGTGTACTTTAATTTTCCTGAGAGACAATAGATATCCATGGTTCAATGTGCAATGGTCTAATTAATGACTTAGGTGGCTTCTCCACCCTCCCCCATCCAGGTACCAAAAAAATGACCTCCTTGGGGAATATGGGGTATCCCCTACTAACATTTAATATTGCCTTCACTTTCAGCACAGGTGCACTCATGATAGGATGGGAATGCCAGTGTCTTTGTCATTAGCAGAAATAACATTCTTTTTCATACTGCATTTCAGTTTCAGGTATTAGAAAACATGTTGATGCTCATCAATATTTTGATATTATGATAGTTACTGGATTTCATATCTATCTAATGCATTAAAATAACTAACTTTATTATACACAGATTTTTGTATTTTGATAAGTATTTTTCAAAATAGTTGGTTTCCTTTGTTGTCCTATGTGTTGTACTTTATGCATCGAAAAAACTTATCCTGAAATGGGGTCCATATACTCTACCACTAAAGGTGTCTATGGCACAAAAAATTATGAGTATTTATGTCTTAAACTCAATTGATACATTGTGAAAATGACCTGGGTAAATCAGAGACCATCTTTTCTCATTCACATACTTTTTCCAGGTGACCTCATCAATTCTGGCATGTTCTTAACTACCAACACATTTTGCTGGCTCTACTGCAAGGCCAGGCCACTTCTTTGAGCTAGAGACTAAGTATTTTGTTTCTTATTTGCCATCTTCACCTGATGTCTCTGAGATGTCTCAAATTTAACATATCCAAGATGGAACCCCTTATCTTCCCCTCCCAAATCTGTTCCTTCCCAGTCTTACCCATTGATGAATAATTAGCCTGGGGTTCAAGCTGGAAATTAGTAGCTGGCTTTGGGTCCCCTTTTCTGTTACCCAAACATCGAATCCATGAGACGGTCCTGTCCATTCTACTTTCAACTTGAATGTGCCACTTCTCTACATCTTTACTCTTCCCACCCTAATCCCAGCCACCATCTCACTCTTTGTCTAGATAATTGCCATAGCTTCAATATTAGTCACCCCAGCTTTTCTTAAGCTCTTCCAGTCTGTTTTTCACAAATTAGGCTGAGTTAAAACACATATTGGATCATGCCCCTTCCTTCTGAAAACCCTACCGTGACTTCTCATTGCTTTTAGAATAAAATCTAAAACCCTTTGGTGCCTCCGAGTTGTTCATTTCCTGCCTCTCCACCTCCTTTTTGTGGCATTCCTCTCCTCTATCACTATATTCTGTTCACACTGGATTTTTAAAGGATTTTATTTATTTATTCATGAGGGACACAAAGAGAGGCAGAGACATAGGGAGAGGGAGAAGCAGGCTCTCTTTGGGGAGCCTGACGTGGGACTTGATCCTAGGACCCTGGGATCATGACCTGTGCCAAAGGCAGACACTTGACATTTGAGTTACCCAGGTGCCCCCACGCTGGATTTTTCCCCATTGATTCTAATTCACAGTGCTGGATATCTTTCCAGTCTTTGCTCCTATTGGTCCTCTCTCCTTTCTCCAGCCTGCTCTCTGCTCCAGAAGGCTGCCCTTTATAGACTTGTTTCAGTGGTTTCCTTGCTTTCGAGGATCCCTGGGTTGAATAGTAGGGTGCCTTAGCAGAAGATGTAAGGAAGAGGTTGAGTCTTCCCTCCTTCCTCCCTATACACTCATCACAGGCTGGCTCTCTCCTTTCATTGGTCAAGGCCTCTCTAGGTAGCCCAAGGTCCATGCCTCTGTCCTTCTGGATTCTGGTAACACGTGCCTTCTCTCATCCTTCTGGCTTGGTGTGGTAAGAGCTCCCCTTGTACAGGTCCATGTTGCTGCATTCCACGCTCACAACTTTGTAAGGAATTCGTCTTGTAATTAGCCTAAGTAAATTGTGTCTTTTGTTCCTGCTGGGATCTTGGCTCTCTACATTGTTTCCTATTCTGAGGCATTTCCATGTCCTGTTCTTCTACCTGGAATGTGCTTTCCTGGATTCTTTGCATGGCTGGCACCTATTTGTTCTTCAGTTTTAAATTTTTTTAAAAATTTATTTATTAGAGAGAGAGAACAAGAGAGAGAGCAAGCAGTGCAGAGGGGCAGAGGGAGAGGGAGAAGTGGATTCCCCTCTGAGCAGAGAGCCCAACTTGGGTCAGGATCCTGGGATCATGACCTGAGTTGAAGGCAGATACTTAACCCACTAAGCCACCCAGGTGCCCCTGTTTGTTCTTTATATATCAGTTAAAGGGCATCTGAGTGGCTCAGTAAGTTAAGTGTTTGTTCTGGCTTAGGTTGTGATCCCGGGATCCTGGGATGGAGCCCTGTGTCAGGTTCCCTGCTCAGCAGGGAGTCTGCTTCTCCCTCTGCACCCCCTGCCCTGCACATGTGTGCACTCTCTCTTTCTCCCCCTCCCAAATAAATAAAATCCTTTAATAAAAGGATTAGTATCAGTTGAAGTTTTTTCTGAGGTGTTCTCTTTAACCAACCTAGATACAGTGGGTGTCCCCCTGAAGTGTGATAGCAGTGCATTGTTTTCTTTAGAGCATTTATATTTGCATTTGTCTTTTTGACTTATTTATGTCTTGCTGCCACGGAACTGTTAACCTCCTGAGAGCAGAGAATTTGTCTATCTAGCTCTTGGTGTTTGCATGCCCACTAAGTAGCATAGGACTTAGCACATGATAATGATAATGATGTTACTGTCTAAAGCAGTTTTAAAATTTACTCCATGCCAAGATTTGCCCTAAAGGCTTTATGTATGTGAAGTCCTTTAATCTTTGCAATAACTATATGGGTGTGCGTGTGTGTGTGTGATTGTTATTTTTCACATCTTACTTTTGTGGACTCTGAGATGCACATAAAGTTAAGTACTTCAAGGTCACACACTTATAAGTGACTTCAGTGGAAGCTTCATATACAAAGATACCTTGCACTTGTCTGGATAACATATTTTAGCCTGTGCTTTGAAGTATTATCTAACTTTCCTCTGAATGTGAAGACAAACCTTATAAATAACTTAGGGTATACTTTGAATGTTAATGAATTTTGTACATATTAAAGGTGACAAATGGCTTATTTAATGTCTGGCTCTCATTTTATGATTTGAATAATTTTACGTTGATCACTAAACTGCATTGTGTTGAATTTTTCCAAATAAGCCCTCACTCTAAATGACATTATGATACAAAACACAAGCTTATAATATAAAATCCTGCTTCATCTATCCTAGCTTTCCCTTTTTACAAAGACGTGGATTGAAGAGCCAATGAGGTTTTTCATATTGGTCTACAGAGACTGTCAGGCAACAAGTTCAGTCTTTGTTGAAAGAATCTGCTATTAATTAGTTGCCATCAACTTGCAGAGAGTAACTCCATTTCTACGTGTGTAGAGCAAAGAACTCTTATTTTGTGTTATGATTAAAAGAGTAGACCTATTCTGTTTCATGATCTCTAACACACAACATCCTAGGAATAAAAAGTGTGTATGTCTGCTGTTGTAAGTCTACCTGTTAAACTTTTATCTGTTTCATTCATAAATAGAATGACATTTACCAATTATGTTCTGCACCATGCTAATATCATAGAGTAAGAAGTGAAACTCTATGCAGTATATTGCCTTTTAAATTCACTAAATGTGGCATGCCTGGGTGGCTCAGTGGTTGAACATCTGCCTTCGGTTCAGGGCATGATCCTGGGTTCCTGGGATCGAGTCCCACATCGGGCTCCCCAGAGAGAGCCTGCTTCCGAAGGAGCCTGCTTCTCCCTCTGCCTATTCATCTGCCTCTGTGTGTCTCTCATGAATTAATAAATCTTTTTTTTAAATAAATCTTTAAAAAAATAAATTCACTGAATGTTTGAGCATGGCAAATCTTCTGAGAAGATCTGAAGTAAAAAACAACAGCTGCAACCAAAAACTTAGTTGAGCAAGATCCATTTATCTCTAGAACATTTACCAACATATCACAGAAAAATTCTATAGAACATACCTGGGGAAGTATTACTAGTCTTTTAAAAATCTCTGTATATTGGCACAAAATATTGTCTTGTAAGTATGAGAACAGAATTTGACCTTAAAATAACCTATGGAAAGCCCTGAAGAATTTCCTTTACTATTGTAGGAGGAGAAATAAATTATTTACCTATAACTTTGGTCATTCTTCCTATTTGTACCTCCTTGTAGTAGCTGTGAACTCTAGCTCCTGTGAAACTTGGTAGTTAGCCATAATAAATTTCATACACTTAATAGGAATATTCTCTCCTAGAAAATGTGAAAACAAATTGATTATAGGTGGTAAAGATGAAATGGTTTTGTGGTGGTTGTTTTTTTTTTTTTTAATGTATTCTAAGCTAAGAAATTCTGTTTGAAACTGTGGACAAAAGCAATCTTCTTGGTTTTCTTCATTTATCATTGGAAACAATTTTAAGAGAAAGGGAAACCGAGAAGAGAGAGCTATTACTGTGAGTCATGGACCATTTTTCGACAGCAAACATCCTGCCAATTACTGATTTAAGAATTAAAACATGTTTTTATTTTTTATTTGTATATTTTTTTATTGGAGTTCGATTTGCCAACATATAGTATAACACCCAGTGCTCATCCCTCCAAGTGCCCCCCTCAGTGCCCGTCACCCAGTCACCCCAACCCCCCGCCCACCTCCCCTTCTACCACCCCTTGTTCGTTTCCCAGAGTTAGGAGCCTCTCGTGTTCTGTCACCCTCATATCAAATATGAGTGATATTTCCCACTCATTTTTTTTCCCACTCATTTTTTAAGTGTAGAACTTAAACACAGCATGGGAAGAATGATTATTTCTTCCCATGTAATTGGATAGTGATAACTCAACGCTTCCCATTCTGATCAGTCGATTACGTTTGCCCATATGTGTGGCTTCTGTACTTCCCCGTTCTTCACTCTCCTATACTCTTCCCCTGTCGCATACATTGTCTAAATGACTGTTGCTGTTTATTCATATTATCTCTCCATTTCTTTCTCCCTCTACCCAGGTAAATACCTCTCCAAACCCTGTTGCATGTGGGTTGTACGAAGTATAGTGTTTCTTATGATAGACAGTCCTTTGGACTCTTTATTTCTATCTTGTTTACTTCTCAGTAGCTGCTACCTGTCCCTGATGAATATTATTTTCAGAAAAAATGAATTGAGAGATGATTATGCTTCTGTATGTGTTTTCTATCAGCCTCTGCATGACTTTTGCTACCTACAAAAACCTGTGTGTATTAAGCCGGTGATTTTGGTTTGAGTGGTTAAATGAATATTGTAGCTTTTTGATTTGAATAATGGTAGATTAGGGACATTCAGTTATCGGAAGAACAGCGGATGACATCTCTCGTGAGTCACATGACTTGTCCATTTAACTTTAAGCTATTTTGCTGACAATTAAGCAGCTTTAATTGTTGGGTAAGAAAGCACATGCCCTCCTAAGTCACAAAATCATCACCAGTGGAAGCTGCTTGGCATGATTTTATTTCAGGGGTGAAATCTTGACTAAAGTGAATAGTGTGGAAGGAAAGTATGCGTCCTTCCATATTTTAGGAGCTTCTAGCACGAAGTCAGTTTGTTATCCCAATAGGATGAAATGTGGCTGAGAAGTCACCATACATATAAATCATTAATGAATATATTAAACACTATGTTCAAATTAAGTCTTGGATAAATTATAAAATTACCATGTGGGCATAATTCCCCCAGAAGTGAAGTCTAATGTTAAGTTCAGTGCTATAAATTTTATTAACATGATAGATAAACTGTTTCATGGTTCTTTTGTGGTGGACTGATAGCATTTTGGTGAAAGCTGGACTTTCTGCATTCTGGAAGTAGAGGTGAATCAAAAAGAGTGCTCAATTCAGGCATTAGCACTTTCTCTTTCTCCACCTCTACATTCATGAGTTGTTTTTCTGTTAATCCCTCATTCACATGGATGGCAGTCATTCCTTCTGGTTTCCTGAAGGAATCAGGACATGAAGATGTCCTTATTAGTGGACATCTTATTATGTATCTTCTGATCAAAATTGCACAAAGGAGATGGACAAGGAAATATATATCACATACTCTAAAGCAGCTAGTGAGAAGAACACATGGCTCTTCACCATTTCACCTCTGCCACCTCTACCCCTCCCTTCTCCCATGCAGTACCCATTTTGGCTTGCTCCTATCTTGATGATTTTCCTCCCAATATTTCTAAATATTTTTTTCTTTCATGACATTTCATAGAACACACCTATTTCTATATACTTTTTAATTTTTTAATATTTTATTTATTTATTAATGAGAGACACACAGAGAGGGGCAGAGACATAGGCAGAGGGAGAAGCAGACTCCCTACAGGGAGCCTGATGTAGGACTTGATCCCAGGACCCTGGGATTATGACCTGAGTCAAAAGCAGGTGCTCAACCAGTGAGCCACCCAGGTGCTCCCCTATAAACTTTTTAAAAGTCTGTATTTATATATTGGTATGAGTAAAGTATTGTCTTGTGAGAGAACAGAGTTTGTCTCTATCCCAACTCATAGTTCCAATTTTATTTCCTAATTGTTCTCCCAGTTCTCAGCCAAACTGAGAATCTACCCCTTTCGTGAAGCCACACTCCTTAAAAAAAGAGCTAAAAGTAGAAATGGGAAACTCATTTTCAAAGAAACTAATTTAATTTTGAAGTAATACTATCACATGGCAGGGTATATACTCTGACAGTAAGAAATTTATTTGTAGGGATTCTAAGTTAACACCAAATATAAGTTCATTGTTATACATGCCTGGTAGCATTAGTGCTTAAAAGTTCACAGGACTGTAGCTTTGTGTCCAGATAGCAGTAATTTAGGAGGGAACACTAATGAGCATTAGAAAATCAATTAACATTTGACATTAACTTACCTCCTTTCCTATTTCTATATATATGAAGGCTGCAACAGAACACTTGAGATTCTTCCATAGTGGAAACTCCAAGTTGTGTTTACAAATAAGTGTTGATATTACATGAATGAGTTGGAATAGCTTGAGCAATTAAAAGCCATTATTAGCTAGGACATAATGAAAATTTTCAGGAAGAGTTGGGCTCATGCCTGGTAATGTTCCCAGTGGTACCAAGAATATACCAAATAGATGCTTATATGCTATAGTATAGTTTAGTGCTGACCACATAACTCCAGCTGTGCACAAACAGTTCACTTAGGAAGTGATGTTTTTCTCCTTATTTAAGTCATGATCCCTTAGCAGAGATCAAGTTAAATTTTCTTAAATAATTATAAGTCTCGATAATGTTCTTCCTACTTTGGAAATAGTTTCTTACCATGTAGTTTGCTTCAGGGAAAGGAAGTTCTTTTATTTCTAGAAGATGGCTACTTCTTGATGACAGTTGCTTTTGAATTCACTTGCTATTTTAGCATGCCCTTTCTTTAATTGAAATGAATTAAATTTCATTTGTTTTAATACTCTATTTAATATTTGCTTGACTTGTCAAAAATAAATTATTGATTGACTGGACTATTTCTGATGATAGATAAGTACTCTTAGTTCTGAATAATAATTAGCAAATTCATCATGTTAGGGTTCAGAAAGCATTTGTGCATTTAACAAGGGCTGAATGATTACTGGCTTTGAATGGAGCACAGTTATAGACACTGAAACCATAAACATAAATGAAACTAGCATAATGCCTATCCTTGTAAAGCTTGTATTTAAAAAATAAATTTATTTATTTTGGGAGAGAAAGCATGCACACATACAGGGTGGAGGGGGGGATGGGGTGGGAGAGAGAGAATCTTGAGCAGACTCCCCACTGAGCATGGCTCCTGATGTGGGCTTGAACTTACAACACTGAGATCATGACCTGAGCTGAAATCAAGAGTCAGATACTTATCTAACTGAGCTACCAAGTGCCTCATAAAGCTTATATGTTAACTATGGATAAAATAATCATGTAAAACAGTAGCAGGTAGTAGTAAGTGATATGAAAGAAGCAAACAAAGAAGAGAATGCTTTATTTAGAAACCCTAGGAATGGATGCAACCATAAAGGGAGTAAATGTAGAGAAGAGATGAGAGATGAAGGATGAGAGCTAAGTTCTTGGATAATGTCAGGGAGATAATAAAGAATCAGCTAGTAAGGTAAGAGGAGAATCAGGAGGTGTGGTATCTAGAAAGTCATTTGAAAAAAATTTGTTTCAAGTAGGAAAAAGTGTGCTAAAAGTCCTGAGAGGGAGAGAAAGATGGGGCAAATAATCATGAACTTGTCAACATGGAGATCAGTAGGCATCATGGTAAGAGCTTTTAGTGATGTGGTAAAAATGAACACTGAGTTTGGACCATAGGAGGACAGGAAGTGCATCTAGCAATTATTATTCCTCACCAGAATTTTGCTGTATAGGAAGGAAGAGAAATGAAGAAGAAACTGACAAGAGATAGAGTCAAGAATGTTTAATTATTTTTTTAGATATTACAACATATCTGTATATAGATAAAAATAATCCCTTCAAGAGGGAAAGGTGATGTTGCAGAAGAAAGAGTGATCAGTTGCAGAAGTGAAGTCCTTGAATAGACAAACTAGGATTAGACCCACTGCTAAAGTGGAGGGCTTATTCTTTTTGGAAATTTATTTATTTATTTGAGAGAGAGAAAGAGCGAGCGAGCGAGCTTGAGCATGAATGGGAGAGGGGTAGAGGAAGAGTGAGGGAATGTCAAGCAGATTCCACACTGAGTGTGGAGCCCCATGTGGGACTTGATCTCATGACCTGAGCCAGAATCAAGAGCCAGATGCTCAACCACAGTGCCCCATGGAGAACTTATCTTTAAGCCTCTGTGATAGAAGTGAGGGCCAGGTATGTGAGTGCTCTTGCTAGAAGGTTATCAGTTTTTGAAATAGAAAGATCCAGAAGTTCTCTTCCAATTTTTCATATTTTCTCATTGAAATATTAAGAAATATCATATGCTGACAGGGAGGAGGTTTTGGAAAATGACAGGTCTAGGAGAAAGTATTATCCACCCAGAGACAGAAAGTATGGATTGGCTGAGGAAAATAGTAAGATGATAGGGCAATATTAAGAGCCTACTCAGTGTTCATGATTGTTAATTTAAAGTCAGAAAGTGGAACGCCTGGGTGGCTCAGTGGTTGAGCGTTTGCCTTTGGCTCAGGGCATGATCGCCAAGTCCTGGGATTGAGTCCCACATCGGGCTCCCTACATGGAACCTGTTTCTCCCTCTGCCTGTGTCTTTGCCTTTCTCTTTCTCTGTCTCTCATGAATAAATAAATAAAATCTTAATAAAGTCAGAATGTTCTCGGCATATTCAGCTTCTCAAGAATAGGTCAAGGTAATCAGAGTTGGCTTTCATTTTAACTGGGGCTTGTGTAGGAGGGTTTGAAATCTAAAAGAAGAGGAGGACAATAGAGGGTGAATGAGAGTGAGCAGAAGGTTGGACCCTGGGAAGTCCACTTGGATAAAATGAGAACAATGGTGTAGTTTGTATTTACCTGGTATATTACAAATTAGTGTATGACATCTAATTTCTTTCCATCTGTGTATGATCTCTGAAAACAAAAGTAGTTACTAGTCTGTCTAGGAGATAGATGTAGGATTCTGTGTTGACAGGGTCACTAAAGAAATAGAAATTACCTTATGCAACACCATATACAAATTATGAGGATTTTTCATGAGACTAGATTGCTTTAGGAAGTTCCAGGTGTACAATTTCTAGACTGAAAAATAGATTTTGATTTTTTAAATCTTAACCCTTGAAGGCATCTTGAGCATGGTGCAGAAACTACCAGCTCATGGAGATCAATCCCCTGGTTCTTTGGTATCACATCTAAGCATGATGTTATTTCCTGAAGTTTGATTTTCTTTTGATGAAGCAAAGAATGCTCCTGCTAGATAGAAGTCAGAGATGACAGCTTTCACGTCTGTAGAGCAGTAAGAAGAAATAAAAACAGCAGGTTTGGGGGTGAGGAGATATTGACAATGAGGGGCTGAAGTTGCAGTTAATTGCAACACACAGCTGGGTATGTGACACCACATGCGAGCTTTGTGTTCTGGTCTAGTGTTCAGACAGGGGAGGCTCTGTGTGTGTCAGTGCCAAAATATGGTCCTGCAGAGCACTCCATGTGGCATTTCTGAATGTCATAACAAATGGATACATTTTGTAACACAAATTGATTAAGTGTATTTTCATTCTTTAAAGAAAGAACCACCTGCTGTGCTCTCTTATAACTACACAAAAACAATTATAATTTATTCTTCTATTTATTTGATAAAAGTTGGAAATAAGACATTCTGTCTCTTAGCTAGTGGCATGGGATAGAATGAAGGGGCAGCCACTAAGTGTTTCATTATATAGTTGAAGAGAATGTTTATTCTTAATGACACTCCTTTTTAAAAGGGTTCTCATAAACTTATTAGTACCAAATGAAATGTCTTAAATTCATCTAGAATTAAAACAGATACCTATTATATTCTGTTTAAATGTTTTCATGTTGAAATCACTTATTAAGCCCTAAGAGCAACCACAAAATTATCCTCAATAAAGCAGCATGTTGTACCCATTGTGCTATTAACCAGCAAAGATGCTTGTGGAAAATCATCTTCATAATAGAGAATAATAATTGCTTTATGAGATTCTCTGGTGAAAAATTTCTCCACCTGTGGCCTTATGAACTCTTGAAATTTTCTGTATCATTTTGTGACTATGAGTATTTTCAGGAGAGAAAAACTACTGCTTTTATCAGGTTCTTATCAAAGTCTCTGATCTCTTTAAAAATATAATTACTATAGCTGTAAAACTAAGACAATGGTCTGTTCTGAAGATTGTTTGGATCTACAGATCAGAAATATTATTTTAAGAGGCAACTACCACATTGCCTAATAGATGTCAGTTAAATTTCCACTGGCAGGGCTAAGGCAAATGTTGCTAAAAATCATTTGGAAAAGCAGGAAGTAATTGATACATTTGGAAATAAGAGAATAAAATGGCATTTTGAATGGATGGATGAAAGAAAGCAAAAAGATGTGCCTGCTGAAGGAAATAATTGCTTCCAGTACTCTTTTGTGGGGTCCAGGATCCTGTCTGTTTTTGGGTGTTCCCAGGACAGATTGTATCTCAGGACAAAGGAGATAGGAGCATGTTGTTAATAACAATGATTATTTTATAGATCAATGGCATACCTTATTTTGTTTTATTTTACTTTTTAATTTTTAAAATTTTCAATTTTTTTAAAGATTTTTTTATTTTTTTATTTATTTATTTTTTATTAGAGAAAGAGACCATGAGTTGGCGGGGAGGGCAGAGGGAGAGGGAGAGAGAGTCTTGAGCAGACTCCTTGTTGAGCATGGAGCCCACACAGGGCTCCTGTGATTTCATGACCCTGAGATCTTGACCTGAGTTAAAACCAAGGGTCAGACACTTAACTGACGTATTTTAAATAAAAAACATAAAACATAAAATAGAAAGAGAGCAATTACTTCTTTCCATTTTTGAATCCTATTTCTAATTCTGAAACTTAATACTTAATAAATGTATTGTTTATTGTTTTATCAGTGGGTTTAGATTTTTCCAAATAAAGTTTTAAGGTGATGATAGACAAGTTCAAAAGAAAGAGGCTAGATTGATATCCAGTCGATTTTCATGGAAAAAAACCTATTTTCAAAGTATAGTGAAAAAAAGCATGATTTTCAATAAGTAGTGCTAGAAGAATTTCAGTCATATGGAGGAAAAAAGTATCTTTATTCCTATATCATGCTGTACACAATAAATCAACTCCATATGGCTTGCAATCTAAATGCAAAGGGCAAATCACTAAACTTTTTTTTTTTTTTAAACTACAGGAGAACATCTTCATGATCTGTTGTAGGCAAAGATTTCTTAAACTGGACACACACAAAAAGTGCCCATGATAGAAATAAAGAATTTATACATTGATCTGTAGTAAAATTGAAGAACTTCTATTCATCAAAAGACAGCACTAAGGGATTGGAAAGGCAACTCTCAGAGTGGGAGGAGTATTCACAATATATTTATTTATAAAATACTTCTAGCCAAGGTTTTTCAAGAGCTATTAGAAATGAAAGGAAAGGGAGTGACCCAGTAAAACAATTGGCAAAATACTTGAACAACAAGCATATGGCAAATTAACATATGAGAGGTGTCCTAACTCAGCTATCAAGGAAATGACAAACCCAATTTCATCACAGGACACAAGAGATCAGAATGGCTAAAATGAAAAATATAATACCAAATATTGATAAGTGTGCAAAGCAATTGGAACCCTCAAATACTTAAGAGGGAAAATTGATAAATTGATACAACCAATTTGTAAAATTTAGTGTTAGTCATTAAATTTGAAAGCATATATGAATATAAATTACATATAACCACCCAGAAGTTCACTACTTGGCAAATATCCAACAGAAACACATAATTATTTTCACTAAAAGCTATAGAAGAAGGTTCATCAAAATACAGTTGACAACAGTTCCAAACCTAAAGCTACTCAAGTGTTCATCAATGCTATAATGGATAAATAAACCATAGTATATTCACACAATGGAATGCTGTTTTGTAGAATGAGAACGAATGGTCTATAATAATGTATGACAATATGGAAGAATGTCTCAAATACAATGTTGAATGAAAGAAACTAGACACAACAAAGTGTAGTTTATATGATTCTATTTGTGTAAAGTATGAATACAACAAATCCATCCATAGTGCTAGAAGTCAAAATGGTGGTGATCTTAGATGTAGTGATGTAAAGAAGAGCACGAGGGTATCTTCTAAGTGCCAGTCATGGTCTATTTCTTGATATGGACATTGGTAACATGAAGGTGTGTCATTTGGAAAAGTTCAAAGGAGCACTCTAGGTACTTTAATAGTTTTAAAATCTATTAATTTAAGGGTATAAATGCTTTGCTAAGTTCTAGTACTGTGTTATTACTGAAGAACTGCAGCATTGGGCAAAATATCAATGTGCTTTATTATGACCTTCTTTTTGCCCTGTGGACTATGAGGCCACAATATGTCACTAGGGAAGTTTCCCAGGGAAGATTTCTATAATGATGTGTGCACCCGCCAACATATTATTTGCTGAAATAAACACTTCAGTTCCTCTTAGGATTTGGAGAAACTGTTCATTAAACTGCAAGAGAATGACACAAGAATTCACTGAGCAGAAAATAAATAGCCTGCTATGTAGCTTTTCTCTTGCAGATAGAAAACTTGGAGATTAATAAGATTATGTTGATGAAGATTGCTCCATTCTTCCCAACTCAAACCAAATATAAACAAACTAATTGAAAAACATATCTGATGTGTTTTAAAGTCCTCTTTTTTTCATTTTGGGAGGAAAGTCAGTTTAGATTTCTTTAAAAATATATACGATATTAATATATATATATATATATATATATACATATATATATATATATATATATATATATGATATTGAACGTACTTAGAAAAACAATGTGGCAATAGCATGAGTGGGGGTAGTTATCCCAAGAAGTATTACTGGGTTTATTAATGGAAAACTTGAGGCTGACAGCTTCTAAGAAATGAGCAATCAATATGCTTCTCAAGCCCTCTCTTGGAAAGCTGTCTCCATGCACTTTTCCCATCTACATTTTTTTTTGTTTAGATGGATCATTCTGCTTAGAATCACCACTGTGTAATTATTTAGGCATAATTACTTTACATGGAGCCTCCTGGGAAAATCTGACTTAATATCTTGCTTTGTATTTGCCTACATGTTGATTGATGAGGTTCAGGCTACTAGTGAAGGAAGATAGTGAATACAATCAATATCAACATTCAACACATAAAAGGAACCAGTTCATGAGAAGGCTAAAGTGTAAATTATTGATCTTATTATTTAGGATAAAGTAATACAGTTATCCATTCAAAGGGGTAAGGGTTAGGAAATGAATGATAAAAGCATGTCTAGGAGTTCAGTTAAGAATGTTGAATTAAATGCTACAGATGTAGCATTCAGAAATTTTCATTAAGATACCTGAGAAATACTGCATTTTGCTTCTCCCCAATTTGTATAGTATGAATTATTACGTATAATAACATTAAACTAATTTTCTAAAAATTTTCTCTGAAAGCTGAGGAATGCTCCCCTTTTGCCTCTTCACACATCACAGGATGGTAAGCCACTGAAAATATTAAGTAACTGCTGCTATTATGGATAAAACCTGAGCCTGAACAAGGAAGGTTCACAAGTAAAGAGTTAAGTGTAAGGAGAAATATGAGTGTAGACCAAAAAACAGCTGGAGCAGCTGCTTGGACCCCACCCTGGCTTCCTGAGGAGAATGTTATCCTAAGGGATGTGGAAGGTCAAGCGAGGGGAAGGTCTTTGGGGACCAATCTATAGTAGTTTCCTGAAGCTGCTGTAACAAATTACCAGAAGCTGAGTGGCTTACAATTGTGGGAACCAGAAGCCTGAATCAAGGTGTGAGCAGAGCCACAGGCCCTTTTGATGCTCCGTTAGAGAAAACCTTTCTTCTTCCATCTGCCATCTTTCTTTGGCTTGAGGCCACTTTAGTCAAGTCTCTGTATTCTTCTCATTGCCCCTTCTTGTTGTCTGTGTCTTCTCCAAACTCTCTTTGCCTCTCTCTATTTCCATGATTGTATCTAGAGCCCATTTGGGTCATCCAAGATAATCTCCTCCTCTCAAAATTTTTAACTGAATCACATCTGCAAAGGTCCTTTTTCCAACTAGGGTAATAGTCACAGGTTCTAAGGATTAGGACAGGGGTATGTATCTTTTCAGGCATTAGGCAGGTCCCCGTATCTGATAAAACTTTTTTTTTTTCTTAAATATGTAGCTTCAATTTTAGAATCCAAATGAGAAAAGAAGGCCCTCTTTTTTTTTTTTCTTTTCATTATAACCAACGATAGTCCTGTTTAGATACTTCTTCATGTTATTCATTAGTTTGGAATAGTAAGCCACAAGTTTATAGACTTGGGAAGGGATTTACAGAGTCAAATTTGCCTGATTGACAGATGAGAAAATCACTGACCAGTTACACGGTCAGTGACAAAGGTAAAAATGTTATTTAAAGAAATGGAGACATAATCAAGGACCTTGGTCTATTGTACTTCCTACTTCATCAAATTGAATGACCAAGATAGATATTACATACTACCATAATACTTGGTTTAAGCAATTCAATCTTTTTTTTTTTTTAAGGTTTTATTTATTTATTCATGAGAGACACAGAGAGAGACAGAGACACAGGCCTAGGGAGGAGAAGCAGGCTCCCTGCAGGAGCCCAATGCGGGACTCAACTGGAGTCCTGGAGGCAAAGGCAGACTCTCAACTGCTGAACTACCCAAGCGTCCCTAAACAATTCATTCTTGAAAACTGCTCTATAAAGTTTATTTTTTTAAAAAACTGTCAATAAAACTAACAAATTTGGTATTTTTTGTGATTAACTTGATAATTAAGTTAATTAGTTAAGTATGCAAGTTATATACGTGCAATAATAAATGACATTGTTGTATCCTCTCCAAAGTGGAGAATATACTAAACAAACCTTTCAAAGGCACTCCTGTATTTGTCACTTCTCATTTTTAGTTTCCTTATCCATTCAAGCATTTGTAGTGTAACTTCAAAAGATGCCATTACTCTAAAGAAATGAAGAAATACTTAGCATTTGTTTTTACCTTTTATAAGGTCTATTACTAGCCTGCTAGGAATACTAATGTGAATTACTTTATAAAAATGGCTTTGCTCAAAGAACCAACAAATATCTGATCATATATACTTTCATAATACTAAATTATGCTATCTCTTTTTGGAATTTAGGAATGCATGGCTTTACATAAAAGTATTTGTGGTTGTCTTTTCTCATCATGAACAATGTCTTTTGAAACAAGAGAAAAAAGTGGAAGTCAAAGTGAACCTTATCTATCCATGGGAGGATTCTGATGTCTACAAGATAAACATAGAGAATCTAATTAGAAAAATAATGAGAAAACGTGTGTCTGTGAAGGAAGGAAAAAGGGAATGAGGGACATAAGGATTGAGAGAGAGAGAGAGAGAGAGACATAGGGACAGGAGCATTATAAATTCATAATTTCAAGAGAAGAGAAAAGGTTCTTCAAAGTGCTTTGATGAACCCATGACCTGGCTCTATAGATTTCAATGTCAATTATCAGAAATATTATTTGTATGATATTTTTGTAAAGTTAAATTTAGCTGAAAGTTAGCCTAATGTGATCAATTTTGTTGTGGATTTGGCAGTATCTTTTGCACTTCCTGCTCTATCTGAAAAACTTTGAGATTGAGGAAGTAGATTAGTCATTCAGAGTTTTTCTTTTAAGATTTTATTTATTTAATCATGAGAGACAGAGAGAGACAGAGAGAGAGAGAGAGAAGCAGAGACACAGACAGAGGGAAAAGCAGGCTCCATACAGGGAGCCTGACATGGGACTGGATCCCGGGTCTCCAGGATCAGGCCCTGCACTGAGGGTGGCACTAAACCGCTGAGCCACCTGGGCTGCCCAGTCATTCAGAGTTAAAGTTTAATCAACAACATGGACATTAGGAAAGCAACACCTGAAAAAAAAAAAAAAAAGGTATCTTCTAAGATGCCAGACCTGATATAATCTGTCCAAAGTAACCTTTTGCAGATAGGGTGTGTTAATGTGAAGTGGTTTTGGAGATGAGTCAGGTAAATAGAGAAGAAAACCAAGGTTATAGAGACACCTGTTTTTAACACTCATGTTAGCACCATCCAAAGTAAAGACTTGGTCCACAGACTTACTGTCCCCAATCTGTTGTTTAGTGGATTCAGTTAATTACTTATATTGAGGGGGACAAAGAGAATATAGCCTCTTTTAAAATAAACAAGATGATTCATTTGAGTTTTCATCATAAATATCTTTCTGAATAATATGTAAAGGGTGATAGCAACTAAAGATTCAAGGGCAAACTGGTATTTTAATCTAATATAATAGTAAAAAAAAAAAAACTTTTAGATAAATGCTCAGTCTTAGAATTCTACCCTCTTCCCCATACCTTTTCAAGTTGGCATGTAGTCATCTGGGAAAGGGAATGACACATGTCCTCTTGGTGATGAAGGGCTGAATAAAGGGTCTTAAGATTTATGTAGCATCTTCTGGAATCTTGCTGATTTCTATTGGATAGAGCTGGTCTGGATTACTACTTATGTAATAACAGCTAGTCTATTTCTAAGTTGTGTCAGGCATTTCCCAGATTTTTCTTAGCTAACCTTGGTTCCTGGTAACACAACAAGCTCCCTAAGGTTCTTAGATTTTGCCTTGGGATCTCCCTCTGTTTTGCTACAGGAGACTCCCAAGGGCAGGCCCATAGTCTCAACTTAGCTGCCTTCTCTGAACCCATTGGGTATATGGGAACATCTAGGTTTATGTATACATGCAACATGGAAACTAAAGAAAAAGCCTGGCCTTTGCCCCATTGCTTATTTTATTTTGATATGGCTGTTTCTAGATTTGCTTGAGTGTAGTTTATAGGACAATTGACTTTAGAATCCTTGATCTTTTTTCAAACTTTCTAACATAACTCCTCTTTCTTGGATTTTGGCCAGGAGAAAGGATAGCAGGTATGTGTCTGAGTATCTGCTTCTCTTAGGACTTAAATCTTACCATCTTCTGCTTGCTATTTGGCTAAAATCTTAAAATAAAGCTTCTGTTTCAAGGCTACCAAGTCTATATCCCAATTCCAAAATGGCAGGAATTTAGAGCATTTTTTTTCCCCTGTTAATAATATTGGCCTTTCAAAACTATTGTCTTAGAGCAGAGAGAGGTAGGTTATCTCTTAAATTTTTATGTTCTTGCTGTAACAAATTGTTTCATCCCCATTTAGGTGAACAGAGGCTTTAGGCTGACTCTAGGCATGTCACATGGGTAGAGATCCCAAAGAGGAAAACATTTAGTTCCAACAATAATCCACATTTTACAACCCCCATTAAGATGACTGTAGTATATTGTGAGATGGTCAAGTGTGGTTGTGATTGGTGATATTTATTATGAGTTTCAGAGACAAGTGAGGAAGGGGGATGCCTCAGTGGCTTAGTTGGTTGAGTGTGAGACTCTTGATTTTGGCTCAGGTCATGATCTCAGGGTCTTGGGTCAAGCTCAGTCAGGCTCTGTCCTTAGCCCAAAGTCAGCTTGTCCCTTTCCCTCTGCTCTTCCCCTTCCTCTCTCTCTCTCTTAAACAAGTAAATAAATAAACAAAATCTTTAAAAAAGACAAGTGAGGGAGAAGAGGAATTTGTTATAGATTTTCCATTCTTGATATAGTTTATATGTAATTTCAGTATCAATTTCATTTCTCCTGATAATCTTAAGGGGTTTGATATTTCCACCTTGATAAATATTTTTTTAAGGTTGAAAGTTTTCCTAGACATGCAGTTGGGCTGTGTGTTCACGGTGTGTCTAATTCTGTTTACGTCAGAGTTGAGGTGATAGGAAGGCATTTTTGTTTGATAGTTAACCATTAATTCCCTCATGTTATTTGAAATCATAAACAGTTTTGGAAACATGCCTTTGAGCACGAATTACCTAATTTAGTGTTTATATGACTCTGTTCCTGTATTTCCCTGAATCAATTTTTGTTTTGTGCTTCTTCCATATGGCATTCTATTTTCTCTATCTTTCAAAGGTAATCAACTTGAGATAGACAATAGAATACACTATTTGGGTGATGAAGCCTGTCAAATCCCAGTGTGGTTTTTATTATCATTTACACTTTGAAAGTAAAGTGTAGGTCCTCAGCTCTTAGTTTAGTTTTTGCCTTGTTCCTAGCTTTGGCAGCCCAGAAGATTTGTTTGTATGGATTCCACAAATGAGAAGAAAGTAGAACCGTGATGTGGGCTGTGGCATATTCTCCTGATGTTTTGTAGATTCCTAGTATCCAGCAACTATATTTAAGTATGATCTCCTCCTTCAGTCATGTTGGCCTCATTTGTGTTCTTTCCCAGCTATGTGGCTACCCTGGCTTTGGCATGGTTCGTTCAATATGGCAATATCATCTCTTCACATAGGCCTCAGCTGACTTCTCTAGCCAAATTGTGACACCTGCCCCCAGACTTTTTCTCATCAATCATGTTACATCAGATCATGGTTTTATTTCCACCTAACACTTCTCATTACTGTTTGCTAGCACTGCCCTAACAGTATACTACAGACTGGGTGGCTTAAACAATAGAATTGGATTTTCCCACAATTCTGGGGGCCTAGAGTTCTGATATTTCTCCTGAGGCTTCTCTCTTTGACTTGCAGATGGCCATATTCTCACATAGTGTTTGCTCTCTATCTGTGACTAGCTTTCTTCTTGTGAAGATACCAGTAGTACTAAATTAGAGCACACCCTAATAATCTCATTTTAACCTAATTATCTCAGAAAGTCACATTCTGAGACACCAGGGGTTAGGATTCCCAGTATGAATCCTATGAAGTCTGGGGGAACAAAATCAACTATCTGTAGCAACTAATAACTATCATATGATTCTTTGTTTATTGACTTCTTCCTCCCTCCCTCCCTCCCTCCCTCCCATCCTTCTTTCCTTCCTTTCTCTTTTTCCCTTTTTCTCTCTCTTCTTTCTTTTCTTTTTATTTTCTCTTTTCTTTTCTTTTCTTTTTTCTTTTCTTTTTTCTTTCTCTCTGGAAACAAATCACCACAAAGTCAGGGCTTTATCTGTATTTCTGCACATTAACACTACTCCTTAGACTAGTGCCTGGCTTAGAGCACATGGTCAATGATCTTTATTTTTCATAGAAATTATTTGCATAATTAGGTAGAAATATGATATACGACTTTCCCCAAATTCTAAAGTTTTACTCATTACTGGCATTACTAGAATCCTCCTTGCTGCATTCCCTGATTTGCAAAAATAAAAAAATTAAGGAAATGGTGTGATGTTGAGAAGTTCCTTGTTCTAAGCTCATAACCTGAAATAAGTGGGTGTTGCTCAAGCCATAGCTCCTTTTTCTTTCTGTTGCCACCTTTTCTGTATGGGTATCTATTATTACAGATTTCTAAAGGCCAGCTCGGGTTTTCTTGATACCTCAGTAAAGCATAAAACTTATTTTCTCTTTATTTTAAGAGGACATTTCCACTTCTGAAATACCTTTAATACTAAAATGGCTTTGAAGTTATCCCTTTAGGCTAAAACATTGTTAGTATTATTTTTGTATATCTGTCTTTCCATCCAAATAAATTCAATTCTCCCATTACATTTCTGGCAATAATACTGATGTCAAGCAGCGCCACATGACCTAAATGATTTTGTTGTGTGAGGGTGAATGCAGTCTCTGAACTCAGACTTCCATGTTCTGCCCTTGTACATAGGTGCTCCTCTTTACAGGGCTTTGGACTCAAACCAGGACTTGCACCATGGGCTCCTTGATTCTCAGGCCTTCTGACTCAAACTGAATAACCCACTGCCTTTCCTCCTTCTCCAATTTTTGCTCTTACATATCTATATACATCCTATTGTTTCTATTTCTCTGGAGAACTCTGTTGAATACACCACTGCTGGTTCTTTCTAGGATAATCTTCTCCTCCCTTTCCTTTTACTTTTTGAGAAGCTTGTACATCTTACATCAGAGTTTTCTCCCTGTTCTAATAGTCTCCCTCCCCCTTTGAAATAATGTTTTCAAATAAAGTCTTTTCTTAGCTAAGTCTGCATTTTTTTTATTTTATAAATGTATCATTGAAACTTTATTTTTATATCGCTTGAAGACCAGAAAATGCAATATGTGGATGTGGCTTTCAATAATGTGTCTTGACCTTTCTATGAGCACAAAAATTAGAAAATAAAGGTCACTCGAAGAACAGGTTCACTTCATTCAATTTTTAAAAAAGATTTTATTTATTCATTTCAGAGAGAGAGAGAGAGCATGAGTGCGAGGAGACACAGAGGGAGCAGGAGAGGCAGACTCCCCACTGAGCAGGGAGCCTGTGGTGCAGGGCTCCATTCCCAGACCCCTGGATCATGACCTCAGCAGAAGGCAGACATTAACCCACTGAACCACCTAGAGGCCCCCATCCTGTTTTTGATAAGTTTAAATCTTAGCAGTCACTGCTGGCCACTACAGAGAACACATCTACGTTTCAGAATGCATGCTACTGCTTTTTCTTGTAATTTTTTTCCCTGAATATTATTTGCTGAAAATATAACTGAGAACTTGTGTGTGTTTAGGAAAATAAATTGTCTTGATGCTGGTTCCTGATGAAATGGCCTTGTTTCAGGGATTCACATTTGCAAATAATAATAATAATAATAATAATAATAATAATAATAATAATAAATTAGTAAATAGAAAATTAAAAGCTTGCTAGTGAGTTAAAAAATGTGAACCCTATAAAAATTTCCTATATTTTATAAACTTAAGTACAATAATTTTTCTACATTTGACGTTTTGTAATTGGCAGACTTTTTCTGTAAAGAGCCACAGATGTCATGAGTCCAGAAGGGCAGTCTTGGCTCTAATGATTCACTAGAACTACTCACATGTTGTGCCCAAGATTGCGAATCCAAGAAACCACCAAGGAGCCGACACCGATGCAAGCACACGAGGGTTTATTAGCAAGCTCGAGCTTGGGTCCAAGTATATCCGACACAGCGGAGCAGGGATTTGGACCCCGAGGTGAGTTTCAGCTTAGTTTTAAGGGCTGGTCTAGGGGACCTCCAGAAGGGGTGGAGCAATTTCTCCAAGTTCTGTTTACATTCTGATGTGGGGCTTTCAAGGGCATTGAGCTCTGTTCTCATTCTAATATGAGACTTTCTACCATGGACGTTGGCTCTGTTGTCTTTCTGATATGGGATTCTCTGCTGAGGGCAATTCTGAGATCTGTTGTCTTTCTGATATGGGATTACCAGCCGAGGACAGGTAATCTGCAGTTTTTCCCATAAAGTTCAGCTCTTATTCACAGGGGCCTGGGATGGCTGTACTTGTGCTAATGCTAAACTTTAGGTGAAATGGCCTGAATTTTTCTCGGCCTCCACACACACAACTCAGGAAAGCTATTGTATTCATGATTACGGTATATTACAGTGAAAGAATACCTATTAAAACCTGCAAAGGTAAAACCTACACAGGACAGTGTCCAGCAGAAACCAGGCTCTAGCTTCCATTGTCCAGTTTAACTCCCAATGCAATTGTATGGACAGGGCTTAATTCCTCCAACAGCGATGCATGACAATGGAAATGAAGTCTTGCTAACCTTTGAAGCTTACTCAAGCCTTGGTATTCAACGTTTATATTGGGGTTGGTCTCTGAGTACTTTAGGGCACATAAACCGATATTGTGACCTAAGGACCCCACCATAAACCACACTGTCAGAATGAAGTACCTGGCCTGGCCTAAGATCTCAGATAAATAGCCTTGCTTTATCTTCATTTCTTTGCAGGAAGAGTAAAGATAAAATGTTGTAAGGGATTGCTTCTAACATGATGATGAACTGGTAAGCTTTAAAAAAATGTGTACTTTTCTAATAAATTTGAAACTGTTACATAAATACTAAATGACAAACCTCATACTTATGCAAATAAACTTGTTTTCCTCTTTAAAAAATATCAAATTTATCTGAAATGAGGCCAAAAAGGGAATTCCTAGATAAAAAGTCAGATTATTTATAGTAAAAGAGGATGGAGTTTTTAATTAATTCGGCAAAATTGATAATTATGTCACAAGTTTAGTTCTTTGAAGAATCCTTGTTTTAATTTTCCTTCATGAGTTAGTAAAGGTTTCAGGCTCAGTGTAACACAAGTTTTTTAAAATAATCATTTAAAAAAAAATTTAGTGGGGTTTTCAGATCAAAGCCATCAGAGAGAAACACATTGCATTGGTTTTAGTTTCTTAATAGAACTGAGAAATCACTGTCTGAAACTCCTCGGCTGTCTGTCCAATACAGGAGATGCCAACTCTACAGAAGAGCATCTGGTCTGATAGGCATAGGTTGACAGGCAGAGCTTGCGATTGTGACCTGAGAAAGACAGTCAGTTGGAATCCCAGCAAATGCATTCAGGAGTCAAGTCATGACCTTGGGCATATTCTATTTCACTCTGAGTCTCATTTTTCTCTTCTGTAACAGATTAGATTGTTCTTACACATTTGTGAAAAGATGTAAATCTTGGCACATAACAGAAACTAAATTGTTACTATTTTAACTGAGATTAACAGAGTACTTACTGGATATAGGCATGATGCTAAAATACCTCTCATGCACTTCTGCATTTAATCAGCAGAGCAACCCTGTAGGGGCAGGCTTTATTGTTATTCTCAATTTACAGGTGAGAAGAAGTTTAGCCTGATTAGAGACTGAGGCAACCATATCAAACAAACAATTGGTAATAGAGCTGTTTACTGATCATTTAGTTCTCTCTCCCTGAATCCCTAGTTCTTGCTTCTGACCACCATCCCAGAGCAAGATGGCAGCTTGGAGTTGTGTCATGACCATAGTGCTCTCTCTCTCTCTCTCTCTTTTTTTTTTTTTTTTTTTTTGTCTTCTAAAACTCATGAAAGTTCACATAAATGTTAAATTTCTGGATTCTCTTGCATACTCTGAACATGCAGAGCAGCAACCATCTAGAGCTGAGAAGTAGGTAGTTTCCCATGGGTTGTTGAGCCCAAGATTGCGAATCCGAGAAATCACCAAGGAGCCCCACACCAATGCAAGTACACGAGGGTTTATTTTTTATTTATTTATTTTATTTATTATTTATGATAGTCACACAGAGAGAGAGAGAGAGAGAGAGAGAGAGAGAGAGAGAGAGGCAAAGGCACAGGCGGAGGGAGAAGCAGGCTCCATGCACCAGGAGCCCGACGTGGGATTCGATCCCGGGTCTCCAGGATCGCGCCCTGGGCCAAAGGCAGGCGCCAAACCGCTGCCCACCCAGGGATCCCACACAAGGGTTTATTTATAAGCTCGAGCTTGGGTCTGTGGAAGCCGAGAAAATTAAGGCCATTCCACTTTAAGTTCAGGGTTATCACAAGTACAGCCATCCCAGGCCCCTGTGAATATGAGCTGAACTTTAGGGCAGCCTGGGTGGCTCAGCGGTTTAGCGCTGCCTTCAGCCCAGAGCCTGATTCTGGAGACCTGGGATCGAGTCCCACGGCGGGCTCCCTGCATGGAGCCTGCTTCTCCCTCTGCCTGTGCCTTTGCCTCTCTCTCTCTCTAATGAATAAATAAATAAAATATTAAAAAAAAAAAAAAGAGCTGAACTTTACCTTACTTCAGTTACAGGAAGAAAACAGCTTACGGTTTAACGTCCTAGAAAGCCCCATATTAGAATAAAAACAGAGCCCAAGCCAAGGGCAGGAAGCCCCTATTAGAATGAGAACAGAGCTCAATGCCCTTGAAGGCCCCATATCAAAATGTAAACAGAACTTGAGGAATTGCTCCACCCCTTCTGGAGGTCCCCTAGACCAGTCCTTAAAACTAAGTTGAGGGATCCCTGGGTGGCGCAGCAGTTTAGCGCCTGCCTTTGGCCCAGGGCGCGATCCTGGAGACCCGGGATCGAATCCCACATCGGGCTCCCGGTGCATGGAGCCTGCTTCTCCCTCTGCCTGTGTCTCTGCCTCTCTCTCTCTCACTGTGTGCCTATCATTAATAAGTAAAAAATAATAATAATAATAATAAAATAAAATTTAAAAAAAAACTATGTTGAAATCCACATGGGGGTCCAAGTCCCTGCTCCCCTGTGTGTCGGGTATACTTGGACCCAAGCTCGAGCTTGTAAATAAACCCTCGTGTGTTTGCATCAGTGTAGGCTCCTCGGTGGTTTCTCGGATTCGCGATCTTGGGCACAACAGGGTCCAAATATACTCCACACAGCAGAGCAGGGGCTTGGACCCCAAAGTGGGTTACAGCTGGGTTTTTTATGGGCTGGTCTAGGGGATTTTCAGAAGGGGTGGAGGATTTTTTTTTCCCATTACAATATGGGGGGAAAGGGTGGGGGGGGTTCTTAAGATCTGATATTGGATTCTCTGAGCTCTGTTGTCTTTCTGTTATGGGATTTCCTGCCGAGGGCATTCTGAGCTTTGTTCTCATTCTAATATGGGGCTTAACTGAAGTAAGGTAAAGTTCAGCTCTTATTCACAGGGGCCTAAGATGGCTGTACTTGTGCTAACGCTAAACTTGAGGTGGAATGGCCTTAATTTTCTCGGCCTCCACAGGGTGAAGTATCTCTACTACTTACTGCCTTATACTGAGTAGTCTTCAGTCATTCCCTTGTCTACTCCTTGTAACATCATGCTCTAGTCACATTCTTCAGTTTGTTTCCATCAGAGACGTTAAGGGACAACTTTAAAATAGTAAATTATAAAACTGCAGATTAGGGAAGACCCTCTGGTCATCTCATTAATAGTCTCTAAATTTTTTGATTGCATATCTCTTTCAGAAATGGTTTAGGGCTCCTGGGCAGCTCAGTTAGTTGAGCATCTGACTCTTGGTTTCAGCTCAGGTTGTGATCTCAGAGTTGTGAGATCGAGCCCCACATCAGACTCCATCAGACTCCAGAGATTTTCTCTCTCTTTGCTCCTCCTTCCCCCACCCCTACATACTCTCTCTCTTGTCAATTCATATATTAAATACCAGGGAAACTTCATTTTTTCAAACTGTGTTTTATGTAAAATATTTTCTTTCTTTTTTTTTTTCCTATAGTCGATTGTGTTGCACAATTCTGGAGCTGTCTTGGCTCCTGCTTTGGGATTCTCTAAGTAGTCTCATTATAAAAGATGGTGTCTTATCTGAAACGAGATCTGGCATTACTGATCTCTAATGTAATCTCTTTGGTTTTGCTCTGTTAATTCCCTGTAGAATAGTAAAAATTTGATTTCAGAATCAAAGTTATGCTAGATGACAGAAATGTTCCACCCAACATTGATTTTTAATTTTTTTGAGGGAATAAGCCTTATGCCTGTTTTGACAGTCATATCAAAAAATCAGATGATATATTATTACTTGTATGTTATTACAACTTGTCTTAGTTTAATGACTAAATTTTAAATAATTGTGTAGAGGTAAGTCTTGTTTTTAAAATCTCAGGAACTTCTTAATTTTAGGATTCTATTAGAGATCTCTGGACAGTTTGAGATGATGAGAGAAGAAAGACCCTTTTTGACAACCTTCTTAACTTTTCCTTTGAAAAATCATGAGGGATAATTTTTAAATTATATTTGCACTAAAATACCAATCATTAAAAAATAGACAGAAGCCTTTTTAACTATCCAGATAAAGAACATAATGGTCTTCCACAACCAGAATAATCTTCTGCAAAGATGTAACATTCTATCGTTTCCCAATATTGGCTTAATATTTCCCAAACAGTTTTATCACCTTTAAAGGAATTCTTTAATTGCTTTTGTTCTTTTAATTTAAGAACTTTAATTTTTGGAAAAAGTTTTGGCACCATGGCCTCTACTGAATAATAGTTTATTTTCCGATTTTTAATTAATCAATGGCACGTAAAACTGAATACTAGGATTTGGTATTATAATCAGTATTATCATGTTAGATTGATGATACAGTTAAAAACAAGGAAATATGCTTGTCAATTTGGTATTTTTTGAATATAAATTTCTGTTTTTTATTTTTTTGTAGTTAGGCTTTGTGAATCGCTAAAATAATTTTACACCCTAACGTTATTTTTGTGAGATACCCCTCCCTGTCAGAGTACTGAAGATGGGTGCTTTCTTGGGGGACATAGTCCTGGGAATTAGTCTTGTTTTATGGTTTGTGATTACCTCTGTATAAGGGATCTCACACATCAATAGTTTTTGTTGTTGTTGTTGTTTTTGTTTTGTTTTGTTTTTGTTTGTTTTATCAAATATTACTGATACCTGGTGCTTGGTCTAAATTTGCTGAAACATGGGGTTTAGTGGGTTTTAAATAGGTTTACAGATATGAGGTAGGGCTAACCAATGATGTGTGGTGACCAGCTACTATACAATGATGATTTCTTTCCTCTTAATCTAATTAGGAGAGAGTTTAGGAAATGAGCACAGAAAGAATAGTAATCTAAGGTGGACTGGACACTACATAATGTTTCCTACACAAATCAATCTTTTATATCTTGCACCAATTAGAGATTGCTCAGTGGCTTCTTCTTTATTCCTATTTCTTATTCTCCAACTTGAATCTCTATATTGCTGTCAATATCCTGATTTTCCTAAAAGATTTAGTTCTGGAAACACTTCACAGTAACTCACAGTAATACTGTCTTCCTTCTTTATTATGAATATATATATTCCTTTCCTTATTTATTACAAAATTACTAACATTGTTAAGTGACAATGCTTCTTTCCATGACAGATTTTGAAGTCCTATATGGAATGGATCATTTAACAAAAAAGATTTGGGGGGATGCCTCTTAGAGCTCCTAGCACTGTTCTCATGTTAACTCCAAAAATATATTTTAATGTAAAGTTGACTTAAAAATGAAATCTTAGTCTGTCTCTACTCAGATAATTTCAAGGGCATGAAGAGTCTTGATCACACCTTTTCTATTGCATGCTTCCTTGTCTAATTGGGTTTGATTTTTGTACTTTATCTGGTTGTTTCCCCTACTGATAAAGATCTATATATTCCTTCCTTTTCCTGCAAAGAGAGCATATCATTTTTTCCCTTTCATTCTCCCTCCTAACTTGAACCTTTGATGGTCAATTTTAGTTCTACACTTTGTTCTATCCCAATCTGGCCATTTTTGCAGTATAGTGTGTTCAGTTTGCTGTCTATAAATAATATGTCTTCACTTTATCTTGATTCTACCAGAGTATTTTTAAATAGCCCAATTAATTAAATGGTGTGGCAGAAATGAGCAGATGATCTTCCATTGTCCATTCTCCCCTTGTCAACCTATCATGAGATGTCCCTTTTCCAGCAGAAGCACACAAGTGTCAGACTAAAAAGAACATTTTACTGCTTTCATTGCAACCAGAGATGACTATGTCACTACATGTAAATATGTGGTGACTTATAGCAGTCCTAATGTATATTAGCCTGTTATTTCCTCCATTTTTTTTTCTTTTTTTACCTCTCTTTATTCCTGCTGTCTAGAAAATAGACCTGAATCCTGGGTTTGAAGGTCCTTTGTGAATCATGAAAATGAGAACTACACCTTAAAGATGATAAAGCCTGGAGCTGGAAGGGACCTTGGTTCCTAAGGACTCCTTGGACTAGAGCTCCCACTTTACTCTAGCATTTTTTTTTAAATATTGTATTTATTTATTTATGAGAGACACTCAGAAAGAGGTGAAGACATAAGCAGAGAGCGAAGCAGTCCCCCAGGGAACCTGATGTGGGACTCAATCCCAGGACCCCGGGATCACGACCTGAGCCAAAGGCACATGCTCAATCACTGAGCCACTCAGGTGCCCCTCATCTGGCCTTTTAAGCAATAAAATCCTCTCTTGCTTTAATCAGTATTATTTTAGTTCTCTAATACTCTTATGTGATTCCAATTCTAACTGATATTCACAACATTCAATATATTACTGTGTTAAATGTCAGAATTCTCACCAAGTCCTTTGGAGTTTCCCAGACAGGTCACTTACTTAGCAGAATTACCATATTCTTCCTAAAATAATCATATATTAGAGAATTGTTTTGTTTATTCATATGAAATCTGAAATTCCTTATCTGTAGAAATATTACTGGAATATGCCAGTTTTTTGCAGTGACAGGTCCTTTTAGAGCCATGTCTCCCCAGTAACCTTGTTTTCAAGTTCTCTTTCACAATCATAAACAATGTCTTCACATCTGTCTCCTGGGCCCTCCTGTATAATCTGCAAAATTTTAATTAATGCTTGTTACTTGAGTTGACTTGTATAATTTTTAAACTGCTTGACAGAGATGACTTGGCAGTTTTATAAAGTGGTAATTGGAAATCAATGTGCTCTAAGCTTCGGGCAGAAAACCCAATGAACAGGCCATTCTATAGGGACAAAAAATTATATGTTAATACTATAAAAAGGTCAGAATTATACTAATTAGATTAAACCCGTGAGGTGTTCCCAGAACCACATCTGAATCATAATGTTCCCTCAGAGAATACAGGATTGAGCAAGTGATAGTTGTACCTCATTGAGCTACTCACCATATATGCTTAGATCGTGCATACAGCTATGGTCATCCTAAAAAGAACCCACTCATTTGATTCACAACTTCAAATGGAAATTACAAATGTTTCCTTTTAATATTAGAGTCCTTCATGAATGGCCATGTTTTATCATTTTTATATTAGGTGTCCTGCAAGAACTATGCTGGCTAGTTGAGCAGGGATTCAGATGTTGTTGGGCAATTTCTAGTTGAATAAAGTTTTTCAATTTTTAAAAATATTTATTTATTTTAGAGAGAGAGAGAGAGAGCATGAGTGGGAAAGGCAGAGTGAGAGAGAGAAAATCTGAAGCAGACTCTATGCTAAGCACAGAGCCCTCATGGGGCAGGGATGGGGGGGGGGGATTGATCTTATGGTCCTGAGATCATAATCTGAGCAAAAACTAAGAGTCTGATGCGCAGCTTGCTGCACCCACTAAGGCACCCCTGCTAGTTTTTAAAAAATAAATACCTTTGGGCATGCATTTGCTTCTTAGGAATAGTTCAGAAACTATGGCAACAATGTGACATTCTCTGAAACCATCTTGAAGCAAAAGAAAATATCAGAAAATAGGCTTTACATGATTTCTGTATTTCCAAAATATTTTGAATGTATTGGCCAAGACTGCTATCTCTGGAGACAGATGCTTGTAATGCAACCTAGGCTCTGACATCTGCTTAGTTGTGTGGTCTTGGGCAAGTTATTAAACTTTCCACATTTCCACTCCAGCAGAAGAAGAAAAAAGAGAGAAAACAAGGGAGGCAAGCAAACAGAAAACAAAATACAAGGGGTGTATCCTCTGATTCTCTATACTGTAAATCCCTCGACTTCCCCTGGACCTTTCCAGTGCTGCTTGGTCAATAACTTGCTTTTCCCCTGTCCGTCTAGCTGGTCTTCTGGGGGAGGGGCCTGCTGTTCTGATTCTCAGGTGTGAGCACCTGGGGGAGCCGCCCAGCACACTGCCTGGTGCAGGGCTCAGTGGGAGCTATTTATCTTGATTCTCTGGTGAGGCCACTGTGAGGCTCAGTGGGGGTTGTTTATCCTGTGAGGCCCCAGGAGGAGCAACAACAGTGGTGGCAGCCAGCTCTGCAGCCCTAGAGTCAGCTCCTGCAGTAACTACCGCAGCTCCCAGTCTTCAGGGGCCTGGGTGCTCCGGGGGCGGGGGCACCGATCTGCCCAGCTCAGGGCCGCCTGGCACTAGGAGCATCCTTGCTGTCCTGTGTCCTCCCGGCCTCTGCCTGATGGGGGGGCAGGAGCTCCGGATCCTGGGCTGTGTCCGCCAGCGCCCTGGGCTCCAGGGCCTGTGCCCTGGAATGGCGCTCCCAGGGCCGCGAAGCCCCCTCTGCCCAGAGCCCCTGCCTGAGCTGCCTCTGATCTACTGCCACCCCGTGAGGCATGCGCTGCAGCCCTTTAGGGAGCTTGGTGTGGGTGTGGCGCTCTGTCCATCTGTTAGTGCCCCTGGGAGCCTGAGGGCATCCCCGCCCCCCCTGGGATCCTGACCCAACTCCCTGCAAGAGCGCCTTTCCGGGAAGATTGGTGAAGCTCCTGCTTCTCCGGGTTGGGGCTTTCCTGTCCTGGTGACACTTGCCCTGGCCTTAGCCTAGCTCCTTGCGGGGCGCTTACCCCTTGGATGCTTTTTTATTTCTTTACTTTTTTTCTGTCTTCCTACCCTGATAGAAGTGTGAACTCTTCTCACTGTAGCATTATTTAATGCTGCCTATCCATCCATCCCAAAACTTAATGACTAAACAGCATTTATTCTAGTTAGCATTATGTCAGGGCATAGGGTTTGGGGCCTGCCAGGGAACCCACGTTCCCTTCAGTGTCAGATGGGCAAGATGAGGTCTAGGGGCTGGAATCATTTAAAACTTCTATCAGTCACATGTTTGGGGACTTAGATTGAAAGGTGTGTGTGTGTGTGTGTATGTTTATGCACATGTGTATATTTGTGCATAGAAATATTTTATGAGGATCCAAGGTGGAGGAGGAAAATTGTGTATATGGCTCCATGGAGAATCTTCAGGTTCTCATGCTGGTGTTCCTGCTGCTACTTGCCAACCTTATCTGATCTATGATCCTTGTAAATATCATCACCAGTGGGCAACTCAAGGAAGTATAAGTATAAGGGATGGGAGATGGTCTTGTTTAGTCAGGCTTTTCAGGTATTATCTGAGGATTCCTTAGGTGCATATTCCAAGAGAGAGAAAATCAGTCAGAAGCTGTGTCATCATTTATAACCTACCCCCCCCCCCCCCCCAAATCATACAACATCCCTTCTGCTGAAATCAGAGGCCCTGGACTCTTGATGGCCAGATTCATCCTCACATCACAAGAAAACATGTGGGGTGGATTTACAGATGCAGAAATATTTGGGAAATACAATCTGCCAGTTCACTAATGTATCCTAAGTGTCTATGTCAATGCTTTGTACAAGGGAAGGACTCAATCAATATTTGTGGAATAAATAAATAAACATTCATTCATTGTGCTCAGCTGACATTAAATGGAAATGAACGTGTCATTCTGCCTGGAAAGATCGTGGTCTGGAAAAATACAGAGGCTCATCCCTGGTCCCCTAAGTAGACTGGTCTAGTTTTATGGTAACTCAGGCTATTCATCGCTGAGATTTCTTATTCTCTTTAATACTGTTCAGAGTCTGTTGGCTCCACTCATTGAAAGGAGTAAATAGGGAGTAAAAAAGCATTATGTAATTTTACTTTTTCTTGAAAAGTAACTGGAAAGGAAATGAAAAACCCTTCTTGGTGAAACACAATAAAGTTAAATGTTTAGGGGCACTGGATGGCTCAGTCAGTTAAGCGTCTGCCTTTGGCTCAGGTCATGATCCCAGGCTCCCTCCTAACTGGGGAGCCTGCTTCTCTCTCTGCTCCTCATCCTGCTTGTGCGCTCTCTCTCTTGCTCTCTTTCTCTAAAATAAATGCAATCTTTAAAAAATAAAGATAAATATTTTGTAACATTTTTATCTCACTTTAGTCAAGGGAAAGGTTTTTTTTCCTCCACATCATCACCTGCCCCTTCAAGAGTCCAAATTTGTTCAAGTGCTTGGCCTCTGGATAACACATTCTACAATCTGAGGATGGGTCTGATGGAGCACATGGAAGGCCTGAGTAAAGTCCTATCTAAGTAGGTCATCACCTGATGAGCTATGCATGACCTTTGGCAACTGGTCATACCAGAAGGTTATGTATATAATACCACAGCAGGGATACTGCTTGGATTCCTGCCCTTGATATGGTTGGTGCTATTGTGTTTTGTGTCTTGCTGTTTTAACTGTGTCATTTCTCTCTCCTTAATTGCCCTGGTAATTGGAATCTTTAAAATCTTAGCTCCAAAATTAGGATGAGAGAATATTCGATTTGTGCCACTCTGAATCTCCTAGTTCCCACATTTTAACCTTAAAATTCTTGAGTTTTGTAGTAGAGGGTTGTAGCCTTCATTTTGGTTTTAGAGTAATTTGTAGCTCTTTAGGCTGGGGAAGTCAGTGAGGTGAGTATCTAGGAGCGTAGGGACCCTGGTTAAACCAAGGAATTCCCACACCAGCAATTAGAGATAAATTCCTGGTAAGAGCACACGTGTGAGTGGGCATACCCGCTCATACTCACATATACACATGGTATCAGGTTACAGGAATGTTTTCTTTATGTGCCCAACCCATAGGATTACCAAATAACTTATCTTCTAAACTAGAGTATGTCTGAGTTAAATAAGGAACTATTGGTAATTATTTGCTGATAAGAAGCATAAACCACTATTGTATTGGGCCAGTTGGAGCTATGGTCACCCTAACAAGAACCCACTCATTTGATTCACAGCTTCAAATGGAAATGACAAATATTTCCTTTTAATATTACAGTCCTTCATGAATGGCCATGTTTTATCATTTTTATATTAGGTGTCCTGCAAGAACCATGTTGGCTAGTTGAGCAGGGATTCAGATGTTGGGCAATTTCTAGTTGAATAAAGTTTTTCAATTTTTAAAAATATTTATTTATTTTAGAGAGAGAGAGAGAGAGAGAGCTTGAGTGGGAAAGGCAGAGTGAGAGAGAGAAAATCTGAAGCAGACTCTATGCTAAGCACAGAGCCCTCATGGGGCAGGGATTGGGGGGGGGCGGGGATTGTCTCATGGTCCTGAGATCATAATCTGAGCAAAAACTAAGAGTCTGATGTGCAACTTGCTGCACCCACTAAGACACCCCTGCTAAGTTTTTAAAAAATAAATACCTTTGGGCATGCATTTCTTCTTAGGAATAGTTCAGAAACTATGGCAACAATGTGACATTCTTTGAAACCATCTTGAAGCAAAAGAAAATATCAGAAAATAGGCTTTACATGATTTCTGTATTTCCAAAATATTTTGAATGTATTGGCCAAGACTGCTATCTCTGGAGACAGATGCTTATAGTGCAACCTAGGCTCTGACATCTGCTTAGTTGTGTGGTCTTGGGCAAGTTATTAAACTTTCCATATTTCCACTGCAGCAGCAGTTAAGTTGGTATAATTCTAGTACTTCATACGATTGTTGTGAAGATTAAATTGCTCCATATGTCAAACAAGTACAATACCTGGCACACAGTAAGGGCTTGATTTAGCATTTATTATGAGATCCCTTGCTTCAGTGAATTGCATTACCACCCAGAGTGCTCTGGCCCTACTCTACCCATTTGATTTAGTGCCAGAGCAAGAAACCTGGAAACCATTATCATATCCTCCTTTTATCACTCGTCACTAAATTTCCAGGTAATTGCCAGTTATTAGTGTACTATTTGTTCAATGAGCTTTCCTCACTCCCATATTGCTTGTCATTGATGCAAGGCTTGATCTCAGGAACCTGAGATCATGACTTTAGCCAAAGGCAGACACTTAGCTGACTGAGCCCCCAGGCTCCCCCAGCATGACTTATATAATACATAATATAATAAACCGCTTTTTGACATAAATCCTTTCAGTGGCTCCTCATCCATGGATTGGCTTTATTAGATCCTTCAAAATTTGACTTCTGCATACTTCATTCCCCCACCTTATTTCTAGTCACATTTTCCTCCTACTTGCAGACCAGCCAGACAAACCTTCTTAAAGCTCCATGAAAAGCTGCCTTACTTGAACCTGCCTTTCGTGTAACACTGTCTTTTTTCCTCTCTTTCCTTACTTTGGCTTTAAAATGTCTTTTTATTGTTCAGGTCTCAGTTCAGCTGTTATTACATAAAGAGCTATTTGGCTCACTTAAGTGAGGCTAGGTACCCTCTTGCTGCCTTCCCACATGGCCTATGCATCTTTTTCTCAGAGCACCTTCTAATAGGAATACAGACAGTGCATGGTTTGATGCTTCTGATAGAATATAAACTTCTAGGGAGAGGCTGGAATCAGTTCTTTGTTGTACTTATACTCCATGCACAAATAGGGCCCATAGTGTCTATTTTAAAGTTGCTGGTTGAATGAATGAATACAAAACTGTGGTGTTGCTTAATGAATTAGAGGAAGAGATTTTTATATTGTTTTTTGGCTTCTTAAAAGAAAAATGCTAGTATCTCTTTCCTATAAATTTTAAGGCTTTTCTCAAATGACCTTTTAAAGAAGTAGGGGTTTTCTACTTAGAAAATCCATATGATGAAATCAATTCTTATTAAATTTGTAGAGTTGTTTAGAGATAAGGAGACAAGAAAGCATTAAAAAGTTAATTAAGGAAACAAGAATTTGTGGAAATGTTGTGTCATCCCTGAAATTGCAAAGATAATTGAAAATACACTAATTCTAATGCCTTGTTGTTATATATTCTTTTTGCTTGAATGTACTATTCCATTAATCTGTCTTCCCTTGTCCTGGAGCCATATTTCCATAGAGAAGTCTGAGACAGCTTTATGTGGAATATCTAGCCAGATGGATGCCTAGCCTAGAAAGAGAGAATTCAAATTTTTATCTGGCAACAATGAGAATACAAAACTATAGCTCATGATTACATGTCAATACTGGACAACTGAGGACTTGTTTATGGTGAGATTGAAATACTTTTATTTCAGGATATTAATAAGCATGAAATTTTGTCTCATTTTATTTAAGGAATACATTCTCATTACAGAAATAATTCTTTTTATGGGAAATTAATAACAAATATCCATTCCTCTAAGGCTGTGCTGTCAGTATGTCAGCCTGTAGCCACATGGAGCTACTGAACACTTTAAAATGTGGCTAGTCCAAATTGAGATGCATTCTAAGCACAAAATTTCAAATACTTTGTTAAAAAATCTAAATTATCACAATTTTTTGTGTTATTTCAATAATTTTTATGTTTATTTTTTTACATATAATCTGTTTATTGAATTAGTATTTTAGATCTCTTGGGTCAAATGAAATATCTTATTAAAAGGGGCACCTGTGTGACTCAGTCAGTTAAGCATCTGCCTTTGGCTCAGGTTGTGATCCTGGGATCCTGAGATAGATCCCTATGTTGGGCTCTCTGCTCAGCAGTGAGTCTGTTTCTCCTTCTCCCTATGCCCTCCCCCCCGACTCATACTCTCTCTATCAAATAAATACATAAAATCTTAAAAAAATAAAAAATTAAATTAAATTAATTTCATCTTGGGGTGCCTGCATGGCTCAGTTGATTAAGTATCTGACTTCAGCTCAGGTAATGATCCCAGAGTCCTGGGATCAGTCCTGCATCAGACTTCCTGCTCAGGTGAAGCCTGCTTCTCCCTCTTTCTCTGTCCCTCCCCCTGTTTTGTGCTCTTGTGCTCTCTCTCTCTCTCTGGAATAAATAATAAATAAATAACTTATAAATAAATAACTTATTTTATTAAAAATAAAAGTAAGTAAATAAAATCTTTAAAATTAATTGAACCTCTGCATTTTTATTTTTTAAATGTAGATACTAGAAAATTTGAAATTATACAGGTGGTTCACATATTTTTATTGTAAAGTTTGCTCTAAGTGGCTCAATTTTATAGCTTGTTTGTGTGCATGGGTCTTGAAATAGCTTGAAATAAAAAGAACCTCAGGCCAAGCACTGTGAACAAAGCTCACAAAGCTAGTGAATACATTTATGTCATTGCATGCCATAATTAGTTTGTACTGTAGGTTAATGCATATGAGTAGAATTTCTTTTCTTCTCTAAGGATATTTCTTTTTTTAAAAAAATATAAATAGTATATTTTTAAGTCATCTCTATACTGGGGAGCTCAAACTCACGACCCTAAAATCAAGAGACACATGCTCTCCCAATGCAGCCAGCCAGACACCCTTAAGGATATTTGAATCATGCCCGTCATATGACCTCATCTTGTGCAAATCTCTGAAGGAAGCTGGGAAACTGTAACTTCTGTTGTGCTAACATTGGACCTTTACTATTGATCTCCCTCTTGTCTTTGGGAACAGGGAATCAGGCTTGGGGATACCTACCAGGGAACTTGGTGGGTTGGCAGGGACTTGCCTACTAGGGGCAATGTGTACAGCAAGGCAGTCTGGAGGTTGTGCCAGGGGAATCTGAAATCAAAGCTCAGCAGACAGCCTAACTGTGCCCTTACTAAAAAGAGTGAAAGATTCTGCAGAGGTTGCAACACTTGGGAACAATGGAAACTAGACTGAAGTAAGGATAAACATGGGTGACAGACAGAGGTGGAAAAATCCCTTGAGCTTAGAGGACCAGAGGCAGATGGTGTTTTAATGGAGCATGGGTGGCCCTGAGCTGCATGCAGAGGAGTTGGGAGGTCATTAGACATCAGCCCCTTTCAGACAACCAGTTACTATTTGTATAAGTGTAACGTATTTGAAAATAAAATTTGTATTTGATACAGAAAGAGTGAATCTAGTTTATGGGTTGTGTCAAGCAGCTTTCTGCATTATGAAATTGAACCAGCAGTTGTACATAATAAAAAGCTATGGCTGTGCCCCACGTAAAGCTGATATCAAATGTGAGCTTTTGCTTCAGAATTCTTAACTGAGCTGTCTTGTATTTTGCTTTTCATTTTGCCACTGTTGCCAAGTGTCAGCCTCTGAGTTCATTTATACACAATATATGGTTTTCCAAAGTAGATAATAAACCACTGGTTTGGTAGCTTTTCAGCAATGTACTCCCATAGCTGCAGAAAACAACTACAACAATAATCTGTGTGTGTTTGTACGATTTTAATTCTATTTAAATTTACTCTTCTCAGATGTAGCTTTAGTATAATCAATTTGTGCATGCTAATATTTTTGTGTCTTAACCTGTTCCTTGGTAATTACTCTAAGAATGATGTCAATTACCTGTTCTGGTTCTCTCTAGAGTGATAAAGTCATTGAAAATGAGTGATTCATTGAGTGTGATAAGAAGGAGGTTGAGCTGGAATATGGTTTGGGAAGAGTTTCCCATCAGGGTGCTGCATTTTAATTTGGGGTAGGATTGCTCAGGAGATAAATTTTTATCCCTTTGAAATGGGAAAAATTCTTCATTGATGATGTCTCTATGAGGTCATGGAAGCATACTCACAGGGATGTTTTTTCTCCTTAAATCTCTTAGGCAAAGATTGAGGAATTAAGTACTCTCTGGCTCATAGAATCGGATGGAGGCTGAGGAGACAGCTATTAGACTTCTTCATTTAGGTATCAGCATGATAAGGCCAAAGAGGAAGTCAGAAGTTCTAGAACCATCTTTCTGGAATTTTGGTAGAGACTTCCCTGTGGCCAATCTTGCCTCTGTTTTGCCCATACCACAGAATTCTTACTTCTCCAAGTCCCCTTGGGTGTCTGGTTTCCCACTCCAGTGTCTTTACTTTCAGTCTTTACTTTCACAGCATTGAGGACCCAATTGGGTACATTATGTTAACCCAATTCAAGCCCAATCACAGATGGGTTTTGTTCACTTTCTGTGGCTAAAGGCCATAGGAGCTCTTGCTCCATTAAGAAAACATGGATTCTAGAATCATACAATAATTTGGTTAGAATATGTGCTCCAATACGTCCTAGTTAGGCAACTTTCTTAATTTCTTTATGTTCATTTCCCTATCAAAATGGAATTAAAAATAGTACTTTGCTTAGAGGGCTGCCATGAGGATGAGTGAAGATTAAATGAAAAGTGGTTAGCTAGTTCCTTGCCTATAATTACTAACAAATGCTGGTTAGTGTTGTAATGGAAGAAAAAGAATACCTCAGCTCACTGCCACATCTTTGAGCTCCTTCTGAGTATGCAGTGTCTTGACAGTAGGCAGTTGATGGACACATATAAGCTGAGGCCATCTTCAGGGAGTCCTTTGTCCTCGCATACTAGCACACACTGTAATACAAGTCCTCACATACTGTACACACCATAATAAAAGCCTGTAACATTAAATTTTTGTATATGCAGAAACTCTGGAATTCAGTTATTTTTAATGAAATTCCCTCTTTCTCAAAGCATCAATCATGAACAAGTTTAAAAAATTAAGGCTGCCTTAGAGACCATCAAAGGGACTCTACACTGACTTATATTTATCATTTCTATATATTTGTCTTTTCTCTTTTATTGAAAAGCTTGTGGATAGTCAATCATGCCAGAAATTGTACACTCTATCACTTCTATCAAAGACTTTGATACAAGACACAGAAACAATTTCCTGATTGGAGGTTTGTTTTGTTTTGTTTTTTTTCCATTGTATTGGCATAATTTCTGTTTATCAGATTAAATACTACAAAGAGAAGAGTATGTAGTATATTGAATATTTACTTCAAACTTGGTGAATCTCCCCAGCAGAAAAATAAAACCTCAGGAATTAACAAGAACAGCTGAGGAAGGAGTCCAGTGAAATGACCCCATTTGTTTAACCATTCCAGAAAAAGTAAGCATATTTTATGTCACTAAAATCATAAATCTTTCAAAATGGAGGTTGTATGAATTTTACAAATGTATTATCATCTCTTATTATTAAAAAAAAAGAAATTTTAGACCAATTAGCTCCAGAGATTTGCATTGACTGTTTGATGACTAAAGAATGGTAAACTGTTTTTCTCTGTTTTCCATTTTGAGAAATAGGAGTCAGATGTCCCCACACAAATAAGACTCCTTTTCTGAAATAGTAATAGATAGGAGGGCGTGGTAGATAAAAACAAAACCTTTGAGGTAGATGTCTATGGTTAGAAAATACTGTGTGCCCTTAAGCAAGTTTATTAGCTTTTGAGCTTTACATTTCTCATTTGTAAAATGGATTTGATACTAGAAATCACTTCATAGGGATTTTTTTGTCTGATCTTAATGTATGCATCCACGTAAAAGTCTTAGAAAAAAATTGTCTCATAGTAAGTGTCCTACCAAAAATATTATCATTATTGTTAACATTATTATTGTTTTATTATGATTCCATATAAAGGAAGTTTTTGACCATTTAGATATGAATTCTTGTCTATTCAAGACTTACTTTAGGATTCAGTTCTTAGTTATTCCTTCTAAAATAATGGTAAAAGAATGAGATATAATAGGTAGAGGCTTCTTCTCACCATCCAAATAAACTAACACTAAAATTCTAATACCTAATAGTAATTTTAGATAGATATCCATTATCCTTAAATTGTGGTGTATTGTTACGTGTCTTGGGTTAGTTATGAGAGAAGTTATGGATTAATAATACTTAATTTCACTTCATACATACCTTCCAGGAACACTCTAGCCCTGAGTGTTTTTTTATCTATTTGAGTACTATCACACCCCTTCTGGTCCCAAATTCTACAATTTTGAGTATAATAATGGAATTATTGGGGCTCCTGGATGACTCGGTTGATTAAGCATCCGATTCTTGATTTCAGCTCAGGTCATGACCTCAGGGTGGTGAGATTGAGCCCTACTTCCAACTCTGCTGGGCATGGAGGCTGCTTGAGATGCTCTCCTTCTCTCTACCCATCTGACCCTCTTCTTTCTTTTTTTTTTTTTTAAGATTTATTTATTTATTCATGATAGAGAGAGAGAGAGAGAGAGAGAGAGAGAGGCAGAGACATAGGCAGAGGGAGAAGCAGGCTCCATGCCGGGAGCCTGACGTGGGACTCGATCCCGGGACTCCAGGATCGCACCCTGGGCCAAAGGCAGGTGCTAAACTGCTGAGCCACCCAGGAATCCCCTGACTCTCTTCTTTCTTTCTCTTTCTCTCTCCATCTCAAAAGAATAAAAAGACAAGAAAAGAAAGGAATTAATGTAAGGACTTACATTCACAGTAATAAATTAACATTGTATAATTAACTCTAAGCCAAACTCAATAAAAAGCATAAAGCCTTCAATTATACAAAAAAAAAAAAGATTTAAATTATAGGGAATCTTATTTATGATAAAAATCTGTAGTCTATCAATTTTTAAAGACATTCAATACTAAATATCTAAATTCTACTTCCACATGTCGTGCACAGAGGAGAGGTCATTCAAACATATATCTAATAAGCTTTTAAATATATATTCTATATCCTTAGTTAGTTATGTATATCTCAAAATTAGGAATCTCAAGGCATATGTAACCTATGGAAAAATGAAATATATAATTAAAGGTATATATAGATAGTTTTATTTAATAAGTGGCTACTGTTTTTTTAAAGGTACTTCTTTAGAGGTATAAATATTGTATATTCTTAAATGTGTATTATTCTACTTGGATGCATTTAGTTTGGGGAAGTGTAAATTGCAGGCAAGGGAGATGATGAGAGCTCAGGCTTATATGCTTTGTGTAGGAGTAGTGTGTAGACTAGAGTGGATGGAACAGAAGGTCTGGGGGATTGGACAGAGAGCTTCAAAGTTGGATGAGGAACATGTTGCTGAGTGCCTTGAATACCCAGTAAGGATATATAGCATAATTCTGAAGAAAAAAGAAGGATTACAAATTTTTGAGAAAGAGCATAACATATGCAAAAGTGTTTTTGCTGAGATTAATCTGGCAGCAATTTTTAGGATCAATTGGATAGGAGAGAGGGTAGAGTCAAGAAAGCTGGTTGATCTTGGTTTAGCAGCAGTAAAAATGTAGATGAAGGAATAAATGCAAGTATTGTGAGTTCATGAAGTGCAAATATAACGTAGTCATTTTTGTACCCTCCACACACAGTGTACAATAAATGCTTATTTTTTAAAAAGATTTTATTTATTCATGAGACACACAGAGAGAGAGGCAGAGACATAAGGCAGAGGGAGAAGCAGGCTACCCACGGGGAGCCTGAGGCAGGACTTGAGTCCAGGACCACTGGATCATGACCTGAGCCAAAGACAGATGCTCAACCACTGAACAACCCAGGCTTCCCTAAATGCTTAACTTTTTAAATATAAGAACCTGATTGCTAAGTACATGTGTTGAGAGCTTAAGTGAGAGGTAAGTTAAAATAATTCCAGATTTTCAAACTTGGGTGCTTGAAAATAATATAAGCAATGGGTCTGCCTCTGGGGTTAGCTGATTTGGGGAAAGATAGCAAATTCAGTTTTATAAATTTTGAGTTTTAGCTAAAAAGTCAGTGACTAATCTATACTGAATTGAATGGTGAATCTGTCAAAATACTCACTCAGATAATGGAGGAAGATTTTAAAAAATACTCGTGAAACTAGTTTTTCTATTTTAGAATTGGAATGAAAATTCCATTTAGAGGGACACCTGAGTGGCTCAGTAGTTGAGCATCTGCCTTCGGCTTAGGGCATAATTCTCAGTGTCCTGGGGTTGAGTCCCACATGGGCTCCCCAAAGAGAGCCTCTTCTCCCTCTGCCTGTGTCTCTGCCTCTCTCTGTATGTCTCTCATGAATAAATAAATGTTTTTTTTTTTTTAAAGCTCCAGTTAGAAAGAGGGTTGCTTCACTCAATTGTCAGTAGTCAGATTATTGACAGTCGCATACAGACAACTGTGACTCTTGTTTTGGTTTGATAAAATATTTATTAAGTTCTTATTGTAGCTATAATGATCCAAGGTGCCAGTATTATGCATGTTTGATAAAAATTGGATATATATATATATATATATATATATATATATCAGACAGGACCACTTTATTAACAATGAGTCAATAGGCTGATGATACAACCGGTGTTCTCTTTATATACTATATGCCACATCTTCTTTATCCACTCAGCTAGCTATGGGCATTTAGGTTGCTTCCATATCTTAGCTATTGTAAATAATGTTTCAGTTAACATAAGGGTACATTTATCTCTTTGAAGTGGTGTTTTTGTTTTCTTTGGATAAATACCCAGAAGTCTAATTGCTGGATCATATGGTAGTTCTATTTTTAATTTTTTTTTTGAGGAAACCCCATACTATTTTCCACAGCTACTGCACAAATTTACATTCATACCAACAGTGTATGCCAGTTTCCTTTTGTCCGTATCCTCACCAACACTGGATGGCTGGTGCTGGAGTGGGTCCTGGGTAGGGCATCCTAGAGTACACTGTCCTGGGACTGGCTTGGCAGAATGCCAGGAGCTAGAACTGGTAGGGGCCACAGTGAGGAAGATAGCTGGGTCAGGCCTGGGCTGAGATGTCCCGGGGTGCACTGCTCTGGGCAGCTGGAACTGGAGCTGGAGCAGGAACATGGCTCGGGGGTGGAATCTGCCTTATGAATACGTGACAGCTGGTATGGCCAGGAGCCTGGAGTATGTTGAGGCAGCCTTATCAGTTTGCTTAGAGCACCTGGACCCTGCTTCTGTCCATGTTATGAAGGTGGAAGAGGAATTTTAAAAATGGCACTTGCCAACATTTCCAACTCCAGAGAGTTCTAGTGGTTCCCTCATCTGTTTGATGTTTGATCTAGGATTAGAAAATTTATTTCCTTTATTTAAAGTGTAGTTGCCCTTTAATACACTGTTTTGTTTGTTTTTGTTTGTTCGTTTGTTTTTTTATGTACAAGCTAGCTTGGGCAAGTCTGTGTGCGGGTCCCTCAGTGATAATCCTTTCTATGGTGGGTTATGACATTAGGGATCACTATGTATCTATGTCTCTACCCTTCTCTGTGTGGTCCCTGTATTATTTACGGGGTAGAAGCTGTTCACTTGACCCTTAGTTCTTCTTCAAGAGGAATTGGCTTTTCCGTAGGTATTGATTTTAGTATGTCCCATGGGAAGAGGTGAATTGAGGGTCTTCCCACTCCACAATGTTGGACCACCTCCCCCACCACTGGCATTTTAGAAAATAAGGAAGATTGATGTTCAAGAATAAAGCATCACTGTTCACACACCATTTTGAAATAAAAACACATTACCAGAATAAATGACCTAGGCAAACAAACTATGTTTTGGGATATAGTTTTGCAGTCATCTGTAATCTGACACAATTCATCTAATTGCTCTTGGAAGAGAGAGAATGATTAAGAGTCATTGCTTAGAGTCATTCCATTCCATGGAAGAACTCTTAGGGCCTAATTCACAGAGACGGTTATGCAGTTACCTTATTTATTTCATCATTTATAATACCAAATGGTGATTTCTGTCTGTCATACAGTATTCCTTTCAAAAATACCAATTAAGATACTCTTCAAGATTCCAGGCTGGCTGAAATTACTTGTAACAGAAGTAATTTGAAACAACACATTTATGATCAGTTTAAGAAGAATGAAGCTTCAGGGGCAGCTGGGTGGCTAAGTCAGTTAAGTTGCCGACTCTTGATTTCAGCTCAGATCATGATCTCAGGGTTGTGAGATTGAGTCCCCCTGGGTCTCTGTGCTAGGTATGGAGCCTGCTTAAGATTCTCTCTTTCCCACTCTCTTTACCTTTCCCCACCTCCGTGTATACATGCATACCTGTTCTCTCTCTCTCCCTCTCTCAAAAAAAAAAAAAAAAAAGGAAAAGAAAAGAAAAGAATACTGAAGCTTTAGATACTGGGCTAACTGATTAATAGTTTATTCTAGGATATCAGTATCTCATTATACTCATCTTCTTAGTGAATACATATTTTATTTTTTATTTTTTATTTATTATTTTTTTTTTTTTAATTTTTATTCATGATAGGCACACAGTGAGAGAGAGAGAGGCAGAGACACAGGCAGAGGGAGAAGCAGGCTCCATGCACCGGGAGCCTGATGTGGGATTCGATCCCGGATCTCCAGGATCGCGCCCTGGGCCAAAGGCAGGCGCCAAACCGCTGCGCCACCCAGGGATCCCCATATTTTATTTTTTAAAAAGAAAGAATTACATAAGCCCACAGTAAGGATAAAACTGTTTTATTTCAGCAGTAATTACATCGTATTCATGTACTCTCAGTTGTATTCTCTGGTGATAGGTCTACTTAAATCAAGAGAGGAAGTGATTTTCAGTATCATCTATTTTATGAAGATAGCAAATTTCTATCTCTGGCTTTGATCCTCTGCCCTGAACTCCACACTCATATATTTAGTAGTTTGAGCTCTATCTGTTCTTAAATGTCTAAAAGATGCATCAAGGTTATATTTAAAAAAGAACTCTCAGCATCTCAACACAACCCTGTTCCTCTACTTGTTATCTGTAGCTCAGTAAACGGCTCTTATATACACCCTCTTAATGAGTCTAAAATTTTTGAGGTATCCTTACTTTCTATAATCCCCTCAAATATTCCACCATTGGATATATTGGCAAATTCTGTGGCTGTTCTTTACAACTGTGACTTGAATCTGAACAGATTTCACCATTTTACTTCTATCATAGTCACATCATATGTCAGTTGAGATACAGATATTGCGTTTATTTTCCTGGAAACTGTTTACTTATTTTCTTTTTCTTTTCTTTTCTTTTCTTTTCTTTTTTCTTTTCTTTCTTTTCTTTTATTTTCTTCTTCTTTTTTTTTTTTAGATTTTATTTATTTATTCATGAGAGACACATAGAGAGAGTCAGACACACAGGCAGAGGAAGAAACACTCTCCCTGTGGGGAGCCTGATGAGGGACTCGAGCCCAGGACCCTGGGATCATGCCCTGAGCCAAAGGCAGATGCTTAACCCCTGAGCCACCCAGGCATCCCTATTCTCTTTCCTAATCAGATCTTTCAACCATATGATATAGGTAGGATTAAGTCCTCTTACATGCCAAATCAGGGGATGGGATCACATTCTCCTGATGTCTACTTTGACAAGGGAATTGGTTAGTTCAAAGAAAAGAAAGCCCAAGACTTAGAGCAAGAAGTGAACATATTTCTGCTTCCCTGTATGATGAATAAAGAAATATATGACTCTGGTTGAAGTCAGTAACTAATTTGAGAGCACAAGGATTGGGGATTTAGGTAAAATTCCCATGGTGGGAAAGAGTGGAAATTTGGAATGAAATTGAAAGCTTATTAACACTACAAGGCAACTACATCTTTGATTTTTCAAATACCTGATCCTCTAAATGCCTTGTTTTCAATACCTTCAATCGAAGACAATTTAATCAAATAGAGATTAAATTTTCTGCTTCTTCCTTATGAAGAATAATTTTTAAAAAGTTTATCTAAAATTTTTTTTATGGAAAGAAATTTTTTTTACATTTTAAAATTTAAATTCAATTTGCCAACATATAGTATAATACCTAATACTATGAGGATATAATTTTTAAACATGTATATATTTAAACAAATTGTAGCCAGATTTCTTATTTATTGGTCATCTGTTTCCTTCCTCCTCCAATGTTAGAAATGAAGCTTCATAATTTAACAGGGTAACTGGAAATAATCTGAAAATGATAAATAATTTTATGGTTGGAATAAGGTATCAGACTGGCAATTCCTGTGAGTGTTGTGGTGATTTTAATGAATAATGGTGATTTTATGCTCATAGCAAAACACAAGGTCTGTTTTATTCCTTGAGTGAGTTAACACTCAGTGTTACTAAGTTAGGTTTGTGTGCCTAAACAGCCCTGTGTCAGAGGACATAAGGTCTTGGTAGCAGTTAAAAAATAGTGATTTGCAGCATGCTCAATATTCAAGTTCAATTAGACTTTTTTTTTTTAAAGATTTTATTTATTTATTATTGAGAGAGAGAGAGAGAGAGGCAGAGACACAGGCAGAGGGAGGAGCAGGCTCCCTGCATGGAGCCTGACTGGGATTCGATCCTGGGACACCCTGGGCTGAAGTTGGTGCTAAACAGCTGAGCCACCCGGGGTTCCCTCAATTCAAATCGATTTATATATGTAAATATTGGAAATATTACCTCAAACTTTTTTTCACTTTACATTTATTTATTTTTAAAAGATTTATTTATTTATTCATGAGAGACACACAGACAGAGGCAGAGACATAGGCAGAGGGAGAAGCAGGCTCCTTGCAGGGAGCCCAGTGTGGGACTGGATCCTGAATCCAGGGATCACGCCCCAAGCTGAAGGCAGACACTCAACTGCTGAGCCACCTAGGGATCCCTACCTCAAACTTTCTTAACTGTAGTGCTAAGGAAGTATATTTTTTCTTACACAATGTAAAAAAAAAGAAATCACTTTGTATATTCTTTCACTGACTACTTATTGTCACCATACATATTATGTATACATATATATGCTTATTCATGTAATCATTCTCTTTATACATATATATAAAATATACATGCATATAATATTTCTCAATAAAAGTATATTTACCTGAATGTAGGCTATGTTCTAAACAATCTCTTTATACAAATACACATAAATTGTGTTTATACAACTATTCTTATGTAAATATACATAAATCTTATTTGGAGAAATCTTATTATTTATTTATTTATTTATTTATTTATTTATTTATTTATAGATTTTATTTATTCATGAGAGACACAGAGAGAGAGAGGCAGAGACACAGGCAGAGAGAGAAGCAGGCTCCATGCAGGGAGCCCGACATGGGACTCCATCCCAGGTCTCCAGGATCAGGCCCCGGGCTAAAGGCAGCACCAAACCGCCGAGCCACCCGGGCTGCCTGAGAAATCTTATTTAAATAACAGGACACTGGCTTGCTAGTACAGGAATGTCATCAAGTTATACTACAGTTATAAGGAAAATTGTTCAATTAGACATTTGATAATTTTTGGGGGAATCAGACTAAAATATAATGTAGAAAATATATACGCATGCAGCTCCTCCATAGATCTATGGATAGTTGTGGACAAGACAGAAAGATTATAATAAGAATAAGATAATGTTGTTGGTTCAATGAGCCTTAAGATAGAGAAATTATGGGAGATTTTTTTATTTTCAAAATTTTTTCTGTAGTACTGTTATCACCTCAAAAATTCAGTTAAAATAATGGATAGCTATAATAAAATTACTGAAAAAATAAAAAATAAACTGCATTTTTATTCCAAAATATGTTTTACAAAGAGGTAGCATTATCACATTTATCAGAAGATTATGAATCACTATCTTTGGAAGGCAATTATTTCATCCTCTGTTACTATTTAGTCATTTCCCTGTGATATTCAAGATAGTTTAGCTGCTAGAGAGATGCTTGTATCACTCATCATCAGGGAAATACAACTCAAAACCACATTAGGTATCACCTCACACCAGTCAGAATGCTAAAATCAGCAACACAAAAAAACAAGTGTCAGAAGGGTGTGAAGATGAAGGAACCCTCCTGCACTGGTGGGAATGCAAACTGGTGCAGCCATTGTGGAAAACAGTATGGAGGTTCCTCAAAAAATTAAAAATAGAAATGCAATTTGATACAGTAATTCCACCACTGGATATCTATCCAAAGAAAATAAAAACACTAATTTGAAAAGATTCTTGCATTCCTATGTTTACTGCAGCATTATTTACAATAGCCAAGATGTGGAAGCAGCCCAAGTATCCATTAATAGATGAATGGATAAAGAAGATGTGGTATGTATATGTATATACATACATATGTATTACTCCACTCTTAAATAGAAAAAACAAATTTATAGTTGCCAGAAAGGAGGTGGCTGGGGGGATGAGTAAAACAGGGAAGACGATTAAGAGTACACTTTTCCTGATGAACATGAGGAATTCCTCATGAACATGATCAGTAATGTGTGGAATTATTGAATAACTATATTGTTCAGTATAGTTTCAGTTTCAACTGAAACTAATGTAACACTGTTATATTATACTGTAGTTAAAAATTAATTAAGGAAAAAAGGTAGAGAGACTGCATGGATTTGATATCCATTGACAACAAACTAGGCTCACCATGAATGTGGTGACTCGTCCAGGAAGCTGAGCTGTGCTGGCTTCTCAGTGGTTCTACTGCTCTATTTTCCTTTTGCCATTTTTGGGTCTCAGAAAAGTATGATTGTTAGTCCCTAAAAATATATAACAATTTTGAGTGATTATATATGATTGAAAATAGCTCAAAACCTTCTTTTACCTAAGTAATAACATACTTTTCCCCCAATGAGAAAATGAGTAATGAAATAATCTGCCCCTAATAAAAAAATAATTCACAGATAAGGCCAATAATGTAAGCCTTTGAGAAATTTTCTGTGTGGGATAGCTGATGTTTCCCTAATTTTAAGGAAAGACCTGAACACGGACTTAAGACAGATCACATACATCCTTTCAATTTTTAAAAAATTTTAATTGTTAAATAAATTTTTGTCTTTTTTTTCAAAAAGCACTATATGCAATTTTGAACAATTAATGCATTAATCAGTAACTGTAGACTACTAGTCCAGTTTCCTAATCTCGATTACCCAGAGGTGATCAGAGTTTCTGGTTTCTTATGTATTCTTCTAAATATTCTATACCCATCTTTATATGTCTTTCTAAAGATGTGTCAGTCTATTAGATAAGTTTTGAAGTGAAGTTTCTAGGAATGTTTATATCATGGATGGCTGGGATATATTGTAGTAACCATCAGTCCCAAATTTTAAAAGACTTAAAGCATAAAATTTAATTCTGACTCATGTGACGTGTTCAACCATGGTCATTTGAGGTCTCTGTACCACCCAGAATAATGAAACAGCCAGTATTTGAAACACCACTGGTCATTATTAAGGTCTGGAATTGATCCTCATCTGTGGATTCTTTATTTGCAAATTCAACTTCGTGTTAAAGTTTACCTGTAACTCCCAGGACAGTGCTCACAGTGCTGTTGTGGTCTTTCACAGATGTGCACAGAACAGGGAAACATTTCAGTTATTCTATATGCATTTTTCCAGCTGAGGTCAAACAAGGTAACACTCTGCCACCTTGTTTCAGTTCTCAGACTGTAAACAAGTGGCTTTTGTTGGGACCTCTTTGGTGACACTTTTTCCACATTATTTTCCTGTCTTGTTAGTGATTTTTCTGTTTAAAATCGCTACAAGCATAGTGCTGAAATGCTGTCTCCTGTTCCAAAGCACGAGAAGGCTGTGATGTGCCTTACAGAGAAAATAATGTGTGTTAGATAAGCTTTATTCAGGCATGAATTATAAGCCTGTTGCCTATGAGTTCAATGTTCATAAATCAATAATACAGTACATGTAGGAAAAGGAAGAGGAAATTTGCCCTTCTATACCTGAGCCTGCTCCAGAAAGTGCTAAAGTAGTACCTAGAGTATAAATCTCTAAGCTATACAGTCATAGCCAAAGTTATGGAAGGTATGGTCACATTTGCAGATTCCTGAGATGTTGACCATTTGTACTGACAGATTGACAAAAATGTAACCAGAGGCTCATAGGAATGTAACTCTGTGTTTCTCTTAGGAACCATAACTTAGTATTTGCAACTTCGTTACCTGTAGACTTTACAGAACATAACTAATCTGTATCATGAGAATGAATTATAGCCTGCATTTGCTCTTGAAGCTCAAAAATGATAGATGTCATTTCTGCTCATGTTTCATGGTTCAAAGCCAGTCACCTGGCCATTACTGACCTCAAGGGAGTATGCAGGAATATTTTTCCTATAGGAAAGAGATGCAGATAATGGTTAATACTACTGCATTGACCAAAGAGGGTCTGAAATAGCCACAGCTCTTCCAAGCAGGCTGTATTCCTAACGGTGTTTGAAAGTACCTATTTCCCCTACACTCACTACTGATACTGGTAGGGTGTCCAAAGTCAGTCAAATATTGCCTTTCTCCATATATTGTGTAGCTTCCTATAAATGCATAACTAACCAAGAACAAATACTACTCTTCTTTTGAGAGTTTCCTCTGATAAATTGTTCCTCCCACCCCATGGTCATTTGTTTGGCTTGTCATACTGCTTCCAACTCTTTTATGCATGGGGGAATATTGGGAAAAGATTATTTCTCTGGTTGGCAAAATAATATTACCTGTATTTATAATAGTATATTTTATCTAAATAATTGTCGTTTAAAGAAATATTGAGCATGTTTAGGGTGTTAGATTTATTTTGGGATGTAATCATATACATGAGCCTTTGGAAAGCTTCTGGAGAAATAGATTCTAGCCTATTGTCTATTTAATATATTAAGATCATAAAAATACGCCTTTAAAAGTTGTTTTCAGAGTAGTGAGTGGTTCCAATGTCAATCCTTATTTTCAAGGTGAGAACTCAAGATCCTTTTTGTCTGTTTGTTCTATCAATTACTGAATGAGATAGATATTTTTATTGTTTTATTATCTGTGTATTTTTGTAGCTTTTTCAGTTTTTCCTTTATATGTTTTGAGGCTACATTATTCAATGGGAAGAATTTTAAATTATGAGATCATTATTGCGAGTTCAATATTTTTATTTCAAACAAATTTTATTGCCTTAAAGTGTATTTGCTCGAAATTAATAACTTTGGTAAATATTTGCATGCATAACTTACCCTGTCTTTTTTAGTTTCAATTTTTCTCTGTGTTGTAAATGTATCAAGAAGAATTTTTAGACACTCTGACAATCTTCTGATTTTTTTTACTGGAATACCAACTGAGTCTACATTTAATGAAATTACTGATATATTTGAAATAAATTCCACCACCAAACTTCCTCTCCTCCAACGTATTGTATTGCTCTGCCTGGAAGGTAAAACCCCTTAGATTTCAGCTTCTTAGGGATGTATCAAATACCGGATCTCTGTTTCAATTAAATTACAGAAGATGTATATAGAGTCCTTGAAAAACCTTCTTCATTTAGATTAATGCAGGAAGAAGTTTTCTCTTTCTTCCTCCATGGAATAAGTCTAGCTCACTGACAAAGTTCTCCAAGGAAATCCTCTCTGAGTATTCAGTCTTTACCTTATTTTTCTTTTTCTCTTTCTTTTTCTTTCTCTCTTTCTTCTACTTTTTTTTTTTTTAATAATATAGCTGACCTTGTAGGATCCAGGAAATATTTCTCATGCTCTAACTCTAGCAGTGGTGAATTAATATATCACTGTAGGATATATGGGTACTTGGCATCTACACTGTTGCTCTCAGCTTTCGGGGCCTAAGCCAAATCCAAGGTAGAACAATTACTATTTTATTTCATTAATTTTTTTATTGAAGTACCCTTGATATACACTATCATATTAGTTTCATCTATACAGCACAGTGATTCAACATTTAGACATACTGTCAATGTTTACCACAATAAATCTAGTTATAATTTTTTCAAATATTTTATTTATTTGACAGAGAAAGAGAGAGAGAGCACAAGCAAGCAGAGCAGAAGGCAGAGGGAGAGAGACAAGCAGACTCCCCACTGAGCAGGTCCCAGGGGCTCACTCCCAGAACCTGAGATCATGACCTGAGCCAAAGGCAGATGCTTAACCAACTGAGCCACCCAGGCGCCCCAATAAGTCTAGTTATGAAACATTGTCATTTTAAACTCCTATTGCATTAGTTACTTAAGGATGTGCTGAATCTCCAGACATTTTGTTTTATAGGATGGTACTTTTATTAAAAACTTAAGAATTGCTAAAGGCTTTGTATTTCCTTTACTATTACTTGCTTAGATTGAATTGTAGGAATTTCCTTTTTTTGATAGAGACTGTAACATATTTTGTAAAAAGCATATCAGAACAGTGCAAGTATGAATCAATTGAAATAAAAAACCTAGAGGTCAAATCCAGCTTGAAGATTATGTTAATAGAATGAGCTTCAGATTTGTTGAAGTTCAGCTAAAAATCACAACTGCAGTTTGAACGAGGCTGTTGGCTGTAAAACTCACTCCTAAGTCCTGCAACGAAAAGGTTGTTCTCCTTAAAAATTAAGTACTCCTTGCCAAAGGCCAAGTCAATTGGTCTAATGAGAATTTCAAACTTGTGATTGCTGTCTCATCTCTTGTGTACCAGGATAAGAATATGTTTTTTGTATGTTCAAACCACTAGACTGCAAACTATATTGTCATTGGTTTGTACACAGGTGCTGTGTCTCTCTTTCACATTGTGTCTTTCTTTGTGTATGTGTCTTTCTTTGTTGCATGTATATATATAAAACATTTAACATATACTACATAAATTATATATATTTGAAATAGAATATATATATTTTGAAATATATATACATATTTGAAATAGAAAAGCTGCTTGAGATGTGTAGAGAGCTCTTCTCTCTCTTTTAGGATTCTTTTGATTGATTTGTAGAAGGTCATGGGAAAATTACTAACTACATTAATATTTAAGTTCATAGGTAGAGATAAATATGGTGATTGATAAAGATAACAGGAAAAGTCTCTCTTAATTTCATAATGGAGCCAATGGATGGTGCATTTCTATCTGGGATGATGTTCATGGCTAATGAAAAGGAAATTTGAGCTTGTTTGCTTTTTTAATTTAAGTTTACTGACATCTACAAAATCATTGTGCATTTTGCTGACATTCAGTAGTCATCAGCTGAAATGGAACTGGACAGCAAAAGAATGGTTTCGACATTATCACTGGTATGTCTGAATGAGCATGGTAGCCTACTGGTATTGGCCAACTTCCTTTCATCTTCTGCTCCCCAAAGCAGATCAGCTTTGCAAACAGATTCCTTAATATGTGTAAACTAAAGTAGTTTTGCTTTGCCTGCCAAACTTACATTCATCCTATACATTTCCTCCATTTCCAGCAGTCCTTGTCATGGTTAATGGCTTCTCATAGCCCTGGGGAATGTGGACACAAAAACCTTTTCAACCTGAGAATTATTAGTTGGGCACGTGGAAGGCAAATTGTGAGCTAGATATTGGGATTTATGGATTTTTCTCCCTCCGGATATACATCACCTTGGGTGGACAGCAAGTAAAAGCACTTCTCAAATTCATGCCCAGGCACTCAGAGTGTGTGGCAGGGAGAAGAAAGAGGTGGCCTCTCTGCAGCGAAACTTGAAGTCAATAACATTTGTTATTTTTATCTCCACAATATGGATGAATGAAGAGAGGCTTAAGGACTTTGAAGCTTTTTTTTCAAAGATCACATGGAAAGATATTCTTTTTATAAGTTTCCTAACTTTATTCTTATACAACACTGGATTATAGATCATTAGAAGTTGCCAGAGGAAATGGCAGTAAACCTTCTTTTCAAATGCATGTTTCTAGGACATATCTTAGAGTGATTAGCATTCAGAAAGAATCGTTTAATTTATAATTTATAAAGGATCTGTAAGATCACCAGCTGCTCTAATTCCTTATTCAATTGATAAGGAAATTGCTATTCCAAATAACTAGATGATTTGTTCAAGGTCACACAAATAATTTGGAAAGCATTCAGATTTCCAGGGCTTTGCCTTTTTTATTACCTATGCCACTTTTGGGGTTGGAGTTTTTTTCCTTCTGCCACCATGTGCTAATTCTTAGCAGTGAATATCTGAGTCTCTTGATACAATAGAAAGAGTTTAAGATTTGTGCCCAAACTAGTCCTGTGTTTGAATTTCAGCTCGTGCATTACTGCCTGTCACTCCTTAACTGGCTGACCAAGTTTCTCATGAATCTCCAACTCAGATTACCAATCTGTAAGACAGGAATAACAACACCAAAATCAGATGGCTGCTATTGCATGAGAAAATGTATCTGTCATGCCACTATATAATAGGCATATAATAAATAATATAGGTTTGCATCAATATATATTCATTGTATTTATAATTTTGTGTTGTATCTCAAGCAAGCTCTTTTACCAGCAACATGAGTGACATAAGGTAGAGAAGCTTTTTATTGTTTTTTTCCATGAACTGTATCAGAAAGTCATTGTAAATTCTAATGAAGCAAGTGTGGATGTAGAGTGTAAGATTGAAGAGTCAGATTGACAGAACAGAACAGACATAGATATGGGAGAAATTCAAAGACAAATTTTTTGTCACACTATGGATTATGGTCTAGGTGACCAAGCCATTCATCATGTGTCCCTGGCAATGCAGGGTACTTGGAAGCTGGACAAGGCAGGAATGAAGTTTCTCAGAATATTCCAACATGTAATGAAGGAAGCTGGAAATACTGACCTGCAGAGACCACACAGTCTAGCCCTCAGTGCTTATTCCTAGATCAATGTATACTGGTCCTATTGACAACAATATCATTCCATGTGAGAGGACCGAGAGTCCTAACCTAAATACAATCCAGCAAGAATCTTCCCTGGAATCAGGAAAGGGGTGAGCCTCCCCACCCTTCTCCAGACAGGACCAGCTCTTCCTTCCTCACAGGGAAGATACCTGGATAACTCCATGCCAAAGCTACAGAGGCTCTAGATTTTCTGTGTGTGTGTGTGTGTCTGTGTGTGTGTGTATTCATGTGCTGGGACTGGGACAGAAAGAGACCAGTGAAGAGTGTGGAACAAAACAGTAGTGTTATTTCAAAAATAGGAATAGTCTGTGTCTACTATATCTGCTTCCTCCATAGTACTTGGCTCCGGTGTTACTAAATTTAGATATATGTACTTGTGTGCACATAACTATGTATAATATGTTTATATATGCATAGAATATGTGTCTGTATATACATATGTATATAAATATGTATAAAATATATAAAATACATATGTATAAATATGTATAAAATATATATAAATTCCAGTTTATACTTAAATAAAATGCAATATATATACTCCACTGAAACAAAGAATTTTTAAGCCCGGGGCTGAGCTATGATAAAGTATTGGAGGACTTGATCAGATTTGTTAAAGTGATTAAGCCATCTGTGTTTGCTAATTGGCACTTGTCAAAGTTAGGCTGCTGTCCTCTCACAGAAATTGAAGACAGGGGCTCTATCTCCCTTGATGTCTGCATTTCTAAGGGGTGGCTCCCAGGTTCCTGGAAAGAAAGTCTTGAGTCCAAAAATTGGCAAGAAACTGGGAGAAGATTTACATTTCACGGGACAAAGAAAGAACTTTTTTTTTTTTTTAAAGATTTTATTTATTTATTCATGATAGTCACAGAGAGAGAGAGAGGCAGAGAGACACAGGCAGAGGGAGAAGCAGGCTCCATGCACTGGGAGCCCGATGTGGGATTCGATCCCGGGTCTCCAGGATCGCGCCCTGGGCCAAAGGCAGGCGCCAAACCGCTGCGCCACCCAGGGATCCCAAGAAAGAACTTAAAATTAGAAGTTTTCTAAAGTAAATCCTCTAAAAAATATAGGTCAGGGGGCCTGAAATTAGAAAGGGACCTATCTCAAGTTTAAGTTGAAGGGAATATTAAGGCCATGTTGGTCAATATATACATACACATATATACTATATATATACACATATATATATAGTATATATAACCAATCACATATAGTATATATATATATGGTATATATAACCAATCATATATATATATAGTATATGTATATATATATGATTATATATATAATTGGTTATATATATATGATTGGATTTTATATATATATATATGATTGGTTAACTTCAAAGTGAGTTGGCTTACTTCCAGCAAGAGTCAAATGCTGTAAATATTCTAATTTTTGTAATAAGCTGTGAACATTTCAGTTTATTTCTATTATCTTGCTTTCAAGAAAGATTTTGTTTTGTTGATAATTTAAAAAGCAAAAAGGTGGGAGAGTAATCAAGCTTGCACTCAAGGGAAGGACATAGACTTAGTTGATTAATGGCAGTAAAAGATTCAACTTCTAAGACAGCATTGAATCCTTCCCCTTTCAAGCTCAGGTATTTAGAAGCCTCATGCATTATTGATATTGGACAATACACCATGAATCATGCAAAAACAGTGGCGTTAACAACCACTTTGTCAGGATTTTTGCAACCAGAACTAGAAATAATGCAGGCAGCAAAAGAACATGTCCTGGATGAACAATAGTAAGTCACAAGAAGAAAAGAAATAACTAAAAGTTAACTAAAATAACGCCCGACCTAGCAAGAAAAATAAAAGGCCTATTTTAAAATCTTGGAGCAGAAGTTAAAGATTCCAAAACAAATAAGACCATCTTGTTTTTACCTTTTCGTTTAGGCTGTCACGCTCCAATGTCTTTTTTTGGATTTCTGGATTTCTCACACTGCTCTTTGTGCTTTCTTGATATTTGTGAAAATAAAGAGAAATGGTAAGAAAGAAGGAGAGAGGAAGGAAGGATGGGGGAAATACATCAATCTCCACACCAACATAGGAGAGAGAAAGAACACATTTTATTATCGAGTAAGCATTAGCAGATCTACATGCAAGTAGGTAATAGACTATGGAATCCGGCCAGGATTTCAGACTTTTCCAGGAATGCAGAAGGAAACTTAAGACTTCTCTCCTCGAGAGTCTTTTTGTGAATTGTTTCCTGTGTATCTTGGGAGAGACTACGAGGTTCATCTCAGGGGTGTGGTTTTATAGCCCTGAAGGCCCTGGATCTCACCCTACAAATCAGAAGGCTGGGCATCTATTTTTTTAAGTTTTATTTATTTATTTATTTTTAATTTGTGATAGAGAGAGAGAGAGAGAGAGGCAGAGACACAGGCAGAGGGAGAAGCAGGCTCCATGCACCGGGAGCCCGACGTGGGATTCGATCCCGGGTCTCCAGGATCGCGCCCTGGGCCAAAGGCAGGCGCTAAACTGCTGCGCCACCCAGGGATCCCAAGGCTGGGCATCTAAAGTTTACAAGATGGCCCTTTAAAATAGAGGAGTAGGAAACCAATTGCCTGCTTCCTCTTTATTAAGCAAAGAAAATGTTCTCTCTGTTTGCTAAGGAGTACAAGGTAGATAATTTCTTTCTTTCTTTTCTTTCTTTCTTTTTAAAAAAAGATTTTATTTATTTATTCATGCGAGTCGCAGAGAGAGACAAAGACCTCGGCAGAAGGAGAAGCAGGCTCCATGCAGGGAGCCTGACGTGGGACTCGATCCCAGGACCCCAGGACTACGCCCTGAGCCAAGGGCAGACGCTCAACCACTGAGCCACCCAGGCGTCCCAGTAGATCATTTCTTTAAGAAAGGGAGGGCGGTCAGAAGGGAGGGAGAAGAAGTGGGAAGGTAGGACAGGGAAGGAAAGAGATGGAATGGAGAAAGCCTGCACAGATCAGGAAGCTGAATCATGTCCTGCAGCAAAATGCACACCGTCCCTTACCCCAGGGTCAGAGGAAGTTTCCAAGAGTAACAGGCGTCTGTTTTTTGACTTCTGTGAAAAGACAAACACAAAGTACTCAGGTTTAGGAAAATGATCCCTTACCTCGTCCCGACCTGGCAGAAGAGACTCCAGGGTTTATGACTAGGTTGCATGTGTCATGTTGATTTTCTGCGGAGAAGGATTTTTTCTCCTGGGAGCACTGGGGGTGGAGCACCGCGGAGTTTCCGCCCTGCTGTTTCAGCACAAGGGAACAGCTTTTTTTCTCCATCTCCATCGCTCTATTACTCCTCATCCCCTGCTGGTTCCCTCTCTCTTCCGGCACCAAGTGGGTCTTTCCGTAAAGTGGCCATAATTCTAATCTCGGGTGCAGGATGGTAAAGAAGTCTGCCCCTGGGAGATTCAGAGAGCGCTGGCTTCACTGCTCGCCCTAATATGGGGAGGGAGCTGGGCTGTGCTGGTGGCTCGGTGGTTTGTGATCTCCTAACTGCGATGAGGGATGGGCGGAGCCAATGCCTTCTCTCCAGGTGACGATTCCCAGTGTCATTTCAAATCTGATGGTAAGGATTGTGGTCGCTAATTTTAATTCACTAAAGAAACTTTTTCCCCCCTCAAACACCTCATTGTCCAAAAATATAGATTTTCAGAAATCTATATTTCAGGATGACCTGAAAACATGGTCATCCATGTCTTTGTGATATTATTTTTGGGTGGTTGGAGAAATTTAAGGAATTGCTTCTGTAGATACCCTGATAGGACTTATGGAAAACAGGTTTTGCCTGGTATCAAAACAAGAAATATTTGTCATTTTTTTTTTTTAAAATTTTTATTTATTTATGATAGTCACAGAGAGAGAGAGAGAGAGAGGCAGAGACACAAGCAGGCTCCATGCACCGGGAGCCCGATATGGGATTCGATCCCGGGTCTCCAGGATCGCGCCCTGGGCCAAAGGCAGGCACCAAACCGCTGCGCCACCCAGGGATCCCGAAATATTTGTCATTTACTATATTATGTTCTGTTCCCCAAGGAATCAGTTTTGGGGTTGTATTTCCTCTAGAGGGACCAATTATATTTTTAAAACTATATATCAAATGCAGATTTACTTTACCCACTCAGAGAACGCATTTTCTAATTAAATTATATCTTTACCACTAATAAACTCATCTTCTATTAAAAGTGAAATATTAGTTATGGAATATAAGTAGGCTGCTTTTAGAAACTTTCCTTTGCTACTGAGAGCAAGATGTTCTATTCATTTTAATCTGTCATAACCACCTGTTTCTTGAAATTTCTAAGTTTGGTAGGCTTCCAATGTAATTCACCAATGTGGCTGGTGATTTTTTTTTAAATTTCATAATCCTCCAAACAATTTAAAAACTAGGCCAAAAAATAAAAAATAAAAACTAGGCCAATTTTTGAAGTAAAATAAGTCCCCAAATTCAAGCACAAATGAAGCTTCTCAATCAGTCCCAGGAATTTTTTCCTTGTCCTTTTAATCAGGTGATTAAAAAGATTAAAAAACACTTCTTTACTGTCTACAGTGTCAAACATGCTTCTGACATTTGCACATCACCGTCAAGTTGGGTTCGTTCAGTGCCCATCAAACTCTGTGTGCTTGTTATCCTTACTAATAAGAGAGCTCTGATTACATATATCTACCAGAATTTTTAGAAAGCTGTTTCGCTAGAATCTAAGAGGATAAAAAAAAAAAGATTCGGCTTAGTGCAATCAGCAATAAGAAACTTTATCTATTAGCTAAATTGGCAGGAAATCAGAAATTCTGGATCTACCGATGTTTTCTAAAATGGCTGCTGCCTGCTACTGAAATTAAAGAAAAAGAAGCATATATTTGTAAGGCCGATTTTCAGGAATTTGTTTCAGGAAACAGAGAGACCTCGGCTCAGGTGTCTGAGAGGTGAGCTGGGCAGTCCAGCTTTTAGGTCTGATCCCGTTGACTGGGCTTCACGTTTTACTGGTACTTTGGGAATTGGTTCTTCTAAGAAAATTGATAAACTAATAAATGAACAAAGAATGCATATTTATAGAAATTAGTATAAACTCTCTGAATTAAGACAAAGTCTTAGATCAAATACAATATATATAATCTGGAAGACTGTAGTCTGCCTTGCCATATTCATCCAATTTTGTTGATTTATCAGGTAACCATTTTTCTTTATGACAAATGACAGCAACAGTAAATATCAATTGACAAAACAGAAAAAGCAATGCATTTCTGAGTTCTATTAAAAATTCTCGTGCTTAATATTTTCCTTTCTATTCAGACTCCTATTAATATAATATACCTCTCCATTTCTTTACTATTTTATACACACACACATTTGCACTAACAAAAATACCATATGTTTAAAGCAAAGTGACATCTAAGTCATATTACACAAAAACACTTAAAAGCTAAACATAGAAGGTCTTGTTTTCTGTAGCCACGCTGAATTTACATAGCGTGTGATAAATGGAAACCCCGGGTAACTAAAAGAGACTTACCATGAAGAGTGCTAAAGCAAGACGTGTGGGTAGATTAATCATCTGATTGTGCATTGTCTGACATGAAAAAAAAAAAGAAAGAATAAATGAATCAGAGGTTTTGATTTATTTGGTAAAGGTAGATGACATAAAGGAAACCCTTGTTACCTGAGAGTAATCGTTACCTGGTACAATCACCTACAGAATCCACTGAAAAATAGAAATAAAAATTTCGCTGTGACTACTGAAAAACATTTAATTTCAGTTGTATGTTGAAAAATAAAGCAAGCTGGCATTTACTGTGGATATAGCAAAAATGTATCCTATATAAAATATTTTATAATTAAAAATAGAAATACCATATGATCCAGTAATTTCATTACTGGGTATTTGCCCAAAGAAAACAAAATGCTAATTTGAAAAGATATATATGCCCTTGTGTGTGTGTGTGTATGTATGTGTGTGTGGCTCATAGATGTTTGATTACTTATTAGAACAGGAGAATGAAGGGGGAAAAAAAACAAACAAACAGAGTGCCTGGGTGGCTCAGTTGGTTTTGCCTCTGACTTCTTTGACTATTGCTTTTGGCTCAGGTCAGGATAGAGTCCCTAGTTGGGAGTTTCCGCCCAGTGGGGTTTCTGCTTCTCCCTCTGCCCATCCTCTCTCTCTCTCTCTCTTTAAAATAAATAAATAATTTTTTTTTAAAAAGCCAAGAATTAAAAAAAAATTTCTAAAGGTCATTATGGATCCTTTGATGTTCTCTTTAGAAACAGTCTTCACTATTCTTATGCCTCTTTTCAGTTATCTGGTGTAATTGGCCAGATCCTCTTTTGTGAAGAGTTTCCATATGATTCCGGTCATTCTCCAATACTGATTTTATATAGTCTCTGAAGAGATTTGCAAATTTACTGTGGAATTCCTTTGCTTTTTTTCTTTTTTGCAGTTTTACTGGTTGATGTTTAGAACACTCAGCTACCCCTGGGACTCAGTTTCTGACAGAGGACTCAATGAGATGATATAAGTTACTGGCTGGTGATAAGCCACAGAGGGGTGTTTGAGAGTAATTGAAATATTTACAAATATTCAGTTAATTGGGGATATCTTTTCAACTTTTGCAGCTGCAGAGACTTGTGGAATGAACACTAAATATAATGGGTGATCTCAAAACTTTAAGAAATCCAGCAGGATATATATAAAAGCTACTTTTTATTTATTTTAAAAAAGATTTTATTTATTTGAGAAAGAAAAAAACAGTGGTGAGGGAATGAGGAGGGGCAGAGGGAGGGGGAGAAGCTGACTTCTCAGGAACAGGGATCACGAACTGAGCCAAAGGGAGATGCTTCACTGACTGAGCTACCCAGGTGCCTTGACATAGTGATTTCAAAAAGATAAGAAGTTGATCAACCTTAGAAAAACTCCCTGGCAACCAAAGGAAATTGTTTTATTTTAATATAAAGAGAACAGTACTCAGAAACAAATAATTTAAATATTAGCTATCTTTTAAAAGGCACTAGGGGGATATACAGGCTTAAGAACTAATGTTTCAAAAAAAAAAAAAAAAAGAACTAATGTTTCTATCTTACCTAAAACTACCTCCATACTAATGTAATTTTTGAAAAATGATGATCAATATGAGGTTCTTCTATCAAATTATTTCTTTGTATATTTTCTTTAAAAAAATAAAAGTTCGTTTTGACATTTTTAGGCTATAATTATGTCAAAAGTGATAAGAAACCAAAGCTCATGTGTGACTCACACCTTGAATGAAATGAAGTCAAACATCATGAATTAATTATAAAAGCTACTTCCAAGTCAATACATGGAATGAATGCCTAGAGAGAGACACATCTCTCTGCCCTTTGCCTCCTAAAATGCTGAACTCATTTAGTTGACAAGTATTAACTTGAAATTTATGGTTTTATTTTATCTTGCTTTGTTAAGAAATGTCTTTTATTTATATCTGTACTCCATTGATAGCAACAATGAACAGGAATTGCAATTAGATGTTGATTTCAATGATGCAGACCCAAACACCAAGGCAAAACTAAAGGCCACTGAATTCCTTTACTATTGATTTAAAAAAAAATTAACTAGAAGTGAGAGCTCTAGTTACTTGCCTTCAATGTAGTTTCTCTCTTTTCACTCTCTTTAGCCAGGTCCTATTTAAAATGCTATAGTACAAATATAAAATTACTTCTGTAGGAAGAGAGGAAAGAAAGAAAGGAAGAAAGAAAGAAAGAAAGAAAGAAAGAAAGAAAGAAAGAAAGAAGCCACTGAATTCCTTTACTATTGATTAAAAAAAAAATTAACTAGGAGTGAGAGCTCTAGTTACTTGCCTTCAATGTAGTTTCTCTCTTTTCTCTCTCTTTAGCCAGGTCCTATTTAAAATGCTATAGTACAAATATAAAATTACTTCTGTAGGAAGAGAGGAAAGAGAGAAAGAAAGAGAGAAGAAAGAAGGAAGCAAGGAAGGAAGGAAGGAAAGAAAGAAAGAAAGAAAGAAAGAAAGAAAGAAAGAAAGAAAGAAAAAGAAAAAGAAAGAAAGAATAAAGAAAGAAGGAAAAGCTACCCCGTGTCAACTTTAGTCATGGCAACAATAAAATTCTGACCTTGAAGCTTTTTGTTAGCCCATGAGGCCACTCTAGGGAATATTCTCCAGGACGTATGCCCTCCAGGAACTCTTGCCCTCATGAAAATTATTGGGTTGCTACATTCTATTTTTCTCTTCTGGTTACCTAAGTGAGTTTGGCTTCATTCACTTTATTTTGTCGTCATCTTCAAGGTGGTGGGTATCTGGAAGAGAACTGCTGGCGGGGAGTTCTCCCTATTTTTCAGTCATTCTTCATGTCTGCTACTCCTTTGTGCACTCCCCCTTTTAAGAGTAACTGATGGGAATTGAATCGGGAGGAAACAAAACCCTTCAATTTGCTTTGGGTGTCTCCTCTGCTTCTCCCCTTCCTCCAAAGGAGATGGTGGTAGTTCCACTGGACTCTCAGCCATGGAAGATAGAAGTCATGAGTAACAGTACTCTTTCTCGCCTTTGCACAACATGGCTGCAGAGTACTTCTTAACACATCACACCAACTGAAGTTGGCCCATGGAAGGAAACCAATTTGCCATGACAGTTCTTGAGATAGCCTGGAGTCTTCTAATGGCTCTATGCCAAGTATAAACAAGGGCTGTCACACGATGGGTTGTGTGGGCTCCATTGCTTATCAGTCATTTATTTGGTGTTAGGAATGCCTTTTTGTTTTCGCATAGCACTGGTGTTTAATTGGGGTTGCAGTCCCAGGATGGTCCAAAAAGATCTTCTGAAATCATTTATTGAATTGTACTTTTCAAAGTACAATCCCAAGATGTCATTTGTGGTACAACGCTTATGGGGAAACACATCTTAAATCTTAGCCCAGGTCTCTAGAAATAGCCCTTTGTGTATCCATTCCCCCATTCCCTTCTTCCTTTCTTGGCTGTTTTGGTTTCTTTGAAATTGCCTTTCATCATTCATGTGCTTGGAAGCACTCGCTTTTCATATACATTTTCCCTTTTGGAATTGCAAAAGTAAATTTTGCATGTTTATAGCTAAAAATATAGGTTCTTAGGCTTTTTTTATAGTGGAAGTATGATAGGTATAAATTTCATTTGAGGTAAAAATAGGTTAAGATGAACAAAAAGCCCAAATAAATAGTTTCAGGTATTCCATTTAAAATATGCTTATTAAATTTTTATTGTCAGTAGGATTTAGGCAATTTTCAATCAAATAACATTGTGCTTAAGGGTTGCTTTTATCACCCTTGCTAGAGTTATATAGGGCCATTAGTATGAGTTGGAAAAGGTACTGTGTAGGGAATGTAGCCAACAGCATTGTGATAGCGTTGTGTGGTAACAGAGGGCAGCTATTCTTGTGGTGAGCATAGTATAGCATATAGAGTTGTCCAGTCACCATAATGTACACTTGAGACTAATACAACATTGTGTATCAACTATACTGTAGTTTTTAAAACGACCAAAATAGACCAACGGATGCCTTGAACACCTGTCAATCTTGGTAACATTCTGTGGGTGGGAACCTGCAGTTAGGAACCTATCATGGGTCTCACTAGAGTCACTATCAGTGGGCAAAATGCTCCTTTACGGCTCTGGAAGCAGGCACCTTTTCTCACCCCAAATCGGCCTCATGCCGATGGATGAGGAATCTGGAAACATTCCTCTCCTTGCATTTGAGTTTCCAACCTTTCAGGAACACATTTGGGTGGGAGATGGAGGAGGAGAGATAGGATATGTCTTCAAATAGGATGTCCCTGCTTTGAAAGGGCTAACATTTTCTTTTCTTTTTTATTTTATTTTATTTTTTTGGGGGGGGGGGCTAACATTTTCTAATCAAGATTTCAGGACATTTTGTGTCATTTCTAGATCTGTTTCACGAGAGCCCACAGATTTTGCTAGTGACTTTGTCTCCTGTCTCTCAAAGGAGATTGCAGTTATCAAGCACTAACTCTTATATATAATTTGTTCTTCACCTTGAAGCATCAAGAAGTTCTGTCTATCCTGCTACTTCAGAGGAAGGTCACCACCTTTCCACGTTCTAGGTCTCTTTCCTTCTGGGGCTTGATGTAATGGTCTCCTTACCACCCCTCCTGTCTTCAGTAACTTCAATTTCTCTCATTCCAGAGAGAGAATTTTCTCCCCTTCTGCTTTTCCTCATGAATGATGGCAACAAACAATAAAAAATAAAGTCAAACTCATATTCACTTATTGTTATCCATTTATATATATTTACTTATAAATATCCATTTATACAGTTATTTATTGTTATCCATTTATTTACCATGAAGTGCCTATTTAATTGCCAGCTCTGTGATAGTACCTGTTTGTGCTATCCTACCTCTTGTCATTTTCTTGGCTCAATGTCTGAGGAACCTGCTCCAAAATGGTTTCATTTGAATTCCTTCTTAACACCATAAAATTTAGTTTCGTATTTTATCACATGAATAATGCTTTTTCCTGTTCGTTTCTACATATACTCTAAACAAAGTTACTCTTTTTCTTCCTTAGCATTTATCCTCGTCTCTTGGTAGAATTTGGTGCTATTGAATACTCTTCTGCTTTTTTTTTTTTTTAATACTCTCATCTTTTGGGAGTATTTTTGCTATTTCTTTATTTTGATTCTCCTTAAATTAATGTTTTCCTTGTGTTATTCCTCCCCCTGGAACCTAAATGTGAACATTCCTCAAGACTCCAACTTTGACTCTTGCTTGTCTTGTTATACTGTTATTATTGTTTTACCACTGTTTCTATGACTCCCAAATATATATCTTCAGGAGTGATCTCTGATCTTTGCTCCAGGGCCAAATTTCCAGTTGTCTTTCTCAATTATTCCATTTCTATTTGTGCCATTTATTATATCATCTGACTATTCCTACATCTTAGCAGATTCTGGGCACAGTGAGTTTGTACTAATAAGTAGTAACTCAAATGTCAATCAATGGCTCTTACCCTCTTAACCCCATGCGCATAGGGACATGCAGTGTGTCCCAAAATCTCCCAGTTGTTTCTGGATTTGCCTGGATATCCTGCATGTGCCCAGTAACTGTCCTGTCTTTTTTTTTTTATTTTTTGGTTTCCTGACAGATGTTCAATGTCCACAAAGAATCTAAAGGAATCTGCCCTTGTTAGGGGTGCCCTTAATAAGAATCACTTTCCTGCTAGGTGCTTCCCTGGGCACCATCTCTTCTATACTTTCTTCTCTTACTTTGTTTGAGTTTCCTTCATGGCTTTTATTGCTACCAGATGTTATATATTTTCCTTTAGTTTTATTTTATTGTCCAACTTTTATTAGAAAAGACTGTCTTGTTCACTATTCTATTCCTAATACCATTAACAGTACCTGGCACTGGAGAGGCTTAATAAATAATTGAATGAAAAATGAATGACTTAATAAAGAACTAGGATATCAATCTGGATGCCAAGGTGGTGCCATTTTCCCTACTAGTTTAATTGGTTTGGACACACTTTGAACTGGATTCAGAACTGGGAGACAAACCATGAGAGACTCCTAACTCTGGGAAATGAACAAAGGGTTGTGGAAGGGGAGGTGGGCGGGGGTATGGGGTAACTGAGTGATGAGCACTGACAAGGGCACTCGAATGGGATGAGCACTGGATGTTATATGTTGGCAAATCGAACTTCAATAAAAAAAGAACTAGGAATAATGTCTGTTTCAGAACTCCCAATCATGTTTACTATCTGGACATCAAACCAATGCTCCTGTGCCCCATGCCCTCATAGGTTCCACATGCCAGTCAAAGGCCGATTTTGCAAGAAGACTGTCCCAAATATGACAATATTAGGTCTACTATGTGAGCATAAGAAATGAAAGCCAGTGAAGGAAACTTCAATAAATTTTTAAGTATAATTAACATACTGTGTTATGTTAGTTTCAGATGTCCAGTATAATGATTCAATAATTCTCTATACTATTCAATGCTCATCAAAATAGGTACACCCTCAATCCCCTTTATCTATTGTATCTGTTCTCCCTACCCACCTCACTTCAGGTAATGACTAATCTATTCTCTTTACTTAAGAATGTGTTTTTGTTTGTTTTTTTATTTCTTTGTTTTGTTTCTTGAATTCTATATGTGAGTGAAATCATATAGCATTTGTCTTGCTCTGACTGGCTTTTTTTGCTTAGCATTATACCCTCTAGGTCCATCCATGTTATTGCAAATGGCAAGATTTCATTCTCTTTATGGCTGAGTAATATTCCCTCATTATACATATACGTATGGAATGCATATATATATACACATATATTTACATACATACATACATTTTCTTTATCCATCCATCCATGGATATTTATTTTGCTTCCATTTTTTTGACTTATTATAAATAATGATGCCATAAACATAGATGTGCATTTATCTTTTTGAATTAGTGTTTTAGTTTTCTTTGGGTAGATACCCAGTAGTGAAATTACTGAATCATATTATATTTATCTACTTAATTTTTTGAGGAGTTTCTGTACTTTTTTCCATGGTGGTGTACCAGTTTGCATTCCCGCCAACAATGCATGGGGCTTCTTTTTGCTCCACATTCTTCACCAACACTTGTTATTTCTTATGCTTTTGATTTTAATCATTCCGACAGGCTCAGGTGATATCTCATTGTGATTTCGATTTGCATTTCCCTGATGATGAGTAGTGTTGAACATCTTTTTATGTATCTGTTGGCCATCTGTATGTCTTTGGGAAAATGTCTGTTCAGGTTCTCTGGCTACTGTATTTGGATAATTTGAGGTTCTTTTGGTGTTGAGTTGTGTAAGTTCTTTGTGTCTTGGATATTAATCTCTTATTAGATATATCATTTACAAGTATCTTCTCCCATTCAGTAGGTGAAAACTTCAATAAAAATATTTAATTGTAAGTTTTATACTGAACATATGTCCAAATCAAAATGGCTAAAGTGCTTATTCACACTTGGATGCATGAAATGTAGTGTTTTAGCAGGTTTTTCTCCTTCGGTGTTATAAAAAATTTCCTAAGAATTCTTCATGCCTCTCAGTTTAGTCCTTGTAGTCACTGGCCACATCAGCCACATGTCACATTATGGATTAATGCTGTTACTTCCAATCGGTACTCCTTCCTTCTCTGGCTACTTGCTGCCATCTCAAGGCAAAGTCCTCAATTTCCTCACTCTCTCTCCTGTGGAAATAGAGATAAGGTTGGAAAATGTAATCAGAATACAGAAGGACTGGGAGGAAGGGAAGGGAAATTTGGTGCAAATAAGTTACAACAACTCCTCAATGTGACTACTTGTAGACACCACCAGCTGTTATTCAATGTCAGGAGGCTTTCCAGGATGCTCTTGGGCACAGGTGCTAGACTGATGCTGCTTGAGAAAAGTTGAGTTTACTGCTCAGGAATATTTAAACCACCTATATTCAAAATTGCCCCGAGGATGCTGGGGACAGTTTCTTTGGCACTTGCTTTAAAAGGCTTACATCTTTGTTTTTCATTTTTGTCATTGCATGATTTGCAGTCAGAATATCCACTCTTCTTATTTAGAACGCCACTCACATCTACAGGGATGTGGTCTGGTCTTATGCTGTCAACATAGTAATTTGATATCAGAACATCTACTATAGTCTGAATTATTCAGCCTTAAGTACAATCACGTTTGAGATAGCACAAGTACAGGATAACATATTCTTGAGTAGAAGATCAAGCTAGTAGGCCTTTCCTGTGGTCTTTTGTGTCTCTGCTCCTGATTCCCCATAGGTAACTTTTTGATCAAGAATATACATGAATAGGGGCTCCTGGGTGGCTTAGTGGTTGATGTCTGCCTTCAGCTTAGGTCATCATTCTGGGGTCCTGGAATCAAGTTCTGCATCAGGCTCCCCTGCAGGGAGCCTGCTTCTCCCTCTGTCTATGTCTCCACCTCTTTCTCTGTGTCTCTCATGAATAAAAAGAATCTTAAAAAAAAAGAATATACATGAATCTTAAAAAAAGAGAATATACATAATATAGTGTACATACAACCCCCTGAAAACAAGCAGATACCAGGAGGAAAGAAGCCATACAAGAAGTGTTTCAAAGGATATATGGTCCAGATAGCTGCCGATCTGCTCACCCTCCAGACAAACTTTTTTGTTATTATTCCATTTTTCCCCAAACAAAGGATAATTCAAATTTTCACTTCTTGCAAAGACAACAGTGTTACTTAGAGTTCTGGAATTGAATGACTTCCTGCTTTTTAACCTGTGATATTGACCTTCACCACTGGAAAGAAAAAATAGATGTTCCTCTACTATATAGAATTATAGCTTATGTAAAAATTCATTACCATTTTCACATAACTGTGTTTGTGTTCCATATTCTTGATTTGCAAATCATGAATGAGAAATATGACCTTCAAAGTAATATAGGGGACACTATAAAGGTACAGCATTGAAAGGTACATACATTGAAACATCAAGTTTCAATTAATCTAAGAAAATTATGACACGTAGGAAACTTTGATCATATTATAATAAAATGTGTGTATGTGTATATATACATTACATATGTATATATGTAATATAAAATATACATTATATATGTATATATGCTTCCTAAAATATATGTGTGTGTGTATATATATATGTGTGTGTGTGTGTATATATATATATATATACTTCCTAGAGACTTCCAGTCATTTTTAGCAAAATCCTATTACAAAATTAGGATTTTTAGCTTAGTTTCAGAGGCTTGATAATTTAGAAGTTACTACTAAGGAGAAGCAAGCATTTGCAAAATAATTTGCACAATTATATTGTGCAAAATAATGCTAATCTAGAGGTAAGAAATAACTGTTAGAAAACATCATTTTGAGCAGGCTTTGTAAGTAAAGAGGATACCTTCCTAACTATTCACATTGTGTTGATTTAATGTCAGGATGTAAAACAAGGAATATTTTAGATCTAAAATTCTGATATTGAAATCTTACTTCCATCTTTGACCTCGCAGAAGCTTTGCCAAAACATTGAATATGTGCTTGTGAAAAGTTTTTAAAACTTCTAGCAAATTCAGAGATGAAATGTAGAGCTTTTGAAAAAAATGACTTCGCTGAGAGCGGAGGCAGGGTCAGAGTTAACTCATTTTGGAACGTTTCTGATGGGGTTGAGTTGCTTGCTCATCTGCAATTCTTTTATTTTTTTTTTTATTTTTTTTTTCTTTTTCAATTCTTTTATTACAAAAAACAAAAAACAAAAACACAACTTGTCATTATTCCACTGCCAGGTTGAAAGTTGTTGTTGTTGTTTTATAATGGCTTTTTAATTAGAACCTTAAAGAAAATCTGGCCCTCAGAGTTCATGGAAGCATTTAATTAATTTTTGTGGGGAGTCTCTGACATAAGTGGAAATGAATGAAAATGATTATTGTCATATCACTGTCTTGAAGAATGGCTCTTAATTATGTTATCAGATTGAAAATAAATATTAAAAAGGCCTCTAGCTGCTTATTTTTCTATCTCTTGCTTGTGAGCCACAACTGTAAGCTTTATGACAAGTAACTTGCCTAAAGAAACTTACTGAACACAAAGTTAAAGGAAAATGGTTTTTGAAGGCCAGACTGGGGATTCTTCTCAAAAGGAAGATTTAGCCAGCAGCTTGAGGTTTAATTGTCAACGCCAGAAATGTAGGCCAGGCAGGAAGCTGGAATGCTGTGACTTGGGTTCATGGAAAGTAGTCTTACTGTTGCTAAAGTTTCCTGGAAATTGAAATACCATATGGTTTCCAAAGTTAAGGAAGAAAAAAAATATATGTGTATATGTGTGTGTGTGTATATATATGCTTCAAAATGGACTCTCAGAAAGGAATTTTTGCAGTTTGGCTCAAAGAAAAGTATTTTAAATAAGACTTTCAGAGAAATAACACCATACTCTAACCACAGCCCCAAAGTATGTGAGGTTTGATTTGCCCTGGATATCATGGAAAATAATGAATGGAAATATTTATGAAATGGAAATTGGTATTGAGTAATTTGATTTTTTTTTTCAAGTGAAGGAACAGTAATTTACTAAGTGCGTTAATCACAAAGTAACTTGATTTAGTCACAATGACACATTAGAAAATTTGATTATTTTCTTTCATTTTGTCCTAACGTACTATTTCCTGATTAGAAAAATATTTTGTTCTCATTCATGGTGAGTTAAGAAAATAACATATAGGAATCAAAGGAGATTCAAATAATTCAGTCTTTTCTCCAAAAAAGTAAACATTTTGATCTATTTTCTTATAGTTTTTTTTTTTTTTTTTTTTTTTTGTTCAATGGATTTACTAGAGAGACTGATGATTTACATTTTAGCAATTATTCCATTATTGTTGGATGAACTGCTGGGCACTAGAAAATAATTGCCACTATTTTAAATGTAATTTATGGTCTGTCTTGCCTCTGGCTCACTGTTTCTTATTCCTTAAAGATTTTGTTTTATTTATTTTTTAAAGATATTTATTTATTTATTTGACACAAAGAGACGGACCACAAGCAGGGTGGGGGTGGTGGCAGGCAGGGGGAAAGGAAGAAGCAGACTCCCCGCTGAGCAAGAAGCCTGACTTGGGGACATGGGGCTCCATCCCAGGACCATAGGATCATAACCTGAGCCAAAGGCAGACACTTAAGCAACTCAGTCATCCAGGGACCCCCTCCTTAAAGATTTTTTTAGTTTTAATTCACAAGAGATACAGAGAGAGGCAGAGATATAAAGAGAAGAAGGCTCCCTGTGGGGAGTCTGAGATGGGACTCAATCCCAGGACCCCGATCACACCCTGAGCCAAAGGCAGATGCTCAACCACTGAGCCACCCAGGCTTCTCCAGACCTCCTTGCTGCCACGGATCTAGTCCTACCCTCTGGATCAGCCCCTTTCCCTACTGTTACCCTCCAGATCTTGTCAGTTCTAAGCACCACACCTCTGGCCACCACCTTCTCTCTTTTCTGCTTACACCCTCTACTTCCACAGCCACCTAATTCTTTACCCTACCAACACCTTCAGACCAATGAGCTTACTAATTTTTCATTATCCCTTTTATGCCCAGGTGCTCCCCTTTCCCTTCAGTTATGTATCTTTAAAGTTTCTGGTCCTTCATTTGAATCGCCTCCTGGCATACACCCTCCACTCCTTTGTCCTTCTGCTTTATCACTGTCACTTAGGAACACCGCAGTTCTCCCTAAATCAAACTATCTGACGTGTCGGGTTGTAGCATGAGTACAGAGTACAGAGCTGGACTGACAGGTCTAACTTTTGGTTCATGGTCACTCCTCTCACCCTGGCCTTTAACGTGATCAAGACAGCCTCACTGTTTCCTTCAGCCTGACCAAACTTTGGGCAGGTTTCTCTTTCACTCTAGGTCCCTGACCTCCCTTTCCTAAAATATCCTTTGCCTTAGAAAACTTTCAACTGTAGATTTTTTCTCTGCACCTATGAGACAGAAAATCCCCCAGCCTCCTGCCGGTTTTATAACCCAGAAGTGTCTTTCTCAGGGAGAAACCTCCCTTTGAAATATAATCCTCCCTTTGAAACGTGGGGGTCCTGTCTTCCAGTCCCTGCAGGAGGATAGAAGCCTGATTTTGATAAAGCACCAATTAGCAAACACAGAGGGTTTCATCCCACTGGCCACCTCTTGCCCCCCTCCTTCCTCCCCAAATACCTGCATCTCCATTCTTTTTTTTTTTTTTTAAGATTTTATTTATTAGAGAGAGAGAGAGAGAGAGAGAGCAAGAGCAGAGAGAGGGAGAAACAGACATCCCACTGAGCAAGGAGCTTGACATGGGGCTCATTCCCAGGACCCTGAGATAGTGACCTGAGCATAGGCAGACACTTAACCAACTGAGCCACCCAGGTTCACCCCTGCTCCTCCATTCTTACACTTAGCTTCTTATTTCACAGAGGAAATGGAAGAAATCAGAAGTGAATTTCCACCAACTCTGTTTATCACATCTGTACCAGATTCTGTTTACTTAATCTTTTCTCCTGGTGCCATGAGTGAACTCTTGCACTAACTCCCCACACTGTCACATTCTCTCTCTCCACCTCAAGGACATTGTTTCAGTAATTCCCCCTCCTGTTCTTTGCATCATCATTTTCTGCATCTCTCCAACCACTTTCTCATCACCACACAAATATGCTCCCTATGGTTTCATCACAAAAACAAATAAAAACTAAGACATACAAAATTCATTGTTTTGCCACTTTCTTTCATTCTAGCCACAACTCGATGTATATATCTTTTGTATAGTAATGTGAAAGAGAATTATCCTTAAATTAAAAAAAATGTTTTTCCAATTTCTAGTCTCCCTTTCTCTCTCAGCCTCACCTATATAATTATTCCCATCTGAACTCAACCTTTATATTATTAAATCCAGAGGACAATTCTCAGACTTCATCTTACCTAACTATAGCATCATGATCACTACTTTCTCCTTGAAAGAGTTTCTTTACTTCTCTTAGAGGATACCATACTCTCTGTTTCTCTTCTTACCTCTCTAGACATTATTTTTCTATCGTCTTTATTTATTGTTTTTTACCTCCCTGATCTCTTAATGTTGGAGCATCCCAGCACACACTTTTTTCTCTTTATTTTTCTTTACACATTCACTTTTTTGGGAATTTCATCAAGTCTTTAAGCTTTTAATATCCATCCATGAGCTAATTGATCCAACACGTAATTCCAGTCTACATCTCTGCTCAACTCTAGACATATATCCCACTGGCTTCCCAAATATGTCCTGCTGAGTATCTCCTGGGCATCTCAGACTTGACACTTGAAAAATTGAAGTCATATTCTCTCTTCCTCTAATACCACCCACAAAATCCTACTCTACAATCATGGGCAACTACTTCTTCCACTTGCCTTGGCTAAAACTTTCAGAGGCATCCTTTTCTCTTAGTTTGTCATAATCCATGTTCTAACTGTCAGCAAAATATGTAACTCTGCCTTAAAATATATTGCAAATCTGACTATATCTCCCAACTTCTATGACTAATGCATTGCCCCAAGCTACTATTGCCTCTTCTCCAATCTGTTGTATGGCAACAGTCCAAGCTGTTTTTGTCTTTTTCTCTTTTGCCTTCCTTTGGTCTATTTCTCAGAGCCATTTTAGTAATATTTAAAAATAAGACCATATGACATAAATAAGATTATATGACATTAGATCAAGAGAGTTAAATCCAACAATGGCTTCCTATATCATGAGACTAATAGCCTTACAAATCACAGAGAAGCTTATGCAATTGTTCTTTGACTCTACCTTCTCAAATGTTCACTCTTTACCACCTATACTAGCCTCTTTGCTATTCCTCAGTCATTTCTCTTTTTTAAGTGATTTTTTTAAAGATTTTAATTATTTACTCATGAGAGACACAGAAAGAGAGGGGCAGAGACACAGGCAGAGGGAGAAGCAGGCTCCATGCAGGGAGCCTGACTCGGGACTCGATCCCGGGTCTCTAGGATCACGCCCTGGGCTGAAGCCAGGCACTAAACCACTGAGCCACCCGAGCTGCCCCTCCTCAAACATTTCAATCAGATTTCCAGCCCAAGGTTTTGATACTTGTCTTTCTCCCTAAAACACTCTTTTCCTGGAAGTTCAATTGAATTTCTCCTTCAGGTCTTTACTCAGCTGTCACCATCTGAGTGAAAGCAAACCCTAGCTACTGCATCACAAACTGCACATATATTAAACTTCATATTCCTCCCCTTGCTTTGTTTTTCTCCAGAACACTCATCACCTTCTAACATATATGTTTATTTTTTTACCTTATTTATTGTGTTCTTACCTAGTAAAGAGTGAACTTTTTCAGGACAGGGATTTGTTTTGTTCTGTTTTCATTTGAAATGCTAGTAGCTAGAACAGTGACTATTTTAGTATTTAATCATTCTGTATTTGTTGAAGGAATGATGGAAAGACACCACCAAGGTTGTAGCAGAATATAATCTGACCTAGTTCTTAATCAAAGTTTAATTCTCTTAGAGGAGTTTCTGGTATATTATAAAAATAAAGGAAATAAATGGGAAATTCAAAACACTCTACAGAGAAAGAGTTAAAATGGAACCATTCTTGGAATTCAAACTGGGGAGTCTGCTAATGAAAATATTTGACCCAGAGCTGGGCAAAAATAATAGCACGAAAAATCTATCATGTGTAGATCAAGTTATGCAGAATGACTTATTGTAATATATCCATCTATTCCCAGGAAAATGTAGCCAAGGAAATGTCTCTTATGTGGGTGGGTAAGAATTCCAATCTCAAATTAAAAAAATGACTATTTTAATATTTGCTCTATTTAATAACTTGCAGTATATGGCACACATCTGAGTGATTTACAGAGTGCTTTGCACAGAACAGCTGATCATGGTGTAGAGCTTAACATGCAGTCAAAATCTTAGGGGACTGCATGGACATTTTAAGGAAACAAAAGGGGAAATTTGTACTCTGTACACAGTTTAAACTGATATAAAAGATCTGCCTGATTGATGAATTAGTAGGAATCAGAACCTTAGAACAAAAGCAACACAAAAGATTAAGTAAGACCAGTTAGAAAAACATATATGTTGGACGTGCAAAAGGAGATTTCAACAAGTCTTTATCCAATAAAAGTTAACTGTCAGTTCAGAAATTCCAAGAAAAGTTTAACTGGAAGAAAATGTTTCTGTATTATAATTACATGTGGAAAATGTATTTTGATGGTTAACATACTGTGAGGCATCTAAAGAATCTGCAGTATCTACAGGGAACTCTCTGGTCATTTACAAATGAAGTAAGATATACACAAATTGGAAGGAAGAACACAGAATCAAAGCCAAGAAGTAAAGAGTAGCATGGTGTAAATGTAATAATTATCTGAAAGAAGAAAGCCAAAATTAAGCTAAGCTTTCAGAAAATTATATTCTGATAATTTAAGGAGTTTTAAAGACCTGCATGGCAACAAATAAACATATGTTTATTTGTTTGATCACATGTTTACCAAAAAATTGAGCACATGGCAATGACAGAGAAAGAAAAATTAGTCAATTCTGTGTTATTAAGGATAGTGGTTTTAAACTGCAAAATATAAAATGACCATAGTTAACTGATCTGAAGACTAAGATAAGTGAAAGAAGTATAATTTTAGTTTGGTAGGAGAGTTATATTACTGAAATGAGTTGGGGAAAATTTTTTGCTGAAGTTCAAACTTTTTCCTCTGGGCAGACTTAGAAGAAAAAACTCTTATGAAGTGAATAACTCCATTTGAGCTTCTACTCCCTTTGTCTACTTCCCAAGCTTTCCAGTCCTAAGTGAATAACATATAAATCTAAGATGTCTTGATATCTAGAGTCATCCTGTCAACATTCTTAATAATACTTCTTTCTAGGAAAGTATATTTTCTATCATAGTATTTAACTCCTCAAATAATTCCAGCAGTAGTTACCAAACTATATTTATCCTCCTCGTTTACATTATTTTCACCCTTTCTCCCTTCTTTCTGAGGCTGAAGGCCGGAGCCTGGGGAAGCAACTCTCCACAGTGGTACTTTGTGGCAGCCATCCATCATGGCAGTGAGGACAGTGGCTATGAATAGATACCAGAATCCTCCCTGAATTGGCAGTCATCTCTCTCAGACTATACAAATGAGAGGATCCATGTATTTTCCTGGGAAAGATTTAAGAAATGAGGACTAGAGCCTGTGAGAGATGCTTTCTGCCTCTATGGAATATGAGTTCTGGAATTGGTATTAATTTGTGTTGCCAGACAACTGAGATGGAGTTAGTATGCTCCTGAAACAGAAAAGCCATTAATAGCACTGAAATTTGTAGTGGTCGAATATTTGCCGCATCTTTCTTCCTCTTCCAAAGTTTTATAATGTTAACTAAAGGGTGAGATTAATTGCTATTTGTTTTCCAGACTTCCTAAGTTTTCTACCCAGACAGTAAAAATTAAAGGCATATTCTAGCTTTATTTAGGTTATATGTGTTATTTCAACATGATTTCAGATTTTGTAGCATGGTGCTCAAAATACGTCTGTTGGGTGACTGAAAGGCAAAGAACTTTCTAGTTAATCATGTGAAGGGCTCAAGTCACTTAGCTTTATGGTGAAATTTTGTTTTGTCAAGTTTTAGATCACTCTATCAAAGCTGTAAACTTGGAGAATTTTTTTACTTATCTTTTAGGGTCACTTTATTATTTTCTTATTCTGAAGAAAATTATTGAGAATGAAAAATAGCTCTTATTACATGGATACAAATGGTCACTATTTAGAAAGATATACTATTTTACTGTGTGTTTTAGCTCAGTGTTTAAAAAAATCTAGGACTCTAATTGCTGTCCTGAAATGGTACACAAATATAAAGCCTGTTGTTTTTTTCTAATTTATTGAATGCTAGTCATTGTCACTTGGTTAAGTTCCTTTTATGAAATTAGATCTCTTATACTGCTTATTTGTGTTCTTTTAAAGTATGCATTTCTGATGCTAAAAAACCCCATATAAACCTGTTAGGAAGAATTTTGGCTAGTGAATTGAAGGATTTGAGAGTGTAAATCCAAATTTAGTTAACAGCCACTCTTGAAGTGATTAATTGTTGTTATGGATTTGTCTCATCATGTAAACTAAAGGTTAGGCTACAAGAAAAGTGTGAGAAACTTCCTCCGCTAATGGTTTCTCTTCATTTAGAAAGTGATAGCATACTTGGCAGTTTTTCAGGGAGCATTTAATTTGTTGGTTTAAAAATGGATTAATAGTTATGTTTGCAGTCATCATTTGGGCCCAAACAAAAAATTCTAGTTTATTAAGCTTATTAAGAAAAAGTAATTGGTAAAGTAATTAGCCAATAAAGTAGTAATTGCACCTTTTCTTTGGGTCTTAGAAAAAAATAACTAAGAAGAGATGAATTTCTGCTCTGTGGGGAATATTTTGGGAGGAGAGGGATCAGTGAGAAGCCAGTTCTGTCATAAAGGACCAGAGTGGAGATGGGAACCACAAAGGGCCAAGCCTTGATCCCAAATTGAAGCTGCACCATTAGCTTTCTGACTTATTTTTCAGGATGACAGCATAAGTCCTAACTATACTCTTAATGGCTTTCCCCAAATGGAAAAGTTGACACTTTCTAAACTGAGCAGATAATCCGGCAAGGCATAACGTAGCATCTGTTCCAATCTGTACATGTAATATTTTATTTTAATTCTTCCCTAGAATATAGTTTAGTTCTTGATTGACTTTTGATGGAAATAGTAAAATTAATCCAGATAGCCAATATAAATCACTAATATCAATGAATGGTTTTGCTTGGAATTATAACACTAAGGATTTTTCTTACATTTTTAGAGATGAATTAAAAGCAACCACTTCTTGTATTCCCAACTGGCTAAAGTTCACATGCTTTTAAATGTCAAATATTGTAGTCGCATCCCAATTTAGCCTCAAGGATCTTCTATTCTTCTCTTAAACTTCCCCCCCAATACATAAAAGGTAAATTCTTGCACATTTACATCTGGACAGTAATAAATCATTTCCAGCATTTCTTCAAATAGTATAAAGCAGTAAAATGCAGGTATGTTACCCAGGGGACCATGGCAATGAATTTTCCATAACTGAAGCATTGCCTTGTTCATTAACTTAGGAAAAGCTAAGAGCAATCACCAAAACTGATTAAAAATTTATTAATAAAGTTTCTCAAATTAGGTGTAAAATAATTTGAAGTCATTTGTCTTAGGGAAGAGAAATACCTGGCATGGGGGTGGGGGAATGTGAAAATGCTATCCTTAGGAAACTTGGCTTGCAAGGTTGGCCTTTGGCTTGTGTCTGGGCATTTGAATTTTGGGAGTATTTCCACTGTTCCATGAGTGATAAAGTTGGGACCTTGTGCTTAAACTGTGCAAACAATATGGCTTAATTTGAAGATTTGTTTTTCTTCAAGGTGTTAAGAACTTTAATATGTGCTAAGTAGAATGTGCCTGTGTGACCCACCCCTAATAAAAATTTTAATGCTGAGTATCTAATGGCAACATCTCACACATGTTGTCACAGTTGGTGCTGGAGGAACTAAGCATATCCTGTATAATTCCAATAGGAGACAACTCCTGGGAGATTGAGCTTGGAAATTCCTTTCCAACTTTATATGTCTTTCTTCTTTGATGATTTGGCTTTGTATCCTTTTATTGTGAAAAATTATAGTTGTGTATGTGCTGAGACCTGTGAGTCCTTCCAATGAATCACTGAATCTGGATTGATCTTTGGGACCCTTATCACAAAGTGTTAATCAATCTGTCAGCACTTTGTATTAGTTAAGTTCTTTAGAGTTATAAGGGGGAATCTTTATCAAGATTCCTTTGAGAGAATATTTATTGCAAAGATCTATAATGACTGTGAAGGGGCAAGAAATATACAAACTATACCCCTCTTTTTGACTACTAATTACTCTGGAACTGAGAATTCCTGGAATTGAGCTGTACAATAAGCTTTTGGACAAATAAAATAATGGAATGTTTTGGTGCTTCTTTCTATGTCGTAAGTCCAGGAGATTGGGTCAGTTTATCACCCTTATATATACAGCATCCCTATTGGGCAGAATTTTAGGCCAAGCCACCTCAAAGACAGCATTCTTCATATCCAGCATAGGCTTCTGTACCCTTGATTTAGGCACCAGCTTCCGATCTAATCATTTGTGGCCAATATATCAGAGATGGGATGGCTTATATGTCACAAAGACAGAAGAATTAGAAAAAGTGATTCTTCTGGGTTCACATTTTACTGATGGAGGCTTCAGATGAGGCAGATACTTAAGACCTTAATAGACTCAGTACCAGTACACCCAGGAAGAGGTGTAAAGAGTGCACAGTTATTCTCTCTTGGAAGGAGAGAGACCAATGAGAAGATGTTCTGAAGCCAGGACTGGAAAAATGACATTAATTAAAGGTGAACTAAGAAAGGGGCACCTATTAGTGTTTAAGAATTTCTTGATTCTCGTATGTGCAGTGAGGCAGAAAAATATAGGTGACTGTGAGTTCTGTGAGAGAAGGAACAATGGCATCTACTCCACCCCTCCTGAAAAAAAATTAGTCTATTTTTGTCTATCCTTTCAAACTCTGTATAAATTGAAGCATATTTTACTTAGTCTCGCATATTTTTACAATTCACCTACAGTAATGGCAACCTTTCCTAGTTCCTTAAAAGAGCATTTTTCACATGTATTACGCTCTGACAATAAAGACTAACAGCCAGAATAAAAATTCCAATTCCTGAAGATGCAGTGTTTAAATTATGTCAACAAGGGGACACCTGGGTGGCTCAGTGGCTGAGCATCTGCCTTTGGCTCAGGGCATGACCCAGAGTCTAGGGATCAAGTCCCACACTTGACTTCCCACAGGGAACCTGCTTCTCCCTCTGCCTGTGTCTCTGCCTCTCTCTGTGTGTCTCTCATGCATAAATAAATAAAATATTTTAAAAAGTAAATTATGTCAACAAGGATGAGTTTAAAAAGTCACAGTTTTCCTGACCATGCTAAAAATATAAGTACCAAAAGAAGGATGGAATTTGACTGTAAGAATGAATTGTTAATTGTTGCCTTTATGAATTCCATTCTTCAGAAGGAGTACCAAAACATCCTTGTGAGGATCCTAGGAAGATATGTATTTCCTTTTTACTTAGAGCTAACCAGAGTAGATGACTTATAATAATTAAAATAATACAACTTCTGGAGAAACAACATTTAATCAACAGAGATTACTGGCAAACCATGGAGGTTGTATGAGCTGAAACTGTAATGACATTTTGTGTTGAAAATGCCACAGTACACTTTGGCAAATATTAATGGTTCTTCTGCTTGGTATTCTCTTAAACCATTCTCACCGTTGACTCTAGGGTATTCAGAAAGAATAATTTTATGCATGTCAAGGGCAGATAGCTGCTCAAAGTGGCCCTGAACAATGAAAGGAATCAACATCAGGAAATGAAGTGAGTAGTTAGGGAGTGAACAATAAACCCTATAGTTATAGGGGCTAAAATAATTCTCTTAAAAAGAAAATCATGAGATACAGAGGCAAATGCAGTTAGAGGTATTTCTAACTGCAGGATTGCTCTAATAATGCCCAATTGAAGGTTTTCATATCATGGAACAAAAACAAGGCATTGTCATTGTATTTTGCTTGAATCCTCAACTCACAGAATCTGCAAACAGTAAAATGGACATCTTTTATATACTAAGTTTGAGGGTTTTTTTGGTGCACAGCATTAATTCACAGAAACACTAGAATATGGGCCTTGTCCCTTAGTTTCCCAGGACTCTTATTTATTCTCCCTATCTGAATGCTTCTATCATGTGGTCAAATCTTCCATTCACATTGTTCACTCAAGAAGTGATCAACCAGTGCTTACTACTAACTTCTGGCAATGGTAGAGACATACTTTAATTTCCCTTAAAAATCGGGAAGGCCTTGCTTTCAGAAGAAACTCATTCAGGGGCAGCCCCGGTGGCACAGCGGTTTAGTGCCGTCTGCAGCCCAGGGTGTGATCCTGGAGACCCAGGATTGAGTCCCATGTCAGCTTCTCTGCGTGGAGCCTGCTTCTCCCTCTGCCTGTATCTCTGCCCCTCTCTCTCTCTCTATGAATAAATAAATAAAATCTTAAAAAAAAAAAAAAACTCATTCAGCAAATTTTAGCTCAGCCAGTTCCCCAGCTGTTGTGACAGCAATATCTATTGTTGTTTATTTGTTTGACATTTAGTTCTGCCTCCAATGTTCCTTCCCCCCAAAATAACTCATTTATTCTATTACCTGCATTTATTAAAAACGTTCTCTACATCATGCACTATTTCTGGCTTAGAGAACTCTACTGTAAAAAAATGATTGGCCGGTGTCAGAGCAGCATCATGGTCTGAAATCCCTCTCTGTCTACTCCTTCCCCCTCCCTTTATCTTTTACAGGTATTACATTTGATCAATCACTTGCATTTCTAATTCCACCATGGCATATGCTTTTTAGGGAACCCAAGATGACAAAATGCCCTTGCCAACCTTGTATGTTTGAATGATTCTTATTCATAATAAGTATACTTTTATACTTGTGTAAAGGAACTAATAATTGAATTGGACTCCCCACTAGGACTAAGCTTCTAGCTGAAGTAATTATGGCTGGATCTACAAACATTTAGGCCTGTGTCATGGGTAGTGAGTTACCACCAAATTCGGGTGCATGTCACAGTGATGTACTAAATACCTTCTCCAGATTTTCCCTCTCAGGCACTCAAGTGACACATTACTCCCTGAGAATGCTACCACCTCGAACCATTATATGCCATTATTTCTACCTGTTTTTCAAGATCGGAAGCCCAAGTTTGTTACCTTCCTCTGTGTATGTTGCAATTAAGGGCTATCTATTTGATTTACTATTGCAATTGTTTATCTATCTTCCACTGAGAGTGCTAGACTGCCATTTCCTTGAGGAAAAGAAAGGAGCCTGGCCCTTTGCTATATTGTCATCACCTAATCCAATGACAGGTAGATGGTGTGTCCCTGACATGTCTTAAGTGAAGTGAAAAGTGTGCCATTATTTGATTTCTCAACATAGGAAATCTCTCTTTGCTGAGTTGAATTTTCTTCAGGTAATGACTAGTTGGGAATTCTTGTTAGGAAAACAAAGGAAAAGAAGAAAAACAGCAACAAAAAGCGATTTGTAATGTGATGTTTAAGATGCTGCATTGCTAAATAAGCTCTGTGGCAATGTAGGTATCATTGTCAAAACATATTGAGGAAAAAGAAATATGAACAAGATGATATTTCAATTTAGAACAGTATTTATTAGGCACACTTCTTCAATTATTGAAAATTAGCATAAGCACCCCTGCCAATACAATGTAAAAGTTACTCCTTTCTCATTAGTTACAGACATACCCGTTTCTTAGCAAGCAAATCCACTTATAATATTACCAATTAAAAGATAGAATTTTAAAAGAGGGAAACAACATTTAAGGCTTCAGTTCTGGGTTGGTTTTCTCACGGTGCAGAATTCTTGAGCATATGGTTACTTGATTGTGTTAACCTATGGTTGGTATCTATGATGTTATTTATCTATTAGTTGTACATTTTTCCTTTTATAGAAGTAAATTTAAAATTTAGGAATAACTCAATATATAAAATGCTGGGTAAAAAGCTAAATAAGAATTTTTCTATGGATGGGAAAAATAAAATCCTGTCTCTTCTGTTTCCATAGGCATTTAAACGTGCCCGAGGTTGTGATCTACTTATGGGAGCATCTCACAGCAAATGCAGGGGAAGGGCCCATAAAAAGTTTGAGACCATGTGTCTCAAACTACCATGTGGGGTAGCACCTTTGAGCAGGGTCCTGCTAGGAGCAGGTTTAACTGTGTACACCATTCATGCTATAGATGCCTCAGAACAGATTTTTAAAAATCCCTTATCTAATTCTGTGTATTCTAGGGTAAAATCAACCTATATTTTGTTCTTTAATCCTTAATTTCTTATAATAAATGTCTTCCTGTTTTTTTGTACCTAGAGTCCTTTTTTTTCCCCCCATGCAGTGAATTATAGATGATTTATGTGTCCATAGACCCTCTAGAACCACCCTCCTATCATTTGTTTCAAGGTTGGTCAGTGATTTGGGGCTGAGTGTGGTAGGAGAGTAGATCTTTCTCCACCCAACACCACTACTCCAGTACCTACTGGACAATACATAGGGAACTCAGTAGGTACACAAGACCAGATCACCTCCTTCTAGGACATCTAGTGGTTTTTCTAGAAGGAGGTGAGAAATATGCCCATAATGTCATCTTGGACTAAGAAGTGCCTCACATACAGAAGCAAGAAATGAATGGCAGCACCTCCTATCCATTGTGGGTGCTGAGGCTTAGGGCCACATGGGTTAAAGAGGTGCCCCAGGGCCAGGAGGGAAGCCCTAGGACCCTAGGAGCTCTAGCTTCTGCAGATAGGCTTGAGTTCACTAGCAGACACCTGTGCCTGAGGTGATTTCCATAGATCAGTTACCACCGTGGTGGGCCAACTTTTATAGCTTCTTGCTCTCTTATAATGCTTCCCCTATTTTTATTTATTAAAACATAGTAAGCATACCTTATATTATTTCGATAATTCTAGCATTTTAAGTCTTTCTAAGTTCTATGCTACTGTCTTCTTCATTAAGCCTGAGTGTTTTATAATTTCTTTTTTTAATGTGCGATCATATTTATTGGAAGCCCCTTAGTGGGAATTCTCTGATTCTTGAATTGAAAGCAGTATTTGGGGACACCTGGGTGGCTTAGTGAGTAAGCATCTGCCTTTGGCTCAGGGTGTGATCCTGGGGTCTGGGATCGAGTCCTGTATCAGGCTTCTTGTGGGAGCCTGCTTCTCTCTCTGCCTCTCGCTCTCTCTTTCTCTGTTTCTCTCATGAATAAATAAATAAAATCTTTAAAAAAAGAAAGAAAGCGGTCTTTGTAGAGCACACTTATGTTTGCTTCTGCCAACACATTTGAAATATTCCTTTCCAACCAGGGTCAATTCACACAAATTCTCTCTGTGGGATTTTCAGGTATCTCAGGTTATATGGATTCAAGCTACAAATGTATAAAAGCCAAGTTAATGTTGCAAATCCATAGGAGAAATGTATTTCCCTTTAGTCAGTGACAGTTTATAGGTTAGATCATATTCTTTCTAATACCCTGTGTATGTGCCTGTGTTTCTAGAACTCTCTTACTCTGATGACATAATCCTTTGGATTGGAGAATGCCCTAATATGTTTTACAATTTGGGCAGGCTCTGGACTTTTTCACCTTTAGGCTCTAGGAGGCCGTGAAAGATCAAGTCATGGTTATTAAGCTAGGCAACTGCTTTTAAGGTAATTGCTACATTTATGGCTCCACTTACATTGTAGACTCTATAAAGCTGACCTTGGTTGGCAAACTTTCTCTGTAAGGGCCATATAGTAATAATTTAGGATTTGCCAGGCTGCATACTTGCACCCAAATAATTTCTGTCACATATTCTTTGCTTGTTCTTTGTTTTTCTTTTTTCTTTTATTTATTTATTCATGCGAGACACACAGAGAGAGGCAGAGAGGTAGGCAGAGGGTGAAGCAGGCTCCCTGCAGGGAGCCTGATGTGGGACTCCATCCCAGAACCCCAGGATCACCATCTGAACCAAAGGCAGGTGCTCAACCACTGAGCCACCCAGGTGCCGCTTGGTTTTTCTTATAAGCTTTTAAAATGTAAAAACCTTCTGAGCTCTGAAGACATACAAATAAAGACCATGGTTTTTATCTGACCCATTGTTTAATGGACTACTGCTCAAAATTCTAGATTCCCCCTTTACTTACTTTTTTTTTGCCTCTGAAATCCTTCACAGTTGTTGATGTATTTTAAAGTCCATAAAATATATTTCTGTCTGGCATTTTCAACAGTTTTCAGTTGGAGTGTCAGTCAGGCGGTTCAGTACTTCTGAAGAGTTTTATTTTTATTTTGTGCAGTCTATAAATATTTATTAAGATTAGCACTCACATTCACCATATTCTATCCTTAATCATGTTGTTCTGGTATTTCAGACTTTCTTTCTGGTATAATATTTCTTAGTTTTTAAATCTATCCTTTAGCTGTTCCATTGGTGAGTGTCTGTTGGCCAAATTCTTGCAGTATGCATTCTTTTTGAAGTGAATCCTTTGAGGATACTACAGATTTTAATATGATTTACCCTGAATGAGATTTATTGTGCATTCTGATTCTGGAAATTTATCATTTTTATTAAATCCAGGAAAATTTCAGCCATTATGTCTTTGAGTTATCTGCCCCTTATTCTACACTTCTTTTTTCCTTAGATTATTTATTTGCTTGTTTGAGAGAGAGAGAGAGAGAGAGAGAGAGAGATGGAGACAGAGACAGAGAGAGAGCAAGTGAGAATGGGGGGAGAGACAGAGGGGAGAGAGAAGGACAAGCACACTGTGCACTGAGTGCTGAGCATGACTTGAAGCTCAACTAGGACAAGGTAGAGCTTGATCCTATGACCTGAGGTCATGACCTGAGCTGAAACCTGACCAAGACCAGACCAGACCATGACCAGATCCTATGACCTGACCATGACTCAGGTGCTTATCTGACTCAGCCACCCAGGACCTCTCTTCTGTCTTTAAAAAACGATGAGATATATATTAGATCTCTCAGGATTCACTATGTCTTTTATTCTATCTCATTGTCTCTTTTTCACTGCTCCCTACCTTCCCTCTCTGGCTCTCTCATAATTTACTCTAAGCTGTTTTTTAGTTCTTTCATACTCTCTTTAGTTATTGTTATGCTATTTTATTTATCAATTTTATATACCTTAAAAAGTTTAATCTTGATTACCTTTGTTTTTGTAAGTTCTTTTTTTTTTTTGATATTCTAACTCATCATTTTGAGTGATCTCTCATTAGTTGTTCATGATGATTTTCTCATTTGTATCTTTAAAGTATTGAACATGCTGGATTTTATGCCTTGTGTTTGGTAATTACAATAGATGAAGTTTAAAGATATATTCGTGCTATTGGTTATTTTACTCTACCTTATGGTATATTTTCTTTCTTGGTTTAGGGGATTTTGAAGGACATTCTAAGTGGTCATTGTGAGATCTAGAAGGAAGATTAGCTTTTTTTGCAAGGTGCCTGGGTACTTACTCAGTTTGGAATAGTTGATCTAAATTAATTAATTTATTGATTTAGGGATTTTTAAGCCATGTCATTCTTGGATCTGGTCTGACTTTTGGTTACAAATTCTCAAGGAAGAGTATTCTCTTGCACTCTACTCATAACAAAAGCAGAGATCAGATATATGTTTCCTTTGCAGGAGGAGGTTATTAATCTAGTTTACTTTTTTATACACTGTAAACTTCTTCAGAGGTACACACTTTAAGGGTTTCTTTTTCTGTTCAGACTAAGATTTTCTTAATAAAAACTGTTAGTAGAAATTAGGAAATGCCTTTAGGTGATGCTCTTTTGGGTGTTTCTGTGTTTGCTTTGTTTCTGGTGTCTTGAGATTTCCTTTATTCTTTATTTTTTTTCTCCAGCTATACTTTTAAATGAACATCCTTAATACTTTGACTCGCATACTTGAATGTTTGGGGTGAACATTTTTAAGATTTGCAGGATATTCTCAGAAAGAGAAACCTTGTGTTAGACGTCTAACTTTATTTTTTTCCTTGAGAGATGATGTAATACTTAACATACAAGATTGAATTATTTATTGGAATGAGTTACTCTTGTGGTAATCTTAGAAAAATCACTTACATTTAGAATCTCGGTTTCTTTATTAACTAATTTAGGGTCCTATTAATACCAGTCTCATAGTGCTTTTGTTTGGTATATATGAGATAGTGTGTATTAACATAGTTTTCAAAGCCATAATGCCTTACACAAACACTAGGTACTATTTAATATTAATAATAATGGTCATTATTATTGTTATCATTTTCAGCATACCTTAATCAGTTTCTCAAAATCAGTATTAGAGCTGTTGTTCATATATAATTACAATTTACAGTGTTTCAGATACAAAAAAAGAAAAAGTATTCTTTTATGGTTCCTAGAAATTCAATACCACTTCTTTTAGAGAGAAAAAAAAAAGACAAGACAAAGCAGATATCTGAAAGAAAACATATTTGTGTTTGTTTGTGATCACTTAGCGTAAGTAATTATAAATGAATAAAATAAAAACTAATGGTAATTTTATAATACTATTGTTAACTTTGATAATGTTCAGGGAAGAAACCAAAAAATTCACTTGTTTCTAATTATAAAACACAGATGTAGACTTTATCAATATGTAATGCTATTTGCAAGCAAGTTAGGGTTAAATTTTAATAGGGGTGCCTGCATGGCTAAGTCAAGTGTCCAACTCTTGGTTTTTGGCTCAGGTCATGATTTCACGGTCCTGAGATCAAGCCCTACCTCAGGTTCTGTACTGGGTGTGAAGTCTGCTTGAGATTCTCTCACTCTCCCTCTGTTCCTCCCCCTGCTTTCTCACACTCTCGCTTTCTCTCTAAAATAAAAAAATCAAATCAATCAATCAATCTTTGAATAAAAAGAATTAAACTCTAATAAAAGAATGCTCAATTATTATCTGCATATTGTGGTATGTAGTGCCATTTATCTATATACCTTATAAGATTTTTAATAATTCTTTTAATCATATAATCTATTTTTCCTTATTTCCTACAATTTTGCATGCTAATTAAATTAATTAGTTAATTAATTATTACCACAAGTTTATTTTTTTGTTGATTGATTAATTTACCCCTCAAGGTAGCATTTATAGGTTCCAGGGATTTGGACATGAATATGCTTTTTTCTCATTAACAAAACTTTTTAAAAATTATGGTAAAATACACATAACACAAAACTTACCATCTTAGCTTTGTTAATGTGTACAATGCAATGACATGGAATATATTTATTTTATTGTGCAAGTATCCACCTCCAGAAATCTTCATCTTGCAAAACTGAAAGTATACCCATTGATATATAACTCCTCATTACCTCCTTCTTCCAGCCTCTGGTAACCATCATTATGCTTTCTTATCTCCATGAACTGATCACTCTACATTCCTTATCTATGTGGACTCATATAGTAACTGTCCTTTTCTTTGGCTGCCTAACCTCATTTTGAATAATGTCCCCAAGACTTATCAGTGCTGTAGCCTGTGTCAGAATTTGCTTCCTTTTTAAGATTGAACAATATTTCACCCTTATTTTACGTATCCATTCATGTATTGTGGATACTTTGGTTATTTCCATGTTTTAGCTATTGTGAATAATGCTGCTATGAACATGGCTATACAAATATCTTTTCAAGACTCTGCTTTTCATTCTTTTCAGTGACTACCCAGTAGATTTCCTGCATCATATGTAATTCTATTTCTGATTTTTTGAGAAACTACTATATCATTTTCCACAGTTGCTCTACCATTTTCCATTCCCACCAACAGTGTGTAAGGGTTCTAGTTCCTCTTTATCCTTATGAATGCTTGTTGTTTTCTGTTCATTAGTAGCTATCCTAATAGGTGTGAGGTGATATATCATTGTGGTGGTTTTATTTGCATTTCCCTAATGATTAGTGATATGAAGCATCTTTTCATGTGCTTGTTGGCCATTTGTGTGGGTGTATGTGTGTATGTATATGCATGTATATGTGTGTATACATATACATATAAGAACTATTAAAGCCCTTTGTCCATTTTTCAGGTTTATTGAGAAATACTTGGCATACATCACTATATAAATTTAAGGTATACAGCATGGTGATTTGACTTATATTTTGTAAAATGATTATCATGATATGTTCATGATAATTTCAATATTCTCATATAGATAAAATAAAAAGAGGAGAAATGAAGAAAGAACAAAGAAAAAAAATACTTTCTTCCTATGATGAGACCACTTAGGATTTACTCGCTTAATAACTTTTCTATATATCATACATTAGGGTTAGGATAGTGATCATGTTGTACATTATACCCCCTCTACTCACCTATTTTATAACTGGAAATTTTCACGTTTTGACTACCTTTGATTTTCCCTACTCCTAACTCCACCTCTGGTAACCCACAAGTCTGATCTCTTTTCCTATGAGTTTAGTTTTCTGTTTTGCCTTTTTTTTTTTTTTTTTGATTCCTCATATAAATGAAATCATACAATTTTTCAGTGTCTAACTTATTGCATTTAGTGTAATGCCTTCAACATCCATCCATGTTCTTGCAAGTGATATTGTTTTTTTTTATTTTAACGGGTGAATTCTATTCCATCGTATGTATGTATGTATATGTGTTGTGTGCATCTATAAAACTCTTTTATCCATTCATCCATAAATGGGAACTTAGGCTATTTCTGTGTTTTGGCTATTGAAAATAATACTGCTCTGATCATGGGGTGTAGATATCTTTCTGAGATAGTATTCTCATTACATTTGAAGTACTCCCAGAAGTAAAAGTCCTGGACTGTATGATAGTTATATTTTTAAATTTTTGAGAATTCTCTGTGCTGTTTTCCACAACAGCTGCACTAATTTAAAATCCCACTGAGAAGGCAAAGGGTTTCCTTTTATTTATATCTATGCCAGCATTTCTATCTTTTGTCTTTTTGATAATGGCCATTACAACAGACATGAGATGACATCCTATTACAGTTTTAATTTGCAATGACTAGTAATGTTGAGCATCTTTTCATGTACCAGTTGGCTTTTTGTATATCTTCTTTGAAAAAATGTCTATTTAGGTCCTTTGCCCATTTTTTAATTGGATTACTTGTTTTTTACTATTAAATTATTTGAGTTCTCTATATACTTCTTTTTTTTTATTGACCCCTGCCTGGTATGCGGTATGCAAAATTTTTCTTACTATTCTGTAGCTTGATGATTTATTTTGCTGTGCAGAAGTGTTTTAGTTTAATGTAGTCCCACTTTTAAAAAAATATTTCTTATGCTTTGGAAGTTGTATCCAAGAAACCGTTAGTGAGACCCAAGTCAAGGAGTTTGTTCCTATGTTTTCTTGCAGGAGTTTCAGGTTTCAGGTGTTACATTTAAGCCTTTATCCATTTTGTGTTAACTTTTGTGAAGTGGCTTAGGATATGGGTCCAGTTTCATTATTTTACATGTGAACATCCAATTTTCCTAGCACTATTAATTGAAGAGACTGTCTTTTCTCCATTGAGTATTCTTGGCTCCATTGTCAAATATTGATTACATATGCTTGGATTTATTTCTGGACTCTTGATTCTGTTCCAATGGTCTATTTGTCTGTTTTTATGCTGGTACCATACTGTTTTAAAGATGATAGCTTTCTAGTATAGCTTGAAATTTATAGTGTAATCCTTCCTGCTTTGCTCTTTTTTCACAGCCTTTCAGTTTTAATCAAGGTCTTTTGTGGTTCCATGTAAATTCTAGGAGTGTTTTTTTTTCTACTTCTGCAAAAAAATTTCATTAGAATCTTAATAGGAATTGCATTGAATCTCTATATGATTAAGTTGCACAGTCGACCTTTGAACAATGCAAGGTTAGGGGCATGACTCATATGCATTCAAAAATTTATATAAAAATTTTTGACTCCCCAAAACTTTACTAATAGCCTACTGTTCACTGGAAACCTTATGGATAATATCAACATTAACACATATGTTGTATATTATATGTATTGTACATGTGATATATTGTATTGTTATAATAAAATAACCTAGAGAAAAGAAAGTATTATTAAGAAAATTTCAGGGAAGAAAATATACATTTACCATACTGCACAGTACTTAAAAAAAAGTCCTTGTATAAGTGGACCCATACAGTTCAACTTCTGTGACATTACCATCTTGTGGTAATGACATTTTAACAGTATTAATTCTTTTGTTCTATTAACATGGAATGTCTTTCCATTTATTTGTATCTCCTTCAGTTTCTTGCATCAATGCCTTATAGATTTCAGCAAGAGATCATTCACCTTCTTAGTTAAATTTATTCCCAAGTATTTATTCCTTTTGATGCAACTGTAAATGGGATTGATTTTTTAAATTTCTTTTACAAAATTTTGTTAATGTATAGAAATGCTACTGATTTTTGTATGATCATTTTATATCTTGTGACTACTGCACTCACTGATTAGGTCTAAAAGGATTTTTAGTTGAGTCTTTAGGATTTTTCTATATAAAATTATGTTTTCTGACAATAGAGTTTCATTTCTTCCTTTCCAATTCTGATATCTTTTATTTCTATTTCTTGCTAGGACTTCTAGTACTATGGTGAATAGGAGTGCTGAGAGTGGGTATACTAGTCTCATTTCTGATCATAGAGGAAAGGCTTTCATCTTTTCACTATTGAGTATGATGTTAGCTGTGGGCTTGTCATAGATGGCCTTTGTTATGTGGAAATTTGCCACATTGCACATTGCCATATTTGCACACATTGAAATATCTTTGCAACTCACTGGACAAATCCCACTTGATTATGATGAATAATCCACTTAGTGTTATGTTGAATTCTATTTGCTAGTATTTTATTGAGAATTTTTGTGTGTATATTCATCAGGGATATTGGCCTATAGTTTTTTGTTTTGTTTTGTTTTCCCTAGTAGTATACTTTTCTGGTGTGGTATCAGGATAATGCTGGCCATGTAAAATGAGTTTGAGAATGTTCCCTTCTCCTTAATTTTTTGGAAGAATTTGGAAAATGTAATTCTTCTTTAAATGTTTGGTAAAATTCACCAGTGAAGCCATTTGTTCCTGGGCTTTACTTCTTAGGAAGATTTTTGATTACCAATTCTATCTTCTTACTAGTAATTGATCCGCTTAAATTTTCTGTTTCTTCCTGTTTCAGTTTTGGTAAGTTTTGTATTTCTAAGAATTTCTCTATTTTTCTAGGTTATCTAGTTTGTTGTATAATTTTTTATTATAGCCTCTTATGATTCTTTAAATTTCATGTGTTATCACTTATATTGTTGCCTATTTCTTTTATAATTTTGTTGATTTGAGTAATTTTAAATTTTTTCCTTGTTAGTCTACTTGAGAGTTTATCAATATTGTTTATATTTTTAAAGAGCCAACTCTTTTTTATAGGTGCAAATAGGTGTTTTTATTAAAGCATGGGACGAAGGAGCTGCCTAAAGAACCAACTCTTAATTTGGTTAATCTTTTCTATTGTTTTATTATTATTGTGCTCTATTTTATTTATTTCTACCCTAATCTTTATTATTTTTTTCTCCTGCTAAACTTGGGTCCAGTTTTTTCTTCTTTTTCAAGTTTTTAAAGTGGAGTTGGGGTGCTTATTTCAATCTGTTTTGCTTCTTATTATAGTTGTTTATTGTTTAGAATAGCTTTTGTTGCATGGCATGACATGAATTCTGTTATGTTGCATTTGCCTTTTTTGTTTATCTCAGTATACTTTTTTAGTTACCCTCTAATTTCTTTTTTGATTCCTTTGTTGTTCAGCAGAGCGTTGTTTGCTTTCCATATATTTGTGAATTTGCCTCTTACTGATTTCTGGTTTCATGTCATTATGGTCAGAGAAATGTGATTTCTATTTTCTTGAATTTGTTGACTTGCTTAACATACGGTCTATCCTAGAAAATGTCCCATTTAATGTTGAGAAGAATGTTTATTCTGATGTTGTTGGAGAGAATGTTGTATATATGGCTGTTAGGTCCATTTGATCTATAATGTTCAAATCCATTGTTTTCGTATTGATTCTCTGTCAGAATGGTCTATCCATTATTGAGAATGCAGTATTAAAGCCCTCAATTATTACTGTATTATCATTTATTTCTTTTTTTAACTGTTAGTTTTTGCTATATGTATTAGGTGCCCTGATGTTAGACACATAAATATCTACAATTGTTATATTTTCTTGATACATTGACCATTATATAATAACATTATTTTTCTCTTTTTATCAGTTTTAGTTTACAGTCTATTTTATCTGATGTAATTATAGCTCTTCTGCTTTTCTTTTCTTTCAGTTGCTATTTGCTTAAAATATCTTTTCTATCCCTTTAGTCTTAGTCTATATGTGTTTTTCAGGCTAACTTGAATTTTCTGTAGGCTGTATATTGTTGTATCTTGTTTGCTTTTTTTCCATTCAGGCATTCTATATCTTCTGTTTGGAGAATTTAATCCATTTACATTTAATTATTATTATTGATAGGTAAGGATTTACTATTGCTGTTTTATTTATTGTTTTCTAGTTGTTTTGTAGATTTATGGTCCCCTTCTTTCTTATCCTGGTGTCTTTTTGTGTTTTCATATTTTTTGATCGTTTGGTCAGTTACTTTTTTTTTCAATATTTTAAATACATCATCCCATTATTCCCTAATTTTTTTTATTTGAAGTATAATTGACATGTACTGTTATATTTTCAGGTGTGCAATATAGTGATTCAAAAATTCTATACATTACTTAATGAGCACCATGATAAATGTAACCACCATATAACATTATTACAATATTAACTGTATTCCCTATGCTGTGCTTTTCATCTTTCTGCTGCATTTATTTTATAACCAGAAGTTTTAACTATTGATCCCATTCAACTATTTTATCCATCTCCCCACTCTCCTCCTCTCTGGCAAATACCAGTTTATTCTTTGTATTTATGAGTCTGTTTTGGTTTTTGTTTGTTTTGTTCTGTTTTGTTTTTTAGATTTCATATTTAAGTCATATATTTGTTGTTCTCTGTCAGACTTATTTCACTTAGCATAGTGTCCTCTAGGTCCATCCATGTTCTCACAAAAGGTAAGATTTCATTCATTGTTATGGCTGAATAATATTCCAATATATTATCATATATATGATATATATATATATATATATATATATGATATATATGTTACATCTTCATTGTACATTCATGTAGTGATAGACACTTGAGTTGTTTCCAAGTCTTGGCTATTTTAATAATACTGCAGTAAACATAGGATTATATATATCTTTTTAAATTATATTTTTATTTTCTTTGGGTAAATGCCAAGTAGTAGAATTACTGGATTATATGGTATTTCTAGTTTTAATTTTCTGAGGAACCTCAATACTGGTTTTCCACTGCACCTGACCAATTTGCTTTTCTACCACCAGTGCACAAAGTTTTCTTTTTCTCCAAATACTTGTCAACACTTGTTATTTCTTGTCTTTTTGATACTAATGATTCTAACAGGTGTGATGTGATGTCTCACTCTGGTTTTGATTTGTGTTTCCCTGATGATTAATGATGTTGAACTTATCTTTGTGTGTCTGTGAATTTCTGTATATTTTCTTTGAAATAATGTGTATTTATATCCTCTGCCCATTTTTTTTTTATTGGATTACTTTGGTTTTGTTGTTTGTTTGGCGGTATTGAGTTGTATGGGTTCTTTATATATTTTGGATATTAACTCCTTATCAGATATATCATTTGCAAATGTTTTCTCCCATTCAGTACGTTGTCTTTTGTTTTATTGTTGGTTTCCTTCACTGTGTAAAAAATCTTTTAAGCTTGATGGGATAAAACTTTCTGTGTTTTTATATTAGTGTTCTTTTACTTTTTATGGGAGTACCTTGTATGTAATTCTCTTTTTTTCACACTGCTTTTAAAATTCTGTGTCTTTGACTTTTGATGATTTAATTGTAATGTATTTTAATGTGGTCCTATTTAGGTTTAGCCTATCTGGAATCTTTAGAGTCTCTTGGTTCTGGATGTCCAATTCTTTCCTGAGGTAGAGAAGGGGTCAGCTATTATTTTCTTAGATATATTTTCTGTCCCTTTCTCTTTCTTTTTACCTTCTGGAATTCCCGTATTGTAAATAATGTTTCTTTTTGTTTGTTTGTTTGTTTCCCATGAGGCCCTGAAGCTTTCTTATCCCTTTTTCTTTTTTTAAGATTTTATTTATTTATTCATGAAAGACACACACACACACACACACACACACACACACAGAGGCAGAGACATAGGCCAAGGGAGAAGCAGGCTCCCTGCAAGTAGCCTGATGTGAGACTTGATCCTGGACCATGGGATCATGCCCTGAGCCAAAGGCAATTGCTCAGCTGCTGAGCCACCAAGGTGTCCCTCTTATTCCCTTTTCATTTTTTTTTTTTTTTACCTTTTTCATGTCTGACTGGGTAATTTCCAACGTCTTATCCTCCAGGTCACTCATTCTTTCTTCTGCATCATCCAGTCCACTTTTGAAACTAATTACTCACTGCATTTTTTATATTTTTCAACTCTAGTACTTCCATTTGTTTGTTTTGCTGGTTGCTGCTTCCTTATAAAGCTTCTCATTTTGTTCATGTATTGTTTTCTTAATTTCATTTATTGTATGTCTGTGTTTTCTTATTATTCACCAGACTTCCTAAAAATGATTATTCTACATTATTTTTCTGACAGTTCTAAATCTTCATATTTTTAGAGTCCGTTATTGGATTTTTATTAGTTTCCTTTGGTGATGTTATGATTTTTCATTCCTTGATTCTTTTGTGTTGGTGTCTGTGCATTTGAATAATGTGGCTCCTATTTCAGACTTTACGGGTTTGCTTTGGCAGAGACAGTTCTTTACCAGTCAGTTCAGTTTAGTTTTCTGTGTGTGTCTGTTGATAATGTATTTGGGCAGGTAGGCCTACTATTATGGTCTATTTTGAGTGAAGTAGCTATTCAAACTCTCAGTATAGGCATGGGAGGATGTGCTACTGGCTGAGAAAAGTTAGATAGAACTGCTGGCCTGATTCCCTACCTATGTGAGGCTGTAAGATGGGCTCCATGTCTGCTTTAATTCTCTGTTTAGGCTTACTAGATTGTCAGGGCTGTATACTATATTCGGCAGCAGATAGAGCTATGAGTTAGCTTCTGTTCTCTGGAAGGGGAGCAGGACAGGACTCAGGGCTTGTAGAATTTGTTGTTTCATGATCCAAATCAGACCTGAGTCCACACTGAATTTCTTGGTCAGGAGAGCCCAGCATTTTTGCTCTGTGGTTGGTAGAAGCCACAGACTATGTACTCTGTTAAAATGCCAATGCATATGGAGCTGTTCAGTGGGTTACATAGCTTTCTGCATGCTCTGCTTAGTTTCTCTGGTTGGACAAGCTAAACACTGTATTCAGCAATGAGAAGGGCTACAAATTAGATTCCCTGCTTGGTCTAGAGGGAGAAGTAGATCTAAAACCAGTAAAGCTCTTAGTTTGTTGTATTAACTCAAGCTGACCTGCACCACAAGTTCTCTGGCTAAACATGGCCCCTGGCTTTGCTCTACAAGCTATTAGCTCTGTTTGTTTTTTGTTTTGTTTTGTTTTGTTTTGTTTTTTGCTATGTCCTGTGGGACTGAGTTGATGTACTTTTGACTCGGCTCCAAGGGTGTTCAGGCCAAGGCTCCAGAGCCGCCCCTGCACACGGAAGCCTAGACCCCGGATTCTCAGATGGCCTCAGCCCTGCTCACGCTGCCCCTCACTCCTCTCCCCGACTCTCTTCCCGTTCTCCTATAGTGGTTGCCTGGGTCATGGGCAAACCTCCCCTCCCCTGCATGAGTGCAGTGGAGACCCCAGGCTCCCCCCAAGATTCTGAGGAGTCCAGTAACCTGGCACCGTTCAGTCCAGAGATGGGGTTTGACTTAGGACATCACACATGTTCGGCCGCATGCAAGGAAACGGCTGAACCAGGCAGGCTTCCTGCAGAGCGAGAAGGGGTCTCTGCCTCCTTTGCAGCAAAGAGGAGGAGGGACCCACAGCTGGTACACGGAACCCCCAAGTTCCCGTTGTCCACGCTCCAACTAAACAGCGTCAGAAAATAAACTCTAATGGGCGGTGGGAGGAAAGGCTGTCGGTGGGAATGGGCTGGGGGTCCGAAGGCCTCCCCCCGCGGGCTGAGTCGGCGCGGGCCTCCTGGGCTGGCTCTGCAGCTCGGGGCCGCTCCTCCCAGTCGTGGAAAGTGGCCACGCGGTAGCCCACGTGCCCCGGCACAGCAGCCGGCGGACGCCAGCAAGTAGGCCCGAGAGGCGCAGCACCTCCCGGCAGGGCGACGGCGGCTCCGGGCCCAGGGCCGCGTGGTCAGGGCCGCCCGGGGGAGCCCGGGAGCGCCAGGCCCCAAAGCCACTGCGCTGACTTGGTCCTGAGCACTGCGGGGTCGCGCCCGCCGTCCGGTCACCGGTCACCGCCCTGCCCTCCAATCACCTGCCCCCGTCCCCCGCTGCGCTATGGGCCCTCACGCCGCACTCACCTGAGCCCGCGTCTCCCTGGTCCAGCGCGGCTCCAAAAAGCAAAAGTCCTCTGAGCCCACCTCCCGCTGGGCTGTGTACCTTTCGGGTATTTCTACTACTTCTTCTGGTCAGATGGGGCCAGAAGACACTCTTCCCAGTGAGTGGGGCTGTGTCTCAGCAGCTTTGCTTAGGTGAGGCGGAATGGGGCTGCTCTGGGCTACCCTTTTTCCCAGTCTCTCCAGTTGGGAAGGGCCTACAGCTACTCTCGGGCTATGAGTTAATCCTCCTGTCTGTGTGCGTAGCCTGGGAAGCCTCCGTGCCAGTGTCGGCCTCTAGGGAGCAATCATCTCTGCTCACCTGCCTCTTGGCTTCGGTGCCCCTGAGCTACTTCTGGTCAGAAGGGGCTAGAAGGCACTCTCTACAGTGGACGGGGCTGTAACTCAGCACCTCGCCTGTGCCTGGGCAAACTGGGATCTAGTGCAGCAGAAGTCTTCATTTAATAAGGCAAGTCTGCACCTCACCAAGTTTCTGGGTCAGAGTACATCCCTTGACTTGTTTCTGCAAATGAGCAGAGCTGCTGGTTGGGATTCCTACCTGGGCACTGCATGTTAAACTCTGCTAGGTCCATATGCTGGTTGTCCCAAATCCCTTTCCCTCTCCCTTTCTCATCATCAGATTCCCAGTAGTGCAAGATCAGAGTAAGGGCTCCCCAGAAAGGGACCCATAATTCCCACAAAGGAAGGGGGCTGGTTTTCCCCCCTGAGTTTTCCTTTCTCTCTGGAGGCATCAGAGTCCCAGGAGAGACCTCTCCAGATGGTACTGTGCTGGCCTGGAGGAGGGGCAATGTGGCCAACATGTAGCCACTTTTCTCACCCATCTAATAATGTGGTGTATGTGGTCCTGTGGGGGGGGGGGGTTGGGAGTGTGCTTCAGGCTCATTCGCATGTTAGGATTCTCTTAGTTTTGTTTTGTTCTTGAAGAGATGATAGTTGTTTTTGTCAGGGGGAGTGAAGTCAGGAACATCCTATGTCATCATCTTAGTGATATCACTCTCCTCATGTGTAATTTTTAATTCTAATTATTTATACTACTTACGATGATGTATTGCGATTCTGTGCCTGAAAAAGAATTTACTACTTCACCTTTTGGCAAGGGCAATATAGGAAGGCAGCCTTCTTTCTTAACCATAAATTGTTGAAAGTTCATTTGGTCACACATATGTCTTGTTTCACGATTATACAATTGCATTTATGGCTTTGAAGGAAATACTGTTTTAATACACGTGTATTTTATGGTTAATTGTTTGGTAAATAACCAAAAAATTAACATCGATCTCAGAAGAAATATGGCCAATTTAGTTCAGTAAGAATTTTTTTCTGATTGGATAAGTTTAGAAAATTTATGACAGAAGATAAGACCTGTTTTCAAGGAGCAAATTGAAAACAAAAAATCATTTCAAGTCAGAATTCTATTTGAAACACATAAAAAACGGTTTTATTTATCTGGGTTTAGGAAGATATTTAAAAATTACTCCATTTCTTAAACACTACTACTAATAGATCATACTTTTGTTTTATATACTTCTAAGCACTTAATGTTAATATATTTAAATATTTCAATAGCTCTGTGTGTCTCTTTCTTATACACTAGGAAACAATATAGTTTGAAAACTTGCACGAAGTCATTCAGGTGATAGAATGTGAAGTCAGAATTTATACAAGGCTTTGGAGTGTCTGTATTGCCTTCAACCAAGTCTTTTGAAAACTAATTTATAGTTTTCTGTTTATATTGTAAAGTAATTTTTACTTTTGAGTGAGATAAAAAATATTTGGGTTTTTAAAGAATGCTAGATAGCTCAAATGAGTATCGATGTAACTTCATTAAATATAATAAGGCAAAGTAAAGAATTTGAGGCAATGTAGAGGAACACATTTTTATACATGAGGACAATGCAAAATAATATTCTTTTCAAGAAGTTATTCTAGATTTTTCCAGCTATTTTCCAATGTCACAATTCTGGTTCTAATGTCTCTCTAAATTTACTGACCAAGATAGCCTTACTATTACCCTCAGCTTCAATAAATTTTAGACAGACTTCTTGATTATAGGCCCCAGACTTCCTCTTGTAGGAGCAATTATCTAAGAAAACTTTCAATTGTAAATTTTTTCTCTGTCTCTGAAAAGAAAAATTTCTCCCAGGCTCTTGACAGTTTTACAGCCCAGGAGTACCTGGGAACCCTCCCAATGGAATGTAAACTTCAAAAAATATAGGGCCCCCTGCCTTCTATCTATGAGAGCATAGGAGCTTCACTTTGATAAGAACCAATAGCAAACATGATGGCCTCATCACTTTGACCAACATTCTCCAGTACCTTTCTATTAGCTCATAGCTCTCCCTGATGTTTAAAAACAAAGGCTTCTGTTTCAATGGAGTTAAGTTCTTTGTCTCTACCTCCTTGCAAAGTCTTGATCTCTGTTGCAGTTGATTTGAGTGAAGTCTCCCTTGCTGTTTTAAGAAAACGTCCAGTGTGATTTTTGACTGTCCAAATTATTATTTTTTCTTTATTCTTAGTTACTATCTTTGCTACCAATCTAATAACTTTTCTTTGATGTAATTTAGCCAATGGAGACTCAGAGATAAATTGCAGTGTTAGCGGAACATAGCAAATTGGGATATATTCCCAAGCAGAAGAAATATGATTTTTATTTTAGATTTATTTATTTATTAGAGAGAGAGTGGTGGGGAGGAGCAAAGGGAAAAGGGAAAGAGATAATTCAAGTGGACTCCCTGCTGAGCACAGATCAGGACTCAATTTCAGGACCCTGAGGACATGACCTGAGCCAAAATCAAGTGCCATATGCTCAACCAGCAGAGCCACCCATGTGCCCCAGAAATATGATTCTTTAGTTTTGTTAAATTTAGCAAGGATTTATGTAAGCATTCATTCAGCTAATATTAATTGTGCAAGCACTAGGCCCCTTTCTAAGTGTTAGGCTTATACTGGAGAATAAGTGAGACAAATTCCCTGACCTCAAGGTGCATGCGTTGTATCCAGATGTTGAATAACATCAATAATACAAAACTTCCATCGCAATGATCAAACTAAAAAGGATGTGTATTGTATCCTTTGAGCATTTGTCATGTGTTGGTCAACATATACAAATGTAATAGGGATTACTATTTCAATAAAGCACTGCAATTGGTATTCTTTCTGAATATTCTCTTCCTTTATGTTCTGTGTCTATCTTCTATAAAAGGCCATTAACTGCTGGTATGGTATATGTTTTGCCAGCTATGACATTAGGTTCTGGCTTGACATAATTTGACCTATGCAAATCCTGAAGGCTGCTAAGTGAGCAGGGTGCTGAACTCTTAAAGAGAGATAATCTCACACTCCATGACACTGGCTGTGAAAAAAGAAGAAAAAGAACTGTTTGGGAAAGTGAAAGTAAGGGATAGTTAGGAATGTGTGTAAAAGTCAGATTTCCTACATCATATTTTTTCTGATAACATCATAATTAAGATTTAAAACATCCCTAGAGTTTTCTTTTTTAAATGTTTACTATCTTCACATCAACCTTGTATTTCTTTGACTTATTATAGAGTAACTGAATTTATCTAAATCCTACTGTGTTTTTGAATTGTGATAAAATTATTTTGTCATATCAATAATGGTATTTATTTCTGTTTCTACCCTAAAAGTAACACATGCTCATTATTGAACATATTATAAATCAAAAAAGTAATTTATATCTTTGCATGTGTACCACATGATTTCTAAGTAACATCCCAGGGAGCTCACTTTTGTGACTTGATAGTACATTTTTGAAATTGTAGTATCTGGAATAAGTGTCCCTGTATTCGTTTATGAGGATTAAATAATAAGAAAGTTGCAGAAATATTTATAAATATTATATCCTCTTTTGTATTGACCCCTTTATCATGATGTAATGCCCTTCTTTGTCTTTTATTGCAATTTGTATTTTAAATTCTATATTGTCTGATATAAGCATAGCTACATCAGCTTTTTTTTTTCCTTCCATGTGCGTGGAATGTCTTTTTCTATCCATTCACTCTCTGTGTTTCCTTAGATCTGGAGTGAGTTTCTTATAGGCAACATATAGATAGGTCTTATTTATTTATCCTTACAGCCACTCTGCCTTTTAATTAGAGATTTTAGTCTATATACATTTAAAGTAATCATGGATAGGTATGTCCTTACTGCAATTTTGTTGACTTTTATCTTTTTTTTTTTTTTGGCTGTTTTTGTAGTTTCTGTTTCTTTTTTCTATCCTTACTCTTCCCTTGTGTTTTGGTAAGGCTTTTTCTTCTTTTCTTTTTCCTTCCTTCCTTCCTTTTCTTTTCTTTCTTTCTTCTTGTGTGTGTGTGTGTGTGTGTGTGTGTGTTATGTTTAGTTTCCATTGTCATTTTCTTTTATGTATCTACTATAGCTTTCTACTGCGTGGTTGCCAAGAAGTTCCCATGTAGCATCATATGTAAAACAATCCATTTTAAGTTGATAGCATCTTAAGCTTGTGTGCATTCTAAAACTACATTTTTATTCTTCCTACCACCATGTGTTGTTTTTGATGCCATATTTTACATCTTTTTATTTTGTATGTCTCTTAACTAATCATTGTAGTTATAGTTATTTTTCCTACTTTTATCTTTTAACCTTCATATTGGCTTTATAAGTGGTTAATCTACTACCTGTATGATATGTTTCCATTTAGTAGTGAGATTTTTCTTTTTCTTTTTTTTTATTATTTTTTTTATTTTTATTTTTCTGTATGTCCTTGTGACTAGTGCCTTTTCTTTTCAGCTTGAGGAAGTTCCTTTATCATTCTTGTAAGCCAGTTTAGAGGTGGTGAAAATTCCTTTAGTTTTTGCTGTCTGGAAAATCCTTTATCTATATCTTACTTCTGAATGTTAACCTTGCCAGGTAGTGTATTCTTGGTTGGAAGTTTTTTCCTTTTAGAACTTTGAATAGATCATGCCACTCCCTTCTGGCCCATAAAATTCCTGCTGAAAGATCAGCTTAGTTGTCTTAGGAGGATTCCCTTATATGTAACCATTTTTTTTTTTTTTTTTTTGCTGGATTTTAGTATTCTCTCTATATCTTTAACTTTTGATATTTTAATTCCAGTGTGTCTTGATCTGGAGAAAGGACAAGTGTGAACTAATTATTTTGCAGAAAAACAATCTATTTCTGAGGGGAATTTTGCACAAAACAACTTTGTTCCATCATAAGCTTTAAATTAAATCTTATTACCAACATGAAAGTTGTCAACTGGGTTTTCTTAGCCATTAATTCACCCCAGGCATTATCTTGGTCTCCATAGCATTAGGTGCTTTAATTTACTTATCAAAGCTAAGGGATTTCCTTAGAAATTTCCTTTCCCTTTTCACTAGGCACAGGAACAGAGAAAATTTTTTCTAATAAGATGCTATTTATTGCAAAGAAACATATCTCATAGAACTCAGGCTGTTCCCTTCAGATAACACACACATACACATATACACATACACACACAGAATCTCAATAAAATCATTACTGTAGTTTCACAAAGGGTGATTGAAAATACGTCTAAGCCATTGCTTTGTGTACTGTGACACCATTAAATATCTAATTTGGGGATTTTATTTACCTATTTTTTGTTTCCTTGTGTTTCTGTGTATATAAGAAAAATAATAGTTGAAAAGTTGGGTTGTCCATATGTCTAAATTTTGAATGTGACTCACATCAAAGTTAACTTTTATGACAAGGAGAACAAAATATTTAACTAGCTATATAAAGCTAAAGTTGAAATTTTGGCACTTGTTATTTTTTGAACTTTGAACACTATAATATAAGCCCATTGCTCTTCTTTTTTTAATCCATTATACCAAGTGAACTCACTTTCCTGTGCATCTATTCAAACTTTCCCTGGGCATCTAATGATCCTGGCTCCATCTTGCTTTTTGCTTTTCTCACTTTATTATTGGTTACTATATCCAATATGACCACCTGATTTCTGTCAAACTTGACTAGTATTATTTCACACAGTATTTTGATTTTGACTCCTGGGTTTTCTTTTGTTTTGTTTTGGTGCCTGACTTGACTGACAAGGTATCCTTTTTCCTCTCTTCTTATTTGCTCTTATTCATACCTTGAAGCCAAAGTCTCATCTCACTTTCTCAAATCCTTCTCAATCATACTTAACTCATCTTCCACACTGTAGGTTTTTAAAAGATTTTGTTTGTTTGTTTATTTATTTATTTATTTATTTATTTATTTATTTATTTATTATTTATTTATTTATTTATTCATGAGAGACAGAGAGAGAGAGAGAGGCAGATATAGGCAGAGGGAGAAGCAGATTCCCTACAGGGAGCTGATGTGAGACTCAATCCCAGGACCCTGGAATCACACCCTGAGCCGAAGGCAGACACTCAACCACTGAGCCACCCAGGCATCCCCATACTGTAGTTTTTGTACTATGGAGTTTGACTCTTCAGTTTTCAGCATAGCCTATTTCATTCACTTAGAAGTCATATTTAAATATCTTTCTTTCCTATGTAATCTTTTTTTTAAAGATTTTATTTATTCTTAAAAAAATAAAGATTTTATTTACTTATTCATGAGACACACACACACACACACACAGAGAGAGAGAGAGAGAGAGAGAGACAGGCAGAGGGAGAAGCAGGCTCCATGCAGGGAGCCCACTGTGGGACTTGGTCCCTGGTCTCCTGGACTGAAGGTGGCGCTAAACCGCTGAGCCACCTGGTCTGCCCCCTGTGTAATCTTAACCATCTAAACTGCATGTTTTGGAAAGCTAGATGGTATGTTTTTTTTATGCAGCAGCTGAAACACCTTTTTTCCTTTTTCCTTTTTTCTTTTGACCGAAGTTGTAAGACTGGTTAAAGTTTAACTTACTGTAGGGAAATTTATATTAGCATCCAGATGGTGAGAGGTTCGTAATTGGTATGGATCCTAGTGATTGTATGCCTCCCTAGTGATTGTGGTCCTCAGGCTAACAATAATTTCCTGAAGCCTTATGTACAGGCATCATGGGCAGCTTAAGTTGGGTAGCAATTTTACAATGAGTGTGATGTGCATATCTGTTTGTTTTGGTGACTGAACATCTCAGGGGCTAACACTTATGTTAAATGTCATGCATGAGATAATTGCCTATGGCACAAAACTATAACTAACAAGCTTACTTGTAACATTTAGCTTCTAATAAAGAATAAGTAGGATTCATGGATAAATGAATTCATGGATAAGTGGATAAATGTGGGAACCATAATTTTTAATCCTCTGTTTAAAGTAGTTCAAAGAGAGGGTAATTTTCATTAATCCAAAGCACTTATTTTTTTCTAAATGGATAAATTAAAATGAAAATAAGTATTTGAAACCTGCCTCTTTTATAACATATGTCAATGAAAAATATGGTAAAGAATGTACTTGGTCAAGCACCACAAAATTAACATGACTTTTGCTGATTCTAGCCCTGGATTTGGAGGTTAAAAGGGCACTATGGGAAGTGTGACATTAAAGGAACTTCATTAAGAGAAGCATCAGTAAACTTCCAAGGTGAAATGTTTTTAGCAAGTTCTATGGAGTGTAAAGGGTAAAAAAAATAAAATGGGATTTGGTTTTTGGAGATACATACTTACTCTCTCTCATTTGAGGATGCCTGTTTTCCTCCATTCTATTTCTTTTTCTAATACTTAAAAAATTCTGATCAAGTTCATATAATATAAAATATACCATTTTAACAATTTTAAAATATGCAATTCACTGACATATAGTAAATTTACATTGCTGTAAAACTATTAATTCTATGTAGTTCCAGAACATTTTCACCACCCCAGAGGGAAATCCTTGACCCATTATACAGTCACTTCCTATTTTCCCTCTATTAGTGGCCTTGGCAACCACCAGCCTGATTGTTTTTATCTCTATGAATTCATCCATTCTGGATGTCTCATATATATGGAATCATAAAATATGTGACCTTTTATGTCTGGCTTGTTTCACTTGGCACAATGTTTTTTCAAGGTTCCTCCATTTGGTAGCATATATCAGTACTTCATTCTTCTCATAGTTGAATAATATTCCATTGTATATTGTATATACAATATTCCATTGTATATATTCCATTGTATATACTATCTTTTGTTTATCTGTGCATCAGTTGATAGACATTTTGGTTGTTTCCACTTTCTGACTTTTATGAATAGTCCTATTGTAAGTGTTTGTGAGCAGATATTTGTTTTAACACTTGTTTTCAGTTCTTTTGGGTATATACCCAAGCATGTAATTGCTGGGTCATATGATACTTGTTTGTTTAATTTATTGAAAAACAATCAAACTTTTTCACACAGACCAAACCATTTTGTATTCCCACTAGTTGTGTGTGACAATTTTAACTTTACACATCCTCACCAATATTTGTTAATTTCCATTGTCTTAAAATTTTTTATATAGTGCTTCTAGTGTAAGAGCAGTGTATTTCACTGTGGTTTTTACTTGCTGAATAATGTATTTAGCCATGTGCTTCTGACCATTTATATATCTTCCTGGGATTTTTTTTGTTTTTTTTTTTTTACATTTTTAAAAATATTTTGTTTTTAAGTAAACTCTATACCCAATGTGGGGCTCGAACTTACAACCTCAAGATAAAAAGTTGTACTCTCCACTGATGGAGCCAGCCAGTGCCCCATTTCCTGTTTTTAATACTCTAAAATTATCCTATGATTGTAACACCTTCAATCTATACATTAATTCAGTTAAATCCTTTCAAGGAGGGATGCCTGGGTGTCTCAGTGGTTGAGAGTCTGCCTTCTGCTCAGGGCGTGATCCTGGAGTCCCGTAATCCAGTCCCATATTGAGCTCCTTGCATGGAGCCTGCTTCTCCTGTCTCTGCCTTTCTCCCTGCCTCTCTCTGTATGTTTCATGAATAAATAAATAAAATCCTTTAAAAAATCATTTCAAGGATTATCCCTATGCTAGTGCTAAAAAAAAAAGTTTTTAAATTAATAATTTGGGCAAAGGATGGTATCTTATAATTTAATAAACTTCAATTCATCATATTTGGCTAATTTTTATGTGCCATTTATTAATAATCTCATGCCATTCAAATGACATGAAATATAAACCATATCTTTCTGAAAACTATACATTAACTAAAATAAGGTTCAAGGGATTTACCATTTTCTCCCAATTTTTTTTTTAAATACTTTTCACTAAGTTCAGTAAAATAATGAGTATTTCAGTGCTAAGTGTTCTGAGAAGGCATTCTTTTCTCTAAAGATATTTAACGATAGCACAATTTTATCTTTAGATTCCCCCATTCCCATTCTTCTTTCCTGTTCTATTACTGCCTTTTACACCTCTATCCTTTTAGTCAGAAACAGATCTGCCTACTTATTGAGATTAATATTCTGCCCAGAAAGGTGAGACAAATTGTCTCCTTCTCTTCTGATGACTCTGTTTTCTATGACTTTAATTGTATCTCTTGAAGTTCTCCTCTTTCATGCAAACCTCAACCAATTAGAGCCCGAGATAAGGCTGTGCCAATGATTACAAAGTTAGTAATGGAAATCTGAGTCTTTCAGACTCAGATCCTAGCTTTGGAATTGGCCTTTTACCTGTAGAAGGGAGGAGGCTGTTGGGGGCAGTGATGGGCTTTGCTACAACACACTGATTGCCTCTAGCATTCTCTTGAGACAAAAAGGAGCAGTTAAATTCTGCTTTTACTGCTGGTTCTGATTATTCGTTGCTTTCACCTTGAGTTTTATACTGTAGCTTGTAGGTTTATACCATTTTCAAAACAAGAATGTGATGAATTTGGCTATTGTTACAATGGAAAGTTAAAGTAAATTGTTCCCAAATAATTTCTGTGTCTCTTCCATGGCCCCAAGTTGGTAATAAAAGAATGGATTTACCATAAGCAATAGTGCATATTTACTGAATATAATGTACCTGCATACTTTAAGAAATGAAGCAAATTTCATTTGTAATACCTGAAACTTTCTATTGTACAAGAAGTCTTATAATTAATGCAGTTAATTAACTGTGGATTTAATTGGCTATTTCAAAGAGCATTTAGCCACTTCACTGTCATAGGAGCGCAGAAAAGACAAAATACATACAAATTAGAGGGCAGTCATTGTAATTATTCAAGGTTATTGTAAGAGAACTCTTGTCTATATTGGACATTTAAGATGACCCTGCGTCAATGCAGACAAATTAAAGATAAGTATTTGATACTTTTGAAAAATACTGCTTTTAGTTTATTCAATCAATTTGTTTAAAACTTTGAGGCAACCTTAATAACATCAAGCAAATCTAAAGATGTTTGACAACCCTAAATGATATTAAAAACAAATTGTGCAAAAAATTGTAGTGTTCATTAGTGTTACTTCCAGAGAATAGGAATTTAGAGAATTTCACCTTCTATTTTATTCTATAGAGATATATTATTTTAAAAGATACAAATATTTATAGCTTGTAAAGCACTAATTAGCTTTGAAAACAAGTTGGTAAATATACAAAGAATTGGCCACTATTCAAAGTTCAAAAACTCTGCTTTTCATTAGCTGCAGAAAGAAATCATTAGGGAAGAAATCCCTGATGGGCATTAACTCTGACATATGGTCCTACACTCAAGTTAATACTTACCATTTCCTTGCTTGGAAAGTTGCTTTCTTTTAGAATTAATTTCCAAATCGTGAGTCACTTGCAATTTACTGGAAAAGACAAAGTATGGTGGAGTTCATTAAGGAAATGGAAGAACAATACATCTGATTATTTTTGGCATATGATACACTCTTTAGATGATCTCCGACAAAAGAAATGTGTATGCCTTGATAAAAGGATATTAAAACAGAGCCAATTAATATATCCCATAGGGCCAGACTTTTATAATTGCGTCCTGGGGGCAACTCAGTTAAAGTTTTGTATCAGGACCTTTAGCAAACTCTCCTGAGTGGGCTTCAAAGAGTGGGTATGATCAAGACAACTTTCTTTAGTGGATGTCCAACCAAACTAGGAGCAGCAATAGGCTGAAATGTTTTTGCTTGTGGTTGTGAGGAATGTTCTGCACAATGACAAGTTTTGTGCATGTTTACTTATTTCTGCTTCCTACAGAACCATATAACCTTACATAAAGCAATGCTGTCCTAAAGGACAAATCAATCAGAAAAGACATTGGAGTATAAAGGGCTTGTTGTAGTTGCTCATCGTTTCAGTCATTCGTTCAACAGGCAGTTCTCAGAAACTGCAATAGGTTAGAAATACTGTCAGAATTAATAAATCATGATGTTTCCTCAAGGATCTTGCAGTCCAGTAAAGTGATGGAATCAAATAAAGACATCATTATTTGTAGTTTCAAATAAAGGTAGCATAGAGGGTACAATAATAGGGTAAAAGGGAGGCAAACGTTTTGGCAAACAATAGGAAAGATTTTAAGGGAAATGACAACAATATATGTATTCATTAATTCAATAGCTATTTATAGGTTGTCTAATGTTTTCCGGGCTGGAGATAAAACAAGAAGCAAAGCATAATCCCTGTCCTCTTGAAGGCTATAACATTTTGAAAAGTGGATAGATATCACCAGCAGACAAGAGGGATAAAAGTGTATTGCAGGTGGAAACACAAAGGCTTTATGTAGGTTAACCAATGAACTTTCCACACCCATCTGATGCTTATAGCTTAAACTGCTAGAGCTCCTTGCATGGAGCCTGCTTCTCCTGTCTCTATGAATCTGCACAGGAATAATGCTCAATATTTCCTTTCTTATTTTTTTTTCCAAAGAGAAAGACACTGGTTTGTGAGTAGAGGACATACAAACTTAAGAAACCAACATATGGTCTGATTATCAATCTTAAGATTTTGCCTAAGAAGTGATGAGTTCAGCTAGGTTTTTAACTCAGTGATACAGAGCAGAATCATCAGTTGATGATGGGCTCTGGAGCTAGGAGGCATCTGAACTATGGACAAGGTATTCCATGTATAATGGAATACACAGAAATAATGCTCAATATTTCCTTTCTTATTTTTTTTTCCAGAGAGAAAGACACTGGTTTGTGAGTAGAGGACATACAAACTTAAGAAACCAACATATGGTCTGATTATCAATCTAAGATTTTCCCTAAGTAGTGATGAGTTCAGCTAGGTTTTTAACTCAGTGATACAGAGCAGAATCATCAGTTGATGATGGGCTCTGGAGCTAGGAGGCATCTGAACTATGGACAAGGTATTCCATGTATAAGATGAGCTGAGTAAGGAAACCATGTCAAGAACATGTAAAGAATGGTGCAGACTTAGGGACACATAGACTAAATGCCATGCAATAAATAACAACTTAATAGAGACTTTCTAATTCAGAATTTCACTCCCTATGGGCTAAGTTGTACTTTTAACCCCATCAGAATCTATGAGCTATTCATCGTTTGTCACACGTACCCCTTGCCATTTTGGGCTCTAGATGCTTTGGGTAGATTTTTGTTACTAATATCCAAAATGGATACAACGTGGAACAACGTTGGAGAGTCTCTAGGTAGTTTTGTAAAACTAGAAAGTAGAATACAGTAAGAGATGAGTCCAGAAAGAAAGACAGGGCCATAAATAAGTAGTTTTGTGTACTATGATGAGAAATTTGGGTTTTATAATATAAACAATTGAAATCACTGCAGGCCTCCAAGCAAGAGAGTGACATGATCAGATTGCATTATATGAAAGACACTTGAGTGCTTCAGAGGGGGTCATAAATGGAGGCAGATGGGCCACTAGACAACCGTAAGAATGACTTTAGCATGGGATATTAAGAGTCTCTAGTAACATAGTAGCTATGGGAGAAAGAAGAAATTTTATTTAAGACATGTCAATATTATGGAATTTATGTGACTTGGACACTAATTTTGTGAAAGGAAAGAGTGAAAGATCACTTTAATGGTGAGTGAATGCCAGTATTTCATGAATAAAGGAAATCCTGGAAATGGTGTTACATTTGAAGAGAAAAAAAAAGTACAATTGTGGCGATATTAGGATTGGAGTGTTCCTTCAGTTAGGAATCAGTCAGGGAGACAGAACGTGCAGGTAAAAGTAATTTGTGTTTAAAAATGGCTCACAGTATCGACGGGGAGCAGAATCAAACACGGGGTAGAGTAAGAAAGTAAAGCTGGATCATAAGCACTTCTTAAGATCAGTTATTCAATTACAGTCAATTACCCCTTTAGTTATTAATTTTTTCCTTTTAAAAATTGTAGTTGCTGCCATTTGAAGAACCAGGGAACAAATTCATGTATATTATTTAGTTTTTCCTAATAACCATTCCCCAAGGCAGCTATCACTATTGTTATTTTACAGATGGGGTAATTTGGACACACAAAGTTTAAATAACTCACCCACCAGAGGCAACTTGTCTGATTCCATAGCCAGTAGGGTTAATGATAATGCTACTCCTTGCCTGCCAAATACCAAATTCCAGATGGACTGAGGAAGGCACAACTGTCCATAAGATTCACCGCGCCCATACGTCATTTGAGCACTTCAGTTCTGTCCTACCCTAGACAACTTCCTTGTGCGTCCATGGCCTGGGTAAGAGTGGGCAGGGCTGAAAGTAAGAAGATGCCATGGCAGAAAGGCAGACAGACTCAAGAGCAGAGAATTACACTTGATCTTAGCCAAAAGGCCGAGAAGTGATGAGAGAGCAGAGAATTAAATGGTGATGTTTTTCTCCTCTCTAGCATCTGTGTCTGCAGCCATTGTACCTCAGCCTCTTGGGGCCAAGCAGGGCCCATATGTGTGCTTTGTGTGAAACAGCTCCCTGAAGCAGTTTTTGAAGCAGCATGGGAGTGGAGGAGTCATGAAAGCTGGTTCTACCCCATGGTATCACAGTGGTCAGGTGGGGATATTGACTTTGTGTGAGATGCTTTTTAATTCCATATGGGAATTGTTTATTTTTGACATGTGAGAACATGGGATGCAGACTTGAAACCTGCTTTTTGTTTTTTGTTTCTAGTTTGTTTGTTTTTACTAAGACCATTTTCTCTTTGTTGCAAAGAGTAAATAAGTCACTTTTCATAAAATGCTGTGCAGGGGCACCTGGGGGGCTCAGTGGTTGAGTGCTTATCTTTGGTTCAGGTCATGATCTGGGTTCTAGGATCAAGTCCCATATTGGGCTCCCTGCGGGAGCCTTCTTCTCCCTCTGCCTATGTGTCTGTGTCTGTCTCTGTCTCTGTGTCTCTCATTAATAAATAAATTAAATCTTAAAAAAAATAAAATAAAATACTATGCAGAGCCTACCTTAAATAGTTAATGTTAACATCCTGGGAAATCTTTGCAAATAGCAACTCTTAGCTCGTTCTTTAAATGTAAATGTTAGACACCATTTCAGGAAGCATGCTCACATGTTTTAAATCACTTATCTTTTCGTTTAAACAGCTGTAAATGTATATGCATAATTCATTGTTTTGCATTAAGGAATAATGTCAAGAGAAGAAAATAACAGATAAATGAAGAAATCTAATGTTGGAGAGTGAGCAAGAAGCCAGGCCTGGACATATTTGTATACAATATATAGTGCCTTTCTAGACAGAATATTTCTGACGCTTACATGGGTTGTCTGAAGGTAGACTAGAGATAATCTGATCCTGCACTGTCCAGTACTGTAAGTATTTAAATAACTATGTGTGGCTTGTTAAAATTAGTTAAAATTAAATACAATGTTTAATTTATTTCCTCACTCATATATGGAATTAAAGAAATAGAAAACAGATTTTAAAAATTATCAAGGACGTGAGGGTTATCGCTATGTGAAAAACATTGCTTAATTAGCCCTGTTTTATATATGGGAAGTTATGTGTTAAATACCTATTATCTAGTTCTACATGAAATTCTTCATGTAATTATTCCCATTTTTTTAACACAAAAATATCTCTATCTGTAGTGATTTTTCTTCTTCTCTTAAGCTAAGACAAATCACCTTTAAACCACACAAAACCTATGATCGTTCATCCTTCTATCCACCCATCCATCTGTGTTTCTAAAAATATCTTAAACTTCATAAATATGTGAAAAAATAATGGTAATGTATCATTTTCTGTTATTTAAATACTTTTAGATGCACTAAGTCCCCTTTTATATCAGAAGAGATGTGTCTCCATAAGCATTATAGGTAGTGATATCAAATGATCTATCAAGTTAAATATGTGTGAATTATATATATAATAATTGTTTATTATGTATTCATATGTATTCCTCATAAATTAAAAAGTATTATGTACATATATTTTTATTATATACATATATAAAAGAAGAAGAGAATGCTGCAAAATTATTTATTTTCTTAAAAAAGGTAACATAAACTGAGAAACTGCTAGATCCTTGGGACTTTCAACAGGTCCAATATGTAAAATTGCTTGCTGTAATATAAACTCCAAACTTCAGTTTCCCAAAGTAAACCAATTTGTGTTATGTGGACTCTTTCACTCTATTAATAAATTCAATAGATGTTGTTAAAAATACTAGCCTCTTTATGACATCTTTTAAAGTTCTCTCATTGCATTCCAAATATCCTTCTTTAATAACCTTCTACTGTATTCAATTTATCCCATTCATGAGCTCAAACTGATGCTTGATTTTGATATAAATGATGTGAAATTTATTAGATACTTAAGTAACAGATTTGTCAATTTGTAGGTTGAAATTATAGAATGAATTTTTCTAATAGTTTTGGCTAATTCACTGTTGAATTTCAAGTTATTGGGATTAATATCTACTTTTTCTACTGCAGTTATACATTTGTCTGGACTCCTGCTTCTGCTCCTGTTTTCAGTTTTCTCACTATCCTCGAAAGAACATAAGAATTTTAATGTAGTTTTCTGTAATTAGATAAATATTTTACAAAAATCTGTGAAACTGACTTCTGAATTATTGAAATTTCTCGATATTGCAGAAATTGAGTGTCTTGTTCCTGAAAAAACTACAATTGCCTTGAATTAAGCTGGGTATGATATCAGTGAGGTGAAACATAGTTCTTAAAATGTAGGCTTCATCTGTAAGATGAGAGAAGACAAAGAATGTCCTATATTTAGGATGAACAAGTATAGTGTTATAAATAATGAACGATTCTTTTGAGTGATTAATCTTTGTTGAATGTCAGTCCTAACACTGCTAAGTAAGTAGAGTTTTTTTTTTTTTTATTAGCAAAGCTTTTATCCTTGACTTAAAAGAATAGGCATTTATTGCCATTTTGTTTAGACTTTTCATTTTGGCTTTTAGGTAACTTGACATGCTGTTGACTCACAAAGGTGGAAGAGGCCCACAAAAGCTATATTTTACTGAGTCATACTAGTCATCTAATTGGTGGTTGGTCCAAAATTGTACATTTGACATGAGCAAGGCAAGTTAGCTTTCCTTTCTCATAGTAGATGTGTATGAGTGTGTCTGTGATATATATATTATATGCATGTGTGCATACTTTTGAGTTGATATATAGACATATATATATATATCAAACATATATATACATATATCAAACATACTTTTTGAGTTGAAATCTATCCTCTGTATACCATTAGAGATGTGTCTTGATAAGCATTACAGATAAAGATAACAAATGACGCATCCAGTTAAATATATATAAATAATATAAATAGAATTATTTAGATTATGTAACAAATTTAAAATCTAACTATAAATTTGTAATTATTTAAATTTAAATTTAATCACATTATAAGTATATCTTTACATGTAAACACGGAATATATGTGTACGTATATATACATATATATTATATACATATTGTATATATTTTATGAATCACCACACACGCAAATACATATACAGAGGAGGGAAGGAAACAGAGTCAGCCTCTTTGTGTAATGGTATCTGTAATAATCTCAGAAGCTTAGAGAGATATTTTCTATCACCTGGCATGGTGTGCAGCAGAAACCAGTCTGTAGGAAGAAGTACAATAGGAGACATGAGAAGTAAATCTCTGCTTGTGTGTCTCTAGCAATATTTAGATTCACATTTGTGGAATCCTGAGGCTCTGCTACTTTCCCTTCCATGCCTGACAGCCATTAAATCCTGGGAGATAGTCTTATAACCTTTCTACAGACCTTTCCCTTTTTGTATGAGCTCTCTCTACATAAAATCAAAGAGTCTGGCTAACATATTGGAGAGGAAAAACAATGCTGAAAGGACAAGAAACCAGTTTTCTTAAGATGCCTTATCTATTTACCTGCTGCAGAATGCTGCTGCAAAAGAGAATAAAGTGCATTTTGAATTTAGAGAGAAAGGTTTTATGTGTTTGGCTTTGCGTGAAAACAAATTTAAAGATGTTTGACTTCTGTGAAAATGTTTTCGTCAAAGATGCTTCTGATGGGCCTCAGAGATAACTAACTGTTGGGGATCATTGCTCTCTGATAGGCTCAGAAAAATCCATCGCATTGTTGTTCCCATAGGTTTATGGGCAGAGGGTTTGTTTCCAGTTTTTCTTCTTAATCTGCCTTTCTATAAAAATGGAATGAACACTTTGGAAACTTTACTTTGACAGAGATAGAACATCAGAGTTTTTTAAACTAGTCTTTAATACTTATTATGTATATATAGATAACCCTGTGAAAAATGCCCTGACCAAAATTATTAAGAAATTAGGACCTCGATAAGGAATCTGCAGATTTGATTCACTTTGACTTGTGATTTGATTTCTCAAAACGTTCAGAAAAGATGTAGTAGTAATTGACCTTCCAGATATGTAAATTCCATATTGCCAATGGTGAATACATAAAATATTCTGTAATGCCGAACAGAAAAAAAAATGTTTATTTCATTATAAACCAATTAGACCTAGCCAGGGAAAGAGTAACCAGAAAATGATCTGAGTGAACTAGAAAAAATTGCCCTAACTTTCAGTGATCATATGATCGTATAGTGTAAATTTGATGTCTGCTTCCTTTATGATTTTTCGTTATCTTACCCTTTCCAGACCATTCTCTCCAAGCATGGCACAATTGATGAATATGTATAAACGAGCTGACTCTTCTTTTTACTACTGACACTATTTGTGTTTTTCAACCAATTGACAAGCAAACAATTTAATTCAACAATATTTATCAAACACTTAGTATATGCCAAGAATTGTGCTTGGCACCAGGAACCTAGAATGGAATAAGACCCATAATTTCCAGGAAGAGATAGACACGAAGGCTGCTAATCACAATAGTTACAAGAGCTCTTACTGAGGCATGACAAAGGGTCCTAAGAGAATACAAAGGAGGGAAATGTACTTGAGGCACGAGGTTCATGTGCAGCTTTCTGGAGGAGGTAGCACTTAATAGGGAAGTGGTGTTGGTTAAATGGGCAAGGAAAGACCACTTTATATATTCTAGATCTCACCTCAGAAGCAAAGTCACAAAAGAGAGTATTCCTGGAACTGCAAGCAGTTTTGTGTGGTTAGAAGAGATGGTGTCTGTATGGCAAGGAGAGGAAATGAGACTAAGACAATTTGAAGTGCCTCATGAATTCTTGGTTTCATCCTGAAGATGTGGGGAATCATTGAAAGATTTTATGTTGTGGAAAGACATGATAACATTGGATTTTCTAGGCTAGACATTTTTGTTATTGAAGTATTAAAAATAGACACACAAGTATATGTACCAAAAGATCATAACTCAGTAAATTACTTCAAAGTGAACTCTACACAGGTCAAGAAATTAAAACTCTAGTGGCCTATTAGATGCTCTTCTCATCCTCCCATAATCTTACTCCCCTCCCTAAAGGTAACCACTATTTTTTAAAAGATTTTATTTATTTATTCATGAGAAACACAGAGAGAGGCAGAGACATAGGCAGAGGGAGAAGCAGGTTCCCTGCGGGGAGCCTGATGGAGGACTCAATCCCAGGACCCTGGGATCACATCCTGAGCTAAGGGCAGAAGCTCAACTACTGAGCTACTCAGGTGCCCCTGTAACCACTATTTTAACTTCAAATACTATACATTTTAAAAACTTTATACAAATGTGATCATCTACTATGCATCTTTCTGTGTGAATTTTTTTGCTCAATTTTTTTCCTTGTTAGATTTATCCAATTTGTGTGCTAGCTATGGTTCATCAACTTTATTTCTATAAAGTATTCCATTATATGGTGACTTTACATAGTCTACCACAATTTATTTAACCTTTCAACTGCCGATAAACATTAAGCATTTTTCTAGTCTGGAGCTGTTATATAGGATGCTGTTATGAACATTATTGTACATAACTTCCACATCATATAAATCTATTTCTGCTTGCTACAAATCTAGAAGTGGGATTATTGTATCATGTTCAAGGTTAGTGCAATATGTCAAACAGATTTTAATGTGATTATACCCATTTACATTTATACTTTCGTTAACAGTGGATGAGCTTCCAGCTGTTCGATAACCTTGCCATTCTAATATTGTTTGGTGTGTGCTTTTTAGATTTTAACCCTGCTGGTGGTTATACAGTGATATCCTGTAAGTTTTAGTTTGCATTTCCTTAATCAATATCAGAGCTGAGTAACTTTTAAATGTTTTTGGGTCACTGGGTCTCTTCTTTTATGAAGTGCTGCTTAAAATTTTTTGCCCCCTTAAAGAATTGCTTTTTTAGCTAATGAAGGGTCTTTATTATTTCTTTAATATGAGCCCCATTGTCAGTTATATGTCTTGCAAGTATAATCTTCCATTTGCTTTTTAACTTTCTGTGTTCTTTTGATAAAAAAGTCATGAATGTTAATGCAGTCTAATTTATTTATATTTATTTAATAAAATAATTTAATAATAAATTATTAATAATTATCAATAATCATTAATAATAATTATAAAATAATATAATTTATATTATTTATATATATTTTATTTATATTTTTTGTGTTAGATCATTTTTTTCTGGTTAATGAATCATCCCATGATGCAAAGTCATATTTATTTTCACTCTGGCATTCTTATTTTTTAGCCATTTGAGGTTGGTATTTGTGTATGTTGTCAAATAGGAAATGTATTTTTTGTTATTTATTTATCTAGTTTGTTAGTTAATTTACCAAGCACCACTTATAGAAAATATTGCTTTTTTCATCACTGCTCTATAGTAAAAATTTTGTCAAAATCAAGGGCGCATTCCTATGTAATTCTAGTTCTGGATGATCTTAGTTCCATTGGCTTTTTTGTCTTTTCTTGCACCAATACATACCCCATTAGTTACCATAGTTTTATAACAATTCCTGGTATGTTAAGTTTTTCCATACTTTGTTCCTGGCAAATTTTGGCCCTTTGTATATCTATGTTAATTTTGGGATCAGCTTGACAAGTTCCACAAAAATGCTACTTAGGTTTTTATTGGGATAATATTGAGAAATTTGGAAAGACTTTCAATCCATGAATGTAAAATTTTTCCTTTTTTTACTCAGATATTCTTTAATTTTTCCCAATAAAGTTTTACATTTTCCTGGTGTAAGGGGTTTTGCATATGCTTTGCCAGATGTGCTCTTTAGAATTTTATGTTTTTTTGATGCTATTACAAATGGTATTTTTTAAATATTTATTTATTTATTTTTTTAAGAGAGAGAGAGTACATGAGTTGGGGGAGGGAACGGGGAGAATCTTTAAGCAGACTTTCTGCTGAGCCAGGAGCTGATGGGGGATTTAATTCAAGGACCTGTGAGGTCATGACCTGAGCTGAAACCAAGAGTCAGACACTAAACCAACTGAGCCACCTAGGCACCCCACAAATGGTGTTATTTTTAAAGTTTTATTTCCTAAGTTTTGTTCTGACATAGATAAATGTAATTATTATTTATATTAATTTTTATATCTATCTATGTGTCCTCCTCAAATAATGACTATACTGTATATTTCCCTGTAAGCCTAGCTTTAGCTGTATACCACAAATTTCAATGCTATCTTTCCAGTGTCATTCAATTCAAAATATTTTGTGATTTCCATTTTGGTTTCTTCTCTGACTAATGGACTATTTAGTAGTTGACAACTCAGTATTTGATGTCAATAATATATGACTATTTTCCATTACTGATTGATATTGATTTGTAGCTGAATTACCCTATGGTAAGAGAACATGCTTTATATAATTATATATATGTGAAAGTTTTGAAACTTGTATAATGGCTCATAATTTTTAATGTATGATATCCTAGGCCTTCCCTCAACCAAGTTTTCTCCATTAGATTTTCTAATCAGTGTAAGCTGGCTCTCCATTTCATTGCAGTCTGATTATTTTTGACATGATGCCATATCCACTTATTTCTGGTATTTACCACAACTTAGTGTGTGTGTGTTCTCTAGTTTCAAGGACTATGCCCATTTCTTTCAGTACTTCTTTCTGTGTCAATCATAGGACATCAAATATATACAGGCACTGAAACAATATTTGATGAATTAATGAATCTGTGTATTGGTAGTGGTTGAATCTGTAGATAGAGGTGCAACAGGCTAGGTAGAGGATGTGGCTGCATAGAGATAGGAATGATTTGAGGGTTAAAAGTAAATTTGGACAGTACCATGGCATGCTCACTGAAGAAGAAGAAAATTTCACAAGGCAGCAATCAATAACCAACCGTCAAAAATTACAGAGATGTTAAGAACCATAAGACCTGAAGTATGTCTGTTTGATGTAGGAAGAATATACCGATAACCAGGGTAAAAAATAGATGAAGTAATGGAGATGCTGGACTTCAGCAGGTTTAAAATGGTTGCAATCTAGCTCGTTTAGATTCTTTCTGAAAGTGAGTCTAGAATCTTTTCTTTTCATTCATATACCATATGTAGGCATTGATTAAATTTTATGGGTAGGAAAAAAACTTGGCTTAAGTTTTTTCTTTTTGCCAAAGGTAAGGACTGAAGCCTACCATTGTACAACCAAAACAGAACATTATGCCTTAGTCTCATTCCATTCTGTTTCCTCTGACACCACTTGGTATACACAGGTCATATGCTCCCAGAGAAAAGCACAAGGGCAGAGGAGCAACCAAAGGCAAAGCCAGCCCCATGAGATGGCACTGGTAGTTTGCTGGGAGCATCATTTACTCTGTTGGCTAGTGTAGTGTCTGAATTTTTTCACATTATTTTGTAATATGTCCCTTAACAGCTTATAACTTTGGAGGAGATGAATGTGCTGATTTCATAATATACCGATGGGGTTTGGTTTATCTAAATATGAATGGTTGGCCAGATGAGGTGGCCAGTTCAGGAAATAACTCACAACTTGAATGAGAAGATAAAAAGAGTATGTTGTGATGTCATACCAGGCCAAAAAGCAAAACGAGAAAGAACATGACAACCAGGTGGCAACACAGTATTACTGAGTCATTATGTTTATTTTTCAAAAGGGAAGCTTCAGGATTCAGAGAGTGTATAGTAACTTGCCTTAGAGCTCTAGAACCTAAGTGACAGTCCCAGGATCAGCCCATTCATGCGTGGATGTCCAGAGATTGTCTCTCATCCCTGGCATCATCTGCCAGATTAGGAGGCTCAAGTACAGAGAGGTTTTCACCACCTCAACAGGTAGAATGACAAGATAAACCTGGGTATGTACCTAAGTTTGTCTCTTTCTGCAATTTGTGTACTCCCTCCTCCATCTGCTTTGAGAAACTGCATTTACACTCTCATTTATGGGAGCTCCTAATTCAAATTAATATATGGAAAGCTCTGGGAAATTGGGGAAGAAAACCTGTTTACTTGTCCTCAACTTGGCTTTCCTGCTGTGTCCCAAATTTACCTGAAAACATCATGACTCTTTTACTTGTAAAATATATTAACTTTGTGCCAGTTTCATGTGCTATGGAATGCATTGTGAAATGGCGCTCCATGGCAGATATGTCACAATTGACCAAGAGGTATTTAATGAAACAACAAAGAAAAATTTCTCCCAGCCTTTCCATAAAAGCTTTAGCACTGGTGGTTGAATCAATATGCACCTTTAACTGTTGAGTGGTGTGGGTAAGAATATTTCTCAGATGTTTCCCACTTTGTCTGATTGAAGCCATCTACTCCTGAGGCTACAAACCTAATGAATGGTTACAATTGCCTACTTTTTAAATAATATTTTATTTTATTTTTTATTATTTTTTAATTTTTTTATTGGTGTTCAATTTGCCAACATATAGCATAACACCCAGTGCTCATCCCATCAAGTGCCCCGCTCAGTGCCCGTCACCTAGTCACCCCCACCCCCCATCCACCTCCCTTTCTACCACCCCTTGTTCATTTCCCAGAGTTAGGATTCTCTGAACAAGCCAATAACCAGGGAGGAAATTGAAGCAGTCATCAAAAACCTCCCAAGACACAAAAGTCCAGGGCCAGATGGCTTCCCTGGGGAATTCTATCAAATGTTTAAAGAAGAAACCGTACCTATTCTACTAAAGCTGTTTGGAAAGATAGAAAGAGATGGAATACTTCCAAACTCGTTCTATGAGGCCAGCATCACCTTAATTCCAAAACCAGACGAAGGCTCCACCAAAAAGGAGAATTATAGACCAATATCCCTGATGAACATGAATGTAAAAATTCTCAACAAGATACTAGCCAATAGGATCCAACAATACATTAAGAAGATTATTTACCATGACCAAGTGGGATTTATCCCTGGGATGCAAGGCTGGTTCAACACCTGTAAAGCAATCAATGTGATTGATCATATCAGCAGGAGAAAAACCAAGAACCATATGATCCTCTCAATAGATGCATAGAAAGCATTTGACAAAATACAGCATCCATTCCTGATCAAAACTCTTCAGAGTGTAGGGATAGAGGGAACATTCCTCGACATCTTAAAAGCCATCTACGAAAAGCCCACAGCAAATATCATTCTCAATGGGGAAACACTGGGAGCCTTTCCCCTAAGATCAGGAACAAGACAGGGATGTCCACTCTCACCACTGCTATTCAACATAGTACTAGAAGTCCTAGCCTCAGCAATCAAGCAACAAAAAGAAATAAAAGACATTCAAACTGGCAAAGAAGTCAAACTCTTCCTCTTCGCAGATGATGTGATACTATACATAGAAAACCCAAAAGACTCTACCCCAAGATTGCTAAATAATATTTTAAAGGACCAGAGGAGGGAGACTATGAAACTATTTTTGGTATCTGAAATTCATGTGTATCGCCTGAAAAGAGCTAGAGGTGGAGCTGAGATTAGCATTCTATTCTCATTCCTGGCTTGGATATCAAGCGGAATTATGTAGCGTTGTGGAGTCTTTGACAGCGAATCTGACTTTTAAAAATTTCACAGGGTGGGTGAAAGGGATTTGACTTTTAAAAACAGATGACCAGGGGGATTTGATTGTGGTTGTGGGAAAGTGTTGTTATTTCCAGAGTCCCTGCAAATAATCTGTTCCTTAAATTACCTAAAAACAATTTAAATGCAATCTGATAATGTGATGAAGTGGTTGGTGAGCTATGGCTAACTCCTACTTAAATCCAATTAAGTTTTGAACATGATCTGGGTAAAATATTGCCTAGCTTTGTGAAAATGGGAGAGGCAACATACTCTTAGATAATTTTTGCCTAAAATTGTTTAGTAAGATTGTGCATTACATTAAGACTAAAACTGTGTTTAAGAAAGGCAAACATTGAGTATGCTGTCAGGTAGCAGAAGCAATAGATGTTGAAAGTTTGTAGTAGCTGGCCTAAGCAGTTTAGTAGTTAAAATTATCTGCTTGATTATTGAATTCCAATTGAGTACTGAGTGTATGGATTTGTATCCAGCCATAATAGGATTTGCCTAACACTTAGCCTAAATACCATCAAGCATATTTTACTTTTCCTAATTTTTATTCTTATGTGTATGTTTGCATTTTCCCACTATACAAATGTTAAAATTCATCACATGAATCATTTTTGAGGAAGTCAAATTTTTAACTACATTTTTTAAGGGGAAATAAAACCTTTATATAGAGAGTTTTATTGAAAATATTCCCAAAGATAAAATATACATCAAAAGAGCAAGATAAAAGAAATGAAAGTTTGTTTGTATTTATGATTAGTAGATTTTCTATGGCTATCAATATCAAGATTTGTTTCCCAAGGCTAAGAATTTATAAGGAAGCAAAAAAAATCAGCAAACCAAAAGTTCAGAATTTTATTTTATTTTTTTTTTCTTTTTCTTTTTTTTTTTTATTGGTGTTCAATTTACTAACATACAGAATAACACCCAGTGCCCGTCACCCATTCACTCCCACCCCCCGCCCTCCTCCCCTTCTACCACCCCTAGTTCGTTTCCCAGAGTTAGCAGTCTTTATGTTCTGTCTCCCTTTCTGATATTTCCCACACATTTCTTCTCCCTTCCCTTATTTTCCCTTTCACTATTATTTATATTCCCCAAATGAATGAGAACATATAATGTTTGTCCTTCTCCGACTGACTTACTTCACTCAGCATAATACCCTCCAGTTCCATCCACGTTGAAGCAAATGGTGGGTATTTGTCATTTCTAATAGCTGAGTAATATTCCATTGTATACATAAACCACATCTTCTTTATCCATTCATCTTTCGTTGGACACCGAGGCTCCTTCCACAGTTTGGCTATCGTGGCCATTGCTGCTAGAAACATCGGGGTGCAGGTGTCCCGGCGTTTCATTGCATTTGTATCTTTGGGGTAAATCCCCAACAGTGCAATTGCTGGGTCGTAGGGCAGGTATATTTTTAACTGTTTGAGGAACCTCCACACAGTTTTCCAGAGTGGCTGCACCAGTTCACATTCCCACCAACAGTGTAAGAGGGTTCCCTTTTCTCCGCATCCTCTCCAACATTTGTTGTTTCCTGCCTTGTTAATTTTTCCCATTCTCACTGGTGTGAGGTGGTATCTCATTGTGGTTTTGATTTGTATTTCCCTGATGGCAAGTGATGCAGAGCATTTTCTCATGTGCATGTTGGCCATGTCTATGTCTTCTTCTGTGAGATTTCTGTTCATGTCTTTTGCCCATTTCATGATTGGATTGTTTGTTTCTTTGGTGTTGAGTTTAATAAGTTCTTTATAGATCTTGGAAACTAGCCCTTTATCTGATATGTCATTTGCAAATATCTTCTCCCATTCTGTAGGTTGTCTTTGAGTTTTGTTGACTGTATCCTTTGCTGTGCAAAAGCTTCTTATCTTGATGAAGTCCCAATAGTTCATTTTTGCTTTTGTTTCTTTTGCCTTCGTGGATGTATCTTGCAAGAAGTTACTATGGCCGAGTTCAAAAAGGGTGTTGCCTGTGTTCTTCTCTAGGATTTTGATGGAATCTTGTCTCACATTTAGATCTTTCATCCATTTTGAGTTTATCTTTGTGTATGGTGAAAGAGAGTGGTCTAGTTTCATTCTTCTGCATGTGGATGTCCAATTTTCCCAGCACCATTTATTGAAGAGACTGTCTTTCTTCCAATGAATAGTCTTTCCTCCTTTATCGAATATTAGTTGCCCATAAAGTTCAGGGTCCACTTCTGGATTCTCTATTCTGTTCCACTGATCTATGTGTCTGTTTTTGTGCCAGTACCACACTGTCTTGATGACCACAGCTTTGTAGTACAACCTGAAATCTGGCATTGTGATGCCCCCAGATATGGTTTTCTTTTTTAAAATTCCCCTGGCTATTCGGGGTCTTTTCTGATTCCACACAAATCTTAAAATAATTTGTTCTAACTCTCTGAAGAAAGTCCATGGTATTTTGATAGGGATTGCATTAAACGTGTATATTGCCCTGGGTAACATTGACATTTTCACAATATTAATTCTGCCAATCCATGAGCATGGAATATTTTTCCATCTCTTTGTGTCTTCCTCAATTTCTTTCAGAAGTGTTCTATAGTTTTGAGGGTATAGATCCTTTACATCTTTGGTGAGGTTTATTCCTAGGTATGTTATGCTTTTGGGTGCAATTGTAAATGGGATTGACTCCTTAATTTCTCTTTCTTCAGTCTCATTGTTAGTGTATAGAAATGCCACTGACTTCTGGGCATTGATTTTGTATCCTGCCACGCTACCGAATTGCTGTATGAGTTCTAGCAATCTTGGGGTGGAGACTTTTGGGTTTTCTATGTAGAGTATCATGTCATCGGCGAAGAGGGAGATTTTGACTTCTTCTTTGCCAATTTGAATGCCTTTAATGTCTTTTTGTTGTCTGATTGCTGAGGCTAGGACTTCCAGTACTATGTTGAATAGCAGTGGTGAGAGTGGACATCCCTGTCTTGTTCCTGATCTTAGGGGAAAGGCTCCCAGTGCTTCCCCATTGAGAATGATATTTGCTGTGGGCTTTTCATAGATGGCTTTTAAGATGTCGAGGAATGTTCCCTCTATCCCTACACTCTGAAGAGTTTTGATCAGGAATGGATGCTGTATTTTGTCAAATGCTTTCTCTGCATCCAATGAGAGGATCATATGGTTCTTGGTTTTTCTCTTGCTGATATGATGAATCACATTGATTGTTTTACGGGTGTTGAACCAGCCTTGTGTCCCAGGGATAAATCCTACTTGGTCATGGTGAATAATTTTCTTAATGTACTGTTGGATCCTATTGGCCAGTATCTTGTTGAGAATTTTTGCATCCATGTTCATCAGGGATATTGGTCTGTAATTCTCCTTTTTGGCGGGGTCTTTGTCTGGCTTTGGAATTAAGGTGATGCTGGCTTCATAGAACGAATTTGGAAGTACTCCATCTCTTTCTATCTTTCCAAACAGCTTTAGGAGAATAGGTATGATTTCTTCTTTAAACGTTTGATAAAATTCTCCTGGGAAGCCATCTGGCCCTGGACTCTTGTGTCTTGGGAGGTTTTTGATGACTGCTTCAATTTCCTCCCTGGTTATTGGCCTGTTCAGGTTTTCTATTTCTTCCTGTTCCAGTTTTGGTAGTTTGTGGCTTTCCAGGAATGCGTCCATTTCTTCTAGATTGCCTAATTTATTGGCGTATAGCTGTTCATAATAGGTTTTTAAAATCGTTTGTATTTCCTTGGTGTTGGTAGTGATCTCTCCTTTCTCATTCATGATTTTATTAATTTGAGTCTTCTCTCTCTTCTTTTTAATAAGGCTGGCTAATGGTTTATCTATCTTATTAATTCTTTCAAAGAACCAACTCCTGGTTCTGTTGATCTGTTCCACAGTTCTTCTGGTCTCGATTTCATTGAGTTCTGCTCGAATCTTTATTAGCTCCCTTCTTCTCTTGGGTGTAGGATCTATTTGCTGTTTTTTCTCTAGCTCCTTTATGTGTAAGGTTAGCTTTTGTATTTGAGTTCTTTCCAGTTTTTGAATGGATGCTTGTATTGCGATGTATTTCCCCCTTAGGACTGCTTTTGCTGCATCCCAAAGATTTTGAACGGTTGTATCTTCATTCTCATTAGTTTCCATGAATCTTTTTAATTCTTCCTTAATTTCCTGGTTGACCCTTTTATCTTTTAGCAGGATGGTCCTTAACCTCCATGTGTTTGAGGTCCTTCCAAACTTCTTGTTGTGATTTAGTTCTAATTTCAAGGCATTATGGTCTGATAATATGCAGGGGACAATCCCAATCTTTTGGTATCGGTTCAGACCCGATTTGTGACCCAATATGTGGTCTATTCTGGAGAAAGTTCCATGTGCACTTGAGAAGAATGTGTATTCAGTTGAGTTTGGATGTAAAGTTCTGTAGATATCTGTGAAATCCATCTGGTCCAGTGTATCATTTAAAGCTCTCGTTTCTTTGGAGATGTTTTGCTTAGAAGACCTATCGAGTATAGAAAGAGCTAGATTGAAGTCACCAAGTATAAGTGTATTATTATCTAAGTATTTCTTCACTTTGGTTATTAATTGATTTATATATTTGGCAGCTCCCACATTTGGAGCATATATATTGAGGATTGTTAAGTCCTCTTGTTGAATAGATCCTTTAAGTATGATATAGTGTCCCTCTTCATCTCTCACTACAGTCTTTGGGGTAAATTTTAGTTTATCTGATATAAGGATGGCTACCCCTGCTTTCTTTTGAGGACCATTCGAATGGTAAATGGTTCTCCAACCTTTTATTTTCAGGCTGTAGGTGTCCTTCTGTCTAAAATGAGTCTCTTGTAGACAGCAAATAGATGGGTCCTGCTTTTTTATCCAGTCTGAAACCCTGCGCCTTTTGATGGGGTCATTAAGCCCGTTCACATTCAGAGTTACTATTGAGAGATATGAGTTTAGTGTCATCATGATATCTATTCAGTCTTTGTTTTTGTGGACTGTTCCACTGAACTTCTTCTTAAAGGGGAATTTTAAGAGGCCCCCTTAAAATTTCTTGCAGAGCTGGTTTGGAGGTCACATATTCTTTTAGTTGCTGCCTGTCTTGGAAGCTCTTTATCTCTCCTTCCATTTTGAATGAGAGCCTTGCTGGATAAAGTATTCTTGGTTGCATGTTCTTTTCATTTAGGACCCTGAATATATCCTGCCAGCCCTTTCTGGCCTGCCAGGTCTCTGTGGAGAGGTCTGCTGTTACCCTAATACTCCTCCCCATAAAAGTCAGGGATTTCTTGTCTCTTGCTGCTTTAAGGATCTTCTCCTTATCTTTGGAATTTGCAAGCTTCACAATTAAATGTCGAGGTGTTGAACGGTTTTTATTGATTTTAGGGGGGGATCTCTCTATTTCCTGGATCTGAATGCCTGTTTCCCTTCCCAGATTAGGAAAGTTTTCAGCTAGAATTTGTTCAAATACATATTCTGGCCCTCTGGCCCTTTCGGCGCCCTCGGGAACCCCAATTAAACGTAGGTTTTTCTTCCTCAGGCTGTCGTTTATTTCCCTTAATCTATCTTCATGGTCTTTTAATTGTTTGTCTCTTTTTTCCTCAGTTTCCCTCTTTGCTGTCAACTTGTCTTCTAGGTCACTCACTCGTTCTTCCACCTCGTTAACCCTCGTCGTTAGGACTTCTAGTTTGGATTGCATCTCATTCAATTGGTTTTTAATTTCTGCCTGATTAGCTCTAAATTCTGCAGTCATGAAGTCTCTTGAGTCCTTTATACTTTTTTCTAGAGCCACCAATAGCTGTATAATAGTGCTTCTGAATTGGCTTTCTGACATTGAATTGTAATCCAGATTTTGTAACTCTGTGGGAGAGAGGACTGTTTCTGATTCTTTCTTTTGAGGTGAGGTTTTCCTTCTAGTCATTTTGCTCAGTGCAGAGTGGCCAAAAGCAAGTTGTATTGGGAAAAAGAGAAAAAGAGAGGAGAGAAAGAAGGAAAGAAAAGAGAAAGAGAAAAAAAAAGGGAAGAAAAAGAAAAAAAAACGAAAAAAAAAAAAAAAGAAGAAAAAGAGAAAGAAAAAGAAAGGAGAAAAAAAGGGTGTGGGGGAAGGAAACAAATCAAAAAGCAAAACAAAACAAAAACAAAAACAAAAACAAAAACAAACAAACAAAAAAAGAACCACCGGGGAGTATCTTCTGATTCTGTGTTCTTTAAGTCCCTTGGCTTCTCCTGGAAGTTGTCCGTCTAGCTGGTGTTCTGGGGGAGGGGCCTGTTGTGCTGATTTTCAGGTGTTAGCAGTTGGGGGAGCTGCTGTGCCCCTGCCTGGTGCAGGGCTCGGTGGGGGTTGTTTACCCCGTGAGGCCCCAGGAGGAACAGCCCCAGTGGCGGGGCAGCTCTGGAAACCTGGATTCAGCTCCGGCAGGAACTCCGTCTGCAGGGCCTGGAGGCTCCGGGCGGGGCCGCTGATCTGCTCAGCTGGGGCAGGAGCGTCCTCGCTGTCCTGGGCCCTCCCGGCCTCTGCCTGTCCCAGGGGAGGCCGGATCCTGGGCTGTGTCCCGGCGCCCTGTGCTCCGGAGCCTGCGCTGGTGGATTCGCGCTCCCGGCCGCGCAACCCCCTCCGCGGAGCTGCCGCCCGAGCCCCTCCGAGCTGCTCCTGGAACCGCGCAGGCCCCTCCGCACGGAGCCTCTTCCTCTGCCCGAGCCCCTCCGAGCTGCTCCCGGGGCAGCGCAGCCCCCTCCGCGGAGCCGCCGCCCGAGCCCCTTCAGCTGCTCCGGGTCCCGCCGGGTCCCGCCGTGCGCGCTGCAGCCCTTAGGGAGCTCGGCGCACTCTCCCGGGGCGCAGGTGTCTGTTAGTGTCCCCGGGAGCCCGAGGGCATCCCCGCCCTCCTGGGTCCTGCTCCAACTCCCCGCGAGCCCCTTTCCCCCGGGAAGGTCGGTGCAGCTCCTGCTCCTCCGGGACGGGGCTCTCCTGTCCTGGGGACACTCGCCCCGGCCTCAGCCCGGCTCCTCGCGGGGCCCCTCCCCCTTGGAGGCCTTTGTTCCTTTATTTCTTTTTCCCCGTCTTCCTACCTTGATAGATGCGCGAACTCTTCTCACTGTAGCATTCCAGCTGGTCTCTCTTTAATTCTCAGGCCGAATTCATAGATTTTCAGGATAATTTGAAGGTTTTCTAGGTAGTTTGGTGGACACAGGTGATTTGGAGACCCTACTCCTCCGCCATCTTGCTCCTCCCCCCCAAAAGTTCAGAATTTTAAAAATTACTTTTCTAGAGAGCATTATTGGGGGTGGTATTATGGACAATGGGGTGGCTAGAATTTATTGTGAGCATGATTGATATGGAGTTTGGCAAATGAAAAATGATTTGCAATAGTTTGAGTTTGAGATTTGGAGTTGCAGATTTCATAGCTGAACTGAGAGCAGGTGAAGAAGTGGAAATATTTGGTTTGTTTTTATGTTGTCCCTAAGGACAACCATAACCATCAGGGTAGCTCATGAACAATGTTTGCACTAAAAGTATGGATAGGGAAGTGAATGTATTTCAACTCTTGTACTTCCTTTTGCATAGATACTATAGATGGCATTTCTTCTCCTGGTAATTTTATGCAATTTTTAAAGAAATAATTAAAAATGGCAAAGGGTAAATTATTATTGCTTGGTTCCAAAGAGCAAACAAACCTTTAAACAAGCCAAATAGATGAGATCACTTTTCACGTGGCTCTGGAGTATGAAATAAAGCCTTTACTGTTCAATTCTGACTTTTTAAACAGATTTTCAGGGCAATGTAAGCCTTGTTTGTGCATAGATGAGTGATAGCATTATTCTTTGGTAGTAAAGCAACTTGCCAATAGATTTGAGCATGACTTTGCATCTAGGTGGCTCATTAGACTGTAGAAATAGAAGGAAAGCATTGTTTCATGGATATTGCAATATAAAAAAATTAGAATATAACAGAATATGAACTTGGGCAAACTATTGATAGATTCAATTATTTTCATAAATGTGTGGGGAAATATATTTTTTCAGTATAATCATATTTGAAAGTTAATCATAAACCACAGAAATTCTTCTTTTGGCTTTTCATATATTTTATCTACTCTTTTAGCTCCAGTTTCATGTCCACACAAATACTCATTAGTCAATATGTCTAGCTGTGCTCTCCCTTGAAAACATTACATATATTGGCTTCTTCATTAACAAATTAGATTACAAAAAAAAAATACAAAAAAATTAAAAAAAAAAACAAATTAGATTACAAAATACAATAAGATTACATTATTAGCTTTTGATCATTTGCAGCATTATAGCTCTTGTTACTGTGCCCGGACTTGCAATGTTTACTATTGTGTGCATTCCTTTATAAAGGAATCCTGCCAGAAGGAAATATAGCCTAGTTATGACAAGTGAGAAAGCAAGTACTAAAAAATAGGTAACCTTCCTCCAAATCTGTAACTAGTAATTGTCAGAAGTGGGTTTCAAATTTAGCTCTGATAGAGTGTCATGCTATTTCTACTATACTTTTTTCTTCTCTGTAACATTATTCAAATCTGTAGGAATCAGTCATTTCATTAATTTGTAGCAAGTCAATATTTAGTAACAATGCACTTAATTTTGGAGCACCTGGGTGGTTCAGTTGGTTAAGTGTCTGCCTTTGGCGAAGGTCATGATCCCAGGGCCCTGGGATCAAATCCAGAATCTGATTCCCTACTCAGCAGGGAGGCTGCTTCTCCCTCTCCCTCTACAGCTCTCCTGAGCTCTTGCTCTCTCTCTCTCAAAAAATAAATAAAATCTTAAAAAAAAAAAAAAAAACCAGTGCATTTAATTGTAATGTTATGGTAGCCATAAAATATCAGAAATAAAAATTAGGAACATGACTTATTTATTTTGTTTGAGATTGTATAACTGAAACCTATCTTATGACAATTGAAGACTAAGGGATATTTGTATCAATAAGGCAATATGGAAATAATATAAATGCTGTTTGCCTCTGCCTTAGCTTTAGGATAGGCCAGCCCTGCTCACTAATACCATTTTGTAGTCTAGGAACTGCATGCCCATCTGTAGCTCTAAGAACCTGCTTTTTTCCCTATCAGTGACCACTTTCACTTGCCTCGAACTTTTATGAAAACTGGACTCCTCCTTGGCTGAGTTCCAAGGTCAGTGGTAGGTGCTAGATGGACAAAAGAGACATTAGCTCATTATCTTGAAGTTTATTCTCTAGAGGGGGATGCAGATTTTAAATATACCAATGTTTGTGTGTGTGTATGTGTATATACGCATATATATGTGTTCTTTATGCACGCACATATATGGATGTATATGTGTACATACATGTATATATACACGTGCATGTATATATTTTAAAGAATTATTTATTTGAGAGAAAGAGTGCACAAGCAGTGGGGGAGGAGCACAAGGAAAGGAGAGGAGGTGCAAATTCTCCACTGAGTGGGAACCGCCTAGGGCTCAATCTCACGACCCTGAGATCGTGATCTGACCCAAAACCAAGAGTTGTACGCTTAACCAACAGCCATCTGGTGCCCTGCACACATTTATATATTTGTATAGAAGTGTTCATAAGTGCTCTACAGCTAGAATGATACAGTTCCATAAGAGAGAATAAAAGGTGGGAATACAATTTAAATGGGATGGTTGTGTCTGTCATCACTTTGAAATATTTGGGGTGAAACCTAAAAAGGAGCAGGAATTAACCCAGTGAAATAGAAGGGGAAAGGTCTGTCCCCTTCAAAGGCAATGGAAGAAACTGGTGTGTCTAGAGCATGATGAACATGTCAGAAACTCATGACGTGATATTGGAAGGGTCAGCTGGTCTAGATCGTATGCTGGTCTCAGCTCCTTAAAACATTTGAGATTTAGGTATAAGTAGACCAGAATGGCATTGAAACAAGAGGCTTTTAGCAATGATCTAATTTCATTTTTTAAATGCTTTTTAATTTTTAAAAAAAATTCCAGTTAATTAATATACAGTGTTATATTAGTTTCAGGTGTACAATATAGTGATTCAATAATTCTGTAGAACCCCCGGTGCTCATCACAAGCACCCTCTTTAATCCCTATCATCTATTTTCCCCATTTCCCCACCCACCTCTCCTCTGGCCACCATCAATTCTCTACAGTTAAAGAGTCTGTTTCTGGGTTTGCCTCTTTCTTTTTTTTCTGTCCTATGCTCATTTTTTTTCCCTAAATTTTACATATGAGTAAGATCATACAGTATTTGTCTTTCTCTGACAGATTTTTTTCACTTAGCATTATACTCCCTAGATCTATCCACTTTGTTGCAAATGGCAAGATTTCATTTTTTTTTTTAATGGATAAAGAAGATGTAGTATATATCTGGGTGGCTCAGTTGGTTAAGTGTCCAACTCTTGATTTCAGCTCAGGTCATGGTCTCAGGGTTATGTGATCAAGCCCCACATCAGTCTCCATGCTGGGTGTGGAGCCTGCTTAAGGTTCTCTCTGTCCCTCTCCCCTGCGCCCCTCACCCACTTAAGCTCACACTCTCTCTCTCAAAACAAATAAACAAAAACACCAAAACAAGCAAAAAATAAATAATAAAAGAACACTCTAGCTGCTGCATAGGAGATGGATCATAGGAAATCTAATGTGGGGACCTCAGGTACGAGGCTGTTGTGTTGTGTAGACTAAAGGTATTGCTGCTCTCAATGAAGGAGGCAGTAATGGTGTTAGAGAGACAGAGGTAGATGGATTCAAGACACATTGCTGGTAGATAGGATGTAAGAAATGGGTCAAGTCTTACTCGTAGGTTTCTGAATTGACTGGAAGCATCATTTAAGCCTGTTTGGGTTTGCTATAGAGGAGGTGGTTTAGTTGGAATCATCTACAAATCAATTTTGGACTCTTTCAGCAGGAGAGACTTGTGGAATACCAAAGTGGCTATCCCAATCAGGCAGTCAGAAATGCATACCTCAGGTCTGTAGCAGAGATGTACCTGTGGGGATCATCAGGTTATAGGTGGTAGTTTAAGCCAAGGAAAAATAAAATCAACTATGGAGGAAGTAGAGGAAAAAAAGAAAAGAGGCCCAAGGCCTAAGCCTTGAGAAACCCCAGATTTTAGTGGTTAACACAGAGGGAGATCTAGAAGTGTCAAGTGATGCAGAAGGAAAAAAAAATGGAGATTCTACTTTCATAGAAACCATATATATTGAGAAGGAAAAAAAAAATCGGTAAATGTGTCAAAGCTTCTATAAATTCGAGGTAAGAAAAGAACTGAAAGGTGTACCTGGGATTTGACAATATAGAAATCATTGTCTGCAAGTGGCAGTGAAGAGTAGTGGACTTTATTCTCCCTGCATAGCAAGGGCAGTCAGAGCCCATCTAAGGTTGTGTAAGATAGTGGCTTGATGAAATAATCATCTTTCTTCTCTACAGTCCTCATCATCTGGGCTTTGTCTTCAGACCAGATTCCAGGGTGCCATACTTCCAGGTGTCAGACCAAGACACAGTGGTGCCAAAGGAAAGAGACAATGTCTGCTTCTTTGAGAACACCTTGCCCAGGATCTGGACCCAGGCTTAGCACTCAGCTTGCATTGGCGAAAATTATATCACAAATCTACACTTAGGCCAATTGTCAAGGGTAAGGTAATGACTGAGACTGGCTTATAAAATTTAGGATCCATGCCTTGGGACTGCAGATTGTTCTAGACTTCTCAGAAATGTCAGGATCATAGTGGATCCATGAACAACATGACAGTTCTATAAAGAAGGAGAGAGGGCATACAGATAGACAGGGAAGCAACCACCAGTGTCTCCTATACAAGAGTACGAGGAGGAAACCAGTGTTTTCCTTGACTTGAAATATTCTATCACATTTGAATATTCTCCAAATGGGATAGTGTCATATTTTTCAAATATACAGTATACTTTTGGGTGATTAAATGAAGTGGATAAATTACATCACCACCTACCCACCCTTGTCCTTTCTGTTACCTCTAGCTCCTGTCTTCCCAAGCTCCTGGATTTGCAATGTCTTATTACCTTCTCGATTTTCTTCTATATCTGAACTTACCAAGCCAGTATTCTCATCCTCTCTGTAGGGAGGTATTGAGGTACTTGAAGGTGTTCATTTGGCTTAATAGGGTACCTCTCTCAGATATGTTTGAAGTTTAAGAGCCATTTGTAATATTGGTAGGACAAAATAAGAAGGAAGAGGAAGGGGAGGAGAATTATGGTAGAAATTGTAGGTCATAAAACAGACTGATGGTGGAGATATTTTGAATAAAAGATATCTCTTTTCTTCTGCAAATAATTTACACAGGCCCTGATTTTGCTTAAAATCATGGCTTTCATATGTAGCAAAGGTTACTCTTAGCCCACAACAAATAAATGCTTTGCAATTATAGAACAGTTAGCTCTGATAAGGTGAAAGCAATTTGTAAAGCTTTGTCACAATATTAAAGTCTCTAGCCTAGTATTCTGTCCATTGTAGTTCAGTTAATATGACTACATAAAACCTACACATGTAGGTAAGTCGCTGTTCTTTTTTGCTGCCATTCATTTGTACCCAATCAATATATGCTGAGTTCTTTGTGTGGGCACATTTCCGTTCAATTGAATGGGAAAATAAGCATAGCATATTTCTCACCTCAGAGGCTACCCTAGTTCCCGCTTGACAGGCCATGAAAAATACACATTTTAATTGTATTGTTCTTTGTCACAGACATTGATTGTGAATTGTGTTTGTTTTAAAAGATTTTGGGCACTCCCGGTGGCTCAGCGGTTTAGCGCCGCCTTCCGCCCAGGTCGTGATCCTGGAGACCGGGATCAAGCCCCATGTCAGGCTCCCTGCATGGAGCCTGCTTCTCTCTCTGCCTGCCTCTCTCTCTCTCTCTCTCTTTCTCTCTGCCTCTCATGAATAAATAAATAAAATCTTAAAAATAAAATATAAAAAATAATTTAAAAGATTGTATGTATTTATTTATTTATTTATTTATTTATTTATTTATTTATTTGAGAAAGACAGCAAATAAGAGCAAGAGAGCATGCACACAAGCAAGAGGGAAGGGCAGAGGAAGAGGGAGAAGCAGACTCCCTGCTGAGTATGGAGCTCAATGAATGCAGGACTCGATTCCAGAACACTGAGATCATGACCTGAGCGGAAGGCAGACACTTCACTGACTGAGCCACCCAGGTGCCCATGAATTGTGTTTTTAGCTTTGATTTGCTGAGTTTCCTTTTCTTTTTAAGATTTTATTTATTTATTCATGAGAGACAGAGACAGAGAGAGAGAGAGAGAGAGAGAGACAGGCAGAGGGAGAAGCAGGCTCCATGCAGGGAACCTGAAGTGGGATTCGATCCTGGGTCTCCAGGATCACGCCCTGGGCCGAAGGCGGCGCTAAACCACTGAACCACCCGGGCTGCCCCTAGTTTCTACCTTCCAATAGAAAGAGGAATATGTTAACATTATCGGAGGACATTAAGTCTCTATATTTTAAACAAATGAACTTGTGTTGCTAGCCTTCTCATTACAGATCCCACATAGTACAGGTTAATCCCTCCCATTTGAGTTGATCACATTCTTACCTCCAAAGTTACCTGGAGCACAATAGTGATGTTTGGCCAATGTTATAAAATAAATTAACTAGAGATAAATAATGTTATGTAACTGTGGTTTTGTAATTTGTTTCAAGAGTAGGATGTTCCAGCCTATCAGCATTATTTGGTAATAATGACTGGATTTATGATTTTTGCCTTGTTTCCATGGAGTATGAGGTTAGGGATGGGATAGTATTATGTATTTGCCAAAACTTTGGAATTTACTGAGTGTCAGAGGTTTGTTTGTTTTTGTTTTTTTACACTAATGAGATGATTCTTCAGGATGGGTTCAAGTCATCCAAGGCAACAACCATACACTTAGAGCTTTGGATCTGTCAGTTCACCTAGGCCCTGATTTGGGGGGAAGAGAGAGGGGCTGAAGATTGGGTTATAAAAACTCAATTAAAATTTGGAGGGCTTCTAGGTTGCAGAACACATCAACATGCTGGTATGGCGACATGCCTGAAAGACTGTGGCTGCTCTGTACCACCTTTGACACCCCCGTACCTTGCACTATGCATCACTTCCATTTGGATGTTCCTGAGTTGTATCTTTCTTTCTTTTTTTTAAAAGATTTTATTTATTTATTTGAGAGAGAGAGAGAGAGACCAGAGAGCACAAGCAGGGAGGGAGGGGAGAGAGGCAGAGGGAGAGGAGGAAGCAGACTCTTCACAGGGAGCCTGACATGGGCTCCATCCTAGGACCCCGAGATCATGACCTGAGCCGAAGGCAGATGCTTAACTGACTGAGCCACCCAAGTGCCCAGAATTGTATCCTTTATAATAAACCTGGAATAGTAAATATGGTACTTCTCCGAGTTCTGTAAGTTGTACTAGCAAATTATGGAACCTGAATGGAGAGGGTTATGAGAACCTCTAAACTTGTAGTCAGCAAAACAGAAATGCAAGTAGATTGAGTACCCTAATTTACAGCTAGTATGTTAGGGCAGTCTTATGGGACTGTACCTGTAACCTGTGGGATCTGTGCTGGCTCTGAATAGTTAGAGTTCGAATTGAATTGTTGGACATCTACCTGGTGTTGAATTAGAAAACTGGTTGTTGATGTTGGAAAACACATCACAGATGGTCACATAACATGAATGTGCCTAGACTATGCCTTCATGACCAGCTCACCACAACAGACCCTCTCTCCACTATGAAAAAAATATCACACTTCTTGAGGTTAAGGTGTTTTATACACACATAGGTGGTGCTTCTGTACTGGAAGAGACAAGGTGTGTACTATAGGGCCCAGGACTGAGAGAACAGAGAGGCTATGTCTGTGACCATGGATGCCTTGTGATGCATATTTCTCTTGTTGCCGTTGCACTGCTTGTAATGAAGCTCTTCCATGAAGAGAACATGATTTAGTATGTGAATCTTTTTAGTAGTTGAACACAAGGTGATGAATGCTTTGTTAATACAAATACAGATGCTTCCAGTAACATTCTTAGTCATTTCAGCAGACTAGTAGATGAAGGAATTCAAGCTTTGTGGGTTGTATTAGATTGATTGGTTGATGAGGGAGAGAGAGAGAGAGAGAGAGAGAGAGAGAGAGAGAGAGAGGATGTGAGTGCATGCATACACAAGCGAGGTATGGACAAAGGGAGAGGGAGAAAATCCCACACAGACTCTGCACTGAGCAAGATAACCACCTGAGCCCAAACCAAGAGTGAGATGCTTAATGGACTGCATCCCCCAGGTGCCCCAAAGGAATTCAAGTTTTTTAGAATCTATCCTCGGGGCACCTGAGTTACTTAGTGGTTGAGTGTCTGCCTTTGACTCAGAGTGTGATCCTGGGGTCCTGGGAATTAGTCCTGCATTGAGCTCCCCATGGGGAGCTTGTTTCTCCCTCTGCCTATGTCTCTGCCTCTCTCTGTGTCCCTCATGAAGAAATAAATAAAATCTTTAAAAAAATTTAAAAAATTTAGAAATCCATCCTATCAAGGGAAATATTGGCATAAGTAGCTACAATGTATTCATTATTTTAATCTTATATATTTCCCAAAGTGAAAAAGGCAGTACGCCTGTGAGAATTTCCCTAAAATATTGAGTTCTTTTTTAAACCAAAATGTAAAACTTATAAAACGAATGGTGAATAAAAATTTTAGTGTAGATTGTAGCAGTTGAGCACACACTGCATTATTTTAAGCTAGTCATTTTATTTATTAATCTTTCTGAAAGCACTTTTAAAAAGGAATACATGGAGGGTGGTCACTGCTAAGTATATTTGTCTATTCATTTCATATACTATTTGATTTACAAAGAAAATTTAAGTAATCCTATAAATTCTACATGGAGTTTAGTGAGAATATTTATTTATCACATTCATTCATCTTGTACAATTCTTATAAATTATAAAATTTACATTTGATTGATTATTTTAGAATTTTTGCAAGTAAATCTAACTTTACCACAATACTTTTAGCCTATCATGGATAGATTTTTCAAAAATAAATGCAAACAACATCTGTATGCTTAAATGACTAATAGAAGGGAATATTAATATCTTGGAATTTAAAAATATTACAATCAAAAACAGATGAAGCTTTATGATATTTAAAAATAGTGACAAAGTGAATGATAAGTGCATCATTTGCTAATAATGAAATAATGTTGACTATAAGCAGTGTCATATAGTGATTAGTTTTCAGGTATCTCTTTCAAAAAATTAAGAAATTCAGTTCACGCTGCTAATTAAGAATTAAAGGGGTGTTTTCAATACTACATGTCAACACAACTGTCTCCTTCAAATTACATTGTCTATCGACCAGACAGTCTGTGCATGGCAGATAAACCCAAGCAATCACTTTGCAATAAGCAGTTTTATATTTTCAGACATTCTGTGGGCATCATCTGCTTTTTGACAGACAGCCATCCTCCTCCATAATCACCCACACATGGTGAGGAATGAAGCCAAAGCATCAAGTTCTTATTACAAACTGGAATAAGGAGTTCCAAATAAAGCACTATATTAAAAGAAGCAAAAAGGGGAGGGGTGATATGGCCATTTCCCTATTCTTGGATTCCTTCTCACACTGGCTATTATTTATCTAATATCAGTCTTTCAGAATGATTTATTTGAATGTGTTTTTCTGAGTCATAGATTACCTAGGAAATAGGGTTTCATATTTTCTTTGTGAAAACTTACACTTCCTATTTCCTTCCTCTGTAATTTGTCAATGGAAAGTTCTGAAATTATTTTGGTATATGACATATGTGACAACCTTAAAGGACTTGATAACTAACTTAAGATCATCAGTATAAAAATATCTGCTTTTATACCACAGAGTGCAGGGACCAATGAATTAAATGATTTAGTTTAGGTTATTTTGACAGTTAGAAATAGAGGGCAAATGAACTATGAATTCTAGAGTAGAATTCATATTTCCCTCTATGTTTGAATTTTGATGATTTGAGTTAGAATAATTATTCTATTATCTCTTGGCTGGATGAATGTGGGCTAGGTAAATAGATGCTGAGAGCATTTGTAAAGTGAGGATAATAGTCACCTCTCTTGTGTGTATCTTCTAAGATTACTGTATGGATAAACGCATGCAATGTAGAGTCTTCATGGAGTCATTCTTCATGTTCCTGGCATTGTTCACCTTTTACTCTTAATCTTTTCTTTTTTAAGAGGAGGAAGGGGTAAAGGGAGAGGGAGAGAATCCCAAGAAGGCTCCCCCCATCAGTGTGAAGCAGTGTGAAGCCAGACACGGGGGTCCATCTTATGACCCTGAGATCATGATCTGAGCCGAAATCAGGAGTTGGTTGCCTGACCAACTGAGCCACCCAGGCAACCTATTTTTTTACACTTATCTGTGGAAGGCCTTATCTTCTTTGAATTATGATTTTTACACAATTGTTTTACCGCAATATCAGTGTTGAATTTTAAGCTCTTTTGGTGTGGAAACTACGTATTACTAATGTTGTATCTTCAACAATAACAGAGGGCTTCCTGTCCAACAGTAATGATAAAAAATATCCTAAATATCATTTTAGGAGCATATTCACAGCCATTCACCAATTTATTAGAAGGCAGTCATCTCTCATTCTCTCTCAGACACACACACACACACACACACACACACACACACACACACCTGTCTATCTGACATAAGAATTCGGAACTGTGACTTTCCAATGTGAAATAATTAGGAAAATTGAAACCTGGACTTCTTCTCCATCCTCAAGCATACATGCCCAGAGACAAGCTTGGAGATAGGTTTCACCAAGAGTGATTGTGATTTCTAGAGTCATTTCATTGAACTTTTGCTAAATAAGAGTAAAAATTAATGAAAATGCCTGTGTTTTTTTCTGTGTGTTTCAGGGTTTGGGGAGGGACAGTGGAATACTTCTAGAAAACCTTTTCAGGTAAGAAACACAAGAAAGGTGGTGCTCTTGTAAGAAAGTGCCCTGTATAGAAAGCAGGAGCCCCATATTCACACCAAGGTGTAGCTCATTGGTCCAATTTTCTAAAAGTCACTCACTCTGCTGGAAGATCTGTGATTACATGTCAGCTCCAAATAGAGAGCCCCAAGTTCTCCCTGGAAATCCTTAGTGTAAGTTTTCACAAAGAAAATATGAAACCCTATTTCCTAGGTAATCTATGTCATCTTTAAAGAGATGGAGCCCTTTGACTACCAGGCTGTTAAAAAGAGTCACCCTTAAGGATACAAGTTTAGTTAAAGTAAAAAAATATAAAATAAAATAAAAAGGAAAAAGATATTGCCAGTACACAATAATGATAAAACTCAGGACAAAAATTATTATTAATAGTAAGAAGGGCATTTTATAATGACAAAAGAACTTATTCATCAGAAAGATATACATAAGCATATACTGACTTAAAAATTCAATTTCCAAATATGTGAGGCAGAAATTGACAAACTGGAAAAAGAAATACACTCATGACTATAGGGGGTAATATCAACAGTATTCTTTCAATAACTGAGAAGTAATCAGAAAAGCTGTAAGGATATAAAAGACTAACAATAACGTTAATTGATGACCGTTACGACGTTTAGAAAACATGTCATCGCAGAACTCAGAAAAGTCACTATGCTAATGGCTAAGGTTTTTTACTGAAGTGATACTGTTATATAATATCCAAAATTCTTGAAGTAAACCAACATTGATGGGCCAGGGCCCTCCAAACCAGTGTAGTGTACAGTTCATTAATACTCTAAAGTTGCCTACACCTGAGCCTGCCCTTGGGATCTACCTTTTATAGACAGTGAGTGGTTTCTCCGTCTTACCTAACCCTGTGGCTAAATTAAGGAGATTGTCTGACGTTATTAAAGATGAAGCTGATTTCTGAAGAGAAGTTAGTAAGGACAAAACGATTTTAACGTGGAGTTTGTCTAAGGAATGTTCTAGGCTGTATGTTGCATCTGTGGAATGTTTCCAGGACACCATCCAACTATGAATGTAAAACAGCCTTATTAGACCTGTAGATGCTCCTTATAGATTCAAGAAGCTGTTCTCCAAGATCCATCTACCTCTCCTGAGGTTCTTGTTTGACAGGCTGAATTTGTAAAAGCTCAATGTTGCATTTTCCAAAAAAGCAGACCTCTTACTAAAAATATGTATAACTAAACTGCAAATATATTAAAATATAGGTTATAAAAACGAGGAGAATTGGTTGTTTTAAACTTAGAGAATTTAATATTTATTTTGTGAAAGGGTAAACAAAGTAGCAATGTTTGTTTGACCTCAAATGGTGTAATGAAACCTTTCTAATTTTCTCCCAAAAGACACCCATACCTTGTACAATACCTAACTTTGATTTATGTTAAATGTTGGTAACACAAGAACTAAAATTGTTTGAAAATGGAAAACGTTTTTACAATTAACATTATTTAAAATGTCCTTGATTATGTTCCATCAGATTTTTAACTTCTAGGGTTCTTATAAATTCTTAGAAGAGGGTATTATGCTGAGTGAAATAAGTCAGTCGGAGAAGGACAAACATTATATGGTCTCATTCATTTGGGGAATGTAAAAATAGTGAAAGGGAATAAAGGGGAAAGGAGAAAAAGTGAGTGGGAAATATCAGAAAGGGAGACAGAACATGAGAGACTCCTAACTTTGGGAAACGAACTAGGGGTGGTGGAAGGGGAGGTGGGTGGAGGGTGGGGGTGACTGGGTGATGGGCACTGACGGGGGCACTTGATGGGATGAGCACTGGATGTTATTCTATATGTTGGCAAATTGAACACCAATAAAAAATAAATTTATAGAAAGAAGAAAAAAAAAGAAGTCTCTATATCCTTGAAGGATTTTTAAAATTTCTTTTTTTTTAAACAGTAGCAGTATATTCCAGTTGCGATTATATGCTAATATAAACAAATTCTCCTGTCAAAAGTTATTTTGGAATTCATTGCTTGCAAAAGTGTTTGCCAGACCTGAGAAGCCCTGTATCTTTTGCTTTGTACATGAGTCTTGGTAATATGTATTTAAAACAAAAATAGGTTCTTTCTATCACTTTCACTCCTCACCCACTCTCTTATTTCTCATGCTTTCTCTTTTTTATGTTTAGCACAACTCCTTTCAAAAGATGGGCCTCTATTTTTAAGAGTGCTTTTTTTTTTTTTTTTTTTTTCCATTTTCTTTACTAAGCATCTTCCCCAGACTGGCCTTAACTTCATTTAACTGACAGGATTGTTTTACTTACTGCTACTGCTATTTTAATTTTGTGTGAATGAACATTCATACCATGTTGTGACCGTCTACCTCTTTAATATTTGTTACTTGAAAATGCACTCAGAGTAATTGCTTTTGTGACAAGTATGTGTGACAACCATAGCATTTCCCAGAAATGAGATGTCAGTTCAAAGAAGTTCATATTAAATTTTTAAAAATGTTTCTTTTATGTGTATACCAGAAAATGAATTTCACAAATATAAATGGAGTGAAATGTTTGCAAGTACCAGTTGTTTTTTCTTTTCTTTTTTTTTTAATAGTTTTGAGTGTGTGGATTTTTTTGGTACCTTTGTTAAAATTATTCAACTTTTTCCAAACATTCATAATTTCCACTTAGTTTTAAAGGCCTTTTTAAATTTAATTTTTAAAGATTTTATTTTTTTACTTGACACAGAGAGAGAGCAAGCAAAAGCAGGGGGAGCACCAGGCAGAGGGAGAGGGAGAGGCAGACTCCCTGTTGAGCAGAGAGCCCGATGTGGGACTCATTCCTAGGACCCTGAGATCATGACCTGAACTGAAGGCAGACACTTAACAGACTGAGCCATCCAGGTGCCCCTAACAGCCTTTCTTAAAAAAAAAAAAAAAAAAAAAAAAAAAGAAAGTAAATTGTTATTTCAGGATTGCTATGAAAGTATTATACTTCTGTGTCCTTAAAATGTACTTCATAAAGTCGATTTCAATTTTTAATGTACCACCAAGATCCTAAAATAATCAATATCCATCTCCTTGTCATTCCTCTACAAATGATCATTTTTGATATTCATTTTGTTTAGAATTCCAGTTTTGAATGAGGATGATCTTCTTAGGGGCAATATATAGAATAATACTAATTTTCTGACTTGTGGAAAAATAACTTGCATAAAGATAACTGGAGTGGGTGATTATTTTCCAAAAAGGTGTTGTTTGTAGTTAGACCTAATCTTATGTGTTAATCAGAAATTACATATACACATAAACAAAATACCTATGTTATCCTTTCTGTAGTTTAGTTTTTCACTGTAGTGGCTAACTGATCATATTATCATTGCATAGTTGCATCCCTATCAAACTCATCCCATGTTGAATAAATACTAAGATCCCACTTCAGGTACTTATTCTGACTTAAGATAAAAATAATTTCTTCACTTGAGTCTAGTATGGAGGAGCATGGCATTTCTTAACTCTCTCTCTTCCCCAAACCAATCAAAACCAACATCAACAAGAAGCAGTAGAGGATAAAAAACATAAACAAGAACTCCTTTGCAAAAACATAGCCTTAAAGGAACACGATATGAAGAAACTGACATCTACAGTGGTCGTCGGACAACATGAAGTAAGGATATTTGGGAACAGTCCACACCATGTAGAATTTTAGTCATGAGAGAGTAAAGAACTCTCCAGACTGAAAAAGACAAAGAGGAAATTGAACTAAAAGAGAGAAGAGAAACCCCTGCAATTACTCAGCCTGAGAGCACACACAGAGCCAGCTGCAAAGTTAATACAGAACATCGTTTTCCCCAAAGGAGTTGTATTGCAGCTGAAGAATGCTAAAACAACCCCCTCTTTGGCTGATGACTGCTGTTATCAGTGATGATACCAGACCTACATTTCTATGCCCACCTATTACTGAGGGTACCTATTGCTAAACTACCCTCACCATGTAATAATACTCAATTCCCAGTGTTCCCACTTGCCCTAATCTCAACTCAGAAACAGCAGCCAAACTGATCCCTACATCTCTTAGCATCTCCTACAAATTATTCAGTTTGCACCCAAACTCTGCAAAAGTGTCTTCCGTTTTCCCTCTTGTGAATTATAATTCAGTGGAATGTTATGCTGAATTATCCAGGGGAAAATGATAATGACTTATCAATATGTAAATATAAATCCTGGGAAGAAAGCCAATTTGGTAATTCTTTCTTGTTGAATGAAAAGGATATTTAAAAACTCCAAGAGGAAATAAGGAGAATTGCGCCTCTAGAAACCAAAAAGACTCCTAAATTATAGGCCCATAAATCCTTACTAACGGAGGGAAAAAAAAAAGAACACACTTGATCACAAAATCACTCACAGGGTTTACTTAGTGAGATGGCTTGGTCTCTGCCATGGGCTGATTTGTGTCTCCTACCCCCCACAAAAATATGTTGATGTCATAACCCCTGGTCCCTGGAAACATAACCTTATTTTTAAATAGGGTATTTGCAGATATGATCAGGTCCATATGAAGTCATTAGGATGGGCCCTAACAGTGTGATTGGTATCCTAGTAAGTAGGGAGGAATTTAGGTACTGAGACCCATGGGGAAAATGTCAAGGGGCTGACAGAGGCAGAGATCATAGTGATAGAGCTACAGACTAAGAAACAAGAATTGTGGCCACTACTGGAAGCTGGGAAGATGCAAGGAAGAATTTCAGAAGGAGCATGGTTCTGTTGATAACATGACTTTGAACTGCCAGCCTTCAGGACTGCAAGAGAATCAGTTTCTGTTGTTTTAAGCCACCCACTGTGTGGTATTTCTTCTGGTAGCTTTGTGAAATTAATACAGATTTTGGTACTGGGATGCTACTGTCAAAAATAACCAAAAATGTGGAAGTGGTTTTAAATTAGGTAATGGCTAGAGGCTGAATGTGATTTTGAGGCACTTGATAGTTAAAAAAAAAAATCTAGATTTTCATGAAGAGACTTTTGGTAGGAATATATCTGGCAAGGGGTTAGTATTCAAAATATATAAATAACTCATGCAATTCTAATGCGAAACAAGCATATCAATAATCCAATTTAAAAATGGGCAAAGTAACTGAATAGACATTTTTCCAAAGAAGACCTACAGATGGCCAACAGGTACATGAAAAGATGCTCATCATCACTGATCACCAGGGAATTGCAGATCAAAACCACAGCGAGATAGCACCTCACATTTGTTGGAATGGCAGATATTAAAAAGAGACAGCAAGTCTTGGCAGGCATGTAGAGGATGTGCAATCCTTGTTCTCTGTTGGTGGGTATGTACATTGGTGCACTGCTATGGAAAATGGTTTAGAGGTTCCTCCAAAATTTAAGAATACAACTACCATATAACCCAGCAATTCCACTGGGTATCTTTCTGAAGAAAATAAACAGTAACTCAAAAGAATACCTGAACTCCCATGTTCATTACAGCATTATTTAGAAGAGCCAAGATGTGGAAACACTTAAGTGTGTTTCGGTGGAGGGATGGATAAAGAAAATGTGGTATACATACACAAAATGGAACATTATCCAACTATAAAAAAGGAAGGAAATCATGCCTTGTACAATAACATGGATGACCTTGAGGGCATTGTGCAAAGTAAGTCAGACAAAGACAAATACTGTATGATTTTATATGTGGAATCTAAAACAACAAAAACAATTCATATACATGGCAGATTGGTGTTTGCCAGGGATGGGGGTAGGAAGTGGGCAAAATGGGTAAAGGGGTTCTAAAGGTTCAAACTCGCAATTATAAAATAAATTAAGTCATAGGCATGGTGACTGTAGTTTATAATACTCTCTTGCGTATTTGAAAGTTGCTAAGAGAGAAAATCTTAAAATTTCACACCATAAGAAAAAAAAAATGATAGGACTGTGTGTCGATGGTTATTAACTAGACTTACCATGTGGTCATTTTGCAATATATGCAAATATGGAATTATTAAGTTGTACACCTGAAACTAATATAATGTTATGTTAATTACATGTCTATTAAAAACCCCTAGAAATAGAAAGTTGCTTAACATAACAAATGCCATACATGACAAGATCACAGCTAACGTCAGACTCAAAAGTGGAAAGTTGAAAGTTACAGGGTCAGGAACAAAGCAATTGTTCCATTCTTACCTTTTCTAGTCAACATATGACCAGTTCTAAAAGGAGGCTAAATATTTATCCCCAGGAGTCAGCCTCTCTTTAAATTCATATTAGTACCTGTAGGGGTCTTTTAACACAATGGTTCTCAAGGTGTGGTTTAATGATTAGCAGCATTAGATTTACCTGGGAGCTTGTTAGAAACACAAATTCGTGTGCTTCCCCCACCCCAGGTCAAGTGAATCACAAACATTAGGTATGAGTGTCATCAATTGTGTTTAATAAGCCCTTCAGGTGAACTGGTTTCACACCGTCTGTCTCTGGCAACCCCTAATGCCAGAGTATAAAAGGAGGATTTCAGGGTGGGGAGTTAAGTGATAGGGCACAAAACTACATGTTCTGGTATTTGTTTTTATAAATTATGGACAGGGGAAAAGGCTACGGAAACAAGGGATAGTGAAGCACTTGATCCAAAAGTTAAATCAACCACACTGACACTAGAATAGGGTCCGATTTGTGAGCACAGAAACCAAGAATCTCTTGGTGATTGTTATCCATGGAGCGAGGATCAGTACTTGGTACGTGGTAAACTTTCACATATACTTGTTAGACTAATGAAGGCTAGTTTTAACACAATATGGGTTATTCATTTTAAATACAAGTGGGGTTTTTTTTTTTTTTTAAACAGTCCAGGTCTCTTGCTGCACAGCAGAGGGAAAACCAGAATGAATACTCCCCGGAAAGCCGGTCTGAGAAAAGGCACCCCAGAAGGGGGCTCGTTCAGGTGTTGCATTTTCTTCTCTGGAGTTTGTCCACCAAATACATCACTTCACTCTGGTAAGAAATGAATGAAGATATGTAAGACGCAAAGATTTTTGTTTGTTTTAGTGCAATTCCTAAAATAACCAAAATTCTGAAGTAAATTTTTCTTAATCGTCGGATTAAAAACTGCTTTTAAGAACTATTGGAATTCGATACATGGTCACATCATATCTATAAAGTCTACAATTTAAGTTTTATTCTGTGTACACATCTGGGAAACCCTATCGGTTCAATCAAGAAAATGAAATGTCCAACCCCAAAATTGTCTTGTGCCTATTTGTCATCACTTCCTCTAATCCCTCTCTGCACCTCTCTATCTCTGGACAACTGTCGATCTGTGTTCTGTCACAAGATTAGTTAGAATTTGTAAAACTGTATGAAAACAGGATTCTAGAGTATGCACAGTTTTTTTTTTTTTTTTGGTTTTGCTACTTCCTCTTAAAATAATTTTGAGATTCACCCACATTGCTCTGTATTCAGTAACCAACTCCTTTTTGTGGAGAAGTAGTTCATTGTAAGACTATATCAGCACTTCTCCATTTATTTTTATTGCATATTTGAATTATTTCTAGGTTTTGGCAGTTATAAGTAGAAGCAGTATCAACAGATGTTTTCATTTCTCCTGAGGGAATACCTGCAAGTGTAATTGCTGGATTGTATGTCACTTGTCTGTTTCACCTTTTAAGAAGCTGCCAAAATATTTTAGAAAGTGTTTCTTTCATTATTCTTTCCAGTGTTTAAGAGTTGCACTTTCTTCAAAATCTTGCTAGGTATGATGAAGCTTTTAAAATATTCGTCATTTTAACAAGTGCGTGCTATTTTCTCAGTTTAAATTCACATTTCCTTAATTACTAATCTTGAGTATTCTTTCACCTGCATGTTTGTGATACTGTATTTACTGTGGTGTATTAAGTATTTAAATATTTGGTCCAGTATTTAGTTTTTTAGATGGTCTATGTAGAAATCCTTTATCAGATATAGAACTTGGAAATGCCTTTTTTTTTTTTTTTTTTTTAATGGTCTGTATCTTGTTTTTCATTCTTATAGAAGTGTTCTTTGGAGAACAGGAGTTGTTAATTTTCATGAAGTGCAATTTATAAATATCGCTGATTGTGTTTGCGTGATTTTTTTTAATTTTTATTTTTTTTACTTATGGATCACAGTTGGCTGCTTGTATCCCTAGGGATTTTGTAATTGGATGCCTTTATGGATTTTACCTTCTTGAGTGCTAGATACTTTTATATTTCTATAAATATTTTGGAGCTCTGTGTAGAGATGCAGTTAGGTTATTTGGAAGCAGTTGACTCTTTGGGGTCTCCTAAATTTTGTTAGGTAAGGCTAGGACAGTGCCTTATTTAGAGACAATGTTAACCTGTTCTGAGGTAAAACTGAATCCTGTATATGTGCCTCTTGAATGGAAAGGTTTTCCACACTGACAAGGACATTTTTACTTTAATGCTTTAAGGTTCTTAAAGGTGTTAGGCACCCAGGTTCTTCCTGGGTGTTAGGCAATTTCTTCACATGTGTGGGTGATGATGCTCTGTAGATTTGTAGACTATTCTCTCTTTGCAACTCTCCCCTTTTTGCTAGGTAACCAAATTAATTCTACCTGCCTTGGTGTCTCCAGACTTCCAGATCCCTGTGCTTAACTGGGGGAGATGACTGGGCTCTGGCTCTTCTCTCTATTGTGGTGAAACCATGGGACTATGATCTGCTCTCTGGGCAGTAAACTGGGACGGTAAAGGGGATTATTTCTTTTATTTACCATTTCTCTGATACCTTAAGCCTTGAACTCTATTGTTTAGGATTTCCTTCCCTCCCCTCCCGCCCCAGGCAAAGGAGGACTTTCATAACCTTTACCCTTCTTCCAAAAGTGAATGAACTCTTGAATTTCTAACACTAAAAATAAGAGGAATTCGAGTCTTGTAAATAATACATATGATTTCATAGTTTAATTATGTACTATCTTGTTTAATTGACTTACAACTAACAAAGATAAGCAATGATGGTAGGTCTTTTACATTAAAAACAAAAACAAATAGCTGTTGTAATCTCACTGAAGTATTAGGTGTTTTGATCTTATTCACAAGATATACAAGGCTCTGAAAAAAATATATATAGGAAAAAGTAACAAAACTATTATACTTCGTGCATTTTCAGGAATATAATTTTTCATAAATCAGACTTGGAAGAAATGGTATTAGAGGGATTGCAGCTGTTGGGGAAAACTAGAGAAAACAAATCATACTTAGCTTAACACAGAGGAATAGAAAATTCAATATTACTTTTTATGCTAACTTTTCCTGTGGCATATGAGCATAAATCCCTCCAGCTCAGGGCTTCCTGGTGGTAACACATATAGTATGTGTGCTACAAATGTGTGATGGATATGTTTGGGATTTTGATCTCTGTAATGCTTGAGATAGTCTTACAGAGTCTAAAGAGACTAAAATTGATACAACTTCTCTAGCCATAATCAGCCTCAACTTACCAGATTTTGTCTTATAAACATTATCTTTCACTGTGTGTGCCATGTTGTGGAAAAGGCAGGACCCACGACTCCAGCAGTTAAATGTTTTCCTATTTATCTTCTAGAATGCTGTGCACAGTTGATACATGTCTTGCTTTTCTTCAAGGGGTGACTGATTTGATTAGACAAGGAATTGACCCAGCGGAAAATAGAAGAATGAGCTTTCTGTCACTGTCCTTACTTCTAAACTCAATTGCTTTAGGGAGATTTTATTGTTAAAAGGAAACTTTCACGTGTCTCTCTTGACTAATAGACTTCTATACTTGTAGAAGGAAAAACATAGAATGTGAATCAGTACTGTATGTACTTTAAAAAGAAAACAAAACTCCTCTTCTAAATTTTCCTGAAAATAATTTAATTATTTCAGAATGAATTGGATGGTATGTACAAATGTTTAAGTAGTTTACTATGTTACCTTAAGAGAGAAAACTGGAACATAGGTTTTGCCATAGTGATGATAATACCTACCTATACCTTCTCGTCTTGACTATATAAGGATTCCATAATCTGGAATTCACTGTACCTGTTTTCACACAAACTTTGATATCACATGAGTGACAAAAATGGAAAAATACAGGAAGGGGATTTTTTATTTAGTAGAGGGAGAAGTCAGCTGAGTAGGCAATTTTACATCTTCTGGCCTTTTTTGTTTACAGTGACCGTATAGGAGCCATGTAACAGTATACCTTTTGCTTTCATGATTGGTTTTTCAACTTTATTGAGGTATAGATGGAATATGATAGACTATAGACTACATATATTCAAAATAAATAATTTGGTGTTTGTGTGTATACATACATATATATTTATATGTACTCAGTAATCCATCACTATTATGAAAATAATGACTTTATCTGTTACTACAAAGTTTACTTGTGCTTCTTTGTAACCCCTGAACCACTGAACTTGCTTAAGACCCTTAGGGATCAGCTTTTTTGCCATTTTAGATTAGTTTGTATTTTCCATAATTTGATATAAGTGTAATCCAACAGTATGTACCCCCTTCTATCTGCCTTTTCCTTCAGCATTATTATTTCAATTTAGCAATGATGCTGCATGTACCATTAGTTCATTTATTACTGAGTCTTAGATCCTTTTCTGGACATTTTGTAATTCATTGTTCACTTGTTGATGGACATCTGGGTTGTTTCCAGTTTGGGGCTATTACAAATAAGAATGTGATTAACATTTGTGTTACAAGTCTTTATAAGAACACGCATTTTGATTTATTTAAAAAAATTCTTTTTTTAAAATTTATCTTAGAACTATATTGCTAGGAGTGGAATGGCTGGTTATACGCCAGGTGTATGTTTAACTTTTTGGAAAAAAAAATCCAAACTATTTGGCAAAACTAGTTGTGCCATTTTACATTTGCAGTAATAGTGTTTGAGTGTTTAATTTGCTCCATATTTTTTCCATCCTACATTGTCTTCCTAATAACACACATTCTAAAAGGTGTTTGCTGGTACCTCATTGTGATTTAATTTGCATCTCAGCAATAAATAATTATGAACAAGTTTTCTTGTGGATAGTTATTAGTGTATCTATTTTGGTAAAGTAAATTTTCAAATGTTTTGTATATATATTTTTAAAGATTTTATTTATTTATTCACGAGAGACAGAGAGAGGCAGAGACACAGGCAAAGAGAGAAGCAGGTTCCATGCAGGGAGCCTGATGTGGGACTTGATCCCGGGACTCCAGGACCACGCCCTGGGTTGAAGGCAGGCACTAAACCACTGAGCCATCCAGGAATCCCCCTGTTTTGTATATTTTTTTATTGGTATGTGTTCTTACTGTACTTGGAAAGTTTTTCAATATATATATTCTGCATTACAAATATTTCTTCAGGTATGTATTTTCTCATTCTGGACTCGATTTTTGCTAAGTGGTTTTCAAAGAGCAGATACTGTTAATGTTGCTGAAATACTATTATTTTTTAACAAATAATGTTTTTTCTGTTCCATCTAGTAAGTATGACCAATCCAGAGCCTGAAAAAGTTTCATTTATGTGTTCTTTGTGGAATAGTACAATGTTTCCAGCTTTTATATTAAGATCTATGATTGATTTTGAGTTGATTATTTTACATGGTGGGATTAGTGGTGGAAAACTTTTGTTCATATAAATATCAAATGATTCCAGGAACATTTTTTTGAAAATTCTTTTTCATTAAATTGCTTGTATAACTTTTATGGAAACCAATTGATTCTAGATGTGTCCTTTTATTTTTGGACTCCATTTTCTGTTTATCTGTCTTGATGCCAATACTGTACTGTATAGTTGCTTTAAAATATTTCTTAAGGGGTAGCCCTGGTGACTCATCAGTCTGGTGCTGCCTTCAGCCCAGGGCTTGATCCTGGAGACCAGAGATCCAGTCCCACATCAGGCTCCCTGCATGGAGCCTGCTTCTTCCTCTGCCTGTGTCTTTGCCTCTCTCTCTTTCTGTGTCTCTAATGAGTAAATAAATAAAATCTTAAAAAAATAAAATATTTCTTAAAATCAGGTAGTATGAATCCACCAACTTTGTTCTTGATCAATATTTTTTAAATGTATGAGTCCTTCACATTTTTACATAAAACTTACAATTCCTTTATCAGTTTCTACTAAAAAGTCTGCTTGGATGTTGACTGGGCTTGCACTGACTCTAAAATAGTTGGGAGGAAAACTGACATTTTAAAACTGTTGAGTCATCTGACCTAGGAATAAGGTATAACTGAATTTCTTACATTCTTGACTTTAGTTCAATATTTTGTGGTTGACAAAGAGGTCTTCCCCATCTTGTGTAAATTTTATCTTAAGCTTAAGAAGTGAGCTTATCCAATAACACTTTGTATTAGAACAATTTACTCTTTTTTTTTTAAGGTTGTATTTATTTATTCATGAGAGACACAGAGAGAGAAAGAGAGAGAGGCAGAGACACAGGCAGAGGGAGAAGCAGGCTCCATGCAGGGAGCCTGATGTGGGACTCGATTCCGGGACTCCAGGATCATGCCCTGGGCTGAAAGCAGGCACTCAATCACTGAACCACCCAGGAGTCCCTGTATTAAAACAATTTAAAATAAAGTCTTGCTATATATGTACATGCATAAAACTGACCAATAAAACTTTCTGGATGCTCCCCTAAATCTGACTGAATCTTGATTCTTAACATGTAAAAAGCCTTATTTTGGACCTAATGAAGTTTAAAAATAAAAAGGTATTAAAATCTTTCAAGCATCTGTCATGAGCTTGGAATTTTTTTTTTTTTAATGCCATATTTAGTTGCCCTTTTCTAAACTGTTAGAGAATTTTTAAATTAAACATTTCCTAGTTCTATATCTTTTTTTGAGTTCTCTCCCTGTAGTGTGGAATACAGATGATAGTATGATTTTTGTGATAAGCTACTAGCTTTCATTAAAACCTCAATAATTAAGGGTTTTTTCCTAAGTATCTTTGGCAAGTAAAATTTTAAGTCCTAATATTTTATTACTTCAAGGAATCTTAGGACTTTAAGTTTTTACTTAACATTTTATATAATCAAATTTACATAAAAAATGATAAAAAATTGCATGTTCATTAGAATAATTTGCTGCCTGCCCTTTGAAACTCAGCTTTTTTTTTTTTAGTAGAATTTGATTGATTTAATATAATTTAACTTTACAAAATACATTTAAATACAACATAGGTTTTGAAAATAGATCGTTGCATTGATTCCTCACATGAAAAATTGCGGCAGTGCAAGGAACACATATGCCACGAATAACTGGAGAAAATTTCTCTCAAAGTCAGTTTTTAGTTTCTATCTTGACTAATATTTATAAGTTTTACGTTGTCTGAGGAATAACACAAGTCACATGTTTGCCAGTTACATAGCTCATGTATGTCACCTTGTATCACATCTGGAGTCCTGTTGTGCATAGGATTAACATTACTCAGTTGTGTATATCTGGAATTTAACATCCAAACCTCATCTTGATGTTTCACAGTGTATTATGACCTGACTTCTTTTATTTGCTATGGCCAGAAGCCATACTGATTGCCTATAAGGCACAGAATGTAAAAGTGATATGCTACATATTACTCTGCTTTAATGAATATAAAATCAAGGGAGATTTAGAAAAATATTCTCATGGAACAAATAATTAGTACTTGTTTATATATGCTACTTGTTAATAAAGGCCTAGATGCAACTTTGTATAACAGAAAAGTTACAGACTTTGGCTCAAACTAAAGTGAATTTAATTTCCATTCCTCCCACTGAGTCATTTTTGAAAAGTCATGCAGCCACTACAATGATCAGATTCCACATCTGTCATTTGGGGGCTAGTACTTATGGGATTAATGTGAAAGTTAACTGGCAAAATAAGCAGTAGTCGAAACTCCTGTAATGTCAGGGTTTATCACATAGACCCTTCCTCTATTCTAGTTTATTCAGATGTTTTTACACATTTATTTTAGAAGGAGAGAGAAGGACAGCAAGTGTGTGCATACAAACTAGGAGAGGGAGAAGGAGAGGGGGAGAGAGAGAATCTGAAGCCGACTACCCACTGAGCCCGTGGCAGGGTTTGATCTAATGACCCTGAGATCATGAACTGAGCTGAAATCAAAAGTTGGATGTTCAACCAACTGAGGCACCCAGGCACCCTCATTTGGCAGAATTCTAAATACTCTGATAGAGAATATATTTTACTTCTGTATCTAATGACTTATAATCTAGACAATATAAAATATGTATTAACATGCTAAAAATGTGTCACATTTAAATATTGAGGTAGAGAATATAGATACTTAGAAGTTTTTCGGGGCGGGGGGGTCAAGCCATAGTTTTAGGTATACTTAGAAAAGATTCAAGTAAAGATGGTACCTTCATACAAAATGATAGTGCCTTCTCCATTCTTTCATGTTATTTTAAAAAATGAAAAGACATTCAAAATCACTAATCATGAGGGAAATGCAAAGTACAATGAGGTGTAAATTGGTCCAAATGCTATGGAAAATGATATGGAAGTTCCTCAATAAATCAAAAAAAAAATTACTACATGATCTCCCAATTTCCATTTACAGGTATAAGGAAATAAAAATAGACTTTCAGAATGATAGACTTATAGGCTTATTGCAGCATTATTTACAATAGCTGAAATAGAACTATTTTAATGGGAATCAATGGATGAATGAATAAAAATATGATATATGTGGTGTGTGTATACATTAGAATACTCTTCAGCCACAAGAAGGGAGGATATCCTGCCATTTACAAGAACATGCATGAACTTTGAGGGAATTATGCTAAGTGAGATAAGTCAGACCCAGAAAAGCAAGTAGGTACTAGATCATCTCAGTTAGCTTTAGATTCCACAAAGGATAAACTTGTAAAAAGCAGTAAAACATTATGAGGGGATTGGGAGGGGGGGTAATAAAATTGATGTTTAATGGTGCAAACTTGGAACAAGTAGTAAATAAGCCATAGAAATCTGCATGTTACATGAATATAGACAACAATATTATAATTATACAATATGGTAGTGGTCCTAAATATTGCTATAACCACAATCATTACAATAAATACGTTATCAAAAGAACATGTGCTACACCTTAAAATTATACAATGTTCTATGTCAAATATGTTCAATAAAAATGAAAAAATTAAAATTAAACTCATGAGTCACTGATCACTCTATACATTAAAATTGGTAAGCAGATCTAAAATCTGAAAATAATGAGGAATAGAGAAAACTGGATCAAATAAGTAGAGAATGTTTGTAGATCCACTTAAAACCCTCAGCTTAGTAAGATCCTAAGGATTCTAAACAAGGAATATTTCTTCATCTGTAGTAGTAAAGTATTGAAGCTTCATTATTAAAAATAATGACATTTATTAGAAATAAGAATTTTTAAAATTCTGGAATGATCTGTTAATGTGAAAGATTGACAGAAATAGGATAATAAGGAAAATCACATAAATGCCATTTCAAGTGCAAAGAGATTGGTTTCCATTGCCAGTAGTCTCCAAAGATCTCTGGAGAAAAAATTTTTGACTGAAAAGCTATTGCTTTTCCCCCAAAAGACCCCTTGTCCCCACAAAAGATTTTTAGAAAGCCAGGGAATAATTGTTAACTTCATTGGTGCCCAGAAAGTATAACAAATAGAGGAGACATTTGCCCCAAGAGAAAAGTGATAGAAAGCATAAGAATTTTCTGACAGCATTTGGCAGAGGATCATAATATGGTATATTTCTGAATGAAGTGTATGGTAGTATAATTCATACCGTCTCTTTGTTCCAGATGTTAGTTGAATATCATCCCGCTTTGATGAACTGTTGGAAATTAAAAAACCCAGAGGCCGTTATTTTGTTGAGCATTTTTTCTTATTTTCTGTTGGTTATTTGGATTTCTTTTTTGGGGAAAATGTGTATTTAGTTCATTTGGCTATTTTTTCATCAGATTTGTTTTTTTGTAACTGAGTTTTAGGAATTCTCAGTTTTGTGGCTACTAACCTCTTGTCTGGTACATAGCGTTTGAAAACTTTCTCCCATTTTTTAGGTAGCCTTCTTGTTTTGTTTCTTTGCTGTCCAGAAATTAAGTTTGATGTAATCCTATTTATTAAATCTTGCTTTTGCTGTGTTTTTGGTGTCCTCTCCAGAAACTCATTGCCAAGACCAATGTTGAGGAATTTCTAGAGGATTTCTTCTAGGAGTTTTGTGGGTTGGGTTTCAGGTTTAGCTTCTTGATCCATTTCAAGTTAATTTTTGTGGGGCATTTATCCATTTTTTTCCCCCACACTATTTGCTGAAGAGACAGTTTTTCCCCATACAGTGTTCTGTGCTCTTTTGTCAAATACTAGTTGACTGTATATGCAGGGATTTAATTTTAGGCTCTCTGTTCTGTTCACTTGGTCCTGTGATTATTTTTATGTCAGTGTCATAGTATTTTTATTACTAAAATAATATATTGTCATATATATAATATATATGACATATATTATATATATTATATAATATATAATAATGTCATATAGTTATATATAATACATATATATCATATATAATAATAATGTATTGTCATATAGTTAGAAATCAGGAGGTGTCCTGCCTCCACATTTGTTCTTTTTCTTCAGGATTGCTTTTGATATTTGGGGTATTTTTTGATTCCACACTAATTTGAAGATTTTTTTTCCCTACTTCTTTGAATATGTTATGTTGTTTTGATGGGGATTGCATGTAATCTACACATGGCTTTGAGTAGTATGGACATTTTAAAGTTACTAATTGTTCCCATACATGAATATGGAGTGTCTTTCCATTTGTTTGCATTTTTTTCAAAATCTTTTTCATCAAAGTCCTATAATTTTCACTCCCTTTGTTAAACTAACTCCTAAGTACTTTATTAAAGTCACTGTGAATGAGATAATTTTCTATGTTTCTTTTTCAGATGTTTGATTATTAGTATATAAAAATGCATCTGATTTCTGTATGTTGATTTTTATGTCTTGAAATTTGTTTATTACTGTCAGCAGTGCTTTGATTAAGTATTTGGGATTTACTATATACCAATCATACCATCTTCAAATACTGACGGTTTTACGTTTTCCTCTCTAATTTATTTGCTTTTTATTTCTTTGTTTTGCCTAATTGCTCTAGCTAGGACTTCAGGACTATAGTGAATAAGAATATTGAGTGGGCATTCTTGTCTAGTTCTTGATCTCTATGAAAAAGCTTTCCCTTTTTCTCTGTTAAGTATGATGTTAGCTGTGGGTTTGTTTTAGGAGGTCTTTATTATGTTGAAATATGTTCTTTTATGCCTAATCCGTTGAAGGTTTTTATCATAAAAGGATACTGAATCTTGTTAAAAGCTTTTTCTGCAGCTACTGATGATGATCTTGTGAGTTTTACTGTATGGTCTATTAATGTGATATATTACATTTTATTGATTTACTTATGTTGAACTAGCCTTGCAACCCAAAGATAAATCCCATTTAGTCATGCTGTATAATCTTTTAATTATGCTCTTGAATTTGGTTTGCTAGTATTTTGTTGAGATTTTTTACATCTATATTTATCAGGGATATTGGTACAGTTTTCTTCTTAGTGTCCTGATTTGGCTTTGGTATCAGGGTAATTAATGCTTGCCTCATAGAATGTGTTGGGAAATATTCACCCCTATAAAAATTTTTTAAGAGTTTTTTTTTTTTTTTTTTTAAGATTTATTTAACTCAGAGAGAGAGGATGCACATGCAAGTGGAGGTGGGGGCAGAGAGAAAGGGAAAAAAAGAATCTCAGACTTAGCACTGACCATGGAGTCCAACTTGGGGCTCAATCTCACAACCCTGAGATCATGAGCCGAACTAAAGTCAAGAGTTGGATGCTCAACGAACTGGGCCACCCAAGTGCCCCTCCCCACCTTTAAAATATTTTATTATTATTTTTTGTTTTAGAGAGAGAGTGTGAGCGAAGAGGGAGGCAGAGGGGAGAGAGAGAAGGAGAGAATCCTCAAGCTGACTCCCCTCTGAGCATGGAGCCTGACTAAAGACTTGATCTCAAGACTCTGAGATCATGACCAGAGCTGAAACCTAAAGTCAGTTGTTTAACTGACAGAGCCACCCAGGCACTCCTTTTTGGAACAGTTTAAGAAGGATTTGAATTAATTCTTCTTTTAATATTTGTTAGATTTCACCAGTGAAGCTGTTTAGTACTGGGTTTTGTGAGATTTTTATTATTACTCATTCAATCTCTTTACTCACTATTCAGATTTTCACTTCTGATTCAGTGGTGGTAGGTTGTATGTCTCTAGAAATTTATTCATTTCTTCTGGGTCATATAATTACCACATAGCTGTTCATGGTAGTTTCTTTCCTGTATTTCTGTTTATCTGTTATAAAATTTACTTTTTAATATTTTGATTCTTCTCTTTTTTTTCCTAATGTAGCTAATTTTGTATATTTTTTGAAAGAACAGCTTGTAGTTTTGTCTGTTGCTTTTCTAGCTTTATTTTTCTCTGATCTTTATTATTTTCTTCTTTTTGCTAAATTTAGCTTAATTTTTCCTTACTTTTCTAGTTTCTTGAGATGTTCCTTAAGTTGTTGACCTGAGACCTTGTAAATTTCCTAATACATGTATTTATTGCTATGAACGTTCTTCTCAGAACTGCTACTACTCCTGCCCCCTAAGTTTTGATATGTGTATTTTTGTTTTTCATTTGTTTTGTGGTATTTTTAAGTTTTCTCTTTTGATTTTTTTTTTGACCATTTCATTGTTCAGGAGTGTCTTCTTTAGTTTCCACATATTTGTAGATTTTCCAGCTTTTCTTTTGTTTATTTATAGCTTTATATCATTGTGCTCAGAAAAGATAATTGATATGATTTCAGTTTTCTTAAATTTACTAATATTTTTTTATGTCCTATCATATCATCTTTCCTGGAGCACGTTCGATGAGGATTTAAGAAGTATATAGACTCTACTGCTATTGGATGGAATGTTCTAGATATAACTAGGTCCATTTGGTTTAAAATATTGTTTAATTCCAATCTTCAAATTGATTTCTGTCTCACTGGTACATCATTGCTGATAGTGGGATATCTTAATCACCTACTAATATTGCTGTCTATGCGAGTATTTCCTTAAAATATTTAGGTGATCTCATGGTGGGCATGTATATATTTATGGTGGCTACATCATCTGGTTGTATTGGCCCTTTTATCATTATATAATGACCTTTGCCTCTTGTTGTCATTTTTGTCTTGAAGTCTTTTCATCTGGTATACTATGGCTATCCCTCCTTTCTTTTGGTTTCCACTTGCATGGAATATTTTCTTCCAGTCCTTTACTTCAAACCTGTGTGTGTTCTTAAAACTGAAATGAGTGTCTTTTATGCAGTGTATAGTTGGGTTTGTATTTTTTTTAATTCATATAGATATTCTCTGCCTTTTGATTGGTGAATTTAATCCATTTACATTTAGGGTGATTATTTTTTCCTTTGAAGCTTTTTTATTTTTGAAACTCAATTATCAAATGCAGGCATTTGTGCATTTACTTTTTAAAAAATTATACTTATTTTTTCTCTTGAATATAGTCAACACACAATGTTACATTAGTATCAGCTGTATAATATGATTCAGCCTCTCTATACCTTAAGCTGTTATGTTCTGCTCCTCAGAAGTGTAGCTACCCTTTGTCACCATACAGTGTTATTATGATGTCATTGATGGTGTTCCTATGCTGTGCCTTTTATTCCTGTAACTCTTCATTTCATAACTGGAAGTCTGTATCCACCACTTTCCTTCATCCGTTTTGCCCATCCTCCCCCATAACCATTGGCTTGTTCCTTGTATATACAGGTTATTTAGAGTGATTATTGATATGTAAGGACTATGACTACTGTCTTATTGTTTTGTTTTGTATCTCCATTGTTTTTTGCTCTGTGTCTCCCTACCTCTGTAATTGGTGGCTTTCTATAGTGATGTGGCCAGTTTCTTCCTTTTTTTTTAAATGTTTCCTGAATCTACTCTAGATTTTGCTTATGATTGCCATGAGGCTTACATAAAACTCCTCACAGGTAAAATATTCCATTTTATATTGATGCAACTTGTCTTTGTTTGCCTATAAATGCTCCACCCTTTTACTCTGCCCCTTTTATCTTTGTGATATCACATCTAATCAGTTTTTATGCTGTTAATTCATTACTAAATTACAGTAGTTAGTGTTTTTGTTATAGTTTTTAATGCTCTTTAACCTTTATAATATAGTTAATTGGTTAGCACACCATTATAATATGCAGTTATGGTTTTCTAATTCTATTTTTCCCCTTTACCATAGTGTTGTGTACTTTCACGTGTTTTTCATGTCATTACCATTTTTTAAACTCCTTGTGTTCATTAATTTTATTGTGAGTTCATTGAATTGCTTTTTCTGAGTTTTCTTAACAGTGTGTTGAATTTCTTCATAAGAACTATTTTGAATTTTTTATCAGTTAGATTGCAATATTTGGTGCCTTTGACTTCAATTGCTGGAAAATTAGCATTTTGTGACACCATATTTACTTGATTATTTTATAGTGCCTGATATGTGCCTCCCCACCCCTGCACTTCTGATGCAACAGTCCCCTTCCTTTGCTAAGAATTTATGTTTACTTTGTTTCTTAAAATTCAGCAGGTTGGTTATTAGAAATCTTTCTTCTGTTTTCCAGAAGGAGGTGCTATAGCTCAAACTTGTGTTTTTTTCTATTGGAGCTGGCTCTCCTGGCAGCTGAGTGGAGGAGGTGTGGGCTTGGTACTAGAGCTTTGGGGGTGACCACAGCGCTGAAGGGGGATCTTCCATTGGGAACTCTCAGAGGTTCATGATGGACTTCTGCTTAAATCTCAGCAGTGAGAGAGAAACTTGTTCTCTCAATGCCCTTTGATATTCTTATCTGCCTTTTTCCTTCTCCCTTTCCAAGTCAAAGTGGTCCCTTCTCTGCAGTCCAGGTGCTACTAAAGAGAAATGGGTCAATGCATCTACAACCTGAACAACTGAAACAACTGGGTGGTTACTCACCACTTTGGCTTTTTGCCTCCTTTGCCAGCGGGGTAATCTCAGATGCCACTGGAAGCTCAACATCTTGCATTGTCACTCTGGGGAGGAGGGAATAACTTGGCAAGTTATTTCATCTCTTCTGTCTCAAAATTTCTCTTTGTTTTCCTCTGATGGCTTACTGGATTCCCCTATCAGGCAGGCTGCATCTCCAGAAATTCTGTATACCCCATGGATATCTGCCCAGTTTTCTATGCTCTTAGCTCCCTGTTTCCAGATTGTAGTGAGCTGGGGTAGACAAGCTCAGCAACTCCCTTGGCTCCAAGCTCCCACCAAAGTCCTGTTTACCCACTTTTGTATAAACAGATGTATAGGAACTCTTGGATGTCATGGTGTAATTTGCAGAGGAAGTTAGCTCTGGTTATGAATATCCAGTTAATTGTAAATCAAGGGGAGAGAAAAAGGAATGCCTCATGCCATAATAAAGCTGACATCACTCCCCTACTGGTACTTTGTGTGTGTGTGTGGGGGGGAGGTTTCTTCATAAGTTAAAGTTTAATACATTTTATTGCTTTTTTTAAAGCAGTTCTTGGTTTTATTGAAATATTATTTCCCCAATTTCATTGAATTTGCTCTTGTTGTTATTACTCCTTTATACTTATTTGAGCTTTATTTATGTCTATTTCTAGTTCCTTCTGGTAGAAGTTTAGAACACTTATTTGAGAACTTAATTCTTTTTAATATAAGCAATGATGTAAACATTCCTCTAATTACTGCTTTACCTGTATCTTATATTTTGATCATTAGAAAATATTATAAGGAGAATGAAATATCTTTTATGATTTCTTCTTTGACCCTTGAGTTATTTATGGTACATAAGTGATAACTGAAAAGTTCTGGAATAGTCTGATATTGATTTCTAATTTTTTTATTAGGGGACACATTTTTCTATCTTTATGAATTTATCAAAAATTAATGGTTTGTCTTAGTGAATATTGAATATTCCTTATGTACTTGAAAGTATATTCTGCTCTTGTTGGATGGAATGTTTTTTAAATGTCAAGTAGATCAAGAGGGTAATTTTGAAGACTCTAAGGATGATAGTAACTTTGCTTATTTCTCCTTTATTTTTTATGTTTTGCCTTTTAATAGGGTCTGACAATCTCTTCCTTTAATGAAAAATTTAGGCTATTTATTCCTAATGTAATTTCTTGTGTGGTTGACTTCAAACTTAACATCTTGCTTTTTTATTTTCTGTTATGTCTTATCTGTCTTTTCAAACTATTTTCATGTTTTTTTTTGATAAATTGACTATTGACACAAGTAGGTCTCTGCTGTTGATTAAGTAAACTTTATTTTAAGTTCTAAAAATTGCTTTAAAGTTTACACTATACATGTTTAGTTACCAGAGTTCATCTTCAAATAATATTGTATGTTGTGTATATGTAAGAATGTTAAAACATTTCTATTTTCTCTTCCCATTCTTTGGCTTTTTTTGGTCACTCGTTTTATTGTATTATATGTAATAAATTCCACAATGCAGTGCTACTATTTATGTTGTGGAGATTCAGTTCACTTTCAAAAAGTCAATAAGAAAAAAATTTACTTTTGTGTATTCAGCATTTCACCGTTTCCACTTTACTCTTTCTGTGTACGAATACAAATTTCCACTTGATGCCATGTCACTAGTTCATGGAAAACTACTTTTCATATTTATTACGTCACAGGTTTACTGAAAGGAATACTTGAAGCATTTTTTTTTTTTTTTTTTTGCTAAAAACATGTTTATTTTTATCTTTGTTTTTATTTGCTTTTACACTTTGATGTCTGGTCCAAATTAAACTTAATTTTTAGTAACAGTTTTAGATTTTCAGAAGGAAAGCATACAGAGCACTTCCATATATCCTCCATCCCATTTCTCACTGTTATTTATACTTTACATTAATGATTCATTTGCTATGAACCAGTATTAATAGTAATAAAAGCCCATACTTTATTCACTTTTTAAAGCTGTTAGCTAATAAACTTTTTCTATTCTAGGATCCCATCCTAGACTACATTACATTCAGTTGTTAGGTCTCTCTAGGCCCGTTTTAGCTATTAATTTCTCAGACTTTATTGTTTTTCATGTTATTGGCAGTTTTAAAGAGTAGTGGTCAGGTATTTTGTAGGATATGTCTCGATTGGAATTTATCTGGTTTTCTCATGATTAGACTGGCAGTGTGAATTTTGGGGAAGAAGACTATAGACTTAAATGCCACTTTCATCAGATCAGTGATACACGATATTTATCATATCAGTCAACATGATATATAAAAACATGACCTTAAGCACTATTAATTGTGGGACCCAAGGAATTTAACAAAAATCCCCTACACCTGGACAAGCAGAGCAGAACTAACTCCATTTTGTGCTACACCCGCCATCTCATGTATAACCCCCACATAACCTGCTTATTGCTTAAGGCACTCCCCCACCCTAGTCAAGCCGCTGAGCACACCCTTATCGAAACCTGCTCTTAAAAAAAAAAAAAAAAAAAAAAAAGGAAACCAGCTCTTATAGGAATGTAAAACTCCTAACTGCCAAAGAATGTAAACCCTGCCTTTTGCCCGCCAAACCTGCGTGCCAATTCTGACCAGAGTGATAGGCTAGTTCAAAAGGTCACTGTAGGGTAAATTGTAATTCAATTGGCCACCTGCGTGTGGACCAACATGACTGTGCAACTTTGTGTGTGTGTTACAATCTTATTGGCCACTGGCCCCTATAAAACTGCTATGCCTCTTAACCTTGGGGTCCAAGGTCCTGCTCCTCTGTGTCAGGTATACTTGAACCCAAGCTTGAGCTTGTTAATAAACCCTCATGTACTTGCATCAGTGTCGGCTCCTTGGTGGTTTCTCGGATTTGCAATCTTGGGCACAACATTAATGTAGTTTTGGCCATTTTCCATTGTAATATTATCCTCCTTCCCAAACTGTATTCTTTTGAAGTATGTACTACATGCAACCTCACAGTTAAAAAGTGGGGAGTTATATTTTCATCATTGAATACTCATGGATATTTATTATGTACATTGGATTATAAGCCAGTACTATTTTTTTAAGTGCTCCAGCTTGGACTGTTGGGGGATCTTTCAGTTGATTCCTGTGTTTCTTTCATATATCCACTTGTGTGTGTGTGTGTGTGTGTGTGTGTTCATGTACATGTGTTGAGCACTTCTGTAATCCTGGCATTACAGATTTATTTAACAGCTCATCTGTTAAATTTCTTGCCCAAGTTCTAGTGTTGGATATTTCTCCAAAGAGTAGAGGTCCCTTTAATTGCAGAATCCTATTAGAAAATAAGACTTAAGAACTGGGAGAGCACCTGGCTCCTGCATATCTTTCCTTTTAAGTTCTCTCATCTGACAGAGCAAGGGAATGTATGTTTACGAACCCATGTATAAATACATACCTATAAATATTTCTTGATGTAGTCCTCTGTATCTGTATTAAAGTAAATGTGAGTTTATGTCTGTGACTGTAATCCATCACCACCTAGATCACTCTAGCCGCCTCCTTTAGCTTATTTGTAAATTCACACTCCAACAATGAGACACCTGGCTTCCACCATCTGCTGTTCATTTACTTAATTGTTCTTTTCCAGTATCCATATATAGCAGTTTCAGAATTAAGTTCTACGCCCACGTGACAGAATTGTTTTCAACACAGCTTGTCTGGTTTCTTTTGGTGAAATTTAAGGATTTCACTTTTTCCAGTTACATAGCACATCTTCTATCACCTTCTTCTGCAAGCTTGTTTAATATGTTTCCACAGTCTGCATTCCCTTTGGGAGTCCAGTGAATTCTAAATGTTTTGTTTTTTTTTTTGTAATTTGTTTACATTAAGGTTTACACTTTGTGCTATCTTGATAGATTTGTGTTGTGTATCTGTTGCTCAAGTATCCTACAGAATAATTTGACCCTAAAACTTCACCTGTTCTTTGTGTATTCAACCCTGCCTCACTTCTTCCAAATTCCCAGCAGCCACTGATCTTTTTCCACAATGCCATATAATTTTAATGCTACAGTATGTAGCTTTTTCAAACTGGCTTCTTTCACTTAGATGAACTTTAAATATATATCACTCTCTCTTTATGATTTCACAGCTCATTTCTTTTTATCACTGAATAATATTCCATCATAGGAATGCACTACAGTTATCTATTCATTCACCTATTGAAGGACGTCTTTTCTGCTTCTAGTGTTTGGCAATTATTAACAAAGATGCTGTAAATATTTACATGCAAGCTTTGATATAGATAAAACTTTTCAAGTCAGCGGGGTAAATACCCAAAACACTAGTTTTGGGTCATATTAAATTTTATGAGACCACCAAACTTTCTTTCAGAATTCTTGTAATGTTTTGCATCTCCACTAAAAGTGAATAAAAGTTCCTTTTGCTCTGCATACTCACCAGAATTTAGTGTTGCCCATTTACTGGATCTGAGCCATTCTAACAAATGAGGTATTTCATTGTTTTAATTTGTAATTCCCAAATGCCAAATGATGTTGAGCATCTTTTCATATGCTTATTTTCCATCTGTATATTGTCTTTGGTGATGTATCTGTTGAAGCTTTGCCCATTTTTTAATTGGGTTGTTTTTTTTTTTTCTTACTGTTCAGTTTTAAGAATTCCTTATACTCTGGATTTAATTCCTTTATCAGAAATGTGTTTTGCAAGTATTTTGTCTCATTCTGTGCCTTGTCTTTTCTTAGTGGTTTTTTTGTTTGTTTGTTTGTTTGTTTGTTTTTTATCGGATCTTAGATTTCTAAAGAGCCAGTATGATTGTCACACAGTACCAGTTTCTTCCTATACCTTTCATCCCTTTCTAGGCACATGCTGCTTGGGGTGGTATTGAGTACAAAGTTCAGGGTGGGGCCAGAGGTTCTCAGTTCTCATAAAATGTCAGTCTTAATCATGATCTGTGTGCTTAAAGCCTAGTGATCATGTTTTTCAGCATTTCTTTTTCTCTCCTATTTATGGTGTACTTGTATTAGTTGGGGGGATTGAGTAGAGCATGTTTACAGCACTTGCCCCTGTCACAACAGTCTTTTGCCTTGTATCAGCTTAGGATCATGAGAACAAGTGCATTACCTGCCATTTCCTCAATTTATGGGGCATCAGAGTCAAGGAAAAATTTTCTTTTACCCATTCCTCAAATGATTGCCAAGTTTCAATTTGTGTGAGAGAAGGAACCCAGTTTCATAAGTGTCTTTTAGCAGCATCCTGTATATCTGTGGCCACCTCCAGTTTCCTGCCGTGTTCATTTTCTTTTCTGCTAGCACTAGCTGAGACCTTTGCAATAAAGCTAGTGAGTAGTAAAAATCAAACATCCTTTTTTACTTGGTATCTCGGAGAATCTGACTGTCTTTTTTTTTTTTTACTTTTTTTTTTTAAATTTTTATTTATTTATGATAGTCACATAGAGAGAGAGAGGCAGACACACAGGCAGAGGGAGAAGCAGGCTCCATGCACCGGGAGCCCGACGTGGGATTCAATCCCCGGTCTCTAGGATCACGCCCTGGGCCAAAGGCAGGCGCCAAACCGCTGCGCCACCCAGGGATCCTGAATCTGAACTGTCTTAAACTAATTCACACAGTACCCCTAAAGGTTCATTAAAACATCGGTTTTTTTTTTTTAACATGTTTTTTATTTTGGGGTATCTTTTTCCTCTTTGTCGATGGGTGAAACAGTATATGTGTCTGGTCTTTCACCAGAGGAGATTGTTAGTACTGGGAATCCAATATACCAGGTGTCTGAGGACCTCAATTTCCTGATGGAAACCAAAATAATTTTAGGTATATTATTTGACTTTTCCTTGTTGTTAATGTGAGAGTAACACTCTTACATGAATTTTTTCTCTGCCTTTATTTATATATTTCTTCCAGTTTCGTTATGATGTAATAGATACACAACACAATGAGTTTAACTTCTAGAACTTAATGGTTTGGCACATGTATCATGAAATAATGACCACAAAAGATGAATTGACATTTGTCATATCAGGATACCTGGGTGGGCTCAGCATTTTGAGCATCTGCTTTTGGCTCAGAGCATGATCCCCTGATCCAGGATCGGATCCTGCATCGGACTTCTTGTGGAGAGCCTGCTTCTCCCTCTGCCTGTGTCTCTGCCTCTCTCTCTTTGTGTCTATCATGAATAAATAAATAAAAATCTTAAACCCCATCTATCATCTCATATTAGATGCAAAATAAGGGAAAAAGAAAAAAATAGATTTTTTCCTTGCATTGAGAATTCCTAAAATCTCCTCTCTTAACCCCTTTTCTATATACCCTGCAGCAGTGTTCTCTATAGTTATCATCACATGGCTCATTATATTCCTAGTACTTATTTTTCTTATAACTGGACATTTGTACCTTTTGACCACCTTTAACCAGTTCCCTACCCCTCACTCCCATCTCTGGTAGCTACAAAATTGGTCTCTTTTTCTGTTTTTTTTGTTTTGTTTTGTTTTTGTTTTTTATATTCCACATATAAGTGAGATCATACAGTATCTGTCCTTCTTTGACTTATTTCACTTAGCATAATACCATCATTATGGGGGACCTTCCATGGTGTCGCAAATGGCAGGGTGCAAATGGCAGGGTTTCTTCATTTTTTATGGCTAAATAATATTCTATTGTGTGTGTATATATATATATATATATATATATGTGACAATGTTTTCATCCATCTGTAAGTGGACACTTAGATTGTTTCTGTGTCTTGACTACTGTAAATAATGCTGCTGAGAGCATTGCAGTGCATCTATCTCTTTGACAGAATGTTTTCATTACCTTTGGGTATATTCCCAGAGGTGGGAGCTAGATCTCTGTTCTGGATTTCTACATCCTGCAAGAAAGTAGAACTCTTCAGGTTGTTGGTTAACAATTAAATTTCGTAACAATTAGATTAGTGAGATGTCAGTAATTTGACAGTTATTGAAATTAGGACTTTTGACAGTTGGTAGATTATTTGCTCATTTTGAAAAGATGTATAAAAGCAGTATTACTATAAATGGTGTAAAGAAAGTTGGAAGAGTCTACTGAAAAACATGTATTCAAATGCATTTGAAGAGCTATGGCTTAATGTGTCTCATGTTTTTCTTGTTTACTAGGCAAATGTTAAATAAGGTTACATCTACACTGTGGAAGAAAATATAAATATGGAAAGAACAAGGGTGATAATGATTTAGATCAATTTCCACATGTTGGTTAAAGAATGCAAATTAGAGTATGCACAAGTTTTTGAAATTTAAGAATTAACTGTATATGAACGTATTTGCACAAGCAAAGAAAATTTGATGTGTGTAATTGGATTGGAACAGGGATATTTTAATTGTATTTTAGATAAATTTATAATTGTTGCCAGAAACATGTCTTAATTTTGCAATTCAAAGCCAAATACTTCCACATGTGCTTATTTGGTATGTTTACTAATTTTAATTTTAATGTAGAATTTAAGAAAACAGATGTTTCCTTGATGTGATTCTCATTTTTCCTGTATGAGTAATGATGAAATATGCCCCTAAGATACAAGATCTCACAGCCAAGCCATATTTGTCATATTAACATGTTTTGTAATTTGTTCCCACAATCATACAGCAGTATGTATAATACAATACTAGGATGACCCAAGGAGAAATGCTACCTGGATAGTTTGATGACGGTAAAACTTTTACTTTTTGATATATACCCATAACACTAAACATGTACTAATAACTTCAGTATAAACCCCTCAGCAATTGGTAGAATTAGGAGAGTCCTTAAAATAACTTTGATAAACGTCCAGTAAATAATAAAAAAGTGCCCAGTTAATGGTAGCTAAGAAACTGATCCTTCAAAAAGTTCTGAAAGATTAAGTGATACAGTTTGCTGAGTCTGCGAAGCACATGCAATAAAATATATATTAAGATCAGAGGGCAGCCCTGGTGGCTCAGCAGTTTAGCATCACCTTCAGCCCAGGGCTGGATCCTGGAGACCCTGTATCAAGTCCCACCTCAGGCTCCCGCATGGAGCCTGCTCCTCCCTCCGCCTGTGTCTCTGCCTCTCTCTCTATCTTTCTCTCTGTGTCTCTCACGAATAAATAAATATTTAAAAAAAAAAATCAGAGCAGAGCTGTCATGAGCACTCAATATGTGACTCCAGTTTTTGTGGTCGCTGAGTGTATTTCAAAAGAATCCATCCATTATCTACAATTCTCTTTATTTAGGACTGATCATGATGTCAGAATCATGAATGACAGTATGACAGAACTTACCTGTTAGCGTTTGTGAGATCTTGCTGCCTGCCTTGATTACATGGTTATATGTCCCATGGGCTCTTTAAGCAAACTGTGAATAGATGCCATGTTTTATATGTTGTTAGTCTTATGTGTCTGTCTTTACCTTTCCATTCTTGTTCTCCTCTTATTTTTTTTAGAGATTTTGTTTATTAGAGTGTGAATGGTGGGGAGGAGAGAGGGAGAGGATAAGCAGACTCTGAGCTGAGCATGGAGTCTCTCGTGGGGCTTGATCCCACTACCCTGAGATCATGACCTGAGTTGAAATCAAGAGTTGGACGCTTAATCTACTGAGCCACCCAGGTGCCCTAAAGATTTGTTTTCCACATGAGATGAATATACTGGCTTGGAGAAATTGATGATATAGATTAACATGTGCCATGTCTTGATTTCTTCTAATTAAGGCAGTATAAATAAAAATGGAGTGATTGTATATAGCTGATAACTATTCTTCCTCATATAATCAGTAGTAATTCTCTACCCTCTTTGAGCTAACTGAACTCTATACTTTGCTGAAACGAACTCCATGTACTGCTTGGGGTAGGCTTCTTTCCTGCCCTAGGAAGTGAATTTGGCTTGGCTTGGGGTTGGCCTGTCATGTAGTTTTAGACCATTATTGCAAAAGCAGAATGTCTACCAGAAGGCTCTAGGATAGGTTTGATTTTTATAAGGAGACTTTTAAACAGTTTGTATTTTTCAACTTGTATTTGACATCAGCATGCAGACATGAAATTTTAGCAACTGTTTAGGGTCATGAGGGAAGTGATGCTAAGGAGAACATTTTAAAGATGATCCTGGAAAAATGGAAAGTACTTGGGTCTTTAATAAAAGTACTGAGGCACTGTATTAATCAAGCTCGATTACTGGCCTTCATATTTCTGATGATGAAGGATCCTGACTTCTCTTGCTGGTTAAACCTTTGGACTTAAGCATTATTTGTAGCCACAGATTTTACAACATATCATATTAAAAATTGTGATTCCATAGGTAGCAAGATGTTTCAGGGAAGAAAGCCAGTCTATTTTTGTAAAGAAAACAGACATTAAGGAAATCCACGTGACTGAAATTCTTGAGAGTCGAGATAAGAGAGATTTAACAATATCAATGATAGTATCCTAAACAATGAAAACACATAATGAAATCAATGTTTTAGAATGATTATCCTATTAGAAATCTGTAGAATAGATGGCAGTAGAAGCATTTAGATATTTAAAAAGATGTGGTAATACAGACTTTGAGTGTCTGTGACATGCTGTCAAAATAATTTCCAAGATATCTAAAGTCTGTTTGTTTTTTAAAGAGCAAAAGTTGTATTTTTGAGGGGTCTTAGGTGAAATTCTTATGCCAGAAAGTATACTGAAATATTCACTATCTTCTGTCCCTTCATTTAAAAAGACTGAGATATACACTCAATGTATAAGTTACTCATTCAAACTGTGTATTTCCACTGTGTTTAATGTATTCACAGAATATACAACCATCACAATCTGATTTTAGAACATATTCATCATCCTGTTATCTAAAAATCCAATAGCTATTGGTAATCATTGCTTATTACTGTTTTTTGCTGCCATCCATCCTTCTGCCTCAGCCCCAGGCAACTGCTAATGTACTTTCTATCTTGGTAGATTTGCCTTTTCTGGAATTCCACATAAAACAATAGTTATCCACACTATTTTCCAGAGTGGTTGCACCAATTTGCATTTCTTTGCACTCTTGCCAACACCTATTGTTTCTTGTGTTGTTGAGTTTAGCCTTTCTGACAAGTGTGAGATGATGTCTCATTATAGTTTTGATTTGCATTCCCATGATGTTGAGCATCTTTGCATGTATCTGTTGGCCATCTGTGTGTCGTCTTTGAAGAAATGTCTGCTCACGTCCTCTGTCAATTTTTAATTAGATTGCTTGTGGTTTTTTTGGTGTTGAGTTGTATAAGTGTTTTTATATTTTTTTGGATACTAACCCTTTAGCAGATAAGTCATTTGCAATTATCTTCTCCCATTCAGTAGGTTGTCTTTTACTTTTGTTGGTGGTTTTTGTCACTTTGCAGAAGCTTTTTATTTTGATGTCCTTTCAAAAGTTTATTTTTGCTTTTGTTTCCCTTGCCTAAGGAGATATACATACATGATAATGCTTCAGCTTATGTCCGAGACATTACTGCCTGTGCTCTCTTCCAGGATTTTTATGGTTTCAGGTCTCACATTTAGGTTTTTAATTTATTGTGAATTTATTTTTATGTATGGGGTAAGAAAGTGGTCCAGTTTCATCCTTTTGCATGTTGCTGTCATGTTTACCCAACACCATGTGTTGAAGGACCGTCATTTTCCCATTGGATATTTTTTTTAGCTTTGTCAAAGATCAATTGACCATACAGTTTTGGGTTTACTTTTGATTTTTCTATTCTATTCTATTGATCTATGTGTCCCTTTTGTGCCAGGATAATGCTGTTTTGATTACTAGCTTTATAATATAACTTAATGTCTAGAATTCTGATACCTCCAGTTTTGTATTTCAATATTGCTTTGGCTACATGAGGTCTTTTGTGATTCCATACAGATTTTAAGATTGTTTGTAAAAGTTCTGTGAAAAATTCTCTTGGTATTTTGATAGGAATTGCATTAAATCTGCAGATTGCTTTGTGTAGTATAGGCGTTCTAACAATATTTGTTCTTCCAGTCCAGGAGCATGGAATGTCTTCCCATTTCTTTGTGTCTTCAATTTCTTTCATCAATGTTTTACAGTTTTTAGAGAACAAGTCTTTCACCTCTTTGGTTAAGTCTATTCCTAGGTATCTTACTATTTTTGGTGCAATTGTGAATAGGTTTATTTTTAAATTTCTCATTCTGCTTTATTTTTTTCATTCTGCTGCTTTATTTTTAGTATATATAAATGCAACAGATTTCTATATATTGATTTTGCATCCTGAAGGTAATGGCTTTATGAAGAAAAGGCCCTGCAGTGCAGTGTTCCCTTGTCCCCAGAACCTGGCACTTTGGAAAAGGGTCTCCTATGTGTGTTGTGTATGTCCAGCTATTGTGTCCTGGCCACTTTGCTTTGAGTACAGTTGTCCGCACATGTTCTCTTTGTCTGTTGTGGACAGTGCTTGGTCTCGGATAGGATAGGGTGCATTTAAACAAGGTTTTGCTGGTTTGCTTGCAAAATGGAATTTGTCACCACTGCAAGAACTGAGGCCCTGCTAAATGCACAGATTGGGAGACCTGGTGTTAGCAGGTTTTACACAGTTCTTCTTGGGGGCGGGACCTACAGTAGAGGAACTGAAGGAAAAGTGACTGGAAAGGTTGGATCCACTGAAGCACATGGGGGTAGGGCTTGATGTAAGCAAATTAAGTAGCAAGTGTTGACATGGTGCTGGTTCCCATAGGTGACCATGTGTTTGTGCTGGGGGCAGCTCCTTTATTCCCAGAGAGTTCTTTCTGTGATCCCTGCCTCTTTGGGACAGCCTCTGAAGTGAGCTGCTCCCTCCCGTCTGCCCTTAGCATTTTTCAAACTGCTTTTTCTATGCTGTAGCTGCATTGGCTGTTTTGTTGTCTCCTTAAGGGCAGGGACTCACCTTCTTAACAGTCTCCAGGCTCTCTCAGAGCAGAGCCCACTGATTTTTTTAAGATTCCAGGCTTTAAGTCCTGCTTGTTTGAAGAGCTTATGAAATTTGGCCCCTCTTTCAAAGCCAAGTGTTACAAGGATTTATGTTCTCCCTGTGGGCTGTGCCTCATGGGGTAATTTGTTTCTAACATTCTCCACACCTCTGCCTCCCTCCAGACCATGGTTGGTCATGGTGTCTTTCTCTTCCAAACTGAGTCCTTCCCCTTCCCACCTTCTTCAGTGTTCTCAACCTTTAGTTGTGGTGTTTGTTCTGCCAGTTTTTGGATCATTTTTTTTGGTTATTTACACCAATCTGAGTATTAACTAGTAGTATCCATGGGACGAGGTAACTTTAGGGTCTTTCTACTTGGCCATCTTCCCAACTTTTCCTCCCATATTATAGATTTTATGGGGACTTAATTTTAATATTTCATTGTATGAATATGCTGTATTTTATATATTGGTTTATCAATTGATGTACATTTTGGGTGTTCCTACTCTTTGGTTATTATGAATAAGTATTTATATATATAATTTATATATAATTATGAGTAATCTTGCTATGAACAAGTTTTTGTGTGGATATATATTTTTAATTCTATTGAGTATATGGAGGATATGGAGCTTTGGAATAAATTTTTTTTTAAGATTTTATTTATTCATGAGAGACACATGAGAGAGAGAGAGAGAGAGAGAGAGAGAGAGAGAGAGAGGCAGAGACCTAGGCAGACAGAGAAGTAGGCTTCCTGCAAGGAGCTGGATGTAGGACCCTATCTCTGACCCTAGGATCACACCTTGAGCCAGAGGCAGACACCCAAACACTGAGACACTCAGGTGTCACTGGAGTAAAATTTTCTGAGTCCTATGGTCGTCCTATGCTTAGGACTTGAAGAGCTGTCAAAGTGGCTGCACCATTTTACATCCCTACCACCAGTGTATGAATGAGACTTTCTATGACATCTATCATCACCAGCACTTGTTACTGTCCTTTTAATTTTAGACATGCTAGTCAATGTTAAATGATACATTCTTGTCACTAATGATTTTGAGTATCTTTTTTCTTATTGACCATTTATATCTATTTTTTTGTGGAAATATCTATTAAAATCATTTGTCCATTTTTGGGTGAATTGTTTGTGGGTTGTCATTTCACTTAATGATGTCTTTTGATGCAAAATGTATTTTAATCTTGACGTACTTCTGTTTATCTTTTTATTTTGATTCTGGGTTCTTGGTATTATATCTAGAAAACTATTGTCTAACCTAACATCATGAAGATTTCCCTCCATTTTTTCTCCTAGTAATTTTGCAGTTTTAGGACTTACATTTAAGCCTATGATCCACTTTAATTTCTGTGTATGGTATAAGGAAGAGTCTAAATCCATTATTTTGCATGTAGAGGTCTAGTTTCATAGCACTGTTTGTTGAAAAGAGCCATACTGCTTTGTAATATCACTTTGTGATTCCTCTCATCAAGTATAGAGTATTTCTCCACTTCTTAAATCTTGTCTTGCCTTGTGACATTGTTATTTTCATTAAAGAGAATTCTATTCTGCTACCTGAGAAGTTGGTTCTGGCTCTTCAATTTCACAATAACTTTTTCAAAGGAAAAAAAAACCACAAAAATGGATTTGGGAAAGTTTTAGTAATTTAAGATTATTAGGCATTAATGTGCAAATATGTTTTCAAAAGGAAATGTTATAGAGAAGAAGAGGTGATAACTTTTGAAGAGAATGTGATGAGATTTGTTTTTCCTCTTGGAATTAAATAAGAAAGGAAAATTAAAAATCAGACTAGCATATTTGGAAGTAGAAAATGCTTGTTTGTTTTCCTAATTTTTTCTTGTTTTTATTTGGAAAAAAATAGCCCCGATCAATCTGATTATTAACACATGTCACCATTTCTTTTGCAATGCTATGAATAGACACTATTAAGTGATATCCAAAAACATTCACAGAGATAGGAACCTTTCTTGCCAAGAAGACCATTATATATCACCTGACAGTTTCTGAAAACTACTTTGCAAGCTCTGCCAGCTGAGACACATGGTTATAGGTTAAAATATGAAAACTGCATAAGCAAGCAGCCAAAAAAATTCCCCAGATATTAAGTCCTGTTGATGAATAGAAGTGATTCTGCACAGTGAAAACCACTAGTATCTTTATCTCAAAATGTGACAGATCACACTAGTATTCAACTTTAGACAATGTATACAGTCTTGAGGTAGAAGGAACTAGAATACTGGCTTATAGATTTTCATGTATGGCTACATTTATGTTAGTGAAGTGACTTCTTTTTTCTATTTTTATCCTATCACTGTCTGTGCCAAATAGGTTTTATGTGACCCTTGGTGAGTCCTCTGGATTCTGCCTTTTAAGACATTTATTTCTTTTTCCTATTAGCAAAATGACTTTATATTTTTAGACAGGTTGTGTGTACTTAATTTATCATGTTGAAAAAACAATCATTGTTAAGTGTTTATCATCAGTGAAAAAATGTATATTAAGAATGCATTATCGAGTAAATGGTCAGCCTGGTGCACAGCAATTATGTAACTTTCATTATTGTTGGAGGCAATATTCATTATTCTTTTATTGAAGAGTGGAATATTTGTCTCTGCCTAGGAAAGGTATTCTTCAGAATTTAGTTTTGTGTCCAAAATTGGAAGAGCATCATTTATTTTTTTTTAAGATTTTATTTATTCATTCATGAGAGACTCCCAGAGAGAGAAGCAGAGACACAGGCAGAGGGGGGAAACAGGCTCCTTGCAGGTAGCCTGATGCAGGACTCGATCTCGGACTCTGGGATCATGCCCTGAGCTGAAGGCAGACACTCAACCACTGAGCCACCCGATGTCCCAGAGAAGCATCCTTTAGAGAATTGAGATGTGTCACTTAGAGTGAGTTGCAATAAGCAAAGTTAAGGACATGTTCCTTCACAAGACTAGCTTCCATTCGGACAGTGGCCGCAAGTTCAGGGGTTTCCAGGTCCATCCTTATTTATGACTAGCTGATGACAAATTTGGGAATTTTCACAACTACCTTCAGGTTTGATAGTTCATCAGAATGCACACAGAACTTAAGTAAGTGCTACACTTAAAATTATAGTTTCATAATAACAAAATGATGCAAGTTAGAATTTACTAAATGGAGAGAGTCATAGAGAAAGGTTTCCAAATGCGAAGCTTCTGTCATCCTCAGAGACATGTTATTCTCCTAGCATCAAAGTGTGACAAATATGAGAGAGTGGCCAATGAATGAGCTCACCTGAGCTTCATGTCCAGTTTTTATTGGAATTTCATTATGAAGACATGAAAACTAAGTCACAGGCCATGTGGATGAACCCAATCTCTAACTCCATTCCCTACTATGGAGGTTGGGCTGATGTCCTATGGCTCCAAGTCACAACTATATAATCACATGGTTGCTCTTTCTGTTATGACCAGCTGCCATTTAAGTCATCTTAATATAAACTACACAGTGAATTGACATTAGCATAAACTATGAGATGTGGTCCAAGGGGTAACTTTAGATAAACAATCCTAACACTAATAAAGTTCCAAGTGTTTAGAAATTACCTCCAAGAAACCCAGGAAAAAAGGTCAAGCAAATTCTTTATTACACAAGTCTAGATTTGGTTATTTGTGTAAGAGCCCAATTTACCTTTGATGTAGGAAGACAAAAAGTAATTGCCAATATCTATTACTCTATATTTAAAGTGTGAGGAAAATAAATCCTTATATGCCAAGTTGAAATGTTTATCCCTCTCCTTTTATTCTTCTCCAATATCTAAAATTCGTTCTCTATATAGTTGTAAGATAGAAAAAAAAAGCTGAATTTGTAAAAATACATACATAAAGATGCTAAACGTTCATATTTCATTGATCATTTACTATATGAAGAAAAAATTTTGGCAATAATAATCTAATTAGTATTTTCCCTTGTGCAAATAATCATTTAGAAATCTAAAATCTAAATAATTTAGCTGTACAAAATGATTTAATATTTGTGTATGTTGTGAAATGAGCACCATAATAAGTCCAGTTCATGTTTGTCACCTTATATGGGTTTAAATTTTTTTTCTTGTGATGAGAACTTGTGAGATTTGTATTCGTAACAACTTTGCAATCCACAGTACAATATTAATTGTAGTGATCATGAGGTACATTATATCCCCATAACTTATTTATTTTATAACTGGAAGTTTGTTCCTTTTGACCCTGTTCACCCTAGTGAAATAGTGTTCTCAATATCTGTGAGGTTGTTTTGTGTGTGTGTGTGCGCGTGTGCGTGCACACGTATTCTTTTTTTTTTTTAAGATTCTACATATAAATGAGATCATACAGTATTTCTTTCTGTTTTATTTCACCTAGCATAACACCCTAAGGTCTTTTCATATTGTCAGAAAGGGCAAGATTTCATTCTTTTTTATAGTTGAATATTCCATTGTGTGTGTATGTATGTACAATTATGTGTACATACATATATACATATACAAATATATATATATCACATATTCTTTATCCATTCATCCATTGATGGGCACTAAGATTGCGTATCGTGGCTATTGTAAATCATGCTGCAATGAATATGGGAGTGCATGTAGCTTTGTGATTTAATGTTCATTTTGTTCAGATGAATACTCAGAAGAAAATTCCTGGCTCATATGATGGTTTTACTTTTAATTTTTTGAGGAACCTTTGTGTCATTTTCCATAGTGATTGTACCAGTGTACATTCCCACCAAAAGTGCACAAGGATTACCTTTTCAGATCTCACCAATACTTCTTGTTTTTTTTTTTTTTTCTGATAATAACCATTCTTACAGATGTGAGATGGTAACAGATTGTGGTTTTGATTTGCATTTTGTGAATGCTTAGTGATGTTGAACATCTTTTGTGTGTACCTCTTGGCCATCTATATGTCTTCCTTGGAAGAATGTCTATTCATATCTTCTACATATTTTCTTTTTAAAAAAAGATTTTATTTATTTATTCATGAGAGACACACAGAGAGAGACAGAGACAGAGGCAGAGGAAGAATCAGGCTTCCCAGAGGGAGCCTGAGGCGGGACTTGATCCCCAGACCGTGGAATCACACCCTGAGATGAAGGTAGATGCTCAACCCCTGAGACAACCAGGTGCCTCTCTTCTACCCATTTTCTAATTGGATTGTCTTTTTGCTACTGAGTTGTATGATACACTTACATATTTTGGATATTAATCCCTTATCAGATATAGCAAATATTTTCTCCCATTCCGTAGCCTGCCTTTTCATTTTGTTGGCAGTTTTTGTTCTATGGGAGCTTTCTAGTTTGATGTAGTCCCAGTTGTTTATTTTTGCTTTTGTATTAGATTTAAAAAATCACCAATAATACCAATGTCAAAGAGTTGGATGCCTATATTCCAGGAGTTTTAAGATTCCAGGTCTTATATTCAAGTGTTTAATCCATTTTTAGTTAATTTTCTCTGTGTAGCATAGGATAACAGTACAGCTTATTCTTTGCATGTGGACATCCAGGTTTCCCAACATAATTCGTGGAAGACCTGGTCCTTTCCCTTTTGTATATTCCTCGTTCTTTTGTCATAAATAAAGTGACCAAATAAATATCGATTTATGCCTGGGTTTTCTATTCTGTTTTATTGATATGTACTATATGTACCTCTGTTTTTTGTTTTTATTTTTACAATACTGTATGTTTTTAAGATTTTATTTATTTATTCATGAGAGCCACAGGGAGAGAGGCAGAGACATAGGCAGAGGGAGAAGCAGGGTCCCCACAGGGAGCCTGATGCGGGACTCCATCCCAGTACCCCAGGATCATGACCTGAGCCAAAGGCAGACACACTCAACCACTGAGCCACTTGGGGGCCCCCCAATACCATGTTTTAATAACTATAGCTCTATAGTTTGAAATCAAAGAGGATTATATCTCCAGCTTTGTTCTTTCAAGATTGTGGCTTTTCAAGTATTTTGAGGTTCTATACAAATTCTAAAATTAGTTCTGTGAAAAATATCATTGGAATTTTTTTGTAGGGATTGCATTGAATCTGTAGATAGCTTTTGTAAGTATGGACATTTTAACCATATAAATTCTTTTAATCTGTAAGCACAGTACCTCTCCATTATTTCTATCTTCTTTAGTTTCTGTCTTTAGCATTCTGTAGTCTTCAAGGGTACAAGTCTTTTACATCTGAGTTTACATGTATTCCTAAGTATTTTTTTGAGCAGTTGTAAATGGGTATATTTTCTTATTTTCTCTTTCAGATAGTTATTAGTATATAGCATCTCTGCAGATTTGTGTGTATTGATTTGTATCTGCTATTTTACTGAATTTGTTGATTAGTTCTAACAGTTTTTGACAGATTAGGCTTTTCTGTATATAGGTATCATCTGCAAATAGTGACATTTTTACTTCCTCACCGTTTGGATGCCGTTTACTTTTTTTTTTTTTCTTGTATCCTCTGGCTAGGACCTCTAATACTCTGTTGAATAAAAGTGGTGACAGTGGTCATCCTTGTCTTGTTTCTTTAGAAGAAAAGCTTACAGTTTTTCACCAGTGAGTTTGGGTTATACATGGTCTTTATTATATTGAGGTATATTCCCTTTATAGTCAATTTGTTGAGAGTTTTAATTTTGTGAAATGCTTCTTTTGCACCTTTTGAGTTGATCATAAGACTTTAATCCTTTATTTTGCTAATGTAGTATTTCACATTAATTTTGTGAATATTGAAACACATTTTTGACCTGTAATACATCCCACTTTATCATGTTGTATGATCCTTTTAATGTTTTAATGCATTGCCGATAAAGTTTGTTATTGTTTTGTGGAAGAGTTTTGCGTGTATGTTCATGAGAATGTATATTCTATTGATTTTTGGGTGAAATGTACTACATAAGTCTATATGGTCAAACATGCTATTTAGCATTGATGTTTCCTTTTTGGTTTTCTGTCTGGAAGATCTACTGACTGAAACAAGTGGGTATTAAAGTCTTCTATTATATTGCTGTGTCTTTCTTTCTTTAGCTAAGTTAATATTCACTTTATATATTTAGGTGCTTCTATGTTGAGTACAGAAATATTTACAAATGTTGTTATACTCTCTTATTGGATGGATTCTATTTATTATGTATCACCCTTTTATGTGTGATTACAGTCTTTGTTCTAAAGTCTATTTTTGTTTGATCCAGGTATAGTTACCCACACTTTGTTCTGTTCCCCATGTTATTAGACTTTTTCCATCCTTCCCTTTTCTCTGTGTCCTCATGTTTGAAGAGAGTCGCTTGTAAGAAACATAGATAATGAGTTTGTTTTTTAAATCAAGGGGGATCCCTGGGTGGCTCAGCAGTTTAACACCTGGCCCTGGCCCAGGGTGTGATCCTGGAGTCCTAGGATCCAGTCCCACATTGGGCTCCCTTCATGGAACCTGCTTCTCCCTCTGCCTGTGTCTCTGCCGTGCTCTCTCTATCATCTGTCTCTCATGAATAAATAAATCTTAAAAAAATACATCTATTCCACCACTCTGTTTTTACTAGAAAAATTAGTCCATTTGCATTTAAAGTGATTATCGACAGGTATGAACTTGCTACAAATTGTTAATAGTGTTTTGGCTGTTATGTATTTAGCTGTTCATTTCTTTTTGATCTCTTCCATGTGGTTTGATGACTCTTTAGTGGTATACTTAGATTTTTTTTTCTCTATCTCTTTTATGTCTCTTATAGGTTGGTGCTTTGTAGTTGCCATCAGGCTTACATCTAAAAGTGTATTATAAATTGATAGCAACTTAATATTTATCACATTCTAACATTCTACGTTTTTACTCCCCCTACTTCATTTTATGTTTTTGATGTCAAATTTTTGATCCCTAAAAAAAAAAAAAAAAAAGAAATTTGATCCCTTAGCTAATCATTGAAGTTGCAGTAGTTTTTACTGTTAGTTTTTCCTTCATACTGTCTTTATGTGACTAACCCACTACTTTTACTATACATTTACCTCTCCAGTGAGCTGGTGAGATTTACTCTTTACTTTTTGTTGTTGCTATTAAAGTAACAATGTTTTTTGTTTTTGTTTTCAGCTTAAAGAAGTGTCTTTAACATTTATTTTAAAGCTGGTTTAATGACAAACTTGTCCCAGACCTATTTAACTGCTGTAATTGTTTTTTTTAATTAAAAAAAATTTTTTTTTTTTTATTCAGTAAACATTTACTGAGTTTATGGAATTGTTTGAATAATTAATTGGGTCATTTTAAGTGTCATCTTGACTGGGCCGTTGGGTGCACAGATATTTGGTCTAACAATCTGGTTGTTTTTAAATGAGATTAACAGTCAGTCAGTTGACGAAAGCAGCTGCTCTCCTAAATGTCGGAGGGCCTCATCCAATCAGTTGAAGGCCTAGATAGAACTAAAAGGCTGACCTTCATCTAAGTAACAGAGAGTTCTTCATGCCTGGCTGCTTCTGAACTAGGACTTTTTTTTCCCTCCACCTTCAGACTCACACTGGAGCATTGACTCTTACTAGATCTCAAGGAAGCTGGCTTTTGTGTTCTACTTGGTTTATAGTTTGCCAACTCACCCTGCAAATCTTAGATCTTGGGAATTGTCAACCTCCAAATTGTGGGCCAATGTCTATAATAAATCTCTGTATATATATATATGTGTGTGTGCATATGTATTTGTGTGTATGTAGGCATATATATTATATAAACACATCCTATTGGTTCTATTTCTTTGGAGCATACTAATGCAATTCCTATGTGCAAGTAACCATATGTTTACATCTAACTGGTTCTCTTTGATTTACAGAGTCTCTCAAATTTAGGCATGCTTCTTGTATCTTTAATAGACAATTTTTAAAAGCATTTTAGAATGAGTAAATTTAAATGTATTTATGAAAGTGGGGATGTGTCTTCTCTCTAGGATAGATCATTCATTGAACTTTTGATTGCATAATGAAATTTGACTTATCTACAAAAAGTCAATGATTAGATTTTCTATACCTTTATTTCCTTTGTAATTCTTCCCACAGTACATTTTCCTATTTACCATAGAAAAGACTCTTTAGGTATATAGCCCTTAATCCCAGAGCTGATAGGGCTTATCAGGTAGTATTTGGGGTGGATTACTGTCCCTGTGGGTTTTGTCCTCAATAAGAAATCATGATTCTAAAACAAAAACCAACCAACCAAAAAAAAAAAAAAAAAAAGCTTCAAGAGGAATTTTTTTTTTCAAGAGGAATTTATTAAGCTTATTTTCTTATTTCTTAGTAGAGTTATACAGAATTACTAAAGGTATATGCTTTTCCTATAAAGGTATAAAAGAAATAGATGTATATGGATTTTCAGGAAGTCTCTGGTATGAAATGAAGATTTTCTTCAGAGTTTCTATAATGAGAGATGGGGTATTGGAAAAAATAATAGGAGCTTTTCCTCAGTCTAGTCAGTGCTACTCTAAAGACGTGGGCAACTGAATTGACAGATGTGATATCTGACATGTGTATTTTTGGAATTATTGGAGCACCAGCACATCAAGTTACCTGTTCCTGAAGTGAGAGGATCAATGACATTAGTCCTGGCTTTCTGATCTCTTGTGTTGAAAGTTCCTGCCCTATAGGGTTTTTGTAACTCCCTGGAGGATCCATTTATCTTTTGTTGAAGAGAATTAGAGAATTTCTTTTTTTGGAAAAATTCTATCTACCTGGCAGAGGTTCTACAGGATTTTATTAAATAAGTGAATAATTTAGTATAGAGAAACCTAAAATGATGATGACTAGACCATTTTTGATAATTACATATCTGCATATATAAAACCGTGAAACTTTCCTTAATGGGATAGTTGTATGTAAATTGATCATCTAACTATTCTATCTTTTGCCTATTTTTGTTATGGGGCATTTATGCTGACAAACATACAGCATTGCCCCAGACCTACAGAATCTGAGTGGGCAGCAGCTATGTTTAAAAGCAGAGAGAAATCTGTCACATGGTGAGATCCTTTTAAGTTGTTAAGCTTTATTTGAGATTAAACTTTTAATTATGTAGATAAGTAAAAAATTGACTAAAACCATGTTTTAGATAAACTGTAGCTTTTAATTTCTTTATTTATGTAATATTCTTTGTAAGCTTTCAGCGTTTGGGATATTTGGAGAAATAACAGTAACAGCTTTATGTTGACAGATTAATGTACCTCAGTCTCTCCTCAGTCTTCTTAGATTCATCCATCTATTTAAGGAAAAGCTTGTCTTACAGAGATGTCCTGCTATCCTCTTCCTTTGTTTATTCCTGCCTATGAGGGCATCTGGAATGAGAGGTTATGGACACCTTTTTAAGGTAAAGGAAGAAGGCTCTTAGATTCATACACTAACCTTTGGTCTTTGCTGCCTCTGACTTGAGTGGCTTGTTAATTGGTTTCCATTAAGTGGAGGCTGATTTCAACTAACCTTTGGGAACATTTTACCAGGACTCAATGCTAAGACCTATAGCCACCCATGTACTTCCACTCAGGAAGTTCTCAGACACTCTATCCTCTTTGCCCTGGTCTCAGTCTTCCATGGGCTTACCCAAGCATCCAATAACTGCATGTATTCTCCGCAACCAAACTAAACAGGGAAATTTCAGATAATCTTTACACTATATCCAGGACATGGGTTAAAAACTCTTCTCAACGGGCAGCCTGGGTGGCACAGTGGTTTAGTGCCACCTTCGGCCCAGGGCATGATCCTGGAGACCAGGGGCCCAAGTCAGGCTCCCAGGTTGGGGCCTGCTTCTCTGTGTCTCTGCCTCTGTGTGTGTGTGTGTGTGTGTGTGTGTGTGTGTGTCTCATGAATAAATAAACCCTTAAAGAATTATTAAAAAAAAAACTGTTCTCAAGTTTATTATAGTCACTTCCCTCTGATAATGCTGAGGCATATATCTTGTGCATCATGAGATGTGGTTTTAAGATAAATGTGAATCTTCTTTGAGAAGCCTAACCTTTGCCCTTATTATCCCTAGGGAAATGGGCTAGAAACCAGAGTAACTTACTTACCTTCTTGCTTCTATAACCCACACTTCAAGGTTTAGCCTTCAGGCAGAGAGAGAACACAGAAGCATAGAAAACATCGTGGCAACTCAATTATTCAATTTTTCTTTTGTATCTCCTTACTTTTCCATACTTGTATGGTCACGAATTGGGCTTCTCACTCTTTGCAAGAACTGCCTCTATGTCATACTCTTTCTTTCCAATGACACAGAGTTTCTTAGCTTTACCTTAATGCCTTAACAGGACAGGAAGAAAATAGTGGTCAGCTAATAAGACGGCATTGTAGGGAAGAGAGTGTTTTAAAAATAGTTTTTTGGGGGATGCCTGGGTGGCTCAGCTGGTTAAGTGTCTGCTTTCGGCACAGGGCGAGATTCTGGAGTCCCACATCGGGCTCCCTGCATGGAGCCTGCCTCTCTCTCTCTGTCTCTCATGAATAAATAAATCTTTAAAAATAAAGATGTGTGTATTTGCCTAGAGAAATCCCCTGTGTTATTGGAGCATATTTATTGTCATATAGGTATTCTCTTACTACTTTTTTTTGGGGGGGGGGATGGGAGGCATTCATTTTTTTAAAATAATAAATTTATTTTTTATTGGTGTTCAATTCGCCAACATACAGAATAACACCCAGTGCTCATCCCGTCAAGTGCCCCCCTCAGTGCCCGCCACCCAGTCACCCCCACCCCCCGCCCTCCTCCCCTTCCACCACCCCTAGTTCGTTTCCCAGAGTTAGGAGTCTTTATGTTCTGTCTCCCTTTCTGGTATTTCCCACACATTTCTTCTCTCTTCCCTTATATTCCCTTTCACTATAATTTATATTCCCCAAATGAATGAGAACATACAATGTTTGTCCTTCTCCAATTGACTTATTTCACTCACCATAATACTCTTACTTCTAACCAAGAAACCATAACGTCTGCAGGTTTCTCCTCTCTGTTCCAAATCTCTTAGTGAAGCCTGGGTAATAGGTGAAATGATCACGTCTTACCACCAGGGGGCACTAATCAATCTCCAGGAAATTTGATTTTTAAGGACAAAGTCAAAAACACTGCAAAGAAGCAGATAAAACATTTACTGAGTGAAAACAAGTCTCAGGTTCTAGCATTATGCTATAGTGAACAGCTGTCACTGCTCAAAAATAGAAATGTGGACTGGCATCCCAAACCCAAACTTTACCATTACCCATTTTCCCTAGAATTAAGATGAGGGCCTCTCAACATTGGCTACGGATTAAAATTATTTAGGAAGTTTTTCAAGAAGAGGTAGTGTGGGGCAGACACATCCAGACCAGTAGAATCCTAATGTCTGGAGGGCTGATTTTTTGTCAGAGCTCACCAGGAAATTCTTTTGCATATGAAGATAAGAGCTGTTAAAGTTCTCATCCATTCTCTGGTCTTAGCCTCTGGCTTCAGGGGCAGTGAGTATGAGACAGGTTAGTTTTACACAAGTAACATGGTCTGTTTTCTGGTTTGACAGAAGGTTTTCAGTCTATCTTGGTGTTTGCATTTTTGGTTCTGGGTTCTCCTTTGGGCCTGCTTGTGGAATTTTGTCTTGTTTTACAAAGCACAAGTACACTTAAATGCAGCATAAAGAACCCCTTTAATGGACTGAGCTTTTGTGACTGGAATTGAATTGAGAACTTTGAAATTCAGAGTCTTTAAAGGGCACCTGATAATAAATGTCCCTATTTATCTCTTTCTCTCTTTCTCATCTTGTCTCCATCTCTTACTTTCTTCTTGTGTATCTCCTTTTTTTGCCTCTGAACATGTGGGGTGTCACCGAGTCACATTTGGAGCCATAGGATGCTTAGCTGTCTTACGTGAGAAAGGCTACACAGATTTTAAAGAATCCTAGAGTAGCTAGAGAAGCTCTTGCATGCATTTCATTTTCCAGAACTGATTTAATACCCAATATGTTTGCTAGAAAAGGTGGGAGATGGGGAAAGTAGAAAGGCATTCAAAATGTGTTCATTTTCCATTTCATTAATACCTGTTGTTAAACTCTGTCTTTTGGGAGCAAATGCTAAGTCTTGCAGATTTCCTCATCCTGTTCCTTTTTTTCCTACTGGAAGGAACTTACTTGACTACAAGGAGATAGAGTTGGGCCTTCAGATGGGCAAGCTCTTTTCTGGTTTTGAATGCCCTCTATGTGGGTTGACCTGGAATCTACACTACACTCCTGCCCAAAAAGATGACCCTGCATTTTGCAGGCTTTCATGGTTGAAGTTCATAGTCCACACCGGCTACCTCCTATTGTGAAGATCTCACGAATAATATGCTTCTTCTCAGTCTTAAAACTTTATTCTACTGGATCTCTTAACACTTCTTTGTCAATTCTTTGGGGCACGTAGAACCTTCTGGATGCCCTAATACTGAATGTAGTTTGTAGGAAACCATGTGATTTGTCTCACTGTCATTAATGTTGTCACCTTCTTCTATTTCTGTCATTCTAGTACTCATACGTCATATTGGGTTGTGGAATAAATCAGAGGTCAAACTCCTCTCAAGATCATAAAGCTTTGCCCAGAATATATCTTGGGAATTGTGTCACTTTTACTGTTCTCATTTCCCTCATAATTCCCTCTAATTACTGACCTGCTCTTTTTTGGTCTGTCTCCTCTTCTTCCTACATCCCTTCAAGCCAAAAGAATGGGTTTTCTATTTCTTTAGAGAGGGTTTCCTCTTTTGTCATATCCTCATCCTTTGTAGAAACACTGAGCAGTGTGCCTCAGCATTAAAAGCACATGCATTGGAAAATAAGATATACTCTTCTGATTAGAGAATGTATTCTGAGAGCTAATTTTTATCTGTTGCACTTGCTTGAAAATCATATTTCTCTTTGGGCTCTGCTGCTAAAAACACCTAGTGCTGGCAAAGGCAGTGTGTGTGTATGTGTGTTTGTGTGTATGTTTCCTTCCCTCTCTTAGGCCTTTATTTTTATTTTTAAAAGATTTTCATGAGAGAGAGAGAGAGAGAGAGAGAGAGGCAGGCAGAGACACAGGCAGAGGGAGAAGCAGGCTCCATGCAGGGAGCCTGACATGGGACTCTATCCCGGGACTCCAGGATCACACCCTGGGCCAAAGGCAGGTGGCAAATCGCTGAGCCACCCAGGGATCCCCGATCTCCCATGCAGGGAGCCCAACGGGACTCGATCTCAGGACTCCAGGATCATCTCCTGGGCCTTTAAACCCCAGCTCTACCACTAAAAGAAATTACTACCAATATTTTAATGTAAATAACCAGCAAATACACCAATGCTTCTATGTATCAGCATCATTCTTAAAAGATCAATAAAAAGTGATTAAGACTACATTGGTCAAGGTGTACCTGGGTGGCTCAGTGATTGAGCCTTTGGCTCAGGTCATGATCCTGGGGTCCTGGGATCAAGTCCTGTATCATGTTCCTCACAGGGACCCTGCTTCTCTCCCTCTGCCTATGTCTCTGCCTCTCTCTGTGTGTGTCTCATGAATAAATAAAATCTTAAAAAAAAAAAAAAAAGAATACATTGGTCAAGGGGCATCTGGATGGTTCAGTCAGTCAAGCACTCAACTCTTGATTTCAGCTCCAGTCATGATCTTAGGGTTGTGAGATCATCTCTGTGAAGGGCTCCATACTGAGCGTGGGGACTGCTTAAGATTATCTCTTCCTCTCTCCTTCCCCCTGCTCCCATGTGCACTCCCACCCTCTCTCTCCACCAAAAAAGAATAAGTTAATCAAAAAAGCAAGAGGCATGCTACTTAGAGTTAATAACACCAATGAAGTGACTGGAAGTTGAAGACAAGATGTCCTTCATTCTACAGAATTAGGGTTCCTCTCCTTGAGTAACTCACAGTCTAGATGGCCAGGAAGACATTTTATTTTTTTTAATGGGTGATCAGTCTCAACTTGTGAATTACAAATTTCTATGTAAACATAGATGAAACAGCAGCTAATTCTACTTTTTTAAATACATATTTTTTATTGAAGTTCTATATGCCAACATATAGTATAACACCCAGTGCTCATCCTGTCAAGTACCCCCCTTAGGGCCTGTCACCCAGTCACCCCATCCCCCTGCCTGCCTCCCTTTGCACTACCCCTTGTTCATTTCCCAGTGTTAAGAGTCTCTCATGTTTTGTCACCCTCTCTAATCTCTCTAATTTTTCCCACTCATCTTCTCTCTTTTCCCCTATAATCCATTTCCTTATTTTTTATATTCCCCCCGTATGAGTGAGACCATATGGTTGTCCTTCTCCGATTGACTTACTTCACTCAGCATAATACCCTCCAGTTCCATACACGTTAAAGCAAATGGTGGGTATTCATCCTTTCTGATGGCTGAGTAATATTCTATTGTGTACATAGACCACATCTTCTTTATCCACTCATCTTTTGATGGGCACCATGGCTCCTTCCACAGTTTGGCTATTGTGGACATTATTGCTATAAACATCGGGGTGCAGGTGTCCCAGCTTTTCACTGCATCTGTATCTTTGGGGTAAATCTCCAGTAGTGCAATTGCTGGGTCGTAGGGCAGTTCTATTTTTAACTCTTTGAGGAAACTCCACACAGTTTTCCAGAGTGGCTGTACCAGTTCACATTGCCACCAACAGTGCAAGAGGGACTGTTTTTCACCATTTCACCATATGCAACTCCATTAGCTCTTAGTTCAGAGCTAATTACTTCTTAGAAACTCTTGAATGCTGAACTTACTGCTGCCTGAGCAAGGCAATTCTAGCCAGCATAGCATGATGGGTTTTGCTTACATGCATTTCCTGAAGCTTATCTTATGTTTCTGGGCTATTGTTAAGTTGGCAAAACTGTACGCATGATCATTCAGACCTAAAACATAACATATATCACACTCAGGCACTCGGTTTGTCAAAGTGATTTTTCTGTGAACTGTTGTAAATCAGGATGGGAGCTCCAGGACAACTTAGTATGAAGACTATAGTTAGCTGTATTGAAAACTTAGTTAAAGGGATGCTTTATGTAATTTTAATAAAATTAACATTAAGGGGGTTGTTCCACTTAAAAATTGAAGTCAGGAAAAATCTGGACAAAAATAAAAGATGGGACAAACATTGCTAATTCTTGTCACTATTTGTCTTTCTTCTCTGTGTTTTGGTCATACAGGCTATATTTTCAAATTTGTTTTTCAGTTAACTTCAGCTAAGTTCTGACTGTGATCCCACAAGAAATAAGTGGCAAAACTAAGAAATAAACCCAAGTATTGTGGTTTCTGTTTCTTTACCCTTTACTAGCTAATCCTAATTCTAGCCCTTACCAAGTACAGAGTGATGAAGGCATTAGGCCAATGTGCCTGGGTCCCAGGAGGTAAGAGAGGAGGGGGAGGGGGAGGAGGAGGAGGAGGAGGAGGAGGAGGAGGAATGAAGTTGGGACCATGCAGAGCCACTCAGGCATAAAAATATGGGCTTTTATTGAAAGAGCAATGAGAAACCATAGGTGAGTCTTAAGTAACTTAGTGATAAAAATCTCATTAATGATTTTTAAGTATTATTCTGTTGTGTGACGAAAGGATTATATGAGAGTAAGACAACTATTGTAATAGCCCAAGTAAGAGATAATAGCTTAGACAAAAGTTTATAGTAAAAATGGACAGAAATGATTGGATTCATTTATATGTTGAGGTTAGAGCCCTTAAACTTTCTGTTAGATTGGATAGAAGCTGGGACGGAAGACTGCAGTAAGGAGAATAACTAAGATTTTAGCTTTAAGCAGAAGGAAGGAGCAGTGGTACCATTTACTGAAATGGTGAAAAATAGGGCTATAGTCAGTTGTTTCATTTTGAACATGATATGTTTAGGAAGCCTAGTACAAATATCTACTGGGTGTTATTCTATATGTTGGCAAATTGAACACCAATAAAAAATAAATTTATAAAAAAATAAAATGAAAATGTATGCATCTCGAGTATTTCAAAGGAACTGAATCTGAAGGTTGCTTTTGAGAGTAATTAGCACTGTGAGGGCATTTTAAGTCTTTTGGGCTAGATAAGATTAAATGCAAAGAATGTTCTAATATAGAAAGGTTGAGCAGAAATAGTCTGAGCAGAAATGGTACAACTTGGGAAACACTGGTAAAGAGAGGTCAGAGAGGAAAGAGAAAAAAGGTTGGAAAGTTTAAGTGGAAGTAAGCCTTTCTTTTTTTTTTTAATTTTTTTTTAATTTATTTATGATAGTCACAGAGAGAGAGAGAGAGAGGCAGAGACACAGGCAGAGGGAGAAGCAGGCTCCATGCACCGGGAGCCGGATGTGGGATTCGATCCCGGGTCTCCAGGATCGCGCCCTGGGCCAAAGGCAGGCGCCAAACCGCTGCGCCACCCAGGGATCCCAGAAGCAAGTCTTTCTAGAAGGAAGGAGTATCAGGTCTGACAAATGCTTCTGATTTGTTCATCAAAATGAAGGCACAGATGTGGCTACTGGATCTGGTGTCAAAGAGGATATTTCCATAAAATATTTTGCATATACTTTGAATAAATTAATCGAGGTGACTCAACCTATAACAAGCTTCTCATATTTAATATGTAATATACTATTTGAAAAACTCTGACTTAAGTCTACAACCATGAAGCCATCCCTATGATCAAACATTTAATGTAGCCATTGCCCCTAAGAGTTTTTTTTTTTTTTTTTCCCTTTGCGGCCCTTCCCTTCTCTTCATCTCTACCTGCATCCTTGTGTCTCCAGCCAGCCGCTTACCTGTGATCTGATGGTATTAGTTTCATTTTCTAGAATTTAATATAAATGAAATTATACTTTTTTCCTGACATCTTGATGTAATTTGAGATGCATCTGGCTGCTGTACCAACATTTCAGGTGCTTTTATTGCTTACCACTAATCCATCATATGGATATTCTCTAATTGTTTATCCATTCATTTGTTGAAGGACGAATAGGTTGTTTCCAGCTTTGGCTCCTAAAATTAAAGTTTCTAAGAATACCTGTGTGGAAGTGTAGGGGTGGGTCATGTGGCATGTCAGATTGCCTAAAATCCTGACAGTTTTACTTCCGTGGCCTATAATTTTGGTGTCATATCCAGGAAATCCTTGTATAACACCAAGTTGTCTTCTAAAAGTTAGATAGTTTTCAGTTTTATGTTTAGTCCCAAGATTTGTTTTGAATTAACTTTTGAACATGTTATGGAGTATGCATTACAGTCACTGTATCTGGGACGCCTGGGTGGCTTGGTTGAGTGTCTGCCTTCAGCTCAGGGAGTGATCCTGGAGTCCTGAGTCCCGCATAGGGCTTCCTGCATGGAGCCTGCTTCTCCCTCTGCCTATGTCTCTCTCTCTCTCTCTCTCTCTCTCTCTCTCTCTCATAAATAAATAAATAAAATCTTAAAAAAAATAGTCACTGTTTCTGCTTATGGATATTCAATCACTCCAGTACAATTTGTTGCAAAAATTATCTGTTCACCACTGAATTGGCTTTGGATCTTTGTCAGATATAAGTTGTCTGTTTACATGTGAATCTTTTCAGAACTCTCTATTGTGTTTCAATATATGCCCATCTTGACTCTAATATTACACTGTCATGATTATTATAGCTTTAAAATAAGTCTTGAGTCAGGTAGCTTTTGTCTTCAAAGACAAAGCATTTGTCTTTCAAAATTGTTTCTCAAAATTACCTTGGGTCTTTTAGATCTTTAACATTTCCATATAAATTTCAGAACTAGCTCATTAATTTCTGCAAAAAATACCTGCAAAGTTTCTAATTGATCTTATGTTGAATCTATAGATCAGTTGGGAGAACTGACAAGATGACAATATGTTATCTTCTGACCCATGAATACAGTATATCTGTCCATTACTTTTAGATATGCTTTACTTTCTGCGGGAAATCTTTTGTAGTGTTCACTATACAATTTTTACTCATATTTTGCTAGATTAACCCTGTGTATCTCAAATTTTATAAGAAGCTATTATAAATTCTGTCTTATTACATTTCACTTGTCAGTTGCTCATAGGCAGTATCTAGAAATATGGTTCTTTTTCATGTATTAACCTTGCTACCTATAATGTTGCTGAAAACACTTCCTAAATATTAGTAGCGTTTTTGTAGTTCTATAGGATTTTGTCTATGATGATTATGTCACATCAGGATGATAGCAGTGTTACTTCTTCTTTTCCAATCTAGATTTATTTCCTTAATGTGTCTGAGCTCTGGCTGGTTCCTTTAGTACAATGTATAATCAACATGATAAAGGCCGACAGTGTTGTCTCTTCTGCCTTTAAGCATTAAACATTTGGACTCAACTGTTAAATATGATGTTAGCTACAGATTTTTTATTGGGTCTTTCGGCCATTTTTTTGGAACTTTTCAACTATTTTCAACTTCCTTTTTTTACTTTGCTGTGAATTTTTATCAGAAATGGATGTTGGACTTTGTCAAATACTGTTCTCCATCTCTTGAGATATCAGAGATATTTCTTTTTTAGTTTGTTAATATTTTAGGTCACTTTGATTTGTTTTTAATATTAAATATTTTTATTCCTGCAATATACCTCATTTATTCATGAAGTACACCTTGTTAATAGGCTGAGTATTTGATTTGACAAATTTTTATTAATTATTTTTCCATCTGTTTTCAAGGTCTGTGTACTGGAAGTGTTATATTAATTTTTTTTAAATTTTTTATTTATTTATGATAGGCACACAGTGAGAGAGAGAGAGAGGCAGAGACACAGGCAGAGGGAGAAGCAGGCTCCATGCACCGGAAGCCCGACGTGGGATTCGATCCTGGGTCTCCAGGATCGCGCCCTGGGCCAAAGGCAGGCGCCAAACCGCTGCGCCACCCAGGGATCCCATATTAATTTTTAAAAAGATTTTATTTATTCATTCATAAGAAAGAGAGAGAGAGTGGGGAGCAGAGGGAGAAGCAGGCTCCACGCAGGGAGCCCGATGTGGGACTAGATCCCGGGTCCCCAGGATCACACCCTGGGCCTGAAGGCAGAGCTAAACCACTGAGCCTCCCAGGCTGCCCTCCAGATGGCTTTCTATAACTGCTTACTTAATTCCATTGTGGTCAGAAAAGGTATTTTGGGGACGCCTGGGTGGCTCAGTGGTTGAGCATCTGCCTTCAGCATAGGGTGTGATCCCAGGGTCGGGAACCTGCTTCTCCCTCGGCCTATGTCTCTACCTCTCTCTGTCTCTCATGAATAAATCTTTTTTTTTTTTTTTTAAGTATTTTAAATGACATCAATTCCTTCAAATAAATTGATATGTGTTTTGTTATTAACATGGTCTATCTTTTGGCACGTGAAAAAATGTATCCTGCTGAGTATTCTATAAATGCTAGTTGGATCTAGTTGCTTGATATTGTTGTTCAAGTCCACTGTGTTGTTACTGATTTTATGTATAATTGTTCACCCATCTGTCAACAGAGGTGGGGTTGCAATCTTTGATTATATTTGTGTATTTGTTTATTTGTCCTTGATGTTCTACCAATTTGTTGATAAAAGTGGATGCAGAAATACCATAGTCTGAGCAATAAAGGCATGAGGCAGAGTAAGATTCAAGAGATTAATTAAACATGGAATAAATAAGTGGTCAGAATAGGCAAGTCCTTTGGCAAGAAATTTAAGGAAATGTGAGTACTCTGAAAAGTAAGATGAAAATTATTCTAAAATAATACCACTTATCTTACCTCCAGGCATTGAGGTAGGCATGGAGGTGCATAAAAAAAAGCCATCATTAGAACACAAGAAAAAGAAGTGAGCTCAGGGTATAGACTGCTATGTAATAACTGCAAGGACCATTTTCATTCTCTGTAGGAAAAAATACATAATTTTTCATATGTATATAAGTATTCATATACAGATGCATATTCAGTACATTCACATATATCTGTAATTTTTCTAGAAGTTTGCCAACATGATCTCTGAAGTTCTACTCTTCAGTGAAGGAAAATGGAATCCAAACAAATTTGACAGAAGATCCTAAATGTTTCCTACTTGATAACAAGATATTTAAGTATCTTTAGAGCACTGCCAAAATCATGTAAAGATGTGAAAACTTCAGTTTATAATTAAGTGTATATTAACTTTCGCTTTTTATTTATATAGTTGTTTAGGCCTTTAATTATGTGTGTTCATGAACACAGTATACTTTCTCACTCAGTACCTCTTAAAAGAGAGATATCTCAGGTGTTATTTTTATATTAGTATTGTCTTTGTCAAATTGATGTTGGGATGATTCAAAATTTATTAAATGAGTAGTGAGGCTTTGACCTTTATGTTTTGAAGTTTAAAAAAATCAGCTATAGTCTCATGGCTCTTTCTTCTGGGGGAGGGGGTGGATGGAGAAATAATTCTTTGATTATAGTTTAGTTCTTACACCTAAGATAGTTTCACTTCCACAGCGTCTAGCTTAATGTGTATACTAGCGGATATTTCTAGTGGATGTGCTGATCTGAACAGTGTTCTTTTTTCATTACCTAATACAATATCTATAAGAAGATGTGTTTTTTAATAATTTGAAAGAACCTGTCATACTTTCCTTAAAAGAATGTGTAATGCCCAGAATAAGCTTTTTCTCATTGTTCTTTCTTTTAATTCCATCCTAATTTACATTGTCACCTTTCAAGATAAAAATTCACTCTTACTCATCTTCTTTTCTCCTGGTGATGCCAGATTCCTAAAACTTATTCTTGAAAATGTACATAGCAATAGAGGTAATACTAGAGGTGTGAAAAGGGAGGGAGTTGTTAATATTTCCTCAAAAGGCATATGTCATGAAAAGAAGTGGGGATAGGTTTTTTTTTTCCTTTTGTTTTGGTAAATTAACATAAGTTTAAAATATCTGGACATATTTAAAGTTTGTAGTATTTTCTTACCTTGGGACTATGCTTCTCTTTTAAAAAAGGTCAAGTTCTGAGGGAGTTGCTAATTATTTTCCAAAATAGCTTAAGAGTTCCAATGTTAAAATTCTCAGAATTTAACATGCAGTTAGACTAGCATAATAAATATAGTTTCTAGTGCCATTGTTATTTTGCATCTTCTATATGTCTTTCAGCGGCAGGTATGAGAAAGTAGATAGGATGAATCTAGCTAGTGGCAAAAAACAAAATCATAAATAGCTCCTATATTTACCATTTCTATTTTTATTTTATTTATTTTGGGAAGATTTCTCAAGTACATTATAGATAAGTATTGTAATTGCATGAAACTAAATAATTAAACATTTGTTTAATTTGTTAGAAACTTATAAAGATTTAATAAAGAACCTAGAATTCATTGTTAGGTTCTGCTTTCAACCCTCTTTCCACTTACTATTGAAAGTTCTGTTGTCATTGTCACTGTCATGTGGAAATTATCTGTCTGATACATGTAGACTGTAAGTGGGTCCAAACCAGAAACACGTCCTCAGGATGTTTTTAACGCATGGCCCAATAAAGAGACTAGTGTTTGCTTCCCAGAAAGCATGACCATGAGGAAACAGTATTTGTGTTTTTACTTAGGCAACATTGGTGTGAATTGCTTTAATTTTTAATCATGAAACAAAGGATCTGAGAACTGTAGTAATGGCTTACCATGCATCTCTTGATTAGTTGAAGTATTAGTGCAGAAATGTAAAACTGACTGCAGTGCATCCAAAAGGTCCACATCTGGCTTGTGTAATCACTTTTCCTCCTCATGCAAGTCTGGTCTTCCGGCTTTGTTTGATTCTATTAATTGTCCCACAGCCATTTAATAGCTGTAAGACTTTTTAAATATCTCTTCATATCCAAAGATGGAAAATTCTACTGCTTATGCTTTTCTGTTTAAAAGTTGTTAGTCTGCTTCCTTTCTCGTTTACCTATTATCCCTTTCTCTTACCTGTTTCTTTTTTTTTTTTTAATATTTTTTATTTATTTATGATAGTCACACAGAGAGAGAGAGAGAGAGAGAGAAGCAGAGACATAGGCAGAGGGAGAAGCAGGCTCCATGCACCGGGAGCCCGACGTGGGATTCAATCCCGGGTCTCCAGGATCACGCCCCAGGCCAAAGGCAGGCGCCAAACCGCTGCGCCACCCAGGGATCCCTTACCTGTTTCTTTTTGACATGTGAGTCCAGCCATATGCTGCCGAGTTAAGTGACTGAAACAGACACCTTTCTGTAGAAGAAAATTTTATTTTCTTTTTTTTTTTTTTTTTTTTTGAAATTTTTATTTTCATAGTGTATGTTGGGCTTAGTTTTTTGATGTTCCTCACTTGAGTTTTTAAATTCTGCTTCCTCTTGAGACATTTCTTCATCTGTTCCTCAAGATTCCTCTTTGGTCAGCCTACTCTATACATGAGGACTCTTAAGTCCACATTGTGGTTTTACAGATCAGTGTTGATGACCTAGTAGAAATGGTCATTTCTACTCTAATTTCCCCAGAATTGTTAAAAGAAACAGGATAATATGGGTGATTATTGTTCTTTCTCATCGTTGGGACAATAGTGCTTTCATACTTATCTTAAAACAAAAGGAAAACTTCCCTATCTCCCAGGGAAACATCCAAGGATATTGTGGGGCCATCCAAAGATTCTTATGTCTTGATTTCTTTCTTTATTATTGAAGAATAGTCAACATACAGTATTATATTGGTTTCAGGCATACAGTATAAATGATTCAACAACTCTCTACATTTCTTGGTGCTCATCAAGGGAAGTGAACTCTTAATTTATTTAAATACAGGCTTTTTCTATTACTGATTTTTTTTCCTTCAGAAAAGTGACTCCTTTAAAACCAATATTATGGAAATGTATTTCAATAAGAGATAGTTGTCTGAAGGAAGAAATCAGTAATAGTTAAGAAAAAGTCAATATTTAAATTCTGAACTCTTTTCCCAGATATTTTGATTTTCAAACTGAACCAAGTCCAGGACATTTTCTAGGCACTATTTAGCTGGAAACGGAGAAGAAAAAAACACATACAGAAATTATAAGAACAAGCAAAATGTCTTGCTTTGTGGTTTGGTTTAATCCCCGTATAATTGAACTTCTTTGGTAGATGTCCCAGAATATTGCCAGAAGTACTCCTAAAATGATAAGCTCTAACTATGAAATTATCCAATACAATAAATGTGAGTCTCATTAAATTCAAACAAATTCTAAGAAGCATGCTTTTAAAATGCTGGGTTTTCCTGTGGTGATAATTCATTTCTCCAGCACACTGATCAAAGCCTCCAAATATATCGCTGTTTGTAAGCCAAATTTCTCATTTTCTCCCTTACTGATTTTGCAGTGAGTGTAGAACTCAAATAGGTCCATGGTGACTCTTCATGATTTTTAGCTTATGTTGGTCAGACTTCCAAACTGTTCTTTTGCTGGGAATAATAAATGAAAAAACAAACAGATGGGCAAGTGAGTATTTGTTTATGTACACAAACAAAAACATTAACAGATACACTCTAGGATAGATCAAGGATTTTGCAACCCTGGGAAGCTCTTGATAGCCCAAGGCCATGTCTGAGCTGTGAGCACACAGCTTGGTATGTGAAAATATGAGACTACTGCAAACATCCAGACATAGTGGATTATGTACAAGAAGCCCAGGCATTATTTTTTGGTATGTGTTGAGAAACCTGCTGCGTTTTTTTCTCAATTACCTTTGTATGCTATTGTAGCTTCAGTGCAGGTTTAGCTAAAACCAGCAAGGTGTTTAGAGAGAAAATAGAGTTACCTGCATAGTTGTGTATTGAGGTTATGAGGAAAGTGTCCCTCTATGTCTATTATGAAATATAGACTCCTTCTGTTATTACTAGTTAAATATCTGAAATTCACAATCTTGATTAGTGTTACTTCTAAACCTCCACTAACTGCTAGCTGTGTGATTTAGGCCAGGCTTTTTAACATTTTAGAACCTTGCTTTATCCATTTTCCAAAGGGGATAATGTATGGATATCATAACTGTTTTGATGGCAACATGAAACAGTTCATATGAAGTATTCAGTACCATGAGTAAAAAGTTATTGTGGTTCTTGTAATTTTCATGATTCTAATTATTATCATCACACCTTTACAAATCCCAATCAATACCTTGAAGAGTGCTCAGTCCTTCTTGGTGGCAAGAGGGAGGAGAAAAATCAGTGGAACAAAAGTTGTGGGTGTTCAAACTCAAGAATGTGATTTTTGTGTCGCCCAAGCCTGAGGATTCTGCCCATGCAACAGTAGCTCTAGGTAGACTAAGTGCAGCCACATCAAAGCTGTGAATTGAAGACTGAATCTCTGCACTGTGTGTGTTCATGTTGGTGAAAAGGGCACAGATCTATAGTGCGTGCAGAATTCTCCATATTGAAACATCGCTAAGTATTTCTAAAATGTTTTCACCTGTGGCCACAGCACTGTGGATTTCATTCATCATCCAAGAGTCAAATACTCCATCTGTGTATTAGTCTGTCTTGGATTAATGTCATCATCTCTGAAAGAATTACTTCATCAATGTATTATTATCACAAGGAGGATACCTAATATCTAATATAGGACAAATGAAGAACGGAACATTCAGATTAATTTAGGGAAATGAATAACTTACATAAGCCAAGGAATGAGATGCCCAGTTAATCCATAGCCAAGAGATTAATTTCCTGTGCTTAGGCCAAGTATGTACTTTAGTGCATTATAATATGATCATGTTAGTTACCATGGTTCAATATTCTTCCTTTTGGGTTCTGTTCCTTTGTTTTTAAACTTACTTTGAAATCATTTTTATGTTTGTTTGTTTTGTTTTTTTAAGATTTTGTTTATTCATTCATGAGAGACACAGAGAGATAGGGAGGCAGAGACACAGGTCGAGGGAGAAGCAGGCTTCCTGCAAGGAGCCTGATGTGGGACTCGATCCTGGATCCCAGGATCACAACCTGAGCCAAAGGCAGACGCTCAACCACTGAACCACCCAGGCGTCCCAATGTTAGGTTTAAGACCATTAAACCAGCTTGGAATAGTCACCAGGCTTTATTTCAATGTATATAATATTGCTGACTGAAAAATAATAACCTTTTAGATCCAGAAACCCTTTTATATCACTCATTAAATTATTTGTATGTATTTATTTTTGAGTTATAGTTGACAGTATTAGTTTCAAGTATAGAACATAGTGATCCTACATATTTATATACATCAAGAAACGCTCACCATGATGTGTAGTTACCACCTGTCATCATACAAAGTTAATACAATCATACTGTAACTTATTTCCTAAGTAGAAGTTTGTATTCTCATTCCCGTTAACCTATTTCACTCATCTCCTAACCCCCTGCACCTTCCACCTGGGCAATCACCAGTTCTTTGAGTCTGTTTTGTTGTTGTTGTTGTTGTTGTTACTCATTTGTTTTCTTTTTTAGATTCCACATATACGTGAAATTCTATGGTGTTTGTCTCTTTAGACTTATTTCTTTGAGTATTATACCCTTTAGGTCCATTCATGTTGTTACAAATGACAAGATCTTATTCTTTTTTTATGGCCGAGTGATATGTGTATGCATATACATACCACACCTTCTGTATCTGTTTATCTCTTGATAGGCTCTTAGGTTGTATCTAGATATAGGATATTATAAATAATGCGGTAAACATAGAAGTTCATATATCTTTTTGAGTTAGCGTTTTCACTTTCTTTGTGGATATATTCAGAACTGGAATTAAGGAATTGTATAGTGGTGCTATTTTTAAATTTTTGAGAAACATTTATACTGTTTTCTATGGTGGTTAGACCAGTCTACATTCCCATCAACAGTCCATGAGAATTATCCTTTTCTACATCCTCACTGGTAGTTGTTATTTCTTGTGTTCATGATACTAGTCAGTTTGTATGAGATGGTGTCGTGTTGTGGTTTTTTTTTTTTTTTAATTTTTATTTATGATAGTCACAGAGCAAGAGAGAGAGAGGCAGAGGAAGAAGCAGGCTCCATGCACCGGGAGCCCGACGTGGGACTTGATCCCTGGTCTCCAGGATCGCGCCCTGGGCCAAAGGCAGGCGCTAAACCGCTGTGCCACCCAGGGATCCCCCTGTTGTGGTTTTGATTTCTATTTCCTTGATTAGTGGTGCTGAGCATCTTTTCATGTATCTGTTGGCCATGTTTATGTCTTCTTTGGGAAAAAATAGTCTCTTTAGATTCTCTGCCATTTTTAATCAGATTTCTTTTTTTGGTGTCAAGTTGTATGAATTATTTTATATATTTTGGATATTAACCTTTTTTACAGTTACATTATTTGTTCCCATTCAGAAGGTTGCATTTTTGTTGACATTTTCCTTAGCTGTGCAAAACCTTTTTAGTTTTATGTAGTCCCAATAGTTTATTTTTGCTTTTGTTACCTTTGCCTCAAACAATAGATCAATATATATATATATATATATATATATATATATATATATATATATACACACACACATACACACACACACACACACACACATATATATATATATGTTTTTTTGAGATATATATGTCTCAGATGTCTAAGATTTTATTACCTATGTTACCTTCTGGGATTTTTGTGGTTTCAAATTTCACATTTAGATCTTTAATCCGTTTTGAGTTTGTTTTTAAATATGGCATGAGAAAGTGGTCCAGTTTGATTCTCTTGTACATAGGTGTTTAGTGTTCACACTACCATTTATGGAAGATCCCTTTTTTCCATTATATGTTCTTGCCTCCTTTGTCATAGATCGACCATGTAAGCCTGGGTTTGTTTCTAGGATCTCCGTGCTTTTCCACTGATATGTTTGTCTGTTTTTGTGCCAGTAGCATAAATGTTTTGTTTACTCTAGGTTTATACTTTTAATTTTGGGCTTGTGATACCTCCAACTTGTTCTTTCTCTAAATCGGTTTGGCATTAGAGATCTTTTGCACTTGCCTACAAACTTAAGGATTATTCTAGCCCTATAAAAATACCATTTTGATAGGGATCACATTGAATCTATAAGTTACTTTGGATAGTATAGCCATTTTAACAATAATGATTCTTCTAGTCCATCAACATGGTATATATTGTGTCATATTAAGTTTCTCTCATCAATGTCTATGGTTTTCAGAGTACAATCTCTTACCTCTTTGTTAAATTTATTTCTAGGTATTTTATTCTTTTAGATATAATTTTAAAATAGTAATTTCTCTTTGTGCTAGTACATTATTAGTATAGAAATTCAACAGGTTTTTATATATTTTGTATCCTGTAACTTTACTGAAATTATTTTTTCTAATAGTTTGTGTGTGTGTATGTGCGTGTAATCTTCAGAGTTTTCTGTATATAGTATCCTGTCATCTGCAAATAATGACAGCTTTATTTTTTTCCCTACCAGTATGGTTGTCTTTTACTTCTTAGTCTTCTCTCATTGCTGTGGCTAGCACTTCTTGCACTATGGTGAATAAAAAAAAAAAAATATGGTGAGACTGGACATCCTTGTTACTTCTTATCATAGAAAACTTTGTGCTTTCCCCATTTAGTATGATGTTAGCTGTGGGTTTGCCTTATATGGTCTTATATGTTGAGATATGTTCCCTCCAAATCCACTTTGTTTAGAGATTGTTGACTTTTATTTTAAAGGCATTTATTTATTCATGAGAGACACAGAGAAAGGCAGAGACATAGGCAGAGGGAGAAGCAGGCTTCCTGCAGGGAGCCTGATTCAGGACTTGAGGTCATGACCTGAGCCAAAGGCACAAGCTCAACCATTGAGCCACTCAGGCACCCTTTTTAGCATTTTTATCATGAACAGATGTTGAATTTTGTCAGATGCTCTTTATCTATTGAAATGATTTATTGATTTTTAAATTTAATTTTGTTAATGTGGCTATCATGTTCATTTGTGAATGCTGAAACATACTTAAATCTTGAGAATAAATTCCATTTATTCATTTGGTTGAATTTGATTTGCTAATATTTTGTTGATATTTTTTTCTTTTGTGTTCATCAGGGATATTGACTTTTTTTCTTCTTGTAGTGTGTATGGTTTTGGTATCAGGGTAATGCTCGCCTCATAGATTTAATTTATAAGCACTTCTTTTATAGTTTTTTGGAATAGTTGAGCAAAACTAATATTAAGTCTTCTGTAAGTGTTCAGTAGAATTTACCTGAGAAACCATATCATCCTGGAAGTTTGTTTGCTGGGATTTTTTTTATTACTGATAAAATTTATTTGTAAATTAAGTTTCTTTGGATTTTCTATGCCTTCCTGGTTCAGTCTTGGAAGATGAATATCTTTCTAGGCATTTATCTCTTCTAGGTTGTCCTATCCTTTGGCATGTAATTTTTCATAGTAATCTCTTATAGTTCTTTGATTTATATAGTGTTGGTTATAACTTCTCTTTCATTTCTAATTTTAATTCTCTCTGCTTTTTGGTAAGTCTTGCTAAAGATTATTAATTTTGTATTAGTGTATTTCATTAGTATTCTACTAATTTTGTTAGTACTATACAAGATTTCTTTCTCTTGATTGTTTAAATTTCTAGGATATTAATTAAATCAGCCACAAAGCCCTGGTCTCTGGTAATGGTATTTTTTACTAAAATTTTTCCTCAGTGTGAAGGTAGGAAAAATCACTCAGGTCTAAGTCCAAGCATTTTGAGAATTTTTCTCTATAAATTTTTCTACTTAAATGACTTTATGAAGTTAATCAAAGATAAAGGATCAAGATAAACATTTTTTTTTCACTTGCAGAGAAACATTTTTTTTTAAAAAACAGATGAGAGGCCTTGTAATCTAGTGATATCCTTCATCTATAAATAATATGAGATTGCATTGGTGTTTATAAAACCTCATTTTAAATCACAAGTAATACTCTCATTAACATACTAAAGAATGGCATCACAATTTTTTCGGCAGTAAAAAAAATATTTTTAAGTTTAATACTTAGGTTTCAAATTATTTTTACTCTAGAATTTTGAAGTTCAATTCAAGCAATTTCATGGTATCTCATGCAGATTTCCTACTTACTGTAAGGTTTTACCACATCAAAAGGTTTGTTTGAAAAAGAGGGGTGGAAGGTGACTATTAATAATCTTGGAAAGAATGGGTGAGAACATAGTAGGATGCTAGATTTCTAGGACAGAAGCGCACAATTTTTGCTCAGCAGATTGGATACTGATAACATCATGGAAATAGGCAAGTAATGTTTCCCACATCTCTCTTCCTGGCTTAAACAACCACTGTTCCCATATGGACAATGATATGTACAGGATATTGATAGGAGAACTCTATACAACTGCAATTTACCAGGATAAAGATAATGTGTGGTGGTGTAGGCATTCATTGAATTTGAGATTTGTCTTATGATTTTATGACATACTTGTTACAAATTTGGTAAAAGTTACTTGTGATAAGTAAATTTCTTTGTGTGAAGTAATGTAATTATTGATTTAATTTCTTTAATGGCTATAGAGCTACGCATAGTTCGTTTCTTCTGTAAGTCCTAGTAGTTTGAATTTTCTAGGAATTTTGTCATATCATCTACATATGTAGAACCACTGCCATAAATACTACAATATCTTTTTATGATCTTCAATATCTGTAGGATCTGTAGTCATCATTCCTTTTAAATGTTGTTTTTGATTATTTGTGCACTTTGTTTCTTTTGATCTATCTCACTGGTGTTTGTCATTCTTATTAGCTTTTACAAAGAATCAATTTCAGGCCTTTCTGACACTTTCGATACTTTCAGCCTTTTTTCTTCTAATATGTTCATTTTCGTTTTTAGGTACAACTTCATCCTATGCATTTTCTGTATGTGGTATTTTTCATTGAGTTTAAATTATTTTATACTAATTATTTTATACTTTATTGTGATACTTTGTTTCACCTGTGGTTTATTAGTAACTGTATTTCTTATTTTCAAGCATATGGAAATTCATAGGAATGTTCCCTATGGGCATCCCTGGGTGGCTCAGCGATTTAGCACCTGCCTTCGGCCCAGGGCATGATCCTGGAGTCCAGGGATCTAGTCCTGCATAAGGCTCCCTGCGTGGAGCCTGCTTCTCCCTCTGCCTGTGTCTCTGCCTCTTTCTCTCTTTCTGTGTCTGTCATGAATAGATAAATAAAATCTTTTAAAAAAAAAAAGGAAATAATTCCATTTTATGTTATGAAAGAATTTTTTTAAATTTTTATTTATTTATGATAGTCACACAGGGAGAGAGAGAGAGAGAGAGAGAGAGGCAGAGACACAGGCAGAGGGAGAAGCAGGCTCCATGCACCGGGAGCTGGACATGGGATTTGATCCCAGGTCTCCAGGATCGTGCCCTGGGCCAAAGGCAGGCGCCAAACCACTGCACCACCCAGGGATCCCTGAAAGAATTTTTTGCTTTGCATTCCTCTTATATTTTACTTTTGCAGTAAAAAGTTTCCTTTCCATTATCACTGCTCACTTACTTTCCTGTTCGTTTATTTACTTCTATGTTCTACTAACTCCTATTTTTACTGCTAATTTTTTGAAGTGTAGATTAAAATGTACTCCTACAGCTAGGACATCTGTTTCCATGTATATGTAGGATAAAATGGTGCTAATACATGATATCAGGGATATAAAGCCCTGAACACTAGAAGCCCAGATTCAATGAGGAGGGTGATAAAGTGCTAGAACAACCACATAATGCACAACTTGACTAAAGGAAATGAAGAAGTATATTCTAAACCTCTTTGCTATCTGGTAATTGCCTTCCTCAGCTTTCTTCTTTTCTATTTCACCAAACTATAAAAGAAATATAAGCACTGCAAAACAAAAGAGTTGCAAAACAACAGAAGAATCTATAATTTCTGTCGTTTATTTGTACTTTGTGACATGCTAAAAGTCTCCCCCACTAGGAAAAATAAATGCCAAAGACTATAAACCTGTTAAACTAACAGACTGTGCATTTACAAGTCATAACATCTTATAGTCAATCAAGTTCATTACTGGAAATATGAGATGAGAAATAGCAATAAAATACCACCACAGAGTTTCTAATACCATTCTGACTAGTTTTATTGGAGATAGGCTCTTGAATTTTATATCAAACTGAGAATTTGGTTAATAATAAAATACAGTGGAGAATAATGAATTCTTCTCATAATTTGGATATAATAAATATATCAATTTTTTATATTAATAGTAGGGCAAAATAAGTTTTCACATGGATTACCAATTTACTTGTCTTCATAGTATGGGAAGAGTCAATAGGTAAATATGAGCTGCTTTTCTATACAAAAATCCTCTAAATGTTTGCTTTATTATTTTTCCCCAAACCATTATATATAAAGTATTTCCAAGACATAGCATACATGTGAAAATACATTTCTGGACACTTTCTGGTCACATAAATCAGTAAGCTCAAGCAGATAAAACAAGGTAGACTTTAGATTTGGGCCATCATCATGTCTCCTCTTGACTTTGTCTTAAACTTCTAGCAAGCTCTATTACTCAGCTTTTTTGTACATATGCACTTTTATAATATTTTCTATTTTGTCTAGAGGCTTCACAACATATATTAAAAACCAGTACATTTTGATTTTGCTTATACCACAGTGCTATGATTTAAAATGTGCAGTTTTCTAAACTTTGCATTTTATTTGCTTCCATTTTGAATGCGATTTCAGCTAGAAGTTGAGAGGAATATTCAATTATTCATTAATGTATCCTTGATGAACAAATTTATTCAACTGAATATTTATTAAACACTTGATATTTGGCAATTACATAGGTGTAATCAGGTTGGAAATATTTTTCTTAGTTTCCCTTCTGAGCTTGGAATCAGTAAGTTATGAAAGCCCAGTTCTTTTTTTTTTTTTTTTTTTTTTTTGAAAGATAGAGATAGAGAGAGAGAGAGAGAGGCAGAGACACAGGCAGAGGGAGAAGCAGGCTCCATGCAGGGAGCCTGATGTGGGACTGATTCAGGGACTCCAGGACCGCGCCCTGGGCTGAAGGTGGTGCTAAACCACCGAGCCCCCCCCCCTGCCCCCCGCTGCCCAAAACCGCAGTTCTTATTCAGCAATGAAGTTCTTTGTCGGAATATAGTGAAAATATTTTTTAGACCAGGATTAATGCTATTTTATAGCACATTTTAACTATTCCAAATGCAACCCTCTCTTTCAAAACATTCTTTTCAGTGTCCAAAGAACTGGAAACATACCAGATCTCTGACATCCTTACATAGCCAAATATTGGTTCTGTCTAATTGGGAGACACTCAAACAATACTGGAAATAAATAACAGACATCAGCAAGCTCACCAAGGTGAACTTTTGGGAAATTTAAACAAGGATTTATATTCATCAGGCACAATCACTCCCAGTCAAGCACATGCTAATTTTATACAGGGATTTTAGGAAGTATAGTGATCAGGGATCAGCTGGCTTTCATTGACATGAATGAGTTGATGTCAGTTGTAGAAGCTTGGGGCTCTTGATTGATTGGCATTGAAAAATGTGTTCACTGGAACACAACTGGCTCCATAATTTGGAAGTCCCAATACAAAATAAAGATATGAGATCTTTTATTCAAAAGGCAGGGGAAGAACCCCATTTTTCTTTCTTGCATGGTCTGTTTAGTGATGTGTCATGGCATTTTTGTTTTGCCATTTAACATCACATTTTCTTGGAAAGAGTAAATATAGACCCTTACAGGAGACTTAGGCCTGGTATTTGGACCTACCGCATGAGTTTCCTGGCCCTCATTAGGGGAACAGATGTTGGCAATGGTGTCTGAGTGGGGTTGGGAAGGTTCTCAGCAACCCTTTCCCATAAGAATACAGAGTGGTGTTGAGTAGTGGGATTGCACATGAACCAAGGATCCAAGTGAACTTATGCTTCATGGATCCGTTGGGCTTCATTAATAAAACACACATTCCAAGTTAAAATTAATAATTAGGGATCCCTGGGTGGCGCAGCGGTTTGGCGCCTGCCTTTGGCCCAGGGCGCGATCCTGGAGACCCAGGATCGAATCCCACGTCGGGCTCCCGGTGCATGGAGCCTGCTTCTCCCTCTGCCTGTGTCTCTGCCTCTCTCTCTCTCTCTATCTGTGTGTGACTATCATAAATAAATAAAAAATAAAAAAAAATTTATTAATAATTATAAGACAATGACCATAGATCATTTAACCCCAGGCACTGGTCCTTTTCTGAGAGCAGTCCTTTATTGGTCACATGCTCATTCAGGTGGCTGTGCATTGGAGTAAGTTCTATTTTATTGGCTAAAATTAGAAGTGCGGAGCTAGCTCTGCAAGGAACTTCCCATGGTTTATGCAGTGGAATAAGATGAGCTGTTCAAATCCAGTTCTCATAGTGCTTCTTCACAAGTCTGTACAAAGCTATCACTTATTGTTTAATTTAGTTAAAACTGGTTCTGACAGCTACATTTTGCCATGGCTATAAAACAATCAGCCACATCCTGGAAGTGCAGAAAGTTCTTTTATTTTCAGTCTCTGTCTATAGTAGAGCCCTTCAAGGATCATGTGGCCACCATTCTTGTCAAATTGTTTGAAGGTAAAGTTGCACTTGGGTAGGTATCATTTTCAGTTTCTTTTTTTTTTTAATTTTTATTTATTTATGATAGTCACACAGAGAAAGAGAGAGGCGGAGACATAGGCAAAGGGAGAAGCAGGCTCCATGCACCAGGAGCCCGATGTGGGATTTGATCCCGGGTCTCCAGGATCACACCCTGGGCCAAAGGCAGGCGCTAAACCGCTGCGCCACCCAGGGATCCCCTCATTTTCAGTTTCAATGTCAGTTTACCTGAAATATGAATCACCTGTCAGGACAGTGAATGGAAAGAAGCACTTGGTACTCTAGACAAAATATGTGGACAACTGCAAAATAATAAATATAACAAACTATTATAAGAAGGATGTTGAAGCCTTTCCAGAACCATGCTCTGACGTTTTCCCCATGCAAGCAATGTGTATGTTGCTAGACCTAGCCAAGCTGAATTTTTTTCTTAGCTTAGATAGAGTATTGCATCACACCTGTGATCTTAATCTTGGATATGGCATGGAGTGTTAGCAAGATCATAGATACACCCACTGGTTGGCCAAAGAAACTAATGCTATTCTGTTTTTGTTTTTTTTTTTAATATAATTACTTTGGCTAGTAAAAATAAACTTGTTTGTTAGGCACTGAGGGAATGGAATTTATTTTTAACGTTGCTCATCCAAATGGGGCACAAATTTTTTATTATCCTTACAAGTTTTCCAGCTAGTATGGATGGGATTATTATGCTTAGGAATATGTCCCATGAATTATCATTTAATACTTAGGAAAGATTTTTATCCATTCAGATGATTTGTAAAGAGACAAAATCTTTTAAGGGTACTCGGAGGGTCATAAATTTTGAATGGTCGATAGCTCCATGAACAATTAATCTTGACCCTGATCTGGCATTTAAAACATTGATTTCCATAAAGGGAAAATAATCTAGTAACCATAAAAGAGACATGTTCCATTTTATAGGAAATGTAGACATTGTCTCTGGCTATTGTTGACACAAACAGTAATTGTTAAATCCCCAGAAATCCCTACCTCCCTCTTGGGGAGTGTGGGTTTTCCTATATTTATGTATTGTTCATACCATCTATTAGTGGTAAGGGAACATACCTTTATATTCTTAAAATTGGCTACACTAGCAATAATGTTCAGGTTGAAGTTCTGATTACATAACAAAAGAATTTTCTAATTCTTACGTAGTACCAAAATATACCTCCTTGGGGGGGAAAAAGGCAAATTAGTAGAATTTCCTTCAAGTAATAGATGTGAGACAGTATAAATCATAATGAAGTATGGTACAACTACATCTACAACCTGAAAAATCCATTTTGCTTTATGTAGTTTATACAGACTCAGGAAAATACCCTTTTGTGTTTTTAGTTCTCAGAAAGGCCTTGCCTTCTTGGTCCTAATACCAGAATACAATCTTTTGTTCCTCCCTTTCCTTCATAGATCACCTCATTGTGAATCATTTGAGTATCCAATACAACAATCAAGATTGCTGTGAAAACTAGACAGTTTAAGGAGTATTTACTTCCAAGATGGGTTATTCACAGAGGTACATTAATAAGGTAACTACAAAGCATAGTGTAGTAACTTTGAACTAGCCTTTACCATCTGTAGCCTGAAGACAGGAGAGATTATGAGAAGACAGGAGTCTCATTACTAAACTGTGACAAAAGCCTCTTTCATTCGTTCTTTTATTCACTTTTATATTTACTGATTTTATATTTACTGATGATTTACTGATGATTTTATATTTACTAATAGTGATTACCATCACTATTAATGTAATTTTAGAACATATTCATCATCCCCAGAAAAAAACAATTCCCTGTACATATTTGCAATCAGTCAACATTCCTACACCACTGATCTCCTATTCCACCCCCTTCTGAACTTGTATCAGCCCCAGGCAGTCACTAATCACATTCTGTCTTTATGAATCTGCCCATACTCATCATTATATGGCTACACCATATTTTGTCTATCCATTTATCAGTTGGTGAACATTTAGGGTTTGGGTTTGGAACATTTCTATTTTGGAGTATTATGAATAATAGTGGACATTTTTCATTTTTTGTTCATATATCCCTTTCTAGAATGGAATTGCTGAGTCATAAGGTAAGCATATGAATCATACTTTGAGAAATTGCTACAAGGTTTAAAAGTGTACCATTTTACATTATCACTAACAGTGCAATACGTGAGATGTCCAAATTCTGAACATCCTCATCACCACTGGTTATTATCCATCTTTTGATTTTTAACATCCAGTGGGGGAGGGAGTGGCACCTCAGTGTAGATTTGGTTTGCATTTTCCTGATGACTAGTAGTGGTGAGCATCATTTCACGTATTTACCATTTGTATACATGCTTTGGAGGAGTGTATATTTAAATCCCTCTTCATTGTACAATTGGAGTACTTATTTTTCATGGCTGACTTGAAAAGATTTTATATATTCTGGACACTAGTCCCTTATCAAATATTGGATTCGAAAATATTTTCTCCCATTATAAGGATTGTTCTCATTTTCCTGATGCTATCATTTGAAACACAAAAGCTTTAAATTTTGGTGAACATATTGTTTCCTTCCACTGCGTGTACTTCTTGTGTTGTATCTAAAAAGCTATGGCTTAATACAAGGTCATTAAGATTTATTCCTAGTTTTTCTTTAAGGAAGCTTATAGTTTTAGTTCTTACTTTAAAATGTATGATCTTTCTTGTGTGACATTTTGTGTATGGTGTGAGGTAGAGGCCCAAAATCATCTTATGCATGTGGCTATCCAGTTGCCTCGGTATTGTTGGTTGAAAGATTGTTCCTTCTCCACTGAACTTTCTAGCTACATTTGCTGAAAATCATGTGAGTTAATTTCTGAATTCTTTTATTGCATTGATGTGTAGGACTATCTTTTCTGTCATTACTACAGTGTCTAGATTACTGTAGCTTTGTGTTAAATTTTGAAATCAGGAAGCCTGTTTGCCAACTTTCTTTTCCAAGAATGCTTTGGTTGTTTCCATATCAATTTTAGGATCAAAACATTGAATCTCTAGATCCTTTTGGTAAGTATTATTTTAAAATATTCCAGTCCATGAGCATGAAATGTCTCCTTATTTGTTTGGATCTTGTTTCATATTATTCAACATTTGATAGTCTGTAGTATACAAGTTGGGCACTTCTTATGCTAAAATTATTTCTAACTATTCCTTTGTTGCTATTGCAAATGAGGTGGTTTTCTTAATTTCATTTTTTTTGATTATTCAGAGCTAGTGTATATAAGTGCAATTGATATTTACATATTAATTTCTTATCCTGCCACATTGTTATACTAGTTTATTCTAATCAGTTTTTTAGTTGATTTCTTGGGATGTTTTATATGTAGGATCACATGATCTGTAAAAAGAGAGAATTTTACTTCTTGTCCAAGCTGAATGTTATTTATTTATTTACATTGCTTCACTGTCCTGACTAGTAAAATGTTGAATAGAATTGGTAAGAATAGGGGCACCTGGATGGCTCAGTGGTTGAGCCTGAGTCTTTGGCTCAGCCTGTGATTCTGGGGTCCTGGGATTGAGTCCTGCATCAGCTCCCCAGAGGGAGCCTGCTTCTCCCTCTGCGCCCCTCTCTCTCTCTCATGAATAAATAAAATCTTTAAAAAAATAAAAAGAATTGGTAAGAGTAGTCTTGTTCCCTATCTTGTTCCTTATAGAAGGAAAACATTCAGTTATTCTCTAGTAAGTATGATTTTTAGCTGAGGGTTACTTATAGATGTTCTTTTTTGAATTGAAGAGAGTGTTGAGGTTTTTATCATGCATCTGTAGGGATGATGATGTGATTATTATTCTTTAATTTCACACTATAATCCTTTAATTGTTTTACAGATGTTTAAGTAACCCTATGTTGTGGGCTAAATGCCACCTGGTAATGATGTATAACCATCAGTGGCTAAACTCAATTTTCTACTTTTTTGAGCATTTCTGCATCTAAATTCATATGGGATATTTGTTTTTCTTTACTTGGGGTGTCTATGTCTGGTCTTGGCACCCAAGTGATAGTGACCTGATAAAATGAGTTGGGAGGTATTCTCTTCTCTTTGCATTTTTTGAAATACTTTTGAAGAATTGGTATAGATTCTTTGCTAAATAGTTGGTAGAATTCACCATTGAAGCCATCTAATTCTGATCTTCTGTTAGATTTTTATTAGTAATTCAATGTTAGCTTATTTTATGTCTATTCAAATTATTTAGCTCTTTGTGAGTACATTTGGTAACTTGTGTCTTTTGGAATTTATCCAATTCATCTGAGTTATTCAATTTGTTGGCGTAAAGCTGTTTACTCCCTTAGTACCCCTTTTGTTTCTGTAGGGTCCAAAGTTGGTCCCTCTTTGATTCCTGATTTTAGTAATCAGAGTCTTGTTTTCATTGGAATACTAAATTTTGTCAAGTTTGTGTATCAAATAACCATTATACTGATTTTTGTTACTGCTTCCCTACTATTTTATTAATTGATCCTCTAATCTTATATTCTTCTCTCTCTAGTTTCTGAAGGTAGAAGTTTAGATTAATGAATTTCATTTTTTCTTTTTCAAATAATAAATTTACAGCTATAAAATGTCCTTTAAAAATTATTTCACTGCATCTGGTAATCTTCAGTATGTTGTATTTTTCTTTTCATCTTTTTTTTTCTAATTTGTCTTTGCTTTATTGTTTGATTTAATATTTATAAATGTTATTTTCATATATTTATAGGTCTTCAAATTTTTTACTTTTAATTCTAATTTTATTCCATTGTGGTTAGAGAATACCCCTTCTATATTTTCACTCCATTTGAACTTATTGAGGATTTTGTTATAGCATAATGCTTGATCTAAAAAATATTCCATGTGCACTGGGAAAGAATATTCTGCTGTCCTGGAGTATTCAATTGATGTTAGGTCAACTTGGCTTATAGTGCTGTTCAAGAGTTTAACTTCCCTGCTGTTCTACTACATGTCTTATAAATTATTGAAAGTGAGGTATTTAAGTCTCACATTATTATTGTCTGTTCCATTGGTCTGTGGGTCTGTTTTTGTGCCAGTACCATACTGTCTTATTAATGTAGCTTTGTAGTATAGCTTGAAGTCAGAAAATATGATATCTCCAGCTTTGTTCTTTATCCTTAAGATTGTTTTGGCTATTTGGGGTCTTCTGTTCTTCTATACAAAATTTAGGATTGCTTCTTATAGAAATATAAAGAGTGCCCTTAGTATTTTGATGCAGATTGTATTAAATCTATATAGATGGCTGCAGGTACTATAGACATTTTAACAATAGTTCTTCCTATCCATGAACATGGGATGTGTTTTTGTGTCTTCAGTTTTTTTTAGTGAAGTCTTAACATTATACATTTCACAGATATTTCATTTTTTGGTTAAATTTGCTTCTAAGTATTTGTTGATTTTGATTCTATCTTGAGTGGAATAGTTTTATTTCTTCTTCAGATGTTTCATCCTTATCATATAGAAATGCAACTGATTAATGTATATTAAGTTTTTATTTTGCAACTTCATTGAAGTCACTGCTTAGTTCCAAAGGTTGATTTGGTTGAATTTTCTGGATTTTCTATATACCGAATCACATCATCTGCAAATAGTGAATTTTAATTCCTTCTCCCTGATTTGTATGCATTCTATTCCTTTGTCTTGCTTGGTGGCTCTAACTGGAGCTTTCAGTACTATATTGAATAAGAGTGGTGACAGTCAGCATCTTTGTCATCTTTGTGATTATAGAGGAAAAGTTTTCAGTATTTTTCCATTGAATATAATGTTAGATGTGAGTTTCTTATATATGGCCTTTATTAAATTGATGTATAGTCCTTTTAATTAAAAATGCTGAGGAGTTTTATTATTCAAAGATGTAGGGGTGCATGGGTGCCTCAGTCAGTTAAGCCTCCAACTCTGGGTTTCTGCTCAGGTCATGATCTCATGGTCCTGGGATTGAGGCCTATGTTGGGCTCTGTGCTTGGCAGGGAGTCTTCTTGAGGATTTTCTCTCTCCCTCTGCCCACCCCCTCTTTCAAATAAATACTATATATAGCCAGTTTTTTTCAGTAGCTCTTGAAATGATCATAGGATTTTTAGCTTTCATTTTATTAAAGTGATATATATTACATTAATTTTTGTATGTTGAATTATCCTGGCATCATAGGGAAAAATTCTGCTTGGTCTTGGTATATTTTTATATGTTTTTAAGTTTGGCTTGCTAATATTTTGTTCAGAATTTTTGCATCTATATTCACTAGAAATATTGGTCTGTAGTTTTCTTCTAGTGCCCTTACCTGGTATCAGGGTAATGTTGGCTTTATGAAATGAGTTTGGAAGTGTTTCCTCATCCTTAAGTCTTTGGAAGAGTTTGAGAAAGATTGGTATTAATTTTTCTTTTAATGTTTGGTAGAATTCACCAGTGAAGCCATCAGATTCTGGGATGTTCTGTCTTGGAAAGTTTTTGACTGCTGATTCAATCTTGCTCCTTACTGGTCTATTCAGATGTTCTATTTCTTGGTAGCAGTCTTGGAAGCTTTTGTGTTTCTAGAAATTTATTAGAACTATAAGAGACTATTGTAAACAATTATATGCCATGTATTTCTATAGTATCAATTAAAATTTATCCTTTTTAATTTCTGATTTTAAGTCTTTTTAGTCTGGCTAAAGTTTTCCAATACTATTTCCTTGAAATACCAGAATGGATCAAATTACTAGTTGTGTGTTCTCTATTTCATTTATTTATGCTCTAATCTTTATTATTTCCCTTTTTCTGCTACCTTGCAGCCTCATTTTTTCTCTTTTTATAGTTGGGTTTTAAAGTGAGGTTACGTACTTGAGATGTCTAATATCCTAGTGTATACATTAATCACAATAAACTTTCCTTTCAGAACTGCTTTTGCTGCATCCTATAAGATTTGATACGTTGTATTTATATTTTTATTTTGAAGTCATTTTTTCTCTTTTGACTTTTTCTTTGATCCACTGGTTGTTCAGAACTCTATTCTTTGTTTCTACTATCTGTATATCACCCAGCTTTCATCTTGTTGCAAAAATAGGTTGTAGGATTTCAATTTTAAATTTCCTGACAGGTGTTTTGTGCCCTATCATATGATCTGTCTTGAAAAATGTTCCATGTTCACTTCACAGTAATGTGGATTGTGTTGCTATCACATGGAATGTTTTATATAAGGCAGTTAAATCTATTTGGTCAGTTCTAATATTGCCTTGCTGGTTTTCTGACCGGACAATCTATCTCTTGTGGGCAGTAGGGTAGTGAAATCCTCTACTGTGACTCTGTCGTGTATTTTTGGTGTTCCAATGTTGAGTGTATATATATCTATAATTTTGGTATCTTTTGGGTACATTAACCCACTTATTATAATCTCCTGATAGGTGATTGACTTGAAGTCTGTTTTGTCTGATATAAGTAGAACAACATCTGCTTTCTCTGGGAATATCTTCTTCATCCCTTCAGATTGAGTCTATGTGTGCTTTATATGTAAAACGAGTTTCTAAATGGCAATATATAGTTGGCTTTTTTTTCTCTTTTTTATCCATTCAGCCACCCAATGCCCTTTGATAGTGAATTCAACTTATCTATACTGAGAGGGATTATTAATATCTAAGAACTTACTATTGCCATCCTATTGATTGCTCTCTGATGGTTTTGTTCCTTCTTGGTTCCTTATCATCATTGTTTCTGTCTAGCTTTGTAGAATAGTATTTTTCCATGATGATTTACTCTGTCTCCCATTGTGTGTGTGTGTGTGTGTGTGTGTGTGTGTGTGTGTGTGTATGACTCTAGATATTATCTTCATTTATAGAGTTTTTACTCTTATACTATTTAACTTTTATGTTTTTGATGTCACAATTTCCCCCTTATATTGTGACTCTGTGAAGACATTATACATTATAATGTTATAATGTATATTAATATAAAGACATTATGTTGTAATGGTTAACACATTATTCTAAAACAGAATTATAGTTTAAGCTTAGATAGTTTATTTTCTACCTTTTAGTGTACACAGAACTTCCTCTATTTAAAATAGGCTTATTGGGACATAGTTCCCTTTTAAGTTGAAAATATCCTAAATAGAAAATGTACTTAAGCTATGATGTCTGGTCCATTAGCTACATTAATGTAGCTTAGCTTCAACATGCTCAGAATAGTTAGATGATTTTCCCCAACTGTAGGCTAATCTAACACAAAGCCAATTTTATAATAAGGTTGAATATCTCAGGTAATTTATTGAATACCATACCAAAAGTAGAAAACTGAATGATTGTATGGGTACAGAATGGTTTCAAGTGTGTTGGCTGTTTACCCTCATGATGGCATGGCTGACTGGAAGTGAGAGCTCACTGCTGCTTCCCAACATTATGAGAGAGGATCATACCACAAAATAATAGACTGAGAAAAGACTAAAATTCAGAATTAAATGTACAGTTTCTAATGCATGTGTTGCTTTCACACCATTGTAATTCGGGGACCATGTGCGTTTTTACTTACAATTATGTAAGCAATTAGTGCCTTTTCATTTCAGCATCTTTTGGTAAGGTAGATCTCGTGGTAATGAACTCCTTCATTTTTTGTGTGTTTGTCTGGGAGAGCCTTTCTCTTTCTTATCTGAAGGTTAACTTTGCCAGATAAGGTATCTTGGCTAGTAATTTTTACTTTGCAGCACTTTGTCATTCTCCTCTCTCCTTGCCTATTGCATTTCTGCTGAGAAATCTGCTCATAGTCTAATGAGGGTTCTATTGTAAGTTAGTCTCTTTTTTTTTCTTGGCAGTTATTAAAAATCTTTATCATTGATGACAGTTTCATTATAGTACATCCGGGAGAAGGCATTTTGCATTGATATAAAAGAGTGCTCTGTTAGTTTCTGTTAGACTTGTATGTCTACTATTTTCCCCACATTTGAGAAGTTTTCAGCTGTTATTTCTCTAAATACACTCTCCTTCCTTCTTTTTCTCTTCTCCTTCTGGTAAAATAATTATTCTTAAATATTTATTTTTCTCATCAATACTGATGACTCTTGTACGGTTTCTTGACTTCTTGAAAATCTTAGCTTGTGCTCTCATTTTTAAATTCTTACCTTCCAGATTGCTAATTCTTTCTTTGATCTGATCTGCCCAATTTCTTACACTAATACATTCTTAATCTAATTCAATAAAAGCATATGCTCCAGGTTTTGTCTGGTTCCTTTTTTTAAAATTCTCAGTCTCTTTGGTAGAGAACTCATTCTGTTCATTAAATTACTGAATTCATTAAATTGCCTTTCTGAGTATTCTTGTAGCACACTGAATATCTTCATGTTATTTTGAAATCTTCATCGGGTTAGATCACAATATTGCATGCCTTTGGTTTTGCTTGCTGGGGAATTATTGTCTTTTTATGATATCCTATTACTATAGCATTTATAGTGTTTGATGAAATGTTTCTGTCATTACATTTTAAGTGTACAAACCTTTATTAGTTATTTACTTTGTTACAGTTCCGGACTAGCAATTAAAAATCCTTCTTTCATTTTCCAGAAGATGGCATTATAGCTCAAGTTGTTGCTTTCTCTTTACCTGAGTTGGTTCTGGGGCTGTATTGTGGAACATGTGTTTTAACAAAGATAGTTAGCAGCAGGAGGTATAGATTTAATACCTGAAATTTTGTGGATGCCCACTGCATGGAATGAGGATCCTTAAGTGGGAGTACTCCCAGATTTCCATGGTCAAAACTCCTGCTGGAAGCAGGCAACAGGGAACATGTTCCTTCTCAGCCCTTTGTTAATCCTTTCCTTTCTCTCCCCTCCCTAGTCATGGAGGTCCTTCCCTAGAAATCATGCTGCTTGTGCCACCATCAGTCAGTCACTCTCCACTAGGTTTTCACTTCCTGTATGAGAGGGGTCACCATGCTTACCCCCAGCAAAAGCCCAGCACGTTGCACTGCCACCTTGGGTAGCAGGGTATGGATAAGATCCTTGACCTCTTTCTTTTCATTGCATTGCAATGACACATGGTTCTTCCATTAGGCTAGATGGGAATTCTCAGATTCCTTTGGTCTTGCATACTCTTTCTGTTTTGCACTTGCCAGTTTGGCTTTTTCTCCACCTGCAATAACTGGGAGTGAGCAGGCTTATGACTCCCTTCAATCTGCAGGACCATCAAGGTCCTATCCACCTACTATCTATAGCACAGGTAGGGAAGAGATCTGCTCAGGGCTCCAGTATACTGTGCAGAAGCACTTTTGGTTCTAAATGACTTCCCTCCCTTTTCATTTACAACTAAGTAAGGAATGACTGACACTGCCATTATGCTGATGTCAATGCTACTACAGATTTGGCTTATTTTCTTATTGGTATTCCTGGGAATTACAATTAGCATCTTAGTGTAAAACAGTCTAAATTTATATTCTAATTTATGCCAGTACTATATAAAAACTTTTCTTGAAAGAAGCTGCTCTCTTACCCCTCCTCTGTAATATTACTGCTCTATGAATGACAACTTTATATATTATAGCCACACAACTTGTTTTTCTAATACTGCTTTATGCAGTTGACTTTTAAAACATACAAAGGCAAAAAAATTAAAAATATAACATAAAAAGTGAAGTGTTACAAATTTATTTACACTCTTCCATAATATATATGTAGTTATGTTTATTGGTATTCTTTATTTCTTCATGTGGATTCAAGTAGTTGTGCAGTATCTTTTCCTTTCAGCTTTAAGAATTTCTTTTGCTATTTTTATAAGCAAGTCTGCTAGTGATATTTTTAATTAGAAATATCTTAATTTCTCCATTGTGCTTTAAGGATAGTTTAGCTGATAGTTCTTGGTTGACAGCCTTTTTAATCTACTCTTTAGAGATCTCTCCTCACTGTCATCTGGCTTTTTGATGAGAATTTAGCTGTGAATCTGATTGAGGATCACTAGTACATAATCTTTTTTACTTCCTGCTTTCAAGATTTTCTCTTCAACTTTTAAATTTAGGTCATAGTTATATTGAGAAATTTCTTTAAATTTATTATATCTAGAGTAAATTAAGATCTTACATAGATTAATATTTTTCATGAAATTTGGGAGGTTTATCCATTATTTACTAAAAAGTACTTTTTTTTTTCCTTTCCTCCCTTCTTTTGGGACTTCCATTACACATTTCTTTGTACATCTGATGCTGTTCCATTAGTCTTTGAAGACCTGTTTGTTTTTTCTTTTTTCCTGTTCTTTACACGGGATAATCTTAATAACTTGTCTTCACATTCACAGATTGTTTCTTTTGCCAGCCCAAAACTATTTAAATCTCTCTAGGGAATTTTGATTCCAATTGCTTAATGTATCAAATGCAGAATTTCTTTTTAATAAATAGTTTCATTATTGATATTCTCTATCCAAGGCATCATTGTTAACTTTGTTCTATAGTTCTTTGAAAATGTTTAAAATAGCTTACTTAAAAATATGTATTCGCTAAACACAAAATCTGGTTTCCTTCAACATTTACATTGGATGCTTTTCTCTCAGTGTGTGTGGCATACTTTACTGTTGCTTTGGGTATATTTTTGGTGGGGGGTAAAAATTGGACATCTTAGAGACTGTAACAAGTTGGTGTTACATCTGCCCATTTTCAAGTCTGTTATGGCTAGTTTTGCTTTTCCTTTCTCTCTCCTTTTTTTAAATTGCTGCTTAGTTTTTTAGTATACTTTCTGGAATAATTCTATATTCTGTGTTCTTTAAAGTGTATGACCTTGGACTTCTCTGTTGGCATTACTTTTTAACATTTCCTCAAAATTTTAAGGCTGGTTTTTTAGATATCATACCTCATTCAGTGTAATTTAGTGGTGAGTTGGTGATAAACTGATAGATTTCCTTTATTTCTTTGTTTCTGTTTCGTTTTTTGAAGCGATGACCAATGTGAGAAAACATGCATTTAAACTTCAGTTGGGAAAAAATCAAAATGTATTTCTACCAATAAAAAGGGAAGTCAGAGATAAAATTTATTTTTTTCTTTAAATTGCCTTCCCTAAGTCTTCATATATTAGGGAGACTTTTAAAAATGTTTGATACATACCCATGCCAAGAAAGTAAATTCTACAGTAATCTTATAAAACCATGTTTTAAATTCTGAATTTAATTTGAGCACTGTATAATAAAAAATTCATGAGCTAAGTGGAGAAAGTTGAATGAAGATTTAGACAGAAATGATTAAAGAAACTTGAAGATTGATTTATGTGGCAAGATGAAAGTATTCATTATGTACAGTCTGTCAAAGGATAAAATGAGGAACAAGATAACTGCTTTCCCACTAAAGAACACAGAAGGGCTTATAATGTCCAACAATGTAGTGAAAAATGATGGAAACAAATTGAGAAGATCTTTAAAAGTGAACTAACATCAGTAGGATTTCCCCACGGCTCCCTTCAATGAAGCTCTACTGAAATATATGACTACTGATTCCATGAGGCAGAAGCATGATTCCCATAGTACCTGATTCATCAAAAATGTGGAAAACCAGAAAATTCATCAATGGAAAATTTGTTACAATATTAGGTTTACATTAGTGTTTATTCTTAACTTTTATTTTCTGGGAATTCAGATTAATTTTCTCCTTTGGTTATTTTATGCATTCCGTATAATAAATAAAAATAAAAAATACAGCTATAATGCTGGATGTATTCCTGGAGAAATGCCTACTTGAAAACATAATGGGATTTGCAAAACTCCCCAGAAGCATGAATTAAATCATCCTACCTACTGTGTAATTTAAAAAAAAAAAAGAAAGAAAAAAGAAAAAGAACTGAAAATTCAAGAACTAAGAAAAAATATTTTAAAATCTATGCATATATTAATTACACAGCATACATGAACCACATGCTACTTGTGGACAGTATGCAAAGTTTTTGTATATAACAGAAAACACAATACAGGCTTGGTCCTCAAGGTTTTTTTTTTTTTTTTTTTAATATCCTTTATTTTAATGTGATGCATCACATTTAATGATTTGCAAATATTGAAATATCTTTGCATCTTGAGGGAAAAAAAACACTTGATCTTGGTGAATGATCCTTTTATTTATTTTAAAGATTTTATTATTTATGAGAGACCCATAGAGAGGCAGAGACATAGGCAGAAAGAGAAGCAGGTTTCCTATGCAAGCCCGATGTGGGACTCCATCCCAGGATGCCAGGATCATACCCTGAACCAAAGGCAAGACACTCAACCACTGAGCCACTCAGTGAATGATCCTTTTAATGTATTGTGGAAAGTGGTGTGCTAATAGTTTGTTGTGGATATTTGCAACTTTGTTCATGAGGGATATTGGCCTGCAGTTTTCTTTCCTTGTGTCAGTCTTATTTTGGTACTCAAGTTTGTCTCACAGTGAGGGAATTAGTAAAGTATGCAGTGATATACATAACTGCAGAGCACTGTCAGAGTACTTTGGAAGAATACCTATCAGCGTTTTATGAAAGGGCATGATGAAAGGGAGCAATCGAAAAGTTGCGAGTAACAGGAGGATTGGAAAGAGTTTTCAGGATAGATATAACACCATTTCCAACAATCCAAATGCAAAAGATACTGTAGTGTGCTCTGAAGACAAGGAGAAGTTAACATAGATGTAAAATTATGTGTGCAGAGGATGGAGGTGGGACACAGAAATGACATGGGTTAAGAAAGCACAAGGTAAATAATGCATACTGAAAGTTAGAACAGGTTTGTTAGGTTCTGAATCCAATAAAGTAGGGGCTTGACTTTTCTGTATGAATATATAGGTATCTTAGAAATATTTAATGGAAAACAAAAGTAAAATCTAATATTTATACATATTATAAAGTAGTTAAATGCAGAAGATCTGTAAAGTATGTGTAGCATCTAAAAATGAAAAATCAGAAAATTGTAACTTCCTCAATATTGTTAGAAATCTGAGTCTCTCTCTTCTACTTAATCTCTTCTCTATCCTTGCTGACAGCTCTAATATTCCAGTTAATGTGCTTACTGTACCTAGGACATTTCATGTATATGCATTTACCCCTAAAGAGCACGTGGTTGATTTCTATATGTTTCTTGAAAACCTTAAACTGATAGATTGCATGTAGTCCTCTGCTGCTTTTTAAATTTAATGTTACTTTTTTGAGATTAATCTAGGTTTATTCCTGTGGTAGTGCAGAAGCATTTTAGTTTGATATAGTCCTTGTCCTTTATTTATGCTTTTACAGGGTTGGCTTTTGGGGTAGGAGCCAACAAAGCATTGCCAAGATCTGTGTCAAAGAGCTGACTAAGCTTCAATTTTGTATTCATTTTGAGTTGATTTTTCTGTATAGTCTAAGATAGCATTCCAGTTTGATTCTTTTGCAGATAGCTGTGGACTTTTTTCATCATTGTTTGTTGAAGAGACTGTCATTGTCCCATTGTATATTCTTACCTCTTGGTCATAAATGAAACGACTATAAGTGCAATGGCTTTATCTCTGGACTCTCTTCTGTTGCATTGCTCTGTATGTCTGTTTTGATTAATATTGTTTTTCAATATAGTTTAAGATTGGAGAGTGTGGTACCTGCAGCTTGGTTCTTCTATTTCAAGATTGCGCTGGTTATTCAGGGTCTTTTGTGGTTCCATATGAATTTTGGGGTTTTTCTTTTATTTCTGTGAAGGATGCCATTGGGTATTTTGATGGGGATTGCAGATTGTTGAATCTATAAATGCCTGTAAGTAGTAGGGACATTTGAGCAACATTAAATCATCTGGGCCATAAACACAAAATATCTTTCTAATTATTTAGTTTTTCAGTTTCCTTCATCAATGTCTTAAAGCTTCCATTATACAAGTGTTTCACTTCCTTTGGTTAAATTTATTCCTAAGTATTATGTTCTTTATTATGCATTTATACCTGAGGTTGTTTCATTAATTTTTCTTTCTGATAGTATAATGGTATAGAAAGATAACAGGTTTTTGTGAATTGATTTTGTAACAGCAACTTTACTGAATTTGCTTATTAGTTTTAATAGTTTTTTTGGTGGAGTTTTTAGGGTTTTCTATAGGTAATACATGCCATCTGCGAATAGTGACATTAAGACTTTTTTCCCCCAATTTGGATGCCTCTTATTTATTTTTCTTGTGAAATTGCTCTGGATAGGACTTCTAATGCTAAGTTGAATAAAGATAGTGAGAATTGGCATACTTGTTTTTAGCTTTTCACCACTGAGGATCATGTTAAGCTATTGGCTTGTCCTATGTTGCCTTTATTATGTTGAGATATATCCCTTCTATACCCATTTGTTTAGAGCTATTATTATAAATTTGTTGAATTTTATGAAATGCTTTTTTCTGAATCTGTTGGAAAAATCACATGATTTTTATCCTTCATTTTGTTAATGGGGTGTATCACAATGATTGATAGGCACATGTTGAATAATCCTTGTATCCCTGGAATACATCACATTTGATCATGGTTTATAAGCCTTTTAATGTTTCTTGAATTTGGTTTGTTACTAATTTATTCATGATCTTTGCATCTATATTCATCAGGAATTTGGACTGCAATTTTCTTTTCTGGTGGCCATCCCTCTCTGGGTTATGTATCAGGGTAATGCTGGCATTATAAAAGGAATTTGGGAAAAGGTGGAGATGCATGGAGAATTCTTCTTTAGCATTTTGCAGAATTCACCAGTGAAGCCATATATCCCTGGCCTTTGGTTTGTTGCAAGGTTTCTGATTAGTGATAGAAAATCTGAACGATTTTTAGGATGGAGATTCAATTTTCATGATGTAGTTTATGTAGATTGCATGTTTCTGGGATATTATTAATTTATTTTTTATTGTCATTTTGTTGTCACATAATTGTTTATAGTAGGCTCTTAAAAGTCATAGCACAGAAATACAAAGAATTCTAAGTTTTTCTCTTTCATGCTTCATTTTGAGTCTTTCTTTTGGTCTTGGTGAGTCTAGCTAAAGGTTTGCCAGTTTAGTATCTTAGCTCTAATGACCTCTTGTCTGTTTATTTTCACTCTGATTTTTATTTCTTTTCTTCAATTAACTTTGAAGGTCATTTATTTTTTTTCTAGTTCCTTGATATCTTCCTTGTGTCTTGATGTAGGTGTTTATCACTATAAATTTCCCTCCTCGAAGTGCCTTCTTAGATCTTATTTGTTTCAAGGTATTTTTGGACTTATTTGTAGTTTGCTAGCATATTTCTTCAGTGCTATGTATTGGTAAAATTTTCACTCTTTTCTTTGTAATTTCTATTTCATACTTTGGTTATTGAAAGATATGTTTGATGATTTTAATCAAGACTTTTGGCCTAACATGTTCTATCTGGACAATGATCCATACATACTTGAGAAGGTTGTATATTCTGTTGCTTTTGGATGGAATGCTGTGTGTATTTAAGTACATCTGGTCTAACATGTCCCATAAGACTGATGTTTCATTACTGATTTTCTGGCTGAATGATCACTTCATTGATGAAAATGGAGTGTTAGTCTCCTGCTCTTAGTGTATTTTATTCCGTTTTTCCCCAAGGGTCTGTTAATATTTATTTCATAGAGTCATTTACTCTTATTTTGGGTACATAAATCTTTACAACTTCTTAGATTTTCTCCTTTATTATTATGTAATTCCCTCCTTTGATTAGTCTCTGTTTTAAAGTTTATATAGTCTGGTTTACCCCATCTTTCTTTTGGTGTGCATGTGGATAGCACATTTTTTTCCATACTTTGAGTCTGTGTCTGTCTTTAGACCTGAGGTCAATCCCTTTGAGGAGCATTTAGATGGATCGTATTTTTATATACATTTAGCTACCCTATGGTTCTTGATTGAAGAAATGAGTCTATTGGGGATCCCTGGGTGGCGCAGCGGTTTGGCGCCTGCCTTTGGCCCAGGGCGGGATCCTGGAGACCCAGGATCGAATCCCACGTCGGGCTCCCGGTGCATGGAGCCTGCTTCTCCCTCTGCCTGTGTGTCTCTGCCTCTCTCTCTCTCTCTCTGATTATCATAAATAAATAAAAATTAAAAAAAAAAAGAAATGAGTCTATTTATTGATAGGGATGTTCTTAATGCCAGTTTGTTTAGTGTATTCTCATTATTTCTGTAGTTCTCTATTCGTCTCCTGTTCTTTTGTTATTTAATTATATTTTTGTAGTGTATGCTTAGATTATCTTTTGGATTTTTGCTTTGTAGTTAAAGAAGACTGCTATATGTAAGCCTCATGTCAAGTTGGTAATAGCTGAAGTCCTGATGCATTCTAAACCTCTGAATTTTTACTCTTCTTCCCCTTGCCATGATTTATGTCACATTTTACATCTTTTTATCTTCTATATCCCTTGGCTAATTATTAGAGTCACTTTTACATCTTTGGTCTTTTAACTTATGAAGTTTACAAGTGATTAATCCACCACCTCTACAACATTAAATTATTCAGAGTTTTCCTATATCTTTACCTTTTCCAGTGACACTTTTGCTTTCAAAAGCTGTCCTTTTCCTCATTAATGCCTTTTCATTTGAGCTTTAAAGTTGTGCCTTCAACATTGGTGTAATGACAGCGTTCATTAAAAGGGTGAGAGAAGCAACTACACACTGACTACATTGCCCCTCCACAAGGCTGTAGAGCCCCACTGAGTGGTCTCCCCTGAACTTACGGTTCTTTCATCAGAAAAGAGAGCATGAGTGGGGGATGCATCCAGCACCCTCCCCTAGTGTTGTGGGCCACTTCATGGGAGCAAATACTTGATCTTATTCCTAGTGTTTGTATAGGAATTCATGGCACTCAACTACTTGGAATGTGATTGTGACAGTGAAGGTGGGGAAGAGCTTGCAACAACCACCCCTCAGATCCTGGCAGACTCAGTTTATACCTGCAGAACCAAAGTAGCAATCTTAACCAGCAGTTTTGCTCATCTGAAGAACCAATTGGTGTCATGCTATGAGCAAGGAGCTGGATAAGGTGTAGGTTGACCTGATTTGGGCTTTCAAACAAGTAATTTTTCTATCTCTAGACCTTACTTGCTCAGGGAAGAGGTGAACCATAGCTCTCACTTTGAAGGAGAGTAGCCCCTAACCCCATGTGTCCAAAAGTACAAGGAGATTACATCCTGAAACACTGTCAGTTGAGAGTTGGGAAAGCAAAGCTGACATTCCCAGTACAAGTAGAGGAGTGTTCCCCTGCTGGGTCTAGGAAAGGGAATTAATCCATAGCCTAACTTGAAGCTGAGAGTAGCTACTGGTCCTGCTGATGGAAGACCTGCTTGGAAAACTTGGGAGTTCCCTAGAGTGACTCCTCCCAAACATGGAATTAAAACAAAGCCACACACAACAAAGCCTGGCTCTTGGCCCCATCTGAGCAGAGGGCTAGCAACAACACCTGGAAGCTGTATGACCCAGCAATGCTCAAGGCAAGATCTGAACAGTAAGTGCTAACAGTGTGCAGTGCAAAGTCAGTAACCCTGTTCAGTCACAGAACTCGGGTTGTGGGTCAGCTTGAGTTAAGAATACAGAAAGGGCTTGACTAGCTTACAGGGGAACACAGGACAACTGAAATGAAATTAGGAAAATTGCATGAACATAACAAGATAACAGAAACCCTAAGCAACAACACAAAAACAGAAATCTTATGTTCAATAGAGAACTTTAGATACAACCATGCAGAAGAACCAGTGACTAGAAGATAGAACATTTGAAATTATCCAATCCAGAAGAACAAAAATACAAAGAAAGCCCAAGGGAACTATGAAACACAATAAAAAGAAAATCTAGAAGGGAAGAGGATAGAAGGTACATTTAAAAGAATAATGGCGTAAAATTTTCCATACCCAGGGGGAGAATTAAACATTCAGATCTATGAGGCCTAAAGTAGCTGAAAGGTTGCAGTCAACAGGGCTATACCGAGACATATTTCATTACATTGCCAAAAATCTAAGTACAAGAAATAATTTAAAAAGCAGCAAAATAGAGAAGTAAAGAACAAGGTAACAACCAGTAAGAATAAGTGTTCAGGCCAGGAGAAAATGGAATAAGAAAATCAAATCTGTACCGAGTAAAGCTGTCCTTCAGAAATAAAGAAGGAATAAAGACATTTCCAAACAAACTTAACATGAGATTTGCTTGATACAAGAGCTTGTAAAAAGATCTGAGTAGAAATAAGTAATGTAAAAATAGAAGAAAACTGCATAAATCTCATTTTTGATGGTAAATAGATTTATGTTCTTTAACATGGTATTGGTGGTGCACCATTAATTTTCTAGTCTAACTTAAAAGTTAAAAGTGAATGTAATAAACATGCACATTACTACCGGGGCACCTAGGTGGCTTAGTGGGTTAAGGGTCTGACTCTTGGTTTCAGCACAGCTCATGATCTCATGGGTCGCTGGATTGAGCCTTGTGTTGGACTCAGTGCTTATGGGGAGTCTACTTGAAGATTCTCTCCCTCTGCCCCTCCCCTCACTTGCTTCTCTCACAATCTCTAACGTAAATATTTAAAAAATTACTGCAATAGTCTTTTACTAGTTATGCAAGAAAAAAATGGGGGAAATTGTAACATCAGTAACCTAAAATATATGGAGGAAGAGAAGTAAAAGTTTAAGAACGGTATTGAAATTATCACATTAAAATAGAGTTGTATAATTTTAACTTATTTTAATGTAAACCTCATGATAAACACAAGGGAAAATCTGGTAGCAATTTCACAAAAGAACATGATTAAGTTAATGAAAGTATACTGATGTGAAAAGACATAAAAACACAAAATGTTCTTTGCTTTTTATCTGCTGCTTTAATGGATGTGCAAGACAATAATTACTACAGAGATATAATCTTCAATCAAAAAGACAGAATGACTGAATGGATAAGAAAACAACAAGCAATGATATCCTGCCTAAAGAACCTCACATTAGCATTAAAGATATACGAGGACAGAAAGTGAAGAGATGGAAAAAGCTATTTCAAGTAAAGGTAAAAACAAAAATATTTTAACCAAGATAAAAACAGCAAAGGGGTAGCTACACTCATACCAAATAGACTTTAAACTGAAAATGATAATCATTGTGTAATGATAAAGGATAAATTCCTAAAGATCTAATAATTGTAAATATCTGTGCATGCAAAATTGGAACAGCCTAAATCTCTAGAGCAAAAACTAACAGAGCAAAAAGGAGAAATAAACAGCACTATGGTAAGGGGATTTTAACACTCTACTCTTGACCATGAAGAGACAGTCCAGATAGAGAATTGATGATAAAAAAGATTTTAACAACACTGTACATCAAATTGACCTAATACATACCAACACTTCCCAAGACCCACACACCAAAGTAAGAAACCTTTAATAAGCAGAAATGGTATAAAGTGAAGATGTAATTACTATTTTTATAGATTTTACTTACTTACTTACTTACTTTTATTTATTTATGTATTTAGTTATTTGTTTGTTTATTTATTTATGATAGACATAGAGAGCAGCAGAGACACAGGCAGAGGGAGAAGCAGGCTCCACGCTGGGAGCCCGACTTAGGACTTGATCCGAGGTCTCCAGGATCGCGCCCTGGGTCAAAGGCAGGTGCTAAACTGCTGAGCCACCCAGGGATCCCCTAATTACCATTTTATAAAAGTGATAATTCTATTTGGATTTTTTGTGGTTAGTGCAAACTTCTGGATTGTGGGTGAAACCTTTATACACAGGAGTCTGACAACAGAATATACTTTCCTTGCAAGCATGCATGAAACACTTTCTACAATGGAACATATCTGAGGCCACAAAACAAGCCTTACTTTCTTGAATTCTCCAAGTCTTTTCTTAGACCACAGTATGAAAACAATAAGAAAACTGGAAAATTCACAAATACATAGACATTAAACAACATTCTCCTGAACAGCCAATGGATAGAAGAGGAAAATAAAGGGGAAATAAAGTTTATTTCAACCCCCAAAACAGCATAACAACATACACGAACTTAAAACAAGCAGTGAAAGCATTCCTAACATGGAAATTTATAACAACAGATGCCTACATGAAGATCCCACATGGCCTAACTCTATGCCTTAAGGAACTAGAAAAAGAGGAATACACCAAACCTAAAGGAAATATAAGGAAGAAAAAAAAAAGAGCAGATACAAATGGAGTAGAGAACAGGAAAGCAGTTGAAAGGATGAACCAAACTAAGAGTTTGAAAAAATAAATAAAACTGACATACCTTTAGCTAGATTCCCAAAGAAAAATTAGACTGTCCAAATCAACTAAATGATAAATGAGATAGCTGATACCACAAAAATACCAACAATTATAATAGACTACTATGAATAGATATAGGCCAACACACTGGACAACCTCGAATAAATAAAAAATTCTTTGAAACATACAAAATACCAAGAATGAATAGAAAGAAGAAGAAAATGTATATACCAATTATGGGTAAAGAAAATGAATCAGTAATCAAAACCTTCCCACGGAATAACCCCTTAGAACCAAATGGCTTCTCAGGTGAAATTTGACCAAACACTTAAAGAATTAATACTAATATTTCTGAAACTCTTGCAAAAAACTGAAGAGAAGGCAATACTCTGAACTCATTTTTACAAAGCCAGAAAAGCACACTATCAGACATGAAAACTAATGGCCAATAGCACTGATGAGTATAAATGCAAAATAAACAAACAAAATGCTAGCAAACAGGTTTCAGCACATTAAAAGAAACATTTGCCATGATCAAGGGAGGTTTATCACTGGAATACAAGAATGGCTCAGCATTTGCAAATCAAGATGATTCATCACATTAAAAGGATGAAAGAAGTATAAGCGCTCTCAACAAAATATTTGACAATATGGAATATCATGGAAGTTCATGATAAAAACTTAAAAATTAGATATAGAAAGAATGTATCTCACCATAAGAAAAGCCATGTATAACATGCACACAGTTAACATGATACTCAATAGGAAAAAGGGACTAGGATGCCCACTTTTGCCCCTTTCATACAAGATAGGCACACCTAATGTCACTGCACTTTATTATGCCTGGCAGATATTGCAGTTTTTACAAATTGAAGGTTTCTGGCAACCCTCCACTGAGCAAGTCTGCTGGTGCCATTTTTTTCCAAACATGTGTTTGCTTTATGTCTCTGTGTCATATTTTGCCATCTTTGCAATATTTCAAACTCTTTCATTATTAGTTTTTATCAGGGTGGTCTGTGATCAGTGACTGTAACTTGCTGACAGCTCAGATTAAGCTTATTAGCATTATTTGCTATAAAGTGTTTATTTTTTAAATCAAGGAATGCACTTTTTTTAGGCATAATGCTACTGCAGATTTAATAGACATCAGTATATTGCAAACCTAACTTTATTTTTTTGTTTTTTATTATTTTTATTTTTTTTAAGTCTAACTTTTTAAATAAAAGATGTATTTATTTGTTTGAGGGAGAGAGAAAGTATGACAGAGTGGGGAGAGAATCCTCAGACTGGCTCCCCATTGAACATGGAGCCTAATGCAGGGCTTCATACCAGGATCCTCAGACCATGACCGTTAGCCAAAATTAAGAATCAGACATTTAACAGACTGAGCCACCCAGAAGCCCTCAAATAACTTTTACATGCACTAAGAAACTAAAGTTTGTTTGACTTGCTTTACTGTGATACTCGCTTTATTGTAATGGTCTGAAACTAAACTCAAAATATCTCTGGGGTAGGCCTGTGTTGTAGTTCTTAGCGGTAGCAATTAGGCAAAAAAGAGATAAAAGGTATCCAAATTGGAAAGAAAGATGTATTACTACTTGCATACGATGTAATACCACATATAGGAAACCCTAAACACTCTACCAAAACTGTTAGAAATAACAGATGAATAGCTGAAAGATATAAAATCATCGTACAAAAATGGTTACATTTCTGTATACTCATAAAACACTATCAGAAAAAGAAATTAAGGAAACAATTCCATTAATTACTCTACCCAAAAGAATAAAATATCTAGGAACACATTTCATTAAGGATGCAAAAGACAAAAAAAAAAAAAAAAAAGGATGCAAAAGACATATACGTGAAAGCCGTAAGACACTGGTGAAAGGAACTGAAGATGACACAAATAAATGGAAAGATGTTTTGTGCTCATGGATTAGAAGAATTAATATGGTTAAAATGTCCATAGTACACAAATCAATGCAGAGATTCAGTGAAGTCCCTACCAAAATTTCAATGGCATTTTTCACAGAAATAAAAAAATCCTAAATATTGTATAGAATTAAGGGTTCAAATAAGCCTTCTTGAAAAAGAACAACAGAGCTGGAGGTTGCACATGCCTTGATTTCAAACCATATTATTACAAAGCTGTATTAATTACACCAGTAGGGTATTGACATAAAAATAGACACAAAGAAGAAAGGAGCAGAATGGAGAGCTTACAAATAAACCCATACATTTATGGTCAACTCATTGATGACAAAGGCAAAAACACACAACTGGGAAAAGATGGTCTCTTCAACAAATGGTGTTGGGAAAACAGAACAGTCACCTGCAGCAGAATGAAACTGGGCCATTTCCTTACACCAAACATCAGCATCAATTTAAAATGGATGCAGGCTTGAAGGTCAGACTGGAAAATAGTACTCCTGGAAGATGACCCAGATGGGCAGCTACTTCCCATAGCTATCGGAAAAGGTATTATGGATAGGACACCAAATCAAAGGCAACCACAGCAGAAATAACCAACTGAGACAAGTGGGACTAGATCAAACTAAAAAGTGTTGTATACCAAAGTGAATATGCAATAAAACAAAAGCCTATATACGTGTGAATTATATACCTGATAAGGGGTTAATACCCACAATATATGAAGAACTTGTATGATGTGATAGCAAAAACAAAACAAAACAAAAACATAGAAGAATTGATTGGAAAAATAAGCAAAGGATCTGAATTGGCCTTTTTTCCCAAGAAAACCTAGAAATTGTCAGCAAGGACATAAAGGGTGCTCGTCATCACTAATTATCATGAAATTGCAAATCATAACCAGTGTGTTACCGTCCCATACCTCTGAGAAAAGCTATTATTGAAAAAACAAATACCAAGGCTAAGCAGAAAAGGAAACTCCAGCACACTGTTGGTAGGAATTCAAAGTGGTACAGCCACTGTTGAAAACAATGTGGAAGTTTCTAAAAAAATTAAAAATGGAACTACCCTGTGATCCAAGAATTTCTTTGCTAGGTACTTGCCTTAAGAAAATGGGAACAGCTGAGGATTCTCTCTCAGCAGCTGCTTGTGGCATTTGCTGTGGAGCACAGGCATCAGGGCTGAGAGGTCAGGGTTCCAGGGCTGGGGGTGTGCCTGTGGGGATGGTCAGAATGCAGGGGTCAGAGCTGCCCTGCCTTGCAGCTGAGCCCCTTGGGCTGTGCCCTCTATATCCTTAGTATGTGCTGGCCTCACAGTAGGGCCTCTGCCACAGAGGCCTCCCTGCCCAAGCTGTCTGCCGACCCTGTCCTCTTGGCTCTCTTGGATGTCTGCAATTTGGTTTAGGCATTGCCCCTTTGGTCCCCTTTACCCCTTGCTTCTTCTGCTTGACAGCTACAGCAAACACCCCATCCCATCCAGTGGTTTGCTTGTGCCGGAGCTTTTGTGGACAGAGTCAATGTTTTATAGTTACATGCCTGGTATATAGGAATTGATCAATAAGTGATCAGTGAGTGGTAAACAAAACAAAAAATACCCCCTCCCTAAACAAAAATGATTACTGTAAAATGGTAAATATATCCCCAAAGATATATGCTATTACATATAGTGTATAATAACCATGATATGGAAACAGCCTAAATTTCCATCACTGGACAAATAGGTATAAATACATATATATCACATTTTCTTTATCATTGTGTATATATGTGTGTGTATATATATATATATATATACACAGATACATATATATTTATACATAGACATATGTATGATAAGATATATAGGCATGATATATATATAACGGAATATTATTCAGCCATAAAAACATAGTATTTTGCCATCAGTGACAAGGTGGATGAATGTTGAGGGCATCCTGCTAAATGAAGTAAGTCAAAGAAAGATAAATACTGAATGATCTCACTTATTTATGGAATGAAACAAAATACCCAAAATAAAGCATACAGAGAACAGACCGGTAGTTGTCAGAGGTGGGGGTGAGGGAAATGGAATAACAGGGTTTAAATATACAGACTTGGAGTTATCAAATAAGTCGTGAAGATATAATTTATGTTAACACTATACTGAATATTTGAAAGTTCCTAAGGGAGTCGATTTAAAATAAATTTTATTATAAAATTTTTATCATAAGAAAAAATATTTTAACTATATGGTGAATCATGTTAACTAGAATTATTATTATTCCATTATCTATATATTCCTATATAATCAAATATCCAATCATGAGCTTCAGCTATACAGCATAATGTTATATGTCAATTCTATGTAAGTTAAAAAACAGTTTTGAAAGCCATCTACAGTAAGATATCAGATTTAAAACATGCTCTTGCATTGGCATAGGAAAGCATTAATCTGCTCTGCATTACAAAAATAAGGATGTGTGAGAAAATGATAATTTGCAAAGCAATTTTTTTCTTAAAATCACTAAAAAAATCATTGTTTCCTCAGTTTCAGTTATTTAGATACATTTAGGGAGAAATGAAAAGAACAAATACATTGTTTTGCTTTCACAATAAGTACACTGTTATATAAACAGCTCATTCATGTTGGAGGTCCTATTTTGCACTAAGTGTCATTCACATGTATAATTATGAATCAAATTCATGTTCTATAGCTTCATTCACACTACAATTTTTTTACACAGTATTTTCAGGGAGGTTTTCCGTAACCTTTACATATCAATTCAAAGTAGTACTAGTATATCCACAAATTGGATGTAGTTGTAATTAACAAAGAAAGGACTTTGGATTTCCACTCTGTCCTAACTAACAAAAATTTTAATAAACTAAAAATCAGCAGCTTTTCTTGTCAAAGGAGTAAGAAAGCAAAGTTCTTCCAAAATTAGTGGCACAGAAAGGGGAATACAGACCATCACAACTTACGTTGTGATGACCCAACGTAAGTATAGACCCATTAGCATTAATGTATGTGATAACCAGTACAGAGGGTAGGAAAACCTAACTCTAAAAGACAAAATTTTGGAAGTTTAGTGAATGATGAGCCTGTGAGATAAACAAGGGTTCCCACTCACTGAGGGAGGCATACTGTTTGGATTTTTACCTCTAGAAGCTTAATCAGGTTCTCACAGAGAATATCAGAGAAAAGTCTCCTCTTGATTCTAGCAGGAAGAGGGGGAAATCAATCATTTTGAAATATACCAGTGAACAATGTTCCTCTTAGCAAGGTTTGCCCTTAGGAATAATGTCTTTAGCAGAACCTGATGGGGGATACAACTCTAGCTGTCTCTGGGGCAGCCCGGGTAGCTCAGCGGTTAAGGTGCTGCCTTCTGCCCAGGGTGTGATCCTGGAGATCCAGGATCGAGTCCCACGTCAGGCTCCCTGCATGGAGCCTGCTTCTCTCTTTGCCTTTCTCTCTCTCTCTCTCTTTCATAAATAAATAAAATCTTAAAAAAACAAAACAAAACAACAACAACAAAAAACACTCTAGCTGTCTCTGGCCGTCCTGTCAACCTAAGGTGGGTGAGCACTGAGAAGCAATGGTTGTATTCCCAGTTCAGGGGCAGAAGCCAACCAAAAGACTGAGATTTATCACAGGAATATAGAATGCTTTCCATTCCTCTACATATTACCACTGCATTACTAAAACCTATCTAGTGCATCATGTTTACCTATCAACAACAAAACTACAAGACCTAATAAAAGGTAAATGTGGTGAAGAGAGCAAACAGCAGAACCAGATCATGATATAACAGGGTTGTTGAACTTATTAGATTATGAATTTAAATATTTATTTTAGAGAGAGAGCAAGTGATCAGGGAGGAGGGGGAGAGGCAGAGGCACAGACAAAATCTCAAGCAGTCTCCCTGCTGAGAACAAAGCCCTAATCAGGGCTTGATCTCAAGACCCTGAGATCATGTCCTGAGCCAAAACTAAGAGTTAGATGCTTCAGTGACTGAGCCACCCAGGTGCTCCAGAATATGAATTTAAAACCAATATTATTAGTATGCTAAGGACTCTAATGGAAAAAATAGGCAGTATGACATAACAGATGGGTAATGGAAGAATTGTAAGAAAAAAATGTAATCACTACAGAATGAAAAAGATAGGTAAATTAAAGGGCTAATTCAATATCCCTGACAACTGATCAATTATGTCCATGCTGCTCAGCTATGAGGAGAGAAATAAATGAGCGCAAAAAAGGCCTTTGCAGCCTTTGTCTGCACTGATGATTTTCTTGTATTTATAGCTGATCAAAAACAAACACAAAATTCTTAATAAAAATGCCACAAAGTAATAATAAACCTGCTGTAAATATTTCCATACCACGCAGGACAGTGTTTAGATGTCCTCAGTGGAAAAGGTTGGCCCATTCTACCCCTGAAGAATAGACCATAAATTTTTAATTTTTCTTTGTTTATGGATCTGAGGTTTAACTTTTTTATTTTATTTTTTAACATCTTTCATATCCTGTTGTGCCTTTCCTTAAGCACCCCTCTCTCTCCAATATAAAAAATCCAAATTTTCCCCATTACTCCTAGACTGATTAAGTAACCAATCTTCCCCCCACAATTTTTTATTGATATTCTGTTGATAATTCTTCATAAAGCCACTTTCTCAAGTTTATGTGTTTCATGGTGATTAACTCACAACTTCTCAAAGAACCCTAGAATTATCAACATAGTGAAAAATAAGTCACTTCTGAAAAGGAAAAGGTTTATTTACTTTTAAGACACTTCAGAGAATCTTAGAAGATAAGGTAAAGAAGAGGGAATACTTGAAAAGCATAGATGAGGCCATGGGAAATGGGCTTCACCTCACGTGAAGGAAAAGCCTTCTGTTATAGTAAGTGGAAGATACAAACTGTCAGCAGAAATATCCTCCCCTCAGGGTTAGTGGCAGGAGGATGAAAACAGGCCAAGGTTACCGAGCATGTTGGAGTTACTGTCTCCTTCATGACATCTGGGATGTATTTCAGATGATGGAGAGTCAGAAGGTGAGAGCTGGACACAGCTAGTAATCCTCGGTTTGTAGTATATAAGGGAACTGGCCAAGCTGATTTTATTTTTATTTATTCATAAGAGACACAGAGAGAGAGACACACACAAGCAAAGGGAGAAACAGTCTCCCTTGAGAAGCCTGATGTGAGACTTGATCCTGAGACCCCAGGATCACGACCTGTGCCAAAGGCACTCAAACACTGAGCCATCCGGGTGCCCCTGGCCAAGCTGATTTTGAATGAGGACAGGTAAGCACGGTCCACAGTGTGAGTGCTTACTGAAGCCAGCTGAAGCTGGTACAGGGAAGGAATCTCTTGATAGCAGAAGAAAAGGTTGTTGCTCTACATACCTTTTCACCTTTTATTTCCTCTCCTTTTATTGGTACCCGAGACAAGAAAATAAAAGTACTCTAAACTGTTCTCCATTTGTTTGTATCTAAAAGATTTATGTAGGGACACTGTGATCTTTGAAAACCCATCAAAAACAACAATTATAGACAAACACCTAATTAATTTTACAAGGATGGGGAACAAACAGAATATCCACAATATATTTCCTAAAGATGAATTCGAGGAATAACAATTTTTCTTTCTTTGGCACAGTTGTTGTAAGGAACATGATGCACATGTAAAAATATTCTGATTGGTATTACCAGTAAGATTTAAGAAGCTAAACATTATGAAATTCCACTGGAAGGTCATGTTAAGGAACATAAACATTCTTTAGTTTAAAAAAAAAAAAATCAGCAGGGTGCCTGGGTGGTGCAGTTGGTTAAACATCCAACTGCTGTTTTCCATTCTGGTGGTGATCTCAGTATTGTGAGATCAAGCCCTACTTTGAGCTATACATTCAATGTCAAATCTGCTTGAGACTCTCCCTTTCTTCCCCTCTCAACTCATGCTCTTTTTCTTAAGCAAGTCTTAAAAATTGATTTTAAAATGCGCAGAAGTTTAAACATGGTATCAGATTCTGCAGAAGAGCAAATAATCAAAAGTCAGAACCAAAAGTATTTTGATATATAGAATAATGAAAATTGATTAGTGGCAAGAAACCTATAGAGGAGACCCAAGATACTCAGTATAGATATAGATATCCAGAAATATGCACTTCATAAGCTCGGGAATAAAAACAGTTTTTTTTTTCATTTATAATTCATTTGTAATTAATTGCTATTGTCCCTAATTGACCTATGAATTTGCTTTAAGGAGAATCTTCAAGAATGATATAAAACACAAAGGGCTTTTAGTCACTTTTGGAATCCTACTTCGAAGTTTCAGACATGGGGCACCTGGGTAGCTCCATGGTTGAGCATCTGCCTTCGGCTCAGGTCATGGTCCCCAGGGTCCTGGGATCTAGTCTCACATTGGGCTCCCCACAGGGATCCTGCTTCTCCCTCTGCCTATGTCTCTGCCTGTCTCATGAATAAATAAGATCTTTAAAAACCTTCAGACATCAAAAAAGATAGCTGTAAACTTCAAGCTGTTGATTCACAATATGGTCAGTATGTGGTTCATTACTATGTTGCAGGCTTCACTCTCAGAGGCCTGATGGGTAATTGCTGTAGAGATGCTCTTCTGGTTCAGATCCTTGAACAGGGAGTAAGATCCACCTTACTTCCTTAGCTTATACTTACATGCTCAGCCACTCTCTGTCAAATGAAGAAAGGAAGGGTCTGTATCAGGGTGTCCATGTCCAAACACCAGGTTCATTCACATACCAAGCCAGAAGAAAACTAGACCCACTGTCTGCTTTCTAGAGTCTAAATCCCCAGCTCAATCTCCTATTTCTTTTAAGATTTTATTTATTTATTCATGAGAGACAGAGAGGGGGGCGGGCAGAGACACAGGCAGAGGGGGAGCAGGCTCCATGCAGGGAGCCTGACGTGGGACTTGATCCTGGGTCTCCAGGATCACGCCTTGGACTGAAGGCGGCGCTAAACTGCTGAGCCACCGGGCTGCCCTCAATCTCCTATTGCCCAATTTATGAGTCTTCCTTGGAAGCCAATAATAACCTTTCCTGTCTCTAAAGTTTGAGCCACTGAGGGTTAATCCAACGAGGTTCCTTGACTTCTGTTTTGGAGACAGAAGTCTATCTAGTCTTTGTGAATGTGTAATATGTTCTGGCCTGAATCTGGGGTTGGGGCAATTTGAGGAAGCTGATCTCCCTTTTCCAAAGGTGAATGGACAACCCCAAAGATAAAATTTCCATGCCAAGAAATACTTGGCACCTGATGGTAATAAGTGCTTGGCTCTCCTAGGTTCCCTCTGAATACAGAGTTTTAAGTATTTATGTGCCTAACATAGGAGCACTGAAATATATAAAACACATATTTACAGACCTAGAAGATGAAATGGACAGCAAAATAATAATAGAAGGGGGCTTTAATACTCTACTTATATAAATGGATAGATCATCCAGACAGAAAATCAATAAGAAAACATTGGCCTTAAAGGAACATATAAGACCAGATGGACTTTACAGTTGTATAGAGAACAGTCCATCCAAAAGCAACAGATACATGTTCTTAAGTACACACAGAATAATTTCCAAAATAGATCATTAGGCAGCAAAACAAATTTTAACTTTAAATGGAGTGAAATCACATTAAGTATCTTTTCTGATCACAGTGGAATGAAACTAGAAATTAATTAGAGGAAGAAATTGGAAGACTGACAATATGTGGAGATTAAACAACATGCTGTTACAACTACTGGCTCCATGAAGAAATGAAAAGAGAAATCAAAATACCAGAGATAAATGAAAAGGAAAATACAACATAACAAAATTTACAAATACAGCAAATGCAGTTCTAATGGGAAAGTCCACAGTGATGAATGGCTACATCAATCAACAAGAAAAACCTCCAGCAACCTAACCTTATACATCAAAGAACTCTAGAAAGAATAAACAAAGCCCTAAGTTAGTAGATATAAGGAAATAATAAAGGCCAGAGTGGAAATACATAAAATAAATACTTGGAGCCTGATGACTAAAAAGACGAAAAGATCAATGAAACTAAGCAGGTTCTTTAAAAAATAAGCAAAATCGACAAAACTTTAGCTAGAATCACCAAGACAGTAAAATACTTAAGTTTTACCAAAGATGCGACAGACTCCTACAATGAAGGTTATAAGACACTGATGAAATTGAATAAGGCACAAATAAATGCAAAGAGATTAATTAGAAGAATTAAATAGCTGAAATGATCATACCACCCACAGCGGTCTACATACGCAAAACAGTCCCTCTCAAAATTTTCGTGTCATTTCTCACAGAAATAGAGCCAATAATTTAAAAGTTTGTAAGACTTTGAAAAGCCAAAGCAATCTCAAGAAAGAACACCACACCTGAAATCATCACGCTCCACATTTTTCAGGGAAATGTAAATGTCTCCTAGAGAACCCAGAAAGGCAAATTGAGTCCCTCTCCGTTTGTCTGCTGCACAGGTCAGAAGGAAACTCTAATTCCACTGACATGATCGCCTTCTCTCTTCAATCCTGAATCTCAAACCTAGAGATGACCAGAGCATTGCTGGCATCTTCTTCAAAGATTGCTCTGCTCACCAGCAGGCTTTTAGTTCTAACTGCGGGCAGTAAAGCTCATTCATGTCAATGGCTGCACTGAGTATATTGGATATATGTATGTGTGTATGTATACATATATGTTAACATAATCAACATAGGTTCTTTACAACAAAACCAATACAATTTTATGTATATATGTGTGTGTGTGTTAAAGAAACATAGATGCCTAATCATATGGACTAATTTCTTTCCCGGTGTTTTCTAGTAATTTTCCATTAGGTCACCCTGGTGCTTATAATCTCTTTTTTGTGTTTTAGCAGAGTTGAGTTCAATCTCTCACTCCTATTCAATAGTCTTGAATACATTCTCTTGCCATTTTAACAAGTATCTAGGACAATTTGTCTTTCACAGAAAAAGAGAAAGTTTCAGACAAACATGGCCACATATAGGAATATGCATTGACTAGGGCTATTTCATATGATGGTAGGCACAGTCCCTTGGAGATCAGTTGGGTTCGAAGATTATATATTTGGTAATTAGTCATCTGTCTGTTCAACAACTTTTTGCAATGGGACTTTGTCCTCCTGGTTTTAAGTAAGAGAAAGTGAATGCAAAAGCCTATTTAGGTTCGAATTTGGGAAGTTGAATGAGTTAAAAAGAGGTAAGAGCAACAGAGCTTAAGAGCATGAGTTTTTGGAGTGATGAAGCATGGGTTTAAGCTAAAACAAGGAAGAGTGTGAAAAACAACTGATGTATAGAAAAAAATTAAGGTGTCAATAAATATCCACACAGCTATCATATTTTATAAACACATACTCAAAATGAACACAGTTTTTTAATAGACACACTGAGGGATTCATATTATATTTTAGAAACATAAGATTCAGTAAAAGGAAATATGCAAGTAAAAATATTAGGATTAAAGAAATCATAATGCCCTTTATAAGTCATGTGAAGAAAATATTTGATAGAATTCAGTCTTATTTATGAGCAAACTCTCTATGAAGAGAAGGCTGCTCCCCTAATCCTGGCAAAAGTTATCAATAATTAAAGCAAATTTAAAAACTCTTTGCATGACAGTAAAAAATAAGATAGGAATATCAGCTATCACAACTTTTATGTAACCTTGTCCTGCAGGTTCTGGCCCATACCAAGACCAAGAACAACAAACCAGATACTGGGTTGTAATGGAAGAGACAAACAATTGCCAGTAAGATCAATGTGATAGAGCAACAGCAAGAGAGGGAAAAGGTAGATGGGCTACAGGTATGAATCTCAGAGGATCCTGATACTTGGGGTTATTTTTTATTTTTATTATTATTTTTTTTTATCAATTAAGAGGTTAACTGTTAGGAAGTTAAAACAGAAAGAAAGAAGAATGAGATTTCTCTGCTTGATAACAAAAGACATGTAACAGGGAAAAAAAAGACATATTTGAAGAGCTAAGATGGAAAAGGTGTCATCAAAATTCAGGATGCAGTTAATTATTGAAGTGATAGAAGTTTGTTTGGGGGCAGCTGAGCGGCTCAGTCAGTTAAGCGTCTAACTCTCGATTTCAAATCTGTTCATGATCTCAGGGTGGTAGGAACAAGCCCAATGAGGCTCTGTGCTCAGCGGGGTGTCTGCTTGAGTTTCTCTCCCTTTCCCTCTGCCCCTCCCCTATTCTCTCTCTCCCTCTATAAAATAAATCTTAAAGTTTCTTTATTGTAAAATATTGTAAATAACTGTGGGAGGACACAGGAGTTTGGAAGCCTGTAGAACTACATACGTGAAGAAGAGTGACAGATTTAGAGATATAAACATGATCTTGATCAGTAGCCAGGAATTATCCCTTGGACTTTGATGAGCATAAGGGTCAAAAGCTGGATAGAGCTTGATCTTCTCTTGAAAGAGAAGGGATATTGTGCTTAGTAACTTGACAACTTGTCCACCACTACCTTCTGAGTAACTCCTAACTTAATTATGGCTCTTTCAACATAGCCCAGCCTTGCCTCTTTAATACCACACACTGCTTCCCACCTTCTGTTGTTAGTCTTGCTACACAAAAAACTACAGGCATCTGAGCTTCTTTTCCTACATTTGACTTTTCTTTCAAACTCATTTTTTAAAAAGATTTTATTGATTTATGTGTGTGTAAGAGAGCAAGAAGGGACAGAGGGAGAGGGACAAGCACACTCCAAGCTGAGCAGGAAGCTCAACACAGGGCTTAATCTCACGACCCTGGGATCATGACCTGAGTGGAAATCAAGAGTCAAACACTTAACCGACTGACCTACCCAGGCACCCCTCAAACTCATTTTAAATAATACTTGATGGGGGCAGCCCTGATGGCACAGTGGTTTAGCGCCGCCTGCAGCCCACAGCGTGATCCTGGAGACCCTGGATCAAGTCCCACATCGGGCTCTTTGCGTGGAGCCTGCTTCTCTCTCTGCCTCTCTCTCTCTCTCTGTGTGTGTCTATGAATAAATAAATAAAATCTTAAAAAAAAAATACTTGATGGCAAGAAGCATTAAACAACCTTTTCCTGTACCAAGTATCTACTCAAATTTTACCTTCAATAATGTCATTTTCTAATAGCCTGTTTCCCTGTCTATGTTCCACTTAAAACTGAAGGTATTTAAGAAGGAATTTTATCTTAGTCACTGGTATTTATAAAACCTCACCTTGTATCAGATACATAGTAGATTCTCAATAAATATTTACTGAATGAATGAGACATCTAGCCATTTGAAGAATTAATCTAAACCAAGCCACCAACTTTATTAAATGCTATTTAATTCCCAATGAAATAGGGAATGCTAGGCTTCTATTCCTATATATTGTATAGATTCTATATGGTCTTGTTTGTAAGTTTAAGTGTACCGTACAAGTGATCATTATGGTAACATCTATGTAGAATTAGCAAAAGGACACTACAGATTAATAGTATCTGTGCAAACTCGTATCTTAGAAATGTGTGCCATTTTCATTAAATCTCTAATCCTCCTCATTTTAATCATTCAGTATCTTCTAGAATTTTGAGTATTCTCACCAATTTTGAGCTTATCAAAGAAAGATTGGTTAATATGATCCAGATTAAATAGCATCACCAATACGACAACCAAGGTTATTCCTGACTTCCATTCACAAGGATAACTATTGTCTCTGTTAAGAACAAGACATCACTAAGAGAATTTGAGAATACAGGAGGTGAGGCTGAAGCACTCCCTTGTAGCTTAGAGACCAAGGCCAGCTGCATTAGAAGGTTAAGAGATGTGGCTATGTGATGACTCTGCCCCTCAGGCAAGTAGAGCACCACCCAGAGAGGTCTGTTTTGAGACAGTTTCTCCTCCAGCCCACAGTAACAACTAGTTTGCTCCAGTATTGTAGGTCACGTGGTGTATGACCCTACTCTGGTCTCATGGGGATTGCAGTGGCATCTGTGGGGCTCAACTACTTCTCTAGTGCTACTGCTATGGAGAAGAGGCAGGGGCTTGTAACACCTAACCCTCAGAACTGAACATACCAAGTTCATACCTGCAGTGCCCAAGAAAAAACCCTCACCACTGGTTTTGTTCATCTGCAGAACCAAGTAACAGATGTACTCTGAACAAGGACCTGGGTGGAGGGCAAATTAGAAGGTTTGCTGGTTTTTGAACCTGGTTTGCTCCAGCCCACAGAAGCTGCTCCCAAACTCTGGAAAGAGTGCCTCCTAACCACATCTGGCCAGAGGGGCTGGCAATGGCACCTGGATGCTCTATTTCCTGTAGTGCTTGAGCAGAGAGGCAGGTCAGTAGAGCCAACTATGCCTAAAACAAAGCTAATACTAGGCATGGAGGGTCCCCCTGCTATTTAGACCAGAGGATTAATTCATACCCAAGACTGAGAGCAGCTCCCAATCTCTCTTAATGGGAAAGCCTACCTGGGGGAAAAAATGGGAGTTGCTTAACAGTGGCCCCTCCATCCCACCTAGACAACCAGATTGAAACCTAGCCCAGCCTGCTAGACTTCTGGTACCCATCTGACCTGAAGGGTTCACAGGAACACCTGAGAAGCTGTGCAACCAGCAATGCATGAGCTGAGAGGTAGGAAAGCAGAGCTGAGTGCCCCTAGAACAAAGCCAGTACAGGGCTTGGAGGGCTCCCCTGGTATGCCCAGGCAGTGTGATTAATTCAGAGCCAAGGCTGAGGGAGTTTCTGGCCCCTCTTGATGGGACAGCTTGTTTGGCAAAAGTTGAGAGATACCTGGGGCAGCCCCTTCCCATCCCATCCGGGCAAGAGAACTGAGACATAGCTTTACGCTCTCTGGAGAGTATCTCCTATCTCCATCTGACCAGTAAGGTTAGCAAGGACATCAGGAAAGTGAGTATGTAAGCCAGCAGTTCTTGAGATAAGTATCTGACAGGCAGATCCTATAGTCTGCAGAGCAAAGCCCAATTTAGCTAGAGTGCTTGGGGTGCAAGGCAGACTAAGACACCAAACAAATAGCTATAGTGACTTTACAGATGTTCCTACTGCACCCAGACAAACTAATTTGTAGCCCTACCCAACAATGAATACAGCCTTCAGCCTACACAACTGGATGCACAGGAAGCTGTATAGCCCATCAACCAGCCCTCCTTACAGTGGCACTTGAGTAGAGACTGCAGGCCTAGTCTTTCCCTAGCTGTAGTGCAAAACCAATGGCTTTACCATTGGTAAAGCCTGGGTAATTCAGTATACACTGGACTAATTCGGAGCCCAAAACAATGAGCTGTACAAGCCCTAAGTGTGGTCCTGCTGCCTTGTCAGGACAGCAGAAGCATAATCATAGCTCTACCTATTATTCAATATAGTAGTTAGTCCTGACCATCTAGTAAGGCTGACCTGAGAATTCAGACAAGCCCAGAGCTCCATCCAAAGCATCATTTGGGTAGGGAAACAAGCTAACAGTAGTATTCTGTTCTCAGCCATTAGTATACCCTCCCATCCCCAACATCAGCACTCAGATGCCTCACCCAAAAACAGCACAAGAGCAGACCCATCTGTCCAGGACATTATCAACATATATACCCAGACACTCAGATGAGTGGATTCTTGAAGATCCATTGTGGCCAAAGCAAGTTTGTCAAGTCTGTGAGAGAAGCCCCATTACTCAAATGCACAAATACCAATGTAAGAACGCAAGGAAAACAGAAAATCAGGTAAATATGACACCATGAAATGAAATAAAGCTCAAATACCTGTTCCTAAAGAAATGAAGATGTATTAACTGTCAGGCAAAGAATTCAGAATTATCCTCTGAAGGAAGGTTAGTAAATTAGAAAAATACACAGACCACTACACAAAGTTAGAAAAACAAGTTATGATCAAAACAAATTTGACAAAGAAACCCTCAGAAACCACCAAAAAGAAAACCAGAAATCCAGAAGTTGAAAAATAACTGAGTTGAATATTTCTATACAGATTTTCAAAAGCAGTTTTGATTATCCTTAAACAATCAGTGACCCGGAGAATAGGGTATTTATAATTATTCAGTCAGGGTAGGAAAAAATAATTGGAAAAAAAACTAAGGTTCCTATGCACACAATGCAGGAACACAATGCAGAGAAACAAGAGTACATACATAACTTTGAGGTGTTATGGATTTGGTTCCAGACCACCACAATTAAGCAAATATCACAAGAAAGCAAGTCAAAGCCTTTGCCTTCTCAGTGCAGACAGGTTTAGTGTACGTGCTGCTGAAGTGACCACAGTTGTTTCCCTGATGGCAAGTGGAAAACTGTGTGGAGGTTCCTCAAACAGTTAAAAATATACCTGCCCTACGACCCAGCAATTGCACTGTTGGGGATTTACCCCAAAGATACAAATGCAATGAAACGCCGGGACACCTGCACCCCAATGTTTATAGCAGCAATGGCCACGATAGCCAAACTGTGTAAGGAGCCTCGGTGTCCAACGAAAGATGAATGGATAAAGAAGATGTGGTTTATGTATACAATGGAATATTACTCAGCTATTAGAAATGACAAATACCCACCATTTGCTTCAACGTGGATGGAACTGGAGGGTATTATGCTGAGTGAAGTAAGTCAGTCGGAGAAGGACAAACATTATATGTTCTCATTCATTTGGGGAATATAAATAATAGTGAAAGGGAATATAAGGGAAGGGAGAAGAAATGTGTGGGAAATATCAGAAAGGGAGACAGAACGTAAAGACTGCTAACTCTGGGAAACAAACTAGGGGTGGTAGAAGGGGAGGAGGGCGGGGGGTGGGAGTGAATGGGTGACGGGCACTGGGTGTTATTCTGTATGTTAGTAAATTGAACACCAATAAAAAAAATAATAATAATAAAAAAAAAAATGAAGTGACCACAGTTAGTGCATACAATTGTGTTTACCTATACTGTCATCTATTGACTGTAATAGCATTATATCTAGAAATACAATGTACCTACCTTAATGAAACAATGCTTTATTGCTAAAAAATGCTAACTATCAAGAGGCCTTCAAGTGCAATTAGATGAAGCAGTTTCCCTGTCTGGAACCATGCAGGATACTTGGCACATAGTGGGTCAAGTGTAAACATTCAATGAATTTAATTTATAAGATCTGATATCAGAGTGAAATCAAATGGGTAATATACTGTCATGATTTAAATTTTATATATACACACACACACACACATGCACACACACATGCACGCACACACACACTTGAGTCACAAGAACTTTAAGTTGTTAGGATATTTATGAAATTTAGGTTAAAACTGTAATTATCAGGTTTTAACAAAGTGAATGGTAAATCAATAAAATGTATGGTGACTTTTTTTGAAGTTAAAGTAATTTACTATCCTCCCCCTGCCCTCAGCATCTCTATCTCATTCCTAATTTAGATGATTTAGTAGATGGTCTAGTAACTTTACCTCCTGATGCTCAGCACTTCTTTTATTTTACTGCTTGCAGGCTTTTCAAGGACACTTTGCATAACACTCAACATAAAAGATAAGATTGTTTTGTCACCCATCTAATTCAATATACACATTCCCCAAATAATTTCATTCCTTTCTTGTTAGAAAAAAAAATGTTATCTTATTTATCATTCTTTAAGATTGAAGAATGTGAGACACCTGGGTGGCTCAATAGTTGAGTGTCTACCTTCAGCTCAGGTCCTGATCCCAAGGTCCAGGGATGGAGTCCTGTATTAGGCCCCCTGCAAGGAGCCTGCTTCTCCCTCTGCCTATGTCTCTGCTCCTCTGTATGTGTGTCTCATGAATAAATAAATAAAACTTAAAAAAAGGACTGAAGATTGTAACAATATTTCTTCTGGAGCTACCTCTTATAAGGCAAAATCCGTTCATAATGATGTCTTCTTTGAGACTTTTTATAATAAATGTAAGAATACAGTCCACTAAATAAAGTATCTGATTATCTTTAAGGCTAGTAACAGGTGACCCTAGACATGCTTTCTGCAAGCTACATGTGAGATATTGTATCAGAACATAGCACCTTCCTTTCAGGACCCAGAGTCATAGACATCACCCAGACATTCTTGTATCATTTTTTGTTCAAGAGTCTGTCCTGTCCTGTTCTCCTCTGAGATGACTCACTAGAATTTCAATACGAAGTGGTTCCTTTTTCTGCTTGAATATAACTTCCATCAGTACTTGGATTCCAAAGGGTTTTAACTGATGTAGAAATGTATTTTTAACTTTTGTTAACATCCTTTGAATTATGGGCTTTTTGAAAATCTTTTTTTTTTAATTTATTTTTTATTGGTGTTCAATTTACTAACATACAGAATAAACCCCAGTGCCCGTCACCCATTCACTCCCACCCCCCGCCCTTCTCCCCTTCTACCACCCCTAGTTCGTTTCCCAGAGTTAGCAGTCTTTACGTTCTGTCTTCCTTTCTGATATTTCCCACACATTTCTTCTCCCTTCCCTTATATTCCCTTTCACTATTATTTATATTCCCCAAATGAATGAGAACATATAATGTTTGTCCTTCTCCGACTGGCTTACTTCACTCAGCATAATACCCTCCAGTTCCATCCACGTTGAAGCAAATGGTGGGTATTTGTCATTTCTAATAGCTGAGTAATATTCCATTGTATACATAAACCACATCTTCTTTATCCATTCATCTTTCGATGGACACCGAGGCTCCTTACACAGTTTGGCTATTGTGGACATTGCTGCTAGAAACATCGGGGTGCAGGTGTCCCGGCGTTTCATTGCATTTGTATCTTTGGGGGTAAATCCCCAACAGTGCAATTGCTGGGTCGTAGGGCAGGTATATTTTTAACTGTTTGAGGAACCTCCACACAGTTTTCCAGAGTGGCTGCACCAGTTCACATTCCCACCAACAGTGTAAGAGGGTTCCCTTTTCTCCGCATCCTCTCCAACATTTGTGGTTTCCTGTCTTGTTAATTTGCCCCATTCTCACCAGTGTGAGGTGGTATCTCATTGTGGTTTTGATTTGTATTTCCCTGATGGCAAGTGATGCAGAGCATTTTCTCATGTGCATGTTGGCCATGTCTATGTCTTCCTCTGTGAGATTTCTGTTCATGTTTTTTGCCCATTTCATGATTGGATTGTTTGTTTCTTTGGTGTTGAGTTTAATAAGTTCTTTATAGATCTTGGAAACTAGCCCTTTATCTGATATGTCATTTGCAAATATCTTCTCCCATTCTGTAGGTTGTCTTTGAGTTTTGTTGACTGTATCCTTTGCTGTGCAAAAGCTTCTTATCTTGATGAAGTCCCAATAGTTCATTTTTGCTTTTGTTTCTTTTGCCTTCGTGGATGTATCTTGCAAGAAGTTACTACGGCCAAGTTCAAAAAGGGTGTTGCCTGTGTTCTTCTCTAGGATTTTGATGGAATCTTGTCTCACATTTAGATCTTTCATCCATTTTGAGTTTATCTTTGTATATGGTGAAAGAGAGTGGTCTAGTTTCATTCTTCTGCATGTGGGTGTCCAATTTTCCCAGCACCATTTATTGAAGAGACTGTCTTTCTTCCAATGGATAGTCTTTCCTCCTTTATCGAATATTAGTTGAGCTTTTTGAAAATCTTAAGTAGGAATATCTAAGGCATCCATTTCTACTAATTTAGGACATTTATATGATAGAACCCTTTTAATAATTAAAAATGTTATAGAAGTGTACTTGTTGATAGAGAAAAACATATATTGACAAAAGAGAAAGCTTATTACTGTATAGATGATTCTTTGTGTTGTTAGATGTGTACATAGAGAAAAGAGACTAGAAAGACACACAAAGCAGTATTTACAGTGGCTATTTCTGTGGGAAATGGGCTATTTATGGTTGATATGGGGAACATGGAGAGTATGGTGCCCCTCCCTTCCTAAGCTCTCTTGTTTGAGCAGTTATTATTCTCTGGCAGAATAAAAAAGTAATTGTCTTGTTCATCCACCGAACAACAGAAACTTCACTGTAATATCAAAAAGGGTCTTAAGAAAAATAAGATGTAATAGAAGTTTTTTCAAGGTATCAATCTTGACTTTTTTTCTTATTACAATAATTTCTTGGGGCACCTGAGGGGCCCAGTTGGTTGGGCTTCTCCCTCTTGACTTTGACTTGGGTCAGGGTCTGTGGATCATGAGATTGAGCCTGGAGTCCAGCTCTTCAACAAGTATGGAGCCTACTTGGGATTCTCTCTTTCCCTCTCCTCGTGCTCATGCATTTGCATGCTCTGTCTCAAAAAAGAAAAGAATAAAATTTCTTTTACTAGAAGACATCTTGCTAGGGCACAAAGACCAGTTTTTAGCTCAACCTAGTTTATTAGAAACATATATGGTAGGAATAATTCCATTTCTTTGTCATATAGGTATTGCACTAGCTTTTAGATAATTCAGATAAGGAATATTTTTAAGTTGAGACTCAGCTAGAGATGACAAAATATTTTTGGTATTCATGCTGTCTAGTAGGAAACTATCTTACCCAGAGAATCAATTCTATCTTCAGTAGCTCAGAAGAGGGCTTTTTAGTTGTCCTCATTGATATTGAAAACAAAATGTGGCTTAGATAGGATATAATGTATTCTCTGATCCTAGATGTAAACCATCATTTTAATTTGCAATATATTTAATAAATTATTGTACTGTGTTATATCACATAATTGACAAACTTAAGGCCTTCCTTTAGAACTATTAAATTTATGTTGAATGGCATGAGAAAGATGACCAAGGATTTTTTTTAACCTAAAGCAAGCTATGATATCAATACCATTCCCAGCACAGTATCATTACAAACACAATATCCAAATTGCACTTCCCCCTCTTTTTATCTCCCTCCTGTTCTCATGCTCTACAGGGGTGGGGGATGGTTAACTGTTCCATATGCAGAAGAGGGTCTCCAAAGTAACCAAAAGTGAAGTGGTTGCCTCAGGTCTAAGTTGTAAACCTTTGAAATCAGACAATGATGCCTTCTCAACCCCCTCCTGTTTTAAAGGTGCTTTGTTAGAATAGTATCTCAGAATATTAGCCATTCATCTTAAAAGATTGGAGTAGAAAATAAGACATGAAAATAATATATTTCACTTTATTATAGTTCATTTTATTTATCCTCTGAATAATATGAACATACATTAACTGAACTTTTTTTTTTAAAGATTTTATTTATGTATTCATGAGAGAGAGAGAGAGAGAGAGAGGCAGAGACACAGGCAGAGGGAGAAGCAGACTCCATGCAGGGAGCCCCATGCAGGACTCGATTCCGGGACTCCAGGATCACACCCGGGGCGGAAGGTGGCACTAAACTGCTGGGCCACTGGGGCTGCTCACATTAAATGGACTTCTTACAGAAAAGACATGATAAAAGAATAAGGTTTTAGTGCTCATTTAGATTTATTTTCCATGTGGAACATCATCTATAGTTAATATAAACTGAACTACCACTCTAAAAATGAAAACAGATGTTTAGAAGAGTATTTTTTTTTAATTTTATTTATTTATTCATAGAGATGCAGAGAGAGAGAGAGGGGCAGAGACACAGGCAGAGGGAGAAGCAGGCTCCATGCAGGGAACCTGACATGGGACTCGATCCAGGGTCTCCAGGATCACGCCCTGGGCTGCAGGCAGCGATAAACCGCTGCGCCACCAGGGCTGCCCTGTTTAGAAGAGTATTATAGCTACCTGGTACTTCATTTTTTCAGATGTATCTTTCGAATATTAATATTTTGACATGAAAATGGCAGGATATAGCCAGCTAATTTTTCTTAAGAGTAGTCAAGGAAATCAAAGCATTATAACATTAGAGCCTAAGACTTTTACATGGATCTATATGCTGTTATTTTTTCTCATTTGTGGGCTGTTTCCACTGTAGAGTATATGAAAGACATTTTTTATAATGTCCATTCTTCAATTTTTTCTTTCAACTTTCACATGCAGCCTACTTTTCTACTTATAGGTCCATTGGTTGGTTAGTAATAAATGAAGCAGATAGGACTGTGGGTATTATTTCCCTACCAGACATTCTGCAAGTCCTGATACTCATGCTTGCAGGTTTAAATGCCCATTTCTGGCTTTCAGCATAGTGTGCAGGGCAAGGGACATCAAGCAGTGCCTTCTCCACCACCCATCCACAAATTACAGCTTCATGTGCATTACTTTATAAAGCATTTTCATTTCCTTTGTGGTTTTAAGTTTTACTGCTCTACTTTGGTATGAGAGCTAAGTTTATATAAAATATTTTAAGGAGCAGTCTATCAACACCCAGCAGTACCTGAATACCTGAATTCAGTACCTGAAAATGGAGGATTCATTGCCATGTTCATCATTACCTTTCCCATTCACAAGCTAAAATCTTTGCAGTTTTGCTTCATTTTCTGGACTACTAATAGGAAAACAAGGAGAAATTATTTGAGTTCTATTGAAACATTCATCTACCCTTTTTTTTAAAGCTATTACTGTTTTGAGTACATAAAAGGTCTAGATACAAACTTTTCCATTGATACTATGAAAATTACATTAGTTACCAAAAAGCATTTGGTAATGGCTAACATCATTTCCTGCCAGATTCACTTTGTGCAAGCTCTCGGAATGCATTCAGGGGGCTTGCAGAGAATGGAGGAGGGGTCCTTGAACAAGAAGAGTTGATTATCCTGTGTCTCACATTTAATAGTGAGAGGTGAGCTGGAGGGGTCCTAAAACTGCCAGTCTTCTCTTCTTCCTTCCTGCTCCTCCCCTTTTCCAACCCTGTTAAGTATGAACAATCCAGCCTTGGGCTACACAGACTTAAACCGAGATGTGCCCAAGAGTTCCCAAAGCAGTAGACGATGACATACACTTTGAACTCTTAGAAGTTAAATATTAAAATGCACGTATGATAAGTACCAATTTTTCTTTAGTTCAGAAATCAATCAAACTAAAACTAGCTTTCACAGTTGGTTTACAACTTAAAGACATGCCCTCTAAAGGAACCCCCACTTTCAACAGGAAACATATCTCATTCACTCAGTGAGAAAACCCAGGGCATGATTCTGGAGAGCAGAATCATGTAGGACCTAAACACTGTCGCACATGTACTTTGTGGGTCCCATCCCACATCTATTGAATCAAAATCTCTAGAGATGGGGTCATTTTCAAATTTCATGTGTTGGCAAATGTAAAACTCAGGATAATTTTTATAATCAGCAAATACTGCTAAAATGATTACATGAATGTGAAATTGTTCACAGCATTATCTGTAATAACCTGAAACTGGGAATACCCCAAATATCTGAAAGTGAACAATGAACAGATTTCATTGCATTCATTCCCTGGAATGCTACAGCACTGTAATAACAAACATATCTATCAGTGGTGCAGGAACATCACAGACCTAACAATGAGCAAAGGAGCAGGACCACTCCAGTGCAGATACATACATACATACATATATATATACATATATATATTTCTTTTTTTTTTTTATTTATGATAGTCACAGAGAGAGAGAGAGAGAGAGGCAGAGACACAGGCAGAGGGAGAAGCAGGCTCCATGCACCGGGAGCCCGACGTGGGATTCGATCCCGGGTCTCCAGGATCGCGCCCTGGGCCAAAGGCAGGCGCCAAACCGCTGCGCCACCCAGGGATCCCTATATACATATATATATTTCTATACAGCTTCTTCATGTGCATTAGGAAAACAGCTCAACTCTGGGCAGATTCATCCCCACAGGCACATAACTTGGCCCCTTAAAAAAAAAAAAAAAGACACTCCTTGTCAGGCGACTGGCCCAGGGCCAAGCCACACAGTTGGCCCAGTGGAATCAGGTTCAACTGGGGTTCTTTTCTGCCCCTGCGGCCAAGTCAAGTTCTTCATCCTCTCTATGTCTTGGTATCACAAACCAGAAGAATAACAATGTTGGGCTGGATGAGTTGAAATTTTCGCCCAGATTTGATATTTCACAAATTCTGAGTCCTTAAATGCTCCCCTGTGGGAGGAAAAACCTGTTCCACAGCCAGAATTTGAAATGTAATTTACCACTGAAATAACAGTGTACAGACAGGGACAGTTGAATTAGAATGCTCTACAATATAGTTTGTATAGTGCTGTGTAATTAGAATTCATTGTGTTCCTAATGCCTGCATTACAACTAAACATTTGGAGCCAAACTCCCTTGGAACATAGGACCTGCTTCTATCAGATCAGCCACCATCCAGAGTCTCATTGCCTGGGAGATGGAAGGGCACAAACATTAAGATAGGGGCCTGGCCTAGGTCAGCGCACCCACCCCGTTATTCTCCGGGAACTGTGTATCTCTGCATAGATATCCTAAGTTAAAACCTAAAAGCATGAGTGGAAGCTGTTTGTGCATGATAAGGTACCATACCAGAGAGAAGCTCTGTTGGGTGTATGTTTACAGAAAATTACTAAGAAGCACTTTTGGAAAGCATCCATTATTATGTGAATAAAAGGTACCTGTGGTTATTCTTTTTACCAGATGACAGGCACAATTCCCCATTAAGGATGTTCAGTCAATATAGTAACGTTTTGTCTTTTTCAAGCTTTCACCAGTAGCTCATTGTCAAACTTCACTTGGACTGTCCAAATGAACCTACGTATCTACATTGACAGCCAACGAGTAAGCAACATCATGGCAGTACCTATCATTTTTTTAGCCCCTTATTTTTGTGGATTATTAATCTCTTTCAGAAATCTAGCTTCTACTAGTGTCTGATGAGAAAACAAGAGAGTTGTTATGATGGGACAAATGGTAGACCTGTTTCCCACATACACATGTCAGAATAGCCTAATCAGAGAAGTATAGGTGTTATGTGCAATTATCCTTAAACATGTTATAATGCGCTCTCTCTCTCTCTCTAATATTGATCTGAATATGCACAGGCCTACCTCAGAAATGTGGGTCCAGCTCCAGACAGTAATGAAAGAGTAAATATGGCAATAAACTGAATCAAATGAATTTTTAGGTTTCCCTAGTATTGATAGTATAGGTTAGTCTATTAGGTAGCAGTATGTCTAAAAGACAATGTATATATCTTCATGAAAAATACTTAATTGTTTAAAAATGCTATCATCTGAGTTTTTACTGGGTTCTCATCTTTTTGCTTTATGGAGGGTCTTGCTTCAGTGTTGATGGCTGCTGACTCTCCAGGGTGGTGGTTGCTGACAGCTGGAGTGGCTGTGGCAATTTTTAAAAATGAGACAACAATGAATTTTGCCACACTGATAGTCTTTTTTTTTTTTTTACAAACAATTTCTCTGTAGCACATGATGTTATTTGATAACATTTACCACAGTATAGTGTGTTTCAAAATTGGAATCAATTTTCTGAAATCCCACTTTAGCTTTATCAACTATTTTTGTGTCATATTTGAGATCCTCTGCTGTCATTTCAACAGTCTTCTCAGCATCTTCACCAGGAGTAGACTCCCTCTAAAGAAACCATGGTATTTGCTCATCCATAAGAAGCAACTCTTTATCCATTTAACTTTCTCATGAGACTGCAACCATTCCATTACACTGGGAGGCTCCATGTGTAATTCTAGCTCTCTTGCTATTAACACGACACCTGAAGTTACTTCCTCCATAGAAGTCCTGAGCCCCTCAAAGTCATCCGTGAGAGTTGGAATCAACTTTTTCCAAGCTTCTGTTAATACAGATATTTTCACCTCTTCCAATGTTCTGAATGGCACAAATGTTCTGAATGGCATCTACAATTGTGAATTCTTTACAGGAGGTTTTCTTTTCTTTTCTTTTCTTTTTTTTTCTTCTTTCCAGGAGGTTTTCAATTAACTTTGCTCAGATCCATCAGAGGAATAATTCTCTATGGCAGTTATATCCTTACAAAATGTGTTTCTTAAAAATAAAACTTGAAAGTTGAAATTACTCCTTGATCTATGGGCTGCAGCTTAGATACTGGATTAGCAGGAGTGAACACAACATTAAATTGTTGTACGTCTCCATCAGAGCTCTTGGATGACCAGGTGTTTTGTCAATGAGCAGTAATATTTTGAAAGGAATAGCTTTTTCTGAGCAGTGGGTCATAAAATATTCAGTAAACCATATTATAAACAGAAGATCTGTAATCCAAACTTTGTTGTTCCACTTAAGGAGCACAAGTAGACTATACTTAGCATGATTTTTAAAGGTCCTAGGATTTTTTAAAATGGCACATAAGCATTGACTTTAACCTGAAGTTACTACATGTGTAAGACCCTAACAAGAGAGTCCGTCTGTCTTCTTAAATTTTGAGGTCAGGCATTCACTTTTCTTTAGCTAGGAAAGTCCTAGATGGCATCTTCCAATAAAGGCTACTTTGTCTACATTGGAAATCTGTTGTTTAGTGTAGTCACCATCATGAATATCTTTGCTAGATTTTCTGGAAAATTTGCTGCAGCTTCTATACTGGCACTTGCAGCTTCATGTTGCACTTTAATGTTATGGAAATAGTTTCTTTCTTTAAACCTTATAAATGAATCTGCTAGCTTCTAACATTTCTTCTACAACTAGTCAACTCTTTCAGCCTTCACAAAATTGAAAAAAGTTAGGACCTTGCTCTGGATTAGGCTTTGGCTTAATGGAATTTGTGGCTGCTTTGATCTTCTATCCAGACCACTAAAACTTTCTCTGTATCAGTAACAAGGCCATTTAACGTTCATATCATTTATGTATTCCCTAGAGTAGAACTTGTAATGTCTTTCAAGAAATTTTCCCCTGCATTCATAAATTCGCTCTTTGGCTTGGAAGGTCTAGCTTTGGGCTTGTGTCAGCTCTCAACATGTCTTCCTCACTAAGCTTAATCATTTCTAACTTGATTTAAAGGATTGATATGGGACTCTTACTTTCACTTGAACACTTAGAAACCAATGTAGGATTATTAATTGCCCTTATTTCAAAATTTTTCTCTTTCACAGACTAGGAAGGCCAAGGAGAGGAAGAGACACTGGGTGGAGGAGATAGACAGTGCTTGTTCTAGTTAGAACACATACATTTGTTGATTGTGTTCACCATTATATATGGGCATAGCCTATGGCACCTTAAAATATTTAGAATAATAATATAAAAAAATAACTCATCACTGACCACCATAACCAATATAGTGATAATGAAAAAAGGTGAAATATTGTGAGAATTACCAAAAAAAAGTGACACAGAGACATCAAGGGAACAAATGCTGTTGGAAAAAGAAAAAAAAAGGTACCAATAGACTTGCTGGATGCAGAGTTGCTCCACTCCTTCAATTTTAAAGAAATATATTACCTGTGAATCACAAGAAAGTCAAATGCAATATAATGAGGTATGCCTCTATTTGCCTTATGGGAATTCCAGAAGAAGAGAAGGAGAAAGGCCAGAATGCATATTTAAAACAATAATGGCTGAAAATGTCCCAAACCTAGGAAAAGAAATGGGCATCCAGATCTTTGAGGCCCAACAAATTCCAAATAGGTAGAACCTGAACAGAGATCACTAAGGCACATCATAATTCAATTGATAAAATTCAAAACACACACACAAAAAAATGAATTTTTTTTTAAAAGTAGCAAGAGAGAAGTTATGTACGAGGGGGCCTTTACTGGCAGATTTCTCAACAGAAATTTTTTTAAGCCAGAAGAGAATGGGATGATGTATTCAAAATATTGAAAGGAAAAAGAAAGCAACCCCGAATTTTGTTTCCTAGTAAGGCTTTCCTTGAAAAATGAAGCAGAGGAGTAAAGACTTCAAATTAAAAAAGCTAAAGGAATTCATTCACTACCCACCTTACAAGATGGTTGAGTTGCAGGACACTTGTTAACAAAAACATAAAAGGTAGCATAAAAAGCACTGGTAATGGCAAATATATCATTATAGATTCTATAGTATGATAATGATGGTGCACAATAAGCCTAAACTCTAGTTTGAAAATTAAAAAAAAAAAATGGACTAGTAAAAATAACCACAGTAATCTGTAATTAGCCACACAATACAAAAATTGTTAACTGTTACAACAATAACCTAAAATATGAGGGAGAGAAGTAATAAAAGTGTAAAACTTGGGAATTCTATTGAAATTAAGTTGCTACAGCTTAAAATATATGTTATGCTTTTGAGATATGTTAGGTAATCCTCATGCTAACAACAGGGGGAAATCTTGTAGCAATTATACAAAGGAACATGAGAAAGAAGTCAAAGCATACTGAAACCAAAAGACATCAATCAAAGAAAGCAAGATAAGAAACAACAATGGATCTATACAGTAACCAGAAAACAACTAATAGCCATAGTAAGTCCTTACCTATCAATAAATACTTTAATTAAATTCTGCTCCTAATAAGGGTTTTCTATTCAAAATATACTATGAATTTGAACAATTAAAAAACAAAAAATAAACCCCACCTCCAATTAAGAATTGGGAAAAGGACATGAATTGATGTATTTCAAAAAAAGATATATGAATGGCCAAGAAGTACAAGAAAAATGGTCATCAGGGAAATTCACATTAAAACCACCATGAGATATCACTTGAAATTTCTTAGAATGGACATCATCAAAAAATAAGCAATAAAAATGCTGGTACGGATGTGAAGAATGGATACGTGTGTGGACTGTTGGTGGAAATGAAAATGGGTACAACCACTGTGGAAAACAGTAAAGGTGTTGCTCAAAATTAAAAACAGAACTACCACGTGATTCAGCAATTCTGTTTCTGGGAAGCAATGAAACCAAACACTAACTCAAAAAGATACCTGCACCTCCATGTTCACAGCAGCATTGTTTTACAAGAGCTGAAACATGAAAACAACCTAAGTGTCCATTAATGAAGGGAAAAGGAAGAAGCTGTCATGAGTATGTAGGATGGACTATCATTCAACTATAAAAAAGTAAATCTTTCCATTTATAGCAACATGGCAGATCTTGAAAGCATTATGCTCAGTGAAATAACTCAGAGAAAGATGTTCATTACCTGTTTGATCTCACTTATATGTGGAATCTAAAACTAAACTAGAACAAAACAAAACACCAAACTCATAGCAGAAGATATGAGAGATCTGTTGTTACAGGGGTGCAGGGGGCGGGATGTGAAAAGGAGGAATTGGAAGAAGATAAAAGGTTCCAACTTGCCGCTGTAAGATTAAAGAAAGTTTTGGCGATGTAACGTACATGATGACTATAGGTAGCATTGCTTTATGATTGATTGATTGATTGAATTTATTAAGAGCAGAAGAGCAGGGGGAGAGGCAGAGAGGGAGGGGGAAGCAGACTCCCCACCGAGCAGGGAGCTAGAATGAAGGCTTCATCCCAGGACCCTGGGATCATGACCTGAGCTGAAGGCAGATGCTTAACCAACTGAGTCAATCGGGTATCCCTAAGGGAATGTTTTTAAAATGATAGATGAGTTTTCATCATGCAGACACATTCTTTCTCCCCCCCCCCCTTTTTTTTTTTGCAACATATACTCCACAGAATAAGAACAAGAAAATTCAGTGCTTGAGGCTAAACTAACCAAGAGGGAATTCATATATCTTGTCACTGATGGGCAGAATTGATTTGCATCAAGTTTTGTCAATGAGGAAGTTCTTAAGTTATATGTTAGAAAACATACTACCTTTCTGCAAGATCAACTGGACCCTACTGGGAAGAGCCACATGAGAAGCAGGTGAGACTTCCCTTATAAATCCACCTGTGTAAAAAGCACGCATAAAAGGCTGTACTGAGCTGCAGTGTGCTCATTTATTATGGTGGAAAACAGTGAATTTTTGCTAAGGAATTGCTCCTTGCTGAAATAACTGAATACTGAATACACGATGACAAATAAATAGAAAATAAGACCAGATGGAGGCAGAGCACACATCATTCTGTAGTTTGAAGATAAAGGAGCTTAAACTTTTAGAATCATTAATCTGCTTGGTTTTTAAATTCTCCTTTGCCAATATAATTGAACAAAAGAATTAATGCACAACAATAATGAGGATAGTTTTTACACGCTTCCCTTTTGTTTAATTTTTATCGCATTCTTGATGCATTGCCAGAATTTTGTTTTTTATGTTAATATGGAGTGCTCTGCATGTTGAAATTCTTTCTCCTTTGATTATGGAAAGAGCTACTTAATTTTGTTAAAGAAGCAGATAATTGCACTATATTTGTTTTAACCTCAGACTTCTCATAAAGAGGTATTCATGATCATGTTTAAGGCCTTTCTTTAAACCTGTCATGTCTCATCACAGCCCGTGCACTAAATAACGGAAGGCTAGAGATTAAGTCTGCCCCTTAAAATTGCCAAGTCCATTTGTACTTAGGGATTTCATCTTTTGCCCTGTCTTTTCTCTAAAGTGCTCATCTACCAGGCCTTCCCCGGTCTGGCTCTTTCTAAACATTTACTTCATTGTGTAACATTACATCCCCAGAAAAGCCTTCCTCAGCCATTCAATCACTATACCTTACTTAAGCTTTGCCAGAGCAGTTTGCTTTGTTTATCTAAATTATCAAGAAAGATGGACTTCATTTCCATGGCTATCTGTTATTGCCCATTATCTCCCACAAGAATAGAAGCTTCACAAGAAAAAACATCTAACCTGTTTTATGAATTTCTTTATCCCCACTGCCTAGAACACCACCTGACATTAATGGATGCACAATAAATACCTTCCAGTCAGAGAATGTATGCATGGGAGTGCCTGGGTGGCTCAGTGGTTGAGCATCTGCCTTTGGCTCAGGGCATGATCCTAGGGTCCTAGGGTCCTAGCCCCGCATTAGGCTGAACCCCATCCTTCAGTGATAGCCCCTGAATATTTCTGTCTCCACTAGAGTTTGGAGGAATATGCCCTGAGATCTCTTTTATTTTACATGCTTTCCTTAATTTTTAAATTTATTTATTATTTATTTATTTATTTATTTATTTATTTATTTATTTATTATTTATTTATTTAGAATAAGCAGAGGGAGGGGCAGATGGAGAAGCAAATTCCCCACTGATGAGGGAAACTGATGTGGGGCTCGATCCCAGGTCCCCAAGACCATGACCTGAGCTGAAGGCAGACACTTAACCAGCTGAGCCACCCAGGTGCCTTCTGACTGCCTCTCAAGTCCTCATTGTATCACCCAATAGCTTGGTGTACTTGCACATGTCAGTTAGCCTTTCTTGTTAAATTTTAGGTTTGTTTTTGCCACATTTAACTTCATAAGGTTAGAGTCAAGACTGATTAAGATAAATAGTATAAAATGCTTCCTCCATTGCCTGGCTTATGGATGCTTAATAAATGTTATTGTTGTTTCTGGCATTACTCTTCATATTTAAATACAGACACAGAAAATTCAGTGAAGTTGCAATAGATGGGGGTTATCTGTTTCTGCCTTTCAGTGCCACCACTCTCTTCAACTGATCTATCATGGTAGCATCTTCATGTTAATAAATGTAAACTTGATTATTTTTATTACTGTACAGTATTTTATGAACAGAAAAAAGTTTTTATCATCTCCATTGTTGAATATTGTTTAATTCTTTCTTTTAAATGGTACCAAACTGATAAACCCTAGATATAAGAGACTATCAAATGTTTGAACTAGAGCAAGTTAAAAGGATAGAATGCACTTTACTATTATTATGATTAAGATGTAGAAATGGGGCTTAACTGTTCCCCAAGAAATAAAAGACTGATTCAGGGAGTACTGCTGATTTTTCAAGGATATAATCAGGACACATCTGAAGTCTCACTGAGGAAAGAACTCCAATTCTCAGAGGAGAGAGAATCCTCTATTGGAAATTTGGAGTGTGGGTCACAATGGCTGGGTTTACTGATAAAGTCTTAGACAAAAGAGATAGATGCTGGCCCCAAATATGAGTATAATCTTCTAAACTTATAACAGTTTTAGCCACTCCAGTACTGTGGTGGCAATGCAAGGGGAAAACTGGAAGAGTAGAAACATTTTTAAGACAAGCCACTTGTACTGAATCTGTCACAGAGGAGGAAGATATGTTTCTTCTGATTTTGCAGTCTTGACTTCCTGGGGGAACCAGAGAAGATGATTCATTCCGGGCCCGGAGAACATTCAAGAATCTCAGTAGTTACTATGTTCCTACAGACCTGCAGTGTTTGCTCTATTCGGTCTCTGATTATCTGGTTGTGCCTGATTAACCTCTGTGGGATTCCACCTTCCCCAATTCATCAGCCAATCTCTGGAGTTACCACCAAAACTCTACTTGCAGTATCTCAAGATTATAAATCACAAGTGGCAAAGCCAGAGTAGTTAATTTCAAGAACTGGTACACAACCTAATGGGCCATCAGGATTCTTTGCTAGGTATCATTTTATGAAAAATAAAATATTTTCTTTCATTCTTATAGATCAATGTCATGTACCTTTAAAGGTTCCCTTTCACTCATAAGAGTAAAAGAATATATACAAGCCTTTTACTAATCTTTAGTACATTATTACTACTAATAATGAACACATATTGTGTTTCTCTGTATCAGGCACCACTGGTTTATATCAGGTCAACCCTTATGAAAACTCAAGTAAGTAAAGACTTTTATTAGCCTAGATTTCTCAAATGAGAAACAAACTCAGAGATTAAGGTTATGAAAGTGCTAGAACGAGGATTTTAACTGTCAACTCTTAAAATGTATTTAAATTTGCCATTGACTAAAATAAAATAAGAAATGACATTCAAAGTTCTTCTTTTAATCTTTATTGTATAAAAGGATGAGGTCTGGGACACCTGGGTGGCTCAGCAGCTGAGCATCTGCCTTTGGCTCAGGTCCTGATCTCGGATTTCCGGGATCGAGTCCCACACCTGACTCCTTGCATGGAGGCTGCTTCTCCTCCCTCTGCCTGTGTCTCTGCCTCTCTTTCTGTGTTTCTCATGAATAAATAAATAAAATTTTTGGAAAAAAAAAAAAAAGGATGAGGTCTTTAAGACTTTTTTCCCCTGCCTAAAAGGGCCATGAAAGGACCATGTAAGGACTGCTTAACTGGAAGAATAGGCTTCCAATCCAAGCATCCAACAGGCCATGGATACAGAGTGAGAAGATGCAGAGACAGAGGATGTGCTGATATTTCTACACTGACTAGTGGAAGTGGCAAGAGAACTGGGCAATGATTCATACCACAGAGGATGAGGGGAAATTTCATGTGAGAAGGATTAAGCAAAAAATGTAACAAGATTAACACTTCAGGAAGCAGGAGCTCAGAGTGTTTATGTTTGAAGATGACATTCAGGTCCCTAATTTGTACTCATCACAATGGGGACGCCTAGGAAAGATATTCCCCTGTGGCCTAAAGGTAACATGGGCCACAATTTTATACAGTGTCCGTAATAATCAGTCAACAATTATAGTAGAGTCAAAATGGCTGTATTTCCCAAGGATGTTTTTATCTTGCAGACTAGGCAAGTTAGGCCATATAATATCACAGAGAGCTTTCCAATCCTGAGAAAATTAGGTGTTTAAAAATTATAAGCATCTGAAAACAGTAGTTGCTGGGAAACCTGGTCCTAAGCATTACTTATCAAAGTTGCCATGGTGATTATTTTAATTATAATGTTATTTCTGAAGTACTTTGGGACAGTAAGTACCCAATTATTTTTGAATATAATGTCCCAGTGTCGCTAGGTAAAGACACAGCAATATTGAAATATTTAATGCTACATATGATTCAGAAGTTTAATTAGTAATGGTTATAGCCCAATAACATGTCTTAGGACTTGGCAATGTTCTGAAAAGAGTGTCTTTGTTACATTTATCTAATATTATAACTTCACTACATACGGTAGTAAATAGTTTTAAAATAAAAAAAATCACAGTATAACTTTGTAAATAATTATTGAAGAGTTAAGCACACTAAATTTCTCTCATAATTACTGGTGATAGCAAAATATTAAGAAAAGTCAACATCAGACTTTGCTATTAACAAAAATTTAAGCAGGTTAACCGTTCAATCCTACAAATCTTAAAATTCAGACCAAGTAACATCTGCCACATTATTTTTCAAACTAAAATATATATACAAAATGATCCATCAATGAAAATTGCAATCTTTCATGTTTGATGTTCAAATTAATATTTTATTTTTTCCCATGGTTTAATTCAATACGCAAGTAAGGTCTAAGAGTAAGACAATACTTGTCACTATGTGGTATTATTAATAGCTTATATATATGTGTCTCATTCATTATAAAGATGACTCTAAGGACACAGATTTGAATTACTCATGTCCATGTGTACAGAAATTGTTTTCGGTACAGTACAGTACTGGAAATTTATTTTCTCTGCCATAAAATGTTCTTATCTTAATATACTGTATAATACATGTAACATACAAAATATTTTTGTCAACTATTTATGTTATCAGTAAGGCTTCTGGTGGACAGTAGACTATTATTAAGTTTCTGAGGAGTGACAAGTTATGAACTTCTGACTGCCTGGAGGGCGGTGTCCCTAACCCCCACACTGTCCAATGATCGAGTATACTGTGAACTTTTTGAGTACACAAATTTTGTTTGATTAATCTTTTTTTCCGGTACCTATAGTTGTGTGTGATGTAAAATGTGTGCCAAGTTAATAATTTATTTGTAACTTAATCCATTTTATGCAAATCTTATGACTTTTAGAAAGCAAGGTACTTCCATGTCATGTTGATTTCAGAACCTCTGATGCCACGTGGAACAGAACCACCAACTGGCTGAGCCCTGTCTCAATTCCTGACCCTCCAAAGTGTCAAACATAATAGAAGGGTGGTTACTTTAAGGCACTGTGTTTTGGAATAGTCTGTCACTGAGTAATTCATAGCTGGAGTAAATTGCCTTCTCTTCTAGTAACCTTACTGTGATACTAAATACCAAACACTTTTCACATTATTTTAAGATATCAATACAAGTTGCTATAAAAGAGCTGTTTATAAAGAAAGATTAAATGATTTTCCCAAAATATTTCAATATTATGTTTTAATAAAGAAATGTCTTCCGCCTGCCAGCAAAACAAAACACCCCCCCCAAATTTGTATTATATTTTTTATCTGTCTATATTAGCAGATGTCAAAACAAGGGTAATGTTTCCTATATGATATTTTCTGTCATTGTCTTAGTTTTTGACATCCTGCTTCTGGAATTGGTTTGAGCACTCAAAATTAGCTGGGTTTCAACATCATTTCAGTAAGGGAAAAGGGCAGTTTTGTTTCACATTCTCAAAACCCAGCATTGCATTCTAGGGAAACACATCTTTTATGAACAATGAAACACAGTTTAACTAATTAGAAAATTTCTAATTGCTTCTTATTCTGTTGATCTAACTGATGTAAGATGATGTTATTGAGATGAGACCCACCAAACAGAGTCAAGCAGCTTCTACACATTCTTTACATCTGTCCCGTATCCACACTGCCTTGGCTCCAGTATGCCTGACCTCAGACTTACGTAGTATTAGCGTAAGTTCAGCCTCTGATTACCTTCCTGTGGTATATATGTATGGTTCACATTTATCACATTCACGTTGCTGTCAGCTAAGAAAAGATACATTCCTTACACATACGTACAGATCTAAGAATCATGTTATCTTGTGAGCAGAAGGTGTGTACAGATTTCTCACTAGTCAATGTTGCTGGCAGAGCTGTACCAGAAGACAGAAGAGTCTCTTCATTTACTGGAATAAACCAAAGGGGCCTAAGCATGAAAGAAAACAGTATGTGGTGAAATTCCAACCAAAGGACACTAACCAGGCAATTTTAATTAAATAAGAAATTCCCTCTTATGTATGGAGATTAACTTTCTTTATCCAGGGTCTGGGAAGATAATGTATAGCAGGTAAATATGAATCGATAGAGGCTGCAGACCTATGAAAGCCAACTAACTCACCCAGAACAGCAGCACAGGGGTGGGAATGCTACTCTTTTCCATTAAGTGCAATCTTTCCATTAGGCTACATAAACACACATGCTGTATTTGTAGACTTCTAACTGGCAATTCCTGGAAGGTATCCAAGTGTTACATTTTTATTGTCCAATTCAGAAAGTAAGTGCCTTTTTATATTACTCATTTGTAACAATCAACCAAAAATTTTTCACTATTCTCTGGCATGTACTACGAATGTAATAAAAGCTACTTATTAGGATTAATATTATTATAGTGTTTACTCTATGAAGGACCTAGTAGAACATAAAGACATATAATTTATGGACCTGCCAATACAAGGTGTTGCAATCTAGTTGTGAAGACCAAACACAGAGGCAAAAAAATCAATATATTACAGGATGTTTAAAGAGCTGGATTATTGACTATTTATGGAAGGAATTTCTAAAGAATGTAGTATTTCAGAAGGAACTGGAGGAATGAAAAAGAGCTTTAAAAAAAAAAGACTTGAAATGAGTTTATAGGAGAAACACAGATACCAGCAAAGAGATTAGCAAACCTGAATGAATATATCATATTCAGTTTTGTAAGACCAGAAATACAAATACTCTAACTTAACTGTGTATCAGGACTGGGAAGTTAAATATGTAATTTAACAGCAAATGTTGTGCATGTCCCAGAGCCTTTGCTCATATTATTCTACCTGCCTTGATAAATCCTTTTATTCTATAGGCTGAGTAGTGCATCTATGTAAGAATGAAATCCGACTTTATTGTATAACATACACAAACATCAACTCCATGTGGATTGAAGACCTACATGTAAGATGCAAAATTATGAACTAAATAAAAACATAAGGAAAGATCTCCTTGGTACTGACCTGGGCAACATTTGTGTTTTCGGATAAGACATCGAAAGCATAGGTAATGAAAATAAAAATAGGCAAGGGGGATTATATCAAAGCATATTTATGCAAACTGAAATAATCAACAGAGTGAAAAGACAACCTACAGAAGGGGAGAAAGTATTTGGAAACCACCTGAAAAGAGGTAACTTTCCAAAGCTCTTTAAGGAATTCTTACAACTCAAAAGCAGAAACCAAATAACCCTATTTAAAAATGGGCAGATGTATCTTGCAAGAAGTTACTGTGGCCGAGTTCAAAAAGGGTGTTGCCTGTGTTCTCCTCTAGGATTTTGATGGAATCTTGTCTCACATTTAGATCTTTCATCCATTTTGAGTTTATCTTTGTGTATGGTGAAAGAGAGTGGTCTAGTTTCATTCTTCTGCATGTGGATGTCCAATTCTCCCAGCACCATTTATTGAAGAGACTGTCTTTTTTCCAGTGGATAGTCTCTCCTCCTTTGTCAAATATTAGTTGACCATAAAGTTGAGAGTCCACTTCTGGGTTCTCTATTCTGTTCCATTCATCTATGTGTCTGCTTTTGTGCCAGTACCACTCTGTCTTGATGACCACAGCTTTGTAGTACAACTTGAAATCTGGCATTGTGATGCCTCCAGCTATGGTTTTCTTTTTTAAAATTCCCCTGGCTATTCGGGGTCTTTTCGGATTCCACACAAATCTTAAAATAATTTGTTCCAACTCTCTGAAGAAAGTCCATGGTATTTTGATAGGGGTTGCATTAAACATGTAAATTGCCCTGGGTAACATTGACATTTTCACAATATTCTGCCAATCCATGAGCATGGAATATTTTTCCATCTCTTTGTGTCTTCCTCAATTTCTTTCAGAAGTGTTCTATAGTTTTGAGGGTATAGATCCTTTACATCTTTGGTGAGGTTTATTCCTAGGTATCTTATGCTTTTGGGTGCAATTGTAAATGGGATTGACTCCTTAATTTCTCTTTCTTCAGTCTCATTGTTAGTGTATAGAAATGCCATTGATTTCTGGGCTTATGGAAAAACAGATCTACCTTGTGATCTAGTAATCCCACTTCTAGATACACATACAAAGAAAATGAAATCATTATCTAGGAGAAGTCTGCGACTCCGTATTCAATGCAGCATTATTTACAATAGCTGAAGTGTGAAAACAAATGTTCATCAGTTGATGAATTGATTTAAAAAATGATTTCTCTCTTTCTCTTTCTCTCTCTCTCTCTCTCTCACACACACACACACACACACACGATAGGATACCACTCAGCCTTAAAGGATTTCTTCCATGCGCAACAAAATGGATGAGCCTGGAGGACACTGTTTAGTGAAATAAGGCAGACATGGAAAAATAATACATTACCTCCTGTATATGTGAAATTAAAGATTCAAATTTATAGAACCAGAGAGTCTAATGGCAGTTGCCAAGGGCCGAGAAGAGAAAATGGAATGACACCAGTTAGCGGGTCCAAAGTTTTATATACAAGCTCTGGAGATCTTATCTATAGTGATGTGACTATAATTAACAAAAATGTACTACATACTTAAAATTTGCTGAAAGGGTAGATCTCCAGTGTTCTCTAAAAGAAGGAAGAAAAGATGGGCTAAAGGAGGGATAGAGGAAGGAAGGAAGAGAAAGAAGGAAAGAGAAAGAAAATAGTAACAATTTTTTTAAAATGTGGTATATACACACAGTGGAATAGTATTCAACCATAAAGCAGGAAATCCTTGTATATGCAATAATAGGGATGAATCTTGGGAACATTATGCTAAGTGAAGTAATGCAGTCACATAAGGACAAATACTCAATGATTTAACTTATATGAGGTATCTGTAATAGGAATACAGATGCAAAAAAAGAAATGGTGATCACCAGGAGCTGTGGGAGTGGGGGAAAGAAGTGAAGAGTAGCTCTTGAATGGGTATCAAGTTTCAGTTCACAAGATGAGTAAATTATATCTATCCTCTGTCCATTGGGCTTATAGTTAAAGATACTGCAACACGAGGCATTGCTTCAGAAAGCTCATGGCTGTTGTTAAAACTGAAATTTATCACAGCTCACTCTTGATGGGGGTCCTTGGCTGAGGTTATATAAGAAATGCTCATGTTTATGGAGACAACAATGAAAACATAAATGATTTTACAACCTAAAGATCATATTAAATTCTGTTCATAAGCAGAAGCAATTAATATACTGTTTTTGCCTCTTGAGAAATTATTTTAAAATTCTATACAAACGTGGTGAAACAATGTGTGAGAAGTGATATCTAATAAAGCTGCAAGATGTTAACAGATTTTTAGACTGTTTGCTCAAAATGATATCTATTATAAAAGAAAAAAGATGGACAGATTGGAAATTGATAATGAGTTTTGTAGATATTCACTTATTCTGAATGATGAGTTTCCATTTTGTACTTGTTCCCACTTGCTCAGAAGAAATAAATTAAACAATTGTAGGTAATTAATAGCATGTGTAATTATGTATCATTTATTATTCAATGAAAAATGGTAACACATTAAACATCAAAATGAGAATGATCCATAATGTATCTGTCATACATGAAAAACTTAATACATAAATTAATATGTTATAGTCATAGATTAATGTTCTCAACTCATCTGGCAGTAACATTTCCACCCATAAGTTATCACAATTGAGGATTAGAGCTCAAACTCAAAGCATAAAAGAAATCCGGGACAACAATAAATCAAACTGAAACACAATATGCACTATAATAAATTGATAAGATGGTGAGGAAAAAAAAACAGAATAAAGTCTTATATATGCATTGTCTTTTATGTTTTTTTAAAGTTTTTCTAAAGACTTTATTATTTCAGATAGAGAAATAGGGCAAACATCAGCTGGGGAGGGGCAGAGGAAGAAGCAGACTCCCCACTGAGCAGGAAGCCCAAGACAGGGCTCAACCCTAAGACTCCAGGATCATAACCTAAGTTGAAGGCAGATGCTTACCCAACTGAGCCCACCCAGGGGCCACATGGCATTGTCCTTTAAAACAGTAATGCAAATAATAAATAGAAAAAATTAGGAAAGCCACACACCAAACTACTAGTTTCACCAGAGAAACTGATTAATACAAGGAAATTTGGACCAAGTAAAGGGAAAATTGCTATAGCAGATATAGATCACCCCATGTGCACAGGGCTCAAAAGTTGAGAATATGGAGCAGCTTATTCAAAGGTCTCTCAACTTGGAGAGTGAGGTCTAGCATCCTTAGCCCAGGAGAACTTTTTTTACATCACATTCTATGTATAGAAGGGAAGTTGTAATGTACCTAGGAAAACACTGTATTGATTTAACAAAGTAGGTGGTAAACAGCACCTAAATGAACAAATATGCATAAATACGAAATCAACAAACTATTAACCAATTATATAAATGGTTTTACGAGCAAACCACAGAGCGATCACCCTCATATCCAAATGGAGGAGTGGAATGAAATTAAATGAAATGAAAAAATGCCCTCAGGACAAAGTGCCCAGAAGGTGAACTGACCTGTGTAATAAAGGAACATATATGCACAGATTTCTTCATAAAATTTACTAATGATATACCTAAATTTCATTAATCCTGGGGTTAAGGATATCAACATTAAAAAGTATACACAAAGTTTAAGATAAATTATAAATGAACCCTATATAATCCGGTATGTTTTCTTAAAGTGTTTAATACAGTAAATAGAAGACTTCATTTAATACTTTGACTTTTTAAAAGATTTTTCTTTATTCATGAGAGAGACAGAGAGAGAGAGAGAGAGAGGCAGGCTCCCCACAGGGAGCCTGATGCGGGACTCCATCCTAGGATCCCCAAATCACGCCCTGAACCAAAGGCAGATGTTCAACCACTGAGCTACCCAGGCGTCCCTCATTTAATAGTTTTAAAATATACTTCCAAAATGGTACTTTATGACATAGAAGCACAGAGCAGTCAAGGAAGAAAGCGATTGATATGAGTTGGTTTTGTCAGCAAAATGTTTCAGTTAGGAGGTGCTCCGAATGCTGCATTTTACACAATGTTTAGAAGTTGTGTAGTTAAAAGGTGGATAAATAAAGTTGAGAGAAGTGAAAGACTAGAAACAAACCCACAGTAATAAGGAATATGGCAAGCTTGTAAATAATGATTGATGTAGGACACACCATAGAAAACTCAAAAACCAGGCAGAGATATGGGGCTTCAAGTTCCAAGTAACTGAAGCAGGGTAATTTACTGCAAAGGCAGTGTGCATTGACTGCTTCATCCTATATTTCTTTATAGTTCTGCTCATCATGCCTTGATTCAATAATACTTTACAGCAGCAGAGAGTCATAGCTTTTTGATCAATGTCTAATCCTGTGTTTTATCAAAATTTAAACCCACTGTGAAAGATACTAGCCAGTGTTCCAGAAGAAGAGAGGAGAGAAGTGTAACTTGGGGAACAGCTAACAAGGAAAGATAACTTTCCTGCAAGCAGATGAGTCTGTGTGCCCCGAAAGCACCACATAAGCCAGGTATTCTCTCAAAAAAAAATATTCTCAGAATATATATTGTTTCATTTTTAGTTTTCAACCAATGGGAGATATAAAGTTTATAAACTATGACTTTTGAACATTTATGGAAATGATAAAAAAAAGTTTTTCATTAATGTAGGAAATTACTTGAATAATTCTAGAATTCCTCCAATAAGCCACACTTCTAAAAAGAATGATGTAACCATTTGTAGTTGTCCATTTTGTGCTATTTTTTTGGGGGTTTTGATATCAATATCATGAGAACATCATAAAATTTATAAACCTTTCCTCCCTTCAAATAATTTAAATACCACTGAAATTTTTATTTCTTACAAGTTTAATGGAATTGCCCCCATCAAAATGACTGGTATTATTGCTCTCTCACAGAGTAGCTTTTCAACAATTTTCTCTATTTTATTTACTGTAATTGGTGAGTTTGAATTCTGTCTTCTGAGGTCAATTTTTGATCATTATAGTTGCCTACAAAGTTATATATTCCATTCATATTCTAAAATTTATTTGCATAGTAGATCAATAGGATTCTTTTAACCAACGTGTGTGTGTGTGTGTGTGTGTGTGTGTGTGTGTGTGGCTATTTTCTTATCAACATTTCTCCTTTTGTGATTTTTGCTTTTTTTTTTTTTTGTATTCTTTTTATCTAAAGGTTTAGCATTCCCCTGCTCCAACCTTTTGTTGTGCTATTTTTTTTCTAATTTTTTGTTTCTACCTTTATTATGCCTTGTTATGCCTTTTTTGGATTTGCTGTCCTAACTTCACTTAGGAATTGCTGCTCACTTCACTTAGTTTCACTTTATTTTGTTTACTAGTATATGCATTTCAGAAAATAAATGTTCATCTAAAAGCTGCTTTAACTCTAACTAGGGCTATACCATAGAATGATTAAGACTCCTACCCATAGAGCTGGACTGCCTGGGTTCAAATCCTATTTTTTTAATTGACTAGTTTTAAGATTAGGAAGCAAGTCACTATGCCTTGCTGTGGCTCTGTTTTTCTCATTAATACAACATGGATGATAATAGTTCCTTTGCTGAAAACTTATGAGGATTAAATGGGTTACTATTTAAAGCAAAACCTGACACCTAGTAGGAGTTTAAGAAAAGGTCTTAAATAAAATAATTACATGACAGGATGTTTAATCTCAACTTTAAATTGTATTTTGCTGAGTCACTAAAAAGGCCAAGCTATAAGCTACATACAAAGTGTATGTCAAATTTCTGAATCTTAAGCATAATCCAAAATCTAAAAAAAGCATTGGGCCTGATGGAAATATCTTGGACAAAGGATAACTTTCTTGGTAACTATGGAGAGTCAAGTCTAATGGACCACCTGATACCCTACAGTGAATTGCTGCATGATCTAATTAGAGGTGGTGGAATAAAAAAAGCAAAAATGACTGAGTTTTATTTTCATAAAATGGCAAAATAATTGGAATTTCAAACAACAATTATGTTGATATCAAGAATAAGAACAGCTGTCAACTATCCATTAGGGCATTAGAATGAAAGAAACTAGATTTAGCCTTCTGTCCCAAATGGATAAAAAAACAGACAAATTTTATAAAACAAGCTTTCAAGTGATAGCAATCCAGGACTATTATTGTTGAGTAAAGGGAGGAGAAAGGAGAACTCTATAGAATTCCATCTCCTGTGCTGAGCTTGGCAAATGTGAGAACTCTAAGTCTTAGAAAAGACTGACAGGAAGAAGTGAGCAAAAAACTACAAAGGCCAGGGAAATGTTTGTTTCTACAAGCCAGAACAAAAAGACCTTGTAATGCATGAGTTTTGAATAAAATATTCTAAAAAGTACTTGTATATTAGGGATTCAAAGTTAACTGAATTAAGTGTCTCTCTGCATCTTCAACAAAAACAAACTTCAAAAGGGTTAAACTAATTCCAATTGAAAGAAAAAAGACAATCTAGTACTCATTTAGAAAAACAGGAAAATGCAGCATCCATTAACATACAACTTACAATGCTCAGATTCAATGTGAAATTACCATTTATAAAAATAAAAAGGAAAATATGACCCATTATCAAGAGATGAAAATCAATAAAAGCAGACCCAGGAATGACACAAATGAAGACACTGGTAAGAAAGGAGGCCTAAAAGGTTATTATAAAAATAGTCAAAATGTCAAAAACGTAGAGGAAGAAATGTGAAAGAAGAGAAACAGAAAACCTTAAATAATCCCAAATTAAACACCTAGTGATGAAAAATAGTACATGGAATGAAAATATAAAGTATACTTGACACTAAAAAAAAAAAGATTAGTGAACTTGAAGACACAGCAACAGAATCTATGAAATTGAAACAAAGTAAAAAGACAAAAAAACAAAAATCTAGTGATCTGTATTACCAGAAAAGGCAGACTTTGAAGTACCAAGTAGTCAAAAACTTTTAACTTTTACTGAAAATTATAATCATGTTGTAAAAATCTCAACCAAGACCAAAGACATTAGAGGGACATAAATATATATATGTATATACATATATACATGTATATACTCACACAAACATATATACACAGACATGCACAATAGAATATTACTCAGACATCAAAAAATGAAATCTTGCCATTTGCAACATGGATGGAGTTAGAGGGTATTATACTAAGTGAAATAAGTCATTCAGGGAAAGACAATTATATGACTTCACCCATATGTGGAATTTAGGAAACAAAACAGAGGAGCACAGGGGAAGGGAGGGAAAAATATTACAAGATGAAATCAGAGAGGGAGACGGACCATAATAGACTCTTAATCATAGGAAACAAACTGAAGGTTGCTGGAGAGGAGGAGGGTAGAGGGATGGGGTAACTGGGTGATGGAAATTAAGGAGAGTGTATGATGTAATGAGCACTGGGTGTTATATACAACTGACGAATCGCTGAATTCTACCTCTGAAACTAGTAAAACACTATATGTTAATTAATTGAATTTAAATTTAAAAAATCATATAGCAAATAAGCTAATAAAATTTGGATTTAAAATGAATTCATAAAATATCTAATCAACAGTGCTGCTATAACCATTAGAGTGCATGTATCCCTTTGACAGGTGTGAGGTGATATCTCATTGTAGTTTTGATTCATATTTCCCTGATGATGAGTGATGTTGAGCACCTTTTCATGTGTCTGTTGCCAACCATAGGGCTTCTTTGGAGAAATGTCTGTTTATGTCTTCTGTCCATTTTTAATTGAATTGTTCAATTTTTTGATGGTGAGTTTTATAAATTCTTTATGTTATTTTGGATACTGACCCGTATCAGATAGGTCATTTGCCAATATTGTTTCCTATTCCATACAATGCCTTTCAGTTTTGTTGACTATTTCTTTTGTCGTGCAGAAGGTTTTTATTTTGATATAGTTTCCATAGTTAATTTTTTATATGCTTTCCTCTGCTACAGGAGACCTATCTAGGAAAAAAAAAAAAACTTGCTATAGCTGATGTCTAACAGGTTGCTGCCTGTGTTCTCCTCCAGGATTTTTATGGCTTCAGGTCTTTAAACCAATTTGAATTTATTTTTTGTCTATGGTGTAACAAAGTGATCCAGTTGCTTTCTTTTGCATGTTGCTGTTGTATTTTCCTAGCACCATTTGTTGAAGAGACATTTTCTCATTGGATATTCTTTCCTACTTTGTCAAAGATTAATTGACCATACAGTTGTGAGTTCATTTCTGGGTTTTCTATTCTGTTCTTTGTGGCTATTTTTGTGCCTGTACCATTGTGTTTTGTTTACTATAACTTTGTAATATAACTTTAAATCCAGAATTGTAATGCCTCCAACTTTGCTTTTCTTTTTCAAGATTGCTTTAACTATTCAGGGCCTTTTCTGGTTCCATACACATTTTAGAATTGCTTGTTCTAGTTCTGTGTAAAATGCTGTTGGTAATTTGATAGAGATTGCATTACATGTGTAGATTGCTTTGGGTAGTATAGACATTTTAACATTTATTCTTCTAATCCATAAGCACGGAATGTCTTTATATTTCTTTAAGTCATCTTCAAATTTCTTTCACCAGTGTTTTATAGTTTTCATAATGTGGATCTTTCACCTCTTTGGCTAGGTTTATTCCTACGTATCTTATTATTTTTGTTATGTCTATAAATGGGATTGTTTTCTTAATTTCTTTCTGTTGCTTCAGTATTAGTGTATAGAAATGCAGAAGATAACTGTACTTTGATTATGTATCCTGTGACTTTACTGAATTCATTAATCAGTTCTAGTATTTTTTTGGTGGACTCTTTAGAGTTTTCTACATATAGTAACATGCCAACTGCAAAGAGTGAAATTTTTATTTCTTATTTGTCTTTTATTTCTTTTCATTGTCTGATTGCCATGGCTAGGAGTTCCAGTACTATTTTGAATTAAAGTGATGAGAGTAGATATCCCTGCCTTATTCCTGACCTTAGGGGAAACGTTCTCAGTTTTTCCCCACTGAGGACAATGTTAGCTATGGGTTTTTCATAGATGGCTTTTATTATATTGAGGTATGGCTTTTATTATTTTGAGGTATGTTCCCTCTAAACCAACTTTTTCAGAGTTTTTATCATGAATGGATGCTGTACTTTGTCAAATACTTTTCCTGCCATCCACTGAAATATGATATGGTTCTTATTCTTTCTCTTATTGATGTATTACAGTGACTGATTTACAAATATTCAATCATCCTTGCAACCCATGAATAAAACCTACTTGATTAATTAATTAATGCTAGTATTTTCCCAATACTCATTCCTCACTGAATTTATCACCACTAAATATAAGAAAACTGCATTTAAATTCAGAGTTTTAGGAGGAATCCTTACAAAATTATTTTTTTCTACTTTGCCCTTAATTTTTATTAAATTCATTTCTACCAGTCCATCATAGCAATCACATTTATTTTTGCCATCATTTAATCCTAGCTTTATTGATTACACTTTAATTACAGGCAATAAATTCTTTATCTAGATTTATCCCACAACCAATATTAATTGTCTATTCATATATCATGTTGATATCTTCTCTTATATCCTAGAATATCACATTTTTGTGACTTTCTGCCTCAAATATAAATGAAGTTAACATTGGCTGTTTGTGTGCTATTTGTTTCTTTTTTTTTTTTCTTTTTCTTTTTCCCTAGGCTCCACACCCAGTGTGGAGCCAAACAGAGGGCTTGAACTCATAATCTTGAGATGAGGACCTGAGCTGAGGTCAAGAGTCAGACTCTCAATCAACTGAGCCACCCAGGCACCCCATATTTCTTTTTTTTAATATATGAATTACAGCATCTATCTTAAATTATTTTAAGAATGCTTTAAATTGAAATACATATGAGTCTTGAACAATAATAACCCTTTACCAGTTATTTGCCCTAATTTTAACATTTAGTAACATTAAAAAATAAAATATACTAGCTTGGATCAAAATGGCAATTTCTCATTCATTTTGAAGTAAAACATAGATAAGATTTTTATGTCTTAAACAAAATCATCTAGGAATAACACATAGTATAATGCAAGAATGTAAAGGACCTAAATATAAAATAAAGCAAAACTTACCAAAGTTTATTCAGCTTTTGGCTTGGGGCATATTTAGGCTTTGCTTCAAGTATGAGACAAACTAAGGACAATAATAAAGGTGTTTTACCCATGAATCTTTCAATTTAAGACAATCAAGTACACTGTGAAACATTTTAGAAAAAAGTCAAAAAATATAGGTATGATGAATTAGGTCATTTATATTCCATTTTAATGTCAACTGTGGAGTTAGAGAGAGAGAGAGACAGAGAGAGAGAGACACCCCCAGCTAGACTGATAGAATAAACAGACTTCTAAACTTGATCTTACGGTCAAAGGGCATGACGAATCACTGAATTCTACTCTTGAAACTAAAAATAAATTTAAAAAGTAATTAATTAAATTAAAAGTAATGTGGAATCAAATAAAGAAAGTCAAAGTGTCATGAATAAAGTAAATCAGAAGCTAGATTTTTCTGTTTAGAAGTCACCTCTCACTGCTGTATGGAGACTGGCTTGGAATATAAGATGAGTGAAAAAGAGTTTGATAGGTCTGCTCTAATATAAGACAGAAAGAAAAATTGGATCTGTTTACAATAGAGGTGTAAGGGTGAAGAGGAATAAAAATATTTAAGAGATATTTTATACTATAAATGCTCAGGAGCTGAGATAATGTGAAGAGATGGGGAGATTTTAGAAGAGAGAGGGAGAAAGGAGGGGGTGATTTTGCCTTTCTGACTTGGGAGGCAAAGCACTGTGAATGGGTGGGGGGTAGCTGGCTTGAGTCAAGAGAAGATAAATTCAGCCAAAGAAATGTAAATTTTGGAAAGCTGTGAGGCATTAAAATAGAAATATCAGGAGGTATCTGAATATTAGAAGAATGATATGCATCTCATCTCTGTTTGCCCTAAATAGCTGTGGTTTTTCTTGCTTTTCATTTATTCTCTCAAGTATCAATGTAGATGACAAATTAAATGATGTAATGATGTGAAGCTGTAGAAGTCTTTGTGCAGCAGAACTATCAATTCAGCAGCTAGAAAAACATAAATGCTAGAGCTCTGTGCATGGAGGAGATTAACCATTAATAATATGGAGGATAGGAAAAGGATGAAAAAGAAAAAAAATCACAGACACCAACATTTTGGGAACTGACAAAAGAGACCCAGTTAGTTACTGTGAGTTACGAGGAAAACCAGAAGCTATGCTCAGAGCATTCAAACCGTGAAATTTTAGTTACAGAAAACATCCAACTCTAGAAGCTGAATATCACAGACAGACATGATATTCCAGCATTTGAAAATACTATCAATGATTTATCAAGTCCACTGTTAGCAATTTGGATTGCATTGAGTGTTTCACTGCTAAGAAAAAATGCTATATTTCACTGCTATAAATTTCCTTGCTTAAGTCTCCAGTGCATATGTGTGAGAGTTTCAGCAGAGTATATTCTAAGATTTGGAACTGTTAGATATTATGATATGTAAATGTTTAACTATACTGAATGATGTGAAACTGTTTTTCAGAGCGGCTTAACAAAATTATGTTCATAAAATCAGACTCTGAAAAGCCCTACTCATTGTAATCCTCACCAACACATGGCTTTGTCAGATTTACACAAATAAAAAACATTGTGCATCTGCTATGCATGTAATGGCATCTCATTTAGTTTTACTGTCCATTTCCCTCGCTGCTAATTAGATTGAATATCCTTTTAAACCATTCTATTAGGCAAACATTACCCTAATACTAAAACCAGAAGAGACATTACAAAAAAGGAAAGTATAGGTCAATGTGTCTGATAAACTAAGAAGAAAAAAAAATCAGCAAAACAGTAGCAAACCAAATTCAGCAATACATTAAACAAATTCTTCACCATGATCACATACAATTTATTCCAGGTGGTTCATTAAGAAGTGCAAATCGATCAATGTGATACATTAAATTAACAAGAGGACGGATAAAAACATATCTCAAGAGATTCAATGAAAAGCATTGACAAAATACAATAGCCTTTCATAATAAAAACTTAAAAGTGGATTTAAAAACTCATACAGGGCAGTCCGGTTGGCTCAGTTTAATGCCGCCTTTGGCCCAGGGTGTGATCCTGTCACACGTTGGGCTGCCTGCATGGAGCCTGCTTCTCCTTCTGCCTGTGTCTCTGCCTCTTTCTGTGTGTCTCTCATGAATAAATAAATAAAATCTTTAAAAAACCTCATACAATAAAGGTCATGTATAAAAAACCCACAGTTAACATCATACTTGATGAAAAACTAGAGTTTTCCCCTAAGGTCAGGAACAAGATAAGGATGTCTGTTCTCACCACTCATATTCAACATAGTACTGAAAGTCTTAGCCACAGCAATAAGACAAAAATAAATAAACAAAAGACACTTAAATTGATAAAGAAGAAGTAAAACTCTTGCTATTTGCAGAGGACTTATTCTATATATAAAGAACCCCAAAGATTTCATTGAAAAACTTTTAAAACTAGTGAATTTAGTAAAGTTGCAGAACACTAGATTATTATACGGGAATCTGTTGTGTTTCTGTACACTTAAAAATGAGATAGCACAACGAGAATTAAGAAAACAGTCCAATTTACTATACATAACAAAGAATAAAATATCTAAGAATAAATTAACCAAGCAGGTAGAAAACCTATACTCTGAAAACTTTAAGATATTGATAAAAAAATTGAAGATGACTCAAACAAACCAAAAGATAAACCATACTCATGGAATAGAGGAATTAACATTACAATGTACATATGACCCAAAGCAATCTAAAAATTCAATGCAATTGCCTCCTTAACCCAAATACCAATAATATATATTTCTCACAGAACTATGGCAAATAATTCTAAAATTTGTATGGAACCATAAAAGACCCAGAATAGTCAAAGCAATCTTTAGAAGGAACAAAGCTAGAGTTGTCATAATTCCAGATTTCAAGATATACTACAAAGTTATAGTAATCAAAACAGAATGGTACTGGCATAAAAATAGACACAAGATCAATGCAACAGAATAGAAAGCTCAAAAATAAACCTATATCTATATGATCAATTCATCTATGAAGGAGGCAAGAATACACAATGCAAAAGATGGTCTCTTTAATAAATGATATGGGGAAAAATGGGCAGGTGCATGCAAAAGAATGAAACTGGGCCACTTTCTTATACCATATACCAAAATAAACTCAAAATAGCTTATAGATTTAAATGTGGGATCTGAACTATGAAATTCCTAAAAGAAAACACAGGCAGTAATATCTTGGATGTTGACCTTTGCAATAGACAGGTCTCCTCAGACAAGGAAAAAAGGCAAACATAAATTACTGATACCATACCAAAATAAGAAGATTTTGCATAAAGAAGCAAACCATCAACAAAACAAAAAGGATACCTATTGGAATAAAAACAGAAATACCATTAGATACAGTAATTCCACTACAGGTTATTTACCCAAAGAAAAGAAAAACATCAATTCTAAAGATATATGCACCCCTGTGTTTAGCACAGCATTATTTAAATAGCCAACATATGGAAGTAACCTAAGTGTCCGCTGACAAATGAATGGATAAAAAAGATGTAAATATATATACAATGGAATATTATTCAGCCATAAAAAAGAATGAGATCTTGCCATTTGCAACAACATGGATGGCCTGGAGAATATTATGCTAGTGGAAGGGGAGGAGGGCGGGGGGTGGTGGTGAATGGGTGATGGGCACTGAGGGGGGCACTTGACGGGATAAGCACTGAGTGTTATTCTGTATGTTGGCAAATTGAACACCAATACAAAATAAATTTATTATTAAAAAAAGAATATTATGCTAAATTAATAAGTCAAAGAAATAAAAATATTATATGATGTCACCTACATGTGGAATTTATAAAACAAAATGACCAAACAAGCTTTTAAGTACAGAGAAGGAACTGTGGTTGCCAGAGGGGAGATGAGTGTGGAATGGGCAAAACAAATAAAGGGATTAAGAGGTACAAACTTCCAGTTATATATGGATATATATGGATCCAGTTATATATGGATCCAGTGAGTCATGGATATGAAAACTACAGTAAAGAAAATATAGTGAATAATATTGTATGGGGACAGATGGTGACTCTACTTGTCCTGGTGAGGACTGAATATTGTACAGAATTGCTGAATCAATATGCTGTACATCTGAAACTAATTTAACATTGTCAATTATACCTCAATAATAATATTAATAAAGTTGAATATCATTTTATGGACTTCTTTGCCATTTGGCTATCCTCTTCTCAAAGCTATTACGCTTGGTTTTCTGTTATTTTTCTTTTTCATAGCGATAATTTAACTAAATACAATCATTTTTACTTCTAGTGTTTCTTCTCTTTTAATTCACTTCACTGTGTTCTTTGATGAACACATTTTTAAGAAATTATTAAAAAGGAACAGCAATTTATAAACATTACTCCTTTATTAGGATACGATTTATGTAAAATCTAATGTATAGAAGTAATTCGCAAAAAAAAAAAAGAGAATTCGCAAAGTGACTTGAGTTTCAAAGAATGTTTACGTCTATGTAACCCATGCCCCATAAAATGTTTTCCTCACCACAGAAAGTTTTTCATGCCTTTCTTTTTCTAGTTCCTGACTGATTATTTTGTAAAGGTTTTTTACAATTAGTTTTTCAGGTTAATGCAATTCATTTATCCATTTTTTGTTTAATTATTATGAATTTCTATGTCCTAAAGAATTTCTGCCAACCTCCAGGATCTCACACATAATCTATATCAGATTACATGTATAAAGCTAAGTAGAAATTGATGTTCATGATTTTTCATTCAGATATCCAATTGTTCCAGCACCACTGGTGTTTTCACTGATGAAAACACTTCCCATTCCACACTCTGGAGTTTCCCTGGTGCCTTCATTTAAAGTAAATTTTCTGTGTAAGTCTGAAGCCATTTTTCTCATACTTGTCTGTGTTATACCAATACCTCACTGTCTTAATAAAAGGAGCATATATAGTAAGTCATGAAATCAGACTTTTTGAGTTTTCCAAGATATGTTTTGAGGCTATTCACATTGCTGTGATAGAATCACTATTGGGATTACATTCAAACTGTAGATCGGTAGATAGAATTGACAGCTTAAAACTTTATATTCCAATTGATCCTTTTAAAAACACAAAACGTGTATTTAAATTTTTTTTTTTTTTTTTTTATTTATGATAGTCACAGAGAGAGAGAGAGGCAGAGACATAGGCAGAGGGAGAAGCAGGCTCCATGCACCGGGAGCCCGACGTGGGATTCGATCCCGGGTCTCCAGGATCCCGCCCCGGGCCAAAGGCAGGCGCTAAACCGCTGCGCCACCCAGGGATCCCCAAAACGTGTATTTAAAAAAGAATTTAAAACATCATTCTTTTTTAATACACATGTTTTGTGTTTTTCAGGGCAATATACACGTTTAATGCAATCCCTATCAAAATACCATGGACTTTCTTCAGAGAGTTGGAACAAATTAACTTAAGATTTGTGTGGAATCAGAAAAGACCCCGAATAGCCAGGGGAATTTTAAAAAAGAAAACCATATCTGGGGGCATCACAATGCCAGATTTCAGGTTGTACTACAAAGCTGTGGTCATCAAGATAGTGTGGTACTGGCACAAAAACAGACTCATAGATCAATGGAACAGAATAGAGAACCCAGAAGTGGACCCTAAACTTTATGTTCAACTAATATTCGATAAAGGAGGAAAGACTATCCATTGGAAGAAAGACAGTCTCTTCAATAAATGGTGCTGGGAAAATTGGACATCCACATGCAGAAGAATGAAACTAGACCACTCTCTTTCACCAGACACAAAGATAAACTCAAAATGGATGAAAGATCTAAATGTGAGACAAGATTCCATCAAAATCCTAGAGGAGAACACAGGCAACACCCTTTTTGAACTCGGCCACAGTAACTTCTTGCAAGATACATCCACGAAGGCAAAAGAAACAAAAGCAAAAATGAACTATTGGGACTTCATCAAGGTAAGAAGCTTTTGCACAGCAAAGGATATAGTCAACAAAACTCAAAGACAACCTACAGAATGGGAGAAGATATTTGCAAATGACATATCAGATAAAGGGCTAGTTTCCAAGATCTATAAAGAACTTATTAAACTCAACACCAAAGAAACAAACAATCCAATCATGAAACGGGCAAAAGACATGAAGAGAAATCTCACAGAGGAAGACATAGACATGGCCAACATGCACATGAGAAAATGCTCTGCATCACTTGCCATCAGGGAAATACAAATCAAAACCACAATGAGATACCACCTCACACCAGTGAGAATGGTGAAAATTAACAAGGCAGGAAACAACAAATGTTGGAGGGGATGCGGAGAAAAGGGAACCCTCTTACACTGTTGGTGGGAATGTGAACTGGTGCAGCCACTCTGGAAAACTGTGTGGAGGTTCCTCAAAGAGTTAAAAATAGACCTGCCCTACGACCCAGCAATTGCACTGCTGGGGATTTACCCCAAAGATTCAGATGCAATGAAACGCCGGGACACCTGCACCCCGATGTTTCTAGCAGCAATGTCCACAATAGCCAAACTGTGGAAGGAGCCTCGGTGTCCATCGAAAGATGAGTGGATAAAGAAGATGTGGTTTATGTATACAATGGAATATTACTCAGCTATTAGAAATGACAAATACCCACCATTTGCTTCAACGTGGATGGAACTGGAGGGTATTATGCTGAGTGAAGTAAGTCAGTCGGAGAAAGACAAACATTGTATGTTCTCATTCATTTGGGGAATATAAATAATAGTGAAAGGGAATATAAGGGAAGGGAGAAGAAATGTGTGGGAAATATCAGAAAGGGAGACAGAACGTAAAGACTGCTAACTCTGGGAAATGAACTAGGGGTGGTAGAAGGGGAGAAGGGTGGGGGGTGTGAGTGAATGGGTGACAGGCACTGGGGGTTATTCTGTATGTTGGTAAATTGAACACCAATAAAAAATAAATTAAAAAAAAATAAAACATCACCATCACTCCTCTTCCAACAATAGAAGAAACTATCAACACTTTAATTACACCATCTCCTTTTATTCTTATATATTATATTTTCCCATTATTTTAGTTTCCTTCTTTTTGGTCAGTTGAAGTAGACATTCTTAGTCAACATTTGCTGAGATTTACCTTTATATTTATCAGGTTTCATTAAGTAATAATTTTGATGTGTATTACATCAAAATTAAATTACATTGATTACAATGATTACATTAAATCATTGTATATCTCTCTGAAGTATAGTATTTAAATTACCTTTAGTCACATCTACCATTAATAAATTGCTGGAGGGTTTCTTGTTCTAACTGTAGACTTGCTTTCATTTTAGAGACAGTACCCAGAGTTTTCATTCCTAATTTTTCTGATATTTTCTATGAACATTTTGAGGATATTTCACTCTTTTCTACCTTATTACTCTTCATAAATCAGAGTATTTATCCTAATTTTTCATGTACACAATCTGTACTGTTCATGTTTTTGAAATTTTTCTCAATTTTGTTTTTGTTTCTCAGTTTTACCTCCACATCTCTAGGTGTAGATATCTTCTCATTTATCTTGTTTGGGACTTTTCCCGTTTCCTGAAACTAAATTTTCAAGTCTTTTATCTTTCCTCAGAAACACTCAAGCATCATTTTAATAAGGCACCTTGATGTTTCAGGTATGATGGATTCCTAACAATATTTTGGATAATGAATTCCAAATAGCAGAAAATTATATTCCATCTATTTAAATGTTAAAATATAATAATTAACTTCCCACCTATTAATTAAATCCATCCAACTTTTCTAAATATCATTAAGATGATTTAAATTCCTATATAACAATATCCGTTTGACTTGTGCATGATATAAAATATTTCTAACATCAATTATCTAATTTGGCATTTGATGAGCCAATACATGCCTATTTTTTGCGTAAGTGAAATAATGCTGAGCAAGTTGTTGTAAAGAAATATCAGAAAGTATTAAAGATATATTAAAATAATTACTTTCCAGTAAGAGCTACAAAGTGATGTGATTAACGAGTATTTTCTATTAATAAAACATTGCCTAAGTACAATCTCGATTGCTTTTTGGTGATACTGAATATCAGCAGAAGAATTTTGTTAAAGTAGTGGGTAAAACAGTAATTGCTAAGCATTCATTTACATCCAAATGAAGAGATATGATAGAAAACATTAGTTTTGGACTGAAAACTCAAATTAAGTTGTTAGAACAATCACATACTCAAAACTATAGGAAGAAAGTTATAAAAAAAAAAAAAACCCAAATACGTAATATGAGTATGTATTTACTTTACTTTAGTGATTCCCTGATAACTTCAGCCTGTAACTGTAATTAAATTTTGAACATGGGGCAGCCCGGGTGGCTCAGCGGTTTAGCGCTGCCTTCAGCCCACGGTGTGATCTTGGAGACCCGGGATCGTCCCACATCGGGCTCCCTGCATGGTGCCTGCTTCTCCCCCTGCCTGTGTCTCTGCCCCCCCCCCTCTCTCTCTCTCGCTCTCTCTCTCTTTCATGAATAAATAAAATCTTTAAAAAAAATTTTTCTGGAACATGTTTCTGTTAAGGTCATGCACAGCTCACCTCAATTTAGGTGTGTGATATAATTCTGTTCAAAGATTTGCTGTCTAGAATGTAGAAGCTGCTCTTACTTCCATAGGCATTAATCCCACTAAATATGCTTCATTACTTCCAGTTTTTTTCTCCTTATGCTTTATCACTACTAATGTTTTCTCCTAACATGATTTTCATAGTAATTTCGGTCTCAGATGCTTTACTTACAGACTTTGACAATTTTCATAAACACAGAGGGGGAAAAAAAAGCAATGGAGGAAATTCAGAGCTTCTAAGACCTGTGGGACAAAATCAAATAATTTCACATAAATAAAAGTGAAATACCAGATATTTTACCTTCTCAAACCTACTAATTGGGTTGAGAAGTAAGAGAAGGTCTATAATTCTCATGAAAATGGTTATAGAAGGAAAAGGCATAAATAGGAAGAATTCTTATCACCAGACTGAGTGGAACAGCAATCAGAAAGGTGGAAGGGAACTAGTGAGGAAAGATACAGATTTTAGGAAGAATATTTTAAGTTATTAGATCAAGATGTGGGAAAGTCCTCAGAAAAGGTAGAAAATTACTGTTCTGGAATATATTAAATGAAGGAAGATGATTGAATATTACCAGAAAGATGCATTTTGTGTGCATGTGTGTGGAAATCTCATGCAGCTTCTTTGTATTACTATTATTTTTATTTCAACAACTTTATTACTCTATAATACATTTTACCTTAGCTTGAAAAAGTCAAATTACTCAAATCGGTTTGGAACTGTTTGTCAAGATAGGAGATGGTAAATAGATGGAACACTGATGGCGCAAGACTTCATTAATTTTTATTTTAAAGATTTTATTTATTCATGAGGGACACAGAGAGAGGCAGAGACATAGGTAAAGGGAGAAGCAGACTCCCTGTGGGGAACCCAATCCGGGATTGGATCCCAGGATCCCGGGATCATGCCCTGAGCTGAAGGCAGACTCTCAATCACTGAGCCACCCAGGCATCCCTCGTTAATTTCAATTTATTTATTTATTCACAATTCAACCAGAAAATAATCTATTTATAAAAAGAATTTGGAAATGACAAGTGTATGTAACATTTAAAGTCTTAAACTGAGAATTAGTAGATTTAAAGAGTTTTGAAATTTTTTAAAAAATTGTACCTGTGGCAGTGAATGTTAAGTAAACCTACTTTGGTGACTATCTCTCCAAGATGATAATTTTAACTCTAATTCTCTTGGATATGTATACACACACACACACACTCAGGAGTGTGATTACAGGGCCATATATATGGCAGTTCTATTTTTTGGGAACCCCCATGCTTTTTCCCATAGTGACTGAACTATTTTACATTCCCATCAACCTCATACAGTGGTTATAATTTCTCCACCCTCACCAACACTTCTGATTTGTTTTCTTGATATTAGCCACCTTAACAAGTATAAGGTGATAAATCGTTATGATTCTTATTTACATTTCTTTGGTGGTTAGTGATAGCAAGCATCTTTTTTTTCACATACCTGGCTGGCCAGTCATAGGATTTTAGAGAAATGTCCATTCAGTTTCCATGACCATTTTTCAACCTGTGTTTTTGTACTACTACTTTGCTACTTATTTGTAGGAGTTCCTTATATATTTTGGAAATGAACTCCTTATCAAATACACAGTTTGCAAATGATTTCTTTTTTTAATTTTTATTTTTTTATTTTTTTTAATAATAAATTTATTTTTTACTGAACATACAGAATCCAACATACAGAATCATTGACCCTCATTTAAACATGAATCTCTATAGCTTTTGACCATAAATGAAGTTCTATGGTGAACTGAGGTATTTTACTGAGTCATTTTATCAGTCATCTTACTTATTTTCTTCTTGATAAGAATCCTAATTTTACTGTTTTGAGAGATTTCATAAATGTCTTACTAGTATTTTAGAAGCTATGACCTTTGCAAGCAAATGCAAAATTGTAGATAAGGAGTCCCCAAATTTTGTAATATTCAGCTCATGATTCCTCATACTTTAAATTGCAGAATTTTTTGCAAATAATTTCTTGCATTCTGTAGGTTACTTTTTCCCTCTGTTGGCTGTCCCTATGCAGAAGCCTGTTACTCTGATGTAGTCTCACTTCTCTGTTTTTGCTTTTGTTATCTGTGCCTTCAGCTTCATACCCATAAAATCATTGCCAAAGATCCATGTCTTTCAACTTCATTCCTGTCTTCTTTTAGTAGTATTACAATTTTGGGTTTTATGTTTAAGTCTTTACTCATTTTTAGTCTACTTTAGTACACATGGCTTCTTATCATTTACCAGATAAACCAAAAGCAATTAAAATGATGACTTACTCTGTTAGAATAAACTTTCAGTCTGTAATTTTCTATCCTAAATATCAAATAGAGAATTAAGACTATCTCAGATATTAATGATACAACCATCACCATCCAGTGAAAAAACCCAGAGTCATTAAGGCTTACACTACAAAAATAAAAATTACTCATTTAGAAAGAACAATACCAGACAGCAGCTTTTTATATCTGATTTAAAAAAGTAGGAGGAGCAATGGAAATAAAATAAATATACATAAAAAGATTTTTTTTCTTTTAAACTACTATTTAAGGAAACTAGATAAGGACTAGAGTGAAACAGATGTCAAAGGAAAGCAGAAACGATACCGAACCAAGTAAAAATGAAAACACACCCTATCAAAATGTGTGGAATGCAAACAAACAAGCCATGCTCAGAAAAGAGAAATTTACAGCACTCAATACTCATATTAGAAAAGAAGAAAAAAGAAATCTCAGATCAATGACTTCAGAAGCTAGAAAAAGAAGAACAAACAAAACCCTATGATGCAGCAAAGTGGGGGAAAAACATCAGGCTAAAAACCAAAGTAATAACAAAAAAGTGCTCCTAAAATATCAAAGCAACAAAAGCTAGTTCTTTGAGATCAATTATATTTATAAACTTCCAAACAGATCATATAAAAGACATAGAAGAACAAAAACAAAAATGAGAGAAGTGACATCACTACAGAAACTTCAAATACTATAAGATAATAAATACTATAAGGAATATTATAACCACAAATATTACAACTATGTGAATTATACCAATGTTGTTGAAAGATGCAAGAAGAAAGAATTAAAGAACAAGGAACTCTAAGTAATTTGTATTTGTAGTTACAAACTTTCCAAACAAAACAAAACCCTTCAAGAGGTACAGATGTTTTTTACAGCTAGCTTTACAGAAAAAAAAAAGAAAAAAGGAATTTGACACTTAGCTTCAGGAAAGAAAGTCCTTACTATCCTGGTTTACTCTTTATAAAAATCTACTTCTTCCATAAAAACTTAGGAGGTTATTGGGGGCACTTGGGTGGTATAGTTGGTTGGGCATTTACACCTGGTTTTGACTCAGTTGTGATTTCACGGTTGTGGGATCAAGCCCCAGGCCAGGTTCCTTGCTCAACACAGAATCTGCTTAAGATTCTCTCTCCCTCTCCCTTTGCTCTGCCAGCTCATTTTCTCTCTCTCTCTCTCTCTAAATTAAGTAAATACATCTTTAACAAACAAACAAAAAATGCAGATACCTTGTACACATGAAACTATTATACTGTATATTAACTTGAATTTGAATAAAAACTTTTAAAACATGCAGGATATACCATCACATACATATAAAATTTTGAGTAAAGTCTTTGGCTACAATTCAGTTTACAGTTTACTTCTCAGTATTTACACAAAAGATAAGTGCAAAATAACTGATTATTTTCTGAAATAACAAAATGAATACACATTATGAAATATTAATGAAGAATATTGCTTGTGTATCATCAGATCATGGGCAGTAAAGGTGAAGGATAGTCTTGTAGTCTTGTAGCAATAATAGGAAATATTCTTAAGTGAATAGTGTCAGCACTTTAATTAATCTCTGAAATTTATAATAGATTCTAGCTTTGAAAAAAACACAAACTGAAGTATAAAATTAATGCAATTTCACAGGTCGAAGACCTCTAAATGAACATAATAACAAGATAAAATACAGAATTCAAAATGTAATGCTTGCAGAATAAGTGGAGATTAAATTTAAGAGATGCTTTCACCTTTCTCCTTCTCTGATTTTTAAGGCATGTATGTGGTCCAGAGTGTGATTAATAATAATTTCTATTTCAGCCTATTTAGCACATCAGATGGGTATGGGTATCTCACCAAAGGAAATTCACTTTTCAATCCAAGAAGAGGCATCACTGAAGTTCTAATTAAATACTAATGTTGTTATTACAAAATCAACTTACAGAATCTGTGGCCTTTTGTAAAATAACACTTCAGCCAATGTGACTATTATGTATAACAATCTATTTCAATAGCATTTTCTTTGTAAATAAACACATTGATTGTTGTTATTACTGAAAGTGGGACATTTAAAAGTCAAATTGTTTACCAAAACTCTTTCATCTATAATGAATAGGCTCAGATTATTTTTCTCTAGTCTAAAATACTTAAACTCTGCTAAAACAAATGCCTATAGAACATGTTACTGAGCTCCTTTTCTCAACCTCAAGTAAACCTGATACACGAAATAAGCCACAAGAAGAGTCCTGCCCTTAATACAATATTAGAGTTAAAATCATGAAAATAATTCATAGTCAAATAAAAACTACACAATCTGAAATCATACAGAATTTTTGTTTACTTAACCAACTTAAAAAACCACAGCATTTTGATTTCAAAATAAAGGCAAATCTTAGAGAAATTATTTTTATTGTGGTAAGGACACTTAACATGAAATATTTCCTCTTAACAAATGTTTAGAGTGGCTGTATTGTATTCTAACTATCGGCACCATGTTTTACAGCAGATCTCTAGAATTTATTCATTGTGCCTCCCCTTAGCCCCTAATAGCCACCACTCTATTTTTTGCTTTTGTGAGTTTGAATATTTTACAGTGCTTCATCTAAGTGAAAGCACACAATATTTGTCCATCTGTGACTGGTTTATTTCATTTAACAAATTTTGTCTTCTGCCGCTGCTGCTGCTGCTGCTTCTTCTTTCGTTTTCTTCCTTCTTCTTCCTGATTCTTTCTTCCTTCTTCTTCCTGATTCTTTCTTCCTTCTTCTTCCTGATTCTTTCTTTCTTTTTCTTTCTTTCTTTCTTTTTCTTTCTTTCTCTTTTTCTTTCTTTCTCTTTCTTTCTTTCTTTCTTTCTTTTTCTTCTTCTTCTTCTTCTTCTTCTTCTTCTTCTTCTTCTTCTTCTTCTTCTTCTTCTTCCTTCTTCTTCCTTCTTCCTTCTTCTTCTTCCTTCTTCTTCCTTCTTCTTCCTTCTTCCTTCTTCTTCCTGATTCTTTCTTCTTCTTCCTGATTCTTTCTTCTTCTTTCTTCTTCTTCTTCTTCTTCTTCTTCTTCTTCGGGAGCTTGTTTCAGATTCATCAAGTATTTTGCAGGTATATATGTTTCCGTTGTAGACTTCTCCTGATATATATTTCTTAACTAATTTATGTAGTGCTTATTTTAGAGTGATTACATTTATATCCACGTTTTCCTGGGCTCTTGGATGCTGTTTGCTCTTCTACCTTCATAAGAATGTCTACAACTCCACTCAGTCTGTCAGTGCCTCTGCTGTCAGTTTCCACTGGGTTCTTGGCCTCTCTCATCTTTTATTTTGGGTATTTTCATCACTTGATTATCTGTATCAGAGAATTTCAGCTATTTGGCTTATAAACCTGGATGTTTCAGCTAAAAAATGTTTTCATCTCAAAGTAAAAATCCACTCTATACTATGATCTCTCTTCGATCTTGACTCCCCTATGTTCTTAGAGCTTTGGTTATTCTCCTATACTATCTGGTGTTATTTACTGAGCATCATTCAGAGTTTCCAGTTATGCATTGCATATGGCTTTGTGGGATGCAAACTATTACTACATAGCTTGATGTGGAATTCAAAAAAATATTTAATATATTTATTCACCAAATATTTTTGAATGCTTACTCTTTATTTAGTATATATTTAGTGAGCACATACTAAGTGCCTGTTACTTCTCAAGGTAGTGGGCCTACAACAAGGAGATAAAAAATAACTCTATTCTTGGTTTTCTCCTTTTTTATAGATTTTTAACATTATTTTATTGTCAATTTGCTGTTAATAATCATTGATTTAACATACAAATTCCATCAATATCTCATATTGCATTTATGAAGGTAATTACAGTGAGTTATTTCCAACCTCAAATCTGGTCCCTTATATACATTCCAAAAAATGTATTCTGTAAAAACAATACATTTTTTCAAGATGGTTTTATTGTGAATTTCTCAACTACAAACCTCAAATATGTAAAGGTATGTCTTTTGGGGGGGGTGGGAAGCTTTATTTTTTATTTATTTTTTAAATTTTTACTTATTGATTCATGAGAGACAGGGGGAGAGAGAGAGAGAGAGAGAGGCAGAGACACAGGCAGAGGGAGAAGCAGGCTCCATGCAGCGAGCCCGATGTGGGACTCCAACCTGGGTCTCCAGGATCACCCCCGGGGCCAAAGGCAGGCACTAAACCGCTGAGCCACCCAGGGATCCCCTATTTTTTAATTGTACCTAAAAATTAACAATAATTCTTTTTTAAAGTTTTGATTTTATTTCTAGGTATTTAACATCCAATGTTGTATTAGTTTCCATTGTATATATAGTGATTCAGCACTTAAGTTACATACGTTGCTGGTGTTTATCAGAACAAGTGCCCTCCTTACTCCCCATCGTCTATCTTCCCCATCTTCCCACCCACATCCCCTCTGGTCACCATTAATTTGTTCTATGTAGTTAGAAGTCTGTTTCTTTCAGAAATAACTCTATTCTTATATATATTTTAGTGTGGGAGCATGATCTAAGAAACTATAAACATACATATATAGTAAACATTTTGTAAGGGAAAATAGAAAAGGTAAAAAATAGTCATAAGTGTACTTTTATTTTTTGTTTTCTTTCATTTTAAATCAATCCACATAGAATGCATTAGTAGTTTCAGAAATATAATGAAAAAAATCATTTGGAATTTAAGTGCAAAGACTAGTTGAATTTAAATAAACCATGTATGTTTTATTTTAAAAAAGTATACTTTAAGATAAGATAGTTAAGGGACTGCTCTTGCTGGGGGTTAAGAACAACACCTTGGATGAAGTGAGTCACTTCACTTTATAGGGAAGATATTAGGGAATATTTAGGGAAAGATAATATTATACAGAGAGAAGAGAAAGTGCATAAACCTAAGAGTAGGAGACTGAGTGTTTTCCCAGACAATAGCAAAAAGGCCAATGTGGTGGAAAAGAAACTATTAAGGGTGCTAACAAGAGGATGGGAGCTGGCAAAAGGTTAGAGTGCAGAACATGTATGGATTTAAAAATCATAGTAATAACATGGGGTTTTATTCTAGTTGTAAAAAGTTACTAGACAGTGATACGACATGGCTTAATGTTTCAAAAATATTTCTTTGACTGTTTTGGTGGTAATAGACTGAAAGAGGTAAAAGAAAAAGCATTTCAAAATCATTTATTTTCTACTTTTCTCCTTTTGGGCTCTTGGCAACGCTTACACTGAATCAGGATAATATTTTCTTGGGTGTATTATAAGAAAGATCTCAGAGATTTATATTATTTTTGTGCTCCCTTATTTATAGCATTTTCCCAATGAGAGAAATAGCATGTAAAATGTTAACATAAATAAGAGCATTACGAACAGATAATCATACATTAATCTATGGATTGTATTCGTAAATTTGTGTTTTGAAAATTAGAAACAAAGGATTCGATACAATGTGTCATTAATATGGGAGTGCACAAGATCATTTTTAATACCTGAAGCCACATTTGTGGAGTATTATTAACTATTATGGTAAGAGATTATCTTTCTTTATCCTAAATTGTTCTACGAGGTTTGTGTTGTTATCATGTCCCTTTTTTGGCAAAGAGGCAGAGATTAGAGAGGGAGAGGGAATATCAAACAGACTCCCCACTGAGCATGGAGCCCAATGTGGGGTTCCGTTTCACTAGGACCCCTGAGATCATGACCTGAGCTGAAACCAGGAGTTGGATGCTTAACTAAATGTACCAACCAGGCACTGCAAAACCCTGAGTTATTTTAAGCAGTGGTTCTTCAGAAACATTTAAGCTTCTTAATGTCACTGAAATAAAGTTTTTTTCTCATTAAAAAGTTTTGATTTTTGAAGACTGAACATACATTTGAAAAAAAATATTAAAGTTAAATATTTTCCTGTTTCACATGTCACTTCTTGGAAAAAATAAGCCACCAACTTCCACCAGTGCTCTGTCCTAAGCTGCCCTGCAAGATCCAACTTGCGCCTTAGCAAGTGTCTGCCTGAAGGCATCCATAAGATAAAGATGGAGTGGCTAACGTGAGGCTAAATAATCAGGAGATATGATAAGGCCTTTACTGAAAAGAGAAAAAGGCAGTAACTCCTTTCTCAGGTTCTGCACTTTGCTCAGGAGTGGTACCAGCATAGCTCAGGGGTCAGAAGTCTAACAGGCAGGCCAAGTTGTCCCTCTGCACAAGAATGGGCCAAAGGACCAGACCTCTCCCTGTGAATGTGAGGACAACTTCCTCTCCACTACTGAGGCCTATTAGCCACCTCACAGGGCACCTGGGTGACTCAGTGATTGAGCATCTGCCTTTGGCTCAGGTCCTGATCTTGGGGTCCTGGGATTGAGTCCTGCTTTGGGCTCCCCACACGAAGCCTGCTTCTCAAAAAGTGTATTCTGTAAAAACAATACACTTTTTCAAAAATGCCTCTGTCTCTGCCTCTCTTTCTGTGTCTCTCCTGAATAAATAAATAAAAGCATTAGAAAGTATTAGATAAGACACCTTACTTATATGGACCTCAGAAGAGAAATGAAGATGGGGTTGTCAGAACATTAAAAGAATTAATCTGGGTCACACAACAGAACCTAAGGCACCTAAAGAAACAGACCGGCCCTCCCAGCGCCGCCGCCCCCACCGTGCGGAGCAGCGGGCAGCCGGCGTGGGGCTGCGGGATGGGGACTCAGCGCCACGGCGGCCGCAGTGGCCGCAGCGCACCCGGCCGCCGCCCCCGGGTCGGTCCCGCAGGGGACGCGGGGCGCGGCCAGTCCGCCCCGGAGCCAGGCCCGCGGGCGGCGGCGGAGCTGGGCAGGTGCCTGCGGCTGGAACCCGGCGCCCTCGGGCCGGGCAGCGTCAGGCGGCGGTGCCGGCGGGTGCTCTACTGGGCCCCCGCGGTGTTCATCAGCCTCCTGCTCGGCCGGTCCCACTACGCCTACGCCGTCCAGCTGCGCATAGTGTCCATGGAAAATGTTGGCGAGCAGGTTGTGTGCCTGACTGCTTATCATCTACTTTTTGCAATGTTTGTCTGGTCATATTGGAAAACTATCTTTACATCCCCAATGAATCCTTCAAGAGAATTCCATCTCTCTTATGCAGAAAAAGAATTGTTGGAGAGAGAGCCAAGAGGAGAAGCCCATCAGGAAGTTCTCAGGCGAGCAGCCAGATCTTCCCATCTATACCCGGACCGTGTCCGGAGCAATCGATGTTGTGACAGATGCCAACTCCTAAAACCAGACCGCTGCCATCATTGTTCCGTCTGTGATAAATGTATTTTGAGGATGGATCATCATTGCCCATGGGTGAACAATTGTGTTGGATTTTCAAATTACAAATTTTTCCTCCTTTTCTTGGCTTATTCTCTGCTGTACTGCCTTTTTATTGCTGCTACAGATTTACAGTATTTTATCAAATTTTGGACAAATGGCCTACCCGATACTCAAGCCAAGTTCCATATTATGTTTTTATTCTTTGCTGCAGCTATGTTTTCTGTCAGCTTGTCTTCTCTGTTTGGCTATCATTGTTGGCTAGTCAGCAAAAATAAATCTACATTAGAGGCATTTAGAAGTCCCGTATTTCGACATGGAACAGATAAGAATGGATTCAGCTTGGGTTTTAGTAAAAACATGCGACAAGTTTTTGGTGATGAAAAGAAGTACTGGTTGCTACCCATTTTTTCAAGTCTAGGTGATGGCTGCTCCTTTCCAACTTGCCTTGTTAATCAGGATCCTGAACAAGCATCTACTCCTGCAGGATTGAATTCAACATCGAAAAATCCTGAAAACCATCAGTTTCCTGCAAAGCCACTGAGAGAGTCCCAGAGCCATCTTCTCACTGATTCTCAGTCTTGGACAGAAAGCAGCACAAACCCGGGAAAAGGCAAAGCTGGTATGAGCAATCCTGCATTAACCATGGAGAATGAGACTTAACTCTTCAAACAAAATAAATTCATACTTTATGGAAGTATCCATGCTGTAGGTGGATGGAAGAGGCTTCCCACAGGAAGGCACCATTGGCCAGTTGTTCCCATTTTCCTTTGGCTGGATATGCAGAATATGAATTGGTTAGTTCTCTCCAAGCTGTTGCTTAAAACATAACACATTTTTAAATTCAATATACAGATTGTTTGAACTAACACAAATTCCTCTTACATATTAGAAGTAATTATGGTTTATGAATCAAAGGCAAAAGTATCTTCTATCATAAAAACTTGGAATAAATTCATGGGCTGATTTTCACCCAAATATTTGGGTAGTACAATGTCTATACATAAAAAGCCCATTAATCATCTGAGTTTCTGATTCCGAAAATTGAGACTATTTAAGATATTGAAATTTGAAAGATTTCAAATTACCGTATAATGACAGCTTTATTTATAAAACCTACTAGTTACCAACGAGTTGGAGGTAGCATTCCCTCTGTTGTGAATCCAGCCCCAGACTGAGTGAACTATAATGACTATGAATTCATTGCAAATTTTAAGTGGCCTACAGTTGAAGATTACCACCATTTTTGCCAGACTTTAATCTAATTCTAGCCTTTATTCCCTGCTGGGAAAGATGTATGGTCATTGAAGCCTGAGCTCACTGATAAGCAACTAGCTAGCAATTTTTATCATAACTAATACATTAATTACTACTACATCCACAATATATTTTTCATCTCTTCTGATCCTCTTAAATTGGCTGAAAATTATAAAAAATCATTTATGATGTTCTTTTGCCATTCTGGCTTTTTAAAAAATCTCATTTTTTAAAAGTTATTTGTTCTATTGAACATATAGCTAAAATATCGAATTTGTTAATAATTCCTAATGGGCCAATAGATTAATCCTCCATTGGTATCTATATTATTTCTGTGTCCCCTCATCAAAAGTATGACAATTATACTTTATATTTCTTCAAATACTTAAGATTAAATTATGCAAATCATTAAAAGAAATATACTTTTAGAAATTTAGTTCAATATGAACTAAATGGTGTGCTGTTTGGAAATTGAGTTTAAGGTAAACTAAAGTGGTGTGTTTGTTGATGCCAAATGTTCAGCTTCAGTAAATATACTAGGAAGCTCTTGTGCCTTGTATGCACTATTTGAAAAAAATTTATTCTTTTTTTTTTTTTTTTTTGAGTGGAGTGTAAGTTTTGTAAATGTTAGAGATTAGAATAAGCTGTAAACATTTTTTGGTACTGATTTTGAGAATTTAAAGCAGATTATCTTTTAAAACTTACATAGCTAAGGAACTGGTATTTAATCAAACTTTTCAAAATCTGAGTTAGACAAAAATGCAACACATAATAGACTAGTAGACCAGAGGATAATGGAGTAAAAAAGATCCTTGCAAAACCCATTCTTTCTAAAAATATAAAGTTTTATATTTAAATGAGTTTGTGAAAGAATCAGTATCAGTGAAGTTCATTTTATAGATCATTTGAGTGTAATTCTTTGAGTAATAGGATGGCACTCTTTTTCAGATTTTTTTTTTTTTTAAAGCTAAAGACTTTGATCTGACAATCTGTTTCAGGAAATCTCAGAAGATATGATACATTCTTACTTTTTACTTTTAAAGGATTTTTTGGTCATCATTTTTTATTACCTGAAGTGCCAGGTTGGAACCTATAGCTACTGCTAGAAGTCTTAAGGGCAACAGCATCACATGATGTATTAAGAATTATATGCAGCCAGGTTTTTTTCAAAGCACAGTACTATAGCCATTTTTGTGGATAGGATTCTGTGACATGTTCCTTGTCAAAATAGAAGAAAAAAAGAGAAGTTTTTATTCTTTACCTTGCTAGAGTACTGTTAAGTTTTTCCTTTTTGTGTAATTATTGATATACATGAGTCAGTACACATTAGAATCAGATTTAAAAAAATTTTTTTACAAATAAATTTTTTTCCATTAAGTTGTAATGGTTCCCTTTTTGTTTTCATACAGTGAATAATCTTTTAAGGGTTTTGTTTTGTTTTTAATCTAGGTGGTTATAATTTTTAGAGATGATGGCATATCTCATTAGATATGCAGTATAAAGTTTACCGAGTGAATAAAGCATCAAATAGACCTACATTTTGTACATATTTATAAAATGTACCTTAAAAACATTTTAAACATTTTGCTTTAAAAAATTTAATTGTTCAACTCAAACTTATACTTAGACACTTATACTTCAACTATCCTGATCATCCATTTGATTGATGTTTGATTTTTCCTGTTTTTCAAAATTCTACCGTATATATAGGTAAAATTTTTAAGATTTTTTTTAAATGTACAAATACTTCATATACTTTTAGTTAACTTTGCCATTATGTAGTGAAAAGAGGGTTTGTATTTTCAAAGATAAACTTATTGCATCTAAATCAATGATGGGACATTCAAGGAAGTGCTTATTCATGAATTCCCTCCTGTTATACCATAATAAAGTCTGGTTGATCACCTTTAAAAAAAAAAAAAAAGAAAGAAACAGACCAATTACTAGATGAGAGTAATATGTATCACCATGTTCTCATACATGCATTCACCTCAGTGCGTTTGCTACTTATAAAAATGCTCAGACTAATTACAGAGCAACCAAATACAGAAGTCATTCTTTAAAATCAGAACCTAGGGCACCTGGCTGGCTCAGTCAGTTAAGTGTCTACCTTTGGCTCAGGTTATGGTCTCAGAGTCCTGAGATTGAATCCCATATCAGGCTCCCTGCTCAGGGGATTCTGGTTCTCCTTCTATACCTCCCCCTGCTCATGCTCACTCTCTCTCTTTCTCTCTCTCTTCTCTCTCTCACTAAAATCAGTGAATAAAATCTTTAAAATCAGAACCTAGATCATAATTTAGTACCAAAGAGTAAAAATCATCCCTATGAATATCCCAGAGGAACAAAAAATTAAAATAAAAACAAAATTAAAAAATCATAACAAACCAAAAACACAGTTCATGTAACACTAGGTACAGAGAAAGGAATCAGATAATTTTTTTCCAAAGTAGTTCAAACTGCCAGTTGAGCCCTCACTGGTGTGTAGGGTTAACCAGCAGCTAATACTGACAAACTCTCAGCCAACCCTCACATCAACAACTATTTTCTGAAAGTAATGAAAAATAGAGTGTACATTTGAAAACAGAAAAGAGGCAAGAGAAGCAGGATACAAGCAAGAGAATTTTTCATAGAAAAATCAATCTGAAAGCACAAAAGATTATACAATCAAAAAAGGTAACGGAAAGCCCAAACCACACATTCTGCAGAAAAGTAGAATACAAGGTGAGAAGCTTTACAATTTGTTTGTTTTTTTTTTGTTTTTGTTTTGATAAAAAAAAAATTGTCTTCCCTGGTTGAAAAGAAAAATCTGGCTCCAGCCAAGAGGAAATGTTCTGAACACAAAGAAAACTCGGATTACCAAAATAATTTGAAACATTTCCAACCTTTAAAAATTGTACTGTAATGACCAATTTGTGTGGAAGCTCGATGTTTCATTTTAATTATAAATATGAGAGGGACAATAGCAGAGGCTTTTGAAGAAGATTTATGATAAAAGGACCAAGCAGTAGCATATGCTTAACATGTGTGTCTCCTCAAAGTATGTGAAACATATTATCATTAAAAATATATGCAACAGAGCATCAAAGAAGTAACACAGGCAGACAGTAAGTTACTTGATTTAATGAATGAGAAAGAAGTTTCTGTATTAACCCAAACATGAAACAGTAAAATGCGGCATTAAGGACTTAAACACTGGTATCAGACTGGCTAGATTCAAATGGTCACTATGTCACTTACGTGATGTGGGAAAAAAAAAAGGGGGGGGCAAGATACTCAACCATCTTTGCATCCATTTCTCCACTGATAAAATAGGTATTTTGATATGTACCTGACAGTGTTGTCCTAAAAATTGCAGAAGAATAATTATTTTAAACATTTAACTTGATTCCTGATAAAGAGCAAATTATAATAAAAACTAGTTGGGATGATAATGATGTCTTTTTTAGTTAAAGATAAAATTTCTGGAATCTCTACTCCTCTTACTATTTAAAATGTAAGTAACATAAATATTAAGTTAGGAAATTCCAAAAAATATTTCCTTTTTGCCTCAGTTTATATATGTTTACCATTGTACACACATATTGTAAGCAATGAGTGTCTTAAATTTAGACAAAGTATCTAGACATTATTGTTTTCTTAATACTTTAGGTATTTCCTATATCAATAAGCAGAAGGCACTTGATAAATCTCTTGAGTGTCAGGAGGAGGAAAAAGAGGAAGGAAGGGAATGGGAAAGAAAGTGAGAGAGGAAAAGTGAGTTGACACTAATCCAAAGTATTTAACATATGGGAAAAAAATACAAAACCACAAACAACTGTATCGGCCAGAGTTAGCCCTAAGATTTTATATAAATTCTGAACAGCCTATATTAGCTATTAACATGGATTAAAGCCAGGCAGTTAATTAACAGAGATTATCTTTACTAATACTGTACTGACAAAGCAATACATGAGAAATTTTCTAATCAGATTTAATACAGAACCTTTCGCAGCCCATTTCATACTTGGTTCTCAGTTATTGCTTCATGGATATAATTTGAATAAAACAATGTGAAACTAGATTCACACACCTAATCTGGAATTAAGTATACAGTGAAGTTCACTGCATTAATTATTGTTTATTGGAACAATCTATGCTAATTACTCCCAAATTCATTATGTAAGAACACAGTAATAGCTCTTTCGGCTTGTAGCCTAAAAGGCAGATGACTCAAATGATAATATTTATCCTATACTGGTGTTTTTCAAACATTTCAGTATGAAATGTTACTTGGGAGCCTTTAAAGCAGCAGCTAAAAGTTGAGAAGCTATATATAAATGATGTGGGAGACCAAAACCTCTGTTAGAACAAGGAATTTAAGGCCAACTTTGACACCTTTGCTCTCTACAAGCTCCAGCAGAATTCTCAAGAATTCAACACACATTGGGAGAAAATGATCAGATGGGAGCTTTAGCCACATTATTTCCATAAATAACAACTCCAAGGAAGTGTGAAGCATCCTTGATATTTCTTTCCTGATGCCTTCTTTTATTTTTGAAGTTATTTTTTGTATGTTTTTATTTCAGACTTGAAGATAGTCAAATATAACCAGGTTAATTTCTTTTTTTTTTTTGTTAACCAGGTTAATTTCTAAAAATGGAATATATATTGTAATTTCAATGGAATAGACTAGAGAAAGCATAAAAAAGATACAATGTGGAGTTTTTCTTTTTTATTCATTTCCCATTGAAGTAAGGCAGATTTTTTTAAAGTGGACAATAGAGAGGGATACTTCTAATCCACAGGACTATGGGACTATTTTGATTTAAAAACTTATAAAAGGATTGAGGATCAATTTCAATAGTGACAAATATGTTTGGGTTAAATGCATTCTCCAAATGCTTTCCTTCGCAAAATTATTTGACTGAAGAATCCTGAAAATACTGGAAAACCTTCCATAACAGTAAGGAATCGTACACACTGGGGATATAGTTCTCTTTGTGAGCAAAAAAAGGTCTTATCAATATTTCACCAACACATCTATTTTTAATAGCACAGGAGACTTTAGATGGTGAGCACTTTTAGCGGCTTAAGTATAAACACTGCCAGGAGACTGTATCAAAGCAAACAGAACTGTAAATTGACAAATTCTTAATATAATTGAAAGGTTAATCGAAGATCAGTAAGAATATTCTGTAAGAGTCAAATTTAATTATCAGATAAGGTTCTGTTTCAAGATGATGACATAAGAAGATCCTGGACTCCCCTCTTCCCATTGATACACTAAATCTACAGCTCATATGAAACAGTTTCCTCAGAAACAAATGTAAAAACTAGCTGAGCAACACCTACGTTTACCAGGTAAACAAGAAGAAAAATGTCGAAGCAGATAAGAGAGGCTGAGACAAAATCACACTATGAGTTCTGCCTCCAATACAGTAACAATCAGAAGATAACTCAAAATTTGAAACTTCTCCCCCAGAAACAGAGTTGAACATCATCACATCAAGAACCTCAACTTTTAGGACTTGCTCCTGACAGATGAGCCCTCAAATATCTAACCTTGAAAACCAGTGGAACTTACATCCCCAAGACCCACAAGGCTACAGCAAAATGAGAAACAATTTTTAAAAGATTCATACTTTCAGACTCACCTGCTCCAAAGACTAGAGCAAAAGGAGCTAATTGATGGGTGCCCAGACTCTATGTGAAAAGGCTTATTTACTTATCTCCAAATGTCAGCCAGAGGGTCAGGCATGTAACTTAACACACATGTCCAGGGCTACTAGGATTCTCTCCAGGAAGAAGGCTGGTGCCTTCTTTGCTCTCTCTGCTTCACAGTATATCCCATCTTTGCACTTCAGTTTGATGCTGTTTCCTGTAAGGGACCTTGTAACCACCTCTGGCAACCTGTCTTTTGTGGCTGCCACCCAAAGGACACCACCAGATTGCCTGGCTCCAGTGGCCAGCAGGGCTTATTCTCCAAGCTCCCATAGAACTATACCCAATGGAGAAGGAATTCTTCAACAACCACCAACCCCCTAGACACAGCAACAGGCAATAGTCTCAACAGCCTAGGCTTTATACAAAAAGAGGCTTATTAGGTTATCTTCACAGCTTTGGCCCAAAGGGCAGGCTTCTATTTAAACATACATCTAAGAGCTGACTGTAATCCTTTCCAGAGATGACAGAGAGCAGGTGGTATTTTCAAACTCCCTCTGGTTACACCATCAGGTGGCAGTGAAAGGGGGCTTTTATGCATATCTGCTACTGATTTTGTGTCTGTCTGTCACCCAGGAGAGCCCCCTCACCCCCTTGATAACCTGGCCCTGGTGGCCAGAGAAACTTGTGTCTCCAGGTCCCACAGGACTGTGGCAATCAGAGAGACAGTCCCTGGCTGACTAACACCACAGGACACTACACAGGCAGAAGACTGCAAACCCACCTAGTCTTTATGCAAAAGAGGCCTATTTGTTGGTTTAAGAACTTTGGCCTGATGGGTAGGCCTCTGGTTTGGCACAGATCTAGGAGCCTTCAAAATTGCTCTCAGAGTATGGAGGCTGATGGATATCATGTTTACATTGAACCACTGCTGTTCTCCATCTGCCTGGTGCTCTGATTTTGTGGGTGCTGTCAGGGAACACTTCTACTGTGCATGATGACTCTGGTGGCCACTGGGGCTTACGTTTGTGGTCCTGCAATACTGTATTTGTACACCTTAAAAGCTGCTACCTGAAAGTGTGTCTTTGAACCTGCCTGAATCTAAGTGCTAAGCCCCTCCGCTTGGGTTCACTGACAGGTGTGTAAATGGCTCAACTACTGGAAGCCATTGAAAATAAAATAGAGTGCTTGAAGTGCAAAGGCTGGAGAGACAACTAAGAAATAGGGTAGGGTTGAACAAATGTTTCGTTTCCTACACAAGGGCACTCTTTTGAGATAGGGGAGGTGACTCTTAACTAATACAAAGAAACAGAGAGAGTAACAGAAAAAGAAGAAAGAGAAGAATTTGATCCAAATTTTAGAAAAGAGAAAAAAGGTAAAAATCTCTGATAAGTGATTTACCTGATAAAGGGTGCAAAGTAATTATAATAAAGATGCTTACTGAACACAGAATAATGAGCATAAAGAGACCCAAAGACACAGAAATTATAACAAAATACAAACTGAAATCACAGAGCTGAAGAATACAGTAACTGAACTGAAAAATATGCTACGTAGGTTCAAGAGCAGGCCAGACAAAGCAGAACAACAACAAAAGATAATAATAAGTGAGCTTGAAAAAAAGACACTAGAACTCCCTTAATCAGAGCAGTGAAAATGTAAAGGAAAAAAGTGAGTAAAGGTTAAGAGACTAATGAGACAACATCAAGCAGACCAGTATTTACATTTGGGGTCTCATAAGGAAAACAGAGAGTAGAAAGGGTAGAAAACTTATTTGAAGAATAATGCCTGAAAAATCCCCTAACCCAGAAAAAGAATCCAGATCCTGTAAGTCAATGGTTCCAAATAAGAAGAACCAAGAGACACATACACCAAGACACACTATAATTTAAAAAGTCAAAAGTGAAAGAAGAGGATCTTAAAAGTGGCAAAAGTAAAACAACCTGTTATGCACCAGAGGCCTCAATAAGAGAACTAGCAAATTTTGCAGCAGAAATTTTGCAGGCCAAAAAGGATTGGAATATATGCACAGTGCAGAAAGAATATACGCACAGTACAGAAAGCAATCAGAGAGACAGTCCTTCACTGAGTTATACCACAAAATTCTAACAAATTTGATAATCTAGAAGGAAAGGATAGATTCCTAGAAACATACAACTACCAAGACTGAACCATCAAGAGATGCAAATATCTAAACAGATCAAGTCCTAGTAAAGAGACAGAATCAGTAAATAAAAATCTCCCCAAAGCAAAGGTGTAGGACCAGGTGGCTTCAATAGTGAAGCCTGCCAAACATTAAAGAAGAATTAGTACCAATCCTTTTTAATCTCTTTAAAAAGTACAAATGCAAGGAACATTATCAAACTCATTTTATGAGGCTAGCATTACCCTGATACCAAAACAGCTAGGTAACCACAAGAAAAAACCTTATAGGCAAATATCCCTGGTAAAGATAGATGCAAAATCCTCAACAAAAAATTAGCAAATAGAATTTAACAATCGTTAAAAGGATCATAAACCATGATCAAGTGAGGTTTATTCTAGGAACAGAAAGATGATTAAACATTTGTTAACTAATGTGATATGCCACATTAACAAAATGAAAGACAAGTATTTTGGGATCATTTCAAGAGATACAGGTAAAAGCATTTGGCCAAAGTCAATACCCCTTTAAGATTATTAAACACTCTCAATTAAGTATATATAAATGAATCATGCATGGCTCATATATTATATATGCCAAGCCCCCTTACACACACACACACACACACACACACACACACACACACACACACAATTATACTGAAAGGTGAAAAGCCAAAAGCTTTCCTTCTATGATCAGGAACAAGACAAGAATGCTCACTCTTATCACTTTTATTCAACATAGTATTGGAAATCTAGTCAAAATAATCAAGCAAGAAAAAGGAATGAAAGTCATTCAAACTGGAAAGGAAGAGGGACACCTGGGTGGCTCCAGAGGTTAAGCATCTGATTCATCTCAGGTCATGATCTCAGGGTCCTGGGATTGAGCCCTGCATCGAGCTCCCAACTCAGTGGGCACTCGGATTGTCCTTCTCCTTCTTCCCCTCTCCCTGCTTATGCTCCCTCTCTTTCTAATAAATTAATAAAATCTTTTTAAAAATTGGAAAGTAAAAGTAAAACTGTCACTATTTGAATATGAAATGGTATTGTATAGAAAACCCTAAAGACTCCACTAAAATTATTAGATTTCATATATGAATTCAGTCAAGTTGCAGGATACAAAATCAATATACAAAAACTAGTTTTTACAAATGAATAATGATATTCAGAAAGAGAAATTAATAATCTGATTTATAAGTGCATCAAAAATAATGCCTAGGAATACATTTAACCAAAGAGGTAAAAGACCTATATACTGAAAACTACAAAACACTGATGATGTGGAAAAAAGATATGTATTCTGGGCTGGAATATAGATGTATGTGGCCACTATGAAAAACAGTACAAAGATTCCTCAAAAAATTAAAAATAGAGTGTAATCCAGTAATGCCACATCTGGGTATTTATCTGAAGATAACAAAAACACAAACCTGAGAAGTTATATGTTCCCTATGCTCACTAGAGCATTTTTTGCAATCACCTATATATGGAAACAATCTATATATATGCACTGATGGATCAATGTGTAAAGAAATTGTGGTATTTATTTACAGTGGAATACTTACTATTCATTCCTAAGAGAAAATAATAAAATCTTGCCATTTCCAACAATCTGAATGGACCTTGAAAGCATTATGCTAAGTGAAATACATCAGACAAAGACAAAAGTGTTTGATCTCATTTGTGTGTGGAACCTAAAAACAAACAAACAAGGAAACCAACAAAAACCTTAAGTTTAGATACAAAAAAAAACAGATGGGTGGTGCTCAAGACAAAGGCTGAGTGGTGGGTGATCTGAGTGAAGGGATTTAAAAGATACAAACTTCCAATTATAAAATAAGTAAGTAACGGGTATATAATATATAGCATAGTGATTATAGTTATCAATTCTGTACTGCATAGTTGAATATTTCTAAGAGATATCTTAAAAGTTCTGAATGTAAGAAAATAGATTTTGTAATTATGTAAGGTAAAGAATGTTAACTAGACTTACTGTTTTTTAATATATATAAATAATTATGTTGTATACCTGAAACGAATGTAATATTTTATGTCCATTATATCTCATTTAAAAATTAATATATATACATCATGTTTTGGTATTCTACTGGGTCTTTGTGTAACTGGTTATGTGTTTTATAGAAATGTCTTTATGGGGTATGCGCCATTTTAAGAACACTTCTGAGATATGATTATATCCACAATTTCTTTAACACTCATCACCATTCTATTATTACATTTTATATTTATAATCTTAATTTTTAAGCAAGTTTTCACACCTTGTGTTCCTTCAAATTATGTAGCTTTCAGGTTATTTACATAGTTGTGTATTATAATAAATGAAGTTGTATCATATTCATAATTTACTGTCAATTTCATAGTGCAGATCTGTTATTACCACTGTAGAAAAAAATGTTCTTTAAATTGATGCTGAACAAAATTACTAAAAATAAAAATACTGAAAAATTATATGTGGCAATCACTTTATGTTACTTTATTTCAGCATGTCTGAAAAACAAAATATGTCTTCAATTTCCTGTGTGATGTGTAGTTATGTCAGTTTACCTAGTAGGTTCAGGGGGCTTTGAAATATTCTATCCAAGACTTTCAGTTTCAAAACTTTTTTCCTTTGTGTAAAGATTTTATTATTACAAATCATGTGTTGTATATCCTTAGTTTTACCTTTACTTTCCTTTTAAGGCACACAATATATTCAGTCCTGTAAGGGAGAAAGGGTAGAGAGACAAGTTTATATTGATTATAAGCTGGCTCTAATTACAGAAACAAAGAGAAGAAAACAACCAAGGAAGAAACAAAAAGAGGGGCATCTCTGATTTAATGAAATTTGGCCTTTTGTTTTGGACACCCCTAATTTGAAAGCACTGACACATTACAATGGGTAACTAAAAAACACTTTAGCTTAGTTTTAATATATACTCATTTTTATGAAGAAATAGGACATTTTTGTTTTCCTTTTTATGTAAATTTAAAAAATGGTTATAAAATGTCACTGCCTTCGCCATCAGTGACCATAATCAACAGAGGATGTGCACGAATGCACTTGTCACCAAGTCTCTCTAAAATTATCTTCTAAAGGGAGAGTATGTTTGCAAACATCTTATTGGCTAGTAAATGGTATTGCTAACTGTTGTTTTAAATTGGTATACGGACTAATTAGTCTTCACTAAAAATCATGTGTCTTTAATAGCAAAACAACTACAGAGAGATGAACTGCTTCCTGTAAATGGTTCTGGTAACTAAGTTGATGTTTCTCTTCTAACTTGAACAATTCTGGAACAAATTATGTGAAATAAGAAAATATATTATACAAATAACCAAGCATCTAACTTTTTAAATTTTCTCTTCTATTTCAATTCAAATATAACTTCCTGAGGATCCTCATTTAGAGTCTAGTTTAGGAACAATAATAGCCCATCATCATGAACAGTGCCCATAAGGCATCTCACATATACCTCTATACCCTATATTCCATTATTTTGGGGTCTTTTCAAAACTGTTTCTGTTAATTATGATGCTCTTTTTAATGCTATAATATTTATATTGTTGCTTGAAGTTTTATGAGCTATCTTCCAAGGTCACAATGATATTGGTGGCAGAAATTCTAAGTATGGTCACAAAACCTGGCTGAGAAAGTCTAGAGGGATTTTGACCTTAGGGTATCTTTAAATCAAAATCCAGAGGTGACCACAGCATTTTTAACAACATGTTCTGGATATGGGGGGGTTGGGAATGAAAAAACAGAGTTCCCAAGGCAAGTTTAAACAAGTCATAGTGAATTGCTATTTTAAAGATTGTGATACTAAGCAATGATACTCAAAATTTCATTTCCACAGATTTCAAAAGACATTGAGAATTTAAAATACAGGATTCAGGGTTGTATATGTTAAACCAGAGGGTGTTTATGTTGTTTACATTGTGGAGGTGGAGAAGTTCTAAGTTGTAGTAAGTTGAATTAAGTGCAAGCAATATTAACATGGCAGTGAAGGATAATTTTTATTTTTTCTTTAATTTATGGGAAGAGCATAGAAATAACAAATTTAAAATATAATGACAAGTTTCAGAATCAAGTGCTATCTCAGTGTTGAAGAAATGAAATCCCTATTGTCTAGAGAAATCCAAATTCTATCATCTTGTTGTTAATTCTCACTTGGTTTCCTTACTCCATTAATTTCAGTGCTATAGGGTGGAAAGTTATGCCGATTGTTTTATGTATGTTTTTTAATAAGATGTCTCAATGAGTTTAATTTTACCATCTTCTGTCATACTTCAGAAACAGAACTACGTAATTTAATATTCTTGGATGCTAGTTCTCTTCTTCATGCTGTAAAATTATACTTCTAATAAAAAATAAAACAAATTATATTTACATATATATCATATAAAGTCTTTTATTTATGAATATTTACTGTGAAATATTCTGCCTAGATTTTGTCCTTGGTCATAATAATATAAAGTTTTATGAGAACTCAAACTTACAGACCCACAGAAGAAAATAAGAAAATGTTTTAAGTCACTTTGGAGTCCAGGCTTATGACAAAATTTTGTTGGTGGTCTAGAAATATCATAAAGTAATACTTAGAAAATTAGGGATTATTTCTTCTTTATTAATGTAATGGGTTTGCATATTTATTGTAAACATGTTAACAGGTTAATAAATTTGATTTAGTTTTAGTGGAAGCATTTCATTAAAGCATACACATGAGCAGGATATTCTCCTTTCCCCTCCCTTAAATGTATCATTCCTCTCCTTCCTACCCTATATCCCAGGCTTTATTGCACCCATGTCTCCCTGTTGGATTTTGCTATTAGGAATTAATTAGAGAGCAGTAGGAGATTATAAGTGGTGGAAGAGGGAAGTTTGGATTTAGTCCCCTGGCTCTTTTCCAACTGGACCATGGCACCCCCCCTCCTAATAGCGATAGGTCTTGCTAGATTTTTATAACTCCCTCCACTTGCTCCTTCAGGTCTAGAGGTGGTAGGTGTTTCTTGCTGCTGCTATGCAGGGGCATGTCATCATCTTTTATTGATTTTCCTTAACTCTGTTTGTACCTATATCAATAGCCCCTTCATTAAAACTCTTCCAAAAAAAAAAGAAAGAAAGAGAAAGAAAGAAAGAAAGAAAAAGAAAGAAAGAAAGAAAGAAAGAAAGAAAGAAAGAAAGAAAGAAAGAAAGAAAGAAAAGAAAAGAAAAGAAAGAGAAAAAAGAGAAAGAAAGAAAGGGAGAGAGAGAGAGAGAGAGAGAGAGAGAGAGAGAGAGAGAAAGAAAGAAAGAAAGAAAGAAAGAAAGAAAGAAAGAAAGAAAGAAAGAAAAAGAAAATCTCTTCAAACAAAAGTCCAGAACCAGATGGTACCACAGATGAATTTTATGAAACATTTAAAGAAGGGTTAATACCTATTCTTCCCAAACTATTCAAAAAAAAAAATAGAAGAAAAACTTCAAATTCGTTCTATAAAAACAGCATTACCCTTATACCAAAACCAGGTAGAGACTACAAAAACAGAACTACAGACCATTATCTCTGATAAACTTAGATGCAAAAATCCTCATCAAATTATTGGCAAAACAAATCCAATCATGCATTTAAAAAGTCATTCACCATGATGAAGTGGGATTTCTTCTGAGATGCAAGGGTGGTTCTATATTTGCAAGTCAATCAATGTGATACATTACATCAACATAAAAGGATAAAAAGCAATTATTTCAATAGATGAAGAAAAACATTTGACAAAGTACAACATCCATTCATGATAGAAATGCTCAACAAAGTAAGTGGAGCGGGAACGTATCTCATCATAATAAAGGCTATATATTAAAAAAAAACACACACACCCTCAGTTAATCTAATACTCAGTGGTACAAAAACTGAGAGTTTTTCCTGTAATATCAGGAACAAGACTACAATGACCACTCTATTTTTATTCAACATAGTACTGGAAGTCCTAGCTATAGCAATCAGACAACAAAAAGAAATAGAAGCATCTATATTGGTAAGGAAGAAGCAAACACTTCACTATTTGTGGATGACATGTTACTATATATATAAAACCCTATGGGGGTTTGCACCCCAAAGATGCCACCAAAGAAACTACCAGAACTCATAAATGAGTTCAGTAAAAATCACAAGATACAAAATTAATATACAGAAATCTACTGTATTTCTATACACTAATAGTGAAGCAGGAGAAAGAGAAATTAAGACAATAATTCCATTTACCATTGCACCAAAAACAATAAAATATCTAAGAATAAACTTAAAGAAAACCAAAGTCTGTTCTCTGAAAACTATAAAATATTAAAAGAAATTGAAGGGGATCCCTGGGTGGCTCAGCAGTTTAGCACCTGCCTTCGGCCCAGGGTGTGATCCTGGAGTCCCGGGATCGAGTCCTGCATCAGGCTCCCTGCATGGAGCCTGCTTCTCCCTCTATCTGTGTCTCTGTCTCTCCCTATCTCTCTCTCTCTCTGTGTCTCTCATGAATAAATAAATAAATAATCTTTAAAAAAATACAAGAAATTGAAGATGATGCAAACAAATGGGAACATATTCCATGTTCATGGATTGGGAGAACCAAAACTGTTAAAATTTTAATACTATCAAAGCTATGTATAGATTTAATGTAATCCTTATAAAAATAATAGCATTTTTCATAGAACTAGAACAAACAATCCTAAAATTTGTATGGAACTACAAAATAACCACATAGCTAAGGCAATTTTGAAAAAGAACCAAACTGAAGGTGTCACAATCCCAGCTTTCAAGATATACTACAAAGCTATAGTAATCAAAGCAATATGGCACTGGCACAAAAACAGACACATAGATCCATGGAATAGAACAGAGTTTAGAAGTAGACCCACAGTTATAGGGTCAATTAATCTACAACAAAGGTGGCAAGAATATGCAATGGTAAAGTCTCTTCAACAAATGATGTTGGGAAACCCAGACCACTTTCTTAGACTAACATAAAAACTAATTCAAAATTGATTAAAAACTTAAATCCATAAAAATCCTAGAAGAGAACACAGGTAGTAGTTTCTCCCCCATGGGCCATAGTAACATTTTTCAAGTATTTCTCTTAAGGCAAGGGAAACAAAAGCAAAAGAACAATGAAATAAAACAAACACAACTCATGAGCAAAATAAAAAGCTTCTTCACAGAGAAACAATAAACAAAACTATAGGACAACCTACTAAATGGGATGAGATATATACAGTAAAGGGTTAGTATCCAAAATATATAAAGAATTTATATAACTCAACATCAAAAAACCCAAATAATACAATTAGAAAATGAGCAGAGGACATGAACAGATATTTCTTTTCTTTTTTCTTGAACAGACATTTCTTAAAGAAGACTTACTGCTGTCCAACAGACACATGAAAAGATGCTCAACATCCTGATCAGGGAAATACAAATGAAAATCACCCTATACCTGCCAGAATGGCTAAAATGAAAAACACTAGAATCAACAAGTGTTAGTGAAGATGTGGAGAAAAAAGAACCCTTCCCTTGTGCACTGTTGGAGGAATGCAAACTGGTACAGCCATTGTGGAAAACAGTATGGGGTTTCCTCAAAAAATTAAAGATAGAACTACTCTGCCATCAAGCAATTGCACTACTTGGTATTTGCCCAAAGAATACAATAATACTAATTTAAAATGATACATGCAGTGTAATGTCTATGGCAGCATTATTCAAAATAGCTAAATTATGGAAACAGCCCACATGTCCATTAACAGATGAATGGATAAAGAAGATGTGGTATGTATATATACAATGGAATATTACTCAACCATTAGAAGAATGAAATCTTGCCATTTGCAATGACATGGATGGAGCTAGAAGAGCATTATGCTAAGTGAAATAGTTAGAGAAAGACAAAAACCAAATGATTTCACTCATATTTGGAATTTAAGAAATAAAACAAATGAACAAAGGGAAAAAAAAGAGAGAGAGGAAAACCAAGAAACAGACTTTTAACCAAAAACAACAAACTGATGGTGGCCAGAAGGGAGGTGGGTGGGGATGTGTTAAACATATGATGTAGATTAAGGAGTACATGTGTTGTGACAAGCACTAAGTGTTGTATGCAAGTGTTGAATCATACCTGAAACTAATACTACACTCTATGTTAACTAACTGGAATTTGAATAAAACTTAAAAAAAAGGGGGGGGGGAATTACCATATAATACACTGATTCCACCAATGGGTATTTACTTGAAGATTATGAAAACACTAATTCAAAAAGTTATACGTACACCTCTATCTATTGTAGCATTACTTACCATAGCCAAAATATGGAAACAAGCCAAGTATGCATCAGTAGAAGAATGAATAAAGAAAAGGTGGCATGTACACATACATATGCAATGGAATATTACTTAGACATAAAGATAAAATCTTGCCATTTGCAACAACATAGATGGATCTAGACAATATAATGCTAAGTGAAATAAGTCAGAAAAAGGCAAATACCATTTGATTTTACTCATGTGTGGATTTAAGAAACAAAACAAATGAACAAAGGAAAAAGTGAGACAACCCAGAAAACAGACTCAAATATAGAGAGCTGATGGTTACTAGAGGAGAAATAGGTGGGGGTAGAAGTGAAACAGGTCATAAGATTAAGAGTATACTTATCATGATGAGCAGTGAATAATGTATAGAAATGCAAAAATCACTACATTATACACCTGAAAACTAATACAATACTCTGTTAACTATACTAGAAATAAAAAATATATTTTTAAAAACTCTTCAATTGCCCATTTTGATTATGTCAGTGAACAATTTTTATATTATGTTAGGTTTGAACAATTAGAAAAAAAGAATAAAGAATGATGAAAGATGTAAAATATGAGGAAAATGTAAAGATATGGATATAAAATGCATCAAATATGTGTCTTATCAATGTTATAGAAGGAGATCACAGAATGCCTAGGAAAAACCATAGCAGAAGAGATCTTAGCTGAGAATTTTTCAGAACTGATCAAAGATCTCCACCCACCCATCCAGAATCAAAAAAATTGCTATGGTCTCAATGTTTGTGTTCCTCAAAATTCATATGTTGAAACCTAACCCCCAAGGTGATAGTATTGAGAGGTTGGAGTCACAGGGAGGCGATTAAGTCGTGAACGTGGAGCCCTCTGAATGGAATTAGTGAGTTATAATTGAGGCATGAGAAAGTTCCCTTGTCCCTTCCACCTTGTGAAATTTCACAGAAAAGTACTCTGAGAAATAAGTGTTGCTTATAAGTCATCTAGTTTATGGTACTTCTGATAGAGGTGCCCAAATAGACTAAGACAACAGGAAGCTCAAGCATGATAGATGCAAGGAAATTTACATCCAGACACTTCACCGTACAACTTCAAACCATAAAAGACAAAATGATCATCTTAGAAGTAGACAGACTATCTTCAAAACAACGTTCAGATTGAGAAGCACTTCCCAAGAGTGACAGCTCGAAGTGGAAGACAGAGAAATGCTTTTTCCTTCTGTGCTGAAATAAGTTAATTACCACTCAATAAATTAATTCCTGGAGAAGATGTGTTTCAAGAGTATGACCAAAATAAAACTGTTTTCAGAAAACAAAATGTAAACATAGCTAGAGGATTTCTGAAGGCTGCATTTCCACCCCAGCTCGAAGATTGAAGGGACAGCAAGAATAGGTACCAAGTAAGTAGGAAAATGGTAAGATATATAATTAAATATTGACTACTTAAAAACATAATAATATAGGAGTCCAATTTTTAAAAGTAGAATTAACAAGTATTCCAACAACATAAGTCACAAGGGACTGAAGATGGTACAATTAAATTTTCATATTGTAATTTCTTGGGTAAGAAGTAAAAATTAGAAACAAGTTGTACTAATAGTACAGAAGGGGCATCTGGGTGACTCAGTGGTTGAGCATCTGCCTTCAGCTCAGGTCCTGATCCCGGGGTCCTGGGATCAAGTCCCACATTGGGCTCCCCATAGGGAGCCTACTTCTCCCTCTGCCTGTGTCTCTGTCTCTCTCTGTAAATAGTACAGAAGAAGAAAACATGGCTAAGTTAAAAGAAACTCTTATCCAATAAATATAAGAAATCAATGGGGGGGGGGACATCTGTCAGATGTGACATAAAGAAAACAGGAATTATGTGATGTGGAATTCATGTAGGATAATTTCTACAGGACAAAACAATAATATCAGAACTTTAGGGGCTACGACTATTAAAAAATAAACTTTCTGAGAGAAACCTGTATAAAAGTGTAGAAAATATGAAAAAAATAATGGTAGAAGGAAGTATTCCTTGTGGAAACATAGTAATCATTGTGGAAGATGTTTCTTCCTCCACTCAGACAATGCAACTGCCAGAAAATAATGAAATGAAATGGAGCTAGAGGTAGTCTGTGTTCTGGGAGGTAAGCTACCTGACATAGAGCGCTGTAGATGAAGTTAGAACAGAGTGCTTCTAGTATGACATTTGGGTGATAGGAACTTACCAGCAAACCAACAGGGAAGGACTAGAGGAGGGAACATAGGAAACTTGTCCCTCAGGGTCACACTCCATCAGGCTGCTATACACAATACCGTGAATAGTAGCTTATAAATAACAGAAATTTATTTCCCACAGTACCAGAGGCTAGAAGTCCAAGGTCAAGATGCTGGCATGGTTGGGGGAGGCCTAGCATCCTAAGTGGCAGACTTCTTATATCTTCACGTAGCAGAAGGCAGGAGCTTCCTCTCTGGAGCCTCTTTTACAAAGGCACTAATCTCATACATAAGGGTTCTCATGACCTAATCACATCCCAAAGGTCTCAATACCTTGGGGCATTAGGTTTTCAATATATTAATTTGGAAGGGAGTGGGTCACATGCCCATACATTCAAACCATAGCACTCTGTTAACTAGAATTACTGCAATGGTTTCAAATAGGATAAATGGGCAGGAAATATATGGTCATGGGTTTTGATTTAATATAAAGAATTTTAATATTGCCCAAATCTGACTATGGAGCAGAACTCTTTGCGAATACATTAGGCCACCCTAATGCATGGTTTTGTTTTCCATACTTTCCATTTTTCACAGTTAACAGCAGTTTCAAAGCAGTTGATCCTCCTTCTGACCTTCATCAAAAAGTCAGTAGCACTATGTCCTAGGGCCTTCATCAGTCACCTCATTTCATTTCATCACGGAGGCACTGTGTTATCTGATATCAACATAAGAAGGGCGAGTGCAGTACATTAAGATATTTTAAGTGGTGCCTGTGTGGCACAGTCAGTTGAGCTTAGGTCTGATCTCAGGGTCCTGAGATGGAGCCCTCCATCAGGCTCCACACTCAGTGCATTGTCTTCTTGTGTTTCTCTCTGCTTCTTCCTCCAGCCCTCATGCTCTCTCACTCTCTCTCTAAAATAAGTAAACTAAGATTTAGTAAACTAAATCTTAAAAAAATAAAGATATTTTGAGAGTAAGGTAAGTGGAGACCACATTCACACAATTTTTACTGTGGTATACTCTTATGACTGTTCTACTTTATTATTAGTTACTGTTGTTAATCTCTTACTGTGCCTAATTTATAAATTAAACTTTATTCTAAGTATGCATGTTTAGAAAAAAAAAAACACAGTATATCTAGTTTGGTGCTATACAGGTTTCAGGCATCCACAGGGAACTAGAGGTCTTGGAACATATTCCCTGCAGATAAGAAGGGACTATTGTAATGAGTTCCTCTTTATAATAGGAGTCTTATTTAGGGTAAAAATTTGGAAGAAGACTCAAAGATGATTTTATATAGTGGCAACTATGTGCACAATCAAGCTGAGGGTTGTGTACTCAGCTGGCTAACAAGTTAGCTATACATCAGCAAACCAGTGAAATAGAACTAATGGCAGACCCCACTGATGGCAGACCCCACAGTAAGCACACACCTGGATTTTAATTTTTTTTAAAGTTACATGTGTGCATGCACACACACAGACATTTTGTATACAGAGAAGGAGAGGAAATGGGGGAGAAGGTGAGGGAGGGAGAGAGAGAACAAATACAATATGGATTCAATGAGAAAAAGATTCAGAGGAAGATAACTTTGGGGGCAAAATTATAAATCGCATGCTCATGAAGAGTGTTTTTAAAAATTATTTGCTTTTTCGGTTAGCTTGAAAAAAGTTGAAGAACTTCCCGGCATTATTTTACTTTTGTGTAGTATATTACACATATGAGACAATGACATTCATAAATATCACTGGAGATAATTTCCATATTACCCATGCAAAATAGGACTTCTTGGTTTTTTGGAGAACCATAATGGATGTGTGTATCTTTCTGCTTTCCTATCTATACATCTTCCTATCTCTCCATCTGTCTACATTATTCACTACACATGGCTACTATTCCTTCATCCTAATGCAGGGCACCTCCTGTATTTTATACAATCAATATAGCATCAATACTGATAAAAGAGTCCTATAGCACTTGAGTGTAAATTTTCCTTTGAGGGATCCCTGGGTGGCGCAGCGGTTTGGCGCCTGCCTTTGGCCCAGGGCGCAATCCTGGAGACCCGGGATCGAATCCCACGTCGGGCTCCTGGTGCATGGAGCCTGCTTCTCCCTCTGCCTGTGTCTCTGCCTCTCTCTCTCTCTCTCTCTCTGTATGTGACTATCATAAATAAATAAAAATTAAAAATTAAAAAAATATATTTAAAAAAAATTTTCCTTTGAATAAGGGAAACATCAAGAGAGTATGATTCAAATGTTTCTCAGAATTTCAATCCCTAAATTTCTAAGGATGGGAAAATGCATGATGAGATCTGTATTAGTAATTGCAGATCCAATTACACTGTGGCACTAGGATAATGAATAAGCAAATTGGAAATGTGCAAACCTGTGCGCTCCTCAACAGTGTCTAGAAGAGAAAATTATGTATTATTGGCTAAGTACAAAAGAAAATTTAGAACTGGGCCTAAATTGCAGAATCCACAGAAATCACTATTGAAGCAAGGTTATGGTAATTTTATAATTATATTTCACATAATATCAGGTTTATCACGTTAGACTAATACATTTGTAAAAGATTTTTAAATTAGTATGTATGTATGTATGTATGTATTTATTTGAGAGGGGATAGGGTTGGGGGAGAAGGACAAGCAGATTCTGCACAGAGCCTGATACAGGGCTCGATCCCACGATCGCTGAGATCATGACCTGAGTCGAAATCAAGAGTAGGATGGGTAATCGACAGAACCACCCAGGTGCTCCAGATTAATACATTTTAACCTCAGTAAAGAAATCAAGAGTAGGATGGGTAATCGACAGAACCACCCAGGTGCTCCAGATTAATACATTTTAACCTCAGTAAAGAAGTATTCAAAAAAATCTACAATTTTAGGAAGTATCTAGCAACCTTGTAGGATTTTATTTTCAATATCTAAGAAATAAATTTGGAGAGGGTAAACAACAGAACTCTGAGGGATGAGTTAGCCTGCTTGTTTGACCTCCTGTTTTTTAATAGAAAAAAATCTTTTAAAGAGAGACAGTTCCTACCACTTGTTCAGATTAGATATTATTTTTAAAAGGCAAACAAACCCCAAAATAACCATAGCATATTCCCAGGAAAGAAGTTGTTTCAAGTTGAGGACAGTCTCCAATCTATAAATTTTTTAGTTTCTAAATTTCTCCACAAACATCAGCTGTCATTATAATTTCATTCTCTAATATCCTCTAATAGCTAAGTAATAACCAACAATCTTGGTTGTCCTCTCCAAAGCATCATCTCCTCATTAGATATCTAGTAAGAACTAACAAGGAAAATATTTTCTCAGAAGGAGCACCATGGACTGAGGGTACTGAGATCAACAGCACTGGCTTTCAAATGGTGCTTCTACTTCAAAGGGAAGGGGAAATGAAAAATGCACTATTCTCCCAAAGAACAATTGTGCTCACTTTCCCCCATCTTTGTCTTACAGCTCACATCACCCCATCTCAGGTCAAACATGGAGAATGTGGGAGCCACAGTATCAATGAAAACAACTCCCTTCTAGGACCTAGAACTCTCAGAGCTGCCTTATTAATTCTTGAGTTCTGACTTTCAGTTGCATTAAACTCAGTCCTTAAGGACAGTATATATATATATTTTAAGATTTTATGTATTTATTCATGAGAGACACACAGAGAGAGGCAGAGACATAGACAGAGGGAAACACAGGATCCCTGTGGGAAGCCTGATTGTGGGACTTGATTCCAGGACACTGGGATCATGCCCTGAGCGGAAGGCAGACACTCAACCACTGAGCCACCCAGGTGCCCCTGGACAGTATATTTTTTATCTCAGAGTTTCTAGCACCTGAAAAATGATGTCCAGAGCCATGGATGGAAACATCACTGATTTGAGGTTGCAAATCCTTTAAAAAAATACAGAATAAAAGATAGATGAACAACTAAGCAATCTGTTTATGTAGCACTGGTTTTTAATGTATTACTCTAGTGTGTTTTGCAAACTCTCAGTTTGGTGCATTTGAAGGACTATGCATGCATGGAGAAACAATCTGCTCAACAATCTTATACCCAACAATCTGTCTCATAGACATTTGGCAGATCCATTTGCCTTCCAAATAGAAAAAAAGAAACACCAGAAATCCTAGTTTTGTATTCGGTGTTCTCATGTTTTAATGTGGATGACATCTGAAAAATGCTTTCACTTGGCTTCTGCAGTACATCAAGAAATCAGATGCAAGAAGTGAAAAGGCATAAGATGATAAGCTTCCTAAGGGTTCAACTGAGGCTCCAAGTAATTTCAAATTATCCCATCTGCACATCAACATTGGAGACATGCTGGCATGCTGGAGAAGATCACAACGTTATAGTCCTTCTCATGGGATAGTCATTGCCTGGATATAAGCAATGCTTATGGCTATTACCAATTTTATTATATCAATGAAGTCTATCTGGATCAGGTAGTTGTCTATTCTTTCTGTAGTGTGCTAAGGCAAAAAAAGAATAGAATTATATAATGAGAGTTCAAACTGCTGAGGGAGGGACATTAAAGTGTATAATTCATCATATGTGAAAAAAATATCTTTTTTTTTTTTTTTTGAGCCACCTGAGTGGCTCAGCCAGTTAAGGTCTGCCTTCAGTTCAGGTCATGATTCTCAGGGTCCTGGGATCAAACCCTTACTCATCAGGGAGTCTGCTTCTCGGTCACCCTCTGCCTCTGTCTTTGCTCATGCTTGGGGTCTCTCTTGTATTCACTCTCTCTCTCTCTCAAATAAATAAATAAAATCTTTAAAATATATATCTTCATAGGGATAATTTTCCAGGATAATATTTCCTGACTAAATACCTCCTATGTAATTCCTTTATTTGCCTTCTAGTATTGCAGACGGGAATGAGAAAAGTATTTAGGTGAGGTAATAATATTTATATAATTACAGGTAGAATAAAAAAGTGATAATAAGGAATATTGAAAAATATATCATTGCAAAAGTTAAAAGCATACCTTTTAACAGAATTGAACTTTTACACTAAGGTAGGATATCACCCAAATTAAAGCAACACAAAAGATTGCAAGACCACTGACAACCAAATAAAACTGACCCTGTACTAGATTGCTCTGAAACATAAAATTCCAGTGTTGGTATTCCTTTCCTTTCTTATACTGTCTTCCTCACAGCTTTTATTGCAAATTTTATACAGGACAGATAACTCATAAAACCCTCATTTAATTTTTGTGATGACACTCATAAAGTAACAGACACAAGGATCCACAAAATAGGTGGCAGAAGAAAAACTAATTCATTGCAACCAAATTCGCTTACTTGAAATTTTATCTAGAGTTTTTAGATCAGAATAGTCAGGAGAAAGTTAGCCTGTCACAGACAACTCCAACACTTTTGAACAAATATTTTTACATTAAATTTTCATTCTTTACCCTCACCTATAGGCATGGATGTGTTGCCAAAGCAAAAATGGAAAGGTCAAGAAGAGACTAGTCTTGTAACTAACTGATATGTTCATAATGGCAGGTAGGAGGACAAGGTTGGAAAATGTCAAGGTTGGGTTTCCAGGAAAGGTGACTTGAGGGGTTGATTGCCTTTGAGAAAGTTTACTGGGGAGTATTTTGGAATCAACATCAAAGGAAGGGAGAAAAAAGATACAGGATTCTGCAGAGAATGAAGCTGGACAGCAACCCAGTCCCAGCCAAGCCTTAGTTAGCCCTGCAGTGACGACCCATCTCAGTTGGCAGTTTCTGTGTTTGGGACCTGGGTCTTTAGGCTGCCATATCAAAAAGTTATTAAATATAGGCCATCTCTGAAGAAGATTCTGACCATGGGGTAGGATCTCTTTAGCTGAGTTAGCTTTCTATAGAGGTTCAAAACTGAGAACTGTTAATCAAAAACCATTTCCATCTTTGGAGAGATACATTTCCCAGTTCTAAGAGCTGATCTGGGTAGCCTACAAAAAGATCAACAACAAAGATGTACTACTTTCTGCAAATTTTGCCAAGTCACCCACTATGGCCCTTTGATAGAAATGTTAATTATCTTTTTTTACATTTTTCAACAAAATCTATACTTAAAGATTTACTCTTTTTTAAATTGTTTCCTTTTTAGGAACTCATCTTCTGACATCCTTAATGTGTTTATTCAATGTCATGTTGAGAGCTAAATACTTAAGTAAACCACTTAAATATATACACAGGGAAGATGAAATTATTCTACTTTAAAACACCCACACTGTGATGCCTGGGTGGCTCAGTGGTTCAGCGTCTGCCTTTGGCCCAGGGCAAGATCCTGGAGTCCCGGGTTTGAGTCCCATTTCAGGGTCCCTGCATGGAGCCTGCTTCTCTCTCTGCCTATGTCTCTGCCTCTCTCTCTGTGTCTCTCATGAATAAATAAATAAAATTTAAAAATATTAAAAAACACCCACACTACCCAAAACCATCCACATATTCAGTACAATTCCCATCAAAATACCAGTGTCATTTTATAGAGAATAAGAACAAAGAATTCTAAAATTGGTTCATACCAATTTAGACCATGAATATCAAAATCAAACTTGAAAGGTATCACATTCCCTGATTTCAAACTATGCTATAAAGCTGTAGTAATCAAAATAGTCTGGTACTGACATAAAAACAGATACAAAGATCAGTAGACTAAAATGGAGAGCCCAGAAATAAAACTATAAATGTGTGGTCAATTAATCTATGACAAAGAGGACAAGAATATACAATGGGGAAAAGATGGTCTTTTCCAAAAGGGATGCTGGGAAAACAGGATAGCTATGCACAACTCAATGAAACTAGACCACTTCCTTACATCATATACAAAGATAAACTCAAAATGGACTGAAGACCTAAATGTGAGATGTGAAACCATAAAACTCATAGAAGAAAACATAGGCAGTGATCTTTTTGAAACTGACCCTACCAGCAATTTTCTAGATATTCCTTTGAGCAAGGGGAGAAAAGCAAAAATCAACGAGTGACTACACCAAAATAAAAAGATTTTCCATAGAGAGGAACAACATCAACAAAATGAAAAGGCAACTTACTGAATGGGACAAGATATTCACAATTAATATATCTAATAAGGAGTTAATGTGAAAAATATATGAAGAACTTATACCACTCAACACAAAACCCACAAATAATCCAATTAGGAAATGCACAGAGGACTAGAATAGACATTTTTCCAAAGAAAACATAGAGATGGCCAAGAGACGCATGAAAGGATGTCCACATCACTCACCATCAGGGAAACACAAACCAAAACCACAATGAGATATCCGCTTACAGCAGTCAGAATGGCTAGTAGGAAATGATAAAAAAATAACAAGTATTGGCAAGGATGTGGACAAAAAGGAAGCCTTCCTCACTATTAGCTGGAATTATCAATTGGTGCAGCCACTGTGGAAAATAGTATGAAGGATCCTCATATAATTAAAAACAGAAATAACATGCAATGTAGTAATTCCATCTTTGGGTGCCTACCCGAGGAAAACAAAAACACTAAAGTGAAATATGCATCCCTATATATACTGCAGAATTATTTATAATAGCCAAGACATGGAAGTAACCTAAGTATCCAGTGATAAAAATGTGATGGATAAAGAGGATGTAGTATATATACACAATGTAATATTATTCAGCTATTAAACAAAAGGAACAAGAGCTTGTCATTTCCAAGAACATAGATGGACTTAGAAGATGTAAATGAAAAGCATCAAATGGAAAAAGACAAATACTATATTATTTCACTTGTATGTAGAATCTAAAAAAGCAGAACAAATAAAGCAGAAAGAGACTCATAAATACAGACAAGAAATAGGTTGTCTGTGGGGGAAATGGAGGAGGAGGAGATGGGAGAAATGGGTGAAGGGGAGTGGGAAGTATAGACTTCCAGTTATGGATGAAGAGTCACAGGAATAAAAGGTAGACCATCAGGAATATAATCAATGATCGTCTAATAGTGCTGTGTGGTGGTGATAGATGGTAGCTACAGTTGTAGTGAGCACAACATAAAGCATAGAGTTGTTGAATCTGTATGCTGTACATGTAAAATTAATGTAATACTGTATGTCAACTCAACTTCAATAAAAAAGGCGGGTATGTGTCTGGTACATGTTTTCTATTTTTTTGTGGTTTCCACAATGTGCTTTTTTGTGTATTCTATTATGTAATGAGTCACTGCCTCCCTTGTATTCACTTGACTGTTTATTTTCATTTACATGCAGAAAAATATGCCATAATTCTGCCACAATATAGTAGATGAATTGTAAGTTTTAAAGTAGCTACTCTTTATGGGAGAACAGGGACAGTTTATTTTGTTACGTGGTCTTAGCCATAAATATGCACTGTCTACTCATTAGCCAACAATAAACAGGGCAAGCGAGCTTTCTTTCCCCAAACTCATACCTTGGATTGTCAGAAAAAATGTAGTATGTAGAGTATAATCTAACAACTATTTACTTAACATATGATTTATTTACTGATCCTCTAAAAATGATATTTTCATGGTGGAAAGTTATAAAGCATAAGTCTGTAAAAACATCATCTAATATCTCATTTTATGTATTGTGTACAAGGTTTCTAGAAATGTGTGATTAAACAGAGTCAATTCTAATCCTTCTCATAGATTCCATGGTTGGCTATGGCTATCTATAATACACTTATTAGAAACTAAATGTATTTCAAATACCATCACATGATGAATTTTGCCTGGTGGAACACTGATTTTGACAAGTTCTTGATTTATATTCCCAAATCCCTGTTTACCAACTTCCCTTGGCATCATCATTTTTATAAGAATGACTCAACCTTGTTATTCAGAACTTATTCTTACTTGACTTCATCAGTCTCAGATGTAAACTATGTCATCACTCTATTATATTACAATTTAGACCCTACATATCCTTCATATCAAATATGTCAGGTGAATATTAAGCATACGAGGCATTTATTGGCATAACCGTTTGTTGTCTGTTTTGTTCAATGAGCTGCAAACTACACCAGAAACTCTACATGTTGCTCAGCACTGTATCCTCAGAGCCTACAACAGGGACGGGTAAATAGGAGGCAATTTCTAACTAGCTACAGAATAAACCCATGACCATCAGTTAAGTCCTTAATGTATGGTTGATCAAATCCATTTTCACTGAAATTTTGAAAATAGACTATAGCTCCTGTTTTTATCAACAAAAAGGTGGTAATAATATTCATATAATACCTGTACTTTCTTTAATCAACTGATTTTCCCTTCATTCATTTAACAACTGCTTATTGGACCTTATTATTTACCAAACTCTAGGTAGTCAATAGTAAGTAAAACATACTTTATCCTTGATCTCAAGACTACTGCCCATATGGAAAACCCTAATCCAGAGTATTATGAGTACTACACAAACACACCAATAAAAATTATATGAAGCTATGAGTCTGTAAATGATATGAGGGAGAGGAATTTAGGAAGACTCCTGAAAAAGAAGTATGTAACTGAGATCTGAAGAGTGAAAGGAATTAACAAGATGAGAGGTTAATCTTCCCATGCACCATTTTGCATGAAAGTCTTGGGGCAATGACCTGGTAATGAAGGAAGAAGTCAGAAGGATCAAGTGAAGCATGGTCACCCAGTAGCTCTGAAACTTACAGAATGACACAATGGGGTACAGAGTGGCATATGGACTGGGAGGACCTTGCTCCTTCTCTGTGCTTCCATGTTACAGAGTTAGCATCAGAGTGGTTTATGACTAGAAGAAAAATAAACTACTTGAGTGCCAAACAGCTGGGCTTATGTATACAAGTGTAGAAGGGCTGGAAATGCTGTGTGCTCATCACCTTGGGGCCCCAGTCCTGCAGAACACTGAATTTAGATGAAGTCACTCCAGAAAGAATTGCTTTCTTTCCAACATAGCTTGTCTCCAGGAAACACCATAAATCACTAAGGTCAATCGGTAAACAATTCTGCTTTTCTCACAAAGAGGCAGATAGGTAACAAGGGCCATAAACTAGGAAAAAGAACAGACACCTGAGGACATGAAGAAAATCTGGTATAGCTGGAGCAGAGATCATGGGAGATTTATCCTTAATTATGGTTTATGCATAAGGCCAGGTTCATTTTAATCACAGTCTATTCACATATTCATGGTTTTATTATAAAGATTCTGTAGGCACCTCAAGATTTGGCTCAGCATGAAGTGGACATTTGAAATAAGATAGTTTTTTGTTTCTTTTTGGTTTAAGCATCTGGCAATAAAAAAGCACACTGTCACAGGGGATTTTTATTAAAGTTCAGTATTTGATGCAATGATTAATTTTGTTCATCCTCTTACTTCTGTTCTTCCAAAAACAGTGATACTGTTTAACATGACTTAAACATGACTTGCTGGTTCTCATGAGAGCTTACTGTCACCACCTCTGCTACCTGGCTGGATCTATTCCTTGTGGAACAGTTACCATATTCTCGTATGCAGGTTTTGAAGTAGACTAAAGTAGCCTATGTATTTTTTTTAAAAGGTTCTAAGAATACAAGAAACAAAAACAAAACCCAGAGTTCTTATATAAGGTATAGATAAGATTAATAGGTGTTATCTGAGCCAGAGGCAATGCATGATACAAACACCCATCCTGCAAGGCACATATTAATTAATAGTACACTGATGACAAATGTCTTTTAATATATACCAGTCTACAGATAAAGCTTCCTGTTAGAGCTGCAGGACATATTCTGAGCCAAGCTTGTACCTGCAGAGAGCTAAACCAGGCATTCCTGGATCACTTTTACACCATGAGCTATTTTCTTAAATGCATTCTTGATTGAGAGTTGATGTGATGTATTATAAATACTGACCAATACATAAGGGAAAATAGTGCCAGATATCCCTAACTTAAGTGTTTCTATTTCTTTTGACTCAGTTACAGTTTTCACTGTGCCTTGCCCCTGACTCAGACCTCACCCATTCCTAGACACATCCTGAACCTTTTCCCCAGTATTTTAATTCTATCTCTAATGCTCAGTCTACACTGACAATCATACTGCTCCTGGTAGACAGTACTGTATAACTAAGAATAACAAACACAATTCATTCTGAATGCTAAACGGCATAGATCAACAGGGCTTCTTGAAATATTAAAGCACCATTTATTGGTGTTGTAAGCTACAGTGGGATTGATCGGTAGCAGAACGTGCTGGACATTCATCATGAAGTCAGCCATACACATCAGACATGGTAGGGAAGGAATGACAATTTGTACTGGGTAATTTCCATCTCACGTAGAAAAGGGTTAACACAGACTTTGGCGTTTGACAGACATAAAATTCTGCTTCAGGAGAAGGTATATGGAGAAATGTATATAAAACTTAGGCTGTAGAAACCTAAAAAAATATTTTATTACGTATAAATATTTCTAAAAGCATCCTGTCTGCAAAGACAACAATGAGGAATGATGCTAAGAATTAGCTGCTTCCAAAGAGGCAGTGTGAGGTTCAGCATCTCTGGGGACAACATCTCAGAGAGACACCATTTCAAGCCCCTGTCCTGCCTAGACTGGTACGAATTTAGATTTTACCCAGTATCAAGTTTTAATGAATAAAGGAAGATAGGCCTGGAGTAGAGCCTGATGTAGTCGAGATCACTGAGAGAACCTCCTAGGTCCTTCCTTTCCTTATCATATGTCCTTTGTCTAAGTCAGGTTAATTAATATCTGAGGTCTTCAGGTCATGTATGTGATCACAACATTTGCACAGAAGGGAGATGTCTTAGTAGCCACTGTATGTCATTGTTTTATACTCTGACAGTATAAATAACAAAGTGTTTTTCAAGGCCCACAGCTATATAGACTTCATATTCTTCATATTTATTTGCCATAAATAATCAAGACAGACCAATTACACACTGCTATAGCACACTAGAGATAAGGACCGTCTGTACCATAGAAATACCATTAGTGTAGTCACCAGGTCTGCCATTCGTGTTCTTTCAAGATTTGTCCAAGTCACTTAGCTTCTTTCATTCTTGAGGGCAACCCCTTGGGAAAAGGAATAACTAGATTTAAAGACAGCTGCTGACCATTTCCTTCACATATTCTTATATTTCTCAAAGGCTGTGACATAACTAGAAAGGTTTCTTTCCTCCAAGATAATAAAATATTTTCTGATTTCTTTTTTGACACATAAGACATGTACTCCATCTGAAAGTTTTTATATAAGAAGTGAAGATCTAAATCCATCATGCTTATATGCTACTTAATTATCCTAATATTAGTTGCATACCAATTTTCAATTAAGCTTCATCATCTACTTTATGAAAATACATAACAGGTAGTATATATCCAGGATCATATTATTCTTCTACTTATATAAAAACTTCAATATCTGAATTTATTAAACACTTAATTTACATTAGTAAATAATATCCTTTTATTTTGATGATATATCGTGGTTTTGTGGTTTTTACAATTTAATAAGATATTATATTTTCTTAATAAAGTATGCTTGCTAGGATTTTTAATATTGTTCCAAACAATAATCCTTCTAATAGAGTAATTGTAATAATGCAAGCCATTATATCTTCTTTTCCAGTGTGCAGTTGTTATATTAATTTTTCCCTTTTAGCTAGCTTCAAATCTGTATTTTATTTGATTTTACCTCTGGGTTATGTTGTATATTTTTTCCCTCTTTGATACAATTGACTTTTCCCTAAGGCTCTTACCCTGTCTCAATTATATTTAATCTATTTTGCACAAACAGAAGACCTTATGAGATCAAATAGCCAGGGTAGGGGTGATAATCAGAGATCTTCATCTTATCCCATGCATTTTGAACTCCTGAGTTTAATGGTTTTGCTTGACACAGTATGGGTGAACTAAATGGCAATTTGAGAGGACTTGATTAAGTCATTAAGTTGACTTTATATTTAATTCAATTTAGTGAAAATCTCCATATCTATACACACTACAAAGTATTTTCTTAATGATCAAAACACATTAATTATACTGGTTATAATCTAATTTCTTATACTGATATTATTCATTCAATTCCTCTCTATCCTCTAAGAGAATAAAATCATAGAGAAAGGAGAAAGGGATTAGGAAAAAGAAAGAAGTTCATAGAGGCACCTGAGTGGCTCAGGGGTTGAGTGTCTACCTTTGGCTCAGGTCATGATCCTAGGGTCCTGAGATAAAGTCCCCACAAGGAGTCTGCTTCTTTCTCTGCCTGTGTGTGTGTGTGTGTGTGTGTGTGTGTGCCTCTCATGAATAAATAAATAAAATCTTTTAAAAAATAAAGAAAGAGGTTCATATTTGCTGCAAAAACGGTAGGGTTGTCAAAAAAAAGTAAAAAGTTTTAAAAAGTATTTATTTGAGGGATGTGCACCTGGGTGGTTCAGTCAGTTAAGCATCTGACTCTTGATTTCAGCTTAGGTCATCCTCTCAGAGTCATGAAATCCAGCCCCTTGAGGGGCTCCATGCTCAGCAGGGAGCCTACATGAGATTCTCTTCCTTTCCCTCTGCATCCCCGTCTGCTCCAAGCATTCCCTCTCTCTAAAATAAAGAAAATACATCTTTAAGAAATAAATTTTTTTTTTAATATTGGAGTATCTTTAAGGAAACATACAGGTACTGGTTTTATAGATTCGATAAAAATTTCAAACTTTAACAATTCTCAGCTATTTAAATATTCATTTTCCAAGATAGCTGCTGATCCCTCGCCTCTGAAGTTAAATATCCTTGTATCTATGATAACATATTTTTACTTTTCAGTTATTAAAGACATGTCCTTCTCTCTCTTTTTTGTTAAGGTTTTATTTATTTATTCATGAGAGACACAGAGAGAGAGAAAGAGACAGAGACACAAGCAGAGGGAGAAGCAGGTTCCATGCAGGGACCCAGATGTGGGACTCGATCCCAGGATTCCTGGATCACACCCTGGGCCGAAGGCAGGCGCCAAACCACTGAGCCACCCAGGGATCCCCCTGTCTTTGTCTTCAAACAATCATAAAAGCCAGTTTAAATTTAATTTTTTTTCCTTAAAGTAGTCATCGACATGTCTGAGTTCTAATAACTGTCTCTGTGAAGGAGTTCAGGTTCCTCCCATCCAGAGTTCCCATGGAAGGGTGAAGAAAGATATAAGAAGCAGTAAGAACTCCAACGAATCTTTTTGCTTGTTTTTCCTTTCAATTACAGAAATGTTTTAAATAAATACCACATGCAGAATAAAATGAAAAGTTAAATACATATTACCTTTAAGAATCAAAAACTTATTTGCTTCAACTCTATTTTTAAAAAGTATTTTAAAATGCATTGTAGGCATCATTGCATTTCAACAATGAATACTTTTCTGTGAATCTCTTAAAAATAAGATCTCCTTTGCATAACCAAGACATGGTTATCAGACCTAACATAAGTGGCAATTATTCTCTAATTTTATCTAATATCCAATCCATATTCATATGTTCTCAATTTTCCCCGATATCACTTACAACTGCTTGAATAGATAATTATCCATTAACCTAATCCTTAGGTTGCCTTTTTAATCTGGAGGTATCTTCCCCTTGACATGGCAATGCTTTGTTTTGTAGATGTTTCCCAGTTTCTGCATTGATCTGATTGTTCCCCATGGTGAAATTCAAGAATCCAACCTTCTCTTACTACTGGCGGAATAGATGTTTTATCTAAAAATTCAAACGTATTCAGGTTAAAATGATTTCGGTGTGATTACTTTAAGAGATGATATGTATAATTTAGACTGCTTCACAACAGGAGGCCTGCCATGTTCTGTTCTCCCACCATTAGCGATGATGAGATGAAGCTCCGACCTAAAAAATCGTGATAATTATTGCTCTTCATTCAAACTGAGGTTTGCTCTTTATACAACAAGTCATCTGAGGAATGAGAATTTGGACAACCGAAGTTTGCCATTAACATTTTACCTCATGGATTTAGTGTACACTGATAATCCTTCCCAAATGAGTATTTTAGAAATAAAAAAAATATATTGGGAAGTTATATATATATATATATATATATATATATATATATATAGTTTATATATATGTTTATATATATATATATATGTTGTTATCATTGTTCTTCAGCAAAGAAGCAATTTTTCTCAGCTGCTATTGCATAATTTTTACCATGAAAATGTTTTCCACAGGAAAGTCAGGATTAATTTTCAGAGGGCAAGGGAGTGGGTCATTTCTAATGGTAACAAATAAGTATTTGTTGTCATTGTCTGTTTGCTGTTCACTTTCTATTTTTGAACATAATTACAGACATGTATTTTTCATAAATTTAGTGTGTTTCAAGCAAGTACTTCTTTGATGTTTTAATAGTTGACCAATAGGGAGGAGCTCAAGCTGGCTCTTACGGGTTTTTTAGCAGTACATTTTTATTTGCTTGTCTTTTGCTTTTCTCAGAGAATGTTATAGGCCCTTCTTACTATTCCCTGTCAAAATTTGAAGTCTGTCAGTGCTCCAAGAAGTGCTAGTTCTTCTTAGTAAGGAGGAGAATTTATTGGTAGAGACTGGAGTTTCTTGTCAATCAGTATCACTGTTTTTAAACATTTTTGTTAGTCAGATTAGGAACTTACTTCCAGCTCAAATTTAGCATTTCAGGGTTTTAACTATTGTTTTTATTGTCTTTCAGGTGGAAATTTGATTCTGAAAAACATAAATACTTGTTCATGCAACATACATGAGAGAGTTTCAAAATGACCATACAAATTTTAAAAGCAAGACTGAGATAAACATAACCTATTTTAGCATTTCTGTGCCTTTAAGCATCACATTTACTTTTATTATTGTCTGTTGAGCAGGACATAAGATATAGAGAAGTTGAACCACTATTTTGTACACCTAAAACTAATGCAACACTGTGTATCAGCTATTCTCAAAAAATTAGAAAGTGACCTGAACAGAGAAAAACAAGCTGGAGATTAAGGCAGATATTACTAAAGCATATATATCCAAAAATGTTCTTGTATAAAACAGCAATTAAAAGTTAAATAATTTAATTAAGCTATTTCTAAAATGTATCATATTTATAGCTCTACTCTGAATCACTTTTTAACTCAGGGTCATCAAACTTTGTGTTGCTTCATCCTACACTGTTCTTTTGCAACACGTATTGTCCTACTATCAAAAGCAACATTTCTTTACATGGGGGCACATTACTATCTTTGGGTTTTAAATCCAAGGCGCTGGAATTCACTTGTGTATATTGCTGTTTAACAAAACTTACAACTTCCACTCAAGTTTACCAGAAACTTTTTATAGGTTGATGCACACTATCTCAGAGATGATTCTGAATAATGTGTGAATCAGTCACACTAGTCTATTATTGCTTTAAAGTTCTCAATTATAATGATAAATTTGGCAATTTCTTTTGCCTTCAGTTGCGTTGCTTGGTGTACAACTCCAACCATGTACACTATTAACTCTGCACATAACTAGATTTAGATGATGAAAAATAACTATTAAAATGTCAATATGCCACAATAGCAACTTCTTTCGAGATATGCCTTCTGAGCCAAGGGATACAAAAGCAAAAATAAAGCATTGAGACTACATCAAAATAAAAAGCTCCTTCACTGGGGAAAGTAAACAATCAACAAAGTAAAAGGCAACCTATAGAATAAGAAAAGATATTTTCAAATGACATATTTGGTAAAGGGGCATATCCAAAAAAATATAAAGAACTTCTAAAACTCAACATCAGAAAACCAAATAACCAAATAATTTAAAAAATGGGCAGAAGACATGAATACGCATTTTTCCAAAAAGACAGACAGATGGCTAGACATATGGAAAGAGTTCAACATCATCAGGGAAATGCAAATGAAAAATACAATGAGCTATCAACTCACACCTGTCAGACTAGGTAAAATCAAAAACAATGAAACAAGTGTTGGCAAAAATGTGGATATACACTGTTGGTAGGAATGGAAACTCATGCAGCCTCCGTGGAAAAAAGTATAGAGGTTCCTCAAAAAGTTAAAAATAGAGCCACTCTCTGACCTAGCAATTGTACTACTAGATGTTTACCCAAAGAATGAAAAAATACTAATGCAAAGGATACATGGCACCTGATGTTTAAAGCAGCCTTATTATCTATAATAGCCAAATACAGAAACAGCTTGTGTCCATGAATGAGTAAAGAAGTGATATATGTATACAATGGGGTATTGCTTAACCATAAATAAGAACAAAATTTTGCCATTTGCAACAATATAGAGCTAGAGTATTATGTAAGTGAAATAAGTCAATCAGATAAAGACAAAGAACATATGACTTTACTGGTATGTGGTATTTAAGAAATAAAACAAATAAGCAAAGGAAAAAAAAAGAGAGTGAGAAAGAGACAAATCAAGAAACAGTCTCTCAACTATGGCGAATAAACTGAAGGTTACCAGAGAGGAGGTAAGGGAGGGGGAGGGGCGAAATAAGTGATGGGGGTAAGGAGAGCACTTTTGATAAACACTGGGTGTTGTATGGAAATGCTGAATTACTATATTGTACACTTGAAACTAATATTACACTCTATGTTAACTGGAATTAAAATAAAACTTAAAGTCACTATATAGTATGATACATGGTCATCAATTACACTAATGATAATGAAGACGTGACCAACCTTCTACCCAACAGAAAGATGTTATCACATGCAAAATACAATCTGATGTTAGAGTTGTAAAAGAAAATGCTTGCTTTGAAGTGTTAGATATTGTTAAATATCATCCATATAGTGATAAATAAAATGAACTCTTTTTGCCTAATATTTTGGTGTCAAAGTGTCTGATTTTCACCACCTTCAGAGATGAGAAAACAATGATTTGAAACACCGTCCATATTGCATACCAAATTTCCTATGTACTGGGCTCTTTCTCTAGATTCTAGATTCTTTGATACTAATCTGTCCATATACCTATGCCATCTGCAGTGATTATATTTTTGAGGATTCATCTTAGCTTTTAATATCTTAGGTTTTTTAGTAGGTGTTACTTGGTCATTCCAGCATTGCTGAGGTCCACTACTGTTTTTTAGGATCTACTTTTCACTTGCTTCCTGTAAGTTTAATATGTTTCTTACTACTGTATTTCATATTTTTATACTGAAAATGGGATCTTATCTTTTCACTAGTCATCTAGTTGATAGTATTTTTATAATTAAAGAGAGGTAGATTTAAATTTATACTCTGCTCTGCTTTATTGAATTCATTCTTTGAATGAATTTTCTCATGGTTATAGTAGCTCTTCCATTGATTTTTTGTTTTCCAGATAATTAAAAAAGTTACCTCTTAAAAGAGTTACATTCACTTTTTTCTTCATATTTGTTATACATCAAACTTTCTCCTAATTTCATTGTTTTAGAATCTTTAGTGCATGTTTATTTTTTTATATTTGAAATATTGCATAGACATAGGAGTCTATATTAAACAAACATACAGAACAGGTTATCATGAAACATCCTTCTATGTGACCTAGTTGATGTGAATATTCCACACTAGCCTTCCATGGAGTAGTGTTTGCATGATCTCTTCTATCACATGTATTTGTTGTTATTGTGACCTAGTAAAAATTTCCTTTTCAATATTGTCTACTTCAGGTCCAGGGTTTCCACTGGATTCTTTTTCTTGGATCATCTATTTGTCTCTTCATTATGTTTAATTCCTTTTGAAACCTGAGAGTATAAAATGTATGTACAATAATCGATTTAAAATTCATGTCCAAAAAAAAAAACAAAAAAAAAATAAAAATAAAAATAAAAATAAAATTCATGTCCACAAATGCCAATGTCTCTGTGATTATCGCTTCTGCTCCTTATTGAGTGATTTTCTTGAAAGTTCTAATAGATAAATGCTGTTGTTGGTGACAGTTGTTTCTACTGTATTTTTTAAAGATTTTATTTAATCAAGAGAAAGAGAGAGAGAGAACACAAGCAAGTGGAGGGCCAGGAGGAGAGGGAGCGCTAAGCAGAATTCCTGCTAAGGACAGAGCCCAACTTGGGGGATTTCCCAGAACGCTGAGATCATGACCTGAGCTGAAGGCACACACATAACTAACTGAGCCATCTGGGAGTCCCTCTACTGTATTATTTTTCTTTAGGATTTATTTTTATTTACTTACTTACTTACTTACTTACTTACTTACTTACTTATTTATTTATTTATTTATTTATTTATTTATTTATTTATTTATTCTTGAAAGACAAAAAGAGAGGCTGAGACATAGGCAGAGGGAGAAGCAGACTCCCTGCAGGGAGCCCAATGTGGCACTCAATTCCAGGATCCTGGAATCATGACCTGAGCTGAAGGCAGATGCTCAACTGCTGAGCCTCCCAGGAGGCCCTGTATTTTAAGTTCTTAGCCTTAGCTGTTTTATTCCATTTCTTTAATATCTGCTGCTTCTCCCAAGAAAAGCCACTGGGTCACAGATTTTCCTTTTAATTTGCCCACTGTGATGACTCTGGACTGTGCCTTGTCAGAGATGGGCACAAGAGTTCTGATGCTGAACAGAAACAAACCTTTGCTGAAGTTTTCTGGCTGCTTCTACCAATAAGGCCTCACTGTTCCCATTATTCCGTGCATCTACCATCAAACTCACAGCCCCTTTGGAGGGAGTAACTCTGATTCTGCTGATCCCAGGTTTTCATTTTTTTTTTTCCATTTATAAGCTGAGGTTTATAGTTTATCATCTACTCCATAGAGATAGGTTATCTGTATTTTCTATCCATGTTGCACAGTATCATTTTTGGAAAAGGTGCAGGGATAATTTCTTCTAGGCATATATCTTTATCCTAGAGCAAGTCAGAAGATCCACCCCATAGAATCTAATGTGGTCACAAAAACTTGGCCTAAAATAGATACAAAAGACTCAACAGAGCATGTAGATATGACCCCTCCTTCAATTTGCCTGGATGGTTGAGATAAAGAAGAAAAGTGGTTAGGGAAGACCAACAGACTTCCCTGTGGAAATGCAGTGGTAGAGAATATAGGATAGCTACATTATAACCTTGGGTCATACAAGTCCTTATAGTTGGTACTTAACAGGAATATGGTGTTAGATACAAGGTGGAAGCTATAGAAAGTAATTGCACTAGGTTCCTTGGAAGTATAGGCCCTGATGACTAATGGAGAAGTTTAGTTCTATTAAATAAATCATGATAGAAAACTGAAAATATGGAAAGGTTATTTAATGTCTTACACATGCTTGGTACTATACCAAAAGAAGGGTGGGATAGGGCATAATTTTAGAGTATTCTTTGACACCCTTGATAATGCTTTTGCTTAACAAAGCATCTTAATCTGAGAACATTTAACAGTAAGACTAAAGATTATCAGATTATGGATCTCCTATTTATGCCTCTGAAATTTAGGCATTCCTGGTCTGCCAAAGCAAAATACTAGTACAGCTATTAATGTAAAGCAATTAATTACTAAATATTTACATTTCTATGTCTATGAAGTTGTAATCATATTAATATTACCTTTATTCACACATGAATAAAATAAGTTTCACAAAATTCATTTACTCAGTATCAAACCACTGGTAAAAATTCCAATGTGTGCAACTTCAAAGCTAATATCCTTAATTTCTGCATTTCAATGCCGCTGGGCAGAAATTGTATTGTAGTTCTAAGAGCTAATAGTATGAAATTATCAAGGTAAAATAAATCCTCTAAGAGTGATGAGGCATATTCTTTAAAAAAAAAAATAAAAAGAAAATTTTTTTCGTAAGTGGTTAGGGACCATAATGTCCACCGTAGAGAATAGTTGAAGCCTGTGGGAAAATAAGCTAGCCCAGGAAAAGAGCTTGGGAAAGATATGATTACCAAGAAAGTAGAAATCTAAATTGGATAGTTGAACTATGAATTGTTCTTTCTTTAAAGTAGAAGTAAATGCAACAGAAATATTTTCCAATTTTGTGTATCAATTGTCCTTACAACTTCTAGTTTTACAAACAAATAGTCTGTATTTCAACATTTGTTTCAATATACTAAAGGATCAACTATGCCTCTTTCACTTCCAACCATTTCTGGAGTTCGAAATCTGGCACCATGTAGGTTCATAGGTAGTGCCCTCACTGAAGCACACATGTTTTCCTAAGGCGTTGCTATTAAGTAATCCTAATTTTTTGGAAGGCATGCATTGATGTTTAATATGGTCCTCTTTAATAGGATCCACATTCTTTAATTCCAGTTCAACTAAGCTAAGGAAAAGTTGGAGCAGTGACCACATTAAATTTAAGTGTGAAGAAAGGTAAAATTATAGATCCAACTATACATATGGCTAGCAATGTAAAGCTACTAATTTTTGAGTGTTTACATCTATAATTTCTTTATATAATACATGCTTAGAAATCTATAACAAAATTAAATACAACTTGCGACTAACATGTTTTATAAAAATTAAAGAAACCTATGTTAAATTTTAAAAAATAAGTACATGTAAATAAGGCAATTTTATCTTTTCCAAAGTGATCATCTCAAACATCTACTGTGGGACATAATAGACTCCTTTAGTTAATAGCAGTATAATGAAGGTTTAATGGATGTCATTTCTCAGACATTTGGATTTTTAATTGCTTTTCTTTCAGCTTCATTAGCACAATGGCAACTGTTCAGTCACTCCAATTTTAAGGAGAAAACATCCCTGTAACATCCCCAATTTTTTTTTTTTTTTGGTTTCAAGGAAAAGTGCTTTTAAGTAAAAATGTCACATAAACTCAAGCTTTCAGATGTAGTACCGAATACCAGAGTTGCTAAGATGTCTAATGTTCAGTTTTTCCAGCATATATTCCGTTATATTCTAGTAACATGTTAATATTAACATGGTATTCCCCTCCCCTCCCTACCTCTACTAAAGGTATTGTGAGGGTTGTGAGTTGAAGAAAAAAATTAAAAAAGTCCACCCTCTTAACCCATGAACTTTAAGGACCATTTATATTTAAACTCGCTGGTGACTATTTTCTTTAGCCATGTGTAAGAAGTTCTCTCTACACAGTTGAAGGCTGAGAGGGATTTTTCGAAATTGGGCTATGAGCAAATTTTTGGTACTTTATATCTGCCACACTTTAAGCCAAGTTAAATTCTCTCCTTCCCAGGTTATGAGAGTCATTATAGCCCCGACTTTGCTTTTACTAAGTAGCTCAAGTTAGTTTTCAGAATAGGAACTCAAAAGACTGCTCACGGACCCAGTGAATTCAGTAAAGTATGTCAGCTCAAGAAATCATAGTACACAGTAATGGTATCACCAGAAGCCATTTTCGATGTTAAAAAAAAAAGCTCTGTTGACCAAGGGAAATCGCTTTACAAGCTGCTTCTGTAGCTTTCAACTGGGAAAGTTACTGTCATAAAAAGGCAAATGTGACTTTCCAGAAGAGCTACGTTATTACACAGAGTAAGCATCAATCAATCAGCTCAGGTCTATGTGTGAAGACCACAGAGAAAAAGAAAGAATGCAACTTAAAGTTAGGAGGTGTAGATTCACTCAATCTTACAGAAGATAGAAAATCATTTAACAACTAACGTTAACCCATTGTATATTATCACCAACAACTGAAATCTTCCTGAGGTGGTCCTAATAAAGTGTAAGAAGAGAAGCAATTGTTCAAAAATGAGCTATTGATCAGTAACCCAGTATGAAACTTAATCATTTAAAATTGTTTCCTAACATTTACAATCCTGTATGTGATACAGTTTACTTCCTTAATAGTGAATTTAATTATTTATATATATTTCTAAATGGAAATAGAAACATGAGAAAGTTTTAAGAATAGGTTAGAATTTATCTTTGGAAGAATAAACAGAGGTTATCCTTTATGTTTATGTTCTGTTGGGTGTTCCCCTGTGGTGCCTCCCCAGTGAGAGAGCACTGACCAGGGGAATCTCCACTGAATGTGCGGATAACAACCATGGAGAGAATAAAGAGATTTTGCCTTGTATTTGACTTTGTGACAAATAGTCACAAAGAAAAGAAACTTTGTAAATCTGTCAGGTTATTTTTAAGCAGAAACTTTACAGGCCAGAAGGAAGTAGCAGAGCCATCTAAATGCTGAAAGGGACAGACTTAAAATGAAGAATACTCTATCCAAGAAGGTTATCATTTAGAATGAAGGAGAGAGGGAGTTTCCCAGACTAGCAAAGATTAAGGTGTTCACCACCCCTAACCTGGCCTTCTAAGAAATATTAAAGCTTCTTTTTCAAGTGGAAAAAAAAGGCCTTTAACTATATCTAAGAAAATATATGAAAGAAAAAAAATTTCCCCAGTAAGGTCACATATATAGCAAAGGCAAAGGAGAAGCCATTTAGAAAACTAATATGAAGGTTTAAAGACAAAAATGTTCTATCAAATACAAGTAGGTAAGGGATACACAAAATGAAAAGGATATAAAACATGATGTCAAAACGTAAAACATGAGGTGTAGTAAAAAGGGAGTGTTTTTAGGATGCCTTTGAGGTTAAGTGACTACCGGCTTAAAATAAACTGCTGTATGTATAGGTCAATAAGTATGAACCCAAACCCTGCAAAAGATACTAAAAAATAAAGAGAAAGGAACCCTAACATAGCACTAAGGAAAACCATTAAACTATAAAGTGAAGAGACCAAGAGAAGAAAAAAGGAACAGAGAAAACAATTAACAAAATGGCCATAAGTATATACCTACCAATAATTCCTTTATATGTAAATGAAGTAAATGTTCCAATCAAAATACAGGGTGGCTGAATGAACAGGAGACTCACATTAGATCTAAAGACATACACAGACTGAGAGTAAAGGAATGAAAAAAAATATTCCATGCAAACAGAAATAGAAAGAAAGCTGGAGTAGCATTTTTTTCTGACACACATATCAGAAAAAAATACTTCAATGAAAGACAAAGAAGGGTATGACATAGTGATAAAGGAGTCAAAGGAAGGATATAATGTGTAAATCTGTACATAATAAATATATAATAAACACCTAAATATATAAAAACTTAGGAACAGATGTAAAGGAAGAAATTAATAGCAATACAGTAATAGTAGAGGTCTTTAAAACACTACTGACAGCAATGGATGGAACATCCAGAAAGAAAATCAGTAAGTAAATATTTACTTTAACATGTTAGACCAGGGGGGAGGAGCAAGCTGGCGGAAGAGCAGGGTCCCCAAATCACTTGTCTCCACCAAATTACCTAGAAAACCTTCAAATTATCCTGAAAATCTATGAATTCGGCCTGAGATTTAAAGAGAGAACACCTGGAATGCTAAAGTGAGAAGAGTTCGCGCTTCTATCAAGGTAGGAAGACGGGGAAAAAGAAATAAAGAAACAAAGGCCTCCAAGGGGGAGGGGCCCCGCGAGGAGCCGGGCTGAGGCCGGGGCGAGTGTCCCCAGGACAGGAGAGCCCCGTCCCGGAGGAGCAGGAGCTGCACCGACCTTCCCGGGGGAAAGGGGCTCGCAGGGGGTTGGAGCAGGACCCAGGAGGGCGGGGATGCCCTCGGGCTCCCGGGGACAGTAACAGACACCTGCGCCCCGGGAGAGTGCGCCGAGCTCCCTAAGGGCTGCAGCGCACGGCGGGACCCGGAGCAGCTCGGAGGGGCTCGGGGGCGGCTCCGCGGAGGGGGCTGCGGGGCGGGAGCAGCTCGGGGGGGCTCGGGCAGAGGAAGAGGCTCCGTGCGGAGGGGCCTGCGCGGTTCCTGGAGCAGCTCGGGTGCTCGGGCGGCGGCTCCGCGGAGGGGGTTGCGCGGCCCAGGAGCGCGAATCCAACAGCGCAGGCTCCGGAGCACAGGGCGACGGGACACAGCCCAGGATCCCGCCTCCCCCGGGACAGGCAGAGGCCGGGAGGGCCCAGGACAGCGAGGACGCTCCTGCCCCAGCTGAGCAGATCCGCGGCCCCGCCCCGGAGCCTCCAGGCCCTGCAGAAGGAGAGCTCCGGGGTTCCTGCCGGAGCTGAATCCAGGTTTCCAGACCTGGCCCCGCCACTGGGGCTGTTCCTCCTGCGGCCTCACGGGGTAAACAACCCCCACTGAGCCCTGCACCAGGCAGGGGCACAGCAGCTCCCCCAACTGCTAACACCTGAAAATCAGCACAACAGGTGCCTCCCCCAGAAGACCAGCTAGACTGACAACTTCCAGGAGAAGCCAAGGGACTTAAAGTACACAGAATCAGAAGATACTCCCCCGTGGTTCTTTTTTTTTTGTTTTGTTTTGTTTTGTTTTGTTTTGCTTTTTGATTTATTTCCTTCCCCCACCCCCTTTTTTTCTCCTTTCTTTTTCTTTCTCTTTTTCTTCTTTTTTTTTTTTCGTTTTTTTTTCTTCCCTTTTTTCTCTTTCTCTTTTCTTTCCTTCTTTCTCTCCTCTCTTTTTCTCCTTATCCCAATACAACTTGCTTTTGGCCACTCTGCACTGAGCAAAATGACTAGAAGTAAAACCTCACCTCAAAAGAAAGAATCAGAAACAGTCCTCTCTCCACAGAGTTACAAAATCTGGATTACAATTCAATGTCAGAAAGCCAATTCAGAAGCACTATTATACAGCTACTGGTGGCTCTAGAAAAAAGTATAAAGGACTCAAGAGACTTCATGACTGCAGAATTTAGAGCTAATCAGGCAGAAATTAAAAATCAATTGAATGAGATGCAATCCAAACTAGAAGTCCTAACGACGAGGGTTAACGAGGTGGAAGAACGAGTGAGTGGCATAGAAGACAAGTTGATAGCAAAGAGGGAAACTGAGGAAAAAAGAGACAAACAATTAAAAGACCATGAAGATAGATTAAGGGAAATAAACGACAGCCTGAGAAAGGAAAACCTACGTTTAATTGGGGTTCCCGAGGGCGCCGAAAGGGCCAGAGGGCCAGAATATGTATTTGAACAAATTCTAGCTGAAAACTTTCCTAATCTGGGAAGGGAAACAGGCATTCAGATCCAGGAAATAGAAAGATCCCCCCCTAAAATCAATAAAAAACGCTCAACACCTCGACATTTAATAGTGAAGCTTGCAAATTCCAAAGATAAAGAGAAGATCCTTAAAGCAGCAAGAGACAAGAAATCCCTGACTTTTATGGGGAGGAGTATTAGGGTAACAGCAGACCTCTCCACAGAGACCTGGCAGGCCAGAAAGGGCTGGCAGGATATATTCAGGGTCCTAAACGAGAAGAATGTGCAACCAAGAATACTTTATCCAGCAAGGCTCTCATTCAAAATGGAAGGAGAGATAAAGAGCTTCCAAGACAGGCAGCAACTAAAAGAATATGTGACCTCCAAACCAGCTCTGCAAGAAATTTTAAGGGGGACTCTTAAAATTCCCCTTTAAGAAGAAGTTCAGTGGAACAGTCCACAAAAACAAGGACTGAATAGATATCATATCTGTCAATAGTAACTCTGAACGTAAACGGGCTTAATAACCCCATCAAAAGGCACAGGGTTTCAGACTGGATAAAAAAGCAGGACCCATCTATTTGCTGTCTACAAGAGACTCATTTTAGACAGAAGGACACCTACAGCCTGAAAATAAAAGGTTGGAGAACCATTTACCATTCGAATGGTCCTCAAAAGAAAGCAGGGGCAGCCATCCTTATATCAGATAAACTAAAATTTACCCCGAAGACTGTAGTGAGAGATGAAGAGGGACACTATATCATACTTAAAGGATCTATTCAACAAGAGGACTTAACAATCCTCAATATATATGCCCCGAATGTGGGAGCTGCCAAATATATAAATCAATTATTAACCAAAGTGAAGAAATACTTAGATAATAATACACTTATACTTGGTGACTTCAATCTAGCTCTTTCTATACTCAATAGGTCTTCCAAGCACAACATCTCCAAAGAAACAAGAGCTTTAAATGATACACTGGACCAGATGGATTTCACAGATATCTACAGAACTTTACATCCAAACTCAACTGAATACACATTCTTCTCAAGCGCACATGGAACTTTCTCCAGAATAGACCACATACTGGGTCACAAATCGGGTCTGAACCGATACCAAAAGATTGGGATTGTCCCCTGCATATTCTCACACCATAATGCCTTGAAATTAGAACTAAATCACAACAAGAAGTTTGGAAGGACCTCAAACACGTGGAGGTTAAGGACCATCCTGCTAAAAGAGGAAAGGGTCAACCAGGAAATTAAGGAAAAATTAAAAAGATTCATGGAAACTAATGAGACTGAAGATACAACCGTTCAAAATCTTTGGGATGCAGCAAAAGCAGTCCTAAGGGGGAATACATCGCAATACAAGCATCCATTCAAAAACTGGAAAGAACTCAAATACAAAAGCTAACTTTACACATAAAGGAGCTAGAGAAAAAACAGCAAATAGATCCTACACCCAAGAGAAGAAGGGAGTTAATAAAGATTCGAGCAGAACTCAACGAAATCGAGACCAGAACAACTGTGGAACAGAACAACAGAACCAGGAGTTGGTTCTTTGAAAGAATTAATACGATAGATAAACCATTAGCCAGCCTTATTAAAAAGAAGAGAGAGAAGACTCAAATTAATAAAATCATGAATGAGAAAGGAGAGATCACTACCAACACCAAGGAAATACAAACAATTTTAAAAACATATTATGAACAGCTATACGCCAATAAATTAGGCAATCTAGAAGAAATGGACGCATTCCTGGAAAGCCACAAACTACCAAAACTGGAACAGGAAGAAATAGAAAACCTGAACAGGCCAATAACCAGGGAGGAAATTGAAGCAGTCATCAAAAACCTCCCAAGACACAAGAGTCCAGGGCCAGATGGCTTCCCAGGGGAATTCTATCAAACGTTTAAAGAAGAAACCATACCTATTCTCCTAAAGCTGTTTGGAAAGATAGAAAGAGATGGAGTACTTCCAAATTCGTTCTATGAGGCCAGCATCACCTTAATTCCAAAACCAGACAAAGACCCCACCAAAAAGGAGAATTACAGACCAATATCCCTGATGAACATGGATGCAAAAATTCTCAACAAGATACTAGCCAATAGGATCCAACAATACATTAAGAAAATTATTCACCATGACCAAGTAGGATTTATCCCTGGGACACAAGGTTGGTTCAACACCCGTAAAACAATCAATGTGATTCATCATATCAGCAAGAGAAAAACCAAGAACCATAGGATCCTCTCATTAGATGCAGAGAAAGCATTTGACAAAATACAGCATCCATTCCTGATCAAAACTCTTCAGAGTGTAGGGATGATAGAGGGAACATTCCTCAACGTCTTAAAAGCCATCTGTGAAAAGCCCACAGCAAATATCATTCTCAATGGGGAAGCACTAGGAGCCTTTCCCCTAAAATCAGGAACAAGACAGGGATGTCCACTCTCACCACTGCTGTTCAACATAGTACTGGAAGTCCTAGCCTCAGCAATCAAACAACAAAAAGACATTAAAGTCATTCAAATTGGCAAAGAAGAAGTCAAACTCTCCCTCTTCGCCGATGACATGATACTCTACATAGAAAACCCAAAAGTCTCCACCCCAAGATTGCTAGAACTCATACAGCAATTCGGTAGCGTGGCAGGATACAAAATCAATGCCCAGAAGTCAGTGGCATTTCTATACACTAACAATGAGACTGAAGAAAGAGAAATTAAGGAGTCAATCCCATTTACAATTGCACCCAAAAGCATAAGATACCTAGGAAGAAACCTAACCAAAGATGTAAAGGATCTATACCCTCAAAACTATAGAACACTTCTGAAAGAAATTGAGGAAGACACAAAGAGATGGAAAAAATAATCCATGCTCATGGATTGGCAGAATTAATATTGTGAAAATGTCAATGTTACCCAGGGCAATATACACGTTTAATGCAATCCCTATCAAAATACCATGGACTTTCTTCAGAGAGTTAGAACAAATTATTTTAAGATTTGTGTGGAATCAGAAAAGACCCCGAATAGCCAGGGGAATTTTAAAAAAGAAAACCATATCTGGGGGCATTACAATGCCAGATTTCAGGTTGTACTACAAAGCTGTGGTCATCAAGACAGTGTGGTACTGGCACAAAAACAGACACATAGATCAGTGGAACAGAAAAGAGAACCCAGAAGTGGACCCTGAACTTTATGGTCAACTAATATTCGATAAAGGAGGAAAGACTATCCATTGGAAGAAAGACAGTCTCTTCAATAAACGGTGCTGGGAAAATTGGACATCCACATGCAGAAGAATGAAACTAGACCACTCTCTTTCACCATACACAAAGATAAACTCAAAATGGATGAAAGATCTAAATGTGAGACAAGATTCCATCAAAATCCTAGAGAAGAACACAGGCAACACCCTTTTTGAACTTGGCCACAGTAACTTCTTGCAAGATACATCCACGAAGGCAAAAGAAACAAAAGCAAAAATGAACTATTGGGACTTCATCAAGATAAGAAGCTTTTGCACAGCAAAGGATACAGTCAACAAAACTCAAAGACAACCTACAGAATGGGAGAAGATATTTGCAAATGACATATCAGATAAAGGGCTAGTTTCCAAGATCTATAAAGAACTTATTAAACTCAACACCAAAGAAACAAAGAATCCAATCATGAAATGGGCAAAAGACATGAACAGAAATCTCACAGAGGAAGACATAGACATGGCCAACATGCATATGAGAAAATGCTCTACATCACTTGCCATCAGGGAAATACAAATCAAAACCACAATGAGATACCACCTCACACCGGTGGGAATGGGGAAAATTAACAAGGCAGGAAACAACAAATGTTGGAGGGGATGCAGAGAAAAGGGAACCCTCTTACACTGTTGGTGGGAATGTGAACTGGTGCAGCCACTCTGGAAAACTGTGTGGAGGTTCCTCAAAGAGTTAAAAATAGACCTGCCCTACGACCCAGCAATTGCACTATTGGGGATTTTCCCCAAAGATACAGATGCAGTGAAACGCCGGGACACCTGCACCCCGATGTTTATAGCAGCAATGGCCACGATAGCCAAACTGTGGAAGGAGCCTCGGTGTCCATCGAAAGATGAATGGATAAAGAAGATGTGGTTTATGTATACAATGGAATATTACTCAGCTATTAGAAATGACAAATACCCACCATTTGCTTCAACGTGGATGGAACTGGAGGGTATTATGCTGAGTGAAGTAAGTCAGTCGGAGAAGGACAAACATTATATGTTCTCATTCATTTGGGGAATATAAATAATAGTGAAAGGGAATATAAGGGAAGGGAGAAGAAATGTGTGGGAAATATCAGAAAGGGAGACAGAATGTAAAGACTGCTAACTCTGGGAAACGAACTAGGGGTGGTAGAAGGGGAGGAGGGCGGGGGGTGGGAGTGAATGGGTGACGGGCACTGGGGGTTATTCTGTATGTTAGTAAATTGAACACCAATAAAAAATAAATTAAAAAAACAAAAACAAAAAACATGTTAGACCAGATAGATTTACTCAATATATACAGAACATCTCATCCCCAAACTGCAGGATATACATATTTTTAAGTGTACAGGAAACATTCTCCAGGATATATTGAATGTTGGTCCACAAAACAAATCTTAATAAATTTCAAAAGACTGAAGTCATACTAAGCATCTATTCAAACAAGGGCAGGAAATGAAAAATCAGTTACAAGAAGAAAAAATGGAAAAAACACAAACACATGGAGGCTAAGCAACATGCTACTAAACAACCAATGGGTCAATGAAGAAATCAAAAAATTTTTGACACAAAATTGAAAATACAACTTTCCAAAACTTACAGGATGTAACAAAAGCAGTTTCAAGAACAAAGTTGTAGTGATAAAGAAACAAGAAACAAGAAAAAACTTCAATCTAACCTTACATCTAAAAGGACTAGAGAAAGACCAACAAACAAAATCATGAATTAGAAGAAAACAAATAATAAATACCAGAGTAGAATATTAATAGAGACTAAAACCCACAAGACAGAAGATCAATGAAACTAAAAGGTGGTTTTTTAAAAAGATACATTGATAAATCTCTAGGGAGAGTCATCAAGAAAAAAAGAGGCCCAAATAAATAAAATGAGAAATGAAAGAAGCAACAACTGACACTAGGGAAATACAAAGGATCATGAGACCACTATAAAAAAATTACAAAGCAACAAATTATAAAACCTAGAAGAAATAGATTAATTCCTCGAAACATGCAACCTCCAAGACTGAGACAGGAAGGAATATAAAATCTGAATAGACTGAATAGACAAGTAATGAAAATTGAATTAGCAATTTTAAAACCCTCCAAAAACCAAAATTCAGGACCCATAGGCTTCTTCATAGGTAAATTCTACCAAAGATCTAAAGAAGAGTTTCTACTTACACTTATTTTTTAAAAAAACTGAAGAGGAAAGAATGATTCCAAAATCCTTTTAGAAGGTCAGCATTACCCTGATACCAAAGCCAGACAGACCCCAAAAAGAAAAAAATTATAGGCTAATATCCCTGATGAACAGAGATTTAAAAATTCTCAACAGAATACTCCCAAAAAGAATTAACAAAAGACTTGTAAGGAGCACCAGATAATGTACAGAATGAGGAATCACTAAGCTGTACACCTGAAACTAATATTACACTACATGTTAACTAAGTGGATTTTAAAAAAATTTAAAATACAAGGAGCACCTGGGTGGCTCAGTGGTTGAGCGTCTGCCTTTGGCTCAGGTCTTGATCCCAGGGTCTTAGAATCGAGTCCCGCATCGGGCTCCCCATGGGGAGCCTGCTTCTCCCTCTGCCTGTGTCTCTGCCTCTCTCTTTCATTCTGTGTCTCTCATGAATAAATAAATAAAATATTTTTAAAAATAAAATAAGATAAAAAACAAATAATAAATAATAAAAATACATCGAAAGTATCATACAATCAAGTGGGAATTGCTCCTGAAATAGGGTGGTCAATATCAGCAAATCCATCAATAAGATACACTACATTAACAAAACAAAGGATAAAAATCTTATCAAAGCAAAACAAAAAAGCAACCTACTCAATGCAAGAAGTTGTTTGGGAATAATATATTTGATAAGGAGTTAATATTCAAATACATAAAGAAGTTACACAACTTAGTATTTTTTAAAAAGGATTAAAAATGGGCAGAAGTCTTGAATACACTTTTCTAAAGAAGACACAAAGACAGCCAACAAGTACATGAAAAACAGCTCAAAATCACTAGTCATTAGGGAAATGCAAATCCAAACCACAATGAGATATCACCCCACAGCAGTCAGACTATGATGAAAAAGTCAAAAAATAAACAAAACAAAACAAACCATGGTAAGAATATACAATAAAGGGAGCCCTTATATACTGTTCATGGGAATATAAATAACCACTATGTAAAACACTGGTTCCTCAAAAAACTAAAAATAGAAATACCATACAGGAATTCCACTTCTGGGCATTTATCTGAAGAAAATGAAAACATATTCAAAGAAACATATGCACCCCCATATTTATTGTAATATTACCTATAATAGTCAAGATATGTGAGAAACCTAAGCATCCAATGATAGATGGATAAAGAATGTCACACACACACACATACATAAATATTACTCAGATATAAAAAAATTACAAAAGAATGAAACCTTGTCACATGTAGCAAAATTGATGGACCTAGAAAGTATTATACTAAATGAAATTAAGTCAGGGAGAGAAAGACAAATACCATATGCTTTTACCTATAGGTAGAATCTAAAATCAAAACAAGTGAACAAAGAGAAGCAGACTTATAGGTGTAGAAAACAAACTGGTGATTGGCAGAAGGCAGAGGGGAAGGGGAAAGGGTACAGATGAGGGGGATTAAGATTTATAAATTTAGAGATAAAATAAGTCATGGGGATAAAATGCACAGGATAGGGAATACAGTGAATAATATTGTAATAGCTGTATGATGAGGGATGGTAACTCCTCATTTCCTAATGTATAAAAATACTGACTATAATGTATACCTGAAACTAACAGAATATTGCATGTCGATTATATTTCCGCAAACAGAACCCCAATAATGTTTTTAAAATGACAGTGCCTCTAGAAAAATGAATAGTTAGCTATTAACAAACTTGATGAACTTTAATTGAGAAAATACTTGTAATTCATTGTTAAATGACAAAGCTGAATCTACATGAGCCTGGGTAGCTCAGCCTGTTGAGCATGCCACTCTTGGTTTTGGCTCAGGGCATGATCTCATGCATAGTGAGATCAGCCCTATATGGCTCAGGGCAGAATCTGCTTGAGGATTCCCCCCACTTCTGGGTGTGTGTTCTCTCAAAAATCAATAAATAAATCTTAAGGGGAAAAAAAGACAGAATCTAAAAGAATATCTGAATAATCTTTAACCTAAATTTTTTATAAATCAATAGAAAAATGTGGAAAAACAACATAAACTATGGTATTAAAACTATGTATGTCATTTGTACTACTTTCTTACTTGGCAATACTTTTCTAATTTTTTACACATTGTTTTGGATTTTTTTTTTTGTGATACTCACAAGTACCATACAAATTAACAGAAAATGTCTTATAAAATAATCGTCTTTATTGCACATTAGACTATTTTAATCCAGGAGAATTAAAAGATCAACACTTAGAACATATGATTTAAGATACAAAGAAGGGTGTAAGTGAAGTTGCACACACATTATAAAGCTCACATAAAAGGCAGTGAGAGTGTAGCAGGAGATCTCTTCTATAAGGAATAGAAACTCTGAGAAGGAGAGTCATCACTGGTAAAGTACAAATGATGTCCATTCTGGTTGTATTTATAAAGTCATTTTTCCTAGTGTCACTTTTTAATTAATAATTTACCTGCTAGTTAGATAGTAATACAAATGTGTGTGTTTTTTTTTTTTAAAGATCGTAAGTAATCTCTACACACAATGTGGGGCCTGAACTCATGACCTTGAGATCAAGAGTCATAGGCTCCTACTAACTCAGCCAGTCAAGCGCTATGCATCTGGTTTCTATTTAAACTATAAATAATAATAAAGGTATATAATCAAGTATTAGTTTCTGTGTTCATTGTCCTCATTTTTGACAGGGAGATGCACTTAGATGTAAACACTTTTTTTTTTTTCTGTAATTACATTAAGTTTATGCATAGGTTTATTGATTAAATTTAGTTTGAATAAATTAGTTCCTGAAACATGAAAACTTAATCCTTTGAAAGGCATACCCATATCCATATTCTGACTTATTTTTAGGTATTTTAGGAAGCTTCAGTTGGATTGTTTCTCTTTCAGGCTGAAATCTTTATTTTCATGTTCATAAACATGCATCCTGTTAGGACAGATACACATAAAAATAAGACTTAATTCTATTCTAAAGGGAATTTTTCCCATTTCCTTTTACTTAGAATGTTTTGGAAAACATAGTTTCAAGTACTTTCCTTTTTGACTGTATAAAATTAAATAGGCCTTTTGTCGGTTCTAAAATGCAGAAATGTTTTTCTCAGAGACCAGGACACCATCTCTGAAATGCAAACATCAAGGGACAATAAACCTATTGTCCAGTTTCTGTGAGTGAATACGAGCCTAGAGCCTAATCGTCACTCCTAATTCCAAAACTTCTTTCCATCATCAAGATATGTGAAGTTTCTCTCTGGAGAAAGCCAGTAAGCCAAAATAGGTGATCATTCCAAGTACTAGGTAAACTCAGAATAATTTATGTGTGACAAATGGGACTGTCAAATCCCCTTATGTGAGAACCAGAAGTCCATTTTGAAAAGACATATTTAATGGTTTATCTCTGCTTGGCTGTATGAGGATGTGGGATTAATTTTTACCTTTGCAGTTACTTGAATGCCTGTCATATGTCTTACATTGTTGTTTAATGTTTATATAAAAATACAAATGTTTTCTTTTAAAGATTTCTTTGAGGGACCCCTGCATATCTCAGCGGTTAAATGTCTGCCTTCAGCTCAGGGTGTGATACTGGAATCTTGGGATGGAGTCCCACATTGGGCTCCCTGCATGGAGCTCGCTTCTCCCTCTGCCTATGTCTCTACTTCTGTGTATGTGTGTATGTCTTATGAATAAATAAAAAAATCTTAAAAAAAAAAGATTTGAGAGAGAGAGAGAATGAGCCTTAGTGAGAAGGAGGGAGAGGAAGAAGCAGACACCCTCCTGAGCACAGAGCTGGACTCAGGGCTGGATTCCAGGACCCTGAGATCATGACCTGAGCCAAAGTCAGCCACTTAACCAATGAAGCCACCCAGGACCCCTAAAATACAAATGTTTTCTATCTCTACTATCTTTGTGGAGGATTTTTGGGTGGGAGAAGAGCTTTTCTATTTTTCCCAGTAACGTACATGTGTGCATGCAGACACACACATGCATACTTTCTATTTAATGTGCTTTAAAATTTGCCTTACATATCTCATTATTCATACCCTTAATATGGGCAAGTCCATTCTTTTTTTTTTTTTTTTAAGAGAGAGGTGAGAAGGAGAGACAGAGAGAGTGGGTGAGAAAGGAAGGAGAGGCAGAGGGAGAGGGAGACAGAGAGGTATTAGCAGGCTCCACATCTAGTGCAATGCTTGATACAGGACTTGACTTTCCAACCTTGAGATCATCACCTGAGCCCAAATTAAGAGTCAGAAACTTAATTGACTAAGCCATCAAGATGTCCCAACTCCATTCATCTCTATATGTTCTGATATAAATGGGGGAAATTCCCTTTGATATTTTCCTAGCTAAGGCAATTATCACATATCCATCCAGACTATAGGAACTGGGTATAACACTACCTTTCAAGAGTACATAGCATATGTCTTATCATACAAGTGCAAATTACACAGTGGCCCCATATGCAGGCTTTACTTCCCCTCAGATTCTTCTCCCCCAAACTAACTCCTGTACTTCTTTTCCAATGTACGATAGAATCATCTGTTACAACCTTTCTCAGTTGTTAACTTTTTTATGGTTGTGTACTTTTTAAAAAATGGTATTGTGTTGCCACTTGTAAATTATTCATTTACTTTTAGTATTTTTAAACATTTTGATGAGGTGATAAGAGATAGATTTTAGTGATACTACCTCATTTTCTTGTCATTATTCACATCTCAGTGTAATTCTCATGTTTTCTTTTTTTCTTTTTTTCTGTATGAACATCAAGGAAAACACAATGTTTTTTTTTGTTTGTTTGTTTGTTTGTTTTGTTTTTGTTTTTTTTTTTCCTGGATGGCACTAACCTTTTCCTTAGTGCATTTTTCTTTTTTCTTTTTTAATTTATTTTTTATTAGTGTTCAATTTACCAACATACAGAATAACCCCTAGTGCCCGTCACCCATTCACTACCACCCCCCGCCCTCCTCCCCTTCTACCACCCCTAGTTCGTTTCCCAGAGTTAGCAGTCTTTACGTTCTGTCTCCCTTTCTGATATTTCCCACACATTTCTTCTCCCTTCCCTCATATTCCCTTTCACTGTTATTTAAATTCCCCAAATGAATGAGAACATAAAAGGTTTGTCCTTCTCCGATTGACTGACTTCACTCAGCAGAATACCCTCCAGTTCCATCCATGTTGAAGCAAATGGTGGGTATTTGTCATTTCTAATAGCTGAGGAATATTCCACTGTATACATAAACCACATCTTCTTTATCCATTCATCTTTCGATGGACACCGAGGCTCCTTCCACAGCTTGGCTATTGTGGCCATTGCTGCTATAAACATCAGGGTGCAGGTGTCCCGGCGTTTCATTGCATCTGTATCTTTGGGGTAAATCCCCAACAGTGCAATTGCTGGGTCGTAGGGCAGGTCTATTTTTAACTCTTTGAGGAACCTCCACACAGTTTTCCAGAGTGGCTGTACCAGTTCACATTCCCACCAACAGTGTAAGAGGGTTCCCTTTTCTCCGCATCCTCTCCAACATTTGTTGTTTCCTGTTGTTTCCTGTTTCCCCATTCTCACTGGTGTGAGGTGGTGTGAATTTACTCTGACATGCTTTGTTTTTGTCTTGCTGTGGTAGCTGACATACTCACTCTCCCTGCATCTGGAAGAAGATGTCCACTCCCCCAATCCCTAGAGCCTCTGAATATGTTATTTTAAGTGTAAAAAGAGCCTTCACAGAAGGGAGTAAGTTAAGGATTTTGAGAGAGAAATATTCTGGATTGCCTGTATGGGGCTGATATAATAAAAAGAATCCTTAGCAGAGGGGACTAAGAGAAAAATTGAATACTGATGTGCGATGGAAACGGTTGTTGAAGTGATGTGTTTGAAGATGAAGGAAGGGAACAAGAGCCAAGGAATGCAGGCAGCCTTGAAAGCCTGGAAAAGAAAAGAGAACAGATTCTCCCCAGGAGCCTCTGGGTGGAACCAGTCCCACTAACACTTGATTTCAGGCTGTGAGATCCCTATCAGACTTCTGGCCTCTGGAACTGTATGTGAGATAATAAATTTTTATTTTAAGTCACTAATTTCTTCTATTTTACTGTAGCAGACATAGGGAATTAACACAGTAAAGGATGTTTAGAACAGTTCTTCCTTAGATCTGGACATAATCTGAGCCATTTTACTTTTGGGTGGAATTCTTTCTTTTTTTTTTTTCTTCCAAAATGTATTCACTCTTAATTTCATGAATCTCCTTAGTCACTAGTCTGGTCAAGGAAATATTTGTGGTTATTTCATTGATTATGTTTTGTTTTTGTTTTTGTTTTAATCTCTGATTGCCAGTTCCTTCCTGGTGCTCTGCTCTGTAGGCATGTATTTTAAGGGGCTTGACTTCTATCCCTGGGAATGAATTCTGTCATATGTCCCTACCACACTTTGCTTACCCACTCCTCTGAAGTTGGAAACTAAACTAACATGACAGCTCCCTGCTAGTATAAATAATGGTATTAGTATCAGCCTTGCAATGGTCGCTTTAAAGAATGAGATTATAGGATCATGGCTTATATGCTTATTTAATTTTATAATATGTTGACTAATTGTTCTTCAGCATGGCTGCAGAAGACATTTTAGATCATGAAGATTTGTTTTTTTTAAAATCCATATCCTTATAATCATGTGTATAGTTTGACCTAACTTTTACCAATGTGATACATGTAATATAGTATCTAATTTTTGTTTTTACTTTTTCTGATCGGTAAAAAGGCTAAGCATTCTTGATGAATGTGCCTGCCATTCAGTGACTCTAAGAGGCTGAGCCCCTATTAAGTGATGGGAATGTACAGAGGCAGCACCCACTGGGGCCAGAGAAGACTGAAGGAGGCTCGAGACCATGGCCTGGTTCTAGTGTAACTGATAAAGGTAAATACAGATTGTCCCTGAGGGAGGAGGGTGTATGCAGTGGTGGATGGGAGGTGGGATGGAGCTAACCACAGAGTTTGGACTCTATACAGAGCCCAGCTGTTTCCAGAGGACATAAACTGGGGCCTGGAACAGATGCCTGGAGAATGAGACTTCTAGGCTTGACCAGAATAGGATTCATTATGAGGGCCAGGGAATGTAAATCTAGGGGTTTTCTCTTTCTCCAAGCCTCTTGGGAAATAATTAGGAAAAGAATAGCAAAAGAGACAGTGGCTTGTTGTAAAAATACACGAGACTATTCCCAGTGGTGGGGGAAAATTCAAAATATTTTAGCGTTGTATAGAATTATGAAATGCCCTCAAATCCACACCTATACACTCACATATACCAAAGCTATAACTGTTTCACATAAGTTAAATAATATTACTAATAAGATCTAATGTGAATTGTTTTCTATCATTCAGGCATGGTTAAACCCTAGTTGTCTCAGGTATTGCCTTCTCTGTGGGGAGATTCAATGATGTGGTTACTGTAGACACAAGAAAGAATGTTCTTTAGTTAATCCAAGTCCTCTTTTCTCTTGTTTTGATGTCAAGTGCAAGATACACAAATTCAAGTTGATGATAGTTCCCAGTGGATGAAAGCAATGGCTCTAGTCTGAGTTGTGGCAGTCCTTGAATCCTGTGAGTATCAGCAGGGTTCCTGGTGTGTGCTGATGTAATCCCTAGGTCACAGAACTCTGATGCTGGCTTGCATCATAATAGCCCTGTTGGTATGTTGAGCACTGGTCAGGACAGTGATTTAGTGAGGAAGTAGTTTCTCTACTGATTTGTTGTTCGTGAGTGTACAAGTGAACTAGTTTGATTCTTCGTTATTGTTAGCCGACTCTCTGAGCTGAGTTTCAGGGAGAAAGGTACTGATTGGAGTCACTCTCTGAAGAGGTGAACCATGAAGCAGAAACGAAAAAGGAAGCATCTAGAAAGTACAAGTTCCCCCTAAACTGTCAAGAGGTCAAAAGGTATGTGTTAAGCATCTTCTCTGAGCACAGGGTGACAAGGAACTGCCTCTAAAGAAAGGAGGAGAGAAGAAGGGAAGCGGGGGAGGGATGTGTATATATGCTAGTCTTTCTGAGGGCTCAGATAGTCTCTGAGAGTCAAGAGAAAATTCAAGTGACCAAAACCTTGTCTCTGCAGCTTAAGACCTGTGCCATCTCTATGTCACTCTGGGTTACTGCGCTACAGACTTAGTGAGTGGCTGATTAGTACTCTTTCTGTGGAAATTGTATTTTCCTATATTTTATTTCTGCCTAAGGGCATTGATGTAGTATAGGATGTTATTATAAGTTTTCCAGTAGTACTTTCTCCTGTTAATGAAGAAGAAAATGTGGCTCATAGAAGTAAGGAGAAATTTTTAAAAGAGCACTTGAAACTGGTTGTACAGGGATGAGAGTATAAAGTCAGAATTTACTTACTCAGAAGCAAAAAAGAATTTTGTCTCAGACTATGAGAATGTAAATGCGGGGTTCCTATCTAAAATGCAAGAAAAGGGCAGAATATGTACATATACCACTGTTTAATGATAATGGTTAAATTGAGGAGATTGTTTCTGAAGAAATGGAAAACTGAAGTAGTTCTGGTTGCTATGGAAGTTAAAAGTAAACAAGTAACATCTAGGAGGAGAAACCATTGTTCAGTGCTGGGGAGTTGGGGGAGGGCAGATTAAGGCTAACCCTGAAGTTACAAGTGTTGACTCCTACTTGGGAAGAGGACTTGATATTTCCAACAATGTTTGTGCTTTCTGGGGACAGAAGACAATACTCTGGTCCCTGAGGCAAAAGGTGAATCCTCTGAATCAGAATACTTCTCCTGCTATTCCTCCTTGAGTCATCTGTCTTCTGCAGGTAAGGGGCAAGGAAAGGCATGCAAAGTCAAGAAGATTAGGGCAGTGGGAGCCTGAACAGACTGGTAGACACCCAGCTCAGCATCTCTCAGCTAGTGGGAGAAAGGTACACATCAGAGCCAGTTATAATCCTATCCTCATCTCAATTTGGGAATCCGAGTCTCTTGTTCTTATATCCTCACTAGGAACTGAATATGAACAGTTTTCATGGGTCAGCCCCAGTGCCGCAACCATTTAGGGCTGCCTGCAGCACAGGGCGTGATCCTGGAGACCCTGGGTGGAGTCCCATGTCAGGCTCTCTGCATGGAGCCTGCTTCTCCGTCTGCCTGTGTCTCTGCCTCTCTTTCTCTCTGCATCTCTAGGAATGAATGAATGAATGAATGAATGAATAAATAAATAAATAAATAAATAAATAAATAAATAAATAAATAAATAAATAAATAAATCAGGATTACTGATCAGAACAAAGTAAGTATTTCCATAAAGTCAATGGGAAGAATAGGTTAGGGAGAAGAGTATAGGAGGGGGAACAGAATGGAACCAGCTGTTTTTCTGACTCATATTGAATTTTTAGGAATCTCAAAATCAAGCAAATTTGATCCACCACCTGGCCCCTCTGTGGAAGACAATACTGGGGTCCCTGAGGCAAAGGGTGAATATTCTGAATCAGAATACTTTTCCTGCTATTCCCCCTTGAGTCATCTGTCTTCTGCAGGTAAGGGGCAAGGAAAGGCATGCAAAGTCTGGGCAGATTAGGGCAGTGGGAGCCTGAACAGACTGGTAGACAACCAGCTCAGCATCTCTCAGCTAGTGGGAGAAAGGTACACATCAGACGCAGTTATAATCTTATCCTTATCTGTTACTTGGGAATCCGAGTGTCTTGTTCTTTATCCTCACTAGGAACTGAATACAAACAGTTTTCATGGGGCATCCCCAAAGCGGCAGTGGTTTAGGGTGCCTGCAGCCCAGGGCGTAATCCAGGAGACCCTGGATCAAGTCCCATGTCAGGCTCTCTGCATGGAGGCTGCTTCTCCCTCTGCCTGTGTCTCTGCCTCTCTTTCTCTCTGCATCTCTAGGAATAAATAAATAAATAAATAAATAAATAAATAAATAAATAAATAAATAATAAATAAATAAATAAATCTTTAAAAAAAAAAAAAGATTACTGTTCAGAACAAAGTAAGTATTCCCGTAGAAGTGAATGGGAAGAATACGTTAGGGTGAATAGTATAGGAGGAGGAACAGAATGGAATCAGCTGTTTCTCTGACTTATATTGAATTTTATAGGAATCTCAAAATCAAGCAAATTTGATCCACCACCTGGCCCCTCTTTGGAAGACAATACTCTGGTCCCTGGGGCAAAAGGTGAGTCCTCTGAATCAGAATACTTCTCCTGCTATTCCTCCGTGAGTCGTCTGTCTTCTGCAGGTAAGGGGCAAGGAAAGGCATGCAAAGTCAAGAAGATTAGGGCAGTGGGAGCCTGAACAGACTGGTAGACACCCAGCTAAGCATCTCTCAGCTAGTGGGAGAAAGGTACACATCAGACCCGGTTATTATCTTATCCTCACCTCTTGTTTGGGAATCCGAGTCTCTTGTTCTTGTATCCTCACTAGGAACTGAATACAAACAGTTTTCATGGGGCAGCCCCAGTGCCACAGTGGTTTATGACCCTCTGCAGCCCAGGGCGTGATCCTGGAGACCCTGTGTCGAGTCCCATGTCAGGCTCTCTGCATGGAACCTGCTTCTCCCTCTGACTGAGTCTCTGCCTCTCTTTCTTTCTGCCTCTCTAGGAATAAATAAATAAATAAATCTTTTTTTAAAAAAAAGAATTTCTGTTCAGAACAAAGTAAGTATTTCCATAGAAGTCAATGGGAAGAATAGGATAGGCAGAAGAGTATAGGAGGGGGAACAGAATGGAACCAGCTGCTTTTCTGACTTATATTGAATGTTTTAGGAATCTCAAAATCAAGCAAATTTGATCCACCACCTGGCCCCTCTTTGGAAGACAATACTCTGGTCCCTGTGGCAAAAGGTGAATCCTCTGAATCAGAATACTTCTCCTGCTATTCCTCCTTGAGTCATCTGTCTTCTGCAGGTAAGGGGCAAGGAAAGGCATGCAAAGTCAAGAAGATTAGGGCAGTGGGAGCCTGAACAGACTGGTAGACACCCAGCTAAGCATCTCTCAGCTAGTGGGAGAAAGGTACACATCAGACCCAGTTATAATCTTATCCTCATCTGTTACTTGGGAATCTGAGTCTCTTGTTTTTGTATCCTCACTAGGAACTGAATACAAACAGTTTTCATGGGGGAGCCTGGGTGGCTCAGATGTTTAGCGCCACCTTCAGCCCGGGGCCTGATCCTCCAGACCTGGGATCCAGTGCCTTGGTGGGCTCCCTGCATGGAGCCTGCTTCTCTCTCTGCCTGTCTCTCTCTCTCTCTCTCTCCCTCTGTCTGTCATGAATAAATAAGTAAATAATCTAAAAAAACAAAAACAAAAAACAAAAGGAACACAAACAGTTTTCACTATCAGACGTTAGAGAGAAAGTCCGTGCATTCATTTTGGGAAAATATCATTTATTGAGGGATGTATCCAGAATTGCTGTATGTCAGTTAAACCTACAAGCAAAGAATTAATGTAAAATTAAACCAAAGATTTCAGTACTCTAGTAATTTCTCACTGAAGAAATGTAAAAGAGCTCTGAATCGTTAGTCATCCATGTAAAAGAGTCTTATAGGTAATGACTTACGGAACATGAGCTCCCCATGCAAAACTACAAAACACATAATCTAAAGTAGATTCTGCAAACACAATGAACACTAAGATTTAGCTTCAAAGAAAATCATTTACTTGAACAATAGGAATGGTAAATAAGAATGTTTACAGTTATTAAACATGTAAAAACATAAAACACTATCAATAAAAAGATTTAAAAAACCAAGTTTTAGAAATGAGAAATAATGTTCTAGAAATAATAAGAAATGTGGATGAGTTAAACATCACATTTGTCAGAGGAAAAGAACATTTGTGACCTGAAGGCTAGAGCCATGCTGGAGCCGGGAATTACTTACAAATATAAATCAGAGTGATCAATACATTGGCAATACAAAAAAAAAGGATTAAGATAAATGAGGATAAAATGTGAAAGTATGACATATCAAACTAATGATTGTTTAGAATAAAACAGAGAACATAAGACAGATAAAGAAGTAATTGCCAAGATTTATGTTTCAGAACTCTGGAAGATACAAACCCGTAGAATCAGGAAACATTATTAGGAAGCTCGTTACAGAAATGGCAAAAATAAATCCCCACTAAACTAAGGACACTAAAGCCAATATTCAGAACCTCAATAACAAAGATGTTAAAGCAACTGGGGAGAAGCACACAGTCTTTCAAAAGAATGGTGATCTGTCAGGCAGTGACCATATCCACAGCAATTATCTAATAACAATATAACATAATGTGCTGGATGAAAAGAACAGTCACATCATAAAGAAAAGAAGGGTGAAAAAAAGACAGGTTTCAGATAAAAAAGTAGAAAACATAAAAGATAAAAAATTTGAAAACACAGAACATATTTATCTCAAACTCACACAAATAATCTCATTCTTGTAGAACTTCATATTTCACATTAACAGTGAACAAAGCCACACAATCATATAACATCGTGTAAAACTCCTCTGTCCCAGGTCGCTTAGGCCCCTCAGGTAATTCCACAATCTAGGACCTCACGTGAGGTCTTGCCACTATCCTTGCCTCTATCCTAGCACTTTCACAATCTCAACAGATCTCACAAAATTACACACGTCCATATCTCTCCCATAAATCAAATAGACAGTATGTCACAACTTGAACCTCAGTAGTACATGACACCCAGATCACTCATACCACCTTTACATATACGGGATTATGCAGTACCATCCGCTAATATATGATGCTCATGCTACCTTTACGTAGAATGGCCATGGCACCCGTACGCCTCCTAATAAAATTGTTGAAGAAACATGACAGACACGTACACAATCAGACAGTACTCACCGAACACGGTACACATACTACGTCTCTAAAAAATAATCCACCCCCCACTGACTTGTCTCATGCCTATAACATGACCTACCAGATACTCTCCAGTGACCTAAGAGACAAAGTAGGTGCATTTTGTGATGTTAAATTTGGGTACAAGCTTAAATAAACTTTTTAAACATAGGAAGAGACTTAATATGTTTGAGTTATTTTATCAGGAACAGAAATTTACCTATTTACTGAAAGTTGAGTTTGCAAATGTAGATTAAGAGGAAGAACAACTAACTGGCGATTTTCGGGATGTGTTGAAGTTCATGATAGAGGTAAAACCCGATCCCAGAAATATACATATTTTACTAGGAAAACAATCAACAACTTAGAATTTAGCTGTTTAGTGGGAAAGTTTAGTGGTAGGCTTATGAGTATGGTAAGTATAGAGGCAAAAACTGATCAGAACAATGTGTGTGGAACATGAGGAAGATGACACCACTAACTAGGCCAAGTGACAGCTGAGCCATTTGGCCAGTCCGTAGCTCCTGACAGGGGAGCTGTGCCCGTTGCTGGGAAGTGCCGTCTGGAGTCAGCTTTGGGGATCCTCCTGGAGTCTCCAGTCCTGCAGAGCTGTCCAGCAGAGCCCTCAGGTGAGGTCCCTGGAGCACAGGAGCAGATATGTGGAAGAGGAGGCCAACTGATCGAAGTCTGTCATTCCTCCCTGTAAATCCTAACCCTCCCCGGAGGCAGCAGGACCTCGGTATCATAAACCACAGGTGGCAGACTGAAGACCTGTACTGACATACCTGCTCTGCATTTATTCTTGTGGTAAATGGAGTAGTAATAACAAATAATATGGGCACCTTACCATGTGCCAGGCAAGAATTTGAGCCTCTGATCAACTGCAGGAAACAACCTAGGGCTCTCATGCTCTCATAGGTAACCAGACATTTCATTCCAGCAAATAGTTTTAGGTACCTAGATTTTAGACCTCTGGATAGAAGCCAGACTATAATCTTCCTGGGAACAAGTGCTGTGTGTGTTATTATACATGGTATTTCTCGAATGTTTAATGGAGGCAAAGATATCATCTATCTGATTGTCCTTCTCTTTCCCAGAAGTCTTAAACACAGATGAAGACATTCTACTTTCTGGACCCTCTGGGTTGGCCCAAGGCCACAGCCAGAGGGCAGAAGTTTCAGACTCAGAATATATTTCCCGTATCTCTCCTGCAGACAAGCTCTTTGACAGAGGTAATATGGTGGGAGTGGGAGGGGCTGGGGGGAAATCAGGCAGGGAGGTGAGGCAGCATGTTAGCCAAAAATTAGAATTACGAGCCTATGCCCCGCAATGCCATAAAGGACCCCTTCTCACGAGGACTGTCCAAGGTCTGTATTCCTAATTAATAAGCAGAAATGTACCAGGGAGGCATCCCTGTCTTCTTTGGAAGAAGCTCTTAAAAGATCTGAATGAGGAGATAAAATATCTAACAGAAATGTGGAAATATATTTTCGGAAAGGAAGTTTGGGCCATGACTGCGAAGTCTTAATTTGAACATTTCCAGCACCAGGGTTCCCCGGGAACCTTGAAAATTCCTTTTACCTGCATTTGTACATTATATATCTATCTTTTTTAAAGATTATATTTATTTTTTTATGAGAGGCACAGAGAGAGAGAGAGAGACAGGCAGAGGGAGAAGCAGGCTCCATTCAGAGAGCCTGTAGTCGGACTAGATCCTGGGTCTCCAGGATCACACCCCCAGCTGAAGGTGGCCCTAAACCACTGAGCCACTGGGGCTGCCCTCTATCTATCTATCTATCTATCATCTATCTATCTATCTATCTATCCATCTATCCATCCATACCTCCTCCGTGTGTTTTTAAGGGTTAATAGATAGATACCAGATATCAGTACATACGTAGAGAGATACACATGCAGAATTCTTCATAAAATTGCACCCCATGCCCCCTCATTGCACAGTGTCCTATAAGGAAAACCAAGCTGAGAATATCCTACTTTAGTGACTGCATACTGTTTTACTGGCATGGTTCTAAGTGTCCAATACTCTCTACACATGTCCAGAAATCTCACGAGATAATATCATGGTCATTCACTATAAACACAGTTTTACTAATTATTATTTAGTTATATTTAGGAGTAAGTGAAGTTTTAAAAGATAAAGTCACCTGAAAATCGTAGCATTTCAACGAAGAAAGTCACCTTAGTTTCTATGAGAGTTAAGTCTCATGTGTGGTAATGATGTCTAACTAATAATATCCATTCAGTGTAGCTCTTTGAGTTGACACAGACTCCAGAAGATGCCATATCTCAGAGTTTTGTTTTGTTTTTAATCCTTTCCCCAGAATTCTGGAAGAACCAAGAGAATGTGCCTCAGCCTGAGTCATATGTGGTCTCTCCTGGCAGTGAGATTGCAGAAGAAAAGTCTTCTTCCTCAGAATACGTCTGCATCTCCCCTTCTGGTAAGTTTATCCTCGCTAAAGAGGACGGTAAGGGAAATACACAGGTCGCCTCTGAGCAGAGATAGCAGGTACAACTGAGCTGCTCAGCCCAAGCCTGACTTATCTTATTCTCCCCTTGAGAGCAGAAGAGGGCTTCAGGGCAGAGGGACTAGGACTGAAGCCCCTGCAGAGGAACAGAAAGGGAGTGTAGCTTCAGGGGGAGGACCCAGTCACCGTTGTAGCTTCAGGTCAAGTAGAGCCCCGCAGTGGTGTGGACATTTCATCACACCCTTCCGCCTCAGAGGTGCATGAACTCAACCTCACCCACACTCCTGCATCTGTATTCCTTCCTACCAGTTCTGGTCCCATTTCTCCTTCCTTTTCTCCTTGCCTTCCTTCCTCATTCACTTTCCCAGTCTCTGGCATGGCATAGCTACACCCTTGTCCCTTCATTCCCTCACACAGTCAGACTCATCCACTCACACACTAATACCATAAGTCCTTTACAACCCCTTGTACAGATCACCTGTTTTAACTCCCTCACACTAAGCCAAACTGCAGAAAATGGATATACCCTGAGGAGGATGGACTTTCATGTACAGCCTTTCTCATCCACATGCCACTTCACTCATGAAGACTCGGGCACTTCACAGAGCGGCATATTTCAGGAGCTCAGGTCACTTCTGCTGGCATTCTAAGCTACAGTGTCAACAGGAAACAGCATTATCCCCGCACTTGTTCACATGCTCTGTCACACTATGTAACACACATGCACACACTCATTCACTGTCACCTCTGAGTAACATCAGAAACAGTCACCAGGGGTGCCTGCGTGGCTCAGTCATTTGAGCATCCGACTCTTGGTTTCAGCTCGGGTCATGATCTCAAAGTAGTGAGATCCAGCCCCATGTCACACTCCACGCTCAGCAAGGAGTCTGCTTGTCCCTTTCCCTCTACTTCTGCTCTCTCTGTCTCTGTCTCTCTCTCGCAAATAAATAAATAAATACAGTTTGAAAGGAAGTGTTCAACCAGATGTGTCCCAAAACACACATGCAAGTCCACAAGACACACTACACCCACATCCCCGCATAATTATAGCAGGTACACACCTCAAATAAAACACACCACTCATAGAATGCCGAAATACCACATGTGTACAGACTTCTGCTCCACACATCTGCATGGGAATATTCTCATGGCCACCTTGACACCTCCGGACGTCACATACAGACTCTATTTGTCTTACATTTGAAATTCTCTTTCGTAGGAAGCCATCAAAAACACCAAGATGTTTCTCATCCTGGACAATCTGAGCAACATGAGACTTCTTCGCCCTTTCCATATGTCTCATTTCCATTCCATCTGGTCAGTAGTACTCAGCCCTCTGAGCCCTCAGTACAACCACAGAAGGAAAGGCTCATGAAAATTTACTACATGCATGTCCAAATGAAAAGGGGGGTGGCTGTCTTAAGTGATTCAGAGGAAGAGCAGGAGCCTCCCTCAAAGAAGGCAAGACTAGAAGAAATGGCCTTTCCTGAAAAGGTCCATACAGAAGTCACCCCGTGTCATGTGTGTACGAAGGAACTCCTAACTGGCAGTGAGTCCAGCTGGAACAGTGAAGCTCAAGAGGAAAAGGAGGAGGCTGACAGCCCAGCAGAGACTCCAGCTGTGGAGGAATGTTCCAGGGCCAAGACCCCCGAATGGCTTGTGGCCCTGGATAGTGGCTTCAGGTGCATGGACTGCTGCCGGGTCTTCCCCAGCTTAGAGGCCCTACGGGAGCACGTCCAGCATGGGGTCACTGAGGGCTTTAGCTGCCATACTTTCCATCTGGCCTTAGCTTGGCTGAAGAGCAAGAAGAACAGGGCAAAGAAGAGAAGGGGGGAGAATACCGGGAAGAGAACACACCGAGGCCAGAAAGAACATCATTCTGGCATGAACATGTCTTCATGCTAATAAACAGACTCTCTTCAGCCCCTGAGAGAAAGTAGAGTAAACCAGACTCTACCAAGGGGCTTTCTTTATCTTCTCTAAACAACCCTCGTACCCACCTCTCTTTATACACATCTACCACCCCGCCACTACCAGTGCACCAGCAGCAACAGGAGCAGAGGACCCCTTTCCATTCTATCCACTGCTCTCCCAAGAAGGAGGAGAAGAAGTTGAACAGCAAGACACCACATGCAGTCTAAAGAGCATCGTACACCAGCGTATCTTCTCTACCACCACACTGAAAAAAGGAGACTCCCTGGAAGCAGGGACTGCTGGAGGCCACATGGTCAAAGAGGTGAGGGCCCTAGGGCTAGGAGAATACCTCGAGGATGCCTGGGACTCAGGGTTCTGAGAAAAGGTTCATCCACCAGCGATGTCTCCCTGGGTTCTAATAATAACTATGATGCATAATTTTCTTCAGAGGAATATATACTTGGGGTGGAATACTTGATTGATGATGAATTAATGAGATTGCTTCCTTCCTATGCCTTTGAGGAGACGGGTAAGGACAAGACTAGTCAAGTAGGGCAGAGAAGCCTGGGCCCATTATTCCTTAGATAAACCAGGTGTCACAGGAGTCTTAGCCCTGGGCCTACCTCCCTTTCAAGGGCAGAGCAGAGATGGGCAAGGGTTAGTATGAAGGCTAGTCACAGTCCCACCTTTTTCCTGGGTGAGGGTGAGATCTCAGATGTCATGTGAGTTTCATACCTGGAAGAACCTGCTAGGGAGTTACAACCACTTGAAAGAAACAACCAGAGGACTCCTATTTAATATATCCTAGGAGCCAGTAGTTCTGGCTGCTTCCTTTAAAGTGTCAGATGCAACTGGAGAAGAGAGAAAAAGAAGCTACTCTTCTGCTGTGGACCATTTCTGGCATTTCTGGCTTGCTTTTTTTTTTTTTTTTTTTTTTTTTTAGAGCAACCGGGGTTGTTGGGGATGGAGGGGGTGGAGGTGAAGGGGAGAGAAAATCTTAAGCAGGATCCCCCGGCAAGGAACCTGACACGTGGCTTAGACTCACAACCCTGAAATCATGACCTGAGCCAAAATCAAGTCGGATGCTTAATTGAGCCACCCAGGCACCCTGATTTCTGGCAACTTTTAATGTGTTGCTTCCTGGAAGATCCCCGTATTCTTTTATGAAGTTTCACAATTCCCATATCTTGTTCTTTATTCTCCCTACAGCTGCGAGTGCCTTATTCTAAGAGGTCAGTAGAGGGGTTAAACGTAGACGAAGTTGCAAAGACGTTGAAAATGAATGAGAGAGAGTATGGCTTTTTAGTCAATGGGATATAGGAAGGGCTCATCTTCTGGGGTCCAAAAGTCAGTTAGATTGGAGCCTGGGAATTGCCATGTAGAGCAAATGAACATTTATCATAAAAATAAGAAAAGCTGCCTTCCTCACTGAATGATCCTCTTCTCTGCTTTGGTTTTCTCACAGCAACACAGACCCATCACCCCAAAGATTTCAAACAACAGTATCCAGCACATTCCTGCAGTCTGATGGGAGTACAGACGTTTTCATGAGTCCCATAGCATCAAGGGAGGACCGGCTAAAGATGGATGTACCTGATCCTCTGCAGCTGCTCCCAGTTACCTGGAGAAATGTGGTGCCCAGCTCTGGAGAAAATAGCCACAGAGAGGCCTGAGAAGCCCAAGGAATGCGGGGAATACCAGGCCCTCAGGAGCCCTGAGAGGAAAGAGTCTCTGCTCCTGCTGACTCTCCCCCACCCTGCCAGAGTCAGGCACCGCTGAAAATCCCTGCAATATTGCCTTGTGGGGAAGAGGGCGGTATTGCTAGAGATGTTAGTACTGTGGAAAACACATTTCTCCTACCTAGAGCTTTCACCAGTGGAGCAGAAGATTGATGACAGCTTGGCAGGATTCGGGGGAGGAGACTGCTAACTTGACAAAGAATCTAGTTTGAGTTCTGCTTGCGGCTTCTCAAATCCCTTGCATTTACTGCAGGTGTGAACACCTGGCTCATAGTCTTACTCTCCAGCCTGGCTATAGATTTTTCACCCCATCTAACTTATTTCCCTCCTCGACATCTTATATCCATGAATATGTGCCTGAAGACTCTGACTATGTGGTAGATCGTAATCCGTACCCTTCCTCCCCTGTACTTGCACCCACAAGTTTCCCGCCAGTGTAGTCTTTGTTAACAGTTTTACTTATTTTTCTATATCTTTTCCTTTATATGCACATATATCTTTCTCTGTGTCGTTGTCTAATACGTTCACCTGCCTGGTTATTTGACTGGGGGACAGACATTCTTATTACTGAGAGAGGAAAAGCTACTGCACAAATGAAACAAAAGCAAAGAAAATACCCTACTTGGCTTTTCTGGGCACATGTATGTTTACAAACACTTGATATACAGTCATAGGAGAGAGGATGGAAAACCCTCATCAGGGATGATCAAATGTGTGTCCACAAGGGTGCCCCAAAATCATAATCCAGTTTTAAGGTTACTAATTTTAGAAACATAAAAAATAAAAAAGTTTTTAAAAATAAAATTTGCATGTTGAATTATTTGCCTATAACTTACACTTTAATTGTGTATTTTCAAAGATTAATTTTAATTTGTCTTTGTCACTTTGCTTGTCTTCAACTGGAGGGACAGAAACAAAAAATAAAATGTTCTTTATAGTTCACAAAACTATATAAGAGAAAGGAAATTAAAATAGTTCAACTTTCAAATGGTGGTCTATCATTTTTAGCTTAGCACTTCTGAAGTCATTAAAGCTTGAAACTGCTGGCTGACTTTTGGAACATATATATGTATATATGTATACATACAAGTGTGTATATATATATATTTTAATGAACCCCTTGGTTTCTATGATATTTAAAATAATTTTTAGAAAGTTTCAAGTTATTGATGATTTTCTTGAAGCTTTTATTTATTCATGAGACATACAGAGAGGCAGAGACATAGGTAGAGGGAGAAGCAGGCTCTCTGCGTGGAGCCCAATGTGGGACTCAATCACCCGACCTGGGATCATGCCCTGAGTGGAAGGCAGATGCTCAACCACTGAGCCACCCAGGCATCCCAATAAATAAAATCTTAAGAAAAGATGTGCCTTTGTATAACCCCCTTCCTCGTCACTTGCTTCTTGCCAATACAACATGGTAAAGGTGATGAGACAGTCACTCTCTTAATTAGTTATGTTGCATGGCAATGGTAATGCATCGCCTCTATCAGAATTATGTCACATTAAACAGGACTCTGTGTCTGCCGAGTGCAGGGGAAGCTGCTCACGCTGGCTTTGAAGTAAGTTGCCCTGTTCTAAGGGGCACTGTGAGCGAGCCCCACAACCAGCAGCTGCAGGACCGGCTACTTGTTCAGACTAGACCCTGGCTGACCAACCACAAGCAAGGGAGACCGCAGACCTCTGTGTCCAAGAAACTGAATTTTGAAACTAACCCTTGAGCTTGAAAAGGGACCCTGAGCCCAGGGAGGAGAGTAGCCCAGCCAATGCTAGACAGGAGTCCTAGGAGACGCAGGAAAGTGGACCCAGTTTAGCTTGGTCCAAAATGAGATAATAAATGTGTGTTAAGTTGCTAAATTCATGGTAATTTATAATCAGCAATAAACAATTAATACAGGGGGATTCCTGGGTGGCTCAGCAGTTTAGTGCCTGCCTTTTGCCCAGGGTGTGATCCTGGAGTCCGGGGATCGAGTCCCACATTGGGCTCCCTGCATGGAGCCTGCTTCTCTCTCAGCCTGTCTCTGCCTCTCTCTCTGTGTCTCTCATGAAAAAAAAATCTTTAAAAAAATTAATACAGTATATATAAGCTTTCTGCTCTGTTCCATAAACAATACTTCAAGTTCTTCCCTATGTCATTATGTTTTTAAATAAGCGTCTAATTAGTCATAAGACATTCAAACATACAGAAGTATAATACAAACAAGGTGAACTCAGGGAGGGAGACAAACCATGTGAGACTCTTAACCATAGGAAACAAACTGAGGGTCGCTGGAGGGGAGTTGGTGGGGGCATGGGGTGACTGGGTGATGGGCATTAAGGAGGGCGTGCGATGTGATGAGCAGTGGGTATTATGTAATACTAATGCATCACTGAATTCTACCTCTGAATCTAATAATACACTGCATATTAATTGAAATTAAAAAGTTTTTAAAGAAATATCATACATTATCCTACCATGTTATTATTGTTGAACATACAGGTTGTTTTACATTTTGCTTTTGTAAACAATGCCCCAGTGAGTATCCTCAAGTATAAATTGTTTTCTATGCTGTGTTAGTTTTGTAAGAGATTTGAAAGAGTAGAAATGCTCTATGGGCAGGAACACATCAAGGATGTTGATAGTCTCAAAGTGCCGTCCAAAAAAGTTGTACCAATTTATATGCCTTGTAATAGTATAAGGAAGCTTACAATGTACAACCTCACCAATAATCCAAATATGTATATAAATGTATATGTATCATATATATGTACATAATTTTATTACTATCATTTTAATTGCACAGAAATGTACATGAGCTTAACACTAAATTGTGTTTCTTTGATCACTATTGGTCTTGAACAAGTATTTAATATGTTGTCTGGATGATACTTATTTTATCTTCTAAAGGGAACAGTTTAGTAAAATAAGAGCTAAGTACAAAGATCTCCATAAATTCCATCCTCACACATGCATACTCACCTCTATCATGCATGATATGTATGTACATGTATACATACCACTATCACCATCCCCACCATAGTAGGAGGGGCACTCATTACTATCTATTAACCTACACGAGCCAATCACAGCCATCCTAAGGCTATCCTTTGCTTTAGGGCTTACTCGTGTGTTGGGTTACTAGGGTCTCTATATATTTAGGACATTGCATATTGGGGGTGGTTGTTTTATTTTCGTTTTCATTCCTTTTCTTAATTAACAGCTCTTTGACTTTATTTTTATTTTTATTTTTTTTTGGTGCCAATTTTAAATACAGTTTTATTTAAGACATTGCATTTTCCACTTAACAATACAGTGCTTATAAAGTGCAATGTTTATTTCCTTTCCCTCTGCACATATTCCATATTCAAGTATCAAGAATGCCCAGTATATTTACTATATAGCAGCTTCGACTTTAAAACTGCCATGGAATTTGCTACAAATTTGGGTCCTTCAAATGTGTGGAACAATGCTAGACCTGTCATCAGGTTGGCTTAATCAACCTCTTCAATGGTAGGCCCAGAGGAGGCACCACCAGAGGGAGGAGCTCCACCACCAGGAAAGCCTCCAGGCATTCCTCCTGGCATGCCTCCTGCACTCTGGTATAGCTTCGTAATGATGGGATTGCAGACTTTCTCCAGCTCTTTCTGCTGATGTTCAAATTCTTCCTTCTCTGCAGTCTGGTTCTTATTGAGCCAGTTGATGATTTCATTGCACTTGTCAAGAATCTTCTGTTTGTCTTCATCATTGATTTTGCCCTGAAGTTTTTCATCTTCAACAGTTGCTTTCATGTTGAAAGCATAAGACTCAAGTGAATTCTTGGAAGACACCTTGTCTCTCTGCTTCTCATCTTCGGCTTTGTACTTCTCAGCTTCCTGGACCATGCGCTCAATGTCCTCCTTGCTCAAGTGGCCCTTGTCATTAGTGATGGTAATCTTATTCTCTTTTCCTGTGCTCTTATCCACAGCAGACACATTGAGGATACCATTTGCATCAATATCAAAAGTGACTTCAATCTGAGGAACACCACGAGGAGCAGGAGGTATGCCTGTGAGTTCAAACTTGCCAAGTAGGTTGTTATCCTTGGTCATAGCATGCTCACCTTCATAGACCTGAATAAGCACACCAGGCTGGTTGTCAGAGTAGGTAGTAAAGGTTTGTGTCTGTTTTGTAGGAATGGTAGTATTGCGCTTGATGAGCACAGTCATGACTCCTCCAGCAGTTTCAATACCAAGTGAAAGTGGGGTGACATCCAATAGCAGCAAATCTTGAACATTTTCAGATTTGTCACCAGAAAGAATGGCTGCCTGGACAGCTGCACCATAAGCAACGGCCTCATCAGGGTTGATGCTCTTATTCAGTTCCTTTCCATTGAAGAAATCTTGCAGAAGTTTCTGAATCTTGGGGATACGGGTAGAACCACCCACCAGGACAATGTCATGGATCTGAGACTTGTCCAGCTTGGCATCTCAAAGAGCTTTCTCTACAGGGTCCAGGGTGCCACAGAAGAGGTCAGCATTTAATTCTTCAAACCGGGCACGAGTAATAGAGGTATAGAAGTCGATTCCTTCATACAGAGAATCAATCTCAATACTGGCCTGGGTGCTGGAAGAAAGTGTACGCTTAGCCCGTTCACATGCAGTACGGAGACGGCGGACAGCCCTCTTGTTTTCGCTGATGTCCTTCTTGTGTTTGCGCTTGAATTCTGCAATAAAATGGTTGACCATTCTGTTGTCAAAGTCTTCTCCACCTAAGTGGGTGTCTCCAGCTGTGGACTTGACCTCAAAGATCCCATCTTCAATAGTAAGGATGGACACATCAAAAATGCCACCTCCTAAATCAAAGATCAACACGTTCCTTTCAGCTCCAACCTTCTTGTCTAAGCCATAAGCAATAGCAGCAGCAGTTGGCTCATTGATAATTCGAAGTACATTAAGACCGGCAATAGTTCCAGCATCTTTGGTAGCCTGACGCTGAGAGTCATTGAAGTATGCAGGTACCGTGACAACTGCATTGGTAACAGTCTTCCCAAGGTAGGCCTCTGCAATTTCCTTCATCTTCGTCAGGACCATAGAGGACACCTCCTCTGGATAGAAACTTTTGGTCTCCCCTTTGTACTCTACTTGGACTTTAGGCCTGCCAGCATCATTCACCACCATGAAAGGCCAATGCTTCATATCAGATTGGACGACAGCATCATCAAATCTACGTCCAATCAGCCGCTTGGCATCGAAAACCGTGTTGGTGGGGTTCATCGCAACTTGATTCTTCGCAGCATCACCGATCAATCGTTCGGTGTCCGTGAAGGCGACATAACTTGGGGTGGTTCGGTTTCCCTGATCATTGGCAATTATTTCCACTTTCCCGTGCTGGAAGACACCCACGCAGGAGTAGGTGGTGCCAAGATCGATCCCGACTGCAGGTCCCTTAGACATAATTGCTTCTGTGTGGGCCGGGCTCGGCTCGCGGAGACAACAGCCGTCTGCAGATCTGGCGCCACGTTCAATGAGACCCGCTCTTTGACTTTAATGTGTAGTATTTTAATCATTTCTTCATAATTTCATACTTCTGTCTTAACAAGGTCACTATTCAACTTGAAAGTAATTGTTCACAGATATATTTGATAAATTAATGAGAACTTTAATAAGCATTAGGCTTGAATGCTCTCAACTTTTTTTTTATTTAGTGCTCTGGACTGTTTTGGAATGTGGTAGACATTTTTAGCGTTTGAGTTTTTAAAACATGATTTTTTTCTCCCCACAGATAACTAATTTTGAATTTTTCCCCATTGGTTTTGTATATATGTATTCATGTATTTTATACATATGTATATATATATTCATACATGTAATTATATAAAATTATGTCCATATAATTTATATATATGAATTTTAATAATCCATTAAAAATTCATATATCAGGGCTACACTCCCTGTATTATATATTTTTTTAATTTTTTATTTATTTATGATAGTCACAGAGAGAGAGAGAGGCAGAGACACAGGCAGAGGGAGAAGCAGGCTCCATGCACCGGGAGCCCGACGTGGGATTCGATCCCGGGTCTCCAGGATCGCGCCCTGGGCCAAAGGCAGGCGCCAAACCGCTGCGCCACCCAGGGATCCCCTATATTTTTATTATATGCTCTACAATCTAACTGACAAGTCCCTTTTTCCTCTTTTTTTCATGTTGTTAGCTGCTTGCTGTTTTATCCTTTCAGAAAAACTTCAGAATTATTCCATTAAAATCAAATGAAAATGGACTTGAGATTTTGGCTGAGATTACATTATTTTGGCAACATGCATGATAATTATTCGTTGTTTAAAATAGAGGTCTTTTACTAAATTGAACAATCTCCTTCAATTTCAAGTTTTCTAAGATGTTGAATGCCATTTTTAGCATCTTCTGAGATTATTTGCAGAATAGATCTACAGGTGTGATGTAGTTTATTAAATAAACCAAAGTGATTTATTCTTCTCTATCACAGGATATTTCAAACTGGGTTTGGCATGCTAGAGAAAAAAGTCAGGAGTGGGAGTATTCAACTGGTGTTAGTTCTAGAAGCCTGCTTAAGGCAGAATGTTTCTTTTAGTTGCCCAGGTGGCCTAGCTGGCTATGTGTCTGACTCTTGGTTTTGGCTCAGGTCATGATCTCAGGGATGTAAGATTGAGCCCAGGACAAGTTCCATGCTCACCAAAGAGTCTTCTTGAGACTCTTTCTTCCCATCCCTCTGCCCCTCCCGCTGTGCTTTCTCTCTCTAGAATAAATAGGTAAATTTTTGAAAGAGAAAATACCAGAATGTTTCTTTCATCTGTTTTAGGTATCTATTTTAGGGGTTTTCTTATTTGAAAATCTGTGTTTCATGCTTTGTTTGTCTCAAGAAGTAGACTAAAATGATTAGTTTGGTTATTTGAGTGTTGCCAACTTCTTAAAATAAACTTTGTAACTTTTATTTTTTTTTATTTTTTTTATTTTATTTTTTTTATTTATTTATGATAGTCACAGAGAGAGAGAGAGAGAGAGAGAGAGGCAGAGACATAGGCAGAGGGAGAAGCAGGCTCCATGCACCGGGAGCCCGACGTGGGATTCGATCCCGAGTCTCCAGGATCACGCCCTGGGCCAAAGGCAGGCGCCAAACCACTGCGCCACCCAGGGATCCCAACTTTGTAACTTTTAAAGTTATTGCCAGTATTGAAACAATCTACCTAATATGAGAATTCCTGCTGCTTTAAAGTTGGAAGAGACTAGTAGATATTTCAGCAGCATTTCAGAAAAATCCTCTGCCTTTGAAATACTCAAGGTATAATTTAAATGTAAATCTGTCAATGTATTTCAATGATTTCATTATATATTTTGTGTTCCTCAAATGACCCATTGACATTTAAGAAATATGAATACAAAATCAGATATTCAATTCTCCTATCTGCTTGTTAAAACCACCCTTTCAGTTCTAATTATAGTAATTTTTATTCTCTTCTACAGAGCAAACAATCAAGAGAGCAAAAATGCAACATCTGGAATAAAATAAAATATCTACAAACCATCTATCTGATAAGACATTCATCTTCAGAATACAGAAGGAAATCCTACAATCATACAATCAGTAACAAACAAAGATGGTAACCTAATTAAAAAATGGGCCAAAGACATCATAGTCATCTTTCCAAAAAAAGACAAATGGTCGACACATCTATTATGAAAAAATGTTCAGCATCACTAATCAAAACCAGTCTGAAATATCACTTGTCCAGCAGGGAGGCTATTATTAATAAAAAATGTGGCAAGTATGTGGAGAAATTAGAATTGTTGTGCCCTGTTAGTAGAAACACAAAGGGGTACAACATCTATGGAAAACAGTGTGCAAGTTCCTCAAAAAATTTAAATTAGAACTACCATATGACATAGGAATCCCATTTCTGGATACATACCCAAAACAAGTGAGTAAGGATCTCATAAAGACTTTAGGGCTCCCATGTTCATTGCAGTACTATTCACATAGCCAAGATGTGGAAAAATCTCAATGTCTACTGGCACCTGAATGGATAAATAAAATGAGATATGGATTCTGGTATAAGATGGTGACACAGAGATTCTGCAATCATCTCTTCCCAAAGATATACTCAAGCTATAGCTATATATGAAACAATTTTATTAGGGAAAGTGGGATGGAAACCCAAACATCAAAACTAGATGAGTGACTCCTGCACATTAGGCCAACAAGAAAATAAAATGTATATCAAAGGAGGTAGGAGAGGCAGAAATATAACCTTGCCACCAATTCCACTCTTGGCATAGCAATCTACAATGACGATCGAACTCAGTCTGGAACTTCTCCCTGAGATGAAATGTTTGATTTCCAAACCCAGCATCCCAACTTTTAAGACTTATGCTGAGAAACAAGTGTCCAAGACATCTAGCTTTGAAAACTAATGGGGCTCACATCATGAGATCCACCAGCTATAGCGAAGTGAGATATAGCTCTACAAGTACCTCACACTCACAATGACACACCCTAGATCCAAAGTAAGCAGCAGCTAATGACAAGGCAACCAAATGTTTAATTTTACATTAAATAGGCTCATTTGCTTATCTTAAAGCAACAGAGAGGCAGGCATCTAATGTAACACACATATAGGGGCATCCTGGCACACTTTCCAGGGCACAGCAAGAGGTAATAGATCCAGGAGCTCAGTTTTTCTATGAAAGAGGCCTGTTAACTTATCTTCATAGCTGGGACCTGAGGTGCAGGCTTCTAATTAAACACATAACTAAAGGCTAACCATAATCCTTTCCAGAGATTCTCAGTGGGTAGGGGCTTCTTTACACTCTCCTTGTGCCATGCTTTAGTACAACAGGGTCTCCTGGGAGGGATCATTGGTATGCATCTGGCTCCTCCTTTTGTGTATCTGGTGTGCAATTGTAACAGCTTACTCCTAGGGGATACTTCTTAATCACCTGAGTCTGGTGGTCAGGGAGCTTATGCTTGTGGTCCCTGTATTTATCTGCATATTATTAAAGCTGCTCCTGAGGTTCTGGCTTCAGATAAGCTTGAATCAAGGTGCTGAATGAAATCCCCTCATTTGTGACAAGGACAGGTCTTGGCAAGCCATCAACTACTGGGAGCCATGAAAAACCAAATAAAGCTGGTCTGACAAATGCAAAGGTGTGAAAGTCAACCAAGTTAAAGGGCATGGCTGAATGATTAGTTCGTCTTCTGCAGGAGGCCACTCCGCCACATCAGGGAGAGGAGAGACAGAACCAACATAGTGAGGCAATGAAAATGAAGAAACAGAGGAATATGGTCCAAGTGAAAGAAGAAGGTGAAACAGAAAAAATCTTTAACAAAACAGATATAAGTGATTTACTTGAAAAAAAGTCCAAAATAATGTTCATAAACACGCTTGTTGTAGTCAGGTAAAGAATACGCTAACACAGAACATCAACAACAAGAGAAAATACAAGATAGTACCAAATATATATGAACGGTAGTAGATAATAACTTTTGAAATTAGTATTTAAGTTAAAAAGATTAGTAAAGATAACTACAACTACAATCATTACTTAATGGATATAAAGATAAAGATATCAAATACAACATGAAAAACATAAAATATGATGGGAGTAAGAGTAAAAATGTAGAGTTTTGAAGGCATCCAAAGCATCAGTTTAAAATAGGTTATTATATATTTAAGTAATTCTAGGTAAGTCTTAAGGCAAACCCAAAGCAAAAACTTTACATGTATTTATAACATTATAGTCACACTGCACATCTGATGTCCATTAAAGTATCATGATGGTTCCATATTCAAAATCCATCCACTGTTTGCACAGCCACCATTCTGTTTCCAGCAGCTTATGACCTCTCCTGAATTTTAACACTAGCCTCCTACCCACTCATCTTGATTTTACCTTCTTGCAGCTGCCAAAATAATTCTTTTAAATCAGAAGTCAGATCAAGTCACTTCCTTGTTTAAAATTACCAATAATTCTCTTTTCCATCAGAGTCAATGTCAAAGACCTTCTAGTGATATCTAAGGTCTCACATGATGAAGCTGTGTAATTCTGATTCATCATATTCATGTCACTTACTACATTCTAGCCACACTGACTTCCTTGATATACCTTGAATAAAATAGGCAAGTCCCTGTTTAAGTCCTTATACTGAAAGCTTCTGGTGGCCTAGAATACTCTTCTCCCAGGAAGCTAATTCCTTCACCTCCTCTATCCTGGGCCCTGATCATTAGAAATACCACTGCTAGGGGAAGGGGAAGTAGAGAGAAAGCCTTACCTATGGGACTCAGGCTCCCTACTCTCATAAATTCCTCCCACTAGGCTGGTAAGTGCTAAGTAAAATTCAAGATCATCTAATGTGCAGATGCATGGGCATAGCCTCAAGCTAGGGGTAGAGCAGGAACAGAGGACCCTGGCTGGTTTTCTGCCAAAGCAACATCCATCATTATCTACAAGAAAACTCCAGAGGAACCCTCTCAAACAGAGACTTCTTTTTCCTCTTCCTTGCTTCTTTATGTCTTTACTTGCTGCTCTCAGCAAGATAAGGTGTCTTAAAAATTTCATCCATAGGGGAGAAGGATCCATGCAAGGCTTCAGCATCTGCACTACTGGGAGCTGGCCCCCTTTTCCAGGCTTGCCCACACTGGGAAGCTTTCTCCAGGGTCCAGCACAGCCCTCAGCATTTTTCCTCAATACTTACTATGGTTCACAGCCTTGTAATTGGATGCCAATTCCCCTTTTACCTTCTATAGGAATGCATTCTACAATTTCCTGCTAGACCACATTCAGTCTTTAACAATTTATTAAAAATTTTAGCTGATATTTTCCCCCTCATGTATTGTGCAGCCATGTCTTCCTCTCTTCTCTACTGTAGGTAAGTCTCTTTGAAGTTGCCTATCTTTCAATTTTAGATTAATTGTTTGCCCCGCCACATGACCTCATTGACAGGGTCAAGGAAAATTTTGACCTTGTATATTATCTGGCCTTTTTTTGGTTTTGTTTTGGTCGGGGTGAAACCAATGCTCTTTTCAGCTCTCTATAAGCTGGACTGACAGGATCTCATTTGGCCTTTTATTTTATCTAACAATTTGTTATGCTCCACGGTACAATTCTTCAAGCTTCTCTGTAGGACAAAATACAACATTCCTGTATTGCAAAGTGGGTCTGACTTTCTTCATTTCTATGCAAATTTATGAAAAAGATAACACATAGTCAGCTTAATGAGTCAAGTTTTCAATATTAATCAAAGTCACTTTCTTTTGGGGTATGAGATAATGAGCTTCTGTATAGATTTTCCAGTTTTGTTTTTTTTTTTCTAATTTCCTGGATTTTCAGTAATGTCAATTGTGAGCTTATCTATTTTAGGTCAGCCATATCCTATTTTTTATTCTCTTCTATTGGTTTTCCACTTTTTCCAGCACAAAAGCATTTTTATTCCCTAGCTTTATATCCCCAAGCAGTCTTGAGTTCTCTTCAAACTAAAATAGAGGCTTACTAGGAGGCATCTTAAAATTATTCCTGAGACTAACTAAAGCTGAAGTTCCTATCTTGACTCACCTGCAAAGGGAAAAAGCTACTTTATGACCTCTCAATTGTTTTAGTCTTTATCAGTCATGTTATTCTACAATAAATCATCCCAAGTATCCGGCACCTTATATAATATAGAAAAGTCCTCATTCGTTACAACTTCTTAAAACTATATAAAAAAAGAGAAAGACTGTAATTTAAATAAAAAGCCCTCATTAAAATCAAATTACAGATTGAAAATAGACTGTCTGGAGCAGTCAGGTTTTCTTTTCAGTATATTGATTTTTCTTACACACAGATCATGTTGTGCAGCTTGAATAGTACTTACAGTCTCAAAAGTTTAAGATTCACTTTCATAGTACTATCCTCGGCATCATGTAAGCACCACCCCAGTAAATTAGGGATCACTACAGAGGATTATCAATATGTATTTACTTATGTTTACTATGCAGGGCTTGAAAATGCAATTTCTGCACATTTGGATTAGAGAATTCAAATCAAATCAGTAAGATTGATTCTCTGGCCTAAATTGTATATATACTAATTTCACATACATTTCTAAGGCAAATCAATGAATATACACTAAAGGATGATGTGGGGAGAAGGGGCTTCCAGCTCCTTATTACAGAAGAAAAGCATGTCTGTACCATTCTAGCTTTGTCTGTGTAGTTCTAGGTCATTTAATCAAACAGATTTAGATAATCCCATACATCAAAGGTCCCCACATCTAAGCTCTCTGAATGAGCCCCTAAAATAGATCTTGATTATTTAATTCTTGCAAATGGATTAACAGAAGATTGCATCTAAAATTTGGTCAATTTACAGAAGATTATGACTTACAAAATACATGTATCTGGCAAAAGAATCCATACCTATCACTCAAAGATCTGTAAACCTCTTTAAAAAATAAACATGTGGATGTGGCCTATTTCAGCATGATATGGCTATGTATATAGAAGATTTTTTCCATTTTTGAAACATAAAATAAAATACAGTTGTAGGGGCTTGTTTCCCTGGAAAATGTATCCTTGCACTCTTGGAATTCTGTTCAACCTCTTTTAGTGTTTATTCCACTCAAGAATCAAGTAGGAACATATTACAAGGGAGAGCTATAGTGTATTTTGATACTGAATTCTATGCTCTTGCTTTCTAAACAGACATCAATGATAAAATCGCTCTGTACTCCATTGCATCCTATTGCCTCATCTTTTTTGTCTTTATATAATGTTCACAGTAAAGAGGGGAAAAAAAGGTGGAATCTGTCCTATTTTCAAGTATGAGTTAGAGGGCACAAATATTGTCCTGTCTTTCCCATTTTAATTTTTTTTTTCTAACAGCAACAGTCTCTAGTGACACATTCCACATGAAAGATGCCAAGAAGATAATTCTGTTCAAAAACAATTAAAAAAGCACACAGTTTTCAATAAAAGAGTTGTGCTTACATGATGAGACAGTTAACTGAATGCACATTATGGTGAAAATATGAGTACAGTTTTCAGCTTCTGAAGGCTGTCTATAGCTATGATGTTCCAAGATTATTAATGTACTAATGTCCAAGGCAAACATTATATATGAGAATTTAAACTCTTGCATCATGTTCAAAAGACTAGTATTCCAGTTTAAGCTTGCTTAGAGTCAGCCATAACTGCAGAGGGGCCATAAAGAGAAAAGGGACACAGGTACTCTGCTGCCAAGATGCCCCAGTAGGATGCCGAGGTTCTACCCCAGGGGACAGCACTGTGGTCAAATAAACTCACATGACAATAACTAATCATCAGCCCAAGTCATCCTCAACTTCTTCCCATGTGTTCACCCTTAGACTTTACAATATCACCTCTGAAACCTACATAGCCAGATTTTTTACTCTATTTCTTTCCTCACTATCAGTAGATGGGATTATTGACCCATCAATTGGGTCAATAATATTATTGACCTTGATACATCCCCACCTATCTTAATTATATTAACTGTTTTGTATCATAATTAGAAGAAACCAGGGGGGCACCTGGGTGGCTCAGTGGTTGAGCATCTGCCTTCATTTTTTTTTTTTTTTGGTATATTTCTTTATTGGAGTTCTATTTGCCAACATATAGTATAACACCCAGTGCTCATCCCGTCAAGTGCCCCCCTTAGGGCCTGTCACCCAGTCACCTGATCCCCCCGAGCGCCTCCCCTTCCATTACCCCTTGTTCATTTCCCGGAGTTAGGAGTTTCTCATGTTCTGTCACCCTCACTGATATTTCCCACTCATTTTCTCTCCTTTCCCCTATAATCCCTTTCACTATTTTTTATATTCCCCAAATGAATGAAACCATCTAATGTTTGTCCTTCTCTGATTGACTTACTTCACTCAGCATAATACCCTCCAATTCCATCCACAACGAAGCCAATGGTGGGTATTTGTCGTTTCTAATGGCTGAGGAATATTCCATTGTATACATAGACCACATCTTCTTTATCCGTTCATCTGTCGATGGACACCGAGGCTCCTTCCACAGTGTGGCTATTGTGGACATTGCTGCTATAAACATTGGGGTGCAGGTGTCTCGGCTTTTCACTGCATCTGTATCTTTGGGGTAAATCTCCAGCAGTGCAATTGCTGGGTCGTAGGGCAGATCTATTTTAACTCTTTGAGGAATCTCAACACAGTTTTCCAGAGTGGCTGTAGCAGTTCACATTCCCACCAGCAGTGCAAGAGGGTTCTCCTTTCTCCACATCCTCTCCAATATTTGTTGTTTCCTGTCTTGTTAATTTTCCCCATTCTCACTGGTGTGAGGGGATATCTCATTGTGGTTTTGATTTGTATTTCCCTGATGGGAAGGGATGCGGAGCATTTTCTCATGTGCATGTTGGCCATGTCTATGTCTTCTTTGGTGAACTTTCTGTTCATGTCTTTTGCCCATTTCATGATTGGATTGTTTGTTTCTTTGGTGTTGAGTTTAATAAGTTCTTTATAGATCTTGGATACTAGTCCTTTATCTGATATGTCATTTGCAAATATCTTCTCCCATTCTGTAGGTTGTCTTTTAGTTTTGTTGACTGTTTCTTTTGCTTCTGTGCAGAAATTTTTATCTTGATTAAGCCCTAAGAGTCCATTTTTGCTTTTGTTTCCCTTGCCTTCATAGATGCATCTTGCAAGAAGTTGCTGTTGACAAGTTCAGAAAGGGTGTTGCCTGTGGTCTCCTCTAGGATTTTGATGGATTCTTGTCTCACATTTAGATCTTTCATCCATTTTCAGTTTATCTTTGTGCATGGTGTAAGAGAATGGTCTAGTTTCATTCTTCTGCATGTGGCTAATTTTCCCAGTACCATTTATTGAAGAGACTGTCTTTTTTCCAGTGGATAGTCTTTCCTGCTTTGTCAAAAACTAGTTGACCACAGAGTTGAGGGCCCATTTCTGGGTTCTCTATTCTGTTCCATTGATCTATGTGTCTGTCTTTGTGCCAGTACCACACTGTCGTGGTGATCACAGCTTTGTAGTACAACTTGAAATCCGGCATTGTGATGCCCCCAGCTTTGGGTTTCTTTATCAGTATTCCCTTGGCTATTTGGGGGTCTTTTCTGATTCCACACAAATCTTAAGATTATTTGTTCCAACTCTCTGAAGAAAGTTCATGGTATTTTGATAGGGATTGCATTGAACGTGTAACTTGCCCTGGGTAATTGACAGTTTCACAATATTAATTCTTCCAATCCATAAGCATGGAATATTGTTTCCATCTCTTTGTGTCTTCCTCAATTTCTTTCAGAAGTGTTCTGTAGTTTTCAGGGTATAGATCCTTTACCCCTTTTGTTAGGTTTATTTCTAGGTATCTTATGCTTTTGGGTGCAACTGTAAATGGAATTGATTCTTAATTTCTCTTTCTTCAATCTCATTGTTAGTGTATAGAAATGCCACTGATTTCTGGGCACCGATTTTGTATCTGAGCATCTGCTTTCAGATAAGGTCGTGATTCCAGGGTCTTGGGATCAAGTTCTGCATTGGGCTCTCCGCAGGGACCCTGCTTCTCCCTCTGCCTATGTTTCTGCCTCTCTCTTTGTGTCTCTCATGAAGAAATAAAATTTAAAAATAAAGAAACAAATAAGAGCCTAATAAGAGCCTTGAAATAAATTATTTTTCTTTCAAGTTCAATAATATGTGTGTATATATCATTTAGGCACAAATATACACGTATAGGTTTACTACAATAAATGAATAGCATATATATTATGTACAGAATATACATAGTACATGTCTTGTATAATGAAACATAATATATACAGTTATTATTATTGTGTATTAATATATACTATGTATATTATATAACAAATTTAACACTGTACATGCACTATATAGTTCTACTAAACTACATATTTAAGATATTGTTAAACCAATTCTGCAAAACATCTGCAAACCATCATAGATTCATTCTTTCTAAATAAAGATAACATTCTAAATAAAACATAACATTTCTAAATAAAAATAACATTATTTTTTTCCATGGTATTTTTCTGCACATGGTACTCATTGTGGTAACTTCTATCACCTTTCCAAAGATGGTTATTCAAAACCAGGGATCCCTGGGTGGCTCAGCAGTTTAGTGCCTGCCTTCAGCCCAGGCATGACTCTGGAGTCCCAGGACCGAGTCCTGCATGGGGTTTCCTGCATGGAGCCTGCTTTTCCCTCTGCCTGTGTCTCTGCCTCTGTCTCCCTCTCTGTCTCTCATGAATAAATAAAATCTTTAAAAAACAGAATAAATGACAAAAAATCTTACATTGCAAATATATATATATAAGTATATATATTAATTGATATATGAGATAACAGAGGATCTAACAGAAATAATCATTTACTTACAAGAGAACAGCCATCGTTTTCCTATCACCACACTGTTGGGAGTATAGGCCCTTATATTACATCTAAAGTGTAAGAACCATATATTGAGGTATACGAAAAATAAATGCACCATTTAATTTTACAGAGAAACATATCAATATTTTGAAGAGAAAAATATCAATTTCCTTTAAAAGCATAAAGTATACCTGTGGACTTATTTATAGTTTTCAAAGCCTACATTTAAGTTCTACGATTCACTGGTCAATGTGTTAAGTTTCAGGTAGGCAATGATTAATGTTTTGTCCCTGTCCTCAAAGAGCACTTACTCTGGTGGGAAAAAACTGACATTACAACATAATTACAATTCAGTCTCAAGAGTGATACAGAAAAGGGTCAGAGAGAATGAGTTTAACAACTCTGAAGGAGTCAAGGAAGATTTACAAAAGGGATAAAACTTGTGCTTAAAGGTGGAAGGGGATTTTGAAATCCCCAGTTAGAAAAAGCAGAAAAGATATAGCAAATAAAAGATGGAGGTTTGACAGAGCAAGGCTACAATAGTTAAGAACCTGTTAGTTTCCACAACTGAAGAGAACAGATGGAAAAAGTTGCAAAAACTTATTAAAGCCTCTAAAAAAATCATGGTAAAATTACAGTAGTGGCGTTGGTTACCCTTTGTATTAATTTTCAAGTTTATATGTGCAAAATGTTCAGGGTTTTTTTTTGTTTCATATAATATGATGTGGCTTTCAGTTAGATGGCCTATACCAAATAAGGAAGTATCTCTTTATTCTTAAATTGCTAATATTTTCATTTAGAAATGTTACTAAATTCTTAAGCATCTATCAAGATGATCATATGAAGTTTCTCATCCTTTCCCTTCCGTGATACACTATATTAATAGATATCTAAAGATTGAGATAATCCTTATTATATTCCCCTGATAAAATATATTAATTTATAATTATCATTTCAAAGGTACATACTTATATATGTAAGTATTTATTTAGGATTTTTGTCTAAGTTCATATTTATTTAAACTTTTTATTTTTCTATCTAGTTTTGTCGGATCCTGGTAAGAATGAGAGAAGGCACCTTGGAAGCAGATCCTCTATCCGAGCTCATGCAACAAGCAACTTGTGAATCAGAAAGGAATCAAAACCACAATGAGATACCTCTCACCAGTGAGAATGGGGAAAATTAACAAGGCAGGAAGCCACAAATGTTGGAGAGGAAGGAAACCACAAATGTTGGAGAGGATGTGGAGAAAGGGGAACCCTCCTGTACTGTTGGTGGGAATGTGAACTGGTGCAGCCACTCTGGAAAACTGTGTGGAGGTTCCTCAAAGAGTTAAAAATAGAGCTGCCCTATGACCCAGCAATTGCACTGCTGGAGATTTACCCCAAAGATACAGATGCAGTGAAAAGCCGAGACACCTGCACCCCAATGTTTATAGCAGCAATGTCCACAATAGCCAAACTGTGGAAGGAGCCTTGGTGTCCATCGACAGATGAATGGATAAAGAAGATGTGGTCTATGTATACAATGGAATATTACTCAGCCATTAGAAACGACAAATACCCATCATTTGCTTTGATGTGGATGGAACTGGAGGGTATTATGCTGAGTGAAATAGGTCAATTGGAGAAGGACAAACATTATATGGTCTCATTCATTTGGGGAATATAAAAAATAGTGAAAGGGAATAAAGGGGAAAGGAGAAAAAATAAGTGGGAAATATCAGAAAGGGAGACAGAACATGAGAGACTCCTAACTCTGGGAAACAAATTAGGGGTGGTGGTAGGGGAGGGGGGTGAGGGATGGGAGTGACTGGGTGGCGGGCACTAAGGGGGGCCCTTGATGGGATGAGCACTGGGTGTTATTGTATATGTTGGCAAATTGAACACCAATAAAAATTAAATTTATAAAAAAATAAAATAAATAAAATTAAAATTAAATAAAAATAAAATAAAATAAAATAAAATAAAATAAATAAAATAAAATAAAATAAAATAAAATAAAATAAATAAAGGAAGCTACCAGACAAGTGCTCTCCAAATTCCTGACTTACCAAAGCATAGGTGAAAACAAATAGTGACTTAAAAGCATTAAGTCCTAGGGTAGTTTGTTATATAACAAAAGACAGCAAAACACCAATTCACCTCTATACACTTTATGTTCTTGACAGATAAATAAATCAAGGGCTCCCATCAAGTCTATGGTTCCTTAGCACCAATTCATAATCCATCCTGCAATGCTGTCACTGTATAAAATCATCTGGCTCTGCTGTTGTACAAAAGCAAGGATTTAGTTTACCTTGGTTACCTTGTAAATGTTTCTATGTTGTTGGTATGTCCTTTTTCCAACTCTATTCTGAGTTAGTATTACTGAAGTATAAGCTCATCATTTTCTATTGTCTTTTCAAATTAATACATAGAAAATATCATATTGAAAAAAGTATTAAGTACTTACAACACTTTTGCTCCCTTCCTTAATGTTCAACCTGAAATAAGGAATCTTCTTTGTTTTTAAGGCTGAGCCACAAGACTTGTCTTCTTTCTATTGAATGAAGTAAGGAGGACAAATATCAACCTAAGAATGTCAAGAAGTGAAGAGATGACTTTATGTTAAAAAATTACTGATTTTTATCTGCTATTTCTCAGTCTCTCTCCCACCTCTATCTCTATAGATTTGTTACCTTTATCATAAACATCTATATATACTACAGAACTCCAGGGAGTTGGTAAAGAAATAAAAAAGTTTAAATGCATATTTTGCTATATATATGCACATAAGGGATCATCATTAAATATAATAGGAGTAATATTCACCCCTGACAGCATGGATGGATCTGGAGACTATAATGTTAAATGAAATAAGTCAGAAAAAGACAAATACCATATGATTTTACTCATATGTGGAATATAAGGATGAAAATAAGTGAACAAAGGGAAAAAAAGAGGCAATCCAAAAAGCAGACTCTAAACTATAGAGAACCAACAAAAGGAAGTGGGGTGGGTGGATGAAACAGTTAAAGGGGATTAAAAGTATATTTTGTGATGAGCACTGAGTAATATACAGGAATGTTGAACCACTATATTGTACACCTGAAACTAATTTAATACTGTATGCCAATTACATTGGAATAAATTTTTTAGAAATGAAAGTCAAAACAGACCAAAGTAGAGGAAGACACTGAGTGGTAGACTTTAACACATCTTTCCAAAAAATGGGTATTACACAGCTCATGATGTTAATGATGCCTCTACTGAAAACCCCTGACATCCACCTACATCTTTTTTGTTAATCTACATCCATGCTTCTATATTTGATATTCACAGGTTCCTCTAGGGCATCTCCTCACACCCTCATTCTCAGTGGTTAAAGTTAATGGAAGTCTATAGAAACCCAATAGAAGAAGGATCATGAAGAACTCAGATCCCTCAGGAAAAGGGGTTAGGTAAGCTAAGCCAGAAAGCCTATTTGATTGGTTGAAATAGTGGCTGAAAGCAAGGCAATTATTCAGAGTGTATTGTGGAAAGAACACATTATCACCTTGCCACTGTGGCAGAGAAAAAAAAAGGATAATAAGACTTATGGGTATGTTCTACTTCCTTATGTCTTCTACATATTTATATTAATATATTTTCCCTTTTGTCTCTTGTTTTCAGTTTACAGAGCTGTAATTAGCATATAACATTGTGGTAGTTCAAGCTGTCCGACACAACATGAAATATGTATAGACTGCAAAATCATTACAAAAGGAAGTTTAGTTAACATCCCTATCACACATGTGGTTAATTTCTTGTGATAATTCTTAAGATCTACTCTTAGCAACTTGCCAATATATAGTACAGTACTTTGTTAAGTGTCATCACCATGATGCATACTCCATCCCCAGAAGTCATTCATCTTAAAACTGGATGTTTTCACCCTTTGACCATTTTCACCCATTCCCTTCATTTCCATTGTTTAATGCTGTTTTACATTGGGAATCTTGCTGGTGGTTAACTTCCTAATTTAGTTGATACATCTTACATGATAAAGATCTGAAGTCTGCACAACAAGGAGTATGTAAACATCTATAATTTAAAGCAGAAGACGCTTTAGGCTCCCATTTTGAGGGAAGCTTGACAGGTGGGTTAAAGTTCATATTTCCCACCATGTTTTACAGAATAGCTATGGCTGGATGATTAATTTCTCACAAAGTCAAAGGCAGTCAAAGTGTCCCAAGGGGCACACAAGGAGTGTTCTGAAATAGCAAAAAAAAAAAAAAATATGGTCTTTAGTTCACTTTTTTTTTAGCGACTTTGAAGATGAACATGTCGTCTGGAACTCAAAAAACCTTTGAACCATGAAAGAGTCTTGTGCTAAAGATGTCTTAACATAGTTATTGGAAAACTTTCTCTCTAGAGGGGTACAGAATAAAATTTTTAAATTTTGTAGTCCACATAGTCTCTGTTGAATATATGTTCTGGTTGTGATGGGAGATCAATCACAGATAATATTTAAGCCAATGGATGTGGCTATGTTCCAATAAAAGTATTTAGAAAAGCAGTTGGAAATCTGGATTTGACCCCAACACCATGGTTCACCAAGATCTAGCCCAGCACCCAGAAGAAAGGATCTGGATATTGAGACACTATGGGGAACCTCATTATCCTAAGCTACTTGCCCTGATCTTATGTATAAATGTGGATCTTAAGACATCTTTTTGGGGGGATGGAAGTAATTTCCTGTTTCCTAGGCAGTTAGAGAGATAAACAAAAGAAGACCTTTTTAAGCAAGAGGTGCTTGTGCCCTTATAAGCAAGGTTTTGCTTGCCTGAAGGAGAAGAAGAAGAGGAAAAGAACAAGTGGTACCTCCTACCTCTTTGTTCCTGCTTGAACTCCTTTTTTTTTCCTTTTAATTCCAGTGTAGTTAACATATAGCATTATTTTAGTATCAGGTGTACAATACAATCATTCAACACTTCCATATATTACTCTGTGTTCATGAAGAAGTATTTGAGAACTATGTGTATGTGGCATTTCATAGAACAGTATATTGAATTTAAGGAATAATGTATCCAGGCTTTAAGCATATTTGATAAATCCATTCATCTTGTTCCTTACTCCACTAGGACATAGATCACAGTATAAAAGAACAACCTCTAAATTAATATTAGCTATATATTAAGTGAATACTTGAGAGGCACATTTCATGTTACAGAAGAGTTTTATTTTCTTGTACTGTAAATTATTTTATTACTTCAACCATTTGTTTCCAGATTACAAACTATCTTGTATATTAAGACTGTGGTGGATACCTCGTATTTGGGCAGACCCCAAAACTACCCGCTTTAATAAATAAATTTCAAACTGAATCCAAAATAGAGCAGTCTCTCTTTGGAGGTAAACTTAAAAGATTCAGGAACATCTGGAAAACAAACTGTAGAGTCGTCACATGCTACCACTGGCCCTGCCTTATTTTTCATTGCCACTGTAAAGCATTATTATTATTAAGTACAATATCTATATTGAGCCAATATACCGAAAAAGAAAAAAAGGTTAAGACCCACAGGCTTCTATAGGTTGAATGCTTATTAATTGTTATTATATATTATGTATTAACTTAGCCCAAAATGAAGAAGAATTAACTAGCTGCTACCACCCAAACACTCAACATATCAAGTGTGGGACTCCTGCAGAAATTGCAAAGCTGTCAAGACTCCTTTCTCTGTGTCTCACAGCTTACATCCACCTGTTCTTATTTCCTTTTACTGTAGATGCTTTTTTCCCCTTGTGGCAGAGAACAGCTGTACTGGGAGCTGTGTATTTGCATTTTTAGAGCGCCATTACCACTGAGGAAAAAGAAGTCCACACATTCCCCCTAGAGTCAGCTGTGACACAGGAACAGTGGAGTGGCCCAGTTTCAATCAGGGTGACAAGGCATCCCCACTGATAAAGTATGCATCATGCTCAATGCAACTTAGGAAGGTTTGTGCTCCTGGTCTGAAACACACAGCTTATACAGCTGGAGGGCCCAAGTCATGTCCATTAAAGAAAGAAAGAAAAAAAAAAAAAAACACAGGGTCATTGTTACAGGCTAAGCAGTATCCTCACCTGATCACATACAGTGAAGTTCTAACATCCAGTCCCTCAGAATGTATCTTTATTTGGATAAAAAATAAATAAATAAAAAAATTAGGATCTTTAAAGCAATAATTGAGTTGAAATGAAGTTTTTGAAGTGGGCCCTAACACACCATGACCAGTGTCTTCACAAGAAGAGTAAATTAAGACATAGACATGTCCCTGTGCAAAAAGAAGGGCATGGAAAGACTGGGAAAAGATTGCCAGGAAAGAGGCCTCCCAAGGAACCCATCTCCCAATAGCCTGATTTTGGGCTTCTAGCTTCTAGAACTGTGAGGAAATCAATGTGTATTGTGTAAGCCACCCAGTCTGCCCCAGAAAACTAATACCATCTTTCAAAGAAGGGAATGTGCTCCCACTAGGACCAATACACCTTTCATGCTAAGAAATCAATTCTTTCCCCAATAGATTCCTGTTCAGAGACTATTCAAGTAATCTATTAACAGAGACAATAATCAGACTTTTTAACTATTCTCACCTTAAGGAATTAGAGCTTTGGACCAACTTAACATCACACAATAGAGCTGTCTTTCTCCAGTATTCCCATATTTACAGGTTATATATTTTCTATTACTTTTCTTCATAAGGATATTCATGTTTAGTAGAACAACTTGGTACCTAGTACTTTTAGCACACAAATTCAGTGTTTTAGTCATCTTAACTCCAGGATGAATAACTGTAGTGACTCAGTCTGGACCTAAGAAATTTTTCTAGCAATTTCTCTGCATATTCCACCTTTCTACTTTGACTATGACAGCATATTGTTTTCATGAGAAATGTCAATTTCTATTCATTCTAATGAAAAAGAAAAGACATCTATAGGAATTACAGAAATAGAGAGCACATATGAGTGGATGTTTTCAAGAATAGCTTTTCTTTAACCAGGGCCAAAGTACCATGTGATTAACATAAAGGCTTTAAATTACATTAGAGTAAAAAAAAATGCAAACACTTTATCTTGCTAGGTGTTTCAAAAAATATATACCACTCAATAAAAACTTATTTCACAGGTATAGGAGTATAATTTTTTTCTTTTGCTATTATAATGAATCCATTCAGATGATTATTTGAAATCCTCCAAGCAAAAAGTCTACAACACCTTTTTTTTTATCTGATGAAAATAAAGATGAGCTGCAAACTAGTATCTCTGTGAGAAAAAAAAAAAAACTAACTCTAAATGTAAAGAGGGAATTGTTCTTCCTCTTTTAATATACCAAATCCCAGGAATATATTGCAACTGTGAAAAAACAATTTCAAATGGTAGAGAAGCGAATGCTTCTCTGAGAACCTATTTAACCTATTTAATAGAACCTCTGTTACAAATAATTTACATTCAACACATTCTTACTCATGATCAACTTATTTATACTGTATAATGTTTAACTTGTTCTTTCACAAGATACCATAATTTCAGAAAAATTTACTATAAAAACCATCTTTTATTTCCTAAGGATTCTTCTCTTAAATTTTTTCACCTGTATCAACCGATATGCATATAATCGGTGTCATCTTTGTATTCTAATAGACTCTCAGGAGCAATTATTAGTACTTAAGATCAAGTTTTTCTGATTTAAGGCACATATCAACATGTATAGAGTTTCTCGTCATCCATCTGTTATAACCCTACAGATTTTAAACTTTATTTTTTTTTAATTTATTTATGATAGTCACACACAGAGAGAGAGAGGCAGAGACACAGGCAGAGGGAGAAGCAGGCTCCATGCACCAGGGAGCCCGACGTGGGATTCGATCCCGTGTCTCCAGGATCGCGCCCTGGGCCAAAGGCAGGCGCCAAACCGCTGCGCCACCCAGGGATCCCACCCTACAGATTTTAATTCATAAAGATCAAACCCCATTTTTCATCATTTCTCTTTTTAAAATGTCAATAAAAATGTAGTGAATATAAGATGATCTTCCCAACTTGTGTATTATATTCAAACTGCTGTAATTTTAAATAATGAAAATACTTTCCCAGATGTTTCCAGATGGGCTGAAAGAATATTCAGGGGAAAAAATACTTGTTATTCCTGATAAACTAAGTGTCAGGGGAAACAAGTAGCATTCTATCTAAAATTTTTCCTTTTTCTATTTTCTTTTAACTTAGGCATAAACATGGCACAAAGCCTAGTTTTGAAAGGCAAAGAGCACCTAAAGGGAAATTATTGATCATACCGTGGAGATCAAGTAAAAAAAAGTTTTGTTTTCTTTTTTATGGTACTGAATATTAGAATCCACATCAGCCTGCCTCGAGACAGGCAAGGCAGGTCAAATTAAATCAAAATTTTAAGCTCCAATTTGATCTCGTCTGTTTGTGTAGATAAAACCTCAAAGTTCCATCATGCCAAATATGCCATCCTAACCAATTTGTTTCCTTATCTTTCTTTAGACATTTTATCATGTGAAAGACCAAGAAACAACACTGATTTCCCCTGGAGAATTTAATTCACATCTGATATCTTTTAGAAAGCTTTCCTGACAGGAATAACAATCGTAATATGAAATCACTCACATTTAATAACATCTTTAAATATCACATGATTTACATGTCACACAAATTAAAGTTCTGGAAAGAGTAAATCAAAGGGACTTCAATACTGACAGTTGAATTCCTTCCAAAGGCTCAAAGAGAACTTCTGTGACCTGAGACCCTGTGAACTTTGTTTACAGCACATGGGCAGACAGCTGAATGCCCCTGGGAAAATGTATCTAGTCCAACAGTTATGGGGACTTCTCACAAAGGACACTTTATTATTTTAATTTTTTAAAAAAGATTTTATTCACTTATTCATGAGACACACACACACACACACACACACACACAGAGGCAGAGACACAGACAGAGGGAGAAGCAGGCTCCATGCAGGGAACCTGATCTGGGACTCGATACTGGGACTCCAGGATCATGCCCTGAGCTGCAGGCAGATGCTCAACTATTGAGCCACCCAGGTGTCCCACAAAGGACAACTTAAACAACTGGGACTTACTGAAAGGACTTCCCATGGGGAAGGTTAGGAAGATTAGACCCAGTGAGGCTCAATTAGCAGACTGCATGTACTCCACCTCTTCCTCTGTAACCTATCTTCAAGGTAGTAGAAAATGTAATCCTTTTATTTCATTTTTGTGTTAGTGGAAAATGTTTCAAGCTTATTTGGGAAATAGCAGGATCCAGCCTCTCTGTTCATCTGTTGCCTCAAATCCATGAAATCCATTTGTGGCATTCTTGAGAACTCCTTCACCCAAACCCTACTCTGTTCTCATGACACCTAGAGGTGAATACTGCACATAGGAACCTCAGCCAGCTATTACCCAAAGGATAAGAATCTAGACACATAAGGGCTTACAGGAAATCTATTGGAGCCTATTTTACTTAGCTTGGATTGGGGTGTAAATCTCAATATCCTCCCTCATTTGAGAGAAATACAGATCTACAACATTCACCGTGTGGCTGACAATTCACGGCATCCTTTTCTTTAGGAACTGGCATTCTCTCAGGTAGTAACTAGGTTTCGGTGAATTTATTGCTAATAGAAATTCAGAATAGAGTATGCTAAAAAAATTACATAAAGATAACAGATACTTTCTTTCCTTTATCTTTTTTCTTTCTCCCTTTATCTCTTTCTCTCTCTCTTTCTTTCTTTCTTTCTTTCTTTCTTTCTTTCTTTCTTTCTTTCTTCTTTCTTTCTTTCTTTCTTTCTTTCTTTCTTTCTTTCTTTCTTTCCTTTTCTTTCTTATAATGGAGGATAGAATAGAGGCTTAATTTTCAGTTATGAATCCTCCAGTCTGAGACCTTTAAGTCAGATTTCTTAACCTTTCTATACCTCCCTTTATTCTGTAAAAAATACTTAAGAATTTTATCTACCTCATAGACTTATTTTGGAGTGTGATTTGACATTTAACACATTTAGTTTAGTCTCTAGCACATACTAAAAATCCAAATTATTAGTTATTAAGATGTGCAGAGATACTGTTAATATTAATTTGCATGCTATCATCTATACTTGGGGATTTTGAAATATTTTGAGCATTCTGGCATCTGGCTTTCTTGTTTTATTGTGTAACAATGTGAGGCCACCACCACTGAACATTGTGGGGAAGACAAAAATCATTGCTGGCCTTGTGACATAATAAAGGCACCATCAATAGAAAATACTTCCTCTATAATTACAGTGTGTGTCGGGGTGCTTTAGATAAGGATCATTTGCCCATGCTGTATAATAACTGAATGCAGTGACCTTATCTGAAAAGCAAAGTGACATGTTAATTAAGGGGAATATTAATTTCTTAGTTCCTCAGAATGGATGTATAATTTGCATTCCTCCCAGATTGTTCATCTTCTAGGGTCTATGTGTATTTTAACCTGACCATATCACAAACTTAAAAATAACAAATTAAATTTTATGTCAAGTAAGAGACCGAGGGAGCCTTATTTGCAGCCACCCTGTTTCCCATTATATGTGGATGGTCGGTGTCATACCAAATATGTTAACCAGGGAAGACAAGTGACAATGGACTGTATTTTGGGGAGGAAATCCTCTAAGGGACTTAAGGTTAGGATTTCAGCCTGTGAATTTTAGGGGGACATATTCAGTCCATACTGTTTTTAATCTAGAAATTCAGTGTGTTTAATAGATACAACAACTATTCAATTTATTTTCTTCTTGAGTTTGTATCTTTCAATAATTTTACCATTACATCTAATTTGTGTTGGTCCAAACTATATTATTTTATTATTGTTTTTAAGTTGGTAAGATGTCTATTGTCATCTCTTCTTTCATTCCTACTGCTATGGATTTCTCGTCTCATTCTTTTCTTGATCATTTTAGCTAAGAATTTATTAAATTTATTGATCTTGTGAATAAACCATCTTTGGTCTTTGTTAATTTGTCCTATTGTTTGCCTGTTTTTCTCTTTTATGGTCTCCTACTCATCGTTAATATTTTGATTTTGTGGACATACTTAAGCTTTGTGTTACTGCAATATTTCTAGCTTCTTGAGGGAGTGATTTTAAATCCTCTTTTCTATTACAAGCATTTAATGCTATCAAGATCCATCTGAACAACACTTGAGCTATAACTAATTCATATTGATACAGTTTATTTTCCTTGTTATTCAACTGGAAATTTTTTTCTGATTTTCTTTCATTCCTTAACCAACATGCTACATGAAGCATTTCCTTATCCCTTGTAATTTCAGCTTTATGAACACCCAGGGTAAAGTACTCTGTTTTCGGTTCATATGATATCATGGACAAATTTTCTCATTTGATTTAACTGTGTATCTCACTCTTTAGCCACACACTTATATTAATGGAGTTATGGAGGAATTCTAAATCATTTCAGGATAAAGTTTTATTTATTTCTATTTAAAATGTGTCATCCATCCCACACATGGATTCATTTTTGATATGTAACTTTTTCACTGAAGTCTCAGTACAATACTATAATGTTGCTATTAGTTTTAAATTACTAAAATCCTTCCACTGCACCTGAAAACATAGTCTAATTTACTTTAAAACTGCCATCTCAAATTTTATATAAAGCTTTCCTTAAATGTATTCCCTACCATGGAATGACTTCCTCCATTTGGCATGGTAGGAGGAAGTTTTTGAACATAAAGAGGGAAAATACAATTATGTCCTTGCACGACTCAATGTGGTTAAGAGTTTGCCGCATTCACCAACAGTTAATTCCCGTTTGGTTGGCTGTTCCAATTATCCTTGTTCTTGGGTTTCATGGAGCTGCCATGTCACTCCATGCCTCACTTAGCACACATTGCTCCAAAGCAGTTCACATGGACATTATGTTTCTTCCCAAGTATAGGCACTATTTTGGACTGTTCACTATTTCTATAGTTACCCAATATTCTGTTGATGCACATTGTTCTTTGCATCTCATTTCAAGTCCACTCTCTAAATATTGTTGTCTCAAACTTGAGACAGGAATTCATGTGTTTCTTGGAATCCTCATTTTTAATCTGTAGGAAATAGATACTTTTTCGCATATTCCTACAGCAGCCACTGACTAGTCTACAAAAGACCAAAACTCCCATCTTCTACGGGGTCCCTGGCTTTAAAAGTGATTTCTTTGGGAACCTGACTGCCTCACCTGTATTGTTCAGTAAACAACCATAGCATTATTTTTCAAACGGCACACCTAGCACTTGTATAAAGTAAGTGTAAATGAACATTGGTACAAATGGCTTTCACATTGCTTATTATGCCTGTACAGAGGAATTTGGCCACAAGAGCTGGCAGGTATCCGAAGTTAAGGTTGTTAGTATTTTTTTGTGATATGACAAAAGCATACCACCTACACATACACACAGAGTTGGGTCTTTCGACAGCTCTGCCTTATTTCCTAATACCTCACCAGCTACAATTGACAATGCAGCAAAAATTATTTCAGATTACTAGAACTTCCAGCCAAGAATCTGATTATATTATCTGAGAACATAAGACACATACAAACATAAGGAAAAAATTCATGTAGCACAGTTAATAGATGAACCATTAGATATGTTAAGTCCAGCACTGACACTTCAACATTTTCTCTGTAATCTCCTGTTTACACACAAATAGAACTTATTTGTAAGAAATAGTTTGTATTTTACTGGGCTCTGGAGAGGATTTTGATCATAATCCTTACAGCTAGTAGAATGTGCTGCTCTAACAAATACTGTTTCCCAAACCAATTATTGAGAAGGTTTTCCAAAAGCTCTTTGTGAAGAGGAATTTAAAAAAATCTAGTTGAAGCCAAACTTAATATGATATTTCTGGTACTTTTATTTTTAGCTATGCGTGGCACATATTTATCCAAGCCTTCTGGGGATGTTTTTCACTATGCACCAAATCTCTCTGTACTTCAAGCACATCTTAAAGGAAAAAAAAAAGATAATTTTGAACTATTGTAATTAAATTCTTGTGATCCTTTATCCTAAATCTCACCTTCTCCACATTTAACAAAGTTCAATGTGTTTTTATTATTTCAAAAAAACCTTAAAAATTGGGGATAGGGATGCCTGGGTGGCTTAGTGGTTGAGCGCCTGCCTTTGGCTCAGGCTGTGATCCTGGAATCCGGGATCGAGTCCTGCATTGGGCTCCCTTCGAGGAGCCTGCTTCTCCCTCTGCCTGTGTCTCTGCCTCTCTCTCTCTCTCTGTGTGTGTGTGTGTGTGTGTGTCTCTCATAAATAAGTAAATAAACCTTTAAAATAAATTGGGGATAGAAGGGACATATCTCAACAGAATTAAGAATATTTATGACAAGTACACAGCTAACAACACACTTGACTGTAAAGTGTTAAAAGCTTTTCCTCTAAGATCAACAATAAAATAAGGGTTCATATTCTGTCTATCCCTGTTCAACACAGTGCCTGAAGTCCTAGCCAGAGCAATCAGGCAAGAAAAAAAAAAAGCACCCAAATTGTATGATGTCATCTTATATATAGAAATTCCCAAACTCTACTAAAAAAGCTAGTAGAATTAGCAAATTCAGCAAAAGGACAAGATACAAAATTGATAAAACCATCAGTTCCATTTCTATATACTAACAATGGAAAAATCTAAGAAATAAAACATCCACACTCATAACAGCATCAAAAACAGCAAACTACTTAGGATAAATTATATCAAAGAGCTTCAAGTTCTATACAATGAAAACTGCAAGAATTTGTTGAAGGATACATAAACAAAAGCAAACACAACCCATGTTCATAGTTTATACTTATTAATACTGTAAATGCTCATATGACCCAAAGTCATCTGTAGATTCAGTCCTTTAAAGGAAAATTTTTCTTTTTCAGATCAAGAACAAGAACTCATCACTTTTGTTCATTATAATGTTGGCAGTGCTGGCCAGAGCAATTGAGCACAAAACAAATCAAAAACCAAACCAAAACAAAAACCCCAAGAAAGTAACTAAATTGGAAGATTGTAAATCTACACATACAAACTATATGTAGATTGTATATTATATATAGAAAATCCCTTTCTTCAGTCTCATTGTTAGTGTATAGAAATGCCACTGACTTTTGGGCATTGATTTTGTATCCTGCCACGCTACCGAATTGCTGTATGAGTTCTAGCAATCTTGGGGTGGAGACTTTTGGGTTTTCTATGTAGAATATCATGTCATCGGCGAAGAGGGAGAGTTTGACTTCTTCTTTGCCAATTTGAATGCCTTTAATGTATTTTTGTTGTCTGATTGCTGAGGCTAGGACTTCCAGTACTATGTTGAACAGCAGTGGTGAGAGTGGACATCCCTGTCTTGTTCCTGATTTTAGGGGAAAGGCTCCCAGTGCTTCCCCATTGAGAATGATATTTGCTGTGGGCTTTTCATAGATGGCTTTTAAGATGTCGAGGAATGTTCCCTCTATCCCTACACTCTGAAGAGTTCTGATCAGGAATGGATGCTGTATTTTGTCAAATGCTTTCTCTGCATCCAATGAGAGGATCATATGGTTCTTGGTTTTTCTCTTGCTGATATGATGCACCCAAAAGCATAAGATACCTAGGAATAAACCTAACCAAAGATGTAAAGGATCTATACCCTCAAAACTATAGAACACTTCTGAAAGAAATTGAGGAAGACACAAAGAGATGGAAAAATATTCCATGCTCATGGATTGGCAGAATTAATATTGTGAAAATATCAATGTTACCCAGGGCAATATACATGTTTAATGCAATCCCTATCAAAATACCATGGACTTTCTTCAGAGAGTTAGAACAAATTATTTTAAGATTTGTGTGGAATCAGAAAAGACCCCGAATAGCCAAGGGAATTTTAAAAAAGAAAACCATATCTGGGGGCATCACAATGCCAGATTTCAGGTTGTACTACAAAGCTGTGGTCATCAAGACAGTGTGGTACTGGCACAAAAACAGACACATAGATCAGTGGAACAGAATAGAGAACCCAGAAGTGGACCCTGAACTTTATGGTCAACTAATATTCGATAAAGGAGGAAAGACTATCCATTGGAAGAAAGACAGTCTCTTCAATAAATGGTGCTGGGAAAATTGGACATCCACATGCAGAAGAATGAAACTAGACCACTCTCTTTCACCATACACAAAGATAAACTCAAAATGGATGAAAGATCTAAATGTGAGACAAGATTCCATCAAAATCCTAGAGGAGAACACAGGCAACACCCTTTTTGAACTCGGCCATAGTAACTTCTTGCAAGATACATCCACGAAGGCAAAAGAAACAAAAGCAAAAATGAACTATTGGGACTTCATCAAGATAAGAAGCTTTTGCACAGCAAAGGATACAGTCAACAAAACTCAAAGACAACCTACAGAATGGGAGAAGATATTTGCAAATGACATATCAGATAAAGGGCTAGTTTCCAAGATCTATAAAGAACTTATCAAACTCAACACCAAAGAAACAAACAATCCAATCATGAAATGGGCAAAAGACATGAACAGAAATCTCACAGAGGAAGACATAGACATGGCCAACATGCACATGAGAAAATGCTCTGCATCACTTGCCATCAGGGAAATACAAATCAAAACCACAATGAGATACCACCTCACACCAGTGAGAATGGTGAAAATTAACAAGGCAGGAAACAACAAATGTTGGAGAGGATGCGGAGAAAAGGGAACCCTCATACACTGTTGGTGGGAATGTGAACTGGTGCAGCCACTCTGGAAAACTGTGTGGAGGTTCCTCAAACAGTTAAAAATATACCTGCCCTACGACCCAGCAATTGCACTGTTGGGGATTTACCCCAAAGATACAAATGCAATGAAACGCCGGGACACCTGCACCCCGATGTTTCTAGCAGCAATGGCCACGATAGCCAAACCGTGGAAGGAGCCTCGGTGTCCAACGAAAGATGAATGGATAAAGAAGATGTGGTTTATGTATACAATGGAATATTACTCAGCTATTAGAAATGACAAATACCCACTATTTCCTTCAACGTGGATGGAACTGGAGGGTATTATGCTGAGTGAAGTAAGCCAGTCGGAGAAGGACAAACATATGTTCTCATTCATTTGGGGAATATAAATAATAGTGAAAGGGAATATAAGGGAAGGGGGAAGAAATGTGTGGGAAATATCAGAAAGGGAGACAGAACGTAAAGACTGCTAACTCTGGGAAACGAACTAGGGGTGGTAGAAGGGGAGGAGGGCGGGGGGTGGGAGTGAATGGGTGACGGGCACTGGGGGTTATTCTGTATGTTAGTAAATTGAACACCAATAAAAAATAAATTTAAAAAAAAAAAGGAAAGGAACAGAAAAATCTCAAAAAAAAAAAAAAACAAAGAAAGAAAATCCCTACAAAACTCCACAAAAACTAAAAACAGAAACTACAACTGTTATAATAAAACATTTCAGTAAAATTGAAAACAAAATCAATATAATCTGTTCAATTTCTATACGCAAAAAAAAAAAAAGAACTACTAGAAATAAATTCAAAACAATTCCATTTGTAATTGCATCTGGAGAATATAATTCCTGGGAATAAATTTATCTGAGGAAGTGAAATACCTCTACCCTGATAAGTCTGGACATGGGTCAAAGAAGCTGAAAAAGGCAGAAATAAGTAGCAAGATATTATATGCTCATAGAATGAAAGAGTATTGTTAAGAGGTCCACTATACCTAAAAGAATCAACAGAGTGCGGATCCCTACCTAAATTTCTCAGAAATGCAACAATTCTCAAATTTATGTGAAATCTTCCAAACTTCCCAAAACTAAATATTTCTGAAAAAGCACGAAGCTAGAGACATTATGCAACTTGACTTTAAACTTTATTACAAAGATATGGTATTCAAAAAGTATGGTATCGTCATAAAAACAGACACTTAAATTAATGGAACAGAATAAGGAGCCTAGAAATAAATCTGAACATATACAGTCTATCAGTTTACAATGAAGAAATCCCAAATATGTAAGGGAGAAGGGCCAGTTTCTTCAATAAATGGTAATAGTAAACCCAGACAATCATCATCAAAAGAACAAACCTGAACCTCTACCTCACACACAAAAATTAGCTCAAGTGGATTAATGACTTGAAAATGAAACTGAAATCATCCTCCTAGAAGAAAACAGGTGGAAAGCTCATTGCCATTTGTCTTGGATAGGCTTTTTAAAATTTACCCCAAAAGCAAAGGCAACAAAAGCCTAGCAAAGAACTGAAATTATAGCAAGCTAAAACAGCTTCTTGCACAATAAAGAGAATCATTAACATAATTCAAAGGCAACCTACAGAATTGGAGGAATATTTTCAAATCATAACTAGCAAGAAACCAAATCCAAAATACACAAAGAATTGAAAAAATAAACCTATTAAAAGGTGTCCAGAGTATCTGAATACACATTTTTCCAAAGACAACATATAGATGGTCAGCAGATACATGATAGGTTCTCAACACCACTCATAATCAGGGAAACGCAAATCAAAACTATAATGAGATGTCACTTCACACCTGTTAGAAATGCCATTATTGGAGCACCAGGCAGGCTCCTTTGGAAGAGCACACAACTCCTGATCTTGGGTTTGTGAGTTCAAATCCTACGTTGGGTGTAGAGATTAATTAAATAAAACTTTAAAATGAAACACCGTAGTCAAAGAGACAAAAAAGTTAGTAGTGTTCATGAGGATATGTTCAAATTAAAACCCTTGGACACCATTGCTGTGAAAGTCAACTGGTACAGCCAACACAGAAAATGTTACAGAGGTGTTTCAGAAATGAAAAATTCTCATACTATTCAGCAACTCCAGTTCTGGGCATTTATCCAAAGAAAATGAAAACACCAACTCAAAAAGATATATGCGCCCCCATGTTCATTTTACCATCATTTACAACAAGCAAATATGCAAACTAACTCTTTAAGAAGGGATGGATGGATCAAGACAATGTGCTATCTCTTTATATATAATATACACATACATAAAAAGGCACAATAGATTGTTATTCAGACATGAGCAAAAAATTTCAACATATGGATAGACCTTGAGTACATTAAGTGAAGTAAGAGAAGCCAATACCTTATGACCTCACTTATATATGTAATCCAAAAAACGAACTAAAACAAAACAACAAACTGAGCTTGAAGCTATAGAGAAGCAATTGATGGTTGCCAGAGACAGGTGGTAGGAAATAGACAAAAGGAATGAAAAGTACAAACTTTCAGTGATAAATAAGTTATATGGATATAATGTTTAACACACTGACTACAATTAATATTGCACTGCCTGTTTGAGAGTTAGTGGAGTTGATAAATTTATTTCTTGTGATGAGAACTTCTCAGTGATAGATGCCGATGTGACTTATTGTGGTCATCATTTTGCAATACAGACAAATGTCGAATCATCATGTTGTACACCTGAAACTTAAATGTTCTGTGTCAGTTGTATCTTAATGAAAAACAGTACAAGAGACATGGTATAAATAATCATGGATTATAATTTCTGTTATTCCAAATATTAGCTAATTACCAAGAACCAGTTATGTAAACTCTTCAAACCACAAATTGATTTTTTTGATAAATACTATTGCATACACATTTTTCTAATTTATTACAAAAAGAAATGCTTGAATGGCAGCTGTTATTTTAATAAATCTCTAATCAATAGCTAGCTGTTAGTTATTTAAATGCTTTCACAAACAAGAGCCATAAATGAGAGCGTTTTAACTATCAGTAATTTTCTTAGAATAGTTCATCAGTTTTAAGATCTCAGAGTTGGGAAAAACAGAATGATCCTCATTTTATCTGTAATAGTCTAAAAGCCAAAGAATTTAAATAAGTTGATCGCAAAACTATGCATCCTGCTGCATTAGAGGTCATTCTTTCTTTACGGTTTACATTTTTAAATTGTGCAATGTAACCTCTCAAAAATTTTATAACTACAAATAAAATTTGCAATTTTAGTATATACATCCAACAATAAATTCAGATCATGAAAAGACTTTTTGATTGGTTTTCAAGTGACTCATTTCAGAAGTATATATGAATCTAAGAACTTACCACGCTTTAGGAAAGCAATTCACCCTAGCAAAAACATGTACCAAAAACTGATTCTTTTTTACTCTTCAATTCTAACTCAAATATGACAACATTAATTTGGGAAAAAAAACCCTCAATTTATTAATGGTCTATTTTATGAAATTTCCAGTGCATGAAGGTCAATATTTGGCTAAGACTAATACTAATAATGAAACCATATGCATATTTCATAAGTAAAATATTAGCAACAGACAAATTAGCCAAAAGGAGTCCTGTTTTTATCCACATTTGAAAAGGAACAGTCCAGTTTTCTTTGAATGTCTTTCTTTATTCAATAGTTACCTCTCCTTTGATATAATTAGAAAAGCATTATGCATAATGATATCCCTAAGCTCCAATTATGTTCTGCAAATTAGAATTAGGTCAGATGTTATGTCAGTTACTAACAGTCTAACAAATGTGCCCAGAAATCTTAAAAATGAGGAAAAATTTCTTTAATTGCAAAAACGTGTTTTAAGGAAGAAATCCTCTTCTTGTGGAGCTACATATGCCCAGAAGAAATATAATTCCACAAGAGGTAGAATGTTAAATTTAATTGATAACTAATGCAATATACTAAAAAGTTATAAAGGAGTAGCATTTGAGAGCACACTTTAATTTGAAGTATGGGTTCTTTGAAGTTACTTCTTACTAAATTGCTTTAATTTTGCTCATTTTCCTCATTCCTTGACACAATACATTGGCCTGTCATCATCTCAAAGCCCATCTGCTTGAGCCTGTTATTTTAACTGAGAGCATAATAAAATTGATCAATTAAAGAAAGTAAAGTTGGTCACTTTATTTGTTTGTAATTTGCGCCTAAGAGAAAAGGGAATTTATTTTACTTTGTGGAAGAGACAACCCAGCATTGGTTTAAAAGATGGGCAAATGTGAAGATGTCACAAACTATTTTTGTTTATGTGACCAGATGACTATCTATTGTAATTTAAACAATTACCTGAAACACTCAAATATTTAGTCAAAGCAAGGTCACCTAATGGGGAAAGGGAGGTTGTCAAGTCTAAAAGTTCAAAATTTGTAGTTACATGTATCTATTATAGTTCACTATGGTATTGCTTTACAATTCTACCTTGTTTCAAACTCAGAAGTAAAACAATGTATTCATTCTTTAAGTGAGCAACTAGAGTTAGTCTCAAGCTAGACTCACTCATACACTTTTAGTCAGAAAACTCAAGAGATGACAAGTGTCTTAATGCTCAGGTTCACATGAACACACTATCACTTATACCACATTCTATGTATAAAAAATGAAATCTCAAAGATAGCACAGATTTAAGGGGTTAAAAAAATAGTCTCTACCCCTTGATTATATACATTACTTTCATGGAAAAAGTCAACACAAGGGAAAGAAAAATCAAGGTCATTTGGGCAAACACTATACCACAAATAGTTTTTACAAAATGAATGAACACATACCCCCCCAAGTTTTTCACACAGTACAGAATATTTTAAAAAATCCTCAACTTTCCTTGATCTCACAATCTAACCCTGCAGTTTCTTAATCAGCATTCTAAAAATTTCAATGAACATAAATACATTTGTATCCATTCTTGTTCTGGGTAATACTGAATAAGCACACTCCATCTGGTCTCTGCCACTGAATGCAATTATAAAACCTGAAAAGACCGCAAAGCACAGCTGTTTGAAGACTATGAAAAGAAATAGTAGCAGGCAGATTAAGAATACAAAAAGTCAAGTATCATTGAACTGGTAACAGTACCATTGACCCTCAATAGTCCCTAGCCTGAACTCAATGTCAGAAACCACAACCAATACTGTGGCACACACAGAGCTCTCTGAGATACTGTCTTGAAGAGAGGAAAGAAACTCAATGCTCAGTTGAGTATGGAAATAGGTCTTTTGTTTTGTTGTGTTTCCCTTTCTCTGTTATCTTATTGACCTATCCATCAGTCCATCTCCATGGAGGCAGCAGAAGCTAATGGAAACTACATGAGGCTAAGCACTGGGGAATGTAAACTTACTTCCCTCTTCATCCAGAGGACCTGCAGTTCAAAGAGGGTGGGTCTATTCCATATTGTTCTATTTTCCCTCACTTCTCCTTTTACTCCATGCCAGGCACAGATGTAATCAGAGAAGTGTACAGCAGAGCATGTTCCTCAGTGCTCTAAGTTTTTGGCTGAAAGCCAAGGGTGCTCTCACGGAACAGGACATTGCAGAGAAGACTGTAAGGTGAACGGAATTTAGAAAATAAACACTTTATAGCGTTTTCTTTTCTTTTTTTTTTTTTAAATAAACTCCTGGGCTCATCCCATGGATTTATTCTTAGTAAGCTTATCAAAAATCTAGAAAACTGAACCAATGGATAGGCAGTCATCCAGGTTCCACAATGATCACTTGGGTGGCACACATATGGCAATTCAAAGAGCAATGCAAAGGTTTGGAAAAATAAACAATGAAACCAGTGCCAATAAAACTATGTTAGAACTTGTGGTCTGAACTTAACTATGTTGAGTGCTTATAACACAAAGATATACACATTATCAGTAGGAACTGGGCAAGACCCAGAGTTTCTTAAAATACTAAAAAATAACTAGGTTACAATTTATACAAAGAAACACACAAAAAATTAAACTCACACCAATATTACACAGATAACCTATTAAGTTATAAAGACTTTGAAGTGACTATTTTGAAAATGTTCCAATAGGTCATTTTTTCCTTTTAAAAATAGAAAAATAGAAAGGGTCAACAGAAAAGATTAAAAAACAAACAAATTTTAGAACTGAAATATTTAATAACTGAAGTAAAAATCTCACTGGATGCTTTCTCAATAGCAGAATGGATTGAACAGAGGAAAGAGTCAATGAATTATTGAATATAATTTTTTACTGATCTATCTAAATACCATAGAAAAAAAGATGAAAGAAAACTGAATAGAACTTCAGAGGCTGTTAGACATTCCTAAGAACTTGTTCAAGTTCATATGTCTCCCAAAAGGCACGAGGAACATGGTGCTGCCAGGTATTTTCAGAAATACTATATGAAAACTCCTCACATTTAAAGATATAAATGTACAAATTCAAGGATTCAATGAACCCCAAATGGAAAAAGCCCATAGAGCTTTCTTTATAGCCATCGTAATCAAACTGCTCAAAACAAACAAAAATATTGCAAGCAGCCAGATAAAGAAAACAATGCCATATTAACAATAATGAATAATTCAAATGACTGAATATTTCTCAGCAAAACTATGGGAGCCAGAGAAAAGGGTACTTTTCACTTTTACTGAATTATTTTTAAATAAAAATTATATATATTTAATGTATACAACATGGTGACTTTATGTAATATCTATTATATATTATATATATTTGTGTGTGTATATATATGTGTGTGTGTGATTACTACCATCAAGCTAACATGTTTCTTCAGTTATTTTGTGTAAGAGACACTTGTACCTGAAATCTATGCTCTTGGGATATATCTAGTGCTGAGTACATTACTATTAAATATAGGTATCATTCTTGTATATCAGATCTCTAGACATATCCCACACAACTCCAACTTTGTACCTTTTTCTCATCATCTCCCCATTTCTACCCCGTATACCCACCAGCCCCTGGGAGCCATTGTTCTACTCTGTTTCTTTGGGTTTTACTTTTTTTCTTTATTTTAGATTCTACATGTAAGTGTGATTGTGTAGTATTTGTCTTTTACTATCTGGCTTATTTCACTTAGTATAATGTCCTTCACTTTCACTCATGTTGCAAACAAATGGTCAGACTTCCTTCTACCTCATTGCTGAGTAATATTTCATAATCTTATATATAAATATATTTATACACACACATACTTCATATCTTCTCATGCAAGGACTTAAGTGGCATATTTTCAAAGTATTAAATTTTTAAAAAATCTGTCACCTTAGAATTCTTAATCTAGTGACAATATCCATAAGTAAGTTACAATGACATTTTATGATTAAAGAAAATGAATAAAATCATAGCCAGCAGACTTGATCTGAAAGCAGTGCTAAAGAAAAAAAATTTTTTTAAGTAGGCTCCACACCCAGCATAGAGCCAATGTGGGGCCTGAACTCATAACTGTCAGAATCAAGACTTGAGCAGAGATCAAGAGCCAGCCATGTGATCAACTGAGGCAACCAGCTGGCCCACGAAAATTCTTACTATAGAGGGAAATGGTTTCAGAAGCAAACTTGGAAAATAAGAATGAGGGCAGCCCAGGTGGCTCAATGATTTAGCACTGCCTTCAACCGGGTGTGATCCTGGAGACCTGGGATCTAGTCCCACCCACATCAGGCTCCCTGCACAGAGCCTGCTTCTCCCTTTGCTTGTGTCTCTGTCTCTGTCTCTCTCTGTGTCTCTCATGGATAAATAAAATCTTTAAAAAAAAAAAGAATGAAAGAAAAGCTAAAGAAATTGTAAAATATTTTTCTCTGAATTCTTCAAAATACATTTGACATTTAAACAATTAGAACATTGTCTAATGGGATATTACTTTGCAAAACATTCCATGCTTATGGATGAAAAAAACACATATTGTTCAAATGTCTATACTACCCAAAGCAAGCTACACATCTAATGAAACTCCTAATGAAATACCACCGGCGTTTTTCACAGAGCTAGAATAAACAATCCTAAAATTTGTACGGAACTGCAAAAGATCCCAAATAGCCAAAGCAATCTTAAAAAAAGAAGAGCAAAGCTGAGGCATCACAACACTTCCGGACATCAAGTTATATTACAAAGCTGTAGTCATCAAGATAGTGTGGTACAAGCCCAAAAACAGATACACAGATCAATGGAACAGGATGGAAAAGCCAGAAATGAACCTACAGCTATATTAATGGTGGTCATTAATCTTTGACAAAGCAGGAAAGAATAGCCAGTGGGAAAAATATGGTCTTCTCAACATATAAGGTTGGGAAAACTGGACAGCCATGCGAAGAATGAAACTGGGCCACTTTTGTACAGCATACACAAAAATAAACTCAAAATGGATGAAAGACCTAAATGTGAGAAAGGAAACCACCAAAATCTTAGAGGAGAACACAGGCAGCAACCTCTTTGACCTTGGCTGTAGCAACTCCTTCCTAGATAGGTCTAAGGCAAGGGAAACAAAAGCAAATAACAAACTACAGGGAGCTTATCAAGATAAAATGTTTCTACACGGCAAAAGAAATACTCCACAAAATTTAAAGGTATTTTAAATAGATGGAAATGTAGCACTTACAACTACAGCATTAAAACAAAAAGATGAAGAAATTCCCATAATGGTAACGTTTCTACATTCCAACTTAAAAAAAAAATTCTATTCTGAACAGAGTTCTTTATGAATTTTTTATTTTTTATTTTTTTAAAGATTTACTTATTTATTTATTTGTTAGAGAGAGAGAGAGAGAGAGAGAGAGAGGCAGAAACACAGGCAGAGGGAGAAGTAGGCTCCATGCAGGGAATCCAAAGCGGGACTCAATCTTGGGTCTCCAGGATCACGCCCTGGGCTGAAGGTGGCGTTAAACCGCTAAGCCACCGGGGCTGCCCATCTTTATGAATTTTTTAAATCCAAGAGTAACAAATGAAAAATATGGGATATATTAAAAGTCACAATCTATAAGTTAAGAAAAACTAAAAATAAATCTTTCTTAAATCTCCGAGAAAGCACCAGAAAATAAAATGTAAAATGGCAAATTTAAAGCCACACTACTATATCAAAATGACCTAAAATATCAATTAAAAGAGAATTTATCATAATGGGTTAAAATAACATAACTATATATAATCAACAAAAAACTTGTTAAAATGATAATGGCTAAAACTGAAAGGATGGGGGAAATATCTATAATAACAACACTATTTAAGTTTAAGCAGAGGGGCACCTGGGTGGCTCACTTGTTAAGCTTCAGACTCTTGATTTTGGCTCAAGTCATGATCTCTGGGTTCTGGGATTTAGCCTCACCTGGGCTCTGTGATCAGCAGGAAGTCTGCTTTGGGATTCTCCCTCTCTCTCCCTGTCTGCCCCACCCCCCCCAAAATAAATAAATCTTTACAAAAATAAGCAGAAGTGTCTGTAATAATATAAGATAAAGTAAACTTTGTAGCAAAGAAAATTACCAAGAAAAGGGACATTTTTTTTTTGTTTCTTAGTCTATTATAAGTAACTTTAACATTAGGACTGTTATTTAGTTTATATTTTACTAAATATTATATTATCATGTTTTTCTCATAGATCTTTATCAATCAGTTATGGTTAAGATCTCCTGACAATTAAGTTACTAAATGGTTATCCCAGATTTATGTCTCAGCTTTCATCATAGAGGATTGCAAAGGAGTTCAATTAGTCTATCACAGAATAACACAATGTTAAGACCAATTCTATTATCATGAAAATGATTAAGACTGTGCATTAACAGGAAATCAAATAAGCCATCAATAGAAAATGTAAGAACCTTGAAAATACAGATATTAACATGTAGGTAACAAAATTATGTTTTTCTTGGATCACAATGAAATGGTGCAAATGCACTGAAACCACCTTAATTTGTTGGAGCTTATATCAGGCATGATTCTAGATCTGGAATTGAACTATGGTAGAACATAGGACGCTACTCATAAACATCACTTTTCTACATGAAACATAGACTTTGCCTATTCATGTTCTCACGTAATTAAATACCCAAGGATACCTAATACATGAAGCATTAACCCCACATTGCATTTAAAGTGGAAAAGAGCCTATTTTAAGTTTCATTGTATGCCTAATAATGTAATTTTGAAACGTTTTGTCAGTAAAATGAATCCAAAGAATAGGCTTCATTTTCAACAAGACTCACTAACAAACTAATTTAATATGCAAAAGAGATCACTTTGGTCAAAGCCGGTCTCATCTTATAATTCACATACCATGCCAGTGCCTTCAACTGGTATCCTTTTGCATAAATAAACTACAGCTCAGAACTCATTGCTATTTCAATTAGGGAGACAAATTATTTTAAGTTATTCTTTGAGTAATATGAACAGATGGCATATATGTGAAAGATCAAACTTTGGTAGAAAAGGATATCTAATTAGTCTCTTACTCAGGAAGAACTATTCTTGTGTCAGGCATCTAATGATTAAGATTAATGTAATGTATACAACTATGCAAAAACTGTCATATAAAATGAAGCTGTTTAAAATATAGGGTCGCCTGGATGGTTCAGCGGTTTAGCATCTGCCTTTGGCTCAGGGCGTGATCCCAGAGTTCTGGGATCAAGTTCTACATAGGGGTCCCCGCAGGTAGCCTGCTTCTCCCTCTGCCTGTGTCTCTGCCTCTCTCTGTGTCTCTCATGAATAAATAAATAAAACCTTAAAAAAATAAAATAAATACACTCCATCAACTTTAAACCATAGTAAATGTTTAGAGCTTTAGATCCAAATCTACATCACTTAGATGAGTTACATAATTCTCAGTTTTTAGGAAGAAAATTGGGATTAGGTGACAGATGAAGAAGCAACAAAGGTACAGAGTTAGATGGATACTGGACATGTTCGAATGGCAATAGGATTATGACCATGTTTGTGGAGGAAGGTTGATGGAAAATAGGTGGGGAATAATTTGGGCAAGATCAAAAGGGGTGGTCAGGCCAAGATAAAGGACAAGGATTTATGACACAGATAATGGATCATGCCCTGAGTGGAAGGCAGATGCTCAACCACTGAGCCACCCAGGCGTCCCAAGTTGTTGGTGCTTTCAAAGCTTCAGTGGCAATAGTGCCAAGGTTTTATGTGGACATTAGTTTCCTTCCTCCTAGTGTAAATGTCTGACTGGTCCTATATGTATGAGTATAATGTATTATCAGTATAGACATAAGTATCAGGTCATGATCTTGAGGTCCTGGGATGAAGTCCCCATCTGCCTTCCTGGCAGCAGGAAGTCTGCTTCTCCCTCTGCCTCTGCCCCTTCCCTCACTTGTCCATGTGACCACGCAGGCATGCTCACTCTCAAAATCTTTTTTTTTTTTAAAGGGCTATTCTTCCACTGAATTGCTTTTGTAACTTTGATCAAAATCAGCTAATCACATTTGTATGGGTCTATTTCCAGGTTCCCTATTTCAAGTTCCATTGGTCTATGTGTCTGGATATGGACTTGCTATTGTATTGATTGCTGTAGGTATCGATAAGCCTTAAAAATGGATAGTATCTTTCTTCCAATTCGATGTATCTTTTCTAATTTTTTTAACCATTTTAAGTCCTTTGTGTTTCCACATACATTTTAACTTGTAAACATATACATAAAAATCTTCTTGGGATTTTAATAGGGCTTACATGGAATCTTTAGATCAAAGAACTGACATCTTTAACACGCTGGGCATTCCAAACCATGAATACTATGTATGTTTCTCCATTTATACTTATCACATTTAGGTCTTATTTTCTATCAGTACTTGTACTTTTCATTAGACAGATCCTATGCGTGTTTTATAAGATGCACAAACTTCTTGAATCTGTAAAATTGTCTTTCACAAAATTTGAAAAATCTTTGGGCATTATTTCTTAAGATATATATTGCGCTAATCTCGTCTCTCCTTCTGGGATGTCATTGGCATGAGTGTTAGAGCTATTGATCTTATGCCACAATTGTTAGAGGCTCTGTTCGTTCTTTTAACATTTTTTTCTTTTTTCAGGTTGAATTTATATTTTTCTACCTTCAAAATTGGTTTTCTGACATAGAATTGTAATCCATATTCTGTAACTCTGTGGCGGAGAGTACTGTTTCTGATTCTTTCTTTTGTGGTGAGTTCTTCTTTCTAGTCATTTTGCTCAGCGCAGAGTGGCTAAAAACGAGTTGTACCGGGAAAAGGAAGAAAAAAAGCAAAACAAACTACAAGCAGGGGTATCCTCTGGTTCTATATCCTGCAAATCCCTCAACTGCCCATGAAGCTTTCCAGAGCTGCTCCGCCAAGAACTTACTCTTCCTCTGTCTTTCCAGCTGGTCTTCTGGGGGAGGAGCCTACTGCACTGATTCTCAGGTGTGTGCACCTGCTGGAGACACTCGGCCTCCTGCCAGGTGCAGGGCTCAGTGGCAGATATTTATCCTGTGAGGCCTTTGTTCCCTGGCGGCCCTGCCCTGTCCCAGGCATAGGGTAACAGCAGGAGGGACAACACTGACCACTGCCAGCTGTCCAGCTCTGGAGTCAGCTCCCCCAGTAACTACCGCAGGCTCCCAGTCCGCACTGGCCTGGATGCTCCGGGGGTGGGGGGCGCTGAGCTCGGGGGTGCCCGGTGGCAGGAGCGTCCTCGCTGTCCTGTGCCCTCCCACCTCCGCCTGTCCCGGGCTGTGTCTGTTCAGAGCCCTGGGATCTGGGGCCTGCGCCACTGGAACCGCGCCCCGGGGCCCCTCCGCCTAGAGCCACCACCCGAGCTGCTCCCGAGGCCCCGCCGGGCGCGCCCCAGCCCTTTACCAAGACCGGCCCCCAGCCTGCGGGTGCTCTCCCCGGGGCCCCCTCCTCTGTTAGTGACCCGGGAAACTGGAGGCTCCCTGCCCCAGCTGCGGCTCTGCCCAACTTTCTTGCCGAGGTCCTTTCCCTGCGGGAAGACTCCGATGCAGATTGTTCCAGTTCCTGCTTCTCCAGGGCTGGGCTTCCCTGGCCGAGGCTTTCGCTGCCCGCTGAGCCCAGCTCTGCCTGCCCCATCCCCCACTGGATTCTTCTATTTTATGTTTTCCACCTTCCTACCTTGTTAGAAGCGCAAACTCTTCTCTCTGTAGGTTCCAGCTGTTCTCTCTTTAAATCTCAAGTCGAATTCGTAGGTTTTCAGGACGATTTGAAAGTTATCTAGGTACATTGGGCTAGCTTGCCCTGCCCCCTAAGATGGGAAATTTTATATGACATGTATTTTATTGAATTTTTTTTTCAATTGAGGAGCGCTGAAAATAAAGAAACACATATAGTGAAACTCATGAATGGTATAGCTGGATTTAAGAATGATCTTTGGAGTCAAATAGGGTTGAGTTTAAAGCTGTTTTACTACTTGCTCTGCCCTTGGCCTCTCTGGTCTACAATGGGAAGGGAATTCATTCATTCATTCATTCATTCATTCATTCACTACTGGGTTATTCTGACATACACATGAGAACACATTCAATGATTTCTCTTGCAGGGTAAATGTGTACAAAGTAAACTGACTGTAATGTGACCTACTCAGCGATGAAGCAGTCTGTTCTTGCTTTGGTTCATTTCAGATCAATCATTTTCAGCCAAAATGAATAATTGTGGCTGTAACATAGATGCTGTACTTAAGTGGTTTGCACCTTATTTACCCTAGCAATGGACTATTTACCTATTTCTATCTAGATAGATGCCTATATCTTTGAATTCAGTAAGAAACCTGTGTTTATGTCCTAAGGACAAAAAGAGAGAGTCTTATTATTCTTGAGCTAAAGCTAGATGAAATCAATGCCAGATTTGCTCAGGGACATGTAGGTTTTATACCTATACATATATAACTATAAAAAAAAACCCTTTGTTATTGAAATCTGTGCAAGAGGGAGAAATTAAGCCTTTATTATTGTGAGCCATGAACTCTAGGACCTTCTTAAGAATTATTTTCATAGAAAAAAAATAAATTATGACATCTTATATATAATAAGTAAATATATGAGGTTATCAGATGGACAATATCTAACCAGGGGCTCACCCAGCAGAAAGTTCAATAAATGCTTTTTCCCTTCTGCCCCTTCTCTTCAGTGTATACAGTATATTAAATAGGAAGAAGAATAAGACTTAAGAGAAGGAAATAAGAATATGAAATTGAAGAGGCGTTTGAATAAAGACAGGGAATACAGAGCATCATAGAAAGCCTGGCTAGAGCTCTGTGATTACATGTGTAAGATGAGGAGATTCCGCCTATGGTGAGATCTTTCGGAAGAAACCATTGATTATTGGCTAACCTATGTCACATAGCCAGGGGAATATTATCTGAACTATACATTATATCTATATCTGCTTAATTCTCACAATCTGAATGTTTTAATTGCAAAATATTCTGACTAAAGTATTATTAATACTCTACGGTATCACTGTCACGTTTCTTCTCTGAAGTAAAACTGCCTTGTAGAGAGAAACTGCCAGTCACTCTCTCCATACACTGTCAGAGAAGAAATCAGCAGAAAATGAGAGGGCCGAGAAGATGGTGAGAGAAAGAGACTCCCAGGCCACAAAATCCAAAGAACTGCTTCATTTGGGAATCTTGGCAAGTCCAATTCTCCTTGACTTGTGTGTCTGAGGTGCCTCATACTAGTTCTGGCCGTGAAAGAGGTGTGGAGATAAATGCTTGTCCTTTCGAGGTGACACCAAAATGAGGAACCAAGAGAAGAAAATATAACACTATCTACTTCAGTTGAGCGTTTTAACATTAATGGGCCACGTGCCAAATACCTACACTCTCATTCAATTGTAAATTAAGACAGTTTCCAGGAAATTCAATTGACCTGAGATTTTGCTCTTAGCCATTTTAAACTATCTAGCCCAATAAGTTAAAGAAATTAAGACTAATAAAGACATATGATGTGATGAGCACTGTTATATGCAACTGGTAAATTATTGAACACTATATCTGAAACTAGTATGTATTATCATATGTTGGCTAATTGAATTTAAACTAAAAAAATTTAAAAAATTTAAAAATTTAAGAAAGGCGTCACTGGAAACACAAACATGTGTGTGTGTGTGGGTTTGTGTGTGTATGATTTTATTTGCTTATTTATGAGAGGCCCAGAGAGGGGCTGAGACATAGGCAGAGGGAGAAGCAGGCTCCCTGCAAGGAGCCAATGTGGGACTCGATCCTGGATCCCGGGATCATGCCCTCAGCTGAAGGCAGACGCTCAACTGCTGAACCACCCAGGCATCCCGGATTTAGATATATTTCTGTTCAATAAATCTCAAATATCTACTAATATCACTGATAGTAGAGTTACAGCAGTTAACAAGGTAGCTCATAGATCCAACTCTTCTAGGGTTTACATTTTGATGGACGTTTATTTCTTGAGGATTTTTTTTCCTTTTAAACAGTTAGTATGAGGCAATTTATTATTGACTCACCTAGTTCTATGTATAACTGTAGTTGTCCATTTAGAAGAATTTGCAAATTACTATTAAATGTTAGAGGGCCTACGTAAAAATTAATAAGTAAATAAATAGTGTTGACCTGTGAGAACGACTTCGGGACAGAGTGCCTCAGGAGACAGTTAGTTACATAATTATATTCATATGCATTTCACTATCATTGGATCATGTACCAGATTAATGAGATTAGTAATGTTATTGAAGGTGTTGCTCTGCTTTCATTATTTTTAGTTGATATCTCACATACTAGTATTTAATCCATTATCACATAAATTCCATCTTTGTTTATAAGAGGACAGTCACATAAAAATGTTTATCAAGGCTGTTATACTCCTTTAAAACTTGGAAACTTTGAAGAATGTGACTACATATTATTAAGCAGAAGTACTTTAAAAAGAGGAAGTACTCAGAGAAAGGAATCATAAACTAATTATCCCAAGTTTGCAAACTATTTCCCCCAGATTTACATTATTTTGACTTTTAGGATGAATTCAGTGTTTTCGCATGAGTACTGCATGTTAAAATGGGAATTCAAAAGTTCTTAAAAATTACTCCAAATTACTAAAATGTAATCATTTTCAACATCTGTTGAATGTCAAGCTAGTTGAGTACCTTCAGTTATGCCTGTATACACCTGGATGGATAAATGGATGGATAGATACATAAATAAATGGTGGATGGAAAGAGGAACAAATTGAATTACGCTACAATTAAGTAAATATTAAATGTAACTATACTTGAACTCATCAAAAAATGAAATAGGAATTAAGCTGACAGTGTTGAACTTTAAATGTTTCATAAAAACACATTTATTAATACATAAAATACTCCTGTGATTAAGAATAAAGGTTAAAACATATTGAGATAGCTAAAATTTTAAATTTTATTCTTAGATAGTATCAATTTAATCCTGCCATTTAAGATGAAAGTAAAGCATTTGTACTCACCTCTTCTCTTTCAGATTTTGTACCTTTTTCTATTTTGTAAACATGCATTCTCTTCTGTAACCATAATCTATTTTATTTTATTTTTTTTTTTTGTATTTAGATGGATTCACTGCTCTTCCCCATTCATTTTACAATATTCATAGTATTTAAGGAGTTTTTAAAAAGTCATCTCTGAGTTGGCTGGATTTCATTGTCATATTATTTTTTTTTTTGCATGCTTTTTATTTTCTTTTAAAGATTTTTATGTTTATTTGAGAGAGTAGAGAATACAAGTGGGGAGGAAGGGCAGAGGAAGAGGAAGAAGCTGACTCCCCGCTGAGCAGAGAGCCAAGGTATAGGTGGGTGGTTCAACTCCAGGACCCACCCAGGATGAGTGAGAATCATGACCTGAGCCCAAGGCAGACTTAACCAACTGAGCCACCCAGGTGCCCCTTTTGTATGCCTTCTCAATTAAGGCTCATGGATGATGTATTTCTGAGAATTCTGTTTGCTTTTAAAATTTTCTGATTATCTATGGTTTTCTTGTCTTGTTTTTTACTTCTGAGAGGATACCCGGAACACTCACTACCCTGTAAGACAGAGATGTATGTACACACTGAAATTCCTGCCCTGGAAAACTTGAAAGTTGACCAGCCAACCATCTATTGTACTAAATACAATGACAGTTAAGCCCCAGATTTTGTATGAGTTCTCAGAAGAGGAAGAGTTTGGGCAAAAGCACAGAGATAGGAAACAATCATGCAGAGGTACTATCAGAGTTTTGACATTGTGGGAGCACATGGTAAGATAAAACAGGATCACAGAAAGTCAGAGAAAGAGACATGGCCTGGCCCTTGAAGGCCCTGAAACCCAAACTTTGCTTGTAGGAACACTATAATAAAACGATGTCAGTCAATTCCTACTCCACTCCTACCATCACACTTTGCTGTGTGCTTCAAAATCCCACTGTCTTGGGATGCCTGGGTGGCTGGGCAGTTTAGTGTCTCCCTTTGGCTCAGGGCTTCTCCCCCTGCCTATGTCTCTGCCTCTCTCTCTCTCTCTCTCATGAATGAATAAATCTTAAAAAAAGAAATCCCACTGTCTTTTGGCACGGAGTATCACACTTGTCTTTTCTTCACAGCATTTCTGAGTTGGCTTTGTCACAAAGTTGACTTTCTCAGCAATGACTCTTTTAGAACACACGTGTTCCCAGAAAAAACATTTGACACACATTTGACAATGTCTGCCAGGTGCTTTTGAACTTGAAAACAACTTGGCTACAAAGAATATCTCAGTTTCACACCTTCTTTCTTTCAATACCTGCAGATACTACTATACTATTTTCAAGCAATAGATTTTGCTTTATGGATTGGTGAAGCCAGCTTAATGTTAAGCCCTTACAAGGGACTTGCTTCTTCTACGAGGGTACCTGAAGAATTTTGTTTGTTTCTTTTAAGATATATATAAAACTTGGATTTATAAATTTCTGTAAGTTGTAATCTCATTTTTTTTTCCTGAAAAAATATATACCCTTTTCATTTGTGGCTTCAGTTCTTCCTGTATTCTATGGATATTATATCTCGATTAATTGATTTATTTGTTAACCTCTTTGTTATGTATCAGCATGTGGCTTTTCTTTTTTATTCATTGTCTCCTAATTAATTATATATCTCTTTCCTTTACATTTACCTCAAATCAATATGCCAGTTTTTCACATTGAAATCTTTCTTCTTTCAGGTTCTAACTTGTATATTGGTCCCATTTTGACCTTATTTAGTGTCTTTATTTTTCCCTCCGCTCTGAATTATCCATTTTCATAACTTTGCATTGACTGGTCATCTTGTCCTAGAGCTCTTGTTTTGGGGAATATAGTTGCTTAAAACCTATGGCATGAAGAACTCTCATGCCATTGTTCTTCTGTTCCTTGGGTTATGTTTAATTTCAAACTGGGGATTTTTCCTTTCTTTTGTCCTGTTTAGTTTTACTCAGTGTGTTAATATAGTTAATGGGTCTTGCCCCCACTCCCCACCTCCCACCCCATTACTCTTGTTTAATTTGGAATTTGTATTCTTACCTCACCATATTTTATTCTGGGAGTGAATTTACTCTGACATGCTTTGTTTTTGTCTTGCTGTGGTAGCTGACATATTCACTCTCCCTGCCTCTGGAAGAAGATGTCCACTCCCCCAATCCCTAGAGCCTCTGAATATGTTACTTTAAGTGTTAAAAGAGCCTTCACAGAAGGGAGTAAGTTAAGGATTTTGAGAGAGAAATACTCTGGATTGCTTGTGTGGGGCTGATATAATAAAAAGAATCCTTAGCAGAGGGGAGTAAGAGAAAAATAGAATAGCGATGTGCGATGGAAACGGTTGTTGAAGTGATGTGTTTGAAGATGAAGGAAGGGAACAAGAGCCAAGGAATGCAGGCAGCCTTGAAAGCCTGGAAAAGAAAAGAGAACAGATTCTCCCCTGGAGCCTCTGGGTGGAACCAGTGCCACTAACACCTTGATTTCAGGCTGTGAGATCCGTATCAGACTTCTGGCCTCTGGAACTGTATGTGAGATAATAAATTTTTATTTTAAGTCACTAATTTCTTCTATTTTACTGTAGCAGACATAGGGAATTAACACAGTAAAGGATGTTTAGAACAATTCTTCCTTAGATCTGGACATAATCTGAGCCATTTTACTTTTGGGTGGAATTCTTTCTTTTTTTTTTTTTTCCTCCAAAATGTATTCACTCTTAATTTCATGAATCTCCTTAGTCACTAGTCTGGTCAAGGAAATATTTGTGGTTATTTCATTGATTATATTTTGTTTGTTTTTGTTTTTGTTTTAATCTCTGATTGCCAGTTCCTTCCTGGTGCTCTGCTCTGTAGGCATGTATTTTAAGGGGCTTGACTTCTATCCCTGGCAATGAATTCTGTCATATGTCCCTACCACACTTTGCTTACCCATTCCTCTGAAGTTGGAAACTAAACTAACATGACAGCTCCCTGCTAATATAAATAATGGTATTAGTATCAGTCTTGCAATGGTCCCTTTAAAGAATGAGATTATAGGATCATGGCTTATATGCTTATTTAATTTTATAATATGTTGACTAATTGTTCTTCAGCATGGCTGCAGAAGACATTTTAGATCATGAAGATTTGTTTTTTTTAAACCCATATCCTTATAATCATGTGTATAGTTTGACCTAACTTTTACCAATGTGATACATGTAAAATAGTATCTAATTTTTGTTTTTACTTTCTCTGATCGGTAAGAAGGCTAAGCATTCTTGATGAATGTGCCTGCCATTCAGTGACTCTAAGAGGCTGAGCCTCTAGTAAGTGAAGGGAATGTACAGAGGCAGCACCCACTGGGGCCAGAGAAGACTGAAGGAGGCTCGAGACCATGGCCTGGTTCTAGTGTATCTGATAAATAAAGGTAAATACAGATTGTCTCTGAGGGAGGGGGGTGTATGCAGTGGTGGATGGGAGGTGGGATGGAGCTAACCACAGAGTTTGGACTCTGTACAGAGCCCAGCTGTTTCCAGAGGACATAAACTGGGGCCTGGAACAGATGCCTGGAGAATGAGACTTCTAGGCTTGACCAGAAGAGGATTCATTATGAGGGCCAGGGAATGTAAATCTAGGGGTTTTCCCTTTCTCCAAACCTCTTGGGAAATAATTAGGAAAAGAATAGCAAAAGAGACAGTGGCTTGTTGTAAAAATACACGAGCCTATTCCCAGTGGTGGGGGAAAATTCAAAACATTTTAGGGTTGTATAGAATTATGAAATGCCCTCAAATCCACACCTATACACTCACATATACCAAAGCTATAACTGTTTCACATAAGTTAAATAATATTACTAATAAGATCTAATGTGAATTGTTTTCTATCATTCAGGCATGGTTAAACCCTAGTTGTCTCAGGTATTGCCTTCTCTGTGGGGAGATTCAATGATGTGGTTACTGTAGACACAAGAAAGAATGTTCTTTAGTTAATCCAAGTCCTCTTTTCTCTTGTTTTGATGTCAAGTGCAAGATACACAAATTCAAGTTGATGATAGTTCCCAGTGGATGAAAGCAATGGCTCTAGTCTGAGTTGTGGCAGTCCTTGAATCCTGTGAGTATCAGCAGGGTTCCTGGTGTGTGCTGATGTAATCCCTAGGTCACAGAACACTGATGCTGGCTTGCATCATAATAGCCCTGTTGGTATGTTGAGCACTGGTCAGGACAGTGATTTAGTGAGGAAGTAGTTTCTCTACTGATTTGTTGTTCGTGAGTGTACAAGTGAACTAGTTTGATTCTTCGTTATTGTTAGCCGACTCTCTGAGCTGAGTTTCAGGGAGAAAGGTACTGATTGGAGTCACTCTCTGAAGAGGTGAACCATGAAGCAGAAACGAAAAAGGAAGCATCTAGAAAGGACAAGTTCCCCCCAAACTGTCAAGAGGTCAAAAGGTATGTGTTAAGCATCTTCTCTGAGCACAGGGTGACAAGGAACTGCCTCTAAAGAAAGGAGGAGAGAAGAAGGGAAGTGGGGGAGGGATGTGTACATATGCTAGTCTTTCTGAGGGCTCAGATAGTCTCTGAGAGTCAAGAGAAAATTCAAGTGACCAAAACCTTGTCTCTGCAGCTTAAGACCTGTGCCATCTCTATGTCACTCTGGGTTACTGCGCTACAGACTTAGTGAGTGGCTGATTAGTACTCTTTCTGTGGAAATTGTATTTTCCTATATTTTATTTCTGCCTAAGGGCATTGATGTAGTATAGGATGTTATTATAAGTTTTCCAGTAGTACTTTCTCCTGTTAATGAAGAAGAAAATGTGGCTCATAGAAGTAAGGAGAAATTTTTAAAAGAGCACTTGAAACTGGTTGTACAGGGGTGAGAGTATAAAGTCAGAATTTACTTACTCAGAAGCAAAAAAGAATTTTGTCTCAGACTATGAGAATGTAAATGCGGGGTTCCTATCTAAAATGCAAGAAAAGGGCAGAATATGTACATATACCACTGTTTAATGATAATGGTTAAATTGAGGAGATTGTTTCTGAAGAAATGGAAAACTGAAGTAGTTCTGGTTGCTATGGAAATTAAAAGTAAACAAGTAACATCTAGGAGGAGAAACCATTGTTCAGTGCTGGGGAGTTGGGGGAGGGCAGATTAAGGCTAACCCTGAAGTTACAAGTGTTGACTCCTACTTGGGAAGAGGACTTGATATTTCCAACAATATATGTGCTTTCTGGGGAGAGAAGCCTGGAAAGTGAGGTTATCTGTATTTTACCTGCAATAAAATTAGTCCGTGTTGAGAGTTGTTATTGAGTGTAAAGTATGAGACATGGAAAACATGTACTCATAACTGTGTTTCCCATATACACACATATAGAATATAAGTATGCCAGGAAAAGGTAATTAATATCAAATATAATTGTCCACTTACTCTGTACCAGATCCAATTATTTGCCTCTCAAAAACACATTACGTCCTTACATCATTAGTGAGAGTAGATTTGGCCCTTGTAACTAGTACACAAATGAATCAGTTTCTTGCTTATATAACAATTCAGAGTATATAAAAATGGAATATGGCAAGTCTCCAGGGCTGATAGAATCTTTGCTATCATCAACCTGAGCTTTAAAATAGACCCTGGATTATCAACATCCCAACTAGCTGGAAAAGTGAAGAGCGTGGAGGGACCCAGAAGAGGTATTTTTGGTTCTGTTTGGAAGGGTCACATGTCATTTCCACTCATTTTCCATTTTCAAAAACTTAATCCCATTGTCAGAACTGCCGCAAGAGATGCTGATAAATACAATCTAGTAGTATGTCCAGGTAGAAAGGAGATAGCTTGCACTTTCTGCTCCAGTTACAAGAAACATTGTACAAACCCAACTCCTCCTGATAGAAACACAATAAATGAACCATATTATGCTCTCCATGAAAATGGAGGCTATGTGTGTTCACTAAACGTGTCTTGTTTATACTCTTCTTGTTTGTTTAATGGATGGATAAATTCGCAAACACCAATCATGGGCCACATCTTTATTATTTTTGTGTGATTTCTCAGCAAGTACTAATGTAGAAGAAGTTCTACAGCATGAACAAAGCGCAGTGGCCTCAACTTCAGGCCAGACAGAAAAGGACTCTTCTTCCTCTTCAGAATGCTTCAGCACCTCCTCCCAAGAAAAGCTCACTGGTGCTGGTAAGGAGAGTTTATTGAATAAAATGGAATCTAGGTAGAAGCCAGAGATGAACTGAGTGATTCTGATCATCAGTTGATGAAAGGCTGACCAAAACAGAAAGAAACTCCAACTGTATCTCTGTCTTCTTCTCTGACCAGTGGTAGAAATCATCAGTTGCAAGGGAAAAATACTTAAAAGGAGTGGAGTAATCCCAAAAAGATCAGCAGAGAGCAGTGTTTTATTTGAGGAAATGGTGGGAGAGGGTCTGGGTATGAGAATTTTACCAGAGAAACATGGAAGGGTAGGTCAGTATCAACCAGCAAAAGCACATATGTTATCCCGGTGCAGACTCTCTGCACTCCTTATTCTCATCATTCATTTCCTTATAATTTCCATATGCACCTCAATTCTCTATGCCATGTTTTTGTTCCTGCTACACAAACACAGATAATTTTTCTGGCTTCTAAAACCCAAGCTTAGTTATCCCTGTTTTTAAATGTCATAGAAGCATACAATGTATAGTTTTTGTCTGGTTTCTTTCACTCACCATTACATCTGGGAAATTTATCTAATATAACTAATTTAAATATAAATATAGATTATATCTATGCATATGTATTAATATAAATATAGTCTCGAAGTTCATTTATTCTTTCTCTTAAAACCTTTGATTTTTACATCCTCTAATGTTATTTCATTCTTCCCTTATATTTCACAAATATGTCAAGTCTAGTCTCGAAGAGAATATTAAGTCCTATAACAAAATATAAACACTGAAATCCGTAGACATAGGACGCAGAATCTGTACACATGGATATGTGCTAAACTGAAACCCAGAAAGCGTACATACCATTATCACTTACACAAAATTCATCTCATATTCAGATTCACAAGCACCAAATCAATTACACTTTAAGCCCTAGCTCTGTTTAAACCAACATGTTAGGAACATATAGACACAAAGCACATTGCACCCATCACACAGTTTTGCCACAGTAGGTATGTAATGCACATATCAGACATATCCATAAGAGGTGATGATGATTTTCAGCAATTAACTAATGAGCAACGAGCTTGGTTAGCATGGAAAGAGAGACATTGACATAAAAATAAAGAATGTGTTCTTCAAAAGTTAAGATTTTGTCTCCTTTGAGGCAGTAAATCTCTAGGAGGTAGAATGCAGAGGATAAAAATGTAACAAATATAAAGGAAGGCAAATGGTACTGAAAATTCTAACCAAGATGAATGAATATGAGGACCCATAGTAGAGGATCCAAATAGAAGAATAGGATGCTGAAAGATACCAATTCTCTGCCCAAACTAAAGATTACTGTTCAGAACAAAGTATTTCCATAGAATCAATGGGAAGAATAGGTTAGGGCGAAGAGTATAGGAGGGGGAACAGAATGGAATCAGCTGTTTTTCTGACTTATATTCAATTTTTTAGGAATCTTAAAATCAAGCAAATGTGATCCACCACCTGGCCACTCTTTGGAAGACAATACTGCGGTCCCTGAGGCAAAAGGTGAATCCTCTGAATCAGAATACTTCTGTTATTCCTCCTTGAGTCATCTGTCTTCTACTGGTAAGGGGAAAAGAAAGGCAAGCAAAGTCTGGGAAGATTAGGGCAATGGGAGCCTGAACAGACTGGTAGACACCCAGCTCAGCATCTCTCAGTTAGTGGGAGAAAGAAACACATCAGACCCAGTTATAATCTTATTCTCATCTCTTATTTGGGAATCTGAGTCTCTTGTTCTTGTATCCTCACTAGGAACTGAATACAAACAGTTTTCATGGGGCAGAACGGTTTGCTCAGTGGTTTAGCGCCACCTTCAACCAGGGGCCTGATCCTGGAGACACAGGATCCAGTGCCATGTCGGGCTCCCTGCGTGGAGCCTGCTTCTCTCTCTGCCAGTCTCTCTCTCTCTCTCTCTCTCTGTCTCTCATGATTAAACGTAAGTAATCTAAAAAAACAAAAACAAAAAGAAAAAAAAAAACAGTTTTCACTATCAGATGGTAGAGAGAAACTCTGTGCATTCATTTTGGGGAAAATATCATTTATTGAGGGATGTATCCAGAATTGCTGTGATGTCAGTTAAACCTACAAGCGAAGAGTTAATGTAAAATTAAACCAAAGATTGCAGTACTCTAGTAATTTCTCACTGAGGAAATGTGAAAGAGCTCTGAATCGTTAGTCATCCATGTAAAAGAGTCTTATAGGTAATGACTTACTGAACATGAGCTCCCCATGTAAAACTACAAAATACAATATCTAAAGCAGATTCTGCAAACACAATGAACACTAAGATTTAGCTTCAAAGAAAATCATTTAATTAAACAATAGGAATGGTAAATAAGAATGTTTACAGTTATTAAACGAGTAAAAACATAAAGCACTATCAATAAAAAGATTTAAAAAACCAAGTTTTTGAAATGAGAAATAATGTTCTAGAAATCATAAAAAATGTGGATGAGTTAAACATCACATTTGTCAGAGGAAAAGAACATTTGTGACCTGAAGGCTAGAGCCAGGGAATTACTTACAAATATAAATCAGAGTGATCAATACATTGGAAATATGAAAAAAGGATTAAGATAAATGAGGATAAAATGTGAAAGTATGACATATCAAACTAATGCTTGTTTAGAATAAAACAGAGAACGTAAGACAGATAAAGAAGTAATTGCCAAGATTTTTTTTTCAGAACTCTGGAAGATACAAACCCTTAGAATCAGGAAACATTATTAGGGAGCTCGTTACAGAAATGGCAAAAATAAATCCCCACTAAACTAAGGACACTAAAGCCAATATTCAGAACCTCAATAACAAAGATGTTAAAGCAACTGGGGAGAAGCACACCGTCTTTCAAAAGAATGGTGATCTGTCAGGCAGTGACCATATCCACAGCAATTATCTAATAACAATATAACATAATGTGCTGGATGAAAAGAACAGTCACATCATAAAGAAAAGAAGGGTGAAAAAAAGACAGGTTTCAGATAAAAAAGTAGAAAACATAAAAGATAAAAAATTTGAAAACACAGAACGTATTTGGAAAGATGAAATGGAAGCCAGGAACGGAAGGTGAGCTGAGAAGTCTGTGATTGAATGCCAGTAGGTTTTGATGATTTCCACACCCAAACCAGGAATCACTGATTCGCAGATAATCCACCAAACAGATGTAACTGAAGTACAGGATGACAGTCACATACAACATGACTGGGAGCTCAAGTATTCTAAGCTCCTTATTTTGCACAAAGAATGGGTGGCACCATGGACTCAAATAAACAACTCTACGCTCAGAAAAGAAAGGAAATCAGGTAAATAGAGCCTGCCCGTTTGTAAATCCCCTAGTCAGTCCAGAGTATGTGGAGCATTTATTATCATCTACCGAAGGCTTTAACAATTTACCGCAAACAGTGGATTAAGGACAACAAAAAAGTATTATTCACTTATGGTTGTAGAGGTCAGAAGTCTAAACTACGGCATATGGACCCCTCATCTAATCCCAAATATGTTCCCATCTCAGGGTCCTTAATCTAATAATATCTGCAAAGTCCCTTGGGCCTTAAAGGTAACATTATGGACTCTGCAGATAGGATATGGGCATCTTCTGATGAAATGCGTGAGACACAGTGACGTATGTATAGTCAGGGAAACAAATACTAAAATATATGGACTGTACACTGTGATGACACAATTTCAAGACACACCGCAGCGACCTCAATAAAGACAATGTACATATATTATATCCAGCTAGCCATGAGCACTTGGGAAAAAGTAAAAATGGTCGAATGCTTCTATTTTGGAGCTTTGGCCAGAAAAGAGACTATACTATCCATGAGTGTCTGACACAGAGTAAGCAATACAACTGCACTGAATATATGAAACACTAGATATATCTTTTTAATTCTAATTCAAATTACAGAAATCTTAAAGAGGCAAAAGGATACACCACAGCCTGGTGAGAGTACCTCACAGGAAGAACACAGTGCCGTTGTCTCAAGTGACCTCCCCTGTGCCTCTGACAATAAGAATACTGGTAAGTAGAGATGTGTGAACTGGAGGTGGGTAGTGGCAAAGGGAGATGTAAGCATGGCTGAGGCTCCAGCTGAGCATTTCTATTTACAGACTCATAGATGAGAGATATAAAGTGATCCAAGCCCATGTCCAGATGAGAGGGATAACACAAGGTCTTTTTCTCTCCAGGAGATGTTCATTGCATCTATATAAAACAAAGCCTGGAGATTCAAGGGGAATCTCAGAGAGGACAAATATCCATAAGTGCAGGGCCATGTTTGCAAAGGTGGAGTCTAAAGAAATGTCAGATCTCTCGGAGAAATCTCTGACAGCTGGTGTGAAATGGGACAGCAAAGAACAGATAGGGCATCCAAGAAGGAACCTGTAGATTTTGCTTTTTCGCTAAGAGAGGACTGAACTCCTTAGCATATGTCCTTTCATGGGGGAAGAAGGGGCAGAGATTTGAAAGAGACCCTTCGATTCTTCTCCAACAACCTCCTAACCCTCATGAGCACACAGGAATATTTATTCCATCACACACTCTACTAGTCTTAGCACAAAGTCCTCTCACAGTTACCCCTATTGACACTTGTCTCTTCATTTCCCATTCTCTGGTCCCATTTCTTTCTTTTCTTTTTCTTTTCTTTTTTTTTTTTTTGTTAAGGATCTTAATCATTTATTCACAAGAAACACATATAGAGAGAGGCAGAGACATAGGCAGAGGGAGGAGCAGGCTCCCTCAGGGAACCCAATGTGGGACTCAATCCCGGGAAGCCAGGCTCATGCCCCGAGCCAAAGGCAGGTGCTCAACCACTGAGCCACCCAGGCATCCCTCTGCTCCCATTTCCTTATACTCTCAGACAGACTCATAAATTCAGATCCTCATATCTTGAACCTTCACAACTCATTTTGCAGCATATGTATTCCTCAAGTTTTCCTTCTCTAATGTCATTCCTTAGATACTATCATCTCAAACTCACACAAATAATCTCATTCTTGTAGAACTTCATATTTCACATTAACAGGGAACAAAGCCACACAATCATATAACATCGTGTAAAACTCCTCTGTCCCAAGTTGCTTAGGCCCCTCATGTAATTCCACAATCTAGGACCTCGTGTGAGGTCTTGCCTCTAACCTTGCCTCTATCCTAGCACTTTCACAATCTCAACAGATCTCACAAAATTACGCAGGTCCATATCTCTCTCATAAATCAAATAGACAGTATGTCACAACTTGAACCTCAGTAGTACATGACACCCAGATCACTCATACCACCTTTACATATACGGGATTATGCTGTACCATCCGCTAATATATGATGCTCATGCTACCTTTACGTAGAATGGCCATGGCACCCGTACGCCTCCTACGTAAAATTGTGGAAGAAACATGACAGACACGTACACAATCAGACAGTAGTCACCGAACACGGTACACATACTACGTCTCTAAAAAATAATCCACCCCCCACTGACTTATCTCATGCCTATAACATGACCTACCAGATACTCTCCAGTGACCTAAGAGACAAAGTAGGTGCATTTTGTGAAGTTAAATTTGGGTATAAGCTTCAAAAAACTTTTTAAACATAGGAAGAGACTTAATATGTTTGAGTTATTTTATCAGGAACAGAAATTTACCTATTTACTGAGTGTTGAGTTTGGAAATGTAGATTAAGAGGAAGAAAAACTAACTGGCGATTTTCGGGATGTGTTGAAGTTCATGATAGAGGTAAAACCCGATCCCAGAAATATACATATTTTACTAGGAAAACAATCAACAACTTAGAATTTAGCTGTTAATTGGGAAAGTTTAGTGGTAGGCTTATGAGTATGGTAAGTATAGAGGCAAAAGCTGATCAGAACAATGTGTGTGGAACATGAGGAAGATGACACCACTACCTAGGCCAAGTGACAGCTGAGTCACTTGGCCAGTCCGTAGCTCCTGACAGTTGAGCTGTGCCCATGCTTGGAAGTGCCGTCTGGAGTCAGCTTTGGGGATCCCCCTGGAGTCTCCAGTCCTGCAGAGCTGTGCAGCAGAGCCCTCAGGTGAGGTCCCTGGAGCACAGGAGCAGATATGTGGAAGAGGAGGCCAACAGATCGCAGTCTGTCATTTCTCTCTTGTAAATCCTAACCCTCCCCGGAGGCAGCAGGACCTCGGTATCATAAACCACAGGTGGCAGACTGAAGACCTGTACTGACATACCTGCTCTGCATTTATTCTTGTGGTAAATGGAGTAGTAATAACAAATAATATGGGCACCTTACCATGTGCCAGGCAAGAATTTGAGCCTCTGATCAACTGCAGAAAACAACCTAGGGCTCTCATGCTCTCTTAGGTAACCAGACATTTCATTCCAGCAAATATTTTTAGGTACCTAGATTTTAGACCTTTGGATAGAAGCCAGACTATAATCTTCCTGGGAACACGTGCTGTGTGTGTTATTATACATGGTATTTCTCGAATGTTTAATGGAGGCAAAGATATCATCTATCTGATTGTCCTTCTCTTTCCCAGAAGTCTTAAACACAGATGAAGACATTCTACTTTCTGGACCCTCTGGGTTGGCCCAAGGCCACAGCCAGAGGGCAGAAGTTTCAGACTCAGAATATATTTCCCGTATCTCTCCTGCAGACAAGCTCTTTGACAGAGGTAATATGGTGGGAGTGGGAGGGACTGGGGGGAAATCAGGCAGGGAGGTGAGGCAGCATGTTAGCCAAAAATTAGAATTACGAGCCTATGCCCCGCAATGCCATAAAGGACCCCTTCTCACGAGGACTGTCCAAGGTCTGTATTCCTAATTAATAAGCAGAAATGTACCAGGGAGGCATCCCTGTCTTCTTTGGAAGAAGTTCTTAAAAGATCTGAATGAGAAGATAAAATATCTAAGAGAAATGTGGAAATATATTTTCGGAAAGGAAGTTTGGGCCATGACCGTGAAGTCTTAATTTGAACATTTCCAGCACCAGGGTTCCCCGGGAACCTTGAAAATTCATTTTACCTGCATTTGTATATTATATATCTATCTTTTGTAAATATTATATTTATTTTTTTTATGAGAGGCACAGAACGAGAGAGAGAGAGAGAGACAGGCAGAGGGAGAAGCAGGCTCCATTCAGGGAGCCTGTAGTCGGACTGGATCCTGGGTCTCCAGGATCACACCCCCAGCTGAAGGTGGCACTAAACCACTGAGCCACTGGGGCTGCCCTCTATCTATCTATCTATCTATCTATCTATCTATCTATCTATCTATCCATCCATCCATCCATCTATCCATCCATACCTCCTCCGTGTGTTTTTAAGGGTTTATAGATAGATACCAGATATCAGTACATACGTAGAGAGATACACATGCAGAATTCTTTATAAAATTGCACCCCATGCCCCCTCATTGCACAGTGTCCTATAAGGAAAACCAAGCTGAGAATATCCTACTTTAGTGACTGCATACTGTTTTACAGGCATGGTTCTAAGTGTCCAATACTCTCTACACATGTCCAGAAATCTCACGAGATAATATCATGGTCATTCACTATAAACACAGTTTTACTAATTATTATTTAGTTATATTTAGGAGTAAGTGAAGTTTTAAAAGATAAAGTCACCTGAAAATCGTAGCATTTCAATGAAGAAAGTCACCTTAGTTTCTATGAGAGTTAAGTCTCATGTGTGGTAATGATGTCTAACTAATAATATCCATTCAGTGTAGCTCTTTGAGTTGACACAGACTCCAGAAGATGCCATATCTCAGAGTTTTGTTTTGTTTTTAATCCTTTCCCCAGAATTCTGGAAGAACCAAGAGAATGTGCCTCAGCCTGAGTCATATGTGGTCTCTCCTGGCAGTGAGATTGCAGGAGAAAAGTCTTCTTCCTCAGAATACGTCTGCATCTCCCCTTCTGGTAAGTTTATCCTCGCTAAAGAGGACGGTGAGGGAAATACACAGGTCGCCTCTGAGCAGAGACAGCAGGTACAACTGAGCTGCTCAGCCCAAGCCTGACTTATCTTATTCTCCCCTTGAAAGCAGAAGAGGGCTTCAGGGCAGAGGGACTAGGACTGAAGCCCCTGCAGAGGAACAGAAAGGGAGTGTAGCTTCAGGGGGAGGACCCAGTCACCGTTGTAGCTTCAGGTCAAGTAGAGCTCCGCAGTGGTGTGGACATTTCATCACACCCTTCCCCCTCAGAGGTGCATGAACTCATCCTCACCCACACTCCTGCATCTGTATTCCTTCCTACCAGTTCTGGTCCCATTTCTCCTTCCTTTTCTCCTTGCCTTCCTTCCTCATTCACTTTCCCATTCTCTGGCATGGCATAGCTACACCCTTGTCCCTTCATTCCCTCACACAGTCAGACTCATCCACTCACACACTAATACCATAAGTCCTTTACAACCCCTTGTACAGATCACCTGTTTTAACTCCCTCACACTAAGCCAAACTGCAGAAAATGGATATACCGTGAGGAGGATGGACTTTCATGTACAGCCTTTCTCATCCACATGCCACTTCACTCATGAAGACTCGGGCACTTCACAGAGCGGCATATTTCAGGAGCTCAGGTCACTTCTGCTGGCATTCTAAGCTACAGTGTCAACAGGAAACAGCATTATCCCCGCACTTGTTCACATGCTCTGTCACACTATGTAACACACATGCACACACTCATTCACTGTCACCTCTGAGTAACATCAGAAACAGTCACCAGGGGTGCCTGCGTGGCTCAGTCATTTGAGCATCCGACTCTTGGTTTCAGCTCGGGTCATGATCTCAAAGTAGTGAGATCCAGCCCCATGTCACACTCCACGCTCAGCAAGGAGTCTGCTTGTCCCTTTCCTTCTGCTTCTTCACTCTCTGTCTCTCTCTCGCAAATAAATAAATAAAATCTTAAAGGAAGTGTTCAACCAGATGTGTCCCAAAACACACATGCAAGTCCACAAGACACACTACACCCACATCCCCGCATAGTTATAGCAGGTACACACCTCAAATAAAACACACCACTCATAGAATGCCGAAATACCACATGTGTACAGACTTCTGCTCCACACATCTGCATGGGAATATTCTCATGGCCACCTTGACACCTCCGGACGTCACATACAGACTCTATTTGTCTTACGTTTGAAATTCTCTTTCGTAGGAAGCCATCAAAAACACCAAGATGTTTCTCATCCTGGACAATCTGAGCAACATGAGACTTCTTCGCCCTTTCCATATGTCTCATTTCCATTCCATCTGGTCAGTAGTACTCAGCCCTCTGAGCCCTCAGTACAACCACAGAAGGAAAGGCTCATGAAAATTTACTACATGCATGTCCAAATGAAAAGGGGGGTGGCTGTCTTAAGTGATTCAGAGGAAGAGCAGGAGCCTCCCTCAAAGAAGGCAAGACTAGAAGAAATGGCCTTTCCTGAAAAGGTCCATACAGAAGTCACCCCGTCTCATGTGTGTACGAAGGAACTCCTAACTGGCAGTGAGTCCAGCTGGAACAGTGAAGCTCAAGAGGCAAAGGAGGAGGCTGACAGCCCAGCAGAGACTCCAGCTGTGGAGGAATGTTCCAGGGCCAAGACCCCCGAATGGCTTGTGGCCCTCGATAGTGGCTTCAGGTGCATGGGCTGCTGCCGGGTCTTCCCCAGCTTAGAGGCCCTACGGGAGCACGTCCAGCATGGGGTCACTGAGGGCTTTAGCTGCCATACTTTACATCTGGCCTTAGCTTGGCTGAAGAGCAAGAAGAACAGGGCAAAGAAGAGAAGGGGGGAGAATACCGGGAAGAGAACACACCGAGGCCAGAAAGAACATCTTTCTGGCATGAACATGTCTTCATGCTAATAAACAGACTCTCTGCAGCCCCTGAGAGAGGGAAAGTAGAGTAAACCAGACTCTACCAAGGGGCTTTCTTTATCTTCTCTAAACAACCCTCGTACCCACCTCTATTTATACACATCTACCACCCCGCCAATACCAGTGCACCAGCAGCAACAGGAGCAGAGGACCCCTTTCCACTCTATCCACTGCTCTCCCAAGAAGGAGGAGAAGAAGGTGGGTCTCACCATGCGGAACAGCAAGACACTCACATGCAGTCTAAAGAGCATCGTACACCAGCATATCCTCTCTACAACTACACTGAAAAAAGGAGACTCCCTGGAAGCAGGGACTGCTGGAGGCCACATGGTCAAAGAGGTGAGGGCCCTAGGGCTAGGAGAACACCTCGAGGATGCCTGGGACTCAGGGTTCTGAGAAAAGGTTCATCCACCAGCAATGTCTCCCTGGGTTCTATAATAACTATGATGCATAATTTTCTTCAGAGGAATATATACTTGGGGTGGAATTCTTGATTGATGATGAATTAATGAGATTGCTTCCTTCCTATGCCTTTGAGGAGACGGGTAAGGACAAGACTAGTCAAGTAGGGCAGAGAAGCCTGAGCCCATTATTCCTTAGATAAACCAGGTGTCACAGGAGTCTTAGCCCTGGGCCTACCTCCCTTTCAAGGGCAGAGCAGAGATAGACAAGGGTTAGTATGAAGGCTAGTCACAGTCCCACCTTTTTCCTGGGTGAGGGTGAGATCTCAGATGTCATGTTGTGAGTTTCATACCTGGAAGGACCTGCTAGGGAGTTACAACCACTTGAGAGAAACAACCAGAGGACTCCTATTTAATATATCCTAGGAGCCAGTAGTTCTGGCTGCTTCCTTTAAAGTGTCAGATGCAACTGGAGAAGAGAGACAAAGAAGCTACTCTTCTGCTGTGGACCATTTCTGGCATTTCTGGCTTGCCTTTTTTTTTTTTTTTCTTTTAGAGCAACCGGGGTTGTTGGGGATGGAGGGGGTGTTGGTGAAGGGAGAGAGAAAATCTTAAGCAGGATCCCCCAGCAAGGAACCTGACACGTGGCTTAGACTCAAAACACTGAAATCATGACCTGAGCCAAAATCAAGTCGGATGCTTAATTGAGCCACCCAGGCACCCTGATTTCTGGCAACTTTTAATGTGTTGCTTCCTGGAAGATCCCCATATTCTTTTATGAAGTTTCGCAATTCCCATATCTTGTTCTTTATTCTCCCTACAGCTGCGAGTGCCTTATTCTAAGAGGTCAGTAGAGGGGTTAAACGTAGACGAAGTTGCAAAGACGTTGAAAATGAATGAGAGAGAGTATGGCTTTTTAGTCAATGGGATATAGGAAGGGCTCATCTTCTGGGGTCCAAAAGTCAGTTAGATTGGAGCCTGGGAATTGCCCTGAATCTTTTGAATCATGTAGAGCGAATGAACATTTATCATAAAAATAAGAAAAGCTGCCTTCCTCACTGAATGATCCTCTTCTCTGCTTTGGTTTTCTCACAGCCACACAGACCCATCACCCCAAAGATTTCAAACAACAGTATCCAGCACATTCCTGCAGTCTGATGGGAGTACAGACGTTTTCATGAGTCCCATAGCATCAAGGGAGGACCGGCTAAAGATGGATGTACCTGATCCTCTGCAGCTGCTCCCAGTTACCTGGAGAAATGTGGTGCCCAGCTCTGGAGAAAATATCCACAGAGAGGCCTGAGAAGCCCAAGGAATGCGGGGAATACCAGCCCCTCAGGAGCCCTGAGAGGAAAGAGTCTCTGCTCCTGCTGACTCTCCCCCACCCTGCCAGAGTCAGGCACCGCTGAAAATCCCTGCAATATTGCCTTGTGGGGAAGAGGGCGGTATTGCTAGAGATGTTAGTACTGTGGAAACACATTTCTCCTACCTAGAGCTTTCACCAGTGGAGCAGAAGATTGATGACAGCTTGGCAGGATTCGGGGGAGGAGACTGCTAACTTGACAAAGAATCTAGTTTGAGTTCTGCTTGCGGCTTCTCAAATCCCTTGCATTTACTGCAGGTGTGAACACCTGGCTCATAGTCTTACTCTCCAGCCTGGCTATAGATTTTTCACCCCATCTAACTTATTTCCCTCCTCGACATCTTATATCCATGAATATGTGCCTGAAGACTCTGACTATGTGGTAGATCGTAATCCATACCCTTCCTCCCCTGTACTTGCACCCACAAGTTTCCCGCCAGTGTAGTCTTTGTTAACAGTTTTACTTATTTTTCTATATCCTTTCCTTTATATGCACATATATCTTTCTCTGTGTCATTCTCTAATACGTTCACCTGCCTGGTTATTTGACTGGGGGACAGACATTCTTATTACTGAGAGAGGAAAAGCTACTGCACAAATGAAACAAAAGCAAAGAAAATACCCTGCTTGGCTTTTCTGGGCACATGTATGTTTACAAACACTTGATATACAGTCATAGGAGAGAGGATGGAACACCCTCATCAGGGATGATCAAATGTGTGTCCACAAGGGTGCCCCAAAGTCATAATCCAGTTTTAAGCTTACTAATTTTAGAAACATAAAAAATAAAAAAGTTTTTAAAAGTAAAATTTGCATGTTGAATTATTTGCCTATAACTTACACTTTAATTGTGTATTTTCAAAGATTAATTTTAATTTTTCTTTGTCACTTTGCTTGTCTTCAACTGGAGGGACAGAAACAAAAAAATTAAAATGTTCTTTATAGTTCACAAAACTATATAAGAGAAAGGAAATTAAAATAGTTCAACTTTCAAATGGTGGTCTATCATTTTTAGCTTAGCACTTCTGAAGTCATTAAAGCTTGAAACTGCTGGCTGACTTTTGGGACATATATACGTATATATGAATACATACAAGTGTGTATATATGTATTTTAATGAATGCCTTGGTTTCTATGTCTAATATTTAAAATAATTTTTAGAAAGTTTCAAGTTATTGATTAATTTCTTGAAGCTTTTATTTATTCATGAGACATACAGAGAAGCAGAGACATAGGTAGAGGGAGAAGCAGGTTCTCTGTGGGGAGCCCAATGTGGGACTCATTCCCCTGACATAATCCTATCAATGGGTCCCTTCATCTGCCAGAAACAGGAAGAATGACAGAAGATATCCAACTGCTTCTGTCTACTCAATTGGTTTATTTTAACCTGATCTGTTTGCTGAAGTTTATACAAGTTAAAAAAAACAGAAAATACATGATTTGTTTCTGGCCACAACTGAATTTCAAAGAGATAATAGTAATTTTGTAACTTAGGAAGCCTGTCTTTGATGAGAACAGAGAACTTTTTAAAAGTTCAATAATTTTATTTCATTTAAAAAGAAAAGGGAGTGTCTGGCTGGCTGTCAGTAGAATGTGCAACTCTTGAGCTTGGGCTCCTGAGTTCGAGACCCATGTTGGGTTAGTGATTGCTTAAAACAACAACAAAACAACAAAAGCCTTAAAACAAATATACAATGCCATTTTTTTCTTCTAAGCATTTTATATTGTTCTCATGAGATTTAAGCATTAGATACATTTTTCCTTCATATTCAAATAAGTCAATACAGAGTATGGATTTTTTAGATTTCTAATCCACCAAACTTAAGTACTTTCATAAGAAAATATAAAAACTATGTCTATTTGACCACCTAATTATATAGAAATTATTTAAACAATGGCAAGATTACTTATCAATTGATCTTTAAACTTAAAATTTTTATTTAAATGTGATTAACATACAGGGTATTTAAGTTTCAGAGGTAGAATTCAGTTATTCATCAATTGCATACAACCCCCAGTGCTCCTCACATCACATGCCCTCCTTAATGCCCATCATCCAATTACCCATCCCCTCCTGCTCACCGACCCTCCAGCAACCCTCAGTTTGTTTCCTATTAAGTGTCTTATGGCTTGTCTCCCTTTCTGATTTTGTCTTATTTTTCCCTCCCTTCTCCTATAATCCTCGGTTCATTTACCTTGTTTCTTGTTATCAAATACTTTTAAATCAAGTGAAATAAATAGATGTGTGTATTTCAGACTTTAAGAAATAACATATTGCAAATAAGCTGAAGTTTCATTGCTCATTTCATTGCCTCTCATCTCTTCCTCAAACCAAAACACCTTTTTTTTTTATTGGAGCTCGATTTGCTGACATATAGCATAACAACCAGTGCTCATCCCGTCAAGTGTCCCCCCTCAGTGCCCGTCACCCAGTCACCCCAACCCCCCACTCACCTCCCCTTCCACTACCTCTTGTTCGTTTCCCAGAATTAGGTGTCTCTCCTGTCCTGTCACCCTCTCTGATATTTCCCACTCATTTTCTCTCCCTTCCCCTTTATTTCCTTTCACTATTTTTTTTTATATTCCCCAAATGAATGAGACCATATAATGTTTGTCCTTCTCCGATTGACTTACTTCACTCAGCATAATACCCTCCAGTTCCATCCACAACCAAGCAAATGGTGGGTATTTGTCGTTTCTTTTTTTTCTTTTTCTTTTTTTATTTGTCGTTTCTAATGACTGAGTAATATTCCATTGTATACATAAACCACATCTTCTTTATCCATTCATCTTTCGATGGACACCGAGGCTCCTTCCACAGGACATTGCTGCTATACTCATTGGGGTGCAGGTGTCCCGGCATTTCAATACATCTGTATCTTTGGGGTACATCAAAAGTGCAATTGCTGGGTCCTAGGGCAGTTCTCTTATTAACTCTTTGAGGAACATCCACACAGTTTTCCAGAGTGGCTGTACCAGTTCACATTCCCACCAACAGTGGAAGAAGGTTCCCGTTTCTCCACATCCTCTCCAACATTTGTTGTTTCCTGTCTTGTTACTTTTTTACCATTCTCACTGGTGTGAGGGGATATCTCATTGTGGTTTTGAATTGTACTTCCCTGATGACAAGTGACGTGGAGCATTTTGTCATGTGCAAAGCATCTCTTCTAAAGAAATTTACAGCCTTATGTGCATCCGTAGATGACACTACACAGTCTTCTTTTTTTTCACAATCCTAATTGTATTCTATTCAAACCCTTCTAAATTCTTTTTTTTTCTCCCCTCAGCTTACGGATACGTACTGCTGTCATCAATGGTCTCTACTATCAGATGCAGGCCTGATTTATCCATTTTGAGTATAGTATGGTAATAAAATGTGGCTAAAATGCTGGGTTCTATTCATGCATTTCTCCATAGTTGGATATTTTATTTCCAATTTTTGCCTATTAAAAATATACAAGAGATAAACCTGCCCATGTATGTTATGAACAAATGCACAATTATGCTTTGAGGGTATACAGCTTAAACTGCTGTTCAATGGAATATATTCATCTCTATCATTGCAAAATGCTGCCAATTTTTTTTTTTACTTCTTCTAAGAAATGTAACTAATTTTTGTGTCTGCCAGAGTTGTTAGGATTTCTCTCTTTCATAGCCTTCTTAAAAATTGGTAGCATCGGACTTTCTATTTTGTGAAAAATTGAAGTATCTGAAATAGTTCAGTGTTTGAGAAAAACCCAACCTTAATATATTAATGTATTAGTTTAGCCTTTTGTGATATTTGTGTATTTGGATTACATATAAGAAATACATAACTTATCCCTTTATTGTGTTTGCTCAAAGTCTTATGCTGTAGAACTAGAAATCTCTTCTATAATCTCAATAGAAAAAGGTTGCCCTTCAGTTATGATATTCAGGTGAATATAGCCTTTATTTGATGAAATAAGGCATCTTTAATCAAAGGAGCCCTACTTTTCAGAATCTCACATAGCTTTACTCAGCAAAATAAGTAGTCTTACCCACAGAAAAATAAGTTTTGTCCTATTATTACATTAAAGATGAAGAATATTTAGTCTGATTCTAAATACTTAGGAATAATTTGTCACAATGTCAACCTTTCTCATTCATGTCCTACCCGTAGCCACTATACCTCTTTTCCTCAAGAGAATGATCGTACATTACAGCATATTCCCCTGCTTTCCTACATCTCTTCTCCAATCTTTCTATTTAAAAGTAGAGCCTGAAAAATCAGAGGATCCACGGGAGGCAAAAACTGATTGAACAATCATGACAAAGGTTTCAGAATGAGTACCTCCCCTGCCAGAGAATAGTTTTCCTATTTTTGCTCTGCAATACCATTTAATATTCAAAGACGTGACCTTGCAATTGCTATAGCAATTATGGCATTTAAAATACAAAAGTAAGGGGTGCCTGGGCGGCTCAGTCAGTTAAACATCCAACTCGTGATTTCAGCTCAGGTTGTGATCTTAGGGTCATGAGATCAAGCCCTGTGTCGGGCTCCTTGCTCAGCATCCACTTGAGATTCTCTTGTTCTCTCCTTGCCCCTCCCCCTTCTTACTCTCTCTCTAAATAAATAAAATCGTCAAAAAAATAAAATACAAAGATAAGATTTTAAAGATGAAGTGTGAATTACAGTGGAATGATTACTTAAGACAGGCTTAAAATCCAATTCCTGTTGCTATCACAAGCTGCTGCATTCACTTTGTGTACATATTTCTCAAGATTCTCCACACAAATAGAGTAAGAGATGTACATAGATATAGATACAGGTTAGAGATACTTACCTTTATTGTGTGCCAAAGAAAAACTGCACTGAATAGATGGTGTTGTTTTTCTGCCTCTTTGAGAGATAAATCTCCTAGACTTTTGCCAGTTTTTCAATCCAGAAACAGCTTTCTCAGGGACTGGGAGCCATCCCTTTGAAATGTAATCAAGAAAGATAGTGTCTGTGTCTCTTAGTCTGTGTGGGAGGGTAGAAGACTAAGTTCATATTAGTGTCACTTAGCAAACATGAATGGTCTAATCACCCGGACCAATTGCCACTTTGACTACCTATAGCACTTTTCTACTAGCTCACCCCATTGCTTAAAAATTCTCCTGTATTTGTTTCATTGGAGTTGAATTTAATTTCTGTCCAGATGGAATAGTTTGGAATAAAGTCTTGCCTCTCTCAAAGAGGCAGAAAAACAACTTACAATTCCAAGTGTTCTAAAGTAAATGCTTTAAGAAAAGACAAGTCAGGGCCAAGAGTCAGGGAGAAGCCTGTCTAGAGTTTGTTCAAACTGCCAGGTATGGACAGGCTGTCTTGGTGTCAGAAAGGTATAGGACAGTGTCAGGACACTAAGGTTGGCAGTTGATGATACAAGCATTTGCTGAACTTGAGGATGCTATTGTTTTAAAAGTCATATATAGTACACATTCTCCAGCCATATACTCAAAAGAACTGCTGGCAGATACCACTATGTAAAATAGGGACAATCAATTTAAGATTTCTCTGGAATTAACATTTTCCTTCTCTTAATCTCAGTATGTAGATTCATAAGATGATTGATGGTACCTCAGATCTAAACCCCAGAGGTAAAGATCACTTGTAAGGAAACAAGTTTACTTAAACAAAATACAAAAAGATCAAAGGTTTCCTGGGTGGCTCAGTTGGTTAAGTAGCAAACAGATTTACTAATAGACTTAAAATAATGCTTACTTTCACGTTGAACTTTTTCATTATCGGGGCATCATTTTATTGCACTAATGGCTTACAAAAATAAAATTAATCCACATGTATCTAAATAAGAATGCACTTGCTAGTTTCTGGAAATTTACTTATAGAATTTGTTTTAAGAAAAGATAAACAAGCTGATGTTTATAGAAAGTTTATGGCTTAATTAAATAAAATTTGTAGTAACTAGAAATTAGGTGACATTTATCTTCATTTTGAGTATCAGTTTCATGGAACATTAAATAGATACTGGAAATCAATTATAAATGTGAAGTCTAGATATATATTTGGCAAAGTATATATTACAATCGTGTGGGAGGAAAACAGTAGACCATTTGCATGATGAATGAACTATTTAAAAGTTACAAGATTCGTTCAGGTTGAGAATGTATGTAATAGTTTGGGGAGACTTTCAAATATTTTTAAGAACCTTTATTAAAATCATCAGACATTAGTATCATGCCCGAGTATTTTTGCATCAACCCCAAGTTTGTTTCAACTCTTCAGGTAAGAAAAAATTTGAAACAGTCCCTTGCCATTTCCTTGTATGGGTGAGATAGTCAATTATCAGGATGAGAGCGGGAGTCAAGAAGCTCTTAAAGGACTTTATTTTCTAGGTGTACGAGAACTACAAAGAAATCTTTAATAAAATTTTCCTTGGATTTCTTATGGACCTACCACTTGGAGCATAGCACCTTGCTGGACATTTACCCATGTGGAAGAGAGAAAAAAAATAAAAGACACTGCCACACGACCTAAGTAAATAATGTTTAGATTATGCCAAAGCTACAGTTTTTGCAGTGCAATGTTCTTGTTTACAGCAGCAGCATATGAATCTTTTAAATGTAGTTTCAAAATAAATATTAAATCATATATTTTCCATAATTAATGCAGGAAAGATGAGGTATAAACCTATCACTTTCTACTAGGAGGTAGAAATAGCAAGGGCAATAAAACCTAGATTTCTTTTTTTATTTTTAAATTTTTTTATTGGAGTTCTATTTGCCACCGTATAGCATAATATCCAGTGCTCATCCCGTCAAGTGCCCCCCTCAGGGCTGGTCACCCAGTCACCCCAATCCCCACCCACCTCCCCTTCCACTACCCCTTGTTCGTTTCCCAGAGTTAGGGGTCTCTCATGCTCAGTCACCCTCACTGATATTTCCCACTCATTTTCTCTCCTTTACCCTTTATTCCCTTTCACTATTTTTTCTATTCCCCAAATGAATGAGACCATATGTTTGTCCTTCTCCGATTGACTTACTTCACTCAGCATAATACCCTCCAGTTCCGTCCATGTGGAAGCAAGTGGTGGGTATTTGTCGTTTCTAATGGCTGAGGAATATTCCATTGTATACATAGACCACATCTTCTTTATCCCTTCATCTGTCGATGGACACCGAGGCTCCTTCCACAGTTTGGCTATTGTGGACATTGCTGCTAGAAACATTGCGGTGCAGGTGTCTCGGCTTTTCACTGCATTTGTATCTTTGGGGTAAATCCCAGTAGTTCAATTGCTGGGTCATAGGGCAGATCTATTTTTAACTCTTTGAGGAACCTCCACACAGTTTACCAGAGTGGCTATAGCAGTTCACATTCCTACCAACAGTGCAAGAGGGTTCCCCTTTCTCCACATCCTCTCCAACATTTGTTGTTAATTTTCCCCATTCTCACTGGTGTGAGGTGGGATCTCATTGTGGTTTTGATTTGTATTTCCCTGATGGCAAGTGATGCAGAGCATTTTCTCATGTGCTTATTGGCCATGTGTATGTCTTTTTTGGTGAAATTTCTGTTCATGTCTTTTACCCATTTCATGATTGGATTGTTTGTTTCTTTGCTGTTGAGTTTAAGAAGTGCTTTATAGATCTTGGATACTAGCCTTTCATCTGATATGTCATTTGCAAGTATCTTCTCCCATTCGGTAGGTTGTCTTTTAGTTTTGTTGACTGTTTCTTTTGCTTCTGTGCAGAACTTTTTATCTTGATTAAGCCCCAATAATTCATTTTTGCTTTTGTTTCCCTTGCCTTCATAGATGTATCTTGCAAGAAGTTGCTGTGGACAAGTTCAAAAAGGGTGTTGCCTGTGTTCTCCTCTAGGATTTTGATGGATTCTTGTCTCACATTTAGATCTTTCATCCATTTTGAGTTTATCTTTGTGTCTGGTATAAGAGAATGGTCCAGTCATTCTTTTACATGTGGCTGTCCAGTTTTCCCAGCACCATTTATTGAGGAGACGGTCCTTTTTCCAGTGGATAGTTTTCCTGCTTTGTTGAATATTAGTTGACCATAGAGTTGAGGGCCCATTTCTGGGTTCTCTATTCTGTTCCATTGATCTATGTGTCTGTTTAAAACCTAGATTTCTGTAACAGATTCAATCCCTAAGAAAAAAATCATTAATAATATATGGGGCCAAAGCAAGACAAAAGTTTTTAAGCAAATTGATCATATTAATCTAAAGCAAAGGAGTAGAAGTACCATGGATGGTGGCTTATAATATATGACTATTACTAAAAGCACATATGGGATTCAATGAAATATCTACTAATTAAAAGGATTTACTAGGGGATCCTTGGGTGGCTCAGCGGTTTGGCGCCTGCCTTTGGCCCAGGGCACGATCCTGGAGTCCCGGGATCGAGTCCCACATTGGACTGCAGGCATGGAGCCTGCTTCTCCCTCCTCCTGTGTCTCTGTCTCTCTGTCTCTCTCTTTATCTATCATAAATAAATAAATAAATAAATAAATAAATAAATAAATAAATATTTTTAAAAAACATAAAAAAGGATTTACTAGACTCAGAAAATCATCTGAAATTATTTTTCTATCAATGAAAAGGATAAAAAAAGAGAAACCAAACATCTTCCAAAACTAATGGTCAGCAAATCTGAGTTTCTTTGTAAAACAAAGTCAGAACAACAGATACTCTCATTTTTTTTACAACTCACTATTCCAAGGCTCTTCATCAAAACTTGGGCAAATGTGATTTCTATATTCTTTCACTCACAAGGTCCTCCAAATTTGGATAAAAAAAATATTTTTCAAAAAAAATATTTCTCAAAAATTCAATGACCTCTTCTGGGGAAAATCTAACTCAGACACTTGAGACAGTATTACTACACTGTAATTAAAATTAGCTTTAAGTCTTAATTAATATAGTAGATTGTCATTTTGTTAAAGATATCAAGTAGTGCAATATTCTGTTAATCTCTAACATTTTTTTACAAATAAACATTTGAGACAAATCTAATGAATTCAGAAACAGAAACTAAATGAATTTAATTTAAAAATGAATGAAAATTGAATTCAGAATTAAACAGAAAAAATTTTAACAAATCCAAGAGTATATAATTCTCGTTTCCCCCATCTCTATTTTCTTAATCTGAATATTCAGAGTTGCATAAGTTTTTGGGTGAGTTTATTTTACATCAGCTGGAAAAATTAAGACCATCAGACTAATGAGCTGGCAATCAGGCCAATAAACTACTGGTTTTTGGTTTTCATCTGCTTCTTTGTTTTTAAAGACAAGGTGTCTGGTCTGCACCAGCACACAGGTGCTCTGTCCACAACACTCTCCAACCCTGCAGCAAACACTGGTCAGTTTTTATAATCAATTTCCAAACCTAACACATAGTAGGGCAGACGAGAGAAAGTCCTTTCATATTATCTTTGCTGAAGCCTCGTTATGGGTGGACAAAACTTCCACATTACTGGCTTTGGGGTTTATATCACATGATTTTCTTTGCCCAATGGACGACAAAGGAGCAGGACAGGTCAGTACCAATCCAAAACTCGAAAAGACTGTGGTGACATGGTTTTTGCTCTGTCATGTCAGGAGAACAATGTGCTCCGGCTAGGCCACGGATTCCAGAGGATGAGAAGTACCTGAAGCTTGGGTGCTCAATCACAGATCTTCAATGAAAAAGAGATCCACACCACTTGCTGCACCTGCCAGCACAGTTGTCCAGCTGAGCAAAGCCTACACCTCTGGGCTCTTAGAGGAGGAGAATAAAATATTATAACTGATGCCACTAACTTCTGGGTGGCTTGTCACTTAACATTTTTATAAGATTAGCTAGCTGCAACATAGAGCGAAGCAGAATATGTTTTAAGAAAGGATCATCCATCTTCGAAGAAGACACAAAGTGGCAGGTGAAATTTGCAGCTTACTGGTGGTTTTCGTTCAGGCAGATGATTAAACTCTGAAACAGTCTCCATGTCTCAGTGGGAAGGGTAATACTGATAACACTAATTTGTAAGGTCCTTCTAGCATCTAGGACCTTTTTTCTGAGAACTTGGACTTTAGGGATTGCTTAGTTCTCTCCAAATCGCTGGAGACGGAAGCTCAAGCTGAAATTAGTTATCCCATTGCTTACATAGTCACGGCGTATTTCCTGTCATTTTAATCCCTTCTTGAAGAGGACTGACATTTGTGCTTGCCACCAATGACTGTCAGTGATTGACATCACGCCTTTAAGCTCAGGATCCTGAGTCATCTGATTGCTTCCGCCTGTTGCTGCGTCGTTCCCAAATTAGAATTTTACTACAGCAGGTGCGACTAATTGGGAGTTCTAATTTCTTGTCATGATGCCAATGAACGCTTTGAGCTACTTTCTCTTTTTAAGAAAAGTCTATCACGATGTGTAGAAAGACCACAGCGTTCTATAAAATACATGATGACTATAATAGACAAGGAAAATAAAGAAAGGAAATAAAGAATGGGGAGTCTATCAGATTGAGATTGCAAGTTAATGGACTCCATGATTTTTATAGCAAAGCCATCTCCCCTACATTTGGAGCTGGCTGGGCTCCACCAGGAATACTGCATTTAATGCTAATTGCCACAATTCCAGTGAAACATTAAAAATGGGACTCATTGAGGGTAAAATAATAACAGCAGTAAGGGAAGCCCCCCCCCAAAAAAAAGGCTCTATAGTAAATTACAGGGAGTGTAAGATAGTCATTCTCAAGTATTTAAAGGAATTATGATTCAAAGAGTAGACCCTGAAAGGTAACTCTAGACTATATAGTTTTGAGGAGGTAATTTGAGGCTGTTTCAGGGAGTAACTCTCTAAACATTATCACTGGTTCAAAGATGGCTTATTTTGCCTTAAGGGGAAGAGATCTTTATCAAAAAACCTACGAGTGCCCCAACAGATATTTCGAGAGGCTGCTTGGAGTATCCGAAAAGTATTTTACAAGGTAATCTAAGAAGACACTTGTATACTAAGATCCACTATAAGTAGCTTAAAACTCTTTTCTCCAGTCCAGTCAAGTAAAGCATTTTTGTTAACTGAATGCCTTTTGCAGACATATTAGTTGGATGTGAGCAAGGAAAAAAGAGTTTGCAAAAATATATAACTATATACAATGATTACAACATTATTTTTGTAACTAATCCTGACCCATTGGACACACACATACACACACACATATTTGCCATTTATTTTAAAGTTATATCAGTCTTCTCATTTAGATTGGTATATTTCATTCTTGTTAGAAAAATATTTATTCAATTTTAAGGTATGACTTCTACTCAAGAACTAATTTTATTGCCATACATGGATGTCTCCATAATTTTCCTGCTCCAAACTGAATCTGGGACATAAGGAACTGCCAGGGGAAACCCCAGCTGAGTGTCTCCTTTGCCATTCCTCTGATTTCTCACTGGGCCTTCAAGGATATGGAATTTTATTACAGACTAGATGTGTTCCTGCATTTCCCTTCTCAAGTCCAGAGCTAACAGAATCCATGTGCAATCCCTCAGCACAGTAGGAGTCAAGCACACTTCTTTATATCACTGACTTAGCTTCACCTCAACTATAGCTCACCCTGCAGAGCCTCTGCGTCTCATTCACACCCTCCCTGTGGCCTGTGGGTTAGTTATCAATCCTGGACCTCTGTCACAACATTACCTCATCACTTACACCTTGCTACTGTTCCCCCCTTCCAAAGTTACTGGCTATTAACTTTCATTTACTCTTCCAACTGAGACAAAGAGAATGTTCTGAATTTTTAGGAAGCATAATGGAGACATTTCTAGCTCTTTCTATAAGTACTTTGCTGTGTCTATTGCTATGATGTGAGACTTTCTAAAAAAGTAAGAGTAGGGCCCTTCATCTTCAACATCAGCTGTGCTGTGTCTCATGTAAAGTATCTCATCTGCTGCTGATCTATGGAATAAAACCTCAGATGAGCCCGGTGGGGAGGGGGTGGGCAGGAAGTGGGGGGGGGAGAGGTTGGCCTGAAGACTCTATTAAATGCACCCTGTTGCTGACCAAAAAATAAAAAAATAAAAAAATAAAAATTCTATAAACTTTTTATAGAAAAAAAATTTCTATAATGTGGTCTTCATTATAGCCCTGAAAAAGAATCAAGGCACTATTCCTTTCTTTTGGGTTTTCCCTTCAATTTAAGCTGGTACAGGGGATGAAGCAAAAATATATCCAAAAGACCTCTTACTTCACTTCTGTCTCATTCCTCCAAAAAGCCTCTTTTTTTCCTTGATATTAAGATCTTTATTTCTTAAAAGGAAAGAAAATGCCTTAGTTCTTTTCACTATTGATTTACGATTGTCAAGACCCAAGTCTCTAGAGGACATATCCTGATATAGAAAGAGAGCTACTATAATTCAGGAAAGGAAATAAACACCTTTTACCTGTGCAAAAATATTCCCCAAGATTGTTCTTTCTTTTTGTCCTTACAATTGACACAGTAAATCAACCAAAAGCTTATCGATGGAATAATGCTTAAAGTCACTAGCTCGCCTCTTTCCACTTTTAACTATAAACCTTTACAATGGTCACATGATTCTTCTGCTTCTAGGAAGATGGAGTAGACATCCTTTGCTCTATTTGCCAAAGACAAGTAGGCTCTGAAAGGTAGACAAATGGCAGACTGTCTAGAAACTTCAAATTCCAAGAAATGACACTGAAGTGAGTTCACCAGCTTTTCCTTTTGCTTCATACATCCCAGGTTTAGAGCTGAAGAAACCATCAATCTGAAACATCAACCAGCATAGACACATACAAAGTCAGAATAAAAAACTGCTTTCTCTAGCAGAGAACTGGAAAAGGGAAAAGGTGACAATAGAGAAAATTTTAAGCAATAATTGCACTATTCCAAATAATAGCACAGAAAAACCATATGCTTTCCTACCAAATACTGAGCAGTCTCAAGTTCCACACTTACATGGCTAGGGCAGGGCACCCAAACTCCCACTTGAGGTGGCATCAGAGAAGGTGGAATAGGAAAGTGGACTTTCATTCCTGGCAATGGGGTAATGATGCCCCCTTTTGCCTCAGGAGTCACTGGACGCCACAAAGAAAGACTATACTTGTACCCTGTCCCCAGTGGTGATGAGGCACCCTACCCCCTTGCCATAGAGAAGTATTGGAGGATAGTAAGGACTTCTGTCTTCAGCCATTGTGAACAAGGCTACCATGCTTTCTCCATGATGTCAGTGGAGGCCAAAAGGGGACCAATAATGACACATTTCGATGCCTCTCAAATAGACAGGCATGAGTGGAAGCCTAACAAGGAATTGAAAGTGGATTTCTACCCCCTACTTTGCAGTAATGAGGCAGTGCCTCCATTTCCCCTGCCAGACTGGCATCGTAGGAAGCCAACTGAAAAAGAAGGTTTAAATAGGATCCAGTAATACAATACTGAAAATATTCACATTGCAACAGAAAATAACTTATTAATCCAAGAAACAGAAAGATCTCAAACTGCATGAAAAAATTAACAACAAATGACAAAACCAAAGAGACAGAGATCTCTTGGAATTATTAGACAAAGAATTAGATAAAACAAGCATCAAAAACCTTGCTTCAACAAGTAATGATGAATATTCTTGACACAGGTGTAAAAATATAAAGTCTCTCTGTGGAACCCAAGGAATTTAACAAAACTCCCCTACCCCTGGATAAGCAGAGCAGAACTAACTCCATTTTGTGCTACACCCACCGTCTCATGTATAACCCCCACATGACCTGCTTATTGCTTAAGGCGCTCCCCCACCCTAGTCAAGCCGCTGAGCACACCCTTACCGGAAACCAGCTTATATAGGAATGCGAAACCCCGCCTTTTGCCCGCCAAACCTGTGTGCCAATTCTGACCAGAGTGATAGGCTAGTTCAAAAGGTCACTATAGGATAAATTCTAATTCAATTGGCCACCTGCGTGTGGACCAACATGACTGTGCAACTTTGTGTGTTACAATCTCATTGGCCACTGGCCCCTATAAAATTGCTATGCCTCTTAACCTCGGGGTCCAAACCCTGTTCCGCTGTGTTGGGAATACTTGAACCCAAGCTCGAGCATGCATATAAACCCTTGTGCACTTGCATCGGTGTCAGCTCCTTGGTGGTTTCTCGGATTTGCAATCTTGGGCACATCTCCAAAGAAACAAAGTGCTAGCAAATAAACACAAGATATAACCAAGAATCAAGTGAAAATGTTACAACTAAGAACTAGGGCAACTAAAATAGAAAGCTCAGTGGAAGTGAAAAATGGTAGAATGGTAAGGACAAAGAAAATTATCTGTGAACTTGAAGAGAGAACAATAAAAATTACTAAATCTGAATAAAACATTATAATCTGGGGGTGGGGGGATGAGTAGAGCCTCAGGGAGTTTATGGAGTGGCACCAAAAGATCCAATTCATCTCATCTGAGTTCTGGAAAGGGAAAGGAAGAGGATGAAATCAGAAAAATGTATAAAGAGGGGCACCTGGGTGGCTCAGTGGTTGAGTGTCTGCCTTTGGCTCAGGTGGTAATGCCAGGGCCCTGGGATGGAGTCCACATCAGGCTCCCCATATGGAGCCTGCTTTACCCTCTGCCTATGTCTCTGCCTCTCTCTGTGTGTCTCTCATGAATGAATAAATAAAATCTTTAAAAAAAGAAAGAAAGAAAAATGTATGAAGACATTATCACTGCAACTTCCCAACTTGGTCAAAAGATACAATCCTAGGGATTTAAAAAACTAAGCAAAGACCAGAAATGACAATGCCACAGAAATACATGGCAAGACACAACATAATTAAACTTCTGAAAATGAAAGACAAACATCTTGAAACAGCCCGAGGAAGCAGCATTTTACCTATGGGGAAAACCAATTAGAATGAAACCAGTTTTCTCCTAAGAAACTGTGGAACCCAGGAAGAGGTGGTACAACATTGCTGAGGCACTAAAAGAACAAAGTGGTCAATCTGAAATACTGTATCCAGTGAAAATATTTTTGAGGGTAAGAGGGGAGAATTAGGACATTCTCAGATGAAGGGAAACTGAGACTTTATTTTTTTTAAGATTTATTTATGATAGACATAGAGAGAGAGAGAGAGAGAGAGAGAGAGAGAGAGAGAGAAAGGGGGGCAGAGACACAGGAGGAGGGAGAAGCAGGCTCCATGCCGGGAGCCCGAGGTGGGACTCAATCCCAGGACTCCAGGATCATGCCCTGGGTCAAAGGCAGGCGCTAAACCGCAGAGCCACCCAGGGATCCCCCCCAAACTGAGACTTTATTGCCAACCAATCTACCTTAAAAGAATAATCAAAGCAAGTTTTGTGAAGAGAAAGAGAAAGTAAAAGAATGAAACTTAAAACATCAGGAAGGAAGAGAGAACATGGTCAGCAAAATATGGATACATATAGTAGGACTTCCTTCTTGTCTTGAGTTTTCTAAATTATGCTTAATCAAGCAAAAATTAAAATACTATTTAATATGGTTCTAAATATACATATTCAAGATAACGTATTATAAATTGGGGATGGCAAAAGGATATAAAGAGAAGAAATTTTCCTATTTCATCTCAATTGGTAAAATTACAACACCAATAGACAGTAACAAGTCTGTATGTATAATACCTAGAGTAAACATTAATAAATTTCACAATGAAATAACAGCAAAAATCCTGTAGATAAATCAAAATGGAATTCTAAAAAAAAAAAATTCAAGTAATCCAAGTGAAGGTGGGAACACAAAAAGAACACAAAACCATGAGAAACAGAGAGAACAAACAAAACAAAGTGGTAGATATAATTCTTAATATTGCAATAATTAAATTATAAGTAAATCATCTAAAAACACAAATTAAAGACAGGGATTGGTAGGACAGACTATAAAACATAATCCAAATATGAACTGTCTATAAAGAGCAATATGAGGGATTCTTATGGTAATGAAAATGTTCCCTATCTTGACTGCATCAATGTCAGTACTCTGGCTGTGATATCCTATTACAATTTGTCAGGATATTAACCATTGATGGAAACTGTGTAAAATATAGTGTGGTGTCTCTGTATTATTCCTTACAACTGCAGGTGAATCTACAAGTATCTCAAAATAAAAATTTTAATTAAAAAAGAAAATACAGCCACATTAAAATAAATATATCATTCATGTTACACTCAATAAATTGAGGGTGATATTTTAGAGGCAATAGCACCAGATATATTGCTACGTAGGATAATCATCAAGTCATATGTCAAACAGATTATTTTACTGAAGTGTAGCATTGAAGATTTAACCATTTTTCCTCATTCTAGGGACTTACTGGTCAGGATTGTCATTAGAACACTGTGTTTAAGTAGGGATTTGAAACTTTGCGTGAAAATTGCAAGACATTTGGCAGTGCAAATGTACTAAGCTCTGACTTTACTAGATATACTTACAGTTAAAACAATTTAACAAGTGATTTGAGAACTATTTTGACTATACATTATGTTAAATGATAAAACATTAACAAATATGCACATCACCTTTACTTGACCATGAAATATTTTCTTTTTTCTTTGCTAATTTCTAACTTTAATTATTCTCTCCTAAAAACAAACAACAACAAAACCCACAATAGAATCCCAAGAGGTAATCTGTGAGACCAATGCAACTACAGATAAGGATAATTGAATTATTAGACCCAGTTTTCCTATTAAAACGATAGTTGAGCATATAAGAGATTTGTAAGGCTTTAAACTCTCACAGTTCATTTATAATTTATCTAGAAGTAATTTAAGCTACCATAAATTTATAAATAATCTGCTACACAGAGGAATTAATAAAAAGTCAGAAATCACTGTTTATTAATTTTACATTTGCTAAAAGCAATTTATCAGAAGAGAAGATTAAAAGGCAAATTAAAACTTATGTCCCATTATACGTATGGAATGCATTTCACTTTGTCATAAAGCATGCCTAAGAGCCTCAAAAACATACTGAAAAGACTGACACTTGTATGCCTTTGGAAATGTTAAAATGTGTTTGAGTACTCTTACTACATCACTTTTTATGTATAAAAGATCAAGTCCTCTAAATTAAAAGTACCCTGGTTTGAGAAATATTTAGCTATTCAGTCATTCTTCTGAGATTTTCTTTTTAGAAATCCAATTTAAATGAATATTTCAGATAATTAATTTCTTAAGCTCAATCTCCCCAATGTTTAAATTAATTGGGAATTACTAACCATGTAACAAATACCATTTTGCCACCTAACGTTACTAACATAATATTATTAAAATAAGTTTTCTCTCTTTCTGGGCAAGGAAGGAATAGGTTTTCCTATCAGAATTTCTGAGACCTGAAAATAACATTTAACTCCTTCCATGATTTTCCTTTCTGAGATATGACATTACCTTTCTGAATCAACCAAATATATTAACTGAAACATACAAACACAGTTGAAAAGTGAAATAAGCACTTGTTGGTACACTATCTTAAATTTCTTAATGGAAACAGTGTAATCTAAATACTAAATTAAAAATATACACATAGAAGGTAACTTGAAATTCTTAAGCCTCTATTTTCTTACATTATCATTAAACTGATATTTAAGATTTGACATTATTGCAATTGATATTTTAATTAAAATGTGTACATATTATTTATTTTGTTAAGATAGGGCAGCCTGGGTGGCTCAGCTGTTTAGCGCCGCCTTCAGCCCAGGGCGCGATCCTGGAGACCCTGGATCAAGTCCCACGTCGGGCTCCCTGCATGGAGCCTGCTTTTCCCTCTGCCTGTGTCTCTGCCTCCCTCTCTCTCTCTCTCTGTCTCTCTCTCATGAGTAAATAAATAAAATCTTAAAAAAAAGATATATATATATCTATTCCAAATAATAGCACCGATATATAAATATATATATTTATATAATTATAATGTATATAAATATATATTTATATATTTATTTAAAATATTAAATAAATTTATATATTTATAAATATTTATAATATATTTATATTATAATATATATATATTTAGGACCTTATATGTGCCAGGCTACATGAGTGAGATGAATTACTGAACCAAAAGAATAGTTCTACCTTTCATGGAGCTTACACTGTAGCACAAAAGGAAAAGTGTGAATATCATTTAAAAAGACCATGAATATTGGACTAATTTATCTATAGAAATACTCATAGTGGTTCACAGAATATCATACTTTATGTAAAGCTAAGACAAACAAGTAGTGATAAAATTATCACATTAAGAAATATTTTTAATTACCAGAATTCAATTAATGTTTAGCTTTCTAATTTTTAGTTAATATCCTGTCTGTAATTAGTTTAATTTTTTTTCTTATTTATTTATTTATTTATTTTAATTTTTTATTGGTGTTCAATTTACTAACATACAGAATAACCCCCAGTGCCCGTCACCCATTCACTCCCACCCCCCGCCCTCCTCCCCTTCTACCACCCCTAGTTCGTTTCCCAGAGTTAGCAGTCTTTACGTTCTGTCTCCCTTTCTGATATTTCCCACACATTTCTTCTCCCTTCCCTTTTATTCCCTTTCACTATTATTTATATTCCCCAAATGAATGAGAACATATAATGTTTGTCCTTCTCCGACTGACTTACTTCACTCAGCATAATACCCTCCAGTTCCATCCACGTTGAAGCAAATGGTGGGTATTTGTCATTTCTAATAGCTGAGTAATATTCCATTGTATACATAAACCACATCTTCTTTATCCATTCATCTTTCGTTGGACACCGAGGCTCCTTCCACAGTTTGGCTATCGTGGCCATTGCTGCTATAAACATCGGGGTGCAGGTGTCCCGGCGTTTCACTGCATCTGTATCTTTGGGGTAAATCCCCAATAGTGCAATTGCTGGGTTGTAGGGCAGGTATATTTTTAACTCTTTGAGGAACCTCCACACAGTTTTCCAGAGTGGCTGCACCAGTTCACATTCCCACCAACAGTGTAAGAGGGTTCCCTTTTCTCCGCATCCCCTCCAACATTTGTTGTTTCCTGCCTTGTTAATTTGCCCCATTCTCACCGGTGTGAGGTGGTATCTCATTGTGGTTTTGATTTGTATTTCCCTGATGGCAAGTGATGCAGAGCATTTTCTCATGTGCATGTTGGCCATGTCTATGTCTTCCTCTGTGAGATTTCTGTTCATGTCTTTTGCCCATTTCATGATTGGATTGTTTGTTTCTTTGCTGTTGAGTTTGATAAGTTCTTTATAGATCTTGGAAACTAGCCCTTTATCTGATATGTCATTTGCAAATATCTTCTCCCATTCTGTAGGTTGTCTTTGAGTTTTGTTGACTGTATCCTTTGCTGTGCAAAAGCTTCTTATCTTGATGAAGTCCCAATAGTTCATTTTTGCTTTTGTTTCTTTTGCCTTCGTGGATGTATCTTGCAAGAAGTTACTGTGGCCGAGTTCAAAAAGGGTGTTGCCTGTGTTCTTCTCTAGGATTTTGATGGAATCTTGTCTCACATTTAGATCTTTCATCCATTTTGAGTTTATCTTTGTGTATGGTGAAAGAGAGTGGTCTAGTTTCATTCTTCTGCATGTGGATGTCCAATTTTCCCAGCACCATTTATTGAAGAGACTGTCTTTCTTCCAATGGATAGTCTTTCCTCCTTTATCGAATATTAGTTGACCATAAAGTTCAGGGTCCACTTCTGGGTTCTCTATTCTGTTCCACTGATCTATGTGTCTGTTTTTGTGCCACTACCACACTGTCTTGATGACCACAGCTTTGTAGTACAACCTGAAATCTGGCATTGTGATGCCCCCAGCTATGGTTTTCTTTTTTAAAATTCCCCTGGCTATTCGGGTTCTTTTCTGATTCCACACAAATCTTAAAATAATTTGTTCTAACTCTCTGAAGAAAGTCCATGGTATTTTGATAGGGATTGCATTAAACGTATATATTGCCCTGGGTAACATTGACATTTTCACAATATTAATTCTGCCAACCCATGAGCATGGAATATTTTTCCATCTCTTTGTGTCTTCCTCAATTTCTTTCAGAAGTGTTCTATAGTTTTGAGGGTATAGATCCTTTACATCTTTGGTTAGGTTTATTCCTAGGTATCTTATGCTTTTGGGTGCAATTGTAAATGGGATTGACTCCTTAATTTCTCTTTCTTCAGTCTCATTGTTAGTGTATAGAAATGCCACTGACTTCTGGGCATTGATTTTGTATCCTGCCACGCTACCGAATTGCTGTATGAGTTCTAGCAATCTTGGGGTGGAGACTTTTGGGTTTTCTATGTAGAGTATCATGTCATGGGCGAAGAGGGAGAGTTTGACTTCTTCTTTGCCAATTTGAATGCCTTTAATGTCTTTTTGTTGTCTGATTGCTGAGGCTAGGACTTCCAGTACTATGTTGAACAGCAGTGGTGAGAGTGGACATCCCTGTCTTGTTCCTGATATTAGGGGAAAGGCTCCTAGTGCTTCCCCATTGAGAATGATATTTGCTGTGGGCTTTTTCATAGATGGCTTTTAAGATGTTGATGGGATCCCTGGGTGGCGCAGCGGTTTAGCGCCTGCCTTTGGCCCAGGGCGTGATCCTGGTAGACTCAGGATCGAATCCCACGTCGGGCTTCCGGTGCTTGGAGCCTGCTTCTCCCTCTGCCTATGTCTCTGCCTCTCTCTCTCTCTCTCTCTGTGACTATCATAAAAAAATAAAAAAATTAAAAAAAAAAAAAAAAAAAGATGTTGAGGAATGTTCCCTCTATCATCCCTACACTCTGAAGAGTTTTGATCAGGAATGGATGCTGTATTTTGTCAAATGCTTTCTCTGCATCTAATGAGAGGATCATATGGTTCTTGGTTTTTCTCTTGCTGATATGATGAATCACATTGATTGTTTTACGGGTGTTGAACCAGCCTTGTGTCCCAGGGATAAATCCTACTTGGTCATGGTGAATAATTTTCTTAATGTACTGTTGGATCCTATTGGCTAGTGTCTTGTTGAGAATTTTTGCATCCATGTTCATCAGGGATATTGGTCTGTAATTCTCCTTTTTGGTGGGGTCTTTGTCTGATTTTGGAATTAAGGTGATGCTGGCCTCATAGAACGAATTTGGAAGTACTGCATCTCTTTCTATCTTTCCAAACAGCTTTAGGAGAATAGGTATGGTTTCTTCTTTAAACGTTTGATAAAATTCCCCTGGGAAGCCATCTGGCTCTGGACTCTTGTGTCTTGGGAGGTTTTTGATGACTGCTTCAATTTCCTCCCTGGTTATTGGCCTGTTAAGGTTTTCTATTTCTTCCTGTTCCAGTTTTGGTAGTTTGTGGCTTTCCAGGAATGCGTCCATTTCTTCCAGATTGCCTAATTTATTGGCGTATAGCTGTTCATAATATGTTTTTAAAATCGTTTGTATTTCCTTGGTGTTGGTAGTGATCTCTCCTTTCTCATTCATGATTTTATTAATTTGAGTCTTCTCTCTCTTCTTTTTAATAAGGCTGGCTAATGGTTTATCTATCGTATTAATTCTTTCAAAGAACCAACTCCTGGTTCTGTTGATCTGTTCCACAGTTCTTCTGGTCTCGATTTCGTTGAGTTCTGCTCGAATCTTTATTAACTCCCTTCTTCTCTTGGGTGTAGGATGTATTTGCTGTTTTTTCTCTAGCTCCTTTATGTGTAAGGTTAGCTTTTGTATTTGAGTTCTTTCCAGTTTTTGAATGGATGCTTGTATTGCGATGTATTTCCGCCTTAGGACTGCTTTTGCTGCATCCCAAAGATTTTGAACGGTTGTATCTTCATTCTCATTAGTTTCCATGAATCTTTTTAATTCTTCCTTAATTTCCTGGTTGACCCTTTCATCTTTTAGCAGGATGGTCCTTAACCTTCACGTGTTTGAGGTCCTTCCAAACTTCTTGTTGTGATTTAGTTCTAATTTCAAGGCATTATGGTCTGAGAATATGCAAGGGACAATCCCAATCTTTTGGTATCGGTTCAGACCCGATTTGTGACCCAATATGTGGTCTATTCTGGAGAAAGTTCCATGTGCGCTTGAGAAGAATGTGTATTCAGTTGAGTTTGGATGTAAAGTTCTGTAGATATCTGTGAAATCCATCTGGTCCAGTGTATCATTTAAAGCTCTCGTTTCTTTGGAGATGTTGTGCTTAGAAGACCTATCGAGTATAGAGAGTGCTAGATTGAAGTCACCAAGTATAAGTGTATTATTATCTAAGTATTTCTTCACTTTGGTTAATAATTGATTTATATATTTGGCAGCTCCCACATTCGGGGCATATATATTGAGGATTGTTAAGTCCTCTTGTTGAATAGATCCTTTAAGTATGAGATAGTGTCCCTCTTCATCTCTCACTACAGTCTTTGGGGTAAATTTTAGTTTATCTGATATAAGGATGGCTACCCCTGCTTTCTTTTGAGGACCATTCGAATGGTAAATGGTTCTCCAACCTTTTATTTTCAGGCTGTAGGTGTCCTTCTGTCTAAAATGATTCTCTTGTAGACAGCAAATAGATGGGTCCTGCTTTTTTATCCAGTCTGAAACCCTGCGCCTTTTGATGCGGTCATTAAGCCCGTTCACATTCAGAGTTACTATTGAGAGATATGAGTTTAGTGTCATCATGATATCTATTCAGTCCTTGTTTTTGTGGACTGTTCCACTGAACTTCTTCTTAAAGGGGAATTTTAAGAGTCCCCCTTAAAATTTCTTGCAGAGCTGGTTTGGAGGTCACATATTCTTTTAGTTGCTGCCTGTCTTGGAAGCTCTTTATCTCTCCTTCCATTTTGAATGAGAGCCTTGCTGGATAAAGTGTTCTTGGTTGCATGTTCTTCTCATTTAGGACCCTGAATATATCCTGCCAGCCCTTTCTGGCCTGCCAGGTCTCTGTGGAGAGGTCTGCTGTTACCCTAATACTCCTCCCCATAAAAGTCAGGGATTTCTTGTCTCTTGCTGCTTTCAGGATCTTCTCCTTATCTCTGGAATTTGCAAGCTTCACTATTAAATGTCGAAGTGTTGAACGGTTTTTATTGCTTTTAGGGGGGGGATCTCTCTATTTCCTGGATCTGAATGCCTGTTTCCCTTCCCAGATTAGGAAAGTTTTCAGCTAGAATTTGTTCAAATACATATTCTGGCCCTCTGGCCCTTTCGGCACCCTCGGGAACCCCAATTAAACGTAGGTTTTTCTTCCTCAGGCTGTCGTTTATTTCCCTTAATCTATCTTCATGGTCTTTTAATTGTTTCTCTCTTTTTTCCTCAGTTTCCCTCTTTGCTATCAACTTGTCTTCTATGTCACTCACTCGTTCTTCCACCTCGTTAACCCTCGTCGTTAGGACTTCTAGTTTGGATTGCATCTCATTCAATTGATTTTTAATTTCTGCCTGATTAGCTCTAAATTCTGCAGTCATGAAGTCTCTTGAGTCCTTTATGCTTTTTTCTAGAGCCACCAGTAGCTGTATAATAGTGCTTCTGAATTGGCTTCCTGACATTGAATTGTAATCCAGATTTTGTAACTCTGTGGGAGAGAGGACTGTTTCTGATTCTTTCTTTTGAGATGCGGTTTTCCTTCTAGTCATTTTGCTCAGTGCAGAGTGGCCAAAAGCAAGTTGTATTGGGAAAAGGAGAAAAAGAGAGGAGAGAAAGAAGGAATGAAAAGAGAAAGAGAAAAAAAAGGAAGAAAAAAAAAACGAAAAAGAAAAAAAAAGGGAAGAAGAAGAGAAAGAAAAAGAAAGGAGAAAAAAAGGGGGTGGGGGAAGGAAACAAATCAAAAAGCAAAACAAAACAAAACAGAACAAAAAAAAAAAAAAAAAAAAAGAACCACGGGGGAGTGTCTTCTGATTCTGTGTACTTTAAGTCCCTTGGCTTCTCCTGGAAGATTCAGTCTAGCTGGTCTTCTGGGGGAGGGGCCTGCTGTGCTGATTTTCAGGTGTTAGCACTTGGGGGAGCTGCTGTGCCCCTGCCTGGTGCAGGGCTCAGTGGGGGTTGTTTACCCCGTGAGGCCGCAGGAGGAACAGCCCCAGTGGCGGGGCAGCTCTGGAAACCTGGATTCAACCCCGCAGGAACCTCGGAGCTCTCCGTCTGCAGGGCCTGGAGGCTCCGGGGCGGGGCCGCTGATCTGCTCAGCTGGGGCAGGAGCGTCCTCGCTGTCCTGGGCCCTCCCGGCCTCTGCCTGTCCCGGGGGAGGCCGGGTCCTGGGCTGTGTCCCGGCGCCCTGTGCTCCGGAGCCTGCGCTGGTGGATTCGCGCTCCCGGGCCGCGCAGCCCCCTCCGCGGAGCCGCCCCCGAGTCCCCCCGAGCTGCTCCTGGAACCGCGCAGCCCCCTCCGCACGGAGCCTCTTCCTCTGCCCGAGCCCGGCCGAGCTGCTCCCGCCCCGCAGCCCCCTCCGCGGAGCCGCCGCCCGAGCCCCTCCGAGCTGCTCCGGTCCCGCCGTGCGCGCTGCAGCCCTTAGGGAGCTCGGCGCACTCTCCTGGGCGAGCAGTTGCTCCGTTACTGTCCCAGGGAACCCGAGGGCATCCCCGCCCTCCTGGGTCCTGCTCCACCTCCCCGCCAGCCCCTTGTCTCATTGTCTTTGGTTTTAGCCAGTGATGTGGAGTCAAATAAACTATAAACCAATTTGGCCCTATCAAAACCTTACTTTTAGGACTTGATGTAGTGAGTCCCAAAGAGCCTTTTCGTTGGAACTAATTTAGCACCATGACAAAGGTTTTACCTCTCTGGGGAATCGATTCAACATCCAAAATAATGTGGCATCCCTTATCCATGGCAGATGAGAATAAATTACTCCTAGGCTTGCATGAGCCATGGGACTTTTTCAGCCTCGGATTTCTGGTGGTGCTCCTTGCCAATCTCGGAGAGATTTCTCTCACTGATACACGGATTAGTGTTCAGCCACAGGCTGGGCACATTTCCAGAGCTGGTTCTTTCTAGCTCTTTGATATTCTTCTTCACTATTCTTGGTTTCTTGACCTCCTGCACTTCAAATGCATCTCTTCAACCCACTGAGAACATTCACTATCACCTTCATGGATATGGGCCTAGAAACTGCATCCTGGTAGTAAGCTGCTTCCATGGTCTGACTTAGGGGACTCTTATCCAATGTTTAAAACCTTTTTCCAGTTTTCCAGTCATTTACGGAGAGAGAACTGTTTCTTTGGCAGGCAATTCTCCATGAGTAGAACTGTGTTGCTTATTTTAAACTAAAATTTCCGCTATAAACCGAGCTCTTGCAGAAAGGGACAGTAAGCTCTTTGGGAAACTGGTTTATAATTGTTTAAACATGGATTATAATTAGAATACTAATGAAGGCAATTCATTATGTTGCAGACATGTGCATACATAAGATTACCCACCCCCTCACACACACACAATTAAAAAGACAAGGATTATTAATAAATCTAGAACAAGGGAATTGGTTTTGAAATTCTTTGTTATTCCTATACTTTAAGTATTTATATCTTATAAAAAAATTTTCTGTGTGATTACATTTTGCCCCAGTTGAGAGCATTTAAGCTTCGTATGCTTATTTTAATGCTAGCATGTCACCATTCAATTACTTTTAAATACACAGTTATTATACACCTGCTATTTAGAAAATACATTGATAAGAATAAGTTTCAACCCAGATGAATACAAAACTACGTTTCTAACACATATTCCAAATTTTCATCCTGTAAAATCCTCATTCCTTATGATATTGATAGGTGTGTTATAACATAAAGTGTGTAAAGTATGGAGTAAGGAACTGTGTGAAACAACAAAAGTTCAAAAACAAGGTTTAAAACAATAACATTTGTTATTTATACTATCTTTGTTATTTATGGGAATACAAGAGATAAGAGAGAAAATGTCTAAAATGCTCCCTATAAAAAGGCAGTAATCTCACCATTGGATGGCTTGAATATAGAAAAGGAGAACAGAATCCATACAGGCATGGAAAAATGCCTTTTCAAGGAATTTTTTTTAGAGGAAAAGAAAAGAGGTGGGGTGACTATATATAGTGTGGAACTTTGAGTGTTATATTGCTAACAAGGAATTTAGCCAGTGCTACTGTGTAGTTAGTTCTACAATCACCCCTTCCATGTCTTCTATAAATTTTCAATGAAAGCACTTCCTGCTTTCAATATTTTGAATGAGGATTTTTTCTGCTTTCTTCCTGCTGAGATGAAATTTGAATTAAAAACTTCATCTTGAGAAACTCTAGTTTTACTTGGGTTTCACAACATTAGACAGTGGGATTTCAGCAGCCTGTGATATGTGAATGTGTATTGTGCATTTTGAGAAGGGACTGTATTATACAGTCCATCCCAATTTATTTAATCACAGAGATTTTCCTCCAGGAAAATTGAGCG